>NC_140214.1:38777622-41615122 GCF_951802725.1 Rutilus rutilus | reverse complement strand
TGGTACAACGAGCACACTCGGGCCCTTAAGAGAGCAGCCAGAAAAATGGAGCGCAACTGGAAGAAAACAAAACTAGAGGTATTTCCCATTTCATGGAAGGAGAGCTCGACTGCATACAGAGAGGCCTTAAAAGCTGCTAGATCTGCTTATTTTTCAACCATATTAGAAGAAAATAAACAAAACCCTAGGTATTTATTTGAAACAGTGGCTAAACTAACGAAAAAGAAAGCTTCAAGCCCAGAAGTTTCCAAGCAGCACAGCAGTAATGACTTTATAAACTTCTTCACTTACAAGATTGATAATATCAGGGATAAAATTATAACTATGCAACCGTCTACTACAGTATCGCATCAGGGAAAGCATTGTAGTCTCCCTGAGGAAAAATTTTATTCATTCATTGCTATAGGAGAGAAAGAATTCGCTAAACTCATTAAATCATCTAAATCGACAACATGTATGTTAGACCCTATACCGACTAAGCTACTGAAAGAGACGCTTCCAGAGGTCATAGATCCTCTTCTCAGGGTTCGTACGGGTGCTTGAAATCCTTGAAAATGCTTGAATTTTGATGTTGTGTTTTCAAGGTTTGAAAAGTGCTTAAATTTGGGATGAAGTGCTTGAAAATGCTTGAAATTGTAACTGTATTTCTTTCGCAACAAATACCTATCTGACTGAATAGTTTGTTTATTAAGTAGAGAGATCAAATGTAGCCCTTCAGATACAGAGCGATTAGCGTAGCTGGTCTGAGCAAAAGTAGGCGAAGTTTTCATTTTGAGTTCCGCGCTTGTTTGGATGCCCCGTTTTTATTGGCCGCGCGGGTAATCGCCACTGACTGACTGAGCGCAGCGGCAAAAGTGCTGAAAAAAACTATTTTTGACCGCGGTGTCCGTGCGAGCTCGCCAATGCTTTGGTCGACGCAGCAACAAAACAAAAGGACGTAATTATCTCTATCTCTGAATATAAATACATTGTTAAATATTGTTAAATACAATAGAGTAACATAAAGCAGACATAATAGTAATAGGGCTGTGCCGGTAAACTTGACAACCGCACCACCATGGCTGAGTAGAACTGGCGGTGGTCCGCCAAAACAATTTATTTTTTTATTTTTTGTATGTGAATGCTGTTTTATGTGAATATTGTGACACGAGTGAAGCACAAAGCTGTTTACAAAATAAAAAATAGGTTAGTAATTACATGTTAAATCGCAGCCATGGAAACGTTTGGATTCATGACGAATGAGAGAGTTGTGCGTGAGCCCATAACCTTAAGTTTGTCGGCTTTGAATTCTGGTTTGCGATCTGGTCTCCCGATTATCAGCGAATTTAACAATATTCCATTAGTTATTCCATAAAGAAAGCTTGAATTGTCTACTTTTTCTACTAATTCAAAACGAAAAGAAACCGACTAGCCTACTCTCTGCTTATAATCCGTATGAAGTGTGCATTTCTCTCTAAGCCCGACACTGACACAGAAAACGCTAGTTTATTAATAAACAATTAAAATGCCTCCTTGCTATATTTGACACATTCATAATCATTACTTTTGCCGGTTCTTTTCGTTATTGGCAGCGTCACCCTCTGGTTACATGAACGCGTCACTGCATCAGCACCGAAAACATGGAGATTTTATTTTAGAGAATAATCACACAACCTATTCGATATTCTATAATTAAATAAACTACTTGAATATAAAAAAATCGTGACTCATCCCTGCTGGGAATCTCTTGTTTCTTTTCCCGAATCTTCACTCACGTCTCACCCATTTTCGAAGGGGATTAAACGATTCTTCCTTGGTTCGCTTTAAATTAGGCCTATTATTTTTGTATGCTTTGCTGTGGTGAAGGATAACGCTATAGAACAGATAGCCTACTTTTTTCCTTGTACGTCAAATTCTTTTTAACATAGTTTGTGCTTGTTATTAGACATGCGGCGTGTCAAGTTTATTTGTAAAGAGCGTTTCACACGCGCGGGTGATTTTAGTTTTACTTTCTCTGGCAGCGCAATATCAAACATCAAACCTAAATATCTTACCCTTGTGGAAGATAAAATTCGCTCTTCATACCTTTTACAACAAATAGCCTAGAAAACATGAAGATATCAGAAAAGAGATCGATGGTTTCTTTCCTGCTCGTGTCCCACATCCCTCTCAAAGCGCAGAGCGGTAGGCTGTATCACGCGTCTTAAAAAAAAAAAAATTTATTTAACTTTATTATATTATTTAATTTGCCAATATTTACTGATATTTATTTCAATGTTTTACAGTCTTTAGTGTGTTGTTTCTTTGACGGAATTGCTCAAATAAACACTTTTTGCTCAAATAAACACTATTATTTTTATTTCAAAACTCCCCAACCACCGCCGGTAGTTGGTCCATTACCACCGCGGTGGTAAAAAACTCCCACCGTCACAGCCCTAAGTAAAACAGATAATTTTATAATTAAATATTGCAATACTTTGCGCTACTGTATCGATATAATTGCATGTATTGGTATGTAATTTACGGTGGTGTAAGGTGCTGGAAAAAGCTTTAAAATGGACCTTGAAAGTGCTTGAAAAGTGCTTGAATTTGACCTTGGAAAATGTGTACGAACCCTGTCTTCTTAATATCATTAATTCATCTTTGTCATTAGGATACGTACCAAAAACTTTGAAGCTGGCTATGATTAAATCTCTTATTAAAAGACCGCAACTTGATCCTACAGAATTAGTAAATTACAGGCCGATCTCAAATCTACTCTTTCTGTCAAAGATACTAGAAAAGGCGGTATCCTCACAACTGTGTTCCTTTTTAGAAAGAAATGAAATCTGCGAGGAGTTTCAATCAGGATTTAGACCGTACCATAGTACTGAGACAGCTCTCATTAGAGTCACAAATGATTTGCTCTTATCATCCGATCGTGGTTGTGTCTCGCTATTAGTGTTACTCGATCTTAGTGCTGCATTTTACACTATTGACCACAACATTCTTTTAAATAGACTCAAATTATGTTGGCATTAGTGGAATTGCATTAGCATGGTTTAAATCATACTTATCTGACTGTTATCAGTTTGTAGCAGTAAATGAAGAGCTGTCTCATCGATTAGTTATATAAAAATCGACAAAGTTCAGTATGGCGTACCACAAGGCTCAGTACTAGGACCGTTGCTTTTCTCTCTGTACATGCTACCCTTGGGAGATATCATTAGGAAGCATGGCATTAGTTCCCTTTCGAGAGGTCTCTCCTATTGCACAAGTAGCTTACGCTATGGTCAAACTTCTTTTCTCGAGAATATTCAAGCCAAATTTTTGAAATGCAGTGCAGCTGCACAGCACACACTGATGAGCGGTGAGCACGGTCATTGGCTGTGCTGCGGCAACTGCACGAACCTATGATGGGGCGGCTCAGACGCGTAGTCCAATCAGGGCAATTCGCGCCCTGACATGTCAGAGCCCGCCAGAATGGGCATGGACAGAGGCTATAAATTGAGCCCATCGTCCGTCAGAGTCTTTAGATTAAAATCTCCTTCAGCGAACCTCCACTTCGCTGAAACTCTGGATTAAGAAGCCTTCGATCACTGTAAGCAGGTTCCACTGTAGTAGGATCATCAGTGTGTGTGATATTCTGCTTTAATCACAGATCAAGCACAGCACTGGGCGGCTCGATGGGTTTGTGCTCACAGACGGGGAAGGAATGGAAAGGCTGTGGTCTTTCCTCCGAAGATTTGCCAGAGTCACAAAGGAGATGGTATATATACATTGTGTATTTTCTGAAGTGAAGCTGATCACTCACAGATTGGTCAGCATAAGTGAAGTAAAGTGTCTTTGCAGAGGGACTAGCCGAAGCGGAAGAAGACATCTCATCAGTCCTCAGAGAGGCGCCAGGTAAACCATGCACACATTTTGCACAGAGTATAGTATTGATGTTGTCTTGTGTCCTGTTGTTGTTGTTGTTGTTGTTGTTGTTGTTGTTGTTGTTGTCGTCGTCGTCGTCGTCGTCGTCTAGTGTTGGTGTCTGAGGGAGACATGGAGAAATGGAAGAAAGGGGAGATGGAGCGAGCCCAACAGAAACAGACCGAGAAGTAAGTGTCTTGAATACTGTATGAAGGTCATGAATATTATTAGCAGAGAATATTGCAAATATGTTATACTTGCCTTTCCGTGTACAGTAATGAAGTACAATCCTGTAAGCTATGTGAAGAAGTTCCACTTCATTAGAGTAGTGGTAATGTCTTGATCTGTTCTCCAGACACTGTGTGTAGATGGAGAAGGGACTACATCATCAAGCCGATTCATTTACATTTATGCATTTTGCAGACGCTTTTATCCAAAGCGACTTACATTGCATTTCAAGGTACAGATTTTTACATTCTTATCAGTTCTTGTTTTCCCTGAGAGTCGAACCCATGACCTTGGCGTTGCAAGTGCCAATGCTCCACTGTTTGAGGTACAGGAAAGATTCAGTTCTACAAGTTCAAGTCAGAGTTCAATGTGTTTCTGTAAGACTATATGGTAATCACAGCCGTCTGTAAGTGCCCTGCTGATGTGCTTCAACATGGAAGCCTAGGTTAAGAATTAGTTCTATAGTCATGTGCGTTTGAATATATGTGCGCAGGTTTGTAATTCCCTACAAACCAAGCCTAAACAAAGTACTGGTCTTTCCTTATAAATTTTGATACAGAATTTTATTTTGTTTTGTCACTTCGGGGTAGGTACGCGAAACGAATTTTCCCGACAACGCTTTATCTGTAGAGTGGTAAAGGGAGGAAGGCCTTCATAGGGGAGAGACTGGCTGACATTTCTGGACTGCGTTGTCATCATGTCCAGGCGCAGGTCCTTCATCGGATCTGGATACGGCCTGGATCCGGCAAGCTGCGGGAAAACCTTGGGATAAACAAAGACACTTAAATTAGCGTAGATGCCATTCTTCTTATGATGTAACGAGTACATCAGGATTTATGGGAAGTGTTCCCGGTTCCGGCTGGCCTAATCTATGCAGCCTAACATTGAATTATAGAAGTCTATAATGTGTTATGTGTATGCTAGGTCAAAGAGATGTGTCTTTAATCTAGCTTTCAACTGACAGAGTGTGTCCGCTTCCCAGGCAATGTTAGGAAGACTGTTCCAAAGTTTTGGTGCTAAATAGGAAAAGGATCTACTGCCAGCAGTCGATTTTGATATTCTAGGTGTCAGTTACCATCCAATCTCGAATCTGCCTTTTCTGTCAAAGATACTAGAAAAGGCGGTATCCTCACAACTATGTTCCTTTTTAGAAAGAAATGATATCGGCGTGGATTTCCAGTCCAGATTTAGACCGTACCATGTTACTGAGACAGCTCTCGTTAGAGTCACAAATGATCTGCTCTTATCATCCGATCGTGGTTGTGTCTCGCTATCAGTGTTACTCGATCTTAGTGCTGCATTTCATACTATTGACCACAACATTCTTTTAAATAGACTCGAAAATTATGTTGGCATTAGTGGAATTGCATTAGCATGGTTTAAATCCTACTTATCTGACTGTTATCAGTTTGTAGCAGTAAATGAAGAGCTGTCTCATCAATCACAAGTTCAGTATGGCGTACCACAAGTCTCAGTACTAGGACCGTTGCTGTTCACTCTGTACTTGTTACCCTTGGGAGATATCATTAGGAAGCATGGCATTAGTTCGCACTGTTATGCTGATGATACTCAGATCTATATTTCTTCACGCCCAGACGAAACTTACCAATTCACAAAATTAATGGAATGCATAGCTGATATAAAAAACTGGATGACTAGTAATTTCCTACTACTAAATTCTGAAAAAACAGAGATTCTAATTATTGGACAAAACACTTCCTCACGTAATAATCTAGAATACTGTCTAACACTTGATGGCTGCTCTGTTAAGTCTTCGTCATCGGTTAGGAACCTGGGTTTGAAAGTCACTTGTCTAGTATCTGTAAAAAAATATATATATAATATGTCATATGCTCTCATTGACAAATGCAGAACAATTATTTTAAGAGTTCATGACCTCAAGGATAGATTATTGTAATGCTCTTATGGGTGGTTGCCCTGCACGCTTAATAAACAAATTACAGCTGGTCCAAAACACAGCAGCTCGAGTTCTTACCAGAACCAGGAAGTATGACCATATTAGCCCCGTTCTGTCGACACTGCATTGGCTCCCTATTAAACATCGTATAGATTTTAAAATATTGCTGATTACTTACAAAGCACTAAATGGTTTAGCTCCGCAGTACTTGAGCGAGCTCTTAACGCATTATAGTCCTTCACGTCTATTGCGATCTCAAAATTCCGGCCAGTTGATAATACCTAGAATATCAAAATCGACTGCTGGCGGTAGATCCTTCTCCTATTTAGCACCAAAACTTTGGAACAGTCTTCCTAACATTGTCCGGGAAGTAGACACACTCTGTCAGTTGAAAGCTAGATTAAAGACACATCTCTTTGACCTAGCATACACATAACACATTATAGACTTCTATAATTCAATGTTAGGCTGCGTAGATTAGGTCAGCCGGAACCGGGAACACTTCCCATAAATCCTGATGTACTCATTACATCACAAGAAGAATGGCATCTACGCTAATTTTAGTGTCTTTGTTTATCCCGAGGTTTTCCCGCAGCCTGCCGGATCCAGGCCGTATCCAGATCCGATGAAGGACCTGCGCCTGGACATGATGACAACGCAGTCCTGAAGTGTCAGCTCGTCTCTCCCCTGTGAAGGCATTCCTCCCTTTATCTCTCTACAGATAAAGCGGTGTCGGGATAATTCCGGTTCGCGTGGCTCAGGTGGAAGCGATTTAAAAAAATTCTGTATTATAAATTTTAAGGCCAGACAAGTAGTATGTTGAGGGTTGATTTGTAGGGAAGGACTACACGCCTGCGCACATATATTCAAACGTGCATACCTATAGACTGAACTCGTAATACGCATGTGCACGCCATCAGAGTGCAAGGACATTGGGTGTTCACAAGGCTCTTGTCTGCCTCGTTGCTGCGTTGGTTTGCGTCTGTAAGCTTTGCATATTTTTCTGTTTTGAGTCATTATTTACTATCATTCCTTGTTGTTTATACTGCTAAATATAACTTAATCAACATCACACATTAACCTGACATCGCTAGCTTCAATCTAAATCGTTATTGCTAGCACAACACGCTTGTAATTCTCTAGCCTGTTAGCGTGCCATCCACCACTCTTTACAAGTTCATCAAACAACTTAGGTGAGTAGGATCAGTCAACAAACACAGTGAGTCATGTCATATTCTCCTCTTATTGTTACTTGCACTTAATGTCACATGTTTAGCATAGCCTTCACCATCAGCACAGGATTTACATGTGATAATTGCAGGGAGATAGTCAGGCTGACGGAGATGATTTCAGAACTAGAGACACGCATCCAAACTTTAATCGAATTGATTCATTCATTGCTATAGGAGAGGAAGAATTCGCTAAACTCGTTAAATCATCTAAATCGACAACATGTATGTTAGACCCTATACCGACTAAGCTACTGAAAGAGACGCTTCCAGAGGTCATAGATCCTCTTCTTAATATCATCAATTCATCTTTGTCATTAGGATACGTACCAAAAACTTTTAAGCTGGCTATGATTAAATCTCTTATTAAAAGACCGCAACTTGATCCTACAGAATTAGTAAATTACAGGCCGATCTCAAATCTACTCTTTCTGTCAAAGATACTAGAAAAGGCGGTATCCTCACAACTGTGTTCCTTTTTAGAAAGAAATGATATCTGCGAGGAGTTTCAATCAGGATTTAGACCGTATCATAGTACTGAGACAGCTCTCGTTAGAGTAACAAATGATTTGCTCTTATCATCCGATCGTGGTTGTTTCTCTCTATTAGTGTTACTCGATCTTAGTGCTGCATTTTACACTTTTGACCACAACATTCTTTTAAATAGACTCGAAAATTATGTTGGCATTAGTGGAATTGCATTAGCATGGTTTAAATCATACTTATCTGACCGTTATCAGTTTGTAGCAGTAAATGAAGAGCTGTCTCATCGATTAGTTATATAAAAATCGACAAAGTTCAGTATGGCGTACCACAAGGCTCAGTACTAGGACCGTTGCTTTTCTCTCTGTACATGCTACCCTTGGGAGATATCATTAGGAAGCATGGCATTAGTTCCCTTTCGAGAGGTCTCTCCTATTGCACAAGTAGCTTACGCTATGGTCAAACTTCTTTTCTCGAGAATATTCAAGCCAAATTTTTGAAATGCAGTGCAGCTGCACAGCACACACTGATGAGCGGTGAGCGCGGTCATTGGCTGTGCTGCGGCAACTGCACGAACCTATGATGGGGCGGCTCAGACGCGTAGTCCAATCAGGGCAATTCGCGCCCTGACATGTCAGAGCCCGCCAGAATGGGCATGGACAGAGGCTATAAATTGAGCCCATCGTCCGTCAGAGTCTTTAGATTAAAATCTCCTTCAGCGAACCTCCACTTCGCTGAAACTCTGGATTAAGAAGCCTTCGATCACTGTAAGCAGGTTCCACTGTAGTAGGATCATCAGTGTGTGTGATATTCTGCTTTAATCACAGATCAAGCACAGCACTGGGCGGCTCGATGGGTTTGTGCTCACAGGCGGGGAAGGAATGGAAAGGCTGTGGTCTTTCCTCCGAAGATTTGCCAGAGTCACAAAGGAGATGGTATATATACATTGTGTATTTTCTGAAGTGAAGCTGATCACTCACAGATTGGTCAGCATAAGTGAAGTAAAGTGTCTTTGCAGAGGGACTAGCCGAAGCGGAAGAAGACATCTCATCAGTCCTCAGAGAGGCGCCAGGTAAACCATGCACACATTTTGCACAGAGTATAGTATTGATGTTGTCTTGTGTCCTGTTGTTGTTGTTGTTGTTGTTGTTGTTGTTGTTGTTGTCGTCGTCGTCGTCGTCGTCGTCGTCGTCGTCTGAGGGAGACATGGAGAAATGGAAGAAAGGGGAGATGGAGCGAGCCCAACAGAAACAGACCGAGAAGTAAGTGTCTTGAATACTGTATGATGGTCATGAATATTATTAGCAGAGAATATTGCAAATATGTTATACTTGCCTTTCCGTGTACAGTAATGAAGTACAATCCTGTAAGCTATGTGAAGAAGTTCCACTTCATTAGAGTAGTGGTAATGTCTTGATCTGTTCTCCAGACACTGTGTGTAGATGGAGAAGGGACTACATCATCAAGCCGATTCATTTACATTTATGCATTTTGCAGACGCTTTTATCCAAAGCGACTTACATTGCATTTCAAGGTACAGATTTTTACATTCTTATCAGTTCTTGTTTTCCCTGAGAGTCGAACCCATGACCTTGGCGTTGCAAGTGCCAATGCTCCACTGTTTGAGGTACAGGAAAGATTCAGTTCTACAAGTTCAAGTCAGAGTTCAATGTGTTTCTGTAAGACTATATGGTAATCACAGCCGTCTGTAAGTGCCCTGCTGATGTGCTTCAACATGGAAGCCTAGGTTAAGAATTAGTTCTATAGTCATGTGCGTTTGAATATATGTGCGCAGGTTTGTAATTCCCTACAAACCAAGCCTAAACAAAGTACTGGTCTTTCCTTATAAATTTTGATACAGAATTTTATTTTGTTTTGTCACTTCGGGGTAGGTACGCGAAACGAATTTTCCCGACAACGCTTTATCTGTAGAGTGGTAAAGGGAGGAAGGCCTTCATAGGGGAGAGACTGGCTGACATTTCTGGACTGCGTTGTCATCATGTCCAGGCGCAGGTCCTTCATCGGATCTGGATACGGCCTGGATCCGGCAAGCTGCGGGAAAACCTTGGGATAAACAAAGACACTTAAATTAGCGTAGATGCCATTCTTCTTATGATGTAACGAGTACATCAGGATTTATGGGAAGTGTTCCCGGTTCCGGCTGGCCTAATCTATGCAGCCTAACATTGAATTATAGAAGTCTATAATGTGTTATGTGTATGCTAGGTCAAAGAGATGTGTCTTTAATCTAGCTTTCAACTGACAGAGTGTGTCCGCTTCCCAGGCAATGTTAGGAAGACTGTTCCAAAGTTTTGGTGCTAAATAGGAAAAGGATCTACTGCCAGCAGTCGATTTTGATATTCTAGGTGTCAGTTACCATCCAATCTCGAATCTGCCTTTTCTGTCAAAGATACTAGAAAAGGCGGTATCCTCACAACTATGTTCCTTTTTAGAAAGAAATGATATCGGCGTGGATTTCCAGTCCAGATTTAGACCGTACCATGTTACTGAGACAGCTCTCGTTAGAGTCACAAATGATCTGCTCTTATCATCCGATCGTGGTTGTGTCTCGCTATCAGTGTTACTCGATCTTAGTGCTGCATTTCATATAGGGCTGCACGATTTGGGGAAAATGTCATATTGCGATAATTGAGGTCAATATTGCGATTACGATTGCGATATGCGATATAATAAACAAATGGTTTCATGAGTCAACTTGCTTGTTTCTAAAGGAAAATAAATGCACACACAGATTAGTGATAATCAGCCTAAAGAAAAAAGTTCTTTAGTCAAGAGCAGTGAGTGTTTTTCTCTGTTCCCTTTGTTCTTTGATTAACTTTTGCGACATTTTTTTTTTTTTTTTTTTTTTTTTGCATTTTAACAAGAACAAAACATAATTTACATACAAGAGTACATATCAGGGGTAAAGAAAAATAATAAAAAAAATTAAAAAAAACTTTAGTGACAGATATAATTAGTGGCTACTGTGTACTGTCCCTTTAAGACCAGCTGCTGTCAGAGACGCGGATCTCACACGCGCCTCATTCTTTCACGAGTCATCACAACTCTTCATGTTCATCATAAGACTTACTACTCTTATGTTATGACACTCGACAAAAAGACATTTTGGCATAATTGTGTGTGTGTTATTGTTCGTTCAAGCTCGAAAGAGAACTGTATTGTGTCTTGCTGTTTTGTGCGCACGCACGATATTAGCGCGAGTCTTTCTGTCTGTCACAGTCAGGACATTCACAGGCAGCGCGTTCATTTTGGCATACATGTGTGTTGTTCGTTCTACCGCGAAAGAGAACTTGATACTGGCGCGCGTCTATCTGTGTGTGTGTGTCAGGAGGAGGACATTCACAGGCAGCTCGTTCTTTTATGTCTTATCGCGCATGAATGGTTTAAAAGCATTTGCATTAATAAGTGCGTTAACAGCGCTAATTTGTTAATATAAAATCGCAGCATTTTGCGTCATATAATCGCGTAGGCTTGACATCGCGATTGCGATTGAGATACGATTAATCGTGCAGCACTAATTTCATACTATTGACCACAACATTCTTTTAAATAGACTCGAAAATTATGTTGGCATTAGTGGAATTGCATTAGCATGGTTTAAATCCTACTTATCTGACTGTTATCAGTTTGTAGCAGTAAATGAAGAGCTGTCTCATCAATCACAAGTTCAGTATGGCGTACCACAAGTCTCAGTACTAGGACCGTTGCTGTTCACTCTGTACTTGTTACCCTTGGGAGATATCATTAGGAAGCATGGCATTAGTTCGCACTGTTATGCTGATGATACTCAGATCTATATTTCTTCACGCCCAGACGAAACTTACCAATTCACAAAATTAATGGAATGCATAGCTGATATAAAAAACTGGATGACTAGTAATTTCCTACTACTAAATTCTGAAAAAACAGAGATTCTAATTATTGGACAAAACACTTCCTCACGTAATAATCTAGAATACTGTCTAACACTTGATGGCTGCTCTGTTAAGTCTTCGTCATCGGTTAGGAACCTGGGTTTGAAAGTCACTTGTCTAGTATCTGTAAAAAAATATATATATAATATGTCATATGCTCTCATTGACAAATGCAGAACAATTATTTTAAGAGTTCATGACCTCAAGGATAGATTATTGTAATGCTCTTATGGGTGGTTGCCCTGCACGCTTAATAAACAAATTACAGCTGGTCCAAAACACAGCAGCTCGAGTTCTTACCAGAACCAGGAAGTATGACCATATTAGCCCGGTTCTGTCGACACTGCATTGGCTCCCTATTAAACATCGTATAGATTTTAAAATATTGCTGATTACTTACAAAGCACTAAATGGTTTAGCTCCGCAGTACTTGAGCGAGCTCTTAACGCATTATAGTCCTTCACGTCTATTGCGATCTCAAAATTCCGGCCAGTTGATAATACCTAGAATATCAAAATCGACTGCTGGCGGTAGATCCTTCTCCTATTTAGCCCCAAAACTTTGGAACAGTCTTCCTAACATTGTCCGGGAAGTAGACACACTCTGTCAGTTGAAAGCTAGATTAAAGACACATCTCTTTGACCTAGCATACACATAACACATTATAGACTTCTATAATTCAATGTTAGGCTGCGTAGATTAGGTCAGCCGGAACCGGGAACACTTCCCATAAATCCTGATGTACTCATTACATCACAAGAAGAATGGCATCTACGCTAATTTTAGTGTCTTTGTTTATCCCGAGGTTTTCCCGCAGCTTGCCGGATCCAGGCCGTATCCAGATCCGATGAAGGACCTGCGCCTGGACATGATGACAACGCAGTCCTGAAGTGTCAGCTCGTCTCTCCCCTGTGAAGGCATTCCTCCCTTTATCTCTCTACAGATAAAGCGGTGTCGGGATAATTCCGGTTCGCGTGGCTCAGGTGGAAGCGATTTAAAAAAATTCTGTATTATAAATTTTAAGGCCAGACAAGTAGTATGTTGAGGGTTGATTTGTAGGGAAGGACTACACGCCTGCGCACATATATTCAAACGTGCATACCTATAGACTGAACTCGTAATACGCATGTGCACGCCATCAGAGTGCAAGGACATTGGGTGTTCACAAGGCTCTTGTCTGCCTCGTTGCTGCGTTGGTTTGCGTCTGTAAGCTTTGCATATTTTTCTGTTTTGAGTCATTATTTACTATCATTCCTTGTTGTTTATACTGCTAAATATAACTTAATCAACATCACACATTAACCTGACATCGCTAGCTTCAATCTAAATCGTTATTGCTAGCACAACACGCTTGTAATTCTCTAGCCTGTTAGCGTGCCATCCACCACTCTTTACAAGTTCATCAAACAACTTAGGTGAGTAGGATCAGTCAACAAACACAGTGAGTCATGTCATATTCTCCTCTTATTGTTACTTGCACTTAATGTCACATGTTTAGCATAGCCTTCACCATCAGCACAGGATTTACATGTGATAATTGCAGGGAGATAGTCAGGCTGACGGAGATGATTTCAGAACTAGAGACACGCATCCAAACTTTAATCGAATTGATTCATTCATTGCTATAGGAGAGGAAGAATTCGCTAAACTCGTTAAATCATCTAAATCGACAACATGTATGTTAGACCCTATACCGACTAAGCTACTGAAAGAGACGCTTCCAGAGGTCATAGATCCTCTTCTTAATATCATCAATTCATCTTTGTCATTAGGATACGTACCAAAAACTTTTAAGCTGGCTATGATTAAATCTCTTATTAAAAGACCGCAACTTGATCCTACAGAATTAGTAAATTACAGGCCGATCTCAAATCTACTCTTTCTGTCAAAGATACTAGAAAAGGCAGTATCCTCACAACTGTGTTCCTTTTTAGAAAGAAATGATATCTGCGAGGAGTTTCAATCAGGATTTAGACCGTATCATAGTACTGAGACAGCTCTCATTAGAGTCACAAATGATCTGCTCTTATCATCCGATCGTGGTTGTGTCTCGCTATTAGTGTTACTCGATCTTAGTGCTGCATTTTACACTTTTGACCACAACATTATTTTAAATAGACTCGAAAATTATGTTGGCATTAGTGGAATTGCATTAGCATGGTTTAAATCATACTTATCTGACTGTTATCAGTTTGTAGCAGTAAATGAAGAGCTGTCTCATCGATTAGTTATATAAAAATCGACAAAGTTCAGTATGGCGTACCACAAGGCTCAGTACTAGGACCGTTGCTTTTCTCTCTGTACATGCTACCCTTGGGAGATATCATTAGGAAGCATGGCATTAGTTCCCTTTCGAGAGGTCTCTCCTATTGCACAAGTAGCTTACGCTATGGTCAAACTTCTTTTCTCGAGAATATTCAAGCCAAATTTTTGAAATGCAGTGCAGCTGCACAGCACACACTGATGAGCGGTGAGCGCGGTCATTGGCTGTGCTGCGGCAACTGCACGAACCTATGATGGGGCGGCTCAGACGCGTAGTCTAATCAGGGCAATTCGCGCCCTGACATGTCAGAGCCCGCCAGAATGGGCATGGACAGAGGCTATAAATTGAGCCCATCGTCCGTCAGAGTCTTTAGATTAAAATCTCCTTCAGCGAACCTCCACTTCGCTGAAACTCTGGATTAAGAAGCCTTCGATCACTGTAAGCAGGTTCCACTGTAGTAGGATCATCAGTGTGTGTGATATTCTGCTTTAATCACAGATCAAGCACAGCACTGGGCGGCTCGATGGGTTTGTGCTCACAGACGGGGAAGGAATGGAAAGGCTGTGGTCTTTCCTCCGAAGATTTGCCAGAGTCACAAAGGAGATGGTATATATACATTGTGTATTTTCTGAAGTGAAGCTGATCACTCACAGATTGGTCAGCATAAGTGAAGTAAAGTGTCTTTGCAGAGGGACTAGCCGAAGCGGAAGAAGACATCTCATCAGTCCTCAGAGAGGCGCCAGGTAAACCATGCACACATTTTGCACAGAGTATAGTATTGATGTTGTCTTGTGTCCTGTTGTTGTTGTTGTTGTTGTTGTTGTTGTTGTTGTTGTTGTTGTTGTCGTCGTCGTCGTCGTCGTCGTCTAGTGTTGGTGTCTGAGGGAGACATGGAGAAATGGAAGAAAGGGGAGATGGAGCGAGCCCAACAGAAACAGACCGAGAAGTAAGTGTCTTTAATACTGTATGATGGTCATGAATATTATTAGCAGAGAATATTGCAAATATGTTATACTTGCCTTTCCGTGTACAGTAATGAAGTACAATCCTGTAAGCTATGTGAAGAAGTTCCACTTCATTAGAGTAGTGGTAATGTCTTGATCTGTTCTCCAGACACTGTGTGTAGATGGAGAAGGGACTACATCATCAAGCCGATTCATTTACATTTATGCATTTTGCAGACGCTTTTATCCAAAGCGACTTACATTGCATTTCAAGGTACAGATTTTTACATTCTTATCAGTTCTTGTTTTCCCTGAGAGTCGAACCCATGACCTTGGCGTTGCAAGTGCCAATGCTCTACTGTTTGAGGTACAGGAAAGATTCAGTTCTACAAGTTCAAGTCAGAGTTCAATGTGTTTCTGTAAGACTATATGGTAATCACAGCCGTCTGTAAGTGCCCTGCTGATGTGCTTCAACATGGAAGCCTAGGTTAAGAATTGGTTCTATAGTCATGTACGTTTGAATGTATGTGCGCAGGTTTGTAATTCCCTACAAACCAAGCCTAAACAAAGTACTGGTCTTTCCTTATAAATTTTGATACAGAATTTTATTTTGTTTTGTCACTTCGGGGTAGGTACGCGAAACGAATTTTCCCGACAACGCTTTATCTGTAGAGTGGTAAAGGGAGGAAGGCCTTCATAGGGGAGAGACTGGCTGACATTTCTGGACTGCGTTGTCATCATGTCCAGGCGCAGGTCCTTCATCGGATCTGGATACGGCCTGGATCCGGCAAGCTGCGGGAAAACCTTGGGATAAACAAAGACACTTAAATTAGCGTAGATGCCATTCTTCTTATGATGTAACAAGTACATCAGGATTTATGGGAAGTGTTCCCGGTTCCGGCTGGCCTAATCTATGCAGCCTAACATTGAATTATAGAAGTCTATAATGTGTTATGTGTATGCTAGGTCAAAGAGATGTGTCTTTAATCTAGCTTTCAACTGACAGAGTGTGTCCGCTTCCCAGGCAATGTTAGGAAGACTGTTCCAAAGTTTTGGTGCTAAATAGGAAAAGGATCTACTGCCAGCAGTCGATTTTGATATTCTAGGTGTCAGTTACCATCCAATCTCGAATCTGCCTTTTCTGTCAAAGATACTAGAAAAGGCGGTATCCTCACAACTATGTTCCTTTTTAGAAAGAAATGATATCTGCGAGGATTTCCAGTCCAGATTTAGACCGTACCATAGTACTGAGACAGCTCTCGTTAGAGTCACAAATGATCTGCTCTTATCATCCGATCGTGGTTGTATCTCGCTATCAGTGTTACTCGATCTTAGTGCTGCATTTCATACTATTGACCACAACATTCTTTTAAATAGACTCGAAAATTATGTTGGCATTAGTGGAATTGCATTAGCATGGTTTAAATCATACTTATCTGACTGTTATCAGTTTGTAGCAGTAAATGAAGAGCTGTCTCATCAATCACAAGTTCAGTATGGCGTACCACAAGGCTCAGTACTAGGACCGTTGCTTTTCACTCTGTACTTGTTACCCTTGGGAGATATCATTAGGAAGCATGGCATTAGTTTTCACTGTTATGCTGACGATACTCAGATCTATATTTCTTCACGCCCAGACGAAACTTACCAATTCACAAAATTAATGGAATGCATAGCTGATATAAAAAATTGGATGACTAGTAATTTCCTACTACTAAATTCTGAAAAAACAGAGATTCTAATTATTGGACAAAACACTTCCTCACGTAATAATCTAGAATACTGTCTAACACTTGATGGCTGCTCTGTTAAGTCTTCGTCATCGGTTAGGAACCTGGGTTTGAAAGTCACTTGTCTAGTATCTGTAAAACCGCATGTTTCCATCTTAAAAAATATATATATAATATGTCATATGCTCTCATTGACAAATGCAGAACAATTATTTTAAGAGTTCATGACCTCAAGGATAGATTATTGTAATGCTCTTATGGGTGGTTGCCCTGCACGCTTAATAAACAAACTATAGCTGGTCCAAAACGCAGCAGCTCGAGTTCTTACCAGAACCAGGAAGTATGACCATATTAGCCCGGTTCTGTCGACACTGCATTGGCTCCCTATTAAACATCGTATAGATTTTAAAATATTGCTGATTACTTACAAAGCACTAAATGGTTTAGCTCCGCAGTACTTGAGCGAGCTCTTAACGCATTATAGTCCGTCACGTCTATTGCGATCTCAAAATTCCGGCCAGTTGATAATACCTAGAATATCAAAATCGACTGCTGGCGGTAGATCCTTCTCCTATTTAGCACCAAAACTTTGGAACAGTCTTCCTAACATTGTCCGGGAAGTAGACACACTCTGTCAGTTGAAAGCTAGACTAAAGACACATCTCTTTGACCTAGCATACACATAACACATTATAGACTTCTATAATTCAATGTTAGGCTGCGTAGATTAGGTCAGCCGGAACCGGGAACACTTCCCATAAATCCTGATGTACTCATTACATCATAAGAAAAATGGCATCTACGCTAATTTTAGTGTCTTTGTTTATCCCGAGGTTTTCCCGCAGCTTGCCGGATCCAGGCCGTATCCAGATCCGATGAAGGACCTGCGCCTGGACATGATGACAACGCAGTCCTGAAGTGTCAGCTCGTCTCTCCCCTGTGAAGGCATTCCTCCCTTTATCTCTCTACAGATAAAGCGGTGTCTGGATAATTCCGGTTCGCGTGGCTCAGGTGGAAGCGATTAAAAATTCTGTATTATAAATTTTAAGGCCAGACAAGTAGTATGTTGAGGGTTGATTTGTAGGGAAGGACTACACGCCTGCGCACATATATTCAAACGTGCATACCTATAGACTGAACTCGTAATACGCATGTGCACGCCATCAGAGTGCAAGGACATTGGGTGTTCACAAGGCTCTTGTCTGCCTCGTTGCTGCGTTGGTTTGCGTCTGTAAGCTTTGCATATTTTTCTGTTTTGAGTCATTATTTACTATCATTCCTTGTTGTTTATACTGCTAAATATAACTTAATCAACATCACACATTAACCTGACATCGCTAGTGTAAAGGAATTTTCCCTTAACCTAACTATCTAAAATAAAACTGTTGCGTCTACTGTCGACACAGAGCGTCTACAATCGACACTTAATAACCTTTATACTCCAGCTCTTGCGTCTTCAGTCGACATCTGGCCGAGTTTCTTACTCTAACTTACTTGATTCCCTAAACTGACCTGCTGCGCAGCAGAAATGAACAGACAGACTTTCAGCAAATGTCCTCTAAATGCTTTAATAACGGCCGGGAGAGTCTTCGAGCAGTTCTCAGAGAACTCTCCCAAGAAGAATCAAGGCCGGAGGATCTCAGACAAATTCCATTGAGACATCCCACCGTAAAACACATATACAACAGTTTTTATAGTATAGAGGTATGGCATAAATGTCAGGCTGCATTACATAATATCCCCACTATTTGATTGGTTCTTCATATGCAAACCCCTCTGTTACTAGGTAAAGCAAACTCTGATCTTGTGGTGACTTCATCTGTAATCACAAGATTCTAACAGACTGTCTAGTTTCATTTCCCAAAACTAAGTTATTTTTACATACATACGCACACAGTCAAAGACACAAGTTTTCCATTGGTTTCGTACAGTACATCCTGTTCCAATGTTAGATGTTAAATAAGGTTAGATGTTAGAAACATGGTTAGTTTAATATACAGTTTAAAATTTCTACGACACTAGCTTCAATCTAAATCGTTATTGCTAGCACAACACGCTTGTAATTCTCTAGCCTGTTAGCGTGCCATCCACCACTCTTTACAAGTTCATCAAACAACTTAGGTGAGTAGGATCAGTCAACAAACACAGTGAGTCATGTCATATTCTCCTCTTATTGTTACTTGCACTTAATGTCACATGTTTAGCATAGCCTTCACCATCAGCACAGGATTTACATGTGATAATTGCAGGGAGATAGTCAGGCTGACGGAGATGATTTCAGAACTAGAGACACGCATCCAAACTTTAATCGAGGAGAGTAAGAGTGCAAGGGCTTTAGATACTGCTCTGGATGCGACTAGCTTAGTGAACTCTGTACATGGTTCGGTTCCGGCCGCAGAGCCCGTGCAGCAGGGCAACTGGGTGACGATGAGGCGCTGTAGTCGCGGGACAAAACACCGCTCTTCCGTTCCGATAACAACATCAAATAGATTCTCCCCACTCAGTAAAACAACCACTGAGAATCCTGTTGATTGTTCCCTAGTTATTGGCGATTTTATTACACGGAACGTGAAAATAGAGACACCAGCCATCACAGTCACATGTTTGCCGGGAGCCAGAGCGCCTGACATCAAAGCAAATTTAAAAGTGCTGGCTAATGCTAATCGTAAATTCTCTAAGATTATTATTCACGTCGGCACTAATGATGTTCGACTCCGCCAGTCGGAGATCACTAAAATGAATGTTAAAGGGGTGTGTGAACTCGCAAGTACGATGTCAGGCACTGTAATTTGCTCTGGCCCCCTTCCTGTTCACCGGAGTGATGAGATACTTAGTATATTGTCCTCACTCATTGGCTGGTTGTCTAAGTGGTGTCCGCAGAATACTATAGAATTCATAAACAATTGGAGAAGTTTTTGGGGCAGACCTGACCTGCTGAAAAGAGATGGTATTCATCCCTCCTGGGATGGTGCTGCTCTTCTCTCTAGTAATATGGCACATAGTCTTAGAGCTCAAACATGACAATCTGGGGCTTAGGTCAGGAAGCAGTTATAATACAAATAAGCAAATGATAAAGCTCAGGTTGCTGAATATTAGATCCCTTACTTCAAAAATACTTATTGTTAATGATATGATTACAGACTATAATCTAGATGTGCTGTGTTTGACAGAAACCTGGCTAAAACCAAACGATTACATTACTTTAAATGAGTCCACCCCACAAGATTACTGTTATAAACATGAACCTCGTCTGAAAGGCAAAGGGGGAGGTGTTGCTGTAATTTATAGTCATATTTTCAGAATTACTGCAAAGTCTAGTTGCAAATATAATTCTTTTGAAGTGTTGGTGCTTAATGTAACACTATCTAGTGTAAATGATAAATCACGTTTGAGATGTGTGATGGCTACTGTATACAGGCCACCAGGGCACCATACAGACTTTATCAAAGAATTTGCGGACTTTCTATCAGAGTTAGTACTGGCTGCAGATAAAGTCATAATTGTTGGTGATTTTAAGATCCATGTAGATAATGAAAAAGATGCATTGGGATTGGCATTTAGAGACATTCTGAACTCTATTGGAGTTAGACGACACGTGTCAGGACCTACTCAATCTCGAAATCATACTCTAGATCTAATATCACACAGAATAAATGTTGATGCCGTTGAAATTCTGCAGCAGAGCGATGACATCTCAGATCATTATCTAGTCTCATGTAAATTACATTTAGCCAAGGCTGCAAAGCCGACTCCGTGTTACAAATATGTTAGACCTATCACTTCTGCCACTAAAGATTGCTTTATTAATGATCTTCCTGATCAGTTTCATCATCTCAGCATCCTAGATAGCTTAGAAGAACTCGATATTGCGAAAGAAACTTTTAACTCTCTCTTTTCCAGCACTTTAGACACGGTTGCTCCGTTGCGCTTAAAGAAGATTAAAGAAAATAGTCCAACGCCGTGGTACAACGAGCACACTCGGGCCCTTAAGAGAGCAGCCAGAAAAATGGAGCGCAACTGGAAGAAAACAAAACTAGAGGTATTTCCCATTTCATGGAAGGAGAGCTCGATTGCATACAGAGAGGCCTTAAAAGCTGCTAGATCTGCTTATTTTTCAACCATATTAGAAGAAAATAAACAAAACCCTAGGTATTTATTTGAAACAGTGGCTAAACTAACGAAAAATAAAGCTTCAAGCCCAGAAGTTTCCAAGCAGCACAGCAGTAATGACTTTATGAACTTCTTCACTTACAAAATTGATAATATCAGGGAGAAAATTATAACTATGCAACCGTCTACTACAGTATCGCATCAGGGAAAGCATTGTAGTCTCCCTGAGGAAAAATTTGATTCATTCATTGCTATAGGAGAGAAAGAATTCGCTAAACTCATTAAATCATCTAAATCGACAACATGTATGTTAGACCCTATACCGACTAAGCTACTGAAAGAGACGCTTCCAGAGGTCATAGATCCTCTTCTTAATATCATTAATTCATCTTTGTCATTAGGATAATTACCGAAAACTTTTAAGCTGGCTATGATTAAACCTCTTATTAAAAGTCCGCAACTTGATCCTACAGAATTAGTAAATTACAGGCCGATCTCAAATCTACTCTTTCTGTCAAAGATACTAGAAAAGGCGGTATCCTCACAACTATGTTCCTTTTTAGAAAGAAATGATATCTGCGAGGAGTTTCAATCAGGATTTAGACCGTACCATAGTACTGAGACAGCTCTCGTTAGAGTCACAAATGATCTGCTCTTATCATCCGATCGTGGTTGTATCTCTCTATCAGTGTTACTCGATCTTAGTGCTGCATTTTACACTTTTGACCACAACATTCTTTTAAATAGACTCGAAAATTATGTTGGCATTAGTGGAATTGCATTAGCATGGTTTAAATCATACTTATCTGACCGTTATCAGTTTGTAGCAGTAAATGAAGAGCTGTCTCATCAATCACAAGTTCAGTATGGCGTACCACAAGGCTCAGTACTAGGACCGTTGCTGTTCACTCTGTACTTGTTACCCTTGGGAGATATCATTAGGAAGCATGGCATTAGTTCGCACTGTTATGCTGATGATACTCAGATCTATATTTCTTCACGCCCAGACGAAACTTACCAATGCACAAAATTAACGGAATGCATAGCTGATATAAAAAACTGGATGACTAGTAATTTCCTACTACTAAATTCTGAAAAAACAGAGATTCTAATTATTGGACAAAAAACTTCCTCACATAATAATCTAGAATACTGTCTAACACTTGATGGCTGCTCTGTCAAGTCTTCGTCGTCGGTTAGGAACCTGTGTGTGCTCTTTGATACCAATCTTTCATTTGAAAGTCACGTGTCTAGTATCTTTAAAACTGCATTTTTCCATCTTAAAAATATATCTAAATTACGCCATATGCTCTCATTGACAAATTCGGAACAATTATTTTAAGAGTTCATGACCTCAAGGCTAGATTATTGTAATGCTCTTATGGGTGGTTGCCCTGCACGCTTAATAAACAAACTATAGCTGGTCCAAAACGCAGCAGCTCGAGTTCTTACCAGAACCAGGAAGTATGACCATATTAGCCCGGTTCTGTCGACACTGCACTGGCTCCCTATTAAACATCGTATAGATTTTAAAATATTGCTGATTACTTACAAAGCACTAAATGGTTTAGCTCCGCAGTACTTGAGCGAGCTCTTAACGCATTATAGTCCTTCACGTCTATTGCGATCTCAAAATTCCGGCCAGTTGATAATACCTAGAATATCAAAATCTGCTGGCGGTAGATCCTTCTCCTATTTAGCACCAAAACTTTGCAACAGTCTTCCTAACATTGTCCGGGAAGTAGACACACTCTGTCAGTTGAAATCTAGACTAAAGACACATCTCTTTGACCTAGCATACACATAACACATTATAGACTTCAATAATTCAATGTTAGGATGCATAGATTAGGCCAGCCGGAACCGGGAACACTTCCCATAAATCCTCATGAACTCGTTACATCATAAGAAGAATGGCATCTACGCTAATATTAGTCTCTCTGTTTATCCCGAGGTTTATCGCAGTCCGCCGGATCCAGGCAGTATCCAGATCCGATGAAGGACCTGCGCCTGGACATGATGACAACGCAGTCCTGAAGTGTCAACCAGTCTCTCCGTTTCCTGAAGTGAGGTGGACCCCGGCCGTATCCAGATCAGGTGGTGGACATGCACCTGCACCCATCCATGACGCATCCCTGAAGTGCCAGCCTCATCAGCCCTGTGAAGGCCTCATCGACTCGACCAATCTGACTTCTGACCTGTAATGCTGCCTGGATCATAATCACACACTGTTCGCTCGTTGGCCAGAGGAGAACTGAGCGACTGAGTCTGGGTTCTCCCAAGGTTTTTTTCTCCATTCTGTCACTGATGGAGTTTTGGTTCCTTGCCACTGTTGCCTTAGTTGCTTAGTTGGGGACATTTAATATTCAACAGTATTATTGATCTGCCTTGCTTAAGGTGGACGATGACGCAATTTTCTTCTAGAAACGAACTTTGTTGTATTATTTTCATGTTATCACTGTGAAGCTGCTTTGATACAATCTGTATAGTAAAAAGCGCTATAATAAAGGTGACTTGACTTGAAGTTTGCGCAGAGAGAGCTTAAGGGTTTCCTGTTAGAGCGGTGTCGTGTTAGCGGCCCCTAAGTTAATAACTAATGATCGTTGCGACGGAAGTGAATCAATCAAAACTAACTTTAGCTGGACAATAACTTTATTCTAGAGCTGCTGTAAAGCCAGAACAATCTCTGTCACTGTAATCTCCTATTATCACTGTAAAGCTGCTTGAATAATCTACATTGTTAAAAGCACTATATAAATGAAGATGACTTGACTTGACATCTGACAACCGCTCACCGACCACATCTACCTGAGGAACCCTCTACTGTAGAATCCACCCGGTAACATGACATGGCACTTCTTATTTCTTTTGTCTTCCAGACTGAGGAAGATAATGTTTCGAGAGTCGAAAAAGGCGAGGGATTGATGGCTGACATATGAAGACTCGGGCAGCTGAGGACAAGCGCATGCTTTACCAGGAGAACCGTAGCCGAACGCCTCCATCACACACACAGATCAGCCTGCTCAAAGCTGCTCTCATCCAACGTCTCCAACGAGCCACAGTGATGTCTCAAATACAATATGTTTTATATAACTATACTTGATTTGATTTTGATTTGATAATCCCCAGGGGGAAGTGTACAAATACCTACTTCTCCAATATTATTAGGGCCAATATTAATAATTCGAAACTCTTATTTTCCATTATTAACGCTGTAATTCAACCTTTGAGTGATATACACTTATTTCCTGTGAGGACTTTCTTAATTTCTTTAGCCAAAAGTTTGTCAGTCAGCGCTCCCAGATCCCTTTGGTGACAGTAGATCCATCTGACTATCCTGCCTGCGTTGCTGAGTGGAATGTTTCTGAACCTATCACTTTCACAGTTCTGGAGGACATTGTACAAAAACTGAAACCAACATTTTGTGCAAATGATCTGATGCCTAGTCGTTTGTTAAAGCAGACCTTTGACTGTGAATCACTGAGTTTAGCACATAAGAGCTTGTCCAGTGGGACATATCCACAAGAGTTTAAACATGCTGCGGTGACACCTCGGTTGAAGCGTCCACATTTGGGCCAGGATGATATGCAAAACTACAGGCCAATCTCTCAGATGTCCTTTGCCTCTAAAATTGTAGAAAAAAAGTGGTTTCGCACGGGTCTATTCTTTCTCCCATACTTTTTTCTTTATATCTGCTTCCCTGGATTAGCATTTTCAGAAAGTATGGAGTGTAATTTCATTGTTACGCCGACGACACGCAAATGTATCTACCACTCAGGCGCTCTACCAATTCATTTGAGTCACTTTTAGAGAGTTTAAAGGACGTTAAAAACTGGATGGCCAAAAACGTTTTAATGCTAAATGAGGAAAAAACGGAGGTTATTGTATTCGGCCAGCCAAATAACTCCTCAGAAGTTATATTAGATTCAAGTCCCCTGGAGTCTTACTCGGAAACAACTGTTAGACATTTAGGCTTTTTAATTGACAATAACCTAAAAATGGACAAGCTGTGTAACTCCGTGGGCTTGTTTTTATAACAGATTTAAGATGCTGATTTAAGAGCTGGTCATAAACGAGGTCTTCCTCTTCCTGTCCAGAGGAAGCAGAGCTACGGATACAGAGATGCTCTCGCTGCTCCTGTCTGAAGAGTACTGTGGGAAATACTGTACGGTACGCCACAAATAATGTTTCAGAGTAGTGTGCTCAGACCAGTGCTGAGACAGGTGACATGTTCAGGAAGTGGAGGGGTCTGGGCATCGATCGTCCCTCATGAGACAGTGTGCAGCGGAAATGAAGCATTCTGGAGAGAAAGGAAAGGGGAAAACATTTGCGCCAAGTCAAAAACGAGCATGTATTGACACTGGGGCTGGGCATTGCCACACATTTCCCAATGTGATCCAATATTGATGAACTCAGGGCCTATCAGGAACAGCACAGCACATTTCTCCAAAGAAACATCTCTCTCAACTCATGCTGTGAACTATAAGGAACCCCATAGGCACATCATTATAATATTAAAGGTTAAATATATATATATATATATATATATATATATATATATGCATTTATATTACACATAAGGAAGTTTTTATAATAACGTTATAATACATTTTTAATGACATAATAATGTTTCTACTCTTTTTTTTTTTTTTTTTTTTTTTTTTTTTTTTTTTTTTTTTACATATAAACATTTAAATGGTGGCTGTCATAAGTACATATAATTTATTCTGAAGCAATATTCTCACCAGCGTTCTATCAGCTTTAACATACTGCCCGTTATTTACCTTTATAAAGGCCAATTTTTAAAACCTTATTAAATATATGCATCATCTTTTTATGTCACATTTGTAATAATAAGGGCTGTTATCAATCAAATTAAATAATTTACACTGCAAAATTAGAACTGTAATAAATATAAT
The DNA here is from genome assembly GCF_951802725.1 of Rutilus rutilus. Taxonomy (NCBI): domain Eukaryota; kingdom Metazoa; phylum Chordata; class Actinopteri; order Cypriniformes; family Leuciscidae; genus Rutilus; species Rutilus rutilus. Next base: position 41,589,490 of record NC_140214.1, on the reverse strand, counting down.
AATGTTATGAGATTGTTTTTCTTTAAACAAATGTAAAGAAATAAAAAATACAAAAAATAAATAAAATCAATGACACTTGTAAACATGAATCTAAACCGCCAATAGGTGTCAGCAAGAGACCGTCTTAATAAATGAATCATTGAGTCGTTCATTCAAACGATTCGTTCAAAACGCTGAATCATTCAGTCACGAAACACCGCGCTGAGTTTCTGTTCTTCTTACTTTATTGAAAATGGGCTCATTTTTTTCCATTCCTTTGGCTCGACCGCCGTACATATTTAATCTTACCGAGTCTCAGCTCAAAGAAGGTCAGTGACTGAATTAACAGTTGAGTTCAAAATCCTATTGAGGAGACCAGGGCTGGTTGTCACTTTTTTCCGTCAAGTGTTGTAAAGATTTCGTATGTTTATTCATTATTTTAAGCTGGCAGGTTTTCCCAACGTGTTGTTCTTATTTGTACGTTAAATTACATGAAATTGACTATAGCTAATCTCAACAGACAACGTTACAGTTGTCAGTTAAAGTAAGGGTTAATGCCCGACGAGGTGTCCATTGTCAGGTATTAACGGTCGCGGAGGACGGTTGCCTCCGCCGAAGTCCATTAATACCCGTTTATATTCTGTCTATGTTAATACCTGACAATGGACACCTCGAAGGGCATTAACACCATGGTCACTTGCCAAATAACACATTTTTAAAACATTAGTTTATATTTTAATTAATTTTACAATCGAAATCTAAAGTTTTTACAAACAATAACTTGGTTTCCATGGTTACGCCTGACGGTTTATTTACTAGGTGTCCTCTATCACTTTTTAATGGACACCCTGCAGCCAATCAGAATCGAGTATTCACCCAGACCATGGTATAAGGTTAGCCAGTTAACGTTAGCCTACAGCAGTTTAGTGTAAAGCTAGAGCAGAACTGTTGAGGAAATGAGTAACAGATATTTATTTTGTTTATTTGATTTAAACTGACTTGCTAAATCAAGCTAGGTAGGATGGCACATTATTTAAATGGATAATGTTAGTTCACCAAAAATAAAAATTAACCCATGATTTACTCGCCCTCAAGCCTTCCTAGGAAAGTCATCGGCTACACACCTATGTAGGAAAGTCATACACTAGGATGGCTTGAGGGCGAGTATATCATGGGATCATTTTTATTTTTGGTGAACTATCCCTTTGTTTAAGCTGGGTGACTTGTGTGGTTTTGCTGTTTTGGGCAGGATACTGCAGCCCGGAGGAATAGCCTATGGCATTTCATGACTTGTAGTAACGTTGATGTTTTCGATCTGTGTATTGCAGCTGAAGAAGACAAAGAAGAAGGAGATGAAGACAATATTTTTGCAGAGTGTCATGCAGCGAATGTGGCCGACTGTGCAAGAATGGAGCGGCAGAATGATCGCTCCAAACTGGAGGAGGAGAGGTTCAATGGTATAAGTTGGCCTATCACAATTTCTGAAACATGAGACATTTAGAAGTTTGCCTAACACTTTCTGTTTTGCAGCCAATGTCTGAATCCCCTGTCAGTGTCCATAGGTACAGGCATAATGTCGATGATTCACATGTTTTTCAGAGAATAGACGCCGCTGGAATGAAGTGGTTGAGAAGTTGAAGGAGAAATACCCCCAGTGGACTTCTGAAGACATCTCCAACCTTAGATTTCATTTTGAGCATTTTGCCGAGGAATATGGGTATCTTCTCCACTTCAGTAGTGCCCTGTAAGTGAACACTTACTTTCAGTACCCATGCATTTTGCAAAGCTAAACCCAGACAGATATCTTTTTAATTGTAACAAACACTATTTCAGCTCTAGGTGGCAGCACTCTCTGACATCACAAGATTCCACTCCACACAAGTCAATAATAGATCAGATTATTTGAATAAAATAAGTATTAATAATCTCTCACAATCTCTTGTTGTTTTTTCCCCCGTTTACGGTCCCAACATGAACTCTGGGACAGCATTGAGATGCTTGACTTCTTTCAGCATGACTCTTCTCCTGAGCAGCGCAGAGCGATGTTTGACTCTGTAGACGTTCATCATTATGGCGCCATCAACTTTGAGGAGTATCTTCAGGTTATAAATAATACCTTGAATTATGAGTTTTTGCAGAATTCTTTAACATCTATGTCCGTTTGTCTTCATCAAGAAGTCTTTAGCAGATGTTTGTTTCATATAGCCTAATTTTCACTCGTTGTCTCTCTCTCTTTTAGCTGATGAACAATATGGAATTTGCGTCACCTGTGCCCACGTCTACTTGGTTTGAGGAGGACAGAGATGAGATTATGAGATTGTGCTATGAGATATCACAAGCTGACACCTTTACACAGATGTGCTTTGGTTTGTTCTAGACTAATGATTGTTTTGTAAAGTAATGGCTGTCATCTGTGTTCTGTTAACTCTTTTTTAGAGAGAGCCAAAAAATCATTAAATATCAAATCAATAAGAGTCTGTGACACTATTTACTGCTCAGTGATCGCATAATATGTTACCTTGAATGATGCAATGGTACATTTGCCACAAATATGAGGTGACTTGTTTTAAATGTCACACACTCCTTACCTCAGACGTGCCAGCGCTGCTTTCACCCACTGATCCTCAACGCTCACACACACACCTTCTTGTTGTTCTTGGTGAAGAAAGAAATTGTTTTTATTCAGCTAGAGTTCATTTAATTGATTAAAACTTGACAGTAAAGACATTTTACAATGTTACAAAATATGTGTAACTTTATCAAAATATACTGAATGTATCATGATTTCCACAAAACTGTATAAGCAGCACAACTTTAGTTTTCAACGTTCCTAATGATAAGAAAACATCTTGAGCACCACATTTGCATAATGATGTGTGAAGGATCATGTGGCACTGAAGACTGGAGTAATGGCTTCATTTTAAATGGATCATTTTTCACATTATTACTGAGTTTTTTTATAACAAATGCAGATTTGGTGTGATTAAGAGACTTTCAAAAACTATTAAATCTAAATGAACTTTTGAACAATGGTGTATTAAATAGTACATTTAATGTTTATTCATAGATTTTAATCATAATTATTTTTCAAATAAATCAACTTAGAGTGAAAAGTTGATTTAAAAACGTAAAATAATAATAATTAGTTACATTATATAGCACTTTTCTTGATACTCGAAGCGCATTGTGTTGACGGCAGCAGCACCTGAGCCGCATGTAAAACTTGATCTCCAGCATGATTTGAGAAAGACTCAAAGAGCATCTTGCTTGAACGGAAGCAAGAACGTCATACCTTATTTTACTAATTATTTGTATTGTATAAAATTAGTGACCAAGAAATAATGCTGAATCTCAATCATACAGTATATACACTACCACATTACATTGATCAGAAGTGATAGTAAGACATTTATGTACTACAATGTTTTTATTTCACTTTTGAACTTTACATTTAACAAAAATATTAAGCAGTCTTCAATACATCAAATCAGCATATTAGAATGAGTTCTGAAGGATCACACTGAAGACTGGAGTAATGATGCTGTAAAATCTGATTTGCCATTACAGAAACCTATTTATTTAAAATTGTAATAATATTTCAGAACATTGCTGTTTTTTTCAACTAATTTTTAATCAAATAATTGCAGTGAGCGTTAGTGAAAAATCTTTCACGTTATAATAACACCCACTTTTAACATCTTTAAAATATGTTATTATTATTTAATAATGATATTTAAATGTGTGATTAAATTAACACCTATTTTGGTGTAACCACATTGTGTGGGTAAGTGGGTGAACCCTGACTCATCTCTGAGATCAGATCACAGTGACTCACATGATGGCATCTATGCGACACACACCTCGCGGGAGCTCTGCTCGATGAAGCCCTTGATCACACCGAAGGGCAGAGGATTTCGAGTGTATTTCACACAGCAGGCATAGTTCAGCGGCCCATCTGACGTGACATAAAGATGCTATGATTCTTACAGTCATAGTCATAAACCCACATACGTCCGTTTCTTACATAGTCCCCATTTAAAGGCATCAGAAATATCAGCTGAATCCACAGCAATGCAATAAATCATGAGGTAAGACCTCATTTGTATCCAGGAGTGTGCATGAGGAAACAGGCTCAGAAGAATGCTGCTGATGAGAGTGATGCTGACCAGAGACATTATGAAGCGCATTTCAGACAGAGATGTTTGCTATGGCAGTGCAGGGCCTTATATACAGTATTTGTGAGTGATAAGATCTGCACGTGTATCGTAGAATCACAAATCAGATACAGGCTCCAAAATGGGGACGGCAACCACGGAAAACGAGGACAGGAAAGCCAGTAATGCCGATATTACATTGCTTACAAAGCAAGTCCCAACCACAGATGTGCAGAGTGATCTGAGACTGTTTCCGCTTGGTATCTTGAGCAATTACGCATGTCCCATGTGAGAAGCTGCCGTGCAAATGCTAGTTATTGTAGTACATTTTACAGTATGACTGAATTTGTTGTGACTGATGATGCTAATTAATATCATGTAAGTAATACAGAATATCTATAGGGAAAAAACAGTTTCTATTCTAATCTAATCTATTCTATTCTGTTAATTTTACATCCCCTCTATGGCTAACAACGAAATGCATGTTATCTCGTCATCTATTTTGAATCTTTTGTTAGCTCTTTGAGAGTATTTATCTGATGGTATTACATAGGGCTGGTCCGAATACCATTTTTTGAGCTTCGAAGCTTTGGTAGTAATGAACATCGACTACTCGAAGCTTCGGAGAGAGGGTGCTGAACATATTCTTCTCTCCAATAAAGGCAATATTCTCTAGGCTATGTGTCTGTATGTCCGTTTGCATTTTGATTATTTCGAGAACCGTTCATCCAATCGACTTCACTCGGGAGTGCAGTGTCGGATTTGGTGCAATATAGATGGACACGGGGCAGCCGTAATAAAATCTACTGTCTATGGATAAAATAAAGGTATGGATTACTCTTTCGAAATCTTTATTCGATAAAAATGGGTTAGTTTTTGCTATTAAACGCAGATTCTAACAAGTTATTGTCAATTAAAAAGCCTAAATGTCTAACAGTTGTTTTCGAGTAAAAGATGCCAGGGGACTTGAATCTAATATAACTTCTGAGGAGTTATTTGGCTGGCCGAATACAATAACCTCAGTTACCTTTCGTAAGGGAACTCCCGCTGCATCGTACTCTACGCTTTGGGGAATGCCATCGGCATGATGCGTCTGAAGTCTGTAATGGAACTACTCCAATCTTGATTAGTGCTGTGTCTTTCGTCACTCGTGACGTTGCATGTGACGGTGATCCGGAAGCTATAAAAGGACATCGGTTAAGATGGCTTCGACTAATGCCTAGTTCACACTACACAACTTTAAACGTCGGCAGATCGGTGTGCTGTTCAGACTACATGACTTGCTCTGGAGTCTTGAAGTCGTTGTGCTGTTCACACTACGCGACACTACGTGAATGATCTGCAACAGGGGGTTACACACTACACGAGCTGACAACAACTCTGTCACTCAATGACTCTCTCCGGTCCCCAAACCACGTTTTGTCACGAAAACACACGCGAGAGGTGGATGGGAACTATCGCGAAACAGGTGTTAATTACGTCTATTTGAAAATGGACACCGGGACAAAATTGGCGGTGCAAGTTGTTTGCGCAATGGTCTGTTCAGAACCAAGAAAAAAAAAGGAGAAAAAAAGAATATGGGTCAAAGGCTGGATAAGCGCACGCAGGCAGCAGGGATTGTCCGTGCTACAGAGAGAGTTGGAGGTGAGTAAAACATGTATTGAAGCAGCTGCCTGCTCGTGTTAAGCTGATTTATTTCTTTATTTGTCTTTTAAATAGATGAATGATAAGAGTGGGTTTAGGAAGATGCTGCGAATGACCGCAGACGACTTTGATTTCTTGCTGGGGAAAGTCGAACACCTCATAAAAAAAAAGGACACCAAAATGAGACTGGCAATACCACCTAGAGAGCGTCTGTCTTTGACACTGCGGTTCTTAGCAACAGGTTGGTGTGACTGCTTATCAAAGTTATATAAAAACCAATGTTGTTATTGTTAATGTTATTGTCTCTGTATGTTTTATCATTGCTCTTTTTGTCTCATGCAGGTGAAACATTCAAGTCCCTCAGGTTCCAGTACAGGGTTAGGACCAGCACCATCTCACAGATAGTTGTGGAGACCTGTGCTGCCCTGTACCAGGTTATGAAGGAAGACTTCCTGAAGGTAGGCTGTTACGGCAAGCTGTGATATATTAACATCCAGAACATACATCCTGGATACTTACAATATACACTCGCCTAAAGGATTATTAGGAACACCATACTAATACTGTGTTTGACCCCCTTTCGCCTTCAGAACTGCCTTAATTCTACGTGGCATTGATTCAACAAGGTGCTGAAAGCATTCTTTAGAAATGTTGGCCCATATTGATAGGATAGCATCTTGCAGTTGATGGAGATTTGTGGGATGCACATCCAGGGCACGAAGCTCCCGTTCCACCACATCCCAAAGATGCTCTATTGGGTTGAGATCTGGTGACTGTGGGGGCCATTTGAGTACAGTGAACTCATTGTCATGTTCAAGAAACCAATTTGAAATGATTCAAGCTTTGTGACATGGTGCATTATCCTGCTGGAAGTAGCCATCAGAGGATGGGTACATGGTGGTCATAAAGGGATGGACATGGTCAGAAACAATGCTCAGGTAGGCCGTGGCATTTAAACGATGCCCAACTGGCACTAAGGGGCCTAAAGTGTGCCAAGAAAACATCCCCCACATCATTACACCACCACCACCAGCCTGCACAGTGGTAACACGGCATGATGGATCCGTGTTCTCATTGTGTTTACGCCAAATTCTGACTCTACCATCTGAATGTCTCAACAGAAATCGAGACTCATCAGACCAGGCAACATTTTTCCAGTCTTCAACTGTCCAATTTTGGTGAGCTCGTGCAAATTGTAGCCTCTTTTTCCTATTTGTAGTGGAGATGAGTGGTACCCGGTGGGGTCTTCTGCTGTTGTAGCCCATCCGCCTCAAGGTTGTGCGTGTTGTGGCTTCACAAATGCTTTGCTGCATACCTCGGTTGTAACGAGTGGTTATTTCAGTCAAAGTTGCTCTTCTATCAGCTTGAATCAGTCGGCCCATTCTCCTCTGACCTCTAGCATCAACGAGGCATTTTCGCCCACAGGACTGCCGCATACTGGATGTTTTTCCCTTTTCACACCATTCTTTGTAAACCCTAGAAATGGTTGTGCGTGAAAATCCCAGTAACTGAGCAGATTGTGAAATACTCAGACCGGCCCGTCTGGCACCAACAACCATGCCACGCTCAAAATTGCTTAAATCACCTTTCTTTCCCATTCTGACATTCAGTTTGGAGTTCAGGAGATTGTCTTGACCAGGACCACACCCCTAAATGCATTGAAGCAACTGCCATGTGATTGGTTGATTAGATAATTGCATTAATGAGAAATTGAACAGGTGTTCCTAATAATCCTTTAGGTGAGTGTACAGTACAATTACCTTGAAAATATTATTTTTGTTAAAAAGACAAGACTGTTTATATACAGTATTTTTAGTTTGCATGCAGTTCCCAGGCCGACCACTAGGGGCGCAGCCATTTTGTGTGTTTAGTTAGTCGGCCCAGAGCATCGGTGATAGTTGCATGTTCCCTCGTTCTTTTTCTTTCTTCACTGTGTGCGTCCATGAGACAGGTGGGTGTTTGGCTGTGCAATGTCTGTAATGTTAAAGTGTATAAGAGTGTTACTAGAGTATGTTTGACATTATTTTTACACGTTCATCGTTGTTAGCACTTGAGCTAAGATGTTAAGACAAGTCATGTTTTTCCTGCGCACTTAATGCTCATTCTATCTTACGTTTAGTTGGTTGATAGCATCCTATTATACTAGAGCAGTCACCTGTATGTCAGTTCTGTTGATTAGTAGTGTAGTAGGGTCTATTTATGTGTAATAGCAGTAGTTCTGCGTAGTGGTGAAGGCTTTGGGGCCTACGTGATAGCATGTGACTGCATTATTACAGTGAATATATGGTGAATTCTACCTATTATCTTCTTTTGGTTAGATTCGCATTTTCCCAGGTTATATTTACACTACTATTTTGGTTATTATTTGTGTCATCATAGTAAGTCAATGTAAATTGTAATTCATATTCTTTTTATTGTCTGTTTTGTTACAGAACCACACACGTATATGTTACTAGTCATTCTATACTCTCCCATCTGAAAATAAACAACCATAAAGATCCATCCAGCCTATTCCTTTGCATTCTAACCGATGCACACTCCGCGATCACACCACTATTGAACCACAGTAGTAAGAAAGTCTCCAGAACAAATTCGGTGCCGAAACCCGGGACTTGATGATTACGGAGTGAAGATGGATTTTGATCCGCAGAGAGGTGGTGCCCATCCACGGAGAACAGTGCGACCGCCAGGATGGATGAGTGATTATGAGGGATATGCACTGCCACCTGCCCCACCAGAGCAGTACGGGGCCAGAGAGGGATACGCCGGGATGACGCCCCTCCATCAACCCCCAGGACAGATAAGTGGAACATCTCCTGGTTATATTAGAACTCCCATCACTGAACCAGCATTATCCAGTGCTCCCCACGAGTTTATGAACATTGTGCAACAGCTTCAGGAAGACAACAGGCGTCTTCAGATGATGTTTACAGATATGTGGAGACGGATGGATCGTGGCACTGCGACATTGGCTTCTACAAGTTTGCAGCCTGCTCCGTCAGGAAGTATTTCAGCCAGTGACTCGTGGCTCTCCACACATCTGCCCACCCAGACCTCTCTGCATCAGGATACTATACCTGGCGCACAAGGAAGTGCTGAACAGCAGGAGGAGTGGCCACTACCACCACCTCCAGTCTCCCTTCCCAGAGACCATCCTGATCCGCCACACGTGCAGTTTGTTCCACCCTCGCGATCACCAGGTATTGTTCAAGAGCTTAGCCAGCGCCTGCAGGAGTTACAAGTTCTACAGGCCGCAGCTGCAGTGACCACTGGTACAGACACCCAGAGCCATGTGCCGCAGCCTCCCCCAGCATCACCAACTTTTGGTACTACGCTAGAGGGCAACATCCTGTCTCCAGAGTGCGCGTCTACTCCCACTCAACCTATAGCCACGAGGGAGAAGATTTACAGAGGCCCAAAGCCATCAATTCCGGAGTTTACCCGGGCTGACCCCAGGCAGTTTGCTCGATTAAGATTTGCTTTGGACAACATTCTTCCAGCTGACGCAACGGAGAGATTTAAGTATCAGGTGCTATGTGACCACCTCAGATTTGAAGAAGCTCTTCTGATTGCTGATTCGTACAGTAACTCTCTTCGCCCATACACAGACACTATGGCTTCACTCATCAAGCTATATGGTCAGCCTCATCACTTGTCACTGCAAAGAATAGCAGAGCTGATGGATGAGCCCAATATCCGTTCCAGCGACACGGCAGGCTTCAGGAAGTTTGCACTTAGAGTCCGAGCATTGGTTGGCATGCTGGAACAGCTTGGGGAGGACGGCCGTGTAGAGCTACAGTGTGGATCTCATGTGGCGAGACTCACAAAAAAGCTGCCTCAGGATCTATGAGCTGCCTTCCGCCGCTACCTCTACCCACGAAACAGTGGAGTGCCATCACTTAGAGACTTTGCAGAGTGGCTGGAATATGAGCTTGTCATTAAAGAGGGCGGGGATCGAGTGGACAAAGGAGAGGATGTTCAGAGGGACAGAAGCAGTACAAAGAGAGATAAAAGAACTGCTAAGAGGACTACAACAGTCCTGCTCGGCGCGACACAAGATGATACATCCAGAGAGACTCTAGTTGAAACCCATTCAACTCCAGATACTCAAGACAAGCCCAAATCATACTGTCCCTACTGCTGCAACACCCTGCATTTTCTAGACCAGTGTGCCAATTTCAAGTTTCTGACAAAGGAGCAGAAGACCAACTGGATTAAGTTCAATAACCGCTGCTGGCGTTGTGGGCGGCGCCACCAAGTGGCTCAGTGTCAACTTAAAGTACAGTGCAAGACATGCAAAGGAAAGCATCTTGAGGCCCTGCATGTCGTGAATCTGCATGCGGCTGCATCCAGACCAGTAAACCTGACAACTTCTGAGCCAGAGAATAAATCTTCTGCAGATGTTCTCTATCTAGACCGGCGAGCAGGATGTAATCAGGTCCTCCTGAAAATCAGTAAAGTCCTGCTGCGAAATGGTGAGCACACACTAGAGACATTTGCCATACTTGACGACGGATCTGAGAGGACAATCCTGCTTCAAGTGGCCACCCAGAGGCTTAAGTTAAGGGGGACCCCAGAGAGTCTCTCACTGCGAACCGTGAGACAAGGACTGAGAACACTACACGGAGAATCAGTGACATTTAAAGTCTCACCAGTAAGCCAACCATCGAAGACCTTCACAATTGCGAAGGGTTTTACAGCAGACGATTTAGGACTGGCTGAGCATTCATACCAGGTGAAGGCTCTTCAACAGAAGTACAGGCATCTGAGAAAGTTACCACTGCATCCATTCATAAATGCCCATCCGCTCCTACTGATTGGCTCCGACTGTCCCCACCTGGTTACTCCCATCCAGCCTGTGCCTTTGGGTCCACCTGGAGGCCCTGCCGCAGTCAAGACCAGGTTGGGCTGGACACTACAGGGACCTGTCCCCTCTTGCCATCAGAACACTCAGCCCCAGCAATGTCTTTTCTTGTCCACTATCTCACCTGCGGCAGAGCTTTTCAGTCATGTAGAGAAGCTATGGCAACTTAATGTTCTGCCATACAGAAGTGAGAAGCTGATCACACGGTCTCTGAGAGAGCACCAAGCTATGGATCTTCTGGAAGTAAAGACTACAAGAGTAAATGTGGAAGGCATTCAGAGATATGCCACTCCTCTCTTACGTGTCAACAACATGCCCACACTCTCTGTACCACCTGAAGTAGTCCTCCCCAGCCTCCGAGGGACTGAAAAACGCCTCAGTCGAGACCCGGAGAAGGCCACAGCTTATCAAGCAGAAATCACAAGGTTGGTGAAAGCAGGCTATGTCACAGAAGTAAGTAACGAACAGGTGAGGACCGCAACTGAATCATGGTTCATCCCTCACCATATGGTGACACACAACAATAAAAATCGTGTTGTGTTTAATTGTTCTTTCACCTACAAAGACCAGAACTTGAACGAGCTGTTATTGCCCGGTCCAAACCTGGGCGCCTCTCTCCTTGGTGTCCTGGTACGTTTTAGAGAACATTCCATCGCCGTCAGCAGTGACATCAAGGGGATGTTCCACCAGGTGAGACTGCTGACCGAAGACCGCCCTCTGTTGCGCTTCCTCTGGCGTGACCTGCAGAAAGACGCTCATCCAAAGGTGTACGAATGGCTGGTCCTTCCATTCGGGACCACATGTTCCCCTTGTTGCGCAATCTATGCTCTCCAAAGACACGTACATGATCACAGCCATCAGGGAGATGAGTTGCGCAACTCTATCGAGAAGCACTTTTACGTGGATAATTGGTTGCAGATCTTCTCCTCCATGGACACAGCCAAAGATATTATGGAAAAACTGAGCACGCTGCTAAAGGAAGGGGAATTCGAACTTCGGCAGTGGGCCAGCAGCAAGCCAGAGCTCGTCAGCCATCTTCCCAAAGAACTGAGATCAGAGAGCAGTGAACAATGGCTGAACCACACGGACATGGACCCTCAAGAGCCAGCCTTAGGTCTGCGTTGGCTGTGCCACTCTGACACGCTACACTACAAGTCCAAGCACCACGAGAGTTGCCCTCCTACAATGAGGAACGTTTACAGAGTGTTGGCCAGTCAATACGACCCTTTAGGGTTTGTCATCCCATTCACTACAAGGGCCAAAGTACTTGTCCAGCAACTGTGGAACAAGAAACGTGAGTGGGATGGCCCTCTACTTACCAGTGACCTACTTACTGCATGGCAAGAATGGGAAGCTGAACTGCCACAGCTGAATAACATCTGTCTGCGTTGTTGCTACGTCAGCCCAGCCTTTGATAAACCTGAGTGCAGCAGAGAGTTGCACGTCTTCTGTGATGCATCTCAGCAGGCATATGGCAGTGTAGCATTGTTACGTCCCTTTTGGTCTGTCTGTGTTTTATGCTGTTGTGGGAGGTGTTTGTTTTTATCCAGGAAGAAGACTGGATTGGTTCCTGCAGTCTGATTGGTGCCACGCCGATTGATCAGCTGACTCCTGGACGTGTATAAATGCCTCCTTTGTTGTTGCTTCATTAGCCCTTTTGTGCTCACTTGCTGTTTGCTTGCCTGACTTTGTTATCTGCTGCTAGAGTGTAAAGATTTGAGAGTGTTTGTCTTTGGATTGTTCATTTGAGTGTTTGGACCAACGCCTGTTTAACGACTTTGAGAACGGATTATCCCCTTACATTTTTCTGCTAGAACTTATAATTGTATATATTGTACATAGTAATTTGGGAGGTAGGGAGACCGATGCCACCTTTTTAATTTGATATATTTCTGTGCCTGTTTTGGATTAGGGAGTTAGGGAAGTAATTGTATTTTTCTTTTCTTTTCTTTTATGGATTAGGGCAGGAAGAGGTATATTCCAAATTAGTTGTTTTTGTTTGTTATTTTGGCCTTGTTGGCTCCTGAGGTAAAATCCCATGGTAACATAAATCTGTTAATTTACTCAATAAATACTGTTTCATACACTTTTCTATAACCGCACTGTTGTTGTTGTTGTTTTTTTTCATGTTAAGTCCTTTACCCTAGACGGGGCGTAACAAGCATACTTTTGTACAGAAGACAAAGATGGACATGTGGAAGTTGCATTCTTGACAGCACGATCTAGAGTAGCTCCCAAACGTCAGCTTTCTATGCCATGCCTTGAGTTATGTGCAGCTCTCACAGGCGCACAACTTGCTAGTTTACTGACCAGAGAGCTGACCCTACCACTGTCCAGAGTTGTAATGTGGACAGATTCCACGACCGTCCTGACCTGGATTAAGTCTGATTCCTGCCACTTTAAGGTATTTGTAGGTACACGGATTGCAGAGATCCAAGAGCTAACAGACAACCAGGCCTGGCGTTACGTGGCGTCAGCAGACAACCCCGCAGATTACCTCACCAGGTTATGGACCTCCCTTCCTATCGCCACCCCCCCCCCCCCCCCCCCCCCCGCAATGGCCAGAGCATCCACTTCCCCCATGTGAGGATTTCACCGATGAACAGCGCAGACCTATGACATGTTTAGCTACATCTGTGAGCATTGACCCTGTGCCTGATGCAGAGAAATTCGACAACTTCAGTGACCTGCTTAAGGAAACTGCCAAGCGCCTTCATGGAGCGGCCAGTAATCCCGAAGGAACCCCTTCAGCAAATGACTTCAAGGAGGCCGAGCTCTGCATCCTAAGATCTGCCCAAAGAGACAGCTTTCATGATGAATTCCTGTGCCTTTCATCTGGGAAACCCATATCCACCTCAAGTCACCTCTACACATTGGCTCCAGAACTTGACCACACACTCCAGCTCATTAGAGTAGGCGGGAGGCTCAGACGCTGCCATGACCTGGAAACTGATGTCAAACATCCTGTTGTCTTGGAGCCCAAGCATCCTGTGACCAGATTACTCATCAGGCAGACTGACAGTGAGCTGAAACATCCGGGGGCTGAGAGATTGTTTGCAGAGCTGAGGAGAAAATTCTGGATTCTGCAAGGCCGTGAAGCCACAAAAAGGGAACAGCGTTCCTGTACAGAATGCCAAAGGTGGAGAGCCCAACCAATCAATCCAAAGATGTCTGACCTTCCTGTGTCCCGCCTCCGGTTACAGCAACCAGTTTTTTTCTCCACTGGTATAGACTGCTTTGGGCCCATGCTGGTGAAAGTTGGTCGCCGTAATGAAAAGCGCTGGGGCCTGCTCTTCAAATGTTTGACAACTCGAGCTGTCCATATTGAAGTGTTGTCCAGCATCAATACCGACTCCTTCCTTATGGCACTAAGGAGGTTTATCGCTCGTCGTGGGAAACCAGCTGAGATACTTTGCGACCAAGGCACTAATTTCCGAGGTGGGGACCGTGAATTACAGGAAGCATTCAACACCTTACATCCATCCCTGCAGGCCCAGCTCGCAGAATACCAGCTGAAATTCCGCTACAATCCTCCCAGCGCTCCTCACTTCGGTGGGTCCAGGGAGCGGGAGATAAGATCCATCAAATACGCTTTAACATCCACTCTGGGCTCTCAGGTTGTAAGCGCTGAAGTACTCCAGACAGTGCTGATCAAGATAGAAGGAATGCTCAACTCGAAGCCTTTGGGATACGTCTCATCAGACCTGGCCGACCCAGACCCCGTCACCCCCAACATTTTGCTGATGGGGCGGCTGGATCCCTCACTTCCCCAGGTGATGTACCACGACTCTGAGCTGATTGGACGCCGACACTGGAGGACCTGTCAAGTACTAAGTGACCGCTTCTGGACACAGTTTTTGCGCCATTACCTGCCAACCCTGCAAACCAGGTACAAGTGGCAGAAGGACACATCCCCCATTCAAGTTGGCACCGTTGTGCTAATAGTAGACCCCCAACTACCGAGAGCGTCCTGGCCAGTTGGAGAGATCAGTAAAGTCTTTCTAGGAGCTGATGGCTTAATCCGCTCGGCGGAAGTAAAGGTGAAGGACCGCACCTATGTGAGACCTGTGAGTCGCCTCATTCGGCTCCCCGCTGTGCCGGACAAAAATGGACAGTAAATCCAGTCTTCAAACTTGCTGGAGCAAGTTTGGGGGCGGCTGTGTTAAAAAGACAAGACTGTTTATATACAGTATTTTTTGTTTGCATGGAGTTCCCAGGCCGACCACTAGGGGCGCATCCATTTTGTGAATGAGGAAAGCTTCTGTGTTTAGTTAGTCGGCCCAGAGCATCGGTGATAGTTGCATGTTCCCTCGTTCTTTTTCTTTCTTCACTGTGTGCGTCCATGAGACAGGTGGGTGTTTGGCTGTGCAATGTCTGTAATGTTAAAGTGTATAAGAATGTTACTAGATATGTTTGACATTATTTTTACACGTTCATCGTTGTTAGCACTTGAGCTAAGATGTTAAGACAAGTCATGTTTTTCCTGCGCACTTACTGCTCATTCTATCTTACGTTTAGTTGGTTGATAGCATCCTATTATACTAGAGCAGTCACCTGTATGTCAGTTCTGTTGATTAGTAGTGTAGTAGGGTCTATTTATGTGTAATAGTGGTGAAGGCTTTGGGGCCTACGTGATAGCATGTGACTGCATTATTACAGTGAATATATGGTGAATTCTACTTATTATCTTCTTTTGGTTAGATTCGCATTTTCCCAGGTTATATTTACACTACTATTTTGGTTATTATTTGTGTCATCATAGTAAGTCAATGTAAATAGTAATTAATATTCTTTTTATTGTCTGTTTTGTTACAGAACCACACACGTATATGTAACTAGTCATTCTATACTCTCCCATCTGAAAATAAACAACCATAAAGATCCATCCAGCCTATTCCTTTGCATTCTAACCGATGCACACTCTGCGATCACACCACTATTGAACCACAGTAGTAAGAAAGTCTCCAGAACAATTTTACTACAAAGTATGACCAGAAACAATGTCATTGGTAAATTCTGTGTATTTATTTATATTATTATGTATTTGTACTTGTATTACTTTATTTTTTATTGCATCTGTATATCTGTACTTTTTATATTTGTGTGATGTTATTTTTAACTTTATTAGATATTATTTTATCTACCTATTTTTATGTTTTATTTATATGCTGTGTGTAATTTTATCCCTAGTTTATCTTTTAAACCTTTTTTATGTTTTTAATTATATGCTTTTTGAACCACAAAAGGATGGCTATCCAATTTTGTTGTACTTGTGACTATGATAATAAAGGCATTCTGATTCTTAAATAAATTCCCAACCACTGTTTTTTTCCCCCCTATTGTTGTAGACACCTTCAACAGAGGCAGAATGGCTGTCAATAGCGCAGGATTTTGCAAGGAAATGGCAGTTTCCACATTGCCTTGGGGCACTCGATGGAAAGCACATTCACCTGCAGCCTCCAACAAAAAGTGGCAGTCTTTTCCACAACTACAAGGGCAGGTTCTCTGTGCTAATGATGGCGGCTGTAGATGCGAACTACAAGTTCATATATGCAAGTGTGGGTACCCAAGGTAGGGTGTCAGATGCTGGACTGTTTGCACACTCTGACCTGCGCAAAGCAATGGACCAGGGCCTGCTGAACTTTCCTCCACCTGAGCCTTTGCCAAGCTCTGACATACTGATGCCCTATATGTTTGTGGGTGATGACGCATATCCCTTAAGACATGACCTGATGAAGCCCTATCCATTCAGGCAGATGGAGCACAGTCAAAGAGAACTGAACTACCGGCTCTCTAGGGCACGACGAGTGGTAGAGAATGCCTTTGGCATTCTTGCCAACAGGTTGAGAGTTTTCAGGTCGACCATATGCTTGGAGCCACACAAGGTGGTGAAGATAACAATGGCCTCCCTGCGCATCCACAACTTCCTCTGCGAGCGGAGGTCCGAGGCATATACACCTCCAGCCTTTGCAGACTGGGAGAATGCTGACCATAACATGGTTGATGGAGTCTGGAGGAATCATGGGATGGGGGCTTTTCAGCCGGTGGAGCATAGAAGAGCGCGCAATGCAACAGTAACAGCAAAAATGCAGCGAAATCTTTTGCGAGACTATTTTGTCTCACCAGCAGGTAGCGTTTCTTGGCAGGAGCAACACATTTAGAAAAGTAGAGATGTCGAGGTATCTTGTCAGCCTTTTTATTGTGTGTGTTCTGCATTGCCCTTTCTTGTTAAAAATTCTAAATCAATAAAGATCTTTAATTTACCTGTTATAAATTTTACATCGTCATTCTTTAAATGGATACTTCAAACAGTATATTAACAGTATACATTTTGCACATTACTGCAGCTTCCAAACTTTTTTTTTTAAAATGTGTTTAAAAGGCCAACAGACAATTAAACATATAAAGAAAATTTAAAAATGTAATGTATTGACAGGCTTTAAAGACACTATGAAATTTGTGATGCAATGGCTTTAAAATTTTTTACAGACATGCTGTTTTTGTAAATGGATTTTCAAACATTTATTGAAAAAATACAGTTTATTAAAGTAAAAAATAAATAAAAATACACTGTATATTACTGTGCAAAACCCATCCAGTGCTTTTACTTTACACTGCAATGTCAACATAGACTTTGAGAACAGTTATGGACAGTACCAGTCAAAAATGTGGACATACTTACACATCCAAGATAATGGGAAAGTGTGTCCAAACTTTTGACTGGTACTGTATATTCAAATGTGTTTACAAGTGCAATAGTGCAAAAAAATGACAAATAAATTCACAACAATATTTAAACAGAAACACTGTAACAATGTAAGCTTTTCACAGTCTTTCATAATGGCCATTATCTTGCAGTGTTTGCAAAAAGGTTGGATGAGGACTCAAAGCTGATGAGTAACAAGGATGAGACTGCGCCGGTGGCGGAGCTGAAATGACTTGTGCATGTGAAGACAAGGATCTGTTCCTTTCAGTCTCCTGAGCGTCATAGATCATTACCATTATGTTATTTTTCAGTCTTGCTAAATGTCCAGGGTCTTGCCTCAATTCCAGTACAACCTGGTTCCCAAATGCTGTTAATGCATCTGGAGTTGGTTGAACATCTACTTTAGCAGCCATCCTCTTTAGGACTTCAAGCTTCTGCAGCTCTACATCCGTTTCTGGCATCCTCTTGCGTTTCCCTCCCCTGGTGCTAAAAACATTTTGCGCTGCCATCCGATCAGTTGAGGCAGTCGAAGGAGTTTCCTTAACAGCTGTGGGTGAAGCTCCTTCATGTGATGATTCAACTGAAGCTGTACATGATGGGCTTGGTGCTAAAGGTGAGTCCGGTATTGATTCCGAATGATCCTGCTCCTCTGCGTCACCCAGCTCGCTGAATGAAGCACCAAGCTGGAAGAGAGATGATTATGAAAGTTACTGGTAACACTTTATTTTACATTGTCCTTGTTAAATACAGGTGCGTCCCAATAAATTAGAATATCTTGAAAAAGGTCATTTATTTCAGGAATTCAACTTAAAATGTGAAACTAATATATTATATAGACTCATTGCATGCAAAGTGAGATATTTTTTAAAACCTTTATTTGTTATAATTTTGATGATTATGGCTTACAGCTTGTGAAAACCACAAAATCAAAATCTCAAAAAATTAGAATATTACATGAAAACACACAGTAGTTACACAGTAATCCCATGGTCATTGAACCCTATGATTGAACCAGGTTTTTGTTATTTTGGCAGTGTGGACAGGTGCAAATCCTGCTGGAAAATGAACTCAGCATCACCATAAACCAGAAAGACGGCTGCGTTGACTCTACGCAGCCGTCTACCAGGACATTTAGAGCACGTTATGCTTCTTTCAGCAGACAAGCTTTATGGTGATGCTGAGTTCATTTTCCAGCAGGATTTGCACCTGCCCACACTGGCAAAATAACAAAAACCTGGTTCAATGACCATGGGATTACTGTCTGATTTCATGTAATATTTACATTTTCTGAGAATTTGATTTTGTGTTTTTCACAAGCTGTAAGCCATAATCAGCAAAATTATAACAAATAAAGGCTTGAAATATATCACTTTGCATGCAACGAGTCTATATAATATATTAGTTGCACACTTTAAGTTGAATTTCTGAAATAAATGAACTTTTTCACGATATTCTAATTTATTGGGAAGCACCTGTACATTACATGTACTTACCATAGTAATTAAATTGTCCAATTACATAAACCTTCACCAAAACCTAATCCTACCCTAACCCTAAGTAAATGTAGTTAATTAATATTACTTAAATATATAATTGTACAATAACAATGACACGTTAAAATAAAGTGTAACAGAGTTACTTTACAGAGTTTACCCCTCCTTGAACTGCCACCTTACCGTGGTGGAGGGGTTTGAGTACCCGAATGAACCTAGGAGCTATGTTGTCTGGGGCTATATGCCCCTGGTAGGGTCTCCCAAGGCAAACAGGTCCTAGGCGACGGGTCAGACTAAGAGCGGTTCAAAAACCCTTATGATGCCAAAAAAAACGAGGACCGTGACGTCGCCCGGTATGGCGCAGGCCCGGGGTTGGGGCTCGTATGCTCGTATGCCTCCCCCCATGGGGTCCGGCCGGGCTCAGCCCGAAGGAGCGACGTGGGGCCACCCTCCCGTGGACCCACCCTCCCGTGGACCCACCACCTGCAGGAGGGACCGTAAGGGGCCGGTGCTAAGTGGATCGGGCGGCAGTCGAAGGCGGGGGCCTAGACAACCCGATCCCTGGACGCGGAATCTAGCTCTAGGGACATGGAATGTCACCTCTCTGGCGGGGAAGGAGCCTGAGATTGTGCGTGAGGTTCAGAGATTCCGACTAGAGATAGTTGGGATCACCTCTACGCACGGCTTGGGCTCTGGAACCACACTCCTCGAGAGAGGATGGACTCTTCACCATTCTGGAGTTGCCCATGGTGAGAGGCGGCGGGCTGGTGTGGGTTTGCTTATAGCCCCCCAGCTCAGCCGCCATGTGTTGGAGTTCACCCCGGTGAACGAGAGGGTCGCTTCCCTACGCCTTCGGGTCGGGGATAGGTCTCTCACTGTCGTTTGTGCTTACGGGCCGAACGGCAGTGCAGAGTACCCGGCCTTCTTGGAGTCTCTGGGAGGGGTGCTGGAAAGTGCTCCTACTGGGGACTCCGTCGTTCTACTGGGGGACTTCAACGCCCACGTGGGCAGCGACAGTGACACCTGGAGGGGCGTGATTGGGAGGAACGGCCCCCCTGATCTGAACCCAAGTGGTGTTCTGTTATTGGACTTCTGTGCTAGTTACAGCTTGTCCATAACGAACACCATGTTCAAGCATAAGGGTGTCCATCAGTGCACATGGCACCAGGACACCCTAGGCCGGAGGTCGATGATCGACTTTGTGGTCGTTTCATCCGACCTCCGGCCGTATGTCTTGGACACTCGGGTGAAGAGAGGGGCGGAGCTGTCAACTGATCACCACCTGGTGGTGAGTTGGATCCGATGGCGGGGGAGGAAGCTGGACAGACTCGGCAGACCCAAACGTACTGTGAGGGTCTGTTGGGAACGTATGGCCGAATCTCCTGTCAGAGAGATCTCCCACCTCCGGCAGAGCTTCGACCAGATCCCGAGGGAGTCTGGAGATATTGAGTCCGAGTGGACCATGTTCTCCACCTCCATTGTCAACGCGGCCACTCAGAGCTGTGGCCGTAAGGTCTCCGGTGCCTGTCGAGGCGGCAATCCCCGAACCCGTTTGTGGACATCGGAAGTAAGGGATGCCGTCAAGCTGAAGAAGGAGTCCTATCGGGCCTGGCTGGCTTGTGGGACTCCTGAGGCAGCTGGCTTGTGGGACTCCTTCTGGCAAACCGTCCGGCGCCTCAGGAGGGGGAAGCAGTGCCCTACCAACGCTGTTTACAGTGGAGGTGGGCAGCTGTTGACCTCGACTGGGGATATCACCGGACGGTGGAAGGAATACTTCAAGGATCTCCTCAATCCCGCGTCACGTCTTCCATTGAGGAAGCAGAGGCTGAGGGCTCGGAGGCGGACTCGTCCATCACCCAAGCTGAAGTCACCGAGGTAGTCAAGAAACTCCTCGGTGGCAAGGCACCGGGGGTGGATGAGATCCGCCCTGAGTACCTCAAGTCTCTGGATGTTGTGGGGCTGTCTTGGCTGACACGCCTCTGCAACATCGCGTGGCGGTCGGGGACAGTACCTTTGGACTGGCAGACCGGGGTGGTGGTCCCTCTTTTCAAGAAGGGGGATCGGAGGGTGTGCTCCAACTATAGGGGGATCACACTTCTCAGCCTCCCTGGGAAAATCTATGCCAGGGTACTGGAGAGGAGAATCCGGCCGATGGTAGAACCTCGGATTCAGGAGGAACAGTGTGGTTTTCGTCCCGGTCGTGGAACACTGGACCAGCTCTATACCCTCTACAGGGTGCTGGAGGGTTCATGGGAGTTTGCCCAACCAATCCACATGTGCTTTGTGGATTTGGAGAAGGCATTCGACTGTGTCCCCCGCGGCGGCCTGTGGAGGGTGCTCCGGGAGTATGGGGTCCGGGGCCCTTTGCTAAGGGCTATCCGGTCCCTGTACGACCGGAGCAGGAGCTTGGTTCGTATTGCCAGCAGTAAGTCAGACTTGTTCCCGGTGCGTGTTGGACTCCGGCAGGGCTGCCCTTTGTCGCCGGTTCTGTTCATAATTTTTATGGACAGAATTTCTAGGCGCAGCCAGGGGCCGGAGGGGGTCAGGTTTGGGGACCACACGATTTCATCTCTGCTCTTTGCGGATGATGTTGTCGTGTTGGCCTCATCAAACCAGGACCTCCAGCATGCACTGGGACGGTTTGCAGCCGAGTGTGAAGCGGCTGGGATGAAAATCAGCACCTCCAAATCCGAGGCCATGGTTCTCAGTCGGAAAAGGGTGGTTTGCCCGCTTCAGGTTGGTGGAGAGCTCCTGCCTCAAGTGGAGGAGTTCAAGTATCTTGGGGTGTTGTTCACGAGTGAGGGAAGGATGGAACGGGAGATTGACAGACGGATCGGTGCAGCTTCTGCAGTAATGCGGTCGCTGTACTGGTCTGTCGTGGTGAAAAAGGAGCTGAGCCGCAAGGCGAAGCTCTCGATTTACCAGTCAATCTACGTTCCTACTCTCACCTATGGTCATGAGCTGTGGGTCATGACCGAAAGGACAAGATCCCGGATACAAGCGGCCGAAATGAGCTTTCTCCGCAGGGTGGCTGGGCGATCCCTTAGAGATAGGGTGAGAAGCTCGGTCACTCGGGAGGAGCTCAGAGTAGAGCTGCTGCTCCTCCACATCGAGAGGGGTCAGTTGAGGTGGCTCGGGCATCTTTTCTGGATGCCTCCTGGACGCCTTCCCGGGAAGGCATTCCGGGCATGTCCCACCGGGAGGAGACCCCGGGGAAGACCTAGGACACGCTGGAGAGACTATGTCTCCCGGCTGGCCTGGGAACGCCTCGGTGTCCCCCCGGAAGAGCTGGAGGAAGTGTCTAGGGAGAGGGAAGTCTGGGCATCCCTGCTTAGACTGCTGCCCCCGCGACCCGGCCCCGGATAAGCGGTAGAAGATGGATGGATGGATGGAGAGTTACTTTAATCTGCACTTACAGTTTGTGGAACTTTTTTCAGCACTGTGTAATATTCAGTGCACGTTATCACGACATATTTAATCTGTTGTGTAGACTGTGTAACTTACAGTGGTTTCACATGGACGGTGAACAATGTAGCTTTTAATAAAATCCATGACTCTGAGGAGCCACCTTTGCCTTGGTGTCATGGGTTTGCTGCCACTCCCACTCCCACTCGGTTTTGGTTTCAGCAACCTACAGTACTGCGTTCGCAGGGATATTGCCCTGGTCTTAACGTCCTCAACTGAAGAAGGAAAAAAAATAATACATTTTATAGTTGTCAGTTGTTAATGCAGTCCAGAAATTATTTGCCTGTTTCAAATTGCCTTGAACAATGTGACCACAAAAATCCAGCAATATGAATCAGGTACCATTAGGCCTAGATGCACATTTGTTTTATTTTAACATTTTAATTTTTTTTAACCTATATTTATGTTACCATTACAGAGTACAATGGAGATGCAATAAAATAATATATGATATTTTCATCCTCACCTAATATAAAATCTCAATTTCAAAGACCACATCACCATTACAACCACAATCCTACAAATTATAGCCTAATGCAAATGAATATCATAGCTACACCTTGACTACAACTGTAACTGTACATTTGATGAAAATAAACGTAAGTACAACAATTATGCTACAATTTATAAAGTAATAGTCATGTCCATTGAAATATTAATACATACAATATTGTATTATTACAACACAACTTCCATCTATCTCTCATCGTGCTAATGAATTAACATATTTGACGTTAGCTCACCTGGCTGTTGAAGAGCATTAGCGACTTCTGTCCACCTCTTCTCTTTCTCAGCTCGGTTGTGGTACATCTCGTTTGAAATATCGTAGAGGCAGTTATGCTCCTGCCACAGTTCTATTAAATTTTGCTCCATTTCTTGGTTCCATAATTTCCTTGAAGCCATTGCTGGTGCTGCTGCTATTTTTCTTTCGGTGACCTCAACCTATGCCTTGCTCTCTCATTGGCTGTAGCTCGCCACGACACGTGACACCACACGCTATCGAGTCGGCCGACAGCTCCAGATATTTGGCATGCTAGATATTTGTCCGGCGTCGGCGATGTGTCAGCGAGCGTTTTTGATGCGTCGTTTAGTATTTCACACCCGCAGATTTGCGCGCGATTACAGCCCGACCTGTCGGCGAGCTCGTTAACTTGCAAATCGGGCTTAAATCGGGCTTAAAATCCTGTAGTGTGAACTAGCCATAAGAGGTCTTGTCGTAACACGCAGACCCTTATGGGCGTTCCCCCAGGAGAGCGAGTACAAGAGTCTCGCCCCATTATGCAGCCCTTAGGAAATCGATGTCTGCTTCCCGCCGCCGATGGCGCCTCGGGACACATCGGCTTCTAGCGAACACAAATTGTAGTGTCTGCCCGAAGACGTTGTGGCCCTGTCGAGTTCGCCGCCTCTCAGGAGTTCTGTAGAGAGCATATTTCGGTTAGTTCCTGCCAGTTAGCTGCTTCAGGTCACCGAAGCCATTTGGAAATTTATAGCCGAGGCCAGTCTCGAGGGACTGGGTTAGGCCTTGTTTTGGATCTCAAGGCACTAGATCAACCTCCGAGGGGGTTCAGATTCAAGATACCGTCTGTCAGTCAGACCAGCTCTGAGGACTGGTCTGTTGTGATAGATCCACAAGCTCCTTAACTCCTCGTTCCCTTCTAACCCCATCACAGGAAGTTTCCGAGATCCGCTTTTGGGGGAAAAGCGCATCGGTTCCGGACTCTGCCAGTCGGCCTAGCCTTATCCCTTCGCACCTTCACTAAATGTATGGACATTTAGTGCTCCATTGACACCCTTGCTCCATTGAGACTTCAGGGGGTCCGTATATTAAATTATATAGATGACTGGCTCATTTTGGCTCAGTCGAAAGAACTAGCAATTCAACATCAAGATGTTGTTTTGCGACATCTGAGGTGCTTGGGGTCGAGACTCAATGTGAAGAAAAGTTCCTTAACTCCTCTTCAGAGGACTATGTTCCTGGGAGTAGAGTGGGGCACAATTGTCTCCTGCTCTTGTAAATACTATCTTAAAGCTCAAATCTGTGGTTTATTTATAAAGATGATTTTTTTTCCCCGGTTGTGAGATCCATGCGTTCAGCGGGGCTCGGCGCTCATGTACCCCGGCTGGATGAGCCTTTCCTCGGCTAGTCTTCTGACGTTCGTCGCCGACTCCGACGGTAGTGGTTAAACATGAGATATAATTCGTCTTGTGTAGACCTAACGGGCGATCTTTGCTCTCGTGAATATATAATGAGTTCCCTGTCAATTGTTTTGGCTGAGGGCTAAGTTTAGTTTCATATTAACATTAGGCTATTTGTATTTAACTTTACTTGTAATGTTAGACTAGAGCGCTGCATTTGGATATTTGACTGAATTGTTTGCTTTATGTCTTATTGTATAGCTTCTTGTACCTTTTACTTAAACTTTTATATAGGCTATTATTGATAAAACTGAAATTTTACAAAAAGAAATATGGTTTCTTGTCATTTTTTTTATTACAAGATTATCACTGATGTTTATTGCAACATTTGTACAAATGCATATATTGCCTGGAATATGTGTAATTTTTTTTTTTATTTAAACGAAAAGAGGCAACGTTAGGGTTGTGTTTTATATTTCGTTTTGTTAAAAATAGAATAACGTATAACGTGCAGTGAATAATCAATATGCGTTGCGCATGAACCACATTTGTGTCCCTATAATGTTTAATTTATTTAAATGAAAACGAAAAGAGGCAGAGTGGTGTTTTATAACATATTTCGTTTTATTGTTGCTTAAAATGTACATACAGAGTAACAGAGATAACCGGAGTAGCAGAGCGAGCTGAGTGACGCTTTTAAGAACGCGCTGTACCATTTGCATGTAGGAGTCGCACATGGCAAGTACAAACTTCGCGTACTTGATATTGAGAAAAGCCTAATGTCGGCGCTTGTCTTCTTGTGACAAGCATGTCGAGATCTGCTGCATGTCATCCATTGTAGTTTAATATGTTCTTCTTCGCGCGAAAATGACGTCGATCGAAACACCACGCCTATCAAGTAAAGGTACTGTTGGCAGTGGAAACGCTAGCCAGATCATGGTTAACAGACCCGAACCGTACCGTACCGCTCCACTCAGTGGAAACGAGGCATTAGGCTTTTTAATTGACAATAACTTGTTAGAATCTGCGTTTAATAGCAAAAACTAACCCATTTTTATCGAATAAAGATTTCGAAAGAGTAATCCATACCTTTATTTTATCCATAGACAGTAGATTTTATCACGGCTGCCCCGTGTCCATCTATATTGCACCAAATCCGACACTGCACTCCCGAGTGAAGTCGATTGGATGAACGGTTCTCGAAATAATCAAAATGCAAACGGACATACAGACACATAGCCTAGAGAATATTGCCTTTATTGGAGAGAAGAATATGTTCAGCACCCTCTCTCCGAAGCTTCGAGTAGTCGATGTTCATTACTACCAAAGCTTCGAAGCTCAAAAATGGTATTCGGACCAGCCCTATGTAATACCATCAGATAAATACTCTCAAAGAGCTAACAAAAGATTCAAAATAGATGACGAGATAACATGCATTTCGTTGTTAGCCATAGAGGGGATGTAAAATTAACAGAATAGAATAGATTAGATTAGAATAGAAACTGTTTTTTCCCTATAGATATTCTGTATTACTTACATGATATTAATTAGCATCATCAGTCACAACAAATTCAGTCATACTGTAAAATGTACTACAATAACTAGCATTTGCACGGCAGCTTCTCACATGGGACATGCGTAATTGCTCAAGATACCAAGCGGAAACAGTCTCAGATCACTCTGCACATCTGTGGTTGGGACTTGCTTTGTAAGCAATGTAATATCGGCATTACTGGCTTTCCTGTCCTCGTTTTCCGTGGTTGCCGTCCCCATTTTGGAGCCTGTATCTGATTTGTGATTCTACGATACACGTGCAGATCTTATCACTCACAAATACTGTATATAAGGCCCTGCACTGCCATAGCAAACATCTCTGTCTGAAATGCGCTTCATAATGTCTCTGGTCAGCATCACTCTCATCAGCAGCATTCTTCTGAGCCTGTTTCCTCATGCACACTCCTGGATACAAATGAGGTCTTACCTCATGATTTATTGCATTGCTGTGGATTCAGCTGATATTTCTGATGCCTTTAAATGGGGACTATGTAAGAAACGGACGTATGTGGGTTTATGACTATGACTGTAAGAATCATAGCATCTTTATGTCACGTCAGATGGGCCGCTGAACTATGCCTGCTGTGTGAAATACACTCGAAATCCTCTGCCCTTCGGTGTGATCAAGGGCTTCATCGAGCAGAGCTCCCGCGAGGTGTGTGTCGCATAGATGCCATCATGTGAGTCACTGTGATCTGATCTCAGAGATGAGTCAGGGTTCACCCACTTACCCACACAATGTGGTTACACCAAAATAGGTGTTCATTTAACCATACATTTAAATATGAGGGCACACAGCCGATACAAAAAACACAGGACATACAGTCTGGTACACTGAAAAATCTGTGACTTTTGTTAATAATAATAATAATAATAATAAAATATTTTAAAGATGTTAAAGCGATAGTTCACTTTGAAATAAATTTTTGATATGTTTTAGCTTACCTCAAGGGCATCCAAGATGTAGGTGTCTTTGTTTCCGCAGTAGTTTCAATTTTGATATTTTTAGGTCAAACCGTTCTTGTCTGTCAGTCATATAATGCAGGTCGATGGTCACTGTCTCAAAACACAAGCACAGAGTCCAAATTAAAACAATTCCCCATCGTCCAAATGAAACAATTCCCCATCATAAGTACACATTGATGGCCTAAGACACGAAACGAGCGGTTTGTGTGAGAAAACGAACAGTATTTATATCGTTGTTATCTCTTGAAAACAGCACACGTCCAAATGATCTGACGGCGCGGGCGGGTATAGATATAACATAGATGTCGCCTTGGCTACTGCAGTTCATTGGAACGAAACCGTAGCCAAGGCGACATCTATGTATATATCTATACCCGCCCGCGCCGTCAGATCATTTGGACTCTGTGCTTGTGTTTTGAGACAATGACCATCGACCTGCATTATATGACTGACAGACAAGAACGGTTTGACCTAAAAATATCAAAATTGAAACTACTGCGGAAACAAAGACACCACATCTTGGATGCCCTTGAGGTAAGCTAAAACATATCAAAAATTTATTTCAAAGTGAACTATCCCTTTAAAAGTGGGTGTTATTATAACGTGAAAGATTTTTCACTAACGCTCACTGCAATTATTTGATTAAAAATTAGTTGAAAAAAACAGCAATGTTCTGAAATATTATTACAATTTTAAATAAATAGGTTTCTGTAATGGCAAATCAGATTTTACAGCATCATTACTCCAGTCTTCAGTGTGATCCTTCAGAACTCATTCTAATATGCTGATTTGATGTATTGAAGACTGCTTAATATTTTTGTTAAATGTAAAGTTCAAAAGTGAAATAAAAACATTGTAGTACATAAATGTCTTACTATCACTTCTGATCAATGTAATGTGGTAGTGTATATACTGTATGATTGA
This sequence comes from Rutilus rutilus, assembly GCF_951802725.1. Taxonomy (NCBI): domain Eukaryota; kingdom Metazoa; phylum Chordata; class Actinopteri; order Cypriniformes; family Leuciscidae; genus Rutilus; species Rutilus rutilus. Next base: position 41,561,605 of record NC_140214.1, on the reverse strand, counting down.
GATTCAGCATTATTTCTTGGTCACTAATTTTATACAATACAAATAATTAGTAAAATAAGGTATGACGTTCTTGCTTCCGTTCAAGCAAGATGCTCTTTGAGTCTTTCTCAAATCATGCTGGAGATCAAGTTTTACATGCGGCTCAGGTGCTGCTGCCGTCAACACAATGCGCTTCGAGTATCAAGAAAAGTGCTATATAATGTAACTAATTATTATTATTTTACGTTTTTAAATCAACTTTTCACTCTAAGTTGATTTATTTGAAAAATAATTATGATTAAAATCTGTGAATAAACATTAAATGTACTATTTAATACACCATTGTTTAAAAGTTCATTTAGATTTAATAGTTTTTGAAAGTCTCTTAATCACACCAAATCTGCATTTGTTATAAAAAAACTCAGTAATAATGTGAAAAATGATCCATTTAAAATGAAGCCATTACTCCAGTCTTCAGTGCCACATGATCCTTCACACATCATTATGCAAATGTGGTGCTCAAGATGTTTTCTTATCATTAGGAACGTTGAAAGCTAAAGTTGTGCTGCTTATACAGTTTTGTGGAAATCATGATACATTCAGTATATTTTGATAAAGTTACACATATTTTGTAACATTGTAAAATGTCTTTACTGTCAAGTTTTAATCAATTAAATGACCTCTAGCTGAATAAAAACAATTTCTTTCTTCACCAAGAACAACAAGAAGGTGTGTGTGTGAGCGTTGAGGATCAGTGGGTGAAAGCAGCGCTGGCACGTCTGAGGTAAGGAGTGTGTGACATTTAAAACAAGTCACCTCATATTTGTGGCAAATGTACCATTGCATCATTCAAGGTAACATATTATGCGATCACTGAGCAGTAAATAGTGTCACAGACTCTTATTGATTTGATATTTAATGATTTTTTGGCTCTCTCTAAAAAAGAGTTAACAGAACACAGATGACAGCCATTACTTTACAAAACAATCATTAGTCTAGAACAAACCAAAGCACATCTGTGTAAAGGTGTCAGCTTGTGATATCTCATAGCACAATCTCATAATCTCATCTCTGTCCTCCTCAAACCAAGTAGACGTGGGCACAGGTGACGCAAATTCCATATTGTTCATCAGCTAAAAGAGAGAGAGACAACGAGTGAAAATTAGGCTATATGAAACAAACATCTGCTAAAGACTTCTTGATGAAGACAAACGGACATAGATGTTAAAGAATTCTGCAAAAACTCATAATTCAAGGTATTATTTATAACCTGAAGATACTCCTCAAAGTTGATGGCGCCATAATGATGAACGTCTACAGAGTCAAACATCGCTCTGCGCTGCTCAGGAGAAGAGTCATGCTGAAAGAAGTCAAGCATCTCAATGCTGTCCCAGAGTTCATGTTGGGACCGTAAACGGGGGAAAAAACAACAAGAGATTGTGAGAGATTATTAATACTTATTTTATTCAAATAATCTGATCTATTATTGACTTGTGTGGAGTGGAATCTTGTGATGTCAGAGAGTGCTGCCACCTAGAGCTGAAATAGTGTTTGTTACAATTAAAAAGATATCTGTCTGGGTTTAGCTTTGCAAAATGCATGGGTACTGAAAGTAAGTGTTCACTTACAGGGCACTACTGAAGTGGAGAAGATACCCATATTCCTCGGCAAAATGCTCAAAATGAAATCTAAGGTTGGAGATGTCTTCAGAAGTCCACTGGGGGTATTTCTCCTTCAACTTCTCAACCACTTCATTCCAGCGGCGTCTATTCTCTGAAAAACATGTGAATCATCCACATTATGCCTGTACCTATGGACACTGACAGGGGATTCAGACATTGGCTGCAAAACAGAAAGTGTTAGGCAAACTTCTAAATGTCTCATGTTTCAGAAATTGTGATAGGCCAACTTATACCATTGAACCTCTCCTCCTCCAGTTTGGAGCGATCATTCTGCCGCTCCATTCTTGCACAGTCGGCCACATTAGCAGCATGACACTCTGCAAAAATATTGTCTTCATCTCCTTCTTCTTTGTCTTCTTCAGCTGCAATACACAGATCGAAAACATCAACGTTACTACAAGTCATGAAATGCCATAGGCTATTCCTCCGGGCTGCAGTATCCTGCCCAAAACAGCAAAACCACACAAGTCACCCAGCTTAAACAAAGGGATAGTTCACCAAAAATAAAAATGATCCCATGATATACTCGCCCTCAAGCCATCCTAGTGTATGACTTTCCTACATAGGTGTGTAGCCGATGACTTTCCTAGGAAGGCTTGAGGGCGAGTAAATCATGGGTTAATGTTTATTTTTGGTGAACTAACATTATCCATTTAAATAATGTGCCATCCTACCTAGCTTGATTTAGCAAGTCAGTTTAAATCAAATAAACAAAATAAATATCTGTTACTCATTTCCTCAACAGTTCTGCTCTAGCTTTACACTAAACTGCTGTAGGCTAACGTTAACTGGCTAACCTTATACCATGGTCTGGGTGAATACTCGATTCTGATTGGCTGCAGGGTGTCCATTAAAAAGTGATAGAGGACACCTAGTAAATAAACCGTCAGGCGTAACCATGGAAACCAAGTTATTGTTTGTAAAAACTTTAGATTTCGATTGTAAAATTAATTAAAATATAAACTAATGTTTTAAAAATGTGTTATTTGGCAAGTGACCATGGTGTTAATGCCCTTCGAGGTGTCCATTGTCAGGTATTAACATAGACAGAATATAAACGGGTATTAATGGACTTCGGCGGAGGCAACCGTCCTCCGCGACCGTTAATACCTGACAATGGACACCTCGTCGGGCATTAACCCTTACTTTAACTGACAACTGTAACGTTGTCTGTTGAGATTAGCTATAGTCAATTTCATGTAATTTAACGTACAAATAAGAACAACACGTTGGGAAAACCTGCCAGCTTAAAATAATGAATAAACATACGAAATCTTTACAACACTTGACGGAAAAAAGTGACAACCAGCCCTGGTCTCCTCAATAGGATTTTGAACTCAACTGTTAATTCAGTCACTGACCTTCTTTGAGCTGAGACTCGGTAAGAGCAAATATGTACGGCGGTCGAGCCAAAGGAATGGAAAAAAATGAGCCCATTTTCAATAGAGTAAGAAGAACAGAAACTCAGCGCGGCCGGTGTTTCGTGACTGAATGATTCAGCGTTTTGAACGAATCGTTTGAATGAACGACTCAATGATTCATTTATTAAGACGGTCTCTTGCTGACACCTATTGGCGGTTTAGATTCATGTTTACAAGTGTCATTGATTTTATTTATTTTTTGTATTTTTTATTTCTTTACATTTGTTTAAAGAAAAACAATCTCATAACATTATTATATTTATTACAGTTCTAATTTTGCAGTGTAAATTATTTAATTTGATTGATAACAGCCCTTATTATTACAAATGTGACATAAAAAGATGATGCATATATTTAATAAGGTTTTAAAAATTGGCCTTTATAAAGGTAAATAACGGGCAGTATGTTAAAGCTGATAGAACGCTGGTGAGAATATTGCTTCAGAATAAATTATATGTACTTATGACAGCCACCATTTAAATGTTTATATGTAAAAAAAAAAAAAAAAAAAAAGAGTAGAAACATTATTATGTCATTAAAAATGTATTATAACGTTATTATAAAAACTTCCTTATGTGTAATTTAAATGCATATATATATATATATTTAACCTTTAATATTATAATGATGTGCCTATGGGGTTCCTTATAGTTCACAGCATGAGTTGAGAGAGATGTTTCTTTGGAGAAATGTGCTGTGCTGTTCCTGATAGGCCCTGAGTTCATCAATATTGGATCACATTGGGAAATGTGTGGCAATGCCCAGCCCCAGTGTCAATACATGCTCGTTTTTTACTTGGCGCAAATGTTTTCCCCTTTCCTTTCTCTCCAGAATGCTTCATTTCCGCTGCACACTGTCTCATGAGGGACGATCGATGCCCAGACCCCTCCACTTCCTGAACATGTCACCTGTCTCAGCACTGGTCTGAGCACACTACTCTGAAACATTATTTGTGGCGTACTGTACAGTATTTCCCACAGTACTCTTCAGACAGGAGCAGCGAGAGCATCTCTGTATCCGTAGCTCTGCTTCCTCTGGACAGGAAGAGGAAGACCTCGTTTATGACCAGCTCTCACATTATCTGCCAAATTAATAAACAAGCATATTAATGCATAATGAAGTTGCATCAGGGTTAAAAGGTCTGCCAAATATGGTGGGGCCTGGTTATTTAACGATATATACAAACAATAATGTTTTATATCTTATTCTAAAATGGACCGGGAGCCAATTTAGAGACGCTAGTACGGCTGTAATTGGTTTGTGTTTCTTTAGCCTCATTAAAAGCCTCAACGCGGCATTTTGCACCGATTGCAATCGAGACGAAGATGCGGCGGTGATGCCACAATACAGAGAGTTACAAAAGTCCAGCCGTGATAAAATAAAGGTATGGATTACTCTTTCGAAATCTTTATTCGATAAAAATGGTTTAGTTTTTGATAATAAACGCAGATTATAAAAACAAGCCCACGGAGTTACACAGCTTGTCCATTTTTAGGTTATTGTCAATTAAAAAGCCTAAATGTCTAACAGTTGTTTCCGAGTAAGACTCCAGGGGACTTGAATCTAATATAACTTCTAAGGAGTTATTTGGCTGGCCGAATACAATAACCTCCGTTTTTTCCTCATTTAGCATTAAAACGTTTTTGGCCATCCAGTTTTTAACGTCCTTTAAACTCTCTAAAAGTGACTCAAATGAATTGGTAGAGCATCTGAGTGGTAGATACATTTGCGTGTCGTCGGCGTACCAATGAAATTACACTCCATACTTTCTGAAAATGCTAATCCAGGGAAGCAGATATAAAGAAAAAAGTATGGGAGAAAGAAAAGACCCGTGCGGAACCACTTTTTTTCTACAATTTTAGAGGCAAAGGACATCTGAGAGATTGGCCTGTAGTTTTGCATATCATCCTGGCCCAAATGTGGACGCTTAAACCGAGCCGTCTCCTTTGCGGAGGGGAGCTTGGAGAGCGGAATAAAGTGACTTAGAAAAACGATCAACGACCGTTAGGATGACCGTGTTTCCCGCGGAAAGAGGGAGACCGGTGATAAAATCGAGTCCTATATGGGACCACGGGCGCGAAGGGACCGGTAACGGACGAAGAAGACCGGCTGGAGGCGAGTTACCGGACTTAGTCTGGGCACAAACCACACAGGAAGCAATAAAACGCCGCGCGTCACGGTCCAAAGTAGGCCACCAAAAGCGTTGGCGGATCATGGCAAGAGTGCCCCGCACGCCGGGATGGGCAGACAATTTAGAGGAATGTCCCCATTGGAGAACAGCCAAGCACGCAGTGACGGGAACAAACAGACGATGCTTAGGACAGGCGCGCGGGACAGCGACACGGGTTAGTGAACGTTTGACCAACCTCTCTATTCCCCAAACTGCCGCGCCCACCACACAGGCAGAGGGAATGATCTCCTCCTGGGTAGTGGCGGGAGTTGATGAATCAAAGAGGCGAGAAAGAGCGTCAGGCTTAACATTCTTAGACCCGGGGCGAAACGAGATGGTGAAATTGAAACGTGTAAAAATAGAGCCCAGCGAGCCTGACGAGCGTTTAATCTCTTAGCAGAACGAATGTATTCTAAATTTCTGTGATCCGTCCAGACAATGAACGGAACCGGAGCTCCCTCCAACCATTGACGCCACTCACCCAGAGCCAAACGAATGGCGAGCAGTTCGCGGTTACCGACGTCATAATTGCGCTCCGCGGGAGTGAGGCGGTGAGAAAAGAAGGCACAGGGGTGTACCTTCTCATCAGAAGGTGAGCGCTGAGACAGGACAGCCCCGACCCCCACCTCCGAGGCGTCGACCTCGACGATAAACTGTCTCGAAATGTCCGGAGTGAGTAAAATGGGAGCCGTAGTGAAAAGAGTCTTAAGACGATCGAATGAGCGTTGAGCGGAATCGGACCACTCGAATCTAGAGTTAATAGAAGTCAAGGCGGTGAGAGGAGCGGCCACCTGGCTGAAGTTGCGTATAAAGCGGCGGTAAAAATATGCGAAACCAAGAAATCGTTGGAGCGCGACACGAGACTCGGGGACGGGCCAATCGGTAACCGCCCGTACCTTGTTAGGATCCATACTGACTCCCTCAGCAGAAATGACCGAACCGAGAAATGAAACCGAAGAGACGTGAAACGAGCACTTCTCTGCTTTAACAAAGAGTCGATTCTCCAGTAAGCGCTGGAGGACTCGTCGAACGTGTTGCACGTGCACTTGGAGAGAGGGAGAAAAGATCAGTATGCCGTCGAGATAGACGAGAATATTAAGCATATCCCGAAGGACATCGTTTACGAGGGCTTGAAGCACGGCAGGAGCGTTGACCAGACCGAACGGAAGAACCCGATATTCAAAGTGACCGAGTGGCGTATTAAACGCTTCCACTCGTCACCCTCCTTGATGCGCACGAGATGGTAGGCGTTACGGAGATCGAGCTTGGTAAAATCTTTGCTCCCTGCAATAACTCAAAGGCAGATGACATCAATGGTAAGGGATAGCGATTCTTTACAGTGATGTCATTTAGCCCTCGATAGTCTATGCAGGGACGCAAAGAACCGTCTTTCTTTTTAACAAAGAAAAAACCAGCGCCGGCTGGAGACGAGGACGGAACAATAGTACCCGCATTTAAAGATTCTGAGAGATAATCCTCGATTGCTTCGTATTCTGGTGCTGACAAGGAATAGAGTCTGCCGCGCGGAGGAGTGGTACCCTGCCGATGAGGAGGGAGAGAGGTTGCCCGGGACCGACTGAAAACCTCCCGCAGATCGAGATACTCCTCCGGGACTCCAGACAAATCACCTGGCTCGACCTGTGAAGAAGAGACAGAAGAGACAGGAGGGATAGCAGAGGTTAAACAATCAACATGACAAGATAATTTCCATGATAAAATCGAATTATTAGACCAATTGATAAGGGGATTATGTTTGACCAGCCAGGGGTGTCCTAAAACCACCGGACTAAAAGGGGAAGAGAAAATTAAAAAAGAAATAGTCTCCTTATGGTTCCCCGAGACAGTGAGAGAGAGAGGGATGGTCTTCTTTTGAATCCTAGGAAGCGAACTTCCATCTAAGGCAAACAGGGGGGTGGAGTCTCTTAAGTCTATGAGGGGAATACCTTGTTCTAGCGCCCACGTCTCGTCGAGGAAATTTCATTCAGCACCAGAGTCTATAAGGGCAGAACAAAAGACTGAAGTGTCAGGCCAGTGGATAGAGATAGGAAGAGAGGTACATGATCCAGATGGAGAGTCCTTGGAGTATGCGCTCGCCAGTAGCCCTCCGTTCACTGGCGAGCCCTGGCTTTTACTGGACAAGCGCTGACGAAATGGTTAGGCGCGGCACAGTACATGCACAGACGATTGGTAATTCTGCGCTCTCTCTTGCAGTGATGCGTAGTCCACCGAGCTGCATCGCCTCCGGCTCCGAACCAGCAGAGGGCGAAGTAGAAACGACAGGCGGAGCAGACAGCAGAGACGAATCCTGGTGGCGCGCGCGGTGACGTAACTCAAAGCGCTTCTCTATACGGATCGCTAGGTCGATGAGCGAGTCGAGACGAGCAGGTACCTCCCGAGCGTAGATCTCGTCCTTGAGTTCCGGAGAGAGTCCGTCCAGGAAGCGGGCCACCAAGGCTGGCTCATTCCAGCCACTGGTGGTAGCTAAAGTGCGGAATTCGACTGAGAAGTCCGCTGCAGAACGCCTTCCCTGGCGAAGAGTAGACAGTAATCGTGAAGCCTCCTCTCCATAAGCCGAGCGATCAAAAACTCGGATCATCTCTGCCTTAAACTGGGAAAAATTAAACACACAGTCCGCGTCGATCTCCCAGTTAGCAGCTCCCCATTCACGGGCTCGTCCGGCCAGGAGAGAAATGACAAAGGCGACTCGAGCACGATCAGTAGCGTAGGTCGAGGGCTGGAGAGAGAAGACAACTTCACATTGCATCAGGAAGGCGCGACATTGAGTGGGCTCACCGGAGTAACCTGGAGGATTGTTTATCCGCGGCTCAGGCAACTCACGATGATCCTGGGTAGCAGGAGCTTCAGGACGCAGATGAAGTACACGAGAAGAGAGGTCCGACACCTGAGAAGACAGGGACTCGACAGCCTGTCTAGCAGCAGAGAGCTTCTCTTGATGTCGGCCCAGCATCGCGCCTTGGAGTTCAACCGCTGCCTGAAAGGGGTTGCTGCTCGCTGGGTCCATTTTTGGGGCCAGATTATTCTGTTATAAGTGGAGAGAAAGATGACCCAAGAGCGAGATGCAGCAAAGCAGTCTTTAATTAACAGGGTCAGAATGTCCAGAGGTAAGAACAGAAATCTTCAGCATATTATAATAAACAACTAAAATCTTCCGGTAAACTGATGCCGGGAACTTAAACTCAATTCCTCCGTCAAAGCAGCGGAGCGTCTCTGGTAGTAGGGGGTACCGTGAGAAAGCCAGCCGACTCTGGGACCTCCAGGTGATCAGAAAGCAACGAGCGCAGTCACAGGTACTCTGTAACAAGTATAGCTTAGTAGCAATTCACAGTGGTAGAACAATCTTCTTACGTGCACAGAACAGACATAACAGGACAGGACAGGACTTCGACACGGCAGGACGTTTGGCAGAAAATTCGTACGCATAGCTTCTGAAATAATCTGGCAAAGAGACAGGGGAAAACAAGGCTAGAAAAAGAGAAGATAATTAGGGAAAGTGATGACTGGTGTGGAACTGATGATGAGGATAATAAGTAATGAAAGAGAACACCTGGGAAGAAGGCGATGTGTGTGCGTCATGACCAATGAAGTAATCAGGGGTGTGTGAGCGTAAATGTGTGTGTGTGTGTGTGTGTGTGTGTGTGTGTATGTGTGTGTGACCAGAGGGGGGAGACAAAGTAAAGGAAGAGCCAGGATCATGACAGAGTGGAGCCTCACAGTTTTTTTACCTTTTTTCTTTCTTTTTTTTGTCGTTAATTAATCATTTCATTTTCTGTAATATTCCTGTGCTGATGTTTTTGTTGCTAACTGAGTAAACGGATAAAAGGGAGTGGACAAAGTGTCACGCTAGGGCTTCATTAAGTGGAAACCTACATTTTAGTAAAAAAACTTGCTCTGCATGGATTATTGGACTTTGGAACGGCCTGACTCGAGACAAAGGACGGAAGGAGGAAACTTTCACGGTGAATCTGTAAGTCATAGCTTTCCTTGCTCTGTGGATCGTTCATGAGGAGCGCGGTTGGTGTGCGCACCGCCGTAAGAGAGAAATAAATAAATAAAAGGACGCCGTTCGGCTGAATGACGAAGTGGAACGCATTGTGTGTGTGTTAAGTTTACCTACGGTTTTGACATTTGCATTAATTAAGTGTGGAAACGTTCGTTTGTTATGGATGAACAAGACAGTGAAAAGCGGACAGTAAAAATGACTGAGAAGGCTGTGGAAGAACACAAGTCTAGACAACTCCATGCACGCAGGTTTAAGTTATCCCAGCTAACGAGCATGATAAAGCATATTGAACAATTAATGGAAGATGATGTAAACGCCGACATTGTTAAAAATAAATTGCGTGTGGATTTCAGTGGTTTGCAGCAAGAATTTTCCAACTTAAATTCTGGTTTGAGAAGATTTATGTCTGAAGAAGAATTCCTGGATAATCAAAAGAATTGGTTTGATCTTAAAAATAAGTCAATAAATGATTTCTTCTGGAAATGTGAGGAATGGATGAAAGATGTCATGAAACGCTCTGAGCAGGCTGAAGAGTGTGATAAACATGTAATGCCCACAGATAGTAGGTCTACATCATCAAAAACCACAACGAAACGGTCAAGCAGACCTGGATCACGATGTGGAAGTGTTTCATCATCATCTTCAGTCAGAATAAAGGCAGAAATGGAGCGTGCTTCATTAAAGGCAAAGGCTGCAGCTTTAAGAGAGAAGCTAGCCATAGAAAAAGAAGAAGCAGATTGGCATGCAGAAAAAAGATGCAGGGAAGCTCAGCTGCAAGCAGAAGAAAAGCGGCGAGAGGCGGAGTTTGAGGCTGAGCAAAAAAGAATAGAGGCTGCGATAAAGGCTAGAAAGGAGATGCATGCGATGCAGACTGCTCTTGCAGAGTCAGATGCAAAAATGGAAGTTTTGCAAAAATATGAGTGCACACAAGCAGCCGAGAGCAGTATAGAAGCTAATGAACAGATCGCTGAAACAAAGGTGAACACCACCTACCAACCACCAATACAGCACACCCCGCCTACGTCCAATCTTGAAAACAAGGCTCAGCTAGCAAGGCCACAAAGAGCCCTGCCTGCATCGAACATGGACCTCAATGATGGACCAGTGCTTGATAGTTTATGCAAGGCTATCTCTCAGCAGGTTGACGTCACTGAGTACCTTGTGAAGAATCACAAAGCCACATTACTCCCTGAGCTCACCATTCCAACATTCAAGGGTGATCCGCTTGAGTATAAATCCTTTATCAGATCTATTGAACACGGAGTTGAAGATCGCACTGGTGACAGTCGTGATCGCTTACAGTTTTTGTTGCAGTACACAAGTGAACAACCACATGAGTTGGTAAAAAGCTGCATTCACATGGAACCCTCAGCAGGTTATGCTAAAGCGAAAGAAATGCTGAAGGAGTTTTACGGTGATGACTACAAGATTGCAGAAGCCTACATAAAGGAGGCTTTGGATTGGCAGACAATCAAATCAGAAGATGGCGCTGCACTGCAGTCTTTCGCATTGTTCCTCACAGGCTGCTGCAACACAATGACTGATATAAGCTACATGGAAGACTTGGACAACACAGCTAACATAAAGGCACTAGCTAACAAGCTGCCGTACAAGCTCAAAGAAGCTTGGAGAAAGTCTGCGTGCGACCTACAAGAAAAAACAAAAAAAAGGGTGAAGTTCAAGGATTTTGTCGAGTTTGTCAACAAGCAAGTTAGATATTTACTACACCCACTCTATGGGAACATACAAGAAACCACCACCAGACCAAAACAACCAGTACAACAGAAAACACACCTAAAATACGCAGAGACACTCAAACCAAAGAAAGTATTCACAGCAGCCATTGTCTCCTCCCAAACTGAAAATGACAAACAACCAACGCCAAAAACACAAAATGTCTTAGTGGATGCAAACAGCAAGCCTTGTGTTTATTGCAAGGGAGAGCAACACAGTCTTACAGTCTGCAGAAAACTCAAGAGCAAGCCGCACAAAGAAAAGATTGACTTCCTGCGAAGCAAGGGTCTGTGTTTTGCATGTTTGAAACATGGTCATATGAGTAGCAGCTGTAAAGAGAAAGCTCAATGTCAAGAATGTTCTCGACTGCATCCCACACTGCTGCACATGAACACTAAAGGCTTGCGAGAAGAAGCCACAAGCGAGCGTTGTGAGCAGCAATCTGTTTCAAGTGCCCTTGTACACATGAAAGAAACTTTTGCTGTCACCGGGGCCGGTAAGGAAAACTGTGCTCTTTCGATCATTCCAGTGTGTGTCAAAGCACAAAAGGGAACCAAGGCAGTGACAACGTACGCATTTTTGGATCCAGGTAGCTCAGCTACTTTCGCTACGGAGTCTTTAATAAACCAGCTGAATATGAACGGACGCAATACAAGCATCTTGTTGCAAACAATGGGGAATGAATCTATTGTTAACACTTGCATTGTGAAAGGAATGGAAATCAGTAGCTTGGATGCAGCGAGCAGCGAGCTTTGTCGTCAGATAACAAAGCTATGTCTTCTTCAAGGATCTGAGGACAATTTATAGCCTAAACTGTTCCAAAGGAAAGACCCTATTTCGGACGGGGCGAAGACCAAGAATATTTCTTTAGATAGTTTGTTAGTTAGCATGTAGGCTCCTTTAATTTATGTTTTGAGTAATTGTTTCAAGGACATTGATAACAATTAGGGGCCGGTAATGTAGGAGCCTAAATGCAGTTAACTGATAAATAATTTCATTTATGCGTTAAATAGTAATTTACATGATTCATTTATGTGGAGGAAATTGAAGGGAATATTTACAGTATTTACAGGTTGATGCAGTTAATATTTACAGTAATGCAATGAGTTAATTTTGTAATTATCTAAAACGTGTGTGGATAATTTAGAGTGTATTTATGTTACATTGGTGATATTTTGGGAATAGAGGACTGTTATCGCATTTTTACCTTTAACTGCATGTACCTTTAATTGTTTGGAATACTCTCGCGAGAATTGTAAAGTTTTCTGAGTTAACAGTCAGGCAAGCAGAGAGTGGAGCCTCACAGTTTTTTGACCTTTTTTCTCTATCTCCCTTTCTTTTTTTTGTCGTTAATTAATCATTTCATTTTCTGTAATATTCCTGTGCTGATGTTTTTGTTGCTAACTGAGTAAACAGATAAATTTTTTTCACGAGTGGTCCTGTGGATTATTGATGTGGATTCGGACGAAGGGAGTGGACAAAGTGTCACGCTAGGGCTTCATTAAGTGGAAACCTACATTATATAAAACATATTGTATTTGAGACATCACTGTGGCTCGTTGGAGACGTTGGATGAGAGCAGCTTTGAGCAGGCTGATCTGTGTGTGTGATGGAGGCGTTCGGCTACGGTTCTCCTGGTAAAGCATGCGCTTGTCCTCAGCTGCCCGAGTCTTCATATGTCAGCCATCAATCCCTCGCCTTTTTCGACTCCTCGAAACATTATCTTCCTCAGTCTGGAAGACAAAAGAAATAAAAAGTGCCATGTCATGTTACCGGGTGGATTCTACAGTAGAGGGTTCCTCAGGTAGATGTGGTCGGTGAGCGGTTGTCAGATGTCAAGTCAAGTCATCTTCATTTATATAGTGCTTTTAACAATGTAGATTATTCCAAAGCAGCTTTACAGTGATAATAGGAGATTACAGTGACAGAGATTGTTCTGGCTTTACAGCAGCTCTAGAATAAAGTTATTGTCCAGCTAAAGTTAGTTTTGATTGATTCACTTCCGTCGCAACGATCATTAGTTATTAACTTAGGGGCCGCTAACACGACACCGCTCTAACAGAAAACCCTTAAGCTCTCTCTGCGCAAACTTCAAGTCAAGTCACCTTTATTATAGCGCTTTTTACTATACAGATTGTATCAAAGCAGCTTCACAGTGATAATATGAAAATAATACAACAAAGTTTGTTTCTAGAAGAAAATTGCGTCATCGTCCACCTTAAGCAAGGCAGATCAATAATACTGTTGAATATTAAATGTCCCCAACTAAGCAACTAAGGCAACAGTGGCAAGGAACCAAAACTCCATCAGTGACAGAATGGAGAAAAAAACCTTGGGAGAACCCAGACTCAGTCGCTCAGTTCTCCTCTGGCCAACGAGCGAACAGTGTGTGATTATGATCCAGGCAGCATAACAGGTCAGAAGTCAGATTGGTCGAGTCGATGAGGCCTTCACAGGGCTGATGAGGCTGGCACTTCAGGGATGCGTCATGGGTGGGTCCAGGTGCATGTCCACCACCTGATCTGGATACGGCCGGGGTCCACCTCACTTCAGGAAACGGAGAGACTGGTTGACACTTCAGGACTGCGTTGTCATCATGTCCAGGCGCAGGTCCTTCATCGGATCTGGATACTGCCTGGATCCGGCGGACTGCGATAAACCTCGGGATAAACAGAGAGACTAATATTAGCGTAGACGCCATTCTTCTTATGATGTATTGAGTACATCAGGATTTATGGGAAGTGTTCCCGGTTCCGGCTGACCTAATCTATGCAGCCTAACATTGAATTATAGAAGTTTATAATGTGTTATGTGTATGCTAGGTCAAAGAGATGTGTCTTTAGTCTAGATTTGAACTGACAGAGTGTGTCTACTTCCCGGATAATGGTTGGAAGACTGTTCCAAAGTTTTGGTGCTAAATAGGAGAAGGATCTACCGCCAGCAGTCGATTTTGATATTCTAGGTATTATCAACTGGCCGGAATTTTGAGATCGCAATAGACGTGAAGGACTATAATGCATTAAGAGCTCGCTCAAGTACTGCGGAGCTAAACCATTTAGTGCTTTGTAAGTAATCAGCAATATTTTAAAATCTATACGATGTTTAATAGGGAGCCAATGCAGTGTCGACAGAACCGGGCTAATATGGTCATACTTCCTGGTTCTGGTAAGAACTCGAGCTGCTGCGTTTTGGACCAGCTGTAGTTTGTTTATTAAGCGTGCAGGGCAACCACCCATAATAGCATTACAATAATCTAGCCTTGATGTCATGAACGCATGGACTAATTGTTCTGAATTTGTCAACGAGAGCATGTGACACTTTATATATATTTTTAAGATGGAAAAATGTGGTTTTACAGATACTAGACACGTGACTTTCAAATGAAAGATCGGTATCAAAGAGCACACACAGGTTCCTAACCGATGACGAAGACTTGACAGAGCAGCCATCAAGTGTTAGACAGTATTCTAGATTATTATGTGAGGAAGTGTTTTGTCCAATAATTAGAATCTCTGTTTTTTCAGAATTTAGTAGTAGGAAATTACTAGTCATCCAGTTTTTTATATCAGCTATGCATTCCGTTAATTTTGTGCATTGGTAAGTTTCGTCTGGGCGTGAAGAAATAAAGAGCTGAGTATCATCAGCATAACAGTGCGAACTAATGCCATGCTTCCTAATGATATCTCCCAAGGGTAACAAGTACAGAGTGAACAGCAACGGTCCTAGTACTGAGACTTGTGGTATGCCATACTGAACTTGTGATTGATGAGACAGCTCTTCATTTACTGCTACAAACTGATAACAGTCAGATAAGTAGGATTTAAACCATGCTAATGCAATTCCACTAATGCCAACATAATTTTCGAGTCTATTTAAAAGAATGTTGTGGTCAATAGTGTCAAATGCAGCATTAAGATCGAGTAACACTGATAGAGAGATACAACCACGATCGGATGATAAGAGCAAATCATTTGTAACTCTAATGAGAGCTGTCTCAGTACTATGGTACGGTCTAAATCCTGACTGGAAATCCTCGCAGATATTATTTCTTTCTAAAAAGGAACATAGTTGTGAGGATACTGCCTTTTCTAGTTTCTTTGACAGAAAAGGTAGATTCGAGATCGGCCTGACTAACTCTGTACGATCAAGTTGCGTTTTTTTAACAAGTGGTCTAACATACATTTGTCGGTTTAGATGATTTAACAAGTTTAACGAATTCTTCCTCTTCTACAGCAATGAATGAATCAAATTCTTCCTCAGGGAGACTACAATGCACTGCCTGATGCGATACTGTAGTAGACGGTTGCATAGTTATAATTTTCTCCCTGATATTATCAATCTTATAAGTGAAGAAGTTCATAAAGTCATTACTGCTGTGCTGCTTGGAAACTTCTGGGCTTGAAGCTTTATTTTTCGTTAGTTTAGCCACTGTTTCAAATAAATACCTAGGGTTTTGTTTATTTTCTTCTTACAGAGTTGAAAAATAAGCAGATCTAGCAGTTTTTAAGGCCTCTCTGTATGCAATTGTGCTCTCTTGCCATGAAATGCAAAATACCTCTAGTTTTGCGCTCCATTTTTCTGGCTGCTCTCTTAAGGGCCCGAGTGTGCTCGTTGTACCACGGCGTTGGACTATTTTCTTTGATCTTCTTTAAGCGCAACGGAGCAACTGTGTCTAAAGTGCTGGAAAAGAGAGAGTTAAAAGTTTCTGTTCCTTACGAGTTACCGAGCTTCTCACCCTATCTCTAAGGGATTGCCCAGCCACCCTGCGGAGAAAGCTCATTTCGGCCGCCTGTATCCGGGATCTTGTCCTTTCGGTCATGACCCAAAGCTCATGACCATAGGTGAGAGTAGGAACGTAGATTGACCGGTAAATCGAGAGCTTCGCCTTGCGGCTCAGCTCTTTCTTCACCACGACAGACCGGTACATCGACCGCATTACTGCAGAAGCTGCACCGATCCGTCTGTCAATCTCCTGTTCCATCCTTCCCTCACTTGTGAACAAGACCCCAAGATACTTGAACTCCTCCACTTGAGGCAGGAACTCTCCACCAACCTGAAGTGGGCAAGCCACTCTTTTCCGACTGAGGACCATGGCCTCGGATTTGGAGGTGCTGATTCTCATCCCAGCCGCTTCACACTCGGCTGAAAACCGTCCCAGTGCATGCTGAAGTTCCTGGTCTGAAGGGGCCAACACAACAACATCATCCGCAAAGAGCAGAGACGAAATCGTGTTGTCCCCAAACCTGACACCCTCCGGCCCCTGGCTGCGCCTAGAAATTCTGTCCATAAAAATTATGAACAGAACCGGCGACAAAGGGCAGCCCTGCCGGAGTCCAACATGCACCGGGAAGAAGTCTGACTTTCTGCCGGCAATGCGAACCAAGCTCCTGCTTCGGTCGTACAGGGACCGGATAGCCCTTAGCAAAGGACCCCGGACCCCATACTCCCGGAGCACCCTCTACAGGCCGCCGTGAGGGACACAGTCGAATGTCTTCTCCAAATCCACAAAGCACATGTGGATTGGTTGCGCCAACTCTCATGAACCCTCCAGCACCCTGTAGAGGGTATAAGGCTGGTCCAGTGTTCCACGACCGGGACGAAAACCGCACTGTTCCTCCTGAATCCGAGGTTCTACTATCGGCCGTATTCTCCTCTCCAGTACCCTGGCATAGACTTTCCAGGGGAGGCTGAGAAGTGTGATCCCCCTGTAGTTGGAACACACCCTCCGGTCCCCCTTCTTAAAAAGAGGGACCACCACCCCGGTCTGCCATCCCAGAGGCACTGTCCCCGACCACCACGCGATGCTGCAGAGGCGTGTCAGCCAAGACAGCCCCACAACATCCAGAGACTTGAGGTACTCAGTCTCTACACCTCTCTCAACCTCCTCCCCTTAAATACTCTAAAGATTCTTAGATGGATTAAGAATCTTTCTGAAACAGTTAACTTGTTGAAAATCATGTTGTGCATGCTTCATGTTATTTATTGTGATGTAACTTATCAGTGAATTGATGCATTTATTCATCAATATTTATTTGGCTTTTCAAGAATTTTACTAATGAAAGCCATTTATTATGTGTACCTACTGCTTACAATCTATATGTTCGTATATCTGAAACAATCTTTATTGCACCTGTACGAAGACGAATTGTGCTCAAATAAAGTAGTAAATAAATCTGAAGCTGTGCTTGTCATCGCATTAACAAGTTTTTAATATAGATCCAAATAGTTTATGCGCAGTTAGTTAGTCATGAAACAAAGCGTAATATCAGAAAAATCTTTAATACCACATCATTTTCGTCATAACAACAGACAAGGTTTAGATTAAGCCAGGATTAGGCCTTAGTTTAATTAGGACATTTAAGTGGCTTTTATAAACGTGCCTTAGAAAGCAAAACCCATTACTGGTGTGAATCTTAAAACAAAACAATGGCTGAGTAAAATTTTAAGATATGTCAGTGCAAGTTACTTTCAGTTAAAACGGCTCAAACATGCATTTTAGTGGAATGTCATTCAGGGGAATGTCTTCCTGCTTGTCGTTTTGCCATGTTGAGTCTGATTGATGATTTCTGCAATACAGACAATACAGACTCAGATCTTGGATTAGCTTTAACCAGAGGTTTTGTTACAATGTCGTCCAGCAGAGTTGAAATGAACAGGCCTTGATGAACAGTTTGTTTCACCTCTAGGTGGCAGCATTCTCTAACATTGCTGACTACGTGAATAAGTGACTACTGAATTAGTTTTGTGCATAGAATCATCATAATACATTAAAGTTAAATAGTCTCTCTTTTTTCTCTTTAATTCTTCTCCTATAAAACTAAGTCACAGCAATGAGGCTCTTAACCTCTTTTTTTTAATATAGGATGACTCTTCTCCTGAGCAGTGCAGAGTGATGTTTGACCCGACACTCACCGATACAACACTATCAACTTTGAGGAGGATTTCAGGATACAAGAATAACACAGCCTTGAAGGCCAACACAGAAACAGATATTGTTTTTCTTACTGACTTATTAAATCAACTGCATTTAATTCATTTTTTTACCAGAAAGATAAGAGTTTAAATATGAAAATTAACAAAAAAAATTAACAAACGTTTTATTCATCTTGATTTCTCACACAACTTGTGTGCTTTTTCTGGGTGAGTTGAAGTGAACTGTCCTGCCGTTCGGCCTGTCTTTAGCACCTATACGTTCACGAAGTGCATGGACACGGCGCTTGCTCCCCTGAGACAACAGGGTATGCGAATACTGAACTATCTAGACGACTGGCTAATTCTAGCTCAATCAGAGACAGAACTGATGACTCACAAAGTTTTGCTACTCAGTCACTACCCAGAATCTGGGTCTCAAGATCAATTTGACCAAGAGCTCGCTGTTACCCAGCCAGAAAATTTCTTTTCTGGGAACAGAAAAAGACTCTGTGTCAATGAAAGCGCGGCTTACGTCACAGCGCGTGCTCTCCATCCAGCGCCTAGCGGCGTCATTCAAAGTTGCCAACGTCACTCCTCTCAAAATGTTTCAGAGGATTCTGGGCCGCATGGCATCGGCTTCAGGAGTAGTTTAGCTGGGTCTGCTACAAATGCACCCCCTCCAATACTGGCTAAAGTCTCGTGCGTGGACATTGGGTCACTTTCGTCTCAGGGTAACCCAGGGCTGTATCGAAGCCCTGGAACCTTGGAAGACAGCCGACTGGTACCAGTCAGGCGTCGACATGGGGACTGTCTCAAAGCTAAAAGTAGTCTCGACAGATGCTTCCAACCTCGGTTGGGGTGCCCTGTACGAGGGCAGGCCACCTTCCGGCCTCTGGTCAGGCCCGGAGAAATGCCTACACATAAACTGTCTAGAGATGAGAGCGGTCGAGTTAGCTCTGGAGTTTTTTCTCTCATACTTGAGGGGTCACCACATCTTAGTCCGATCGGACAACATGTCAGTGGTGTCCTACATAAACCGCCAAGGTGGCCTCAGATCTCGGAGCCTGTACACCAGGGCTAAACGCCTTCTCGTGTGGGCTCAGCACAATCTGCGCTCGCTGAGAGCAGCGCACGTGCCAGGCACTCTGAACCTGGGACCAGATATGCTATCCAGGGGCAACGTTCCCCCTGGGGAATGGTCCCTTCACCCCCAGGTGGTTCAGTTGGTATGGAGCATTTTTGGCAGGGCAGAGGTCGACCTCTTCGCCTCAGAAGACAACGCTCATTGCCCAATATACTTCACGAAGAGCAGGGCCCAGTCGTCCGCTGGCTCAGTCGTCCGCTCTATGCGTTCCGACCAATCTCGTTGTTGCCACAGGTTATCAAACGAATCAGGGAGAGCAAGTGCGCTGTTCTCCTAGTAGCTCCGCTTTGGAGGAACCAAGTGTGGTTCCCGGAGCTGATGCAGCTACTGGGAACAGCCCCGTGGTCAATCCCAGTGAGGAGAGACCTCCTCTCTCAGGCCAAAAGGACGCTCTGGCATCCCCACCCCGTGCTGTGGGCCATGCATGTATGGGCCCTCAACGGGTACCTGTTAACCTCCCAGAGGGAGTGTTAAACACTATCACAGAGGCTAGAGCGCCCTCTATTAGGCGGCTTCACGTCTTGAAATGGTCAGTGTTCTCTAGCTGGTGCTCAGCACAGAACATTACGGAGGTACTCTCCTTCCTCCAAGAGCTCTTGGACGCGGGTAGATCCCCCTCCACGCTCAAAGTATATGTGTCGGCCATAGCGGTATTTCTAATGCCAGCGTCTGGTCAGTCACTGGGGAGAAACGACCTAGTCGTCCGCTTCCTCAGGGGAGCTAGGAGGTTAAACCCCCCTCGACCTCCTTCGGATCCCATCTGGGACCTTTCCACGGTCCTGGAGGCCATGAAGGGTGACCCATTTGAACCAATGCAGACCGTAGATTTTAAATATCTCTCACTCAAAAACGTCTTCCTGATGGCTCTCGCCTCAGTCAAGCGTGTGGGTGACCTGCACGCGCTCTCCGTGAGCGCTACCTGTCTTGAGTTTGGGCCTAATGATTCTAAGGTCATCCTCAAACCGAGACACGGTTATGTTCCTAAGATACTTGCCACTCCGTTCAGAGTGCAAGTTATTTCCCTGTTTGCTCTCCCTATATCTGATGACGAGAGGGACGCAAATTTTCTCTGCCCTGTTTGCGCTCTGAGGATATATGTGGAGCGTTCTGCTGTTTTCAGACAATCAGAACAGCTCTTTGTATCCTTTGGTGGTCGCACTAAAGCGTTGGCTACCACTAAACAGAGCCTTTCACGTTGGATAGTCGATGCTATTTCATTGGCTTACGCATCCAAAGGCCTTTGTTGCCCCCTGGGCGTCAGAGCTCACTCTACTAGAGGCATGGCCTCGTCCTGGGCTTGGTCCAGTGGGATTTCACTTCTGTATATCTGTATGGCGGCAGGCTGGGCCTGCCTGTCTACATTTATCAGGTTTTACAACCTAGAAGTTCCCGCTTTACAGGCTAGACTGTTATCGGTTTAACCATGCTACTGCAGTTACCTTGCCTGACTATGATCTGGCATAACTGTGCTATAATGTGTAAAGCATCATTCATTCACGTAATACATAAGGGTCCAACTGCGTTCAGCCCTCATCCCTACATACTCCCCGTTAGGCCCGCTTCGTTGGCCGAAACGTAAGCATACTCGTCTTATGAGCCCTGGTACGTCGCACCACAGAAACGTGACACCGACGTGTGACTCCAACGTCGTTGAGAAGTACGTCGTACCACAGACGCGTGACACCAACGTGTGACTCCAACGTCACACCACAGACACGTAACACCAACATGTGACTCCAACGTCGTTGAGAAGTACGTCGCACCACAGACACGTGACACCAACGTGTGACTCCAACGTCGTTGAGAAGTACGTCGCACCACAGACACGTGACACCAACGTGTGACTCCAACGTAGCACCACAGACACGTGACACCAACGTCGTTGAGAAGTACGTCGCACCACAGACACGTGACACCAACGTGTGACTCCAACGTCGTTCAGAAGTACGTCGCACCACAGACATGTGAGACCAACGTGTGACTCCAACGTCGCACCACAGACACGTGACAACAACGTGTGACTTCAACGTTGTTGAGAAGTACGTCGCACCACAGACGTGTGACACCAACGTGTGACTCCAACGTCGTTGAGAAGTACGTCGCACCACAGACACGTGACACCAACGTGTGACTCCAACGTCGTTCAGAAGTACGTCGCACCACAGACACGTGAGACCAACGTGTGACTCCAACGTCGTTGAGAAGTACGTCGCACCACAGACACGTGACACCAACGTGTGACTCCAACGTCGTTCAGAAGTACGTCGCACCACAGACATGTGAGACCAACGTGTGACTCCAACGTCGCACCACAGACACGTGACAACAACGTGTGACTTCAACGTTGTTGAGAAGTACGTCGCACCACAGACGTGTGACACCAACGTGTGACTCCAACGTCGTTGAGAAGTACGTCACACCACAGACACGTGACACCAACGTGTGACTCCAACGTTGTTGAGAAGTACGTCGTGTGACACCAACGTGTGACACCAACATGTGACACCAACGTGTGACACCAACGTGTGACTCCAACGTCGTTAAGAAGTACGTCGCACCACAGACACGTGACACCAACGTGTGACTCCAACGTCGCACCACAGACACGTGAGACCAACGTGTGACTCCAACGTTGTTGAGAAGTACGTCGCACCACAGACGTGTCACACCAACGTGTGACTCCAACGTCGTTGAGAAGTACGTCGCACCACAGACACGTGACACCAACGTGTGACTCCGTCGTTGAGAAGTACGTCGCACCACAGACACGTGACACCAACGTGTGACTCCAACGTCGCTGAGAAGTACGTCGCACCACAGACACGTGACACCAACGTGTGGCTCCAACGTCGCACCACAGACATGTGACTCCAACGTGTGACTCCAACGTTGCTGATCTATGTTCTACCACAGATGCAACTTCATTGTACTACGTTATTAACAATAAATTAATATCTCACCCTCTGTTATTTCCCTAACTTTTCTTATCTTTCCTTTTTTTCTTTCTTCATTGTTTCTTTATTTTCTTGTGTTCTGATGACATTGAATATATCATTGAAACAAATTGTGTATTGTATACAACAGTTTTGTATGTCAGTTATGTCATCTCTGAATTGTTTACAAACATAATAAAATAAAAATATTTAAAAATAATTGAGATGAGGACTATGCAAATTATACACCAAAGTTGCAATTTTATGTCATTTACACAATTATTAACAACAACTTGTTGAACAGATACATTCATTAATTATAATCTATAAACATAATATTCTGGACTGTGTCATTCTGAGTTTTTACTTTTGATGGTGGTAAGAGTTTTAATTAACACAGGTGACCATATGGCTGAATACACAACATGAAACTATTCGCAATATTGTTTTCAAGAGAAGGTGATGAGAAAGTATTTTAATAGCCTATTATTTTCAAGAAAAAAGTCTTTGTCACAAAATGCAAAACAATGTAGGTGCATTTTCAAATGTTTTAACTAGGGCTGTCAGTAACAATTACTTTTATTTATTTATATATTTGTTGGTAATAAAGATAGATCTAAGTGAACAATAGCCTTTAGTATGATTTAAATACATATAACAAATGAGGCAATAATAATTGGTTCAAATAAAGTATCAAAAGTGATTAAACATTGTTTTATTCAACAACACTATTAAAAATACATGAAAAAAAAATTATAACAATGAACTTATGTATATTATGTATTATAATATGCCAGCAGAGGGCACCAGAGCCCTGACGATTGTTGTTACACTTTACATCAAGAGCAAACCATTGTTTATCTAATGTTTAATTGCACTTATTCTGTAATGTTTGGCCACATCGGTGATAGAAATGCTATAGCCAACAGTTTGATTTTGAAACCTCAAACATCAATTTGCATATTTAGAATTATATTAGTTCATTCTCGTGTTGTTGGTGTATGTTTTTAAGTTGCTAAATCAGTTCAACAGCAAAAGTTTCGTCCATATTCCCAAATGCACGTTATTGTGAGGAAAATACGAAGCATAGAATAAAATAATACAAGGACCATACATTTTTGCTACAAACTCAACTCTGTTGAACAGAATAGTACCAGAGGGAAAAAGGGATAGGGTCTTTATGTTGTCCCACACCTGTATTTCATTTTCTTTCTTCTTTGGAAAATAAAAATTACATGGAGACTTATGGAAGACTTTTCCATGTCACTCAAAAATATGATTTTTGGGATTTCCTAAGATAAATACAATAGCTTATTTCAGAGAAATTATGAAAACTCTTGAAACCATTAACATGTACAGCTCATATATTTATCTTTCTTGTTTCTTTTCTATTTTTTTTTCTTTCTTTTTTTTCTGTTTGCTCAGCATTTTTCTGTTTTTAATCATTACTCTAAGACACAGTTTGTACTCTGCTTGCTCACTTTTAGGAAAACAGTGAATGGTAATGATAGATTTGCATTGCTTTATTGTATGTTGTGGAAGGTCTATAATGCACCTGCGTAGCGCACTGAAATGCAATACTTAAGCTACTGGAGTTGTAGGTTCACACGGAGTGGGGGAAGAAATATACAATTAGACTGGAGACCATAGATAGAAAAGGCCGGCACTTTACTACAAGACAATACAATACACAGAACAATTATTCAGGTGAAGGAGATTCTTGCAAATGACAAAAGGTAAGTAATAAATGTAAGGTCTTCTTATATTTATTTTTAATTAGAAATTAGTTTAGAAATAAGTTAGTGTAGTGTAGTGGATCAAGTTGAGTTTGATAGTCTATTATGAGTATATACCTATTAATAAAAGGTAATTAATTTATTATACTTATTCAGGATTTGCTCATTTAAATGTTAACTCTTTTTTTTCACAGGTAAGCAAAGTAAAAAAAAAAAAAAAAAAAAAAAAAAGTAAAATATATGTATCATGACATTGAACACAAAATAAAAATACAACACAAATGTGGCACAATGAAGCAAGTCACCAAACGCAGGTGCTGAGGTGGTACTAGATCATTGACGGGAGAGCTGCAATTATATATATATATTTCTGTTAATAAACTTTATTAACACTAATAAAGTGTCGGCTGCAAAGATGAAGTTGACGATCGCCATCTCCGTAGTGAACGCTGTTGTGATCTTATTCTCTGACCTGGTTCGGACCGTGGGTCTCTACATTAGGTTACTGAATGATATACACACGGAGACAGGACTGTGGCGACTCGTGCTCTTTTTAATGACCGGACACTTTACTACCACAGTAACACTCCGGTAAGCCAGAAGTGCTGCAGTCATAAACAGTCGAGCACCGAGTGCTCGATCAGATGTATCACATCCTCCTTTTCCGAGAACGTGATGTGTTCATGCACTTAATCACATCAACTTCATTAACATGAAACTACTGTGTCCAATACTAAATAATATATATATCCTTGAAGACTAGCACTTACCTAGTATTAACAAATCACTTTACAATCTTTATGAGAACGCATCAGATAAACAAGTTTCTTAGGTTTAACTTTAACTCTAACCAAAATAATACAATAGATTGGCAACTCATGTCTGTATTTTTTTTTTTTTTTTTTTTTTTTTTTTTTTTGACAGACACAACAATCAGTCACAGACCCCGAACTAGTCTCTGAACCTGACAGGACGTCTCACTACTCTGCCTCTTCTGGTGATGTACTCTGGTGAACTGTTCACACCCAAAGGAGACAAGACCTGTGGTGGTGGATCTTGGGGTAGCAGGGCAGTAGACTCATGTGTCTCAGAGTGGGTTACATCTGTATCTTCATCAGAGTCAGTGTCTCTAAACAGACTTGGATGTATCTTCCTCAGATGTCTCCTATTCCTCCTTAAAGTCTTTCCTGCTGGAGTCAGCACGTTATACGAGCGTGGCTCCAGTCTCTGGCCTGTCACTACGGCTGGTTCCCAACCACGTCGTGTCTGCATGTGTACGGTGGTACCCGGATCTAAGGCAGGCAACGGCCTGGCATCACGGTCGTGATATAGGCGCTGGCGTGACTGCAGATCCTGAATCCGTCTTTGTATGTCCGGTGGAGTGGATGGCTTTAGCGAAGCGCTGGAACATGGAAGTGTGCTGCGCAGAGCCCTTCCCATCAACAGCTGTGCAGGTGTCATGTTCAGCCCTGTCACTGGTGTGTTCCTTAGTGACAACAGTACCAGATGTGGGTCTGTGCCGGTATGCATCGCTTTCTTCAGAGCATGTTTTACTGTCTTTATGGTCCTTTCCGCGAGTCCGTTGGACTGTGGATATCCGGGGCTTGAGTGTGTGAGCTTGAAGTCCCAAGAGGCTGCGAATGACTTCATCTCGTAGCTGGCAAAAGGAACGTGATCACTCACCAGCTCTCTGGGAATTCCATGCCTAGCAAAAACAGACTTAATTTTCTGGATTACTGTGAGAGCTGTTGAATCAGGTAAATTCAGCACTTCTGGGTATTTTGTCAAATAGTCCACACTGTAAAAAAAAAAAAGTTGACTTAACTTAAAATTTCGAGGCAACTTGCTGCATGGCTTTTTTGAGTTTACTCAACTTTTAAATCAAGTAGTTCACTTAACTCAATTCACTAAGTAAAGTCACATTTCTCCCAACTTAAGATCTTTTGTTCAGCTGATTCAGTTTTTGTAGTTAAAAAAAATTAGAAAATTAGAAAATTTCAACTTTTAATGTTATTTTCACATTACTTAATAAAGTATGTTCGGTTGACTACTTTTTTTTTAAATCAACATTATTACAAGGTTAAAAAATAAAGCTAAAACTACAGGCTTGATATTTTGGTCCAGGTTTTATTTTACATCAGCAGCAACACATTGGTGTGGAAATGGAAACAATGTTTAACACTTAAGCCATACTCATTATCATTAAAAAAGTAAAGAGTACATTAACACATTTAAAGAGTACATTAAATGTACACGAGTTTAAAGAGTACATTAACACATTCAGTAGTTCTCACATTCAAATGGTCTTAAATACTTTAAAAGTTCTATCTTTTAAATGTTTAACATTTTAAATTGTTAACACTGAAAATGTTACAAAATGAGCAGATTTATAAGTGCAAGTTAACGTTTGTGTTGAAAGTGCTGAAACAGTTGCACAATGTTTATCACAGCCTCAAGTTGATCCAAACAGCTCACAAATGCAACGTCACAGTTATAGCTTAGTTTTTAGGGACTGTATCCTAGCAGAGCAATGAGTGGCCATCTTCATGAACACCTTCTCAAAATGTATTTCAGTTGCTTTGGGTACTCAAAATCCAAGGCAAACAAAAGGCCAAACAGGTATGCAAGTGCATCATCTTCAATCACCACAAGGATTCCCACCTTCATCCCTCTGGTCTGTCTGTCCTCTGGAGTCTTGTCCTAATAATAAAGAATAAATCAATATCACTTGACACTAACCTCAAAAACAAACAACAAAAAAAGATACATTAAGGAACCATAAAGTAATCCTATACAATGTGCTCATAAGTTTGCATCCCACTTGCAGAATCTCCAAGTAAATGCACTCAAATACGCACAAATAACAATTGTCTTGTTTTCAATTTAGTACTGCCCTGAATAAGCTATTTCACATAGAAGTATAAAAACTTAGCCTGGGAAAACCTTGACAAACTTTGAGATTTGCTCTGCAAGTCAGTCTGGCCAAGAGCCCATTCAAGCCCATTTCCAATTTTTCCAAATAGAGGCACCAATCACAAATGTTGAAGCAGGCTTTACACGATGACGATCGCTCTGATTGGTTTTAGGTCTATCCAATTGCGTCCAGAGGCATTTGAGCGACGTCCGTTGGTGACGCCCCTTTGGAAATGGGCTGTGAATGAACCTTCCCCAGACCCACTCTCAGATACAACGAAGGTTTACAATTGGCTAGCAAATATTATACTATCTGTTACTGTTCATTGATTCATTCATTGATCCAGTTGTTTGTTTGTTCATTCAGTCGTTTGCTCATTTTGTTCAATAGAAGGTTTTGGTGTCAACCAGACTAATAAAAACTATAAGATGGTATAAATCTTAGTAAATGATAATGATCTGGCCTATAATTTAAAACATGTTAACATGTTGCATACCCAATCATTGACTAAATCATGTTGTACTTGCAAAAAAATACTTTGAATCAAATCAATGAATCATCAAAACAATCTGTTTGCTGTTAACACAAAAATTCACATTCCTTTTAGTCACACATGGTCATTTGGTAAGATGTTGTATATCTGTTGAAGTAATGAAACATACTCACCAGGCATGAATCTTCACTGAGAAACATGGGAGACCTTCCAGGACAGTTGCTTTCTGAGTCACAATATTTGTGGTCTAAAAAAAAAATGGGTACAAAAAACAACAACAAATTTCGTTAATGCACAGTTATTAATTTAAATTTGTTATGAGTTTGCATGTATGTTTGAAGTCATAGAGCCTCTGCTAATGAGCCACCTAATCAGATGTCAGATGTGCTGAATAGGAAATCAGTATTGTATGCAGTATTCTAAGTTCAGGACCAAAATCAGTCTAATCAGCCAGTGTAAACTTGGCATACATTGTCATATTCCTTCAAAAATATCTTCAGAAAGTGTTCTTTATATAATAGCAAACAGCTCTGATAAATTTGTTTTTAAAACTATCTTTGACACATGATGTTTATCAGCAAGTTACCTGCTGAACAAGCTTTTTGAGATGATCTTCCATTTCTGTTCCAAATGCCCCCTTTCTTGCTCTGCGTAGCTCTAGGAGTTGCGTAGTGTGCTGGTGTGTTGATGCTCTGAATGTCTCGTGGAGGTCCACAATAACTGGTGATAGAAATAAAACAGGTCTTGGTTGTAACATTGTTTAACTGGCTTCACATGGCTTACAAAAAACATTTACAAGCAACACAACAATAACCTGTATTAAAGATAATCTACAGCCAATTAATTTAAAGGTGCATTGCGCAAGAGTCTGAGTTTTCGCAGAACTACGCCCCCTCTGGCGGCAAGCAAAACTGCAACCAGAGGTGTGCACGCTCACGGACCACACGCACACGCACACGCACGCTTGCACGAGCACGAGCTGGTCATAACCCAAGGAGCATCAGCCGCACAAATCTTTTGTTTACAATCATAATGTCTTCAGAGGTAATAAAGTTTTAAATCTGCAAGTAATTTAAAATATGTGAAAGGAAAGGCAATTGAGTAAATAACACACTTATGTGTGAGGGAAAAAATGGGGGTAGTAGAAAACTTCGTTTTTTATTCCCATCTATCTCCATGTTGAACTGTGTTATGTGTTTACTGTATCCACTATGACAATTATTATGGAAACACGTTCATGAACAATATAAGTTATTACTTTGTAAAAGCTCAAAATAGTAATGACACCATACCATACACAGTCGGTCAACAAAGTACACCCAAATGTCTCAAGGTAATAAACAATCAAGTGACACTATGACGTTACCATAAAAGCCAAACAGGCTAATCCGCCGAAGATTTGCGGGGGTTTAGCCTGTTTTATTAATCAGCTAAGTAGCATATTCCAATAGCAATACATCGTAATTAAGCAGTAATTTGCTCAAAATTTGTGTCTAAGTATCTAACTTATATATCAGCATTTTATATCACAATCATTCTGAACCTGATCACTGACAATGGTAAGTTAGTAAAACCTATTCCGATTGTACATTTATCTAGCTTACGCTAAAGCATTACACATTTTATGGATCGTCATTTATTGTCATTATTGGCCGTATCAGACATTAGAGAATGGGATATATCTTACCTTTTTATCAAGAAAAAAGCCAACTGAGGATCCCGTTTGAGCCCTAGAGCAGACCGGAGATCTCTCCATTTGTTGAAAGCCTTCCCTATGTTTACTCTCGTCTTACCCCGACGCCTGTCTGACTCCAATTTGGACCTTTTGTTTGCACTAGACAAAAGTTCTCTTTTTTTTTTATCTTACGTGGAGTTTGCGTTGGTGTTTGAAATGAACTACAAGCCGGTCTCTTAGAATCCATTTTCTACGGAGAATGGCGGCGTCGGCGCATACACAAACCTGCCAGACATATGAGCGTGCCGTGAACGCGCATGACGTCACGCCCAGTCTCAGATTCCGACCCGAATCCCTCTTATTTATTTTACTGTACAGGATTATAGAGGCAATCGCAGTGATCATAGAAGGGCTCATTCAGCCCATCAGGCAATTGTTTAAGCATGTATGGGTTAGAAAACGGGTATTTTTAACATGAGAAGTTGCGCAATGCACCTTTAATTTCAGTCTTCTTTATTTTACCTCATTTGGAAGAAATGGGGCAGGCCATCGTTCAAGCACTTCAGATACCATTGGCACTACTTCCACAATTGTCAGAGGGAGAAAGTCAAGCTCATTTTCTGATTGATGAACACTATATTTGTGGTTTTCTTCTTCATTTCCTCAACCAAGATGAGCCATTCCTTTTCCAGAGAATAATCAGACTGGCCTTTAGGGATGATCCTGTCATCTCCTCCTCTTTTCCTGTTGAAAAAAAGTTACATATTGCACCTTTAAATACATGCACACACATCCATGAGCTTGACTGAAATGTATTTTGCAATCCACAAACAACAGCATTTCAACTTGTGTCTGTGAAATTCAGAATTAAATAAATGTGCAGAGATTTGGACAAACATTGGCATGTTTGTGAATAGAAATATTCTATTTTGTATAAATGTATCACAATTTATGGTACTTTGAATTAGATCAAATTCATTGAAGACACAAGTTGAAATCAATGCATGTTTGTGGATTGCAAAATACATTTGCAAATTCGATCAAATTTATAGATTTTTCTGCATGTATTTGTTAATAATATCAAATCTAAATCAACTCCATAAAATTATACTTACTTTAAATTAGACGTTTGCAGTCTTGTCGACTCCGTCGAGTAACGTTAAGTTAGTCTGGAAACACGTGAGAAAGCCGGAAGGGCACAGATAAAAAGCTCAGTCTGAAACATGAAATTCAAATATTAGACCACTGTAAAGGGTGTGTGAGTTTAAATTTAAGATGAAGAGTCGACTTCAAAATATGTCTTTGGTGTATTGCACAAATGAAATGTTACATAGTGCATTATAACGTCAAAGCTAGTTTAAAATAATAAGTGGCGATTTTGAACTTGTTCCTAACTTACTACGATTACACAGGTTATATTCTAAACAGTTTACATGCTGAATACTTAAGTTAGGAGACTTAACGTTAGTTAAGCTTGCTCGTGAAAAAAATGAATAGCCGTAACCAGGGCTCTGCGGTCAAGATGATACATGTACTTTTACAAACGACTTCAATATAAATACATATACTTACAGAAAATGATGGCTTTCGCGTTGTAAATAAGCTGAAGAAAGAAGAAACACGTTGGCTGTGAGTAGGTCCGTTACGGTCTCTCACGCAGATGCTTAAAATGGCTCCTTCGTCAAGTCTGTTCGTTGTTGGCGCGCTTCATTGCACATGCGCCAACTTCGTGGTCGTTACAATGCGCATGCTCCAACCTCCAACCCAACTTGCATGCTTGTTAACTTGCATTTACAAATCGATTTTACAATTAATACTAAGTTAGTCCAACAATTGTTGAAACAACGTCTTTTCACTGGTTAAGCCAACTTTTTTGCATTTAATTGTCCAGTTAACTTAAATATAATAATTAGTCTAACTTTTTGTGAGTTGGATTTTTTACAGTGCACCAATAACAAGTAAGACTGACCGTTCATTTGGAAGATGTCGGCTCCAACTTTCATCCACGGGAGCTCAGGGACTTCATGTGTGATGAGAGGCTCCTTCTGCTGTTGTGGCTGAAATTGTTGGCACTGCCTACATTTCTCCACTGTCATCTCTATGTCACGCGACATGCCTGGCCAATAGAGGACTTTCCTTGCTTTTGCTTTTGTGCGCTGGACACCCTGGTGAGCCAGATGAAGTTTCTCCAAGATCTCTCTCCTGAAGCCTTGTGGTATGACGATTTTGTCTCCTACCATGATGATGTCGTTCTGGATGCTGATGTTGTGTCGCATTGGCCAGTAGCTGTGAAGACGTTTATCCAGGCCACGCCTCCTCGCAGGCCAGCCGTTCAGATGTTTCTCACACACAGCTTGCAATACACTGTCTGCAGTGGTGGCTGTTTTCAACTGGTTGAGCGTCTCCTCACTCAATGAGTCTGTGGCCTCCATGGCGTACACAACTTTCTCATCACAGGGATTTTGTATGTCATTAATGTCATCTCTGAATGGTTTACGAACATAGTATATATTTTTTTATATAATTCACTCACTTTCAACTGGATATGAGGACTATGCAAATTATACACAGTGTTGGGTATAGTTACTTTGGAAAGTAGTTAATTAGGTTACAACGTTACCATCAATTAAAAGTAATCAGTTACGTTACAGTTATCTATTCATAAAAGTAACGCGTTAGAGTACTCATGCGTTACCAAAAATTAAAAGCCGTTTGCAGCGGCTCACACATGACAGACACAGCCCCCGGCCCCTTTAAATGCACCTAGAAGTCGTGACTCCTGACAATGAATAACGTCAGTCATCCGACTAAATTAACACTGCAGGATAACAATAACAGGAAAGACAGTCAGCAATAGGCTATTCCACATGGCGTTTTATTTATTTATTTATTATCACAGAACATATTAATCAAAATTCGCACCTACCCAGCCCGGATAGCCTAGGCTACTGTATATGAGCACCATACAAGATAACTCCTGATTTTTTTCTTTAAATCTAATGCAGTTATCAAAGTGTATCAAGTGTGCTTACTTGTAAACACAACCTGAGGTAAACAGGCTTGCAGATTTAAATCCATTTAGAAATGAACAACCAGTCAACGATCTAACCGAAATTAACAGCTGCCTGTCAAACAAATGATTACAAACCGAATTAAATTTTTGGCGGTCGACAGAAGCTTTTCACCAACGCAGAGTGTGCATTTTCTTTTCCTTTTCGTTGACAAATTGAACATGATGTGCGTACTTCCATAATCCAAACGCTGTCTTCTCTGCCATCTTGTTATTATTATGTTAAAAGAAACGTTAAAGTATCACACAGAAATACCTTTGCTATTACCACGGACATAAACTGATGGCTATTTGTACGTTATGTATGTTTAATCCAGCTGTAGACGTTAAGAGACTGGGCGCAATCAATTTTCGGCGGACCATCACTTTTCGGCACGACACCTGTCGTTCGAAAAAAACACACACACACACACAGGGTCAGACTCAGGCGCATGCAGGGCACAGACGTATCACAGCCATTGACTTTACGATCACAGCGCTTCGGCTCCGCTGATATAACCGCAGGTGGCAAAGTAGACCTAAGCCTACTGTCTGACAAAAAGCAGGCTGCAGTCGGGATTTTCCTTTCCTTAAAATAACGGATTACTTTTAAAAAAAAATGACGAAGTTACTGATTACTTAACGCAAGAAACTAACGCGTTAAGTTACACATTTCACGAAAAAGGTAATTAGAGTACTCTAACGCGTTACTTTGTAACGCGTTACCCACAACACTGATTATACACCATCAAAGTCACAACTTTTTGCACAATTATTAACAACAACTTTAAAGTTGAACAGATAAATTCATTAATTGTAATCTATAAACATAATATTCTGGAATGTGTCATTCTGAGTTTTTACTTTTGAAGGTGGTAATAATTTTAATTTACACAGTTGACCATATGGCTGAATACACAATATGAAACTATTCACGATATTGTTTACAGGAGAAGGTGACAAGAAAGTATTTTAATAGCCTATTATTTTAGTCACAAAATGCAAAACAATGTAGGTTCATGTTCAAATGTTCAAAACTAGGGCTGTCAGTGTCGACTATTTTATTTATATATTTTTTGGTCATAAAGATAGATCTGAAGTGAACAATAGCCAATTCAACAATAGAACAATTCTAATAGGTTAGAAATGTGTCCGAGTGCGGTCCGCCTTGCTCTGATGTCATGCTGACGTATGTCAAAAATCTCTCGCGAGCGCAAGGCGGACGTGTCGGATTCTGCAGTCGAGCGCAGTTGCTCTCCACTGACTTAAATACATATTACAAATGAGGCAATATAATTGGTTCAAATAAAGTATTAAAAGTAATTAATTATATTATTTTATTTAAAGGTGCTGTATGTAGTTTTCAGCGACCTCTAGCAGTGATGTTTCAGATTGCAACCACTAAGTTTACAAGCGCGTGCTCGAATTTATGAGCGAGCACTGTGGGTACCGAGACGCAACACACCGGAAAGCATCACACAACATGCTGGAAACTAAGGTAAACTCCCACTGCAACGTTACAATGATAGGCTACTTTTATCAGCTTGACGTTGAACTAATGCTCCATGCTCGTACCATGATAAGTATGGAACCCTATCAACCGTGCCGAATTTTGCCACTGCAAGCACCACTTCACATTTTCTTCAGGAAATGTACATTCTAGGTTTGTAGATAAGGTTTCTCCATGATTCAAATGCCCTGCCGATGTTGAGCCGTGTTTTTTCACCCGAAGTTCATGCGATTCACGTCTGGCCTTACGAGCTTCAGCAGAATTTTTTTTTTTATCAATAATATGTGGAGTTTGTGTTGGAGTCTGTGTTGTGCTGGGAGCAGGTCGTTTCCTAGTATCAGACATGTCACAAGTTGCATAAGTCATAAGTCCATGTCATAATTTGCAGTGTCGTCGCTGTTGAGTGCAAAGTCAGTAGGCTAGGCGAGGCGAGAGGCTCGGGAGCGCGCGTGCAGGTCACGTCACTGGATTTCACGGTAAATCCGACCCGGCACCTTCACATAAAAATAAGAATACTTGCTTTCCGAGGTAATAGCAAAACCCGAAAAGTGGATCATTTTAATGTGAGATTACAACCCCTTCACACACAGGCAATAAAAAAAGGATTCATTTTAGTAGAAAAGTTACATACAGCACCTTTAACAACACTATTAAAATACATGAAGAAATATATAAACAATGAACTTATGTATATTATGTATTATAACAAATGCCAACAGAGGGCGCAAGAGGGCTGACGATAATTAGGCTTGTTTGAGATGCGCCTTGCCTCGCCTGAAATGTAGCCGAGAGTAGGCGGCTGCAGTGAGAGGAGGAGTGAAAAAAGAGCAGGCAAGCCGGACCGTTCTCTCTTCACGCAGTGGATCTGACACCTGTGAGATCAAAGATGGATATCGCGGGATTCACGGGATTCACGCTCGTGCACAGTGTTGCTAATAAACTGGATGTAATTCAAGTTCTGTTGCTTTTATATGAAAATAAATAAAATGAACAAGACTCCCAAAGTACTTGTTATTTAATTCCATTCCAAATACATGTTTATCAATAATGTTTTCTTTAATACAGACATATGTGTTTTTATTTTTTTTACAAAAATTAAATTGCATAACCCAAAGAGATCGCACTGTCAGATAGTTTGGGAATATTCACACACATAAAACATGATATCAGAGTTTTAAAATCAAACATTTTAAAAGAGAACTACTGTAAACATCACAGTTGTTTAAATCAATAGGCTTGTTTGAGATGAGCAAAATCTGCGCAGAACCGATCACCGGTGATCACCCGCGAGATGCATGCCGGTTAGAAATGTGTCCGAGTGCGGTCCGCCTTGCTCTGATGTCATGCTGACGTATGTCAAAAAACTCTCGCGAGCGCAAGGCGGACGTGTCGGATTCTGCAGTCGAGCGCAGTTGCTCTCCACCGACTGCGCTGATCAAAAGCACGATGGGAAACGACTTGCAAAAGTAGGCTAATGATATAATAAATGTGTCTGAAAGAAATAATGAAGCATTTTAATTGTTTATTAATGAACTAGTCTTTTCTAAATCAGTGTAGGCTACCTGCAAACATATCTACATCTCCGCTGTAATGTAGCCTCTAGAGATGCGCCTTTCATACAGACAGGACTACATAATCAGATAGTACCGTATTTGCTTTCGATTGGATTTTTTTTTCGTTGGTGGACATTTTTTTTATAAGCTTTATATAGATAGTTATATTTCTCATGTCTGTGAGGCTTGTCTATACACTGTTTTTCGGTTCATTTTTGAGACGCGCTCCAATTCACAGAGATCATGTAATCGCGCCCTGTTCGTTTTCTTTTATTTTACAAAAGCACAACGTTTTCTTGTTGTTGTGAGTTTACACAAATAAAAGTAGTTGCGACTGATGTATTATTCTTTTCTGTATGACCAGAAATGATGGAGTATTTAAGTTGTTTCCACTGTTGATTGGAAAATGCGAGTGATGGCACCGGCGCCGTCATGCAGTGCGCGCTCCACACTCCGCACAAACATTCGGATATGCGCTTAATAATAGCGAACATTTATCTAGGTTAACGTTAGAGCGAGCGGCCATGCCAGACTGATAAGTCCTCTTCATGTTTAACAAATCAAATTCTGCTGCATTTTATTGCGCCAGTTTGAAAAGGGCGGCTGAAACACTATAGCCTATACAGATAAACGCCCAACGCTGGTACTTTTCTTTAAACAAATTCGTTTAGGCTTTAAAATAAATATTGTTTGTGGGCTAATTAATGCCACAATAATTTGTTTATTTTATTGGCTACTTTTATTTTTCGTTTTTGTTTTGCATTGAATACCATTTAAAAGATTTGCTGTGCACCGCAATGCCATCCTCCCAAAGAAAGCCACGTTAAGAGCCACCTTTATTTTATATATAATAAAGGGTTTCTATCGGAAAACGCTTAACGTATAATTAAATGCATTGCGTTCATATTCTGGGCTCATCTGCTTTTCTGTAGGATAGTATGGTTTATTAATAAGGTGTGTACAGCATTTGATCTTTATCACTGAAGTAGCCTATTAAGCCACATTAAGCTTTTTCTTTATTATAAGGGTTTTCTATGGGAGGAAAACGCTTAGCCTAATGTGCAATTAAACACAATGTTCGTATTCTGGGCTCATCTGCTATTAATAAGGTGTGTACAGAATTTGATCTTTTAACATGAATGTCCGTTGGGGGCTGCTATTTCTTCAGCTTTTTGAACGTAGATGTATGATAAAGACATGATTAGCTTTCAATTTTATGTGGATAAAGGCATATTTTGTACATGACTAATAAGGCCAATAAAAAATGTCGTTTTAAGGACATAAGATCTCGTTATTACGAGAAAAGATGTCGTTAAAACGACATAAGATCTCGTTATTAGACATAATTGAATGGAAAAAATAATATGTATGTGGCAGCAATGCGTCACCGTAGTTTTTCATGAACTTCGATTTATGAATAAAGAGTTTTCCAAGCAAAATTATTAAGTTGACTATATATTGTACAGTGAAGTTTGAGTCAGAAAAGTAAAAGAAGATATCAAAATTAGATAAATGTAGCCTATGTTTGAGCCATGTTGTCCATTAATGAAACATTGTATATCATTCCACAGAGAAGAGCTATGTGGACAACTATAGAATAAATGGTCTAACGTTTCCGTTTCCATAAAGCAAAAGCTGCATTTTTCGTCTATGGGATAAATTTAGAGATAATCTTGTTACAGGGGTAATAATGGTAAAGAATTTTAAATGATATTTCTTTTACTTTGTTTGTAAGTAAAAATGTATGTGGGTTACTCCATGCTCTATTCCAATTAATATTTTCATACAAGGGGGACCATTTGTATCTGGAGGCAGGGATAGATTTTGCACATAAAAGATTTTTTATTACTTTGTTGTTAACTTTTCTGTCTAGAAAAGATAGACCATTTATTGAAACACTGCTGGAGAAAGAAATATTAAATTGATCCAAATCTGTCTCATTTCTAAGTAGGGTGATGATCCCATGGGGTATAGCTCTGGTTACAATATCAAATTATTTTCTTGGAGGATGGAAATTAAATTGATGGGTGAAGTCGTCATAAGTTAAAATTTGATTTGAGTTATTTAATAATTGGGATACCAGTAGAATATCATGTTTAAACCAGTTTTCTATAAAGAGAGTTTTGTTTCTATATATGATGTTCATGTTGTTCCAGATAAAACATTTGTGAGGGGAGAAATTGTGCTTAGAAGAGACCAACAAGTTAGAGCCTGTTTATGGAATATTCGCTTCTTATTTATTAAATCCATGCAATTGGTTGATGACAAATTGCTTAAAATTAAGATACAATTAAACAAAATTCACTTTAAAGAAAGGCTTCCTACAAAACAAAACTTATTAAGTCGTCAAAATCATGTCTCCCGATATAGCCAATTGCAAATCCAATCTTACTCATGCTATTCACTTTTCATTATCAACATGGGAAAAATAACATTATAATATTGGGACGACGTGTGTATCAGGCGTCTTAACTTTGCTTTTGCTCTCTGGTCCTTGCTACTGGTTAATTGAACTATTACGTAGGTGCAATTATTCTGCGGGGTACTACGGTAATTAGAATGCAAGGTGACCATATGACTTTGTTTACGAAAAAGCCGAGACACACAGAATCTGTATTGCATGTTTTTTTACTGAACTCCCTTTCCCCACCCCAACGCATGCGCACACCATAAACATCACACAGCTGATTCTGTAACAACCAACACAGCTAGTTTACTTCATAATAGTAGCCCCCTTGCTTTTTCCTAGCAGTGTGTAAATAAATGATTTTAGTTAATTATGTGAACACAACAATGACGTCAGTGTTTGTTTTGATTTTTGGAAATGTATTCTGTGTTTGCCACTGAGCTCTGACATATGATGCAGCGTCCTTTTCTGAATGTGTTTTATGTAGTTATTATGGTTATGTGGGATCAAAGGAACATAATTTTATTATATCTGGTTATATCATAAGGATTCTATCATAAGGATGTTTTCTGAAGCCAGGTAACGGTCTCTGCTTTATACGACCTACGTACATATCATAGAATATATATATAGATGTTGCCTTGGCTACGGCAGTTCATTGGAACGAATGCGTCAATGGAGCCACCATCTTGG
This sequence comes from Rutilus rutilus, assembly GCF_951802725.1. NCBI lineage: Eukaryota > Metazoa > Chordata > Actinopteri > Cypriniformes > Leuciscidae > Rutilus > Rutilus rutilus. The sequence continues at coordinate 41,523,579 of NC_140214.1, read as the reverse complement.
AACAGGGGAGCCCCTCCTCTTTAATGCATCAGTGTTTTTGGTTCGTTCCAACAGTCATACATGTATTTATCATGTGTTTAACACCCATTCTGACACACCCGGGATGATTTCCCATGCTTTTGCACGTAAGTCTAGGGGCAGAATCATGTCTAGGCTCGGATCGCTGTGTGTTAGGGATCCGGTAACCTGATCAACTTGTGCTTGTGACACTGTACATACAGTGCTTATGTGAGGAGGCGCGGATTGAGTAACGGGCGCCTGGTTTACACATGATACACTCGCCGCGAGAGCAGGGTTATTATAGTTTTGCATTTTTCATTAGTTTTTATTTTTATTTCGTTTTGACTTTTTGTTTTCAAATTCAGTTTAGTTTTAATTAGTTTTTAAAGTGGGTTTGCTAGTTTAGTTTAGTTTTTATTTTATGAAAATGCTTAGTTTTAGTTTAGTTTTTATTAGTTTTAGTGTTAGTTTTAGTCTTTTTTTGTAATTTGGGTTATTTGTAGGGGCAAGATTAAAAAAAGTCAGAAAAAGTATTGTGTAATAATAAAAACATAATACAATTTTAGAAAAAAATTCACACCCCATTGAAATTCCTTTACCTCTTACAAAATCCACACGCTGTACCAAAAATCTACACATCTTCTATACAGAATTCACACCCTATACTAATACCACAGCTGTACAATTTTCACACCCTATACTAAATTTACCCTTTGGGGAGAGTGGGGTGATTTGTGCCAGGGGGGAAGTAGTTCCACCCCTTGTTTCTGGAAAACCATAGAAGAAATTGGTCATGTGACCACATAATTTTGAAAAGCAATCACTTTTACTCATCCTCCAAAGAAGAGAGACACATGGCATGAGAGTTAAGCACATTTTAGTGCAAAAAACAGTTGTTTCCCTTTCAAAGTAAAATTTCTATGATTAAGGTTTTTTGATTGTAGTGTCTGACCAATTATAGACAAGTTTGAAAACATTTCACACATGTTTTAGTGCTTTAGTAGGCTACACAATGAGTCTATACAGTTAGCATGATGTTAGCTCTTAACTGCTGGATCATGCTAGTTTTTCAAACTTGTGGGTCTGGGGTGATTTGTGCCAAAGGGCCTGGGTTAAGTTGTGCCAGATCCAGACCACCTAGACCTACATTCTCACAGGGGATAATCTTGAGAAGTGAGGAGATGGACATGCCTCATCATTGTTTTACTTGGGCCTGCCTGCTATTTGTTTAATTTAAGGCGGGCATACACTGTGCGATGTCTGTGCGATTTCAGCAAGGAACCTACTCACACTGAACGAGTATATCGCATGCGATGTAAAGCCAAAGCTCAGGATTTCTGTGCTCACACTGTACAGTCCGAACGTCGAGCTGCGACTTGACTGCTCACACTATACGTGTGAAATATGCGCGAATCAGCGCGATAGATCCTCGTGCCGGGTTGCGCCTATGTAGTCAGGTCCGAATCTTCAAGATTGTGTAACCCTGTAGGCACTTTTGAGGAAAAGTTGTTATACCACATTTTTAGAAAGTTCAATGTCTCCTGAATAAGGATCCACCGTATAACATTGAAATAAGGGTCCCATTTTCTTGTAATTGTTATTGAAACAATAGGTGCATTATTCACAGCCGAAACACTACAGGTGGATAGGGTAACATTTTTAAGTTATAGATATCACCATAAAACCTTTCCAGTTTTTCACTTACATAGAGACAGACATTTTTTGTATTACAAGTTTTCTGAAATGTCATGTTTACATATGCAAATGAGGCATACCAGTATATATATATATATAATTCGAGGGGCAGGCCCAATATAATTCCCTTTCGGGCTAGCCCTGTCTCCTCACGTCTTCACGAAGGTTGTCGAGGCAGCCCTTGTTCCTCTCGACGACTGGCTGATCCTAGCTCACTCTCGAGACAAGGTTTGCGAACACAGGGACCTAGTGCTCCGGCACCTAGCTTGTCTGGGCCTTCGGGTCAACTGGGAGAAGAGCAAACTCTGCTCCTTGCAGAGGATCTCTTTTCTCGGTATGGAAATCGACTCGGTCGCCATGTGCGCGCAGCTTACGAGCAAGCGCGCGCAGTCACTGCTAACTTGCCTTCGTCAGTTCGAGGGCAAGAGTGCGGTTCCACTGGAACTATTTCAGAGGCTCCTGGGGCATATGGCATCCGCAGCCGCAGTAACGTCGCTCGGTTTGCTTCATATGAGACCGCTTCGCGATCAAGTCCCGAGGTGGGCATGGCAACACGGCACGCTCCGAGTCCCAGTGACTTTGACCTGCGCAGACTTTGCGCAAGATCAGGGAGGACGAGGAGCAGGTAATTTTGGTTGCCCCGTATTGGCACAACCGCACCTGGTTCCAAGAACTAGTACTCCTCGCGACAGCACCTCCCTGGACAATTCCTCTGAGAAAGAACCTGCTTTCTCAGGGACGGGGCACCCTATGGCACCCTCGTCCCGATCTTTGAAATCTCCATGTGTGGTTCCTGGATGGGACGAGGCAGGTTTGAGTACCCTACCACCAGCGGTGGTGACTACCATCACTTCCGCTAGAGCATCGTCCATGAGACATGCCTATGCGTTGAAGTGGAACCTCTTCGTCAACTGGTGTTCTTCTAAACTTCAAGAACCCACGAAAGGCCCGATCAGTGTCATGCTTTCCTTCCTGCAAGAAGGGTTGGAGCGAAGGCTGTCTCCCTCCACCCTGAAAGTGTATGGTGCCACCATTGCCACACATCATGATGCAGTTGATGGTAAGTCCATTGGAAAGCACGACCTGATCATCAGTTTCCTGAGAGGAGCGAGGAGACTGAATCCTCCTCGCCCTCCTCTCGTTCCCTCTTGGGACCTCTCAGTGGTTTTAACTGCTCTGCAGAGTGCTCCCTTTGAGCCTCTGCAATCAGTGGAGCTTAAGTTCCTGTCAATGAAGACAGTGCTCCTGGTTGTATTGGCCTCCATCAAGAGGGTAGGGGACCTGTAGGCATTTTCGGTTGACGAAGCGTGCCTGGAATTTGGACCGGCTAACTCTTACGTGATCCTGAGACCCCGGCCTGGATATGTGCCCAAGGTTCCCACCACACCCTTTCGAGACCAGGTGGTGAACCTGCAAGCGCTGCCCTCGGAGGAGGCAGACCCAGCCTTGGCACTGCTCTGTCCAGTACGCACCCTCCATGCTTACGTAGACAGAACGCAGTGTTTCAGGACTTCAGACCAGCTCTTTGTCTGTCATGGTGGGAAGCTGAAGGGAAAGGCTCTCTCCAAGCAAAGGTTGTCTCACTGGATAGTGGACGCCATTGCTTTGGCTTACCAGTAGCAAGGTCGACCATGCCCCCTTGGTGTGACGGCCCACTCCACCCGGAGTGTGGCATCCTCTTGGGCTCTAGCGCATGGCGCCTCACTAACAGACATCTGTAGAGCTGCAGGCTGGGCGACACCTAACACGGCCTCTGGGCGACCCCCACGTGTGTAGTCCACTGTAAGCCTCTCTGAGCATGTGTCTTTCCCTCGGCAAGCCACCTTGCCACCCCTGGGTTTGAAATATTCCACCTGCGGCTGGACACCCCAGTGATTCTCAATATGCAGCCCCCTGGGGTCATGTGTATTCCAAGTTCCCCCCTTCGGGCTGGGCATAATTGCATATTTCCACTGATATATGCTTCCCAGTGTACCTTGGTACCTTGGCATAATTCCAGCAGCCATTAAAAACTGTCCCTTTCATGTAAATGTTGTTTTTTCATTGTTTACATGTTTAAATATTCTGAGAATGCATAGTTTAGTTATAATGTTTAATGTTTAAACTGCAATAAATGCATTAAAACGTTTTTTTTTTTTTTTGGCAGCCATTTTGTTTTTATTGTTTATGCCAAAACAGTGATGTTTACAACTTGTTATTGGCAGAAATGGATTCAGCACCTAAAAATCATATAGAAACAACACTTGAAGTACTTTTCCTCAAAAATGCCTACTGCATCTTATCCAGGGCTATTTATCTATTTTGGGACTCGACTAATGGACGATATCAGCCTATCCAGAGATATTGTCAAAACAAGCATCAGCTATCAATATCAAGAAGATTTAGCATTTCCAATTTATATATTAAATTATTAGTAGACTAGTATTATTGTATTATTATTATTATTATTATTAAGGAAGGCCTAGGCTACTTTTATTATTAAAGTGATAGGCTATTATAATTAAATTGCCACGCAACAATTTCATAGCGCATCACCGCATAACCAACGCGCTGTGAGGATAATAAAATATTACATAGACTTCTCCTCATTGAAAATTGTCTAAAACATTTAGGTCGATTACAATGAATTATATACATATAATTAATTATTAACAGTCTATGTCCGACCACTGCAATAATTCATCAATGAAAATTAAAAACAGCTTTATTTCAAAAACATTTTTTAACAATAAAAGAGGCAAAGTGTACATCGCAGGTGGCTTGGAAGAAGTGGGTAATGGTTAATCCATTTTGCAACACGAACTGGAGGTAAGCAACAGTAATTTGTAGCTTTGAACTACAGAACTTAAATAGGCCTATCTCCCTTTTCTTTCTTTCTTTTTTTGTTGTTGTTGTTTCTGCAGATGAAACTGTTTTCGCGCAGGCGCAGTGATGGAAAAAACACTGAGTTTAGGGCAATCGGTTCGTAGCTCTGCTTCAACTGTGCGATATAGTCACGAGGAGCGACCAAAATTTCTAACATGCCAGAAATTCATCCGACCATCCGATTGCCGGTCGTGAGAGGTTAATCGCCTCTCGTTTCCCCCTGTACACTGCACGAACACTGCACGAACACTGCACGAACACGAACACTGCACGAACACTGCACGAACACGAACACTGCACGACAAAGCTGAAAATCGGCCCGACCCGAAAAAGAGTCGCACGAGTCAGAATTCGGCTCAAAATCGGACGAAAATTGCACAGTGTATGCCCGCCTTTAGCTAACACTGATTTCAGTTTTGAGTTTGCACTATGTTATTAAAGAGAAGTTTTATTCCGTTTTAAAGTGGCCTATGTCACAATAGTATGTTTAGAAATTAGCCTAGTCACTTTATTCTTATATTTTACATAATTGACAGACAGATCCTGAGAGACTGATTGGTCGTCTGGGTAAAATGAGCCCGCCCCCTTGTCTCTATGACACTGTGATCCAGAGTTATGTTCAATACAAAATCCCTATGCAATTGACCATAGTAGAAAAACGCATGCTATAGTATTCCAGGGTGACAATATTTAAATAAACCTTAAATGAGTAATTTTGTATTGAATTTGTCTTGCTTTCATATAGCATTACGGTTCATAACATTAAAATGTTCTGTTTTACTTCAGAAATCACTGGCACAATTTACCCCAATGTATTCCCCTAAAGGCACAACTTCCCCCGCACCAGGGGCAAGTTGTGCCATGAGACCACTTTTTTTCCAAGAGCTATATTTCTGAAACAATTTATTTCAGATCCAAAGTTATTGTTCTCAGGGATGCACCACATCCTGAAATATATGTACATCCTTAAGTTGAAGGCATTACTGCCGTGGCCTCACTTTAAAGTCACTTTGAGTAAAAACTGGCACAACTCACCCCACTTTCCCTACAGTCAATAGCCTACTCATCTGGATTGATAACATTATTTAATATTTGAATCAAAGCTTATATAGTGTTTTGACATCGACAACCACAACCAAAGAGTGCATTTTACCTCAAACTTGCGACTAGTTAACTTTCTAAAGAAGGCGCAATCGCTTCTCGGGTCGACATTAACACACTGACAAAATTATATTCAGAATTTAAAATATTTTGATACCACTTTTTAATGTGTGATTGTGTAAAGGTGTTCACGAGATAGAGATACCAACCTTTCGCGAACTTGCTTTCAACGTCGAACGAACACTCGTTCTCATGGAGACGCGGTGTGCACGGAGGGAGGGGAGGGGCTGTGTGTGTGTGTGTGTGTGTGTGTGCGCGCCCGCGCATGTGAGAGACGCATGAGTGACAGAGACGGAGGGAGAGCAGGGAAAGGAAATGCAGCTGAACGAATACGCTGCGTGTTTTAAATAGCGTTAAAAAATGGAAGACCTTGACAAAGACGAAAACTAAGGACATTTACTCTATAATTTTATTTTATTTTAGTTAGTTTTGCCAAACACACATTACAGTTTTAGTTAGTTATCGTTTTTTTGTAATGCCTCGTTTTTATTTTTATTTCAGTTAACGACAATGTTTTTTCCCACCTAGTTTTCGTTTTTTCGTTAGTTTTCGTTAACGATTATAACCTTGCGCGAGAGCAGGGAAGTTTTTATTAGTGGAAGCCCTAAGTGTGTGTGTGACACTGAACGGGCAGTGTTTATGAGTAGGGGTGAGCACTGAATAGTGGGCACAATTCCTACAATTAAAACACAGTCGGCACGAGCCGGATAAAAGACATTTTGCTCTTTTTGAGATTTATTTGGGTCGCCGTGAAAACGGCGTTTGTGTGCAGGCGTGCATGTTGTGTAACAGGCTTGTGTACTGCAATATAAACATCTTCAGTCGCCTCTGATGCGGGAACCGCGAGAGTGTGCACAAGCTCTTCGACGGTGGTCCGGCCGCAGCGAGACTTAACCGTCGTCGTTTGTCCCCTCTGGTCAGGAGGGTTTCGGAGGCTCAGGGTTTAGCACAATCTTGGGCCTTGGTCCCCATGGGGGAGTCGGTCTGCGGCGGCTCGACGAGCGCGAGCGATGGCGAGCTTCAGCGGGTGGATGACGCTGGAAAGCTGGCAGCTGAGGCGGCGGCCTTGAAGTCTGGGAAGGCGGCTGCTTTTTTGAGCGGTGTTACGTTCTAGCTCCCAAAGGGAGGGGAGCCTGACAACCCACTGCTCGGGCCCACCAATGCCAGCAAAGGAGGTATGGAGTTGTGGTGCGAGAAAAGGACACAAACACCAAATACAGTATAAAAACAAAGCTTTTATTTAGCCACGGTAATAGTGTAAATAATAAACATTTTCTGGGAAAGGGGAGGACTGGACGGACCAAAGCAAAGAAATAAACAAAAAGGACCCCACCCCTAACCTATTTTAACGCCAAAAAAAAAAAAAATACAATCCCTATCTGGCACACGCTCAAGGCGCCCTAATCAAACTTACAGCTGGTGGTCCGCCCAGGTCTAGCTGGTGTTTCTAGACAGAGAAGTATACCTACGGGTGATGTATACCCCAGAGTAGCTCTAAATCTATTCCCCAACTCTCTATGAACAAGAAAGAAAAAAGGTAATTAGCACAAATTATAAGAATCCACAAATAAACAAATGCTCCGTCCTGCTTCTACAAGTTCCAAAATGGAACACAAGGTAGGTTTACTAACACACAAAAACAATTTAAAACTATTGTCAAATGTTCTAATCAAAATGTCAGAAAAGTTGTCTAAATGTCATAAACAAACCAAACAAAAGGTACAAATAAAAGGTACAAACCAAAACAATACAAAAGGTACAAATCAAACCAAAAGCAGGAACAGAGAGAGAGAACTGATCCAAAACTGGGCTTTTTAAAGAGCCCAGCCAGCTGCAGCCACTGACGAGTGGGCGGAGTTCCAAGTCCCAATCAGCCGTTGAACCACCAATCAGCTGCCGGAACAGTCACAGAAGCCATCTTGCCTGGTAGAGAAACACAAACACACAAACCACAAGCAGTACCAGAACAAAATGACTATAAAACGAACCCAGAACTCTGGGGACGTAACACGCCCCCCCCAAAAGGTGCACACCTTTTGCACACAATTAGTCTTAGTAAACACGGGACAACGCGTCTGCAACTATGTTGGATGTTCCTTTGACATGAGTGATACAGACATTGTATCCCTGTAGGATCAGAGCCCACCGCATAAGGCGGCAGTTCTGATTGTACATTCTTTTGAGGAATGTAAGAGGACAAGCGGCCTGACGCAGAACTCGAGTGCCTGGGCAGAAAGTGTCGCAAGGCCTGTGACGCTTTCTGTGCTTCGGGGAAACGTTCCGCGAAGCCCTTGACAGACGGGCCAAACAGACCAGATGGCGAGATCTGCGAATCCAGGAAGGAGGATCTGTCCGCGTCCTTCATGTCTGTTAGCGTCAGCCACAGATGGCGCTCCAAGACGGTGAGGACCGGCATGTTTCTGCCGATAGCCTGAGCGGTGCTTTTCGTCGCTCGCAGGGCTAGGTCAGTTGCGCTGTGCAGATCTCTAAACGCTTCTGGGTCCGGACCAACCTCGTCCATAGTGCGGAGAAGGTTGGCCTGAAACACTTGAAGCACCGCCATCGTGTGGAGTGCTGATGCAGCTTGACGGGCAGCCGCCTTTAGAGACAGCGATGTCGGCGTGGTCCTTCCCCAGGCAGGAGACGCAAAGGATGTGGCGGTCTCCAGCAGTGAGGGGGCTCGGCACGAGCCGCAGGTGAGGCGGGGCATTTGTAACAATGCCCGCTAATTTGCTCTTTTAGTAAAACGTGAGTGAACGCAGCGTGACACACACGGAGCTTAAAAGGATACATGCGCACCGGATGGCGCAGCGGGAGACGACGGCTGAAGGCGGCGTAGGGAGAGTGTCCGAAGCCGGCTTCCTCAGTCCTGCAGTGCAGTAGCTCGTCCCGCTGAAGTGCTGTTCGGGCTGTGATGCACGAAGGGCGCGAGCGAAGTGCCCTCATTGGTTCGTACGTCACAGCTGCCTCTCCATAGTTTGCAGCAGTTGCCACAGAGCAGCCAATAAGCGCGCAAACCGTCTCGCTTAGGTCTGCTTGCTGCAGCAAGTGCGTTTTAAATGAAAGAAAAATTAAACGATAATTTTTGGCTTCAATCTTCTCGAGAAAAGGGGTTTTCCCGTAGCGTAAGCTAAGGCTTACGCAACACGAGAGTACTCTCGAAAGGGAACTGGCGGTATACGATATATGGTTTGGTGAAAAAACAAACCAAAATTTTATGTATTAGCCTATTTAACGAAAATACTGATCTTGGCCGTTGGTCTTCCGTGCTCGACTGTTCGTGAGACTCTATTAGCACTGCAGTTCACTTCAACTCACCCAGAAAAAGCACACAAGTTGTGTGAGAAATCAAGATGAATAAAACGTTTGTTAATTTTCATATTTAAACTCTTATCTTTCTGGTAAAAAATGAATTAAATGCAGTTGATTTAGTAAGTCTGTAAGAAAAACAATATCTGTTTCTGTGTTGGCCTTCAAGGCTGTGTGATTCTTGTATCCTGAAATCCTCCTCAAAGTTGATAGTGTTGTATCGGTGAGTGTCGGGTCAAACATCACTCTGCACTGCTCAGGAGAAGAGTCATCCTATATAAAAAAAAAAAGAGGTTAAGAGCCTCATTGCTGTGACTTAGTTTAATAGGAGAAGAATTAAAGAGAAAAGAGAGAGACTATTTAACTTTAATGTATTATGATGATTCTATGCACAAAACGTACTCGGTTACTAACGTAACCTCTGTTCTCTCTAGAGAGGGAACGAGTATTGCGTAAGCTAGCTTACGCTGCGGGAAAGTCTCCTTTCACGAGATACTGAAGCCAAAAATTATCCTAATTTTTTAAAACTTGTCAACGCAGTGCGGCAGCCTGCAGACCTAGGGCAAGCGAGTCGCGTGCCCATTGGCTGCTCTGCGGCAACTGCAGCAGCCTATGGCTGAGCCTTGCGCGTGACGTCACGTCCAATGAGCGCGCTTGGCGCGCTTAGTGCGTCACAGCCCGTGATTAGGGGTGTGGCTTAGCGTATATAAGCAAGGAACAGAGGCTGCTTCGCTGGTTTCTGTCGCATGAAGCGAAAATGAGCTCGTGGCGAGAGCACGGCGGGTTACGCAATACTCGTTCCCTCTCTAGAGAGAACAGAGGTTACGTTAGTAACCGAGTACGTTCTCTTACGAGAGGTTCTCTCGTATTGCGTAAGCTAGCTTACGCTGCGGGAACACCTTTGTCAACGCCGTGCGCGCGCCCAGCATCCTGAATGAATTCCCATGGGGAGCCCAGGGGACGCGAAGCGGAGCTGGGCGGCCAAGATACCACAGTACATAAGCACATAATATGGGGCAGGGAGCGGCACAGCCGGTCCAACTAACACTTCCATATAGTGTAGCTCAACCAGTAGAGCTAAATCAGCAGCGTAGCCCGCGCACAGACAGTGGGCTGGCTTACGCGAGACTTAGACTGATAGCACTTTGGCCTGCAAAGCGGGGACTTCCAGGTTGTAAAACCTAACAAATGTGGAGGGGGAGGCCCAGCCTGCCGCTGCACAAATGTCATGAATGGGAATCCCACTGGACCACGCCCACGATGAGGCCATGCCTCTGGTGGAGTGTGCCCGAATGCCCAAGGGGCACTGCAGGTTTTTAGATGCGTAAGCAGCTGCGATAGCATCGACTATCCATCTGGACAGGGTGTGTTTCGAGGCGGCGAGACCCTTGGTGCGCCCACCAAACGAAACAAAAAGCTGCTCTGAACGCCTGAAGGCGGCGGAGCGCGAAATATAGCTTCTCAGCGCCCTAACTGGGCAGAGGAGGTGACTATCTGCCTCGCATCCAGTATTCGGCAGGGCTGAAAGGGAAATGACCTGCGCTCTGAAGGGAGTGCCCAAAATTTTTGGGACGTACCCATGCCTCGGTCTGAGAATAACTTTAGAGTCATTGGGTCCGAACTCGAGGCACGCAGCGTTAGTGGATAACGCGTGAAGGTCTCCCACACGTTTTACTGAAGACAGTGCTATCAGAAAAACGGTTTTGAGCGTGAGGTATTTCATATCCACAGTTTCTAAGGGTTCAAAGGGATGTGCTTTCAGTGCGTCTAAGACCAGTGAAAGATCCCACATAGGAACCGAAGGGGGTCGCGGGGGGTTCATCCTCCTCGCTCCTCTAAGGAAGCGGATGACAAACTCGTTCCTTCCTAATGCGCGGCCCGGCTCTGAAACAGAGAGCGCTGAAATGGCCGCGACATAAACTTTGAGCGTGGAGGGGGACCTGCCCGCGTCCAGTAGCTCTTGAAGGAAGCACAATACTTGCGAGACCCCACATGTCTGTGGATTGAGCCCTTTGGTAGTGCACCATTTGTTAAACACAGACCATTTAGACGTGTAGAGCCGCCTCGTGGAGGGGGCTCTAGATTGTATGATCGTGTTCATCACCCCTTCTGGTAGGTCAGCATGTAATTGTTGAGGCTCCACGCATGCAGAGACCAGTGCTCTGGGTGGGGATGCCAAATCGAGCCGCGGGCTTGAGAGAGAAGGTCTCTCCGCACCGGAATCGGCCAAGGGGCTGAGTCTGCCAATTGTATGAGTTCCGGGAACCAGGCTTGGTTCTCCCAGAACGGGGCTATGAGGAGCACTGTGTGGCGCGCTTTCCTGACTCTGTCGATGACCTGAGGCAGCAGAGAGACTGGTGGAAACGCATATAGCGGGCCGCTGGGCCAAGACTGGGCCAGCGCGTCCTCGCTCTTCGAAAAGAACGCTGGGCAGTGTGCGTTGTCTTTTGACGCAAAGAGGTCGACTTTCGCTCTGCCAAAGCGGCGCCACAGCGACTGGACTGTTTGGGGGTGTAGAGACCACTCCCCAGGGGGAACGTTGTCCCTGGACAGTCTGTCGGGACCCTCGTTCAGATGGCCAGGCACATGCGATGCTCTCAGAGAGCGCAGAGAGTGCTGAGCCCATACGAGGAGGCGTTCCGTCAGGGCGCAGAGTTGCTTTGATCTGACACCGCCCTGGCGGTTCACATAGGCCACTACTGAAGTGTTGTCCGTGCGGACTAGAACATGGTGACCATGGAGGAAAGGGAGGAAGTGCATGAGCGCTTTCTCGACCGCGAGCATCTCTAGACAGTTTATGTGTAGGAGATTCTCCTGGTCTGACCAGTGGCCAAAGACCGGTCTGCCTTCGAAGAGCGCTCCCCAACCTAGGTTGGACGCGTCTGTTGAGACAACTTTCCGGTGTGAAACCACTCCCATATTCACTCCCGTGTGATACCATTCGGCTGCTAGCCAGGGCTGCAGGGCTGAGACACAGACCTGAGTCACTCTGATTAGCGAGCCGCCGGTCGCCCAGGCTCGATGGGATACGCGCGTTCTCAGCCAGCGTTGAAGCGGGCGCATGCGCAGTAAACCCAGCTGAAGCACTGCTGCAGCTGAGGCCATATGCCCCAGAATGCGCTGAAATGCCTTCAGGGGAACCCGGTCGCCTTCTTTGAAGGATGCAGCGAGGCGCTGGATGCGGCGCGCGCGCTGCTCCGACAATCTGGCCGTCATCGCCACCGAGTCCAGATCTATTCCGAGAAAGGAAATCGACTGCCGGGGCGAGAGCGAGCTCTTGGTCCAGTTGACCGCCAGGCCTAGACCCTCCAGGTGGTCGAGTAGCGCTGTTCTGTGAGACACAAGCTCTGTCTCTGACTGCGCTAGAACGAGCCAATCGTCCAAGTAGTTCAGAATTCGCATTCCCTGACTCCTCAGGGGAGCGAGAGCCGTGTCCATGCATTTCGTAAATGTACGGGGTGCTAAAGACAGGCCGAACGGCAGGACTGTGTATTGATAAGCTCGACCGTCGAAGGCGAATCTCAAAAATGGCCTGTGACGGGGAGTTATCTGGATCTGGAAATAAGCGTCTTTCAGATCGAGAGAGATAAACCAGTCTCCTGGGCGAATTTGCGCGAGGATCTGTCTGGTTGTAATCATCCTGAACGGCCGTCTCATGAGAGCCTTGTTCAGATGTCTCAGATCTAAAATAGGTCTTAATGCTCCGTCCTTCTTGGGAACGAGGAAGTAACGGCTGTAAAAGCCTGACTCGCTCAGGGAAGGATGCACCTGTTCTATGGCCCCTTTTCGCAGCAGCTTTGATATCTCTGCTTGAAGCAGATGTGCTGTTTCCAAACTCACTTTCGTTTCCGTCTGCGCTAGAAAGCGCGGAGGGCGACGAGCAAATTGGAGCGAATAACCGTGTCTTATGGTGTTGAGCACCCATTCTGACGCGCCCTGAATAGCCTCCCATGCTTTTGCATGCATGGCTAGGGGTCGAATGGTCTCTGGGTTCAGATCGCCGCGTTGCGCGGGATGGGGAACCTGTATCAGAGAAGACGGGGCGGCGCGCGCGCCGCCGATGCTCGGACACGAGGGCAGAAGAACAGGGCTGGCCGACTGTGCAGACTTTAGTAGCTCGATCTCGGACGATGGAGCGTGAACTGCTGTCAAACAACCCAGGCGCGAGAGCGGCGTGGGGATTATGGTGTCTGAAAGTGGGCGCGCGTGCTCGTGAGCTGGCGCGGGATTTGCACTTATGACACGGCCAGTGTTTGGGGGCTTTATGAGGTTTGCAACCTGTCTGGCAGGGCGAGCAGTGGGCAGGTGTGAGCACAGGGCTGTGGGCACATTCCCTACACTTGATACTCGAGCGGAAAGTTTCCGCTTTGAGAGATAGCGCTCTGGACGCGTTGCCATGGGAACCTGGCCTGTGTGAGGCAGTGAGCACACGGGAGTGGGCACTTTTTCTACACTTAATACCCCTGCGGCTTGAGCCGTGGCAATTTGAGGTAACTGAGTGACAGAGCGAGCAGCGAGTAGTTGTGAGCACGGAAGTGTGGGCACATTTACTACATTTAGTACTCGAGCGGTGTGAGGCCGCTTTATGAGAGAGCGCTCTGGGCGCGTTACCATGGGGATTGTACTTGTGTGAGGCAGTGAGCACATGGGTGTGGGCACATTTTCTACACTTAAAGCACTTATACTCTTTTTGAGATTTATCTGGGTCGCCGTGAAAACGGCGTTTGTGTGCAGGCGAGCGAGTGTTAATACTGGCTCGTTGGCTGCGGTGTGTGCTGCTGCAGTAGCCTGAACATAGGGGACTGACAGAGCTGTGCGTTTTGATGGCGGTCCGGCCGTAGCGGGACTCAACCATCTTTTCCTCCTTGCGGATGCTAGGAGGACTTCGCGGGCTCGGGCTTCAACGCGATCTTGGGCCGCGGGCCCCGTGGGGGCGGCGGTCTGTGACGGCTGGTCGAGCGCGACCTGGGGCGATTGCCCTGGCGTCGCTGCGAAGCGCTGGGGGGCCTGGAAGAGCGCTGGTTAGAGCTGCGCACAGGAGGCTGCGTTTGAGGGCGGCCTGTGGCTGAGCTCGAACGGCGGGGCAGGAAGAGGTCCATCGCCTGCGACGCCTTCTGCACTTCAGAGAACCGATCCACAATTCCGCTGACCGCAGGGCCAAAGAGGCCGGTGGGCGAGAGTGGTGCGTTCAGAAACACAGCGCGCTCTGACTCACTCATGTCCGCGAGCGTCAACCATAGATGTCTGTCGATGACGGTGAGCGCGGCCATGGATCTGCCGATGGCTTGAGCAGCGGTCTTGGTAGCGCGCAGCGCGAGATCCGTAGCGCTGCGCAGATCGGTAAAGGCAGACTGATCCGAGCCCTTCTCGTCCAGTTCACGGAGGAGGTCGGCCTGAAGGATCTGAAGGATAGCCATTGAGTGCAGGGCGGAAGCAGCCTGGCCGGAGGCGGCGAAAGCGCGGCCGGCGAGAGCTGAGGTGGTCCTGCAGGCTTTAGACGGCAGGGCAGACTTTGAGCGCCATCTAGCAGACGGCGGGCAAAGGTGCGTTGCCACAGCATCCTCAACGGCGGGGATGCCGTTATAGCCGTTCTCGGCGGCTCCGTCCACCTGGGAGAGAGCCGAGGAGACTGGCGGGCGGAGTCTGGTGGAGAACGGAGCGTTCCAGGACTTAGAGAGCTCGGCGTGGAGCTCAGGCAGGAAGGGTGCTGACCTAGAGGCAGGCGCAGGGCGGCGGCTAGGCAGAAAAAACCCGTCAAGGCGATTGGGCTCCGGCTCCTTAGGTGGGGACCAATCCAGTCCCATTCTCTCGACCGCTAAAGTGAGGAGGCGGAGAAGCTCTGCGTCAACACTAGCGCGGGTTCGAGAAGACTCCAGAGTCGAGGGGGCGGAGCGGTGAGAGCCCGACCAATCCTCGCTGTCGGACGCGAGCAGAGAGCAGCTGTCAGCGGCATCATCTGCATCGTCCCCCAGGGCGACGGCAGTGCGGGCAGCGGCCGGCCGCTGCGCGTCGGTGAAGGGTGGGGGGGAAGGAGAGAGCGAGGCTCGCGGGAGAGGTTCCGGCGAGCGCTCAGCTGTAGCGTCCAGTTCCGGCGGCCTTTGAGAGCGACGTTTCTTCTTTCGTGGCCCGGAAGAAGCGGCCGGAGAAGGTGGAGTTCCTTCAAAGTTAGCGAGTCGAGCCCGTAGGGTCGACATCGGTAACTCCTCACACTGTTCGCAGCCGCCCTCGGAGAGAGCGCGAACAGCGTGGTCAAAACCCAGGCAGAGAGCGCACAGCACGTGGCGGTCTCCGTCGCTGAGCGAGGCTCTGACGAGCCACAGGATGTGCGAGGCATTTGAAACAACGCCTCGCGCTCTTTTAGATGCAAGTGTGTCGCGGCGGACACACAAACACACAAACACAGAGCAGAAAAGGATATATATGCCGGATGGCGCAGCAGGCAGGGAAGGCTGAAGGCGGCGAGCGGCCGGCGTCCTCAGGCTGAGATCCTCGGCGTGCTGGTCGCTGGATTCGAAGGCGGCTTCCTCGGAGATCAGCGATGCGAAGAGCTTCGCTGAAGAGACAGAAACCAGCGAAGCAGCCTCTGTTCCTTGCTTATATACGCTAAGCCACACCCCTAATCACGGGCTGTGACGCACTAAGCGCGCCAAGCGCGCTCATTGGACGTGACGTCACGCGCAAGGCTCAGCCATAGGCTGCTGCAGTTGCCGCAGAGCAGCCAATGGGCACGCGACTCGCTTGCCCTAGGTCTGCAGGCTGCCGCACTGCGTTGACAAGTTTTAAAAAATTAGGATAATTTTTGGCTTCAGTATCTCGTGAAAGGAGACTTTCCCGCAGCGTAAGCTAGCTTACGCAATACGAGAGAACCTCTCGTAAGAGAACTAATTCAGTAGTCACTTGATGAGAATGACAGCAATGTTAGAGAATGCTGCCACCTAGAGGTGAAACAAAAACAAGGCTATTTCTCCTTTAACTTTACAACCGTGTCACTGCAGTTTTGTTTAAGCTCTAAAAAGAGGTCATCAAAATATAAACTATGAATAAAACATAAAACAATGAATAATAACTATTAATATTTTATCATAATGATGTGACTAGATTTCTCACTGGTTATTAAGGTACATTACCATCAAATGTGGCCTGTTCATTTCAACTCTGCTGGACGACATTGTAACAAAACCTCTGGTTAAAGCTAATCCCAGATCTGAGTCTGTATTGTCTGTATTGCAGAAATCATCAATCAGACTCAACATGGCAAAACGACAAGCAGGAAGACATTCCCCTGGTTTCACAGATAAGGTGTAAGCCTATAGTCCCAGACTAAAATGCATGTTTGAGCCGTTTTAACTGAAAGTAACTTGCACTGACATATCTTAAAATATTACTCAGCCATTGTTTTGTTTTAAGATTCACACCAGTAATGGGTTTTGCTTTCTAAGGCACGTTTATAAAAGCCACTTAAATGTCCTAATTAAACTAAGGCCTAATCCTGGCTTAATCTAAACCCTGTCTGTCGTTATGACGAGAATGATGTGGTATTAAAGATTTTTCTGACATTACGCTTTGTTTCATGACTAACTAACTGCGCATAAACAATTTGGATCTTTATTAAAAACTTGTTAATGCGATGACAAGCACAGCTTCAGATTTAATTACTACTTTATTTGAGCACAATTCGTCTTCGTACAGGTGCAATAAAGATTGTTTCAGATATAGGAACATCACCTAAAGGATTATTAGGAACACCTGTTCAATTTCTCATTAATGCAATTATCTAATCAACCAATCACATGGCAGTTGCTTCAATGCATTTAGGGGTGTGGTCCTGGTCAAGACAATCTCCTGAACTCCGAACTGAATGTCAGAATGGGAAAGAAAGGTGATTTAAGCAATTTTGAGCGTGGCATGGTTGTTTGGTGCCAGACGGGCCGGTCTGAGTATTTCACAATCTGCTCAGTTACTGGGATTTTCACGCACAACCATTTCTAGGGTTTACAAAGAATGATGTGAAAAGGGAAAAACATCCAGTATGCGGCAGTCCTGTGGGCGAAAATGCCCGACTGATTCAAGCTGATAGAAGAGCAACTTTGACTGAAATAACCACTCGTTACATCCGGGGTATGCAGCAAAGCATTTGTGAAGCCACATCACGCACAACCTTGATGGGCTACAACAGCAGAAGACCCCACCGGGTACCACTCATCTCCACTACAAATAGGAAAAAGAGGCTACAATTTGCACGAGCTCACCAAAATTGGACAGTTGAAGACTGGAAAAATGTTGCCTGGTCTGATGAGTCTCGATTTCTCTTGAGACATTCAGATGGTAGAGTCAGAATTTGGCATAAACAGAATGAGAACATGGATCCATCATGCCTTGTTACCACTGTGCAGGCTGGTGGTGGTGGTGTAATGGTGTGGGGGATGTTTTCTTGGCACACTTTAGGCCCCTTAGTGCCATTTGGGCATCGTTTAAATGCCACGGCCTACCTGAGCATTGTTTCTGACCCTGTCCATCCCTTTATGACCACCATGTACCCATCCTCTGATGGCTACTTCCAGCAGGATAATGCACCATGTCACAAAGCTCGAATCATTTCAAATTGGTTGACAATGAGTTCACTGTACTAAAATGGCCCCCACAGTCACCAGATCTCAACCCAATAGAGCATCTTTGGGATGTGGTGGAACGGGAGCTTCGTGCCCTGGATGTGCATCCCACAAATCTCCATCAACTGCAAGATGCTATCCTATCAATATGGGCCAACATTTCTAAAGAATGCTTTCAGCACCTTGTTGAATCAATGCCACGTAGAATAAAGGCAGTTCTGAAGGCGAAAGGGGGTCAAACACAGTATTAGTATGGTGTTCCTAATAATCCTTTAGGTGAGTGTAGATTGTAAGCAGTAGGTACACATAATAAATGGCTTTCATTAGTAAAATTCTTGAAAAGCCAAATTAATATTGATGAATAAATGCATCAATTCACTGATAAGTTACATCACAATAAATAACATGAAGCATGCACAGCATGATTTTCAACAAGTTAACTGTTTCAGCAAGATTCTTAATCCGTCTAAGAATCTTTAGAGTATTTAAGTCTGTCGTGGTGAAGAATTGACCGATTTACCGGTCAATCTATGTTCCTACTCTCACCAATGGTCATGAGCTTTGGGTCCTTAAGCTTTGGGCCCTTAAGAGAGCAGCCAGAAAAGTGGAGTACAAAACTAGAGGTATTTCGCATTTCATGGAAAGAGAGTTTGATTGCATAAAGAGAGGCCTTAAAAACTGCTAGATCTGCTTATTTTTCAACCCTATTAGAAGAAAATAAACAAAACCCTAGGTATTTATTTGAAACAGTGGCTAAACTAACGAAAAATAAAGCTTCAAGCCCAGAAGTTTCCAAGTAGCACAGCAGTAATGACTTTATGAACTTCTTTACTTATAAGATTGATAATATCAGGGAGAAAATTATAACTATGCAACCGTCTACTACAGTATCGCATCAGGGAGAGCATTGTAGTCTCCCTGAGGAAAAATTTGATTCATTCATTGCTATAGGAGAGGAAGAATCCGTTAAACTTGTTAAATCATCTAAACCGACAAATGTATGTTAGACCCTATACCGACTAAGCTACTGAAAGAGATGCTTCCAGAGGTCATAGATCCTCTTCTGACTATCATCAATTCATCTTTGTCATTAGGATACGTACCAAAAACGTTTAAGCTGGCTATGATTAAATCACTTGTTAAAAAAACGCAACTTGATCGTACAGAGTTAGTCAGGCCGATCTTGAATCTACTCTTTCTGTCAAAGATACTAGAAAAGGCGGTATCCTCACAACTATGTTCCTTTTTAGAAAGAAATGATATCTGCGAGGATTTGCAGTCAGGATTTAGACTGTACCATAGTACTGAGACAGCTCTCATTAGAGTTACAAATGATTTGCTCTTATCATCCGATCGTGGTTGTATCTCACCATTAGTGTTACTCGATCTTAGTGCTGCATTTCATACTATTGACCACAACATTCTTTTAAATAGACTCGAAAATTATGTTGGCATTAGGGGAATTGCATTAGCATGGTTTGAATCATACTTATCTGACTGTTATCAGTTTGTAGCAGTAACAAGTCCACCGCTACAAACAAGTCTCAGTACTAGGACCACTGTTGTTCACTCTGTACATGCTACCGTTAGGATATATCATTAGGAAGCATGGAATTAGTTAGGGTCTGTTCACTGTTATGCTGATGATACTCAGCTCTATATTTCTTCACGCCCTGATGAAACTTATCAATTCACAAAACTAACGGAATGCATAGCTGATATAAAAAATTGGATGACTAGTAATTTCCTACTACTAAATTCTGAAAAAACAGAGATTCTAATTATTGGACAAAAAACTTCCTCACATAATAATCTAGAATACTGTCTAACACTTGATGGCTGCTCTGTCAAGTCTTCGTCATCGGTTAGGAACCTGTGTGTGCTCTTTGATACCGATCTTTCATTTGAAAGTCACGTGTCTAGTATCTGTAAAATCGCATGTTTACATCTTAAAAATATATATAAAGTGTCATATGCTCTCGTTGACAAATGCAGAACAATTAGTCCATGGGTTCATGACATCAAGGCTAGATTATTGTAATGCTATTGTAACCCGTATTTAGTTAAGACTTTTATTTTGGCGGGCCCACTTCCTGCGGCTCCCGCGAACTTCCAACTTCCTTAAAGTTACGGGTTACGGAGTTCACTTCCTCTCTCTGTCTCCACTGTGGCTGTGGTATGGTCTGTTTGGCGTCCCCAATCAAACCTACAAAGTGCTTTAACCTTGGCGATTCAAGCTCTGAATACTCGGTGAGTCTTTTGCCATCCGTTAATTGACTGTAATATGTTCAGTTCAGCCGTATGATTGCTCACTGAAGTATTATTTTGACTATAGTTGCTACCGTTTTCTAATCAGAGCCTCTGTCTGATTTAGCTCTGTTTAGACGTCGGGTCACGCCTGGAGACCCGCGTTAGTCATTCCGATTTCAAAGGTAAACATTTGACCTGTTATATTATGAATGCATTGATTTAATAAGTTAGCAAGGTTGCTAGTTTAGAGCATTATTGCTGTGTTGAGCGTGTTTTGTCACTGTTGTGACTACTGCTGAAATGGCTACATGTATTGGTGGTCATTGAAGCCTATTGATTTTAACGTAGCTACGTATTTTCCTTTTTGATATTGCGCAATACTTTTCATTTTTTTTCATATCAAACTCTGCTTTAGTGTTTTGGGTAATTTGGAGATTAATATTTTTGTTTATTGGAATTTGAAGGTGCACTTTGTATTATTATTTTGAATGTTAATTTTGAGTATATGTTTTGATTTTGAAAATGATTACATTTAGATTAGTTCACTATGAAATTCAAGTTATGATGAAATATCATGGAACATGAGATTTAATTATTTTACTTTATTATACTTCTATGTAAGTATAATACAATTATTGTAGATGCATTTTGTAGATGTATTTATTTACTGAAATGCCTTGCATTAAGCGGGTATGGTTATGCATATATTGACTTACTTTAGTATTTGTTACGGTTACTTTCTTTTTGAATGGAATTTTTAATTTGTATTTTTGGCCTTCTTAGGTCAGGTTTTTTTTCTGGATCAACTAATTTCCATTCTCCAATTATGGACTCTTGAATTCTCGACTGTCCCAACTCAAGGACTCCGATCGAGATGGCGAGCTAAGAGAACTTGGACATATATGTGGTAGGATAAGCGAACCACACATCCATCGTGACTGAACTTTTTCCTATCTGGATTATCTATTGCTCAACCCGTAATTAACTGACATCTCACCTGACTCTGTCTCGGCCGTGGAACACATTGCGTCGGGGTTGTTGTTTTTTTCCTCTTCTTTTCCTGTTTTCTTTTCCATTCGCTGGCAGTGCATTAATCTGCCATTGAACTGAACTTTAAGTAGAATTATGTTTTGTATGTGTCATTGAAGGTACTTTGTTTATGTTGTTTGTTTTGTTTATATTGTTTGTTTGTTTATGTTTAGTTTGTTGTTTTGTTAATTACTGAATACACACACTCAAGCTAAAATTTATGACTCCGGTGTACTCATTCACAACCCAGGCTCCGTGACGATCCATCTTCTGTTGCCAGGTAGCATCCGCAGTTATTTGCCTAGCCCATATTTGTTACATGTTTGGCGAGCCAGCCAGGAGCCTGATATTGTGAATGTCTGTACTTGTGTCATTGTGTAATTACCATTTTTTTATATATAGAACAATAGTAATCAAGTGGGACCATGGATTTCTTTAAGAAAACTGGTATCAATGTAGCTAATTCTGTCATTATTAGTGGTGTGACAAACACCGAAGCAGATGATGAAATCATTGATCATTTACGTAGTTACGGTGAAATTAAACAGTCGTTTACCGTTACTGAACATGAGAGTCCATTTTACAAAAACCTGACCGTTGAATTTATTAATGCAGCAGCTTTAGCAGAGCTAGAACCGAAACTGCCTTATACTTTTCCAGCTCAATCTGCCAATTTTGTTATTAAGTTACTCAGGAGTGAGTGTGCCGCCGCAGCCACAGTGGAGGCCACCCCGTTTCCTGATTACCTGCAAGAGTTGAAACGTATCTCCCGACAGAGTGGCCAGTCATTCGATAGCGTTCTGAAAGGAATGTTTGACCAAATAAGTTCACATTTGGGGATAGCAGCCACTGGTGGTGGAGAGGAAGATCAGTATGATGAAGATGATGAGGAGGAGGAGGAGGAAGAGGACACTGTTGAGGTGCTTGGAACAGCTATGGAGACTGATCAACCGCAGTCAGTTACTTTTCCCTTATTACATGGAAGTCGTTCCTCGGTTGCACAGCAAGGACCTCGACCTCGACCTCGACCAACCCCAACGAGGGACGTTGGACCAAGAATCTCACTCTCTGGCAATGAACTGAATCCTCCTGAGGTCCAACGGGTGGTAGTTGAACACATTGTGCGCAGAGACGATGTTAACTTTCAGCCCATGTCTTCATTCCGACTACGCACCTTCTCAGGAAAACTTCCAAAACCACAGCATGAAGTAAATTACGAGTCCTGGAGGTCACAAATTGAACTTTTGAATGCAGATCCAAGTCTAGCACCGGTACACATCACGAGGCGCATACTGGAAAGTTTACTCCCTCCAGCTGCAGACCTGGTGAAAAGTTTTGGACCCAACGTTCTGCCTGCTGCCTTTCTGCATGTGCTTGACTCCGCTTATGCCACAGTTGAAGATGGGGAGGAGTTGTTTGCCAAATATCTGAACACTCTTCAAGACCAGGGAGAACAACCATCTTCATACCTGCAGAGACTCCAGCTCGCTCTTGGTGGCGTGGTTAAGCGTGGTGGTATTCCAGCTGCTGAATTGGATAGATACTTGCTGAAACAATTTTGCAGAGGGTGCTGGGACAGCGGTGTGATAAACAAGTTGCAACTGGAACAGAAAAGAGACCAACCACCTCCCTTCTCAGAGCTGTTGTTTATGCTCAGAACTGAAGAAGACAGGCAGTTGGCAAAAGAGACACTAATGAAGAAGCACATTCCATCAGTGAGGCACCAGGCAAAACTGCAAACTCATAGCACTAGTGCATGTGCATGTGACCATACCTCAGACACAAGCGCTATTGAAGAATTGAAAAAACAGATGTTGCGACTTCAGAGCCAGATGTCCGCCTTGTTGGCTCAGAACTCTGTTAAATCAGACGCTCAGTTGAACAAAAAGAACCCAAAATCTGGTCAGGGAGTCAACAGGCCAAAGCCTTGGTTTTGTTTCCGGTGCGGGCAGGATGGTCACATAGTCCCCAATTGTTCCAGTCAGTCAAATCCCAGTCTGGTGGAAGAGAAACGCCGCCAGCTCAAATGCAAGCAGCAATCCTGGGAAAAGCGGAAGCCATCAAACTAGAAGCAGCTTCTGCCAAGGGACAAGCAGGAGCTGCAACCAATGAATGTCCCCATGTTAAGCATTCATCACCACGTTGCCCATTGCCAAAGGGGTTGGTGGGTACAAGAAGCACCGGCGAGGTCAAGGTTAAAGGGACCATCTTCCATTGCCTTTTTGACACGGGGTCTCAAGTCACCACAGTTTCACATTCCTTCTACAACACCTACCTTTCAGACCATGAGATAAAGCCGTTGAATAATCTGTTGGAGGTAGAGGGCGCCAATGGACAATGTGTGCCTTACATCGGGTATGTCGAACTCTGTTTGACTTTCCCACCTGAGTTTATAGGCAAAGAGATGGACATAGATACCCTGGCCTTGGTTGTACCGGACCTGCGAACGACACAGCCCCCTGTTCTGATTGGCACCAACACTCTAGATGTCGTCTACGACCAGCACTATATATCACGCTCTGAGTTTCAGCCTGTGCCTTTTGGATACAAGGCGGTGCACAAGATTCTGGAGATTAGACGCAAGCTAACAACCGATGACTATCATGGTGTTTTGAAGATGCTGTCCACTACCCCACAGACCATTCCTGCTCGGAAGACTGTTGTGCTGGACGCATATGCCATTTGTCCATTCCTGCAAGGTGAGAAAGAAGTGCTTATTCAACATCCAACCTCTTTCTCTCTACCTGGTGGTTTGATGGTGAAATCTAGTCTTGTCGACCTACCTCCAGTCCAACCTGTCTATCTGCCAGTGGTAATCACTAACGAGTCTGACCACGATGTTGTGATTCCTACCAGAGTAGCCATTGCAGAGTTAAGTGCCATTCAGACCATCCTTCAAAAAGAACAAAGTATGCGTCAACCTTCCCACTGTACAGAGTCAATTCCGACCAAGCTGAACTACAAATTCGGAGAGTCGCCGCTCTCAACTGAATGGAAGCAACGTGTAACAGCCATGCTCGACAGTATGCCTGAGGTGTTTGCAAAGCATGAATTAGATTTTGGTCGCACGGACAAGGTTAAGCATGACATCAAGCTTTCGGATCCAACTGCTTTCAAGCAACGACCAAGACCGATACACCCTCAAGATGTGGATGCTGTTCGTAAGCACATTCAAGAGCTATTGCAGTCTGGTGTTATACGTGAATCTAACTCACCCTTTGCTTCCCCGATAGTTGTGGTGCGAAAGAAAAATGGTACGGTACGGCTCTGTATTGATTATCGACGGTTGAACTCACAGACAATTAAGGATGCGTACGCACTGCCGAAGCTGGAAGATACATTCTCAGCACTCGCTGGCTCCATATGGTTCTCTACATTGGACTTGAAATCTGGGTACTATCAGATAGAGATGGAGGAATGCGACAAGAGCAAGACAGCATTCGTATGTCCACTTGGATTTTATGAATTCAATCGTATGCCTCAAGGGGTGACGAATGCCCCAAGCACCTTTCAACGCCTCATGGAGCGGTGCATGGGGGATTTGAATTTGAAAGAAGCGCTGGTGTTTATTGACGATTTGCTCGTGTTTGCACCAACACTGGAAGAGCACGAGCAACGTCTGCTGAAAGTGCTCCAACGCCTGAAAGAGTTCGGACTGAAGTTATCCGTTGAAAAATGTGTCTTTTTCCAAACATCAGTTCACTACCTTGGACATGTCGTTTCCAGCGATGGTGTGAAGACCGATCCTGACAAGATTGCCACATTAACGTCCTGGCCTGTCCCTCAAAACCTCAAAGAACTCAGATCATTCCTTGGTTTTGCAGGGTACTACCGGCGGTTTGTGCAGGGGTATTCTTCCATCGTTAGACCCCTCAATGATTTAACTTCTGGATATCCGCCCAGCCAGAAAAGGTCCAAGCAGGTGGGGAAGTCGCAACATTATCTGAATCCAAAAGAACCTTTTGCTGACCGTTGGACCCCTGCTTGCCAGCAAGCCTTTGAGGAGATAATCCAGAAACTCACGACCGCCCCGGTCCTTGCCTTTGCCGATCCAAGGAAACCTTACATTTTACACACAGACGCAAGCTCTATGGGTCTTGGTGCGGTATTGTATCAAGAGCATGATGGAAGAAACCGAGTGGTTGCATACGCTAGCAGAGGCCTGTCACGCAGTGAAAGCAGATACTCTGCACATAAACTTGAGTTTTTGGCGCTCAAATGGGCGGTCACGGAGAAATTCACTGACTACTTGTACGGATCGGATTTCACTGTAGTCACTGATAGCAATCCATTAACGTATTTGTTGACTTCTGCAAAATTGGATGCTACCAGCTACCGATGGCTCTCCGCCCTTTCAACTTTTACATTTAAGATTGTCTATCGAGCCGGGAAGCTGAATGCTGATGCTGACGGACTCTCTCGGCGACCTCATGCTGGACTATCAGAGGATGCCCTATCCCAGAAGGAGAGAGAGAGAATACTGAAGTTCACAGAACAACACCTTGAGGATCCATTCTGTGTTTCTATTGACCAGCATTCAGTCCAAGCTGTATGTGACAGACAACTGGTGTACAGCTCACCTGATCAAGACCAAGTCGCTGCTCTTGTGCAAACGCTCTCCACTACCGCTGACAGCCTGCCAGACAGTTTTGTAAACGATCTGCAGTTCTCTTCACCCATTGTGCCATCCCTTTCTGATGTTGAGATCGCTGCCAAACAAAGAGCAGATCCAGTCCTTCAGCACATCATTGCTCAGTTGGAGAGAGGAGAAACTCCGCCGCCATCTCTGAGGGAACAGCTCCCCGATCTGCCATTACTCCTGAGAGAGCTTACACGTCTGGAGCTCCATAATAATGTTCTCGTCAGGAGGAGACATATCGGAGGTGAGCCCACTTACCAACTTGTCCTTCCAGAGGAGTATCGGCCTGATGTCTTCTTCCAGCTTCACGATCAAATGGGCCATTTGGGCATAGAGAGAACACTGGACCTTGTGAGATCCCGTTTCTTCTGGCCACGCATGTCAGTTGATGTCTGTAACAAGATCAAAAGATGTGAGCGATGCATCCGGAGGAAAGCCCAACCCGAAAAAGCTGCACCCCTTGTCAACATTAGAACATCAAGGCCTTTAGAACTCGTCTGTATGGACTTTTTGTCTATAGAACCAGATCGGAGTAACACAAAAGATGTCCTCGTCATAACGGATCATTTCACAAAATACGCCGTAGCAGTGCCTACCTCGAATCAACGAGCCAAGACAGTCGCAAAAGCCCTATGGGACAACTACCTGGTTCATTATGGAATTCCTGAGCGGCTCCATAGCGATCAAGGGCGTGATTTTGAATCACATACCATCAAAGAGCTCTGTCAAATGGCTGGGATCCATAAAATCAGGACCACACCTTACCATCCTCGCGGCAACCCTGTGGAACGATTTAATCGAACCCTTCTAAACATGTTGGGCACTTTGCAAGATCAGGATAAAACTCACTGGAAAGATTTCGTCAAGCCGCTTGTACACGCTTACAACTGTACTCGAAATGATGTCACTGGATACTCCCCATATGAACTTATGTTCGGTCGACAACCCCGCCTTCCTATCGATTTGGCTTTTGGGCTGCCTGTGTCTGAGAAACCGTCTACATCTCATTCACAGTATGTTGAAAAGCTAAAGTTCCATCTTGAAGAAAGCTACAGGATTGCGACCGAGAACTCAGAAAAGGTTATGGGGAGAAACAAGCTCAGATTCGACAAGCAAGTCAAAGCTTCAGAACTCTCTGTTGGGGACAGAGTTCTGGTCAGGAATGTCAAAGTACGAGGCAAGCACAAACTCGCGGACAGATGGGAGCCAGATGTGTATGTTATCCAGAAGAAAGCCGGCACTCTTCCGGTATACACAGTCAAGCCAGAAAGCAAAAATTACCCCATCAGAACTCTCCACCGAGACCTGTTGCTACCTTGTGGTTACTTATCGTCAGCTTCCAAGCCTGAACCAGCAAAGACAATATCAGTAAAGTTATTGCCTCCAGTGATTCCTGAAAGCTCTGACTTTCCAGACCCTGATGATGATCTGCAAGAACTGTTCTTACCTTACTTACCTGACAACTCCAACTCCTCTCCTACCCGTGTCACAACCGTGGTGGATTTACCTGTTCCAGCACCTGCAGTTCCTCCCGTTGTTATGTCTGTGATTCCGCCTGGCCAGCGTTCACAGTCTGTCACTGACGAAACTGTTGAGGTGGAACAAAAATCAGAGTCTGGACCTGCACCTACTGCTGATTCTGAACCAGAATTAGATTCCATTGAGCTAGGTGTGGCTGCAGAACCTCCAGATGAAACTGACTCAAATGCTGCTGATTACCCGGAGCCTCCTGGGGAAAGCACCTCCTCTGATCCAGAACCTGTGCCTGCTCTGAAGCCAGTAAGCATTTCAAGTGATTCCGAATCAATTTTTACACCTGAACTTTCCAGCCCAGACTCTGAACCACGAGTACAACGTCCCATTCGAACACGCCAGCCGCCTACTCGTCTGCAGTATTCGAAGCTTGGGAATCCATTCCTGCATAGCATTCAGTCTCTGTTCCATGGGCTCAGTAATGTATATGCCTCTGCTCTTCAGCTTGATGAGACCCCTCTGACCTCCACTCCCTGTAACGATGCTGTGTGCCATCAGCCATCTACATGTACGAGGCCGTACATGAGTATGGGGGGGAACCTGTAACCCGTATTTAGTTAAGACTTTTATTTTGGCGGGCCCACTTCCTGCGGCTCCCGCGAACTTCCAACTTCCTTAAAGTTACGGGTTACGGAGTTCACTTCCTCTCTCTGTCTCCACTGTGGCTGTGGTATGGTCTGTTTGGCGTCCCCAATCAAACCTACAAAGTGCTTTAACCTTGGCGATTCAAGCTCTGAATACTCGGTGAGTCTTTTGCCATCCGTTAATTGACTGTAATATGTTCAGTTCAGCCGTATGATTGCTCACTGAAGTATTATTTTGACTATAGTTGCTACCGTTTTCTAATCAGAGCCTCTGTCTGATTTAGCTCTGTTTAGACGTCGGGTCACGCCTGGAGACCCGCGTTAGTCATTCCGATTTCAAAGGTAAACATTTGACCTGTTATATTATGAATGCATTGATTTAATAAGTTAGCAAGGTTGCTAGTTTAGAGCATTATTGCTGTGTTGAGCGTGTTTTGTCACTGTTGTGACTACTGCTGAAATGGCTACATGTATTGGTGGTCATTGAAGCCTATTGATTTTAACGTAGCTACGTATTTTCCTTTTTGATATTGCGCAATACTTTTCATTTTTTTCATATCAAACTCTGCTTTAGTGTTTTGGGTAATTTGGAGATTAATATTTTTGTTTATTGGAATTTGAAGGTGCACTTTGTATTATTATTTTGAATGTTAATTTTGAGTATATGTTTTGATTTTGAAAATGATTACATTTAGATTAGTTCACTATGAAATTCAAGTTATGATGAAATATCATGGAACATGAGATTTAATTATTTTACTTTATTATACTTCTATGTAAGTATAATACAATTATTGTAGATGCATTTTGTAGATGTATTTATTTACTGAAATGCCTTGCATTAAGCGGGTATGGTTATGCATATATTGACTTACTTTAGTATTTGTTACGGTTACTTTCTTTTTGAATGGAATTTTTAATTTGTATTTTTGGCCTTCTTAGGTCAGGTTTTTTTTCTGGATCAACTAATTTCCATTCTCCAATTATGGACTCTTGAATTCTCGACTGTCCCAACTCAAGGACTCCGATCGAGATGGCGAGCTAAGAGAACTTGGACATATATGTGGTAGGATAAGCGAACCACACATCCATCGTGACTGAACTTTTTCCTATCTGGATTATCTATTGCTCAACCCGTAATTAACTGACATCTCACCTGACTCTGTCTCGGCCGTGGAACACATTGCGTCGGGGTTGTTGTTTTTTTCCTCTTCTTTTCCTGTTTTCTTTTCCATTCGCTGGCAGTGCATTAATCTGCCATTGAACTGAACTTTAAGTAGAATTATGTTTTGTATGTGTCATTGAAGGTACTTTGTTTATGTTGTTTGTTTTGTTTATATTGTTTGTTTGTTTATGTTTAGTTTGTTGTTTTGTTAATTACTGAATACACACACTCAAGCTAAAATTTATGACTCCGGTGTACTCATTCACAACCCAGGCTCCGTGACGATCCATCTTCTGTTGCCAGGTAGCATCCGCAGTTATTTGCCTAGCCCATATTTGTTACACTATTATGGGTGGTTGCCCTGCACGCTTAATAAACAAACTACAGCTGGTCCAAAACGCAGCAGCTCGAGTTCTTACGAGAACCAGGAAGTATGACCATATTAGCCCGGTTCTGTCGACACTGCATTGGCTCCCTATTAAACATTGTATACATTTTAAATATTGCTGATTACTTACAAAGCACTAAATGGTTTAGCTCCGCAGTACTTGAGCGAGCTCTTAACGCATTATAGTCCTTCACGTCTATTGCGATCTCAAAATTCCGGCCAGTTGATAATACCTAGAATATCAAAATCGACTGCTGGCGGTAGATCCTTCTCCTATTTAGCACCAAAACTTTGGAACAGTCTTCCTAACATTATCCGGGAAGCAGACACACTCTGTCAGTTCAAAGCTAGACTAAAGACACATCTCTTTGACCTAGCATACACATAACACATTATAGACTTCTATAATTCAATGTTAGGCTGCATAGATTAGGCCAGCCGGAACCGGGAACACTTCCCATAAATCCTCATGAACTCGTTACATCATAAGAAGAATGGCGTCTACGCTAATATTAGTCTCTCTGTTTATCCCGAGGTTTATCGCAGTCCGCCGGATCCAGGCCGTATCCAGATCCGATGAAGGACCTGCGCCTGGACATGATGACAACGCAGTCCTGTAGTCCCAACCAGTCTCTCCGTTTCCTGAAGTGAGGTGGACCCCGGCCGTATCCAGATCAGGTGGTGGACCTGCACCTGCACCCATCCATGACGCATCCCTGAAGTGCCAGCCTCATCAGCCCTGTGAAGGCCTCATCGACACGACCAATCTGACTTCGGACCTGTAATGCTGCCTGGATCATAATCACACACTGTTCGCTTGTTGGCCAGAGGAGAACTGAGCGACTGAGTCTGGGTTCTCCCAAGGTTTTTTTCTCCATTCTGTCACTGATGGAGTTTTGGTTCTTTGCCACTGTTGCCTTAGTTGCTTAGTTGGGGACATTTAATATTCAACAGTATTGTATATTGATCTGCCTTGCTTAAGGTGGACGATGACGCAATTTTCTTCTAGAAACAAACTTTGTTGTATTATTTTCATGTTATCACTGTGAAGCTGCTTTGATACAATCTGTATAGTAAAAAGCGCTATATAAATAAAGGTGACTTGACTTGAAGTTTGCGCAGAGAGAGCTTAAGGGTTTTCTGTTAGAGCGGTGTCGTGTTAGCGGCCCCTAAGTTAATAACTAATGATCGTTGCGACGGAAGTGAATCAATCAAAACTAACTTTATCTGGACAATAACTTTATTCTAGAGCTGCTGTAAAGCCAGAACAATCTCTGTCACTGTAATCTCCTATTATCACTGTAAAGCTGCTTGAATAATCTACATTGTTAAAAGCACTATATAAATGAAGATGACTTGACTTGACATCTGACAACCGCTCACCG
Source organism: Rutilus rutilus (assembly GCF_951802725.1). NCBI lineage: Eukaryota > Metazoa > Chordata > Actinopteri > Cypriniformes > Leuciscidae > Rutilus > Rutilus rutilus. The sequence goes on along the minus strand of NC_140214.1, from coordinate 41,492,967 downwards.
ACCACATCTACCTGAGGAACCCTCTACTGTAGAATCCACCCGGTAACATGACATGGCACTTCTTATTTCTTTTGTCTTCCAGACTGAGGAAGATAATGTTTCGAGAGTCGAAAAAGGCGAGGGATTGATGGCTGACATATGAAGACTCGGGCAGCTGAGGACAAGCGCATGCTTTACCAGGAGAACCGTAGCCGAACGCCTCCATCACACACACAGATCAGCCTGCTCAAAGCTGCTCTCATCCAACGTCTCCAACGAGCCACAGTGATGTCTCAAATACAATATGTTTTATATAATGTAGGTTTCCACTTAATGAAGCCCTAGCGTGACACTTTGTCCACTCCCTTCGTCCGAATCCACATCCACCACATCCACATCACTCGTGAAAAAAATTTATCCGTTTACTCAGTTATGTTCTTCTTCGCGCGAAAATGACGTCGATCGAAACACCACGCCTATCAAGTAAAGGTACTGTTGGCAGTGGAAACGCTAGCCAGATCATGGTTAACAGACCCGAACCGTACCGTACCGCTCCACTCAGTGGAAACGAGGCATTAGGCTTTTTAATTGACAATAACTTGTTATAATCTGCGTCTACTAGCAAAAACTAACCCATTTTTATCGAATAAAGATTTCGAAAGAGTAATCCATACCTTTATTTTATCCATAGACAGTAGATTTTATCACGGCTGCCCCGTGTCCATCTATATTGCACCAAATCCGACACTGCACTCCCGAGTGAAGTCGATTGGATGAACGGTTCTCGAAATAATCAAAATGCAAACGGACATACAGACACATAGCCTAGAGAATATTGCCTTTATTGGAGAGAAGAATATGTTCAGCACCCTCTCTCCGAAGCTTCGAGTAGTCGATGTTCATTACTACCAAAGCTTCGAAGCTCAAAAATGGTATTCGGACCAGCCCTATGTAATACCATCAGATAAAATAAATACTCTCAAAGAGCTAACAAAAGATTCAAAATAGATGACGAGATAACATGCATTTCGTTGTTAGCCATAGAGGGGATGTAAAATTAACAGAATAGAATAGATTAGATTAGAATAGAAACTGTTTTTTCCCTATAGATATTCTGTATTACTTACATGATATTAATTAGCATCATCAGTCACAACAAATTCAGTCATACTGTAAAATGTACTACAATAACTAGCATTTGCACGGCAGCTTCTCACATGGGACATGCGTAATTGCTCAAGATACCAAGCGGAAACAGTCTCAGATCACTCTGCACATCTGTGGTTGGGACTTGCTTTGTAAGCAATGTAATATCGGCATTACTGGCTTTCCTGTCCTCGTTTTCCGTGGTTGCCGTCCCCATTTTGGAGCCTGTATCTGATTTGTGATTCTACGATACACGTGCAGATCTTATCACTTATCTCATCAAATACTGTATATAAGGCCCTGCACTGCCATAGCAAACATCTCTGTCTGAAATGCGCTTCATAATGTCTCTGGTCAGCATCACTCTCATCAGCAGCATTCTTCTGAGCCTGTTTCCTCATGCACACTCCTGGATACAAATGAGGTCTTACCTCATGATTTATTGCATTGCTGTGGATTCAGCTGATATTTCTGATGCCTTTAAATGGGGACTATGTAAGAAACGGACGTATGTGGGTTTATGACTATGACTGTAAGAATCATAGCATCTTTATGTCACGTCAGATGGGCCGCTGAACTATGCCTGCTGTGTGAAATACACTCGAAATCCTCTGCCCTTCGGTGTGATCAAGGGCTTCATCGAGCAGAGCTCCCGCGAGGTGTGTGTCGCATAGATGCCATCATGTGAGTCACTGTGATCTGATCTCAGAGATGAGTCAGGGTTCACCCACTTACCCACACAATGTGGTTACACCAAAATAGGTGTTCATTTAACCATACATTTAAATATGAGGGCACACAGCCGATACAAAAAACACAGGACATACAGTCTGGTACACTGAAAAATCTGTGACTTTTGTTAATAATAATAATAATAAAATATTTTAAAGATGTTAAAAGTGGGTGTTATTATAACGTGAAAGATTTTTCACTAACACTCACTGCAATTATTTGATTAAAAATTAGTTGAAAAAACCAGCAATGTTCTGAAATATTATTACAATATTAAATAAATAGGTTTCTGTAATGGCAAATCAGATTTTACAGCATCATTACTCCAGTCTTCAGTGTGATCCTTCAGAACTCATTCTAATATGCTGATTTGATGTATTGAAGACTGCTTAATATTTTTGTTAAATGTAAAGTTCAAAAGTGAAATAAAAACATTGTAGTACATAAATGTCTTACTATCACTTCTGATCAATGTAATGTGGTAGTGTATATACTGTATGATTGAGATTCAGCATTATTTCTTGGTCACTAATTTTATACAATACAAATAATTAGTAAAATAAGGTATGACGTTCTTGCTTCCGTTCAAGCAAGATGCTCTTTGAGTCTTTCTCAAATCATGCTGGAGATCAAGTTTTACATGCGGCTCAGGTGCTGCTGCCGTCAACACAATGCGCTTCGAGTATCAAGAAAAGTGCTATATAATGTAACAAATTATTATTATTTTACGTTTTTAAATCAACTTTTCACTCTAAGTTGATTTATTTGAAAAATAATTATGATTAAAATCTGTGAATAAACATTAAATGTACTATTTAATACACCATTGTTCAAAAGTTCATTTAGATTTAATAGTTTTTGAAAGTCTCTTAATCACACCAAATCTGCATTTGTTATAAAAAAACTCAGTAATAATGTGAAAAATGATCCATTTAAAATGAAGCCATTACTCCAGTCTTCAGTGCCACATGATCCTTCACACATCATTATGCAAATGTGGTGCTCAAGATGTTTTCTTATCATTAGGAACGTTGAAAACTAAAGTTGTGCTGCTTATACAGTTTTGTGGAAATCATGATACATTCAGTATATTTTGATAAAGTTACACATATTTTGTAACATTGTAAAATGTCTTTACTGTCAAGTTTTAATCACTTAAATGAACTCTAGCTGAATAAAAACTATTTCTTTCTTCACCAAGAACAACAAGAAGGTGTGTGTGTGAGCGTTGAGGATCAGTGGGTGAAAGCAGCGCTGGCACGTCTGAGGTAAGGAGTGTGTGACATTTAAAACAAGTCACCTCATATTTGTGGCAAATGTACCATTGCATCATTCAAGGTAACATATTATGCGATCACTGAGCAGTAAATAGTGTCACAGACTCTTATTGATTTGATATTTAATGATTTTTTGGCTCTCTCTAAAAAAGAGTTAACAGAACACAGATGACAGCCATTACTTTACAAAACAATCATTAGTCTAGAACAAACCAAAGCACATCTGTGTAAAGGTGTCAGCTTGTGATATCTCATAGCACAATCTCATAATCTCATCTCTGTCCTCCTCAAACCAAGTAGACGTGGGCACAGGTGACGCAAATTCCATATTGTTCATCAGCTAAAAGAGAGAGAGACAACGAGTGAAAATTAGGCTATATGAAACAAACATCTGCTAAAGACTTCTTGATGAAGACAAACGGACATAGATGTTAAAGAATTCTGCAAAAACTCATAATTCAAGGTATTATTTATAACCTGAAGATACTCCTCAAAGTTGATGGCGCCATAATGATGAACGTCTACAGAGTCAAACATCGCTCTGCGCTGCTCAGGAGAAGAGTCATGCTGAAAGAAGTCAAGCATCTCAATGCTGTCCCAGAGTTCATGTTGGGACCGTAAACGGGGGAAAAAACAACAAGAGATTGTGAGAGATTATTAATACTTATTTTATTCAAATAATCTGATCTATTATTGACTTGTGTGGAGTGGAATCTTGTGATGTCAGAGAGTGCTGCCACCTAGAGCTGAAATAGTGTTTGTTACAATTAAAAAGATATCTGTCTGGGTTTAGCTTTGCAAAATGCATGGGTACTGAAAGTAAGTGTTCACTTACAGGGCACTACTGAAGTGGAGAAGATACCCATATTCCTCGGCAAAATGCTCAAAATGAAATCTAAGGTTGGAGATGTCTTCAGAAGTCCACTGGGGGTATTTCTCCTTCAACTTCTCAACCACTTCATTCCAGCGGCGTCTATTCTCTGAAAAACATGTGAATCATCGACATTATGCCTGTACCTATGGACACTGACAGGGGATTCAGACATTGGCTGCAAAACAGAAAGTGTTAGGCAAACTTCTAAATGTCTCATGTTTCAGAAATTGTGATAGGCCAACTTATACCATTGAACCTCTCCTCCTCCAGTTTGGAGCGATCATTCTGCCGCTCCATTCTTGCACAGTCGGCCACATTCGCTGCATGACACTCTGCAAAAATATTGTCTTCATCTCCTTCTTCTTTGTCTTCTTCAGCTGCAATACACAGATCGAAAACATCAACGTTACTACAAGTCATGAAATGCCATAGGCTATTCCTCCGGGCTGCAGTATCCTGCCCAAAACAGCAAAACCACACAAGTCACCCAGCTTAAACAAAGGGATAGTTCACCAAAAATAAAAATGATCCCATGATATACTCGCCCTCAAGCCATCCTAGTGTATGACTTTCCTACATAGGTGTGTAGCCGATGACTTTCCTAGGAAGGCTTGAGGGCGAGTAAATCATGGGTTAATGTTTATTTTTGGTGAACTAACATTATCCATTTAAATAATGTGCCATCCTACCTAGCTTGATTTAGCAAGTCAGTTTAAATCAAATAAACAAAATAAATATCTGTTACTCATTTCCTCAACAGTTCTGCTCTAGCTTTACACTAAACTGCTGCAGGCTAACGTTAACTGGCTAACCTTATACCATGGTCTGGGTGAATACTCGATTCTGATTGGCTGCAGGGTGTCCATTAAAAAGTGATAGAGGACACCTAGTAAATAAACCGTCAGGCGTAACCATGGAAACCAAGTTATTGTTTGTAAAAACTTTAGATTTCGATTGTAAAATTAATTAAAATATAAACTAATGTTTTAAAAATGTGTTATTTGGCAAGTGACCATGGTGTTAATGCCCTTCGAGGTGTCCATTGTCAGGTATTAACATAGACAGTATATAAACGGGTATTAATGGACTTCGGCGGAGGCAACCGTCCTCCGCGACCGTTAATACCTGACAATGGACACCTCGTCGGGCATTAACCCTTACTTTAACTGACAACTGTAACGTTGTCTGTTGAGATTAGCTATAGTCAATTTCATGTAATTTAACGTACAAATAAGAACAACACGTTGGGAAAACCTGCCAGCTTAAAATAATGAATAAACATACGAAATCTTTACAACACTTGACGGAAAAAAGTGACAACCAGCCCTGGTCTCCTCAATAGGATTTTGAACTCAACTGTTAATTCAGTCACTGACCTTCTTTGAGCTGAGACTCGGTAAGAGCAAATATGTAGGGCGGTCGAGCCAAAGGAATGGAAAAAAATGAGCCCATTTTCAGTAGTAATAGTAAATTCAAACTCAGCGCGGTGTTTCGTGACTGAATGATTCAGCGTTTTGAACGAATCGTTTGAATGAACGACTCAATGATTCATTTATTAAGACGGTCTCTTGCTGACACCTATTGGCGGTTTAGATTCATGTTTACAAGTGTCATTGATTTAATTTATTTTTTGTATTTTTTTATTTACATTTGTTTAAAAAAATCAATCTCATAACATTATTATATTTATTACAGTTCTAATTTTGCAGTGTAAATTATTTAATTTGATTGATAACAGCCCTTATTATTACAAATGTGACATAAAAAGATGATGCATATATTTAATAAGGTTTTAAAAATTGGCCTTTATAAAGGTAAATAACGGGCAGTATGTTAAAGCTGATAGAACGCTGGTGAGAATATTGCTTTAGAATAAATTATATGTACTTATGACAGCCACCATTTAAATGTTTATATGTAAAAAAAAAAAAAAAAAGAGTAGAAACATTATTATGTCATTAAAAATGTATTATAACGTTATTATAAAAACTTCCTTATGTGTAATTTAAATGCATATATATATATATATATTTAACCTTTGATATTATAATGATGTGCCTATGGGGTTCCTTATAGTTCACAGCATGAGTTGAGAGAGATGTTTCTTTGGAGAAATGTGCTGTGCTGTTCCTGATAGGCCCTGAGTTCATCAATATTGGATCACATTGGGAAATGTGTGGCAATGCCCAGCCCCAGTGTCAATACATGCTCGTTTTTTACTTGGCGCAAATGTTTTCCCCTTTCCTTTCTCTCCAGAATGCTTCATTTCCGCTGCACACTGTCTCATGAGGGACGATCGATGCCCAGACCCCTCCACTTCCTGAACATGTCACCTGTCTCAGCACTGGTCTGAGCACACTACTCTGAAACATTATTTGTGGCGTACCGTAGAGTATTCATGAGTATTAATATTTCCCTGTTAAACAGGGTGGCGTAGTCGTGCATATCTAGAGGTAGTCATTGAGCCCCTCCCCTTGAGCGGCCCCCCCGCTACACATGCAACATCCCAGTTCGAAATATCCCCCTATTAGCCTACTTCAATTGAAGTCGGAGGGGCCGACTAGCATGTAAGCTAAAGGCTAGTTGTCTCCAACTGAAATCATTAGCTTAGCTTGGCCCAAGTACTCCTGTGATTTGGCCAAGCTAAGCTAATGATGTCAGTTGTTACAATGGAGGTTATTGCACACATAAGAAAGATTATGGTATGTACTGTATCCAACAACTTTTTCAGCAATTTTGCTGGGCAACTTCTCAACCGATTGATTTAGTTCTGATTGGGTGTTCATGATCATTTTTGTGGTATGACATAGGTTACACATGAGGGTTTGTGTGCGTATTGTTCTGTGTGTGTGTGTGTGTGTGAGAGAGTGAGCAAGTGAATGTGTGCCTGTTTTAATGAACATGTATAAAAAAGACATAACTAGATAGTCCTTAATTGTTTGCCACTCCATACTTAGTTTGACATCTGACTTCTTCAAAACCACAGGGTCAACAGGGAAGAGAAAGCGGAAGTCAGGCATGTTTTGCATTTGTCAGTTTTTTTTATGATATTGATATTTGTAATAAGTGCTATGATGAGCAAGACCGTTTTTTAATTGTTTGCCTTTTTTGAGTGGATATATGTCTGTTTTTTCTATCCCACAGAGGCAGGAATGGATAAAAGCAACAACAACAACAAAAAAGTAAGTGTAAATGACTTAATACATTTGCATTCAGACTTGATATTTGATCACTTTGATGTGAATGCTTGACCTGAATATGTTAATGATGTTGTTGTGTTCCTAATCTGTGTTTTGATGCCTTCAGATTGCTCCTACCACACAGGTGTTTATCCAATTAGGAGTGCTCTGAAAGAAAGAGTGAGAAAGGTAAGACATGCATAACAGAACACCATACTACTCTTTATTTGTTCTATTTATGTCAAATTAAAGTCAAGATGTTAAGTTAAAATACCTGTCAATCACAGAAGTAAAGCTGGCAAATAGTCAAATAATGTAAATATAGTATACAGTATATACTACAGTCTCTTGACTAAAATACTTAAAATATCATGGTAAACCATGAAACAGGAAACATGGCGGCTGTTACCAAAGCCTGATGCAAAAAATATGTAAGCATGTATTGTTGTTCCTGTCATAGAGCCAAACAGAATTGCTGATTGACTGGGAGCCTTGTGCAGCATGGTATGTGTTCTAGTATATGACAAATACAGAAATAAGATTGCTCTGACTCTCTATTTCACTCTCACTCTCACACACGTTTTGAAGTCAATCGCTTTTACCTAGACCTGTTTTGAAGAATGTGCAAATGTGTTTAAAGTTAACATTCCCAATCGAATCATTGAAATATCACATGTAACGTAATTAATGTCTCCCTTCTGTTTTCAGTGGGAAACAGTGGACTCCTACTTGGGAGCCCAAGGAGTCATTTGTTTAAGTTAATTCATTTTGTAATATATGTTGTTTTATTTTTTTTATTGTACATTGCATATTAAATAAAGTTTTTTTATAGTAATTTTGTGATATTTCTATACAAAGTAAAGTGTTGTTTACAAGCCCTGTGTTGAAGATGGTAGATGTTCAACATTTCCTGCCATTTCAGAACTGGATAATTCAAGAATGCCTAACTCCATACAGAAACATGTTCTTCTTTTGATATGTGGTTTATCAAGAGGTTAGTCAATTATTCAACCCAGCAAAATGCGCACACAAATGGAAGCAGGACTCTGTACATGCTGTAAGTCAGATGCAGGTTATTGTACTTTTTTTTTTTTTTTTTTTTTTTATCCCTCACGAATGACAGTGTTAATAATTTAAAATGAATGTGCAATATCCATAATGGTCATCACAAACACATGTTTCCATATGTAATATGCATGGCAGTTTCCAACATTCATACAATAGAAGGTGATGTAGTGTGATTATTTACAATATTTGTTCATTTAGGATTGGTTTGGGGGGTTGTGTGTGTGTGTGTGTGTGTGTGTGTGTGTGTGTGATTGATTTAGCTGAAACTTGTTATTCTTGGTGGTTTAAATGACCTTACATCTGTCCCCTTTACTGATGTTTTACCAGTCACTGCTCCTGATAGGCTGATGTGGTCCCACTGCATTATTTGGTTGCAGTTCCATCAGTGGTCCCTGGTAAGGTAGATAAGTAAGTGTTGTACTGTTTTGGACATCCTCAATTTTTTACTTTACCAACTTCTGTACACCCACTGGAAAATGTCAGCTGAGCATTACATATTTGTCCCCCCCTACCAGAAGCAAGCTGAAGAAGCCGGTCTTTGTCGTGCCCCACTTCCCTGTAGTAGTCCCACTCCACTGTTTGGTCGTTGATCCTTGGTAAGTACATTTTTCACTTTCATTTCACAGCCACACAATATGCCTGTGAATGACTTTAGTAATTTAGTAAGTAAGGGATAATGTGCAGAACGCCAGTCATTATATTGAAAATAACTCCCTACAAGGCGAACAGGTCTTGCTTCATCCTGAAGGGACTTATTTCCCAATAATGACCGGCATTTGGGGCATAAATCTATGTTTTTCCAATTAGATTTTTAGGCTCTCCTGTTATATTGTGGTGGTGAGACTGTAGAAGGACCCAAAAAGAAGACCCAAGACGATGAGAATGTTCCAGTGGATAATGGTGGTGGTGGTGGTGGTGGTGCTGCTGCTGCTTTTACCTCATGCCGCTTTTACCACACGGCTGTCCAATCAAACAGCCTGTTAAGCCTAAACACAATCCCCACCCCCCTCACACACTCCTTTTTCCCACCTTTCATCTGCTTGCATCCCTGTAGTTTCCATTAAATGTATATTAAATAAAGATTTTTTTGTCACTTTCATACATATATGCATAGAGAAGACAATATTTGTGATACTTTTGTCACTTTCATATAGACCAGTGGTTCTCAACCTCTCCTGCAGGGACCCCCTGACAGGCCATGTTTCTGTTTTAACCCTGAAATGGCACACCTGATTCAATTAATGAGTAGTTATTAGAGTAGGAGGAGTAGGACTTAGTCAATTAATCAATTAGTCAACTACTCATTAAGCCTTTAATTATTTGAATCAGGTGTGCCATTTCAGGGTTAAAACAGAAACATGGCCTGTCAGGGGATCCCTGCAGGAGAGGTTGAGAACCACTGATATAGACGATAACATTCAACAAAGTAAAAATTAATTAAAAGAAGCAAACAATGTCTGTCAATGAAATCAGTATGCATTACATTAATAAACATGGAATAGTTTTTTAATTTAGTATGTTAACAGTGTTTTATTGTTAAAGGTAGTTGTGCAGTTTGTGATCTGAGTTGATTTGGTGGGTGTTGATGTTTACAGTCAAATAGAGTTTGCCCACTACTCCGGGTGTGCCCCCAATGTGTGGAGTTGCCCCCATTTCATGCTTGAACCCCTAATAAGAATGGAAGCTTTTTGCCATTTATAGCGCCACCTTTGGTCCGATCTGCATGAAACTTGGCATGCTTCTTTACCATGTTATGACACATATGCTCATCAATTTTGGTGAAGTTCTGAGTTTTCATTTGGGATTTATAGGCTTTTTAGTGTATTTTGCCACGCCCCTTTTCTAAATGACCCTGTTACAGCCACCCAAATGCAAAAGTTCAACTTTTCTTCGATAATTATTGATCAAGAGAGTCCAGAGAATTGTCCTAGACTGGTCTGGTTCCGATCGGGCGAAAAACCAGGGACTAGTTCGCAAAAGTAGGTTTTGGACAAAATGCGACATAGCAGAAAATTTCTCCTGCCTAAATCGAATTTGGACTTTTGGTTGCTGTAGCGCCACCTATGGGCCAATCGGGGTCATACTCTGATAGGTTGTCCCAAAAATTGAGGCCTACCATCTGGCCAGGTTTCACGTCTCTAGGCTTTACGGTTTGGCCTGCACGATGCGTTTTACGAATCCTTACAATTACAATAGGGATTCAGCATTTCATGCTTGAACCCCTAATCATTATAAACCATATCTTAAGTAATTAGCATAACACATTTCAGAAAGATCTGACCCAGTGTTTCAAGGATTCAAGCCCTTTTGAATGTGCCATTTTTTATACCTTTGGTGGGCTCTACTGAGATAACCTGGGGTCCAGGGGCAGTAACATTTCCTCAGATGCTTCCTTCTATCTGGTTAAATAACATATGTCATTTTATTGCCACACACACCAGGCATATCATATGCAGAGATACAGTACAATTTCATGAGCATGTCATGAACAATAATCACGACCTTAAAACATAAAGATGTGTGCAATTTTGGGAAAATAAATTCAGATGTAGGCCTATATGTTTTGCTAAAATATATCCAGTTTCATATGATATAGCTGACCTGCTTTGGCAAGTCAAGGGCCCAGACATCCTCGGATCATAAGACAGCATGTGGGCAGTAATTTTCGGGAAAGACCAGTTCCTAAATAATTCTCCAACCATTGACAGAACATTTACAGGCTATAGGCTTTTAGAAAAATATATGGTTTTGGTGGTTGAATCAGCTGTCCCTCATTGGTAAATAGGCCAAAATGTACCACCTGTAAAGTTGGTTCCTCAATCTACAATATGGGGCTATGTAAACTGTAACCCATATGCTAAAAGCCTGTGCATGTCAATTCATATGAATTAAGACATGCTCTATCTTCCTGCTTACTTCGGTGCATCATACTGCACACATAGCCCCATATTCTATATTGATGAACTAACTGTCCAATGCATCAATCGCATCCATGCTCTCATCACCTCCAGACTGGACTACTGCAACAGTACTCTCTATGGTCTTAAAAAGCACTATACAAATCAAATGTATTATTAGTATTTAATGCCTGTAGTGCTGCTCTGTATTAGCATATACATTTGATGTATGTTTTATGCACATTTAATCCACAAGAAATCTTCTAAAACTACCGTTCAGAGAGCATATTTTTGACATGTGTTGGTCAACAAAAGTTCTGAAATCATACACAAACCACTAAAACGTCCATATTTTGATTGATTATGATACACAGAGGTGTGCTCTGGTGAAATAAACCTAATTATGCTTATCTTAGGTGCTGTGGGAATTTTGACGCACAAGACATCTTCAAAAACTACTGTTCAGAGAGCTGACATATATGTTGTTTAAGAAATGTTTTGAAAACATACACAAACCATTAAAACATCCATATTTTGATTGATTATAGGTTGAAAAGAGGTGTGCTTTGCTGAGATAAATCCAATTTCACTGACCTTACCTGCCGTGGCAAGCTTGATGCACCGGATATACTTATAAACTACAATTCAGACACCCATATTGGCCAGACAGGCCTAGGTAAGTGTTACACCCATTAATTCATGAAATGTCAGCATGTGGCACATATTTTGATACAGGGAATGATAAACTTGTTAGTCAAATTTTAGACCTCCAGCTGCTTGTGTGTTGTCAGGAGGCGGAGCATAAGATTGGAAAGATTTTGATTTCTAGAAGGCACTATAGAGTCAGTGAATGTGTAAGGCAGGGCTCCAGACTAACTTTTTTCACCTCCGTCCTGGAACCGTCCTGAAAAACGATTTGAATCGTCCTAAAGTGAATGTCAACCGTCCCAAAATAAACATGTTGTTTCTGTACTTTGTTATTATCATCTATAGTTGTTAGCTGTTAGTCACATAATAAAAACACCATTAAAATGTTTATGATATATATATTATTATATTTATTTAGCTCCATTCAAAGTAGTTATCTGTAAACAGGTAAAAAACAGATTTAATAAAAAATAACAGGAGTTAAATGCTTTTTTTGTATTCATGCAGAACAAATCATTTTTTTTCCTTTTTCTTTTTTTACATATACGAAAATTAAGATAAAAATACATACAGCTCAAAACGTTTTTGAGTTGGTTGGATTAAAAAAATAACAAATAAATACTGGTGACTAGCCAACATATCATCTCAAAAATATCATCATTCTTTATTCTTTCAAGCAGCAGACATACTTATTTGTATGAATTAAATATAATGAATCATTATTAAAGCTATTAACGAGCAGTGAATGCTTTTCTCTTTTTCTTTTGTTGCTTGATCAATATTAAGGACACAGACCGCATTAGGTTTATTACCCACTGTCACTTTAAGACATCGGATCATGTCCATGACATGCGGATCCCCAATTGCACTGATGCACATCCGATACACTCACAACTGTTTAAGACATAACCAACATAGTTTACGTGAATACTCTCCAAAACGGACATTTCGACATAATGTGTGCATTTGTCCATTCATACACGAAAGAGAGCTCAATTCAGTACTCGCGCGCTGTATAGGTGTCTATATCCGCACTCAGGTAAAAAACCTGGGTGTTGTTGTCGACTCAGAGTTCACTAGTTCACACTTACAAATAAGTTAGATAGAATAAATGCGTATTTGGCGTGCTGTCCGAGGAGAGGGCTCCGGGCTCGGTATTCGGCCCGAACCCAGAGTACTCCCCCCGTATTCCTGGCTGTAAAGATTAAGCCAAGAGTGAGGAGTCGGGGTGGTGGAGGGATGCTGAAAAACTGTCAAGGAATATTAGGTGAGTTGACAGTGTGGATATATATATACTTCTAGTCATGCTGATTAGGGTAGACATAATTGTTTGATGACGAGTAGATTGGATTGCTTATTTGAACGTGCTCCTCCCGAACTTTGTTTATAAAACATCATTTAAAATTTGACAAGCAAATAAACTCTGTTGTCAGAGGCAGTTTCTTCCAGCTTAGAGGCTTACGGAAATTGAAATCTATTTTATCTTTTGGTGATCTAGAGACAGTAATTCATGCCTTCATCTCAACAAGGCTGGATTATTGTAACACCTTGTATGCTGGTATCAACCAGTTTTCATTAATGCGTTTGCAACTGGTACAGAATGCTGCAGCCCGCTTCTTAATGGGGAAGGGAAAGTTTGAGCATATCACCCCTATTCTATTGCACTTACATTGGCTACCGGTCAAATACAGAATTGAGTACAAGGTTTTGACTTTTGTATTTAAAGCCTTGCATGGTCTTGCTCCAGTTTATATATCAGACCTTATTTGTCCGTACTCTCCTCGAAGATCTCTTAGATCATCATCTGAGAGATTATTAACTATCCCGCACTCTCGCTTGAAATCTAAAGGTGATAGAGCGTTCTCCGTTCTTGGTCCTAGACTGTGGAATTCGTTACCTCAATCTGTCAGGTTGTCTTCTTCTTTATATGTATTCAAGTCAGCACTGAAAACGCATCTTTTCTCTCAGGCCTATTCATAATTGTGGATATGTAGCCTTAGTGAGTTATATTTTTTATTATGTAATTTGTACGACTTTTGTTTTTATTGTGTTTTTATTGTGTTTCTGTGAAGCACCTTGGTCAGCAGAAATGCTGTTTTAAGGTGCTATATAAATAAAAGTGACCTTGACCTTGACCTTGACCTATGTGCATGGCGGCACGCTTCGGGTCGGGTGTGTGCGCACAGAAAACCGTACCGAATAGAGCTCTTTTTTTTTGCGTCGTCACTCTTATTCAGATCTATATCTGTCTGCTCTACTCAATCTCCCAGACGTTTACATTTTTTAACGTTTTATGAGACATGCAGCGCATGTCAACCCGTGTGCCGCTGGGTAGATCAGCACGTTACAGTACAAATGTGCGCATCTACCACAAACGCAGGACATCAGTTCTGACTGGATCGCTTCCCAAATCGTCACTATCTAACATTTTTGTCTAGTTTTTATTCGTTGACGAAAATGTCAATAGATTTTCGTCATGGTTTTTGTCATTCAAAACTAGTTTTTATTTAGTTATCGTCTCGTTTTTGTCTGTGAAAATAAGCCATGTGATGTACCGCGAAACAAGTCTCCAGGTGAGTAGCCGGCCAGTGATAGTAACTATAGTAATGTTACCGGCCTCAGACCTAGGGGAATCTGGGCAGGTACAAAACCACAGGCTGGATAGCACTGTGGGTTGGAAAGAAGTGGAGATACAAAAATTATGTCTTTCTCAAGCGCTGGATGTTTATTTCTGAGCTCTTTTGGATCAAATATCTCAATAATACTATGAGATCATAAACCGTACTTCAGCCATTACGTGGACCATATAATATAGAAATGGTCTATAATACTGAATACAATAAACAAACCAATATGAAAAGCATTGGTATATATCAGATAAAATACAAAACCCATTAATAACATATTGTGAAATAGATACCAGTCTTACTGTAACGTTATAATATATCAAATATACATCAACAAATGACACTATATATTATATCTTGAAACAATTGCTTTAGCACATTCAAATATGTAGACATTACACCATACACTTTAAACACCAATGTTTACTTGACACTACTGTTTACAGTCAGTACAAAAAGACGAGAGAACGGAACCTTCACTAACGGTGACAGTTCAACTAGCTCGCCAGCTAAAGCGGCAAGCCAATACATACAGTATAAACACAGCATAATAACCTTTCTACACGGAACATGACAACATACATCACCTAAACAACCGTACTGGTTATATACTCTTTCGATAACTTTTGACAGAGATTGGAAAGGTTTAAAAAATACCTGTGGGTTGGAAAGAAGTGGAGATACAAAAATTATGTCTTTCTCAAGCGCTGGATGTTTATTTCTGAGCGCTTGAGCTACCGTCTCCACGGCAACCCAACTGAAACAGTGTAACGGCTTTTTTTTAAAAAGTAACAAAACAGAAGAAGGTTTTTTTCAATTAAACTAATATATGTGGTAATTTTCTCTACCCATTACACTCTCCCCTACTTTAAGAGATGTCTCCCGACATCCAGTACTAAACTGAACTACCGGCTACAGTGGTACTCTCAAACTATCGGTCAGGACCTCAGGTAAGTATGGTCTTCAGGAGTCATCAGTCTGAACAGGAAGTAAGCCTGCAGTATGTCAATCACAGATAAGTAGTATGAAGGTAAGATTGTATGTCGATATCAATGTCTTTCATGTCCTGGTCCATGTCAATTCTACTGTATGTCCATACAGCAGGGGGAGGATAGTAGCATCTCTCATGAAACACTGGGTAGGCCAGCATGGATGAAGGGGTACAGTACATGGCATTAGTTCCCATTCTCCAGGGCTGGTAGGAAGGTTCTCCTGGCTGGTCATACATGAAGATGTTTCTGGATTTGACTGGTCGAGTGGACCTCCGCAGTTGCTGATCTACCTCTCTTACTGGCTGAGGAACAGGCACAGCATCTATCTCAGGATCCTGAGGGCTTTCACTCTCCATAGCATCATCCCTGTGTTGATCTGGTCCTTCCACAGCAGGGGACGGATCTACCCCTCTTGGTACCGGCATTGGCTCTGCTGTCACCAAAGGGTCAGATGGTCCTGGCTGCCATACATTCTCAGACTCAGGTGCACGACTCAACGGTTGATATTCGGGAGCCCCAGCCCTTAGCTCACTGTGTAGCTCGGGTTGATGTGGATGGTATCTGACAGCCCTCCTCTCATACACAGGCAAGGGTCTAAGGTTGTAGGGGCACTCCCCCTCATCATCTGAGGTGCCGACATCAGACTTAGTTGCTTCTCTGGTTGGCATATGACGTCTCTGTCCTTGGGACTTTCGCTCCACACCAGTGTCACGTTCCTCATGGTTGACTGGCAAGTCACTGACAGGCAAGAGGAGGTTGCGGTGGAGCACCCGGAGAGTCTGGTCACCTGTTTCAGCTTGGATTCGATATACAGGTCCATCTCCCAGCCTCTCTATGACACGGTGGATCTTCTGTTCCCAGTAAGATCGAAGTTTGCCTGGGCCACCTCTCTCCGACAGGTTCTTGACAAGCACACGATCACCTGGTTGCAGCAAGGCTCCTCTGGCACCTCGGTCGTAGTGCCTTTTCCCTTTCTCAGAAGACTTCTTGCTGTTCTCAGAGGCAATCCGGTATGCATCCTGCATCCGGGAAGCCCAGGTCTGTGCATACTCCTGCCGTGTCTGTACCAGCCGATCTGGGTCGAGATTGAATATAAGGTCAATGGGCAGCTGTGGATGTCTTCCAAAGAGGAGGAAGAATGGTGAGTAGCCTGTAGACTCATGCTTCGTGCAGTTGTAGGCATGTACTATGCTGGGGAGATGGTCTTTCCACTCTGCCTTTTTTTCCTCATGGAGTGTTCTGAGCATCTGGAGGAGTGTCCTGTTCAGGCGTTCAACAGGATTCCCCTGCGGATGGTAAGGAGTAGTTCGGGAGTGAGATATTCCTGCCAGCTGCTGAAGTCTCTGGAACAGGGTGTTCTCGAATTCCCGACCCTGGTCATGGTGGAGCTTTTGAGGGTACCCGAAGCGTGGAATGAAGTCGTAGAAGATCTTTTCGGCCGCTGTTTTGCCAGACTTGTTTCGAGTTGCGTAGGCCTGAGCAAAACGGGTGAAGTGATCCACTACCACAAGGATGTACTCGTAGCCTCCTTTACTGGGATCAAGGTGAAGGTAATCAACAGAGAGTAGTTCAAAAGGTGCGCTAGTTGTGATTGAGCCCATTGGTGCTTTCTCATGGACAGCAGGTCGTTTTTGTTTGATGCATGGGCATTGGCGGATGACATAGTCTTCGATGTCGCGCTGCATAAAAGGCCAGTAGAACCGTTGCCTTGCGAGGTGGGTGACTTTATCAGCACCAACGTGTCCCATGTCATCGTGCAGGTGTTTGAGCACGGTTGACTTGAGTGCTTTGGGGAGGACCAGTTGTTGATTTTGTCCTGCATGCCTGTACAGAATACCATTATCCAGTTTGAGCCTGTTCCACTCATGTATAAGTCGTCGTGTTCCTGGTTGTATTGGACTCCAGTCTTTGTCTCTCGGATTCCATCCGCTCCCTTTCAACCGAATCACCTCGGAAATGGGCTCATCTCCTTTCTGGGCGGCTCTGATGTCTTCTGGGGTGAACATGGGCGCACTCATCGGGGGAGAGTTGTCATCAAAGGCGGAGATCTGAAGGGCGGCAGCCCAGGACACATCCTCATCTCTCTGAGCTTTATTCCCCTGCCAGATGGCAGATACAACCTCAGGTGGCATTGTCTCGGTGTACTCCTTCAGGTTGTCTTGGAGTTTCACTGGAAACCTGGACAGGGTATCTGCATCCACATTCACCTTGCCTGGCCTGTACTTGATGTTGAAGTGGAAGTCGGCTAATTCACCAACCCAGCGATGTCCAACAGCGTTCAGCTTGGCCGTGCTCAGGACGTAGGTGAGGGGATTGTTATCTGTATATACAGTGAATGTTGTTGCGTAATACAGATAATCACGGAATTTATCGCATATGGCCCACTTCAGAGCGAGAAACTCAAGCTTACTGGAATGGAGGTGGTAATTCTTTTCAGCAGGCGTGAGTGACCTGGACCCATAAGCAATAACCCGGAGTTTGCTGTTCTGTTCCTGGTAGAGCACCGCCCCCAACCCTTCATTGGATGCATCAGTGTGTAGGATGAATGGCAAATCGAAGTCGGGGTAGGCCAAGATGGGGGGTTTGATCAGCATGTCCACAAGGCGGGACACAACAGCACTGTGTTCGGGGGACCACTGAACTGGTGTCCGGGATGGTAACTGACCACTGCTCTGGCCTTTTTGGGTGGACTTGGCTGCAACTGGGCTTTTGTTGGACAAGGCAGGATGTTCTTGAAGCTTAAACAGTGGTCGGGCTATTCTGGAAAAGTCCTGGATGAAAGAGCGATAGTAACCCAGGAAACCTAGTAGAGCTCTGACCTCTCCAACGTTCTTTGGCTTTCTCTCCTTCATCTGCAACACAGCTTCTAGGTCTTTGGGATCTACCTGAACACCCTCACTTGTGACCAGGCGTCCAACATATCTCACTTGGCGTTTGAACAGCTCACATTTTTTCGGGCGCAGCTTCACACCATGCTCCCTTAAGCGACACAGAACTTGTCTTAAGTCCTCAACATGGCCCTGGAAAGTCTTGGAAAAGCAGAGCACATCATCCAGGTAAGGAGAACAGCATTCATCTCTTAGACCAGCCAGCACACCCTCCATGCAGCGTTGGAATGCTGCCGGAGCGTTGGTGAGGCCAAATGGGAGGCGTACCCACTCGTAAAACCCCCAGGGTGTGCTAAAAGCTGTCAGGTGCCGGCAGCTCTCTTCAACAAAGCCCTGGTGGTAAGCACTGCCCTGGTCAAGTATGGAAAACCATGAGTTGCCTCCTAAATTGTCAAGCAAGTCCTGGATGCGTGGAAGGGGGTGGCGGTCCTGGATGGTTTTGCTGTTCAGCCCCCGGAAGTCAATACAGAGACGTAGGCTCATGTCTTTTTTTCTCACACAGACCACAGGAGAAGAGTATGATGAGGTGGATTTTCTGATCCAACCACGGTCAAGCAAGTTCTGAACATAGTCTTTTACCTCTTGATACAAGGGCTTTGGGATGGAATTGTAAGACTTTTGGACAGGTGTTTCATCTGTAAGGTTGACTCTAAGTTGGAGGTCAGGAATACAACCAATGTCAGCATCGTCTTTGGCGAACACCTCAGACTGCTCAAACAACATTTCCTTAACTAATCTCTGTTCATCCTCAGCTAGATGTGATACGTCAACAGGAGGGTGCCACTTGTCTTTAGCTTTAGATCTGATCTGTCTGTCCTGTTCTTTGTTCATGTAAGCCGTTGGATCTGTACTTAGTTGAGCTGCAAAGGTTTGGACAACGTCATTCGGCATGTGCTCAAGACTCGGGACCGGTTTAATGTCAGCCACTTCCTCAAGAGTGCCGAGAGTGATTCTTTGGGTCAAATAAATGGCATGTCGGGTTGCATTTTGGATAGGAATTTTAATGCATTTTGAGGGCCCACAGGGAATGTCAACTAATGCAGGGAACAGTTCTAGGCCCTCAGGGCAGGTGTTTTCTATAAGAGGCTGGAACAGTACGGTACAATTCCCTGGCAACCCCCTAACCTGGCACCTGACTTCATAGACTCTACCAGCAGGTATAGTGACACCTTTCTTGCCTGTGTGTACAGTACACAGGGCTGTCTCGTCAGTGGTGGTTATCCGAAGGGCAGAGACCAAAGCCTCCACTGTGTTCTCAGGGACACTTAAAGCGTCGGTCAGAATAGCAGTCACATTCACAGTGTTGTCATGCTCTTTGATGATCTCAGCTATGACGTTACTCCCTAACAGGGGGCAGTGGCAAGTCTGACTGACCAGTAGGGGCACTCCAATTGTCACCGACCCATGGCGCTCACTACAAATTTGCAGGTCAACCTCTGCCCATCCATCAAGGGGAACTTGTGTACCATTTGCTGCTGATACTTCAAGAGGCTGATCGGCAAAGAGGGATTGAAGTGGTTGGATTTTGACATGGGGTGCTGCTCTGTCTATCCAGGTTTTGCTGACCATCGTCACCTGAGCCCCTGAGTCTAAAAGCATTTCAATTGGTACACCATTGATGTTGCAAGAGACGGTACAACGTTTTCCTATAAGCTGGGCGATGCGTTTTTTTGGACCTGCTTGGCATGGTATGGGTAGCGGTTTGATCTTAACAATGGGCTGAATGCTGTTCACAGTCACTGGCTGCCCTGCTCCAGCGACTTCCTCCCGTTTCCCGACGCCTTCCTCTGTAAACAGCCAATAGCTCGGTGTCCTGCCTGGCCACAGACAAAACAATGGGACAGCTCATGGTTCCGCTCACTACGCAGTCGTGGCATCTACCCTTTTTGTCAGCTGACAGTGTCCGTGGAAGATTAACATATGTGCTAGGGCGACCAGACTGTACACGTTCTGCAGACTTGTCAACAAGTGTCATGTGTCTTGTCAGTGAGGACACTTGGGCAGTCAGCTCTCTGATAGCGTCACGGTTAGCCTGTAATTCAGCGTCAACTGAACTCGGTTTGGTTGTATCAGTCTGTCCGTCATGGTCATATCGGGCACTGTTTACAGTCACCGGTCTATACTTAGCTACAGCACCCAGGCGTTTTAACCTCCCCTCTTCCTCAGTCATGGACTTGGTCATCTGTTCTAACAGAAAGTCATCGCTAGCCTGCATGTCAGAAAGGAAGGGTTTGATGTCATGTCTAACATAAGTGTTTCTCTCATTTAGACCTTGGTAGAGTGTGTGTAGAAAAGTACCCTGTACAAGCCTTCTGTCATAACTGAACTCTACACCAGGTTGCTGTGACTCAAAAATGACTCTCTGCTTTAACCCCATAAGCCTGTAGAGAAACTGCTGTGGACTCTCTCTGTCATGCTGTCTAGCATTACTGAGCTCTTGAAAGAGTTCGGTTACACTTTTATCCCTGATGTGAGAACGGAGAAACCTTTTTAACCCCTTCACTGTTAGATCATCATGGTTAGTGAGCATTTCCCTGAATGTACCTGGCTTAGTTATCTTAAGTACAGCTCTAATAGTTTCAGCCTCGCTAAACCCCTCTTGTAAAGCAGCATCAATCTGCTTACAAAGACCATTAAAGGATATGTCAGAACCCATGTCAGATACCTGACCACCATGTATTTTACACTCTCTACGTGGAAGCAGAGCAGTTACTGTAGTCATCGTGACGTCTCACCGGTGACTGTTGCTCTCTGGATGACGCTCAACCTAGCAGCCTTCCCTGAAGCTTGAACCCCTGGTCTCACCGTCGCAATGACTGCTCACCTCGCTTTTGACTCAACGGATCCCGCGGACGAGCCCCCAATTGTTACCGGCCTCAGACCTAGGGGAATCTGGGCAGGTACAAAACCACAGGCTGGATAGCACTGTGGGTTGGAAAGAAGTGGAGATACAAAAATTATGTCTTTCTCAAGCGCTGGATGTTTATTTCTGAGCTCTTTTGGATCAAATATCTCAATAATACTATGAGATCATAAACCGTACTTCAGCCATTACGTGGACCATATAATATAGAAATGGTCTATAATACTGAATACAATAAACAAACCAATATGAAAAGCATTGGTATATATCAGATAAAATACAAAACCCATTAATAACATATTGTGAAATAGATACCAGTCTTACTGTAACGTTATAATATATCAAATATACATCAACAAATGACACTATATATTATATCTTGAAACAATTGCTTTAGCACATTCAAATATGTAGACATTACACCATACACTTTAAACACCAATGTTTACTTGACACTACTGTTTACAGTCAGTACAAAAAGACGAGAGAACGGAACCTTCACTAACGGTGACAGTTCAACTAGCTCGCCAGCTAAAGCGGCAAGCCAATACATACAGTATAAACACAGCATAATAACCTTTCTACACGGAACATGACAACATACATCACCTAAACAACCGTACTGGTTATATACTCTTTCGATAACTTTTGACAGAGATTGGAAAGGTTTAAAAAATACCTGTGGGTTGGAAAGAAGTGGAGATACAAAAATTATGTCTTTCTCAAGCGCTGGATGTTTATTTCTGAGCGCTTGAGCTACCGTCTCCACGGCAACCCAACTGAAACAGTGTAACGGCTTTTTTTTAAAAAGTAACAAAACAGAAGAAGGTTTTTTTCAATTAAACTAATATATGTGGTAATTTTCTCTACCCATTACAGTAACAGCATGAGAAGACGCGCTCCGTTGTAGTCAGCGCTTGGTCAGTTAGTATTTACATTTTCTAAGTAAGATTACCCTAATAGTAATAAATGAACACACATACAAAAATGTCTTTTGTCCTGTAGGCGTCCTGGAGAATATTTCTGTTCGTCCTAAACACATTTTCTGTCGTCCCCAGGACGATAGGACGCCGTTAGTCTCGAGCCCTGGTGTAAGGTGTGATTTTACTTAGCTCATATATAAACCTTACAAACAGGTTCCTTACAAAAATGGAACAACAGTGTAACCCTGACCAGGCTTCATTTTTGCCCAGGCAACATGAAATGGGAGACCACACGTGGAAAAAGATACAAAAAATAGTGATTTATTACAGTAAATATGTGAGATGAAAAATGAGAAATGAGCAATAATCAGTATAAATGATATGGTATGAAATGAAAGTGTGGCGTAATCAGTCATATGGCAAAACGGCAAACAAAAACCCAAACAATGTGATACAGGAGAAAAAGGAACCCGGAATGGCAGCCATGAAGTCCTTTCTCACCGCCCAGGCCGCATTCAAGCCATTACAGACACCTGCCCGGTAGCTCCTCCCTGAGAGACACAGACACAAACAGACAAAAGAGTAGACATTAAACATGTCCCTATTCAAACTCTGGAAAACAAATGTAGTATTAATGTTATCTTTACTCAATTTGACAGGTTACATAAATTAAGGGTATTCAAAAAAAATGACACTTTTCACATTATTCATTACCTGCACTCCTCCTCTTCATTTTCACTGGTGTCTGGACTGCTGAAATCACTTTCATTCTCCTGTTTATCTTCCAGTTCTATAGCAGAGCCCTGAGGGCCTAAAACAGCCTTGTATTGAAGGAGCACCTCTTTCAATGTATCCGAAACTTCAGACAGTCGTCCTCTGCAGAGACAGGAAAGGCCCTTGTTTCGCTTGTCTGTCAGTGAAAAGTGAAAAACAAATCCAAATTACCATGACATACCCACTTGCTTTGTAATATTTGTTATAACTCACCAATATTAGATGGTCAGTGTAATGTTTTTCAACTGCTTTCTAGTAAGATTTCTAGTAGTCTCTTGTTAGGTAAAGTTAAAGTATGGTGTCCTTATCATCATCACTTCCTTGTTTGATTGGTATGGTTACAAAGATGAAACTTTCCTTCCTCTGAAGCTTTTCTTTTAAGAGTTGCCTGCAACCATGAGCAGTGCTGGGCCATCTCCTGAACAAGTATTGTCCTTTCCTCCTCCAGTCTCATTTTCAGCATGGCTTTGTTAAAATTGTTTAACTTGTCTTCGATTTGTGCTACAACAGAGGGAAAGAAAATGTATAAATAACAATTTTAACTTGAGTCTTTACAAAATAAATCAGAGGCCTCGGGAAACTCCACTTACCGCTGCCATGAACCTCCCACGGCCATGTTGGGGACGGGTTGTCTCCTGATAGCGACTGCTCCACTTCGTTAACATCAATTGGCATGGCAGGCTCATGAGTGTTATAGGTCTCTATGTCTTTCAATAGCAGTCTCTTGCTCTCAGCAATTTTCCTCCGCAGGCGGTGACGGAACTTGCCAGTATCTGTAAAGACATGAAGCAGAAGGTAAAAATAGTGACCAAAAATACAGTGCGCAATTATCTATTAACAATGTAATTATACCATTTTGGCGGTATAGAGCCTGCTTCCGCTGCCTCACGTTAAGGTAACGTCCCTCAATGGACTGCTCTAGGGAAGTACCTGTTGTGTCTGGAAACACAACACAAAAACACAATAGTGTAAAGAAGGACGAGTTGGAAGGGGGTGGGTGCCAAAAAAGGCTTACAGAGATAGTGGCATGCCGTATAGTAACCAGTAGGCAGCTTAAATATCATGATCTAAATGATCGCCACCAATGAAGAAGCACAAAGTGAAACATGTTATCAGGGTATCTGCACAATTTTTAAAGTCAAATTTAAGGCTTTTTAAGACCTTTTTAAGACCTGAAGAAATCAAAATTAATACCGTACATTAGGGGTGCGCAATATTGACAAAAATACGTCTAGATATTGTGACTAGCCTTTCATCAAAACTCTCATAGTAATCCTGTAGCTTTCGTGTGCACACTCTTAATATCTAATACTACGGTGATTTATATGCTATAGCTACTACTATCAATACATATTTTGCTGTTTAAAACCATGCCATTTATTTCACAATCATGATCAGTTTCAATAACCACGCAACACATGTTTTTGTTAATTATGTATCTGTTTATTTAGTTTAAAAGGAACATAGCTTTGGCATACCATCGTTGTGTCTTACTGGCGTCTCCGGTTTGTTTGTGTAAAGGATTTTTTGCCGCAATTGTGGGGTTTAAATGACGCTATGACTTCTGGGTCAATTGGAAATGACCCGGAGTTTGAGTTATTAATTTTTTGGCTGTTAATATGACTTGTAGCTTTGCCAAATGTTAGCTGAAACCATAGAAATAATATTTAGTAATTTTCTAGTTTTATAGATGTAGCATTTTGGCTGTTTTTAAGCATTTATGGACTATTCACCTGAGCCACCCCTGTATTGTAATATTGTGTTGGTATGTGCCAATTTCAGGGGTGCCTTTAGTTCTATAAAGACGAGTAGCTTCATTCTCTTAGGAGGGGCGTGAGATGAGATGACATAAGTCTGTTGATGCTCTATGTATAGTGGCTTGTGCAAAGGTCAATTTCTAAGCAGCTGCAAATTTTTTTGATTTTTTTTTTGACTCTCATGTCAGTTTACTTTATTTACTAAACAGTGTTTTTTTCTTTCTTTTTTTTGCCTTTTTCCTGTAAATTTTGATTGCCTTTCTGTGGCCTTAATTGGGGTAAATAAAAAGATCCCATCTGTTCATACTCATCCAACTTCTCCTGAGTGTTTACATCTGCTCACGACGACTCAGCCACATTTACCCTCAACAGATATTTTCAAAGTTTTGTTGATAATAATTAGATGATATTTTACTGATTGTGTTTTTGTACTGGTACCCTGGCTGGTTTAGGCCTGTTATTGACAGAAGACTCATGAAAATATTCATATTTTGTAAATCAAAACTGGCATTAGCCTACTATATTTACACTTCATTTACAATTGCATAAATATAGCTATTCAATATTTAAATATGAAATATTTATAATTTTAACGTTTTAATTAAATGATACTTTAAATATGAAACTGAAACCACCAGTATGTGGCGGCACGTCACTGTCTTATTAAGCGAGTTGTTGGAGTCATTTATTCAACCGATTTGATCAAACCAAAGAGTATAGAAGTACCAAGAGGCGAAACTCAATAGAACGTTCCATTGCAACAAACACACCCATGCGCAGAGCTGCAGCTCCGCCATCTTGGACTGAACGCAACACAGCTGTCATCAAAATGAACGATACCGGTTCAAAATCAAAAGCGGTTAAATGAACTAAATAGTAGTTTCTAGTTTTTAATATCTCTATGGCAGACATCCCATGTCTCCCGGAAGTTCCGGGAGTCTCCCGCATATTGATAGCAGCTCCCTGATGCCCACAAATTAGCTCAAATCTCCCGGAATCTAGAGCGAGCGAGCAAGAGCGCGCAGCTCCAAACCGTGTTGAGCACAACGGCAGAAAGGGTGAGGGAGCGAGAGAAAGATCAACATAAAATGTGGAACACAACTTGTTCAGATTTTTTGCTTTCCTTTTCTTGCAGTTATAGAGTAAAATATATTTTGTAATATATATTTTATATAAAATATAAATAATTCTATGTTTAAATTTGTACATTTTAATAAACTCAAACTTATATAACTTTTTTCTGTTTCACTTTCATAATTTTTTTTCACTTCAACAATAATCTGACAAATGTCTTCTTTAAAGCAAGACCAACCATAGGTCTATATTCCAAAGCATTCTTGAATTACAACCATTTAAGTTTGGATAGTGATTTTCATGTTTATGCGAAAAAAAGGTGCCAGTTAAAAGGATAATTTAGTGATAACAATGAATTAATCAAGCGGTCATTTGCCAGGTTAGGTGTTCATATATCTCTAAAAGTATGCGATTTAAAAAGCCCACTTCGAGTCTTGACTCAATTTCGACCAAATCCGTAACGTTAGCAAACTGTTACTGCGGTTATGGGATAGCTTACATTAACGTTACAGCACCTGTTATCGTTGACGTTAGCTCACTTTAACGTTAATAAAAACCTTTTCTACTTTACCTCTCTGGATCTAATCTATGAAATGCTAGTTGATTGGTTGTACACCAAGGGGCAACATTCTCATCTGAAAAATGAAGCCTACCCGGAAGTGCGAAAAACTGCAATACATCGAAAATCCGCTAGGGGAAGGTCCCAAAAGGGAGCAAATGTCCATAGCCCCCATGTTAAAATGTCTGTTTTCACAGCATAAATTCATGTTTTTACAGGTTGGTCCCATGGACTTTTATTGTATTTTTCGATAGGTTCCGAGTGCCTGACAACGGCGAGGGTAGTGAATTTTTTTCTAACTCGTTAGTTTAGATAGTATTTAGATATAAAATGTATGACAAATAAGGGCGTGGTTAACTTTGATTGACAGCTTGATTGACAGCTTAGGCTGCGCCAACTGGAGAATGACAACATAAGAAGCGCCATTTTTTAACACATTTGAAATATAATACTACTGTTTCTGTATCATGAAATGTAGTTTTAAGAGTTTTTCAGGCGAGAATGTAGTTGTTTAAAGCTCAAATCTGTGGTTTATTTAAAGATTTATGAAAATTTTATCCAGTTGTGAGATCCAGCGATGATGACCGGGCGCTCGGCGCATGTACCCCGCCTGCAACAGCTTTTCCTCGGCTAGTCGTTCGCCGCTGACCCTGGCGTCTCTGTAGTGGTTAAACATGAGGTATAATTCGTCTTGTCTATATCTAACAGGCGATTTTTGGTTTTGTGAATCTATAACTTGTTCCCTGGCCAATCGTTTTGGCTGAGGGGAAGTTTCATAACTTTATAAGCTATTTAACTTTACCGTTGTATGGTTAACGTTAGACTAGAGCGCTGACTTTGTATGTTTGACTGAATTGTTTGCTTTATTTGTATAGGTTCTTATACCTTTTACTTATACTTTTATAATGGCTAATATTGATAAAACTGAAATTTAACAAAGAGACTGGGTTGAGTTTTGTCATTTTAAATTTTAATACAACGAAGATGATCTATAATGTTGTTTACTGCAAAATCTGTTGTTTAGTACAAATGCACATATTGCCTGGACCATATTAAAATGTTTAATATTTTTATATTATATTTAAAACGAAAAGAGGCAGGTTTGTGTTTTATATTTAGTTTTTTTATAAATAGGCAAACGTTATGTGCAGTGAATATAATCAATACGCGTTGCCTGAACCACATTTGTGTGGCTATAATGTTTAAGATTTCTTTAAATGAAAACGAAAAGAGTTAGTATGGTGTTTTATAACATATTTCGTTGCCTAAAATATACAGAGATAACCGGAGTAGCACAGCGAGCTGAGTGACACGCGCTGCGTCAGAAGGTGGGCGGGGTTAGGATTTCCCAAGATGGCGCCGCCCATACCCCCCATAAACGGCTTCAAAACCGTTCTTCAGAAAGTCTATGGGTGACGTCACAGACGCTTTGTCCATATTTCTTACAGTCTATGTTGTACACTGGTAGTTGTTGCAGTTGATGGCAGAACACTGTTTTCTTTGTTTCCAATTATTTCCACTCATAATGTTAATGCTGTATACAGTAGTTGTGCTAACGGTAAAGCCGTTGGTTCAGTCCAAAATGGCGGCCGCGCTACCGAAGTGCCACCTAGTGGCTGTTTCAAAACTGCAACGGAGTTTCGCCTCTTGGTACTTCTATACTCTTTGATCAAACGGCTGATTCATTCAGAAAAACAACTGATTGTTCATTGAATCGTTAAAATGATTCGTTCAAAACGCTGATTTCAGTTAAAAAATAAATAAAATAAAAATAAAAACACCATCGCTGTCTGTTGGACTACGGCTTCATTATGAAATTCTCGTCGGTGATATAAAGTGAAAATTGACAATATTGTGTCCAAAAAGTAACTCACAATGTTACCTTTGTTAATTTAACTGTTGTATAAAATAAATAGCACATTTGCAATTGTGCACAGGAAAACGGCACTCTTGCTCATGTGATATTCTAATATAACAACATAATATGATATAAATATAAGACAAAAACTCATTTGGGGACATCTATAACTGCACTGACACATCACGCAGTGAAAGCAATTGCATGAGAGACAAACGCGATGTCAGCTCGCACTCGCAGTGCCTCGTACATAGTTAAAACAATGATTACAATATCATCATAGTTCATAGACAATATCGCACACTCCTAAGCACATAAAGAATGAACTTACAAATTAACTAACATTTACTCGTTTTCTTCTCTCCTCTCGCGTGCAGGAGACAGATGTAGGCTACTGCCGTAAGTGACGCGAATTGTCATGTGAACAAGCAAATCCACAAAGATAGAATTTAAAAAATAATACGTAGGCCTACGCTAATTAGATAGTTTTAATTTCGAAAGCATTTAGATAAGTCTAAGTCAAAGTGTCATCTAAAATTTAAGACCTTTCATAAGTAAAAATAAGACATTTTAAAATATATACAGTATATATATATTTTTTAAGCCTTTTTATGGCCTTAAATTTAAAAAATCTAATTTAAGACATTTTAAGACTTAAGGATCCGCGGGGACCCTGGTTATTGGTTCAAACTTACCCCCAGCTGCCCATTCCCTCACATCAGACACCCACACTGCTTCATCGGTGCAAGCCAAGCTTTCTTTAAGCTCCGCTAGACTTGCAGTCTCCTCCTGAAGCCTCTGGCAAGTCTAATGCGACAGTTAAACAATGCAGTTACACAAAGCTACACAATAACCACAAATTGAAACCATTTACAGAGAACACACCTTCACATATCTTGCAGACAACGCCCGATGTAGTGTTGTGATTTTTTTGTAGTTCCAGGCCATAGCATGGATAGTAAGCATATCCACACGTGCTGTTGAGAGTAAATGTTGAGTGAATGTCATGCAATAAGCAATAAAAAATTACATTAGAAGAGAAATACTACAATCACCTCCTTTCGACATGTATTTAGTCGTTAAGGCACAGCGGGAGAGGTAGCTGTTCACCTGTTCACCTTCCTCCCCCGCAGTTGACCCTGCTCCTTCTTGGTTTTTGCCACTCCATGTAATCTAGAAGTAAGAAGACATGTAAGGGATAATGTAATGTCCGCCAGTCATTATCGGATAATAAGTAACAAGGCGAACCGGACCCTGACGCGCAGCAGAGGGACTTATTTTCTGATGATACAGCTAAACATAATACACACTGAACATACCTCACACTTAGTGGAATGTGCTGTAGCGTGCATGACGCTTAGGAAAGGCCTAATTGATGTTAGCCCCTGGAGATCAGGAAGGATGTTTGCTGATTTGTGTAAATATGGCCAGTATTTACACATTACATCCATGGCGATAAACCTTGGCTTTGAACTCATCAACTCCTTGTGCAGATACATGGGGTCGGGGGTTATACACCTAGGGTTATACAAATTGCATTAGAAATGCAAATATCCTATTATTGTACATTCTAAAGAGAGCATCATAATGGGAACCTCAACCAAGCAGTGGTATAAGCTGAACTAATAGTGATAATTGATTATGGTATTTAGCTATTGTCCAAAGCGACATACAAATACCCAGATTATTTTAGTTCAAAATATGTTTGAGCTTATATATCTCAATATTAATAACAGTCTGGTTAATTTTGAGTCTTGAACTATAAACTCTCAAGTGTTGGCTTTCTAAATGTATGTGTGTTATGTTTCTATTCAGAATTACTTATGAGCAGTAACCTTTTTATTTTGGGCATTTCATGTATGCAGCACTTGCCAAAATTGGGGGTGATGGGGAAGGGGTTAAGGAGGAAACCATGCCGACACACCGCAACCTCCATGCCCTCTTCGTCCAACTTGAAGGTCCTCCTAGAAGTCTCCTTCGCTGCTGTCCACGAGGAGCTCCCACATCTGCCTTGTCCAGGTAGCTGTGATGTAAATGAAACACACTATAAACATACTGTATGTCCACCTTGTATTTTGAAGTTGAGGGCAGTTTTTCACCAATGCAAAGAAAATCTGGGCTGTAAAAGCATAGTAATGTAATTAACAAATAATTTGAAACCTGCCTGTTTCACAGCTGGTATGCAAGACATCAACAAATGCAGACACACATGTGTCTTCTGCGATAAATGCCCCATCAAAAAACGAAGAGTCGGAGCTGAGGACGAAATGAAACAGAACATTTATCCATGCTGAATATTGAATATCAAAAAAATCCAGATCAATCTATACTGGAAGAAAAATAATTTCACCTTCCGTTTCGGAGAAACCGGTATAGCTTCCTGTTGCCATCCACAGAGATTGCCAGCATGTTTGGGGTGCAAGCGGGGCAGGTGAAAGGTGCACCGCAGGACAAGTTATCTTGTTAGCACAACAGGAAAATTCCAGGAAGCTGCGCTGCAACGTGTCCCCGCACACTGGTCCTGACTGAAAGATGCATTATATTAATTGTTACTTCGGAGATGTCTGCATATGTTAAACGATTCTATAATATGGTGAACACTTACCCGTCCACCACACTTTGTACGATGCTTCAGCAGCTTTGCAAAGACTTGTCTGGACAGTGCCGGCGCAATGACTTTCAGTTCTCTTACACTGCTGAAAAGAAGAGCTGGAGGAAGCTGGCCAGTATCCACTGTTTACGAGGTCCATGAACTCTGGAGCTAGGCTTGGGTATCGAGTATCGAGTATCGATTGGAACCGGGACTAGCTTTGCGATTTTCCGGAATCGTTCAAAAGTTTAAATTTCGATTCCTAGTTTCGATTCACAGTCCGCCGACCGGAAGAAGAAACTGCTGTCTAAGTTACCAATTTGATCATTTCTAGCCCTATTCTGAACTGAAGTAACTACCTAATCGATTTCAAACTGCCAAGTTAACTCGTTGAACACTGACAGCTGTAGCCTACTTCCCCACATTAGTTAAACATTTGTAAACTGTAATGTACACATGGCATGGTAAATCAATGCGTGTATTACTAGCACTGGTGTAAGCACATTTTATGCTAAACTGCGAACCGATACATTTTATGAGACGCTGTGTGAGTTGCCTTAACTCACACAGCGTCTCATAAAATGTATTCAGAGCAAACAACCCTGACGTTAAACCTTAAAAACGTACTTATATGATGTTTTCTTATTCTTCGGTATCTTGCAAGTTGCAACCATATTCTATCGTCCTCTACTCGTCCAGTTCGCGATGCCGGCGAACGTAAAAAAAATAAAAATCATGAAAACACATTTACACATGCAGAGCTGCCAACTCTCACGCATTCACTGTGGGACACACGCAATTTACACTTTTCACATGCTCTCACGCCACACATCCATTTTCTCACGCACAATAAAATCGCGAAGCAAAGAGGACACGGAGACCGACAGACTAGACAGAGCAGTTACTTTATGATATACAAAAAAATCTCAGCTCTCAGATTCTGTCAATTTTACTACGAGATTAAAACAATAAATACCGTTTTGGCACTTGTAAATGTGACGTGACAGATCCCTAGCGCACGTGAACCGATCATCTCTAGCTAATAGTAAAAAAAACACGAACACTGTTGAAAGATACAGTACAACTTACCAAATGTATATTCCTCATACATAATATCGATCAATCAGTGTTTTTTTTAATCAGCGTGAAGAGGTCAATAACATAGCTGGAGAACAATTATGTCATATTTACCTCAGGAAAGTCATTTAATGAACATATAGGCTATAGCACATAGTTGGCAAGAAAAAAAGAGCTACAGAGAGTATTTTCCTAAACGTGTACTATATTACATATTCATTATATTTTTACTTATATAATTAAATAAAGTTGTTATTATAATAAAAAACGCTTTATATTTAATTTGAGTTATTTTTAACCTTAAAAAATACTGCCAGCTGATAGGGCTCTCTGTAATGTTTACAGCATTAGGTGAGTTGTTTTTTTCTTGAGAAAAATTAACGCCTATCTTGAGTACCTAATATTTATCCAAATTAGTCAATATTAAATCAAATCACAATAATTGAATTGAAATAATAAAAAAGCGTAGCTTACCAGAAATTGTACCATGTAAACATTGTAACATGTTGTCACTAAACCTAATAAAATTCAGTTTAGTTACTAAAATGTTAGTGACAATCACAATACACTTATTGTGATGCAATTTTTTTTATATTTCAATTGATGGAGAAGGTCAGACTATTTCCTTCAGAAAGACCGTTGGTTAGCTAGCTCATTTAAAATGTCCTAACATTTTTGGTTTAAAATAGATTTGATATTTATATTGAAGTTGAAAACAGCCCTGTGAGAAATTCATAGTAAAGTTCATAAAAAGTAAAAAGTTCATAGAATTAAAATTATCGGAATCGAGAATCGTTAGGAACCGGAATCGAAACAAGGAATCGGAATCGAGAATCGGAATCGAGAATCGTTAGGAACCGGAATCGAAACAAGGAATCGGAATCGAGAATCGTTAGGAACCGGAATCGAAACAAGGAATCGGAATCGAGAATCGTTAGGAACCGGAATCGAAACAAGGAATCGGAATCAGAATCGGAATCGAGAATCGTTAGGAACCGGAATCGAAACAAGGAATCGGAATCGAGAATCGTTAGGAACCGGAATCGAAACAAGGAATCGGAATCAGAATCGGAATCGTTCAAATTCAAACGATACCCAACCCTATCTGGAGCCCACTGCTGCTGGCATGTTTGGCATGCAAACAATGGCTGGTGCATGTCATAACGCCCTTGGGTTATAAGAAAACAAACCCATGGATACCTGAGCTTTTAGAAACAATCAGCTGGCACACTTTAAGACACTTGGGCTACATCTTGAGTAGAATCACACCAGCATAGTTCAAATAAGTATATTTTTGTTGGTTTATCATAATGACAAGATGTATTCTGTCATTTCTGAGTACTGTTATTTTCATTGCAAAGCAAAGCCAAAAAAAGGGGGAAAAAGCTGAATATTGAAAAAAGATCAGAGTTTAGAAATATTACCATTGATGGAAATTAAAATGACCGCTTTGCCATGTGACACAGTTATGCTGGGGACTTCACAGGGACATTTTTGAGTCACTCTCACCGTTGGCAAAATACAAGCTAGCAAAGGAAAGATAAACACAAAATTAGCCTACTAGATTTATTAGACAAGAGTACAAAAGAGTTTTGCAATTACCTGCCTTGGTCGTGTGAGCTGTATCCTCCCTCCCCTCTTACAAAATATGTGGATGGGGGAATAGCTTTAAAAAAGCCCTCAAGGACTGACTCCCTATCGTGGAGTGGCCATCTCCTGTGATCCTTGGTATCGCAGGTTTCACAGAACCACTGGTCTGGCAGACACTCTCTGCATCTAGGAACGAAATCAATGAACCAATTTAGTCATTGAATCAACTCTTTGAAACAGCCCTGATTCCACCATAAACATGCAGTTTATCCGAAACATGAAGACATCAATTAGTGATGCACTCTAAAAACCTACAAAGTATGAAAGAACATTAATGAGATCTCACCTAACAACCGCAGGCTTGCTGCAATGGCTACAAAATGGTTGGGCAACATCCTGAGTTTGGATGAGGCATTTAAGGTGGAATGGCCTTGCCTCCTTCCATCTTTGTGAGGCTTGCTGCTGCCTGAAAGTCCATGATGATGATGCCCTCTGGATTTCAGGGGAGTCAGACATCATAGCAGAGAGGCTCTCCATGTTTTTTTCTGCAAAGACAAATATTAATTTAATTGACAAAGGACCATTTCTATGCAGACCCATGATTTCATAATAATGGGTGAATATCTTGCCAATGCTTTCAGTAACATAAATTTCAGAACTTTTCCAAATCAACTTTCCTACAGTCTAGGGCCAAATTCAGCATACTTTGAAACATGGATCAGGGTAAATTGTATCAACGTGAAAATTGAGACGGAATTCCATTGGGACAAAATTGAAACTACTACAAAAAAGAGGTTCAATAATAGGACTCAGCCCATTGTGGACACTATTCGTGGCTTTGCTGATTTATAAGCAGTTGATGTGGGTACAATTGACCCTTCGCTAAGTCACGCCCGAAAACCGCCACAGGCCAATCGTGGCTTAGCAGGCCATAACTAGGCACGGGAGGTCTGGCAAGCTTTTACATGAATTTTACATGAATAGCAATCTAGTCTCCAATGATACAGGTGTTCCAGGATTTCATACCTGCCAACCTTGAAATTATTTTTTGCGTACCGACAGGGGGGAGGGGGGGGCTTACTACTACGACGACGACGACGGGGGGGTTGTGGACGACGACTACTCACATGCATTATATTGCATTGCATAAAATGTGTGCAATGCAATATAATGCAGTATAAAATATAAAATATAAAACCCCTATAAAACTGTAAAAAGAAAATTTACAATTAAGATAGGCTACTTAATTTATTATTCCAATATCCAAATATGATACTAAATACCACAGGGAAAAGGGCTTCTATTTGTGACGTGCTGTCTTTGCCTTTGAACATTGCGCATTTTAAACAGGACACGCATTAGCTGAATAAATGTTACCCAATACAAACATATTTATAGAAAACAGTTGACAATGATTAGACAGGAGTCCAATAATAGCATAACGAATCACTTATTCTAAAAAGAATCAAGTATACCGGTAAGTTAGACGAATCCGACATAAGGGCTGTTTACAGTAAAACGTTCGTCATTTAACAAATTTTAAAAACAAGGATGGATAATACAAAATGCTTTCTGGCATTTAAAAAAACAAAAAAAAAAAAAAAAAAAAAAACCAAGCAAGAACAAAATTTAAACTTAGCCAGTCAAATTTAATTTTACAATTATCTTCTCTTCTTTGTGCGCGCGTCCGTGTTTGTGAGAGAGAGCTCGCGCAGCACTGATACAACGCGGTAGTAGCCTACTTTTTAATCTGTAACGAACGCGCTAGTTTTCATACAAAATAAATATGTAACATAATTAGGTAGGCTACTTTAGTTATTATTAACACAATAACGTAACACATGAAGGCTACGTTTCTTAGCACTGAGAATTAATTAATAAACGCCTGTTTCTCCCAGGGGGGCAGCGTTTCATATTATGTTGAAGCTTCCCCGGGCGCCGCCATTGGCTAGCAGACCATCACCTGCTGTTAGCATCCCATTGACTCCCATTCATTTTGGCGTCACTTTGACAGCGAATAACTTTACATCTGAGGCGTTTAAAGAATCCATTTGTCCATTATTTATTTCTAAAGAAACACGAAAATGTATAAAAGGCTCCATTACCTTGTATCTTATGTTATGGCCCCGTAGAAGCAGTTTTTGTAAAAATAGGCTAACGATTGCGTCATAACCACGCGACTCTCTGTCGCACAGTAGAGAGATTACCGTATGGACAGGAAGAGAAGCTCGCGGGCAATCGGGGAGACGTGGAGGCAAAATGGCAAAGTAATTAATCAGAATACTTAGCAAAAGTTTCTCCTGCTCCAAGCTCATGGACACCTCCTACTCACACTCTCCGTCTCTGCAAGTTTCGGAAGGGAATGATTCAGATTTCGCTTGGCACAGCTGCTAGAAGACAGACGGGTTGCTCACGTCACATCTACGTCGTCAAGCTCAGTGTGAGTCTGCGCAGTACGCTCGACCATCAGGAAGTTAGTGCCTCTAATTGACTTCACTTGCCTCCGTTGAATCCAATGGGGTCGCTGTGTCCAGTTTATATACTGTCTATGGTTTCTCCAGACTCGCGCTTATCCGTAATCTACAAATCACATCACTTTCATAATCACTAAGCCATAGCGATTTCAAGTTTATTAAGATTTATCGTTCAGCATTTCTTGAGCATTTTATTATTTGCATGGCTGAATGATGTCTTCCTCTTTTCTGAGTGACCATGAAGAACGGAGTATTTTAAGATAATGCGATCCGTGTGATCATCGAATCCATAGGATTACGTTAACTCAGTACAATATTTCAACTTTCCATATCGAGCCCAGCCCAGGCCGTTTACCTTCAGGAGTCAGATCAGATGTACAATGACTACTGTACTGTCCTCGCTTATGAAATCAGCCAGACTGCGGGCCGCGGGAGTGGAAGGCGGATCGAGCGGGATTCTTTATTGGTGTCGATTTTCAGTCTCTTTTTAATGATAGGCCGTACGCATCTGTCAATCATCCCCGCTTGCTATTTGGGGAATGAATCCAGCGCTATGATTGGTCGAACTCTTCTTCTTTTGCTGTTGCTTGATTTGAGGACTGCGCATGCAGAGGCGTCACCAGGTTTTTGCGTAGTTTAGACCAAGGGTGCAGGGATTTGTATTATTTTGAAGCACCCCCGGACGCCGCCATTGGCTAACGGAACCCCACCTGCAGTTAGCATCCCATTGACTCCCATTCATTTTGGCGTCACTTTGACAGCGAATAACTTCACATCTGAGGCGTTTAAAGACTCCATTTGTCCATTATTTATTTCTAAAGAAACACGAAAATGTATAAAAGGCTCCATTACCTTGTAGCTTACGTTATGGCCCTGTAGAAGCAGTTTTTGTAAAAGTAGGCTAACGATTGCGTCACAGCCACGCGACTCTCTGTCGCACAGTAGGAAATTACCGTATGGACAGGAAGAGAAGCTCGCGGGCAATCGGGAGGACGTCGAGGCAAAATGACAAAGTAATTAATCAGAACACCTACAAAAAGTTTCTCCTGCTCCAAGATCATGGACAGCTCCTACTCACGCTCTCCGTCTCTGCGAATTTCGGAAGGTAATGATTCAGATTGATCTTGGCACAGCCACTAGAAGACAGACGGTTTGCTCACGTCAAATCTACGTCGTCGAGCTCAGTTTGAGTCTGCGCAGTACGCTGGACCCCCAGGAAGTAAAAGTTTCTAATGGGCTTCACCAGAGCCCGTCTACGGAGAGCCTGCCCACTCCCTATTAAGCTCTATTGTACCGAATTTTGGTTGTAGTTCCACCAGAGCTCCACTGGGGGCGATTGCCCATGAGTGCAGAATGAATGGGAGTCTATGGGGCTAGACGGCTAAATGTGTCTCTTTCACCCGATTGCCGTTGAGAAATCTCAGATCTGATTGTAGATTTTCCAAGTTCAACATGGGTTATAGGTCGAAAGTTGAATGAACGAGTACTTATGTCCTTTTGATTTCTTACAGGTTGAGTTGTTGTTGCCCATAACACGCTAGCATTCTGCTAATGAACGCTGATTGGTCAGTGAATGACTGATTACGACCAGAGATACCGCTTGATGGCATGGTGTCATCCGAAGCGGGACCAGAAACAAACAAAACAAAAACTCTTCTAGCACGTGTGTTTACCTGTGTCAGCTGTGTTGTCGATGCCTCGAGAGAAAAGAAAGTGCAGAGCGCGAAAGCACCAGAGTGACTGAAGGATTGCCATTAAGCAGTATCTCTGGTCGTACATGTGAATGACGTCATTGACACTTTAAAAGACTTTTTAAAGCAAATAAGTGACTCAAAAAAATCTAACACCCAGCAATGTGTAATTTCTTTGCATCTCCTTTCGAATACAACATTCAAATTACTAGACAAAAAATTATATCCTGAGAAAAGTGGATTTTTATTGATATAGCGCCATAGACCTCCATTCATTCTGCACTCGTCCTGTGAGCGCCCTCATGTGGAATCAGAGAGGAACTGCAACCAGTTCAGAAGCCGGAAGTGTACTGAGAGTGAAACTTCTCGCCATATTAGACATTCTCTGGCTTCACTTTGTCTCCGTTGAATCCAATGGGGTCGCTGTGTCCATTTCTTTTACTGTCTATGGTTTAGACTAACAAATCGTACCAGCGTACTTTGAAGTCAAAATGCGTATCCGCTACGCAAAATGCGTACAGGTTGGCAGGTCTGGGATTTGTGTGAACCCTGCTTTCAGATCTGCCTCAGAAAATTACCTAATAATAATTCAAATGTATTTGACCATATTTTACCAAATTGCACTTGAGGATCAAGACTGCTCTTCAGTGAGCAGGTAGTTCCCGATCTGGTTGTGTGTAACTACAACAGCACACAGAGGAATAAAACCAAGTTAGACCACCAATGCATACTTTTTTGGTTGAATCTACATTTCTATACATTTCAAATACGGGGGAAATTACATTTAAAAAATAAATAACAACAGAACTTGGAAATAATAAATGGAAATAATAGTACAATTAACCTGTGGATGCAATACAGTTATCAAATCAAATACTGCATAAACATATTCCACATGGTTCAACCTCATTATAATGAGCTCATTATCTGGATACAAGTACATGTTACTTAAGTCTACCAGCAACACAACTTGATTTCTTGACAATAATGTGTAACCAATTCCTATTATTATTATTATTATTATTACCGGTATCTGAGGCTTTGGGCCGCCCTCCACGCCTCCCCCTTGGCTTGCCAAGCCCTAAACACACCCTTTTTGGGATTGGTGGAGGGGCAGCTTGCCTCTGCTCCCCGGATTCTTTCTTAGTTAAAATAGGGCATAAGGCAGTCATGACAATACCCCAGCAACATACTTGACTAATACACTTTTGCATAACGTTACACATTTCAGAATTATATAGGCTAGACTTGTTCATGAGTTGGCAATAATTTTAGCCTACCTTACTCAACGACTCCAGAGGAAGTAGTAGGCTAATTGGCGGGAGTGCCGTCATCCGGATATTGTTGTGCAAAAAAATAAATAATAATAATAATTCACCAGGACAACAGAAGAAACTAACTGGAACTTAAAAAAAATCTGGAGCTTAACTTGCTGTAACAAAACTGAGTATTGCTGGTGACAAAAACAATAAAAAAAAAAAAAGTTGCTGTAAGATGCGGTTCTTTTTGAATTTTTTTTACATTTTTATTGAATTTTTAAAATTACAGAATTCAATATCAAGTCCTTGACACATTACTTTTACACATTTTCACATTTCGTAACAATATAGTTTAAATAAAAAAAAAATAAAAAAAATCAAGGGTATCACAAACGTATGTTAAATTCATTTAGCAGAGATAGGCCTACAGATCTTTGGACTTTTCAATTTGTAAAAAACCCGCTCGGCCCGTGTTCTGGCTTACTGTAATATTTCAAGACCGAAATAATATTATTAAAATAAAGAAATGAATGAATACAATGATAACATCTAAATAAATGTTGATAGATGTAGCGTTTTAGTTTTAAAA
Source organism: Rutilus rutilus (assembly GCF_951802725.1). Classification (NCBI taxonomy): domain Eukaryota; kingdom Metazoa; phylum Chordata; class Actinopteri; order Cypriniformes; family Leuciscidae; genus Rutilus; species Rutilus rutilus. The sequence goes on along the minus strand of NC_140214.1, from coordinate 41,453,582 downwards.
ATATCAATAAACAGCACAGCAATCCAGCTTCGAAATAATAACCGAAAAAGACCTCAATAATAACACATAATTAATATATAAACCGTGATAAGATCTCGTGAATAAATGTTGATTAAACAGCTTCTGTGCTGCAGCCCGACTGGCAGAAAGAATCGTGCTGTTGCACTAAAGATGCATCCAATTGAAATGCATTAGTTTAAAAAACGTGCTGGAGTTGCGAAAATAACGAAATAAACGTGTCCCTGCCACGAATAAATAGATTAAATTACGTGACTAAATCACGACAGAAAGTGTTAGGCAAACTTCTAAATGTCTCATGTTTCAGAAATTGTGATAGGCCAACTTATACCATTAAACTTCTCCTCCTCCAGTTTGGAGCGAGCCATTCTGCCGATACATGTTTGCACAATCGGCCACATTCGCTGCATGATGTTCTTCAAAAAGATTATCTTCTTCTTCAGCTGCAATACACAGATCGAAAACATCAACGTTACTACAAGTCATGAAATGCCATAGGCTATTCCTCCGGGCTGCAGTATCCTGCCCAAAACAGCAAAACCACACAAGTCACCCAGCTTAAACAAAGGGATAGTTCACCAAAAATAAAAATTATCCCATGATATACTCGCCCTCAAGCCATCCTAGTGTATGACTTTCCTACATAGGTGTGTAGCCGATGACTTTCCTAGGAAGGCTTGAGGGCGAGTAAATCATGGGTTCATTTTTATTTTTGGTGAACTAACATTATCCATTTAAATAATGTGCCATCCTACCTAGCTTGATTTAGCAAGTCCGTTTAAATCAAATAAACAAAATAAATATCTGTTACTCATTTCCTCAACAGTTCTGCTCTAGCTTTACACTAAACTGGTGTAGGCTAACGTTAACTGGCTAACAAACACGCTTGCACACTCATGAACAAACAAACATGGCATTGACCTTCAGGCCTTGTTCATCAGCACAGGATGATAAAAATGTTTCCATGTCATCTAGACACTGGAATAAAAACAAAAAGTCCTCCTTTGCGTCAGGAAATTCCTCCAGGACCTTCCTGAGGGCATTTTTTTGTTGACTTCCGCTCATCTGCAGAAAAGAAGGCTCTGTCACCTTCCCACAGAATAAGTCTCCATGACTGCGTACCCAGTCCCGCGCTGTAAGAAGGTCTCTTACAATGATTGGCTGTAAATATATATAATGGCACAAAATAATGAATCTATTTATCTAGCATGCATGCAACTGCTTGATATATGACCAATAAAATAATTGACCTTATCAGTGTCCTCTTCAACTACAACTCTTTTGCTGAGCGACAGTTTGGTGGTGGTGGATTTTGACACCCTAAAGACAGGCTCAAGGTTTCCCTGAAGGAGTTGGGATGCTTCCTTTGTCCAAAATGCAAATCTTTGTCCATGCCTTTGGAAAATATGTAAATGTAGGAACTCTATTTGTATAAAACCTTTTTAGTGTCACTTTTCTAACAGTGGCTAAATACAGCCAAGATACTGAAATGTTATCTGTAGAATCTGTCATACCCTTCTAGGCAAAACCTCTCCATCAGCTGAATGCACCACCACTGGCCAATCCATGGCACCTCCTCCTAAACACACACACACACACACACACACACACACACACACACACACACACACACACACACACACACACACACACATAAATAATAAATATTTGATACATATGAGTTTGATGGGATACTTCCAGCTTACCTCTGTAAGTTATTATACCCCCCGGTTTCACACAGACAAGGCCCAGAGAGTAAAATGCATATTTGAGCTGTTTTAAAGGGGTGGTTCAGGATTTTCAACATCGGACCTCATTTTCAAGTGAGCCTGTTTGTCATTCATCAGCTGAGACCGTTTTCAAAAAAATTCATCCAGTCCTTACTTTTGGATAGTTCGCTGGTGCTAGGCTAGCGCGAGTCAACGGTAGATGCGTTAGCCTGCCATTAAAAACAGTTTTACCCACTCCACAGTACATCAAAAGCAAATCAATTATAACGCCAGACTACCGATATAAATGTCTGTTGAGAGAATAATGTTAGAAATCAAACTACCCTTTCATCGCATTGCAATAGTTATACTTTGTTCCCTGTGTTTATTAGCACAGTCTACAGCAGCGGCGGAGTGATATTAAGTTACCTAGGCAACCGAGACTCCTACTAGCTAGCTAGACGTCCCGACTGTAGTGCGCTTCTTTTCTGTGTTTACTTTTCGGCGCAGTACTAACCGGAGCAAAGTAAAATTCCGCCACTGCTGAGAAACTAGTTCCTGTAAATGTAATGCGATCATTGAGATGCAAGTGTAGTTTGAATTCTAACATTATTCTCTCAACAGACATTTACATCGATAGTCTGGCGTTATATAATTTATTTGCTTTTGGTGTACTGTGGAGTGGGTAAAAATGTTTTTAATGGCAGGCTAACGCATCTACCGTTGACTCGCGCTAGCCTAGCACCAGCGAACTATCCAAAAGTAAGGACTGGATGAATTTTTTTGAAAACTGTCTCCACTGATGAATGACAAACAGGCTCACTTGAAAATGAGGTCCGATGTTGAAAATCCTGAACCACCCCTTTAACTGATAGCAACACCGTGACTGATACATCTTAAAATATGTCAGTGCCATTTTTTGTCTCAAGATACACACCAGTAATGTTTATTTAATAACAATAAATAACATGCAATGATGCAATATGAACACAATCACATTAATGACACAGTTTATTTTCACTACCTGTACCCAAATTAATCATCATTTGCAAACACTATTACTTGACATGACTGAGTCGACATAATCTTCCAAAATATACTGTTTAATAGGAGGCTATGTTACTTACGGAAATAAAATAAACTAAAACGAAACGGCGTGGTGCATGTTGGTCAATTTGGACGCCCTAATGTATTATTAAAATTATTATAATTTCAAAAAATTGTAACAAGGCGCAATCACTTTTCATATAGCCTAAGCAGCAGTTATGAGAAACATCCTAATTTGGTAGTCAAACACACATTATAAAGTGCAGGTGTAACCCAGCTTATCAACAGCATTAACACGTGATTAAATGAAGTGAACATTTATTATATTAAGTATCTAGTATTTATAATATTAAATGAACATTTATTTTCACTTATACGTTTTCACTTATAGTGGGGCACTTATTTTCATGAGTATCAAAATAGCCAAATAAAATAATTTTTGTTTGGAAGACTGACCAATGAGGATTGAGAATGTTGAAAAGCGCATTTTTTCAGTTTCCGGATCTCGCACGCGGTTGGAGATTGCGCGCTCTCTCATCGGCAGCGCAGACGGGAACAGGCGTGATTTGGAGCTTTGAGTATTTGTTTGATATAATTCGAAAAAAATGATTAAGATTGAAGTTATATGTATCCGGAGACGATGTGGCAGGAGGAGAAGTGAAGTTTGATTTGAAAGACTAAGAAGAAGGGACTGTCGTGTCGATTTATAATGTGTGACGCAGTTGCGGAGAAGCAGCTTTGCGCGTTCACATATCGAAGAGTTGTTTGAGGAAACTCAATAACGATCAAAAAGATCTATAATTATAATTTATTTTTACGAGAGAGTTGAGCAAAGGAATGAGTTGTAAAAGAGTTCTTAAGACCTAAAAGGATTATATGTTCAAGTTCATCGGTGAAAATGTGAAATGTTGTTGAAATGCTCATATAAGTGATGAAGTATTTGAAAAAACTGTTTAAGTTCTTTTATTAGTAATGTATTTTTCTTTACGACCACAATTGGTGAACGAATGCTTGCAGGTTGCATGTAAAACGTGATCGCCATTTTTTATGTTGTGTTCAACGATGGTAAATGATGAGATGCGTGATGTGTGTTATGGAGAAAATACTAACAAGGATTTCTATGTGACCTTGTATTCAAGGTCAGGGTTTTTTTTTTTTTTTTTTTTTTTTTTTTTTCTCTTTTCTTTTTCCTGATCTTATTTCTTCACCATCCTGTCGGAGTGCTTACTGTGAATCATTGAGTCGATGCTGCATTGAAAGCGATGCCTTCTGGATTGGAGTTCCTGGATTCCGTTCTGACTCTCGTGTTCGCGGAGGGAGTCGGGACTGGCGAGCCGCACGGGCCTAACAGCGAGTCGTGATTGCATGAAACTGACGTTATCATTGCCGATGGATAATGGATGGTAGGAAATTGAACTAACAGCACTTACATTTTTCACCGTTCAATTGGAAGGATTCAGTCACAGAGGAGAGACCGAGTAACGAACAAAACCATTGTCATATAACAATTCACAAGGTTGTGAATATAACTTGAGAGACTCATTTTTGGAAACCGCGGGGAATTAAATGTGAATTTATTTGGGTTTATTTTGACTTTATTTTGTTTGTTTATTAATGATGTTGCTTGATAAAATGTGATTGCTTTCATTTTATTTTTCCTTTTATATTGTTTGAAAACTAAAAGCTAGAAGAAGTCTATCCAACATAACTATTTCAAAAGGGATCAAATAAGGAGTTTAACTTTAATTGATTATATCCTAAATTAAGCTTTTCAGCTATAAGGTGAATTCAGTGTGGTGACTAATTTGAATTTATTTTTTTAAATAAACCTAGAGTGTATTAATTTACATAAACAGTGTGACAAGTGATTATACTTACCGTATTTTCCGCACTATAAGGCGCACTTAAAAGCCTTTATTTTTTTCAAAAAACGACAGTGCGCCTTATAATCCGGAGCGCCTTATATATGGATCTGGCGCCTTATGTTAACGTCTGTTAAACAACCGCTGACTTAAACCTTGTTTATACTTTCGCCTGACACCGGAGCGCGAGCCTCCGCTGACTGCGCGCGCAACTCCCCAAACAGACGAGGCATTTATACTTGACGCAACTGTTTTGTTTTAGACTGAACACCAGACCATACAACTGATTTAGACGCGCAAACTGGGTGCCGGTGTGATGAGATGTACTAATATCCGTCTGCTCGGGCAGATTCGGCTCAAAGTCGTGCATCTTCGGATTCAGAGGCGCGCGCGCTGTTAAGCCGAATCTGCCTGAGCAGACGGATATTATTTTTTTTTTATTAACTTCGCGCTCATGCGGACGCGTCGAGTATAAACAAGGTATCTTGGTTTACATTTGGACTTTGGATGTGATCTTAGGCTTGAAAAGGTTGGTGACCACTGCATAACGCAAACCCAGTCAAACGTTTGACTGCAGTATCTTCTATTCTATATGCGCCTTATAATCCGGTGCGCCCTATATATGAAAATAGTTCTAAAATAGGCCATTCATTGAAGGTGCGCCTTATAATCCGGTGCGCCTTATAGTGCGGAAAATACGGTACCTTTTGAGTCTTTGAAACCTATAAGAAAAAAAGGTGTTTAAAGAATTTTTATTTTTTAAGTATACATTGTATTTTATTTTTTCTTTCTTTTATGCATTAGTTATGTTTATAATTCAAGTTTTGAATTCCAAACAAAACATCATATTCAGTTACACCTTATACCTTGTGTGAGTGGCTCATTATTGTTGTGACATCCTTAGGCCACGTTTACACGAGGACGCTCGCGGGTGAAAACGTAAAAATATTTTATCAGATGTGCCTTTCGTTTAGACGGCGACGGCGTTTTTGGGGCTTAAAAACGCAAAAAAGTGAAACCACCCTCCAGAGTGGAAATCTTAAAAACGCTCCACCGTCGCGTCCCCGTCTAAACGGTAAAAACGCAAAAGTAGCCTATGCTAGACAAGGCACCGATCACCGGTCCATTGCCACCTAGCCGACTGGAGTGCATACTACATCGAGTTTCACACACTTTTGCGTCACCGTATGCACGCAGATTTCCCCCCCAAAATGCTTGTCTAAACGCAGAATAAAAAAGTGATAACGCAACGCCACTTTTGCGTTTTCTCTTCAGATCGTTTCCGTGTAAACGTAGCCTTATTCTCTGCAGGTGAATTTAGTCTTCTGATCTGACTGGTCCATACTCAGACTTTGTGTCTGTACCAAATTGAGCGAAGGGTTACACAGACCTTTCCCTGCCACACTCCCCCCATGCACTTTAGACCATACGTAAGCATTTATACGTATTTTTTGTGCAAATACGTAAGAATTATACTTTTATAAAACCCACATACGTGTATATTGTACATAGTCGTCTATTCAAACGTCATTTGCATACGTTTGCAATTTGCAAATAGATAACGTTACGTATTTTCATGAGATCACGTTGCGTTAACTGACAACTGTAACGTTGTCTGTTGAGATTAGCTATAAATTTTTTTTTTGCTGTGAGATGCGGTTCATTTTTTTATTTTATTTTTTATTGAATTTTTTTAATTACAGAATTCAATATCAAGTCATTGACACATTACTTTTACACATTTTCACATTTAGTAACAATATCGTTTAAATAAAAAGAACCAAAAAAATCTAACTAAAATAAAAAAATCAAGGGCATCACAAACGTATGTTAAATTCATTTAGCAGAGATGGGCCTACAGATCTTTGGACTTTTCAATTTGTAAAAAACCCGCTCGGCCCGTGTTCTGGCTTACTGTAATATTTCAAGACCGAAATAATATTATTAAAATAAAGAAATGAATGAATACAATGATAACGCAGGGCTCCAGACTAACTTTTTTTATTAGGAGCGCTGTAGCCCCTGACTTAAAATTTTAGGAGCGCAAGCAGAAAATTTAGGGGCACACCTTCACATTTTCCCCCTAAATAACTATTACAGACAAATGCTTTGATAATAAATAGATTAAGCGTACAGAAATTATGGTGCAATTTTATTTTAAGATCACAGGGCTCCAGACTAACATCTGAGGGCCGCGGCTCTAAGTTCTACAGAAAGTATTTGGTAGCACTGTGGGATGACAAAGCACTGAGATAAATTTGAGGTGTATAAAGTTAAATTTAATTATTATCCTTCATAATGTCTTAATATTATTTCAAAAGCAAAATGAGTGACAAAATAGATATTAGGGAGTGAAAATAGCCAATAAGCACCCTCAGCAGCTGTTTACAAAGGTAATTTAGTCTTTAAAAAAAAAAATAAGTGTGAGTTTTCCTACTTCTTGAAACTTTCAGTTTTATAAATAGAGACAATCTTTAAAGGATGAACAAAAATGTTTTGGTCGACACATTAAAAAAAAAAACATTTTAATAGGATATAGTTTTGAAGTGCTGTAAAAAGATGTGTAGGCTACTTTCATAACCACAGTATACCATAGTTATAGTTATGCCTAGCTGGTTCAGAATACGCAATTTTTTTGTCTGTTACTATAGTCAATGTATCAGATTACACGATTTCGACTCCTAAAAATCTTGTCATGTCCTGGACAAGAAACATTGTCAGACTACACATTGCTTTACAACCAGTCATCTCGAGCCGTCTCACACACACATATTCACTCGCACATGTACACACGCACTCACTCACATACACGCACATAGACTAACGCACGCACACACTCACTCACTCACTCGCGCACACACTCTCTCACTCTCTCTCTCTCTCTCTCTCTCTCTCTCTCTCTCTCTCTCGCTCGCTCGCTCGCTCACTCACTCACTCGCGCGCGGGCGCACACACACACACACACACACACACACACACACACACACACACACACACACACACACTCATTCACTCGCGCGCGCACACACACACTCATTCACTCGGAACCCTTCATGGAGGACCGTTAAAAAATGTAACATGCTCTTCTTGTCGTGATGTCGTAAACAAAGCATCGCAGACGCGACGTCGGTTGTCGCCCACTATGAACGAGATGAAATTTACTGGTCGCACATGTGCGACTGGATGTAAAATTTAGTCGCACACTCTCAAATTTTGGTCGCAAAATGCGACCATTTGGTCGCAGTCTGGAGCCCTGTAACATCTAAATAAATGTTGATAGATGTAGCGTTTTAGTTTTAAAAATATCAATAAACAGCACAGCAATCCAGCTTCGAAATAATAACCGAAAAAGACCTCAATAATAACACATAATTAATATATAAACCGTGATAAGATCTCGTGAATAAATGTTGATTAAACAGCTTCTGTGCTGCAGCCCGACTGGCAGAAAGAATCGTGCTGTTGCACTAAAGATGCATCCAATTGAAATGCATTAGTTTAAAAAACATGCTGGAGTTACGAAAATAACGAAATAAACGTGTCCCTGCCACGAATAAATAGATTAAATTACGTGACTAAATCACGACAGAAAGTGTTAGGCAAACTTCTAAATGTCTCATGTTTCAGAAATTGTGATAGGCCAACTTATACCATTAAACTTCTCCTCCTCCAGTTTGGAGCGATCCATTCTGCCGATACATGTTTGCACAATCGGCCACATTAGCAGCATGATGTTCTTCAAAAAGATTATCTTCTTCTTCAGCTGCAATACACAGATCGAAAACATCAACGTTACTACAAGTCATGAAATGCCATAGGCTATTCCTCCGGGCTGCAGTATCCTGCCCAAAACAGCAAAACCACACAAGTCACCCAGCTTAAACAAAGGGATAGTTCACCAAAAATAAAAATGATCCCATGATATACTCGCCCTCAAGCCATCCTAGTGTATGACTTTCCTACATAGGTGTGTAGCCGATGACTTTCCTAGGAAGGCTTGAGGGCGAGTAAATCATGGGTTAATGTTTATTTTTGGTGAACTAACATTATCCATTTAAATAATGTGCCATCCTACCTAGCTTGATTTAGCAAGTCCGTTTAAATCAAATAAACAAAATAAATATCTGTTACTCATTTCCTCAACAGTTCTGCTCTAGCTTTACACTAAACTGGTAACGTTAACTGAACACTGTAACGTTGTCTGTTGAGATTAGCTATGATCAATTTCATGTAATTTAACGTACAAATAAGAACAACACGTTGGGAAAACCTGCCAGCTTAAAATAATGAATAAACATACGAAATCTTTACAACACTTGACGGAAAAAAGTGACAACCAGCCCTGGTCTCCTCAATAGGATTTTGAACTCAACTGTTAATTCAGTCACTGACCTTCTTTGAGCTGAGACTCGGTAAGAGCAAATATGTAAGGTGGTCGAGCCAAAGGACTGGAAAAAAATGAGCCCATTTTCAGTAGTAAATTCAAACTTTGTTTATGAAAACTAAAATTCAAGTTTCAAAAGAACAGAATCTCAGCGCGGTGTTTCGTGACTGAATGAATGATTCAGCGTTTTGAACGAATCGTTTGAATGAACGACTCAATGATTCATTTATTAAGACGGTCTCTTGCTGACACCTATTGGCGGTTTAGATTCATGTTTACAAGTGTCATTGATTTTATTTATTTTTTGTATTTTTTATTTCTTTACATTTGTTTTAAAAAATCAATCTCATAACATTATTATATTTATTACAGTTCTAATTTTGCAGTGTAAATTATTTAATTTGATTGATAACAGCCCTTATTATTACAAATGTGACATAAAAAGATGATGCATATATTTAATAAGGTTTTAAAAATTGGCCTTTATAAAGGTAAATAACGGGCAGTATGTTAAAGCTGATAGAACGCTGGTGAGAATATTGCTTCTTTGAGCTGAGACTCGGGAAGATCGAATAGGAAAGGCGGTCGAGCCAAAGGAATGGAAATTAGCCCATTTTCAATAGTAGAGAACTTTACAGTCTGTCAGAAATGAAGTGTTGTTTTATTAGACAAAATAAAACAGTGAAAGAAGACGATCAACGTGTCTGGAGTCGAATAACTGCTTGCGCGATTCAAATACGTGACCACTGTCCACGTGACAGGAAGGACGTTATATGTACGCATGGATATATACACTAGATGTCGCCTTGGGGTTCTAAGCATGCGTCAAAACCGCCGCCATCTTGGAACAGGGGTCTTGTCATAGGAAGTAACGCTACCATCTCCGCCTGTACTTCAAATTCATGGATGATGCCGGGCTTTTGTGCTGCGTATGGATATTCACACGAACGAAATCTAAAAAACAGACAGCAAGGGATTACTTTTAGCCTACTCTGTGGATAGTAATAGTCAAGTTGTTTTTTTATAAGTGTACATTTCTCTGCTTGGAGGAAGAAAATGAACTGATTCTCACACAGAAAATGAACTGTGAATGTGCTGTACTCTTTAGATATTATTTGAAATAACCCTTGTGTTTAAAATGGACAATATGCAGGAGTTGATCCTCAATACCCACTTCTGGCTGTGTTGTGCTGTGTTGTTCCTAACGGTTGATTGTGTTTTTGTTTTGTTTTTTTACCGATTGTACTCAAACTTTTTAATGAAAAAAATAAAATAAAACAACAACAGTGCGGCGCTTGTACCCTGTAAGTACAGTCCTAGTATGCTTGTCCTCTCCCTGTCAATCTTCAAACAGTACATCCATGATTATTCTACAAATGTATGTGTGCGTTTTGCACAAGGACACAGTGGGCTCAAGGGCTTGTTTCTTCCTTGCAAACTGGGGGTGGAGGTGTGGAAGGACACTGGAATTTGTGAAAATGTCAACTGTTTAAAGCCTTTCTTTAAAGTGAATTTCGTTTTGTATAAATTGTATCTTCATTTTAATAAATTGTTCATCAACCAATTGCCTGGATTTAATAAACAAGCAAATATAACAGACAATATAATCATGGAGGTCACTTGCATTGCACGTCAGCTGGAGCGCATCTCATCCTAACTTAACGAAACTCAGTGTATGCCTCACACAGACATGAGAAATACATCAAATACACAAAGCTTGAAATGTCTTTAAACTAAATAATTCAAAACGAAAAGAAAAAGGCTCCTCTCTGATTATGTAATCCATTATGTGCATTTCTCTCTCTAGGCGCGTTCACTACGAATATGGCGATCGTCAACTTCATCTTTGCAGCCGAGTCGACACTGTCAGAAAACACTAGTTTATTAATAAAAATCAATCCACACGTCACCGGATTTACACATTTTTATCAGGATAGATTTATCTTGCTTTTTGCACGTACACATATTATGTTGAAATAACATTATTATTATTAATAATACATCTTTTAGAATATTTGATTGAATGCTGAATGTTGCGCTTGTTCGATTTAATCAAATTAAAACTTTAATTGTGATCATTAAAATAACTGAATATTAAATATTTTGTGGCCAAGTTTCACTCATTTATATAAATATAAGTAGCGATAGCCCAGATAGCAAGTATGTTTGGGCCACATGTGGGTATTATCTGGCACGTATGGCCTAGATGTGGCATGGCTGAAGAGATATGGGCCAAATTGTGACCATATTTGTTTTGCCATAACTTTAACATCTGCGGGAAATGCTCTCTTGGTTCACAACTCATTTTGAGGTATATGGCCCAGATAACAACGAACACATGAGAACCATATGTGGTTGAGCTATGGCACACAGGGAGAAACACCGACTTGTGGTAAACATTTGACTTAAACATGGAAAAACACAGGAATCCTGAAAGCAAGTGCGGAAGACATCCGCCGTTCTACACCTCAGGTTGCTATGCATCTTCCCTCCTATTGGTGGAGTGAGACTACGGCGCGAGTTTGACTGACGCGGGCAGCGGGCGCCATACTCTGCTTTCCTCACGACTGTGTACATTCAGGTAAGTGATGTTTTGGCCCTTTAAAGTCATATCATTGAAATATATAGCATTATGTGTCAATATTGCATGTTATTAAGCGTTTAGTTATTCGTTTCATTGAGGAAGGGGTCGAATTAGCTAATATTTTGCTCAATTTACTGCTATACAATAAAGTTGTATAGCGATCTGCTGGTTTGCCGTTTAAAATTCAGATGTTTTTGGCTATAAATCAACCAACACTTTTGTACACATAAAATAGAATCATATGTCATGTGTAATAATATCATATATTTGTGAATTCAGGCGACGCGGCCCGACGTCGGTGTTAGGTTACTGTTCGTCAAAATACCTAGGCCTAAATCCTGATTTGTGGTCACAATCATTTAACTAAACATAATATAATAATATAAAAATGCCAACAAGAATAAACACATTAATACGTGTGCATTATTGTACGTATCTTTTTATTTAACTCTGAAATGATACAATACCTGATTAAAATACCATAAACTAATAATGAACTGCACTTCTACAGCATGTATTAATAATGTTAATTTCAACATTTAACAGTTACTACTACATTCAAATCAGAAATTGTGCTTGTTAACATTAGTATGCACGGTGAACTAACATGAACAAACAGTGAATTGCTGTATTTCTATTAACAAAAATGACCAAATACAGTAAGAAATGTAGGTTATCACTTATGGTTAGTTAATGTTAATTAATACATTAACTAATGTTTGTTAACAAATAAAACCTTATTGTAAAGTGTTATCAATTGTAAATTATTATTATTATTATTTTTTTAACTAAAACTTCACTTGACTGCTTGTTCATGCCTTGCTTTTTGACCATTCTCTCCCCTTTATTTAAAATCAATAAATAATTAACGTTACGTGCCACAGTGTGATGTGCAGAGATGTTTGCAACAATCACATCAATTATGTTAAAGGGATAGTTGGGCCAAAAATGATATTTAACCCATGATTTACTCGCCCTCAAGCCGTTCAAGATGCATATGTCAATCTTTTTTCAGACGAACACATTTTCAGTTATTTTAGAAAATGTCTCAGATCTTTCAGTGGTTATAATGTGAAGCTATGGGGTCCACCTCCTTCAAGTCCCAAAATGTGCATGCGTCCTTCACAAAAGTAATCCATCCGGCTCCGGGGGGATAAACGAAGGCCTTCTGAGGGTAATCCGTGTGGTTTTGTCGTAAAAATATACATATTTAAAACTTTATAAACGAAAAAAACTGGCTTCCGGTAGCGGTCGACGTGCGTTCACGGAGATGGATGCTGGCGTATGACGTAGGACGTAGCGTAGGAAGCGTCGTGACGTAGAACGAACGTAGAGTTTTGTTTTGCTCTGCTCTCTGGCTGCGCTGTCACGTTCGTTCTACGTCACGACGCTTCCTACGCTACGTCCTACGTCATACGCCAGCATCAAATCATCATATTAGAGTGATTTCTGAAGGATCATGTGACACTGAAGACTGGAGTAATGATGTTGTAAATTCAGCTTTGATCACAGGAATAAATGACAGTTTAAAATATATTAAAATAGAAAACAGTCATTTTAAATTATCATAATATTTGACAATATTACTTTTTTTTTTTTTTTTTTTTTTTTTTTTAAATCAAATAAATGCAGCCTTGGTGAGCAGAAGAGACTTATTTTAAAAACATTAAAAATCTTACTGACCCCAAACTTTTGAACGGTAGTGTAATTTAAAATTTGGGGTGAACTAGTTAGTTTCTTAGTTTCATCTTCTGTCCAAGTTGACAACATTATTTTAATGTAAACGTTAATTTACCCGTAGCTTACAGTAAAGACTGTATGTGTGAAAGGGGCTATTTAGACTGGTTGTCATTTAGTCTTGCATGTGTGTTTTAGACAACTATGATGATGCCAGGAAAAAACTGCCTGAAGCAGAAATCTTCTCTGACAATCAGTCTGATACAGAGAGTGGGGCTAAAACACCTAGACGAATTATGTAAGCAAACATTTCTCTTTTCCAAATGAGTTTTTTTATTCTATTATGAGTTTTATTTTATATATTTTTTTATTAATTTAGCAAATATCTCTTTCAGTAAATGGCAATGGTAACCTTGTGTCAATTTTTATTTTTCTTTGAAAGGAAAAGCTTTAGACTTCAAAACTTTTAACTTTTGAGTGACAGTGATGATGATAATTAAGGGCAAAATTTGAATGCCCTGGAGCCTCCGCCTCGTATTAAGCCAATAGATATGAGATATTGTAATGTTAGTGATGTATTTTGAATCAAATAAATTAAGCCTTGGTGAGAAGAAGAGACTTTTTTATAAAACATTTAAAAATCTTACCGTTCAAAAACCGATGTAATATTGGCTGTTACGTTAGTGTGTAAAAGTTTTTTTAACATGCTTTGAACATGAAGTCATTCTTTCAACATAATATATCGTTTGACATAATAAGGGGACATTCTAATCTGCATTAAGCCACATTAAGCGTTCTTATAATGGTTTTCTATGGGAGGAAAATGCTTAACGTGTAATTAAACATCTGATTTTTTGTAGGCCAACATACTTATGATTTTAGTATCATAATGATTTATAAATGCAGGCACAATTATCCGTGAACTTGATAAATGTTGCAGATATGCTTTACTATGCACAAATAAATGCCTTAGTTTGAACTTATGTGTGCAAAATTCAGAATTAATTGAATGTGCAGCAATTTGTACAAATAGTCTTTAGACCTACTATACGTGATGTAGCCATAAAACAGCCTAAGCGCATTTAGTTTCATATTTGTTACAATATTATAATGTTATTTTTTCCCCCATCTATGTTGAAAATGAAAAGTGAACAGCATGAGTAAGATTGGATGCGCAATAAAGACATGATTTTGACCTCTTCATTAAGTTTTGTTTTGTAGAAAACCTTTCTTTAAAGTGAATTTCGTTTTGTATAAATTGTATCTTAATTTTAATAGATGTTTCATCAACCAATTGCCTGGATTTAATAAATAAGAAGCAAATATAACAGACAATAATCATGGAGGCGCCCTCGCGGTCACTTGCATTGCACGTTAACTGGAGCGCATCTCATCCTGCCTTAAAGGGATACTTCACCTCTGGAAAGATGAATGTGTATTTAAAATAGGTCATTTATGTAGAAGAAATGTGAATTTTTTTTAATTTGGAGCTTTCTAGCCTGAGAAAAGCCAGAAAATGTATTTTTGGCTCATGTGGATGAAAGACAACAACTCCCAGAATGCACTTGCTTCGCTGCCCTAGGAGGCCACGCCTACTGGTAAGAGAGCGCAGTTTAAAACAAGGTTAGGCTACCAGTGAGTCTCCGTGACGAGTCTGCCTGGGATTTCGGGATCGCCCAAAATGTCCGGGATTCGGCTTTTGCGTTCTACAGTCGCCATTCATCATGTTTACTGTGGCGAGCAGGACGAGGCTGGCGGCCGCGGGAGAACGGCGCGAGGCCGGTGGCGTCATTACTGAGACGCGCCGGTCTCGCAACGGAGGTGCAGGAATTTTCTTAGCAATGTTAAAACGCACATCAACCGATCACTTGTTTAGCGTTCATGTAAACACTACACTCAGATTCACCGATCGGAATGAATTCAGTTAGATTGAAACAAGAGGTGTGCATGTAAACAACGAATGGCGACTGCAGAAAGCAAAAGCCGAATCTCGGACATTTTGAACGATCTCGCTCGCCGGACAAGTCAGGGAAAAGGAGGATGTAACCCCTACTTACTCAGCTTTCTCCTACTACTCAGCTTTCTCCTACTATTCAGCTTTCTCCACAGAACAAGAGCCTGCTAGCTTAGCTTCCAAAGAAAGAAGGCTGACTGTGTGTACATTAGGGCTGTTGGAACGAATTCCGAAATTCGAATATAATTCAAATATTAAAAAAATCAATACTATTCGAATGCTGAAGTTCCTATTCGAATATTGCTTTTTTATGTATATATTTTTTTTTTTATGCAATCTTGCCTTTCTCGCCGCCTTGGCACACACATGTGAAAATTAAATGCTTTTGTTTCGTCTGATAAACAATAAAAGTTTTTGAATCGTAACACAATTGTGCACGTTATCCACGCTGTATCATAACAACTGTCAAAAGTCGCGGAGAGGAATGTCTCCACGGTAACGGAGATCAACAATTTGATTCTCAGTCCACATTACAACGTGAAAACGGCGTCTTCAAATATATCCACTTTGGAGTGCGTTTTCATTAATAAAAACGCCGTCTCATTGTGGACGGAAGGCCAAAACGGAGAGGAAAATATAGGTTTTTTTTTTTTTATGACAACTTACAACCTGACAAGCTAGGCGATCTGTCCGAGGAACCGCCGCTAAAACAGGCAAGAATTACTTATGTTCTGCCTCTCTCTCTCTCCTCATCACGGGGCTCAACCATAGACAGTATGGGCTCAACTGCTACCAGCTGTCCGCCAAAAGGCAATAACAGACAAACTGACGGTTTATCTGTGAAGATATGAGACCGATCAACATCACGCATTGGCGATCCATAAGACTGTGTAATGTCGTAAATATTAATAATAGGATGAATTTGAGCATTTAATATTCGAATATTATTCGAATATTAAATAAAATAAGGAATGGAATTCGAATAGTATTATAGAGGAAGATTGACAGCCCTAGTGTACATTCTGTGAGTGAGATCCCACCCTGTATGGGCGGGCTGAAAATATGCGGAACAGCTCCTCCTACTGGCTGTAGTCTTTAGCCTCAGGACAGAAAATCCTCCGATGACGCAAAATGACGATTTTTGCGTCATCGGAGGATTTTTTCCAGACAAAAAATACATAAATCTCTCCTCTCAGGGGGATATGAGGGTGGAAAGCATGGTAATTCGAAAATACTACAGGTTTTCTACTAATACAAAGCTTAATGATCCAAGATGGCGGCGCGAGTACATCGCGAGGCTCGCGGTCTCTCCAGATTCTGTAATTTAGCAGTATTTTTCTTGCTCATTTCGGGTCTGTTCGTCCAGAACAGTTGTGCCTTAACATCGTACACCCAAGGTGAGCTTTTGGATATTGGTTTGCGAATTTCCGACAGTTTTATGGACAACCTTCGACTCCTTCCTGAGATCGCCAGATCACCCGAGGCTATGCACTCTGCCCGGCCGGGCGGAAGTGCTCGCAGGCGCCGGCGAGATCGTAAACAAAGGCGGGGGAAGCGCGGAGGACTAAGAGCTAAGCTAAAGCTAACACCACACCGGCTCTCTTTACCCAGCATTTTCCTTGCCAATGTACGGTCGCTGTTGAACAAAATGGAGGAGATTCGACTCAACATCACATACAGCAAGAGACTTTTGAACTGTAATGTTCTAATTTTCACGGAAACATGGTTAAACAGCGGAATACCGGACAACGCTATTGAGCTAGCGGGACGCCATACATTCCGGGCGGATAGAACATTAGATGGCTCCGGTAAGACCAGAGGTGGTGGATTGTGCATTTACATTAACAAAGCTTGGTGCACAAACTCTGCTATTGTTGGGAGACATTGTTCAGCTAACCTTGAGTTTCTCATGGTTAAATGTAGACCGTTTTATCTACCGCGGGAGTTCACTTCCACTATTATAACTGCAGCCTATATTCCCCCGGATGCTGATGCCAAGTTTGCTATGAAAGAACTTCACGCAGCCATCAGTAAACAACAGACCGTTCACCCGGAAGCTGCGTTTATTGTTGCGGGTGATTTTAATCATTCAAACTTAAAGTCAGTGCTACCGAAATTTCACCAGCATGTTTCCTGTCACACCAGAGGAAACAAAACCTTAGACCATGTTTACACAAACATGGCTGAAGCTTACGTCGCGACACCCCTCCCCCACTTGGGACAGTCAGATCACCTTTCTTTGTTCCTCACCCCCAAATATGCACCTCTGATCAATCGCGTGAAGCCATCAGTGAAGACCATCAAGGTGTGGCCTGCGGGGGCAGATTTCTCACTCCAGGAAAGGTTTCTACACACAGACTGGAGTATGTTTGCTTCTCAAGCCACCAGTGGCTCTCACACGGACATTGACTGCTACACCTCCTCTGTACTGGATTATATTAATACCACCATTGACAGTGTTACAACCCAGAAGCAGATCACCACATACCCAAATCAGAAGCCATGGATGAACAGGGAAGTGCGACTCCTATTGAAGACACGCAATACTGCCTTCAGATCAGGAGATGCACAAGCCTATAGCACATCCAGAGCAAATCTGAAAAGGGGCATCAAAGAGGCCAAGCACTGCTACAAGCTTAAGATAGAGGGACACTTTTCCAACGCTGACCCTCGGCGCATGTGGCAGGGCATTCAGGCCATCAGTGACTACAAACCCTCTCACTCCACCCCCGCAGCCACTGATGTCAACTTCCTGAACGAGCTAAATGACTTTTATGCTCGCTTTGAAAGAGACAACAGAGAAACTGCCACCAAGCTCAAATCCTCAGCTGACCACCCACCGATCACACTCTCCTCCACAGATGTCTGCAATGCACTGAGCAGGATCAGCGCACACAAGGCTGCTGGACCAGACAACATCCCTGGACGCGTACTCAGGGCATGTGCGGAGCAGCTCGCTGGGGTTTTTACAGACATTTTCAACCTGTCTCTTGCCCAAGCAGCTGTACCAACATGCTTTAAATGCACTTCCATTGTGCCAGTGCCAAAACACTCCAGCCCGAAGTGCCTTAATGACTACCGCCCTGTAGCACTCACACCCATCGTAATGAAGTGCTTTGAGCGGCTGGTCCTGGCACACCTAAAAGACTCTCTACCATCCACATTGGACTCACACCAGTTTGCCTACCGTAGCAATAGGAGCACAGAGGATGCAGTCTCCATGGCACTGCACTCTGTGCTCACACATCTGGACAATAAGAACACTTATGCACGCATGCTGTTTGTTGACTTCAGCTCAGCATTCAACACTGTCATCCCAACTAAGTTAATAGCCAAACTTGGAGACCTGGGCTTCAACACCTCCATGTGCAACTGGATTTTGGACTTCTTGACCAACAGACCCCAGAATGTTCGATCAGGCTCCAACTGCTCCACATCCATCACACTCAACACTGGTGTACCACAGGGCTGTGTGCTAAGCCCGTTCCTCTACTCCCTCTTCACCTCCGACTGCAAGCCTGTGTACGGATCTAATTCCATCGTCAAGTTTGCGGACGACACTACAGTGATTGGTCTCATCAGCAACAACGATGAGACTGCCTATAGGGAGGAGATCAAGCACCTGGCCACATGGTGCACCGAAAATAACCAGCTCCTCAACACCACCAAAACGAAGGAGCTCATCGTGGACTTCAGGAAAGTGTCAAGAGGCACACACGACACCATCCACATCAATGGAATGGCTGTTGAGCGTGTCTCCAGTTTCAAGTTCCTGGGGATCCACATCTCGGCGGACATGACCTGGACAACCAACACCTCCAGCCTGGTCAAGAAGGCTCACCAGCGCCTCTTCTTCCTGAGGACACTGAGGAAGAATCAGCTTTCCTCCACTATCCTGGTGAACTTCTATCGCTGTGCAATAGAAAGCATCCTGACCAACTGTGCTACAGTGTGGTATGGGAGCTGTTCTGTTGCAGAGCGCAAGGCACTGCAGCGGGTGGTGAAAACCGCCCAGCGCATCACTGGGACTCCACTACCTGCCATCGAGCACATCCAGAGGAAACGCTGTCTGCATCGAGCTCGCAGCATCCTTAAGGACTCCTCTCACCCAGCCCACAGACTGTTTTCTCTCCTGCCCTCCGGCAGGCGTTTCAGGTGCCTCCGGACCAGGACCAGCAGACTAAAGAACAGTTTTTTCCCCAGAGCTGTCTCTTTATTAAACTCTAACCCTCATTGATCCCACTCCCCTCATATACTGATTGACTCTCCTCTCCCTCCTCACACCTGCCTCCATTTTGTTATTTGCAATACTATAATGTTCATTTGCACTGCTGACTGTTATTACAGTAACAACTGTTTACATATGCATCTTGCACTACTACCTTGACTGGAATATGCTCAATTTGCACTGCCGACTGTTTATTACAGTACAGACTGTTATATATACATTGCAATATCGTACCTTAACTGTAATATGCAATTACTTTCCACTGCACTTTCACTCGGATAGCTTCTGTCCAAACTTTATTTGCACTACTTTAAATCCATTGTTATACTGCTCATTAGCCTAACTTATACATATATCTATTTGTTAAATTCTGTTTATAGTAATAGCCATCTGTATATTATGCTCACATTCTGTTTATAGTAACAGCCATCTGTATATATATTCATAGTACATATCTATCTGTAAAATTCTGTTTATAGTAACAGCCATCTGTATATTATATTCAGTACATATCTATCTGTAAACATTCTGTTATAGTAATAGCCATCTGTATATTATTATATTCAGTACATATCTAGCTGTAAACTCTGTTCACAGTAATAGTTATCTGTATATTATATTCATAGGACAATCTATCTGTAAATTTTTGTTTATAATAGTATTCAACTCTATATTTATTCAGTACATATCCATGTTCTGCACTTATGAACCACTGTATATCCTGCACTTGCTGCTATTGCACTTCTGGTTAGACCTAAACTGCATTTCGTTGCCTTGTACCTGTACTTGTGTAATGACAATAAAGTTGAATCTAATCTAATCTAATCTAATGCTAAATCCTGAAGTATCCCTTTAACTGAAACTCAGTGTATGCCTCACAGACATGAGAAATGCATCAAATACACAAAGCTTGAAATGTCTTTAAACGAAATGATTCAAAACGAAAAGAAATAGGCTAGCCTATGGGCTATGTGCACAAGCGTCGCGACGTACTTCCGGTATTGTCAGAAGTTGGCATATCAGTTTCCGGTTTACGACTGTCTTCATCGGCATCCGCTATAAACGAACAAGACGAGTGCTGCTGTTGTACGAAATAAAGAGATATAATGTGCGTGACACATCTAAGTTTCTAAGAACTGTAGGTGGATCTAACGCCCGTTTCACACATCTCCGTGTGCAGTGTGTGTGTGTGTGTGCGCGTATATTATATATATATAATTGCGCGTTATTATATATATATAATTGCAGCTCCCCCGTCAATGATCTAGTACCCCCTCAGCACCTGCGTTTGGTGACTTGCTTCATTGTGCCACATTTGTGTTGTATTTTTATTTTGTGTTCAATGTCATGATATGTATATATATATATTGATAGTCTATTATGAGTATACCTATTAATAAAAGGTAATTAATTTATTATACTTATTTAGGATTTGCTCATTTAAATGTTAACTTCTTTTTTTTCACAGGTAAGCAAAGTAAAAAAAAAAAAAAAAAAAAAAATATATATATATATATATATATATATATATATATATATATATATTTTTTTTTTTTTACTTTGCTTACCTGTGAAAATCATGAGCTGTGGGTCATGACCGAAAGGACAAGATCCCGGATACAGGCGGCCGAAATGAGCTTTCTCCGCAGGGTAGCTGGGCGATCCCTTAGAGATAGGGTGAGAAGCTCGGTCACTCGGGAGGAGCTCAGAGTAGAGCCGCTGCTCCTCCACATCGAGAGGGGTCAGTTGAGGTGGCTCGGGCATCTTTTCCGGATGCCTCCTGGACGCCTTCCCGGGAAGGTGTTCCGGGCATGTCCCACCGGGAGGAGACCCCGGGGAAGACCTAGGACACGCTGGAGAGACTATGTCTCCCGGCTGGCCTGGGAACGCCTCGGTGTCCCCCCGGAAGAGCTGGAGGAAGTGTCTAGGGAGAGGGAAGTCTGGGCATCCCTGCTTAGACTGCTGCCCCCGCGACCCGGCCCCGGATAAAGCGGTAGAAGATGGATGGATGGATGGACTTCCTCCTACAATGATGCAAAAAACGTCATTTTGCGTCATTGTAGGAGGAAGTGTAAGAGGGGGGGATTTCTGTTGAGACTACAGACACTCGTTCCTCATCTTTCCCAGAGGGCGGGACCCGCTCACGCTAGACCTATTACAGATCAGTGGGTGGGACTTTACTCTCTGAAACTGAAAGCAATATCCTCCATCTTGTTTGAAGCTAAGCTAACAGGCGCTGTGGAGACAGATGTAAAGTTATGACAATAGCGGAGGAGAGTGCTCAATATGATATAGACTAGAGGAAGAGGATTTCGGAAGTCTGATGCTTGAATCAGGTGTTTGTGGCTACCTTTACAAGCCGCATTATAGCGAAGAGCAGCCAAGGCAGAAGACCTGACTGCCGCGGACGAGGAGCTCGGACTGGCTCGAGTTAGGGCGGACTGGTGGCGCCGGTGATCTCACTATGCAACTACGAACACAGAGATAGAGACCGTCTGCGGCAAAGAATTTCAACGATGACAATTTCTCCTGGACGAAATCTCTGAATCAGACGAGGACACGGACGTTTGTGTTGAGAACTAGTTTCCTAGTTTCGCACCGCATATGTTCTGACTGAACATCCAGGTACCAAGCAATAATTCACCTTTTCGAAAGAAATACAAACGAGTAGTAATGCACTAATGAGTTCGCCAACTAACTAGACATTTTGTGTGAATGTGAAATTAATTTCAAGCTCTGGTGGTAGCTAGCCTTGTAGACGGAAGAGTGATTTCTCTTATAGGCAGATATGCGCTTTCTGGATTATTGGGAGTGGCTTGCGGAGCTGTGCAATGTGGTGCATTGTGGGAGTAGTTGTCTTTCATACAAATGCGTCCTGAAGTTATTTTTTGTCTTTCCTCGGTCACGAAGACACCAAATTCAAAATTTATTTTACATTTCGACTACATATATGACCCACTTTAAATAAAAAACAATGTTCAAATGGGTGGAATGCCCCTTTAAGTATTGCATTTCAGTGCGCTACGCAGGTGCATTATAGACCTTCCACAACATACAATAAAGCAATGTAAATCTATCATTACCATTCACTGTTTTCCTAAAAGTGAGCAAGCAGAGTACAAACTGTCTTCGAGTAATGATTAAAAACAGCAAAATGCTGAGCAAACATAAAAAAAAAGAAAAAAAATAGAAAAGACACAAGAAAGATAAATATATGAGCTGTACATGTTAATGGTTTCAAGAGTTTTCATAATTTCTCTGAAATAAGCCATTGTGTTTATCTTGGGAAATCCCAAAAATCATATTTTTGAGTGACATGGAAAAGTCTTCCATAAGTCTCCATGTAATTTTTATTTTCCAAAGAAGAAAGAAAATGAAATACAGGTGTGGGACAACATAAAGACCCTATCCCTTTATCCCTCTGGTACTATTCTACTCAACAGAGTTGAGTTTGTAGCAAAAATGTATGGTCCTTGTATTATTTTATTCTATGCTTCGTATTTTCCTCACAATAACGTGCATTTGGGAATATGGACGAAACTTTTGCTGTTGAACTGATTTAGCAACTTAAAAACATACACCAACAACACGAGAATGAACTAATATAATTCTAAATATGCAAATTGATGTTTGAGGTTTCAAAATCAAACTGTTGGCTATAGCATTTCTATCACCGATGTGGCCAAACATTACAGAATAAGTGCAATTAAACATTAGATAAACAATGGTTTGCTCTTGATGTAAAGTGTAACAACAATCGTCAGGCCTCTGGCGCCCTCTGCTGGCATATTATAATACATAATATACATAAGTTCATTGTTTATACATTTTTTTTCATGTATTTTTAATAGTGTTGTTGAATAAAACAATGTTTAATCACTTTTGATACTTTATTTGAACCAATTATTATTGCCTCATTTGTTATATGTATTTAAGTCATACTAAAGGCTATTGTTCACTTAGATCTATCTTTATTACCAACAAATATATAAATAAATCAAAGTAATTGTTACTGACAGCCCTAGTTAAAACATTTGAAAATGCACCTACATTGTTTTGCATTTTGTGACAAAGACTTTTTTCTTGAAAATAATAGGCTATTAAAATACTTTCTCATCACCTTCTCTTGAAAACAATATTGCGAATAGTTTCATGTTGTGTATTGAGCCATATGGTCACCTGTGTTAATTTAAAACTCTTACCACCATCAAAAGTAAAAACTCAGAATGACACAGTCCAGAATATTATGTTTATAGATTATAATTAATGAATGTATCTGTTCAACAAGTTGTTGATAATAATTGTGTAAATGACATAAAATTGCGACTTTGGTGTATAATTTGCATAGTCCTCATCTCCAGGAGAAAGTGAGTGAATTATTTTTAAATATTTTTTTTTAATTATGTTTGTAAACAATTCAGAGATGACATAACTGACATACAAAACTGTTGTTCAATGTCATCAGAACAATGTCATCTGATCTATGTTCTACCACAGATGCAACTTCATTGTACTACGTTATTAACAATAAATTAATATCTCACCCTCTGTTATTTCCCTAACTTTTCTCATCTTTCCTTTTTTTTCTTTCTTCATTGTTTCAATGATATATTCAATGTCATCAGAACACAAGAAAAAGAAACAATGAAGAAAGAAAAAAAAGGAAAGATGAGAAAAGTTAGGGAAATAACAGAGGGTGAGATATTAATTTATTCCACATATATCCTCAGAGCGCTAACAGGGCAGAGAAAATTTGCGTCCCTCTCGTCATCAGATATAGGGAGAGCAAACAGGGAAATAACTTGCGCTCTGACAGTTTGTGTAGGCATTTCTCCGGGCCTGACCAGAGGCCGGAAGGTGGCCTGCCCTCGTACAGGGCACCCCAACCAAGGTTGGAAGCATTTGTCGAGACTACTTTTAGCTTTGAGACAGTCCCCATGTCGACGCCTGACTGGTACCAGTCGGCTGTCTTCCAAGGTTCCAGGGCTTCGATACAGCCCTGGGTTACCCTGAGACGAAAGTGACCCGATGTCCACGCACGAGACGGGACTCGTGACTTTAGCCAGTACTGGAGGGGGCGCATTTGTAGCAGACCCAGCTAAACTACTCCTGAAGCCGATGCCATGCGGCCCAGAATCCTCTGAAACATTTTGAGAGGAGTGACGTTGGCAACTTTGAATGACGCCGTTAGGCGCTGGATGGAGAGCGCGCGCTGTGACGTAAGCCACGCTTTCATTGACACAGAGTCTATTTCTGTTCCCAGAAAAGAAATTTTCTAGGTCAAATTGATCTTGAGACCCAGATTCTGGGTAGTGACTGAGTAGCAAAACTTTGTGAGTCATCAGTTCTGTCTCTGATTGAGCTAGAATTAGCCAGTCGTCTAGATAGTTCAGTATTCGCATACCCTGTTGTCTCAGGGGAGCAAGCGCCGTGTCCATGCACTTCGTTAACGTACGAGGTGCTAAAGACAGGCCGAACGGCAGGACAGTTCACTTCAACTCACCCAGAAAAAGCCCACAAGTTGTGTGAGAAATTAAGATGAATAAAACGTTTGTTAATTTTCATATTTAAACTCTTATCTTTCTGGTAAAAAAATTAATTAAATGCAGTTGATTTAGTAAGTCAGTAAGAAAAACAATATCTGTTTCTGTGTTGGCCTTCAAGGCTGTGTTATTCTTGTATCCTGAAATCCTCCTCAAAGTTGATAGTGTTGTATCGGTGAGTGTCGGGTCAAACATCACTCTGCACTGCTCAGGAGAAGAGTCATCCTATATTAAAAAAAAAAGAGGTTAAGAGCCTCATTGCTGTGACTTAGTTTTATAGAAGAAGAATTAAAGAGAAAAAAGAGAGACTATTTAACTTTAATGTATTATGATGATTCTATGCACAAAACTAATTCAGTAGTCACTTAGTCACGTAGTCAGCAATGTTAGAGAATGCTGCCACCTAGAGGTGAAACAAACTGTTCATCAAGGCCTGTTCATTTCAACTCTGCTGGACGACATTGTAACAAAACCTCTGGTTAAAGCTAATCCAAGATCTGAGTCTGTATTGTCTGTATTGCAGAAATCATCAATCAGACTCAACATGGCAAAACAACAAGCAGGAAGACATTCCCCTGAATGACATTCCACTAAAATGCATGTTTGAGCCGTTTTAACTGAAAGTAACTTGCACTGACATATCTTAAAATTTTACTCAGCCATTGTTTTGTTTTAAGATTCACACCAGTAATGGGTTTTGCTTTCGAAGGCACGTTTATAAAAGCCACTTAAATGTCCTAATTAAACTAAGGCCTAATCCTGGCTAAATCTAAACCTTGTCTGTCGTTATGACGAGAATGATGTGGTATTAAAGATTTTTCTGATATTACGCTTTGTTTCATGACTAACTAACTGCGCATAAACTATTTGGATCTATATTAAAAACTTGTTAATGCGATGACAAGCACAGCTTCAAATTTATTTACTACTTTATTTGAGCACAATTCGTCTTCGTACAGGTGCAATAAAGATTGTTTCAGATATACGAACATATAGATTGTAAGCAGTAGGTACACATAATAAATGGCTTTCATTAGTAAAATTCTTGAAAAGCCAAATAAATATTGATGAATAAATGCATCAATTCACTGATAAGTTACATCACAATAAATAACATGAAGCATGCACAGCATGATTTTCAACAAGTTAACTGTTTCAGAAAGATTCTTAATCCATCTAAGAATCTTTAGAGTATTTAAGGGGAGGAGGTTGAGAGAGGTGTAGAGACTGAGTACCTCAAGTCTCTGGATGTTGTGGGGCTGTCTTGGCTGACACGCCTCTGCAGCATCGCGTGGTGGTCGGGGACAGTGCCTCTGGGATGGCAGACCGGGGTGGTGGTCCCTCTTTTTAAGAAGGGGGACCGGAGGGTGTGTTCCAACTACAGGGGGATCACACTTCTCAGCCTCCCCTGGAAAGTCTATGCCAGGGTACTGGAGAGGAGAATACGGCCGATAGTAGAACCTCGGATTCAGGAGGAACAGTGTGGTTTTCGTCCCGGTCGTGGAACACTGGACCAGCTTTATACCCTCTACGGGGTGCTGGAGGGTTCATGAGAGTTGGCGCAACCAATCCACATGTGCTTTGTGGATTTGGAGAAGACATTCGACTGTGTCCCTCACGGCGGCCTGTGGAGGGTGCTCCGGGAGTATGGGGTCCGGGGTCCTTTGCTAAGGGCTGTCCGGTCCCTGTACGACCGAAGCAGGAGCTTGGTTCGCATTGCCGGCAGTAAGTCAGACTTAAGCTTCTTCCCGGTGCATGTTGGACTCCGGCAGGGCTGCCCATTGTCGCCGGTTCTGTTCATAATTTTTATGGACAGAATTTCTAGGCGCAGCCAGGGGCCGGAGGGTGTCAGGTTTGGGGCCAACACGATTTCGTCTCTGCTCTTTGCGGATGATGTTGTCGTGTTGGCCCCTTCAGACCAGGAACTTCAGCATGCACTGGGACGGTTTGCAGCCGAGTGTGAAGCGGCTGGGATGAGAATCAGCACCTCCAAATCCGAGCCCATGGTCCTCAGTCGGAAAAGAGTGGCTTGCCCACTTCAGGTTGGTGGAGAGTTCCTGCCTCAAGTGGAGGAGTTCAAGTATCTTGGGGTCTTGTTCACAAGTGAGCGAAGGATGGAACGGGAGATTGACAGACGGATCGGTGCAGCTTCTGCAGTAATGCGGTCGATGTACCGGTCTGTCGTGGTGAAGAAAGAGCTGAGCCGCAAGGCGAAGCTCTCGATTTACCGGTCAATCTACGTTCCTACTCTCACCTATGGTCATGAGCTTTGGGTCATGACCGAAAGGACAAGATCCCGGATACAGGCGGACGAAATGAGCTTTCTCCGCAGGGTGGCTGGGCGATCCCTTAGAGATAGGGTGAGAAGCTCGGTCACTCGTAAGGAGCTCAGAGTAGAGCCGCTGCTCCTCCACATCGAGAGGGGTCAGCTGAGGTGGCTCGGTGGCTGAGGTGGCTCAGCTGAGGTGGCTCGGTGGCATCTGTTCCGGATGCCTCCTGTACACCTTTCCGTGAAGGTGTTCCGGGCGCGTCCCACTGGGAGGAGGCCCCGGGGAAGACCTAGGACACACTGGAGGGACTATGTCTCCCGGCTGGCCTGGGAACGCCTCGGTGTCCCCCCGGAAGAGCTAGAGGAAGTGTCTAGGGAGAGGGAAGTCTGGGCATCTCTGCTTAGACTGCTGCCCCCGCGACCCGGCCCCGGATAAGCGGAAGAAGATGGTATCATATGGTATGTGGATAATGAAAAAGACGCATTGGGATTGGCATTTAAAGACATTCTGAACTCTATTGAAGTTAGACAACATGTGTCAGGACCTACTCATTGTCGTAATCATACTCTAGATCTAATATTATCACAATTCTGCAGCAGAGCGATGACATCTCAGATCATTATCTAGTCTTGTGTAAACTTCATTTAGCCAAGGCTGCAAAGCCGACTCCGTGTTACAAATATGTGAGACCTATCACTTCTGCCACTAAAGATTGCTTTATTAATAATCTTCCTGATCAGTTTCACCATCTCAGCATCCTAGATAGCTTAGAAGAACTCGATATTGCGACAAACTTTTAACTCTCTCTTTTCCAGCACTTTAGACACAGTTGCTCTGTTGCGCTTGAAGATCAAAGAAAATAGTCCAACGCCGTGGTACAACGAGCACACTCGGGCCCTTAAGAGAGCAGCCAGAAAAAGGGAGTGCAAAACTAGAGGTATTTCGCATTTCATGGCAAGAGAGCACAATTGCATACAGAGAGGCCTTAAAAACTGCTAGATCTGCTTATTTTTCAACCCTATAAGAAGAAATTAACAAAACCCTAGGTATTTATTTGAAACAGTGGCTAAACTAACGAAAAATAAAGCTTCAAGCCCAGAAGTTTCCAAGCAGCACAGCAGTAATGACTTTATGAACTTCTTTACTTATAAGATTGATTAAATCAGGGAGAAAATTATAACTATGCAACCGTCTACTACAGTATCGCATCAGGGAGAGCATTGTAGTCTCCTGGAGGAAGAATTTGATTCATTCATTGCTATAGAATAGGAAGAATTCGTTAAACTTGTTAAATCATCTAAACCAACAAATGTATGTTAGACCACTTGTTAAAAAAAACGCAACTTAATCGTACAGAGTTAGTCAGGCCGATCGCGAATCTACCTTTTCTGTCAAAGATACTAGAAAAGGCGGTATCCTCACAACTATGTTCCTTTTTAGAAAGAAATGATATCTGCGAGGATTTCCAGTCAGGATTTAGACCGTACCATAGTACTGAGACAGCTCTCATTAGAGTTACAAATGATTTGCTCTTATCCGATCGTGGTTGTATCTCTCTATCAGTGTTACTCGATCTTAATGCTGCATTTGACACTATTGACCACAACATTCTTTTAAATAGACTCGAAAATTATGTTGGCATTAGGGGAATTGCATTAGCATGGTTTAAATCATACTTATCTGACTGTTATCAGTTTGTAGCAGTAACAAGTCCACCGCTACAAACAAGTCTCAGTACTAGGACCACTGTTGTTCACTCTGTACATGCTACCGTTAGGAGATATCATTAGGAAGCATGGAATTAGTTAGGGTCTGTTCACTGTTATGCTGATGATACTCAGCTCTATATTTCTTCACGCCCTGATGAAACTTACCAATTCACAAAATTAACGGAATGCATAGCTGATATAAAAAAACTGGATGACTAGTAATTTCCTACTACTAAATTCTGAAAAAACAGAGATTCTAATTATTGGACAAAAAACTTCCTCACGTAATAATCTAGAATACTGTCTAACACTTGATGGCTGCTCTGTCAAGTCTTCGTCATCGGTTAGGAACCTGTGTGTGCTCTTTGATACCGATCTTTCATTTGAAAGTCACGTGTCTAGTATCTGTAAAATCTCGCATGTTTACATCTTAAAAATATATATAAAGTGTCATATGCTCTCGTTGACAAATTCAGAACAATTAGTCCATGCGTTCATGACATCAAGGCTAGATTATTGTAATGCTCTTATGGGTGGTTGCCCTGCACGCTTAATAAACAAACTACAGCTGGTCCAAAACGCAGCAGCTCGAGTTCTTACCAGAACCAGGAAGTATGACCATATTAGCCCGGTTCTGTCGACACTGCATTGGCTCCCTATTAAACATTGTATAAATTTTAAATATTGCTGATTACTTACAAAGCACTAAATGGTTTAGCTCTGCAGTACTTGAGCGAGCTCTTAACGCATTATAGTCCTTCACGTCTATTGCGATCTCAAAATTCCGGCCAGTTGATAATACCTAGAATATCAAAATCGACTGCTGGCGGTAGATCCTTTTCCTATTTAGCACCAAAACTTTGGAACAGTCTTCCTAACATTGCCTGGGAAGCAGACACACTCTGTCAGTTCAAAGCTAGACTAAAGACACATCTCTTTGACCTAGCATACACATAACACATTATAGACTTCTATAATTCAATGTTAGGCTGCATAGATTAGGTCAGCCGGAACTGGGAACGCTTCCCATAAATCCTGATGTACTCGTTACATCATAAGAAGAATGGCGTCTACGCTAATATTAGTCTCTCTGTTTATCCCGAGGTTTACCGCAGTCCGCCGGATCCAGGCCGTATCCAGATCCGATGAAGGACCTGCGCCTGGACATGATGACAACGCAGTCCTGAAGTCCCAACCAGTCTCTCCGTTTCCTGAAGTGAGGTGGACCCCGGCCGTATCCAGATCAGGTGGTGGACCTGCACATGCACCCACCCATGACGCATCCCTGAAGTGCCAGCCTCATCAGCCCTGTGAAGGCCTCATCGACACGACCAATCTGACTTCTGACCTGTAATTCTGCCTGGATCATAATCACACACTGTTCGCTCGTTGGCCAGAGGAGAACTGAGCGACTGAGTCTGGGTTCTCCCAAGGTTTTTTTCTCCATTCTGTCACTGATGGAGTTTTGGTTCCTTGCCACTGTTGCCTTGGCTTTTGGCTTGCTTAGCTGGGGACATTTAATATTCCACAATATTATTGTAACAAATTTCTTTAGCCAAAAGATTGTCGGTCAGCGCTCCCAGAT
The DNA here is from genome assembly GCF_951802725.1 of Rutilus rutilus. Lineage (NCBI taxonomy): Eukaryota > Metazoa > Chordata > Actinopteri > Cypriniformes > Leuciscidae > Rutilus > Rutilus rutilus. The sequence goes on along the minus strand of NC_140214.1, from coordinate 41,423,012 downwards.
CCCTTTGGTGACAGTAGATCCATCTGACAATCCTGCCTGCGTTGCTGAGTGGAGGGTTTCTGAACCTATCACTTTCACAGTTCTGGAGGACATTGTACAAAAAACTGAAACCAACATTTTGTGCAAATTATCTGATGCCTAGTCGTTTGTTAAAGCAGACCTTTGACTGTGAATCACTGAGTTTAGCACATAAGAGCTTGTCCAGTGGGACATATCCACAAGAGTTTAAACATGCTGCGGTGACACCTCGGTTGAAGCGTCCACATTTGGGCCAGGATGATATGCAAAACTACAGGCCAATCTTGTCATGATCCTGGTTTCTTTTCCTTTCTTTTCCTCTTTCTCTGTCTCCCTCTTGTGGTCACACACTCACTCGCACACTCACTCACACAATCACGCACACACATCCTCTCCTCCGCTCATTATCTCTTACAGCTGTTTCCCCTTTCGTCCCCATCTCCTCACCTGTTCCCTTTTTCCTCTTGATTGTCTCAGCTTCTTATTCCCTCTTCCTAGCCCTGTCTTGTTGTCGGATTATTTCATGACCTCACACGAGAAACGTCTGTGCTCCTGTCCTGTCCTGTCTGTGGAGAGTGATACCATTTATTCTACTGTGAGTTATACTGCCAACAGACTGTATTATCCAGCTTTGCCTGTTTGCAGAGTACCTGTTCAGCGCCTGCTCACGGCTGTTAACCCTCTCTGCTGTCTTCATTCTTCCTGACTGGCTGAAAGCATCTCGGGGTCCCTGGTCTCTACCCTCGTGGAAGTTTATGTTGTTTTCCTAAGATCCAGTCATCTGGCAGTTTCTGTTCTGGCTCTGATTAATGCCTGTGATTTGTGTTCTAATTATTCATTGAGGACAATTTCCTTTATTCATTAAAGACTGTAAACTGCATCCCTCCCTGGTCTTCCATCATTCTTACCATAACAAATCTCTCAGATGTCCTTTGCCTCTAAAATTGTAGAAAAAAAAGTGGTTTCGCACGGGTCTATTCTTTCTCCCATACTTTTTTCTTTATATCTGCTTCCCTGGATTAGCATTTTCAGAAAGTATGGAGTGTAATTTCATTGTTACGCCGACGACACGCAAATGTATCTACCACTCAGACGCTCTACCAATTCATTTGAGTCACTTTTAGAGAGTTTAAAGGACGTTAACTGGATGGCCAAAAACGTTTTAATGCTAAATGAGGAAAAAACGGAGGTTATTGTATTCGGCCAGCCAAATAACTCCTCAGAAGTTATATTAGATTCAAGTCCCCTGGAGTCTTACTCGGAAACAACTGTTAGACATTTAGGCTTTTTAATTGACAATAACCTAAAAAATGGACAAGCTGTGTAACTCCGTGGGCTTGTTTTTATAATCTGCGTTTATTAGCAAAAACTAAACCATTTTTATCGAATAAAGATCTCGAAAGAGTAATCCATACCTTTTTTTTATCACGGCTGGACTTTTGTAACTCTCTGTATTGTGGCATCACCGCCGCATCTTCGTCTCGATTGCAATCGGTGCAAAATGCCGCGTCGAGGCTTTTAATGAGGCTAAAGAAACACGAACCAATTACAGCCGTACTAGCGTCTCTAAATTGGCTCCCGGTCCATTTTAGAATAAGATATAAAATATTATTGTTTGTATATATCGTTAAATAACCAGGCCACACCATATTTGGCAAACCTTTTAACCCCGATGCAACTTCATTATGCATTAATATGCTTGTTTATTAGTTTGGCAGATAATGTGAGAGCTGGTCATAAACGAGGTCTTCCTCTTCCTGTCCAGAGGAAGCAGAGCTACGGATACAGAGATGCTCTCGCTGCTCCTGTCTGAAGAGTATTGTGGGAAATACTCTACGGTACGCCACAAATAATGTTTCAGAGTAGTGTGCTCAGACCAGTGCTGAGACAGGTGACATGTTCAGGAAGTGGAGGGGTCTGGGCATCGATCGTCCCTCATGAGACAGTGTGCAGCGGAAATGAAGCATTCTGGCGAGAAAGGAAAGGGGAAAACATTTGCGCCAAGTCAAAAACGAGCATGTATTGACACTTTCCCAATTGTGATCCAATATTGATGAACTCAGGGCCTATCAGGAACAGCACAGCACATTTCTTCAAAGAAACATCTCTCTCAACTCATGCTGTGAACTATAAGGAACCCCATAGGCACATCATTATAATATTAAAGGTTATATATATATATATATATATTTTTAGGCTACTTGCATTTAAATTACACATAAGGAAGTTCTTATAATAACGTTATAATACATTTTTAATGACATTTTTATTATGTTTCTACTCTTTTTTTTTTTTTTTTTTTTCTTTTTTTTACATATTTTTAAATGGTGGCTGTCATAAGTACATATAATTTATTCTGAAGCAATATTCTCAATCAGCTTTTACATACTAGGTGTTATTTACCTCTATAAAGGCCAATTTTTAAAACCTTATTAAATATATGCATCATCTTTTTATGTCACATTTGTAATAATAAGGGCTGTTATCAATCAATTATAAATAATTAACACTGCAAAATTAGAACTAATAAATATAATAATGTTATGAGATTGATTTTTAAACAAATGTAAATAAAATAAAATAAAATCAATGATACTTGTAAACATGAAACTGAACCGGCAATAGGTGGCAGCAAGAGACCGTCTTAATAAATGAATCATTGAGTCGTTCATTCAAACGACTCGTTCATAACGCTGAATCATTCAGTCACGAAACACCGTGCCGAGTGTTGCTTTTCTGTTGTAACTATTTTCGTCGGTGAAGTTGAACAAACACAGCCAACATTGTGTCTAAAATGTGAGTAACTACATATTAACTACTTGTTTATTAAACTATAAATTCAATGTAACATTTGCAATCGTGATAATATTCAGTAGAACAGCTCCCTTAGTCGTGTTATGTTACTTAACTATATCACATTTATATAATAAATAAAAAAAACATTTTACATTTTTACTTTAGAACATTAAATGTGTTAACCATTCTTATTTATGTGCAAACCTGAGTGAAAATGTCTTAATTTATCCCATAAAAATTCTGTAAAGTCAAATTAAATCATATTTATCACGTATAATCAGCTGATTAGATTTTATTTTGCTCAACAACAAAAAAATTTACACTTAAAAAATGTTACCATGTGCTTAATGTGGATTAACATGTAAATTAACTGGTTTGATTCAAGTCAAAAAATATAATGATCAAGTATGAATCAAATTGAGTGGGTCAGCTAATTTAAGGGTTCGGGTTTACATGAATACTATCTTTTTTAATAATAATAGTATATAAAAATATATATAGTATATATTTTTTTTTTTGCTTTTCATGCGTGTCACTTTTGTGGACAGTTAATTTAATTCCATTTAGGGTTCATTTATCATGGTCATTTTCTCCTAACCACTTGAGGGCAGCAAATGCACAAAAAACAAACAAACATTTTTGGCATATAAATGGCAGGAGAAATCAAATTTGTGGTATAGATTTGCACTTTCATGAGATTGGGCTGAATGCCCCAGGCATATCTGTGAAAAACCTTTACAAGGAGGTCAATTGAGGTACAAAATAAAATAAAATGATTAGCATGTACAGTAAAGTACGATGAATATGTTAGTATTTTATAAACTAATTGCATAAAGTCTGATTTCTGTAACCTGCTGTTCTTTTTTTTTTTTTTTGCAAAGATGTTATGAATTGTCATATTATAAGAAAACAGACATTATATCAACATAAATAACCATGCAAAATTACATATTACGGCATTAAATGGCAACTTGACACATTTATACTGAGACAAATTAGCATTTTGCCTTCCAAACAGGGACAGCATAGGCCAAGCAGAAGCAAGATGAGGAGGAAAATATAATAAGTTGTTACAATCAGAATGTTTTCCATGATTGCCCATATTGCTACTAGGTTTCCGCATATATGTAACTACCGTTATAGTTCAATATGTGTTTTATTGTTATTGTAATATTATTGTTTTTAATAACTGAGCTTATATACACAGCATAACATGCCATAATAAAAACACAATGTTCCATATTTTCATCTGTGGATTTATGTCCCATTTTACGCCTTTATTGCATGGCGTCACGTGGACAATTAAATCATTTTTAAATAAAACTAAATTAGTCTGTTCATCCTCTCCTACATGCCAGTTAACAACAACAGCACAACACATTTCAGTAAAGATTTATTCATTTGCATACTTTCTTTTTTAATTGCCCCGTTTTGGCCCATTTTCTCCAGAACTGTCCTAAAACAGGAGAAACCTTTATGAAACATTAACACAGGGACGCAAACCTGTGAATATTAGAAAATGGCACAGCAAATCTTACATGACAGCACTACAAACAACTCAAAGTGAAAGACTGTTGCCCATCTACAGGCTGTCTTATTGTGGGCTTTGTTCAGGGTGAACGTCTAATTCTGCAAACAATCTCTTAAACAGTCTCAATTCACCCGTACACAAATTATAGCCTTAGAAGAAGCCTTAAATCAGAGCAGAAAGACTTAAAGTCATAAAGTCATGGTATTAAATGTTGCATGCATTTAAAAAAATGAATATCTTACTCAGTATTTTTTGTCCTGTATACAAATATCTAAAGGTCTTTAAATCAAGATGCATTTACTCAAAAATGTTTTGAAAGATTTAACTAAATGTAGTGAGTTTATCCTTGAAACAAGAACAAATGTCTGTCAGTGAATTATGAAAACTTCCCTTTAAAATTATGAAGATTTTTCCGAGGCCATTAGCAGATATTCTTTCTTGTTTTAATCATAAACTCACTTCATTTTGATCAATTTCACAGAAAACAAGACTTCATATTTTGTGTAATTTTGCATCTCAAGTAAATTCATCTTGATTTAAGAATCTGTAGACATTTGCACTGGAAAACCAGACTAAACACTGAGGAAGAGCATCAGTTTGTGCGATCAGAAGATACAGTGAAAGTCATTTCCATATTCAGGAGGTTTTATCCCTCATGCAACTGCAGCTCTATCAGTGCTTGCATTTAATGCATTGCATTTTCAGGGCATGTGTTTGTGGGGCAGAAATTCAACATGGATGTAAATTTAAGCTGTGAATATTTCAACTGAAAAATTTCACACACTATTTAATTTTTTTTAAAATTCAATAAACCATATTCTTTTCAGATTTCTGTCTGAAAATACCACCTATAATACTTGACGGAGAATTTTGGGTCCATTTGATTTCACTTTAAACATGTTCACAATGGTTCAAATTCAGCAGAATATTTAAAGGCTGTTAAGTACCTTGGATCCGCAGCTTTGTTTGATGCGTTGATGTAATTCCCACTGAAACAGAAGCCGAGGCGGGACTTATTGAGTGGCCCCTCCCCCTTTTCAAACAGCCAATAGTGTTTGGTTTAACTCACAGACAGCGAGTCGTACTGGACGGCACCATGGAAGCGAGTCCGAGTCCGAGTACGAGTCCCAACGTACAGTTGGAAAAAGGAGTAAAACTTGAGTGTTTGATTAACTGAACACACACTCCACAGTCACTTTGGTCAGGTGGTGTTTATAGCAAAGGGGGTGGAGTTTCAAATTCTAGAGAGCATTTGATTGGACAGAAGATGTGATGAGAAGCTGAAGTGATGTCATAAAAGTCCCTGATCTATTTTAGCGGAAGTGAGAGACTGTAAGTTTTGAATGTTTATATCTCCTAAATGAGAATTTTGTCATTGTTTTGGAGAACACCAGCTTATTCATAACCTTAAGGCTAACATATTCATACTAAAAGCTAAAAAAATAACATTAAGATTTCAGGGGGCCTTAACACTGCACCGATTCATAATCTCCATCTGCTGTTTAATAACAGCATCTGCTAAATTAATAAATGTAAAATAAAATTGTTGAACACAGTCGTAAAGGTCTCAGGACAGGCAAAACCAGGAGTTCAACTGTTTTAAGGTGCACTGTGTAATATTTAGGAGGATCTGTTGACAGAAATGCAATATCATATACACAACTATGTTTTCAGTTGTGTATTACCTTACTCAATGAACCGTTATGTTTTGCCATTTCTCTCTACACACGCCGCGGGTCCCCTTACATCAACATGTTTCTACGGTGGCCCTGAGCGGATAAACGCGTTTTCGTCACTATGTTGTTCTTCGTGATAAGAAGCTATAGCTAAAGTCAGCGAATAAAACACTGACACAATAATATTCGCAATAACATCGTTTTACTGAATCAAGTAAACCTAATTTCTTACTTTATCTTTGTAAAGAAACCTCATTGCTTAACTGGCTACTCTCTGCTGTCTCAGACGATGACATCACTTCCTGTCTGCCATCGCAACTTCTGTTGGGTGCAATTCACAATCTCACCACTAGATGCCGCTAAACATCACACACTGCACCTTTAAAATGAACTGCTTTATATACGTATGCTATGATTTATCAAACGTATCTAATAGTTCTATCTTAGTATTCACATTTCCAATGTTTGTTTCCAAACTCTTATCGTGTAGCCTAGTTATCTATGTAAATAACGTTTGTTTGTGTTTCTACAAAAGTGCTGTGACGCCTTTTCTGCCGTGAGCAACATTACAGAGAAAGTTAATCCCTGAAGCCAATTCCCATGTAAGAGTGGTGCTCATTTATCTAATTAAACGCTTACCCGTCCAGGCGCATCGTCCTGTGATGGGAAGACGTGATGATGTTCAGCTGCTCCAGATCTCTGGAGTCACACTCTCAGAGCTAAATCTGATGAGCGCTGCCGTTCTCTGTCTGTACAGCCGAGGCCGAGCGGCGGGACTTCATTATCAGCATCAACTGCACACTGACGAAGGTGTCAGAGAGCGTTAAGTGTTTGTTCTAATTAACATGCATAACAGACCAAGGACATTTGAAAGAGCCGGACTAAATATCACTTTCAAGTTTAAAGAACCATTCATCTCATATTAAAAATTTATACAATATGCATATCATATACATAATATATATACACGTGTAGGGTAGAGTGGGGGAAAACGCCCCCCTTAAGGAAAATGTGACATTACAGTGAAACAAAACATAAATGTGACTAGAATTGCCATCCCGGTTTTGAGTGACTATGGCAGGAGTTATTCACCAAATATTAAAATTGCTCAGCCTTCATAATTAATTAGTATTTTCACTGAAAATATTTTTGTACAAAGGGGGCGTTTTGCCCCAGCGGTGGGGTAAAACGCCCCCCAAGGTGGGGTAAAATGCCCCCTTTCTTACAAACCAGTTTGCTTCATAGATCAACAGCAAAATTAACAGACAATAGTTTTTAATCTCTAAAGGTAAAAGGCAAGTAATGTATCAACATGTATATATATTAATATTTATTTCAGCAATGTTCAAAATAGGCAAAATTAACTACCTTCCATCAGTGAGCTAACTGTGTTAGCAAGCTAGCTAGTTAATGCTCACTTGAGGTAATTTTTTCATGTTTTGTTCAAATATTTAGATTTTACCACCTAGTTATACTGCATTAAGTGTAAAACAAAGGATTTGATAGACAGAAATATTTTATTATAGTAATTATGATAGAGAAACTATGCCCCCGGGGGGGGGGGGGGGGGCGTTTTACCCCTCAGCGTAGGGGGCGTTTTACCCCACAAGCTATGAGTTTTTAAAAAAATGTTTAATTTTTTAAATATAATTATATTCCTTATAAATAATATATGATCTCAAACTACAGACTTCACTATTCATCTATCATACATCACTGCGATATCCTGCAGAACAATATTCTCTTAAACACTTATTTACTAATATCTGAAAATTATAGCATTTACCATGTAATACTCTTCTCTTCAAATGTGTCGCTGGTGTCAGCTTCTCCATAGAGATTTGTATATCCCCGTTATCAACGTAGTGCATAGCAACAGTAAAAATGTATCTTGACTACTTTTAGTGGTTATTTTGGGAAAATGTGGTGGGGGGCGTTTTACCCCACTCTACCCTATATGCACACTACTGGTCAAAAATGTTAGAACACCTCCATTTTTCCAGTTTTTATTGAAATTTAAGCAGTTCCAATGAATAACCTGAACTGGTATAAAGGTAAGCGGTAAACTGCAAAGTGTAGGTGACCAAACACTGACAAATAATGTACATTTCAGAGCTATACAAAAAGATATGTTTCAGTGTGCTAAGCATGAGTTCTGCTTGGTTCAGCATAATCTAACGTTTGTTTCTGAGTGAAGAGTATCTGAGGCCACATTTACACATAGCCGGGTATTTAGAGAAACGAATATTTCTCCCCCTCCGTTTTCAAAAATAACATCGTGCACACAACATCGTTTTCAAAAAAGTTGTCGTTTACATCAACCCGCATAAATACGCCGTCGAGCAACATCATAATAATGCCAAACCTATGGGCGGCAGTGTAGGGAGAAGGATAAAGCCATGCAAGCCAATCAGAATCCTCAAAATCGACAACAACGAATAGCACGAGCGACTTCCAGTTCCTTTCAAAACAACAGACATGGCACGAGATTCGTTTGTGTGGACAGACAGCGAAGCAAATGCAAACAGGCCAAAAACGTTTGCACAAAAGTAAAAATGAGTACCACCTTAACAGCATCCATGACCGAATAGTAGCCAAACAAACTCTAAACATAGGGCGCTCACATGACGTAAGCATTTTCTGGCGCATATTGTGACGTTTGAGAACCTAAAACTCCGTTTCTCCCAGTTGACACGGCAGCACATAACCGGCGTTTTCAGAAATCTCCACTTTGGCCGGAGTTTTTAGAAATAATCGTTTTCTTGGATAAAAACGGCGTTTTCGTGTAAATGACAGGCCAAAACGCAGGGAAATATCTGCGTTTTCCCATCGTGTAAACGGGGCCTGAGTTTGTTAATTAACGCCATTTAAAGATATCTTTCCGTGATATCCGGCCATGAATTCCTGTTTCACAGGAGTATAAATATGAGGAAACTCAAAGGCAAAATTGGCTTAATCATCCATCAGAGTGAGTAAAACCAAAGAATATAGTTCTGATGTGCAGCAAAAGATTGTTGAGCTGCACAAAATAGAAAGTGGTTGTAAGAGTAATTGCCTAAGCATTGAAAATTCACATTTCCACCATCAGGGGCCTGGAAGAGGACGCGTGTCTATATCATCTTAACGCACACAGAGGATGATCGATGATAGTTAAAGTGGCCAAGGACTCTTCAAGGATCAATTGCAGAAATGTGTTGTTTTGTTTGGCATAATTATAATAAAGTGAGTCGTGATAACAGACCTGTTGAAAGCATGCGGTATTGTATTGATATTTGAACAATAATCTTAAAGGTACAATATGTAGGTTTTCATCGCATTTTCAAAACGATAACCAGGGTTCTCAAGTCTCACGCATTGGCCGTGAGACACACGCAATTCAACCAGTTCACACGCTCACACGCCACACCGTGTATTTCTCACGCTAAAAAAGGCAATGCCAAGTTGTCCTGCAAGCTTTATATATAACGTTGTATACGAGGTGCAGGCACACAAAGTGAAGTTTCCTGCCGCCAGCACGTATCTCGGCCAGATTGCGTTCGTTACTAGGCAACATAGATGCGCGAACACACGAAAGTTGACGGAACATTCTCGGCCACCGTACGCTCGTTACTAGGTAACCAACAACATCGCGCGAACACACGTCGTGATGGAGAAGGTAAGTTGGAAGAAAGCTCGTCTAACATTTTTAGGCTAGAACATTTAATATATAGCCCATCGTATACATTATTATTGATGCAGTCAAAAACTCTACAACTACTTTGCAACCAGGCCAGAAGCTTTGGCTCAGTTTGGCTAGCTTACGTTATCTGAAACTAAGGGAAATGTTAGTGGGTATGGGAAGGAATGAAGATGTATTTCTTCATTTTATTTGAAATATTATATAATTGTATATATTATACTGTATTAATAGTCTTTCTAGTTACATTAAGGCTACATGTATTAAAGCAGAGTGCTCTGGGTAATATTTTAATTTAAATGTCTGGCATCGAGCCACAGTGCTTCAAGTGGGAGCCCCCTAACATTAAAATGTGCAACAAACACTTACAACACAAAACACATTTCATAAGCTGGAGAGTATACTCTTGTGTACACACACACACACACACACACACACACCTTAATACTCTAATATGTCATTTGTTCACAATGTCCCACCACACAATAAATCATTATACCATTTCGACTAGACACATTCAAACTGTTTGGAGCAGTTTGTTATATTTTTGTAATTTTTGTATATTTGTAATTTTGAAATATAACATTAAAAAGTATATTTGATGTGATGAATTGCTCTGACATTTATCAGATTTACCAACTGTTATAATTTCAATTTGTGCTGGTTAATTATGAACAATGGTTATAATTGGGGGGCGGGGACGAACAGGGGCGGGGCTCCATTAGGGCTCCTCCCCTAACCGCATGTGATCTCACTCCAAGCTTTTGATAAAACCTGAGAACCCTGGATAACAAAGGCGACGCGTGATGACGCTATGACGGAGAGGGGAACGACGGGAGATGTCGTTTTCATCATCCAGAGATGTGGTATAACTCTAATAGTTCACGAATCATGTTCGCGGATGAGGTAACACATTAGTTTTTGTATTACCTGTACGTTGGATCACACTCTTTTATGTCTATTAGCGGCTGTAGACAAGGCAAAACAAAATTTGCAGCCGCGAGGGACTAAACACTGAGAGACTGGAAACACTGCGACGCGCAGAAACGCGAGCTCTCTCCATCCTGACCACGCCACACCGATGCTGATCTTGAACTTGTTTTATTTCTCAGTTTTTCCCAAAGCCTGCTTGTCTCAGTTGATCTACGTTTACGTTTTTTTTGTTTTTGTACTCGCCGATCAATAATCAATAATCAATAATCATGATGACTGAACGGCACAACAGCGCCATCCGAGATACTGTCTCATATAGATTCTCATTAGCGGCTAACGTATAGCGGCCCATTGAAGCGGACGCTAATGAGGCATCTATGTATATATATCTATGGTTTCTATGAGCGGACACCGAGGATATCGCAGATATTACGTCATTGATAGGCAACAATGACGAACGACGAGCCATTATTTAAAACCATTATTAGAATCTCTCTGGATTTACAAATCCTTGGGAATAATGTAAGTACACAACTGCATGAAATATATCACACTGAGCAAGTGGTTTTTGAATATTTTAATACAAAAATCTTACATATTGTATTTTTAAACATTTACAAGACATAAGTAAACAATAAATAGGGGGAAAAAATGGGAACTTTTTTCCAAAAGTAATTCTTCTGAGAATATGGCTGAAGTGAAGACAGCTTTGATGGAGCAGTGGGTCATTCTGAGGCTGATGCTAATGCCAATATGAGCCTGAAGCTCCACCACACACACTCCATCACACACACTGCACCACACACACTGCACCACACACACTGCATAACACATGCCCTAAACCTGGCTGTTATAAAGGCAATAGAACAAGCACCAGGACTGGGTGTTAAAACCCTTGCAGTTCTGCTTGATCCAGTCTCTCACACTAAAGCCTCAGTCAAACACACAGGCTGCTGTGAAAAGCCTCATTGCAGAGAGCGCAGAAAATATAAAGGCCGTGAAATGACAAGCCGACATCAAAGACACAGCGCTGATGAAAGCAGACTGTGTTATTTACTCGTGTTGTGTGCACCTGGGTCAAAAAGTTGCACTTAAACACACCGCAAAGACTACAGCCAACGGCGAATTAACATGTACGTTCTGCATCTGTGTGAGAGGAAATAACTGTCTATATCAGCATTCAGCAGACGTATATATTCGCCATTTAAGCGGGGACACCTGAACTAGGACTGCGGATATATCCAAACTCAAACCCGTGGGCTTGGTGAGTCAGCGTTAAGACTTGAGGCCGTCGGAAACAGCCGGACACAAGCTGTCAATCCCCTGATCCCAGCAGAGCCCGCCGGAGCGCAGACCCACTCAGGCACACCCGTGGCAGTGTGTGTTTGCTTATTACATTACACGTGGATCATGTGTGCATATTTTCTACTACTGGACAGTCAGGCTGTAGAAACCAGAAAGATGTAAAAGGCGATTGCAGTGGAGGGTCAACAGCACCTCAGTGACACAAACACTGGTTTAATGTTGATAGCTGATCATGTTCGCTGTGCCAGGAACAATCTCTCTCAATAACGTCACCTACAGTTCAGGAAACATGTCTTACAAAAGCACATAACCGAAGCCTTGTTCAGACTGTCAGTCCAAATCCAATTTTTGCGCATTTCGATTGGAATCCTGTCATATTAACAAGTGTGAATGGCAAGAAATCCCATGAAATCGGCTTCAGTTAGACTGCTCTGGTTGGGTTTCATGTCAGATGTCGCAGAAACAAAGCTGTGTTGTTGTGGATGTGCAGGTGAGGCAGAGAAATATAACCTAACGGACACATCTCCACATTTCCTTCATCGATGCAGGCCAGCCAGAAAGGCACATGCAGGAACAAATCAATATTTGAAGAAATCATGCGGGAAATGGGACAGAGAGGCTTCCACCAGTCGTGGCTTCAGTCCTTACAACCTAATATAAAGAAATAAATGATGCATATGATAGAAGTGGGGCAGGAAGAATTACTTGTCCATTTTAAGAACAGCTTATACTACGTTTTGCAGGAAAAGCCGAGCGTTTGGCCATTAGTTGCTATGGACAGTGCGGTTGTCGAGGAGGATCATTGGGAGACAGGGAAGTGGAGAAACTTCTCAAGAATAGCCGTCACACTATAGATAACACAGAGACGAAAAGATATAACAAACAAACATGAAAATAAGAATAATTTATTTTCCTTGAAACACGGTACCACTATTAATTCTAAAAAATTATCAGTTGAATAATGAAAACATATGAATGTAAAATATGTAGTATGTAATGTATCTGTTTAATCAAAGACTGTAATAAACATTTCGTGGACATAAATAGCAATAATGAAATGACTCAAATCTGACTTAACAGTGCTACTATGTGCTGTACTTCATGCAACAGTTTTCAAGCATACCCTAAATTAATCATCTTCTGTGATGCTTTCAGAGAAAGTATATTACATGTCATATTTATAAAACTGTTGTATATTTCTGGACTGCACTTTTTTTGTTTATATCAACTGTGGAAGAACACATTTTACGAATCTATTTCAGATATGCTTCCTTACATAAACATAACGGTGAAGAATGCTGATTTTATCATTAGACTGATTTCAGATGATTATTGAGTTTCCAGCCAGAGATTCCTGCCAGACCTGTTTTTCCATTGTAAGTTAAATGAGTCAGATCACTGAGACTCTCACCTTTTGTTCTGCAAATGGCTTTCGGAGCCCCTGGCCCAGACGTTGAATCGTTAGGCTGATTGGATTAGCAATGCAATAGACTGTTATGCTGATTGAATTAGGATTGGCCAGACCCTCAGTCTAGGGTGTGTTACCTAAACCTGTATACTCATTTACATGCTTTATTCAGAGTCTCCACCTCTATGTAATCCCTCCCCTCTTTGGAAAGTATAATTACAATGAATACTGTATTATGATCAGACTTGAGAAAAAACTACAGCCGCGAAGATCTCAATAAAGACTTTCTTCTGCTTAAAAGATCCAACTCAAGCCTCCTGGTTTATGCTTCGATGAAGGAGTAAAGTTTCCAACACAGTTCATAGACTTGACAAAAAACAGCAGAAAGTGTAAAAGTAAAACGGGGAAGTACTTCAACACGACAGTGATGTTCTCCTACAGATTCAGGATGATCAGCTCGCACACGAAATTAAAATGGCCATTTCTTGCATCAGTGAGGACTCAAAAACCCCGGCAATTTCTGAATATGCCACATTAGTTAGTAGTGTGTTAAACTGGTGGTTATGGTAAGGGGCGGGACATTTCCCAAACATACTCAAAGCGCTCGACCAATCACAACACACTGATCCAGCCGACCAATCAGAGCACAGTGTGCTTTTCAGAAGGAGGGGCTTCAGAGAGACAGGAAGTAAACAGAGCGTTACTGACAGACTGGGAAGAGAGGAGCCGCAACAACAGTAACTAAAGCCAGTTTTGAAGTTAACACATAAGCAATATTCAACGGCTGATTTCTGCAAATTTATTAACGCTGTATTGTTTACAGTCAGTGGCTGAGATGCTTGGAGTGGAGTGAGAAAAATATGCATCAGTGACTCTGAAGAAAATGCTTTATACTATAAATAGTTATAATAGACATTAAAATCATATAGTAAAAGTTTAATTTGTATGGGACATTTTTTTAACATTTTTGTTGAAAGAGATTGTCTGTTTGAGATTTTCTTATCTAGAGGGGAGGAAGCGAAGTGCATAAGTTTTGGATGTAGTATTAGTTGAGGTTAACTCTGAGTTGGGTTTGCCATTCCTTGTCTTGAAACCGTTCACTGATTTTGGACAATAGCGCAGTAAAAGGAAAGAAAGAAGAACTGCCGAGAGCCCACCGGGTGTCCCGAGTCGTCATTGTGTTACTTGAACAGTATCAAAAAACACTATACAATGGAAAGCAGTCTTTTATTGCAAAATAGGCTCTCCATTCACAAATGCTTCCCTGTAACACTATATAGATTTAGATTAAAAAATGTGTATAAAACGAGAACCCCCCCCCCCCCACGTCACCACGTCTTCTTTTCACATATAAAAAAAAGAAAAAAAAAGAATAAAGAAGTTTCGTTAAAGTTACAAACAAAGACTTTAACCTAAAGCAATAAATAAAACAATGTGAAACAATGCTCTTTCAGAACAAAAAGGGCATTCTTGACTTGAGTCGCGATTTGAAATAGAAATAAAAACAATGACTACTACTGTATTATTCCATGTAAAACCCTCCTATGAATGACGGCTGATCTTTTGGTTAATGGTGGCTTACACTCCACGCTGTCTCTCCACTCTGGACATCACACCATGGTCTATCAACTAGTGTAAAACTTTTTTGTTTAAAAAAAACTGTGCACATATATACAATTTTTTTCCATTAACATCATAACAATCCAAGCATATAATCTTTGAGTTCAGTAAAATTCTAGAATAATCATTTAAAATGGGGGATATAAGATAAGTCCTTCACAATAATAACTTCACAGTAATAATTGTATCCTCTGTAATATTTGAGTCATTGTTCAAATTTTCAAACAAGCAGTCACTTCCTCAACATGTGTAGGGTAGAGTGGGGGAAAACGCCCCCCTGGGGTAAAACGCCCCCCACCTGTTTTTCCCAAAATAACCACTAAAAGTAGTCAAGATACATTTTTACTGATGCTATGCACTACGTTGATAACGGGGATATACAAATCTCTATGGAGAAGCTGACACCAGCGACACATTTGAAGAGAAGAGGATTACATGGTAAATGCTATAATTTTCCGATATTAGTAAATAAGTGTTTAAAAGAATATTGTTCTGCAGGATATCGCAGTGATGTATGATAGATGAATAGTGAAGTCTGTAGTTTGAGATCATATATTATTTATAAGGAATATAATTATATTTTAAAAATTAAACATTTTTTTAAAAACTCATAGCTTGTGGGGTAAAACGCCCCCTACGCTGAGGGGTAAAACGCCCCCCCCCCCCCCCCCCCCCCCCCTGGGGGCATAGTTTCTCTATCATAATTACTATAATAAAATATTTCTGTCTATCAAATCCTTTGTTTTACACTTAATGCAGTATAACTAGGTGGTAAAATCAAAATATTTGAACAAAACATGAAAAAATTACCTCAAGTGAGCATTAACTAGCTAGCTTGCTAGCACAGTTAGCTTACTGATGGAAGGTAGTTAATTTTGCCTATTTTGAACATTGCTGAAATAAATATTAATATATATACATGTTGATACATTACTTGCCTTTTACCTTTAGAGATTAAAAACTATTGTCTGTTAATTTTGCTGTTGATCTATGAAGCAAACTGGTTGGTAAGAAAGGGGGCATTTTACCCCACCTTGGGGGGCGTTTTACCCCACCGCTGGGGCAAAACGCCCCCTTTGTACAAAAATATTTTCAGTGAAAATACTAATTAATTATGAAAGCTGAGCAATTTTAATATTTGGTGAATAACTCCTGCCATAGTCACTCAAAACCGGGATGGCAATTCTAGTCACATTTATGTTTTGTTTCACTGTAATGTCACATTTTCCTTAAGGGGGGCGTTTTCCCCCACTCTACCCTAAATACAACCCCCACCAAGTTTACAAGCTTTTTTAAAGTTATGAAGAGTTCATAAAGTGCACTGCTGCCTTGCATTATTTATCCAACAACCAGGATAAGGAGCCCGTGTTCTCGGGATTTTAAACAAAAAGTGCCATTCTTACTAGGGTCCATCAAAACCAAGGGTTCATCCCTTAGACAGGTTTCAGAAGAACACTGGTTCATTTTCTGGACCCATAAGAAACCTTTGTAAAAACTGCATTCGAAAATCATCAGTTCTGCTTTTATGAACCAGTCCTTGTCCACCTTCTTCTTCTGGTAAGTACAAAATGTCACGGTTTGGGTTTTCTTGTCATTGTCATGTTTCTGTGTTTTGTCATGTGATTCCCTGTTTGTCATGTGATCCTGCTATGTGTCTTGTCATTGGTTAATCGTTTGATCATTGTTCACAGGTGTTCCTTGTCTTGTAATTAGTCTATGCATTTAAGCCCTCATGTTTGCCCTGTGTCCTTGTCGAGTATTGTTTGTTCTCTTACGAGAGATACTCTCGTACTGCGTAGAATACGCTAGGGGAAAATCCTTTTCCACGAGAATACTGAAGCCAAAAAATTATCCTTTAATTTTGTATTAATGTAAAACGCGTTGCGGCAGCATACAGACATAGGCGAGGCAGCTCGCGCGCCTATTGGCTGGTCTGCTGGCAACTGCTTAAGCCTATCGAGCGAGACCTAGGGCCCTATCTTGCACCCAGCGCAATTGACTTTGTACACCGACGCATGTTTCATTCCTATTTTGCACCCGCGCAAAGCGCGCTTTTCCCTCCACAGAAGCACGTCGCTAAACTAGGGAATGAACTTGCGCTCTCTGGGCGGTTCAGCGCAAAAAAGGAGGCGTGTTTTGGCGCAAACGTTCCCTGGTGCTATTTTACTGTTCCATAAAACAATTGCGCCACTGGCCAGAAAAAACCTAGTCTAAAGTCAGTGGCGCGTTGCGCGTTGTTCATTATGCTATTTTAAGGGCGCATGCTTGACCATAATGTATAGAGTGCACAAACGCTCATACACTGTGATTCTCTAATCTACACAGAAGCAGCAGTTTTCATTTTTGCAAATCATATTATTACAAACGATAGATAGATAGATAGATAGATAGATAGATAGATAGATAGATAGATAATTTATTATAAATATAATAATTTATTATAAAAGCATACATCTAGCTTACACATTTACCCACATTATTATATGCCTGTTTAGCCGAAGCTAATTTGGGTGTGTTTCTCCCATCCCCAATGTCACTTCTCTCTCTTTTACGGCCGTGAAGAGAGCGTTGCTCTCCTCGGCTGTGAACCGCTCTTGACGCGCGCCTGGCAAATCCGCCGTTATAATAGCAATACGCCAAGGAAAAAGTGCGTCTGCTCTTAAAGGGAATGTGAGATGATGCTCTGATTGGTTTATTTCACGTTACGCCCAAACCACACCTATGAATAATGAAGCTACTTCAGACCAACCCCTTTTAGATTTGCGCCCGGCGCAAGAGTCATTTATCCCGCCGGGAAAATAGCAACAGCGCCAAGACCCGCCCACAAAGTTACTTGCGCTTTGCGCTTTGACACTTGCGTTTCAGATCGTTAAAATAGGGCCCCTAGAGTGACGTCAGACCCAATGAGGGCGCTTCGCGCCCTCTGCGTCACGTCCCGCCGAGACGGGCGTGGCTTAGGTCTATAAATACCGCTCGCAGGCATTATTTCTCCGATTTTTCATCCTTCAGCGAAGCAACTCACATCGCTGGATCCGAGAAGAAGCCGCGCTGTTGAAGAAGCACCTCAGCGGGACGAGTCGACGAAGCTGCTGGCCGCGCCGCCTTCATCGCCTTCCTGCTGCGCTATCCAGCGCCCATATCCTTTTTTGCACTGTGTGTGTGTGTTCGCCGGCGCGACTCACACTATCTAAAAGAGCTGCGTCTTTTTCAAGATGCCTGCTTGTGGCTCGTGCAAAGCCGCACTCAGCGACGGGGACCGCCATGTCATCTGCGCTTCCTGCCTGGGTCAAGAACATGCAGCTCTCGCGCTCGCTGATGGCGGCTGCCATCACTGCGAGCTGTTGCCATTAGCGACTCTGAGGACTCGCTTGGCACTGTTCAACGAGACTGCGCCCACACCTGCTGTTGTGCCGCGCCGTAAAAAGCGCCGCGCTCAGCGAATCCCGGAGCCCTCTCTCAGCCGTCAAAGCTCGCCGGTGCGCCCGCCTGCTTCTCCGGTTTCATCAGCTTCACTTCCGGACGGACAGCGGCCGCGGTCTGCCGCCGCTTCTGTCGATGACGCTGATGAGATCGACGCGCTGCTACGAGAGGGGGATTCCTGCTCTCTCATAGCATCAGGCAGTGAGGATTGGGCGAGCTCTGAGGATCCCGCCCCCCCCCTGCCCGTGCTTCTACGGGAAAGAGAGCGAGCATTGAGGCGGAGCTCATGCGCGTGCTCACTCAGGCCACGGCGAGCCTCGGCCTCGAGTGGATTACGCCTGAGCAGCCTGCTCACAACCGGCTGGACGGCTACTTCCTGCCTGGGGAGCGCGTTTCACCTGCATCCAAGCCAGCGCCCTTTCTTCCTGAGCTTCATGAAGAAGTCGCTAAGTCTTGGGGCTCCCCTTTTTCGGCCAGGACACGATCCTCTGTCTCTTTGGCGTTCTCCGCTGTCGACGACGCAAAGAACAGAGGCTACCACTCCCTACCGCTGGTCGAAGAGGCTATTGCAGCGCACTTATGCCCACCCTCTGCTGGACGGCGTGCTAAGATGGCGCTGCCCTCAAAAGCCTGCCGCACGACGTCAGCCCTGCTCCGCCGCGCTTTCTCCGCCGCCGGGCAGGCCGCGTCAGCGTTGCACACTATGGCCACGCTCCAGATATACCAGGCCGATCTCCTCCGCCAGCTGGACGAGAGAGGACCTGACGCAATCTGCGTGCCGGACTTGAGGAGCGCTACAGACTTCGCTCTTCGCGCCACCAAGTCAGCAGCACAGGCCATTGGACGGAGCATGGCCTCGCTCACCGTGTCTGAGAGACATCTGTGGCTTACGCTCTCTGACATGACTGAGTCAGAACGCACCGCGTTCCTCGACGCACCGCTTTCCCCTGCCGGCCTCTTCGGAACCTCGGTCAAAGATTTCGCCGATAGGTTCGCTGAGGTGCAGAAAGCGACCCAGGCCATGAAGCACTTCCTCCCGAAGCGCTCCGGTTCTGCAGCAGGCCGTGCGAAACCGTCTGCTCAGAGCTCACAGCCTAAGCCTCCGCCCGCCGCCTCCTCTTCTCAACGCCGCCAAACCCAGAGCTCGAGACCGCGCTCTCGCTCATCCGGCCACCGCCCCGCCCCGCGTGGCCCGCGGCAGAAGATTGCGTTGAAGCCAGAGGCCCCGAAATCGTCCTAGCACGCCTAGGAAAGCGACGGTGTCCAAGTCCCGCTGCGGCCGGACTTCCACCAAAGCTTGCCGCTCGTCCAGTTCCAGGAAATGTGACTGGTCCAGCGTATTTAGCAGCCAACAAGCCGGTTCCATTACCCGCTTGCCTGCACACAAAAGCCGTTTTACGGCTACCCAGATAAATCCCTTAAAGAGTGTATTTTCTGGTGTCCCGGCCACGGCCGACGGTGTTTCATGTGTAGAAAAAATGCCCACTACTCAGTGCCCATTCCTACACACAAGCACAGCCCTTCACACAGGGCCCGCGCACATAAAATCGACTCAGATCGATTGCGCTTCAAATGTAGCAAAAGTGCCCACTACCCAGTGCCCACAAACGCTACTTCCCACATGTCTCACGGTCCCTGTAAACACAGGACCAGTATGCATATGCTCTGCTCACGCGAGCAATGCTGTAAAGGTGGTGTATGTGCCCGCTGCTCTGCGCCCACGCCCACACACAGACATGAAACCAGCCCAGCCCTCCTCCTCTCAGCTAAACACTGCGGAGGAGTCGAGCGCGGGCATTCTGCCCGCTGTTATCAGCGCGCCCCCTGCCTCAGATGTCATGAGCGCGACGCTTATGTCACAGCACACAAAAGCCGCTGTATCGCGAGCCGATCAGAGCGTGCTTCGCATCCAGCCCCTAGCTACTCGCGCACCTGCGTGGGAAAAGCTTCCCGGGGTTTCGAGATGGGTGCTGAACATCATAAAAGAAGGCTATTCGCTGCAGTTTCGCCGACGCCCTCGCCGCTTCATGGCGCGCGTCGAGACCACGGTAGAATCGAAAGTAGCTCATCTACTTCGAGCCGAGATTTTGAAACTGTTGAGCAAAGGGGCTATAGAACCCCTATCTCAAGCTCAAAGCGAAGGGGGGCTTTACAGCAGATACTTCCTGGTGCCCAAAAAAGACGGGGGTCTCAGACCCATACTAGATCTGCGGCAGCTGAACAGAGCGCTTATGAAGCGCCAGTTCAGGATGCTCACAACCAGAAAAATCCTCGCGCATGTCCACCAGGGGGACTGGTTTGTGTCAATAGATCTAAAGGACGCGTATTTTCAAATACAGATAGCGTCACGTCACAGGCGATTTCTAAGATTCGCCTTCGAGGGCCAGGCATATCAGTACACAGTCCTGCCTTTCGGCTTGTCCCTGGCACCCCGTACATTTACGAAGTGCATGGACGCAGCGCTCGCACCCCTCAGATTACGGGGCATACGAGTGCTGAACTATCTGGACGACTGGCTGATTCTAGCCCAATCTCACTCAGAGCTCGTAGAGCACAGGACCATTTTACTCGATCACCTCGAGAATCTCGGTCTCGCAGTGAACTGGGAAAAGAGCTCGCTTTTCCCCAGACAGATTATATATTTTCTGGGAATAGAGCTGAACTCGCTGCTAATGACAGCACGCCTGTCATCTCAGCGCACATTGGACATTCGGCGCGCAGCCGGCTCGTTCCGCTGCGGCGCGATAGTCCCTCTCAAAGCCTTTCAAAGGATGCTCGGTCTGATGGCCTCAGGATCTTCAGTTCTCCAGTTGGGCCTTCTGCGCATGCGCCCACTGCAGTTCTGGCTCAGAAAGAGAGTACCACGCACAGCGTGGGCCTCCGGTCGGCTTCGCGTCAAGGTCAATCAAGCATGCATTGCAACTTTGAAACCTTGGGAGGCAAAAGACTGGTACCAATCAGGTGTAAGCCTGGGGACTTCCTCGAGAGTGATGGTGGTGTCCACGGACGCATCCACCTCGGGATGGGGAGCGCTGCTCGAGGGCAGACCGCTTTTTGGCCAATGGTCAAAGCAGGAGAAGCTCTTACATATCAACTGCCTCGAAATGTTGGCAGTGAGCAAAGCGCTCACGCGCTTTTGTTCCCTCATAAAGGGACACCACGTGCTAATACGTTCAGACAACGTCTCAGTGGTGTCCTACATAAATCGCCAGGGCGGCCTCAGGTTCCTGACTCTGTACAGGCTAACCAGGCGCCTCCTGATATGGGCCCGCAGCAATCTGCTCTCGCTGAGAGCAGCGCACGTGCCAGGGCTCCTAAATATAGGACCAGACAGACTGTCCAGGAACCAGGTTCCGACAGGAGAATGGTCTTTGCACCCACAGACAGTCCAGCTGCTGTGGAAGAAATTCGGCAGAGCGGAAGTAGACCTGTTCGCGTCTCAAGAAAACGCTCACTGTCCAGAATTTTTCTCGAAGAGCAAGGACGCGCTGACCCACGAGTGGCCTCGCCGTCCTCTCTACGCTTTCCCCCCCGTCTCCCTCCTGACTCAGGTGGTAGAACGGGTCAGGGAAGAAGGATGCTCAGTGCTGCTTGTAGCCCCACTTTGGATGAGCCAACCTTGGTTCCCAATTGTGATGCAGTTAGCGAGCACCGCCCCGTGGCCAGTGCCTCTGAGGTGAGATCTCCTCTCTCAAGCCAACGGCTCGATTTGGCATCCTCACCCAGAGCTGTGGTCCCTCCATGTGTGGGCCATCAATGGGTACCCG
Organism: Rutilus rutilus; assembly: GCF_951802725.1. NCBI lineage: Eukaryota > Metazoa > Chordata > Actinopteri > Cypriniformes > Leuciscidae > Rutilus > Rutilus rutilus. Next base: position 41,400,862 of record NC_140214.1, on the reverse strand, counting down.
CTGACCTCCCACAGGGAGTGTTAAACACTATCACACAGGCCAGAGCTCCGTCTACGCGACGTCTCTATGCCTCAAAATGGTCAGTGTTCTCTAGCTGGTGCACAGCTCGTGGTGTGTCACCCCTGCATTGCGGTGTGACGGAGGTTCTCTCCTTCCTACAGGAGCTGTTGGATAAGGGCAGGTCCCCTTCCACGCTCAAAGTCTATGTAGCGGCCATAGCAGTGTTCTCTTCGACCACGCTCGGCCAGTCTATTGGAAGGAACGATTTAGTCATTCGCTTCCTTCGAGGAGCTAAGAGACTGAATCCTCCCAGACCTCCCACAGTCCCTATATGGGACCTTTCTACGGTACTGGAAGCCATGAAAGGTCATCCATTTGAGCCCTTGCAGAAGATTGATCTTAAACATCTGTCTTTCAAGACGGCGTTTCTTCTGGCTCTCGCTTCAGTGAAGCGCATAGGGGACTTACACGCGCTCTCAGTAAGCGCGACGTGCATGGAATTTGGGCCGAATGACTCTAGAGTTATACTCAAACCTAAGCACGGTTATGTTCCTAAATCCCTCAATACACCGTTCAGAGCACAGGTCATTTCCCTGTCTGCCCTGCCGGTCACTGAAGGAAATATGGACGAAAGCTCCCTTTGCCCAGTCAGGGCGTTAAGAGCTTATGTGTCTCGCTCGTCTGTTTTCTGACAGACGGAGCAGCTCTTTGTTTCGTTCAGCGGGCGTTCTAAGGGACTAGCCGCTTCGAAACAGACCCTATCCAGATGGGTAGTGGACGCAATAGCGCTAGCTTACACAACCAAGGGCATGCAGTGCCCGCTGGGTGTCAAAGCGCACTCCACGAGAAGCATGGCTTCATCGTGGGCATGGTCAAGTGGGATTGCCTTGCAAGATATTTGTATGGCGGCAGGCTGGGCCTCTCCGATTACATTTATAAGGTTTTACAACCTAGAGGTTCCCGCACTACAGGCCAGACTACTGTCGGTCTAGTATGGCCAAAATCTCATAACTGGCGCTGTCAGTTATGCAGCTATTGAGTATTGCAAATCCTTGCTCTATGCTGCTATAAGGAAGATAGTGGCTAACCCCCCTCTCTTCCAGGATTCCCTGTGAGTCCCCTGGGTTATTATGTACTGTATGAACTCCGGGCTGTCGCCCTTGAGTCTATGGTATCAGATCCCAGCACGCACGGCGTTTTACAGTAGGTTCCCCTAGCGTATTCTACGCAGTACGAGAGTATCTCTCGTAAGAGAACATACTCGGTTACTAACGTAACCTCGGTTCTCTCTAGAGAGAGGAACGAGTACTGCGTATCCTGCCGTGCATGCACGCGCTCTGGTTGCTTCGACTATGAAAAACCAGAGAAATAATGCCTGCGAGCGGTATTTATAGACCTAAGCCACGCCCGTCTCGGCGGGACGTGACGCAGAGGGCGCGAAGCGCCCTCATTGGGTCTGACGTCACTCTAGGTCTCGCTCGATAGGCTTAAGCAGTTGCCAGCAGACCAGCCAATAGGCGCGCGAGCTGCCTCGCCTATGTCTGTATGCTGCCGCAACGCGTTTTACATTAATACAAAATTAAAGGATAATATTTTGGCTTCAGTATTCTCGTGGAAAAGGATTTTCCCCTAGCGTATTCTACGCAGTACTCGTTCCTCTCTCTAGAGAGAACCGAGGTTACGTTAGTAACCGAGTACGTTCTATGTCCCAGTTCCAGTTTCCTGTTTTCAAGTTTAATGCCATGCCATGCCATGCTTTTGTTTTATGTTTGATCTTGTTTTTGAATTGTTTTGTTATTAAAGTTGCATTTGGGTTCTCAACCAGCTTGCCTCCAGTGAATCTTTCATAACATAAACAACCCTTTATCTTTTCAATTACTCTTCCCAGTTTTTTCATCACCCAAATAAACTCCATATAATTTAAAACACTTCTTTTCCATAAACCACCTGGAAGATCTCGTTTTCTATCTGTCTATTTTCCCAATTGATTTTTGCAGAAGAATTTGATGGAAATTCACTGGATACTCTTGTAACAGCCGGTATATCATTCAGACCTTTAATCATTACAACAATATCATCAGCATAAGCCGATAACTTCTGAGTTTTTAAACCAACCAATTCTTTTCTCAGTTTATGTAAAAGGTTCTAATGCATAGCATTCGGGACGACGAGCCACCTGGTCTGATCCCACAATTAACTTTAAAAGGAGCGCATAAGCCACCATTAGACTTCAACACACCCTCAATGTCACTATAAAAAGTTATTAAATTAAAACCTAATACTTTCAAAACTTTCCATACATAATCATGTTTAACACGATCGAAAGCTTTCTCTTGGTAAATTTGTTTAATAGAAACCTGGTGCTTCTTCAAAAGGCGGGCAAATTGATGCCACATTGGCAAAGGTGTGATTGCTCTCCTCGATAGCCTGCATGATTTCAGTCAGCCGTATATCATTCCTTACCCTGAACATTTCCGCCACAGCCAACTCCTGCTGGTCAGTCAGTACATGTGGGCGACCACCACCAGGTTGTCTTCTGTTAATTATGAGAGTAAAGCAGTATGCTGTCAATATTTTACTACTATAAATGACATAAAACTTTGACTATATGTTGTTCTTCTATACAGTAATGCCATTTACATTACTATGTTGTAAAAGTATGGTGAATAGTTACTGTACACTGTAAAAAATTTGTAACACTGCCCAATCAAAAATTTCAATTGACCGATAACATCTAAATTTTTCAATTGGCCCAAGTGAAATTCTGTAAATTCTAAAATTAAATGTACAGATTTTCACTTGGGCCAATTGAAAAATTTAGATGTTATCGGTCAATTGAAATTTTTGATTGGGGAGTGTTACAAATTTTTTACAGTGTAGCAGACTTACTGGTTTTCTTTTGTTGAGGAGCACCACCACCTCTTTGTTGAGGAGCACCAACACCTCTTTGTTGAGGAGCCTTTGTTGAGGAGCACCACCACCTCCTTATCGAGGAGCACCACCACCTCTTTGTTGAGGAGCACCACCACCTCTTTGATGAGGAGCACCACCACCTCTTTGTCGAGTAGCACCACCACCTCTTTGTTGAGGAGCCTTTGTTGAGGAGCACCACCACCTCCATATCGAGGAGCACCACCACCTCTTTGTTGAGGAGCACCACCACCTCCTTATCGAGGAGCACCACCACCTCTTTGTTGAGGAGACTTTGTTGAGGAGCACCACCACCTCCATATCGAGGAGCACCACCACCTCTTTGTCGAGGAGCACCACCACCTCCTTATCGAGGAGCACCACCACCTCCTTATCGAGGAGCACCAACACCTCTTTGTTGAGCAGCACCACCACCTCTTTGTTGAGGAGCACCACCACCTCTTTGTTGAGGAGCGCCAACACCTCTTTGTTGAGGAGCACCACCACCTCCTTATCGAGGAGCACCACCACCTCTTTGTTGAGGAGCACCACCACCTCCTTATCGAGGAGCACCACCACCTCTTTGTTGAGGAGCACCACCACCTCCTTATCGAGGAGCACCAACACCTCTTTGTTGAGGAGCGCCAACACCTCTTTGTTGAGGAGCACCACCACCTCCTTATCGAGGAGCACCACCACCTCCTTATCGAGGAGCACCAACACCTCTTTGTTGAGGAGCGCCAACACCTCTTTGTTGAGGAGCACCACCACCTCCTTATCGAGGAGCACCACCACCTCTTTGTTGAGAAGCACCACCACCTCCTTATCGAGGAGCACCACCACCTCTTTGTTGAGGAGCACCACCACCTATTTGTTGAGGAGCCTTTGTTGAGGAGCACCACCACCTCCTTATCGAGGAGCACCAACACCTCTTTGTTGAGGAGCACCACCACCTCCTTATCGAGGAGCACCAACACCTCTGTGTTGAGGAGAACCACCACCTCTTTGTTGAGGAGCACCACCACCTCTTTGTTGAGCAGCGCCAACACCTCTTTGTTGAGGAGCACCACCACCTCCTTATCGAGGAGCACCACCACCTCTTTGTTGAGGAGCACCACCACCTCTTTGTTGAGGAGCCTTTGTTGAGGAGCACCACCACCTCCTTATCGAGGAGCACCAACACCTCTTTGTTGAGGAGCACCACCACCTCCTTATCAAGGAGCACCAACACCTCTTTGTTGAGGAGCACCACCACCTCTTTGTTGAGGAGCACCAACACCTTTTGTTGAGGAGCACCACCACCTCCTTATCGAGGAGCACCAACACCTCTTTGTTGAGGAGCACCACCACCTCTTTGTTGAGGAGCGCCAACACCTCTTTGTTGAGGAGCACCACCACCACCTTATCGAGGAGCACCACCACCTCTTTGTTGAGGAGCCTTTGTTGAGGAGCACCACCACCTCTTTGTTGAGGAGCACCAACACCTTTTGTTGAGGAGCACCACCACCTCCTTATCGAGGAGCACCAACACCTCTTTGTTGAGGAGCACCACCACCTCTTTGTTGAGGAGCGCCAACACCTCTTTGTTGAGGAGCACCACCACCACCTTATCGAGGAGCACCACCACCTCTTTGTTGAGGAGCACCACCACCTCCTTATCGAGGAGCACCACCACCTCTTTGTTGAGGAGCCTTTGTTGAGGAGCACCACCACCTCCTTATCGAGGAGCACCTCGACTGAAAGCTCTTACAGCAGTTTGTAACTTACAAATTATCAGGCAACAATCAGACCATTGAAAATCTATGGGCATAATAAATGATTAATTGATTAAACATTAAGATTAGTTGAATTAAATGGTAGATAAATGTATTAACCTGAATGATAAGAGATCAGAAGTTTGATATTGATTACATTATGAAAGGCAGTTACTGTGAATGAACAGTTGATACAGATGAAACACATATTATGTGTATTGAAAATGATACTTTGTGATTTTTTTGTTTTGTACCAACACAATGTTTGAAAAAGTGCACTTCTGATGATCCGTTGTGATATTAGTTCTAAGAGTTTTGAAAATGTACCAATTGCCTGTGAAAATTGCGTCAAAGCAATTAAAAACTAAAACTGTAACAGATTGTTATTTAATGTAAATTGAAATGCTAACAAATGTCATTAAACTTTCAATTTATGTGATCATGCACTTTTTTTTAAATCTGCAAATAAATGGTTTACAATGATTAAAAGCTTAATAAATCATTAACAAACATTATCCTGAAGGAGGCTGTGTTGCCGAAATGCGTAGATCTACTTTTAACTGGTTTTAATGATTTACTTTACCACCTGAGTGCCTTGGAGTATTTTGTCGACATAATTTGATGGTTACGTCCAGTTCATTTAATGAGCACCAGTGGCTATGTGAAGACACCCGTGCAGCACTCTCTGCTTCTGTTATTTGCAAAAACATATAATGCTTACACTGTAAAAACATTAGGTGAACAATAAGTCATGATAACAACATATGTTTTTACATTGCTTTAACTCATCAAAATAAGTTGAGCAATTTTCAACCTGTTTTAAGTTATACAAGGTTCCACTTTTTTTAAAGTCAGTTTAATGCAATTTAAGTTGAAAGTTGATTGTGCTTAAAAATGTAAGGCATCAATTTTCTTTTTTTCTTTTTTTTACAGTGTAACGGATCAATAGTTAAAATATATTCAAATAACTATAGCACTGTAAAAAAAAAGTGATTAGTTGGCTTAACTTAAAATTGAGGAAACCTGTTTCCTTAAAATTATTAAGTAATACGCTTCATGTGTTATTGAAAAAATTAAGTTATGTGAACTTGACAATTCCACATAATTTTAAGACAACGGGTTTCCTCACTTTTTTAAGTTAAGTCAACTAATCACTTTTTACAGTGAGATGCTGGTTAATGCTTAAATAAACGTATGAAATATAACATAATGATTAATAGATCATTAATTAATGTAAATAAAATGAAACATTAAACTTCAATTCCTATATTGCCTAGTGCACTTTTACATTTACAAATGCTTTGAAAAACAAACAAAGTTGAATTAGTAATTTTACGCACTTCACACACTATTCAAGTTAACGTATTATTCAATAACTTATAACCACAGTCTGTAAAGGTCACATTTTGTCTGTGTGTGGAGACTCTTGCTCTGACCTGTTGGACTGAGCCTTTTTTGTTTTAATCTATCTAAATTTAGCAATTTGAAACTATTTAAAACAACTGTGGACAAAGAAGCTATATATTCAGTTTATATTGTATACAAAAGTAATAATCCACAAGAAGCCATGTTTTACAGTGAATTTAGAAGAGCTGAGAAGCGTTAGGCATGCAGCTTTTATATTGCCACACAATCTTCTAGAGCATACGAAAATAAATGTTTTTTTTTGTAAATTTATATAAATGAATAGCTTTCTCTAACAGATGGAGATTGCAGGGGGACAGCTGACTCTAAAAACTGCATCTAGTACAATAGTGTAGGCTTAAGTTTTTGTGTAAATTGTTGTATTAAAGTCCCCCTGTAGTCAATAATTGTATCCCTTAAAACCCCAAAGGGTTAATATCCCTTATTAACCCTTTGGTTAATCACCAAAATGACAAATTAAAAATAAATTTCCTTGAAACAATGATTCATGCCTTAAAATATCTTGAATGTAACTTGACACTCTCGCCTCATTTAGTATGCGTGGTTCTATGAATATGCAAATGAGCCCCGCCTCCACTCACTCACTCAGCTCAGAGATCCACTGGTTGACGATCACACGTTGATCTGATTGGTTACAAGGTAGTTTGTGACGTCAGAAACACCAGCGATTTCAAAGCGTGTTTTTGAGACTGTCTTTGGTTCACTGCAGTTTTAAGGAGAGAATACTCAGCAATGGTGTCGACTTATGAATTTGCATATTAAAAACACCACATAGACATATAAACTACATTAAAAGATAGATTTTCACCACAGGGGGACTGTAAGGTTTGTTGGGCCTTTAAAACTTCAAATCAGGGCATGTGATTTAGCCCACATCTCCACTCAGGCAACCCTTCATAGATCGTGTAAGCACTACATCAACACTGACACTTTCTGTTGCCTTTGTGGCTTCTGAGTACAAAGTGACTGATTTATTATATGAAGCAATCACAATAATGTCTGGGACCTCTGGGACGCAAAGGCGGCTAGTCCACTGTTTGACCACACGATGTCGTCAGTGTGCACTGTCCTGAAAAGTGTAGAGCGATGAACTATTTCAGGATACAGCAGAGAGGAAAGCCTCATTTCACCATCAGAGAATTCTTTCAAAAACATTTCAAAGAATTTAATTATTCCAAACTCTTGACTTCTACTTGCCTGCAGTGGATATTTGTTACAGAAATCTTGGCCAGAAATATATGAATACACCTGAACTAATAGGTGAATAATTAATATCTGCGATAAATCAAAGCAGAAAATAACTGGAACATGAGGGGCAGGAAAGAGTGAACAGGACTAAGAATATGAACAACAATGGACTTCATAATTCATAACATCATTAAAGACTTAAACTAAAGACATAAAGAAAATCTCAGCAGATGTGACAGTCTGTGGTTTCAGGGAACAGAAGTGAGAGAAGTGAGAGAAGAACAAGCTGCTGCAGGGCTCTAAAAAATGCTCTCTGATCACTTGAAGGTTTGCAAGTGTTTGATGCCCTAAATTATGCGACAATGATGTAACGCTCCATCTCTGTAGCTCAACCCCAGCTTCTTTTGCTCTTTGAGAACATGAAACTGCATGCCGACTCCTCAAGGGTTTTCTATTTCAACTCTGTGTTGAAATATCAGGAAGATATGTATTGCATGCCCTGGAACAAATGTAGTGGAATGACAGCATCTCTGAGCATCAAACCATTCTCCAAATTGGACATTATGTGAGATAAGTAATCTATTTAACGCAAGTCATCATTTATTGCATCAGACAATCAAACTGACACAAGAAAGTGGCTTACGTGGGCATATGGCTTCTCATTTACTAAAAGGGTTTTCTGTTCACCAATGCATTTCAACTAAACACTCCAAGACATCACACACCCTTAGTTGAAACCCATGTGCATTTCAAATTCAGAACGAAGGACTTGCTCAAGTTCATTATTTTAAAGTAGATGTTTTGACAGTGTCTAGTGAGTCTAAAATCATTTAAAAGTCTGAAATAATCTACTGTATTGTTCTCCCGTTTTGCTGATTTTCAAGTTATACAACTCATGTGTTCCAGTGATGCCACTACAGCCAGTCACTGTCATGATGACATTTACCTCGAGGCTCCAGAATGATTAGTCACATGGTATTTATATGGATCAAGAGATACTTTTTTTTATCCACGAGCAAAGATAGCAAAGTTAGCTAACCCTAACCTGACCAGCTGCCATTGGCATGAATGGAAGGTCATCTAACGGATAATGCTATTAAAGCAATACATAGTCACTATAACCAATCAATCTTTGGATGAATTTCAAATTCAGTTGTGGAGATTGATTCCACTTCAAAAAAAGGTTTTATTAAAAATAAAATAAAAGGCAAACTTAACTCAAATGCTTTGTTTAATTCAATTAAGTTAACTTAAGAGCAGAATATTTGAGTATTTACTTTCCTGGCTTTTGAGAAATTATTGCTTGTCCCCCTGTAGTCAATAATTTATATCTTTAAACTCATCTTTGATCACCACAATTTCACATTTTTCCTTGAAAAAATTTCTTTATGCCTTAAAATATCTTGAATGTAACTCAACTCCCTTGCCTCATTTAGTATGCGCGGCTCTATGAATATGCAAATGAGCCCCGCCTCCACTCACTCACTCAGCTCAGAGATCCACTGGTTGACGATCACACGTTGATCTGATTGGTTACAAGGTAGTTTGTGACGTCAGAAACACCAGCGATTTCAAAGCGTGTTTCTGAGACTGTCTTTGGTTCACTGCAGTTTTAAGGAGAGAATACTCAGCAATGGTGTCGACTTATGAATTTACACATGGTTTGTCTTAAAGCACATTAAAAACACCACATAGACATATAAACAACATTTAACGCTGGATTTTCACCACAGGGGGACTTTAAGAAAAACAGCATACTGCATATTTTTCAGTTAAACTGTTCTCCTAAACACAATTCCCCAAAACTTGTAGGACAACATACTGTTGTAAATGTATGTAAAAAAAAAAGAATCTTTCATCTGTCTCAAGAGTATATTTACACTAAGAGCAAATAGAGTGTCACTTAGGCAGAGGCCATACACTAACTCCGCCCAGCATTGCCCGGTTGGGCCAGGCAAAATGACAAAAGAAACCTGTCTGATAACAGTGTAAGTATGGGGGGGTATAGCTGTTCAAATCCTCCTTTTCAGATCGCATTCTTCTCCGTTCTCCCATCGCATATCAGCTCTGAGAGGCGAACTGTATATGTTAAATAAAACTGAAGAAATGATTGAGGAAGTGGAAATAAAATGCTTAATGGGTATTTAATAGGCTTATGATTTAAATCGGATGTAGTGTCCTTGGATTGATCGGACAGGCTGGCACACTGTGAAGCGTGCAGCTTATATTGTTACCACGGTACAACCATTCCTGAGCATTCAAAGAGTCCTGTCTGCCCTTTCTGAATTTCCCCCAGCGTGAAACTGTCACACAAGAGGCTTTATGTATCATAATGATTTTATGTATAATAGAGTTTTGACAGTTATATAATAAAGGTTTGAAAGGTCCATTTTATGCCTCTTATTATTTTAAGTGTGTATGTCTTTAAGAAATATATGGTTGGCCTGTCATGTGCTACAGGAAACACACCTGTATGAAGGGAGCAGCGTGGCAAACAAATGGACGTCACTAAATACAATAACCACTGTTCTGGATTATGGGCTTAGCTTTCCAGACACAAACTTCAGGGATTTGAATCATCATGTTATTGGACTGTATCTGAGGCATCATGAGTGAGGCATCATCATCTTGGCTGGTTGAGGACTGAACAGCAGTGTGGAACCAGACCAAGATTTTCCTGTCTCCCTTCTTTTGTCTCAGTCTCTCCTCATCCTTCTGTCTTCTTTTCTCTCCCTCGTCTGTCCTTACTCGCAGGTGCTGTGTCCTGAAGGGGCGATGGGGAATGTGGCAAGCAGGACGGGGTCGAGAGCTGTGGGAACGGAGCGAGGCCGGTGGCGCGAGCGCTAATGAGCATGTGCACCGCACCGGTCCCGAGTCACACGGGGATAAAAGGAGAAGTGATGAAAGTGAAGGACGAGAGAGGACCAGGCCTGGACTATTTATGTTGTGTTTTGTTTATGTATGTGCAGCAGTCGTCCATGAGGGGCTGTCGCTTTTCTCTGGTTTTGTTGTTTGTTATTTTGATATTAAAGATTTGTTGAACGTTCGCCGGTTCCGGCCTCCTTCTTCCCTGAACTTTAACTTTGCTACAATATTGTATTAAATCACTCATCTAAACCCTGTTCTCTAATATGTTTTTCTTTGCTCTCATGGCCTGGTCACTACGCTGTCCAAGGCGCTCGCTGAGGGGCTGAGAGAGTGATGAAGATTGAATGTGGATTTTGTTTTCGGTCGAGATTGTAAAGATAGTGGTCGATAGAATGCGTTTATAAATACACTGTTACGACTGAAATAAGAGTTAACAATGTTAAATATAACAGAGATTATAAGGTAATTGCATAACGTAATTGGCCTCAACATGTTTGTTTGAAACAGGCCTCTGAATTGCAAAGGCCGATTTTAAACAGGAAATTGAGGGTTTGAAAACTGAATGTGTAAACGGGGAGCATGATTGTGTCCTTTTTAATGTGGGGGATGTGATAACAGTTTTTAAACAGTGTAAGATGAGGAAGGCACCTGGGCCTGATTATATATGGGGTCATTACTTAGGGAAATGAACGGTTAGGACCAATATTTCATGAGATTTTTGCCCTGTCCCTTCAACAACAAAAAGTACCTTCAACCCGTCTACTGTGATTCCAGTGCCAAAAAAGCATAATGCACATTAGAGGACTTTAGACCTGTGGCGCCTACATCTTTAGTTATGAAGAGAGAAATTATGCTAAGGACTTTTCTAGATCCCCTTCAGTTTGCGTATAGGGCTAAGCGAGGTGTCGAGGATGCAGTAGCAACTCTCTTACATTGAGGACTTCAGCATTTGGATAAGCTGAAAACATTTGCTAAATTACATTTTATTGATTTTTCATCTGCTTTCAATACCATTCAGCCACATATTTTAGTCGAGAAACTCATTAATGAATTTAAGTTGGATTTTAGACTTGTAGGATGGATTTTAGATTTCCTTGTGCAGAGAATAGAGAGTGTCTGAATGGCTGGTGTCATCTACTGGGTCACCTCAATGATATGTCCTCTCTCCTTTTTATCTTGTATACAATTTATTGTAGGAGTAGTTTTAGAAATAGGAATATTATGAAATGTTCTGATGATTCTCTAATTGTTAGCCTATTGAGTCAATGCATGGTCCTGTGGTTGATGATTTTAATATTTGGTGTCAGAATGCTTTTTTAAAACTTAATGTTCTTAAAACCAAGAAGATGACTATTGATTTTAGCTCTAGGAGGAAATATATTCAGTATAAGCAAACAAGTATTAATGGAGTGGGTACTGAGAAGGTCGAACAGAACAAGCATTCGGGCGCTGTCTTAGATAACACATTGTATCTTTGTGTAAGAGGGGGCAGCAAAGATTGAATTGATTGATAAATAATAACGAATAAATAAGGATAAACTGAATTGAACTGAAACCCACATATACAAAGCATGCAACACAATCCTACTGGAAAAAAACTAAAACAAAGAATCCCCCACAAACTGAAATCTCAACAACGATCTGAGCGGTATTGCAGAAAGCAAGGTTAACTTCCCGTCACATATACCCTGAACTCTCGGTTGATTTACTCAAACCTTACTCAAGATGCAGAGGTAGTCTTGAAAAGTTGCTACATCTTTAAAAATGAAATTGCTAAGTTGGCTTCAAGTGACGCACACCTATAGTAACGACTATAGGCTGTTCCAGTTAACCCACGTACGACGTGTACGGTCACACATAGGCCTAATTATACATCGCTCTTTCTAATAGGCCTATTTCCTTTTGTGCTATTGAACAATTTCTTTCATTCACTGAACTTCAAACTCATCCAAGCCACCTTGTTAATTCTTAAAACAGTGTCTTTATTAAACACTGTGTTGCACTGTATGCTTGCTAGTAACCAGCTGATGGTTATGTTATGTGCAATCAATATTTGTGTTCTGTGAAACAATGTCTCTTTCACAGAAATGAAAGGTGGATTCAGGATGCCGTGTAATTCAAGAGAATGGTCAATGAAACACTTCTGAGAAATAAATAAAACCAAATCAATTGAATCAGTTTGTTTATGGCTCCCAGCGAGTGCATGCGTTGATATTTATCATGATACATCATGATCTTGGTATTCAGAACGTCTGCAGTGTCTGCGATAATAATTTGTTTGGTTTTTAATCAGAAACATTTTATTTTCTTTAAAGGTCCTGTTCTTCGTGATCCCATTTTTCAAACTTTAGTTAGTGTGTAATGTTGCTGTTAGAGCATAAATAATACCTGTAAAACTATAAAGCTCAAAGTTCAATGCCAAGCGAGATATTTTATTTAACAGTCCCCTTTCAAAGCATACAGCGAACGGCCGGTTTGGACTACATCCCTCTACTTCCTGCTTTAGAACCGTTTTTTGACTAACCTCCGCCCACAGGAATACACAAAAAAAGGGGCCGTGGTCTTGTTGCGCTCCCACAGAGAAGAGGAAGAGTTGCGTTTGTAGAGTGTGTTTGTCGCCATGTCGTCGAGAGGCTGTTATTTTCATATAACACTGAGCTCATGCATCTCCAGGTTATGGTAAGAGGCGTGACCTTTCTGCTGTCGAATCACAACACAGGAACCGCTGGCACAATCAGAACTCGTTACGTATTTCTGAAGGAGGGACTTCATAGAACAAGGAAGTCATCAGCCCGTTTTTAGGACAGTGAAAACAGCGCTATACAGATAAGTAAATTGTGTGAAAAATACTGTGTTTTTTTACACTCGAAACATGAACACATGTTATATTGCACACTGTAAACACAATCAAAGCTTCAAAAACACAGGAAAAACGGGACCTTTAAAAAGTTAAATACTCTCAGTTTCGCATTTCTCATTTTGTTTTCCTTTTGTGCATCTGGTGTTCTTATTTAAAATAGAAATGTCCTTAAAATTGAGATTGAAGTTCCTTTGACCGGTCCACTCTTGAATCTATGGAAGCTCGTTTCTGCCATAGAATACATTCAATTAAAATTGTAATTGTGATTTTATTTTTTTATCTCAAAATTCGGACTTAATATCTCGCAATTTCCGACTTTTCTTCCCAGAAGTCACAGTTACCTTTTTGTTTTCCCTGGTGGAAACAAGCTTCCATAAGTATCCTATGTTTTATTCTTCATGTTGTGTGTTAGCTGTGTTAGTCTACCCTTGCATATTATGCAATAACACATGGTTAAGATGGAAAAATATTACATTTTGTCAATTTGTCAAATAATGATTTTTATTTCTATTTGATTACATGACTTATATACATAACATCTCTTTATGTTTACTGCAGACACACACACACACACACACACACACACACACACACACACACACACACACACACACACACACACACACACACACACACACACACACACACACAGCCTTTTAAAGACACCATGAAATCAAAATTGATGCTTGTCATCACTGTAAGCTCTCACACACTGGAGCAGGACATGGAGGGTTTGATTAATGAAGGATGGAAAACAGCAGGTGTGTTATCAAGGCCACACGACATCAACTGGACCCGCAGTCACTCCTCGTCATGGTGAACGCTGCTCTCCACATTTCTCCAGTTCTCTGATTCTTCTGAGACGCGATCGCTGCAGCTTCACAGAGCTGATCGAGAGTGCTTGAGGATTACTGTACTTTACTGTATTTAAGCCTCAGTAATCAGTGCATGAATAAAGCATGTATTAACACACTGAGTAACTATTACTATGTGTAGAAATAATAAGATGAATAAATGTACATTTAAATAGATTATTAACCATTTACTTGCACTTTCTAAATGATCTTATGAACCACTGAAAACTCCTAAATAACTGGTTTGTAAATAATGTAATACATAATTTAGAAATGATAAATCGACCATTAATAAAGTATGAAAATACAATTATTAAACACATTATAGATATGCTATATAGATATAAATCAATAATAAAGCATTTATTGCTGTATTAATAAACACTGTATTAATGTCTATTAATGCTTTATAAATTATGAATTAACTATTTACTAATGCTTTACTAATGATTCATAGCATGCAGTTATTTGAAAGTGTTACCAAAAAGATTTGAAGATAAAGAAACGAATGAATTAATAAGGAAAAAAAGTAGATCAAGAATCGTTTTGGGATTGGATTGTGACTCCCAGATCCGGAATCGGATCGGATGGTGAGGTGTCCAAAGATTCCCAGCCCTACTATACATGTGTCAAACGGTGAATAAACCATCAACACTCGGGAGAGGGCTCCAATACAGAGGCTAAAACATTTCTGCCATTTGTGTTACAAAACCGATCATGATTAGAGATTTTAAGCCTGAACAATACTAGTCTTTTATTAACAATCAGCAAAAGGAAGGAAACAACTTTTATATAAAAAAAGAAAAAAACTATTTTAATTCCAAAGCCTACTCACACAAGTACTGAAGGATTACATCGTGGTTCTCTCTTCTCTGCTTGTGTGTCCAGGGGTTCCCATGTTGTGGATGAGGTTTGGGAAAGTTTGTACAGTAGAAAAAAAATCATGATGTCTGTGGAGAGTCCTCATAAAACAAACAAACAAACAAACAAACAAACAAACCACAACTGTCTCTGTGTGTGCATCTCTATTACAAAGTAATGTTTTTAACCCAAAAGAGCCCTCAAGACATATAAATGCTTTTGTTTCTGGTATAAGGTAAATTGCACTATATATTAAATTACATTTTAAATGTAAAAATGTATTTGCTCGGTAATCTATATCTGACTTAAAACTAATAAGGTCAAAATATAAAATCGTATTAGGGGAGAGTGGGGTAATTTGTGCCAGGGGGGAAGTAGTTCGACCCTTGTTTCTGGAAAACCATAGAAGAAATGGGTCATGTGACCACATAATTTTGAAAAGCAATCACTTTTACTCGTCCTCCAAAGAAGAGAGACACATGGCATGAGAGTTAAGCACATTTTAGTGCAAAAAAACTGTTTTTTCCCTTTCAAAGTAAAATTTCTATGATTAAGGTTTTTTTATTGTAGTGTCTGAACAATTATAGACAAGTTTGAAAACATTTCACACATGTTTTAGTGCTTTAGTAGGCTACACAATGAGTCTATACAGTTAGCATGATGTTAGCTCTTAACTGCTGGATCATGCTAGTTTTTCAAACTTGTGGGTCTGGGGTGATTTGTGCCAAAGGGCCTGGGTTAAGTTGTGCCAGATCCAGACCACCTAGACCTACATACTCACAGGGGATAATCTTGAGAAGTGAGGAGATGGGCATGCCTCATCATTGTTTGACTTAGGCCTGCCTGCTATTTGTTTAATTTAGCTAACACTGATTTCAGTTTTGAGTTTGCACTATGTTATTAAAGAGAAGTTTTATTCCGTTTTTAAGTGGCCTATGTCACAATAGGATGTTTAGAAATTAGCCTAGTCACTTTATTCTTATATGTTACATAATTGATAGCGCTATGTCAACAGGCATCTATTGCCAAAGCCTTTTTGCATGAAATGATTCACAAATATCATATATTGTGTTGCTATGGTTCTCTAAATGGTTGCTAGGGCATAGCTTGATAGCTTCACAATGATCCTGAGAGACTGATTGGTCGTCTGAGTAAAATGAGCCCGCCCCCTTGTCTCTATGACACTGTGATCCAGAGTTATGTTCAATACAAAATCCCTATGCAATTGACCATAGTAGAAAAACGCATGCTATGGTATTCCAGGGTGACAATATCTAAATAAACCTTAAATGAGTAATTGTGTATTGAATTTATCTTGCTTTCATAAAGCATTACGGTTCATAACATTAAAATGTTCTATTTTACTTCAGAAATCACTGGCACAATTTACCCCCAATGTATTCCCCCAAAGGCACAACTTCCCCCGCACCAGGGGCAAGTTGTGCCATGAGACCACTTTTTTCCCAAGAGCTATATTTCTGAAACAATTTATTTCAGATCCAAAGTTATTGTTCTCAGGGATGCACCACATCCTGAAATATATGTACATCCTTAAGTTGAAGGCATTACTGCCATGGCCTCACTTTAAAGTCACTTTGAGTAAAAACTGGCACAACTCACCCCACTCTCCCCTAATGTTTTTTTTTTTTTTTTTTGCAAAGTCATAAAATAATAGGCTATAAATAATGTAATTGACCCATATATTTCTCCACAATATGTGGGCTATTATTAATCCTTCAACTAGTCTTGTTATCATCAAAGTTCAGTGTATAGCCTGCACTGTCTGAGAGTGCTGTCTTCTCACCATGTCTGAGTAAAATTAATAACACGATATCTTACGACGGTAACGGACAGTGACGAAAACATCTCCAGAGGAAATATTCCCGCTTTGATCCTTGACATTCCATCATGACATCATCACCATGATTCTGTCAGAGGACGCGCGCACAGAACATTCCCGCTGTGGCGCGCGCTCGGGAGCATTCATCACCAGTGAGGAGGAAGACACTGGATCAAGTTGGCAGAGAGGAAGACTCTTCTTCTGAACCCTTCATCTGTGCTCGAGTTACGCGTTTAATCATGGACGCGTCGCTCTTCCAGTTCTTCATTGAGGAATTCGGCGACTCCAACTGCACTCTTATGGACGCTTTCCAGCACACTGTATACGGGAACTCGTCTTTCGCGTCGATGAGTGTCGATGGTGGGGATTATATTCTTTATTAGCGCATGTTATTCAGCACTTGTCATGCACATTAATCAGCATCGGTTATGTATTTTCCTCTAAGGCATCTATTGTAACTCCACCACGGATGAAATCGGAACTTGCTGGCCGAGAAGCAACTCTGGGCGGATCATCGAGCGGCCGTGCCCGGAGTTCATCAACGGCGTCAAGTACAACACCACCAGTAAGAGCTCCAGTGCACTGTCACACACACACACACACACACACACACACACACACACACACACACACACACACACACACACACACACACACACACACACACACCTGAGGAGACAGTAGGAGAGAGAGCTGTATCTCAAGAACTGTTAGACTATTGATCTTCAGTCAGAGAAGTACAGCAGAAAGATGCTCAGCAAAGTGAGTAGATGGATGGAAAAATGATAGAACATTTTCTGTTAGGACAGGTGTAGCTTTTGACATTTGTTTTTCTTTCAAAGGCCATTTTTATTAATATAAATGACATAATATTAATATTTTAGGCCAGTAGTTCTCAACCCTGGTCCTGGCAAACAAAGTAAAAGGGTAATCCAACAAACTGCATCCATTGAAACTGGCACAATGATCATCACAGTTAGACAAAACAGCAGGCAATAGACAACACTCGCCCCGTAAGGCAGTTTTTTTCCCTCAAAGCTTATTTATGCAATCTTTATTACTATAAATGACATCATAATTTAGGCTAGCAGTTCTCAATCCCAGTCCTGGGAACCACACCGCCTCTGCACATTTAGTGTGTCTTCTTAATTTAACACATCTGATTCAGATCATCAGTTAGGAGAGAGCTCTATATGTCACACACACACACACACACACACACACACACACACACACACACACACACACACACACACACACACACACACACACACAGAGAACCACTGGACAATTGTTTGTTCACCATTTGTGCTTCTGTGTTCAGTGTTATCTGCCCTGCCACATGCTCTCTGCTTTAATGTGTGAAATCAAGCAAAGCTGTGAAGTTCTCACACACACACACACACACACACACACACACGCACACGCACACGCTCACACTCACGCTCACGCTCACACACACACACACACACACACACACACACACACACACACACACACACATGCTCGCTCAAGCTCACTCTCACTCTCACACTTATGCTCACACACACACACACACACACACACACACACACACACACACACACACACACACACACACACACACACAGTCTCCATGCTGATGCTGCAGAGATGTTTTATTTTTATTTTATCTGAAGAAATGTTCCTTTAATTATCATGACGTGAGTTGAAGTTGTGTCTGCTTGTTTGTTGTGAAAGTTTGCGTGATTACATATGCCAAATGTGTGCATTTGTGATCATCATTATATAATGTGAAAGAGAATACATGAATTGATTAGATTCTCCTGTGATAGAC
Organism: Rutilus rutilus; assembly: GCF_951802725.1. Lineage (NCBI taxonomy): Eukaryota > Metazoa > Chordata > Actinopteri > Cypriniformes > Leuciscidae > Rutilus > Rutilus rutilus. Next base: position 41,382,486 of record NC_140214.1, on the reverse strand, counting down.
AGTAAAGGTGTAGAGTCGAACACAGGACAGCCCAGTTATTCCTAGCGGATTCGCAGAGCAGTTATTTTATGATAAATTTGTAGTATATCTCACTCATGTGCTGCTGTTTTACTGGATGTTGATTATATTTCATAATTAACAGTTGTTGCTTTTTGTATCAGTTAATGATTTAAAAAAGTTAAAGTATTTTACTTAAATGGACAGCTGGCTATAATTTCTCTATGGTTAAAATAAATATGCAATGCCTGTCCCTGAAAATCAATTCTAGGGGGCAAATATCACCCTCGATAAAAGCAAATATTATTTCTGACGTTGTGTAAACAAATGATTATGTAATTATCATGCTCATGATTATGTAATCATTAAGACCCTGAGTGTGAGTGTGTGTTATCTTCAGTTATGAAGGCTGAGGCACAGTCTGCAACTTTCTTCAGCGTATTGATGTGACTTTCACATGAGACAGGGCACATCTAAGCCTTTGATTGCTGAGCACTGAATGTGTGTTTTATATAGTGAGCTGCTGGTTATATTACAGTTTTATCGGCTCTTTATGTGCTTTATTTACACAACTGGCATGTTTTTCCGTGGCATCATTAATCCAGTTTGTCACCTCAGTGGTGTCGTCGGTCTGGGCAATCTCGCCTCCTTTGCGTGGTTGAATTTGCATTATGATGTTCAGGGGTGCACATCAGGTTTTCGTCTGGTTCTCACACACCTGGAGATCTGCTTGGTACACACACTTTACACGGCACACTTATCCTACAAGCTGTCCTCATCACATATGAACTAAGTAGTGCTTTTCAGGCAAGTCTAACTGTATTCAGTAATATTGTATTCAGTAGTTGAATAATCAAATGTGAAATAACTGTATAAATTAAATATAATTCATGTAATTAATACAGTTTATCTGTGTTAAAGCTATGAAAGTGATTTCCTCTTTCTCTTTTGTTGTTTGATTAACATTGGGTTAACACTGGGGTTTTTAAAGTGGGGGCCGCCAGGGGGGCTGGTGACCGGAATTGGATGATTTTCACGTGATTTTCAGTCTGACATATGCCGATTTTATGCCGGTCAAATGCACTAGCAAAGTTTTTCCGGCGTGCATGTTAATCAGTGAGTGCATTCACACCGCGAGCAGGAGCAGCGCGTGAGCGTCGCGTGAGCAGCAGTGAAGCGGAGGGTTTCGGCGCTGAGTCTACTTTTGCTGCGCTGCTCACGCTCAATTAAAGTGAAAGCACACTTTTGATGGACAAAATAAATATGATTTCACACAAAAAGTACTAAATAGTGTGTTTTAACAAGAATTGGAGTAGGCTATGTCAGAAAAGAAAATGAAGACTCAAAAACATTTATAGAAAATGTACCAATTTAAACTTGTTTTTATTAATCAGTTTGGGTAAAAGTGGTGTTTTATAAAAAAATAAAATATAGAAAATATATATTTGTGTGTGCTGTAAAGTGGTTAGAAAAAATGAAATCTGTATCGGCAGGTCAAACTCAATGACAAATCGGAATCGGCCTAGAAAATTGTAATCGGTGCATCTCTATAATCTTTCTTATTGGCTGGTATCAAACACCATCACATAATCTGATGTTCACCTAGATGTTTTATTTATTTATTTCTACATTTATTGTCGATGGGTTCAATAACACATGCTGCAAAAGGGGGACCTTGGTCAGAACCTAGTGGTATTTGGGGGGCCTTGTCATGGAAAAGTTTGGGAACCCCTGGGTTGACAGACATCTGCGGGTATATTAGGCTGCTGTCTCTTTAAGACACACGAGGGATCTGACGCGTAAAGCCTTGTTTATACTCGACGCGTCCGCACGAGCGCGAAGGTGCGCGCGGCAAAAATTACGTCATTGCGGTGTGGGCGGTCGTGCGCGTTGGGTTCGCAAGACCCAATTTCGCCTGGCGGTGTGCGCGACATTTTTTGTAACAACGCGCACGGCGCCGCATCCGAAGATGAACGACTTCGAGCCGAATCTGGCCGAGCTCGAACTTCTCACCACACCGGCACCCAGTTTGCACGTCTAAATGAGTTGCTTACGTTTAAAAAATGAGCATACAATAGCATACAAAAGTATTTTTAATGAACATAAAGGTCCATGTTTAATAAAAATGTTCAAGAAACTTAATGAAATGTTTAGTGAAATTAGAAAATATAAGAGATTGTTAATTTATTTGTATTGTATACACATTCTCATATCCATATATTTTGTGTTATTGTCACTAGTAATAATCTCAGGGTTTACTGGGTTTTACACGATTCTTTTTTGTAGTGTGGTATTGGTGGCCGTGTACTAAAATAAAGATTGTCACGTGTGTATAGCTTCTTCTAACCGCTGATTCCTGATGGTTTAGAGGACAATTACTCGAGTCGCCCCCTATCGTTTCAAAGAATAGTACTACGGCGAGCGCGTCAAGTATAAACGCCTCGTCCGTTTGGTGAGGTGCGCGCGCAGTCTGCGGAGACTCGCGCTGCGGAGCCAGGCGAAAGTATAAACAAGGCTTAAGCCTGTTTTATACTTCTGCGTCGGACCTACGCCGAAGCCTCTACGCTGTAGGCAACGCGTTGGTTTTCATTTATACTTCTGCGTCGTTGACGCGCAATTACACTTGCAGAGGGAGCATGTGAAACCCGAGGGAGGGGTTCTAGCAGACCAATCACAGCGCTTGTGTCCGCGTAGAGTTGACGCGTTGTTACATTTTTGGAGAGGTGCACGTCAGGGTACGGCAAAGGGTACGCGCGCTAAACACAGCCTACGACGTAGCTACGCCGTGAGTTCGACACAGAAGTATAAAACAGGCTTTAATGCAGGCTCTGTGTGCGCGCACAAAACAGCGCGCGAGTTCCAGTCTTGTTCTTGCGCTTGATGTTTAAACTGACAGGACGTAAAAACACATGCAAATGATAAACTTTCACTCCATGATGGGTAAACGTTGCAATTAATCCGCGGATCGCATGCGTTCCGAACTGAAACTGATCAACTGAGATCCCTATATGTGCATGACATCACACATGCTGCGATGTGACTAATTTGCGGACACGCACATCGCGATATCGATGCTAAAACGTTATATCGTGCTGCCCTAATCATGACTGCTATATTACCACAGATGGAGAAAACCCCTAAAACCCTCTCCTACTTCGTTCATTTTCACCACGCATGCGCACCAGTTATGTGCACCCTTGATTATGCTTTTCTTTCACAAATGTCAGCACTGTTTGCCTCTCGCTGTCAAGAAGTTTATATAAACAGAATGTTTCTAGCAATCAAGTGATGATCATATGATGGAGAAGAGTGTTATAAACCCGTCAGCCCCTCCTGATCTGCATGATTCCTGTAGTGAATTTGACACAGCACATGCCAATAAACAGTGACCACAATGCATTGCTAGAAAAACCCATCTGAATGCTCTACCTAATTAAGTTCACATTACGTGAATTATTCTGTTGAATCTAGATATTGTTTGCTACCTCAGACTTAAATGCAATCAATGGGACAAACCTTGAAGGGTTATTTATAGCTTGCATGAAAGTTCTGCGTAACACTGGTGTGAGCCGTTTCCCTGAGGCGCTCGACTCTAAACACTGCAGACACTGATACTGCACACACACACACACACTCACACTCAGTGCCACACACACGCAGTTTCTCCTTCTGACTCACTCTTTATTATAATGTTCACTTTTTATCCAGCATTTTATTCACGATGAACTAATCATTTACTAAACATTAATATAGATTTGTAGATTAGTTGACATTATCAATGACGTCACAAATTTCTTGAAGTATCAATATCTCAATATACACAAAATCTCAATATACCGTATATCAATATAGACATTGGTTAATCATAAACAAATGAACAGATCACTAGTAAATGACCATATAACTCGCTGATGTAAATTAAGTTATTGTAAGTCGGCCTATTAAAAGCACAAAAATGCAATTATGACAGTTTTTTTTTAGCTTACCCTGAAATATCCAAATGATACCAGTCCATCTGAGATGCCAGGGATTTTGGAAGATTTGAGATTTGGAAGTCAATTACATTGAACTGTGACTATCACAGGTCAGTTTGCTCAGCAATGCCAGTCTTGTAAAGGACAAACTTCACAGCAAGAACAATAACTAGAAAGATAACCATAACAATAACTATATTAGTGTCCACACCAGTGTACGATATCGTTCTGTTTTTTATCATTTTGTCTTTTGCCACTTTAGATGCTCGAGCTTTTCAAAGCAGGATGGATTCTGTTAATGATTTTAACATAAACTCATTCTGAGAGTGACTCCAGTGATGTCGTCTTCCTGTGCCGGTGTTGTTGTAGTGGTGGTGTGATGCTCTGCTATTCTTTTATACTTGGAACAATTTTTAGAACTTTATCATTATCGTTATAGTGTGAACGGGCCTTTAAATGCCCTACTAATTGCTCGATTTCTTTAAAATCTCATAGAAGCAATTTAAACTTTTGAGTTCATGGTAAAAAGGCTTTGTCAGATAACCCAAAACAATGAGTCAGTGAATCAACCTGTCTACATTAGGCTTCACCAATACAAGTACTTTTAGGGTCAGATCATGTCAAATAGCTCCTAAGTTTAAATTGCCTTTTACCAATTAGAAGTTGTGAAAAGTACTTTGATAGGAGAGAACAGTCATTGCTGGAGTTATCGGGTTATTCCTCATCTCAGTGCACTCATGCATTACAGCCGGCTAGATCTCTGAGAGGGATAGGATTGTAAGGGTAGTAAACATGCATCGTTCTATCGAAGTTGCACTAGGGATCTTTGTGTTTCTGTCATGCTATTTAAAGACAAGCTAAGCCCTGGGTTAAAACATTGCTGATCATTTCTCCCTGGTCGTCTTCCACATCAGAGAAGCTTGTTTTTTTTTCCATTGAAGATCTGTGTTTGTGTAATGTCTGATTAAACTGTATGTAAACTTAATTGATTTATGTAATGATTGAAGTCATAGTAGATGCAATATGATCACAGGACTTTAGTAAGCATATTGTAGAAACACTCAGAGCACTTCTGTTCACTTGCAATATTGTGATAAATGAACAGAACTGCTATTAATGGTGTAATTGCTTCTGAATGAGGGTTTCTCTTCGACTGTCATAACTTCGATTCATAGTTGCCACAGTTTTAATACATAATTTAACAATTTCTTGCACATAAATGCAATGCCACAGTTATTTCCCTTGTTCAAATAAAGTTGTATTACTAAAGTAGAAACCAACATAATGATCAAGTTTACTCTATACATGTATTCAGCTTTATATATAGTGCTGTGCAATAATATATTTTACATTTTGCTGTGATACAAACGATCATGCAGCTGAGATTTACTATTTATATAGTATATACTGTTATATGTGAGTTTACCATATCTATGCTGGTAAGCTGGATGTACTAAATATCCAACTTTAAACATATTGCTGAGCAATAATATACTTCACATTTTGTGATGATATAAACAGTCAGTTAAGACTTGCTATATAGTTTATATTGCTTTACATGTGTGTACTGTATGTATTTGGGTAAAGTTGGATATACTTATAGTAGTTGTAGGTTGTTATTATTAATTCTTTATGTGTTGACATTGAAGATTATAAAACCTGTAAAGTTTTCTTCAGTGTATAGCAATTTGATGTAATGATGAGCCTATTTACTATTTGTGGTGTGTATCACTGCCATGATTGAAATGATGCATATCAATGAGAAGGTTAAAGATTTCAATCATTCCGCCTACCCCTAAGCAGTTTAATTGAGGAATTAATTGAAAGTCATGGCGTAACACAACACATTTTCCATAGTAGCTGCATAATTTATTTAGTCCCCTAGGGTGCAAGCAAAAAGCAACAGTAGCAAAGAACATGATTGATGTTGGCTAATGGAGAAAAAAACCTTAGGAGAAACCAGGCAGCACCAGGTGGCTAGTTCTCCTCGGGCGATATAGTGCAAATATAATGCCTATACTTAAATAAATATGATTGTCCATTGATTGTAGTCTTTGAGCTCCGTCCAGGATTGAACATTAGAGTGCAGGTGTGTCCATCTGAGAGCAGCAGCAGTTCATCCTCTGTTAAAGAAGGTTGTAGAGACACAGACGTTGAATAATTGAGATGCCCCTCGCTGAACGCATGGCACAGGTCACGTTTTGGGGATTAGTTTAGAAGGAATGCAAAAGAATGAATGAATTAGGGCTATGTTTGACTGAAAGAAAGGTCTTTAGTCTAGACCTAAAGTGAGAGTGTCTTGAACAATGCTACGAAGATGATTCTATAGTTTAGGAGCCAAGCGGCAATAATAATCTAAAAGATAACCTTTCAAAACATCATTTTATTTACAGCAAGTAATCTATAGTAGTAACTATAAAGTTTTTCACTGTCTAGGTAACAATATTCTGGAGTCTTTTTCACTGGAGTCTGAGTCAAGTCTGAAGTCTTTATCACTGGAGTCTGAGTCAAGACTGAAGTCTTTATCACTGGAGTCTGAGTCAAGACTGAAGTCTTTATCACTGGAGTCTGAGTCAAGTCTTTAGTCTTTATCACTGGAGTCCGAGTCAAGTCTGGAGTCTTTATCACTGGAGTCTGAGTCAAGTCTGAAGTCTTTATCACTGGAGTCTGAGTCAAGACTGAAGTCTTTATCACTGGAGTCTGAGTCAAGACTGAAGTCTTTATCACTGGAGTCTGAGTCAAGTCTTTAGTCTTTATCACTGGAGTCCGAGTCAAGTCTGGAGTCTTTATCACTGGAGTCTGAGTCAAGTCTGAAGTCTTTATCACTGGAGTCTGAGTCAAGACTGAAGTCTTTATCACTGGAGTCTGAGTCAAGTCTGGAGTCTTTATCACTGGAGTCTGAGTCAAGTCTTTAGTCTTTATCACTGCAGTCCGAGTCAAGTCTGGAGTCTTTATCACTGGAGTCCGAGTCAAGTCTGGAGTCTTTATCACTGGAGTCTGAGTCAAGTCTTTAGTCTTTATCACTGGAGTCCGAGTCAAGTCTGAAGTCTTTATCACTGGAGTCTGAGTCAAGTCTGAAGTCTTTATCACTGGAGTCTGAGTCAAGACTGAAGTCTTTATCACTGGAGTCTGAGTCAAGTCTGGAGTCTTTATCACTGGAGCTTGAATCAAGTCTGAAGTATTTATCACTGGAGTCTGAGTCAAGTCTGGAGTCTTTATCACTGGAGTCTGAGTCAAGTCTTTAGTCTTTATCACTGCAGTCCGAGTCAAGTCTGGAGTCTTTATCACTGCAGTCCGAGTCAAGTCTGAAGTCTTTATCACTGGAGCTTGAATCAAGTCTGAAGTCTTTATCACTGGAGTCTGAGTCAAGTCTGAAGTCTTTATCACTGGAGTCTGAGTCAAGACTGAAGTCTTTATCACTGGAGTCTGAGTCAAGTCTGGAGTCTTTATCACTGGAGTCTGAGTCAAGTCTGAAGTCTTTATCACTGGAGTCTGAGTCAAGACTGAAGTCTTTATCACTGGAGTCTGAGTCAAGTCTGGAGTCTTTATCACTGGAGCTTGAATCAAGTCTGAAGTATTTATCACTGGAGTCTGAGTCAAGTCTGGAGTCTTTATCACTGGAGTCTGAGTCAAGTCTTTAGTCTTTATCACTGCAGTCCGAGTCAAGTCTGGAGTCTTTATCACTGCAGTCCGAGTCAAGTCTGAAGTCTTTATCACTGGAGCTTAAATCAAGTCTGAAGTCTTTATCACTGGAGTCTGAGTCAAGACTGAAGTCTTTATCACTGGAGTCTGAGTCAAGTCTGGAGTCTTTATCACTGGAGTCTGAGTCAAGACTGAAGTCTTTATCACTGGAGTCTGAGTCAAGTCTTTAGTCTTTATCACTGGAGTCTGAGTCAAGTCTTTAGTCTTTATCACTGCAGTCCGAGTCAAGTCTGAAGTCTTTATCACTGGAGTCCGAGTCAAGTCTGAAGTCTTTATCACTGCAGTCCGAGTCAAGTCTGGAGTCTTTATCACTGGAGTCCGAGTCAAGTCTGGAGTCTTTATCACTGCAGTCCGAGTCAAGTCTGAAGTCTTTATCACTGCAGTCCGAGTCAAGTCTGAAGTCTTTATCACTGGAGCTTGAATCAAGTCTGAAGTCTTTATCACTGGAGTCTGAGTCAAGTCTGAAGTCTTTATCACTGGAGTCTGAGTCAAGACTGAAGTCTTTATCACTGGAGTCTGAGTCAAGTCTGGAGTCTTTATCACTGGAGTCTGAGTCAAGTCTGGAGTCTTTATCACTGGAGTCTGGGTCAAGTCTGGAGTCTTTATCACTGGAGTCCGAGTCAAGTCTGAAGTCTTTATCACTGGAGCCTGAGTCAAGTCTGGAGTCTTTATCACTGGAGTCTGAGTCAAGTCTGGAGTCTTTATCACTGGAGTCTGAGTCAAGTCTGGAGTCTTTATCACTGGAGTCTGAGTCAAGCACTGCACTTCAATTCAAAATTGCCTCCACAGGAAGTTTTATTAATCATTTATTGGCTCTCGCCTACTTTCAGCATCTATCCAAAACATAAAAAAAATTGTTGTTCAAAAAAATTTGTCCCTGTAAAAGTTGATTACACCTAATTTCAATAGTCCACTTTAGACATTCTACAACTTTTGTCTAATTTTTGCAAGTGTTTCCATGTTTCATATTAATACCTACGTATAAACAATGAGGCACCGTCACCTCCATGAATGTGTACGTGTGTCATGACGATGGACGTGTTTGACATTTTTTCCATTGCTTAAAGGGGTGGTATAATGCCCTTTTTACAAGAAGTAAAATAAGTCTCTGATGTCCCCAGAGTGTGTATGTGAAGTTTTACCTGCGCTAATCACCCCGCCCAAGTAGCAGTGCTTCGCCTTCTGAGAAAATAGTTCCCAATATTTAAACGTTAAAAAAATGGCTGTGTCTCATATGACCTTGTTATTTGTACACACTGTGACTATACAAATCACAACATGTAAATAGGAAAATGTTGGCGTTATTTTGTCACTTATTGGGATAAGTATGCTAGCTGTAGCCATTTACATCCAGTCTTTGTGCTAAGCTAGGCTAGCGGTGGGTGCGTCAAACAGACTTACAGCACGCACGGAGATGAAAAAAGTATGTATGGACTTATCTAACTCTGGGGGATAAGGTGAATAAGCTAAAGTCTCAAAAAGTCGAAGTGTTCCTTTAAAAAAGTGAAATCATAATCAACCACCCCTTTAATGTGCTCTACAGCATATGATGGCAATATAGTATGACTTTGCATGTCAGTAAGTTATACTTGTATTTAAATTGCTGCACAGTTCTGTGAATCTCAGGCCTGGTTTCACAGACAGGGCTTAGATAAAGCCAGGATTAGGCCTTAGATCAATTAGGGCATTTAAGTAGCTTTTATAAACGTGCCTGTCAGATCCAGCATGCTCAGATGTGACTGAAGCTTGCACCACTAGCCCACTATAGTACAAATGTATTTATAACTGGTTTTACTGTAAGTGATTTTGTGTGTACTCTCATCCTTATGTCGAGCTGAATATTTTTATGTGAACGTGGATCAGGCACATATTGAGGTGAATTAAGCTCCCGGGCTTTGACAGAATGAATTCAGTCCCGTGACAGAGCCGGTGGTGAGAAGAAAATGTAAAAATAGATTGAGCTGATAAAGACGGCTATTTTTATGCAGCGTCTCCCATTTCCTGGTTCAATTTTTCCTTCCATTAAGGTTCATTTCCAGACCAACAATCTGCCAACCTTGAAGGATCTTATCAATTATTAGTCATTGAAACCGGTCTGCGAATGTGCCACAGGATACAATGGCTCCAAAAATAAGGCACCTAAACCTATTAAAAAAATCTTTAGAATATCTTCGCATTATGGGGTGAAATGTCACAGACATTTTTTCCCCCAAAACATTTGCTTTTAAATGATAAACAATAGATGTATTGTTCAAAATAAACTAAAATAGTGAGATAAAGCCAAATAATTTTTCACATGCCATTTGGAGTGATGTTTTGTATTGCAATTAATTTGAGTAAATTATTCCTTAATTTTCCTAAATTTTCTCTCCCATGTTCATTTATATTCTGTGGAGCACAAAAGGAGAAATTTTTAACAATCTACCTAGAGCTCTTTTCCATACAACGGTGATGCTTGACTTCAAATGTTCTCTGCTGTTGCAGCTCTCAAATTTCATTATCTAAATGTTCAAACATGGCATATTGTGTTAGATTGGATCACACACACGAGCTAATAGTGTTTGGCGTCGCTGAAATCAAACCTGGCACGGAGCATCATGGCAAATGAGATTTCAGGGCTTCAAGAATGTCTGTGAATGTACATTTCCGCACTTCAAGCAAAGCCACTGTATAGCTTCAGGAGACTTGACATAAAGTGCACATGTCATGTCTTTTAAGTTTAAGTCATGAGAACTACTAAGTTTTATCATTAACATAAACTGGTCAAGTCATCGAAAGCTTTCAAAGTATTTGTACATTTTTGGGTCATAATTCTGTGAGTAATACAGTGATAAAAGACATACAAAGATCCATATATTTCTGTAAGGTAGATTAAATCACTTGTAATACATTGGTTATCCTCCTTATTTTCTGTGAATGTGCGAGACTTATGATTCATTAGCCGCTATAGGGAAATAACTAAAGCATAACAAAGTGCAGAAAAAAGCAACAATATTTGTGCTACTGTCAGCACAGTATGCAGGAACAGACTGAAGAGGCAGATGATGAAGTTCACACGCAATATTTAATAATAATCCACAAGACAATCCAAAATAGGGCAGAGGAAAAACACAGCACACGCAAGCGTGACCATTTAAACAGAAAACTCAAACAAGATAATTAATCAAACACAGCTGAAAAGAACGAACTCATGATGACGTTGCCATAGTAACAAAGGAGGAGCGGGAAAATGAACAAAGGACGATAGAAAACTTGTGAATACAAACTAAAAGTTCATGATAACTACACAAACTGAACATAACTGTGACAGCTACAAACCAGTGTATTTATAATTACAACATTACATTAAAATAATATGGTAAGAAATACCAGTTTGTAATATAACGTAGCGTAAAAAGCTGTAAAAAATAACCGGAAGCAGGTGACACCAGAGGCCAAACAAATTTTAAGTAAGTAAACAAATAAATGAACTGAATGCAATTAAGGGTGAAGTGCAGAGAGATGCAGGAGCAGTATGTGACATGGCATCTTATACACAGTCTGACTAAGAGCCTGTGTGCTTCATCAAAAATCTTTTTATAGCATATTTTGTAGCCTTGGTGTTTATTTTTATTTTTATTTTATCTTATACACAGAAGCCATCGGCAGATGCTGCTATATTTAGTGGCACATCTGGATTTCAGTGGCATGTGCCAATGGATTGTGATGTGCCACTGAAATAATGGAGGGGAAGGTTGGGATGATTCCAGGAGCCCTGATCAGTGTTTATTGCCATTGGGCTAGTATATTTTTTTCTGCCAGAACATAATGTAGACGGTGCACACCACTCTACACCACTTCCACATGGCTACAGTCCAGCGGAGCTGTCAGTGGGCAGAAGAACGACAACTGTCCTGCCAATACTGCCGTCACACGCCCAGATGCTGACAAACAGCTTGAACCCAGTCTACGTGCTCGCACAGACAAGAGACCTTTCTCATCACTAAAGTCTGGAGAGACTGTTAGGATTAAGAACTTTTGGCCAGACTTATTTGAAGATGACAACATACCTGAAGATGACCAGATAACCCAGTAAACAATTACCGTCTTTCAGCGTTGAAATATGGTTGAAAATAAGTCGGTTCGCCTTGGACTGGTTTATGACGTGATTTCAACTAAGTAGTTTCAGCCGGACTGTTTGACTACGTGTTTTTAACTGATCATCTAAGACAGGATAAGTCTGTTATACATGCTACAATAACGGAGAAAAACACACTACCAAACCATGTTCGTTATCTCAAATAAATGTAAAGAGTTTTACACATTCCATCAAGACGTTGAAGATCGACCTGTTTTCAACATTGAAAAGTCGTAATTAGACGTTGAAGATTTACGTTTACTCAACGTCTATTAGACGACTTTTTGGGAACCTGAAAGTCAGACGCCCACAATCCATCACTCAGCTCGAAGCCCGCAGCCTGCTATACCTACCCGACATGGATCTTACACACGGTTGGGGCGTTTGTCTGTCCCACTAAGACGAATGAACCTTTAGTTCATGGCTGGTGATCAGAGAGGCAGAATAATCCTCTCACCGTGCCAGGAGTGTTCAGGTCGTCCACCCTGACCTCCTCAAGAAGAAAGGAGACAAACAATGTTAATGTGAAAAAAGAGAAGATCTAAGTTAATGTGAAAAAAAAGAAAGAAACAAAACGATGTAATTTTAATAAAACAGTCATTTTTAGAGAAGAATTTCATGTAGACACTTAAAAGTGGGTAAAATTGTTACAGTTTGTTTATTATGCCGGAATAGTAACATATTTGAGTAAACAGTTGGGGAGGGGGAGATGTAGTGATGTCTAGTTGGTGAGATCGTTACCTAATTAGCCACGCCCCTAAGTAGAGAGTTAGTTACTGTGCAAATATAGTTCACTCACACACACGTTCTGTAGTTAAATGGTGGGTAAATATTCCTGAATGCACCAGTGAAGTTTTGAGGTATTTATTGAGGTCAATAAAAACTTATACAAATAAATCAAGTTAAACTCACCTCAGTGGATAAATAAAAGAAAAAGATGGTGGGCTGGTAAAACTAAAGTGAGAATGATTTAACAAGTGCAAACAGAAAACAGTGGGAAGATGTGAAGGCATCTATTGTGTAGACTTCTGAAGCGTCAGAGAGAACAGTCACTGCGGAGGAGAGAGCGTTTGATTCCGTGTGCCAACACAGACGTGAAAATAGGGTCTCTGAGCAATTAAATGTGATCCTCTCTAAAGCTGTATCCAAGTTACATAAAGACCATTTTTGTTGATTTTAAGGCTATTTGAGATGAACCTTGTAACATTTATCAACTGGTTTCCACTTCTGCTCGGCTTCACCTGGAGGAATCATTCTTCAAAAGTGGAGGCAAAGATTCTCATATTGACAAATAAAACAACTTCCCTAAATTCATTCTGGGCTTTTTTTATTCTTAAGTCTTATTGTTGCGTATTTTACTAAAGTAATCACATGTATATTTTAAAAGGGATTGTTGTTCTACTAGAGGGTTGTGTAGAGCAGCACCCATATTTGCCCATTCCAGTGCTATTTTTTGTGTGAAATATGCTAAATGAAGGTGAAAAAAATTATTGTACAGTTCTTTTCTAGGTAAAACAAGTCTAATGCAAGAAAATAAATAATAGTTTAGGATCCCAGTTTCTACAGCAATGGCCTGTTCTCACTGATGTGGTCAAATAATGCAAATGCAGGGATGTGTGTTGGCGCAGAGTTGGAAATAAAATAGAGTTTTGCGCAACTAGACAAACCAAAGATTCACACACCTGTACACACACATAGACAAACGATGTTTATTTATTATCTATATATTTTCTGTATTTCATTTTTTTGAAATACACACAATGATTTTTGAGAAAGAGTATAGCTAGAGTATAGCTTTATACACTTTTCGTGGACTCCAGTTGCTCTGGTAATTTGCTTTGATGAGATCTCTTCTGAAAGAGTTCATTATCTCAGGAGACAAATCTGGGACACAGGAAGCGTAGGCTAAGGTCTCCATTTGATCTCCACGAAGCCTCTTAACCCACACTGTACTGCTGGCGGGCAATTGATCCGACCTATGCATTATACATTATAGCAAAAATAATAGTAAGTACATTTTTTGACAAGAGACATCATTATGTTTTCCCATCTCTGCATGCGATCAGATCATTTAAAGCCGCCACTCTCCGGAAAAGTTTTCAGTCCAAGGATTCAGTAAGGCAATGCATTCAATCAGTCAGTCCAAAACTGGTCAGATTAAATTAGAGATGGCAGAGAGAATAGTGACTCATGTCCAGTTGAAATCAATCCAGTGTGTATTTAGATTTTTAAAAACAACCTGAATATGAAACAATCCTTGAGTTGTGCGACTCCTCTGTTACAGTGCTGAGTGACTGAAACATTCAACTGGCGCCTGAGCGTTACGATGGCAAACTGCGACTCTCGCAAACCAGTGTCTTGCTAGTAAAGTTTTGATTGATGTCGATTGTAATCAAGGCAAAGACGATTGCAGTGACATACCGGAATAGAACATTAAGCATGCGTGAGTCTGTTCATTTTAATGCACAAACAAACCGTGTATGTGCGCACTCAACATTCATGTCTGGCGAGTGTTTTATAATGGACTTGTGGAAAAAGTGTGTTTTGGTGGAGTTTATTAGTCTCGCGTAGCCAGAGCGTATCGCAGCTTTTCTTGGTCAAGGGCCGCCCAAGAGCACGTTTGACTGACATGTAACGCAACCAATCACAGTTTGTTTTGTTCCGAGTCATGTTTAGGGGTGTGACAATATAATGTTGATATCCCTACATAACTGACCGGCGTGCATCTAATAAATTATTCATTCAAGGACGTTGTGCAAGTTAACTGCAACATTGGAGCCGCGAACTTCACAAACTTTTGAAAATCCAGCGTTTAGTTGATCCTGGTATGCGCTCATTGTCACAGTTGTAAACACAACGGCTTTCTTCTTCCACGAGGGGTTTTGGTGTCACAGCATTTGTTTCCCGGCGGACCGATAAAAAACGCAACACGCACGTCTCCCGGACATCCTGTAGAATTCAACCAATCAGATCGCGACTTCGAATCTCCTGAAGTGTTTCCAGAAAAGTGTGCCATATGCATCAGACGTTCAGCCAACGGACCGTGGATATCAGATGCTCCAAGCACAGACACACTCACTCACTCTGAAACTGTTCACTGTAGATGTTGACCCGCCTTCAGATCGCTGAGTTTCATGTTTTTATTAGGGATGCACGATATATCGGCCACAGTATCGGTATCGGCTGATATATGTTCATTTTTAATGTTATCGTTATCGGCCCAATAAGAAAATTTGGCCAATATATATAAAAGACGAAAAATATTTGATTATTTCCTTCGGGTGAGACACTTCAGATGCATGCTGTTCACCATGATGTTATTGAATTGCTTGAAATATGATTGGAATCACTTCAAAAAGGAAAATACAGTACACTCTGAGTATAGGTTACCATACTTGGCCTTCCCGTCATATCACGTCACGTCACGTCACTAACAAATACTTTGCCATCCTGCAGGTCCATCAGGCCAAGCCAACTGCACTAGGGTAGTCCTAACCCAGGTTTGATGCAGGAGTTGCGCTTGGCACGGGCTCTGGGTCGGGTGGTGTCCCCCCTGGTGGTCCAGGAGTGCCATCTCTGGCTTAACCTTGTGCAGACACGTGATGCTGAGAAAGTGCCACTTACTCGATGCTCCCACCTCCCAAGGTGGCCGCTTTCCTGACACTGTCCAGGACTTCTCACAGCAGTTCTCGGCAGTGAACAGTGAAGACGAACACAGGCTCCACTCCGTCCCCCGGTGGAGGGCCTGGAGGAGATGGGTTTTTCTTTTCATTTGTTTTTTCGCTTATAGTAGGAGGTGATGCCAGACGTTGAAGGGCCGATGGCTTTTTCACGGTCAGAAGAAGAGCAGTTTCCTCATTCCCTGGGTCATTCTCTCTCAATCGATGCTTATGGCCCTCGTCACCACGACGGCCATACATCGAATGCTTGCACAGGGAGCTCTATGGATGCAAACTCCTTGCCTCTTCACACTCCACTGCAGCTCACCTGCAGTCAGGGAAGTGAGCAAGGTAGGTGTTTCAATGCCTCTATGGCCCAGTCACTAGTTCGGGACGCATGTCCTTCTGACATGGCAACATCTGCTCCGTTGCACCGTGAGATACCCACCATAGGTATGTCAAAAAGGATTGTTCCCTTGGTGCGGAGCTTGGAAGCATGGATAGCGCTCTCAGGCACCCGCCCAGGTTCAACAGCGTCCTGTTTATCTCAGTGTAAGGCTAGAAAATGTCTGTCCTGTGTCCGAGGATCACGTTCCTTCTAGCGAAGAGCCTGTTCCTCCAGCCGAGATTGTGGTTGTGGGATGCGGGCAGATCTGTGATTGTTGAATAGGGCCCTGCACAAACTCCTGTTCAAAATGCTGACACAGAAACACATTCTGACCTGATGGAACTGAAGGATGCATACTCCCTTGACACAGACCGTTCCTAATGTTTGCCTTCGAGGTACGAGCGTATCAGTACAAGGTCCTCCCTTTCCGGCAGTCCCTGTCACCTCGTATCTTCACGAAGGTCACAGAGGCTCCCCTTGGCCTGCTAAGGGAAGTGGGTATTCACATTCTCAATTAAATCTACGACTGGCTAATTCTAGCACTCTCCAGTTTTATTGTGTGCACACAGGGACCTGGTGCTCGAGCACCTCAGTCGTTTGGGGCTTCAAGTCAAATGTGAAAAGAGCGAGTTCTCTCAGACGCAGAGCATCTCTTTTCTCAGTGTAGAATTGGACTCGGTCACTATGACAGCACGTCTTATGAGCGAGTGCACCCAGATGTTGCTGAACTGCCTGAATTCGTTCAGGGGAAAAAGAGCGGACTCACTGAAACCATTTCAGTGGCTCCTGGGGCAAATGGTGTCCTTGGTGGCGGTAACACAGCTCAGGTTGATGCATATTTCAGCACTGGCTTCAGACTCGAGTCCTGACATGGGTTAATCTTTTTATTTTAATTGAACATAGAACTGTGACTATCTCTCTTCAGTTGAGGATACTTCTCTCCTCTTCTCCACTAAGCAAATGGCACAGATATTGAATTTACGATCCATATTGTTACAGTTTTCAATTATTACTTGGGTTTATGCATAAACATGCCCAGAAACAAAAACATTAAAGCTATCACATTACTTTTTTTTTTAATCACTTTTTCCTTATAACATTGTGAAGGTCTTACATACTACCCATTTGGGCCTTCATAAACTTAAGTGCTTTTACTTAAACAAATGGAACAGATGCACTGTGACTCTAAACTCATTTGTCATTTTCAACCCAGACTGATGCTGTCACACCCTAAAACCTCATCATCTGCATGCAGAGAGAAACTGTCACTCACTTATACTTATCACGTATAATGATGGATGTAAAGATATCATAGAGGGTTGTGTAGATATTTCACTGGAACTAGCATTATGTTTATTTTGTATTTCATTTTTTTTATGCATTTGTTCATGTTCAATGATTTAAAAACCTGGTTATACAATTATTAGAAATGTGGCTAAAATGTCTGGTTTGCTATCTTTGTGGGGACTCTCCATAGACGTAATGTTTACTTAGCTTTCTAAATGGGGATATTATATAGACGTAATGGTTTTTATAGTGAACAAACTGTATATGATCTCCCTTTACACTAACCCTACCCCTAAACCTACCCATCACAAAAAACTTTCTGCAGTTTTACATTAAAAAAAAAAAAAAACCTTCAATTTCTTTATTTCTGTCAGGACCAATATCGTCAAATACGATTGACAACTAGCATACAGTTAGGATCATTGGCGGTATGGTTCCGTTCTGGGCAAGAACTCCCTGCGCATCCAGTCAGCCTAGCATGGATAAGAGCAATAACCCCCCTTAGGGTAAACAGAACAGAACCAACATTTATGTATTGCAGATATCATTAATTCAAGATTTTAAAGTACAACATGATTCGAGAATTTATTCTGATTCAAGGGGAATCAGAATACCAAATCCTGACTAACGAGAGGTGGAGCCACCACAGTTTTACCAAAGATCCTATGGGAAACACTGGTATTGCTATGCTAATGCAGCTTATAGCTTGTTTTTTGGATGCATAACTGTGGAGTATAGTTCAATTGTATTAATAAATTACAATTTTGTACTTATTTCATCTGTTAACTCTCACTTGTTCCTTACATGGCATTAGTGGTTTTAATGAATAGGAGTTGAACAAAAACATATTCAAGGGCGTGCAAAGATGGGTGGTGTTTATGATCATATGTAGTGGGCCAGTCTGGGCCAAAATGCCAGGGCCGATTTTTTGTCCCAGTCCAGCCCTGATGTGATGAAAAACATAACCTGCATCAAGTGTACCCCCCAGAAGAGTTATTGTGCCCCTGATTTCAACCATGATTTCAACTGAGGCGAACCCTTATCAAGCGAAAACACTTTCTGTCAGAGCGTTCTGTAAACCCATATGCTTCAGTGCAATGGCCATCACAATGCACTTTATACACAACAGCCGGATTTAGAATAGGTCATAATTGGCAGCGTGTCTCAAAATGGTGCTAATAGACCTACTGTTTGCTCTTGCAAAACCAATATTCTCTAGAAATCCTAGTTACCTGATACCATGTGAGAACAACACACACAGATCTTCTTACAGCCAAGCACATAATGACTATAAGATTGCTGCATCTGTCGAAACAAGAAGTGACTTCTTCGTTGAGTATGGATAGAAAAGCTGACTCATTCTCTTTTAAAATGGCTGTAATAACGAGATGCAGTATATTAACAGGATTTTGAAAAATCTAATTAAGTTCCCAAGTGCAGCTTGGAAAAGAGATTAGAATTTTCCATTAAAAATGAAAAAAGTAAAATAACCAGAGCAAAGCAAGAGAATTTAAGCATGATGTATTTTCAAAGATATGCAAAATAACTCCTTGGAATAAGAAACTAAGTGAATCGGTCTGCGCCTTTACAAATTACATGCTCAGATTCTCAAATGGAAACAACGTATCAAATAGGTAAACTCTGAACTGGAAGGTTTACCTTAGATAGAGCCAGCAGCCCTTGAAGTAGGGAAGAATTTAAACGAGTCAATGCCGTTGAGCTGTTATAAATGATGTGTGTATTCAGCAAGTTCTTCAGTGAGGACATTTACTTCAAAGACTTCCAATTTGCTTTAACTTATGTGAATTTTAACTATGACTGGTGAACAATGGAAATGTTAACCTCTTTGGGCTTTAAGAACCACACTGACTTTGTAATTCCTTTCATTCCCTGCAGGAATTGCTTACAGAGAGTGCTTGGACAATGGCACATGGGCACTGAAAAGTAACTACTCCAGCTGTGAGCCCATTCTAGAGGAAAAGGTGGGTAAATGTGTTAGAAGCCTGAACTGTACTCTACTGAACTCTGCTGTTTTGGATTAAGTGATGTCCCCAGGATTGTTTATAACATTTCATTAGTAAAAGAAAAATGATCGATCATCACTTGATTCCCCTGGGAATATATATTCAGTATCCGATTCAACATGTCACATTGGGAAATAAGATCTGGGCACTTCGCTGGCCGCTGGCATTCCTGTCTTGCAAGAAAGCACACACATGATGAGCACTATGGCTGGTGGCATTGATTGTCATGCAGGAAGAGCCAGCTGGAAGGAGACCACACGAGGGAGGAGGATGGCTTCCCTGTATAGCACAGCGCTGAGACAACAAGCTCAGTCCGATGATGCTGTGATATATCGTCCCAGACCATGATGGACCCTTCACCTCTAAATCGATCCCACTTCAGAGAACAGGCCTCGGCGTAATGCTCAGTCTTTCAGCAACAAATGCGAGACCTATCATCACCTCTGGAGAGATAAAAACGTGACTCTTCTGTTAAGATCACTTTTCACCATTCCTGTCTTGTCCAGCAGTTTGTGCCCTCATTGCTGCCGCTGATATCTGGTAAGGACTTGCCTTACAACAGGCCTATAAGCCCTCAGTCCTGCCTCTCTCTACCTATTGCGAACAGCCTGAGCACTGATGGGGGGATTGTGCATTACAGTTGCTTTTGGCATCCTTTACCAATGCCGCATGTATGAATTTCGGACGCTGACCCTGTGCATGTGTTGTTATGCGTGGCTTTGCCAGAAAGTCTTAGGTTTCTCATAGGGATGGGCATTCGATTAAATAACGTGAATTAATAATTAATATTTTTATATTGAAATTCATTAATTCTTTAACTTTTTATAAATTAAAAATGCAATGAAAATACAAAAATACAGTTTGTTTGTCCTCGATGAGATCTTTATTACAAGAAGATCAACTTGTGGCAGTGAAACTGGACGTTCGGTAGACTTGAAGATATGCCCTGCGGTGCTCTAAAACAGCGGAACCTGCAGCTGCGAGCCGGCGTTCTTAAACAGAGACCCACGGCCACTTCATCCGTTTTCTGTGATCGGATAGCTATCCAATCGTGAAAAGACCAGGTGTAAATGCCCTCCGAAACGCATTCGAGACGGATTTAAATCCGATCGCTCAAACCACTTCAGGAGGAGATCTGAGACGCATTCCAGATGAAACTGGACAAGAGTAAATGCATCTGGTTGTTGAAACCACATATGTAAATTTGACTTATCCCAAAAATGCTAAGAAATAAACGTGTGAGAGCGTGTTATAGGCTATATGTCATGTTATAGCCAGATATGACGACGCTACTTCAACACGCATCACCACAGATGAGCATCTATTCATCAAGCCAACGTGCAAACTATCGCAAATCAAAGTGAAAGTCATTCATCAACACACAATCATCTTCATTAAAAGTAAAGAACCGAAATGATCTTACCAGGGCTGTTGCCGCAATATCTTGTTGCGGTCTTTGATTTAGAAATTTTCGCTGATGATCAATAAAATGCAGCTCATATCAGTTGCTTTCGGTGACATGCAACAATTTAAATCTGCATATAGCGCGGGAATTCAAGATCGGATTTATATCCGTTTTGCAAAAACACATTTATGTGACCAGGTGTGGCCTAAATGGAATCGTTTTGATAATTCAGATAGCTATCCGATCTGAGAAAACGCATGACGTTCCCATAGAACTTCTGCACCAGTCTACTGATTTCTGTTGAGAAAGATAAGCATGTTGACATGATCTGGGATCAGACGCGACCGCAACCTGGTGACAGCCAGTCCCGCCGCCGAAAACACCCGCTCTGAGGGGACTGACGTTGCCGGGATGCACAGGTACCGCCGCGCTAAAATTAATTCCATTGCTTCAAGACTCACACTCTACGCAACGCAACCTGCATTAGTTTAATCGATAACAAATAAACGTGATCGACGAAATTCTTAACGATCAATTATCGATCGTCGATTAATCATGCCCATCCCTAGTTTCTCACAGTACAGATATTGCAATTGCCCTGGCCACATCTGCAGTCCTCAAGCCTCCATGCAGCACGTTTCATGCTTGTTCAGAACCACGGGCTTCTTTCTTTTGGTGTTTTTCAGAGTCAGTAGAAACGTCTCTTTGGTGTCCTAAGTTTTAATAACTGTGAACTTAATTGCCTTCCATCTGCAAGCTGTTAATGTCTTAATGATTGTTCCACAGGCTATTTTTATTTTGCAATAGATTTTAGTTATCTTTAATATATACTGTAGCGTGAACATTTACTTTTTTTACAAAACATTGAGTTTGCCTGACAGAGAATGTCTGTCTCCAGTCAGCAAACGAGATTTTTGTCTTTTTGTCTGCTCCCTAACAGGACCCTGAAGTGGCTAAACAGTAGGGAAACCTGTTTCAAGATGGGAGAACCTGACTCAGTGAGGTTCCCGATAAAACTATTGAACTGTTGTCTGAAATGCAGAATACAGTGAAACTGACAGAGTCTCAAAGACAGGGTGGAGAAAGGCAGATATTCGTTGACAGTCTGACACAGTTCTCAGATTATTAATACGAGGATTTCAACATGCACCATGGGGACTCATCCTGTTGAAACCACGATGCTCGTGTGAACCAAAACACTACTCCTCCCGCTCTGAAGTCTGAAGTGACAGTAAACAGACACATATTCAAGAAAAGAGATCACATCGTGAGCTTCCAGACTTGAACACACGCGTTCCTGTGTAAAACACACTGCGCATGGTCCGGGGAGAGTGAGAGAGCCTCGAGCTCCACACGGGATCTCCAGCAACCCGACTCATGCAGCGACTCTGCAAACGCAGAACCACGGTCTCGGGGGATTACTCTTTTCCTCAAAAGAAAGCGCACTTTGAGTGAAGCACTTAATTTTTGAAAACTAATGCAGTGTGAAATCTCGATAAGCCGTTGAGCATGGCAAAAGCCAAAACACTGAACACGCTTACAATGAGTGTCCTTGATCATAATAAGCAAGAACACGGCGCACACACTGATGAAAAATGGCATTGTGTTCCCCACTAAGGGAAGATTAACTCGAGTCGCTGAAACACAAGAAAACTCTGAAGACAGAACGGCAGATAAATCGTCCTCCTGAAGAAGAGCAATCTGAGGAGTGATGGCACTTGATGGTCTTTTATAAGTCACTGCAATTATTCCCTTTCTGTACTCATTGCTTATTGTTTTCTTACTGCAAGACTAAAAGCTTCCCTGCGCAACCTGAACTGTTTGGATTGGTTTAAATCAATTAATGCTATTAATGTCAATGCTTTTAGGTTCTGTTGTTTACAGAATCCAACACATTCTGAATGACATGCATAACATAATTTTGCTTTCGCCCCATATTATGAAGCAGCCCATATTTGACATTACTTCTCTCCATATCAGTCAACTTCTCCCTTCACTTCTGCATGGAAACATTCTCCAAAAGGACAATTGAATCCTTTAGTATGTCGTCTACAGTTTTGTGACCTCTTTCAAGGACTCATGAGGTTCAAGTCTTTTAGAAGCTTCCATAAGATATCAAGCAAGGACAAAATGGTCATTGAGTAATAACTATTGATTTGTGCTAAAATTGCAATCATTTATCATATTATATCATATCGCATGCTAGGAAGAGAATGAATTACTTCTGATCATGTCAGAATTAATAACGAATCTGTTTTCCACAGAGGAAGTACCCCATGCACTACAAGATAGCCCTCATCATAAACTACTTCGGTCACTGTATATCTGTGGGAGCTCTCGTTATTGCCTTCATTCTCTTTCTGTGCTTGAGGTAAGTGTGTCAGGGATTTATCAGCACTTGTGAGGAAAGGCCTTGTTCAACGTTAAGAAATCTAAAACAAAAAAAGTAAGAAAAGAAAGAGAAAAAAAAGAACAAATTGAATATGTTTTGACAATTAAGGGCCAGATTACTAACAGGGCACATTAGCGTGAGAGCGCGATCCCATTAAAGTGCGGATGGCAGTGGAAAGTTCTGGTCGTGATCTACTGACGACACACACATTAAATAACACAGACACAGTCGGATCATTTCCATAATGACCAACACAATCTACTTGTTAGCATCTGGTTTAAGACTGACTTGTTTTGGGTGGTAAATAATGACGCAAACCCCAGTAAATTGACGAGGGCTAACCTTAGTAAATCACCTTGTATGATTCATTTAAATACTCTCCTCACATACATTTTGCGTCTAAAAGGGAAACTCCTACAAATGCATTTAATATCAGCCGCAAAAATAACTGTCCACATCTTTTCAGCGCACATTTTTCACTGCGTGTCTTGAGTAAATCCTGACAGAAGCTTTTTAACGGCTGAAAAAGATGGTTTGCGCTGGAAGCTGTTAGTAAATCTGACCTTAAGCCTTAGACTTAAAGATAATGAAGATTGTATATACACTAAAGGAAACATTTGGTCATTATAATATCTACTCTAATTTCTTTTTAAGAAGTCACTGTTTTTTTTTGTTTTGTTTTTGTTTTAATACCAAATAATGGGGAATTAAATTTGTTATTTTATATTAAAAATGGCATAAAAACATTCAAATCTTCTGAAGTCATATGATAGCTTCGTATGAAAAAGACAAGTCATTACACAGTGTCACGGATTGTCTGTCTTTCCTTGTGTGCTCTTGTTGTGTAGTAATTTATTTAGTATTTTGCTTTATTGAGGGGTGTCCAATCTCTAATGTGACCCTGGACCACAAAACCAGTCACATGGGTCAATTTTTGGAAATTGAGATTCATACATCATCTGAAAGCTGAATAAATGTATGGTTTGTTAGGATTAGGATAGGCTGAGATACAACTATCTGAACATCTGGAATCTGAGGGTGCAGAAAACATCGAAACATTGAGAAAATCACCTTTAAAGGTTGAACTTTAAACTTTATGATTTTGCTGCATTCACTCACACAAATAACTGTTTTATATATTTACGGTAGGACATTTATTAAATGTCTTCATGGAACATGATCTTTACTTAATATCCTCATGATTTTTGGCATAAAAGAAAAATCGATCATTTTGACCCATACAGTGTATTGTTGGCTATTGCCACAAATATACCCGTGTGACTCGTGACTGCTTTTGTGATCCAGGGTCACATGTGGCATAGAAACAAGAGTTTAACTGGAGTATTAGCTGCGATCATGATAGTCACAAGCAAAACCATTCTCTTCGTAGTATATGGTTACTTATAATAATAATGAATAGAATTTATTTATAATAATATTTATATTTATAATAATAGGTGGTGCAGAATTGAAAAATGTGTAATTACCGGTGTGTTTATGGCACACTGTTTTCCGATTGAACTTGTCAATCACCTCAGATCCTTTAACGTTCCCGTATCATACGAGTTCCCGTATCATATGAGTGTATTAAACAGAACGTAACGTTAATCGTTTGATAGAGCAGCACTATTGCTTTGAGCTCAGTGAGTCGATATCCAGCGCTCTAGTCTTCCGTCACTCACACGTGACACTTATTTATGGAAAGATAATGAATTCCAAACTGTATCATGTCATTATGAATGCACTGCAACCTTTACAGTGCATTTGATGTGTGTATTTCCTGCACCACTGAGAATCACTGCACCCCCCCCCCCCCCCCCCCCCCCCCCCCCCCCATCGAGTCACGGCCCAAACACACGCCATTGGTTGATCCAAATCTGCTGGACAGATTCTCAAACAGAGTCAGTGTTGTGTACAATAAACATATGAATCACTTGAAGAATTGATGAAATTAAACATGTCATTTTTTAAATATGCAGACCTCATTGAAAGTGTCACTGAACATTTCTTTTAAATGGGCATTTTTATCAGGCTTCTATGTTTATTTAAGTGTATTTGTCATTTATTGCAATGCATTATTTTAAAAAATGTCACTGATTTGAGTAAAATAAATAAAAATGCTGATTTAAAAGAAAAAATGTCAGACCTTTTTGCATCTGAAGTCTTTGAATCCTTTAGCTGTGTCTCTAGCTCCTCTTTGCTCTCTGTCCCATATTCATGCTTATGTATTTCCATAATCAGCTCATGCAATGCTAAAACTGTGTCACAGGGTAATTGCTGAAATGATTGTTTTTTTTG
This sequence comes from Rutilus rutilus, assembly GCF_951802725.1. Taxonomy (NCBI): domain Eukaryota; kingdom Metazoa; phylum Chordata; class Actinopteri; order Cypriniformes; family Leuciscidae; genus Rutilus; species Rutilus rutilus. Next base: position 41,357,243 of record NC_140214.1, on the reverse strand, counting down.
TTAATCTTTTTTAATTCAAGGAGCATCCGATGCCTTCGCAACATAATCCACTGGAACTTGATTACGACCTTCATTCTGAGGAATGTAATGTGGTTTTTGCTTCAACTGATTGACCAAAACATTTATGAGACAAATGAGGTATGAAACACTTTTAAATTACATTTCAGCTTATTAATATGTGAACAGATCAGCAGGTTTCGAACATTCAGATTTACGATGTTGGCAGACGATTCCTCAGGATATTATTCTCAAAAAAAGTGGCTGAAGATATTGCATGAAGTATATTCTCCAAATCTCTGCCTCATTAGAGTCTTCCAGCATCTTTCCCTCCGCTGAAGAGAGGATATACAGGACTACATGTTTCCACCATGCGGTGTTTATTGTCGTAGACATTTTAAACTGAATATTAAACTAACCATGTTTCTAACATCTAACCTTATTTAACATCTAACATCTGAACAGGATGTACTGTACGAAACCAATGGAAAACTTGTGTCTTTGAGTGTGTGCGTGTATAAATAACATAGTTTGGGAAATGAAACTAGACCGTCTGTTAGAATCTTGTGATTAACAGATGAAGTCATCATTAAAACAAAGTTTGCTTTACCTAGTAACAGGGGGGTTTGCATATGAAGAACCAATCAAATAGTGGGAAATTATGTAATGCATGCCTGACATTTATGCCATACCTCTATACTATAAAAACTGTTGTATTCTTGTGCACTGTGGGATTTATCAATGGAATTTGTCTGAGATCCTCCGGCCTTGATTCTTCTCGGGAGAGTTGAACTGCTCGAAGACTCTCCCGGCCGTTATTAAAGCATTTGGAGGACATTTGCTGATGTCTGTCTGTTCATTTCTGCTGCGCAGCAGGTCAGTTTAGGGAAGCAAGGAAGTTAGGGTTAGAGACTCGGCCAGTTGTCGACGGAAGACGCAGAGAGCTGGAGTATAAAGGTTATTAAGTGTCAATTTGTAGACGCTCGGTGTCGATCAGTAGACGCGACAGATTTGATTTATTAAGTGTCGATTTGCAGACGCTAGATAGTCAGGTTTTAGGGAAAAAATCCACTACATTATTTAGACAGAACGACTGTAGTCTTCACTGACACAAAGACAGTAACAATGTGATTGCTGAGCGTGACACGAGTGGCATTGCTTTTTTAACATGGATACAACATAATACAAATATTTCATTATACACATTATAAGTAAGCAAATTTAAAGGGATAGTCCAACCAAAAATGAAAATTTGACAATTTCATCCCCATGCCATCCTAGATGAATATGACTTTCTTTCTTCAGACGAATACAAATGAAGTTATATTTCTGTAAAGAAGCATGTGATGCAGGTCTGACTCTGAAGTATACATGAACCTTACAGTGCAGTGTGATGCTGAACACCAGCTCACTAGCTCCTGTCAGTAATACAGTACAGCATCCATTGAGTCAGAATATCATTGTTGTTTGCTTTTTCAAGTATATCCTAGCAGAAGTATATCACACTGAATTGAATAATGATTTTATGGAAATCTGTGAAATGTATTATGCAGTAACCATTTAGTAGTAATGGCTGTTGAACATGTTGTGCATAACAGCACGGTTTGGCTTGCCACATTATTTTCCAGGTGCAATATTAACATTGCAGTATTTGCAATAATCTATCACCGTGCAAAACACTTTTATGAAATATTTGAGAAATCTGGGGTATGATGTTGTTTTAAGACCTAGAATAAGATTCCTGTTAGCATCAAGTAAAAGTAATGCATCCGAAGAGTTCACCTCAATTAACACCCTTTCTCTTTCTCTTTCTCCGTCTCTTTCTCTCTGTGTAGCCCTGGTGCCGTCTTATAACAACAATCTATAATTACTTTGTGGTGACCAATTTTTTCTGGATGTTTGTGGAGGGCTGCTATCTTCACACGGCGATTGTGATGACATATTCCACAGACAAGCTTCGTAAATGGGTCTTCCTCTTCATCGGATGGTGTGAGTTGATTTCTCTACATGAGTGTGCTCGTTTTGAAAGGCCTAATCATCTGCAATTTAAATTAGCTGTGAGGAAAGAAGCGGGAATCTAGTCTGCTATTCAGCAAAGTTTAACAACAACGTTTTGTTTTATTTGGAAGTTTTCTGTGTGTCATGTGACTTTATTAGAGTGAATCAGAAGTATAAATGGTACAGATATTGCAGAACACAAGAGTCAAGCACCCAAACTTAAAGGGGAGACTTACAAAGTTCAATGTGAGAATTAAAAAATAGTTTTAAAAATGTCTGGTAACACTTTACTTGAAGGGGTGTGCATAAGACTGACATGACACATGAGGTTTTATGCATGTTTATGACAACTGTCATTAAGAGTCATTCGCTCAATTATGACATTTTTAATGCAAATATGATATTGTTTGAGATGTCTTTGTTATGACAACTTGACATAAACCAGTACATCATAAACATGACATAGCAGATTAATCATCAAACTTAAGAAACTACTTAGCTTTATGGGTTAACGTTACATTATATTACTGACCACTTTTTTTTCCCCAGTGGTACAAATTGAATTTGTCATTAAAATGTCATTAAGTGTCAATACTCTGTCAAATAATTTTATAATTAATACTGGAATACTGGAAAAAAAGTGGTCAGAAATATATTCATGACACAGTTATAACGGCCTCATGACGGCCAATGTCAAAACCAACTAAACCACATGACAGTTTAATGTAATGTTAACCCATAAAGCTAAGTGGTTTTTTAAGTTTGATGATTAATCTGCTATGTCATGTTTATGACATATTTATGACAGGTTATGATATATTGGTTTATGTCAAGTTGTCATAACAAAGACATCTCAAACAATGTCATATTTGCATAAAAAAAATGTCATAATTGAGCGAATGACACTTAGTCATAAACATGCATAAAACCTCCGTCATATTCATCACGTGTCATGTCATGATTATGAAGGTGTCATGTCAGTCTTATGCACACCCCTTCAAGTAAAGTGTTACCAAATGGGGTACTAAAAAAATCTCAGTATATGAGAAATAGATGAATACAGTGCACTTGGCATTTCATCTCACGTGTTCAAGTCTCGAGCACCTGAACCCAGCCAGTCAAAATACCAAACAGAACAAAAGTGGAGTTTATATTGGACTCAACCTTGTTTACTTTCCCCTCAGAAATGATTAGCTTTCTTAATTATACATTTATACTGTAATATTAATAATAATAATCATATGATTTATTTTAGTACATATTTATTATTATTAAAATTTTGAATAACAATTATATGAATTTTTTTGAAGATAAAACAGTCGAAGGTAAATTTAAATATAGAAAAAATGAGAAGGGGGGAAAATAATATCTTTTTTTAAATTAGGAAATGAAAACCGCTGTGGCAAATCACTGTCTTAATGAATGAATCATAGAAGCATTCATTCAACTGATTCATTCAAAACGGCTGATTCATTCTGGAATGAAGCAACTTGGTCACTGAATCACTGAGTCGATTCGTTCATTCGTTCGCCACAGAGACGCATAACTCTTTTGCTTGTCTGTAGCTATTGTCCTTGGAGAAACAGAGAAAAAAACAGTCTAAAATGTCACTTAGCACAATATTCACTCTTTATTTACTGAACTGTTGTATAAATTCAACATCACATTTGCAATCATGCTAATATTATGGAAATATTGGATGACATCATATGTTATAAATATAAAATAACTCATTCTAGGGCCATTTTTGCCACCATATCACCAATTTTTGGTGGGATTTTGCCCCAACTCCCTGATGTCTGACCCTGCTTCAACAAAACACGACAAAACATTATTAACAGTTTTGTAAATTGTTTTCCGTCATTGGAAAGAGACATATTTGACGTTAAAGCACTAATGATTTGAAAGAAACTGTTGCAAGTGTCAGCGAATTTACATCACGTTAATTACAAAACATGCCATCATTATTAATCATTTTAATCTACTGACAGCCTTAAGCTACACTTGAAAACATAATTTTGTATAAGCGGCATGCTGTTTTGACCATTATTCTCTCTAAATTTAGTCAAGTGAACTATAACAAACAGGTTAGCTTACATGGCTTTCCTTTCTGAAGCGGACAATCCTGTCAGTCAGGTCTCGGTCCATTGATCATCAGTATCGGGGAGAACTGGATCAAATCTGAAGCAGGAGTAGTGAAAGACTGGTGACTACTGTAATGGTGGAGCCCTAATAATAATAATAATAATAATAATAAGGAAAAACAACAGTTACAATAGAGGCTACAGCACCGTCACTGCTCGGCCTGACCCTCCGGGGCTTGGGCCGTAATTACACTGAATTATGACGGTATTTTCAAAATTTCATGTTCAATATCCTCCAACTGGATGAAGTCTGTGCCATCATACACTACGCAATTTTTTGTTTATCTGCCAAGTCCGACTGTTGAAAATCAGAGCCAGTCTGGAGATTATGGGCAGATATCACAGCAAATGATGTAGCGTATGATGGCACAGACTCATATTTTTAGCTTTATTTAACTAGCGCTGACTTGCCCAGATTGCAAATTGGGGAAAATATTTGGGCAAAAGCCTTGCAGTGTGTTCCAGTCTTAACTCTTCTCTGAGCCCCAGAGGCAGACCAAGACAGGGGAAGATGAGGAAGCAGGAGACAAAGACGAGTTTGTAGTGAAATCTGTGAACGTTTGTACAAACAAATCATGATTCATCAATAACTTTTTTTCTGAAGTTTGTTCAAAATTTTGACAAATTGTAGGAGCAACTGGAACCTCTCGTAATCACATACTCTGGGTGGCCTTATAAATGTGGTGTATGTGTTTGTACATATATATGTTTGATTTTAATATTTCATTTTATATATATATATTTAGTGTTTATACACACACTGGCCACTTTATGAGGTACACCTTCCTCACTGGGCCTCATTCATTCATTCATTCATTCATTCATTCATTCATTCATTCATCATTCACACGGACCCCCTTTTGCCTTCAGAAGGTGCTGGAACATTTCTCCGAGATTTTGCTCCATATTGTCATGATTGCATCACACAGTTACTGCAGATTTGTCGGCCGCACATCCATGATGCGAATCTTTCGTTCCAGCACATCTCAAAGCTGCTCTACTGGATTGAGATCTGGAGACTGTAGAGGCTCTTTGAGTTCAGTGAACTTATCGTCATGTTCAAGATTTTCTTGATATGATTTGAGCTTTGTAAAATGGCGCATTATCCTGCTAGAAGAAGCCATCAGAAGAGGGTCCACTGTGGTCATAAAGGGAAGGACATGTTCAGCAACAAAACTCAGGTAGACTGTGGCGTCAGATCATCTTGATCATTCTACATGCCTAAATGCATTGAGTTGCTCTCATGTGATTTGCTTTAACAGGCAGTTGAACAGGGATCTAATAAAGTGGCCATTGAGTGCATGTGGTCCCACTTTTTATTAGGTGTCTTTAATGACCATGTATTAACATTTAGATTAATCATTGAATACGATGCACTTATTGTGTACATACATGTTTACACTGTGCTTGTATGTTTTTAACAATACCTGCATGATGTAGACGACATTCCCTTAACCATCAATCCGACCCATTTCACCAAACCTGTCCTAACCTCACCCATCTCCCACTCCACTGGCAGCACCAGAGTTTTGCAATACAGTATGAACACAACAAGTACATTGTGCTTATTTTTCTATAGTAGTCATAGTAGATAAGGACACCTAATATAAAAATAATCACGTCCAAGTGTGCGGAAAGGCCCAGTCTGCTTCCACACAAATGTCCTCCAAAGACGCACGCTTAGATAAGATAGACTGAGAAGAAGCAACGGAGGCTGACTCAATTGGTTTGAGCTGAGAACATTAAACCTTCTAGGAATATAGATAAGTTCCCAGAGCAAACACGAGCAGTACAGATTGCTCTTTGGCTTATCATCCCATGCATGAAACGAGGAACAATTGAATGCCTCCCCTAAAAAACTCCACCTGGTGCATATTCAGCAGCAATAACATACACACCTTAATTATAACAGCACAATTCTCCCGAAGGAACGCCAGAACTGATCCGACAGGCGATGGGTCCAAATGCACTCTCTGCATCACGATGCAAATATCCACCACTTGAAAGCGTAGGGCCTTCGTGATAATAGCAGAACTTTCTCATGGTCTGAGAAAATATTTTCATGCAAATAATGATCAATAATGCATTAAAAATATAAAGCAATTTAAAATACTATTTGGCCAGTGGAAAAGATTAAGAAAAACTTTCTCTGAAATGTATTCTACACTATTTGATTTATTTATTCCAAAACAAGGCAAGGATAGGTTACTAAATGATTTTTAGCAATGTAATGTGACGCACATCCGTATCTCATATTTTCCTAATGTCTTGTACTGTTATACATGGCATCACGTGGATGAATATGCATATGCAAATGATATGCAGATGAGGATATGCACAGTATAACGAGGCGTTGTAAGCTCATATATGGTTATTTTCGGGGAGGAGACGCATGTGCGCACAATCTTCCACTGACTAGGATTTATAAAGGGAATTCAGCGCAGGTTCTGCCGTACACACGGTTTATAAGTCTGAATATTTTTTGGCGTACACCATTTTTGGCTTTCAGGATCCTACGCACAGTTTTATGAATGAGACCCCAGAACTTATCAAAGAGGCCCTTTTCAAAGGTCAAACCCAAAGTTTCCACATCTTAGGCTGGGGATATCACATATTGCCCTGAGCCTTGGAAAGTAGATCTGCTCTAATTGAAATCTCTCAAGGACGGTCCTCCGATCTGAGAACCAAATGTGGGACTGATACGACACTGCTACCAACAGAATGTGCACACTGTTTTCTCACACTCTCGCAAGAACTGCTGGAAGCAGACTTATTGGCGGAAAGGCAAAGTGGGACACGTATGTGCTCGGAGAATTTATTCATAGTGATAATGGAGACTAAAAAGGGCACTGGGTTGTTTCACTCGAGGCGAACATATCTACCTCTGCTCTGCCGAATCAGAGCACAGACTGGAGAAAGGCATCACTGCACAGAGCTCAAGCAAGAAGACATACAGATGATCTGCTGTTATCCTGAACCGATACACATGGCTGGATTAACATATCCCGGAGGACAGTGTGAGAAAAGGCAAATGCATTTCTGCAGGTTGACACAATCCTCCCAAAGGATCCTCCCGTTCTGGGCCATCTGATCAGGAACAGCCCTCCGGCTGGGAAGCCTCAGCTGCCGACCTCAGATCTAGGGATCTGCCCGAAGCCCAATATCTTATTCAGAACGGCACGGATAATGGCCTCAAAACGAATAACAAATAATTCTGCAGAATAATAGAGAAAATATTCGGCTGACATATTAGCCGTGTTTCCATTACCCTTCAAATTGCGCAAATTGAAATTACGGATTGAAAATACGCCCAATGGAAACACGTCGAGTTTTTACGCTCACATGAGGTGTTCGAAACAGGAATATTTATCAAACCTGCAATGGAAACAGTTTTTGCACATTTACAGGTCACCTGGTGTGTTTGGACAGAAAATGAGAGTTCTTGAAAGAATTATGGGAATACTGGATTCTAAACAACAAAGAAATGCCACAATTGATCAAGATCTTGAAGCAGAAATGAGGGAGAAACACCAGAAACTCCTCATATGAGCCGCTCCCAGTATAAGGGGCTTTCCTTGTCATTAATGCTTGGATACACACTTACGTCTCCTTCGATTAATAATAATGGCTAGTGCGGCGGCTGGGATATACGTAAACCCACCAACATCTGTTGCCATGATTTTTGGAATGATTATCGTGAGAGGAAAAAATTACGTTTCACAATAGTTTTTTAGCGACATTTAGAAAACATCGCAAAAGTTTTGCGCAAATCTGTGATGGAAATGTGGCTAGTGACTGCTCGTGTTTGCTGGGTAACGGGTAAGGCAGGGGATAACACGAAACTATACTTAAACCTAAAATCACTACACAATTCTGGGCCCTATCACACACCCAGCACAATGCAGCGCCAAGCGCGACGCAAGTGTGTTTTGCTAGTTTCAGCCCGACGCAGTTTTCATTTTCACGTCCAGCGCCACGTTATTTAAATAGCAAATGCATTTGTGCCCATCTGTGTCCATGGGCTGCAGGTCTGACAACGAGGTGTGTGTTCAGGTGCATTGTTGGACCGTTGCTATTTTGAGGAACTGAAATAGACCATTGACCAACTGAAGCCTGGTCTAAAGTCAATGGAGCAATATTGTTTTTGTTATTTAAAGAGCGTGTTAGTAATGTGCGCCTATAGGCGGGTCCACAATGTGCAAACACTCTGCTTATTACTCACACTCTACTTATTACACACACTCTGCTTATTACACACACTTTGCTTATTACACACACTCTGCTTATTGCACACTCGGATACGCAGCAGCACACACACATGCCAAATAAAAATAAAAGGATTACAATGTGAAAGATGATTATTGTGTACATAAAGATATGGTGGAATCCGGCTTGTCCCGTAGATGGTCTGAGCTTTAACCTCTCTCACCTCTCACTAAAACCTCTCAGATTCGTTTGCTCTCTGGAGACGTGTTCAGTCTTTCCGCATACAAATTCCTTCATGTAAATAGCGAATCTGATTCCCTCTGATTGTTTTATTTCATGTTACGCCCAAAACCCACCCATTACTCATTAAGAGAATAGAGACAACCCTTTTAGACCATGCACCGGGAGCGCCGACCTTTTTTCCTGTCGTTAAACTAGCAAAAGTGGATTCGAACACACGCCCTAAGTGCACTTACACCGTGTGCTTTAGACCATGAGCTTAGATCATTAACATAGGGCCCAATGAGTGTGTGAAGTTAATGATTGTGAGCTATATAAATGAATCGAGCGCAGATCAAATAGCCGCTTAGACATCTCCGTGCATCTCTCAGAAATCAGAGCTTGGTAAGAGTGATATCAACTAAAATAGGCTACAACATCACACACATGCTCTACTTTTTGATATGCTTATTTAAATTATTTAAACCTTGTATGACATGATACACGAATGAATGCACAGAATGATCGCAAAACAAATAACCGTGTTGCTGTTATTATATAACCAAGCCAGCTCTCTGTCATGAGTAATAATGCCCGTTTTGTGGTTACGTATTGGGAAGCCAGGAAACGTATCCATCGTCAGACACATAAATTAGCCGAACTCTCCCTGTCTGTTAACACGATGCTACTTTCAGAAAACCATATTATATGAGTCGTCAGATTTGAGATGAACCACAGTGCAAGTGAGCCGAACCATGGGTGGAGAATGGTACGATACGATATTTACCAAACACCGTTGCTCCCCTAGTGTTTGTTCTGTAATGTGTAACGTGTTTATGACGTTATGTTCTGTTTTCACTGTTCGCTGGCTGTTGATTAGTTTCCACACACTGTTTCTGTGTCTGTTCTCCTTGACTACATTCCCTGTGTAATTTTCTCTTCAGGGTCTGGTTTCATCAATGTTAATTGTTTCTTGTGTGTAAGCAGACCTACTGAAAAACAGCTTCCTTTTTTGTCTCTATTTCAATCTCTTCAAGTGTCATGGCCTTCGGAGTTGCTTGCAGTGCAGTGAAGTTGACATATTCCTCGGCTATTCCTCGACTACTTTGATACCCTTGTTCTGTGCTCTTTCTCATGCAAGACACAATGTCTGGAAATAAAGTCAGCTGGATTGTCAGTTCCTTCTCGGTGTTCAGTTCTGAAGTCTTAGATCCCACCTCTCAGCTCTGGCTGGTTGCTTTGATATTGGGTTATTCCATGTCACGCCAATGCCAAGTTCAGTGCTCTTTGAAGGGTCACACTTACATTACAAGCATTTATAGGAGAAGCCCTACCATAAAACTGGGCGACATTACCCTTTGAACATTAGAGAATTTGATTGTTTTTAACAGATGGCATATATCTGCTTAAACAATCTTGTTGTCACATCATGAAGTAGTTCAAGTTCAAGTTCAAGTTCAGTTTATTTATAGAGCCCATTTAAAAACAGCCACAAGACTGACCAAAGTGCTGTACTACAAGATCTCATCAAATCAAAATCTAAACACTTAAAGACAAAGTACTGACAGAAAACCACTATAAAATAAGTAAATTTAGATGTTAATAACCCAGGAAGAACAGGTTTATTTTTAAAAGTGACTTAAAAATAGTCAGGGAAGGTGCCAATCTAATCTTTATTCCATAATCGTGGATCAACCACAAAAAAACTTGATCCCCTCTACGACTGAGTCTGGAGTGTGGGCCTAGAAGAAGGTTACACTATACACTATACGACTTTAAACATCTGCGAGAGAGAAAAGCTGGTCATCATACACTACAGGACAGAGGATCATACACTACACTACACTACACTGGACAGAAACACGTGACGCATTCTTCAGTGATGTTCTGTATTTTTCGTCCTGGGAGTGAAGTGAGTTAACCCCACTGTGTGAATACACTGAAACTGCTGCGAACAACTACTAAACAAATGGCAGATTCTGCGTTTTCTAACACATGTAGCCTATCTCATGCATGGCTTGCGGAAGCTCGCGGCTCCATCTATATCCTCTCAACATGATCACTCGTCACTCGTCAAGGGCCAAGCTCGTGATCCGGGATCAGGATGGAACATTTTTTCTTCTTTTTTTGTCTTTACCTGATCTCGTAAGTCATCTCCATTTTTTTCCCGACCTTTGTGACTTCGCACCCTTCATTTCCATTGTCTGGTCAGCGTATGACTGTATTATGATCAGTATTTATTAGCGATGCATCATACACCGTGTGTGTTCTACAATCGGCTCAAAATATCAAACATGTTTTGATGTCCTTCGACTGGATGGAGTCTGTGCCCATCATTCACTATTTGATTTTCTGTGAATCCTGTCAACTCCGAACGCACAAAATCTGCAAAAATCAGAGCAAAAGTGGTGTAGTGTATTCCAGCCTTTAGACTTCTGGAAGGGGTACGGACGCAGCAGTTCAGCTGTGGAGATTCATACACACACTAGAGAATTTTGAAATTGATTCTGAATTGAATAGACAGCCAATGTAGAGCCCTCAGTATTGGAGCGATGTGATCGCATTTACAGCTTTTGTGAAGAAATCTGTCATCTGCATTTTGGCCCAGTAGGAGACGAGCAGTTTGAGATTTGGAAATACCGCAGTATAGTGAGTTTACTCGCAAGTTCTTGAATCATTATGGCACTAATACAATTAAAAGTTACAAAGTGTTCAAACTGCTGGAGAGATTATTGTGGAGTCAGTGTACCACGTAATATTTGCAAGCATGCTAAATGTGTGTGTGTGTGTGTGTGTGTGTGTGTGTGACTAGAGGATTCTGGGGCTTATTCAGAGCTGTCGGAGAGCTGATAGGAAATTATACTTCAGTCAAAAGACTGTTACTTCTGTCGCTCGGCTGATTTACTGTGAGAGCAGCTCAGCGGATCACGAGGCCAACACGTTCACACTGTCAGCTTGTGTGATTGACAAGGACATTTTGAAAACGTACGGGTGTGTGTACGGTTATAGAATACGGTTGTCACTCGTGTAAATAACTGAACTGTGTGTGAACGTAACCGTATTAAGGACTCAAATACAGGACTGACAACTGTATTCTGGTGTTGTGTGAACGTGGCCATAAAGTGTCTCCAACCACTGTTTCTACTGTTTGTTTTTTGTTGGAAAAAAAGCCAGATATAGGCCAATTTCTTTCTCTTATAAGATGATGCATATAGTGCTGTTTTCTCTGAGGACACCACAAAACAAACAAACCAAGAAGACAATTAACTGTGCACAACATATTGCAAGGTGTGAGACTGAAAGTTCTGTTCAGCGAGGCAGCGTCTCTTTTGCCGAAACTCATGATTATCTCAATGCCTCGTCATTGTCATAATACCCGTCTGTCATGTTCACAAACAGTACGCAAATCGGCATGAGTCAGTCAAACAAATTAGTGGAGGTAGAGGGACTAATTACTGTACAAAGCAAACGACTCACCCACTCAGAGTCACATCCAAATGAAATACAGTACATCTGAAATGACGGCACTCAGCTCTGTTAAATTAAAGCTGCATGATCATGACGCCTGCTGTGTATTTATTGACTAATGGCCATAATAGGAAGGGAGTCAAGGGACTAATACCCTGTTCAATAATGTTTTTTACTGTATTAATGTATTAGGCTATATAGTAATATGTCATATGCAAATAAAAATGTATAGAACTGCATAAGCAATGACACTTGATTTTAATAAATAGTATGTTATTATAAACATAAACTAATATTATATTATTGGCTACTTTATCATGCTAGTGTAAATGGTGTTCCAACTCTGAAAATGTAAACATAAAATTGAACATGTAATTTGCAAATATGCATATGTAAATTATGAATGTCTTCAATCTAAACTTAATCTAAGGTACTATGTTGCATCTCTTTCCACTTGCATAAACAAAATCACAATGAATTCCCACTAGTTCGTGATGACAATTTAATTTCACGTTTCTGGAGTTGCTATCCGTGAAGTGTGATTTGCAATCTTCTCTCTTTCAGGTATACCATGTCCGATAATTATAGTGTGGGCCGTTGGAAAACTTTACAACGAAAACGAACAGTAAGTTGCTGATTTGCAGAAATAAGCTTAGTGCAATAAACCTGTGATGGGAGTGAATGACGGGGTAATTGCAGAGTAATTGTAGAGTAGAGTATATGCAAAATATGTCAATGAATGAGCCTGTGATTTGAATCCAGATACGTAGAATATTTATAAAACAGAAAGAGAAGTTAGAAATATATGTAAAAAAACTCAAATGTAAGAAATGTTAGCTAATGTAAGAATAAGAACCTGTTCGTAAATTCTTCGCCATTGGTGGCACCAACAAAACTGCACAAACTCCCCGGCACAGCACTCTGGTTATATTTTAAAACAAAATTATTCCTACCTTAAAATATCTTGAATGTAAGTCGACACCCTTGCCTCATTTAGTATGTGCGGTTCTATGAATATGCAAATGAGCCCCGCCTCCACTCACTCACTCAGCTCAGAGATCCACTGGTTGACGATCACACGTTGATCTGATTGGTTACAAGGTAGTTTGTGACGTCAGAAACACCAGCGATTTCAAAGCGTGTTTTTGAGACTGTCTTTGGATCACTGCAGTTTTAAGGAGAGAATACTCAGCAATGCTGTCGACTTATGAATTTACACATGGTTTGTCTTAAAGCATATTAAAAACACCACATAGACATATAAACAACATTAAAAGCTGGATTTTCACCACAGAGGGACTCATGGAAAATCATAGGACCTTTACAAAAAAGTGTACTTCAAGTTAAAACTGAAAATTTAAATACAGTATATTTTCCAAGTATACTCTATGTAGTAAGTATACTAATATCAATGTACTGGTAGTATACTTGTGTGTGTCAATACTTAAGACTAAATTGGCCCACTTTTTTATAAAGTATGCTTGGATATGCTTTATTTTGATCGTCCATTTGAGATATTCTGTAACTATAAGTAACTTTATAACTACTTGTCGACTAACTCTCATTAATTTCCAAGTACATGTCAACTAGGTTCGGATTAGTAGAATAAGTTGGCATGTAGTTGCAAAGTTACTTATAGTCAGCATAATGTCTGTTTGGAGCATCGACATAAGGAGTTAGCGGATATTAAGCAGACAGTCTACTAATACTCTAATGACTGCTAGTTGACATGTAGTGAAAGTTACATTAATTTGTGCTGTTTTAAAGCTGCTCTAAGCGATGTTGGGTGACGTCACTTCTTGTTGACGTTCGAAGTATTGTCAAACAAAACGTAGGCTAACTCGACCCTCCCTCCTCCTTATCCTGTCCCCTCCCCCTCCCTCCCGTGCTTCCTGAAACAGTCATGAACCATTTAGAGAAACCAAACTGGATTTTCCCTGTCCAGCAGAAACAGAGCCAGCTGAACGTCGGATCGGAAGCCCTTCTGCCGGCGGAGTTCTCGCCACCTTTTCAACACTTTTCAGATGTAAATTAGTGATTTTGCGTTCCTTCTCCTTTTCCCTATTCTTTGTTATTTGTTCATCCGAACGTCGTCTCTTTGGTCGTGTGTCGGCCATATTAAAATTCTCAAGAATATACATTTTTAACGTTAGTCGTTGTCGTTGTCTAGGACATCTCTGCTCCCAGTCCCAGTTTCAGTGCGAAATGTTGCGAAATAAAAAGTACAGTATTATGCTTTGAAATGTAGTGAAGTAAAAGTTTCCCAAAATAAAAATACTCTGATAAAGCACAGATACTTTAAAAATGTACTTAGGTACAGTAACAAAGTAAAAATACTTAGTTATTGCCCACCACTGAACTGTAGTTCATTTTGAGGACACAAGTTTGCATCTATTGTGTGTCTTTAGTGTTGCAGATGTAATACAAGTGAACTGTACAGCTTGTGTCGGTCAGCACAAACCCTCTTTCAGACGTAACCAGGGTTTGATAACACCCGCCAACCCAACAATCAACAGTGGCGGGTAACACTGTCAAATCACCAGCCAATCTGGTGTTACTTATGTTTACTCACTGTGCTGGGGAAGTTTGTGTTAGTCAAATCTGCGCAGATTTAGCGAAAATACTACATATATTAAATGCAGTGTATTGTGCAGAATCTGCTCATATCTGGCTAACTTGAACACACACGTCACTACGCAACAAATAACGGCGCGCTTGTTCATTTACATTGAAGCAACAGTGAAGATTAAAAGCATTTGGTGAACAGAAAATACATTATTTTCCAACATCCTAATTTTTTATTATCCACTTAATAAAATACGATCTGTCCACTTAAAATAAGTTTTTGGTAAAAAGGGTGAAAGAGGAAGGGAGGAGATGCTGGATGGCAAGATCTTGTTTGAATAAAAAATGTATAAAATCCAAATTTCATTAAAGAAAATTCTGGTTAATTTCTTCTTTTTTGTCTTGGTTATATATATATATATATATATATATATACAGTGCAATGCATAAGTGAATACACCCATGCTAAAGTTGACTAAAAAGAGGAATAAAAAATCATATTTTGGAAATTGAACTTAATGCCTTAATTTAAAAAATTAGGAAAAATCCAACCTTTAAGGACACCAATTTTCTTTGTGAATGAATAATGTATCGTAAATAAATAAATGTTCTTCCTTAAAATACATGGTGCATAAGTTTGGACACCCCTATGTTAAATTCCCATAGAGGCAGGCAGATTTTTATTTTTAAGTATTTAAAAAAAAAAAATTTTAGGTTACTATGCATCCTGATAAAGTTCCCTTGGCCTTTGGAATTAAAATAGCCCCACATCATCACATAGCCTTCACCATACCCAGAGATTGGTATGATTTTATTTCAGTTAGCCTAAAAGCTAGTTTGATTTGCATTGAGAGATGATCTTATGGAAAGTACCCCATGCCAATCTCTAGGTATGGTGAAGGCTATGTGATGATGTGGGGCTATTTTAATTCCAAAGGCCAAGGGAACTTTATCAGGATGCATAGTATCCTAAATTTTTTTTTTTTTAAATACTTAAAAATAAAAATCTGCCTGCCTCTATGGGAATTTAACATAGGGGTGTACTCACTTATGCACCATGTATTTTAAGGAAGAACATTTATTTATTTACGATACATTATTCATTCACAAAGAAAATTGGTGTCCTTAAAGGTTGGATTTTTCCTAATTTTTTAAATTAAGGCATTAAGTTCAGTTTCCAAAATATGATTTTTTATTCCTCTTTTTAGTCAACTTTAGCATGGGTGTATTCACTTATGCAGTGCACTGTATATATATATATATTAGTTCTATAGTTATCTGTGCTGTGAGTACACGCTAAAAGACCTCTGTGTTTCAGATGCTGGTTCGGGAAGGAACCTGGGAAGTACGTAGACTACATCTATCAGGGGCCCGTGATTCTTGTTCTTCTAGTAAGTATTGTTGCTTTTCTCAGATCTGTAGTTGTCAGAATTTAAAGCCAAGTGGACAAAACTCTTAAAGCATTACAAAGGACAAAATGTAAACGTAATACCCATTTGTGATTTCTAAGAGAGCTGTCCAATAATTATTAACATCAGCAAATAGTAGGCCAGGCCTTGCCAGAATTTCAGCTTGTTATATAATGGCAACGTCTACTAATTTCAGATAAAGTGCTTGAGCTTCGAGAGAATTATTGAACTGAAGTGAATCTTTTTTCCCTCCCTCTTCTTCATGTGAAAGCATTATAAGAACAGTATTTAATTTAAGCCATTGTGCCGTAGTGCATCAGACCTCTGCATGTTCTGTGCAGAAAGATCAAGCTGTTCCAGAAATATACAAATATGCATATTCCTAAATCCCAGGAGCAAAGAGATTTAGTGTTCACTGAAAAAAGGATGAACAAATTGCAACAGAAGCAAACTCAACTGATTTTGTATCCTCAGTATGTCCTGAGTAAGGAAAAAAAAAAAGCCCCAAAGAATCCCATTAGGGGAAAGTTTAGAAAAAGACCCAAATATAGAATACGCCTATTCATTTTTTTTCTCACGTGAATAGGGTAAACATTTTAAACCTTTAGATATCACCATGAAAATTACAGAGTTGGTTACTTACATCAAGACAAACAAAAAATGTATTACAAGTTTTTTTTTAATTGTTTGTTAACATGGACAAACGGTGCATAATCTAATTACGTATGTGCTCATTTGCATAAATACCACAACAGATCTAAACATTGGATATAGCCAGGTGAACATGGCTTGTTGAATCTTGTTGACACATAACAGTAAAATACTTAATGTTAAGGTCTGAATGGAACCCATTTAGGCTACCCATGGGCATTAATACATAGAGGCAGGAAGAACCAGCCTTTATTAATTATTATTGCAGAGATGGGGTTTGGGGCTGGGTCTGTGGGACTGTTTCTGGGGATTCACTTTTTATTTTACCTACCTTTTGTCTTCAGCATTCTCCTTACCATTGTCTCCTGTTCTTCCCTCAGACTCGTCCCCCAGAAACAGTCCGATTTAGTCAAATTTTTACCCTATTCACGTGAGAAAAAGAATGAATTGGCGTATGAATAGGCTATATTTGGGTCTTTTTCGAAACTTTGCCCTAATGGGATTCTTCTGGGCTTTTTTTTTTCATACTCAGGACATATTGAGGATACAAAATCAGTAGAGTTTGCTTCTGTTGCAATTTGTTCAAGGTTGACCCCCATTTTGGCTTAAAATGACTGGACTAACTGTAATGAGTGCCATTAATTGTGATTTCTGGGTTCATTCAGACATGTCAAACTCTTACTGACCGACTTCCCTCTTCCTCCTCCCCAACACAGATCAATTTTGTGTTCCTTTTCAACATTGTGCGCATTTTAATGACAAAGCTGAGGGCCTCGACCACATCTGAAACTATACAATACAGGTACAGTACTTTAACTACTGCTCACTATTACAGTAATATCACAGAGTGAGAGTTTGATGAATGATGCTCACCTGTTTCATGGTCATGTTCAGTAAAGGAATGGTTCTGTCACAGGGGTGTAACAATACCTTCATGTCACGATTCGATACATATCACGATACTGAACTCACGATACGATATTATTGCGATACTCCAAGACATATGATAAAAGGTTAACAAAAAATGAACTGTTGATTAAAATGCTAAATTTGGTGTTACATTGTGTGTGTAAATGAATAGTCTTGGACTCGGTGCTGGAAACCCAAAGCACAGGACAATAGAGACGCCAGAATAACAATATTCATGATTCTGAAGATGAAAATACAGAATTATTTTAGACGAATATGCTTGATCTCTGTCACTGACTAGATAAAATAATATAGGCCATTTGGCATTATCAGGACCCACAAATATTCCCCCATTGCATTATTATACATTATATTTAACATTATATATAGTAGTTTAATGTAGTACTGACACTAAAACTCTGAAAATGTGATTTTTTCCTCAAACATAAATTTTTATTTTGGGTGAACTATCCACAATACATATTGTTTCATTTTTGTATTGCGATATATTGTTACACCCCTATTCTGTCATTATTTACTTACCCTTGTGTAGTTTCAAAACCATATGCTGTTCATTCATTTCTTTATTAGGAATTATCTTTACACCGCTCTTTTACATAAAATTACATTTAAACACTCAGTCTCCTCCTCACACAACTTTAGGATGCTTGTATGTGTGGTTTTTTTTTTTAGATTGACACAATATCTGTGATGCTCAGATCCACAAAAGATGAAGAGGATAATAAAATAACATACGATTTATTACGAGCTCAGAATAACAAGCCAACATGCGAGACTGTGTGCTATACACAAACAACAACCGACAATGAACTGCACAAAGAGAGGAACTTAAATACACAGTGATGACGAACAGAAGTGATGATGAGTGTGAGTGACTGATGAGTGACGGGAAAACAAAGACAAAGAAACACACGTGATGAATGAAAACAAACTAGAAGTCAATGAACTGAATTAAATAGAACATATCACATCCAGTCAGTCATTATGAAATGACATATACACTACAGTCAACTACAGTTGATTGTAGAAAAACATAATAGCGTACATTTTGGGACTTTTGGAACAAACATTGGGTGAATAAATGATGACAGACATTTACATTTTGGGATGAACAATTATTCAGAAACAGATTAATTTTGTGAGTGTGAGTTTCATTTAAATAAGTCAATTCTACTGAAGTAAAGTAAATCTGCTTGACAAAACACAGTTTTTTCCCCCTTATGATTATGCCATCATATTAGTCAAAAAGAATATATATATATATTCCAATGCTGGGATTAATAACATTTGAAACGTTTGAAAGAGTAAAAAACAGACAAATAAATTGTTTTCAGTTGCAATCTTTTACATCATCTTCACTGTGCCATGATAATAATGGTAATTTATTCAAACGGTTCGCTGGATTTTCTGCTTGAGAAATGACACATAAATGTGTTTGCTTATAGAATGTGCAATTTCAGCCTAATGCATTTTATTCATTTTATTGTATTGCATGAAAAACAATCACATTTTCAATTTGCTTGTTTTCATTTCTCACATTCTGATATATTCCTTATATTTCATTGTTGGTGCAATTGTGTTGAAACACTTCAAACTATAAGTGTACTGTAAAAGAACAGTAATTAGTTGAATTGTAATGAGAGTCTGTGTAGAAACTGGCATGTGTGTGTGTGTGATCTAGACACTTCTGTACACACTCAGCCCGTCAGCTCCTCTGAACACTTGCCAGATCTTTAATCTGGTACCAGTCTTTGTCATGTCATTGGAGGTTACTCCGATTTGAAGTTTTTATTTATATATATATATATATATATATATATATAAATAAGCCTACCTTTTTTTTCCCTTTTTTTTTTTTTGAACTGAAAATCCACTGACAAGCATGAGTTGCTAAAGTGTGAGTGTGTCTCAGGGCGACGCTTACTTCAGTCAGAGCAGAAATGAGTTATTTCATCAGGTTATCTGGGGATGCATTTGCAAACTTTGCTGTGGCGTTTCACTTGATTTCCTAAGTATTAATGCAGTGAGTCTGAGTCTTGAGGACTAGCTTATGGAGAATTAATCTTCTTTTCTTCATTTTTTTTTTACAAAATGTCATTGTTGCATGGATTTTTAAAAATATATCAGAACCAATACTTTTAACTTTAATGTATAGTTTCTGGAGATTTTTTTATTTTTTTTGTCCCAGCCAAACTCACCATCACAATGATGGTTGAGTGGATGATCACACATATTGTGTGCGTGCGTGCGTGCGTGCGTGCGTGCGTGCGTGAGAGAGAGAGAGAGTGAGTGAGTGAGTGAGTGAGTGAGTGAGTGAGTGAGTGTGTGTGTGTGTGTGTGTGTGTGTGAGTGTGCCCTTGTTTATATTACATTGTGGGGACCAAATGTCCCCATAAGAATAGTAAAACCTGAGATCACCTACATTGTGGGGACCAGCCAGCGGTCCCCACTTTTCAAAAGGCTTATAAATCACACAGGATGAGTTGTTTTGAGAAAGTAAAAATGCAGAATGTTTCCTGTGATGGGTAGGTTTAGGGGCAGGGGCAGTGTAAGGGGACAGAATATACAGTTTGTACGGTATAAAAACCATTACGTCTATGGAGAGTCCCCACAAATATAGTGAACCAGACTGTGTGTGTGTGTGTGTGTGTGTGTGTGTGTGAGTGAGTGAGTGAGTGAGTGAGTGAGTGAGTGAGTGAGTGAGTGAGTGAGTGAGTGAGTGTGTGTGTGTGAGTGTGTGTGTGTGTGTGTGTGTGTGTGTGTGTGTGTGTGTGTGTGTTTATAACAAATATCAGTCATCGTCACTATATATTTGCCAATTTAATGTCTTATAAAGATGATATTTAAATGCTTAGATTTATGATTAAAGCTCTGTAGTTTTTAATGTGGGAGAAAAAACATAACGCAATGCAACAAAATGATCCTCAAAAGCCTGATGGTCATGCAACAAAACTGAATTTCATACAGAACTGGGTGCATAAGATATTGAACCCAGTCTCTATCCACTGTCGTTACAGTAACAAACAACAACCTTGGACATTCTGCTAAACATAGGCAGAATTTCATATTTGTGTGCTTCATATTTCCCCAGCTCACAATAGCTGAGTATCTCTACAATGTTTTGTAGTGATCCTGCTGAATAATGCACATTTTTGTGCATGTGCTTAATAGCACTCTGAAAATCATAGTTTCAGATCTTTTCTGGCATACATTGCCATCACAGGTGTGTTTTGTTGTCATGTTTGATAAGAGGCCAAATTATATGTTATTTGTAAGCGACTCAAGGGTAACAAGGGCAAATGGATGGTTGAGCATGACGTCTCCATCACACAGTTATTATAGCAGAAATAAACACAATTCAGCTGCTGGTTCAAACCTGAGCAGTGGTTTTGATATTTGATGTGTACATGTACTAAACTTTCAGATGTCGATCATCTAGATTTCATATATCAGCTATTTTACATTTTAACTCTCTCGGGACTGAGGTGTTTTCTGGGCCCTGGGGGTGTTCTGACATGCTCATGACATTTGTGCTTATTTCTGTTACTTGTGACATTTTCATGGCTAAAGTCTGATTACACTGTATTCAGCACAAACTCTGCTACAATAATATGTCAGCAGCATGTATGTTAAAGTTTGTAGTTTTGAGAAAATGATGTTTAAACATGGTTTGTGAAAAAACTAAAAAATGTTAGTCACTGAAATAAGGCCATATAACGTCTCGGTTACCAATGTAACCCTCGTTCCCTGAAGGAGGGAACGGAGACTTAGTCGATTGTGCCTAGTGAGCCCGATCACTCTGATTACTCTTAAAATCAAGCCAACAAGCTTTGGCAGGTGCGTAATCAACGCCCCGCCTTAGCCTGCGGGTATAAACACGGAAGTGGATGCACCTACCAGTTGTTTTTCGCTGAGGAGCAGATCGTGCCCCAGTCAGCGGTGGTCCAGTAGAAGTGGCAAGGGGACTAAGTCTCCATTCCCTCCTTCAGGAAACGAGGGTTACATTCGTAATCGAGACGTTCCCTTTCAGTCGGGTAACGTTCGACTTAGTCTCCACTACTACTAGTAACACTCCACTACTACTGCCACCTTCCAGTGCCTAAACACAAAGCTGCAAGAGCTTCCGCATGGCGGACGGTCGAGCTTAGGTCAGGAAGTCACTGCTGTTCCACAGGACCACTGGGAAAGCGTACCTTGAAGGAGAGGTCTACGCTGCGAACATATGGGATGTCATTGAGGTGGCTCCAGCCGCAGAAGGAGGGGTGGGAGACACAACCAGTCAATGACGGCAGAGGTGACTCTAACGAAGGAAGATACGAGCTTACCGTAGGAAGCATGCCGTAGAGAAATACACATACGGGATCACTGTAGGGATCACAATGTATGGGCCCCACCTAACACAAGTTTCACAAGCATACAAGTGATAGGACTAGTATCAGACGCTCCGCCACGTCTACTACCGACAGGGGGCTCGGAGGACCTCAATTGGGTTCCGTAGAACTCACCAGATTAAATCTACGCACTTATCCAGTCCAAGGAGGGGAATGGCATAGCAAGCCGACACTAAATTCAGGCTAAGTGAGGCTGACTTCAGTGAAGGAGCCTACTAAGCCGTGAGTTCAGTACACAGTAGTGTAATGTCGCCCAACACCTAACACAATATCTGTTCAGCGAGGCACCCATGTCGATGCTTAGGAAAGAGCACACGCTCCAGATGGAGGGACTCTTAACCCAAGTGGACACGGTGCACCTTGGACTTCCACCAAAATGATGGCCACACATTCCCACGTGGGCCAACCATCGCACAGGGAACCGCCCTCCTTTCTGCTGGTCCCCAATCAGACAAGTAGTTAGTACGGTACCGAGACTTTGCGTTCTGTTCTACCACCGCAGAGCGAGAGAAGCAGAGAAAAGTCAGGGCTGGGTCAGGCAGCGCTCGCAGGCTCACTATCTATTCCCATTACAGGAGAGATAGGAGCCTTGGTATATATCCAGGCCAGGGTCCCCTGCAGGAGTAGCCCTGGCCCGAATCCAGGCACACTTTGTCAACTGAATTGATGTAAGTTTCCATCTTCTGAGGAGTAAAACACATTAGGAGAACTGTTACTTAAAACAGGTTTTTAACTCGCTACCTGACTACTCAGGGGACCGCTCCAAGTGCATGGCACTGGAGAAGTCTCAGAGAAGGTAAGAGCTATGCAAGAAGGATGATCCCTTGCATTGCTCAGGAACCAGACGATCAAATTGTACCCCCCTCAGAAGCCGCACCGTGACGTGCCCATGAGAACATCGTCACCCAGAAAGGTAGAGCGGAAGCCGCACTCCACAATTCTAGTGCAGGAGGGAAGTGACAAAATGCCCAAACATCTCAGGGGTTCTTATTTCTAAAAACGCCAACGAACCGGTTCTACTTCGGATCACAAGCAGGCCTCCAGTATGGAGGGGTCTCACGCAGAAGTATTAGTATCCATAGCTCTTTCAGAGGTAGATACTGAACCACCACAACCAAGCTGCCGTTTAGGGCTCAGTGTGGGTGCCATCGATGCCCATCTCTGAGTGACTCAGAGGAAGTCAGAAGGCTCTCGAGGAATAAGTCTAGTTGGGCCGGAACGGGGCAACTGAAGACTGTTCCATTCTGACATAGCACACAGACGTGCAAGAAAGCTCACGGGGAACGCCCTTAGCGTGAACCCTGGCGTCAGTTCGTTCCGATACAACCACTATCCCTAGTGAGTAGCGAAAAGATAGGGGAATACCCAAAGCAGCACGGATGACCCAGTGCAGCCCCAAGAATCCTCCCTACTGACACCTAGGAGGATGGGGTTTCCACTCTCTTATGGCATTTGCTATCATGAGGCCCTGATGCGGCATGATTGAGCAGGCCAGAGTTTTACTGTGGAGAAGCGTTCCCAGCTTCAGCCCCATCGGAGGTAGTGGCAGGCGAGTTTGGACCAGCGAGGAAGCCCTTGAATTATCCTCGCTGAAACTATAGGCGAAAAGACGCCAATGTAATCTGACACACCCAACTTAACTGACTACATGCCCATTATACATGGCCCCTGCGCTCATGTCCCCTGATCTGGTCTAGAGTCACTGACTCGAAAACCAAGACCTGTACACGGCTAAGGGTTTGGTAGCACACCACGTGAGTGTGCTACTCTGCCATGGCCACTAGCGAATCTGGTCATAAAGTCAATGTTGAAGCGGTCAACACATGGAGGAAACCATCCATCCTGGGTCACACATGCCCCGGGAGCCTCTGAAATTAATCAGTGGGACCCTTTCTCATAATAATAATAATAATTCGTTACATTTATATAGCACTATTCTAGGTACACAAAGCGCTTTACATGGAAGGGGGGATCTCCTCAACCACCACCAATGTGCAGCATCCACCTGGATGATGCGACGGCAGCCATATTGCACCAGAATGCCCACCACACACCCGCTTACTGGTGGAGAGGAGACAGTGATGAAGCCAATCAGTATATGGGGATTCTCACACCAACACTGACTGGACATGTCCCCTGAGGAACATGTAAACCAAATTCACCTCCAGACTAAGAAAGGTTCCTCTCTGTTTAGGAAAGGAACCCCTCTCAGTTGACCTGCAAACCCCACTGGCTGATCCAGCAGGTCCTTCATTGCTACCACTGAAGGACCACAGTTTTACCTGCTGTGTGAAAACTGAACGGAGGCTTTTTATCTTCCAAAAAAAGCCCAAACAGTAAACACAGATCCCAATAAACTCACTGTAACCCAAGTATTACAGAAATGGATCCCATAGAGACCCGTTTCCATATCGGCTGGAGGAATGGCCTCATCGCAACCCTCACCAGTGGGAAGCGATGACCACGCTCGTCACGGTGCTACCTGCACACATAGTGACACAGGCAGCACCAGACCGAACAGGTGCCAGACGAACTGAATCGCCTTAGCCGAGTCAAAAATACACGAACCAATCGAGACGATCAGGAACACTTTTCAGCGCTACAACTGACCACCCCAAAAGGCTCAGCATACCAGACCTACTCAGAATGAGGCAACGGTTTGGAGGCAGAGACCTAGCTTCAGAGAGCCCGTAGGCAGCCAAAGACCAGGTCTGCCTCCTTAGTTAACAGCAGAGTGCGTGAGAAGGCATGAGCGGGTCCTCGAACGCATTACTGCTAACTAATGAAGCTGAGTCTCTAGCATAAGGAAAAAAACTGAAACAGCCAAGAACACCTCACGGCGCTACACCGGTGAATCAACAGAATTCCAGATACCATCAACCACAACTTCAGTAAACAGGGACTCTACTCGGAAGGCCCGTGGGCGGCCCGAGACTGAATCATGTGTACATGTAAGTGCACTTACCCATTTCCCTCGTTTCAGAGGATCTCAAAATAGCGTGAGACGCCCAACCGATACCGAATCGCCATAATGAGGGCTGGTGATACAGACGTGTCTGTTGGTGTCAGGCTCCTGGGTTGCACACCTACAGCTCACCTCTGCTAATGCTCAGGGATAAAGAAATTTGCTCTTTCTTTGAAAATGTAGGTACCCGCTTTTACGGGGAGCCAGCGGCGGAACAGACATACATAAACAAAGACTCCCCCCGGTCCTCCACCGAGGGGAGGGAGTGAACTGGTACCAAGAACAAAATCCCATCCCTGGGCGGCCCACCTCACTAGTGCTTGTGCTTGTGCTTACCACCTGGCTTGCCAGCACCTGGCCTTGGCAGCACCTTGGTGGGCGCGGCGCTACGCCTGCGTCTGGATCCACGCTGAGCCCCGGGTGAAGGCTGCCACACTTGCTCAGCGGGAGAAGAGGCGGACGCAGGGGGACGCCCTCGGCAACGGGCAGGCGGAGGATCTACCCCCAACGGCCGGGTGGAGGCAGCAGGAGGCCGTCGGGGAAGGATGTGCCGGATGGTCTCCGTCTGCTTCTGTACAGTGGAGAACTGATGGGCGAAGTTCTCCACCGCGTCACTAAATAACCCAACCTGGGAAATGGGGGAGTCCAGGAACCGAACCTTGTCCGCTTCCCTCATATCCGCCAGGTTGAGCCAGAGATGGCGCTCCTGGACCACCAAGGTGGACATTGCCAGATCGATCGCGCGAGCTGCAACCTTTGTATCCCGGAGGGCCAAATCAATTGCAGTGCGGAGCTCACCCATGAGCTCACGATCTGTAATACTCTCGTGCATGTCCATGAGTGCCTGGGCCTGGTGGACCTGAAGCAACGCCATGGCATGCAGCGAAGATGCGGCCTGCCCACAGGCCTTGAAAGCTCTGCCCGCCAAAGCAGACGAGAACTTACAGGCCTTAGAGGGGAGACAAGGGTCTCCCTTCCAGGAGGTAACGGTTGCTGGACACAGTTGCATCGCAATAGACCGCTCCACTGGGGGGATCACCTCGTAACCCTTATCCGCACCTCCATCGAGGGTAGTGAGGGAGGAGGAGCTACCAAGCCTGTTTTTGGCAGAGAAAGGTACCTTCCACGACCTAGTGAGCTCCTCATGCACTTCAGGAAAGAAAGGTACCGGAACGGCGGGCTGAGAACCAGACCGGCCCGCTCCAATAAACCAATCATCCTATCGAGCCTCGGCGGCCTTCTTGAGCATAGCCGTCATCTCAGGATCCAACATCGGCATCACCACTCTCCCGGAGGAGGGCAACAGCACAGAGTCTTCCTCCGTCAAATCAAGCTCCCCCTCTGATGCTGCGATGGACATCCCATTGTCCGGAGTCGCCCCAAAAGAAATGTCCGGTCGGTCCATCACAGAGGGGCCGGCGCATTCCTGCTGAGCTTCCCCCGGCTGCGATGCCTGAGAAACGGGAGGGATCCACGGGGCCATGCCGGGCGGATTACCCCTCACCGTAACTCTCATATCACCCGTACCCTGCGGCATTCCAGGTTTCCCCTGGGAGGTTAACCCAGGGGGCGCTCTAGAACGGGGCAAAGGCACAGGGACTACACTTCCGCATTTAACGGAAGCGAGTCTCGATCTTAGCACCGAGATGATCATATCCCCGCAATGAGGACATGAATCATCCATAAGAGCCGCTTCAGCGTGCTGAATGCCCAGGCACTGGACTGATGAAGTTTGATTCTTTGTTTTTAAGGTAATGAGGGCATTTACAGGTTCGCGTTCCTTCACGTGGACCATTTACATGTGAATCTCTTTTGCGCGTGTGGGTGTGGTCACATTAGAGCTAATGAGCTCTCGCTTGAGAAACTGGACATCTTGTTGGTTTCATACAAATTACTTAAACAGAGAATATTTGTTTTCGTTTTGAATAATTAGATCATTTAAAAGTACACACTTAAATGTTTATAAAGATATATTGCTCATGTATGTGTGACAAGTATTCGCTGAGTTTTGTTTCAGTTTAGAGACGTGCTCCAGAAAAAAAGTACACGGAGACGGAGAGGCAGAAAGCACACCCTGTTTATTTTCTTTATTTTACAAAAGCACAATGTTTTGTTTTGATTATAAGTGGACACATACAAAAGTAGACATATCACAGATTCTTTTTTCATATTTCTTTTTTCTGTATGACCATAAATGACGGAGTAATTTAAGTCTATTGTGCTACAATGTGAAGAAAATCCAGCAAAACGCGCCAGGGCGTTTATCGACCCCTAAGGGTTAAATGAGGTTTACAACCATGTTAAATTAGGGACATCTGAATGCAGTATAGTTATTGTAAACTCTGATTCGTGTGAATTTGTTATCATCGACATAACTAATATTGTCTCACGAATTCTCAGTGCTTTAAGACACATTTTTTAAAATTACACAGGCATGCGCTAGTGTGCCCAATAACACATTTGATCAATCTATCAATTAAAATGGCAGTTGTTCCATCAGGATGGAAGGTGGCTATAGTCTCACCAATTTTTAAATCAGGTGACAAAACAAATATTTCAAATTATCGCCCCATCAGCATCCTCCCTGTCGTATCTAAGGTTGCAGAAAAGTGGATCGCCAAGCTGCTGAATAACCATCTCAGCCGTGGTCCTTCTCTTCTGCATCCCATGCAATTTGGGTTTCGCAAAAATCACTCCACTGAGACGGCAAACTGTGTCTTTATAGAAACAGTGAAATCGTTGCTTGATAAAACCACATGTGTTGGTGCAGTCTTTTTGGATTTAAAGAAGGCGTTCGATACTGTGGATCATCGAGCCCTTCTGTCTAAACTGACTCACTTCAACTTTGCAGAAGATGCTTTAGTTTGGTTTCAATCTTACTTGTCCAACAGAAGACAATCTGTGAGTGTTGGTAGCACTAAGTCACCTCACCTTGAATGTTCAGCAGGGGTCCCACAAGGTTCAATTTTGGGACCAGTATTGTTCTCTGTTTATATAAATGATCTGCCAAACATTTGTGAAAAAGTCCATTTTCAAATGTATGCTGATGATGCGGTCATTTTTACATCTGCTAAAAGCACACAGGAAGCATCATATATCCTCACATCAGCATTGGAGAATATACAGCAATGGCTGCTTAAATCTTGCCTACTATTGAACAAAAAGAAAACTGTTGCTATGTTCTTTACAAAAAAACCCATAAAACTAGAGCGGTCCAATGTGTTCCTGGGGGAAGTGGAACTTGATATTGTAGAGGAGTTCAAGTACCTCGGGGTAACACTGGACTCAACACTTTCATTTAAAAAACACATCAAACTTACAGCGAACATAATTAAATTCAATCTACATAATTTTAAACAAATTAGACCATCAATGACAATTAATTCCGCTAAAATGTTCTTACATTCAATGATATTTTCGCACATAGATTATTGCATCACTACCTGGTCACTTACTGGAAACACAATTTTAAAACCCATAGAAAAGTTATTTAAAAAATCTATAAAAATACTTGATCAAAAACCTCTGTCATACCATCAGTGTAATATTTTAGAAAAATATAATTTGCTCAATTTTGAAAATTTTATTAATTTTAAATATAGCTGTTTAATTTATAAAGTTTTTCATGGATTAGCCCCACCTTCACTATCTCTATTTATCAAACCAAGGTCTGACAGAGGTCGTTGTACCAGAGCTTCATTTAGAGGAGACATAGAAATCCCACATAGAAAAACTAACTTTGGTCAAACTGTTTTATCTGTCAAAGGGGGTCATTTTTGGAATAGCATTCCAACAATTACTAGAGAATGTCCCACTTACTGCACATTCAAAAAGCATCTTAAACAATTTATTAAAATTTCACAATTATGTACTCATTTTAAATAATTTTATTGATATAACGTAATCTGCCTGATTGTGTGCTAATGTGTTTTGTGCTTGATATTGTACTGTCATTCTTTTATGTTGTATTATCTTGTATAATGTTATTTTCCTGCCTCGGGACTACAGGTGAAAATTAGCATTTATGCTATAACCTGGCTCATTTACAGTCTACAGAAATGTTTGATTGTCCATTAATGTGCACTGTCCCGAATAAAAAAAAAAAATAAATAAAAAAAAAGAAGAAATTAGCTGAAGTTAGGGAAGTTTTCCGAATGTCAAATAAGTTCCTGTGCCATAAATCTAATGAGAACTTGTTGCTCCCTCTCCTTCCCTGTTCCTTTTCCCTGTCTTTCTGTGACCGCAGGAAAGCTGTGAAAGCAACTCTAGTGCTTCTGCCTTTACTCGGGATCACATACATGCTGTTCTTTGTGAACCCAGGGGAGGATGACATATCTCAAATTGTATTTATCTATTTCAACTCATTTCTTCAGTCCTTTCAGGTGAGTGTCACATCATCATGTATGTATAGAGTCATCAACCCTAACCCTAACCCATTCCTTGAACTGTGGGTACATTTACAGGTGGAAAGGACACTGAAATAGATCATGTAATATTTGCTTCAAAGTCATACACCTAATACTGAAGAAGACACTTTCTTAAAACTCTTCATACGGTCTGCATTACCAACATGAATCTAGGCCAGACAGTTAATTGCATCCCTAAAGGACTAGAGTAGTAAAGAGACGTTTAACAATTGTTTACTTCGGAAATCAGAGCATTAGCACTATAAATAGCATCACTGCTCCCCTGTTTTGTAGGAAAATAGAAATCAATGGTAACACAAAGTTTAGAGGTAAAGGAGGGAGAGTAAGATCTTCAAAAAACTAATCACACCGCCAGTCATTCTTTCAAAACCTGATATCATGCTTTCATTTTGTAGTTGTACATCTTTTCTTTCCACATAATAATTGTTTCAAAACACAAGATTATTATACCATAATGGGAACATTTGATTTAATCGCCAAAACACAGCAGCATGATCTTCTTTCAATCCTGTGGTTGCATTATAAAAGAAAATACATTTACTGTAAACACTTAGATATTTTAAACATTTAGATAATCTCAAATACAAAATGCACAGTCTGTCTTCAAACTTAGCCATGAATTTTCATCAACATCACAGTGAATATTCTTGTTGTTAATGCACGTGGGAAAAACCTTCTGGCATGTTTTTTTGTCTTGCGAGCCTCATCCATGGCTTGAAGGAGGGTGACGTGTTCACAGGGATGCTGATCGTTCACCTTACACCTTCATGTAGAGATGGATTCTGCAATGGGATTGAGGAAAGGGGAAGATAGCGGGTCATTAACTCACACACATTGAAATGGATGGTTGCCCATTGACCAATTAGGTTTTTTGCCAGATTGAAACATGCCCTGTCAACAAAAATAAACTTTGAGTAAACACACAGTGGATCCAGCTCCATCACCCTCTAAAACTATAGTTTGGTTTGCTCTTTTATAAAGAATAATTGACTGTTGGTCTGTACAGGATTGCAAGTAACATGTGTATTACATACTGTATGTAAAAACTGAACACCAGATATCACTGTGCCTGAACACATTCTGCATGCAGTCGGCTCACAGCATGCTTTCTCTCAAAAGGCAACAGGTACATTTGTTTCATAAAAACCTGGTTCTTCTTCAAAAGGAATGCTGATTGATGCCACATTGGAAAAAGCGTAATTGCTCTCCTTGATAACCTGCTTTGATTTTGGACAACTGTATGTCATTCTTAGCCCTGACCATTTCCACTAGAGCAAACTCCTGCTGTTCAGTCAGCACATGTGAGAGGCCAGCTCCAGGTGGACTCCTATCAATTCCTATCATGCTGTTAATATTTTATGACTGTAAATTACATTCAATTGTGTGACAGTTACATTTTATTCACTATTCTATACAGTAATGCCATTTACGATACGGTACTGTAAAAGTATAGTGAATACTGTAGCAGACTTTCTTAATGAAATGTTCTGATGATGGAGCTTGACCTTTGTATGTGTAAGGGTCAGACAGGTCAATTTAGCTTAAAGGGAATTATTAATTCATTTATAGGGAATCACTTATTACAGCCGAGCAAATGACTCGTTGATTTGAACGGGCCGTGACTATCAGCTCTGCAGCGGATATAAATATCCAAACTAGTGAAAACACTGTTTTTTAGCAAGGTAACTTAGATCAGCAGTTTAAGACATTAAATTCATAAGCACATAACACAAGTAACACGTCTGTTTAAAATACAAACAAGACTGTATTGATTATTCTAACACATAAAACTAATATCTAACACAAACACACATTCATACGAGTTGCAGAAAGAACGAGTGAGGAAAGAATGAGTTTTAAGAGTGAGATGATGAAATGAAGAGTCTGGAGGCTACTTGCTTGTCTTTGCGTTCCTTTTGGGGATTCATATTTGTCGGCGTCAAAAGGGAGTTTCCCGGGTTTGTTGATTGGCTGGTGGTTTCCTCGTGCCTGGATGGATGTCTGGGGCGGCCAATCACGTGGTGTGCTGGCGGATAGATGGAAAGTCTTTGAAGTTGGAAGTGGGCTTTGCAGCCGAATCGTGGACCGAAACTTTGCAGCAAAACTTAACTTAGAATCGAGACTCACAACGGAAAAGAAAAGAAACTAAGTAAGAGAAAGAGAATTGAGATGAGATGAGAGCAGTTAGATGGCTTGAATGAAGCTGTTTAACCCATGTTCTTCTGATCTTGATTTGGGTTCTTTCGTCTGCTCGTCTACATGGTTACTCGTCTGTCTGGTTACTCCGTCATGGCTTCTCCATGATAGTCTATAGTTAAACTCTCCACAGCTTTGTTCGGGTCCTAAGATTTTAAACTCAAATGTTTGTCCAGCCTCCTGGATGAGTTCTGACCAATTAGACACTGTCTTTATTTGAAAGGTGGCATTTTCTTCACCTCTCATCGTAAATCATGCGTTATCTGTGATCTCTTTACTCTACAGAGGGTACAGTTTAGACATCATTCCTATTATAAGAATACGAAACATTTTACACAGATTTCAATCAAGCCATCTTCATAATTGTGAACATACGATCGCACTGATAGGAAACAAGACACACTTTCATTCAAACATCTAATAGTTATAACAATTACATGACTTATATGTGATCTAAGCATAATAAGCCCCTTTCACACAGAGATTCCGGAAAATACACGGATAAAGTGACCCGGGATTTGACCCGGGTTCATTTGATTTTGGTTCATTCACACTGCCAGTGATTTTCCGGAATCAGAGAGCGCGTTCATACACAACCCGTGTATGTCCCGGAAAGACACGTGACATCGATGTGACTTGTAATGTCTCAGCAGCGTCTTCAGTTTGCTTATGAGCTGCGATTTCTCTCTCGAGAAACCACGCTTGTGCATTTATTTCTCTGATTCGATCATAAAATTGCGCATTTCGTACCGTTTCACAGCTGGCGAACGATCCCAGCTTCAGCGTCATCACTACGACACGGCATTATTACGGCTTTTGTTCACACAGCGCGCGTTCCGGGACTGAACACGGCAATGTTACTAGGTCCCCAACCCGGCATCGATCCCGGCATTAAACCCGGGTCGTGTTTGCGTTCACACAGAAGGCGTTCCGGCAATTTGCCGGCAATTTGCCGGCAATTTGCCGGGTTCAAAGCGCTGTGTGAATGGGGCTATAGACACACACATAGGTTGTAGACACAATATAGAATTATGTAGTTGAACGATGTTTGATTAAGTCCGTCAAGAATTGTTCTGGGATGATTTTATGTATTTTTTTTATGTAATGTCTCTGTGGTTTTAAGAGATTTCAACCCTGGGGTCGTTCAGATGTCCTTAAGAAGAAAGAGGTCTGTTTTAAATCCTTTGTCTTGGTATCAAACAACCTCTGATGTTATCTTGGTGGGTCCTGAGCTTTGCCATCTCTGAACCTATCAGTCTCTTCCAAACTATCTAACATTGACAACGTTCCCTTTCGTCAGCAGGGAACTCCGACGCCTCGTCGGGGGAGTTCCCCTGACGAATTGGGATCACGCCAGGGATCCAACCGCCTTCGAGAGAGTTTAACAACGAGCCAATGAAAGAGAACTGAATTGGCATGCAATATTTGCATTCCGCGACCCGCCTACCAGCGCGGGTATAAAAGGCGGAAGTAAACATTGCGCAATGCTTATCGCCTCGGAGCCGAACAGGATTCAACTGTCTGCTGTTTCCTTCGCCTGAGAGATTAAAGAGAAGTTTTTCATCGAGTCCTCTTCAGGGAAGAGTCCTCTCTGTCTGCCGGTATTACAGCCTGTCAGCGATCGCCGCTTCCTGCTGCCAGCCGTGCTTTATTGTTTAAATCAAAAGCCGTTTTCACGGCTGGTATTGAGTGCCCACACGGGCTTGCAGTTTCCCCGTGTGTGGCCGCGGTGGGTCCCTGTGTGCTTCGGCACGTGAAAGAGAGGTTCTCTCTCTTTCCTGAAAGAGCTTTTTCGGGCGACCTGCGCCTTTGTCTACGTGACAAAGATGTCATCTCGCCCGTGTGTTTCTGGATGCGGTAGACTTCTGTCGCAGGATGATGGTCACAGATACTGTGTCCCGTGCTTGGGCTTAGCGCACGCGGAGGCAGCATTTGTGAACGAGTCATGTTCCCACTGCGGGAACATGACTCTGGCGACGCTCCGCTCGAGACTTAAAATCCTTCAGCGGAAAATCGCTGAGGGTGTCCCTTCAGTCTACACCCGATCTAGTTCGTCGGCTGGTTCAGTCCAGCAGGCGACTACTTCAGCTGTGGCTGTTGGTGAGCGTTTGAGGGTTACAGTGCGGAATATCTCGCCAGGTGAAAGATCCTCTCGAGGTTCCCACTCCTCAGTAGCGCCGTTGCCATCGGTGCCCCCGTTGGAGCCGCTGGAGCCGCCTCGTACGGTTCCGGTGGTCTCCTTCGGGGCGCCACCTGACGATGCGATGTCTATCGCTGCATCGGAGGGAGAGCGGTCATCCTCAGGTGACGACTCGGCGGGTCTACCCCCTTCGGGTGTAGTGGCCGCGGCCGAGCCGGATCCTGAGTTGGCCGCTATGCTTGCCCGGGCGGCCGCGAATGTTGGGCTCGTGTGGAACCCTCCACCGTGTCCCGAACCTTCGCGGCTTGATGATTGGTGTATCGGGGCGGCCCGCGCTGGTTCTCAGCGTCCCGCCCCGGTCCCATTCTTCCCGGAAGTGCATGAGGAGTTGACGAAGTCGTGGACGGCACCTCTGTCTGCCAGACATAGACCTTCTCATTCCTCCCCCCTCACCACCCTGGATGGTGGAGCGGTTAAGGGGTACGAGGGAATCCCCCAAGTGGAGCGGTCAGTAGCGATGCACTTGTGTCCGAAGACCGCTTCCACTTGGCGGGGTGCCCCTCTGCTCCCCTCCCGCGCCTGTAGGTTCTCCTCCGGTCTGACCGAGAAGGCTTACACGGCGTGTGGAGAGGCCGCTTCCGCCCTGCATGCCATGGCGTTGCTTCAGGTCCACCAGGCCAAAGCGCTTCATGACATGCAGCAGGGTGGTCCCGACCCAGGGGTGCTGCAGGAGCTGCGTGTGGCGACAGACTTCGCCCTCCGGGCGACGAAAGTCGCCGCACGTTCTCTGGGACGGGCGATGTCCACTTTGGTGGTCCAGGAGCGCCACCATATCCCGAGGGGGCCTTTTCGGCGACGCGGTGGGGGACTTCGCCCAAGAGTTCTCCGCCGCCCAGAAGCAGTCTGAGGCCCTTCGGCATGTCCTGCCCAGGAGACGGGATGTTGCTGGCCCGTCTTCTGCGGCCGAAGAGCCTCGGACTACTCGTCGCCGAGGGCGCCCTCCTGCGGCTGCCTCCGCTCCTCCTCCTGGGCAGCAGTCCAACCCCAGGAGGCGGGGCGCCGGTCGTAAGAGGGCTCCCCCGCCTGCTCAGCCGCCTCCGACTCCCAAGAAGGCCAAGGGGAAGAGGCGGTCCTGAGACGGGCGACCCAGAGGATCCAGGAACTGTTCTTCAGGAGGGGGCCCCTGCTCCCCTCCTTCCCCCGGAGGAGGGCCGGGTGGAGAATCTTTCGTTTGTCTTTTCTGTTCCGCCACCGACCAGCCGGTCGGTGGTACCCAAAACTTCAATAAAAGAGCAGTTTCTTCCTCCTCTGGGTCATTTACGGCGGAGACTGCTGAACGAGCAGTCTCTCCCGTTAGAGAGTGGGATGGCAGTGTGCGCCACCCTCAGGTCTCGCCACTCTCAGTCCCCTCTCCCCAGCTCTCAGATAGCAGTGGCGCCACCTCGGTCACGCCACTCCTCTCTGTCGCTGGGCGGGAAGGCTCGGAGACCAGCAGCCGCCCGTGGGCTTCGCTCCTCGTCTCCTCCCCTTCCCTCGCCAGGCGACAGCCTGCAGCAGAACACTCTCGGGTCTTCTCTGCCGTCTGTCCCCCGGTGGAGGCAGGTAGGTGTTGTCCAATTACACACCCAGACCCCGCTCTCGGCCGCCACGATGCCACCAGAGCCGTGTCCCTGCCCTCCACCTCGCTGCCCCTCCGCGGGTACGCCGGTCGTGCGGGTGGGCTCGTTGCGGCGGTTTCTCGGAGCCTGGTTAGAGCTCCCGAGTCCGTCGCGCTGGCTCATCCGCACCATCCGGCTCGGCTATGCAATTCAGTTTGCACGCCGGCCTCCCAAGTTCAGGGGCATCCACTTCACCCGTGTGCGTCTAGTGGATGCTCCGGTCTTGCGGAAAGAGATCGACGTCCTGCTGGCGAAGGACGCGATCGAGCCAGTCCCTCCAGCCGATATGAGGTCAGGGTTTTACAGCCCTTACTTCATTGTACCCAAGAAAGGCGGTGGGTTACGACCAATCCTGGATCTGCGAGTATTGAATCGGGCCCTGCACAAGCTCCCGTTCAAGATGCTCACACAGAAACGCATTTTCGAGTGCATCCGTCCCCAGGATTGGTTTGCAGCGATCGACCTGAAGGACGCGTACTTTCATGTCTCGATTCTTCCTCGACACAGACCATTTCTTCGGTTTGCTTTCGAGGGTCGAGCATATCAGTACAAGGTCCTACCCTTCGGGCTGGCCCTGTCGCCCCGTGTCTTCACGAAAGTCGCGGAGGCGGCCATTGTTCCCATGAGAGAACAAGGTGTTCGCATTCTCAACTATCTCGACGACTGGCTCATTCTGGCTCACTCGCGAGATGTGTTGTGCGATCACAGGGACATGGTGCTCCGTCACCTCAGTCAGTTGGGGCTTCAGGTCAACTGGGAGAAGAGCAAACTCTGCCCCGTGCAGAGGATCTCTTATCTCGGTATGGAACTGGACTCAGTCGCTCAGACTGCGCGCCTCACAGAGGAGCGCGTCCAGTCAGTGCTCACCTGTCTCAAGTCCTTTCGAGGCAGGACAGCGGTCCCACTGAAACAGTTTCAGAGGCTGCTGGGGCATATGGCAGCCGCAGCCGCAGTAACGCCGCTCGGCTTGTTGCATATGAGACCGCTCCAGCACTGGCTTCACGACCGAGTCCCGAGGTGGGCGTGGCAGAGCGGCACGTTCCGGGTCAAAGTCACCCCGCACTGTCGCCAAACCTTCTCCCCTTGGTCGGATCCTGCGTTTCTACGGGCCGGAGTGCCCCTAGTCCAGGTTTCCAGGCATGCTGTGGTGTTCACAGATGCTTCTGCCAAGGGTTGGGGGGCCACGTACAAAGGGCATGCAGTCTCGGGTCTGTGGACGGGGCCCCAGCTGCATTGGCACATCAACTGCCTAGAGTTGCAAGCAGTACGCTTAGCCTTGTGTCGCCTCAAGGGCCTTCTCAAACACAAGCACGTACTGGTCCGTACGGACAGCACTGCGACCGTTGCGTACATCAACCGACAAGGTGGTCTGCGCTCCCGTCGTATGTCGCGACTCGCCTCCCACCTCCTCCTATGGAGTCAGAAGCATCTGAGGTCGCTTCGTGCCGTTCATGTCCCTGGGGAGTTCAATCATGTGGCCGACGAGCTTTCACGTCAGCCTCCCCTCCCGGGAGAATGGCGACTCCATCCCCAGGTGGTCCAGCTGATTTGGCGAATCTTCGGAGCCGCACAGGTAGACCTGTTTGCCTCTCCGGACACGACCCATTGCCAGTGGTATTACTCCCTGACCGAAGGAACTCTCGGCACGGATGCCCTGGCACACAGCTGGCCCCGGGACCTACGCAAATATGCGTTTCCCCCAGTGAGCCTTCTTGCACAGACTCTGTGCAAGGTCAGGGAGGACGAGGAGCAGGTCCTTTTGGTGGCCCTGTATTGGCCAACCCGGACTTGGTTCCCAGAACTCATGCTCCTCGCGACAGCCCCTCCTTGGCCGATTCCTCTGAGGAACGACCTACTTTCTCAGAGACGGGGCACTCTATGGCACCCGCGTCCAGACCTCTGGAAACTTCATGTCTGGTCCCTGGACGGGATGCGGAGGTTCTAGATGGCCTGCCACAGGCAGTGGTAGATACCATCTCTTCAGCTAGAGCCCCCTCTACGAGGCGCCTCTATGCTCTGAAGTGGAACCTGTTCGTCGGCTGGTGTTCTTCCCACGGGGAGAACCCACGAACTTGCCCGATCGGTGTAGTGCTCTCCTTCCTACAACAGGGGTTGGAGCGAAGGCTGTCTCCCTCCACCCTTAAAGTGTATGTTGCCGCAATAGCCGCACATCACGATGTAGTTGAAGGTAAGTCCGTGGGGAAGCACGACCTGGTCATCAGATTCCTCAAGGGTGCTAGGAGGCTAAATCCACCTCGCAACTTGCACCCTGTACCCTCTTGGGACTTAACTCTGGTGCTTAAAGCACTTCAAAGTCCTCCTTTTGAGCCTTTGCTGTCAGTCGAGCTTAATATCCTGTCCATTAAGACAGCGCTCCTGTTAGCATTGGCCTCCTTCAAGAGGAATCGACGAATCGTGCCTAGAGTTCGGGCCTGGCCTTTCTCAGGTTATATTGAGACCCAGGCTCGGATATGTGCCCAAGGTTCCTACCACTCCCTTCGTGGACCAGGTAGTGAACCTGCAAGCGCTGCCCCAGGAGGAGGCAGACCCAGCCCTAGCTTTTCTCTGTCCCGTCCGGGCCCTCCGGGTTTATATAGACAGAACGCAAAGCTTTTGGACCTCAGATCAGCTCTTTGTTTGTTACGGAGGCCAGCAGAAGGGGAAGGCTGTCTCCAAGCAGAGGTTAGCCCACTGGTTAGTGGATGCTATCACCAGGGCTTATGAGTCCCAGGGTGAGCCCTGCCCTCCCAGGTTGCGGGCTCATTCCACTAGGAGTGTTGCCGCTTCTTGGGCTCTGGCACAAGGCGCCTCGCTAACAGACATTTGTAGAGCTGCGGGCTGGGCGACACCGAACACGTTCGCTAGATTTTATAGCCTACGTGTGGAACCTGTTTCCTCCCGAGTACTCGCTACGGCCAGTAATTAGAGGGAATGGGTGTGTCGGCTTGCGACGCCATTCCGTGAGCGGATACGTGCGTCGTTTTGCTCCGTTGGTTACCCAACAAACGGCTAACCTCGTGAGTTCCTCCATCACCCCCTCCGGTGCCAGGCGTTGCGGACCGCCGGCGCCAGGTCTGCTACCTTCAGTAAGGAGTTGCTAGTAGACTGGGTGTTTTTCCAGTGGTCCCTGCGGCGACCCATGATTGCCACGTGCAGTTCAGCCGTGTCTTCCCCTTGACAGACTCATTCTGTCGTCCCTGTTGAGTACGCTCCTCACTCCTCCGGACTGGGACTACCTTCAAGGACTGCCATATGTTTCACTACCCTATGTGGTTAGTACATGTGCGTATTTGAGGGCCTTCCTCTAGGCTGCCTCAGCTTCCGCAGCGTTCCCCCCCCTTATTATATTCCTTGGGGATGGGCACGCTTTCCCAGTGTTATCCAATATCCACTGATTGGGTCTTGCGGAACAGCAGTGTGATTCCCTAGTTAGCTCCCGCAAAATTTTTCTGGAAACTGCTGCAGGGTAGCTTAGCTGGGCGCTGGAAGGGGCCAGCACCATGGCGTTTTTGTAGGGATCCCAATTCGTCAGGGGAACTCCCCCGACGAGGCGTCGGAGTTCCCTGCTGACGAAAGGGAACGTCTCGGTTACGTATGGTAACCCTCGTTCCCTGAGTCCAGGGAACGGAGACGCCTCGTCCCGTCGCCATGTTGCTGTACCTTCGCGGAGGACTGGACACTGTTCGGCTCCTCAGCGAAAAGCATTGCGCAATGTTTACTTCAGCCTTTTATACCCGCGCTGGTAGGCGGGTCGCGGAATGCAAATATTGCATGCCAATTCAGTTCTCTTTCATTGGCTCGTTGTTAAACTCTCTCGAAGGCGGTTGGATCCCTGGCGTGATCCCAATTCGTCAGGGGAACTCCCCCGACGAGGCGTCTCCGTTCCCTGGACTCAGGGAACGAGGGTTACCATACGTAACCGAGACGTTCTTCCTTTAGTTGGGCTCATCTCTTTAAAGCTTGCATGGTCATAAAGTTCTTAGCTGGGGGTTTTCGTTGGTTAGCGTAGACTGGCTGGAGCCCACTCCATTTATAGCCCTAGATTAGACTGGTTGATTTGGGGTCTGGAGTGTTGAGTTCTGTGTGGATTTATGTTTGAACGAATCATCTGGAAGATTCACTTGTGTTTGGTTCACCCTCAAATCCTACATATGTTAGGTTGAACTGACCTGACAGCCTCTGCCATGGTAAGGCTCTGTTAACCACATGGCCAATGATGATGGCCTGAAATGAATTTGAAATGACAGTCCACAGCCTTCTGCCCACATTCCTCTGCTGAACACCTCTTTGTGAAAGCCCACAGCCATCTCTGTAACACGGTCCATGTCTGCCTTTCTGATCCCTTTGTTCGTCTATCCTGCTTCCTGCTCGCACATTCTCACACACAGTATCTTTTCACCAAGTGACAGGATTTTGTAACTGGGATTTATTATAATTGGTCTTTTATGATCGAAAGCACTATTATTCTAGACTACACACAATAGTCTCGTTGAAATCAGACTAGTTGAAAATCTGTAGATATACCAACATTTTTTTTAACTGATTAAGCATTAAGATCAGTTTGATTAAATGATAGACAAATGTATTAAACGGAATGAAAAAAGATCACTCTAAAAAATGCTGGGTTATTTCAGGGCCTTTACTGTGAATGAAACGCTTATAATATAGACAAAACATTTATTATGTGTAGTGAAAAGGACATTTTATGATGTTGTGTACTGTACTAACAATTCAGATACTTACACTGAGGTGCTGTCGGAGTCTGTTACAATGGGTCTGGGTCAGAGGTCTTCAACCTGCTCCTGGAAACCCACTGTCCTGCAAAGTTTACTTTCTACCTGCTTCAGCGCACCTGCCTGTGAGTTTGACCTTGATTAGCTGGTTTAGGGTTGA
The DNA here is from genome assembly GCF_951802725.1 of Rutilus rutilus. Classification (NCBI taxonomy): domain Eukaryota; kingdom Metazoa; phylum Chordata; class Actinopteri; order Cypriniformes; family Leuciscidae; genus Rutilus; species Rutilus rutilus. The sequence goes on along the minus strand of NC_140214.1, from coordinate 41,316,986 downwards.
AGACTTCAGCTCTAGGAGCAATCTGTCACTGAGAGATGAACACAACAGATGCCTGCATTAAACAAAAACAGGCAGTTAGACACCAACATTTTAGATACCTGTGAAAATTCACAATCCTCTAATCCAATTTCGATACCACAGCTAAAACTACTAGACTAACTAGTATAAATTGTATAGCTTACATTTTTAAAGACAAGCAAACAGTCAGTAATAAAATAAGAACAAACAATCAGATTAAAAGCAAAAGCACAAATAAATAGACTACATACAAATGAAATAAACCGTGCTCTTCAGGCAGGTCTAATATTTTTCAGGTACAGAAATGTATTAAAGTGAGCTAATCAAATAAATAACACTGCATATATATCCCTTTTAAAGTTCAAGAGCAGTGAGTGATTTTTTTCTTTGTCCTTTGTTGTTTGATTAACATTAAAAACACGGACAGTATCAGGATTATTAGGATGATGTCACTTTAAGACCGAATGCACGCACAGATCATGTGTTTTGTGTTTTTGTGTTCACCGACTATGTTTACTATAGTATACTTGCAGAGATGGGCAGTTTTTGACATCATTTTGAATGAATTCTTCCACTTTGCGCGCTGTCTGAGAGACGCAGGTATCATTCACGTTTGTTCATGTTCATGTTCACAAAATTGCATTGTTAGAATTCAAAAAATTGTTACTGGCAACTGACACAGTTTTACACTCTCCAACACTGACCTTTACCTGCTTTTGCCGCGTGGCGAGTGTTAATTTTAGGCCCTATGCACATGGGCATGAACAGGACGCCATCACCTATACCAGGTAGGAGCTTATGGCATCCCGCTAAACTTCATTATTTCTGAACTTCCTTAAGGGCACCAGCGGATATTTGTTTAGAAGCTAAACACTGGCGGAAATCAGCGTGGAGCTAAATGGGGAGCGATTGAGGAGGAGAGGCGATTGCCTTCAATTATCCTCTTCAATGCCCATTCAGTACGGAATAAAATGGTCACATTACGGAATAATGGACCGCCGAGGTGCGGTCTGTGTTTAAGTTAAGCATCGATGATGTGGTTCTGTTACTGTAAGGGAGACTATAGTGACCGAGATGTGGAACTGCTGTGCATTAGCTTGAAACCCTTATATTTGCCACTTGAGGTTGGTAATGTTGTCATCTGCATTGTCTATGTGCCACCGGATGGAGACGTAGTAATAGTTGTGATACAGGTGTCAGAGTGTGTGCAACGCACCCCAAACGCTCCTCTGTTTGTTTTAGGTTTTATAAATCACTGTCATCTCTGAAGATTTCTTCCTGGGTTTCAACATGAAGTGAAATGTAATACAAGGAACATAGAATATTTTGGAGAAGTGCTATGGGAATGCATCCAATGCGTACACTGCGAAAGTTAAACCACTATTAGCCAGCTCTGACCACAATTTCTATGTACTGCACATCGCTGAAGTCAAGTAAGCCTTTGGCCTCCAGAGAATGTGGAGATACTGAAAGGCTGTTTTCTCTGTACTGACTGGAAGGCGCAATCCGAATATTGACGAGCATAATGAAATCAGGTCTGTGTCAAGTTCCGTGTGGATTCTGTGATACCATTTAAACAGGTTAAATGTTTTCCAAACAACAAGCCTAATATCACCAAGGACGTTAAAGAGTGTATTAACCTGAATCACTTGGCTTTTAATCAAAAAGACCCCGCACTCAGAAAACTGGCTCAGAAAAAGCGCAATCACAAAAGAAGAGAAACTCAAGCATTATGGAGATGTAGTTGATAGTGATATGAGTAATAATTCAAATAAGTTGTGGTGTATAACCAATATAACTCCCAAAAGTATAAGTATGCATACTGTATAAGTAAAAAAGTATAAGTATCTTACGGTAGGTTGGATGTTAACTCTTATGACAGTAGTGATGTATAGGGCTATTATGACTGCTTTTGTACTTGAGCCACAAATGAGACTGGCTGATAATGTTAAGGTTTTCAAAGGTCTCGAAATCAAAAAGGCAACTGGGTCGGAGGGTCTTTCCCTGAAAACCTTTGCAGAGGAATTAGCCTGTGCATGGATGGACATTTTCCAGAGGTCCCTTGATTCACATATTATCCCCGATAATTGGAAAAAGTCCATTATCATACCAGTTTCTAAAAAAACACAGCTCTGAAGAGTATAATGACTATGTCCCAGTTGCCTCAACCTGCATTGTAATGAAGTGTTTTGGAGAGGATTTTGGTGTGGAAGCTTCAGGACTATGGAAGAGGTAAAGGACTATCTTGATCCCTCTATTACAAAAACAGGGGCACTGATGATGCTATCCTGCCAGGCTGTTTTTTCTTGATCTGAGCTCTGCTTTGAAAACCATGCAACCACACAATTTCGAAACTTTGCAAAAACCAACTCTAAAATCAATCAGTGAATGCTCACGTTAAAAACAATGCTTAGCATTCATATAGCTCTTACGCACATCTATAAGACCAAATGGTCAGTGAGAGCAGAACGAAGCTGTCTCTATTTTAAAAACAAGAACAGTAAAAAGCAGCAAGCATTCATCTAGTTCATGTTCACATCGTGAAACAACCGAGAAACAGTGTGAATGGACAAAAAAACACACTTTTGGTGTAAATGACCTGAATTTACCTCTCAAGAAGAAGACTTTTATTTCAATACGTGAATATATATTTCATCCAGCGCTGTTTGTTCTTAAGTATCTTCATACTCTCTGTTTTTAAAGACTGAGAAAGCTTTTCAGAGGATTCAATGAGAAAGCAGTCCAAATGAATGCGAATCAATTCAGGCTCTTTTGCAAACCCATTTGGCCGATTAACTGAAAAGAAAGAGACGACACAAAAGAATGATTCATTCACAAATGTTTGGCATCGCTGGATCGACAGAAGTGCGGAACACACATAATAACTGCTGAAATATTCTCAGGGAAAACATTTCTCCGGTCAGTCAGAGATCTTATGTTGCACACAGTGAATACAATGCAGACGCCACTGTTGGCATTGGCCCGGAGAAGAATGCTGTTAGACTGGAAATCAAACAAACCACCACAAGTTTCTCTCTGGCTCAGCGATGTGAGTAAATGAAATATTCAGGATCCACTAAACACTTTCATTCAGTAAGGAACCCAATTATTTAGTTTTGTTTTGAAAAGTGCACAACCTCCTCCCCAAACGAAAAATATTAGTGGAATCAGAAGAAATGGGTCTTACAATCAGACAGAATGAGTGAACAATAGTGCTGATTATTTTCTCACTGTCTGTACTTTCAGCATTTGTTCTGGATGTATAATTTATTTATTTTATTTTGCATAATGATAACATTTATTGGGTGGGGAAATGAAAACGAAAAGAGAAATATTGTTTACCAACACATTTTGCATCAACAAATGGATAATGCTCCTCATGCACTGGCTTACCTCCTCTTCAAGCAGTGGTAGTGTTCTGCACTAGTAATGTCGCGTGATTATATGGCGTGTTACACATGTAACCTTGTTTGAAGGGGATTGCTGGCTGAAGAAATGGTGTTCCCTGCCGCATTATATGGGTCGCATTCCTGCCGAATACCGTGAGCTAGAACATCATTGACCAATTGTAGGCAAGTTAGTGTGTCTCTATAAGACTTCAGGATTGGTTGGAAAAAATAGAATTTCCCTGTACAACGCAACGCTGCATATGATATATATATATTTTTAGGTCAACCCACACTGGTTCCCTCGACAAAAAACCCCAACAGGATTTATCCATTGGCTTTAGAATAATGCAGAAAATAAGCTCCATGACCAGGATTGTGATGCATGCATGAATATCACAGTCTTTTGTTGGTCAAGGAGCTTATTTTCCTCAATAATTCTATAGCCAATGAAAAAAATCCTTAACCAGGTTTTGTTCATCATGATATTCTTGACAAATGGACACAAGTCTTATGGATTTTGAAGCGTAAATAGAATCGGCAGAAGTCTAAACGTAGACTATACACAAACTACAATCAGTAAGCTTCAACAACCCTTTCAGCCTTTTGTCTAAAAGACATGTTACCTGACAGTTTAAATTTTTTTTTACCTGACTATTTCAAGATGAGTAAAAGCTTTAAAAAAAAGGGAGGCATTACTAATGTAATTTATGTCAGATATTTCACCAAAAACCCATTGACTTTGGGACAAGATCACAAAGCAGCTTTCAATTACAGTCCTAATTCTGCCAGCAACTGCTCTGTACAAAGCACCAATTTACAATCTGTCAATAATTAACCACATTTCTGAAGCTGATTATATCATACAGATTTATGTAATGTTTGTCATTGTGGCGAGCACTCTCTGCTATGTTGCAGTTTGCTGTCAACAGTTAGAGTGGGCGAGAGTTTGCTCTCTGGGAATCATCCAGCAGTTGAAACGCAGGAAGAGTGTAGGCACATCGAGCATCTCAACATCAGCTGGCCCTCGCTGGATTAATGGCTATGTGGGAGTCCAGGCCCTTGTTAGTACATATTTATTGAATTCCTGCACTGTGTGTGGTAAAATGATGCAGCAAGTCTCCATTATTTATTTAAAAATAGACAGTTAAAGAAGGAAATGTGTCTAAAAATCTGACAGTCCACATGTTGAGGCAAATGTATATGGTGCACAGTGTCATACACACAAATTCAAAACTCTATCAGGAAACACACACGGCACTAAAATAACGGAGTAAACATTAATATTCAAACAATATGAGATGCAACATATAAAACCCTAACATATGTAACTGAAAACTGATAATTATTTAAATGAAATCACATCAAATGTGAAGTGTCACACGACACCGGTTGTGAGGAAGTGCACCAAAATAAGCAATTCAGTCTCCCCTGTGTCGCTGCACAACAAAACCATCACGATCAAGTGTTTTTTTCTTGTTGCTGTTGTTGTTTTAACAAATACATGTAGTTCAAATAAAGACAAATAATGCAAAGTGGGATAAGACCACCTAAACTGAGACCAAGACCAGACCAGCACTCCTCAAATTCATCTGAAAGATCCATATTTACTTCCTGAAAAGTGTCTTATATTTAATCAATAAATACAATTAGAATAATAAGACACTATATAGGCCTGTTTTACCATAAACAATTCAATCAATAACAACAAAATAATGTGAAAATTCTCTGCATCTGAATCTGAATTGGTACAATTGCAACTGCATAAATATTGTTGAGATTAACGTTTTAAAAATAACATTTTGAATATAGAAATATGACTAAAACTGCCAGTAGGTGGCGGAACGTCTCTGTTTCGTATGGTAACCCACGTTCCCTGAAAGAGGGACCGGAGACGTTCGTCGGAGGGATCCGACTTGAATGGGATCTTCACAGAGAGACCAATCTACTTCGAGAGAAACTAAACGAGCCAATCTGTGTGCCTTCCTGTTGGATCTTTAGTGAATAAACCTTTTCAGGCTGTTAAAAGAGTACTTTTATCCCTTTCCGATGAGGAGGAGATTGCAATTTGTAGGTTCTCCATCCCAGTGCTGTGATTGGCTGCTGGCATCAGCCGTGGCACACACAGCGTGGCCCATCCTTCTTTCCCCTGTGGAAATCATTTTGCATAATCTAAAGCACACTGTTAGAACCGTGACTTTGAAGTTTTACTGTGCATTACTCACTTCTCAAAACACCTCTGGCGATGTTCTGAATACAAGATGGAAGAATACTGAACTATCGTGAATGATTATGAATCCATACAGCTACATTTTGTGTAAACTGTTGTATTACAAATAGCGGTCATGTGTAATACAACAGTTTTACAGTTTTTCCTCAGGAATTTAATGGCAGGCATGGCCTGAATCTTGAAGAGAAAGTCAAGATGAGTGAAGGATAGTTAGTTCATAGTATCATAAGTTAGTTTAAAAAAAACAACAACACTTCAATGTAATCAACAAGTCAACAGTGACAATGGCACACATACCAACTTTTTAACATCAAACATCATTAGCAACATTTCCTGAGGTGAAAAAACTCAATAAAATAATAATAGAACATTTGAGGCTGTATCTCTTATTTAAACAAAAATTTGGAATCTTTGCAAATTTTTGCAGTTCAGTTTTAATTCCAGTTCATTTTATGTTATGTTTAATGTCAGTTTAGTGTTAATATCTTTTGAATAATATAGCCTTAATTCCTGTTTCTTCTCAGTGTAGATTCCTAGAGACATTTGAAGTACAGTGCTCGTTTTATGTATTCTTACTCATATTGGTCAAAACTTGTGGAAGGTCTGGTTTGAGTCTTGCATGGGATGCTTCATGAGCCATTGCTTTTGTGCATTGAATATAAAGTCCCTAGGGTGCTTGGTACAGTAATCGCAGTTATATTTATTCTTGTGTCTGTCAGGTACACCTGAAAGAACTGTATAGATGTCAATATTGCGAAAAGATTTTGTGTAAGAGAGTTGGGGACCATTATTGGTCTTATGTCACCCTTTTTAAGTGGGATCTCCTGATCTCTTTCTGTTTGAAGTGGTCTGGAGTCTATTTCGTCTTCTGCTCTCATGAAACTTGTAAGTGCTTCAGTGTGAAAAATAGTTTTGTTTCCCCTGAGAACATTATTTCTCCGCAGCCTTTGATGCAGTCAGTCTTCAGAAGTGGAGCTGACACCTGAGCAACAACATGTGCCAATTATTTCTGGATGGAGCTTTGTTCCTGAGAATTTTTTTTGTTTTGTTTTGGTTTTTTTTACTGCGAGAACAACCTGTGGTACAAGACCCACTGTCATACCACCATAATCTGGCACTTCACATGCTGAACAAGGCCAAAAATATTACATTTTGATGAGCAACATTTTTCATTTTATTGTTTGCATTTAACAAAGTTAATTGAAGTGACATTACCTGATGTTGTTTATGTTTTGTTTTTCTCTAACAGGGATTCTTTGTGTCGGTATTTTACTGCTTTCTAAATGGGGAGGTGAGTCAATGATGAGTTTAGTAATTTCATGGATGGACAGAAATGAAAGATGACTATAAATATATAGGCCCTTTGCACAGCCATATCACCCCGTCACCCTATCTGTTCTCTGACACCAAGTCTATTATTATGTGGGAGGCTATTTAACCCGACTCGCTTACACACAAACACCAAGACAAACAGAGCAATTTATCAGCACCCTGCAAACTGCTCTCATTTAATGGGGCCATGTGTATTGCCTATAGGATTCCTCTTCAGTATCACTTGACACATCTGTCATTTTTCCCTAGTTATTTCCCTCTTCTATGTCCAAACAGAATAACTAATATTATTTGTGTGCGTGTAGATATAAGTTGGCCCACATACCACATTGTGGAAGAAAATCTCTCCGTCTCACTATACTGTTATCCTTTCAGCCAGAGCCACGGAGGGAGTTTTATGAGTTAACTGGAGAATATGTCATGTATGACATACTTTGATGCAGAAGCAACAAAGGCACAGACGGAACATGTAACCAAATAAATACACAACTGTCATAGTTATTTTCGATAATCACATGTGTATTTAAATATAATGACGATGGTTAGCATTTAGCATTGCATATAAATATATATTTTTGCTTCGTACTGTGATCAGGAAAGCAATCGGATCGCAATCAGAAGTTATTTCAGACACTCGCTGGTGTCTGAAAGTGAGTTTTGAGCTGAGAATTGTCTTTAATGTTGAGGTTAGCTGTTAGCCTGATATGAAAACATGGCAAATGAGAAGCGGTGTTCACTCTCAAACTCTGCCTCTGTTCGTAACCACTCCTCAAGCCCCTGTTGGCCCGCTCTGGACAAAGGTATTCGATGGACCAAAAAAACCCTGGCTGTTGGCCCCCGATGAAGCCCCTACGAGGCCCGATCAAGCCTGGGAAGTGACAGTGGGCACATTCTAGCACGCTTGCTTTTGGCCCGACAGTGGAAACATGGCTATTGTTACCGAAACCCGGGAGGAAAGAGGGGCACGCTGTTGGAGAGTCCTCGCTGCCGAGGGGGATCGTGGTGCCGAGGAGGTCGTGCAGTTCGGACGAAGGTGCACCTGGTTTGCCTGACTCTTGGAGCGGTGGCTGACAGAGGAGTTGCCCCCGTCAGATGGGGGGCAGGGCCTGCTGCTGTCCGCTATAATGGGAAGGAACAGGCTGAGTGAGGGAATGGGGGACTCGCTGCCGGGCGCCCGAAGCCAGAGGAATCAGGCCCGAAGCCATCACATGGCACTGCAAGTGAGGGCTTCTCAGTTGGTTGAAGACCGAGCAGCAGTGTGTTCGTGGAACTGGACCAATATTTCCTCTCTCCTATCTCTTGCCTCTGTCCCTCCTCATCCTTACATCTCCTTTCTCTTACCTCGTCTGTCTTACTCTGGCGCCCTAATCCCCGGTTCTGCAAACAGTATACCAAAACGGCATACTATGAGGTTACTGCTGGTTTATCAGCCCGTAAAGCTGAGAATCTGTTAAACATTCCAAGAACAGAGAGAAAGAAACACCATCTAAAGCACATTCTCAGCAGCAACTGTAGTCACATATATCTTAAATGTCGCTGGAGCTGCACCCAAAGAGAAACGCTCTTGTAGAAATCCAGCACTGAGGTGAACTGGTTTCCAACCCTCAAACTCTGTACCACAATGCAAAAAGTAGCCCCAATTTAAGGCATAAAGGCACCGTTTAGACAAAACTTGTGGAGCTTGACCTCCCTTTCAGGACCATAAAATCACAAATGACCCTCGGAAGACTGAGGTTGAGAAGCCTTAGCTGTTTAAACTGTGTCATGACATTCCCCCCAGCTATGCCTAGAAACGTCCCTGTTTGTTCCTACATAACTGTGCCAGTTTCATGTCTCTTAACAGAAAATAATTATAAAAAAAATCACACAAAATAATGGCCATCCATTAATAAATACCGTGAGGTTCACTCTCTAGTCAGGCTAGTTGTTACAACAATAGACTAGTTTCTATTATGTCTTCTTTTCTACAGTCGCTGTCTGCTCTGATGACGGCAGATCTGACCTGCCATGAACACAAGTATTCAGCACCATTTCAGAATATTCTTAGTGTTTATTTATTATCATCATCATTGTTATTGATATAACTTATTGACGTTTAAATACAAATCTTCAAAACTATTTAACTAAACATTTATTATTTTTTCTTTAGAATATTATTTTACAGTCTAATGGTCTTTCTTTATATCTGATTTGTTATGTGGGTTAATTATTTGGATTTCTGTTATGACCCCAGGCAAGATGTAGACTTACACTCAAGATGATCTGTCATCTAGACCGTCAACATCAAACCAAATCATATCAGTGCCATCTGTGACTCAGCTATGTCATTCTCTGTTTGCCCATACATATTATAATGTGTTTAGTTGAAGGCAACAATGTTCTCTCTCATGACTGACCGACTAAACGAATCAATTTTGTAATGAAAAGCCCCTAGCAATCATCCAGCTCTTTTTATTGTTCTTTTTCAAAGCTCTTTTACTTTATATAACCATTACATGCATGTCTTTTTGATAGCTAAAAAATCAAGTCCATTCGTCTCTATCCATTTCAATTTCAAACCTTGCACTTGAATGAAGACTGGGCACTATTCTAGGGCAAAGGAGTTTTACAAATAGATGTTGAGGGTTAAAACAATTCACTGTCATGCATCTGCATTTCAATTCTTGTATTCTGAATTCCTGAATTTTTGTAGAAATAAAAAAATTGTCATCGTTGTCATGATCAGACATACTCCAAAAATTGCTAATATTAGATAATGCGTGAGAAGCAACACTTGAAAGCCAGTTAACCCAGGAGCCTCATAAACAAGATAAATCGCATCCTTAACCTATTGTGACATCCTTTTTTGTAGCAGCAACACCCCTATTGTGGCCATCAAAACAAGAAAACAACTGAATAAATGATGCCACTGGCTCCTGCGGTCAACAAGGACGACGATCCCGGGTGGAGTCGACTGGTCGATGGGCCGAGGTGGAGTGACGGGCGACCCGATGCGGAGCCAGGGGATCCATTTTTAAAGGCGGAGCTGGAAACCAACAGATCCTCACAGCAGAGTGGAGTAAACAGAGGAGGAGCCCAGGAACTGAATGGAGCTCGCAGAGACACAGGGACCAGCAGCGACAGGAGACTTAGGGGAATAACGTCTTCCTCAAACCATTGCATTGGGACCTGGCACAGCTTACCCTCAGCAGCAGGAGTATGGGCAGGGCTCATTCCATGCCGTCATTCTCCACAAGGATGCCCTCCGTGACGGATGTTGTCGCCAGCTCTTGCACCTGGTCAGACTCGCAGTTGGGCTTGCGCGTTGGCTTTGCCGCTGGTTTCGAGGCGGGCTCGGTGGGCTCAGGCTCTTCATCAGTGATGGGCATGGCTGATGATAGGCTGGGCTCTGGGGGGATTCACATTTCACCAGCACCCACTCGAAGTATTCTGCAAAGCTCCCTCGAGGAGCTGCCATGGGCATGCATCCCTCGGACCGCTCGTTGGGGGTGGTGTAGTAAAAGACGTAGAGGGAGCAGTGAGGGTAGTGAGTGAGACACGCCAGATCAAGGAAATCCCTTGTGTGGTCCTCGAGGGAACACTCCTCCTGATGTCCACCTTTTCTGTTAAATCCGTATTTGTGGTTCGATGTTCTGTCACGGGTAGCAACAGCAATAATCGCACGACAGGAGAATATAACAAAAACAGTCTTCAATAAATCCAAAAGGGAACACAGAGGAGATCACACAGTGTAATATACAACACAACCACGCAACACAAAGACATATATAACACCAAACAGGTAACTGACAGAACTCAGGGCTTAAATGCACAGGGAATGGTAATCAACAGAACTAGACACAGGTGTGGAACTAATGAGTAACTAGGGAAACTAACTAGCAAACAGAACTTAGGAAAACCGTAACAGGGTACAGAATGAAAACGACACCAAACCAGAATGAGACTGTTTCAATTACACAGTGACACTGTACGTCTAAGATTAGTTCTGATGCTAAATTAGGTCAGTCTTGAGTTATGGCTAGTCCTGAATAGAATCTTATACACTCACATTTATACATTCATGTTTATATAAAGTGGCAACAATTGTGGCAAGAATACATTTGTGAACCCTTTGAAAAGTTAAACCCACAATAATAGACAAACACAATCTGTCAAAACTAACAAGACACAAACGGTTCTGCCTTTAACATGTTTTATTGAATACATTCAAAGAGATTGAACCTTTGCATTTAGTAACTGATATTCTTTTAGCAGCAAAAAATGCTTTTTTTAAACCTCTCACCCACAAATCTTTTTCAGTCTATCGATATTTCTAGGTTGTCTTGATAGCTCAGCCCACTTAAGGTCCACACAGCATCTGAATTCGCTTAAGGTCAGGACTCAGGAAAACACGTACCTTGTTCTTTTTTTCTTTTTTTAACATTTAGTGGATTTATTTGTGTCCTTTGGATCATTGTCAGTTGCATCAGTTTGAAGTCATGAACTGTTTTCCTGAGGTTCTCCTGTAAAATCTCTTGATACATTTTTTAATGTACTGTTTTATCAATGCTTGTACAGTGTTCAGGCCCTCAGGCAGCAAAGAAGCACTAAACCTTCCAGCATTTTTTAGTGTGCAATGCCCATTTTTACCAAAAAGTTCAACTTTTATCTCAATTTGACCAGAAGCATTGTGGAACATCCAGGTGATTTGGGGCAAACCTGAGACGTGCCTTTTTTTTTTATTGTTCTAGACAAGTTCATGCCTTTTTCTAGAATTGTTCTAGACAAGAGTGGTTTTCTCCAGTATGTGTTGTCCGATCATGAACACCATTCTTGTTCAGTGTTTTTAGCGCAATTTTCCACCGGACAAAATTGCGATTGTTAACTCATGATTTCTGTTCTGTCTGTGCGCACCAATCTTGCACTTCTATCTACTCCTCAACCAGACCACCTAGAGACTTCAGGTTTTCGGCATTATGTTAAGGAAGGTCTAATCTCGGGAACGCACAAAAAAAAATCCAGGAAAAGATTTACTATCTCTTAGTGTTGTGATCCCATGACGTCAGAAAATTGCGCTAAAACACTCACTGAGTTTTTATTACTTGTTTTGATAGTGGACACATGAACAAGTGATACTGAAGATTCTCCTCCACAATCAGTGCAGAAAACTCAAATGCTGAATTTAAAATACCATGAACTAATGCATTTTCCTCTTCATAGGTGCGTTCCGCAGCCAGAAAGCGTTGGCATCGATGGCAAGACCATCACGCACTGCGAGTCAGAGTGGCGAGGGCCATGTCCATCCCCACCTCCCCCACCCGCATCAGCTTTCACAGCATCAAGCAGACCACGGCCGTCTGACCTCTACACAACTGCTTTTCCCCTTTAGTAATTCAGCCACACAGATGGACTGCAAGTGGCATGAGAGACCAAATGATTGTTTGCCTTTCCGATGGTCATGGGTGTATCATCCAATAACCAGTGAATTTAATTTATATGTCTGTAATTTTGACAATCTGCTCTGAATTAACAGTTTTTTAAACAGTATTGATGAACTGTTTCTTTTCACTTAGTAGTTTGCAAACATCCAGAACACTGTAGCATCTGTTTCATCTATCTATCTATCTATCTGTCTGTCTGTCTGTCTGTCTATCTGTCTAATAATTGGTAGCTGGCAATGAGTTAGTAATGAACTCAATAATAATTTCAAGGTTTTTTTAGGGAGGAGAGAGTGATCTATTTATTACAACAACAACAACAACAAAAAGTCTCAATGTTTTAAAATAAAACAATCTTAGTCCAATTTCAGCCCACACTTGTGAATCTGAATCACACTCGGGACCAGAGTCTCCAGATCTCCACAAAAACAGCAGATATGGTTGTACTGCAACAAAGGAAAGCAACTGCTAGTACTCACAGGCCAATACTCAGTTATATAAATTACATATATATGTGTTTTTCACCAAACTATATCATGTGCATTTAGAAAACTTTGAACATATGGGAACATTCTATGATACTTTTGCACTTTTTTCCTAGAGCTTGAAGGTGGTCACTCTTCCATGTCGAGTGCAAGCAGGACGTTTTATATTTTTTCTAGAAAAAAAATTGTACTTCACTACAAAAATTAAATTGGCAAGCCATTGTTCTGTGGCCCCAAGGTTGGCTGTCTGCAAGTGAGCCACAAGATTGCTATCCGTAACCACAGTAAACCTTGATCCAGACAGGTAATTTTTATTTATCTGTCTTTTTTTGTTATGGCCATCAACTCTAATACAAAGGAACTGTAACTGGCATGGATTCACTCTACAGGGTGGAGACCTAAGCATAAAGCAATCGCATGCTCTCGTCCATCCTGAACTTGGAAAAGGGCACACAATCCCTGATGACTGATATCTGTATGCAATTCAACTAGCAAGGAAAAATCGGCTTGAGCAAGATTTCGGATTTTCATTTGATTCAATGTCCACCAAACTTAATTTCCTACCAAAAGAGCATTTAATGGGTGGGGTATTTTGTCAAAGTGGAGATAAAACACCTATAATAGCCTGCAAGGACCAAAAATGCCCTCACCTCTTAGACTGTAATCAGGGTGATCCTGAACTGAATCTTCAGTATGGATCCCAGTACAACCAACATCATCCTCATTCTTAGCAGACGATCCCTTTAAAACTGGATCAAGATCTCAGAGCTAATGTACGGCCAGATCTGGTGTTTGGCTGATGCATCTCACATGTAGCTGTGTATTCCTCGAGGCCGACAGCTTCAATTATACTCGCCTCAGAGATGGCATCAGGATCCATGATCAGCCTGAGGTTCTCACATCCATAAATATCAGGACTGTTGACTTCGTGACACTGCCCAGTTTCTGATACAGTGACAAGAATATATTTGTGAACCTTTTGAAAGTATCTGAATTTTTGCATTGATTACTCATACAATGTGATATGGGGCCCTATTTTAACGATCTGAAACGCAAGTATTAAACGCGAAACACAAGTAACTTTGTGGGCGGATCTCGGGCGCTGTTGCTATTATACCGGCGGGATAAATGACTCTTGCGCCCGACGCAAATCTAAAATGGGTTGGTCTGAAGTAGCTTCATTATTCATAGGTGTGGTTTGGGCGTAACGTGAAATAAACCAATCAGAGCATCATCTCACATTCCCTTTAAGAGTAGACGCGCTTGTTCCATGGCGTATTGCTATTATAACGGCGGATTTGCCAGGCGCTCGCCAGGAGCGGTTCAAGGCCGAGGAGACTGACGTTCTCGTCAGGGACGTAAAACACAGAGAAGTGACATTGGGGATGGAGAAACACCCAAATTAGCTTCGGTTAAACAGGCGTATAATAATTTGGGTAAATGTGTAAGCTAGATTTATGCCTATTTTTTCACATCTTCATGGACACAACAATGATTTCCCTCGTGTGTTAATATTTTTCCTTGTAATAATGTTTGATTTGCAAAAATGAAAACTGCTGCTTCTGTGTAGATGAGAGAATCAAAGTGTGTGTGCGTTGTGCACACGCTACATTATGGCCAAGCATGCGCCCTTAAAATAGCATCTGAATAACATGCGAAACGCGCCACTGGCTTTAGACGAGGTTTCTCCTGGTCTGTGGCGGAATTGTTTTCTGAAACTGCAAAATAGCACCAGGGAACGTTTGCGCCGGAACACGCCTCCTCTTTTCACTGAACAGGCCCCGGGAGCGCAAGTTCATTCCCTAATTTACCGGCGTGCGTCTGTGGAGGGAAAAGTCCGCTGTCCGCGGGTGCAGAATAGGAATGATACATGCGTTGGTGTACAATTGCGCTGGGTGCAAGATAGGGCCCATGGTCTTAATAAACTCTCACACTTAATAAAAACCCACACTTTCAATCTCATCTCCACTAATAATAATAACAGTAACAAATGTTCTAAACAGATTTCCCAAACACTCCTCCAATCCCCACGTGGTCGACAGTTATCCAAGGAATTTTGATACATCAAACCATTACTAAGATATAAGTTAAATGGTCATCTATTTGCCGAACACAATGTCTAAACTTAACTAAAGCTGATACACACGATTTAACAAACATGGCCACCAGCAGCCAATCAAATTTCAGAGTGGCTGACCATTATGAAAATTGATATATTCGTACATAGTGACAAAACGAAGGTGTGTACCCTGAAAGGTGGCACTATAATAACCAACTTTACGTTTTTGCTCATAACTCTCTATCCATGCATGCTAGCATCAAAGTATCTGTTTCATCTGAATATTTGTGTGTCAGGCCCTTGAAATGTATTATGTATTTTTCTATAAAGTTTATCCACCATTCTAAATCCTTTAAAAACTGAGATCTTCACAAATCTTGGCACACATCAGCTCTAGTCCACGCAGTGTCTAAAACAGCAGTCATTTATTTGTATGGGATCGATAGAAGCAGGACATGTTTGTTTTCCAGCTTAAGAAATCCATTCAGGCCTCAAAGATTCAAATCTGTGTAAATTGTTCAATACATTGACTTGTAGTATTTAGAAATTTTGTTTTATTCCATTTGCAAAGAAACCTGTAATTACCAAAATACTTAGATCATCTTTATGTACCCAGATCTGTTATTGAAAACATATTTGTCAAGTTGCAAGACTTGAATGTATTACTTTTAAAAATGTGAAATAATCGAAAAGCAGCCTGTCTGTGTGTATGTGTGTGTGTGTGTGTGTGTGTGTGTGTGTGTGTGTGTGTGTGTGTGTGTGAGTGTGTGAGAGAGAGAGAGTGTGTGTGTGTGTGTGTGTGTGCGTGCGTGCGTGCGTGCGTGCGTGTGTGTGTGTGTGTGTGTGTGTGTGTGTGTGTGTGTGAGTGTGTGTGTGAGAGAGAGAGAGTGTGTGTGTGTGTGTGCGTGTGTGTCCTCCAAACTTGTAAATAGAATTTATACGAGGAATGAAAGTATTTTGTATTGAAAGTATTGAAAGTTGTTTTAAAAGTATTCCTCTGTTTGAAACAACTTAGTGTAATTAAGGTTATAAATATTAACATTGATAGTGTATTTCCAATTAATTATCAAGAGTCTACATCGATACATGATTTTGATACCTTTGAATGAAAAGAAGTAAAAACTAGTTGGGCAGAATTATGTAGATAATAGAGGGCTAACATTTCTCCTCAAAATTGATATTGTATATTTGCCAAAGACAAGAATATTTAATGTTCAGTTTGCTTTTTGTGTTTCAGAATGTTTTATTACCAGATTTTCTGTTTGTTTGTGGTATTTATTTTTTTAAACCAAATGCCTTAAGATTTTGAAAGTGTGGATATGTAAACAATAGACATAAAGGTTACATGATCGATGTTACTGCTCTGTTTGAATATAAAGCGTTGTGAAACCGCCTTAGGTCCTGCATTCATTCCTGATTTCATCATACTTGTGTTCTGTGTGGGATTTAAGAGACCCTTTATAAAATGTATACGTTTGCATACTTGGTTTTGATTAAGTCGGAGGAACATTTAAGAATAGAGAAAATGTATTATTATTTTTACACATAGCATTGTAGTAATTGTTTGGGACTCTAAATTTATAAAAGTCACATGAGAAAATGAGGGTTAAATCAGTTACAGACTCACTGAAACACACCATCCAAATATCACATGCTACATTAGACACAGCAGAGCATCATCTCAGTATTCACACCAAATCCCATTTTCTCAGTCTCACATTTTGTAAATACTTTAACAATTGTATTACACGTTTTAAAAATGCATTATACACCCCCTGACTCAATGCAATTGAGTCAAATTCACCAGCGATATTAATGCAGGTGTGCAAAATCATGTTAAATAAAACAAATAAAAACATCACATCCGGATGCTAGGCGCTGATATATCTTGGGATAGCCGGAGGGTGCGTGTCAAGTTATATAATTCATATGCTGACTCTTCTGTGTGAGTTTTTCTTGGCTAGACAACAAATAGAGCATAAATTCGTTCTTCAACCATCTCAAGCAGTGTCTTTTCTCTCACCATCAACAGGACATTATTTATTGCAGTTTGCATATGTTAATGTCAGCCAAGTTCTGTAACAATAAACCTGTGAGTAACCCTGTGAATGTATAAGGAGAGGACATTTGCATATGCCCGCCTCCAGAGGAAGATAATGACAAATAGTTATACATCATCGCACCATAGGCCCCGCCCACTGACGTTCATTAGCGTAACGGCTGACATTTGCCTACACTGGATGTGAGCGTAGCGTAAAAAGTAAATAGAAGCCATTATAATGACTGACGCTGTCTACACTGACACAGTATACTGTTTCCAATGCAAGGACGTTAGCCAATAATAATATTGGCCATTTACTGACAAACCTTAACGAGGTCATGAATTGAGAAATCAAATTTGCCTTGAGCTTTTGACATATAAGAGGTCATCAATTAAAAATGTATCATTTCAGACAGAGGGTCAGAATATGTCACGTCGTGGTTGCAGCAGGGATGAAAAAGGCAGTATCTAATCGCAGCAGTTTTCTTTATTAAACACTAAATTAAAATATCCAGCACTCAGAGGATCAGACAATATACAAGAAACAGAACAACCATTTAACTGAGATGAGATTGGATCAAAGGAATAACTGAAAACAAGCTTTTTATATTAACAAATGGAGGAAAATGGCCCCTGACCAGAGTCCAGAGATGACTCCAGCCCTCCAGCCCCTGACCAGAGTCCTGTGATGACTCCAGCCCCTGACCAGAGTCCTGTGATGACTCCAGCCCCTGACCAGAGTCCTGTGATGACTCCAGCCCCTGACCAGAGTCCTGTGATGACTCCAGCCCCTGACCAGAGTCCAGTGATGACTCCAGCCCCTGACCAGAGTCCTGTGATGACTCCAGCCCCTGACCAGAGTCCAGTGATGACTCCAGCCCCTGGCCAGAGTCCAGTGATGACTCCAGCCCCTGACCAGAGTCCTGTGATGACTCCAGCCCCTGACCAGAGTCCTGTGATGACTCCAGCCCCTGACCAGAGTCCTGTGATGACTCCAGCCCCTGACCAGAGTCCTGTGATGACTCCAGCCCCTGACCAGAGTCCAGTGATGACTCCAGCCCCTGACCAGAGTCCAGTGATGACTCCAGCCCCTGACCAGAGTCCTGTGATGACTCCAGCCCCTGACCAGAGTCCAGTGATGGCTCCAGCCCCTGACCAGAGTCCTGTGATGACTCCAGCCCCTGACCAGAGTCCTGTGATGACTCCAGCCCCTGGCCAGAGTCCAGTGATGACTCCAGCCCTCCAGCCCCTGACCAGAGTCCTGTGATGACTCCAGCCCCTGACCAGAGTCCTGTGATGACTCCAGCCCCTGGCCAGAGTCTAGTGATGACTCCAGCCCCTGACCAGAGTCCTGTGATGACTCCAGCCCCTGGCCAGAGTCCAGTGATGACTCCAGCCCCTGACCAGAGTCCTGTGATGACTCCAGCCCCTGGCCAGAGTCCTGTGATGACTCCAGCCCCTGACCAGAGTCCTGTGATGCTCCAGCCCCTGGCCAGAGTCCTGTGATGACTCCAGCCCCTGACCAGAGTCCTGTGATGACTCCAGCCCCTGACCAGAGTCCAGAGATGACTCCAGCCCCTGACCAGAGTCCTGTGATGACTCCAGCCCCTGACCAGAGTCCAGAGATGACTCCAGCCCCTGACCAGAGTCCTGTGATGACTCCAGCCCCTGACCAGAGTCCAGAGATGACTCCAGCCCCTGACCAGAGTCCTGTGATGACTCCAGCCCCTGACCAGAGTCCAGAGATGACTCCAGCCCCTGACCAGAGTCCTGTGATGACTCCAGCCCCTGACCAGAGTCCAGAGATGACTCCAGCCCCTGACCAGAGTCCTGTGATGACTCCAGCCCCTGACCAGAGTCCAGAGATGACTCCAGCCCCTGACCAGAGTCCTGTGATGACTCCAGCCCCTGACCAGAGTCCAGAGATGACTCCAGCCCCTGACCAGAGTCCTGTGATGACTCCAGCCCCTGACCAGAGTCCAGATATGACTCCAGCCCCTGACCAGAGTCCAGTGATGACTCCAACCCCTGACCAGAGTCCTGTGATGACTCAGCCCCTGACTAGAGTCCAGTGATGACTCCAGCCCCTGACCAGAGTCCAGAGATGACTCCAGCCCCTGACTAGAGTCCAGTGATGACTCCAGCCCCTGACCAGAGTCCTGTGATGACTCCAGCCCCTGACTAGAGTCCAGTGATGACTCCAGCCCCTGACCAGAGTCCAGAGATGACTCCAGCCCCTGACTAGAGTCCAGTGATGACTCCAACCCCTGACCAGAGTCCTGTGATGACTCCAGCCCCTGACCAGAGTCCAGTGATGGCTCCAGCCCCTGACCAGAGTCCTGTGATGACTCCAGCCCCTGACCAGAGTCCTGTGATGACCAGAGTCCAGTGATGACTCCAGCCCCTGACCAGAGTCCTGTGATGACCAGAGTCCAGTGATGACTCCAGCCCCTGACCAGAGTCCAGAGATGACTCCAGCCCCTGACCAGAGTCCAGTGATGACTCCAGCCCCTGACCAGAGTCCTGTGATGACTCCAGCCCCTGACCAGAGTCCTGTGATGACCAGAGTCCAGTGATGACTCCAGCCCCTGACCAGATTCCAGAGATGACTCCAGCCCCTGACCAGAGTCCAGTGATGACTCCAGCCCCTGACCAGAGTCCTGTGATGACTCCAGCCCCTGACCAGAGTCCAGTGACGGCTCCAGCCCCTGACCAGAGTCCAGAGATGACTCCAGCCCCTGACCAGAGTCCAGTGATGACTCCAGCCCCTGACCAGAGTCCTGTGATGACTCCAGCCCCTGACCAGAGTCCAGTGACGACTCCAGCCCCTGACCAGAGTCCAGTGATGGCTCCAGCCCCTGACCAGAGTCCAGTGACGACTCCAGCCCCTGACCAGAGTCCAGTGACGACTCCAGCCCCTGACCAGAGTCCAGTGATGACTCCAGCCCCTGACCAGAGTCCTGTGATGACTCCAGCCCCTGACCAGAGTCCAGTGACGACTCCAGCCCCTGACCAGAGTCCAGTGATGGCTCCAGCCCCTGACCAGAGTTAAAATTAAAATTTGAATTGTATAAATCAATGTCATGACCCCTTTAAATGCAGCTCAGATGTGCACCTCTGTAAAGTGGCTGCAAAGAGAAGTTTGTTGGTCTTTGCACACTTTCTGGTTGGCAAACATAAATTGAAGTGGGTATGACTTCATATTGTACAACTACAAATGTATTTTGCAACACTCGGTTAAATTGTTCTGCCAAAAAAAAAAAATGGTTCAGAAAAGTTCAAGAGATCACTTGATTTCTGTTGATGCAATAGCATTAGATCCACCCATGTCACACATGTCTATCAGCTGGAGTTGGAAACTGTTTTAGTACCAGAAGGACACTGCATTACCTGGGACCTGGGAGAATGACTTATCCTCAGTGACCCAAACACGCTGCAAAAGCCTAACTGGCGTGGATTAAAACTCGAGTGGATTAACTATCCGCGAGTGGTTCAGCTGAGATCCAGACAACAGAGCAGCGGAAAATCAGCTTAATGACATCAGTGACATATGGGTACAGTTTTGTTAATATGACAAACTTACATAAACTTGAAAATGTATTGTCAGTCTAGACGTGAAAAGCACCTGATATCTTCAAGGTTACATCACACAGAAGCTCTTAATGTCTCATATGTTATTGTTTACTCATTTGTATTTCATTTATTGCACCTCAACAAGCAGACAGATCATTTCTCTATTCAAAACTCATTAATGATTGTGGAGTCTTTGCTGCTAAATGCTCTCACACTTCAGCATATTCACATTTTGTTGTGAATGCAGCACAAAGGCTACACAGTTCTTTTGTTTGCAGCATTTATGTGTTTTTTCATGCATGTGATGCACATCTTCCTCTGACAAACACAAAAGAACGTTTATTCACTGTAATCCTTTGAGTCCTCTGGCAACAGGGGCTAAAAGGCAGACTGCATTTTCTCTAGCGTGATTTTATATCTACTAAAGCAGAGAATTTAAAACTGTGGCATAAATCTGTGGTGCTAATAATAATCCATTCTTGCCGTATACACTTCAAGTCCTGATACAAAGTCCAAAGGCATTACTAAAATGTTTTATCTGCACTGTCAAGTAAATCCAGGCCTTTGTTCATTTAATAGCATGTTTACGCCCTATTACACTGGCCATGAACTTCAGGACAACACCATGAAGGACACGTCCATGTGCTTTGAATCCTGTGCTGACTCTGAGTGGAAATGCCCTCTCTTGATCACAGAGGATCCACCCAAATCTGACATGATGGACCGTGGGCTGTGAAACCACAGGAACTGTACTGATGCATAGACGTAGACACATCTCACATCTTTTGTTTGTGTCGAAACTGAGCCAATAAATTATATTAGACTTTTCCGATTATTATAAAGTGATCGTGTTTCACTTGAGTTTAATTTTGTAAACATAATAGGACATGACGTGGGGAAATTAATTTATGGGCTGCCCAACATGACTGCTTAATGCTGGGAAAATCATGTCTCACCAAGCACAATATTTGACATTTTGTATTATTTTGACCAAATATTTAAGATGTATAAACTAATTTGAGGTTCTGAATGCTAAAAAAAAAAAATTTATTACACTGATGTCCTTTTATATAATGTGTGAAACTAACAGGTTTGAGCTTTTGGATTGTTTGTTTGTTTGCAATAAGCATGTATTAGATTGGTCTATCTCTATGATTCTCTGGTAGTTTGTGTACAGCATGTCTGCCATCTAGTGCCTGAATTAGAGAGTGCAGGCTCTCTCTCTCTCTCTCTCTCTCTCTCTCTCTCTCGCTCTCTCTCTCTCTCTCTCTCTCTCTCGCTCTCTCTCTCTCTCTCTCTCTCTCTCTCTCTCTCTCTCTCTCTCTCTCTCTCTCTCTCTCTCTCTCTCTCTCTCTCTCTCTCTCTCTCTCCCCCCTAAGGCTGCTGGAGGTCCCTGTACAAGACTCCTGTAGAGAACAGGTCTGGAGACCTTCAGTGGAGGATCATGGGATAATAGCCACACACAGACACAGAGCACACCTTGACCCAGGGCTGTCCGTTCTGTGGGATGCAGGAAACTGTTTTTCATTTGTTTTTTTAACTGTTTTAGGCTAAAGCCATTATTTAACAAATTAGAAGAGTGGTGTCAGACCCTGGGGGAAGTTTTTATGCCTATGTTTTTTTATTTATGGGCCTAAAAAAAAGAGGTTCATGTTTTATTACATTTTTTATTTGGGCAAGCCAAAAAGGCAATTTGGTTGTCACGAAAAAGGAAATTGAATGATGGTGGATCAACTGATGTGGTTGCAGTGTTACAGGGGTTAATGAAATCCTGTATAAGTTCAGCTAATACAAGTTGGTTAATGACTTGGATGCTGAGGTAAATGGGGCATAAAACTATTTATTTGTGATGTTGACACTGATGGATGTCTCCAAATGTAAGCATGAGTGAGTTTTGAAAGTAAAGGAAATTAAAGAAAAATGGGAAAAAGAGGGGAAATTTTTTTTGGAAATGTATTTTGCGATGCTATTTCATGTCTTGAGATTCTGTGTTTGTTTTTTAAATCCATTGCTCTCATTAGAGGTGGTTTTAAAAGTTTATTTTTTTTTTACTAAAAATGTCATATCTTTAATGTTTTTGTAAATAAAGTGATCTTAAAATCTCAAGTCTCTCTCTCTCTCTCTCTCTCTAGCTAGCTAGCTAGATAGATAGATAGATAGTTGGTTAAATTTCGTTGAAACATGGTTTACAAATGTTTAGTTCTGAGAAACAGACACAGGCCACTTGGTCAAGCTGCATCATAGGCTCATGGGAAAAAAGTTCCTGTGGCAACATTTTTGCAAAATACATAGGGGTAGAGTGGGGGAAAACGCCCCCCTGGGGTAAAACGCCCCCCACCTGTTTTTCCCAAAATGATCACTAAAAGTAGTCAAGATACATTTTTACTGTTGCTATGCACTACGTTGATAACGGGGATATACAAATCTCTATGGAGAAGCTGACACCAGCGACATATTTGAAGAGAAGAGTATTACATGGTAAATGCTATAATTTTCAGATATTAGTAAACAAGTGTTTAATACAATATTGTTCTGCAGGATATCGCAGTGATGTATGATAGATGAATAGTGAAGTCTGTAGTTTGAGATCATATGGTATTTATAAGGAATATAATTATATTAAAAAAATTAAACATTTTTTTTAAAAGTCATAGCTTGTGGGGTAAAACGCCCCCTACGCTGAGGGGTAAAACTATAATAAAATATTTCTGTCTATCAGATCCTTTGTTTTACACTTAATGCATAACTAGGTGGTAAAATCAAAATATTTGAACAAAACATGAAAAAATTACCTCAAGTGACTGTGAGCATTAACTAGCTAGCTTGCTAGCAAAGTTAGCTCACTGATGGAAGGTAGTTAAATTTGGCTATTTTGGACATTGCTGAAATAAATATTAATATATATACATGTTGATACATTAATTGCCTTTTACTTTTAGAGATTAAAAACTATTGTCTGTTAATTTTGCTGTTGATCTATGAAGCAAACTGGTTGGTAAGAAAGGGGGCATTTGACCCCACCTTGGGGGGGCGTTTTACCCCACCGCTGGGGCAAAACGCCCCCTTTGTACAAAAATATTTTCAGTGAAAATACTAATTAATTATGAAGGCTGAGCAATTTTAATATTTGGTGAATAACTCCTGCCATAGTCACTCAAAACCGGGATGGCAATTCTAGTCACATTTATGTTTTGTTTCACTGTAACGTCACACTTTCCTTAAAAGCGCGTTTTCCCCCACTCTACCCTATACACAATACATATCACTGCAGTTTCTAAAAGAAATTAACACTAGAGGCAGTAAAACAGCAAGTACTTTTAATCGTTTTCAGACACAATTATGACTACAGGGGCAGATTATGGATTAATAAAACTTGTTTCCACGCGGCTCCTTGCACAATTATATGACCTCAAAACATTTTACCATAGCCTAGTGTATGATTTGTATATGTTTTGGAGTTTTCATCACTTCAAGCAGCTCCATACAGTCATACTAAGCTCGCTCGACAGCTCAGCTGGTAGATTTGTACATGTGATGCGGAGAGTTCGGGTGCGAATCCTGTGAAAGAGACGAGTCACGATACAGAGCTTGAAGACAAGAGTTACAAACCAGCTAAATGCCATGGTTATGGATGCGTTTTTATATCACATTTGCTTTTGTTAACACTGTCGGTTCAATGTAAGGTTTAGTAGGTTTAGCAGTAATAAAACGTTGCCATATTCACGTCCATCTGTTCCGGGAAAACACTAAACACGCTTTCAGCGCCACTCACTGGACATTTCACTAAACGTGAACGAAATGATGGCAAATTGTAGGCGCTTTTCTTATTAAAGATTTTTTTTATTATTATTATTTTTTATTTTATTTTTTTGCTTTGACAGATTTTTCGAAACTGATTAGCATTCTCTAAACTGTAAGTTCATTTGTCACACCTGGAACATCAGAACTCGCCCAAAACATTTCATTCATGCTTCAAAACCTATAGTTATTGTATCAGTTAATAGACCAGTGCCACCAAAATAAAACATGTTTTTGTCATTGAGCCACACTGGACAACATGTTTAAATGCTTTTTCACCATGGAAATATTAGTTCCCTTACGAGAACGTTCTCTCGTACTGCGTTGCAAACGCTGTGGGAAAACTCCTTTTCTCGAGAATATTGAAGCCTTTATTTTAAAACGCATTGCTGCAGCATAAGCGAGAGCATCAGGCTCGCGCGAGCTAGCTGATAGGCTATGCTGCATGCAACTGCACGAACCAATGGCGAGAGAGCAGAGGCGCACGAACCAATCAGAGAGCTTGGCGCCCTGCCATACTCGAGCGCGCCAAATAGGGCGTGGCAGAAGAGTATAAATACAGAGAAATCTCGCCATAAAACAGATCTAATCTCCTTCAGCTTCGAGACTCACCTCTTCGCTGAAATCTCCAGAGAGAAGCCGCTCGTCGTTGAGAAGCCCTTCAGCGGAACAGCTTCAGGTTTTGGCAGATCATCCTCGCAGATCGCCGGCTGAGCGTTTCCCTGTGGCATCCGACGAGTATCCTTTTTGCACTATCTAAAAGAGCATACCGCTGTTTTCACAGCGCGCGAACAGCGTTGTTTCAAATGTCTGTTTGCGAGTCCTGCGGGGTTTCCCTGCATGTGTCTGACAGACACACACTGTGCGCGGTCTGTCTCGGTCCTGAGCACACCGAGGCAGCGCTCACTAAAGGCGGCTGTCCACACTGCGACAGCATGACCATGGCGGTTCTCCGGTCACGTCTCGCCCTCGCTACTTCAGAGGGCGAACCCGCTTCACTTCCGTCTTCGGCGCCCCACGAGCCCCGTAGGAAGAAGCGACGAGATCAGAGGATCCCCGAAAGCGGTGAGGTTGAAGAGCTCACGCCGGGTCTCTCCCCGCGTGCTTCACCCGCCTCCCAATCCCCGGTTCTGTTCGCGAGAAGCGACCAACGCCCCTCTCTCGAAGCGGCGGGACTCGTTTCTTTTGGCGGATCGGCGGATGAGGATGACGCTGTTTCTGTGGCGGCATCCGAGAGCGAGGAATGGTCGGGCTCTGTGGACCCCGCCCCCTCTTCTCTGAGCGATCGTCCTGACACACGTGCGAACATCGACGCCGAACTTTTCCGTGTCATGTCTCGCGCTGTCGACGAACTAGGACTCAACTGGCTTTCCCCAGCTGAACCTGCAAGAGGCCGCCTCGACGAGTGGTACCTGCCGGGCCGCCAACAGGCCCCCCGTCAGCGCGCCGCTCCTTTTCTGCCGGAGGTCCACGAGGAGCTCACTAAAAGCTGGCGCGCGCCCTTTTCAGCGCGAACGCGCGCTTCCGCTTCTCACACGCTCTCCTCTGTCGACGGCGCTGAAGAGAAGGGCTACGTGTCTCTTCCCCCCATCGATGGCGCTTCGGGCCACGAAGACCACCGCTCAAGCTCTCGGCCGCAGCATGGCCAGTTTGATTGTGCTTGAGCGCCACCTGTGGCTTAACTTGACGGAGATCAAGGACGCAGATAGAACCGCCTTCTTAGACTCTCCGATCTCCACATCTGGTCTCTTCGGCCCATCTGTCAATGGCTTCGCGGAGCGCTTCACCGAAGCACAGAAGGCTTCTAGTGCTATGAAGCACTTTCTCCCCAAACGCTCCAGCTCGGCTTCACGGCGTCCCAAGAGCGCGCCGCGGCCAGAGAAGTCAGTTCCTCAGGTTCATCAGCCCCGCCCAGCGGCTGAGACCGGTCAGCGCTTAAAGCCAGCGAAACGTTACCCTTTCCCTAAGCGCCAGGGACCCAGACCGAAGCTCACGCTCGACCTCGAGCCGAAGAAGCCGTCCTAACCGGCAGAAAGAGGGGTTCATGTCCCGCCGCGGCCGGACCAGCCCCGAAGATCGCTCGAACACTGCTCACAGCCCCCTCTTCAGTTCAGGCGGCTGGAGTAGTTTTAAATGCAGAAATAGGGCCTGCTATCTGTCATGCACCTCTGCACACAAACGCTGTTTTAACAGCGACCCACAAAAAGCACAAATCGAGCAAAATTTCACTTTCATGTCTAGTCGAGCCCCCGTCTCCGGGCGCTCAGTCTTCAGATATGATCATACCTCTGGTTCATCGGGCTCTGGCATGGCAGGCCATACCCGGAGTCTCAGAGTGGGTAATGAACATCATAAAGCGCGGTTACTCGCTTCAGTTCTCCCGCAGACCACCACGCTTTCGAGCGGTTATTCAAACTTCAGTAAGGAGCACACTAGTTCATGTCCTCCGCACCGAAGTACAGGGTCTGCTGGCAAAGGGGGCTATCGAGAGAGTTCCCGCTGCACTAAGCGAGTCAGGGTTTTACAGCCGTTACTTCCTCGTTCCGAAGAAGGACGGCGGCTTAAGACCCATTTTAGATCTCAGGCATCTGAACAAAGCCCTCATGACACGGCCGTTCAGAATGCTTACAACCAAACACATCCTGGCGCAAATTCGCCCAGGCGATTGGTTCTTTTCAGTGGATCTAAAAGACGCGTACTTTCACATCCAAGTGAACCCCCACCACAGGCCATTCTTGAGATTCGCCTTCGAGGGGCAGACATACCAGTACACAGTTCTACCTTTTGGACTGGCACTGGCACCTCGTACGTTCACGAAATGCATGGATGCAGCTCTCTCCCCCCTGAGACAGCGGGGAATGCGCATCCTGAACTACCTCGACGACTGGCTCATTTTGACTCAGTCAGAGGCGGAGTCCAATACTCACAAAGCCTGGCTTCTCAGTCATTTAGAATGCCTGGGGCTCAGGGTGAACTTCTCCAAGAGTATTCTGTCCCCCAGTCAGCGTATTACGTTCCTGGGAACAGTTCTAGACTCCGTACTTATGAGAGCGTGGCCCACTTCTACCCGCGCTCTCTCAATCCAACAGCTCGCCGCGTCGTTCACGAAGGGCACTCATGTACCCCTTCGAACGTATCAGAGGATTTTGGGCCTTATGGCTTCGGCAGCTTCAGTACTCCAACTAGGTCTACTGCGCATGCGTCCTCTTCAGCTGTGGCTAGCACCTCGGGTACCCCCTCACGCTTGGCGTACAGGTATCCTGAACATCAGGGTGGACCAGCATTGCATTCTAGCACTGGCCCCTTGGATGAACGCCAGCTGGTATCAGCAGGGCGTGAGCATGGGAGTGGTCTCAGAAAGGAGGGTCATTTCGACAGATGCCTCCAACTCAGGTTGGGGAGCCCTGTACGAGGGCAGGCCTGCCTCCGGCCTCTGGTCGAGCTCGGAGAAACGCCTACACATAAACTGCCTCGAGATGAGAGCAGTTTTTCTGGCCCTAAAAACCTTCCTTCCACACCTGGCAGGACACCATGTCTTGGTCCGGACGGACAACATGTCAGTGGTGTCCTACATAAATCGCCAGGGCGGTCTCAGATCCCGCAATCTGCTCGCCATAGCTACCCAGCTGCTACTTTGGGCTCAAACCAATCTGCGCTCGCTCAGAGCAGCTCACGTGCCGGGCACGTTGAATACAGGAGCAGACATGCTCTCTCGGGGCAACGTTCCCCCAGAGGAATGGTCTCTCCATCCCCAGACAGTTCTCCTATTATGGGAAATCTTCGGACAGGCAGAGGTAGACCTCTTCGCCTCAGAAGACAACTGTCACTGCCCAATCTTCTTTTCGAAGAAAAAGGACGCGCTGGCCCACGACTGGCCCAATCGTCCCCTTTACGCGTTTCCTCCGGTCTCGATGCTGCCTCAGGTCATCGAACGGATCAGGAACACGGGGTGTGCGATCCTCTTGATAGCTCCTCTCTGGCGGTCCCAATCTTGGTTCCCAGAGCTGATGCAGCTGTCAGTTTCAGACCCTTGGCCAATTCCTCTGAGGAGCGACT
This sequence comes from Rutilus rutilus, assembly GCF_951802725.1. NCBI lineage: Eukaryota > Metazoa > Chordata > Actinopteri > Cypriniformes > Leuciscidae > Rutilus > Rutilus rutilus. Next base: position 41,288,591 of record NC_140214.1, on the reverse strand, counting down.
TATTGGCTCAAGCGAACAGAAGGATATGGCACCCCCGTCCCGACTTGTGGGCCCTTCATGCCTGGCCGCTCAACGGCTACCCCAGGACCTCCCAGAGGGCGTCCTGAATACTATTCTGGAGGCTAGAGCTCCGTCTACTAGACGTCTCTACCACCTTAAATGGTCAGTGTTTTCCAGCTGGTGTCAGGCTCGAAAGCTCGACCCTCACTCTTGTGAAGTACCGTTGGTTCTTTCCTTTCTCCAGGAGCTGTTGGACGCGGGACGTTCCCCGTCCACACTCAAAGTTTACGTGGCAGCCATCGCGGCTTTTCACGTTTTGGTGGCTGGCTCTTCTCTGGGAAAATGCGACCTTATTGTTCGCTTCCTTAAAGGAGCCAGGAGGCTCAACCCGCCTCGGCCTCCCTCAGTGCCGGCCTGGGATCTTTCTCTGGTTCTACGGGCCCTCAAGGGACCCCCCTTTGAACCCTTGGGGTCCACGGACCTAAAGTCCCTTTCCCTGAAAACTGCTCTGTTACTGGCACTGGCGTCTGTCAAAAGAGTAGGGGACTTACATGCGCTTTCCATAAGCGCTTCCTGTCTTGAGTTTGGCCCCTACGACTCTAAAGTCCTTTTGAAGCCAAAACACGGTTACGTGCCTAAGGTGCTCTCTACTCCGTTCAGAGCGCAGGTAATTTCGCTGTCGGCCCTCCCAGTTTCGGGAGAAGACAGTGATGCTCATACGCTCTGCCCTGTTAGAGCGTTGAGATTATACTTGGAGCGTTCGGCCTCGTTTAGGCAGTCCGAACAGCTCTTTGTCTGTTTCGGGGGCCGAACCAAAGGGTTGCCGGTCACGAAACTCACGCTATCCAGATGGATAGTTGATGCTATTGCTTTAGCATACACCTCACTGGGCCTTCCTTGCCCCATGGGTGTCAGAGCTCACTCCACGAGAGGCATCGCCTCCTCGTGGGCTTGGACTAGTGGTGTCTCTATTGAAGACATTTGTGCGGCGGCAGGCTGGTCAGCTCCGTCCACATTTGCGAGATTTTATAACTTAGAGGTCCCTGCTTTACAAGCACGGGTTCTCTCAATCTAACCTCGGCTCTCCGATCCGGGTTAAATTTCTAAGTTGTATGGGAACTTTACATGGGCTGGCCCCTTTCGCCCTAGCCTATGTACACACCAAGTATCTTTAGACCCGATGTTCTGGTCTGTGGTATTCTGGCTACTTTCTATCCCGGAAATTCCTGGATTAGAGTAGCCACGAGACTTAGCACGGCGTTTTAAAAAGTGTTCCCACAGCGTTTGCAACGCAGTACGAGAGAACGTTCTCGTAAGGGAACGTACTTGGTTACTTACGTAACCTCGGTTCCCTTAGAGATAAGGGAACGAGTACTGCGTTGCCCTGCCGTGCTATCCTCGAAGGTATCCATCAGGTATTTTCGTTCAGTCGATTAGACCTGTTTTATGGCGAGATTTCTCTGTATTTATACTCTTCTGCCACGCCCTATTTGGCGCGCTCGAGTATGGCAGGGCGCCAAGCTCTCTGATTGGTTCGTGCGCCTCTGCTCTCTCGCCATTGGTTCGTGCAGTTGCATGCAGCATAGCCTATCAGCTAGCTCGCGCGAGCCTGATGCTCTCGCTTATGCTGCAGCAATGCGTTTTAAAATAAAGGCTTCAATATTCTCGAGAAAAGGAGTTTTCCCACAGCGTTTGCAACGCAGTACTCGTTCCCTTATCTCTAAGGGAACCGAGGTTACGTAAGTAACCAAGTACGTTATATTCACATGTCATGTGTTTTCTACTCTTTAGTTGACATGGACTGCTTTTACACTGTTCAAGAACTGGGTTCTGTCTGAATGATCTTGTGTCTCACACTGAGCTTCAACAGTAGGTAAATATTCACTGGGAAAAGCCAATAAAGTATAGTAGGCTACACAAAAAGAGCATGGATATTTGTATAGTGTATTAACTTTTGTAGAAATGTTGCTTGTTCAACTTTACACACTCTATTATGTCTTCCCAAAAGCACCACACATTCTCCTATCGCTCTTCCACACAAGCAACTGTGAATGTACAGTTTACATGTGACACATTTCAGTATTTCTACATCACAGCTTTTGCTGTTTAGGGTTGTGATGTTCCTCCATGTTCAACAATGCTAGAGATTGTGGACAACGATTGGTTGATTGGTAAGATTTTGATTATATTTCATTACAATGGCTGAACATTTGCCAGTTTCAGACATTACAAACATTGATGTCAGATAATTATGGAATATACATGCCTGACATATTATGATAACTGAATGTATAATTTTGCATGTGATGTCTCACATGATGAAAGAATATTTAGAAGTTGTGAAGAGTTTGACAATTTCATTGAGAATCATCAGTTTTGATCATCAAGTCATGTGCGTTTCGTTACTGTACACATTATAGACAAATGTACTTACTCTTGCCAAAACACATGCAATTTGCTTAAATAATACATTAAAATCTGATGTGAACAAGAAACTAATTGTTCAGAGATCTGAACTTGTTGTTTTCAGAGAGAAAAAAAAGTCTCATTCGAGAATTGAGCCAAATATTGAGAAAAACTAATAAAATAATATCAAAGCAACCCATTTCATTACTTCCACAGCACAGACATTCAGTACAAGTGATGAACAATACAGATGAAAAGGATTCAGAGACAGAGAGTTTAAACCAAACATGACATTTAATAAACGAGTTTGTATTCACAGAAAGAACAGGCGTGATGTGTTTGGGCACAACAGACGGAGGAGCCGTACAAAAGAAGCGTTTGAGAGACAGACAGTAGATCCACAGAGGAAAGCTCCTGCATGGCCTTTCATTTACAAAAGAACAGCGACGAAATAACATTGGCATTATTCTGGATCCTCAATTGAAGTGTCTTGATCATCTGAAAAATAGTGGGAAAAATCTACAATCAACATTAATACTGACTATGCACACGGGACTCTACGGGCTTTACAGGGTGAAGTGACTTGAATTAAACTCAACTAAACTTAACAGAAATGCATTCGAGATGAAGTTGAAACGGGTGATTCCTCATACCTGTTCAGCCAGCCATGATGTGCTTTACAAAAGCTGTGGGGAAAAAGACGAGATCTAAATCAATATCCTGTGCTAATGCATGTTTAGTCTACACTATTCTGAACCCAGTGTTGCTATTTCTATTTTCTGCTTCAGTCATGTAAGCATAGTTTTCATTTAAGGGGAGAACAATTTAGACACATCCAAAGTCATCCTTGAGTTTCATAGAAAATCTTGTAGTAGATGGGTCAACACTGCCATCTAGAGGCGAGGAGAACAATCTTATTTTGATTAGAGATAGAAATATAGTTTTTGTTCTCATTTTCACTTTTACTACATTCATAGACATAAACTGTGATGTTATCGCTCTTCTGATAACAGATGTTGATCTATAAAGTAACATGCATTTTTGTAAGAGTGTGTAGAGTGTGTAGAAGCTGACCTTCGTAGTTTATACAGCCGTTGGCATCCTCCTGTCCAGCCATCAGCTGCTCCACCTCATCTTCCTTCATCTTCTCTCCTGGACACACACAACAGAGAGATGCTAGCACATTTAACAAAGAAATGCATGTAAATTAAATTAAATGTGAAACTTTGAAGTAGAAAAAAATTTAATATTATTTTCTAATATTAAAAAATATATATTTTCTAATATTAAAAAAGTACTCCAATAATCTTTGTTTTATTTAAAATCATTATTTACAGTGTGATCTCTATTGTTTACACTGAGAATCAAAATATTAAGAATGATTTTGAATGATTAAAATTGTCAATGGCCATTTGATTGAATAAAAATCTCTGAAAACAACTCTTAATATCTTGCACAGTTTGCTTTGACAAATTTATTGTTAATAAGACAAGAAAATATTTTGTTGAATAAAAGTGAGATGAAACCTAATGCAAAGGCTAAAACCCATCTCACAGAACTATGTTGTTTTGCCAACATTAAGTTAAAAAAAACATTATTTCTGAATGTTCTCCGAACGTTCAAAACGCCAATATTTTTAAATGTTTTAGAAACGTTTCTCTTGATTATGTGAACGTTAAGTGAACATTCCGTTTCATCATTCTTCAAACATTATCGGAACGTTACTTTTGAATGTTCTCTGAACGTTCCGAAAAACAAGTTGTTACATTTAAAAAACGTTAGAAGAATGTTCATCTGAAACTTTCTATGAATGAAGTAGCCTATAAACAATAACACTCTGTTGCAGAGTGTCAGTCCATAACATTGAACTTTGCAGCTGCTAGAGGACTCTGCTTCTCCAGAAGACAGTTCAATCGTGCGGTCTTTAATGGTTATAATGAAGCTCACCCAGAGTGGCGAGGACGTGTCTGAGTTCAGCGCCCATCACGGTCCCGTTTCCCTCTTTGTCGAACACCCTCAGGCCCTCGACGAAGTCCTCAAAGGTGCCGCGGTCTTTGGCCTTGCAGATGTGCTGATGCATGGGCAGGAACTGGTCGAAATCCAGCATCTTCACCTGCATATCTGACAAGGAAACAGCCAGATGTGTTTGGCAGGGCCAGGTGTGGACAGTCAGGCTGCTGTTCTCATGGGGTCAGGGTCTCACCTTCAGCTTTGGGTTTGCCTAAGACGTACATCACCTCAGCGTTGGTGGGGTTCTGGCCCAGGGCCCGGATCAGGTCTCCGCACTGAGCGAAGGTGATCTTCATCTCATTGGTTGGTGTCCTGTCAAACAGCTGAAACGCATCCTTGAAATCTGCCGGGGGAAACACAGTGGGACATGATCAGTTTCTCCAGCACACGGGACACTTGGCATGAATCTTGAGTGTTTCAAATGAGACCTAATTTATGATGGTTATGAAAATATGTGATACCTGTGAAAACTGTTGAAAATGGTCATTGCTTTATCATGAAAATGGTACTTTAAAAATTCGAGTGGATATTAACATCAAATTTGGAACACAACTTGGTTAGACATACGGCTTTGATTTTCAAGCAGTTTTACAGGCCAAATTATTTCGTAAAATATATATTTTGTATAAATGTTCAGTACATTTGCTCAAACTTCTATAACTTTTTAATAGAGCTCTATAGCTCTCTGACTGTTTGCATTGATTGTTACAGCAATTATTCTGATTATGTCAAAACATAGTTTCATTATTCAATATTTAGTCTTTTTCCCCCATTTAAAATATTTAAACATCCTTTAAAAGAAAAAAAAAAAAACTCGAAAGAGACTTGTTAGAGTTGAGAGAATATATTTTGAATTAAATTTCATAAAATTGTTTTTTTTTTTCTTGTCGATATTCTGAATCAGCAACATGCCTAAACGAGATGCATTAAATAAATGTAACATTTTTACTTGTGCAAACATAATGCATACAAACATCTGACTTACCCTCAATCTGCTCAGCAGTGAACTCAAGCTGCCAAGAAAGAAAAACACAAATCAAACAACAAGCAATCATTCAAACGTCTGAAGTGTGATCGATAACTGAAGGTTCTCAGGGGGTTCGATGTTGGAGATGTGATTATTAAAGCTCGCTGGTATTTGTCCTTCAGGACACGGCTGTCAGATGTCTCTGGTAACTCAAGCTCAGTCCCGTTTGTCCTGTGACTCATTGTCCAAAATAATTTATGAGCAGCCTTGGTCCAGAAGGAGCGTGTGGCCCTGTGGCCGTTCACCCGACACCGCTTCTGTCAAACAGTTATACGTCAGGGTTAGCAGTGATTGAAGACCGCCAACACATGACACTGATGCTCTTTACGGCCTTAGGAAATGGGAACATGCCAAAAGATGAGCCCACAGTTAGGATATTACGACCTAACACTGCAAGTACAGAGTCAAAGGTGTACTTTTGTATTCGCTCCTGCCAGACATAATTGAAAAGATTTAAATCTTAATCTCCGCTGCCATTAAAAGCCATTGTATCTGATTTGTCTGAATTCACTGAGTAACGTTAAAGCCCACTGAGGCACAACCAATCACGGACACAATGCCACTGGATGCAGGAAATTATACTGTAAATGATTATTCTCAGGAATCAGAGCTCATTACAAATGTATTCTAGTCGATTGACACGCTTGCTTGATGTCCTTGACTAAAGCTGTATATGGATGTGAAGCTGCTTGAGAATTCTCAACGCTGTTGAGTTTGGGTGGTCCAGTCTGGGCCGGCGTAATCAAAATCACATTGTGTGGCCCAAACCTCAGTGGGTAGGAACATATATTATGGCTTCTCAACCTCAACATTTCAGACTATGGAAATGTGGTGTAGAGTGGCGATGTTGACCACTCAAATCTCTTTTGTTGTCGGAAACTCTCGTCAAAATTTCCACCATTTGACTGGCAAAAACTAAATATCCCTCGACCTGCACAGAAAGCCATTGGGTTTTACAGATGATATGTTTGAGAACATTGTATTTAAATGCTTAAATATGTGTAACTAATGCGAGTTGCTAAAACATTTTGGGTGTGGGAAAGAGGTTCTCTGATGTAACAAGACAAATGGCTTCTCAAGTCTTATTCTGAGCTCTGCAGATTAAACAAATATGTACACAACACACGGCCAAATACAGCTGGATGGATCATTTATAGACGCTCAGCCAAAGGAATTCATCCATCACTCAGCAGCAGGCTGTGCTTTTGGACGCACTACCCCCTGTTCTTCAAATAGTGCATGGACAATAAAGAAACGTGAGGTTATCAATGTGAGAAGGCAACATTTGTCCTCTGGGAAACTTTTGTCCTCCCCAATGTAGAATGAGTTAGGGTTTGTTTACACGACAACGATATGCTTAAAACGGAGAAGTATTTCCTTTGAGTTTTCCGCGTACAGACGACACCATTATCAAAACGATCCCCGTTCACACAGATCCGCGAAAACGACTAAAACTGCTGTATTCTGCTGCCAGACCAGTAGATGGCGATGAAACACAATAGACTGAACATGCACTTTGAAACCCGTTTTCAAAACTTTGCATTTTCAGGCCCCCGAAACATAGTTGTGTGTAAACGAACGGCCAAAACGCATACAAAGTTTTACATTTATAGTTGAAAACGGTGTTGTGTAAACAGCTCCTAAAACTCAGATCTATGAAGAGAAAGTCTTACAGTAGATCAGAAGCGGCAGGAACGATAGCGATCATTTTCATGTTTCTCACCATAGTTAATCGGGAAACAGAAGAGTGATAAGCCGTTTACACGACACCGTTTTTAAATAAAAATGTAAAACTTTATGCGTTTTGGCCGTTCGTTTACACGACAGCGGCGCTTTGGGCGCCTGAAAACACAAACTTTTGAAAACGGATTTCAAAGTGCACATTTTTGAAAACGCTCTCCATGTAAACAACAAAAACGTGAATCTGTGAAGACGATGACGTCATGCACATGCGTGTTACGTGTTCAGTCTATAGTGTTTCATCGCCATCTACTGGTCTGGCAGCAGAATACAGCATTTTAAGTTGTTTTCGCGGATCCATGTGAATGAGGATCGTTTTGATAATGGTGTCATCTGTCATCAAACGTCTCCGTTGTAAGCATATCGCTGTCGTGTAAACGAATCCTCAGCGCAAACCAAACTAGACACCATATTCAGTTTGATAGGAATGAAAATGCAAACCCGTTCGATAAACTGTCAGAATGAGTGAGTTGTTTGGCATCTGAGCGATCGGTGTGTAGAGATGTGTGGTTGGTACCTGGACTTCTGCGGCGTTGAAGTCCGGCACCTTGGGCGGCTCGGGCTCCGGGGGCTTGGGGGCCGCTACTGGCTTGGGCTCTTCCTTCTTCTTGGGGGCCATGCTGATGTTCCCGGAGACAGAGACAGAGACAGAGACAGGCTGGGACACACGCTGGGTGCAGGACTGGGGAACGGGACCAGCCTTTATCCTCCACCAGCAGGTGAGGCCGGCCCCCCTCTGTCCCGGGATGGTGCCAAACACACAGAGGAAGGCCGTAAAAGGACAAGCGCTAATGCTTCTATTTGAGACACATTGTTCTCTCACAATAGACTCTCCCGTCCATCTGTACAGGGCCATAGAGACTAGAGTTTGATAGCACACAGAGAAATGGTTTTTGGTCATCTTCACACTTTAAAACTGTTGTTCAGAGTAAAGTCACCTTTGTCTTTATAGTGCTTTATACAATAGAAAAGGTGGCAAAGCAGCTTCACAGTAAAAAGAAGCAAGCTGTATTATTCAGTCAAGTCAGCCTAGACATTTTAGTCAATTACTCTGAAACAGTTGCCGGTTCGAGATAGAATTATCAGTAACACTTTATTTTACAGTGTCCTTGTTACATATGTACTTACCATAGTAATAACAGTAAATTATGCATAATTACATGCAACTAACGCTCAACCAAACCCTAATCCTACCCTAACCCTATAGTAAGTACATGTAGTTCATTAATATTACTCAGTACTTAAATATATAATTACACTGTCACAATGACACCTTAAAATAAAGTGTAACCCAATGATCTATAAGACCCTGTTACGTGTTTTTAAGGCATTACACTTTCCTGCCCCTTCTTTTCTTTCTAGTGTGCTGGCATTATAATCCATCTAGATCTCTGAGATCCGAAAATCTAAATCAGAACAAGAATTTAAAAGCCCAATCACTATTGTTCTTCTATGAAAACATGAACGAAATATCTCTAATATTTATTTTAAAGAGTGTAGAGGCAAAAAGAAATACATTTCAGTCTGAAAAAAAACAGATATCTGGTGCTATAAGTTATTGCTCGTCATCCACAGAACAAGTTTAAAACAAAATAGAAAAACTTGAGTTGAACTCTAATTACAGCCAATTCAAAACTTTGTCAAAAATAATATTCATTATTATAGAATGAAATATATTTAAATCTCCAAATCAGAAAAGAAAATAATACACTGCATTCTGAAAATGCAGCTGATTTTGAGACTGTTTGCATTGTGACATTATTTTTATGACAATTATGAAGTTCTCATCACCACAAAGTTCTAATTAATACATTTTCTATATTTCCTAAGCATTTGATAATAACATGTATTCATGACTTCAATGAGCTCATTGTTTTCTGCCTTAAACAAATACATTGTTTACACTGATAAGTTATGAGCGATGTGTGATGTGTATATGAACATTTCTGAAATACATTTATTTATTTATTTTAGTTTATTAGTTTATTTGTCAGGGACAATGTACAAAATACATTAATCTTACGAAAAGATGTTTTGTACCAGAGTTAGCAAAAGATATTTTCCATCTGCAGTCCCCGGGCAGGTGCACAATATTAAAACATTAAATAAAAAACGAATCAAAGAACCATCACAACGTAAAATATATACAACATAGACAAAAACATTTACTTCAATTTTACATTTGTAGACTTTAAGTGTGCTGATGCTGACACAGCTGGTTATCGGGGATGTAATTCTTTACGTTTCGAGAGAAATTATTCAGATCTACAGATAATTTCAGACTGTCTGGGAGTTGATTCCCAGTTTCTCCCATAACTCAGTTTCCTCTGATAACAGATCACTGTAAATTGTAATGTAGACTCAGGCATTAGCTTCTGTAAAGCTGCTTGAAATGATGTGTATTGTGAAAAGCGCTATACATGTAAATGCAAATTAATGTTAAATTTGAGGTATTTTGATTAAAGACCGTCTTTAGGCATTTTGTACATGAATACTTTTTTTTTTCACAACAGCAATGAAGTTAAACACTTGTTTTAGTAATAATACAGTATATTTCATCTTAACGGTCCTACAAGAAGTCTTTATTTTCCCCATCCAGAAGCATAAGTTCTTCTCTCCTCTGACCTGGAGATTCTTCATCTGTCGATCACTCATACAGGACCTGTATCTCCAGCAGGACTGAACTATACGTCTCATCCCAGCGCACAAATGTGTTCTAAACATGTTTTGCTAACATTCGAATACATTTTTAAAAACGTTATTTCTGAAAGTAACAAAAAAAACAGAGTTATTTTGTTATGAGAAGGTTATGGGAACGCTCCATTTGATAATTCTGCTTTTAATGGAATGATACTTTTGAATGTTCTGAAACAAGTAGCAACATTTAAAAATGTTACATAAAAACATTTCAGAAATAAAACAATTCACTTTTATCAAACGTTCTATTAACGTTGCTGGAAGAACATGTGATCATAACTTTGAGAGAACATTTCATTAACTGTCTTCAGACGTTTTCCTAACATTTTATTAAAAAAAAAAAAAAAAAATTCCTTAATATTGTAAATACTGAAACCACTCTTTAAATATGCATTTCAGGACATCACTATAGATAACATTTGTCTAAACTGCCCTAGTGAAAAAGTACACTACAAATACATGTACATATTATGTACTGAATATAAATACCCTACAATTGTACTTGTAGTTTACTAAACTGGTATACTTACAGTCGGATAAATTGGAAAAACTAATTTTGTACTAAATGTACTTTAGTTATCTGGAAAGAGTGCCGAGGTCCAACTAAAGATATACTTAAATATATTTGATTATGCTCAAGTGGAACTATTGCAGGTACACTATACATATCTTGCATTTAAAAACTGATATTATACAGAGATCATACTATCCTTATTAATAGTGACATTACAGTAAAACACATTTGAGTCTTAATATTACAGTAAGAAATGTGCATTGTGCAATAAAGTAGTCCAAATAAAGATTAATTTTAATATTTTTATCAGTAAGCCTCAAGCATTGTCAGTAAATATGTTAATAGTTTGTAGTATACTTAGTATTAAATAAATGTACTTTAAATACATTTTGGTATAGTTTTTTTCACTGGGGTGTGTATAACGTTGATTTCTTCTGTTAAATCAGTGTATTAGGAAACACTGTCTGCACTGAACTACTTCAGATGTGACAGTGTGTGTGATTGAGAGTGTGAATGAGAGTTCACGTCTATATTAGGAGTCAGGTGATGAGGAAATGGGGTTAATTGTTGAGAATAACTCTATAGAGTGATATTACATGATCAGCAACCCTAACACAATGCCATTTTTAATACACTATGGTAGCAATGAGATGTTTGATCTGTAAAGAGGTTGAGATCTCTTCTGAAGCCGAAGAGGAGACACACACGCGAGAGTCTCCGGCTCAGGAAACATCTGATGTTGCTGAAGTCTCTTCTGAAATGTGTGTTTTTCTCAGACAAAAGCCTCCGTTTGATGTTCATGCAACTTCACGGACATCACGTCCCGGTATTAGATCCTGGAGTGGTCCATTCCCCCCGCCACAGACCACCAACAGCTCCACAGGTGTGGGGTCACAGCTCCACAAACACCTTCAGCTGCTCACCGAGGCCATCATTTCAGTGTGTAACTAAGACATTTGCCTTGCTTGAGAACTCAGAATCAACTAACCTTTTCCCACTTTAATTTACAGGGATAGTAGAGAGGTTAGAAATTTCAATTCAGGAATTCAGGATACTTGATATCAAATTAAAATTTCGATTCCTTTGTGAGCATTTCAATATGACTTTAAACAATTCAAGTGTGAGACAAGTTATAATAACACTAATCAAACAACAAAAGATAAAGACTTATTTTACATTTGATTACAGTGTCTGTACCTGAACTGTCATATCTTTGGTCAGTTGTATCTATTTGTTGCGATTGCAAATTTTTTTTATTTGTTCTTTTTTAATTACTGAGTGTTTACTTGTCTTTAATAATGCTTGAAATGTATTAGTTAGTTGTTTCTATGGTATTTTTAAACCACTGTCAAAGTGTGTTCTTGAGCCTGTAGATTTTTGTTCATGATATTCAGTTAAATGGTTTGCAGTATGACTGATATCTAATTATTTTTTTCACCTTATTGGAATCGAAATTAGGAATCGATGAGCAGAATCGGGGTTGTTAAAATTCAGACGATCCCCAACCCTAAACATATTGAATTCTGCACAAAAATGCCACAATTTACAGTAAATGCCTCTTCAAAGTGCACGGCAACAATGCTCTGCAGATCATGTAAGAATAATGCGTATGGAACAACATATAAATATTACTTTCAATGTTTTGAAGGAAGAGCTGTTAATGGACCCTCGGCCAGTCTTTAAGTGCCTAAACCTGCGATTAAACTAGACAACAGATCCAGCTCTTCTCTCCCTGCACCTGAAGCTCTTCAGATGGCCAGATCTCTGAGCGCGGGTATAAATGGCTCGACACAGGCCGTGTGAAGACCAGGTCAGGTGATCGGGCTCGGATGCATTCTGCACATGCCAGCCTGAGACCACAGAAGACAGGCTCGTAAACCATGCAAGATCTGTTATTCTGGCAGCGACCTGTTGTTCTCTTGGTATGAACCCTGGGAGGAGCGCAGCTACATTACAATAGCCATTGTCATCCGAGCCCGTCTTCAGTGACCTTCACATCTAACAGCAGCTGCTGGAGCTCAGCAAACAGCTCACACACACACACACACACACTCATTTCTGCTCCGTTTAACCTGGCTAAAGCGGGCTTTATCACTCTAACCCGCAGTAAACCGGGATCAGTATATCATTATGAAGAGTCAAATAGTTATAAAAACAGCATGAATTAAAGCTTCTCATTGTTCAAACTAATGATTTTCAAGCTTGATATCATTTCTTCTGATCTTATCTCACACATTTATAGAGGGCTCAAATGATTCCTCCTGTTTTAAACAAGCTTTACGTCTCTATAAACAAGTAGCAAAATACATAATATACATCCAAAAGATAAATCTAGTAAACCCTAACACCCAAAATAGTAGTGATTCATGTTTTGTTATGCTAATTTAGAAGAATTTCTGTTAATGTTGGTTTTAGGATAGTTACCATCATGGAGACAAGTGTTGGATGAGCTTGATTTGAGAACAAATAAATCTTATTATTGCAGCACTCATATACAGCAAGTGCTACTTTATTACATACTATTGTTACCAAATTAGCATGTTAGCAAACTAGCTTGTTAAAGCTAGCTAAGTTTATACTAATACAAGTGTTCACATTGAGATTACAAGAAAGTTTTAAGTTAAATGTATGAATTAGTGTACTCAAACATTTCAAGTTAAGAACAATTAAAATGTATAAGTACAAAATAAAAGTCTGCCAGTTCTGCTTACTTAAACTATTCCTTAACTTAAAAAAAAAATTGAGGCAACTGATTGCCTTACATTTTTTGAGTTTTGCCAACATATTCGGGTTTACAGTAATTCCTTCATTTTTTGATGTCACTATAATTTACATTTAAAATAAATTAACTATTATTTTACACATTGATTAAATTAATGAGCAATCACCATCGCACCTGCAGATGATAGGTGGGAGAAAAGACCAAATAAGTCAGGTCAAAAACAAAACAAACAAAACATGGAAATCGCACACTATCAATACTTGCAAACGAGTATCAAAATTGTATTAGCAACGTTTAGGTCCCATGACCTTCATCAGGTCGTTTCGTGACCGAGAACATGAGACCGAAAGGTTGCTAATAAAATTGATACTCGTTTGCAAGTATTGATAGTGTGCGCGATTAATTATTATTATTTTTTACATTGATTAAATAAAATCATTGAAGTACAGTACATGTCTATTGAGTTGTTTATAGTTTGTAAAGTAATTAATTACATTTTAATTTTAAAATTAATTCATAGTTGCAGCTTGAGAGGATCTGAAATGAACTTAACGGCAGAAGTGACCAGACTATGATTCCCTCGACCGCGTGTGGAGCGCGTGATTCGAGCTTTGATTCCACTTCTGGTTTTCTTTGGCCTCCGGTGAAATACTTCGGTTCCGATGAAGATGAGTTTAAGATGAAGATGAATTTAAGATGAAGATGAGTTTAAGATGAAGATGATATCACACAGGGTTTATTTAAATAGCTCCAAATAGACAGCCAGGAGAAGGAACACAAACGAGGATAATTACGTGGTGGTGGTGTGGCGCAATGGATAAGACACATGCCTTTGGTGTGAGAGACCCGGGTTCGAATCCACTGTGAGACACCAATGTGTCCCTGAGCAAGACACTTAACCCCTAGTTGCTCCAGAGGCGTGCGACCTCTGACATATATAGCAATTGTAAGTCGCTTTGGATAAAAGCGTCAGCTAAATGAATAAATGTAAATGTAAATGTAATTACTTAAACACAGCTGACGCACATTAACTAATAATGACGGTAACTATGGAGACAGAGTGGCGGGAAGCAAAGAAGCACGTGACAAATGAAAACAAACGGAAAGTCCGTGAACAAAACTACAGAATGGACACATCTGGGTGTCTGTTATTCAGCATCTAACTTATTTTCTCCCTGGAATCGGGTCAGAAACATGATAAACCAGGGGTTAGTGCAATAGTGAAAAGAGTGAAAAGCTTTATAGGATGTGAGGTTTCATTGAGATACATCAATATAAATTTCGTTTGTGCTTGCACTAGTTATACACACCAATGTAGAGTTATACTGCAACAAACCTCAAACAACCTTTGCCACAATCAAATAATTTTCACTTTGGTCTCCCACAACAAATAAATAGATTTAGATGAATAATATATAGGCTATATATAAAAAAAGACATCATATCAAGAATAAAAATAATGTCAATCTCACAGTGCTACTATAGGTGTGCAGAACATAAGAATATGATGCAAGACACAGCTTAAAGTCCCCCAGTGGTGTAAATCCAGATTTTAATGTTGTTTATATGTCTATGTGGTGTTTTTAATACGCTTTAAGACAAACCATGTGTAAATTCATAAGTCGACACCATTGCTGAGTATTTTCTCCTTAAAACTGCAGTGAACCAAAGACAGTCTCAAAAACACGCTTTGAAATCGCTGGTGTTTCTGACGTCACAAACTACCTTGTAACCAATCAGATCGACGTGTGATCGTCAACCAGTGGATCTCTGAGCTGAGTGAGTGAGTGGAGGCGGGGCTCATTTGCATATTCATAGAACCGCGCATACTAAATGAGGCAAGGGTGTCGAGTTACAGTCAAGATATTTTAAGGAAAAAACGTTTAAATATGTTATTTAGGTGATCAAAGATGATTTTTAAGGGATAAAATGATTGACGAGTTACTTTGGGATGATTGTGTATCAGCTGCTGCTCTCTCTCTCTCCCTCTCTCCCTCCCTCTCCCTCCTTCTCCCTACATCTCTCTCTCTCTCTCTCTCTCTCTCTCTCTCTCTCTCTCTCTCTCTCTCTCTCTCTCTCTCTCTCTCTCTCTCTCTCTCTCCCAGAGATTGAGTGATGTTACAGGGATGAGCAGTTTCGGGAGGGAAGAGTGTCACCTACTGGGCCATATGGGATATGTCTGGAGTTCAGAGAATCCACCAAACACTCTTCACATAACTCTGTGTACCTCACAGAAACGCCTGTCTCTACTGTATGTGTCAGACCTAAAGGTCATGGTAACTGCTTTTCATAATGCTGTTACAATCAAACTTTAATTTGCATCTCTTCTCATTAGTGTAATACCTTATTTCCAACTAATCTTAATGGATAATCAACAAATCAGTTTATAAATACATCTAAAGATTTCTACAGTTATTTCTACAGTCTAATCTGAAGAACTTGATTGCAATTATGAAAATGCATAACCAAATAAGGTAAACCTTGCGACATCTCCCAAAACCTACTTTTGGAGAGTAAAAACAGTACATGCAAATAAAGTTAAAAAAATAAAAAAATAAAAATAAACTTCATAATTTATTTTAAACCCTGTCAGAACCCCCAAAAGTTTTTTCCCACTGATATCCAGCACAGCTGTATATTTTTTGATGAAGACCAGTTTCCAGTTGTCTATTGTCCATTAGTGTGATGTCTAAAGCCGGTTCACACTGTACGATTCTGGCCACGATCAGGCCGTCTGAGACAACTATTGTGAATCCTAAAGAATCCTCTGATCCTAGGCCTAAATATGAAGTGTTTGATCGCTACTTTGACATGTTTTGACCATTGTGATCAAATATTACCTCTGACGATATTCTGGCAGTGTCGCAGGCCTAGTCTTAATTAAATCTTATTCTTAAAATTCCATTAATTTAGTTATTATTATTATAAAAAAGCAATAAATTAAACTAAATCAATCAAATGAAATCAGTATCAACATCTTTGCATCACAATGTATTTAATGCTGTTCAGAGGTGCCATGAATGCTATTACAATGGCACAAATAATGTTATAAGATAATGTTTTAAACAAAAACTGTTCAATAGAGAATATGAAATGATGGTGAACAAATGAGTAGATACTTTTAAATATTAAACTAAAACCACCAGTAGGTGGCGGCAAATCACTGTCTTCATGAGTGAGTTATCGAGTCATTCATTCAGTAATGATGCAAGTTCACTTCATTTAAAACAGAAGAATAAATATGCAAAGCATTGGCTACATTTAGAGGACAATATTTAGAAATTGAACAGAAACAGGCAAAGATCTTGTAAACTAAAACGTGAACATTTGAATTTTTGGTGTACCTGGTGAAAAAGTGCATTAAACACATTAAGTAGAATCGGGTGTGTGAACATGTCAAGTCGAGGTCAAGATGAACGCGCTCCAGCCAGTGCCAGAGTTTCAGCTGCATTTATTTACCTTACCTTTATAAAGGGCAACGTTTTTCTAACCCTATTAAAAGTAGGTCATGTTTTATCAAATTCTTAAAATTCCATTAATTTAATTATTAATATAGCCTAATAAATAAATGAATACAGCAAGCTAAATCAATCAAACTGAATCAGTCTCAACAACAGCCCTCTCTGCCCTGCAGTGGCGCGCGCTGCCTCATGAAGTGTCTAATGCTCAGAGAAGGCATGAACACAACACAACTGACCGGATCAGAAGCAGTGGTTGTGTTTTCTGTCGCTCTTCGCTCTAGGCTCCTTCTGAATATGCATTTTTCGGGGCTTATTGCTGCTTTCAGTTATATTTGATAGTATTCTTATTATTGGAAGCCCTATAAACTGTACAAGGGAAAATTATGCAATTTGGCATACGGGGGTAAAAGCTGTGTGCTTTTATTGCTCATGAATTTTCAGCAGTTTTTGAGGCCCCAAAAACCACCAAAACCTTATATATGTGTGTGTGTATTAATCCTTAGGAGACCAATAGGGCCTTCCCAGTTAACACAGAACGTTCCCCTAATGTTATTTTTTTTTTTTTTTTTTGGGAACCAAATACTTACGTTAGGGGAACGTTCTTTTTTGGTTTTATTTTTATGTAACAATAAAATAACGTTCCCAGAACGTTGCTGGGTGGTTACCATAAAAAATAACGTTCTGGGAACCATAAACTAACATTCTGAGAATGTTCTGGGTACCAAAAACTAACGTTATGGGAACCAAAAATTGTTAGCTGGGTTGCATACTGTTAGTGCTTGGTCCCTAAAAACACTTTACAATAAGGTTAATTAATGAACATTAGTTAAATACCTTGGTTAACATGGACTAAGAATGAACAATACTTTTACAGCATTAATCTTAGTTAATATTAATGTTAACATTTACTAATACATTATTAAAATCAAAGGTTGTATGTGTTAACATTAGTTATTGCACTGCGAACTAACATGAACAAACAATGAACAGCTGGATTTATATTAACTAACATGAACAAAGATGAATAAATACTGTAACAGATGTATTGCTCGTTGTTTGTTCATGTTAGTAAATACATTAACTAATGTTAACTAATGAACTTTGTTGTAAAGTGTTACCAAAATAATCCTTAGGAAAACAATAGGGGCCGCTAGTGCTCTCTGTGACCCTTAATACTGGCATTTAACTGTTTTATGTACTGGAATCCGGCATCCCACAAAGCCAAAGGTTAAGCTCAACGACACGCATCATGTCACAATCTACTATATAAGCGTTCTGACATGCAAACATTTCTCAGTTGCATTAGGTCAAAGCACACAACTGTACGCATGGCATTTTGAGAGCAGCACACAGTGTCTCTGTGTAAAACTGCACTCAGACCTCAGGAGCGTGAGCTGAGGCTGGATGTCTGAGAGACCCAGGTGAGCCTGTGTGCGTCAGAGCCAGGGGCAGAACCTCAGCCCGACGCTGTCCTCTTCCAGCTCACTGGCTCAGCAGAGGGCCAAACCATGGTCTTTAACCACGCTGGAGTCGACTGCACTGTGAGCGGAGATAGAGGTGCTTTATCCAGAAGTCTCTGAAAATATCTGGTAGTTTACCTTTTTAATGACACAGCCAGGTTTGTGCATGCTGTAATATGGAAGCCTTCAAAAAATAAATAAAAATGTATGAAAAAAAAAAAAAGGATGTTGAAGCAGTTTTATTTTATTGTATTCAATATTTGAGAAAAAAAAAGATTGTGTACTAACAAATGTATTTAAAATGTACAGTGTGACTGCATAGAAACCCACACAGAACATCCTTTCACGCAGAAAACAAAGCTCTGGAAACCACACACAACACTCTAGCATTGTTGCAGCAATATTGTCACTGGCACATACCATTCACTTGTAAAAAAAAAAAAAAAAAAAAACAAGTAAAAAGACTAGTTCGCTTTCAAGGGACCTCGATGTTGCATCAGTTGCAGACGCTATGGGAACGCTTTCGGTGTGCGCCGGTGTCTGAAGCACATGTAAATACTAATGCTGGGACAAATATATCGATGCATCGCGATTCTTGGATCGATTCCAATTTTTTACGAATGCATCGCGAATCGATTTTTAGCTTAGACACAGCAGATGGCGCTCCAGGCTTGTTTTTAACCGCACGCTCAAATGCTCACGAAGAAGAGCGCTCGTGCTCGTGCGTTTGGCTGAGTCAAGTACTTGCACCTAAGAATGCTTTTATGACACAAAAGTTAATGTAAACAGCATTAACAAACACCCTTATAATTCGCTCCAACCTTTTTGAACTTTATGAATGACTATTTTACAGAAGGTTCACAAGCACGCTGTTTCTAAAGCACACAGTGCCATCTGTTGTTAAAAACTAAACTCAGAATCCAGAATCATTTCTCGATTCACGATGCATCGATATATTGTCCCAGCCCTAGTAAATACATACCAGTTCATTGGTCGAGGCAGTCATGTGATGTCACTATAAAGACGCGCATGCAAAAGACGTCATCAGCTTCTTTGTCTTCAGGAAGCACTCTGTGTGTTGTGAGTCTTATTTATTGTTGTCTGTCCCAGCGATTATTTAAAGGGGACATATCATGAAAATCAGACTTTTTCCATGTTTAAATGCTATAACCGGGTCCCGGGTGCATCTACCAACCCAGAAAACGTGAAAAGTGACAACTTAGTAACTTTGTCTTGGTGAGCCTTTCTCTGCAAGCATGTCAAAAAATAAGCCGACCAGATTTCGCTCCCCTTCTGATGTAGGAAGATGATCTTATTATAATATTACCGGCCCTTAAGCTGCACGTTTACACACACACCAGCCGCCATTTGCTTTTCTCAAGCGACAACAGAGACCAGTTCTAACGCAATGGCAAAAGTTCCAGCAAAGCATGAAACTGTTCTGTGGTTGAGCACAGACGAGCACTGAACACTATTGACCAAAACATGTCACCGCTGTCTTATAAAGACCTCAGGAACTGTGGACACTTGTGGAAAAGTTAAACATGACGGTACATTCAAGTTGATGAGATGAATCAATGTAACTCCACAACAACAACATAAATGTATCCACTAACCATTCAGATATGTCCAGGTGCGTCTAAAAGTTGAACCTCTTCCTGAGTCTCTCCGTAAGACTGCACTCGCTACGGGTTATTTCTGAGGTTTGCTTGTTTTGTTATTCCGGGAGGATCGGCCGTCTTCTGAACGGGGAAGATCTGGGGGGTATTTTGAGCTGAAATTTCACTGACACATTCTGGGGACACCACAGATTTATATTACATCTTGTGAAAAGGGGTCATAATATGTGGCCCTTAAGATGGAAGCAAGCAAGCATACATTTAGAAAGAACACACATCTATGTGTGTTTTGTTTAGGAGCAGAGTCTCCCATTTCCATATCCATTTCTCAATTTCCATGAAGAGTTGTCGAGATTGTGGGAGAAACTGTATTTGTCTCGCACTGTTCTCAATGGTTCACCATCGAATTATTCGCATGCACTAGGGCTACGAGCATGGATATGAGAAGATGCCCAAGGTATGAGAGGTGCTTGTGAGCTACCTCTCCCCGAGTACAGTGTCTTCACTGAAGGCTCCGGTCTTGCCATCCAAGCCGTGTCAGACCACTTTGGGTCAAACCACCATGGCAGTGTTGCAGTCGTACCAGGCCGACGTTCTCAAGGACCGGGGTCAAAGTGAGGGATTGACACCTGAGACAGTCATGGAAAGATCTTGCTCTCCGTGCCACAAAGTAGACGGTCCATGCCATCGGCCAATCTATGGCTGCTAATGTTGACACGGAGCAGCATCTGTTCAGTGATCGGGAGGTCTAGAGAGGTGAAAGTTCAGTCTGTGGCATTCCCGAGTTTCATCCCTCCCCGCATCCAGGATCCGTCATCACCTGTAGATCCCTCTGACCCACAGCCAGTTCCTAGTGTGGGTGAGCGTGGCAGCACACCCCGAGGAGGCCTAGGCAGGACCTTAGAGAGGTCTTTTTGCTAGCAGGTCTGAGGATCTGAAGCCTTGAGGGTGTTGGGGCACAAGAGGTTGTTGGAGTGGGTTTTCCTCAAGTCTCCGGTAAGGAATTGAGTGAGCTCTCCCGAGGAAAGAAAGAGCTGAAAAAAGAGAGAATGTGCAAACAAGGGTTTGAAACCATGGAAAATCATAGTTTGCCTAATGATAGAGGCACATGTTGCTTCCCATAGAGGTGTTGGACCAGGACTCCTGGCGATCCATGAGGAGGTATAAGTGGCTGTGTTGAGCAGACACTAGGTATTGTTCCCATGCTAGACGCAACCCACCTTTAATTACATCAATCTGCTTCCCTAAAAGGTCTGCTTGGAAGGAGACAGACTTCATAAGTGGACCATATTGCAACTGCATTCCACTTCTTCATCGGTTTTTAGAGATCGAGCAAGCTCTCCCAAAGATATAAAGAGCTCTGAGACCAGCAGCAAGTAGCAACCATCAGCCTAAGGGTAAAAGAGCTTTACAGAATGGACTAGGACATTATATGAGACCCACTCTCTCTCTCTGTGGCTTCTCTCGGGCAAAGTATTTCAGAGAAGGGCAACTCTTCCAGTTTTTCTTTTTAAAAAGAAAAAGACTAGAGTAAGAGTGGTCACCTCGGTACCTGATGGACTGTGAGGATTAGCAGGGTTGTAGTGGTCGAGTCGCTTTAGGCCTCCTATTCCCTTGTATGTCGTTCCTCCCGTGGAAGGATCCCTCTTTGTAGTACTTTACTTTCCTCTTTCAAGGGGGATCGGGGTTGAGCAGACACTGTAGAAGAGATGGACTATATCTCCATGGAGTCCATCTTCCTAATCTGTCGTCCTTCCTCTAGTTTGAGAACTGGAGGTTGAAGTGCATGTATGGCTGCATGCCTCCAGCTTGGGTTGCTTTCTAAGAGCTTTATGATGTTGAGGTATGTGAATGACAACCCACTTGAATGGTCTTTTTACTCTCTTCTGTTGAAGATGTAAGTTAGACATGGTCGAGGCTATGGCTACGGTTTCCCTTGCTAGCTCTGCTCCCAAGGGCTCTAGAAAATTAGGCTTTATCATGAGCAGGGGGATTGAGCAGGAGTGAGTGTTCACACCTCTATACACTGAAGCTCTTACACACAGTAAGTGCTTTGGGAAATGGAAAACTAAAAAAATAAGATGAAAAGCGACCCTGGACTTAGACCCTTCGGTTGTTGTGTGATTGCTCGCTTGTGGTTTCTATCACAGCTTGAGTGCAGGCATTTTTTCAGGATGGCGTAGTGGATATTAAAGTGCCCCCATGAATAAAATTCATGCAGTGTGTAATATAGCTATTTGTGAATGTAAACGTTCTGCAAAGATGTAAAGTCGAAAGTGCATGATAAATAAAGTTATTGTCTCCCAAAAGAAAGAATCGACTCTGAACCGCTTTTACGAGTCGTTTTTTGTTTCGAATCAAAGTGCTTTACGGTTTTACGACACTAGAAGATACATTTGTATAATGCCCATACACCATACACTATGGGCCACTATTACCTAAAACTGTGTCTTATTAATGCAGATTGTCTGTCTTTCTTACTACTTTGAGAAAAGATAAAGGATGGAGAAAGATTTGTTTTACAAACTTTAATGTTACATCAGTCATTCACATTAGTGCTGGGCTAATGTATGCACTGTTACTGATACAGTTCCCACATGTTCACCGAAAGCAATATGAAATATACACATTGGTTTGTTTATGGACATACACTTGTCAGAGCTGATGGTGAGGAATTACAGCTGCAACATCTCATAATGTTATCTTAAACTGAGTAGTGTATCACTGAGAAACGTCCTGCTCAAGTCGTCCTTCGATGGAGGTAAGTTCAATCGCTGAGCTGTAAGAGGCCTCCGACCAGAGCTGACGTTCAGTTATTAGATTAGATTAGATTCAACTTTATTGTCATTACACAAGTACAGGTACAAGGCAACGAAATGCAGTTTAGGTCTAACCAGAAGTGCAATAGCAGCAAGTGCAGGATATACAGTGGTTCATAAGTGCAGAACATGGATATGTACTGAATAAATATAGAGTTGAATACTATTATAAACAAAAATTTACAGATAGATTGTCCTATGAATATAATATACAGATAACTATTACTGTGAACAGAATTTACAGCTAGATATGTACTGAATATAATAATATACAGATGGCTATTACTATAAACAGAATGTTTACAGATAGATATGTACTATGAATATATATACAGATGGCTGTTACTATAAACAGAATGTGAGCATAATATACAGATGGATATTACTATAAACAGAATTTTACAAATAGATATATGTATAAGTTAGGCTAATGAGCAGTATAACAATGGATTTAAAGTAGTGCAAATAAAGTTTGGACAGAAGCTATCCGAGTGAGTGCAGTGGAAAGTAATTGCATATTACAGTTAAGGTACGATATTGCAATGTATATATAACAGTCGGTACTGTAAATAAACAGTCGGCAGTGCAAATGAGCATATTCCAGTCAAGGTAGTAGTGCAAGATGCATATGTAAACAGTTGTTACTGTAATAACAGTCAGCAGTGCAAATGAACATTATAGTATTGCAAATAACAAAATGGAGGCAGGTGTGAGGAGGGAGAGGAGAGTCAATCAGTATATAAGGGGAGTGGGATATTATGGCAATGGGCGTTTAGCTTCCAACAGGCACTGTACGCGGTAGATCAATCACATCTGGGCCATCTGACCAATCAGAGTAGAGTAGACCAATCACAACAGACTGGGTCATCTGACCAATCAGAGCAAAGTAGACCAATCACAACAGAATGGGCCATCTGACCAATCAGAGCAGAGTAGACCAATCACAACAGACTGGGTCATCTGACCAATCAGAGCAAAGTAGACCAATCACAACAGACTGGGTCATCTGACCAATCAGAGCAGAGTAGACTACTCACAACAGACTGGGCCATCTGACCAATCAGAGCAGAGTAGACCAATCACAACAGACTGGACCATCTGACCAATCAGAGCAGAGTAGACCAATCACAACCGACTGGGTCATCTGACCAATCAGAGCAGAGTAGACCAATCACAACAGACTGGGCCATCTGACCAATCAGAGCAGAGTAGACCAATCACAACAGACTGGGTCATCTGACCAATCAGAGCAGAGTAGACCAATCATAACAGACTGGGCCATCTGACCAATCATAGCAGAGTAGACCAATCACAACAGACTGGGCCATCTGACCAATCAGAGCAAAGTAGACCACTCACAACAGACTGGCCCATCTGACCAATCAGAGCAGAGTAGACCAATCACAACGGACTGAGCCATCTGACCAATCAGAGCAGAGTAGACCAATCACAACAGACTGAGCCATCTGACCAATCAGAACAGATTAGACCAATCACAGCAGACTGGGCCATCTGACCAATCAGAGCAGTGTAGTCCAATCACAGCAGACTGGGCCATCTGACCAATCAGAGCAGAGTAGCTCTCGGAAAGGAGGGATTTAGAGAGACTGATTCATCCAACGAGTCGTTTGAGAATCATTGAACAATCTGGTTATTTACAATGTATATTATGAGAAAAATAAAACTGTTTTATGACTTTTATTGCATGTAAACTTGTTGTAGGAGACTCCAAACCCAACATTAGCCTTTAAAATAGCATAGAGGCACTTTAACGTTCCCATAGCGTCAGCAACAGATGCAGCATCGAGTTCCTCGAAAGGGAGCGTTTAAGGGTTAAGTATGTAACCTGGTTCCCTGCGAAGGGAACGAGACGCTGCATTATGTAACCATACCTCAGGGCTTGCACATCTTCCTTCAGACAATTCAAAGGCAATGACGTCTATCACATGCACATCTTTATATTTCATCTTTATATCTTTATATTTACACATGCTTCAGACACACATTGCATCAGCAACTGACGCAGCATCTTGTTCCCTTCCCAGGGAACTGGGTTACACACATAACCCTATAAGATGTTTTTCATTCAGCTGAGGACTCCCAGAAAATTGAGAATCAAACTGAAGCTGTTGTTATAATTCATGACTGTGGCATAAAAAGCTCAATTTGTCACCCTTGGTTGTCACCCAAAACCTCAACAATCACAATCTCAACAAACCCACAGCAACCATCAATGAGACGTTATTACAGGGACTGCCTAAGCAATGCACTTAAATATATATGTATGCAAGGGCCCATTGGAAAGCTACTTGCACAAAGCCCTGTCTGTCTAATTTCAGAAATGAACAGCTTTCTCAACCTTAAAGAGGCTTAACACTGTCATCGTATAATGCTCTTCTCATCTGCTGCTTGTTGTGCGCTCAGCAGGGCTTGTGCTGTAGTGGATTTTAATGTTGCCAGATGGCAGAGATCAGAGGCTATCTAATGACAATATAGCGACTAATGGAGATACAGCAATATCCTCTACACCGATACAGGCTTAGAAGTGTGCACTGAGTGTGTGTGGTGTGTGTATGATAGGAAAATGAAATTGCCGCATTCCTTTGGATCTTCACTGCAGGGGTTTAGTATCGCTGAGGATTACCAGGACGAGGTAAATAACGTGCCCTCTCTTCTGGCACTGGACCTGCCAGGATACTTGTTACCATTTCTTTTAACAAATGATAATGGCTCATTTGATGTGAAAACTTCCCAGTTTACAACCTTATAAGGATAGGGTTATTTTTAATCATTTTAAACGTGCTGTTCTGCCTGTGAGTCATTCCCTCGTCCGCTTCAAACATGACACTGAACCTCCGCAGAGGCAGATTACTGCAAAACACGCTCTCAAACGCTCTCAATCACTCAGTCTCAGTTTCAGACTTAACTCCCGGATTTCAGTGCTTGCCTGCTATCATTTTGAAGGTGTTAAAATCAGACGGAAGCCCTTGTTTTGGAAAGACTAAAACACATGCGCTTCTACTGTAGGTTACATTTCACTTTACAGATGACAATAGAGAAACTACGAGGAGGAGTTCATTGTGTGGTTTCACAGCAGAGTTTAGCAAACATCTAAACTGTGTCTAATTCATCTTCCACTTGAAGTACTGGGAGAAAACAGGTTAAAGAATAGAACAAATAAAATAAATAAAAAGATATATGTGGAACTTGGAATAATCGATTATATATTTTAAACGTATTTGGATGAAGATAAAAGTGTATTTTAGGACATGTATGTTTCTTTCAGAGATACATATTTTGCAGTATATTTTTGTGCTTCTTAATTTTAATATGCAAGTGATAATGCATTTGTCATAATTTTGGTACAGTAAATAGAAAATCAAACGAAATGGTACAGTTATGTTTAGAAGACTGAAGTTGTTAAGCAGAAATATATTGTTTAATGTTTGAACTATATGTCATACTCATTGAACTTAAATATATTTGCCACTAAAATTGAGTTTTAAAGCCTCAGATACAGTATAAGCGAAAAATGACTTAGCTGTTATCTTTTAATGTAAAATGGAAATAATATCACATTGCTATTCCATATGAGTCTGACAGACTGCAATCTAGGGAATCCCAAGAGTGGCTTTTTTTCCCCCTGCAAACTCCACCTTCCTTTGAGAAAACTAGTACAGGGAAAAACTTCATTTAAATCCCCTAGTTAAGAGCTGTTAAAGTCCACCTGTAGTTTCATTCCCTTAAAACTCATCTTTGATCACCAAAATGACCCTTGAAAAAAACAAAACGTCATGCCTTAAAATATCTTGAATGTAACTCGACACCCTTGCCTCATTTAGTATGCGCGGTTCTATGAATATGCAAATGAGCCCTGCCTCCACTCACTCACTCAGCTCAGAGATCCACTGGTTGACGATCACACGTTGATCTGATTGGTTACAAGGTAGTTTGTGACGTCAGAAACACCAGCGATTTCAAAGCGTGTTTTTGAGACTGTCTTTGATTCACTGCAGTTTTAAGGAGAGAATACTCAGCAATGCTGTCGACTTATGAATTTACACATGGTTTGTCTTAAAGCATATTAAAAACACCACATAGACATATAAACAACATTAAAAGATAGATTTTCACCACAGGGGGACTTTCAGCTTCTGGCAGTATTGCCCCTAAAGAGGGAGATGGTCTTTTAATCAGTGAAAATATTCATATTTTTATTGAGCCTAAAAATCTTTTACTTGAATCACTTAGACATCAGGGATATAAAATATAATCGAGTGTAAAACCACCTGGAATGCCAAAACATTGCCTGCTCAGTCAATGTGCCGGGATTTCTAGCAGAACCGCTCACGTTAATTCACTCGGGGAATAGTTCATGGCCAGAGGGAAAAACGCAGATTTTATGCTACCATTTATGAGACGTTTAAAATTCTTCCAAACAAAGCCAAAACAGAATCAACCATTCCTGCATGTTGGTTCTGTATAAATCATTTTACAAATCATTTTTATTATATTATAACGGAATAGGTCACACAGTAAATAAGTTTATCCCAGTGAATGCATAAACACATCTGAGTATGCTCTTCATATAAAGCTATTGATTCAGAAGACTGGGATTACCGATGGCTTATCCGGGGCTTTGGTGTATTTGAAGCTTCTGCAAACTATCATTTCTAATGTTGCACAACAAACAGCAGCAGGTTTGGATCACTTCAGTAGCCCAATGAACACACATGTGCACATCAGTATCATGGCTTTATTTGGAAAAAGAGAACATCAATTAGTAAAATGTAGAATATTTACAAATTCTTTTCAGATATGCCAAGATATGGCATGCAAAGATGACTATTTAATGTTTCTTATATTTGTCTTGATTATACCACACACAGATACTCTCATTAATGGATACAACAGTTGATAACACATGCTATCTATAGCCTAAATATCACTTTTTTGGTTGTTGCAAGAATTGACCTATACATTTTCCTAAGAAGTTAATGTAATAATGTATGATTTATATTTTGTTTGAACTTTTTTGATCCACTTCAAATGTTGACAAATGATTCCTCACTTTCGCGACATTTCAAATGAATGATGTTTAGCTTATTCAGGCAAACAAACAAACAAACAAACTTTCTAATTTTATGAATCATCTTATTTTCTTAAGATTATTAACATTTAGCTGATTCTGCATTTTTTGTAAACTTATGACTTTAGCTATTCTATGCATATTTAACATCACTGGTGCTCATTCCCAGAAGACCTCAATACCTCAAACACACAGCCTGTAAACTACAGGTATGCTATTATTTAACTTTTCTAAGCGATCAGCTTCATGGTTTTATGGTAGGCTATCAAACTGAGTGCCATATATTGCTTCATGGTTGCAACTTTTGTGTGCATGATTTTTACCTTAATAAAAATGCTAAATTAAGGTTTTATTTTTGTTTTTTGAAAATGTAAAAGTGCAGAAAGTTTTGTACTGTATGTTGGGTATAGGTTTAGGGGTAGGGGTATTGTTAGGGGAGAGAATATGTTTGTACAGTATAAAAACCATTACGTCTATGGAGAGTCTCCACAAAGATAGCCTAGTGTGTGTGTGTGTGTGTGTGTGTGTGTGTGCGTGTGTGTGTGTGTGAAGTAAACATAAAAATACTAAATCAAACACATAAACGAATAAGCCAAGTGTGTAAACCAAGGTGTTGTCATAAGTGAACTTGACTGACTGTTCAAGAATGCATTTAATGAATGAGCAAATATATAAAAAAAACCTAAAATATTAAAACCATTACTGAAAGATGTATTTCAGAAGCCAGAGAACGTTACCCAGCACTGAATTAGCATATATTCATCAGTTGCATCGCACGGTGTGGACGCGCGCCGCTAATAAACGCTCCTCTGCCAACATAAAGCACAGCACTGAATGCGCGGCTTGTGCAAAAGGGGCGTGTCGTCTTGACTCGTGGTGTAATGAACCCCTGGAGACCGCGAGCCAATCAAATCCCTCACCCTTCCCCTGTGGGCCAATCAGAATCATTCACGCCTGTCAGCGATACCTGCCTCTTTTTCTCCCAGCTACTCCACTACTCTCAGAGGTCCAGTGAGGGTTACCGACGTGTGCTGGTCTGACTCGAGGCGTCTTGTCAAAGAGGACAACTTGCCTAAAAATAACCCGAAAACCAACTGATTCTTTTGTTTGTTTTTTTTCCAGCGGCGCGGCGTAACGTGACGTTAATTGTGAAGTAAACGTAGGAATCTGTCCTTTTAAAACATCCCACTACACATTTATCTAACGTTTGTACCGTATAATGCGGCTGTCAGATCAACATCTGCCTCGAAAATCCGTTTAGAAACAGATGCGAAACTTTCAGTTAGTTTTGAAAGAGCCCAAAAGCATGTTTTAAGTAGCCTGTTAGTTTACATAAAACGAACTCAGTCTCACAGATATTTCATTAAAGACATTTGCGCTTGAAGTCTGTCAGTTAAACTTGCAGACGGTGTTTCTGAACGAACAGTAGCCTAAAAGCCCGCGAATATTTCACGTATTGTGTATTTCGGTTCGCTTCAGCACATCGATACCCATGATCAGTGTCCGATAAACCCGTTCAGCCGATGTTTTTTGGTGTCCTGAGCAGAGAAAACTGATGGTTGAGCCTGAGGGACACCGCTTTATTATGTCGCTTTTTTTACAGCAGGGCTGAAGGGAAATTTAAAAGACCTAAAAATAAAGTGTCGGTTTCTACTCCACAAAGAATCATTTGAACTTCCTACCGCAGAAGGAGAAGGACATAAATAGTTCTGACATGTGGATGTAATTTCAGGGAAAAAAGGCAGACAGATGCAGAGAAATAAAACGCGAGCGGGAGAGAGAGAGAGTGGGAAGGGACCTGTGACAAGGAAAAGCCGTGAGAAAATATTCATAATTTCACAAGCGAACGATGTAATGGGAGGGCGGCAGATGGACGAGAAATGACTGGCTCTTTATCGGCGCTTAAACAGACGTAAACATCCGAGAAATCCCGTTTAATCTGACATCGGTGTGCGTGAACTCGAGTCGGGATGGGAGCCACGCTGATCGTACACACTTTAGGGCTCCTCTTTTGCGGCACCTTGCTGAGTTTCGTCTATGGTCTGGTAAGTTCGTTTCTTTCTTTCTTTCTTTCTTTCTTTCTTTCTTTCTTTCTTTCTTTCTTTCTTTCTTTCTTTCTTTCTTTCTTTCTTTCCAATTCTCTGGTCATGAAATAAATGGTGATTGTCTCCGGTCTTCTTTCGAAGCGCTTTCTGATGTTCCTGACTGACTTTCTTACAGATGCAGTAACACTTAATACTGTCAAGTGGGATTTATTATAAGAGATTGAGTGGCATGTCACCAGCCTCGTCTTCTAACTAAACAGGATTGTCCTCTAATAGCCTTGTCTAATCGATGTTCTGCCTTTCTGTCGTACTTTACACTGTTGATTGATGGTGTAGCCTATTTGTCTTGATTCGTTATGCTTCATGTACAAAAACCTCAAGCTAAAGACAGAGTCCACACACCATATAAACCTAAGTTTGCCTTTACTTTGGCAAAACCTTGGTTGAGCGCCTTTATTACAAAGTAGCTAAATAAATAAAACGTGGAGTCCTGATACCGTGATGATGGATGTCGTCCTTTACAGCTTCACACTGTCAGATGTGCACTGTATTATTAAAGCCAGTCTATATGGTGAAAGCTGCAGTTTCTAATATTAGTCATCACTAATCTAATCTATTCTCGCTCACAAAGCCATCAAAAACTGAAGCATGCTCAAGTGCCTCTACATTGCTTTCAATTCAACAGATTTTTATACATGATTATGGATGTCTTTGAGCACCTAACCCTACCCTGACCTTCAGGACAACTACATAACCACTGCAAACATGACAACTGCACTGGAATAAAACGACTAAAAATAAGCACGCTGTAGGTTGTTGACGTGTGTGAATGTGGCATATAGCCTATATTTTATGTGCTTATATTTTTAAGTCTATTTTTAATTACCTTTTTGCATTCACCAGTTCACCTAGTGACAAGTAAAGTATTGAACGTACAAATAAATCATGTAGAAATTAATACGAGGACTTACTAACTGCTTATACAATATTTTTTGTGATTTGATGTTAAAATGTGAAAAGTGACACCATGTAAACAACTTTGCATATAAACACGTATTTAGTGCAGCAAAATGAATGTATATAAAAAGTGTAAACACAAAAAAGTGGGACAGAACTAGCATACAGATTATTTGGGTTAATTTTCGCTCAGTTTTTTTTTTGCATCTTTATGTTGACAGTCTTTGAATTCATTGCACAGATTATTCTTGAGAAAACGGGACAAGCCTTTGGCAGAAGCAGCACTGGTTCTGCCATCGCAAACACAGAAATTATTACTTTTGCGGCTTTTTGAGATGCTTTCTGTGACCCATTTTGTGCATTTCCGACAATCTGAGCACGTTTGAGGAAAGTTTGAATCTGTGGATAATAACACGGTTCACAGTACACCAGAGTGATGCTGCGTGACGTGAATAAATTATGCAGATTGCCATACGTTTTGATGTATTTATTGTGGCTTGGAGACTGAAGTTATATGTCAGGTATTTGAAATCTTATAGCGTACTTAGCATTGTTTTTGTCTGTCTCTTTCACGGTGTGTCGATTGTATTTTGTCAATAGAGAAGAAAGAGTGTTTATTCAGCAGTAACTGTGAAATCATTATATATATATATATGTACAGTAATTTATTGCAAAAAACAGTACAAAAGTGTCACAAATGGTTCATACAATATGTTTGTGTGAGAAACACAAGGTTTTAAACCCTGAAAATGATCCCGCTCCATCAACGCAGTCACATCTCATTCACAAGTTAAACCTGAACATTAGCATCTTTGGCCTGAAACACATGGCATTTCACAATCTAAACTGATGTGGTTTGAGTGTGTTCAAGACTGGAGCGTTATGGCGGAGGGATCAGTAGTTTTAGGTCTGTTTCTCACTCAAAGCAGTCGCTAGGCCTCAGAAGACTCGGGATGTTTGTAATGGTTTAATAAATCGTGACGGTATTTGTATCTGCCGTTCTGCATTATATGGGCGCTCAAAAATGCCTTTATAGTTTAATGAAAATAAAGTTATCGTGGGTGTTTAAATTGAAATGTATACCCCAAAATTATACCCTAGTTTAATCCATGACGACGATAAATTTCCCATTGACTGCAAAGGTTTCTCATTGAAAGCAATGGAGTTCCTTGTTTGTCAATAGAGTGACTTTACTGTCTCAACCGTGGCTCTCACGATGCTCGACCGGGCTTCAGGCTTTGACTCTTCGAGAGTGAAAACAGGGTGTGTGTACAGATTGTGCCTCTTATTTTTTCCAAACACATTTTCTAAAATGGCACCAGCAGGTTTTCATCTTCAAAGGAGACGCAGAATCTGCTCGAGAGTCAGATTTGCCATTAAAGGAGCGCAGCTGAAATATGTTAGAACAGAAAATAACGTTGGAATTGCTCCTAATTGCATTATATGCTGAATGTGGTTAAATTGAGCGTATTTACAAAGTGCCTTATAAGTACCTTTAAATAAAATTATTTTGAGTTGTGCTTGTTTTTTGGGTGGTTGCTATGGTGTTTCTTTGTTGTTGCTAAGGTGTTATGGATTCTGTTGGTGGTCGCTATGGTTGCTGAGTAGAGCAAGTCTTCACTATATTATATTCGCTATGGCTTTTTAAATAGATATATATATATATTCATGGTTTGCATTCCCTTGAGTATAATATACCGACATTGTATAGCTAAGATGTATTTTTCTTTTGTCTTTATTTCACTAATACAATATTTTGCAGATCTTATAACTGGTTTGCATGCTTGCCATTCACATTATCACATGCGTTCCCAAATGCTGTCGCAAGTACATCAAAAAAGAAAACAAATCAAACAGCCTTTGTGTTTATTCATAAACATAACACAGGTGCACAACGACTGAAAAACAGTTGTACTAAAGACAATGTTGAACAGCGCTGTCACATTAAGAGCTAGCAGAGCTCTGTTAGACATTCAGGGCAGTTTAAAGAGTTGCAAAAGGACTGTAACCAGAATCAGCCTCCATGAGCTGTTAGATTAAGAGCAGGGCTTGTGGAAATACAGTCACTCTCAAAGTGCCTTTGTCTCTGATCTCATTCGTTGAAGTAAATGAATGAATTCATTAAAACCAGGGTCCCAAATACTCAAGTCTGAACTCCTCTGTGAAGTGAAGCATGTCTTCAATACTTAGATGCGCAGATCGTGATTTTTCATTGCAGATTCTGATCATTTTTTAACAAGCAAATGAGCAAATTCAGAGATTAGTTTCCCTTTAAGCAAATTTATCTGTAGTTTATTTGCTCTATAACAGGCCAAACTGGCCTTAATATATATATTCAATTTTGAGTCAATTTTGAGAAAAAACGAGTTAAAGTTTTCTGAAGGTTCCAAAACCTATACCTTAAAATCACTGGGAATAACACCACATTTGAAACACACCAAGTCCAAACCAAATAGTTCCTATATATCTATAGGAAAAAAAAAATTCAACCCCCCCCCCCCATGATACCACAATAGTTTGATTAACATTAATGAAACAGACAGTCTATATATTCAGACCTACTGTACCACACGGATCTAATATGATGTTACACATCAGATGATTTCCCCCAACAGTTAACCAAACGTTCACTTCAGACGTAACAGATTATGTTTGCGTGAATACTCGCAAAGGCAGATATTTTGAAATACTGTGATTCTGTGTATGTGTATATCAGGATGGCACGCTGTCTGAGAGGCTTTGTGCGACGCTTCGGATCTGTCAGTCAGCGTGAGTAAGATCGTTTTTCACGAAAAAAAAAGTACTCCTCTCATAAAACATACAAATGAAGATACTTGTAGATGTTTAATTGCTTTTTGGAGCATTGGGATCGCTAGAAGAGGGGTTAATGAACTCTTTCATGTGAAAACTTCAAAATCGGCCAAAAACTAAATTTTTCACTTGTTTTGCCTGTAGCTCGAAATTATCCTGTGCGCATTCTGACTCCTTTTGCCAGCACGGGTCACACACACACACACACACACACACACACACACACACACACACACACACACACACACAAACAGGCGCACACATCTTTGTGGGGACTCTCCATAGACGTAATGGTTTTTATACTGTACAAACTGTATATTCTGTCCCCTTACACTAACCATACCCCTAAACCCATCACACACACACACTAACCCTACCCCTAAACCTACCCATCACAGAACACTTTCTGCATTTTTACATTTTCAAAAAAATACAATTTAGTATGTTTATTAACCCATTTCCCTCGTGGGGACCGCTGGCTGGTCCCCACAATGGAGGTGATCTCATGTTTTACTATCCTTGTGGGGACATTTGGTTCCCACAATGTAATATAAACAAAAACACACACACACACACACACACACACACACACACACACACACATACATATACTGTATGTAGTAGGCATGTGCCGGTATCAAATTTTCATGCTGCGATGAATTGATTGAGCTTTTATCACTGTATACGGTATGATCACGATATTTTAATTGCTCAAGAGAAACGGATGGATTGGGGGGTGGGGGTGGGGGTGGGGGGGGGGGGGTGTAGAAAAACCCAACTTGCATCACAATAGGTGTAATTGTGATTGTCAAAACATTTGGTAACTAAACAGAATTTTACACAATTTTCACGATTTCAATTCAATTCTTGGGATTTGATTTCAATCTTGATTCAATATTGACTCTGGATAAATATTAGGGAGGCTACAGTAGATAGCCTACATGTTAATTTTTCACAAGAAAAAATATATCTCACATAATGCTGTAAACATACAGAGAGCCCTGTCAGCTGGTATTATTAAAGGTTAAAAATTAACAAATTAAATTAAATATAATTTGGTTTTCATTATAATAACAATTATGACACAAGTAAAAATATAATACAAATGTAATATAGTGCACATATTTAGCAAAATACTCGTGTTGGTCATTAAATGGCTTTCCTGAGGTAAATGTAACATTCTGTGACATAATTGTTCACCTGCAGTTTTATTGACCTCTTTCCGTGGTTGAAAAACACTGATTGATCGATATTATACGTATGAGGCATGAATACCTTTTGGTAAGTTGTACTGAATCTTTAAATAAAAAGTAACAGATGATCGGTTTACTTGAACTGAGGCGCTACAGCGATCGGTCACGTCACATTTACAAGCGCCAAAACGGTATTTATTCGTAATAAAATGGACAGAACATGAGAGCTGAGAATGTTTTTCATATCAAAAGTAACCTGCTCTGTCTAGTCTGTCGGTGTCAGTGTCCTCTTTGCTCCATGATTTTTCTCTGCGTGAGAAAATGGATGTGTGGTGTGAGAGTGTGTGAGAAGTGTAAATTGCGTGAGTCTCACGCTGACTGCGTAGAGTTGGCAGCCCTGCTTTTAGAAGGGGGGTAAATCGTCGGCAGCGTTCCTCCTTCCGCCGTGCTTCTTCTCCATGTGAGGATTCATTACATTAGACTAGAGTGCGCACTGCGCCGCATGCACACAGTGCTTCTACATGTGGGGATTGTTTACATCAGAGTTCGCACGTGTTTCGCGCAGCATATACGCGGTGTTTGTTTAAGCGGTTGATGGAAAATAAGCTAATGCGCGTTCTATAAATATAAATTCTGATATATTATTTTTCATGGTATTTTGAAGTGCCCGCGATAACAATATCGTGCATATTCATTACCGCGGTTTATCGCATTACCAAATACCGGCACATGTCTAATATGTAGCCATTTGAAATTAGAGGCAACCACTGCATTTTAATCACAATCCAAACTAAGATGCTACCCACATGTGACATGAGTAGTTGTTTTTAATTTAAATTAGACACTGAATGAAACTGCAGATTCACTCTCTGACAGTAGGTGGCGCTTGTGGAACAGCAGTGGTTTCTTTAGGCACCGCTGCGCTTATAAACACTACTGTATACAGAGGAATGCTATCGAAACTGATCTGAAGACAGTCAGAGATACATTCATATAAACCCCCACCACATTTCAATATTTATATATTCTTGCTATATTTCGCACATGTTGAACAGTGAACTGCGGAGCCTGGTCCAGTGTTTTCTGATGTCTCATCTCCTCTTTACTGTATTAATGTCCTGTTTACAGACTTCATAATATTTCACCACAAATGACATTTTGGGAAATGATTGCAATGCTGTTTGTGTGCAAGTCCGGAATAAAGATCGGCCAAAAAATAAAATGAAAAACCAATCGTGTGTTTGGCGCAATAACCGTCCGGGCCTGATTGACCGTTGCATCTCTATTTAATACATCAACCAGTTCATCAACCAGTCCTGAGTAATCGATAACCTTCAGGAATCTTCTGGTCCTCCAAACCGGAGATCCCACTGTACTGATCCTTTAAACTACATTACAGAAAGAGCTAATAAAATAAGCATGCATAATTCATGTGTAACTGTATTAAGACCAAGTAAATGACAATCTATAGGAAACAGTCACCAATAGCTGATGGTGCTGCTGATTCAAGACTATTGACCTTGTTTTGTATTTAAAAGCATTTGCAATTTTCATCTGTTGAATAAATAAAACACTGCATAGTCTAAACTGCATGAATCAAACACACAGTTATTCGTATTAAAGCTACAAAAACATTTCCTTTAGCGGTTAGCTCTACATTAAGGATATAAGGATTACCTGTAGGCAGTTTTACACATAGGAAGATATTTCTTTAAGAATGTTGAAAACCAAACAGTTTTGTTCCCATCGACTTCCATTGTATTGTTTGTCCATTCTATGGAAGTCAATGGGAACCGAAACGGTTTAGTGAACAACATTCTTCTAAACAAGAGATGTGAACAACATATCTTCTATGAAGAGAGGATACAGATCCACAAGACCCGCACTCAGTCTAAGGAAAGCCAACAACTGTGAGATAAAACCACTACTTTAATGAAAAAATGGCAAATGTTTCGGCCACATGTGACCTTTCTCAATGCCCAATAATCAATAGTCTTAATAAAAGAAGAATAAAGAAGGTCATACAGGTGTCAAATAATGACAGAATTTTCATTTTTAGGTGGACTGTCCCTTTAAGCCAAGGTTAAAGGGCTTCAACGGTGAATTATTATAGAATGTGTATAGTTTCTTTCCATTCCATTTTAACATGGTGATTAAATCAACATATGCCAATACTGACTAAATCACTGATTTAAGCTCACAACAAGAGCGATAACTATAAAGATAACTTTAACCATAAACTATATCAGTGTCCACACCAGCAGATGATATCAGCTGTTACAATTGATCTGTTTTGATAAAAAAAAGACAAAAGAAAAAAGGTACTGTATAAGAAGCTAGAACTAAAAATGAAAAGACAAACCACCACAGACTAGATAGATATACACGTCTTTATTCCTCTGAATAACAATAAACAGTGAAATATATTATTATTCAGGGAGCAACTAAAACAGTGAAACATGAAACTACAATTAAACAAGCAGAAGTTCCACTCTAGAAACTATAATGTTGCTGTTGAATCAAAGGAGGACGCAGGATCCACGCGCAGCAAACTTTATTAAATAAACTCAAAACTTGGGGAACAAAGACTGAACTAGCAGGGCTTAAATACACAGGCAAACAAGCTAAACAAGATAACAAGGGGGCGTGGCTAATCAGAAACACCTGGAGAGACTAATCAACAAGAAAAACTACAAAGGACTACACAACATGACACAGGACAGGAAATAACAAAAGTGCACACGAGACAGGAATCATGACAGAAACGGAGGTCTATAAAACCTTGGTGTTTTCTTATCACCACCATCCTCTCCAGTGCATTACACTGACATGCTGCCATTACTTTAGTTTGTGTTGGTTTGTGTTTCCTATGGAAGCTTGTTTCTGCCACAGAATAAAACATTTTAAAAGATAATTGTGACTTTTTATCTCACAATTGCGAGTTTACATCTCGCAATTCTGACTTTATTTCTCAGAATTGCGAGTTATAAAGTCAGAATTGCGTGAAATAAAGTCACAATTGCGTGAAATAAAGTCACAATTGCGTGAAGTAAAGTTGCAATTGCGTGTTATAAAGTCAGAATTGCGAGATGTAAAGTCAGAATTGCGTGAAATAAAGTCACAATTGCGTAAAATAAAGTTGCAATTGTGTGTTATAAAGTCAGAATTCTGGCTTTTTTCCTCGCAATTGCAACTTTATATCACGCAATTCTGACTTTATAACACATAATTGCGAGTTTATATCTCACAATTCTGAGAAAAGATGTCAGAATTGCGAGATACAAACTCAGTATACACTTTTTTTTTTACCTCAGAATAGTTTATATCTCACAATTCTGACTTTATAACACGCAATTGCGACTTTATATCATGCAATTCTGACTTTATATCTCCCAATTGCGTATTATAAAGTCAGAATTGCGAGATATAAACATGCAATTCTGAGAAAAAAAGTCAGAATTTCAAGTATATTTCTCATAATATTTAAAGTTTATATCTCATAAGACTGACTTCATAACCTGCAACTGCGACTTTATATCACGTAATTCTGAGATAAAAAGTCAGAATTGTGAGAGGTAAACACGCAATTGTGTGAAAAAAAGTCAGAATTGTGAGATTAAAAAATCGCAATTACCTTTTTTATTTTTCACTCTGTGGCGGAAACAAGCTTCCATAGTTTCCTGATAACAGTGTCTAAAGAGATAAAAATCCTCAAGTTAATGCCCACCATTTTCCAAAGCTGTACGCAAGTAGGATCACATTTAGGCCACACTTTGTATGTCTATTGAGGGAATTCTAAACCATCCGACAGAAAAGTAACGTTTGAGTTCATTTGACCTGCGTTTGGTCCATTTACGCCTCGTGCTTCAGAACCGCGGATGAGGCGATGGTTTACAGCCTCTTAAAAAGTAAAAAATGTTGTAGTACTTTTCTTACCTACACCTATTGTTGTGCTCCAGAAGACATTTATTCATCAACTGGAGCTGTATGGATTATATTGTGTTCACTTGGTGTGGTTTTTAAAGCGTCAACTTTAAGGAACCCGCATAATGTGGACTCGCAGACATGGATTATTTTTCTACAAATCTCTGTTTGTGTTCCACAGAGGGGAAGAAGTGAGTAAATGATGAGAGGATTTTTATTTTGGGGAGGAGTTTAACACCTTTAACACAGCTAAATTAACACTTTGTCTGCCTGTCCTGCTGAGAGATCCAGCATTTGCTGGTTTCTGGTCACTTTTTTGCTTGAGGACAGCATGAGTATGCTTGTCCATCAGCTAATCCAGCTCTAGCCTGGACCAACATGGATTTCATGCTGGTTTATGCTGGATTTTGCAGCAGGGTGGTAATGGCACTCGCAACCGAACTCAACAGATGCCAACAGATACATGTCAGAAAGCATGTTGTGTCTTCTACCAAAGCCTGTGTTATCTAGCTAAGATAGCAAACTGTAGCATTAGCGTTTCACTTATACAGTACCATGCACTGGCATCATGCGTTTCAGCCATATCTATGAGATTATCTCACCCCTTGGGTCTGAGACTGTAAAGAGACAGAACTTTGACTCTATTGTGTGGGTGGAACAAAAATATTGACTTGATATAATAAGTTAAATAATTATATATATATATTTTAAAAAATTATCAAAAAATACAGGAATTTATATAATTATAGTAAATTATTATGTACAATCATTATGTAAATAGTATTATTTACATCAACAAAATAATAATAATGTCTATATAAAAAAAAAAAAAAATCATAAAACTATGTAAAAGTTGTTGAAAACATTACGTTTATTTTCTCCTAACTGTTTCTGTAAATTCAAGACATGACTGACTGTGTTTACGTGAAAAACCTTTATGTGTGCATTTGCACAAAGGTAAAACTGGCAAAGCTTAAACATGATGAACTTTCGTGACGGCTCAGCATAATAGAGACGATAATCCAAAACATCTACCAGCTGACAAATTACTTCTGATTTATGGAACAGTAACGGTGATGAAAATACCAGAAATCAAGGATGTTTTGTGATGCGTTTGTATAGGACTCTCCTAGGCTACGTCTACATTAATCCGGATACATTTGAAAACGGCGTTTTCGTTTATAAACGCTCTCCGTCCACACTGGCGTTTTCAGGCGTTTTCGGACGTTTCAGTGTGGATGAGAAACGTTTGAGAAACGCTTGAAAACGCTAAATTCACCTTTACTGCGCATGCGTAAAACCCCACAAAAGA
This sequence comes from Rutilus rutilus, assembly GCF_951802725.1. Classification (NCBI taxonomy): domain Eukaryota; kingdom Metazoa; phylum Chordata; class Actinopteri; order Cypriniformes; family Leuciscidae; genus Rutilus; species Rutilus rutilus. The sequence continues at coordinate 41,248,785 of NC_140214.1, read as the reverse complement.
TCACTGATATGATTCAGATGGAAACATAAATAATGGAGTTATCGCGCAATTCTTCTGACAGGATCATTTTATTTAGTAAAATACCTCACCATTCACTGATGCGGTCCAGGTCGCAGTCACTTATGTTTGGTCTAAAACGCGACTGCTCTCATGTATCGCCGCAGGACAGCAAATGTGAGTAAATTCTGTCATCTTTGTAGGACTGTGATATGAAGAGTATATTTTTAGCAACAGTGTGAAAGTGAACAGCACATAACAGGCACAATATTGATATAAACATCAATATCTATTGGTACAATATGCGTCACATGACTAAATTTACGTCATCATTATTAAATACCACCGGTTTCACAGTCCACACTACAGCGTGAGCACGGCGTTTTCAGATGTATCCACTTTGGGGTGCGTTTTTATAAAAGCTTTGTTTTCATTAATAAAAACGCCAAAGCGGAGAGAAAAATATACATTTTCAAACGAAAACGTATTAGTGTGGACATGGCCCTAAACTCCTGATATATGACAGTTAACCCTGTGAGTTTAGCAGATTCTGTTCCGTTCCCATGTTGCCGGATTGTGTGGAGCACAATAACATCCAGGAGCATCTCTTTTTAAAAGGGCAAAGACTGTGGTTGTGAGTTAAGGTGAGCCACTGAGAAACGGTCTAAAAAAAGAGTCCCATCTCAGCATGCCCTTTTTGTAGGAAATGTTGTTTAGACTAAGTGACTCACTATGTTCCTGCATTTATTAAGAAGAAACACAACTTCTCAGGAGCCATGGCGTGCAACTAATGCCCGCCGCATGACTGAGCTGTTCCTTCGCTGCTCAAATCTTATTTATCACAGAGTAGCAGTCTCGTCACTGCAGACGAACGCTGTGACCCAACTAGTGACCCAACTAATGACCCAACACCCAGCCAAAAGGACAATAACAAAGGGTTGCGTTGCAGTTTGTAAGCTGTTACAGTCGATTATTGAACATGTCGCTACTTTAGGAGGAAGACACTAATGAGTGAATCTGTCTTTCTCAAGATATCGATGAGGTAAAGCTCATTATAGGTCAAACATGTGGCTAGTTTTGACACGTACGAAAAAAGGCAATGATTACAAACAGTGCTGGACACAAAGAGAATTGATAGTAGTATCACGATATTCAGACTGCAATTCCACTAATGTGATAATGTCTAACTAGTGTTAGATTTATGACGACTCTTATCCTAACTATATTTACATTAATGTCTTTTATATTATTTGTTACATATAATGGTAAATATACAAACCCATAGATTGTGAAATTAAATATTTATTGATCATTTGACAAGAACATGCACCCGTCTCACATGCAATGAACTTTTTCATTTTATTTAACATTTAGTATTATTGTTTTAATAAAAAGATCTGTCCTTTCCTTCTTGCTCTTAAACCCCCGAGAACAGCGTGCGAGAAACATGGGAGAGAGTTTATTGTTGTTATCCAAAGTATCTCTCTATTTTTAATTAAGCTTTGAGAACTCCTTTGAACAGACGCTTAATTGAATTGTACTTCCTTCAGAAGAAGAAGGTTTTTGAGATAAATACAAGAAGGAACCATTTAAAACGTATGCATATTCTTGGACACGTCTTCTACAGTCCAACTAGTTTGAGCATTTCGCTGAATATTTGCATTTGCACCTTTTGCGAGTCATGCAGTAGTGTTATTCTGAACCCCCATCCACACAATATATTATAAAGAGCAGATTTATCTATTGTGACATAAAAGTATTCCTATGAATTCTCCATTTCACAGAGAGTGTACAGTTTCTGTGCAATAGGGTGTTTAACATATTGAGAGTTATTTCTCGCCATTCCTCATACATATCCCATTTATGTTTTTGCTGAGGTTCGTACCCGTCCATTGCAAATAAATTACATTATCTTTGAAGCCACCAGTCTCCTTAATGTAGTTGCAAAACATTTTTACAGCACTACAAAACATTGCACTTTGTATTTGTTTCTTCCGAGGTCTTCTTACTCATAAGCATCTTATACAGTATATGCAGAACAATGTTTCTCAGAAAGGGTTTTGTTTGTTGTACTACACCCATGCTATCTTCTCCAGACATATGGCCTAAAAACTGTCCGGATTCAGTGAACTGAACATCCAGTAGTGCAGCATGAATCACTGCGGCTCCACAAACCGGCGGTGAACAAATGGATCTGCTTTGGCTTTCAATCCCCTATTTCTTCTCCAGCTCTTCACACCAAACACACATTGGAGTCTGATCTATTCTTACAGTGCATCCGCTGGATTTTCTAAAAAAAGGTCTAAGAATTGACAGCGCGGGCCGCTTTACTTTACTTTATCAGCAGTGTTTTCACAGTTACTATGACAGCTCTGACCTTCAGGAAGCATTCCCACTGATTGGCCCTTACATTTGTGTGTCTAATACTAGGTACAAATCGTCATGATTGCAATCAGATTTTTTTCCCCTCGCTGAATTCATGCCTTGTAACCTTGCGAGCACTTGATAGGAGAAACCGAAGTGTCAGTTGTAGTCAGCTCTTACTGCGTTCAGTAGGACACTGTGAGGCACAAAATGGTGCCATGGTGTACAGTAGTCTCATCCTCTGGAAACTGAAGTCAGGTCCTAGTAGTGGTGAAATAACTGTTTTAAAGCACTGTCTCAATCCTCCATTGGTCAGACAAGCAGAAACTCCTGCCTCAGACTCGCACCATTGGTTGAGCCAATACTGAAAAACCCAGCATGAATCCAGGTTTGCGCTGGTCTGGACCAACACTTTCATGCTGTTCTCAAGCTAAACTGAGCTGGTCCGCCAGCATACAAAACATACCTTATGCTGGATTGCAATGCTGGATTAGCATTAGATTTTAGCAGCGACACACTATGGCTCTATAGGTTATAGTTCTTTATAGTAGGGCTGTAGTCAAGACCACCTTTGTCGAGTCCAAGACAAGTCCAAGACCAGGACTAGTCGAGTCCAAGTCAAGACCGAGTCCAAAGAGGTTCGAGTCCGAGTCAAGACCGAGTCCAAAAAGGTTCGAGTCCGAGTCAAGACCGAGTCCAGGACAGGAAAAAAAAAAGTCTGCTAAAAAAATATAGGCTATAGCCTATAGAAATTAAATCACTATGTAATAATGAAATAATGAATAATTTTAATTTTATTTAAAATAATTGACAAATTCAAAGAACAAAAAAAAAAAAAAAAAAAAAAAACATTTATATAGGCCTAAAGGAGCACACACATTCGTTTCGACTGTCTGATCAGCCTCACATTCTGTTCCTGTCAATCATACACGCGATGTCAACCAATTAAACTGCATGAGGGAAGGCCGAGCCAACTCACAGATACACACACACACACACACAAGAGATGCGGATAAACCGCGGATCGGGCGGATGACGTGACGAAAAATAATATTTTAATTAAATTCAGGCGGGTGGCGGCTGAAGCAATCAAATGAAAAAAGTTTGCCACTAAGCAAACCTGCAAGTTATGAGCTGGGTTATTTTGTTTCGATATTAGCTATATTTTAAAACAGCCAGTCATTGGAGCCTAACGTTACCACTCGTGGAATAGGCAAAGAAAGAAAGGTAAGAAAAAAAGTCGGAAACCTTTGCCCATTAATTAGATGTGCAAGGCAAGCAGGCTAGTTTTCGGGGTGTTATGGACAATCAAAAATGTGAATATTCACGTTGCACTAGCGGTGGACTTTCAGCGAGTTTATTTAAACATTTATCTTTTAAAGAGCCGTTTGTGAGTCAAAAGAGCCGGCTCTTTTCAGTGAGCTGATCAAACGAGCCCGTTCACGAAAAAGAGCCGGCTCTTTTCAGTGAGCTGAGTGAAACGAGCCGGTGTGGTATAGTATCCTATACCACACCGGCTCACGAAAAAGACCCGAAATGCCCATAGTTATTAAGTGGCCAGTGTTTCACTTTCCCTCCAATAATATTTTGTTTTAATATCGCGGCGACGTATGTGTGATTACTGGGAACATAATAAAGACTCCTGGACTCGGTCGAGACCAAAAGCCATATTTGGCAAGACCAGTGGCCGAGACCGAGACAAGTCCGAGTCCGAATACCAGCGAGTCCGAGACAAGTCCGAGACCATAGAAAAACGGTCTCGAGTCCGGACTCGAGTCCAAGACCGGACTCGAGTACTACAGCCCTACTTTATAGTTTCTAACTATAGTTTAAAATTCATAGTTAGAACAGTCTTTAAGGTTTTTTTTTTTTAAGCCTATTTCCAGATTAGGAATTGTGCTGAACACATAGGGCCCCATTTTAACGATATAAGCTCATGGTCTATAGAGAACGGCGCAAGTGCACTAAGGGCGTGTCCGAAACTCTTGCTAGTTTAACGACAGGAAAAATGGTCGGCACTCCCGGCGCATGGTCGAAAAGGGTTGTCTGTATTCTCTTAATGAGTAATGGGTGTGTTTTGGGCGTTATGTGCAATACACCAATCAGAGTCTCATCTCCCATTCCCTTTAAAAGCCAGTGGCACTCGCACCATGGCGGATTCACTATTTACGTGAGGGAATTTGTAAGCGGAAAAACTGATCGCGTCTCCAGAGAGCAAACGCATCTGCTCGTGCGCGAGGTTAAAGCTGTGTGTGTGTGTGTGTGTGTGTGTGTGTGTGTGTGTGAGGTTAAAGCTCAGACCATCTACGGGACAAGCCGGATTCCACCATATCTTTATGTACACAATAATCATCTTTTACATTGTAATCCTTTTATTTTTAATATCTGGCTAGTTTGTGTGTTGCTGCGTCCCTGTGTGTGTCATAAGCAGAGTGTGTGTGTCATAAGCAGAGTGTACACACATTGTGGACCCATTGTAGGTGCACATTACTAACGCACTCTTTAAATAAATATATATATACATACTGCGCCATTGACTTTAGACCAGGCTTCAGTTGGTCAATGGTCTATTTCAGTTCCTCAAAACAATGCGCCAACAATGCGCCTGAACACACCTCGTTGTCAGACCTGCAGCCCATGGACACAGATGAAATGAAAACTGCGACGGGCTGAAACTAGCAAAACACACTTGGATCGCGCCTGGCGCTGCATTGCTCCAGCTGTGTGATTGGGCGCATAGAGTCCGAACATGATTCTGAGATGTTGAACTTTCACCCATGCATCGTTGTGTCAGAAACAGCACACTTTAAGTGAATACAGTGCTATGAATGGATATGGAAAAGATGTGCTCCATATTGTGTGTTTTGTGTAATGAAAGAATGTATGTATCATTCCCAGATAAGGATAAGCGTCGGGGAGAAGAAAAGCAGTCGCTGTGATGGGAGTCGCTGCATGTTAATGCTATCATTGTGTGGAAAGGGAGTTTCGAAGCTTGGCTTCTTCTCTTCCAGCAGTCCACTACACATTAAAACTAAAATCACAACAAGTGGACCAGTATCTGTGCCATAAAGCTCACTCCCACTAAAGGAGTCAACATTCCTCCACGAGAGCTAAATACTCCATACTAAGGATAAAAGTAACTGGAAAGAAATATCCCTCAATTGAAAGCGCTATCTTTCTTTCTGAATATTCCTAATTTGCAGCCGGTCTGCGGTCTGACGTACAGCAAGTGTTGGCACCAGTTCATGACTCAGAGCTCATAACGCTCGTGTTAATAGGTAAGGCCTCAGTTTCACTGGCGTGGTAAAGCAATATGATGGCAGTATTTGACTCAGGAAAATGTTGTTTACTTGACTTCCCTTGACCTTTGCAAGGATTTTCCCCCACACCGTTTCCACTCAAAGAATGTTGGAGTGTGAGTAACTCAATGCCGGTTTTACAGCCAGCTAAATAGGTGACACAGCTAGCACAAATATTTCAACGAGAGGCATTTTACCTGTCAGGTTTCTGGATGAAGTCCATGATGTGCCAAGCCCTGTGGAAAGGGACTCATGCATTTCATTTATGCATTATACGTTGATGTCTCCTTGCTGGCTACTGAGGATTTTGTTGGGCATCCCACATGTAGGAGAATTTAAATATATCAGAAATATTTGGGGAAGGTATGGTAGACTGATAACTTTCAGTAGCTGAATGTTTCTCAGGCACTTTAACGCATTGGTTTGGACCATTTGATGTCCTTTTGTATGAAGAGGTTAGGTGCCCACCAGTGATCCACACCCAGGTCTGCTTTAAAAGGGTACAGCAAAGACTATAGAATAACACAAGACAAGTCACTCGTATTGTTTTGAATGGGGAAAAATGCAATGCTCAATATAGCGGAATAAGTCCCGCCTTCTAAATAAGAGCCAATTGCTGATTGGTAAAGTCATCGCATCACTGCAGTTGCTGTTAGAAACTCCGGTTGCTATAGAAACAGTCAGACCTAAAGCATGCGCTTTAGCTTGATCCAGCCTGAAATTATTTTTTTTCTGTCATGATACGAGCATTGAGAAACAATTTCTGAGATGGTTGTTGTCAGATTTCATTGGTGATTTCAAATATGAAATTTAACCGTAAGCTTGGCGAACAGTTTTGGAGAATGTGATGTTTCCCCATTCAAAGAGATAGGAGCTGCACTTGCATGCCCGAGAGGCGTTTCAAAGATGGCCGCCGAGTGAAATGACTTGTCTTAAAGGGACTTTGGGGTACAGTTTATGTGTGGTCCTCTATGGCTCGAAGGTAGTATGAGCGCAATCCGTCCTGACACACGAGGTGAAACACTATTGATGACACATAACAGGGTTGCCAACTCTCCAGCTTTTGGGCTCTGTCTCACACTCTCTCACAGCCCAACTAAATCTCACGCCAAATAACAAGACGCTGCAAAATAACTTTCCCAAAAGTTTGGCATAACTGTGAATAACTGAACCGAACTATAGGTATAATTTCATAACGCATGTGAATGTGTGTCAAACATGCAGAGAAATGAACGCAGTCATTTGGATTAAAACATGCATTTTCATGCATCATAAAATTTGTGCAAAAACATAATATTTACATAACAGTAACTGTAATAGGATTTATGCACCACAAGAACAATGAATGACATGAATGTGTAACTGTGTTACCGCGTTTTCTACCTCTGACCTGTTTACACTTAGATTGCGCTCTTATTCTAAATCTATAATTTAGTCATTTTAAAGTATATATCTGCTTTACAGCTGTGGACAAACAAGCTTATGTTGTGTAGCCTACAACACTTTTATATATTATAACATGTAGGCCTATATAATACACATTTTGTAGAGCATACAATGTAGCATACAAAAATGTATGATTATTATTATCAATTTCAAGCTAGCTAATCAGTTTATGTGATTAAAGTTAAGGTTAATAGGGACAGTTTCTAAAAAGTGCATCTAGTGCAACATTAGGCTGAAATATTTGGGTAATTTAAAGTCCCCCTGTGTTGAAAATCCAGCTTTTAATGTTATTTATATGTCTATGTGGTGTTTTTAATATGCCTTAACTCAAACCATGTGCAAATTCATAAGTCGACACCATTGCTGAGTATTCTCTCCTTAAAACTGCAGTGAACCAAAGACAGTCTCAAACACACGCTTTGAAATCGCTGGTGTTTCTGACGTCACAAACTACCTTGTAACCAATCAGATCAACGAGTGATCGTCAACGAGTGGATCTATGAGCTACTGTGAGTGAGTGGAGGCGGGGCTCATTTGCATATTCATAGAACCACACATACTAAATGAGGCAAGAGTGTTGAGTGAGACTGTCTTTGGTTCAACTATTTTAAGGCATGAATAATTTTTTTTCAAGGAAAGATGAGATTTAAGGGATATAATGATTGACTACAGGGGGACTTTAAGACAAACTTTTAAATGAATTGTTGGATCCTTAAAACCTCAAATATGGGCATGTCATTGATTCGGTCCACGTCATCAAAATCTGACTCCAGCCAGGCAAGCAAAGCTATATAATTTGCTTTTTTTTTTTTTTTGCATCTACTGTACTTATTAATGTAGATTTCTTATAGCTGCTCTAAATTAATTGTCAGTGAAGAGCAAGATTATTTAGGGATTCTTCTAATCTCTTGCAAATGCATCCATGGCACAGAGGTGTCATATGTCCTCCTGAATCATTATCCACTAGTATTCGCAGTGGTGCTCGTGTTGATGACGCAAACGTAGCACAGTTCTTACCCAGAAGTGTAATGTGAAAAGAGATCTATGTCGGCAGGGGAGGATGGTGAAACTGAGGTCTGGTTCAGACCATGCAATTGAACCAAGTGTGAATTAAACACAATATACACACAGCCAAGACACTAGGATCATTATCTCAGAAAGTAGGAGGCAGTTTTTTTGCTATACTTCTGCATAGACCTGCTATTAAAAGGATTTTTTCCCATGTGTCTGGTTGAAATGATGTGTGCCATATGTGGGCAGCTGACAGGTTTCAAAGGGATATGTATACAGAAGAGGATAGTCTTTTTAGATACTAGGGAAACATGTCAAGATACTGTGACACACCATAGGGAAGTCTTGTCGTCTCTTTGCTGGTTATCACATGATATACAACCCACACATTTTATAGACAATTACAGCTGTGAAACTTTAGATCTGACAGAATTTATGATAGAACTAGAGATCAGATGACTAAAGCTATATATACACCAAACTAAAACTAATTCTTATGGACAGCTTGCCTGAGCTGGAGTTGTAGAAAGAAACCACTTCTTGATGTATTCACAAACTTATATTGTCTTTAGTTCCTGCTTTCAGCCTTGGTGTCTAGGTATAGAAACAATAAACATCACACACCGGCTTGACGGTGATTTATTACGAACTGTCGAAAGTTACACCGCGTCCTAACCAGACGCGAGGCGACACCTCAACAAAAGGTGTCTTTTCCATGTTAACCAGAGTTTTTGTTCTAGCCAGCTGCGACGGTGATATGCGACGAGCGATAGCGAATTCAGTTTTAGGAACAGTTTCTATTCTTAAGATTCTTATGACAAAGTATTACATTGATAATCTCAGGTACTGATTATGTGCTTTATTTAATGTTAAAATAATTTATTGTGAGTTTGAATATCATTTTGCGTGATCTTTATAGATGTACTGAAAGCAACAATGGTTAATTCCCCTCAGATTAAAAGAAACAAGAACGTTCAAACTGTGAACAAACTGGAGTGCATTCTATGACAAAGATTGCTTCAGTCACTCAGTATGTATTCTTAATTATGTGTAATATTTATACATTCGATTATTTATCCTTTTCGAGTGCAGTGCATTTGAGACTCCGCCCACACGCTCTCCTGATTGGCTGTGATTTTGGATTTATTTGGTTGCGAGTGCAGTGTGTTTGCAGAGAGACTCCGCCCACACGCTCTCCTGATTGGCTGTGATTTTGGATTGATTTGGTTTTGAGTGCAGTGTGTTTGCAGAGAGACTCCGCCCACACACTCTCCTGATTGGCTGTGATTTTGGATTTATTTGGTTTTGAGTGCAGTGCGTTTGCAGAGAGACTCCGCCCACACACTCTTCTGATTGGCTGTGATTTTGGATTTATTTGGTTGCGAGTGCAGTGTGTTTGCAGAGAGACTCCGCCCACAGGCTCTTCTGATTGGCTGTGATTTTGGATTGCTTTTGTCACGTCTCGTTGTCGTGATGCATCGCGTCTTGTAAGGATGCTGTGTTAGAGTCTCTGGTCAGTAATAGCTAAATAGCACCAAGTGGGTTAAACTGCTGGCATCCATGTTTGTTTTTCACAGCCACAAGCTCTAGTTATCTCTATACACCAAACATAGCAAGTTCAGGAGTGAGTCTTCTAATTCTGATAGTTCAGACAGAATAGCATACGTTTGATGGCTTTGACTCAATCAGTTTGACTCAGTCCACTGTGAATGTTGTCTTCTTTCTGATGTCCTGGCCCCAGAATCTCAGGCAGCTCTGCATTCCTCAACTCCCAGGTTGACAGAGTAGTGTTACCATGTGAAAATTCTCAGTCATGAACTTTTGCTTCTCCACTCCTTTTTCCTGCTACTTTTTTGTTTTTTGTTTTTTTGAGTCGTCACCCTCTAGTAGCAAGATTTCATTTGAAATAAGGAGGACCTATTAAGCATATTATTTTACAGAATCTTGATTAGGGTTGTTTAAATTTTAACGATTTCGATTCCAATTCTTATCAATTCCTAATTTTGATTCCAATAAGGTAAAAAAAAAATCATAGATATCTTTCACATTTAATCAAAGTCTTATTACAAAGCATTTAATTCAATAAACAATAAGCAAAAATCAACATGCTAAAGAACACTTACACAAGGAACTTTTACCTATAGTTTAAAAATACAATTAAAACAACTAGACTAACTAATATACATTTCAGGCATTATTAAAGACAAGTAAACACTCAGTAATTAAAAAAGAACAAATAAAAAATTAGCAATCGCACAAATGAGTACAACTGAAAAAAGATACGACTGAAATAATAAACAGTGTTTTAAGATTTCCAGGTGTTCAGGTACAGAAACTGTAATCAAATGTAAAATAGCACTGCACTTTATAAACAAAATAAACATTACAAACTTAGTTACACTTAAGTTATTCAGTCAAGAATAGTGAGTGGTCTCTTGGTCAAAGGCTGCTGTCACTTTAAGAGCTGTACAGATCCAATATACTGTTACACGTGTTTTCTCTGCCAGCTGTTTATGTTCATGTAAGACATTACCGACTGTGTTTACCAGAATATTTTGACATGTTTTTGTGTTTATTTGTTCAAGTGCAAAAAGAGGTCTTCTTGCAGTTCTTCTTGCACTTGAATGGTTTAAAGTCACATTAAAACGCACACGAAGGAATCGATAAATTCCTGAATTGGAATCGATTTTCGATTCCCAACCCTAGTCTTGGTTTTGCTTTTTGTCTCTACTAGAACAGGTTTTCCTGCTCCATTTCATTCTCCACTGTTGCGGCTCCTCTCTTCCCAGTCTGTCAGTAACGCTCTGTTTACTTCCTGTCTCTCTGAAGCCCCTCCTTTCTGAAAAGCTCACTGTGCTTTGATTGGTCAGCTGGAGCAGTGTGTTGTGATTGGTCGAGCGCTTTGAGTGTGTTTGGGAAATGTCCTGCCCCTTACCATAACCGTCAGTTTAACACACTACTAACTAACTCAACCAGGCCCCGCCCCTTTATTCTGCGCATGAATTATTATAATGAGGAATATTGTGATGCGTTCGTTCCCGGAAGAAACTCAAGACTACAATGGAGGCGTTTCAGGAGTTCAGAAACACTGACACTGATATAGAGAAGAACTTTTTCACTCTCAAACAGCAACAGTACACACTAAAGACAGATGAAGATGGAGAAAAGCAGAACAGATCCTCTTTAAAGAATAGTTACCCAGGATCTGTTATACTGCCTCTTCAGCAGGCGGCACCAAACTCTTGACGGCTGTGAAGCGGGTGCTGAGGGCTTGGGTGGGGGATTCTTAAAAGGACCTTTATTAGTTTCATTGCAAACCTCAGGGGCTTATGGGAGTTTGTAAGTATGCAGTTCACTGCTCTAGATTTTCCAGCCAGCACTCTCAATAACACTCGGGAAAAACACTATGCGATTCAATGTTCAGATAAGCAGAAACGCCTTGTCCTTCACGAATGCAAAAACTTGGCAACTCTTGTGAATATTATGCTGTATAATACCTAAGCTCTTGGCTTGACACCATATCACAGATTAACTCTCGAGTTATTTACCCTTGCTTCTTTGTAGTGCCGGAGGAAAGTGGAAAGTTTTGTATCGTGTAGGATGCCATTTCTTTCCCAGGGAAGGTGTAGTTACCCCAGTGTAATGGGTTTTGAAATGTTTTGTAATGCAAGGAAACCTATTCTGTACCGAGACAGTGAAGAAGCATAGCCGGGCCGCGCTGCTCTCCGCTCTCCGGGTCTGTGAGGAAAGGTTTGAGTTGAGTCACTGACGACGCAGCCAAACACTGGGCTTCATTTATCCACTGCCCGCACCCTTGTGACTGCTGCCTAATGTATGCAGAGACCATGAGCCGTAAATGCTGCACTATCAGTGCCACAACCTGCATTCCTCCACACGGCTTCACATACGGACACACACAATCTGCTTTCCCTCATGAAGCCGAAGATAAACAGAGGAAGAGATCGCTCTTGCTTCTCAGCGCCTCCAAACACGTGGCTCCTTTCTAGTTTGTAACAACCACTTTTTTTAAAGATCCAATCATTTCCCGATGGATAAAATCGAGTCCCGTCCTACTTTTATTTCTTCTCTCGCTCAGAAACATGCCGTATTACAGAAGTAAAGTAGATTCAATGTTTTTTATTGGCACACTGTAGATAGTGTTCAGTTGACTTAACTTTGAAAAGTGAGAACACCCAGTGCCTGTAAATAATCTTCATGCATAATTGAAAATATTAAGTTACGTCAACTTGACAATTCCACAGAACTTAATTTTTTCAATTATGTTTTCAATTAAGTTTATTTACTTAACAATTTATAACAACACCAATATGCATGCTCATATGTTTAAATCTGACACATTTGAAAGCATCTACAACGTAAACCCTTTTAGATATATAAATGAACGTAGAGATGTACAAAAGTTTATGTTCACAAAATATTGAATTCATGGAATGAGATTAATTAATGCCATCACATTTTTTGATTACATTATATCAGTTTCATTCTGTTTTGTGTGACACAGAAACACTGTTACACTTTAACATTCACTGTTTTTAATTCACACTTGTTGAAGTTTATTGATAAAGCAATGAATGCAGAAGACTTAATTTCTCTTCTGGATGTAGAATTGCCATTAAATCCCCCTTCTTACCTAGAGTCCATGCTGCATATTGCGTTGACCCAGGACATATGATTTGAAGAAGATTTTGCACCTCTAAATATGTGCATATGCAAGAGCAATTACTTCAGACATTGTCATAAAAAAAAAAAAATGCATTAAGATTATGCAAAATTACCTCTGTGTGAAAACTAATGAGCTCACACTGTTCTTAGAAAATATAGTGCGTAATGCTAATCAAAGCAACAAATTATCATCTCTTGTGGCTTTAATTAATATCTGCCTGAAGTGAAATGGTGGTGCTGGTTTATGATGCATGGCTGCGTGACTGGAGGTCAGTGTCCGAGGATTCTCTGAGCTGTGGGACACTTTCATGAGAGATGCTTCAGGCTCTTCTTTAGCAAGGTCTGTCAAACAACAAACACTTGAAGAGAGACTGAGTTACTGAATACAGAAAACAAAACACTGCTTCAACTAAATTAATTCTGCACTGACACCTGCATTTATCATTTCAACACGAGCCTTGAAATCCCACTACATCATTTAAACACCAGTAAGAGATATAGCCAGACAGATAACTTGAGATACTAGAAAAACTAATATAATAATAAAAAGCTAGCAGACAGTGGTCAAAGAAGAGGCACTCATTTATTAATTTATTCTGTGTGCATTCAGAAATGTTTCTTCGCTCCTCAATAAGTAACGAATAGTGCATCAATGAAGCAAACTCTCAATGAAAATGACTGATAACTAGATGGAAATACATTTGACCTTGCTCAAGGTTCACTTACAATAGGCCATTTAACTAGCTAATCAGAGGGGTGGGATGTTTAGAGGAGGACGAGAGACACCTCCTGATAATTAGGCCGTCTCTGATTAACTCCCAGCCCGCTCTGTCCTTCTGTTCCTCGACTCAATCAGACACTTACGCAAAACTCAGACGTTTTCCTCTGACCGCTGCCAGTTCACAGCAGGCCGTCGCTGGGGCAGAGAGTTACAGCTCTTCTGAAACACCAGCTGGAAGCACTGTCCTCTCGGCACTTGCTGAGAACCAGTGATGGTGTCGTCTTGGCGGATGTGCACCTGCTCACCTCAGACAATCACTGCACTTACATTTACATTTAGCAGACGCTTTTATCCAAAGCGACTTACAAATTAGGACTAAAATTAGAGCACTTCACTGGGCACAATATTGTAGATTAGCCATACGCTCATCACACATCTGTGTTTCAGATGCGTTTCCATTACCCTTCAAATCGCCCAATTGAAAATACGCCCAATGGAAACATTTTAAACTCCTATATATCGCAAAAAAAGTTTTTTACAAACTGAAATGGAAAGAGTTTTTGCACATTTACAGGTCACCTGACGTAGATGACGCGGTTTTATTTTTTGCTTTAAAAATAGCAAAAATCACTATATCTATGTTATATATATTTTTTTGTTGTGTACTTACATTATCCCGACTGTTTCCAACAACTTTCAAACCAGGAGAAATTTGTAATTTCATTCGAAGACACGTCCCGTTTATTTCCGTTTTGTCGCCGTCAATGTCGTCATATCCGCGTTGTCCCTGGTTTCCGCTCGTACTGCCATAGCAACCAGAGCCCTCTGATAGTAACCAAGGCGACAGACGTGGACAACTGTGTAGTTCGCAATGTCTATCTGCACGCTGTTGTTGTTTCGTTCAAACATTATGGACCATGGCAAGCAGACTTTGGATAAAAAAGGAGAACTAAACCGAGAATCAATATCAGCGCGGTGTTTTCGAGATGCCGAGAGCTCCCATAGACAGTATATAAACGAGAGCTCCACGTCCGAGACTTCGACCGCTCCTACATGTACTTTATTAAACAGGTGAGCACATTTACATAAAACTAATCAATGTTATATAGTTCAACAATGATAAAATGTTAGAATATGATCTGTATGTTATTCTAATGTTGATCTAGCTCATTGCTAGTCTCATACAGACAAACTAACACATACATTTCAACACATTCAAATGCAGTTTAGTGTGCTAGTGTAATGTTAGACCAAGTGAAACAGCGCTGCGTTACCTCACAAGTTTAATTTGTCTAATAAACTGACCTGTGAGTTGTAATTCTGCACTTGCGTGTAGTCCGGTAGAATGAAATGTCCATATTCCTTTTATATCCGCGGGACTCGCGTCGCGTGTGGAGCTGATAGCTGTCTCTTAGCAATCCCGACCTGCTTCATATCACAGTCATGATAAAAACATTGATGTATTTACTCATCCATAAACATTATTAGATCGGTCGGCTTGACGTTGACGACAAGATCCATAATTCTTAGCAAATGTTGCGTCATCAAACTACGCCTTTGTTATTGTAAGAGGTTAGCGACCCCTAGCGGCAATTTTTTTTACATATTGTACGTTTAAAATGTATTATTTTATTTAATTCATAAAAGACTAATTTATCCAAATCTTTTAGCCGCATAACATCGGTTAATGGAAACGCCGTCATTTCACAATCGTTTTTTTATTGACATTTAGAAAATATTGCAAAAAATTTGCGCAAATCTGTAATGGAAACGCGGCTATTATAAACTCAACAGCAAAAATCACACTGAATCTTACATGTTCAATTCCAGTATGAGCCACATTAGTAAATCAATTAACCCATATGAATATTTAAACAGTCAATATAATAAAGGAAAGAACAGAACCTCTGCTTTTGAGCAAAACAAATAGCTTCATTCGTCAAAAAAAGTAACATTTTGAACAAAAAGTTGAGAATTTTGGCAAAGACTTTGTCCATAGATTGAGTAGATCGAGTCCATCAACACCCCCAAATAGGAGTGTGCCATATATATCGTCTACGGTAATATCGTAATTGTCATTTTAACGATGTGCGATCTGACATTATCCAGTGTGTCCCTCACTTAACAAACACATCTAACGTTACGTTATGTAGTCTAGTAGGTTAGACTAGTGCACTTGTGTGTTTAGAGCGCACGCTTTCACTGCGTGATTAAAATGCATTTATAATGCCCTCAATGTTCAAGAAAAGGAGCAAAAGTACCTCTGGATGTCTTTTATATTTATGTAATTTAATATTAATATCACACGAAGAGTGATGTTTTTTTCTCTCCAATTATCAGCATGATTATATTTATTTATTTATTGCCATAACCAACATTTTTCTTGGTGAGCTCATCCATAATTATAACACTGAGACAAAAAAATAAAATAATTGCATACATGCATAGATAATCTGGCACAATCCGACTAAAAACAAACCAGTGCAACACAAAATAAAGACGAGAGCAATAGCATGTCGCCACGTCTCGGCGCCATCTTGATCACAAATGTGATATTGATTTTATACAGCAGTTTAATAAACTAGAAGTTAATTATTAAATTATTTAACCTAATTTTGCTCCATTTCACTAATGAAAGTGTCTCTGAGCAACACACGGCAGTTTCGTTACTGAATGAACGAATCTTTTGAATGAATGATTCAGTGACTCGCTCATTAAGACAGTAAAATGCTTCGTTCCTGAATGAATCGGTTGAATCTCAGTGACTCACTCATTAACAGTGACTTGCTGCCACTCACTAGCGGTTTTAATTTCACATTTAATCTATCTTGTTAACTTTAAATCTTTAACAGTCTGTGGAAATGCATCTCAATGCCACTTCTGTGTTTCCTCTGCAATGCAAAAATGGATTTAGTTGATACTGATTTTATTTGATTGATAACAATCTTATTGTGTTTTACTATTCTATGTAAGAATTTAACACATTTAACAGATGATGCAGACATTAATTAGGTTAAAATGGCTTTATAATGGTAAAAATGTCCACAACTTGTAACTTGCAATTACCACTTTTAAAATTACTTAATTGCAAAGAAATTGCTTAAAATGTAAAATGTTAATATAAAATTTAATTTGGATTTCTTATTCAAACAAGATCTTGTCATCCAGCATCTCCCCCCGTCCTCTTTCATCCTTTTCATCAAAAATCTGTTTTAGACGGACAGATCAATACAGTACAAAGAACACCAGAAGCTTGTGGGATGTTGGAAAATAATGTCTTTTCTGTTCACCAAATGCTTTTAATCTTCGCTGTTGCTTCAATGTAAATGAACAAGCGCGCCGTTATTTGTTGCATAGTGAAGTGTGTGTTCAAGTAAGCCAGATATGAGCAGATTCTGCACAATACACTGTATTTAAAGGGGTGGTTGATTATGATTTGACTTTTCTAACTTTAGTTAGTGTGTAATGTTGCTGTTTGAGCATAAACAACATCTGCAAAGTTACGACACTCAAAGCTCAAAGCAAAGGGAGAGATTTGCTTTTAAAGAAATCACTTTTTAAGGACTACAACAAACGGCTGGTAGAGACTACACCACATTCCTCCCGGGTTAGTGACATCACCAACCCTAAAATTTACATAAACCCCGCCCCCGGAACACAATTTATAGATTATCATGACAGAATATGCTAATCAATGACTCAGAATCAATCAAAGAATACTACACATCAGCTTCATTAATTCACCAACTAACCATTCAGAAATGTCCTGTTGCTTCTACATGTTGTCACTTCTTCTTGATTCTCTCCATCTTTGTCTGACTCCGGTTTGAACATAAACATTGACATTTTCAGTGCATGTGTGTGTGAGGTAAAAGGACAGGAGCTCTTGAAGCCCCGCCCCCTGTGCCGGGAGCAGCAGCTCATTTGCATTTAAAGGCACAGACACAAAAACGGTGAGTTTTGAGATAAAACTTCACATACACACTCTGCAGACTATTTTACATCTTGTGAAAAGGGCATTAAAACTCCCCTTTAATATATCATGATGACTCACGAGTATTTGCCCTGAATCTGGGCAGATTTGACTTACACAAACTTCCCCAGCAAAGTGTGTTAAGTTGATTAACACTGTTGATTATTACCTGCATATGGCGGGTTGGCGGGTGTTAATTTCAAACCCTGGATGAGCTGTTATCTAGTTTATAATTGTGTCCCCTTTAGAAAGGATAACACCTACCAAGACAAACAGGAGAACATCTCCGAAAGGTGTCCTCCTAATCGGCTACAGACAAGCTGTGGCGAAGAGTCGCTCTTCAAAACACGTCTTATCACGTTTTACACCAAAAGCTTTTCACGAGTGCGTGTTAGTCTGCCACGCACGAGTGGAGCGGTCTGACAGCGGCCATAGAGCGAGCGAAGGCCAGATCCCTGATAACCACACGGATGGGCTTGACATTCTCCCACTGCATAATGACATCAGCCGGTGTTCCCGAGCATTCCCTGCGTGCCGTTACAGCCGTCGTGTCTTTGGCTCTGGCTTATCGGTTAAAGCGCCGGAGGTGCGACTAAAAGGATGTGACAGCAAAGCCCTGGTGTAATTTCACAGGCCATGTTAGATATGTTTGTAGCTAGTGTCCTTCAAATGACATTAGCATCTTACAGTAGCTCATAGAAATGAGCTTTATTAGAGAATACACTTTTGGTCATGGGCAATGTTTATATTACGGCTAATTACATTAGCACTCATTTTCTGGAGAGTAGCGCTGCAGAACACACGGATTAGTCGTCAGGGCATGAATGAAGAGGGGTGCGAGAGCTAGAGACGTCTTCTGATGTGATTATGAAGATGCTGACCACACTTGTAAGCTGGCATTAAACCATGAATACAGTGCAGATACAGTACAGGAACAGCGGGAAGTTGATTGAATCAGAATGTTTACCTTAATACTCGTTTCTTGTCTTATTGCGAATGATGGTGCACATTATTCCAAATAATGATTTTGTTTGAAGAATTGGTAACACTTTATTTTACAGTGTCCTTGTTACATATGTTACATGTACTTATAGTAATAACAATAAATTATGCATAATTACATGCAACTAACCCCCAACCAAACCCTAATCCTACCCTAACCCTATAGTAAGTACATGTAGTTAATTAATATTACTCAGTACTTCAATATATAATTACACTGTCACAATGACACCTTAAAATAAAGTGTAACCTAAGAATGAATTGAATATATACATATCAGTCCTACTAGGATTTCGTAATATTTTTTGTGATCAGAATGACTGATTTTAGTGGTGGTATATATTTTTTCATAATTAGGATACATACACATACCCATATTATGTTAGATGTACAGTCATACATGTCGATACAACAAATAAAATGCATAAATCTAGTTTATTTTGGTATCTTACTAAAAAAGGCTGGTCCAGTTGTGTACTGTCTAACTTTAATGGTGGGAATTATGATTACATAAAAAAAAATTGTGTGTATTTGACCGTTCAAGGGCATTAAGTCTAGAAATAGAGCACAGTGTGCGGTTAAATGAGGAATTATGCAGGATCACAATTTTTTATTTTTTTTGCATTTTGTTGATTTAGCGTTGTATTCAGCCATAAATATTATGATACAATTAGTAATTACACAGTAATACAGTACATATTACTATGTATTTACTATTTGTGTGGTGATATAGCATACAGCAGAGGCCAAAAGTGATGTCCGGTCAAAGAAAATTGAGACTCAACATTTGTTAAGTATTTTGTAGTCATATTGCATAGTTGTGCTTGGAGTCAATTGCTTTATTTATGAAAATAACACAATGAAACATGCCAAATATTGTGTGACATAATTTCTGGCCAGGCTGCAGAAACCAGAGAGAACCTACAAAATATTAATAACTGATTATGGTGTAGTAATGTATGCTGCTTACTGTTTTTATATGCAATTTCTTCTTGCAGAGTGAAATAAAAACTAGCTGCATTTTGTCAGATAAATATCTTAACCAGGTTTAGTGTTTTGTTCTTCTGCTATATTAAAAAAATATCAGATATTTGCCTCATATTTTGATGGTTTACTTTAACTCATAGGGTCATTGAACACTAATATCCCTTCTGGACGTCACTTCTGGCCAAGATTGAGAGTTTGTCTGAAGCTACAGACCTTTTGGTGTTCATCCTTTCCCATGTGTGTGTGTGTGTGTGTGTGTGTGTGTGTGTGTGTGTGTGTGTGTGTGTGTGTGTGTGTGTGTGTGTACTTTCCAGACATGTCAACATTCATTTGTCGCAGGACATCTCTTTGAAGGGCTTTCAGACTCATTCTTAATCATATTTGCTTGCCTCAAATCCTTTAATTTGTCCATTCGCTCCCCTGCCTCGGGCCTTTGAGAATACACCGGGTCCATCACAACACACCTGCGATGTTTCAGAGAACACAACTCTGGAGAAGTGCGTTTACAGAGGACGAAGAAGAGGACAGCGCCTGCTGTGCACGTCTCAACACATTGTTAGCATCTTAGTTATGAGCGTAACATCTGTAGCATCCCAAAAATAGACAGCACTTAAGAGAATTAAAAGCAGATCTCCTCTAATCCGTAATCTAGCCGCGGTTGTTCTGTCCTGGCTGTAATGAGCCCCAGCCCGCACAGGTTAACAGATGCTGACCGCTGCGCACAAACATCCCTGTCCGGTGTACAGTTACACACCAATGACATCCATTACGGTATTGCTGAACACCAGTGGCCACTCTGCACTTTACATAACCCGTCTCTAAGCTGTGGATGAAAATGACAAACAACAAAAAGCGTAGTGTATATTAAAAGATCTTATATAATAGATAAAAAGCATGCATTTTTTTTCACCGAGAGGGGGAAACGGGCCACACTAAAGCAACACACACTGTTTCCACTGCAGATCTTCAGTCGTATCTGGCCAAGGCAACACTGTAATTAGGAAGTAAATGCTGCACTAAGTCAGAATGTGGTTTTGCGAGCATTTCCAAGGGACAACCAGTCTTGTGGTCTGTGGTTTCTATCATCAAATGCAAATTGCACAGTTGAGGAGGAGTGGCACTGACTCACAGGCTTCATACGGGCCAGGCTCAAACATTCATGTGGTGTAATATGTCAGAAGCAACATATTCATGTCTTTTCCAGATTGTGGACGTGCCATTAAAAACACCATGGCAAGGCTGTAATTTACAAGATCACTGCCCTCTTTCTTTCTCCTCCTTTTACTGGGTTTTTTTTTTTGGTGACGCTCGCCAACAACAAGGAAGGAAAAGTCAGGCTGTGATGCAATGAATGACAAAATACCTAAACAAAGAACACAAATATATACTAGCGTTTCCATAATCCGCCTCTCCTTGTGAAGATGTGCGCTGCTTCGTCTGGTGTGTGACGGAGAACGGCCTCTTCTTGTTTCTTTCAGGTTAAACGTGCAGTGGCTGTTATCTGCGGTCGCGTTTCACAGAAGACTGTGAAGCTGAAGTCGGTTTATATCGTTTCTGTGTTGAACGTGGGAACCTAAAAATGTGCTTCACGGGGTTACATCTAAATACATTTTATTTTAAGCTAAAATTAATACAATATAAAAAATAAATGCCAATTCAAAAACGATTAAATAATGCTGGTTGTTGGAAACTAGAAGAGAACGATATGTTTTACTGTTTTTGAAAGAGTCTCGTCTGCTCATCAAGGCTGTGTTTATTTGAGCAAAAATACTTTCAAATATTGTGAAATATTATTCCAGTGTAAATCAACTGTTTTCTATGTGAATATACAGTAAAGTGTAATTTATTCCTGTGATCAAAGCTGAGTTTTCAGCATCATTACTCCAGTCTTCAGTGATCCTTCAGAAATCACTCTAATATGATGATTTGATGATCAAGAAACATTCATTATTATTATCAGTGTTGAAAACAGTTGTGGACAATTTTTTTCCAGGATTCTTTGATGAATAGAAAGTTCAAAAGAACAGCATTTATTTGAAATAGAAGCTTTTGTAACATTATAAATGTCTTTACTGTAATTTTTATCAATTTAATTCATCCTTGATGAATAAGAGTATTGATTTATTTACTCTTAGTGACCCCAAACTTTTGAGCGGCAGTGTATAATGTTACAAACGGTTTTGAACTTTCTATTCATCAAAGAATCCTGAAATAAAAATGTAAATAACTGTTTTCTAATAATCATAAATGTTTTATGATCATCAAATCATCATATTAGAGTGATTTCTGAAGGATCATGTGACACTGAAGACTGGAGTAATGATGCTGTAATTCAGCTTTGATCACAGGAATAAATTACACTTTACTGTATATTCACAGAACAGCTGATTTAAATTCTAATCATATTTCTTAATATTACTGTTTTTTTTTTTTTTTTTTTTTTTTTATCAAATAAATGCAGCCTTGGTGAGCAGAACAGACTTCTTACCAATCCCAAACTTTTGAACGGCAGTGTATATGTACTACATAATGTATATTCACATATACATGGGAATATGTACACAATTATGAGGAAAATATATTGTGTTAATCATTTCTGTTTTTGTTAATAAAGAGCCATTTGTGCCCAGATCCTCCAGGCTGTTGTTTACAGCGTCTGCACTTCAGTCTTCTGTTCCTCTGTAAAGCACTAGATGATTTGCACAATGTCCGAGATGCTGTTCACACTGAAAGTGAATTATACAGGACAAAACACCATTAGTATTCCATATGACACAAATGGCAACAGATACATTATTATTTTAAATCAATCAATCAATAAACAAATAGATAAACTTATAAATGAATGGCAATTTTGCACCTATTCCTGAACTCTTTCCTCCTTCCCCCTTCCCCATGACTGTGTGTCTGGCGTACTGTACCAGTGTTAAAATAGCTCCTTATTAGTTTATGTCCTTTCTGCAGCTTGGAAGTATAAATCATATCCACTTTTGTGTTATTAAACACATTCTGCCTAACTCTTCCTTTTGTGTTTCATGGAGAAGGACGATAATACTGCGACTGAACGAGAGCGTGATGACAAAATGTTCTCTTCATAAGACTGAAGTCTTTAAGGGTCGTTCAGGGGGACGGAGGGCTTATGTCCACACACCCGCGATCTTTGACCCCTTTTATCTGCAATACAAATGATTTGGTGGTGTATCTTCTCAAGGTCAATCCATAACTAATCCCTGTGGGACTTATGGAGTATACAGTAATACACCGTAAACAACTGATCACATTAAGATAAGTGATCTCATTGTCATGAGTTCCATTGTTAATACTGTTGTTTTTAGAATAGAATAGAATAGAACATAATAGAATAGAATAGAACAGAATAGAATAGATCAGAATAGAATAGAATAGAACATAATAGAATAGAATAGAACAGAATAGAATATAACAATATAACAGAATATAATAGAATATAACAGAATAGAACTTAATAGAATAGATCAGAATAGAATAGAACATAATAGAATAGATCAGAATAGAATAGAACATAATAGAATAGATCAGAATAGAACAGAATAGAATAGAAAAGAACAGAATATAACAATAGAATAGAACAGAATAGAATATAATAGAATATAACAGAATAGAATAGAACATAATAGAATAGATCAGAATAGAATATAACAGAATAGAATAGAACAGAACAATAGAATAGAATAGAACAATAGAATATAACAGAATAGAATAGAATATAACAGAATAGAATATAACAATAGAATAGAACCGAACAGAATAGAATAGAACAGAATAGAATATATAAAAATAGAATAGAACAGAATAGAATATAACAATAGAACAGAATAGAATATAATAGAATAGAACAGAATAGAATAGAATAGAACAGAACAGAACAGAATGAACAACATAATAGAATATAACAGAATAGAATAGAACAGAACAGAATGAACAGAACAGAATAGAATAGAACAGAATAGAATAGAATCTTTATTGTCCACTGAGGTGGAAATTCGTCTGATTTGGGATTTTTGTTATGACGTTATCTGTCTGATTCAGACTGTAGATTCACTTGCATGCACATGTTATGATTACCGCAGCTGAAATATCTCACTATGAACACTGTGAATACACAAACACCATGTTTTGAGATAGACTCACACTGTATTTATGTTACTGAAGATTGTGTTTTCAGTGATTATGTGTTGCTGCAGTTGTCTCTCAAATGCATGCTGTTGTTTGTTATGATCATATTCAGCAAAAACATGACGTGAATGGTCAGGGCGCATTATGAGTATGTTACTGTAGTACTGTAAATGCAGTATGGTATAGAGTAGGGCTTTTTGTAGTCAACAAGTGCTTGGTCATGGTGCTCTTCGTCGTTTATTTGATTATTTCAATGAAATTAATGTACTAAATTTTTGTTTGATAATGTTTTTTATTTAATCTTTTGTATTTCTAGGGGATTTTATGGTACTATTTCCACTGTATTTATAATCCATTTATTCACTTTTTGAGCATAGACCTGAAAATAAAATTCTAACTTAAACTGTGGTGAATCTTGAATGCTTTAGAGCGACAGACTGAAGTTTGATCTCTTTTCACAGACGACACTTGGCAGATGATTGCTGAAGTGAGAAAAGTTTGAAAAAGTGAACTTAAAAAAATTAATGAATTTTACGTTTATTGGTATGAAAAATGCACAAAAATGTACATTTTTTTGCGTTATTTAAAACACGTTTTACTCTAAAACTGCAAGAAAATCAAAGCCATAAATCTAAACAAGTTGTTCTAAATTTGAGGTTGATATCTCAAAAAAAGATCTTTCAGTGAGAGTGTGTTTGGCTGCAGTACCAAACGCTTCCACTAGAGGAAATGCGTCTCCCATTCATTTCCAATGCGTTATTTCTGACCGCGAGGAGCTCAAGTGGGACTATTTTTTACAGGACCATTAAACCTTTTCGAATCATGCCCATCATTTTTATGTTCACACAACAAGTGCCAAATCATTTACGAAGTTTTGTACCATTCCAATTAAGTACATTTATTTTATTTAAAAACAAAATTTTGAATAAGTCAAAAATAGCCGAAGAGCACCAGATTGTTAAGCTGCCTAGTTGCACGTTTATGATATTAATGTAATTACTTGAATATATAGTGGTGGTGGGCATTCAAAAATGTTCTGAGTTTCAGAGCTGAGAAAGAGTATGAAATGTAACATTGTTCTTCATTACAGAGAAATACTGAACCATAATAATGAGCCTTTAAAACATAAATTAAGCACTCAAGCGCACACATAAAGCCTGCTGCAGTGTACCGGCAAAAAATAATGACTGCGTCTAAAAAACAGCAAGCAGACTGTCTGAACATCTTAACTGTTATTAATAAACGTATGTTTTCTGAGTCAGTGTCAGCCGAATATGAAGCTGTCGACTCACACTCGTCCTCTCGCTATAGCAGATTCGCTTAGAGAGAAATGCCCGTTAAGTTAAACGTGTCATGCCAATCTCTGGGATCGTTCTCCTTTGTCCTCGTTCTCTCGCTCCTCCACTGTCGTCCAAACCAAGAACGTAACGGCTTTATATAGCACTCAAGCTCTATTTTCTAAGTGAACCACGGGATGTGGGCAATGGGTAAATGAATTCAATGGTAGTGTTTTCCGAATGAAACACAAGAGCTGTGCATTATGAGAGATGTGTTTAATGTAGAGAGCTGTGTTTATCTCAAACTGAGTATAGAGAAGATAATGTGCTTGAAAGGTTTCACTGAGTGTGCCTCTCAACTGACCATTTTTAGTGTGTAAGCAACATTAAAAACTGTAATTATCAATCCCAGATCATAAAACAATATACCCCACGACTGTCCGCCTCTCTTTCCATTGTTCTGGGAAAGTTTGAACAAAACTTGCAGCAAACCGCAGTAAAGTCAACTCAGCAGCAAATATCTGCTTGATCACTGCCAAAAACTGAAGCCCACAAATACTGTGTACATAGTTTGCTTCTCAGAAATGATGACAAACAAAGAGCTTCGGAGCGTAACTGTGTTTGCCCACAGTGATGATGCAAAAGCTTGACCACTGCTGGTCTCGGTGTGGCTAACGTGAACAGTGCTGCCATGTCCGCTCACTGGGACTGAGCTCGCCAGAGACGCCCTGGGCCCGCCACACAGGAGCAGCCACTGACGCTCGGCATTACAATTCCCACATCCTGGAATCGCTCATTTACACGTTAAACTAGCTAAACGTTCACTACAGCATTAATCTCACAAGAATGCACCATAGTGCTAACGGTTTCCACCAAATTACATAATGACTACATGATATGTGCAGCTTGTTCAGGAGAGGTCAGTGATTACACGTACAATCCCAGAATCCCACACACTTACAACTGAACACTCTAAAAAACACTGGGTTTAAAACAACCCAATTTGAGTTGTTTCAACCCAAGGGCTGGGTAAATATAGGGACAGAACACATGTTGGGTTCATTTTACCCAGCAGATTGGGTTGTGTATTTAACCCAGCATACTGGGTTGATTCATTTTTACTACAGTACTAGCTTTTTTTTATTCTTTTTTTTTTTTTACTTCATACATGAAGTAATGTTTATGGATTAACCTAAATCCTCTACACTTTTTTTTATTTTTTTAAATACTCGATATATGCTGCACTTTTTTGAATAAAATCATTAAATGTTATGCAAGGCATCAGGTGTTTCCATCACGCGAAAAGATCAACGCGCCACTCGTTTAGGTGACTCACATCGCGCCACTGTATGTTGCTTTGCTTAAAATTATATGATTTATAGAATAATAGCGAATTTATAGATAAAATAAAATGTACACAAACCTCTATTTTACCGAAGACATGCAACCATTTGACGGAGCTGCGCTGCTCTCTCCTGAAGAGGTCGCAAAAAGCCTGTGATAAATAACTCAACCCCTGGAGTGTTACATCTGACCCAGGATCTGGGTTACACACAAACTACCCAAACATTGAGAAAATAACCCAAAAAATGTACCCAAAAGGCTTAACCCAGGATTTGGGTACAAAAAATAGCCCAAGTTTGTTTAGAGTGAAGGAAGGACCTGAGAATCTAGAGACCAAAATATGATCATAAATTCACATTTCCTTCAGAAATGTATAAATCTATATGTTACGAACTGAACATGGCATCCCCTTGAAACTTTCAAAAGTTTCAGTCTTTTTGTCCCTTAACACAGTTTTGTTGTAGTAACAATCACTGTAGCACTTACAATACATTATTATGTGGTTACCATGGTACATTGTTAGTGAGGCTAATCTAATATAAATCAGTATGTGGGTAGTTGTCATGTGATCACTGTCATGTTGAAGACTCTTAGTTTGTATTTCCTTTCCTCGTTGTTGCATTCTTCTCAATTCTTCCTGTTTAATCTGTTCCCTCGGCACTGGCTGTGTGCCAGTGAAAAATTGGTCTGTTCATCAGATTCATATGTAGTGCTACAAATACGTTTTAGTCTGTAAAGTTGACTAATCTGCATTTGAGAGGGGTTGGATGACGATCTATTCCTAATATCGTGTTTTCATCCATAGGTTTTCGATACTTGGATGTGTGCAATAAACCATCTATCTTAGTCATCTTAACATCCAAAAATTAATTTTACAAATCAAACATGTTTAATATTTAGCATTGATCAAACTTGTTGATCGACGGTGACAGAGAATTAATTGTTTAAATAGTAGTTGGAGATGTTGGCTAGCCTCACACACTGAAGAAAGCGTGTAAAAATGTGTAAAATAAAAAAATAAAATTGAATTTTTAAGCCTTTAAAACATTTTTAAGAAACAGGATGAGTCAAAATGATAAATTATTATTTATTTGATCTTTTATTTTAAAAGACTGACTTGCAAGAATTGCGAGTTTAAATCTCATAATTCTTTATGACACACAATTGCGACTTTATATCATGCAATTCTGACCTTATATCACACAGTTGCGTGTTATAAAGTCAGAATTGCGAGATATAAACATGCAATTCTTGAACTCTGTCATGGAAACTATCTATAAACCTCGATTAAACCATTTAATAATCAAGTTAAAAGGAATGTGTGATATTACGCTGTACCCACATTGAACCAGCGGATTGGAAAACGGATGGATGGAGGATTCAGCTGCGGCTCATTCAGTGCAACCGTCGCAGTGCATTATGGGTATTCTCTAGCCGCTGAGCATACATCGGTTGTACACTCGTTATTGCGGTGCATTGTGGGATTGAATGAGTGCACTCAATAACGTCCACTATGGTTTCGGACACCACTACACACGGCTGTCTCCTCTATAGTGCCATATTTAAGGGTATAGGGGGCGATTTCAGACACAGCCATTGTTTACCCGTGTCATGTTTAGTTCCTCGTTCACTCGGCGTATTTATACCTTTGTTTGTCAGATGTCCCTTGTACTAATTACTTCAGTGTATAATTACACCTTTGGCAAGACTTGTGCAAACTAGGCCAATTAGAAGCAATTACGTGTCATTCTCCTTTTTTGTATTATACACACATAAGTATTATTACAATCCATTAAATAATTATCCTACATTATAAAACTGACCATAGATCAGTTAAAGCGTTAGACTCTTGTTAATGTCTTCATCAGACCAACGCCCTTTAGCGGGAAAACATTAGAAGTTTTCAAAACCAAGGTCCGAAACAGAACGACGTAACAAAGTTATGACGTTTGTGAAGTGCACATCACCAGTCCCTTGTTGCTTATTATTGTACCATGTCTTGTAGATTTGACTGGTATACTGTGATTTTTTCCGGTTCTGGCTGCTGAGATCTGGTTTTCTTTAATAAATAAGCTGCATTTAGAGTCACGCCTCAACTATTCCTCTACCACACGTTACAATCACATTATTAGTTCTACCATTCGTCTGAGGAAACATTGCTATAAATGATAACTTAATGAGGTACGACTCAAAATATAACAGTGTGCAAATCTGCAGAAACCGTGTTTGTTTTAGTATTAATGGGTCAGGCAGAGTCAGCAGCCTATTCATAAAATCATAAAGTCACACAGTGCCAAGCTGGATATCTCCTGCTCTCTTAAGCCTAAATACAGTAAACTCAATATTAGTTGAGGTGTTTCCTTGAAAAGACATAAATGCGCGGTGTCATTCAAACACAGGGAGTGCAAAACCCTGGCGTATTTATACTCTGTGTATTTTTCTCGTTTTCTTCCTGGACTGCCTCCAGCGCTGTTTAACAAAAAGAAGACTGTTTTGAATGAAATGCTATAAATTAGAATATCTCCGCTTCCCCCCTTGACTCTAATGTTTACTTTGGTGGCTGGGAGTCAAGCCAATGGAGAAGGAATAGTTTTCAGAAATAATTGTGAGGCACAGACTAATTACTTGTGATCCGCCTCTGGGGAAAGCTTAATCCCGATTCATGCTCGGTATCTTGATAGAGTGGAAAAGACGATCGTCTTTCCTGCCAGTTATTGTGTGTTGTTGCCAGCCAGCCTCACAATCGGCGATCTGTTTGGCGTAATTGAGGAACACCTCGCAGCGATGACGAACCTCTGTATCTCTGCATTGTGCTCCGCTTCAATTCAATATTCTCAGAGCAGTGTAAGCCAGCTATGAACGGCACCAGGATGATATACATCCGATTGGATTAGACTCAGGAATGCCGTCCTCAAGAACAGCTGCTGACTGCTGGCGACTCTCTTGAGGAAGTAGCCGTTGACGTTTAGCGAATGAGGTCAGACTTGTGTGACCCCGTGACATAAAGCCACGTGTGTATCTTGACAGGGGATCTTGTTTTCATTAGCTCTGGCCATGAAACTGAATCTATCAGATGCGTTCTCGGAATAAATGTGAATTAAGCAGGAGTGAGAATGTATTCGCTGTCCGCATATTCTGTTTTAACTGGCCAAATCAGGTGACCAGTCACACCCAGATGCTAATGATATTTGTTATGACACTCTGAGGGGTGAATTCACAAGTTTCATCCCAGGCTCATTGGAAAAATTTCTGTTAAATGATATTAGGTTGCTTCTTGTACTTGCGCTTTCAAAGTGACCTGTGCAGTGAGTGGCGTTAAAAGCCTAAAGAGATGAATGTGAATCTGGCATCGCTTTATTGTGTTGGTTGCATGGCTTGCGTAGGCTAGTCAGGTAGTCAACTACTTCAACTAGTTTGAGGCCATTGAGAACTCAAGCACTCAATCATGACAAAACAACGTGCTTGTTTTTCTTAAACTGCGACCAAAGAGAGTTTATGGCAGGAGGACGAGGACGGTGAATAGATCACATTCATGTTTTTCTTTTTTTTACAAAATATATAAGTAGGGTTGGGTGTCATTTGAATTTTAATGATTGTGATTCCAATTCTGCTTATCGATTCCAATTCTTATACATTTTCCAATTTCAATTCCAATGAGGTAAAAAAAAAAACGCTTAGATATCATTCACATTTATTCTAAGTCTTAATGCAAAACATTGAATTGTAGGTGAATGCCATGAACAAAAATCAACAGGCTAAAGCGTTTGCCTGTGCTTTAAAAATAGCATAGCGAAAACAACTAGTTTTCAAGCATTATTATAGACAACTAAACACTCAGTAATTAAAAAAGAACAAATGAACAAATAAGCAATCGTGCAAATAATCACAACTGAACAAAGATACGACTGATATAAACACTGCTTTAAGATTTTCAGGTATGCAGGTTCAGAAACTAATCAAATGTAAAATAGCACTGCACTTTATGAATAAACTATACATTACAAATATAGTTATTCCGTCAAGAACAGCAAGTTGAATGGTTGCACTTGAATGGTTCAAAGTCACATTAAAACGCACACAAAGGAATTGATAAGAGGAATCACAAGTATCCGATTCCTGACCTTAAGAATCCGATTCCAGAATTGGGAATTGGATTCTCGATTCCCAACCCTACATAAGAGACGTAGTTGCTGCCAACATTGGGCTGTCAACTAACAAACACTCATTGACGCAATTTTATTTTTATTTTTTAAACAATAATATAAAGCACAAATACTGGAGTATTGTTTTAACAAGTAGCCGACTAGGAGAAATCAGTGCAACCACTAGTCGGTTGTTGTATGTATCTCAACAGTTCGGAAATGAAATGGGTTAAAAGGTTAAAGCTTTGAAAATAACGTACCGTCTACACTAAACCC
Organism: Rutilus rutilus; assembly: GCF_951802725.1. NCBI lineage: Eukaryota > Metazoa > Chordata > Actinopteri > Cypriniformes > Leuciscidae > Rutilus > Rutilus rutilus. The sequence continues at coordinate 41,218,108 of NC_140214.1, read as the reverse complement.
TAAACAAGACAGTGTAAACTAAAGCAAATGGGAGATAACACAGCATTACTAAAGCAACCAGGCCGTTGTTGCTTGCTTCTGCTAAATCAATAATGAATGGCTATGCTCTTCTTGATTTTGTAATTTCATCTGCATATTAACTTTTGTGCATTTGTAGTCAGTCCTCTAATTGTGTGTCTGTGGAAAACAGTGATCTGCGACATTCTAGTTGAATATCAACGGTTTTATGTCAGTTTTTTAATGGTGGATTCGGGGACATTGTGGACATTTAGATGTTTTTACTAGTGCTATTATTTTAAAATGTAATACATATTGTATCCCATGTTATTCATTCTGTAATTCCTTGAGTTAGATGTACATTTCAGACATTCAAAACTTTTAGGCTAATTCGCTGAATTCACAGCGTTGCTATTAGAACATATCCTACATTAAAATATGGACGATTAAATATTATTTTAAATATAAAAGAATAAGATAACATTCCAGATAAATAATTTAATTGGGGATTTTCTTTGTCTGTCATCGGTTATTGCAGTATTCAACTAAATTTATGTAGAATAGTTGATTTAAAAAAAAAGAAAGTTGATTGGAACAAAGAAAAATTGCGCATTGGCTGATGTACAGTGTTCTTAAGGTGGATTTCTTCCCCTAAATCTTGTATCTGTTTTCTACTTTGCGAACTGTAGATGTGTTTGAATGTGTTGTCCTGTTTCTCACTGGGACTTGCCTCTGCATAACATTAAACCAGTACTGAGCAAATTTATATCTTGGTCTTCTTTCCTGCCCGCTTGGATTGGATTCTGGAATATTCTATATTGGCCCATCCAGAACACCAAACAAGTTGTGTCTTTCCCATATTTACTTGTGGCAAAATGTTGTTCCATTTGTGGTTGTTTACTGTGCGTAGCCATAAATGTCTCTCCTCTGTACACCCTTTCAGTGCCCAAAATATGACTTCCCTTCACCTCCTTACTTGAGAAAAGAGAAAATATTGATGGATAGAATATTATGTTTACAGATGCTGCCAGTCGGTGGGGTCAGATGTTTCGGCGTCAGAAATGCCCAGTCTGGCGTGGAGGTGGAAAAACAGGGCTAGAAAGGATGATGTGATTGAGACTGTGATTGCCACTATGAAGCAGACAATTTGGGTTGGCTGACTTCAATTTACTTTGGATGAGTCACATGCTTGTCTGTCTCTACTACTCAAGCTGACAGGAGGAAGTTAGTGGTGATTTTCTTCACTGAAAACCCTCTTAAGGAAACCTTACTGTCTACTGTCTCAGAAGGGTTAACTTTTTCAACCCCTCCCTTCAAACATCTGACTTACATTTTTTCACTTAACTTAACTCTTTCCCCGCCATTTACACGTTTTACGGCAATCCGTGTTTTCACTGTCATGCGGTAGGGGGGCGCTGTTACACATCTTCTGAAAGAGTGCAGCATTCTTGAGTTGCAAAAACAAGCAAAGAAGAAGATCTGCGTAAACCAGAAGAAGTGGATAGACAGCTTTTCTAGTAGCTAACTACTTTTTCCAGCAAGTACGGGTTTAGCGCGACCAAAAGCTTTGACGAATCTGCAATTAACTGAAGCAGCACAGCATCTTCTTATTAATCACAAACTAAAATTGTGCAGTTTATATCACACATCTTGCTTATTCACCGAGATCGTCTGGCGATTATGTAAAAGACGTGGGTTCACTGGGTTGATATTTTACATAAATCGACAAGTAAAGGTTACACTTTCATAATGTGATTTATGCGAACCAAAGATTAAAACAATGTCTGTGTGGAAGACTTCAAGCACATACAGGTGAAACATAGCCTTTTTAAATTGATTCATTGTCCTGCTTTATTGCAGTCTATATCAAATGTCAAATATCTTTTTTTGGAGGGAACAGGCCTTTAGAGATTTTATGAAATGCATGATATTTCAGCTATTTCAACACATTCCACTCAGGTCCGTCTTTCTCGTCCAAGGATTTCTGCTGTGCTCTTTTATCACGCCTTTATCGTCTCTGGTTTTTCTACCTCTGCCTTTCTGGAAATAAAATAAAAATGGCTGTGAGACGCTGGTCTCATTATCATATCCAAACATGGCAGTGCACAGTAGAGTTGAGAGTCACTCGACCACTCGGTCGTAAGATAAAAGACATGCTATTCATTTCATTAATTTGGGATTTTGGCCTGGCCATTTGGAAAATATTGTGATTTAATTTAATGAAATCCTGCCTGGCTACTGTGCTTATATAAGTGTGAAATGTTGACTGCCGTGTACCGTGAAAGGTAAATGTTTTTAGACACAAAAAGAAAATGTTGATTTAATGCCTAAATTAGTGCTAGTGCATTCGACTCAAACTACTGGACATTTTCATATTTATCCATCTTGATTAATGTCAGTCTGACTTCCAACTACATTTCTTCATGGATGTCAAATATCAGGTTGCAAATGGACACCCATAGTAATCCAATTCATTATATTCATAAGAAAACAAGCTAAACTGTCTCAGTGAATAGACAATATGCAATATTAACTCATGGTTGTCTGACATTACTGACTGTGTGTCATTTCTGTGTCACCAAATGTTACAACTACATATTCTAATGCTTGCATTGCAACAAAATAGCAGTTTCAAGTGCATTTGTTGACTGAAGAAACCCCATTGGTCGAGCCAGTTTTGCGGTGTGGGGTCCATCACTCCACAAAGCCTCAGTGTTTAGACCGTTCAGGAGAAATCAGCCGACGAACGACTTGCTTCCCGTCTCTGCGTTTTATGCTTAGATAAAAGAAGGTACTGTAACATCCAAAAAATGACATACCATATACCTGTGAAGAATGAAAACAAGCCTGCCTTATAATGAAATATTCACTCTTGAATCCTGTTGCGACCTTCAGCACTTTTCTATTTAAAGGGGTGGTTGATTATGATTTGACTTTTCTAACTGTAGTTAGTGTGTAATGTTGCTGTTTGAGCATAAACGACATCTGCAAAGTTACAGCGCTCAAAGTTCAGAGCAAAGGGAGATATTTGCTTTTAAATAAATCACTGTTTAAGGACTACAACAAACGGCTGGTAGAGACTACACAACATTCCTCCCGGGTTAGTGACATCACCAACCCTAAAATTTACATAAACCCCGCCCCCGGAACACGATTTATAGATTATCATGCCAGAATATGCTAATCAGTGACTAGAAGATAACTACACATCAGCTACATAAATTCACCAACTAACCATTCAGAAATGTCCTGTTGCTTCTACATGTTGTCACTTCTTCTCGAGTCTCTCCATCTTTGTCTGACTCTGGTTTGAACATAAAAGGCTAAAAGTTTAAGTGAGGTGTATGTTCCTGTAGATAGATGCCACAAGGCTTTACTGCTGATCATACTGAAATGGGATCCTCCAATCGGAGAAGTTGCCGTCTCCGTGAAAATGAAACATGCTGCTTTTCAGTCGTGCCTTGATTCTTAACTGTAGGGTTTTAAAATGCCACTGTAGGAAAAATACATCCGAAACTGATACTTGAGGTCAGAAATTCTCGTCAGAAATTTTTGCACGTTAAAAAATAAATACTCACGTTTACACACTGCCTCCGAAACTTTCATCCGTCATAAAATAAATCGATTTTCCTTGTTTTTCGCATCCGTAGCAAGCATTTTGAGAGGTGTTTGACAATTCAGAGCCACTGAATCACGAACACGAAACAACGCATATGAAAATTTCAGACTCGGCGGGCAAGGACCTTTACTTTGAGGCCGTTAAGTATGTTGTGCATCTATATAGTATGAATATGGGTAGGATGAATGAAATTTGGACGTATTTTGTCACTGTCAGATGACCTACCAGAATCAGTTGTGCCGTTCACAACTCGTCTCCCGTGGCCTTATAGGATAGGAAAGTGTTCATCAGATGCACACTTCAGTATCTCATTGGAAATAGTAAGTCAGTCAAGCAAGTGCCATTGAGAACTGAATGCTGAGCACATATAAAAAGCAGCTTTACAGTAATAACAGGAAAATAATGTAACAAAGTTTGTTTCTAGAAGAAAATAGTGTCACAGTCCAGCTTAAGTAAGTTCAGTGATGTTCATTTTTGTTGCAAAAAAAAAAGTAAGTCAGCCAAGCAAGTGCGATTGATTGATATGAATGTGAACTGTATGCTGAGCACAGATCTAATGTACGGCAGGGTTAGTAAGAGTGCTGTGCTAGTATGCATGTTAAACAACCAGTGAATGCTTACAAATAAAGAAACTGCAGTCAGGTCTATCAAACACCTTCCCTGAGACGGAGATCAATATCCTGAGATCTCAACAGTGACTGGAGCTCAGCTGGATGTAATCAAGCTCTTAGCGAACGCAAGGTCCATTTTCTCTGTGTGAATGCAAGAAATATTAATTCCATCTTATAAGCAGTGAAACCGACAAGCTACGTACTATAATCTCTAAAGGCCTGATGTGGCTGTTTTTCATCTATAAATAGCACGCATGCTTTGGGTAAATGAGGATGATGATAGTAAATCGGTGGTTCTCATATAACCGTAGCTTGTTCAGGAACAGAACGTCTAATTATGGCTGTGAGCGACTCTTCCAGCTCGGATGTGTTTTATTCTTTAAGATATGGATTTTTGGACATTGTAAGGCAAGCAAAATCCGAGTGCTGTTAATGGGAAAGCATTTCTATGTAACAAGAGTTGGCAGTTATTAGTTAGCATTAAAGAAGGAAATAAAATATAGAGGTTGAAAAAATAAATAAACAATGAACTCTTGTTTCCAGTGAATAACTGAATACACTATCCCAAACATGGGATTTAACATAAGGAAAACTGCTTCAAGACCATTAGCTTAAAGAGTCCCTGAAACGCCTCCATTGTAGTCTTGAGTTTCTTCCGGGAACGAACACGTCACAATATTCCTCATTATAATAATTAATGCGCAGAGTAAAGGGGCGGGGCCTGGTTGAGTTAGTTAGTAGTGTGTTAAACTGGCGGTTATGGTAAGGGGCGGGACATTTCCCAAACACACTCGAAGCGCTCGACCAACCACAACACATCGATCCAGCCGACCAATCAGAGCAGAGAAACGCTGACTCGTTGAACTGCTGATAACGACTGAACTTGCGACCATAGTTGGCTAACGATGCTTTCGGGAAACACACTGACAGACTGGGATGCAACAATGTCAAATATGCATGAAAGCATGAACAACTATTCTAGTAGAGCCCAAAAATTCCAGGTTTCCCAGTGGATAACTGTGCGCATAACTGGAAATGGTGGCATTTCCGGCATGCTGTAACAGTAGAGAGGAAAGGAAATTAAAGAGATAAAGGGGAAATAATGTAAGCCAAATTCAAAGTCACACCTGCATTGGCTTCACTGCTCAACGTGGACAAAGCATGCCTGAGATTTTACATGAACTTATCCAGCTTATTCCCGACGAGCTGACTGCGTGTTGAATGATGGGTCGCACTTCCGGTTTGGGGAACTTCCATTCAAAAAGACTGAAACGAATCAGTTAAAATCACAAGGTTGCCCTAAAAATAAAGCTGATCCGTCAGTTTTCCTTCATGTTTTATTCATTTCAGACATCATGAGAATAACATGACACTTGGTATTTTAACGTGACAAGAATATCTACGGCAAGATCCCCTTTCAGTCACTGCATTCTTTTCCTCGTGATTATTTTCTTTTTTTCCCTTTGCATTCCTCTGTAATAGTATGAAAAAGGACAACATGTACTGCACATTTGTGGTCTGTTCTCCCGATTTAATTTATGATACATTCCCATTAATAATTCACTGGAATGCACGAAGAATCTCTCGTTATTCTCCTCTTTCCAGGTTTGTTTTCACAGGTAAATACAATTTATTATCAGTCAAAATGACGGAAATCACTTTGAAATAGTATCATTCATTGCTGAGGTAAATGAACATTTTTGATTAAGGCAACATATGTTACATAATACAGATATATATTACTACAGCGATATTTGGTGCTTTTGGGGTTATTCATGATGTTGAAAGTACCTTGTTGATGTTTTTACACTTTTAAATGTCCTTTTAATGTTCGATGGTTGAAGGGTGAGTAGAATAATGTCATCTCATTGTACCCAGTTTTAAAAAATATATATGATTGGGTCAGCAAGCCTTTCCCCATATTAAGTTAGGAAGTTACACCCATATTTCGTGCAAAGCATCATGGGGTGTAGGAATAAGGTGGATAATTGGATATAAGAATATCACATAAGAATATTACATACAGCACTTTCATAAACCAAAAGCCCAACTGAGATAGAAAATGCAGAACCTGTAGAGATTGTTAGATTGACTCTCCACAGCCGGAATATTGGATCCCGTCTCTTTACATGATCCTGTCAGAAAAAAAAAAAATATATATATATATATTTTTTGTATTAGAGATTTTTATCTGATTCACAAAATCAGTGAACAAACCTGTATTAAGGTATATTTTCAGCCTGAGGGGAAGAGCAATAAACAGGGTTTATTGAATAATCTTAGTTGTGTAAATGCTTCATTGCTTAGACTTCATCTGAACTTCATCTCGACTTCGTCTGGCCAGAACAAATCCAACAAGTGTTATCATACCAAAGCAAAAGCAATGGAAAGTTACTGCTTCTCAACATTGTCCTAAAAAACCTTGAAAGAGACTTTTCTCTGATCTCTTATGAAGACAAACATCCCTTCGAACCACACTATCATAAGATTAAACAACAATAGCAAGCATTGCAAGGAAAATAAAAGAATAAAGATGAACAATTAGAGGATTAAATTGATATTCAATTATAAACAATTATGATTAAATTATTATAAATGAATTAAAAGGATAAAGAAAACACAACACAGATGTATGCTATCTTGAAGCCACACACACACACACACACACACACACACACACACACACACACACACACACACACACACACACACACACACACAAAGAACATTGTTCTTTTTGTTTACTTGGCAAAAGCTTTTGTGAGCGTGGAATATGCACTGATATTAAAGTGAAAAAATAGCTGAATATCTTAGAGTTGGTTCTGTGTTTGTCTCCCTGATATATTAGACTGTCTGTTTATCACTAGAGATACAAAATGTGTGCATCGCTCAGAAAATGTACATATAGTGAACTCAAAAACTATATGTTCATTAAAGCCAGGCTTAATATTCCACCCATTGTTCCCTTTTTCAAACTGCTAGTCTTGTGTATGACCATTAGTTAGACGATAATATATCAAACCAAGTGGAATCTGCAAGACAATGATGCTAGAGCTATCTATCTATCTATCTATCTATCTATCTATCTATCTATCTATCTATCTGTCTGTCTGTCTGTCTGTCTGTCTGTCTGTCTATCTATCTATCTATCTATCTATCTATCTGTCTGTCTGTCTGTGTATCTATCTATCTGTCTGTCTGTCTGTCTGTCTGTTATTATCTGTATGTATGCATGAATCTATAATGATATATTTTAAGGAATGAAAAAAGCTTTGATAGTGCTTTTAATATCAAATCAAATATTTGTGAATGTAGCGTGATGCTGGGGTAGCATTGTTTTTATGCAATGCATTTTTATTTAATAAGTGATACTACATACTACATAAAATTATTAGTTAGAAATTAGTTATACTATTTAATGTCTTATAAAATAATTAGTAAATGTAAAAATTCAGAGCATTTATCTCAGTGAATTAATTACACTGAAGAGCTTGACATATATAGAGGCTGTTTTATGGTTAAAAAACAATATGCCCTAATAAAGATCAATAATACCCATGGTAATCAACTCTATATTAATCTTTGTTATATATTTTGTGTGTCTGTACAGGTTGATGCTGATGATGTCCTCACGAAAGAGGAACAACTCTATGTTCTGTTCAACGCAAGGCGGATATGCGAGCTGGCGATTAAGTCCAAACATAAAACTGGTAAGTTATAAATGTTGTAATCTTTAAAAAAACTGAGAACACGCAGAGGAAGAAATCCTGTTATCTTAACGCTCAGGTCAGCTGGGCATGGCTGAAATGACACCTTTGATGGACGTACAGTAGGAGTTGTGGACACATGTGTCTCCGCTTGGAGGTCTCAGGTGCTTGAGTGTGACTCTGCGCTACGCCACATCCAATCAGGCTGATGCTAAAACGAACTGGCATTGATTAAGCTGGATCTCTCAGCAACACTCCATCAGTCAGTGCCAAAGCCAACAGAATCCATTAGTTTCTATTACACTGGCCTGACACTTTGTTATTTAAAATATTTAAAATAAATAAGCAGCTGTCTGTCAGCTCCCTGTTTTAAAAAAGCACATGTTTTAGTCTTAGACTCCAGGGTGTAGATTTGGTTTGAACACGGCGGGGGTTGAAGTGTGCAGCAGTTTAGTGGCGTCCCGGGTCATTCTCCCTTGTGAAATGAAATATATATTTTTATTTTTTGGTAAAAATATATTTTGTGTGTGTGTGTGTGTGTGTGGTATCATACTTATAACCTACACGCAAATCTGATTACTAAAAGTAATGATAAGTAACATAATTCCTTGTTTGGATAGGATACACAGATATTAAGTGTTTTATGTGATTTCAGCATCTGAAACCTTTTCAACTGGACAGGATTTTTTTTCTTCAGAGCGCCATGGGAAGTCAAACTTCACCTTACATCTGAAATTGCTAATTTCCTGCTCTTAACAGGTTCTCATTTCATCTGGCTCTGAATGATTTATGTAATATTTTTGGATATCAGAAAGCCAGGTTTTTCCTTATATCAATCATCATTAGAACAGAAAGCCTTTTACACAGAGAGAAAAGTAGCCATGTCCAAAATTCATGAAGTTCCAGACTTTAACTCTCTTGATTCTACTCTGCACTTGCCCTTATAAAAATGTATTCAAACGGGTTGCGATTGGTATGTGAGAATTGCAACAGCTGCTCTGCCTCGCTGCGTGGGTATATGAGGAGCCAAGCCGGGACCCGGCCGCCCAGCGCTGTTCAGGGAACGAGGGTTACATACATAACCGAGACCGTTCCATTTCAGTCGGTCACGTTCGACGCCACATCGGTAGTGACCAACGAATAGGAATCCCTACCAAAGCGCCACAGATGCTGCCTCTTCCAGCGCCCTGTGAAAGCCTCCTGATACCTCTATGCAGATGGGGCGAAGGAAAGGACAGGGCTTACACATAGAATGTCCATCACTGCTGTTCCGCATGACCCACTCAGTGACCCAACACTGAGGAACACTGGGAAAGCGTGCCCTTTCCACTGGAAAAGAAACGCTGCGGAAGCCACACTAACCCACTAGGGCCGAATTACATATGGCATGTCTCTGGGGTGGCTCAGCCTGATTAGGGTGGCACTACACCTAGCAGAGATGGCAGAGTCCGCTGGGAACGATACTGGCTTCTGTTTAGGAGCTATACCGTGGAAATATACACATATGAGATCCCCTCAGGGTCACACATATGGGCACCCAGCCTACCACCAGTTCTCATGGATACATCGAGTGCAGGCCCGCCACGTCCGGCTAACGAGGGTGATGGAGGAACTCAACAGGGTTTGCTCGTAGGAACTCTCTGAAGCAATATGGGCACATGCACTGGCTGAGCAAGCTGACACTAGCCAGGGTCCCTCAGTGCCTTCTACCCATTTGAGGTGAGAACACAGGATGATACTGGCTCTACACGAAGGCTATAAAATCGAACGTAAGTGTTACGTGTCACCCAGCCCGCAGCTTTACAGATAACAGTCAGCCAGGTGCCACGTGCCAGAGCCCAGGTGGATGCAACACTCCTAGTAGAGTGAGCACACAACCTGAGTGGACAAGGCACGCCCTGGGTTTGGTACGCCAAGGCGATGGCATCCACTAACCAGTGGGCCATCCTCTGCTTGGAGACAGCCTTTCCCTTCTACTGGCCTCCATAACAGACGAAGAGCTGGTCTGAGGTCATGAAGCTTCGCGTTTGGTCCACGTACAGTCGCAGAGCATGGACAGGTCACAGCAAAGCTAGGGCTGGGTCTGCCTCCTCCAAGGGCAGCACTTCCTAGTCCTTGAAGGGAGTGGGGGGGAACCTTGGGTACATATGTGGGCAAGGTCTCAAGATGGCATGGGAGTCATCCAGCCTGAATTCTATGCACGATTCGTCGACTGGAAATGCCTTCAGGTCCCCTACCCTCTTAATGAAAGCCAATGCAACCAGTAGCAACATCTTCATAGACAAGATTTTTAGCTCTGCTGACTGCAAAGGCTCAAATGGGGCATTCTGAAGTGCTCTGAGCAAATCCCAAGAGGGTATGGAGGAAGGGGAAGGTGGATTTAACCTCCTCGCTCCTCTAAGGAACCTGATGACCAGGTTGTGCTTTTCGACCGACTTGCCTTCTATTGGATCGTGATAGGCAGAAATTTCGGCAGCATAGACTTTCAGGGTGGCCATCAACCACCGCAACGGTCGCAGTCTTTGCCCTGTAGCGTTTTTTTTAGGCGGCCCACTGTGATACATACTACTACCAACTCGAGGGAGTTGATGTGCCAATGCAGTTGCGGACCCGTCCAAATCCCTAAAACTGCATGCCCGTTGTATGTGGCACTCCAGCCTGTGGTAGAGGCATCCATGGAGACCACAGCATACCTGGACACTTGTTCTAGGGGCACTCCTGCCCGAAGAAACGAAGGGTCGACCATGGGCTAAAGGTTCGTCGACAGACCTGAGTGATTGTCACCCAGTGAGTCCATCTCAAGACTCGCTCGTGAAGCCAGTGCTGAAGCGGCCCAATATAAAGCCAACTGAGCGGCGTTACTGCGGCTGCCATATGACCCAGGATTCTCTGAAATAATTTAAGTAGGGCCGCTGTCCTGCCTTTGAACGAATTCAAGCAGTTCAACACTGACCGAACACACTCTTCTGTGAGGCTTGCTGTCTGGGCACCATGTCCCTGTGTACGCACAACTGATCTCGTGACTGTGCCATTATGAGCCAGTCGTCGAGATAGTTGAGGATGCGAACGTCACATTCTCTCAGGGGAACAAGGGCCCCCTCCGCAACTTTTGTGAAGACGCAAGGAGACAGGGACAACCCCAAGGGGAGGACTTTGTACTGATATGCTTGACCCTCGAATGCAGAAACGGTCGAGGGAAAATTGTAACATGAAAGAGCAGGAAGAGCAGAAAACAGGAGATGATTATAAAAAATGAGCAGGGTTTATTGAATAATCTTAGTTGTGTATATGCTTCAATGCTTAGACTTCATCTGAACTTCATCTCTACTTCGTCTGGACTTCGTTTGAACGTCGTCTGGCCAGAACAAATCCAACTAGTGTTAGCATACCAAAGCTAACAAGGAGAATTGAAACATGAAAAATCGGCCGTAACCTACCGCTTTTTCTTGGGTACAGTGAAGTAAGGGCTGTTAAACTATTAAGGGCTGTTGCACTGTCGCAGAACAAGCCGTTCTCAGATTTGGGGCAATGTGACGTACTTTTGCACAAGCCCCTCCCACGACTGTTGATTGACACTGCAGCTTTAGCGTAGACCCGCCCTGAGTGAGCTAAACACAGCTGTAGACTAGACTGGGTAAACCCAGCCCATTCTGTCGGCGATTTGATTTCGATTTGATTTTCATCAGGTCTAATTTCGCCCTGCAGCTCAGGCTGGAAACCTGTACATTCTTCTATCCTGCTTCCCTTACAAATCTGCGGGGACCAATCACAAACTGGCTTATCCACCTGACGTGCTATTGGCGGGTTTAACACGATTGGCTCTCGCACGACTGTTAATCCAATTCCTTTTAACCTCTCGATGATGCTGAATGGCTTCTTTAGTTTAGCAAACAAATCGCTCAAGTGGGTGTAAGTACCACTCACTTTCATGTTTGTTCTCGTTGTTACTCGAGGATGGATCAGTACCAACAGTTCGTGACCCAGCTCACGGTCTCCGGAGATAGGCCTAACGTTACTGATCACGGCAGAAATGAAAGTGAGAGCACACACTTTATGACAGCTCATTGAGTCGTTTTACGGATATAAAGTTTACCAGTTTATTAAGCACCCACTGAAAAGGTGTGTATTTGTTTACTGTTAGTTGTAACAAGTGTTTTGTGTACTTCGCTGTGTATGTTGATGATAATGAAAGGGAGAGAGAGAGAGAGTTTATGGATAAGACATTAATGCACAATTCTTATACTGTTTATTCAGCTCTTACAGAGATTCTCTGGAGTAAAACTAACGCTCATCTTTTGTGTGATGGACAATAAACTTCATTGAACTCTTCAGTACATTTTTGGCCATCATTCGGACGGGGTTTGCTACAGCAGGCTTGTACTAATAGTGGATAAAAGCAAGATGAAAAATAAGTTATAACCATAATTAAACTAGACTATACCTGTTCCATCTCCATACAGCATATATTCTCTGGCTCTGTGGGCATTATTGTCCGACTCCGGGTCGAAATGAACACCGCTACTGAGAGTTTCTGTTTTTGTCCTGATTGTCCTGACTCTGAGCACGAGCTCGTGCGGCTCCGCCCTCTGTGCCGGCGGCAACAGCTCATTTGCATTTAAAGGGATACACACTAAAACGGAAAACAGTGCGTTTTTTTTTCTGAGCCCCAAAAAGTGACAAATTAAACATGCTGTAAAAGCTGATCTGTTGAGTATTTTGAGCTAAAACTTCACAAACACACTCTGGGGACATCAGAGACTTATTTTACATCTTGTGAAAAGGGGCATAAAGGGGTTTTAAGTGATGACATAGTTGAATCATTTTTTTCTGTGTCTTATCTTTACTTAGTGACTTATGTTGTGATGTCTAAACGACACATTGGCATTGCAACATCAGAAAAGAAAAAACAGCAGCTGCTAAATGGAAAACAGCATAGCACAGCTCTGTGTAATCCCTTTTGGGTGATTTGCCACGTTAAATAGAGATCTGGGAATAGAAGAGTGTGTGAAAGGGTTATATTTTTATGGCAACCTCAGTTTCCTTTCACTGTGGTCACTTCAGTCCCTGGAGCACAGTCTCAAACGCTTTTAAATAACCTTTTCTGGTGGCCTATTGTCAAAGCCAGACTGCTGTATTATTTTCTTCTCATCACAGGCTTATTTTACTTGTGTTAAGTCACTTTTGTCTCGCAGCATGAAGCAGTTAGGGACGTTTTTGTCCAAACTGGAGTAAAATGTTATGGAATCTCTTACACAATGGGTAAATGTGCTTGACTTTTCAGTTTTAGATGCAAACTTGAATGAAACATGACACGAGCTGCAGTATGTTAGTCACAGAGAAAGAGGATATTTCCAAGACATCCTGTGCTTAAAATAACTATACTTGGTTATACATGATTTTATATTCAAATCAGAGTATCACCTTTCTCCATTGCATTACATATGTTTCATATTTATATATGATGGTTTAAGAAATATATATATATAATAGCCAAACACTCATTGCTAGACAGATGAAATGATTGTGTGCAGATGTTATCAGGACATGGTTATTTACAGGTTATTTTACTGTTCTCGTCGCATATCAGCTTGAAGAGGCGTTTTATTTACATTTAAAAAATATATAAATGGAAATAAAGTGTAGAGTAATAAACAGGTATTTAATGATCTACACTTACATTGATTTCTGATGGGCTGGCACATGGACCGCACCTCATGCAGCTCATGAAGCGTGGCTTCCCTCCTGAACCTTCCCAGTGTGCTCGGGTTATGGTTGGTGTATCGGTGGGATTTAGGGACTAGTAACTAATGAGTTAATCACTAGAAGTTACTTAATCAGAAACCATGGAAGCAAATGAAGAGCGGGAAACAGAACACGGGAAAACAAGGTGATACAAACTAAAAGTCCATGAGATCAGAACATAAACCTGACTAAATAGCATATACGATTATTTACGGTTGGTGCCAATAGCTTTTAATTATTATTTACTATTTTATAACACTCAGTGTAAATATTATCTAAAGGTTTTTGCAGATAGCCACTGCCTATTTTAAAATTGTGATTTCCAGACCTGGAAAACATAATACAAATTAATCAAATTAATTTGAAAAAAATGTATGGAAAAGTAATTTCAGTCCCACTTTATATTAGGTGTCTTTAACTACTATGTACTAATATTTCATTTAATCATTTGGTACAATGCACTTATTGTGTACATGCATGTTTTTACATTGTACTTATTTAAAAAATACCTGTATGTAATTATGGCTTGTTATTATTTATTTAGTTTTTTGTTTTGTTTTGTTTTTTATTTTATTTTATTTTATTTTATTTTATTTTATTTTATTTTATTTTATTTTATTTTATTTTATTTTATTTTATTATAATGCAGTGTTGTGCAGTGGTGTTCGTAAATGAGAACTTTATGCTGACACAAAAAAAAAACTTACTTACACTATCAAGAAAACAACAACAATCAAAACAATTCACATTCATAATGCAATTATTAACATCGTTACAAATATATTTGATTGGATGGCTAATGTCCAGCTGTTCTTTTAAGTAGTCGGCTTATCTGGGGATCATCAGTCACCAGAGCATGATGGCCACAGACACAGAGATGAACCTTTAGTGTCTGAAAACCCCTCAAACATCACGTTTCAAGTCATTTCAGGTTTGAATGTGAAGTTGGTTACTTACTTTTTAATTAGTCTTCCCATTAACACCATTATTTATTAGACCGATTTGCAAATGCAGAACATGCACACAAACACGAAGCGTGATTAATTACATGAACAGTGTAACAGGCCACTCGTGTGACTTTCATTCATTCTCCATTATAGGCTATAACCTGTCACTCACATGAGATCCACCAATAGCAAACCACAACCATCCAATCAATTCCTCACAGACAAAATCAAGCCCCGCCCACATTTGATCTTGTTCCAGAAGCGTTTCACTCTGATATACGTCACAATAGGGGAGACAAGACTCATGCAACTTTCAATTTTATGCTGACTTTAACCCTCTGGGGTCTGAGGGGTTTTTGGGGTCCTTGAGATGTTCTGACATGCCCTGACATTTGTGCTTTTTTCAGTTGCTTATAAACATATTAATGGCAAAGGTGTAATTACACTCTATTTAGCACAAACAGGGCTACCATAATATGTGAGCAACATGTATGTACATGTTTGTATTTTTGAGAGAATAATGTTTATGCATGGTTATTGAAAAAACAAAAAAACAAAAGTTTCTGAAATAAGGCCACAAAACATATACTAAATATGTGTCAATAAGACTTTTGACTAATGGATGTTGTTGACTTCATCCTTCCTAATGAAGGCAACAAAATCATCCTTCCTAATCATTCACATAAAACAATACATTGATTTTAATTTTGCAAAACACTTTCTGTTTGGAAAGGCAATATGCGAGTGGGCGTCAACGATCCTTACACCATCATGCACATTTAGTGGTAGAATATATATATATATATATATATATATTCTACCAAATTGGTTCACAGTTGGAAGCATCTCATTTTTATTTTTATTTTTCCATGTCTAGTAATTGTGCAGTTAATTCTCATACTGTATTTTCAGTTTTGGAATATGTATCCTCTCCCTAAATTTGTCACTAATAAAACACAATAAAAATTATTTAAAGAAAAGGCTTATATTTACCTTTTAATAGTTTGTTTACATCTACCTTGTAAATATATATTTTTATTAAAAAGGTTACAATTACAACAACAATTCAAGTGCAATCTTTCTTTGTAAAAACTAAAGTATACTTATTAAAGTATACTTACTTACTAAAGTATAGTTATTTTTGACAAAACATACTATATTTAACATACTGTATGAGCAAAAATTTGCAAACAAAAGCTTATTTGAGGTGGCAAATATTTTACAGTAAAAATGTGTAATCTATCCAAAACTAGTCAACGAAATGTGTTCTTTCATATGTCTGTAACATAGGTCTTTCGTTTATATAAGAAATATAAATGTTAATTTTCAGTTTAATACGTTGCTTATACAAATAAATTTTATTTCAACATATTTCAGTCGATTTTTACTCATCTCAGTATAGCAATACAGTTTGCTAAAAGCGGATCATTCATTCACACACAGAAACGCGATTCACTTGAGAAGGAAAAAAACTTACTACAGTATTCCATAGCTCAGGATCCTTTGCTCCTCGAAATACCCGCACTTCTGAGGTACATTTTCCATTATTATTATTCCTCACAGCGCCGTGAGACAGTGTAAACAAGTACAATGATCTGATTAAACTTGATGTGTTTTCTCGAGCTGATATGGGGGCGTTCACAGTTTGCATGGATGCCTCAGTCATTTGCGTTTGAATAGCGCGCGCTCTCCGTGGGCGGGGTCATATTAAAAATAATTAGATGAGATGAGAACGACTGACATCTCGCTCTTTTCTTACAGATTACATAAACTGAGAATATTTATTTTTCATAAAAATTACTTCATTTAAAAGAAGAGAATTCAAGCTTCATGCCAGTGTGTCTGTGTGACTGTTTGACTGAGTATTCGCTGAGTTATTCTTAATTTTCGGACGCGTTTCAGAATTGACTTCACTGACAGAGAGAAAGCAGAACTCACATCATGTTTATTTTTCTTTATTTGGCAAAAAGCACAACACTTTGTTTTTATTGTGAGTATACACAAAAATAATACACACTTAACAGGATCGATTGATGTATGAAACTGGTTTGTAACATCAAAGTCAACAGAGTATTTGGAGTCTAGTTTGAACTGATAAGGAAAAAACCGAGCAAATCACGCCGGCGTGATTGCCGACCTCAGAGGGTTAAAGACGTCTAATATAAAGTGTGACTGTTATTTCTATAGAATATTCTATATGCAGCTAAATTGCAGCTAAATTGCAGCTAAATTGCTCTTTTTGTGTGCAATCATTCTCAAATGATTTTGAACTCCTTGTTATCCAGTATTCACAGTTGACTGGAAAAGTCATGGAAATTAATTTGTCAAAAATGTGAGAGTCCGAGTTTAAATGACACCGTATATTAGTGTAACCGTCATGTCATGTTTAGTTTTATAGTTTCACTGTCATGTTCCCGTTTAGTTTCTAGGTCATGGTTTTCTTTGTCACTGGCTGAACCTCCTAAACCCTCAATCACTCTTCCCTATGTTAGTCCACTAATACAGTTCACTTGAAGAATTGAATGAAAACCAGTGAGTGAATTTGGACAGCCGCTGAGCATACATCAGCTGAACACTCGTTATTGCGGTGCATTGTGAGATTGAATGAGTGCACTCAATAATGTCCACTATGGTTTCGGACACCACTACTAATGGCTGTCTCCTCAAATAACGCCCTGTTTGAGGGTATAGGGGTGATTTCGTATTCAGCCACGGTCTTTGCCTGAGTGCTCGTTTGTTACCATGGTTTCTAACTAGTTCTCACCTGTTCCCCGTTTCATTGATCGCCTCTTTCTTCAGCTCTTTGTTCTGTGCTGAAGTTAAGGGTATGTTGTAGTGGTGTATCGCCCTTTGTTTTTATTAAAGCTTCTTGGCTATTCGATCATTCTGTCACTCATCTCCCTTTTGGAGAAGTTACACGCTACCCGTGACAATTAGTAGCTAAAGAAACAGAAGTGAGGATTATCCGGCAGCTATGACTGTGTTCAGTGGCAGTCGAGTCCTGTTGGGTCTTGAGTTAGTCCAGCAGCAGAGGCTTGTCAGGAGGGCTTCAGGAGGCAGTGGATGGTCCAATATCTCCTATTAGAGGCCACTGATCTCAACGCTGATGCTAAGCAGAGATCTGGCACTCAAACGGCTTCTCATTCAGATGCAGGCGATGCTAGCTTGTCTGAGCTCTGTCACACGTAATGCCTCCCGACATCTCTTTCGTGTCACTGCCAAGATGGACAACTGTGCTCTTTTCACTCTTTCAAAACCATTTTCAGTGTTTCAGTCTACTTTGGTTTGCAGATTACTTTCGAAATATGAAGTGATGAATAACAGACAGGAATAATTATAATATACAGTGGGGTCCAAAAGTCTGAGGCTATTTAGTGTTTTTCAAGGCTTGGCAGAGTGATCCCGATTTCTAACTGCAGTTTTGTGAAACGGTCGTGATTAGCAGGTCATTTCTCCAGTGAAGCGTCACACTGTGGTGGTTGAGCAGCGAGTTACGGGAAACACACACCTGAAATCTGAGGGTTTTTTAAAATGATTTTCACAATTTGAGCTGTTTCCAGTTTTGTACCAGTACTGAAACAATTACCTTGAAATTCTTAGAACCATAATACATAAACCTTTGGAAGTATTACCACCTTTTGCTTCATTAATCTGGCAGAAACGCCACAAGCTACCAGGATGATTTGAGAAGGTTCAGTGAGCCAATCTGAGCCAATCTTTGCTTGTCTGATTGTTGATCTACAAATAATGTCTTAAAGTCCCCCGTAGTAAATAATTGTATTCCTTAAAACTAATCTTTGATCACCAAAATGACATATTAAAAGTTTTTTCCTTGAAAAATATCTTGAATGTAACTCGACACCCTTGCCTCATTTAGTATGCGTGGTTCTATGAATATGCAAATGAGCCCCGCCTCCACTCACTCACTCAGCTCAGAGATCCACTGGTTGACGATCACACGTTGATCTGATTGGTTACAAGGTAGTTTGTGACGTCAGAAACACCAGCGATTTCAAAGCGTGTTTTTGAGACTGTCTTTGGTTCACTGCAGTTTTAAGGAGAGAATACTCAGCAATGCTGTCGACTTATGAATTGGTTTGTCTTAAAGCATATTAAAAACACCACATAGACACATAAACTACATTAAAAGCTGGATTTTCACCACAGGGGGACTTTAAATCGTATATAGGGCCTAGTTTATATCATAACTATTCTTTATTTTACATTTTCTTTGTACAAAAACCTAAAATCTGTTTGTGTCCAGGCTTAATTTTTTCTAACATGGTCTTAGACTCCATTGGACATTATGTAATACAGATTTAACGACTGAAGTAATTCAGCATCTTAGAGTAAAACAGTTTTTTCTTTAACCGTATCTACATTTACATGCAACCAAACCAAATAGTTAGTAATTGGATTGATGGTTCAGCCTTCATGTAAACACCTCAATCGATCTGATTAAGCTCAATTCAAATGAGTGCAAACAGTCCCTCATCTTGTTGACACAGGCTATTTACACTAACTATTGACTGGTTGAGCCAGACAAACAGCAGGATGGCAACTAATGACAGTGATGTTACCTTTTGACGAGATAAAATCTGCCCTTTTACGATCCCATTCTTTTCAGGTTTCATCGCATATCAGCTCTGAAAGGTGTTTATTACAAATGAAAATCAATAAATTATTTGAAAAGTGAAAGACAAGGGACTAATGGGTGTTGAAAATGCCTATAACTGAAATTTGATGTGGAAATCAGACAGGCTGGTATCATTGATCAGACACACCTGTATCATTAAGCCCAAAGTATAGTACGTCATGTTTGATGTGAGTACTAGCATACACACACAGCTGAATGCACAGCCTCTCTAAATGTACTGCATATATAACCGCAACTCCTTTCCTGGACCTTGGAGGACACCTTTACTGTCCTTTAAGATGTGCAAATAGTATCTGCCATACACTACCAGTCAAAAGTTTTGGATCGGTACGATTTTTATGTTTTTAAAAGAAGTTTCTTCTGCTCATCAAGCATGCATTTATGAGATAAAAAAAAAAAAAAAAAAAAAATTAAGTATTATGACAATTTAAAATAACTGTTTTCTATTTTAATATATTTTAAAATGTAATTTATTCCTGTGATCAAAGCTGAATTTTCAGTGTCACATGATCCTTCAGAAATCACTCTAATATGATGATTTGATGCACAAAAAACATTCATTATTATTATCAGTGTTGAAAAAAGTTATTTAAATTTTTATTTCAGGATTCTTTGATGAATGAAAGTTCAAAAGAACAGCATTTATTTGAAATAGAATATTTTGTAACATTATATGTATAAGAATTTGTATTTAATTTCTTGGGGGAAATAAATAAAATAAATCAATACTATTATTCATTAAGGATGAATTAAATTGATCAGAAGTGACAGTAAAGACATTTTGATCAATTTAATCAATTTATTAAAAAAAAAATTCTTACTGACCCAAACTTTTGAACGTTAGTGTTTAAATGTTACAAAAGCTTTATATTTCAGATAAATGCTGTTCTTTTGAACTTTCTATTCATCAAAGAATCCTGAAATAAAAAGGTAAATAACTGTTTTCAACACTGATAATAATCATAAATGTTTTATGATCATCAAATCATCATATTAGAGTGATTTCTGAAGGATCATGTGACACTGAAGTCTGGAGTAATGATGCTGTAAATTCAGCTTTGATCACAGGAATAAATTACACTTTACTGTATATTCACATAGAAAACAGCTGTTTTACACTGGAATAATATTTCACAATCACAGGTTTTTTTTTTTTCTAATCACATAAACACAGCCTTGGTGAGCAGAAGAGACTTCTTTTAAAAACATAAAAAATCTTACCGATCCCAAACTTTTGACTGGTAGTGTATATAAATACCATCTATCCTAGTGCAGAGAGTCTCTGCTCATTCAGAAATGATTGTTACTGCATCCAGATAATAAATCTCAGATCCGCTGGCTGTAAGTTTCATGCAGTCAATGAATAGCATAGGTCAACTGCGATGTTCAACGGTGGAAAAAAGCAGCAGTTTCAGCAGATCTCTTGTACTGTCCCGCAGTGACGTGAAGCGATGTCTCTGGCGGAGAGATTCCTGCAGTCGGGTCTCTGCTCTCGGCCCCGCGTTGAGTCAGATCTGACCTGTTTACCTGATGACTCCGCGCTCTTTCTGGTGGCTGTTTTCTGACCCCTTTTGGAAGGGTGCACACGTCTCTCTGATCACAGACCAGCAGGAGAAAGCAGGCGACGCATGTGCTCTCTCACAAACACTGTTCATGCTGGCTTTCTGCTGTTTTAGAAGTGCTGAGACCAGAAGCCACCGCTGATGTTGCAATGCATTTTTAATTTGGGTCAATGATGGGACAATGATTTTATCTTAAAGTTTGGATCTATTCATTTGTTTACAATTTGTTTTAAAAAGCAATTGTCAGGGTTCAAGCGCTTTAGGGCTTTTAACTGTACTCGTAAAAAGATATTATGTGGCAAGTCTGTAAGCAGAGATGACAAAGACCATTTTCAGCAATTTCAGGTATCTTACCTTAGAAATATAGTGTTTTTATCATGTGTAGCTGTTGTATTGTCCTCCTAAAGGTTTGCATGCTTCTTTCATGAAGTTCATTAACGTTCTTGAGGTTTCGTTGAGGAATTATAGACCCTGTCATAGCCATCCACATACCACACAGTTACATACGTTTTGATAAATATTGACCTATAGGGAGTCCAGAGAAATTGTGCGACTCTAGGATTCGTTTTTTTTTTTTTAATCTCAAATATTAAAAATACAATTTGAGTAAAAATTACAATTACAAACACTGCAATATATAAAACAATTTGCATGCATGAAAAACGTCAACTTTGAAATTTGACCTTTGCATGACAAGGCAAGATTAGTTCAGGTGCGTGTCTGTAAAAAAAAATATATATATCTAAATGTTTTTACCTTGGAAAATATATTTGAAAGCTATTTTGAAAAGAAAGATTAAGATTTGTGCATTCACATATATTCAAGGTGTAGGCAGTGCACTGGCGATGTGAAGCTCTCCAGTACGAGGTCGAAGCAGAATCAAGCTGAAATGTCACGGTTGCTTCAGCAAATGTGTTTTATGTCACATTTGCTTTTGTTAGCACTGCCACTGGTTTAGTGTAGGTGGTATTACATTATTTTCAATGGTGACATTTCATTTCCAAACTGCAGCAATACAACAACCAGCGTAATAAAACATTGTCAGATGTGTTTTGAGTTAAACCGAACATGCTGTTTGTGCCACTCACTGGACATGTGTGTGTGTGTGTGTGTGTGTGTGCCCCCACATGACACAAGCAGTTTGCAAATTTCCTTTCCCTTTTGTCTCCAACTGGAATTTTACACGAACTGTCTTTCTCTCCGTCGCCGTCAAAGCAATTCTCGCTGTCCTGTTGCTTTCGTGAGGTATTGCCAAAGACAGTTCTGGCCCTAGCACAATAAATGCGTGTCAAAGCACATTAAGGAGATTTCCTACAGTGAAAACAAGTCTATTTTCAAGTGTTCATCATCCAAAGGAAACGGCTGGCCGCTGCATCCCTCGGTCTCGCTGAGCGAGGAAAGACTCGGCGATTGATTCAGCAATGTCTTCTGCTGCGCCGCTGACCGTGTCTTTGTGAGACCACCCTTGACGTTTCTATACTGCCGTTTACGTGGCGCTCTCCGCTAACCGTCGAGACGACTATTATTAGAGCATTGCGTCGGGGTGTTTGCTCAGCAAATAGTTAGCTGAGTCGGTTCGTCTATTCTAGTCCGGGCTGGAGGTGGCGGAGCCCGACCTCAGCTCAAGGCTAGGCTGCGCTGCGAAGCTCTTATTTGTTATTATTGCACGTTTGTGCTTCGGTTAAGACCAAGTCTCCATGGCGGGGCATGAACAAGGTTCCCATTGAGAAGAGACACTGAGGTTTCAGCCCGGGTCGCACAGTGCCGGGATGTGGCTTGGGTCTCTCTGGCCTGTGTGTGAAAATAGCCTGACGCTCAAACTTTGCGGTCGGCTGTAAAATAACACCACCAGATTGCTGTAAAAGCTTTCATATATCAAAACCCCGGCACAATTCAGGCCAGCCGTTCCCGAATCTCATGTGAGAAGGGGGTAAGAAGATAAATATTATTCAGAAACCCCAAATGACATCATCAATAGCCACAGCCTCATCAGATACGGTTATAGCTTCCTCATAACCTTGGATTTTGGGGAAATTATATATGTGGTGTTTCTGTGTGGAGCTGCATGTGAAACCAGAAGGCTATTGGAGGTCGTCTGCGGCCTAACGCTCTATATGTAAGATGAAAACCTCCACGTTTGGCTATTGTTATTGTGGAAATGTGAAACACACATGGCTCACTCCCTCCAGGACGAGCGTCCTGCAAAACAGGCCTGTTGTCTGAAACTCGCCTTTAATTACATGTGCAAAAAATTGACAAGCTGCTCTCCAGGCATATAAAATGTGCTCCATCATACGCTTTGATTTTCCCTCTGAAAATCTTTAATTACAGGCATAGGAAAATAATGGATCTGCAGTAAAGCCATACGCCGAGATTTATCCTCAACTAGTTATTTGTGGCAAGTTGGGGGCAGCTGGTTTCAATAACAGCGACTGAAGGCAAAGCCAGAAATACTAGCGTTGCCAAGAACATGTGGGGGGGGGGGAAACCAAAAGGGCATTTCTGTCATTTCTGCGAGGAGAGAGGAACTAAGAGTGAGATTCTTCTGAACTGAAGCTTTATTTGGGATAAATATCTAGTGCTGTTACCAAACTCTAGATGGCGCAGGCTAATAGGCCCTTAATGCAATCTGCTAGCTGTGACGTCGTTTACGAGACGGCGCAAGCTGATTGGTCTCTGTTACATCTGCGGCCAATGAGCAGCTTTAAATAATTTGGTTCGGTGTTGGCTGGTGACAAGTCTTCCTCTGAAGTTTAACATCATTATTCCTAATCACAGAACGTTGCGCGTCCGCATTTATCACTTCCTAGATGAATCACGTTTGATATTTAACAAGCTGCGCAACGAGTGAAATAATTAACCATATAAGCAAACTAGCAGGAATATATGCTTTTGCGTTTCATTTAAATAGTACTGAAAAAATTAACTCATCTAAATGAACTTTTACTCAAGTCAAAATTACTATTAAACGTCACTGAATTAACCTAAATACATTAATTCATACGTTAAATAAAGTAGACATAACTCTTTAAAGTAACAATGGCAGGTTACCTCTACACTTGACAGCAGAAAGACAACTAAACACTGCTGGAATGAGAACACGCTAACAGTGAATGAATAGGCATCGCATGAGCGTAGAAAGATGTTCATCTGCACATGTCTAATGCTAACCATCAGATAATGAATGCTTTGCTTAGTTTTTTCAGTAATCAGTGTCATGTAGGAAACACATAAAGAGCGAGAATGTGCATTTGACCGTAAGATACTATAGAAGGTAATGAGTCAAATAGATACTATAGAAGATTAACATTTATGTACAAATGGATCATATATTCATTGTGCCTGTAAATAAATATGTGTTAAGTTATTGCATATACGTTAAGTACACCGTAAGTTATTTATAGAAGTCTGGGAGCTCATGCATGAGCAACAATATCAGTGATATACTAATGGAGAATATGAAGTCATGTGTAGAGTGAAAAGATCCACGTTTGGGTTTAAAGTTAGTTTCTCAGAAATGCAGATGGAAGAATAATGTTGTTGCTCATGAAGATTGAGTGTAACTAAACTGTTATGAATGATAATATTGCGTTTTTTCGTGAACTTGGTAAAAGAAGACAATTAATTCATTCATGCAATTAGAATCAGTATGTCTTCACGTGTTGAAGTCTTCTGCGCGTGCGTAGCTTCAATGAGCGATTGTCTCTTCAGGAAACATTGTTCTGGTAGGAACATTTACATCTCTTTAAAATTCATGATGAACCCTAAAACAATGTGACATGCTAATTTCCAGTAAGGGCGGCGCTGTAAAGTTTGCTAGCCTCGATGCATAGAAAAACATAAGTAATAATATAAGCTAGGTCTGTGAATACGAGGTTGACCTTGATGGATGACAGGCAAGGGTCGTAAATAAGTGGCCAGTTCGCACAGGCAAAGCCAAGGTCATACCCAGGTGGGACAGTCCAAAGTTTGTGCAGCCTTGATTTTACCAGAGGTCTGATTTCAGCTAATATTAAAAGCATATAAAGTGCATATAAATGTGTCATCTTCAGTCATTCAGACTCATTCAGGATTTTGTCATTGATGTATTGGTTCTTTAACAAACGTGGCCATTTTTCATTCTTGCATTCAAGAACAGACTTTGAAATACTGTCGGTGGTCTTCTACGCTTCATTATTGTGTTCATTCTCACGGTGGTGAATGACATGAAGCATTGTTGGTAATGCAGGAACAGAAGCTGCTTTGTGCTCTGGGTGTGGAAGTTATAGCACGTCGTAAAACAAAGAGAAAAGGGATGATAAAAGTTTGCTGTGTATTTTAAAGCACCTGAAAGAGATTTATGCTCCAGTTTTAAAGATGGCGTCATGTGTGCTATAGAAGATATTGTGACACTCGGGTAAAGTAAAAATCAAAAAAATTCCAAAAAAGAGCAAAAATGAAAATGGGGTGATAAAACGAGGCTAATGACTTTATTTTATTAGCTTTTGTTTAGCATTTTAGATGAGTTCAACATTTTATTAATAATAGGCCAAAACATTATATGAACCGCTCACCGTCCAACATTACTGTAAGTCTGTCACATGACCAAAATGGATAGAAGTGGGGTGAAGAACAGAAAAAGAATTATTTTTATCACTGTTAGTCTTGAAGTTAATCAACATTGTGCATCCTTATGGACATTTTTATCTTTTTCAGTTTTGTTTTTGTATCACTTTGCCTGTGTTATTGCTAACTGCATAAAATTTGGCACAGGGGTGTATTTGTATTGGAATTTTACTATTTCACCCCCATTTCCTTTAAAAAATCTATTTTGCACTTGTAACGCAAAATAGTTCCTCTCAGCGCCTTTTGGACAAAAATGTCCGCACTGAAACCCATTAACCCATTACTGCCATTTTTAATCCCAGGGCCATTTAACTATAAAATGATGCAATCTTTGTTAAGTGGCTTTCATTCTGTTGGCAAGGCTTCAAAATGTAAAATGTTACTATTTTTTACCAGATAGTGCCATTTTCTCAGGTTTGGCCTATAAAGAAAATACTCGCTTTATTCCTGTTTACTGCTTCGGCATATTATAGAGCCAATTGGATAAATTATGCAACGATAATTGTGTAATATTGAGAGAGGAAAAACTCAACTGCAAATAACAAATCCAATCACTGTGACCAGTGGAGTTTTGCTGCATCCAATGGGGAAAATCTGTCAGTGCGCCCAAACAAAATCTCACGAAAGCTAATTTTTTGAGATATCAACGTCAAATTTGGAACAAAACTTGTTTAGATTTATGGCTTTGATTTACTAGCCGACTTAGAGTTCAACATGTTTCATAAAATATAAATTGTATATAAAATAATGATAAATTATTTTCATAAACTTTTTTTTTTGGATTTACTTTTTACAATTTTTTTTACTTCAGCAATAATCTGCCAAGGGTATATATATACATATTTTTTTTTATTTTTTTATTTATAGTTGTATTTATATATTGGAGTTTACAGCAGTGACAGTCGCATTCTACAAACAAACTCTCACCGTACATTTTCAGGACTCACAACCCCATTTTCGGTGAAGCCTATGTGCTGCCTGAACGGAGTATGCTAAAATTATGGCATTATATACTTTTACATACTTTTCAGGACAAAAGATCAAGGAAAGATTCATGACCCCTGTATGCATGAAGTGTATCCTTCTGTAATTTCATCTCATTAAAAAGCCCATTAGCATTACAACTGATTTATCTAACTATAATATATATACTTTTAACAAAATTTTGGGCCCTCATCTAACAGAGTCTTAAGCATTCAATTTCAGGGTTTGAATGCAAAATGTTCAATTTCAAAATTCAAGACCGTCCAACTTAACATTAAATATTTTTAAAGTCCTCCTGTGGTGTAAATCCAGCGTTTAATGTTGTTTATGTGTCTATGTGGTGTTTTTAATATGCTTTAAGACAAACCATGTGCAAATTCATAAGTCGACACCATTGCTGAGTATTCTCTCCTTAAAACTGCAGTGAACCAAAGACAGTCTCAAAAACACACTTTGAAATCGCTGGTGTTTCTGACGTCACAAACTACCTTGTAACCAATCAGATCAACGTGTGATCGTCAACCAGTGGATCTCTGAGCTGAGTGAGTGAGTGGAGGCGGGGCTCATTTGCATATTCATAGAACCACGCATACTAAATGAGGCAAGGGTGTCGAGTTGCATTTAATATATTTTAAGGCATGAAGATTTGTTTTTCAAGGAAAGAATTTTGAATATGTCATTTTGGTGATGAAAGATGAGTTTTAAGGGATAAAATGATTGACTACAGGGGGACTTTAACTAATATACACTTACTTAATAGAATTAAAATGTACTTACTGTGTATGTACTTAAAAAATTCTGATTCAGATTTGCTGCTATTGAAGTTGGGATATGGCCTAATATGATTATTACATATCTAACTACAAGTTGATATAATGTCAGGTAACACTTTATTTTATGTCGTTGTTACACGTTACATGTAGTTACTGTAGTAATTACATGCAACTAAACCTAAGTACATGTAGTTAATTAATATTACTCAGTAATTAAATGCAATACTCTTTAACAAAGAGACCTTACAATGAATTGTAACCACATGTGCAGAATGTATAATGTAATAACATGCACGAATAAGAATACTGTAGGACTTCTGAAGACAGATGAATCATGGTCATGGTTGTGTGCAAGGCGTTTCACTCCTGAAAGTCTCTAAGGCTCTAAGATGCGGTTTTGTTGATCTGATCACAAGTGGACGACGCTAAATAGCTTTCATCGTCTAGTGTGGTCAAACTTTGCTGCAATTTACCAAAACATTACATTTCATTATCCTTCTCATCTGCTTCCTTTTCACTCGTAATCCACATAGCTTGGGTTTGTGAATCAGATTACTGAAGTATAATATATTATAAATGTAGATTATAAATGTAATTTAGGGTGAACTTCAGTCTACAAAAGTGCATGCACATAAATGGCAGACAAGATCAAAGTCAAGTCATCTTCATTTATATAGCGCTTTTAACGATGTAGATTGTTTCAAAGCAGCTTTACAGAGATAAGCGTATAATTTAAGGTAACAGAGATTGTTTTGGCTTTATAGCGGTTCTTTAATAAAGTTATTTTCCAGCTGAAGTTAGTTTTGATTGATTCGCTTCCGTCGCAACGATCATTAGTTATTAAATTAGGGGCCGCTAAGACGACACCATTCTCTCTACACAGACTTTAAATGTGAACCTGTGATAAACGCTGATGGCGCTCACATGAGCATTAATAATTGGTGCTATAGTTATGTGCGTTTGAATATATGTGCAGGTTTGGAACTACAGACCAAGCCTAAACAAAGTACTGGTCTTTCCTTATACATTTTGATACAGAATTTTATTTTGTTTTGTCACTTCGGGGTAGGTACGCGAAACTTCTTGTATACCGACAACGCTTTATCTGTATAGTGGTAAAGGGATCCTCCATAGGGAGAGACTAGTTGGCACTTCAGCACTGCGTTGGATCAGGTCCAGGCGAAGGTCCTTCATCAGATCTGGAAACGGCCTGGATCCGGCAGGCTGCGGGAAAACCTTGGGATAAACAAAGACACTTAAATTAGCGTAGATGCCATTCTTCTCATGATGTAACGAGTACATCAGGAGTTATGGGAAGTGTTCCCGGTTCCGGCTGGCCTAATCTATGCAGCCTAACATTGAATTATAGAAGTCTATAATGTGTTATGTGTATGCTAGGTCAAAGAGATGTGTCTTTAATCTGGCTTTCAACTGACAGAGTGTGTCTGCTTCCCGGACAATGTTAGGAAGACTGTTCCAGAGTTTTGGTGCTAAATAGGAGAAGGATCTACCGCCAGCAGTCGATTTTGATATTCTAGGTATTATCAACTATTAACTATTATTAACTAAGATAGCAGTGCATTGAACAAAAGACAGCGGTTCATTGTCACAGTGTTTGACACTTGAGCAGATAAAGTAGTAAAGATTGTCCTTCAGGAAGAGCAAATCTAAACGTGTCCTCATTCCCTCCTCTATAATTGTGCTCAGGTAGTGGAGGAGGTTAGTGGTGTGTTGCTGGAGTGGAGTTCAGTCCATCTAAATGTCAATCCTCTCTGTGTTGTAGAGGGTTTCTGCTCGCCGGAGTGGGATGGGATCGTGTGCTGGCCCGAAGGTCTTCCTGGAAGGATGGTGTCCACTGCCTGCCCGGAGTACATATTTGACTTCAACCACAAAGGTGAGCTTCACTGACACATGTCCGACTCCGAACCACATGACACTCCCATGACAATAACAGATGACCTCCAGAATCTGTGCTTTTCTCCTCTTACAGAACGCTCACAATTCTAGTCACGTCTTCCAGACAAACATTCCCAAATATGTCCATATATTTTACACTCGAGGCGCGTTTTCATAAAACAAATATATTGTGTACCTGGACGGTGAACTGAGAACTAGCGGTGTGAATCCTCACTTCATTACATTTACATTTATTATTTTAGCAGAAAGTGCCAAAGTGCCAAATAAATAAGAATAACATCAGCAAATAATCCGAGGGAGAACACAATATAAACCATGCAGGCTTTCCAGAGAGTTTGCCTGAGCACTATAGTCGTGTTAGTATTCAGCAGTGTTGGAGAGAATCAATCAGACTTCTGTCTAGAAAGTCAAATCTGGTGTAGGATTTACTTTGAGACCCTTTTCACTGCAATATCAAAGAAACATATTGGATTAAACATGACATTTTGAAGTAGAAAAATAGGAGTTTCTTGCAAAACATGAATCTTTATTTTATGTACAACTTCAACAAATCTTTATTCACAGTGTTGGGCTGTTGGTAAGGTCATGCGTTTCCTTGAATCGGTTCACACTCTTTGTTTCTAAGCATCATTTCCAGAAATCTGAAGAATGGGAAGAATCTGATTCAAAGATTCGTTTACATCATCACTCATGTCCCTGTGATTTTTTTTTCATGATTTTAGCTTTAAATATTTGTAGATGAAAGCTGTTTATCAGATTTTAGATATTATGGTAACACTTTACAATAAGGTTCATTAGTTAAAATTAGTTAATGTATTAACTAACATGGACTAGCAATGAGCGATACATTTAAACAGTATTTATTAATATTTGCAAATGTTCATTAATGAAAATCCAGCTGTTCATTGTTTTAACTAATGCTAACAAATACAACCTTTGATTTTAATAATGTATTAGTAAATGTTGAAATTATTATTAATAATGTATTAGTAAATGTTGAAATTAATATTAGCTAAGATTAATAAATGCTGAAGAAGTGTTCATTCTTAGTTCATGCTAACTAATGAACCTTATTGTAAAGTGTTACCGATATTATTAATGAAACTGATTAAAAATCTTTCTTCTTTGCGTTCTTTCAGTGGAAAACGTCTCAGGTTATATATGGGTCAATGACGTGATGCCTACATTTTCTGTCCGATTGCATTTTTTCAGGCAAAAAAGGGTTTAAATGCATAAAAAGATATTGTATATTTGTAGTACCTCTCCCACTTTAACTTTTCAAAAACCTTTACTTATTTTTTTTTTTTTTGTTATTTAAAGTGTCAAAACATCATGTGGTGCGACCGTCCGGCCATAACTTCTGTTGAAATCTTTGAAATTACTCTGAATTTATTCAAATTTATATTCTGCACTATTTGGCATGATTTCCAAAATGTTTTGTAATCCTTTAAAAAAATTCAAAGCATTTGTATTTATATTTCCATCATAATATACAAACAAACTTTGTCCGATGATGTCCATTTTATGAAATATCATGTGGTGCGACCATCAAGGAACATTTTGGGACTTTTATGTTGAAAACTATTCAAACACAGGAAGTTACATCATATACCAATTTACCAAGGACCCATGGAAGCAGCAAGCAGGTTTGTAATTCTCTCAAATTGGAAAAAAAATAAACCTCTGTAATGGTTGGTAATATGTAGTTGCCACATTTGGATGTCACGTGGTATGACCTCCATTTTTTTTTAATATTAAAGTTATTTTTACAAATATATATTTTTTATTATAAATTTCATAGTGACCTTTTTATTGGGAAGCTAGCTTGTTTTGTTTAGGTGGCCAATTCTGTGCCTGTAAATTTTGACTGAATTTGAAAATATCATGTGGTGCGACCACTGCAGACTGTTTTCCATGATAGATATATGTCCTAGATTGGCAGTTTCATGCTTTTATATTCAATTGACAATTTATATAAAAAAAGTACTTTACATTAGTATCATTTGGAATAGATTTTTATGCAATTTGGGATATTTTATTATATATTTCATGTGACGTCATCGACCAGGAAACTATAAAGCATACCTGGAACAAACAGTCACTAGCTTCTGATAGTGTATTAATATAGACTTCATATTATAATCTCAAACAATAAAGAATACATAATTAGTTTGCACACAATCATAAGAGAACGAGAGAAAGGGAAATTCCCGTCTGCTCAGTTCCCTGCGCATATTATACATTGCGGACCCATTATCAACACGTTGCCTCGGCAAACGCGAGATGAGCCACTAGATTATCATTGCAGATATGCAGACCCATAATCTACGCGCTGCCTCTGCAAACGTGCGATCTGAGCCATTCGATTCTTATTGTAGAGATGCACGCAATCATGACGCAATCACGCAGAGGCGTTCCTACCGCGTCTCGACACAGCTCGAGTTCCCCTGTAAGGGAACTACGTACACAACATGCCATGAATGTTTTGAACTAGATTTGTATTATATATCATTTGCATTAAAGGGGTCCTACTATGTTTTTCCACCTTTTCTAACTTTAGTTAGTGTGTAATGTTGCTGTTTGAGCATAAACAACATCTGCAAAGTTACAATGCTCAAAGTTCAAAGCAAAGGGAGAAATTTGACTGTAAAGAAATCACTTTTTAAGGACTACAACAAACAGCTGGTAGAGACTACACCACATTCCTCCCGGGTTAGTGACATCACCAACCCTAGAATTTACATAAACCCCGCCCCCGGAACACGATTTATAGATTATCATGACAGAATATGCTAATCAATGACTAGAAGATAACTACACATCAGCTACATAAATTCATCAACTAACCATTCAGAAATGTCCTGTTGCTTCTACATGTTGTCACTTCTTCTCGAGTCTCTCCATCTTTGTCTGACTCCGGTTTGAACATAAAAGGCTAAAAGTTTTTGAAATTTTCAGTTTCATGTGCATGAAAAGCAGCTCTGACTCTATTCTGACAGTCTAACTGAGTAAATCAATGTGTGAATGTCCTGAAGACACGACTAGAGGATGTGTGTGTGCTGTGTCTCCAGGACATGCCTACCGGCGCTGTGACTTCAACGGGACCTGGGAACTGGCTTCAAATAACAACAAAACCTGGGCTAACTACAGCGAGTGTGCCAAATTCCTCACCCATTACACCCAGAACCAAGAGAGGGTAAGACCTTTCACCTTACAGTTGCTGTCATCAGCCAAAAATTTCAAGCATTTCAGATGTGTGGATATAAGTAATTAGTTGTGTAATGTATTAGATGTTTCCTAATGTGTCTGTTAAAAGTCGTACTCTTGACTCAAAACATGACATGAAATCAAACTGAGTGCGAACTGTCACTTTGATTCGATTATTTAGGTTTGTTTTACTGTGTATATAAGACATTTTAACATTCATGTTACAGAATGTAACTTTAGCTTAACTTAGTCAATGTTTTTAGTTACATCAGCTCATTTATATGCTGTCTGGGTAACCACGAATATCTACAGAAATAATAAGGGAATTTTACATACATGTAATTGGATTGAACACAATGCAATTAAGTCGCGATATTTTCTAAATGTCGATAAAAAACTATTGCGAAATGACACGTTTCCATTAACCGATGTTATGCGACTAAAACGTCACTTTTTCCTCTCGCGATAGTCATTTAAAAAATCATGGCAGCAGATGTTGGTAGGTTTACATATATCTCAGTCACCGCACTAGCCATTATTATTAAAGTGAATTTCGTTTTGTATAAATTGTATCTTAATTTTAATAGATGTTTCATCAACCAATTGCCTGGATTTAATAAATAAGCAAATATAACAGACAATAATGGAAGGAGACGTAGGCGTGTTTGCCAAGCATTAATGGCAAGAAAAGCTTGTGAGCGGCTCATATGAGGCGTTTCTGGCCGTTTCTCCCTCAAATCTGCTCTAAAGTCTTAATAAATGTGGCATTTCTTTGTTGTTTAGGGTACAGTTTTCCCGTAATTATTTTTTATCTTTTATGAGTTTTAATAGAGAACTCTGTCTTCTGTCCAAACATACAGCATCATCTTTAAAGAGTGATCATGTGACTGTTAAGTACGTCAGGTGACCTGTAAATGTGAAAAAACTGTTTCAATTGCAGTTTTGTGAAATATTCCTTTTTCAAATTGCCTGAAAAACCCCCTCATGTGAGCGTAAAAACTTTTTAGCGAACAATGGGAGCTTTTGCGAAATCGACGTGTTTCCATTGGGCTTATTTTCAATTCGCAATTTCAACTTGCACAATTTGAGGGGTGTTGGAAACACGGCTAATGTTGAGCAATTGTGTTGCTTTGGCTCATTTTAAGTAAAGTGAACAAGCAGCAAACGCTTGTTTCAGTGTATATAGCCTAGGCTACTTTCATATACTACTTCATTTAGCAGTAACTGCATATTGCGACAGGCTATTTTTGTGAATAAAGCGCAGTCTATAATGAGGCATGTCTGCACAGAGAGGAATGACAGTGTCTTCCTTTCAATATTGAATATGCAGCATCATTTCAGCTCTGTGCGCAGGTGGTTAGTGAATAAGACGCCGGTATTTGTGTTGACATACCATGTGCAATATTGATGCAGCTGTTTAGTGATCCTGTTTGCATTTTGATTTGTTCCTCACACAAAGTTATCATGGCTGTAGAAGGCATGGCACATAGCTTGGAACAGCATGAGAGGAAATGACTTTTTTCCATATTGCTTTAAGAGTCTAACCACATTGTGTGGACACAGTTCATTAGTCATCAGTGTTAACACTGAAGTCTTTTGTTTGTTTAGCTTTGTTTAGATTCATTTCTCTCATCCGTGTGCTTTTCATTTTGGTGTAGACTGGTGAAAAGCTGAGCTGCTGGCAGAAATATTTACCATTTAGATGAGGAATGCACATAAACTCAACTCTCAGTGGAAAGAGTATTCCAGAGCAGAAGAAGAAGTGAATTTAATCAATCAATGTAGTTCGACTAAACTTGTTGAACCTCTAAGTTACAGAACATCCCAGCTAAACAGGGAAGGTTTTTTTCCAGTATTATTATACATTGTTCATGAAGCGTTTTTACCTGAAACATGTTTTGAATGTATCTACTTGTTTCGGAATGTTCAGAGAACATTTAAAAGTAACATTCCAATAGTGTTTGAACAATGATGAAATGGAATGTTTTTAAAACATTTAAAAAAACTGGACATTTTGAACATTCAGAGACATAACATTTTCATAACTTAATGAGAAACATTAGTCAAACGTTTTCAGAACATGTTTTTGTTAGCTAGATAATGAGTTGGCATAGGGCTTCAGACCTCGTGGCCAGTGACGTCTTCCCATCGTGTTTACGCTACGTCTCGTTCCCACTCACGGACCCAGGGTTACGTTCACTAACTTATATCACTCTGAGGCCGAAATATTCGTCATTCGGTGGCTCTGAATTGTCAAAACACCTCTCAGAATGCTTGCTACGGATGCGAAAAATGCAGAAAATTGAAATCAACGTGAGGTCATATTCATTATTTAACGTGCGAAAATTTCAGAAGGACCTTAACATAGTTTGCTAAAAATGCAGCAAAAATGGTTTGTATAGTAAATATCCATGTGGTAATGCCTGTTTTTGGGATAATCCAGTGAGTTCATTTCTTTACAAATGAAAAGTACTTCTCATTTTACTCAAATAGAAATGTGGATAAATGCGGAAAGCTGTAAAGTCCACTTTGTGTTACTGAATTTAAAAAAAAACACTGCTTAACACTCTTTCACCGCCATTTTCACTGCTATACGGTAGGGGGCGCTATTACACGCTATTGCATGCACAAAAAGAAATGAGCGATAAAAGCATTGCTAATGCACATTCTAGTCTTTGGGGGAAAACACTTGATCTTCTCAGCTTTTTGTTCAAAATGTTGCTTTTTTATGAGACTTACCCATATTCAAATGTTGATAAAAATAAGTTTAAAAATATCAAATAAAAATAGAGGCTTTATTCTTTCTTTTGACATATTGCATGTTCATGTATTCATACAACAAAATATTCTGGGGGCCATTCAATTTTTTTGAAAATGATCAAAAACGCTGGCTGTGGCTGGCAACTTAAAAAAAACCCTGGCGGGGAAAGAGTTAATAACAAGCTCTTCATTATATTGTCTTGTTTGGGTTACTTAATTTTCCTCTGGCATTTAATTATAATAGGCACTGCTTTGCTCTGTGATAGTTCTGCAGATAT
Source organism: Rutilus rutilus (assembly GCF_951802725.1). NCBI lineage: Eukaryota > Metazoa > Chordata > Actinopteri > Cypriniformes > Leuciscidae > Rutilus > Rutilus rutilus. Next base: position 41,182,742 of record NC_140214.1, on the reverse strand, counting down.
ATCTACCACATTATCACCACACAATCTCTGACATCTTTTACACTCGTACCACTTATTTCAAGGCATTTTGATTTCTTTTAGCTCCACAAATTTACATGAATAGATCAAAATGAGATAAAATTACGTGAATGTCTTGATCAAGTGGATCATTAAGGTAATTTACCATAGTTCAGACATTTACAATTTACACATGTTGCTCATATCTGGCTTGTTCACTCATTAACAGGTCAGATGGACCGATTTATTCATTTTCATAACAATTCTGTCACGAAGGTATAATTGGCTTTCTAGATCAGTGTTCCTCTCAGATAAATGGATGCTCGCTGCACTGAGATGGTCAAATCTTCAAATCTTGAGATTGGAGATCTATATGTTGAGGTCATGCCTGTTTGCTTCGAATAGGCATTTGATGAAGTCCTGAGAGCCACTTCTGTAGTTAATGAAAAATCCATCCATGCAAATGAAATGCTTTGGAGCAGCGCTGGGTTTGGCCATCTCCACTCATGCTAAGTGTTAACAGCTGGCAGATCTCTCGCTCTATCAGCCCGGATGGCTCTCTCTAATAGTGCGGTCGCGATGTGAAGTCACTCCACTGACTGCAGCCTGGAGTAATCTGGCTTTTGTAAGGCCTCTGAACTTCAAGACAAACTGTTTTCACATAAGCCATTGAGCAGACACCTTATTCACAGGGTGTCAGCTTGCTCTCCAAATAAACACTTGTGTTTTTGACGGAAAAACTGCCGAAGGCAGAGATTCAATCGCTTCATCTGCTTTCATGTACACTTCAAAATATGCAAATGCTTGAGCTTTGAGTTTAAGCCCAAACAGAAATCACACTCTGCTGACATGATGTTCATGTGGTGTAAATAGTAGATACGTAAAGAAACTGGGGGATTGTTTCAGACAAGGTCATAATACACTAAGTTGAGATGAAGAACAAATGAAATGGTTCCAGACTTTGAACTAGTGTAAATGTTGAAGATAATTTGCCTAGATTAACACAAATGCAAGGATCTCGCCATTGCAACTCCATTTCTGCACTTTCACGAATGCTTTCATCATGACTAACACATGCAAACACGGTGTAAATAAGAGATTCATTATGCGGTGAAGACAACATTCATTGTCCAAAGCCATTGTCCAGCTTGAGTTAGTTTTTGATTGATTAATTTCCGTTGTAAAATCATTAAGTATCAACATTAAGCTGACACGCTTAAAACTTTTCATGTGTTCTGCCCGTTGATTTACGCTCTGGTGGCCTGAGAACTCACACTTTGAAATAGGGTTCAAAGAGCACGTTTTTTGAGAAGGGTTTTGAAAGCGATATCATCTCCATGTAAACGTCAGAGGACGGTCTAGTTGACACGGTCTCTGCTGACACTTCAGTGATTGTAAAGAGCATTTTTTGTTTGCTTTCTGTAAAACATATGTAACATCATGAAACTATTCTTTATTAGCATTACCTAGTTCCCTTCAACAGGTATCTTAAAGGATTCAAAGAGAGGGAGAAAGAGACTGGTATACAAAAATAATCTCAGTTTATCATCACAAATGGTATGGTTAAAATGTTGAAGGTTGGCAAATAATACTGTCCAGAGGCACACAAATGGCCAACAGCAAGCCTCACTATCACACAGAAGCACAGTGCATCAGACACCTCAATCTCAGTTAGCACAGCACCCCCAATAGGAAAACTCTGTACACAGCAAGCTCACTGAATAGTACATGTGCAACCACACCAAATCTACGCTAGAGGCTAGCTTTGGGCAAGTGCTGTGCAATGTTATAATACTGTTTGCCAGACCATTCAAAAAAACAACCACCCCTTCAGAAAAAAAAAGAAAAAAGAAGTACAATAGACCTTGGAGGTACAGTACACTGTAAAAAATGTCTAACCTCCCTAACTCAAAATTTTCTAGTGACTGATAACATCAAAATTTTTCAATTGGCCCAAGTGAAATTCTGTAAATTATAAAATTAAATTTTGATGTTATCAGTCACTAGAAAATTTTGAGTTACGGAGGTTAGAAATTTTTTACAGTGTATAATTCTTAATTACAATAGGGGAAAAGCAGCAATTACACCCAGAAGCACAAATCACAAACATACCATAAGCACACACAGCATAAAACCAACTGCACAAGTTTCTTTCTATTTGTATTGTCCTTTCCTGGGTTACACAAATAGTGTTTCACACTGTATAATATCCCAACATAGTCAAGTCAAGTCATCTTCATTTATATAGCGCTTTTAACAATGTAGACTGTCTCAAAGCAGCTTCACAGAGATAAGCGTATACTTTAAGGTAACAGAGATTGTTTTGGCTTTATAGCAGAGTTAAGTTATTTTCCATCTAAAGTTAGTTTTGATTGATTTGCTTCCGTCGCAACCATCATTTGTTATTAAATTAGGGGCCGCTAAGACGACACCATTCCCTCTACATACCACACAGAATAAATATATAAAATCTATTTTTACCCACAGCAATAATTCAACACGTTAAGCAGGGAAGACACAAACAAATAGCACAGTACATCCCACATTAATGAATTAAATCATTACATAATTACATTAATGAATAGCTACCTTGCACTAAGGATCCCCGCTCTTAGTTGCATTAACTACTGGTGCCCCGCTCGGCTACTAGGCTTCCCGTTTGATACTCGGCTACTAGGCTTGCCCTCGGTTACCAAGCTTCCTAAATTGCACGCAACAGTCAATAAACAGATGCTTACCGTTCTTGTGTACAGCTACAAACAGCAATACGTCGCCAGTGTGAATGAAAAGCTCTCGTTGCTCCAGCTCACAGCTGAGAACAAGGAGAGAGACATTAACGTGTGACTTCACTACATCAGTTCAAGGCATCATGCTTATTGTACTTGTATTAAATGCTGCCGATAATAGGCGCTTACCGTCCCTGCTTCCGGCTGAGAACAAAGGCAATGCGCCGACCAGTATATTCAGTATGAATGAACTACTCTCGTCCAACTTTTAACAAGCGGTGCTTTGACGCGGAAGATGAGAATTCTAATTCCTGTGTAAATTACTTTTACCAGCTCACACTTGATGCACACTGGCCAACGAAACAATTCATCAACCCTAAACGCTGCTTTTATCTACTTCCTAGTTCCAACCACACCCTATAGTACCTGCGTGGAAAACTTAGCAAAGGAGGTTAGCCTGCAACAGACTCCCTCTGTAGGAAGGGAGTAGGTATAGATAGCCTACATAGGTCTCAACAAAAACACTTAATGCATTCACAGCAATCAAAATGTAAGTAATTGATGATTGATCATGCTACTAAGACGAACACTGTGTGGTTGACCCTTTAGTCGATGATTGATTTACTGACACATTAAGAGCAATAAGCGATTTTGTGACGAAGAACGTCTGTTCTTGCTGTTTTCAGCGCACTGCTAACCAACTCCTCAGGCGTTACCATGAACTCTGTTACCCACATGTTGCAGCATTACTGTCAGGCTCATATCTTTCCGTAAAAGTCTGTTTGTAAAGCCTGCATCAAACTGCAACTGTTCTACCGAAGAATCCACTATAAAATGTCCTGAGCAAACAAATAATGCTTTATTTTACAGTGTCCTCATTACATATGTTACATGTACTTACCATAGTAATAACAGTAAATGATGCATAATTACATGCAACTAACCCTCAACCAAACCCTAATCCTAGCCTAACCCTATAAATACATGTAGTTCATTAATATTACTCAGTACTTACACTTTAACAATAACACTTTAAAATAAAGTGTAACCTAATGCTCAACTGAGACATTCACACAGTTGAAAATAAACCGAATTGAAGAGGATGAAGTTCAAAATACGTGTATCTGTTTCATTCTTCCTTATTTGATGTTCAATATTGTGTGCATGATACACTCATGATCTGCTTGCTTTACCACCACTGCACTCACTCTCGAATTGTCGTCTTCATCCTCAGGAGGTTTTCGACCGGCTTTACCTGATCTACACGGTGGGCTACTCCATCTCTCTGGGGTCGCTGATGGTGGCGACGGTCATCCTCGGATACTTCCGGTGAGAAAAAACCCCTCCTGGGACTCACTAAACCCTTCACAAATCATCAACCTTCAAAAGCAATTTTAAGGGGCTTTTCCTCGTTCAGAAAACAAGTGTGTGTGATTCTCGGATGATATTGTCTGAACAAAAATGTCATTTCAAGCAAAATCTGTATATATGAAATATCCTGACATGAATATCCATTTTTTTACCTTTCTGTTTGATCCATACAGTTCTTGCTAACATGTCAGCATATCTGTGAGTTGTAGCTCTGCCAGTGTTTCTGCTGTGGTCTAGACAATCAAGTGATTGATGGCCATAAATTATACATTTTTCAAACAAATGCTGAGGTGTAATTTAGTCTTGATTTGTTAGGTGATAAATAAATCTACACGCTGCAGGTGCTCTTAGGCTACAGTCTCATAGATTCCCCACTATATTTATTTACTCTATGCAAGTGTTATAGACATTATTCGTTTAGACACATTCATCAATGCTAGCTGGCGATGTTTGCATACTGGTTCGAAAGACAAAATATTTTAAATAATTAAAGAGCACCTGTTCTGCTTTTCTCCACGTTCATCTGTCTTTAGTGTGTAATGTTGCTGTTTGAGCATGAAAAAGTGTTTCTGAACTCCTGAGACGCCGCCATTGTAGTCTTGAGTTTCCTCCGGGAACGAACACGTCACAATATTCCTCATTATAATAATTCATGCGCAGAATAAAGGGGCGGGGCCTGGTTGAGTTAGTTAGTAGTGTGTTAAACTGGCGGTTATGGTAAGGGGCGGGACATTTCCCAAACACACTCGAAACGCTCGACCAATCACAACACACTGCTCCCGCCGACCAATCAGAGCACAGTGTGCTTTTCAGAAGGAGGGGCTTCATAGAGACAGGAAGTAAACAGAGCGTTACTGACAGACTGGGAAGAGAGGAGCCGCAACAATAGAGAATATGAGGAGAATAATCAACATTCAAGCAGGAAAACCTGTTCTAGTAGAGCCTGAACACAACAAGACTTTGAAAAGAGCATATAGGTCCTCTTTGAATGACTTTGAGTCATTTTTTTTAATATTTAATGTGGAGTTGGTATGCGCTTTCATTGTCATGAGACATGAGCAGAACAAATTTTTGTGTAAATCATCAATTACGGAAACGTATGAATGGCTTTACAAATGATTTACACATAAATATGTTCTGCTCGTGTTTCAAGAATGTGGTTTTGAGGGGTTAATGTAATTGAGTGTGTGGAGAAAGTGACTATTTTACTTTTAAAACTAAAGTAAAACTTTGCATTTTTAACTCGACAAAAGCTATCGGTTTTCCAAATGAACTGCATCAAATGAATGTTTATCTAATAGTTCACCCGGTGTGTGTGCTGGCCCTTTTTCAATATGAAGACATATGAGTGCATTTATGACTTTAGCGTTCAATCGTTCCATTTTCATTACTAATTAATGCAAAGAGGTTCCCCTCGTTATTTATCCAGTGGGCTTATTCAAATAAAGGGCCGGGTCGTGTGCGGAACGAGCCGCTGACAGGCACCAGATTAGCTTGACTCGGCTCCAGTGCTCCGTGTTTTTAAGAGGCCTGTGCGTCCGGAAATGCAGGTCAGGAAAATGACTTTAATAAGGGCTCGTTTGGGCTCCTGCTGAAACACTGCCAGTCTTTCCATGGTCTCCGGTGCACGGGCTCCAGGACATCAGCCATGCGGCGCGGTGACTCTCCAACATTACCTCCAGTGTCTGAGACACGCTCCACACGAGCCTCCCGATCAGTCCTTCCCAACGGGACGCTGCTTAAACAGCAGTTAGTCTAATGACGAGGAGGGAAGCCGTTCCTAAACCTCTCCAGAGGACAGAGAGCAATAACAAACATAAACCCTCAAGGTTTCACATGTCTTTCTGCAGAAGGGACTGATGTGTTTTTTAGTGAGAAAAGACATTCTCTGAAGTAACTACAATAGGAATATGGAGACTGATCACACAAGAAATGACAATAATCAATTATATGGCTTTTGCAAAAATCTTTATGTCAAGTTTACATGATGGTAGTGATAAAAAAAAATTGGTTTAGTAAAGACATACATCACATTTAAATAAACGTATTTCCCCCCAAAAAATATAGCCTTTTTCTTTTTTAGTTGACTGAAATCAGTTCTTCGATGTTAGCATTATTATTTTTATTTTTGTAGTTATTATTAATTTACATTTTGGATGTAGCTTTCTATGACCATTTTAGTAACTTTAATTTTTTTAAAACCAATTTGAAACCAACATTTCAAGAACTTTCAAGTTACCAATCACCAATATATCACATCACACCATATAATCATGCAAAAAAATCATGAAAATTAATAAAACTTTAAATTAAATTAAATGAATAAAAATTAGCATGTGAATGTCCATTTATAGTCAGTATAAATGTTTCTAGTTCTAGTGTTTCTTTGGCTAAGAAAAACTTATGTGTGTGATGTCTACTAAAATTATTTTTTAAAAACCCATATACAATCATCTACAGCTATCGCAATATCATACTTTCACTACACAATTATTTTGGCCAAAATAATAATTTTTTTTTTTGGAAAAATTCCAACACCATGATAACTAATCTTGATCAACACAACTAAGACCTTAATGTAACATTTCCCATTTAAGGCTTTAGCAAACTAACTGTCCTGATTTTCTGCTTAACAACAGTTAATTGAGATCACAGATAAAAGCCCAAAATTAGAGGCAAATCGGTACGACGATCGCTTTGTTACGATTATCAAAGATGCAATCTGAGAGAAGAGTTAATGCTTTAGCAGGTTGAATATCGAGTCCTGTGTGTGATCCAAGATCTGTAGTGTAAATGTGTTCTGACTGGAACTGACATCGGCAAAGACAGACGGTTGTTTACTGGGAAAAGAACACCAGTTTGAGGACTGTGAAAGTCATGTTGTGTATAGGCAGCATTACTCTGTGTACCGTGGTGAAAAGGTGAAGGAGGGTGAACATATTGGTGGTATTGCCCCCTTTTGTGCTTATGTTCTGCACTTCCTGTTTATAATATTATCATATGTGTTAACGTGATATTAATATTTCATCTACAGTATACTGGTATATTGCGACACCCCTATACAGTCAAGGAGAAATCATAAGAATTCAATGTTGGAACCCTGCGTGAGAGAGAGCCTTCAGAGTATATGACGAGTAACTTCTCCAAAAATCATAACAGTAATCTTAGCTTTAAAATATCACTGAACTTTGTGCACAATTTGTGGTGAATGCCTGGTGTTGGAACAAAGCAACAAACATCCACAATCATTATTGACCCGTTGTGGTTCTGAAACAATTTGTGAAAACGTGCTCTTATAGTACAGATTGATCAGTCATTCTCTTGAGTTGCTCTTGTTTGCTATCGATTGCTGTGTGGGCAGACATGATGTTAATACAGAATCCTTTTGAGACAAAGGTGGCCTTGACATCAGCTTTAATATCCACTGTGATCTCGTGCATTTATACGAAGTTTGGTTCAATCACATGTATGTTTTTGCACATTTGCATGAACACTGAAACATACAGGATGAACATGTTGGTAGCATCTAAAACGTAAACATTTCTATGCATGAACAGCTTTAGAAACATAAAAAGTTTACCCATCATTTTAGGTTATTGAATACTGAATTAATGAATCAAATGATTAGGTTGATTGTATTTTATTTATTCAATGAGATTCCAATGCCACATTACATTTATATAACACATTTTACCTCATTGAAGATTATAATAATTTAATTTAGTTTAGTTTCTGCTGCTATATTTAACTTGTTTTTAAAGGTATTCCATTATTTGACACAAGCCTGAACTTTTATGCTAAGTTTAACTCTATATCATTATTTAATCTTTCCTTAATTCTTTTTTTAAATAATGACTTTGTTTGCTGTGGGACAGGAACGAACCATGAAATTAAAAGGCACCATGAAAGGATTTTTGCTTTATTGCAAGACTTTTGAAGCTGTAAAAATCAAGTGTAGCGTCAGTTCTGGCAGGTCACGTTAGTCAAGCTCGCATCAGTGACTCTCAGCTGATCCACATCTACCTATAGGAATACGACGCCTATCACTGTATACATACTGTATATAAGCTCCTTCAGTATTATCAAGATCTATCGCTTTTCTCAGGAGCTAATTACCCTCCTCCCTCCCCAGCTCCACCTCTCGTCAGTCAGGATTTGGCATTTTGAATAAATTCTCGAATCATGTTGTACTTTAAAATCTTGAATTAATGATATCTGCAACACATTCATGTTGGTTCTGTTCTGTTTACCCTAAGGGGGGTTGGTCTCAGTGATCTCCTCAGACAGCTACTGTAGTTCCTCTGCCGGTTAATTGTTCTAAAGGGAAGTTTATAGATTTCGTCGAGTTGATGCTCCTGAGAAGTGGCTCCTCCTTCACCATGGGTGAGGTGGAGGAGGACTTTCCCAGGCTCTTACCCGCCACAGACACTGGACTTGAGCCCATGCCCTCCTCAGAACCAGCCAGCCTTCCCACTTGCCCACCACGGTCACAGAGCCAGAGCTCACCGCAGACCCAGAACCTGGGCCCAAGCTCACCACGAGTCAAGAGCCAGAGTCAGCGCCACAGCCAGGACCTGCCATGAATGGAGAAGGCCACCCTGGAGACGGAGCCTGCAGCCCTACTCGTCCTGGAGACCAAGCCAGTCATCGTGTCCAACCAGGTGCGAGACCCGGCACTCATGGCCGTGCCGTTGGGGATTTTAGTTCCATCCATGTCCCCTTCCCTGGTGTACAGTCACTGCCTATGAGCATGATCAATATAATGGACTCCCTGGTTCCCTCTTATTCCCAAGCCAAGTCTCCTGCGTCTCCGCTAGTCCCGCCCAGCTCCAAGTCTCCTTCGTCGATGATGGACCCATCCTCTCTCTCCCGCCTCCTCTACCTAAGCCCTAAGCCAGCTGGTCCTTCTGTCACGCCTCCACTAGCTCCCTTCAGTCCCTCAGTTTCTCCTCTATTGGCTCTGCCCTGCAACTCTGTCTTCTGGTCTCCAGCTCCACCTTGGCCCATCAACTAGTCAGCTCCACCTTAACTCCTTGTCCCCTTAGCTCCACCTGGTACCGTCGTCCTCGCGGCTCCACCGGGCTTCCTTGTCCCTCCGGCTCCACCCTAGTCAGTTGTCGCTCTGCCTACGCCATGAACTTCTGGGCTTTTGGCTGTGCCTCATGCCTCCACCCCTTCAGCTTTGCCAGGCTCCACCTTCTTTTGATCTCAGCCTTGGTCCTCAGTCCCACCGGCTCCGCCTCGGTAATCCGGCACCCTGGTTCCGTCTTGGCTTCCAGGACCTACGGTGTTATCTGGTCTCTTCGCCTCCTTGGCTCCGCCTGGGTCTCCAGCTCTCCTGGCTCCACCGCTGTCGTTCGGTTTACTGACTCCACCATGGCTCCTCCCTCCTTCAGTGCTGCCGTCTGTCCTCACCTGGCCCATCCCACCACCGTCTCCTCCCTGTTGCTCAGTATAAAGACCATTGTGTCTATGTTTATGTTTTCATAATGATAGGTGTACCAGGTGTATTGGCAGGAAATTATGTTCATTGGTAGTAAATTGTAACCACAGTATTTGTCACTGTGCAACGGTCGTATCTCCCTATTATGTTTTCATATTCTTGGTTAGAAGTTTGAGGTGAGTTAAGGGCTCAAACATTAGATTAGATTAGATTAGATTCAACTTTATTGTCATTACACAAGTACAGGTACAAGGCAACGAAATGCAGTTTAGGTCTAACCAGAAGTGCAATAGCAGCAAGTGCAGGATATACAGTGGTTCATAAGTGCAGAACATGGATATGTACTGAATAAATATAGAGTTGAATACTATTATAAACAAAAATTTACAGATAGATTGTCCTATGAATATAATATACAGATAACTATTACTGTGAACAGAGTTTACAGCTAGATATGTACTGAATATAATAATATACAGATGGCTATTACTATAAACAGAATGTTTACAGATAGATATGTACTGAATATAATATACAGATGGCTGTTACTATAAACAGAATTTTACAGATAGATATGTACTATGAATATATATACAGATGGCTGTTACTATAAACAGAAGTGAGCATAATATACAGATGGCTAATACTATAAACAGAATTTAACAAATAGGTATAAGTTAGGCTAATGAGCAGTATAACAATGGATTTAAAGAAGTGCAAATAAAGTTTGGACAGAAGCTATCCGAGTGAAAGTGCAGTGGAAAGTAATTGCATATTACAGTTAAGGTACGATATTGCAATGTATATATAAACAGTCGGTACTGTAAATAAACAGTCGGCAGTGCAAATTGAGCATATTCCAGTCAAGGTAGTAGTGCAAGATGCATATGTAAACAGTTGTTACTGTAATAACAGTCAGCAGTGCAAATGAACATTATAGTATTGCAAATAACAAAATGGAGGCAGGTGTGAGGAGGGAGAGGAGAGTCAATCAGTATATGAGGGGAGTGGGATCAATGAGGGTTAGAGTTTAATAAAGAGACAGCTCTGGGGAAAAAACTGTTCTTTAGTCTGCTGGTCCTGGTCCGGAGGCACCTGAAACGCCTGCCGGAGGGCAGGAGAGAAAACAGTCTGTGGGCTGGGTGAGAGGAGTCCTTAAGGATGCTGCGAGCTCGATGCAGACAGCGTTTCCTCTGGATGTGCTCGATGGCAGGTAGTGGAGTCCCAGTGATGCGCTGGGCGATTTTCACCACCCGCTGCAGTGCCTTGCGCTCTGCAACAGAACAGCTCCCATACCACACTGTAGCACAGTTGGTCAGGATGCTTTCTATTGCACAGCGATAGAAGTTCACCAGGATAGTGGAGGAAAGCTGATTCTTCCTCAGTGTCCTCAGGAAGAAAAGGCGCTGGTGAGCCTTCTTGACCAGGCTGGAGGTGTTGGTTGTCCAGGTCATGTCCGCCGAGATGTGGGTCCCCAGGAACTTGAAACTGGAGACACGCTCAACAGCCATTCCATTGATGTGGATGGTGTCGTGTGTGCCTCTTGACACTTTCCTGAAGTCCACGATGAGCTCCTTCGTTTTGGTGGTGTTGAGGAGCTGGTTATTTTCGGTGCACCATGTGGCCAGGTGCTTGATCTCCTCCCTGTAGGCAGTCTCATCGTTGTTGCTGATGAGACCAATCACCGTAGTGTCGTCCGCAAACTTGACGATGGAATTAGATCCGTACACAGGCTTGCAGTCGGAGGTGAAGAGGGAGTAGAGGAACGGGCTTAGCACACAGCCCTGTGGTACACCAGTGTTGAGTGTGATGGATGTGGAGCAGTTGGAGCCTGATCGAACATTCTGGGGTCTGTTGGTCAAGAAGTCCAAAATCCAGTTGCACATGGAGGTGTTGAAGCCCAGGTCTCCAAGTTTGGCTATTAACTTAGTTGGGATGACAGTGTTGAATGCTGAGCTGAAGTCAACAAACAGCATGCGTGCATAAGTGTTCTTATTGTCCAGATGTGTGAGCACAGAGTGCAGTGCCATGGAGACTGCATCCTCTGTGCTCCTATTGCTACGGTAGGCAAACTGGTGTGAGTCCAATGTGGATGGTAGAGAGTCTTTTAGGTGTGCCAGGACCAGCCGCTCAAAGCACTTCATTACGATGGGTGTGAGTGCTACAGGGCGGTAGTCATTAAGGCACTTCGGGCTGGAGTGTTTTGGCACTGGCACAATGGAAGTGCATTTAAAGCATGTTGGTACAGCTGCTTGGGCAAGAGACAGGTTGAAAATGTCTGTAAAAACCCCAGCGAGCTGCTCCGCACATGCCCTGAGTACGCGTCCAGGGATGTTGTCTGGTCCAGCAGCCTTGTGCGCGCTGATCCTGCTCAGTGCATTGCAGACATCTGTGGAGGAGAGTGTGATCGGTGGGTGGTCAGCTGAGGATTTGAGCTTGGTGGCAGTTTCTCTGTTGTCTCTTTCAAAGCGAGCATAAAAGTCATTTAGCTCGTTCAGGAAGTTGACATCAGTGGCTGCGGGGGTGGAGTGAGAGGGTTTGTAGTCACTGATGGCCTGAATGCCCTGCCACATGCGCCGAGGGTCAGCGTTGGAAAAGTGTCCCTCTATCTTAAGCTTGTAGCAGTGCTTGGCCTCTTTGATGCCCCTTTTCAGATTTGCTCTGGATGTGCTATAGGCTTGTGCATCTCCTGATCTGAAGGCAGTATTGCGTGTCTTCAATAGGAGTCGCACTTCCCTGTTCATCCATGGCTTCTGATTTGGGTATGTGGTGATCTGCTTCTGGGTTGTAACACTGTCAATGGTGGTATTAATATAATCCAGTACAGAGGAGGTGTAGCAGTCAATGTCCGTGTGAGAGCCACTGGTGGCTTGAGAAGCAAACATACTCCAGTCTGTGTGTAGAAACCTTTCCTGGAGTGAGAAATCTGCCCCCGCAGGCCACACCTTGATGGTCTTCACTGATGGCTTCACGCGATTGATCAGAGGTGCATATTTGGGGGTGAGGAACAAAGAAAGGTGATCTGACTGTCCCAAGTGGGGGAGGGGTGTCGCGACGTAAGCTTCAGCCATGTTTGTGTAAACATGGTCTAAGGTTTTGTTTCCTCTGGTGTGACAGGAAACATGCTGGTGAAATTTCGGTAGCACTGACTTTAAGTTTGAATGATTAAAATCACCCGCAACAATAAACGCAGCTTCCGGGTGAACGGTCTGTTGTTTACTGATGGCTGCGTGAAGTTCTTTCATAGCAAACTTGGCATCAGCATCCGGGGGAATATAGGCTGCAGTTATAATAGTGGAAGTGAACTCCCGCGGTAGATAAAACGGTCTACATTTAACCATGAGAAACTCAAGGTTAGCTGAACAATGTCTCCCAACAATAGCAGAGTTTGTGCACCAAGCTTTGTTAATGTAAATGCACAATCCACCACCTCTGGTCTTACCGGAGCCATGTAATGTTCTATCCGCCCGGAATGTATGGCGTCCCGCTAGCTCAATAGCGTTGTCCGGTATTCCGCTGTTTAACCATGTTTCCGTGAAAATTAGAACATTACAGTTCAAAAGTCTCTTGCTGTATGTGATGTTGAGTCGAATCTCCTCCATTTTGTTCAACAGCGACCGTACATTGGCAAGGAAAATGCTGGGTAAAGAGAGCCGGTGTGGTGTTAGCTTTAGCTTAGCTCTTAGTCCTCCGCGCTTCCCCCGCCTTTGTTTACGATCTCGCCGGCGCCTGCGAGCACTTCCGCCCGGCCGGGCAGAGTGCATAGCCTCGGGTGATCTGGCGATCTCAGGAAGGAGTCGAAGGTTGTCCATAAAACTGTCGGAAATTCGCAAACCAATATCCAAAAGCTCACCTTGGGTGTACGATGTTAAGGCACAACTGTTCTGGACGAACAGACCCGAAATGAGCAAGAAAAATACTGCTAAATTACAGAATCTGGAGAGACCGCGAGCCTCGCGATGTACTCGCGCCGCCATCTTGGATCTAAACATATCTATATACACATATACACAGATATAAACATATCTATATAATAGTCAAATATAACTATACACAAATATATTTATAATATAATGGATTTGTATAGTTGTATACATTTTGACAGCTGTATTTTGAAACACTATTTAAACAATACTTATGAGTTCTCATGAGATCAGACTGCAACATTTTTTTCAGAAGTCTGCAACAAATCTGGAGGAGTTATTCCTTAATAGACTTGCTCCGGTCAAACTGAGAGAGTGTAGACAAACTGGAGTGAATTTGGGTAACACATGCTTGCAATTTTGTTTTTATAGCTTACTTTTTGAGCCCTAGATTTTCAACATTTGTGCTTTCTGAACCCTTTAAATCCAAAGAATGTGTTACAGTCAGCGGCAGACTCATCTGGCCCTAATTAAGATGAGTATTGTTCTTCTAGCCTCTGTGAAAGGGCATTGGAGAGCAACCAAACAAATACATACACAGCTCCAAGTATCTGCTATTGCATACTGATCTGCAATGTTCTGGTCTGGGATTTTCACGTACCTTGATACCTCAAACTTTTTACACCTAATTACAAAATATCACCTGTTTGACCTCATTTCTCTCTCTTTCTGTTTTATTCTTCTAGGCGGCTGCACTGCACCAGAAACTACATCCACATGCACCTGTTTGTATCGTTCATGTTGAGGGCCATTAGTATATTTGTGAAAGATGTGGTGCTGTACTCTGGTGCTGCGTTGCAGGAAATGGAGCGAATCACTGTGGAGGATCTCAAATCCATCACAGAAGCCCCTCCTGCCAACAAAACCCAGTTTGTAAGTGCAGCACACACACAAGCGTATCTCACAGTAAAGTTCATTGCAGAGGGATGTCACATTGTGTTGTTGCCATAGTAGGCGGGAGCGTCATTATCATCTGAAAGCATTTGTTGTTGTCGTGCCACTGTAGCAATTTCCACATAAATGCGTGACCAGGAAACAGGGTTTTCAATTAAGCTTTATGGGAATTCAATAATGTAATTTGTTTAATTTTTAATTAAACATTATAATCAAGACTATTATAGTAACTATGGTAGTTACTCGTGCCCAGTTTCAAGAAGGATTATGGGTATTATCTTTTGGCATGAATATGGGTCTCAAGACCAGGATATAATAGAGGGTTGAGGATGATTCTTTTGACGTGGTCCAGTAAGCAGTCACCCAGCAACCACCAATTCCCCTGTCAATTTCAGTTCAGTAGCTGACACTGAGGAAACTTCTGTCTCCATAAAGCCTTATTGAATCACACCAGTGTTTCACTCTGGCCAATAGTGTTTAATCGTGCCAAGTGGAAGCGGCTCCAAACACAGACAGTTTACATGCCCTCTTGCACATCACTGGCTGCTTTTACACAGACTTCAGTCAGCACACTTCTGTAGTGGTCGACCGATATTGGTTTTTTGATGGCCGATGCCGATATCTTAGAGAGCAGGATGGCCGATATTTTTTGATATATTTATTTTAATCAATATTTAATAAATTATAAATAAATTATAAAACAAATCTTTAAAATAAACATGCTTTTATACTTTAGATGGCAACTTCTTGAATCTGCAATCCTATTACAGTATTTTTCACGAAGTAATTGTTTAGAAATATATGAATATGTGATTAAAAAGAAGGTAAACACTGTAACAGGGCACTCAGTAATCTGGTAATTTCGTGCTGGTAATCATATTTTTTCAAATAAAGACAAGGTAACGCTAATTTTACATACAGCACAGTGAAAACGATATGAATATGACACAGTTGGCAACTGGATATATCACAGATATGAATATGACACAGTTGGCAACTGGTTATATATCAGCATATTTTAAAATGAAGGATTTAAAGTGTTTCGATCGCGTCTCCTGAAGCTGATCTTCTGTTCGCATTCACTCACTTCGCACGGACCGACCGTCACTCGCAGACAGTAATGCACACTTCACAAGATATCACATCATTAAATGTTTATTAGATATTCAGAGATTTGATTAAATGATGTAGATGCGCATTTGCTGAATGTTGATGGAAAATGAGAAAGTATTTAGCCTGATTGTTTGCCTTTTCTGTTACAAATAATATAAAAGCAAACGCTTCACTTTACTTACTTTGCATACCATTTACTTTTTGTTTAGCAGTTCTGTCTAACAAAGTATTAGATATGACTGACAGAGATCGTAAATGAATGAAGACGGAGAATGTGAGTGAGCGCTGTGTGATCTGAGGAGCTGCCGTTGCCGTTCTCTTCTGGCGCTGGTGTTCTCAGCGCCGCCCATCAAAATAAAAGTCCCGCTTCCAACACATCGGCCAATCAGAAAAACTTATCGGCTGATGCCGATATTTCAAAAATGCTAAATATCGGTCGACCACTACACTTCTGTTTCACCTGTGTGTATTTATTGTTGTTTACGTTGTGTTTTTGTTTCAGTTTAAAATGTTTGGAAACTCAGTTTCCTGAGATGAGGGAACAGGGCATTGTGCACTGTACGCTGGCCGTGTAGTTGCTCTTGAACTATTAGCCAAGCTCACCAGTTATTCCTTAGTCAAAAGATTCAAAGGATTCGCCGTTTGGCACCCACTTTACATATGCTGCGAACTGCCTCCATTTAGCGTGCTGAAACTCTGTGTGAGACACTGGCATTGTTCAGTAAGACTTCAGTATTTTCAGAGGTGGTTAAATGTGTTTCCACAAAATGTCAGCTATTGACAAAATCTCAGGGAACAGATGTTACGAGAGTACCTAGAGATGATTACCCTAGTAATTCAGAACACCTGAATAGTGAACGTACTCAGAACACCTTGACAAGCACTCAAAATATCTTTCGACGCTTGTTTTAAATAGCCCTTCTCTCCAAAGAATGAATTTTGATTTTGGGGGGGATAGTCAAGTTACATGTAGTCCACATCTCAAAAGCAAATTAAGGTGACCAAGGAGCACATGCTTCTAATCAATATGTGCTGAATCGATTCTCCTTTACCCTTCAAGATTGGCTGTAAGGTGGCTGTGACTCTCTTCTTGTACTTCCTGGCGACTAATTATTACTGGATTCTGGTGGAAGGCCTGTACCTGCACAGCCTTATCTTCATGACCTTCTTCTCAGACAGGAAGTACCTCTGGGGCTTTACTCTGATTGGATGGGGTGAGTAAACTTGTTGACGGACACTCATCTCCAGTACACAACACTAGAACATCATTATTCAGCTTCTGGCTACAGACACCAAATCATGTCCACAAGATTTAATTACTGCTTTCGTTAGACGACATCTCTGGTTAATTTGAAATAAATAACTAAGTGGGCTATCAACTGGTAAATCAAACAGATGTTATATTTTAATGGTAACAGTTGCTGTGAGGTATTGCTGTGTGTTTCCATGCACTGTGTGTTTTGGGGACTTCAGCAGACACACGTGTGGATATACTTTGGACTTCACGGCTCCTGCATTGTACACACTGTGCGGAAAAGTTGGACATGCACAGCGCATACAATGTGGATGCTGTGGAGCTGAGCCTCTTCTCTGATGCTTAAACCAGGGTTGCAGAGCCAGGGCTCAACAATGGTGCGCCAGTACTCCAGCTATACTCTCTGAGGTAACGCGCTAGATTTGGGGGACACACATTCACTATTAACTAGGAGTTTTCCCTCGATAAACTCCTAAATACTGTTTATTGATAGTTAGTAAGACAGTTGTTGTAGTGGTTACTGTATGTTTAGGTATGGGGAAGGGTTAAGGGATCTAGAAGTCATATAGAATAGTCATGCAGAATAAGGCATTAATATGTGCTTTATAAGTACTAATAAACAACCAGTATGCTTGTAATATGCATGCTTATAAGCACCTAGTTAATAGTAAATATGTGTTCCCTGATCTAAAGTGTTACCCAAATGCGCTGCCACTCTTTTATATTGGTCCCACCAACATGTTACTATTAAAATGTTTTAATTAAATTGTTAAACATATAAAAAAATAATTTGTTTATTAATTTGCAGTGATAGCTGGAATATAGACCTATTTTACACCAAAACATTTAAATAATGTAACAAATGCAAAAAAATCATGGCATACAGTATTTTTTTTCTTAATAAATTGTATCCAAGACTATCAAAAATCAAAAAACGATCAGTGTTGTGTGATAATAAACCCATATGTCCTGTATGTTGAACTTGGAAGTGAAGGTCACTAAAGGTTTCACTGAACAGGTGTTCCTGCGATGTTCGTCACCATCTGGGCCAGTGTGAGAGCCACTCTCGCTGACACGGAGTAAGTGTTTGTGCTTGAAATGTCACCATGTGTCCATTTATACAGGAATACACTATTAATTCAGCTTGTTGAACAAAGAACATTTTCTGTGCATGGTAAATAATGAATGCACATGCAGGATGTTTTGAAAGAACATCTGTGTGTTGTATTAGGGGTGTAACGGTACACAGAAGTCACGGTTCGGTACGTACCTCGGTTTTGGGGTCATGGTTCGATGTGAGTTCGGTACAACATGAAAAAGCAGCAAATCCTCAATGCTAGGTTTGTGCTAATTTATGTTGAACAGACAGTTGTGCAAATTACAGTGTGTTCCAGCTAGCGGCGTTTAGTCCCCCTGAAGTAGTGGCGACAGTAGTGTATTAAGCAATAAACAATGCATTCTTGAAAATGAGCATTTGGTATTTGGTCGCAATCTGCTACAAAACTGAAATGCATCTCTTGTGTTATAAAAGTAGAAAATAAATAGAGTAATGAAAAATGAAACTTTGAGAGTGAACATGCGGTGACAATGGCAGAGTCTACTTCACCTTTCCATGAGGAGACAGCGAGTGAAGCGCCACCTGAGTTTTCCCATTTCCAGGACATGCATATTTCATCACTGGACTGCAGTGAGACATCCACGACACAAATCTGCACAATACCAATGCTTTCGGTCTCATTATAACATTGGAAACAACTTAAAATACTCCATCATTTATCGTCATACAGAGAAGTTTGTGGAGCTCGTCACAAAACTGAATGGAAACTCAGCGTAAAGGCTACTAGCAAGCTCTTGCGTGCTTCTGAACTCTTGTTTTGGGTTGGAGCGTAGATCGTCTCTTCTTCTTCTGCTCTTTTTCCTGTTGTGGCGGTTAGCAAACACTGTTGCATTACCGCGCACACGCGCCCCCTTCTGGACTGGAGTGTGGATCGCCTGTGACTGACTGTATTCGTCATCTGACTGTCTGTGCATGTACCGCTACACCCCTAATATTGAATATTAATAAGATGTCTGGGATTGATCTTTCTAAAAGTGACTGATCTGGTTTATGATCCACAGGTGCTGGGATTTAAGCGCAGGAAACCTGAAATGGATTGTGCAGATCCCTATTCTGACAGCAATTGTTGTAGGTTTGCATAAGTAAAAGGATATTCATTCAAAAAGTCAGTGCTTTTTAGGCAGAAAAAGTTGTATATTTTTAAATCAATCAAAAAAGTATAAATTCAGTCAAATGTAGTAGTTTAAGTTCTGCTGACCTTTGCATTATTCATACATGTGTCTCCAGTAGATTTCAAATATTTGATTCATTTGTCTGCCATTTGCTTTCGTGTGAACACAGTGTAAGAATCCTCAATTAATGCAGAGTTATTTCATGCATCATTTATTTTATTTTTAGTCTCAATTATGATCCATTAATTTGTGTGTGGTTTTTTTTTACCCTCAAGGTCAATTTTTTGTTGTTCCTGAATATAATCAGAGTCTTGGCAACAAAACTCAGAGAAACAAATGCAGGGCGATGTGACACCAGACAACAGTACAGGTAAGAATAAGCAACATCTGAAACACACACTACTGTTTGACGTTCACCATGACTGAATGTATATTATCTATAATACAATCAATATCAATAATGGTATGATCACACTTTAGATTAGGGTCCAATTCTCACTATAAACATTTTGCCTCAATAAACTCTTACTGTAATTGCTAGTATATAGTATATACTAAAGGACTAACTAAAGTTAATATTTGTTCAAAGAAATCACTTTAGCTAAGTTTTTGCTATTTTCTGTTAATTTTGTTAAATAAAAGAATAAATTTTTGTTCAATAAATATACTGTCAGAAAAATGTGTTCATTTTAAAAACACTGAAACAAAATCATTAAAAAAGTAAAGATTCTGAAGGCATTGAATGAGATCCAATAATAATTTAATAAAAGCTTTACAGTAGGAACAAATAAATATTATATTTTATTATATGATATGATTAATATAATTTTTTTATCATTATAAATGAAAACCAGATTACACAATAATAATCAAAAATAATAATTTTGTTTTAATAATTATAATTAAATTATAAATAAACATGATTACCTCTAAGGTGGACACCCAACTTAATATAAGATATTTACCATCTGAATAACCATGTCATGTCAACAGATGGAAAAGTCAGACAGGTATTTATTATCATGTGAATTATTATCTTTTACCCCAAATACCATACTTTTACAGTTCTTCAGGTTAATGAAAACTTGCTTTAATTAGCTTGAACAAATCTAAAACTTATTAAGAAGACCTTCGTCTCAAAATATATACAATAATTTTAGCGATTCTCGTTTTCTACTTAAATCTACATTTTGAAAAACATAAATAGCACAGAATCAGCTTTGTGTTGCTGCCCGCGATCGCGTCACGGATCAGACAAATTTCCACGTGCATCTTTGAAAAGTGCAGATTTTTGTACCCCGGTGCACCTAATATATGCATTAATGTTATTTTTGATCAATTTAATGAATCCTTGCTCAATAAAACTTGTGACCGGTCATGTGTATTCAGCTAACGTGTGCTTGTGTATCTTGTTTGCGCCCCGCAGAAAGCTGCTGAAATCCACCCTGGTGCTCATGCCGTTGTTCGGCGTTCACTACATCGTCTTCATGGCAATGCCCTACACAGAGGTGTCCGGCGTCCCGTGGCAGATACAGATGCATTATGAAATGCTCATTAACTCATTCCAGGTCAAACTTCACACTTCTTGAGATGCGGATGATTAAGACTGTATATAGACACCAACATATTTTGCTATAAGTTGAATCTTTATATTTCATGCTCTGTTTTCCAGGGATTCTTTGTTGCAATTATATATTGCTTCTGCAATGGAGAGGTAAGAACGAATTTCTGTAGCTTCTGTATCCCACATTTTGTCTGATAATTGTCCATGTCCACATGCACAGGGCGTTACCTGCAATAGATCCTGCAATATATGATCCTGGCAGTTTCTTGTATGTACTTGCACTTTATATTATTTTATAGAGCTTCTGAATTTGACTTATTAATTTCATAGTTTTAATTATTTCAGTTTAATTGACGTATTCTCCTAACTGTTGGTGACCCTCTTGAATAGTTCAGTTAAACAAGCCCCTGTATTCTGGTTTTAAATGGATATTTCTTGGAAAGAAAGACCTTGTTTTCCAGTGCTGAAGTGAGCTATTTTTTGCTTTATTAGCTACTATCTTTAAATAACTAGAAGAAATGCAGTAACTGAACTCATTATTCTCTCTTTCCCCATCTCATATCAGCTCAGTTTATTTGCAATTAATTGAAAAGTGGAAATACAAAACTGGCCCAAAAACTGATGCAGCTCTTGATGGGAATAACATCACAACATTCATACACACTCCATCAGTTAGGTTCAGAAGAACTGTTACTAAACATCACTGCAACAATGATCCAATCATAAACTCTTAAGAATTTGCCTATTTAAATCCAAACAGCGACTTTCTTTGGCCGATCAGTGTGTATTATCTGCCACTATTTACACGAGGAACTGTTTACTCTCAGTGCAAAGACTCACTTAGTGTATTTCACGCATTTCTTTATTTCTACTACACTACAAAAAAAAATATGATCAATACGTTTTTATTGCAACATATGTTTTTACATTGCTTGAACTTTGTTCTAAGTTATACAAGATTCAACTCATTTCTTAAAGGTCCCATTGCATGAAAATTTCACTTTATGAGGTTTTTTAACCTTAATATGAGTTCCCCTAGCCTGCCTATGGTCCCCCAGTGGCTAGACGTTTAGATGGGTGTAAACCAAGCCCTGGGTATTTTTGAGAAAATGAAAGCTCAGACGGGCGAATCTAGAATCTTCCCTTTATGTCGTCATAAGGGGAAAGGTCACCTCCCCTTTCTCTTCTTTGCCCGCCCATGAGAAAATGAGCTGCGCGAGCGATATTGGTTTTCCCTCGAGAGACATCATGGCTTGCAAACGAGCGGAGCATGGCAGTTGCTCAGTGTTTGGATGTACAAATGAACACAAAGGTATTGTTTTAGTTCCTTCATCCGAGCCTCTGAAGAACCAGTGGGTTATGCGAATTTCTGATGTGTAATTGTTCAAGTTCAGACAGATAATCTTTCTCTTAAAGTCATTCAATACTGTTTATGCATCAGTAAATCAAGCCAGTGACTAAACGATCAACTTCATGTCGTTTCTCTTAGTAGGATGAAAATAAACTGTGATTAATATACAGAAAGCGATCAAAGAAAATCTCTTTCCAGTCGCCCAAGCTGTCAATCACACAATCACACAGCGCGAGTTTATCTGGACACTTGCCAACACTCGTTATGAAATCAATGACGCTGTTACACTGCACAACGAAGATCTTACTGTATGTACATCATGTTTGCATTGGTGAAATCATTAGTGAGAGTGCAGAAACTGCTGCAATGATAAGATCTTCATTCACGCGATCAACAGGCTGTCATCTGCTCAGTGCTCATCACTGCAACATTTTATGTGAAGGGAATAGATCTAAATACTTAAAAAAGCTTCTCACGATTCGTTAATCCCGATAGCTGTAATAGTAAAAACTTATAATATAAGTTTTCGAGAGAGTTCCACATGTAATGCTAAATATTTCATATGCAAGCATGTCAGCCATTCACAGCAGTGGGCGTTTACACTGAAGTCTCACAGCAGCCAATCACAGCAGTGGGCGTTTACACTGAAGTCTCACAGCAGCCAATCACAGCAGTGGGCGTTTACACTGGAGTCTCACACAGACACGCCCCTTCAAACAGAGCGTTCAAATCAGAGGCTAAAATCAGGCTAGGAAATATGCCTTTTATTTCTAAATTATAACAACTTTTGATCTAAAAAACATACTAACATTATAAGGGCACCCCAGGAAACATTCTAAAATAATAAAATAATCCATGCAATGGGACCTTTAAGCCAATTTAATGTAATTTAAGTTGAAATGACTTAAACATCCAAGTTGATTGTACTTCAAAATTGAAGGCAGCCACTTTTTGTTGTACAGTGTAGCAGTGATGTATGGCCTCATCAGTCCTGATCCCTCTCTTCAGGTCCAGGCAGAAATCAAGAAGTCGTGGAGTCGGAGGACGCTGGCTCTGGACTTCAAGAGGAAAGCCCGGAGCGGCAGCAACACGTACAGCTACGGGCCCATGGTGTCCCACACCAGCGTGACCAACGTGACGGCCCGCGGGCCCCTGGCCCTGCACCTCACCACCCGCCTGGGCCCCGGGGCCATCAACGGGCACCGCAACCTCCCGGGGTACGTCAAGAACGGCTCCGTCTCCGAGAACTCCATCCCGTCCTCGGGCCACGAGAACCTCCAGGCGGAGAAAACCATCCCGGTGGTGGAGGAGGAACGAGAAACCGTCATGTGACTTCAGAACGAGGACTAGTGTTGCGCACGGAAGGACTAGCAGGTCCTTTGTTTCCTCAGGATTTCCTCACAGTTTGACTTGTGGGACCAACCAGAGACCATCAGTAGCCCGTAAATGAGCCGGACTGGAAGGATTCGGAGGATCAGGACAGATTTCGGTTACGGTGAACACCCTCATATATCACGCGAGTGTTTCACCACGCCGGCGCTTTCAGGTCCGATGAAGAACGGTGAGTCTGCCTCCGATGAAACGTCTGGCTCTCTGGACCGTGAACTGTAAATAAGACAGCCGTGAGATTTATATTGGACTTATTTGATCAGCACTACCGTCATTTTTATTTACACTCGTTCCGAATGATGCCAGATCTGTGATCTTTGTATTATTATTGCAGGTTTTTGTTCGTAGAATGTGATATTTATATTTCTCGAAGCCTTGAGAGTTTTATCAGTACACTGCTAAGAAAAAGCAGTTGTTAACCTCAACATTGTTAAATAAAGATGCGTTTACTGGAGACGCACGATATTAGGTCTTGTTTTCTGAAAAATGTCTCAAATATCTGCCAATGGGTTCATGAAAATACTCTCGTTTTCCCTATGAAATGAGTTTATTTTTCTGACCCCGTTTGTTCGTGTTTTAAGCAAAAACTCACAAATACAAGACTTCATGTCTGCTGCTCAAATAAATGTCTTGATTCAAGAATGTTTAGATATTTTTGTGCTGGAAACAATCCAAAAATACCGAGGAAGAATATCAGTGTAGATTCGCCAAGTCTTGCCAAGCGGTCTTTTTTCTCAGCGAGTCTGACAGTGAAAGCGGAAGGAGATTCGCTCTGTATCTGCAGATTCACTCAGCACACGGCTGCATTACTGCCAGTCATCCTGAAGTCATTATTACATGTGTAAAATGTCAAAGCATTTTGTTATCAGGACAGACACATAAGCATAAAAGAGAAATGCTGTGTCTGTATGTTTCTTTTTCACGGTCATGTTTGACTACCTTTACCATTGAAATCTACTATAGCAAATTTATCCCAACAACTCATTATGCTCTCATTAATAATATTTATAAAACCGGATTTGGTGTTCTGAGTGGTTGCTAAGGTGTTGATTAACAGCCCAATTCAAAACCTTTTACAAAAGCTTTTCAACTGCAGTTTTCGTCCAAAGAGGAAAATCCTCACATGGTCAGATCACGTATATCAGCAATAAAACAGCTCTGATTAACACGCCAAATCAGGTTTTGTTCATGCCAAGAGACGATGAGTTATGAACAGGCATTTAATATTCAAGGTAATTATTTTAGTTATACACTGTAAAAAAAAAAAAAAATGTTGTAACTTAAATTGTACGTGTTTGTGCTGCTTTGAAATTTTAAGTTTAGTCAACTCAAATATTTCAAGTTGACTAAACTTAAAATTTTAAGGCAGCACAAACACTTTTTTAGGTCGAATAAACAACTCTTTTTTTTTTTTTTTTTTACAGTGAAACGCATAGCAAATACAGATCTGAAGCATCCTAAAGTCTATAATTAATGAACATTATTATAATGCCTTTGTCAGCACCCAGTATAGCTTTGATTTAGTGTTTTCTTCTGCTAAGTTAGACTGTATTTCAGGTGTCAGGCCATGAATAAATATATATAAAAGCAGACACCTTGTTGGAAATGGATTTGCAGCTTCATGATCTGCACTGTGAGAGCTTTCAGGGAATTATTAATGCTCATCATTAGAGCTGTTTATTAAAATCTCCCGTCCTTCACTTTCATCATTATCGTGGCATGAATGAGTCATATTTTTCACATATAGATTTCCTCCTGGAAAGTCTTTCATTATGCTTGCGCTTCACTCATATTACTCACCTCATATTACAGTCAATCGCTTCATCGTAACGTATATGGGAAGATGAAAATCATCAGATGCCAAATTATTATTTTTTACAGCCATAAGGAAGAACAAACAGTTTTTTTTCTACATGTATATGGGGATTGTTCATGAAGCCGTTATTTGTTGGTCAGTATTATAGTTTAGAGGCTCATGGTCTGTTGTGTGTAATATAATGCTGCTTTTTCTTACTCCATGTATATTCATTCATATTGTGTTTACATCCAGTTATGAGCTCAATGTGCTTCTCTGCATTTATTCTGGAATGTAATAATTCATATGAAAAGACAGTAATTCATATGCTGATATACTTGCTGATCCTCAAAAAAGAAGTTCTGTAACACCTTATTTTAAGGTGACGTAGTTACACGTTAGTGACGTTACTACATGTGTTCATATTTTAAGATATCTTCGTTACACTGTAATTATACATTCAAGTACTGAGTAATATTAATGAACAACATGTACTTACTATAGGGTTAGGGTTTGGTTGAGGGTTAGTTGCATCTAATTATGCATAATTAATAGTTATTACTATAGTAACTGACACTGTAAAAGAAAGTGTGCTTACTATAGTAAGTTATGCATAATTACAAGCAACTAAATCAAACCCTAACCCTAATTGTAACTCTATAGTAAGTATGTGTAGTTGATTAATTACTCAGAACTTATTTGAGTACACTGTAACTACGTCACCTTAAAATAAAAATATCGATATCGATCGATAGTCGATGCATTCAAACCATTACTGTATTTACAGAAATATATACATATGCATTCTGCTTTTCTCTATATAACACACATTTGAACTTGAATTTGAGGATTTTATTACTATTAAATTCAGTGTTATTTCTGGAATGCCATCTCTGTCTCAACAGCAGCAGGTGTGTGTGTGTGTGTGTGTGTGTGTGTGTGTGTGTGTGTGTGGTTCAGTCATGTACGACCAGCTGATGGATCAGAGAAGATGATCTGCTTTGAATCACTGTCCGCCTCTGCTTTACTCCTGTGCATTTCCCTCACGTGTGTGTTCATGTCCTCATGAGAAAGTGAATCATTGCAACGAGGAATATTGAATCCCAAACTGAGCATTCTGGCACCATCTACTCTCCTTCTCAAGCAGCGGAGAAAGCGGTTCCTCAGACGAGCACACGGGGAGGAAACGAGGAGCGCTTTCACTTGTGGAGTTCCAGTATTTTAAAGATGAACGTTTGACATGATTATGTTGTTGTTGTTGTTTATATGTTACATAAATGCAAAATAACTTTTCTAAGCACCGGTGTTGTATTATTAAGTGCTGATCATGTGTATCATGTGAATAAGAAATAAATGAAAATGTATAATTAACAGAGAGGCATTTATTGTCCATATTTACAATTTACAATAAAATAAACGAACTGTAAATGTACATTTATAAAGTGTCTTACAAAAAGCAGTTATAAAATGGCTAAGGTTTCGATGTTCACTTCTTCGCAGGCTTCTTGGCTTCACTGCCTTTGGCTCCTCCTCCTTTCCCTCCTTTCTCTCCTTTCTCTTCTCCTCCCTTTTTACCTTTCCCTCCTCCGTCTGATGCCTCTTTCTTTGATGTGCCTTTCTCTCCCTTCTCCCCTTTCTTCTTCGGGGCTTCCTCCTTCTCCTTCTCCTCCGCCTTCCCTTCTTTGCCCTCTTTCGCACCCTTGCCTTCCTTTTTGCCGTCTTTCTCCTTCTTCTTCGCCCCCTTCTCCGCGTCGACCTTCCCCGCGACGGTTGGCACCTCCTCCTTCTCCGTGGGCTTCACCGCTACAGAAGACACAGAGCAGGATTAGCTCAACGCTTCACCAACTTATGGCTCTTCACAACCGTCTTCATTTAGGCAGTTTCACACACAGTTAAGAAGAAACAGATTGAATTAAGCATGCGATTTTGAAGAAGAAAGAATAGTTGTAAAATTATAGCAATAATCTTTTTTAATACTACCACAAAAAAAAAAGCTGTTTTGTAGTCTCCAACAAATGATTGTAAAAATCAGTTACGCTTTATTTAAGGTGTCCGTGTTATAGTGTAATTATACATTTAAGTACAGAGTAATATTAATGAACTACATGTAGGCTACTTACTCTAGGGTTAGGGTAGGATTAGGGTTTGGTTTAGGGTTAGTTGCATGTAATTATGCATAATTTATTGTTATTACTACAGTAACTAAATGCAACATTGTAAAAAGGACACAAAATAAAGGGTAACACTATTTTTCAGTCTCCTTTACGTGTAATTATACAGATAAGTACTGAGTGAAATGTATGTAATTATTAGGGTTTGGTTTGGATTGGTTAGTTGCTTGTAATTATGATTGATTTACAGTTACATTAATTGCATGTAACATGTGTAACAAGTACACTGTAAAATAAAGTGTTACTAATGTTATATGACTTACTGAAATGTCCCATATTGTACACCTTTCTGAAGTTTTATTTTAGGTTTTGATGTCCTTAAGAATATATATTTGCGGTAGAAGTACCAAAAACCATATATTTTTACAGCTCCTTTCTCAGGTCGATTTTGGCCTGTCTACTTAATATTCATGAGCCTCTCTTCTGATTGGCCTGTTGTTTTCTGAGTGATCCCCCATTGGTGCGGGTGAGACTGAAGGCGGGGACTAAGTAGTTCTGTCGTCACATTTATACAGAAGTCACATGGCTCATGAAAAGACACAGCTACTTTATGCAGGCTGTGTGCATGTGTCTGTGGAGCGACTGGTTTGAAACTCATATGGTAGTTTCATCGCCTCTAGACCTCTGCTATCATGAAAAAAGCCAGGAGATTTCAGTTTTGACAATATGGGACCTTTAAGCCTCTTACTTGTCAAACTGACCCCTAACAGAAGCACCTGGATCTCACAGTCGACTTTGTGATACAAAGTAATATACCCTTTTTTTAATTGTGCATCTAAATTAGCTAAAAAAATAACCCTAATCAAACAAAAATAATAATTTAATAAGAATAAGTCAACCTGCAATGGATTTCTTCTTAATTGAAATGTATGTACATTTTACCTCATCAATTTAACACTGAATTAAGCCATGCTTTTAAAGTGTTTGCTTTACATAGAACATCTAAGTAAATACAGTAGATGTTGTGTATATATACGTAATGAGACTTCAATACTCGGTACACAACATACAATAACAGTAACTTTCACTGGATCATGTTTGAGTATGAATGTCATTTTGAGTAGAAGATGTCACAAAACAGCAAGTTACTGAACCCAACAACAAAAGCAATGATAAAACAGTGGAAATACAGCTGGAAAAATGTGAAAAATGTGAACTTATTAACTATTCATGATGATGGGAATACCAGAATCAGAAAGTGGAGTAGGTTGTACTTAATTTTATTATGTTGAAATTTACACTTTTATTTCTACAAGCTTATTGAGTATTAATATAGAATTAACTGGTTTGTATTCTTGCCTGAACTAACTTATTCAGTTAGAAATTACATGTGAGAATAATTTTTATCAGTGATTTATTATACCAACGTCACAATCCAGAACAGTGTATGGAAGATTCACACAGTAGTGCGTTCACACTGAAAATTACAAAAAGAAACAATGCAATTGAACAAAATTACTAAAACGTTTTGATGGACAACTTTAGACATTCTAGAAGTAACTTACTGTAGCAACTACATGTCAACTTATCCTACTAACCCTTACAGTCCACTAATGGTCTAGTGAGAGTTAGCTGATGTGACTTATAGTGAGTAGAAGGTCTAGAGTGCACCATCCAAATAAAGTGTCACCAAAACTTTAACTAAAATATATACCATAAATATATATAGATATACTGTTATCCCAGACAGCAACATAGTGTCGGCCCAGATCCGGCCCACATCTGGTGGTAAACATGATCCCACGTGTCTGAGCCGACACTGTCTGGGATAACAGTATATCTGAGCGATCCTAAAATAGCGCAGCTCTCCTCGAAGACAGAGAGATGTTCAGAGAATGATGAAGTCAGCTGATTGCTTTCAGATTGATCCACTGCCGACTAATAAGCCATCTTCACTGCGTTCACAGGGTTCATGACTGTAAACACTGCTGAATCTCTCACACACACACACACTCTCTAACAAAAGGAGGATTTCACATGCACACAAAAACCTCATTCCAAACACACAATCAGTCTGTTACATCTATATAATCACAGTAATGAAAGTCTCAGCGAGTGTGTTCAAAGCTCTTTCTCTGGCGGTGAACATCCAAGCGTGTGTGTGCCGGGACAGAAGAGTCGGGATGGTCTGAGGCCGCTCCAAATTCCATCAAACATTTTTACGGGAAAATGTTCCAACTGTAATATTTTCCCTCCCGCACGTTCACCCTATGCACACAATCCCAGCGCATTCCTCCATTCTTCCCCGATGATTTACACTCGGACGTGTGCAAGACACACACGCTGCTTTCCAAAGAATAATATTTTTGTCATGTTTAATAACATGCATTTATAATTGGAGCAAACGTGAAAAATCCTCATGTTAGACAGTCAAGAGACGAGCAAGCCAAGCTTTGAGCTGAAGTAATGAAACTAACTCACGGTGAAGTACTTTTCATACGCAATTTTTATACAGCAGTTTATCACATTGGTGGGAAAACGGTTTTGTGTGTGTTTTCAAGCACAGAGAGACACTAATATTGAAAGCTCACATACGCTTTTAATGTGTCCATTCTCTCTGTCAATACAAACTGTATTTTCCATTAATTCGGTGGCTTTTAACACAACCGTCACCCAGAACAAAAGGAGCGTCACAGTTCATGTCGAAAATAAAACACATCTGAGCATAAAGAGGATGAAAGGGAAATGACATGTTGTAGACAACATGAAGCAAAGAACATCAGAGAAAAACTTATGTATGACTTAATTATTAACATTTCATTTTGGGGAGAAGAATATGCCTCAATATGGTCATATCTCCTCAATTGTTTTTGTTTTTTAATAAAGAAGCTTATTTTTATTGTGATTTAATTTCATGATACACATTTTTCCAGCATTAATATTAATGTCACACAGTGTCCTAGCCTAGTTGTTTAAAGAAGACCTATTTGCTCTTTTCAAAGTCTTGTTGTGTTCAGTCTCTTCTAGAACAGATTTTCCTGCTTGAATGTTGATTATTTTCCTCATATCCTCCATTGTTGCAGCTCCTCTCTTCCCAGTCTGTCAGTAACGCTCTGTTTACTTCCTGTCTCTATGAAGCCCCTCCTTCTGAAAAGCACACTGCGCTCTGATTGGTCGGCTGGAGCAGTGTGTTGTGATTGGTCGAGCGCTTTGAGTGTGTTTGGGAAATGTCCCGCCCCTTACCATAACCGCCAGTTTAACACACTACTAACTAACTCAACCAGGCCCCGCCCCTTTATTCTGCGCATTCATTATTATAATGAGGAATATTGTGACGTGTTCGTTCCCGGAGGAAACTCAAGACTACAATGGCGGCGTCTCAGGAGTTCAGAAACACTGACACTGATTGCGCTGTGGAAGAATAGGTCTTCTTTAAAACCCTAACTAAAGGCTGGTGCTGTAAAAGGCACTGTGTTATTAGTTGCAAAACTACAGAAACAACAGAAGTTAGTTAATATTCCTGAGCCGTTCAGCATTAAACCACGGCAATCATCAAACAACATGAAGAGAGCTTAATCCTCTCAAAATGGCCTGTCCTGTAAATATTGATAAATGAAGTATACAGTAGATATTATTACAGCTGGACAAACGCCTCAGATTCCTTCTTTCAGTTTCAGCTTTGAAGCACAGTTTACAAATACAGGACATATGACGGAAAATCACTGAAAAAACAAAAGCTCTTTTTGTGCAACACAATGCTGTAAGAATGACTGTCTTAATATCATGAAATGGATCGTTCTGATTGATTCTGCTGTTCAGATACGACAGCAGATCCGCCATCTCAGGCCGCTCCACATGTAATCAGTGTGTGTGTGTGTAATCGAAGGATCTAAGGGTGTAATTTGAGTTCTTTTAATAGCAGTGTAAGTGTGTGTTCAGCTTAAACATTCATCTGCGTTGTCCTTCATTCCTGCTGTTTCTTCACCTCTTTCATATTATATTTATCTCTTTCCACCTAGCAATAAACATATTCTCTAACATAAGTGTCTGAACCTCAGCAGTCATTCATTTATCACTGTACATTAATTAGTACATCAATAACTAAGTAACTTTGTACTTATATTTTCTGACACCTGATATAAAGTGTGACTGTAACACTTGTTGAATTTGTGCTGATCAGAGAAAGTCTCTCTCAGTACAATTGATCTTATCATTGAGAAATCGCAACTAAGAATACTTAATAATATAAGATATTATAATTAAAAGCACTTGCCTACTTGGTAGATAGAAGAGTTGACATGATTGGATATCAGAAAAATATTGTTTTAGGTATCTGTGTTGTTGTCAAAGTTTAAGTCGCAAGTCATCAAATTTGGGACTCCAGTCCAAGTCATGTGACTCAACAACCCTGATATTTATATATCAGCGCATTATCTCTCATCGCAGTCATGTCTGTTTAGCACACAAAACACAATAATCTTGCCATTACAACTCGGTTTCAGAAATGTGTGCTACAGTGTCCTCGCTGTTTCACAGTCACAAAAGAAGAGAAAACAAAACCAGCAGCGCTGTGAGTTAAAAACCGGTAAGAGATTCTTATCACTTTGAAAGGCTATTCAGTCGACTGTCAATCAAAAGAGTTGGTGAGACTTTAAAAGGATTTGGATCCCAGACAAAACAGGATCTCGTGAAGAAATTGTGTCTAACATAATATCATAATTAGTCCATAGTTAATTATGAACTTCAATCTATGGTGTGTGTTGCTGGTATATTCTGCTATGACATTATCAGTATACAGTCAATAACTCATAAAGCATATGCATGTGTTAATCACAGATTTGACTAAAGATCTTCTGAGCACAGCCCTCACACGAGAGTTCATCTGCTTTATAGAAGAAGTCTTGATTCCTGAGGACTGCGATCCTGGACCTAATTTATTCTGCCTCTCATTTATATTGAGAACTGGCATGTGTTCATGACAAACCGAACTTTATGGATATTCATATATAGGAGTTGATTGTGTTGCTTGTGGTGAGATTGTTCCCTGCAGAGCTCATCTACTTCCACACTCACTTTATTCTACGAATCCTGATGCATTTGTGTTCATCTTGCATCATCACAAGTATGCACAGCGTGCATGATATACAATACAGAGCTGGTCAGTACCGTTTAGTTTTTTTTATTAATTTGGTGCACATAACACCCCTTAAAACTAGTAAAGCTAGTACAGTGAAAAGAGGTGCAGTCCATCCAATGAGAGGACAGATTTACTCCCATGTGACCTGCATGAACACATGTTGGTATGCTTTTAAATGTTGTGTGGTGAAAGTGAACCAAACCAATGAGAAAATGCAGCATTGTCACAATTTAAGTATTTTGGAACGAACCAAACGTCCTTTGTTTAGAACTGTCCTCAGTAAAGAACTGTATCTTCTAGCAGAAGTTAGGCAAAAAAGAGTAAATAGGAAAAAAAAGTGATTAAAGGCACTCAAAGCCAAGCTGTATTGTGAAAATATTCATGGCTAAAGCTATTGCTTTCACTTTGCTACAAATGTAGTCTTTTTTTTTTTTTTACTTTATTGCTCAAGTTCACTTTACAACAGCCAAAACTGACCAAAGTGCTTTACAGAACAACCAGATAAATAAGAAGATAATACCTCAAATAAAACAAATAAAAGCAGCAAAGCTTAGAGCAACCTTAAAACCGGAGTAGTAAAACAGTATCAGACTCAAATATAAAACAGTAAAACCAACTAAAAATAGAGATCAATATGTTAAAGAAAACAGGTAGGTTATAGCAGGGACTTGAAGGCGGACAGAGTAGGGGTCGTTCTAATCTCAAGGGGCAGGTGTCCCAGAGTCGAGGCCCTGCCGCCGCTAATGCCCCCCTCTACGCTCGAGTCTAACGCCAGGGACCAGCAGAGCCTGGACGTGGGATCTTAGGCTTCTGGAAGGAGTGTAGGGGTGAACAAGTTCAGAGAGAGAGGCAGGAGCTAAGTCTAGATAAAAGAGTAGGGTGGTCAATGGTGTCAAAAGCTGCCGAAAGATCTAAGAGAACAAGACCCACAGTATCTCCAGAATCAGTGGAGAGATAAACATCGTTTAACACTCTCAGGAGGGTGGACTCGTGCTGTGAGCAGACCTAAAACCAGACTGAGAAACCTCAAAAAGTGTTGGAGTTGATCCAGCACAATTTTCTCCAATAGCTTAGAAATGAAAGGTAAGACAGAGATAGGCTGAAACTTTTTTAAACAGAAGGATCATAGCCACTCTACATGATCGTAGCCACTGTAAGACTGGCAGGAGCAGAGCCCGTTTGGAGACACTTGTTGATAAGAGACACCATACCTGGCCCAACCCAATCGATGATTAATTAAAAAAAATCTCGGGTGAATGATATCATTAGGACAAAATTAAGGTTTGAGCTTGACAATCATGTCCTTCAGTGTCTGGAGGTTGATAGGATCAAATAAGCAGAAGAAGGTGTCAAGATTGGGGGGGCAGTTAAATTAGGGCAGACACTAACTCTTAAGTTAGTGATTTTTTTAATAAAAAAATATTTGGAAGTCTTCACATAGAGCATCTATGAGGCAACGGGCAATGTGTTAACTGAAGGATTTACAACAGACTGAAAGACTGAAAACAGAACCTGTGGGTTAGAGGGATTCAATTAAGTTCGAGAAATGAGCAGCTTTCGCAGACTTTGCAGCATTCGGGTATGATGTTAGAGAGTCTTTGAACATTTGGAATGAGACAAGTAGCCTGTCCCTTTTCCATTTGCGTTCTTGCATCCGGGTCAAGTGCAAGTGTGAGCATAGTTCAGCAAAGCACAGGTGGAAGTTTGTGCTAAACTGTGGAGAGCAGAACCACGACAATGTCACAGGTGCAATAGTGAGTTGAGAGAGCTCCGGAAGAGACAGTGAGAATAAAATAGACGTATGATCGGAGAGCAGAAAATCTGAGAGCACAATATCAGTGACATCGAGCTCGTAAGACATGATCCAACGTGTGGTCCTGAATATGAGTAGAGTTTCTGATCCACTGCGATAGATTAAAAGCATCTATTAGATTAAGGAACTCCTGCGACAAGGAATTTGAGAGGCAGCAAACATGAATATTAAAATCGCCCACCAGTAGAAAGCGATCATAGTTTGTGGCAATATTGATAATAAGTTCAGTAAATTGCTGTTTAAAATCTTTAGTAGAATGTGTAGGGCGGTATATCACCCCTGGACAGACAGGATCATTCCAGTCTCGTGGAGAAGCTGAGCTTCAAAGCTGGGGAAGGCCGTGACAGGGACAAGCCGGCAGCGTGAGGAGAGAGAGATATTTAAACTGTTATCATCCCACCCCGCGTCCACTCGGATGAGGAGAGTGAACAGATGTACAGTTCAAGGGAACCAGTTCTGAGAAGGGTGTTAAATCACCAACCTTTATCCAGGATTCTGTGATGAACATAAAATCCAGGTTATGAGATGAGCAGAAGTCTTTTAATAAAAAGGTCTTATTCACCACAGAGCGGGCGTTTATTAATGCCATCATAGGCAGAGGAATAGTAACATGAGATGAAGACACTTTTCTCAATGAGCGCAGATTTCCGTGATTGACTCCTTGCTGCCGGGAGCTGAGGCCAACACTGTGGAGATCAGCCCGAGCGTCAGGACTCAGGTGTAGGGGAAGAACAGGACGGAGCCACCGGTAAACCGGAGTCCTCGTTTCCTCCTTCGCTTTCTCCTCGAGATGTTGAGCGGTGGATACCGTGCGGGATGATCGTTCTGAGCGACTCGTATGATTTGTAGAAGGGCCAGCCCAAGACCAAGGTGTGAGAGTTTGTGAATGAGTCTACATCAGAGACGCCGATGTCTAGGAGAGCTTGACGGACGAAGCGTACAGAAGGTTAAAGACACAGCAGACAGCCAGAGAAGAAAACACAAGAGCAACAGACGGCAAGCCAAACACACAGGCGCCATCTTGGAGACGTTTAACTCTAAACTCTAAACGACGCTTAACTTTAAACCAGGGGACTATAAATTACTTGGGGAGACATTTAAACATTGATTACCCACCAAAAAGTGCAGGGTAATAATGGTTTCTCTACACCTTAACACATATTTATGACCAATTGGCATTTCTGTTGATAACATTGCACAACCTAATTGGATTCCATGGCTTTTAAATCTTCAGTCCACAGTAATATCTTCTGGCCGGTGTGTGGCAGGCCGTGGCGTGAGGTTAATGACTTGGCCTGCAGCTGAAAGGTCAGGGATTGAATCTCAGGGTTAGTAAAGGTGTGTGAGAGAGACGGGTCTTGGAGAATTACTGAGACGACTCTCTGTTTCTCCAGCAGATCTGGGCCTGGAAACCGTCATGCTCTGGCTAATTCATTACAAGCTAGGGAAGTAAATACGGATAATGAAATACTTAAAAATATATATATAATAATCTGCTATCTTGGAAGTTTTTAAACTGATATTAATATGCAGTTTTGTGACAAGAAGAATTAGCTTCGATACCAACAACAGGCAAGTACTCACAATAGAGACAAAACAACTAAAAACATTTATGAAGTTGTCTCAGGTTAGTGAGGTTCTTCTGGACAAAAGTTAGGAGCGTATCTCCTCCCGCACCATTCATCATATTGACATGCATTATTGAGGAGAGGTGTGTTATATATTTTCTAAGAGATCGGACTTACGATGTTCACACAGCGGACGAAAAAAGCGGCAAATAAATCCCATAGACTTAACATTGTGGAACGGTCGTAATTTTGAATTCCAACTGTCACTTTCACACACACACACACACACACACACACACACACACACACACACACACACACACACACGCACGCAGGGTCAACTACAATTTTTACGTTGATGTAATGATGAAAAGATGACAATGACGTAATGTCTAACTTGTCCACACTGAAATCAGGGCATCAGTGCATCTCCGATTATTTCAGTCAGTCGTTTAACATTTCTGTCCTTAAACAGCTGTCAAATATTAAATGCTTAGTTTAGCTACTTACAGCTTATTACACACTTTATGACCGTTAGCTGAAGCGTCGCGCTGGGTTTTACGCTCAGCAGCTTCTGTGAACGTAAAGCGAGGCTACTTTGATTTGATTGGTCATCTCAGACATGTTGACATCAGACTGAGGAGCTCAGAGGAGAAGGACAGTTATCTGGGCATTGTGAAATATCCTTCCAGCACTAAAGTAGAGTTAATTTGAGCCAATTATTTCACAGCCTTTATTGTATACACCTCAGAAAAACACTGAGGTCCGGACCTGGATTGTTGCATGACAAAACACACTGTTTTTCATCACATGCATGATACTTTTTAGCAGCCTGCATAGTAGCCAACTTAGTTTTCAAAAGGGTAGCTTGTCAGTAGTTGAACTATTTTAAAGGGGTCATTAGGATTTTTTTACATAAAAAACTAATTTAGAAAAAGCTGTTTTTTTCAAAAGCTGATTTATACACTTTGTTTAAAGGGGCGTGTCTCATTTAAGAAATGTAAACGCCCACTTTTATGACTGGGTCTTTGCATATGAA
This sequence comes from Rutilus rutilus, assembly GCF_951802725.1. Lineage (NCBI taxonomy): Eukaryota > Metazoa > Chordata > Actinopteri > Cypriniformes > Leuciscidae > Rutilus > Rutilus rutilus. The sequence goes on along the minus strand of NC_140214.1, from coordinate 41,146,024 downwards.
AGAAGTATTACATGCGGAACTCTCTTGAAGTATACAAATACGTAGTACAATATAGATGGTTTGAAAGCTAATAGTATTTAATAGTGTCAGTGCAATCAAATCAATCAAATTGCTGAATATTCCCCCTGTAGTCAATAATTGTATCCCTTAAAACTCATCTTTGATCACCAAAATGACATATTTAAACGTCTTTTCATTGAAAAAAATTCTTCATGCCTTAAAATATCTTGAATGTAACTCGACACCCTTGCCTCATTTAGTATGTGTGGTTCTATGAATATGCAAATGAGCCCTGCCTCCACTCACTCAGCTCAGAGATCCACTGGTTGACGATCACACGTTGATCTGATTGGTTACAAGGTAGTTTGTGACGTCAGAAACACCAGCGATTTCAAAGCGTGTTTTTGAGACTGTCTTTGGTTCACTGCAGTTTTAAGGAGAGAATACTCAGCAATGGTGTCGACTTATGAATTTACACATGGTTTGTCTTAAAGCATATTTAAAACACCACATAGACATATAAACAACATTAAAAGCTGGATTTTCACCACAGGGGGACTTTAACTTTTTAACTTTATTTTTTACTATTACACCTGCCAAGATTAACTGTCAAATTAATCGTGAAAAGTGTTAATTACAGCATTATATCTAGATCTACTCCCACTGAATAAAAGGTTGCAGTGTATTGTAGCGATCATGACCACAGTCACATCCCTGCACGAATGCAATAATATCTCCTTCTCTGCTCTCTAATGAACGCTTTAATCTGAACTAACACAGTGCAACATGATGTAATTAAGAGTGATTCATCATAGCCCGGGGATACGAGTTTCCATGTATCAGGATTAGATTCGCATTCAGCGACCTCTCTTAGTGGATTCTTCTTCTTGTGGTGAACATGATGTCATTTCAGATGTGTGTCCCTCAGTGTCCTCGCTTTATTAGTGTAGTAAAGTGTCTGGGCAGTCATCGTGCTAGTGCTGCACTTAATGGCACTGTGAGCATTTTAAGTTTAAAGTATTTCATTCTCACTCACCTTCTTCTGTGGTGTTTAAAAAATCCTCATTGGTACAAAGTGTGCCAAGAAAATATCCCTCACACCATTACAGCAACATGAACCACTGATACAAGGAAGGTTGGATTTATACTTTCATGTTGTTTATGCCTATTTCTGACCCTACCAATCAGAAGAGCGTGTGGGCGGAGTCTATCTGCAAGCGCACAGCACTCACAACCAAATCAATCAAAAATCACAGCCAATCAGAAGAGTGTGTGGGCGGAGTCTCTCTGCACTCGCAACCAAATCAAACCAAAATCACAGCCAATCAGAAGAGTGTGTGGGCGGAGTCTCTCTGCACTCACAACCAAATCAATCCAAAATCACAGCCAATCAGAAGAGTGTGTGGGTGGAGTCTCTTTGTAAACGCACTGCACTCGCAACCCAATCAATCAAAAAGCACAGCCAGTCAGAAGAGGCTGTGGGCGGAGTCTCTCTGCAAACACACTGCACTCGCAACCAAATCAATCCAACATCACAGCCAATCAGAAGAGGCTGTGGGCGGAGTCTCTCTGCAAGCGCACTGCACTCACAACCAAATCAATCCAACATCACAGCCAATCAGAAGAGCCTGTGGGCGGAGTCTCTCTGCAAACACACTGCACTCGCAACCAAATCAATCCAACATCACAGCCAATCAGAAGAGGCTGTGGGCGGAGTCTCTCTGCAAGCGCACTGCACTCACAACCAAAGCAATCCAAAATCACAGCCAATCAGAAGAGCCTGTGGGCGGAGTCTCTCTGCAAACACACTGCACTCACAACCAAAGCAATCCAAAATCACAGCCAATCAGAAGAGCGTGTGGGCGGAGTCTCTCTGCAAACACACTGCACTCGCAACCAAATCAAACCAAAATCACAGCCAATCAGAAGAGCGTATGGGCGGAGTCTCTCTGCAAGCTCACTGCACTCGCAACCAAATCAAACCAAAATCACAGCCAATCAGAAGAGCGTATGGGCGGAGTCTCTCTGCAAGCGCACTGTACTCGCAACCAAATCAAACCAAAATCACAGCCAATCAGAAGAGCGTGTGGGCGGAGTCTCTCTGCAAGCGCACTGTACTCGCAACCCAATCAATCCAGCATCACAGCCAATCAGAAGAGCGTGTGGGCGGAGTCTCTCTGCAAGCGCACTGCACTCGCAACCAAATCAAACCAACATCACAGCCAGTCAGAAGAGGCTGTGGGCGGAGTCTCTCTGCAAGCTCACTGCACTCGCAACCAAATCAAACCAAAATCACAGCCAATCAGAAGAGCGTGTGGGCGGAGTCTCTCTGCAAGGGCACTGTACTCGCAACCAAATCAAACCAAAATCACAGCCAATCAGAAGAGCGTGTGGGCGGAGTCTCTCTGCAAGGGCACTGTACTCGCAACCAAATCAAACCAAAATCACAGCCAATCAGAAGAGCGTGTGGGCGGAGTCTCTCTGCAAGCGCACTGTACTCGCAACCCAATCAATCCAGCATCACAGCCAATCAGAAGAGCGTGTTGGCGGAGTCTCTCTGCAAGCGCACTGCACTCGCAACCAAATCAAAACCAAAATCACAGCCAATCAGAAGACCTTGTGGGCGGAGTCTCTCTGCAAACACACCACACTCGCAACCAAATGGATAATCAAATTCACAAATATTACACCCATGCCACCGTTCAAAGTCACTTAAATCACCTTTCTGCCCCATTCTGATGCACAGTTTGAACTTCAGCAGATCGTCTTGACCGTGTCTACATGCTTAAAGGCATTGAGTTAGATTCACTGAATGAATTCAAATGTTTCAAGTAAAACAGTACAAAAACTCTTTCAGTCACACAGTAGACTTTTTTTTGTTTTTGTAATAGAAAAGTTGCACTTTATAAAGCATACTACAACAAACAAACACATGTCAAGAGTGTTGATTAAATCAAGGCTTTGATCACACATACTCTTGTGCTCTATAAGCAATAAAACACGTGTTTCTGATCGTAAACCGCACAATCAGGCCACTCCTCTCTGAGTGATATTTAGATCGCATTTTTTATGGGTGACCTAATTAATCCAGATGTAGCCGCAGTGGAAACCCACTGACATTATTTGCATAGCTGCCTATGAAAAATGCATATGTCCACAGAAGAAAGCCACAAGTGTGTAACGCGTTCCATCTATGAACACAAGGAACAGGCACTGGAAAGGCGCCTGACGAGGGGCACTAAATGGTAAAATGCTAAATGGTCTCCGTGGTATCTGGGAGAGTCCCATTAGAATGTCTTTAGCGCTAATGAGGAATATAATTAACTGTGGGGAAGTGCGAGCCTCAGAGGGTTTGTTTGTTTCAAACATACTCCGTTATCCTTGGCACTGTGTGTGTGCGAACAATCCTCTACACCTCATTCATGATCCGCATGTCATTCCATCTCGTGCGTGTTGCAGTTTTCTGAGAGAGAAAAAATCTCGTCAGTTTACAGTCTGTCAAAGAATGCTTCATCTACATGAGCCTCATGAAATAATGAGGCTATAAATATTCTTCTCTTTGACAGCCGACCCGTAATGTGATGGTGCCACAGTGGACTGGTATGAGAGTGTAGTGCAGTATGTTTCTGGACTCTGTCTGGATCAAAAATATTGATCACTCACCTTGAACACACAGGTATACACACTCTTTTTATCCAAGAGAACATTCCCAACTCCTCAATGTCATCTGCATTTCGACTTGCAACAGCAAGTAGCAAATCATGGTTTATCCCCAGACAGCAACATAGAGTCTGCCCAGATCTGGCCCACATCTGGTATGCATTGAATCCACAAGTACCAGATGTGGCCCGGATCTGGGCCGACACTATGTTGCTGTCTGGGTCGGCCATCAATTGCATTAATGCTTGTACTTTATTATTACCTTTCCCATCCACCAATTGGTTGCAATTTGAAAATGTCTCCTTTGCTTTGATACAAGCTAGTCAGGTTAGGTTTTGCTGGAGTGTGAGCTAAACTAACGGCTATTGTCTATACAAACAAGGTAATAATTTCTCGATTCATGGAGTCTTTAATGCTGCAGAACGCAGGCAGAATTATGTCTTCCTCTTTAAGCTTGACTTCAAACGCATCAGAAATATCACCCTGATCATCACAATAACAACATATCAATATGTATAAGTATGTAACATTTATAATTACAGGAGACATCAATATGCACGATATACTTGTACAGGCCTGGTCAGAAAGTTAGTTAAAGTTTAATTATTTATTCCCGTTTAAAACTGAATTCAAGATGGTGCCGAGCTGATGGTGATCATCAAGCCCTCCTTAATTTACGTTTCTCTACCATGGACCCTATAGAGGATCCATTCTTCAACTCAAGGGCTTCTTCTACTTCTGTTACTCGACCGGCTGTTCTCTTCATCGTAAAATGAAGAAAGCCTGAAAGGCGCAGTGGACTTCTTGTTAGGCTAAAGAGATGCCGGGTTTTATCCCCAAGGATTCTCCGCATCAGGCCTGGAAGCTTTAGGCTTAAACTCTACCATGCGCTGGACCTACAGTCTCGTCAGTCTTTCCGGACTCATCAACCCCTTTTTGCGGATCATCCAGACAGTGCTGCATCAAGAGGGGCGTTGATCAAGATCCATTTGCAATAAAAAATGTATCTTAAACAATTTATATTTATCACTAGACTTGACGGACAAGACTTTAACGGAAACTTGGCTCAACTGAGTTGGATTCATTAGTGCACTTATCACCAGAAGATTGTGATTATTTTAATTGTCTTAGATTAGTGGGCCGATTAGTGGCTACAGTTTTTAAAAACAGTTTAAATTTTGCCTTCTGCTTAATACCTAACATTTGAGTTGCAATTATTGAGGATTCAGCAATCTAACCTGATGATTTGTGCCCTTTTTTATAGACCACCATAAGGATTTTATTCATGATTAAGGGAATTTTTTTTTTTGTCCCCACTGAGGATAAACTCCTAATTTTGGGTGACTTTAATATCCATGTCTGCTGCCCTTCCCATCACCTGGACAAATGAATTTGAACAACTCATTGAGTCATTTGATCTCGTTCAGCATGTTAATGGTCCCACACTTGAGCATAGACATTCCCTTGATCTTGTTCTATCTCTTCATTCTCTTGGCCTTCTATTACGTGACACTGATGTTAAGGAAAGCTGTTTGTCTGATCATATGTCTGTCATGTTTAATGTAATACTTCTGTACTTGCCTCTGAGTGATCGGAAGGACGTGCATTATTCTCGTGTGATAACCCCATTAGGTGTAAAGAAATGTCAGATTCTTTAGAAAGGAGTGTTTTGGAAGCATCATCAAATAGGGACAATGTTGTTTAATTAAAATTTTAGACCCCCAATAAACACAAAGGTTTCCAAATTTAGCTCAAGCCCATGGTTTAATCACCATACCTCAGGCATGAGTGTTGTGAAGCATAGCATAAACGGAAAAAAGATAAGTTACGTTTCTCAGGAGATTTTTAAGAATTCCCTGTCTGCCTATCAACTCGCTGTCAAAGCAGCTAAGGATATTTCAGATTCAATATTTAACAATTCACATAATCCAAAAGTAATACTTTTGATAAAGTGGTTAATCCTATGACAACATCATACCCTGGCGTTACCCCTGAGTCGTGCACTCTGTTCAGTATATATTTCAGGAGTAAGATTGAGGCTTTATATTCTTGCATTCCCTGCGCTTATCATCTCATTCATTTTTCCAGTTCTTGATAATGACCAGTCAACTCATTTAAATCCAACTGATCTTAATAAATTGAGACCGACTACCTCACCTGTGGATATTATGCCCACACGTCTCTTTGGAGATGTGATAGGTGTGATTGGTCCATCTGTGCTGACCAGCTCATTGACTTCTGGCGTTATTCATTCCTACTTCAAGCATGCAGTGATAAGGCCATTTCTGAAGAAGCCAAATCTCAATTTGTCCGATTTTAATAATTGTCAACCCATTTCCACAATCCCTTTCTTGTCGCAGGTGTTAGAGAAGTTTTTTTTCTTCAACTTTCTGCATTTTTAGCAGACCATAATGATAGATTTCAGTCTGGGTTCGGAACCACAGCACCAAAACTGCCCTCCTTAATGACGAATTACCTTTTAATTTTGCTCGAATTAACTGCTGCCTTCGATATAATCCATCAAAGCATTCTTGTACTGTAGATCGCCAACATCAGGAGGATGGTATTAGAGACATTGCTTTGCGCTGTTTTTCTTCCTCTCCAATAGGTATGTAACAGTTAGGATTGATAAATCTCTCGTCTCATTTGGCTCCTGTATCATGCGGGATGCCTCAAGGGTCAGTTCTGAGCCCAATTCTATTTCCTCCAGATGTTACCTTTGGGGTCTATTTATAGGAAATATCAGATTGCATACCACTGTAATGCCGATGGCTCACAACTGTGTGTCCCAACTGTACACCCGCTTGATTCTGTTCCAACATTAGTAAATGTCTTCATAGTTGATGAACTTTGCAACATTGAAACTGAATTGTGACTGACTCTTTCACTTATATACTTTAGTTACCGTTGTTTTTTTCCAGTTTCATTCATCCACTTTTACTTAGTGTTGATTGATTGTGTGTGTGTGTGTGTGTGTGTGTGTGTGTGTGTGTGTGTGTGTGTGTGTGTGTGTGTGTGTGTGTGCGTGTGTATGTGTGTATGTGTGTGTGTGTGTGTGTGTGTGTGTGTGTGTGTGTGTGTTTGCATATTGATTAAGACTCTTTCACTTGCATAGGTATATACTTTAGTTACCGTTGTTTCTTTTACAGTTTCATTCATCCACTTCTACTCAGTGTTTACCTCTGTGTGTATTTGTGATCGTTTGTGTGTGTGTGTGTGTGTGTGTGTGTTTGCATATAGATTAGCTATTTTGCATTCCATATATTCATTAAATAAACTTTTATGTACATTCAGCAAACACACACACACGAACACATAGTCCTAACCTAGTCTTAAATAAGTTAAAAGGTGTTAAATGAACACAGAGTAGTGAGGACATCGGATGCGTGTCAGATCCGCACCATGTGCTTCAGATCTTAAAGTGACAGCAGCCTAATAAACCTGCTGCTGTCTGTCATTAATGTAAATCAAAGAACAAATGACAAAGAGAAAATCACTCTCTGCTCTTGACTGAACTTTTGTAGCTTTAATAAGGATAAATCTATATTTAATTCAGAATGTTTGCAGTGAAGACTGTGAAGTGTTTGATAACTTATTCAACCTCTGTATATTTCCTACCTGTTATATCAAATATTTCAAATATACTGTCTTTGCTGTTTCTACGTTCATTTTGAGATTAAATGTGAAATTATTACAATATAAAAATGTATTAAAAACTTGTGATTATTTACAGAAAAATGTGTTATTAATTAGCTTTTTTTTTTTTATTGAACGGCAGCACTAATATACATATCATTGTTATTGTTGGGTGGGTGGGTGGGTTGGGTGGAGGTGGTACACACTTCATTTCTCTCTTCCTTGTATTTTCTTTAGTTATTCTTTCCAGCAGCTACAGCAATAAACTCTTCCCAAGCTCCCGCAGGATCCTATCCATGTTTTTCTTTTTGTCTGCCTTTACTTTCTGCAGCTCTTCCTCAAAAACACACAAAACTACCCCATAGGGGAAAACATGCGGCGGCAGGACTGGATGGATGAGGCAAAGCAAAAACAGAGAACACAGGGAGAATAAAGAGGGAAGCGAATGAGGAGGGTAACCAGAGATAACTAATGATCAGGTAGAAGGAGGGCCAGGTCAAGACAAGAGCACATGGCACATGTCTAACCACCAAACAACCCTCCAGGCACTCAACAAAAAAGTACAACTTCATCAAGAACACATGGTGAAGGAGTGAACCCTCAGCCTATGTGTTCACAAAAAAAAAAAAAAAAATTTTTAATGTCCTGACCCCGACATTGAACCAAAACCATGAGCGTCAGGATCCGGACACCAAGCCCTGCATGTTACGGAGTGCGATGGATATATCTAGTAGAGCAGTAGTTATGATCGAGTGGTTATCAACGTGGGTTTTTCAATCATGGTGTGCCGCATGCCAGAAAGCAGCTGTAATTCTTTGGTTTGACAAGCGCTTGGGAGATCATCGACTACGCTAAAAAGGTTTTGGCAGCGATAGTCGTTAGTCATGCTGGGTCGCCAGCCGGAGTCAGACAGGGCCCTGATTCACCAGTTTCTTACGGAGGCGAGACGTTTAGCCCTAAAACTGTTATAACCCTGCCACCATGGGAGTTCAGAAGGGTCCTTGACACTCGTAGAGGAACCCTAAAGACCTTGCTCACATCCGATCTCAAGTGGTTGTAGATGCAGACTGCCGTCCTTTTGGGTATTACATTGGCTAAACAGCCTGATCTTATGAAATGCGTCTCTATAGCACGGATTGTATTTATCTGGCAATTTATACGCGGAAATATGTTTGTACGTGCATATGATATGCACTTTATGGCGTGTAATACGCAAGTACCCCACACCACTCATCACGCCCAAGGGGTTTGCAGTGTGTATCATATGCACGGAAAAACACATTTCCGCGTATAAATTGCATGATAAATACAATGCGTGCTATCGAGACGCATTTCGTGAGATCGGGTTGGGCTAAAAGGGTGAGAGAGTAACAGGCTGTGATTGTGCACAAAGAGTGTATCAGATACTTACCTGATGATGCAGGGGTGATAATTCATCTGTATTGACACAGATTTCTGTCAAAAGTCACATATATATCAACTCCTGCTAAACCAAGCAATTATGCTTCACACTTTTCTTCCTCATTCTGTACAGATAAGTCAGAAGTTGTCAGAAGTGGTTGTGCCAGTTCAGGGGCTTCACTTCTACATGAGCGCACATGTAGCACAGGTCTCTGATCGGCTCTTTGTGTTCTTCGGGCCAGAGCGTCTGGGCCAGCCTCGATTTAGACAATGGCTATCCTCCTGGACTGTGGACACAGTTCAGCAGGCTTACGGCTTTGATGTGATGGTGTGATGGTTTTCTCAGCATCTGGCGAGCCGACCCAGGTGAGCAAGCCTCCACAGGATGGCAACGACGGGGCATGAATTCATGTTTAAATTGGACTCCACCTCCAGCATGAATTTTTCATTCTGTCAGCTCATGCCAGAGACTCGCTGGCACTTCTTTTGTGACAAATGCCAGGGCAGTTCTCCTCCTCTCCCCAGTCTAAGCGTCTGACGCAGGGCCTGGCTTTAACCGTGGCAGCGCCGGCACGGCAGGCTGAGGGTCTGATGGCTAAGATCAATACGAATGCGGGTCCTTCACATTCAACCCTTTATGGTACGGTGTTGCCACATGGCAACAATTCATTTCTACTCATTTCCTTGTTAATCAGAAAAAATACAATATATTGCACTATGGGAATTAAAATGGCAGGCCTTAAGGTAGCCAATGATGTGCTGTTTTAAAGCCTGTTGATGCTCAATTAACCTCATTTCTAAACATCTCTTCGTAAGGGGGATTTTTATTTTTAAATCAAATAAATTGGATATTGTTATTCACAAATCAACATTGTTTTACTGTAAATTGAGAAAATATCAATGTGTCCACATGGCAACGCTGAACACAGTGGATTGCAGTAATGTATTTCCCCATTGGGATTTTTTTATAGATAGCAGCATCAACAATATGATTGCAGTTATTTAATTATTTGACGTGTTTATTGTAGTATAGTTGTATTTATGTATAAATAACAAATTGATTTCTTCTTTTCAGAAAATGAATACAGCAGTATTTTAGGGAAAGGCCAATAGGAAGAGTGCAGAGTTAGCTCTTCCATGATGAGAGTGAGGACGAGTGACTCATGACTGGGAATGATAGGGATCTACTTATTTTTGGTTTGCATGAGTTCCAAGTATATAAATCTAGCCATTTCTAAAAGAAATGTGCAATTAAATAGAAAAGAAAATCATAATTGTATAGAAAAAAAATACTTTTTTGACCATTTTCTATTGTGGTACAACGTTGCTTTTTTGATTTGTATGATTGAAGCTAAACAAATATTTAATTGTTAGAACATAATGCATCCCATAGATGAAGTTAGCATGCGGGGCTGGAGCGTGAGTGGAGGAAAGTGAACCGTGCGCCGCTGCTCTACACTGTTGAGCGAGATACGGACACACACACACACACACACCCCTCATACTCCAGTAGTCAGCGGCTGGAGAATGATTATTTATTTTCTTGTGTTTTTGAAGGTGAATTTAGTTAGTTTGGAGGAGGGTTGTGTTTTCTAGCACCAAATGCTCTCCTTTGAAAAGCAATTTTCCTCTTCGCACCGTGTCGTTATCATCCAGTGCAGATCCAGTCTGGGGGAAGAGTCTCTCGCTCAGAGACTAGATGGGCAGCTGAACTTGTGAAACAAAGCGTTTTGAATCTCAATGATCATGAATACAATAGTTTTATCCTATTGATTTAATTGTATTAAATATTCATAAATAAAGATTCTTAAACGTGTACATCTTACAGATACATACAAATACTAATGAGTGTGAAAGTGTACGATGGCCCAGTAGTGCACAACACAACAAACATGAGTTAACAACACAATGAAATCAAGTCACAACACAAGAGGAATGCTTCCACACACCAGCGTACTTCACTAACTATCATGACGCTTAATTCAGATAATTAATCATTAGTTATTATCGATGTGTGATCCTCCACTTTAAATAGTGCAGCACTTCCTTAAAGCCTTAAAGTATTCTCAATTTTACATGGACCAAGAGCAGTGCATCCCAAAATGTTTTGCCGTTCATTTAATTAACCCCACCTGAAAATAACATTAAAACCAAGCATGTATTTCTAAAAGGCAAAATGCCAGTGTAAACGAGAACATAATGCCATAAAAGATCAAATACGTGATATTCTGACGGCATCCACACGAGCAGCCTGTGTACGACTGAATATGAAGGTTGTGTGTAGATTATGATGCCTTGTGTAAGTGGGGATTTAGCACTATAGCATACAGACACACACACACACACACTGTGCACAGAGATGGATGTAAGACTCAGAGTCTCTCTGACACAGAAACATGCCCTGTGTGAGATCTGGTTTTAATGTTGGTCATATAGACGAGCAAAAATGCAATATTTCCCGAATATCCACACGAGTGCAAATGTGACATTGATTTTATACAACAGTTCAACAAACAATTAAGTGACATACATTGTAAACACAGTATTGTCAGTGTTGTTTGCTCTATTTTGCGACAAAATAATAGTTAATAATACAGTACTTCCACCAAAAGCCACAGCAGAACTGTTGTGCATTTCTGTCCATTAGTGATCAAATCTGCAGCTTACTTACGATCACCTTTTTGTGTGTTGAACTGATAAAATGTTGCATTTGTGACTCACTCATAAAGACAGTGACTTTACTGCCCTTATCAGTATAAGGCAATGATAAAGATGTTCAGAGAAATGAATAATGTGCTTAATAACTCTGCACACTTTACAATATGACCTTATAAATGGTAAAACTAAATGAAATAAAATGCAATAAATGCAGAATATTAAAGTTAAGGCTGAATTTTCATAGCACCGCTTTGACTGTGTTGTGTCTTGATTCTGCTGCAGTGTGTGTTGTGAACTTGTGTTTTATGTTATATTCTGATGTTGTGCATTACAAGGCCAGCGTACAGTCATTGGCAGAGCAAGGCTTTAAGACACCTTTCTTACAGTGGAAAACTGCACACCAAAGAGCCACAATACCACCAGAAAGGTGTTTATGAAAGTAAAAGGGCTCAGTACTGATTCCTGGATGATTCTAAACGACAGGCAGAGAAAGAGAAAGAAAAAGAAAAAGAAAAAGTAAAGATCTGTGCTTTTTACTCATTCATTACTTTATATTTTCTAAGATGCACCCATTCACTTACATTATCAAGGTAACACTTTACAATAAGGTTCATTAATTAACATTAGCAATACATTTGTTACAGTATTTATTAATCTTTGTTAATGTTAGTTAATAAAATCCAGCTGTTCATTGTTTGTTCATGTTAGTTCACAGTGCATCAACTACTGTTAACAAATACAACCTTTGATTTTAATAATGTATTAGTAAATGTTATGAATATTAACTAAGATGAATAAATGCTGTATAAGTATTGTTCATTCTTAGTTCATGTTAACTAAGGTATTTAACTAATGTTAAGTAATGAACCTCATTGTAAAGTGTTAGCATTAACACTAGCAACTTTCACTTATCTACTGACAGCAGATTGTAATGGCGGGCGAAACACAACCTCAAGAACACTGCGAACGCCACATTTAGCTTCGCCGGAAATAGTTTGCAAAGCTTTTCTACCGAGGACAGAGAACCGGAAGAGCACGTGACGTGTCTAAGCGACGGGATTGGCTGGCTCCTCTTCTTCTCTGACCACAGCAAGCGGTCCACTACCTCGAGCCTGGACCTGCTCAGACACGGTGTGTAGCGCTGGGGTTTCCCCGAGAGCTGAACACACACACACACACACACACACACACGAGACGTGAAGAGAGGGAGAAGAACAGAGGGAAGCAGAGGCAGAGATCAAGACCAGGAGACAGAACACAGATCTGACACATCAGCTGGAACAAGAGATATGAACATGAAGAAACATATGGAAGAAATGTGTGAAAGGAAGAATGGAAAAGGAAATTTAGTGGCGGCCCAATTTAAATGGGAAGTGAGTGAGGAAGAGGAACGGGACTTTGGGAATAACGTGCAGTGAACAGATGAGTCGTGTTTCAATGCCATGTTTGGTGAAAGAGTTATAAGACACACCAGAAGGGTCGAGCCAGCACTGCTTGTCCACAGAAGACCACTTCAGTTTGTGTTGAATGCAATGTCAACTTTTCATTACTTTTCATTATATTACTTTACCCATCAATAGCTTACGTCTCACTAAAGGTCCAGTATTCATACAGTATGTCTGCATATGCTGATTAACCATTCACAGCACTGTATGCATTCATTCATTCATTTATTGAGTAGTTTAATGTGGGATTATTGCACAGTGGGAAAATGGATCGGCTAATAATGGGATTATTCATTGAAATTGATCTGATTGACTTTCACAATCAAACGCAGCCTCCTGACACAAGCCAGTGATGAACTCACAGATCAATCTGGGTTTGTTTTTGTTTTTTGCAGAGCCTTGTGAATTTAAAAGACCAAAACAAACCATAATAAACACTTTCAAAACAGAAGATTAGATATATATAAATGTCCTCATGTTGAGAGGAATCGTGGGTAAGTGCAGAGGTGCTGTGTGTGAACATTTACTCATCTCGCTCACACAAAAACAGATTCAGTATTGCTCAAATTAATAAAAGCAGTGAAATGCAAACTCAGGATATTACGCAAATCTGCAATAATTAATGAAATATGATCAATTACACAAATGGACTTTATGGATTTAATCTCACTTTATTGACTTTATGATCCAATTCAACCATACTAATAAGCAAAAAACATGGTGAGAAAAGTAACGCTTTACGTTCCATTAAAAGTTACAAAGTAATGCAATTAGTTTATTTTTAGGGAGTAATGCAATATTGTAACGCATTACTTTTAAAAGTAACTTTCACCAACACTGTGTGTGTGTGTGTGTGTGTGTGTGTGTGTGTGTGTGTGTGTGTGTGTGTGTGTGTGTGTCTGTGTGTGTACTTGTACAACTATCTTTGTGAAGACCAGTTTGAGTTTTAGACCATTGGAGTGAGGACAAAGAGAGTAAAGGACATTTTGTCCAGTCCTCAGTTTCTGAGAGCCTTTAAAGGCCTGTTTGAGTCAACACTTGGTTTTAGGGATAAGGTTATAATGAGGTTAAGGGTCGGTTTAGGGTCAGGGGTCGGGTTAGGCACTTAGTTGTGATGGGTAAGGTTAGGGTAAGCGGCTAGAGATTGCATTGTGTCAGTGAATGTCCTCATAAAGATAGATGTACAAGAATGTGTGTGTGTGTGTGTGTGTGTGTGTGTGTGTGTGTGTGTGTGTGTGTGTGTGTGTGTGTGTGTGTGTGTGTGTGTGTGTGTGTGTGTGTGTGTGTGTGTGTGTGTGTGTGTGTGTGTGTGTGTTATCATACAACTGCTGTCAGAATCCTTGTGCATTCAAAAATCTCACTGGATTATTTCAATTAAAGGCAAAATGTAAACTGATATTTCCTTCTGACACACTACAGCCAAAGATATAAATACCTGACTTAAAACCACTTTTGGGGGTGAAAATACTAACGTGCCTAAGACTTTTGCACAGTACTATATATATATATATATATATATATAAAATGCACACTGAATAATTGCTCCAAACCAGTTTCACAAGAATATGTACCTTTGTTTGAGTTTGTAATGAGTTTGCAATGTGAAAATGTATGATTTGTTTAAAAAAACTTAAGTGTGAAGCTCTATCCATACAATGAGAACATACAAATGAGGTCGTACGAATACAAAAGTGCAACAAAGCAGAAGAGCAACACACACACACACACACACACACACTGAGTGTGGTCAGAGATCCGGCTCTTACCTCCCGGCACGTCCGTCAGCTCGTTGAGGGGGGGCACCGTCTCCAGTGTGTTGGCGTACGTCTTCGCAGCTTGTCTTTGTACGTTCCGAGCCTCGATCTCTTTTTTCGTTCGTGGAATCCGGCATTTGAAGATGCAGCACAGGGTTATTACTGGGAAATGAGGAGCAGAGCTTTGAAATCTAGAGAAAGGGTCGTCCCACACAGCAGGCAGCGTCTCAAATCTCTTACTTCTGTAAATGCTTTTCTGCTCTGGGGAAATTTCATTAAATCACTTAATGCGATTCACGACGTGTAAATAATTAAGTGTTTATTTTGACACCCATTTATGGGAATTCTGAATGCAAATATATGCATAGCTTGCCATTTTAAAGAGGTCACCCAGAAATAAAAATAATTTTATAATTTACTCGCTCTCATTATAATTATTTAAAAAAGAAACAGCCTATTTTTTCTGTGAAACACAAGAGGTGGAATTTTTTATAATATACTGGTTACTCTTTTCCATGCAGTTACAATGAAAGGAGACTGGAGCTTTCGAGCTACAAAATGGACACAAAATGTGTCATAAGTGTCATTAACGTACCAAAAAAAATTGTCAATAAAACTTCCAAGTCTTCTGAGGTTATGATCTCTTTTTGTCCCTTTGGAGCTTGAAAGCCTCAGTCCTTGGAAAGAGGGGCTAAAACATGATCATATCGAATGCAATATGGCTTTTAACATAAGATGAACACTTTTAGACACTTACTAATTGCTAGGATGAACATGGAGAAAATGCCAATAACCTGCCATAATCGAAGCCCCCAGAACACCACTGTTTCTGAGGTGACCGGGTCCGGCTTCTTCGGCGGGTCTGTCGGCAGGAGCTGTGGGGAAGATAGGGGGAGAAAACAATCAGATGTTTTTCCGCATCTTTTTCTATTTCCAGGTAATTGCACCACCTAAATGGAGGGAATGGCAACAATAGCAGTGATTAAGGATTGCGGGAAGATTTAACCACCTTCTCATATGATCACAGTGTCAAGAAGAGACGCAGAAACACTTCAGACTGTTGACTAAAAGAGGAGGAAAAGTGGAAGAAAATGGCAGTCTGTAAAAAAGGGGTCCAGAGAGACTCTAAGCTAGCATACGTTTGAAGGATCTGTTTCAGTAGCAACCCTGTGAGTGTATTTTAAAATATGTTTTTCATATTTAATATCACCTATTATGTTTCTTGCTCTTGTAATGTTTGCCATTGATGTTCAAACTTATTTTTGTGGGGTTTCGTGGAATATTTGTCTTCACAAATAAGAGATATCTCAATGTCGAGATTTTAGTAACAGTGTGTCTGTGTATTTTACTTCCTGAACTTTTTTGGACACATCTACATTGTCAGTAAATTAAAAACACCAGCTTTGCACTGAAAATCGCCTATAATAATGATGTAATAAATGGCTATAACTTGCTGATGGATTGTTACATGTAGACAAAATTTCATCTGGGAATCTAGAATATCCAAGTAAAACTTTCTAAAGGAAAAAATCCAAACTTCAGGAGGTTTCGTTTGAGTTGAGTGAAAAAAATCATTAAAAATGTGCTGCCGTTTTTCTTAAATCTGGTCAATTCATCCAGTCTAAAGATTGAAAGTTCAAGTTCTCCAGTTTAAAATGATATATGGCACTTGATGCTGAAGGTTATAATGGGTCAGAAAAACAAAGAAATGAACAACTAACATGAACTAAAAGTGAGCAACACATTTGTTACAGTATTTATTAATCTTTCTTAATGTTAGTTAATACAAATCCAGCTATTCATTGTTTGTTCATGTTAGTTCATTTCAATAATGTAAATGTTGTATTAGTAAATGTTGAAATTAACGTTAACAAAGATTAATAAATGCTGTATAAGTGCAGTTCATTCTTAGTTCATGCTAACTAATGTAGTTAACTAATGTTGTAGTTAACTAACCTTATTATAAAGTGTTACCAAATAACTAAAACTGAAATAAAAATGTATAAAAACTATATGAAGAGTTCAGATGCAAAAGCCTCTAAGTGCCATCTGAAATTTTCTTCTAGAATGATCATTTTTATCAAGCTCGTATATTTAAGTTCAATAATTTCACTTAAATGGCAGTGCAAATTACCTATTAATTGTCATTTAAGTGAAATTATTGAACTTAAATATACAAGCTTTATAAAAATGATCATTCTAGAAGAAAATTTCAGATGACACTTAGAGGCTTTTGCATCTGAACTCTTCATATATATAAACTATCACAATAGTAATAAAAGTCATATTTCCATGACACTAAAATAACTCTGATATCCAGTATCAGTTCCTTTGATAACCCAACTCTAGAGTGTGTGTGTCGGCTCTGGCAGGATTCAGGCTCCAGGTGTGACAGCAGCTTTAGGGTGAGAGTGTGTTTCCAGTGTTTTAATAATTCAAGCGGTTTGTGTCATACAGAGAGCACTAGTGGAAGGACTCGCCAGTGTTGACATGCTGATTAGTTCCTCTGCACAGGTTATCACTCCACATCTCATTTGTAGTCTTCTTTCAAAGTCTGCACTCCTGAACTATTATACCTGTGGACAGGCTTCACTTCACTTGTCTCCAGTCTGCATCTGTGAGTCCTTGCTGATACACAGCTTTTCACTGAAGGAACTTTTCGTCTTCATGCGACTGCACTGTCCACATAAAAATTTGATGTAGCTGGTCATGCAATAAGTGTGTTTGCCATCACAATGTGACTCAAGACACGTCCCTTCAAGAACATCTGGAGACCAGTTCCTCACAGTCCTGGTGGTGACAAGCAGCTGCTAGTCTTCTATGATGATGAGATGTCATGTACCAACATGATTATGGTTTCGCCTGCCAAAGAGTTATATGGCCTTTGACACATGCATAACTACTGTGTTCTGGGTGATCTACTGACTGGATAAAGTCATGGAGGCCACCCCAAGTCTCTAAAGCTGTATTTCCTTCCAAAGTTCCTTCCAAATTTAACTTGTGCACACAAAACTGGAATATGGCATAAAACTATTGCGAATAAAGCATCATTTCCATCCGATGTGTTCAAGAGAACAAAATCATCACTTCCTGGAAACATCGGTGCAAAATATCTGTCATGAAAATGGAAGTTTCTGCAATCCGGAAAGAAACTGTCTCTTTTTTCCTCCATCATAAATGACGAAACACAATAAACGCTGTCACTTGAGATGCTGTGATGCGATTGGTCCGCTGGTTAGTCCAGTTATCCAATCACAGCCTCTGATGAGGCGAAGTCACACAAGTTTTTGGTACCACATCAAGGGATTTATCCAATAAATGTGTTTGCATCGTAGTTTATGCTCATGCCGTCTTATCGGATAGAACAATTATCCGCCTCAATTTAGCACATTTTTTTAATTTATGCAAATCTTGCCATTTTCATTCAATTTTATTTGCATAAGATTTGGATGGAAAACATACTGTAGGTTATAATGTTCTGTAAGTCAAGTCAACTTTATTTGTATAGCACTTTTAATTAAAGCAGCTTTACTGATAATCATGACGTTAATGTTTATAATATCTTAATATCTTCATGCCGTCACATTTAGCAGATAATATAGTTTACAGGGAATCAAGCAGGTGAGATTTGCTTTATAGTATATGTATCATATGTTACTTAAATATCCAACTTTAGCACATTTCTCCTCAACAAGCTCAAATCCTTCATGTCTGTCGTGTAAAAGGTGCACATGATAAAGTTGAATATTTAGAGGAAAGGGTTAAGTGTCACCATGAAATGGCAAGGCTTGCCTCAGCACTAATTATTAGCATCGACTTAAACCATTCGTATTTAGTATTGACTGATTAGAGTGATATTTTTGCTAGATAAAGGGTAGCATTTCCTATCAGTAAGGCTGGAGATAGCAGATAAAAGTAAATTAGTATTGATGTTTCAGTGTTATTCAATAACGCCTGAGATTTCCGCATGTCTCCTGCTGTGTCGCATCGATAGAGAGAGTGCTGAAAGCCCATCCAGAAATTCAGAGATCGGCACCTGTTTCTTCAGGTCTGAGCAGATACTGTACGAGCAGGCTAACAGTTCACATGCAGAAACTCTTCAATGCATGTACAGATATACAGATATCTGGGGCAGAGAATGAGACAAGGACACTGTAAAATAAAGCGTTACCAAAATGTGCACATCTCTTAATGACCACTCTGTCTAATATAACTCCAAGAAGTCTTGTTTCCCTCTAGCTGTTCAATATAGGCATACTCTTTACAGACAGAACTAACTCTGGTTTGGGTTTAAATTTAGAGTTTGATCCAAAAATATCAAATTTAAGGTCAAATGTTTGTGCAATTTACAGTCAAATTTGTATCAGACCCGCAGTCCGCCCGTGCCGATTGATTCCCGACCCGCACCGTAAATGACCACGTGAATATTATTCCACCCGTTACATCAGATATTAGCAGACCGGGACTCTGGGAGGAATGGGCCCAGCACAAACCCTTGAGGCACTCCGCTCGGATGAGTTCAGTTTCGGCTCGTTCTCTGCCCAACATATCTGGACACAACTAAATAGTAGTTCAACTTAATGAGAGTATGACAACCATCTTCATTGGGATTGAATCCTTAGGGAACCAGGTTACTGCGCTCACATCAGTGATAAATTCAGTCGCAGATAATTGGTTCGTTCGTGTGAATCTTATCACACTTTTGAAATGCGCTGGTGAACGCGTGATTCAATACATGAGCACCCTTGCCCATCGTCTCAGGATACCTGGAATCAGTGTTACAAGCACCCCAGGCACATCGTTTTACCATTCTTGTAGCATAAACACCATCAAAACCATGAGAGCTTCGGATCTTCCCATGTTTCTCCATGTTGGTGACACCTAAAGATGCCCGAGTTCCCCGCGCAACTGATACTCAACTGCCATTGGCTGATCTGCGTTCGAGGGGCGGGGCTTACCAATTGGTTAATTTAAATAAAAGTTTTATTTCTCATGATGCTAAGAGGACCAACAGCCACATATACACTGCAGAGTTTCAGGAGACACAACCGCATATAAATGCCGAGTGAATCCGCTGAAATATCCCAGACAGTCTATTATATGACAGTAAAGCCTAATCTTCTCTTATTTGAATAAGGAATGGCTGAATGAGGAGTCCTCCACCGAGATCTACTCCCACCGTCCCACAGGTGAATAAAACAACCTGTTCACGTCTCCTGGAGTTTGACTTTCACACAGGCTTCAGTCTCCTGCACAGAACAGCTTATGCCTTTACAATAGCAACAGACTGTCAAATCACATTGAATGTGAAGAATCGTTGTGATGAATAATGAAGATGTGCTTGAAATCAAATCTAATGTCAATGTAAATATAGTTCATAGAATTATTAAATAATTACTCTGTTAATTATGATTATTAAAGTGCTACAATTAACTTTTCACCAAAAAACTCCAAATCTACATGAATTACTAGGCTACTACTTAATCTGGACACATTTAAAACAGTATATTTACTTCACCGTATCAGCAGAACAGACATAACAGCCTACGACATAGCTCGCCGATTATTATCTTTTACATGAGTCTACAAGGGCGATTATACAAAGTGTCAATGATGTCATCTTACTCAGCAAATATATGACGAGTTTGGTTCCAAAACACGATAAACGTAAAAAAATAATAATTGAGTTCCCGCAAGCTTGTTCTCACACGACAGCATCAAACTTCTGTCACGCTGACACACTTTGACTCCATGGGATCTTTTGAAAAACTTTCAATTGTTTTACTCAAAGTCAACGAAAACTGAGCAGGACAACAAGCTGATCGCCGTAAAAAAGTTCAGGAAGTATTTCTTAGCGATGGCTGATTGAATGTCGGCTATTTTTAGTCCAGTGCCTGTGTAGCCTATGAGATTAGTATTGACCAAGTTCAGAGGCCGTCATATGTGGATCAACTTACTTAGTTGTGCATTTTCAACATTTTATATTGATTCAATGGATTAATTGCATTTTGGGGGGGGGAAAGTGTCATGAGTTTATTGCAATTTGGGGAAAAAATAATCCGTTTTCATAATAAATCTTTGAAAATCAAAATCTGGATTTGAAATCTTGATGTTATTATAACCTAAATATGCTATATGAAAGTTTGAAAACAAAAAATAGTGGTTTACATCTTGCCACTCATTTTCATTTTTACTCAAATTAATCATAATGGATTTATCGCGTTTTGGAACCAAACTCTTCATATTCAACAGATATAGGTTATACACTGGAAATGTGGTCATCACTGGTTGTGAAGGCGGTTCATCAATTGCAAACAAGTCATTGCGCATTGTGCCGATCTGAGTCGAAGTCTCACCGCTATTCCTGTGATGAATGTGCGTTTCTGTCTCCTAGCCGCTTCACTCGCTGTCGTCTTGTAGTAAGCTGAAGCAAACTCAGATGTAGATGGCTTATTTTCTCCTTCTCGCTCATCTTTTCGTGCTTTTTTGAAAAAGTGTAATCTTGTAGTCTACTTTGCACACCTGCCATTGTCACCGCATGAACTCTCACGCGAAGATGACAGCGTTACGCACAACACGTCACATAATCAAATCAAGTTTGAAAACAGCCGCATTTTACCGCGCACTATTTTGATTGGTCAATCTAACAATTAGACTAACAAATCAACAATTTCTTATTTTATTTTAAGCAATCAGAAATCTGAGGCTACACCAATGATACACACACACACACCCACACACACACACATATGAATGTTTATGTTAGATGGAATGAATGACAGCACTAGTATTTAGATAGGCTATAGATGTCTGACACCTGTGGTCAGGAGAAGTAGAGGTGAGGCATCTTTCCCATCTTATCCTAATATTTATATATGTTTTTAAGTAAAAGATATTAAGTTAAAGCCTCTGAATCTCTGTTGTGCTGAATCCATGAGGCTACGGCTCGACCATCTTCTCCTAATATTGATTAGCGCAGCTTATAAATCATATACCGTATAGACAAACAACTGCACTAACCAGCTGTGAAATGAAAAAGCCACTAAAAAGCACAACCTGTGCTTTTATTTGAACAAATATCTCTTAAAATGGAGGGTTTTTGAGTGAAACAAGTAGATCTAATTGAAAACAGAAAAACTCCTGTTTTCGGCCTGTTGGATTTAAAGATATATTGCCTCATTCAGCGTTGTTGACAGCCACTCAATCACGAGACCGGCTGTCTGGAGAGTTCAACTGTTAGTACATCATATATTGATATTTTTCTTTATAATGTGCTTCATGTCCCTTCTCTTCTTTCATCCAGAGAAATAAAACCGTTGACTCTTATTTGAGGAACAATCATTCACAACTCGAGACAAACAGCAAGCAGAGACAGGCTGAAACTGTCCGCACACATTCACGTGTGTGAAATAAATTACACACATTTAAACGTCTTCGTATGTATATTAAACAGCATGAAGAGCTTGTTCTTCCAGCATTACATGATATGATATAATTGTGTCTTACAACACTCAGACTCCCTGCGGCCGACTGAAGAAGAAACCCCTCTGATCACTCATAAATGTGTCTATAAATATGCCGCTGTTTTCCACTTCTCCTGCTGAGCCGACCGGAGCACTGCATGATACCAAACCAGGAATCTGTGCTCCTTAAGATGTTTGATGTTGGGATTACACACTGTACAGGCAGGGGGAATTGGCGGCACCTGGCAATTGACCCTGTAATGAGTTTTTAATAAGCAGAAAACCACTGCGTCTGACGCCTGCTGATAGAAACCTGCACGATTATGAATGTCTCCAGCACCGTACAGATGTGCCTGAGAACAGCTGAAGTCGTGTTCGCGGGACAGGTCTGTCTTTAGACGGCACACCTGTGGGTTTAGATGGTTTTCTATGCGCTGCTCTGTATATTTGTGCCTCACTCCATCAGCGCTGTGTTTTTAAGATCTGTAAAAGTAGTCCAGCTTTGGGAAACCTCGTCTCATGTTCCCTGGATGTTCAGATCGGCTCTATATACTTCAATAATTAGTTTTAACATTACATCAGCATTTTCTGTAATTAATTCAGTCCAAACCATATAACACACAGACTCCTTCTGACAGCCTGCATGTTCAAAATCCTCTTTTTGATGGATATTTTCCTAGGTGTGTTATCTATTTATTTTATTCTTGTTTTGTTTTATAGACTCACTCTCTAATAATGCTGCGTTAAAAACAACTTGGGTCATTTTGACAAACCATCAGCTGCTTTTTTTTTTTTTTTTTTTTTTTTTTACTGTTTATAAATTGTACTGCTGGGTTAAATTTTTTAAATGAACCCAAAATGGGTTGTAAATTAAAATCACTTTAACACATGCTACAACACAAGCAACAGTTATCAACAGGTGAAATTTACTAACAGCAAGAACATCTAAAAATTGTCTGAAGTCACCCAGAAACACACGAACTGAAAGCCCGTAAACAGTGTATCATAGCGAATTGACATGATTACAGTTTTTCTCAGTCGCTTTGGTGCATTTCTCACATCACTATTTACATTTGCACAACAGTTAATGCAGTTCTCAAAACAATTAGTACAAACTGCAAAACCTAGTTGATAACCTGCAAAAGCGTGTCACTTGCTCAAAATGGAGAGCTCATTCCTCAAAAGCAAGTATTCATGTCAATGAAAGTGTCAGTGTCATCAAGATGAAAAGTCCTGACACCATTGTTTATGAACAAGATAGTCAAATGGCTTTGTCATGTTTTCATTATGACAGTTTACTCTGTAAATGTTTTCCAATGCAAAAAAGTCAGATCTTGGCGACACTACCTGAACATGCTCGAGACAGCACTATATACTATTTGCACAGCCATTTGAAAAATACAGTAAAGTTACACATTACTGTATTTAGTGTGGTAACTGAGTACAAGACACTGAATATGTATGTTTCACATTTTTACTGCATATGCTCTTTGCAATTCTAATTTGTTCACAGCATTGTGCAAAAGAAAAAATACACCCTTATTTACAACAAACATAAACTCCCTTTGGGTAGAGCTGTGCACAACTGTAAACAATACTGCAGTACATATTGGAACTGAACATACAACATAGTACTGTAATCATTCATGCACATCCAGACGCTCCTCATCAGTGAAAGCTGAGATTCACCTGAGAGAAATTGTTCAATTAATGAAATGAAATTTCATTGACTCAAGCAATAAAATGAGGATTATTAGTTTTATATGGAATGACTATTCAGCATTCACAAGTATAGTTAATTTTGACTGACATGACATAAGCAAATGATAATGTTATAAAACAGCAGAGAGTTGTATGAAAGCAATTGATGCATGTCCAAAAGCATTTGCAATTTGTTGGAAGGAATGAGAAACTGCTACTATGATGTGCACACATGACTAAATGTTGTGGAGGTTGAACTAACTGTTGTGCAAATGTAAAGAGTGATGTGAGAAATGCACCAAAGCGACTGAGAAAAACTGTAAACCATTCCTGCTTTTTGAGTTCCTGTTCAGCAGTCATTCCCATCTCACTTCAGTTCGTTTTCTGCTATTTAACACACACGTTCCTGACATGAGCACCAAAACGTTAGCAAAAAACAACAACATTTATACGTCTGTCATGGAATGTTTTAGTCAGATGTTTTTTAAATGTTATATGTTAATGTTCAGAGAACATTCAAAAGTAACATTCGCATGCATGTTTGCAATGCGATTTTTCCTTAATGGACCAATTTTCCTTAAAAATAAAAAACTCCAAATGTGTTACATCGTTGGCCATTTAAAATCAAACAGTGACAATGTCATTGAATTATTTGCATACTGAATGGCTACTGATCTACTGATCTACTTTGTTACTGTTATTCTCTTTAACCATCATTTGTAAATGTTGATCATTTTGTAAAACACCAATGATGACCCTTAACTTTCCTGAAGGATTACATTCTGACACATGGGCTTGTACACGAGTTGACTGCGTGGATCTCTGAGCTGAGTGAGTGAGTGGAGGCGGGGCTCATTTGCATATTCATAGAACTGCGCATACTAAATGAGGTACATTCAAGCTATTTTAATGCTGGAAATGTATTTTATTTTTAAATGTCATTTTGGTGATCAAACATGAGTTTTAAGGGATAAGATTATTTATTCAGTGAGTGGCACTAAAAGCACATTCAGTTTTATCTGAAACAGACGAACGTGAATCCGGCAACGTTTTATCATGACGGTTGCTGTACGTATCACAGCAGTTTGGAATTGAATGTCCGGTGAGTGTTGCTATAAGATTCATTCGCTTTTGAAAATAACATATTACATACACTAAACCCTAAACATACCCGATAGTGTTAACAAAAGCAAACGGGAGATTAAAAATGCCATTTCAGCTCGGTTTTATCGTGCCGCTTTTGTGCTGACTGTGTTTCGCAGACTCGTCTTCACATCACGAGTGCACTGCTGTTTATGGGATGCAAATGTCATGCGCTATGGTAAAACTGTTTTTAGGTCATACTTTTGTATTGTGCAAGGAACTGCACAGAAATAAGTCTTTATTAATTGAAAATCTGCCCGTAATCATAATTTGTGTGAAAAGCAATAAGGGTTGTTGGTGCTTTACTGCATCCGGAGCTCATTTCAGCTGGAAACTGCAGTGTTTTGTATGTATTACAAACATACAACGGCATCTCACATAGTCTGACGGCAGATACAAATAAACAATAAATAAATGGCCTTTGAGTCATTCATTACAAAAGTGTGCAATAAATATGCTAAACATGGAAGCTTGAACGTGTGCTTGACACACATTTGAGCTTCTTATTTTCCTTTTAAAGGCTGTGAAGTGCCTTGGATCCGCAGCTTTGTTTGATGCGTTGATGTAATACCCACTGAAACTTATGGAGTGGCTCCTCCCCCTTTTCAAACAGCCAATAGCATTTAGTTTCCCTCACAGACTGCGAGTCGTACTTGACGGCACCATTGATACGCTGGATTCAATAGTAGAGGATTCATTCGTTAATTCTTAACCAATGTACAGTGGGTTAAAACTCGAAGGTTTGATTAACTGAACACACACTCCAACACATATTGCTCACGTATCAACGGTCGCTTTGGTCAGGTGGTGTTTATAGCAAAGGGGTGGAGCTTTAGGTTCTAGAGAGCATTTGATTGGACAGAAGATGTGATGAGAAGCTGAAGTGATGTCATAAAAGTCCCTGATCCATTTTAGCGGAAGTGAGAGACTGTACGTTTTGAATGCTTAAATATCTCCTAAATGTGAATTTTGTCATTGTTTTGGAGCACACCAGCTTATTCATAACCTTAAAGGGACACTTCACCCATGGGAACATTGATCTTCATTGAAAGTGGGTCATATATGTAGTCGAAATGTAAAATAAATTTTGAATTTGGTGCCTTCTTGACCGAGGAAAGAAAGAAAGTAACTTCAGGACGCATTTGTATGAAAGACAACAACTCCCACAATGCACCACATTGCACAGCTGCGCAAGCCACTCCCACTAATCCAGAACAGCATATGAATCACTCATCCGTCCATAAGGCTAGCTACCTACAACCGGAGCTTGAAATTCATTTCACACAAAATGTCTAACGTTAGTTATTTGGCGAACTCATTAATGAATTACTCCTCATTTGTATTTCTTTCGAAATGGTGAATTATTGCATGGTAACGTTACCGGGATGTTCAGTCAGATGCGGTGCGACCGTGCGAAACTAGGATGGTTCACAACACAAACGTCCGTGTCCTCGTCTGATTCAGAGATTTCGTCTAGGAGAAATTCTTTGCCGCAGACGGACTCTATCTCTGTGTTCGTAGCGGTTCGTAGTTGCATAGTGAGATCACCGGCGCCACCAGTCCGCCCTAACTCGAGCCAGTCTGGGCTTCTCGTCCGCGACAGGCAGGTCTTCCGCCTCGGCTGCTCTTCGCTATAATGCGGCTTGTAAAGGTAGCCACAAACACCCGATTCGAGCAGCAGACTTCCGAAATCCTCTTCTTCTAAATCATATTGAGTAACGTTACCCTCCGCTATTGTCATATCTTCACAGCTGGCTCCACAGTGCCTGTTAGCTTAGCTTCCAAACAAGATGGAGGATATTGCTTTCAGTTTCAGAAAGTGAAGTCCCACCCACTGATCTGTAATAGGTCTGTAGCGTGAGCGGGTCCCGCCCCCTGGAATAATGAGGAGCTAGTGTTTGTAGTCTCTACACTTTTCAATGAAATGTGACTTCCTGCTTATTATGACGCAAAATGATGATTTTTACGTCATAATAAGCAGGAAGTAAAACACTTAAATCCTTATTTCTCCCATCTCAGGGAAAAATGAACGAAAAATCCACGTTTATTATAATATATGACTGGGTTTCTAACAATACAAAGCTTAATGCAAATGGGTGAAGTGTCCCTTTAAGGCTAACATATTCATACTAAAAGCTAAAAAAAATACATTTAGATTTCAGCGGGCCTTTAATGGCGGTTGGCAAACCCACTTGAAGCTGCACGCCGCCACCTACTGCACGACACCGGCACGACAGCTGATGCCGAATGAAGGATCGAGGATCAGGCTGAGGATCCCGATCAGTTAAAAAGCACTTTCTCGGACCCAATACCTGTCCTTGAGATAACTCAGGATATCCCTGGAAGAAGCACATTTTTGCGATGACTCTGTGTTGTCCCGGCATTATAGTGCAGAATTCTGTTGCATGTCATACCAAAAATACATAAATATATAATTCCTGAGCAAAATCTCATTCTGCGTTTTTCTCATGTTTAAGTTTAAGTCTCTAAAAGTAAGTAATATAGTAATTTTCTAAGCAATTATAACAATAATTGAGTGGCAACCCTGTTTCAGAGTAAGACAGATGCAGCTGGTGAGATCATCTGTGTTAATGCATTGATGTGACTAATGACCTTCAAAGTTCAAAACAGCCGTTACCCATTTCTCCTATTCCATTAGTTTCTTTCAGTACTTTGGGTGAATAAAATGGGGAAAAAAGAAACATAAATGATGCCCTATGTTTGCTATGCACATCATGAATCTCTTTATTTATCATCCATCAGTCGTTCTGGGAACTCTGAGGGAGTGACCTTTCATGAAACCGAGCTCTGATGTCCCTGAACTCACTTTTCTCTGAGGTTTATCATCTGAGTGGATTGTTATAAATAAATTCCTCCTTGGTTGCTTCAATTAAAATTTTTTTCTTTAGGCAAGGAATCGTCATTTTGTCTAAAAGACAAACACAGTGTCCTAGCACTACTGCACTTATAGCTTTTTAGGAGCAATATAAATAAACAGCGGCGTTTGACTGTCAATGCATGTTTTTGATAATAACATAAGCACTAACTATGAGATAGAGAAATTGGTCACATTTTAGGTCCAATTCTCACTATTAACAAATAACTTTTTCCCCAATAAACTTCTAATTACTGCTTATTAATAGTTAGTAAGGTAGTTTAGGCATGGGATTAAGGGATGTAGAATATGATCATACAGGAATAAGGCATTAATATGTGCTTTATAAGTACTAATAAACAGCCAATATGCATGCTAATAAGCAACTAGTGAGAATTGGACCCTAAACTAAAGAGTTACCAGTAAACCTACATGCATGTTTAACCTCATCACTGCCATTGTGTCTGTCAATGCATCCAGTGCCATAAAACTGAGCGGCTCACGCTAGCCGGTTCGACACAAAGAGAGCCACAGCGACAGCGCAGTTTAAGGGCCATAACATCCGTGCAGCTCCTACCTCTGGGTCTGGTATCTGTGCCGCGGCGTTGAAGACGTGGTGTGCGATCAACACCGCCGCTACGCTCATCAGCAACGGCACCAGGGTTAGCGGCGGATGGTGCCCAGGCCCCTCGATCGCCATCTTCCCTCTTCTTCTCCCGCGCCTCATCCCTCCCCCGGCTGCTTCTGCCCCGAGAACTGCGCACGACCACAATAGTGCGGGTGATTGATAGTCTATCGGTGCGAAACGTCCACCGCCTCCCCTACATTAACACTGCTCTGGTCTCTTCAGTCGTGCAGACACACTACGCTCTCTCCAGCCTCTCGGCTAAAGGCCATTAATTAATTAATAGCCCCGGTGTGGTTTACAGCCTCGCCGTCCCGAGCACAGAGAGGTTACGAGAGTTGTGGGGGGAAGGGAGTTACACAGAAGCACACAAAGGGATCAGAGGAATTGCGTGACACGCTGTATTTTGATCTGCCTGGCCAAAGGATCGGCGACAGGTTCCCCAATAATCATGTGAACAAACTGTTGTTCAGCTGTCCACTGAGAGAAGGAGAGTTTACTGAAAGCAAACTGTTAAAGGGCTGACACTGTTTGCTTTTTTCCAAAATAGTCTCATTGGGAAAAATCAAGCGGCATCCTTCCGGTCTCTCTCTTGAAACCAACACGGAGGCTGCAATTCATCGACTGGCCACTAGAGACTGGCAGCAGAAGAGAGTCAATCCTATACACCCCCATGTTAAAATGCCCAACTTCACAGCAGAAAAACATGTTTACATGGTGCAAAAAGTGGTTTTAGTCTTTATAGCTAATTTTGCCCTTCATGACAACTGTGAGGGGGGTGAATTATTTTATAACTCATGTGTTTAAATTATATTAAGCCTTAAAGTTCTGCATAATTAAGGGCGTGGCCACTTGAGTGACAGGTGGATTTCCGCTGATGTCACTACTAGCCGTTTGTCTGCTGTCTGTTAGCGTCACGTCACCTCAGCTAATCCGCCTCGCTGCCCAGTTACGGTTATCCGGGAGTGACGCGCGGCCTTCAAAAACGCTCCTCAGAAACTTGCGGGTGACGTCACGGACACTACGTCCATATTTTCTTACAGTCTATGGGAAAAACGTGCCTTTTGCAAAACTTCACTGCAGTTTTCAGCTGAGTTTAATTATAGTGGCAGTACAACACCAAGTGTTAACTTTAATTTCTTTTGACAGCAGCATATTATTGATTCATTAAGATACATGTTTGCACGATTCCTTAAACAATTCTATCTTAGGACCTCAAATCATTGTGCATGATTTGTAAACTAATACATTTTTGACTGTTTGCATCACATAACCAGATCCATACACTCTTAGAAAGAAGTTGATGTGACCTGGTGTGTCAAGGCCTGAAAGAGGATCTGTTCTGCTTTTCTCATCTGTCTTTAGTGTGTAATGTTGCTGTTTGATCATGAAAAAGCTCCAGTTCTTCTCTATATCAGTGTCAGTGTTTCTGAACTCCTGAAACGCCTCCATTGTAGTCTTGAGTTTCTTCCGGGAACGAACACGTCACAATATTCCTCATTATAATAATTCATACGCAGAATAAAGGGGCGGGGCCTGGTTGAGTTAGTTAGTAGTGTGTTAAACTGACGGTTATGGTAAGGGGCGGGACATTTCCCAAACACACTCAAAGCGCTCGACCAATCACAACACACTGATCCAGCCGACCAATCAGAGCACAGTGTGCTTTTCAGAAGGAGGGGCTTCATAGAGACAGAAACATCAAATGAGTTTCCTTTGTTTCTTTATATTTGTAAATCAACATCATCTTACAATTCCTAAAATGTAACCTTTACCTATGCATTTATGTGTACACCTACACTTGCTTAACTTTGACCGTGAGTGTAAGAGGCATTGATCTGTTAATAACATCTGCTCACATGAGCCGTACACGGGTGGAACTGAACCTGATCCTCTCTGTAGACAGTGCTATGAACACATACAGAAACAGATCAACATTAGATTGATTTCATTGACAATTCCTTTAAAGTCTGAGAGTATTGTGACAGACTTGATTAATATACTGGCTTTCATTAAAAGCCTCACATCTTTATGTGATTAATAAATCATTGGCTACAGCACTGAACTTGTGATATGACTCAAGACTGCTGTTTTCTCCACCATAAAGCCCAACTGGCTACATTGCACTGTTTATTACTATACATGACTATTTACCAAATACTGTATAAAATGAGAAACTAGTAGAAAGACACGGTTGTATAAGCATCAACTGATCCAGACAAAGACCAGTAAACATTTGTTTATTGCAAAAAAAACAACAGCTTTTCTTTGGATCATTGGACCATCATAATCTACCTTTTATTGACATCTTAAAAACGGGTCGGCTTGACAAAACACCTTCAAACATTTTACACCAGGTTAATACAAAATTAGGCTAAATATTTTTTTTGAATAATATTGTACATTTAATTTACTTGCTTTTTAGACTTATTTTACCCTAAAATGTCACATTATTTTAGTTTAACATGTACTTGCTATAAGTCCTACTAAATGTATTATTAGTCTTTGTGGTGAATCTGCTGTCTAATCTGTTGTCTTATCTCCATTATTGATGGCCACAGGATGTAAATATGAAGCGAGTGGTTGTCCTTTGTGGTCTCTCAGTTGTGGATACACTTGTAAAGCTCTTTGGCATGTGTTTACATTTGTTAGATATATTGTCTGAATAGATTAATTTGCTTAAAATCAAATCCATATTTATTCGCATTTTTTAACACATGGCAGAGCATTGGAGGGAAAACAGTGAACAAATGTTAGAGATGGTTCACCCAAAAATTTAAATATTGTCATTACTCGCCATCATGTCATTCCAAACATGAAGATTTTCTTTCTTCCGTGGAACACAAACCTTGACATTTTAAAAATCTTTTAGCAATTTTTCGCTGAAAAACTGTTTTTTTGTCTTGTGTGTGTGTGTGTGTGTGTGTTATAATTATGTTTTTAATCAATGTTATATGTAACAAAACTTGTTTAACAAAACATGGTTTGGATAAGAAATGTTTAATTTTATGAATAATGTTTATTTAATAGATAAAATAATGCAAAAATAATGGTAACAATAATTTATCTTCAGAAACTACATTTCAGTGCCCATATGGAAATGTTCCGTATGGAAGCTTTAAGGGTTCCGTCAGGAGCTTCATGCTGCTATAGAACCTTTCAGCAGTTCCCATCATGAGATCATTTTATGGATTTATTTTTACTTCAACAATTTATTTTTAATTCAGTTATTTTTAATTAAATGTTCTGAATTAAACAGCTTGTAAAGATACTTTATCACTAGAAAATGCCATAATTTAAGGCATTTCTCCTTATATAGAAGATTTTTGTCATGAGGCATTCTGTAAAATTGAGCCAAGAACCCCAGAGATCTATACAGAAACCTCAAAGCTCTAGATTTAGAGCAACAGGGTTTCAGATCTCTGCTGTATTGAGCTATATTTGCATTAACCACTAAGTCATCATTGGCAGGCCTTGAGCAGATGGCTGGTGTGACTAAGCGGGGAAGCACAGTTGTCAGTCGTCAGAGGCAAACAGTATACTCTATAGTGTACACAAAACACAGATTTGACACATTTTAAACTTATGAATTTCCATTTCACCACATTATAACTTCATGATAACTTCATCTGGCAACTGCTATATATCAAACTTAAACCACATAAGCCCCTTTCACACTAGGTAGCTCAAGGAACTCAGTTATAGGAACTAGCCACCAGGGTGGTTCCCGAGAACTCAATGTTCCCTATCAGTCAGTCACGTTCAACATTAACGTCAGTGACTGGAGAAGTGGGACCTCGTCTGTGAGCCCAATCACCTTCTAGTGGTAACAGAACAAGCCAATGCACACTGGCGCTGCCTCCTCTGTTCTCATTACCCTCGATGGTAGGGCGGTCAAAGGGGACGTGGAGATCCCACAGACGTCAGAGCGTACAGTTGTGCCCGTAAAATGCACATCCACATCTCCCATTAAAAGCCTGTAAGTTCTCGGCTGCGCTCATGGCCAAGGCTTACAAGCAAGTACACCAGGCCAAGGCACTAAAAGAGCTGCATGAGGTTAGTTCTGACCCCGGGTTGATGCAGGAGCTGCGTACAGCGGCGGACTTCACCTTCCAGGCGACGAAAGTCACCGCACGGTCCCTGGGGCAGATGATGGCCACGCTAGTGGTTCAGGAACAGCATCTCTGGTTGAACCGGGCTGAGATAAAGGAGGTCGACAAGGTTCGCTTTCTCGACTCCCTCATCTCCCAGGCCGGCCTCTTCAGCGGTTCCGACCGATCTTGGATCTGCGCGTCTTGAACCGGGCCCTTCACAAGCTCCCGTTCAAGATTCTGACGCAGAACACATTTGCGTTCGCAACCAAGATTGGTTTGCAGCGATCGACTTGAAGGACGCGTACTTTCATTTCTCGATCCTACCTCGACACAGACCGTTTCTGCGCTTTGCATTCGAGGGACAGGCATATCAGTACAAGGTCCTCCACTTTGCATCTTCACGAAGATAGCGGAGGTCACCCTTACTCCATTGAAGGAGGAGGGCATTTGCATCCTCAACTATCTCGATGACTGGCACATACTGGACCAGTTGTGAGATCAGTTATGCAAACACAGGTGCCTCTGCACCTCAGACGCTTGGGGCTTCAGGTCAACTGGAAAAAGAGCAAACTCTCCCGTGCAAAGAATCTTTTTTTTCGGTATGGAGTTGGACTCGGTCGACATGACGGCGTGCCTAACGAACGAGCACGCCCAGTCAGCGCTGAACTGCTTCGTTCCAGAGCAGGACAGCAGTTGCACTGAAACTGTTTCAGAGGCTCCTGGGGCATATGGCATTCGCAGCCACAAACACGCCACTCGGATTGCTTCAGCGCTGGCTTCACGACCGGGTCTCGAGATGGGCATGGCACCGCAGCACACAACGAGTGGAAATTACTCTGATCTGTAGGGCTGGTCCGAATACCATTTTTTGAGCTTCGAAGCTTCGACAGGAATTAACATCGAATATTCGAAGCTTCGGAGGGAGGGGGCTGAACATATTCTTCTCTCTAATAAAGGCAGGAATCTCTATGTGTCTGTCTGTTTGCATTTAGATTATTTATCTTGCATTTAGAACCGTTCATCCAATCGACTTCACGAGTGCAGTGTCACATTTGGTGCAATATAGACACGCGAGACGTGACACGTTCAGAATTAATAAACTTTTAATACAGTAATACCTCACGCGCAACACTGCACTTGATACAAAACACAGCCTAATATTTTTCTGAGTAACAAATAACTCTCAAATCAGAAATCAGCAGCACAGTAATTACTGACACAGTAAAGGGTAGGATAATATATTGTTTCTATTCTATTTCCACAATGTCAAAGCAACGCAGCTTATAGACTAACGTTACAAGCTCAGGCATGCACTTTTGCCCATACAAACTCCGCTGTTCTACGCTCTAAAATAAGAGTATTGTATTTCGCCCAAAAATACTAAAACAATAACCGTGTGAGAGGGTGTTTTAGGCTATATCATGTTATAGCCAGATATGACGATGCTTACTTAGCTTACAGCACGCGTCACCGCAGATCAGCATCTATTCATAAAGCCAACGTGCAAACTATCGCAAATCAAAGTGAAAGTGGGTCGCAGATGCTTTAACACACAATCAACTTCATTAAAAGTAAAGAATCGAAATGATCTTACCAGGGCTGTTGCCGCTCTCATATTGCGGTCTTTGATTTAGAAATTTTAGCTGACGATCAGTAAAATGCAGCTTATCTGTTGCTAGTGACGTGCACTCCATCACATCTGCCTATAGCGTGGGAATTCGAAGTTCGGATTCATATCCGTTTTGCAAAAACACATTTATGTGTTCATTGTTCATATTGATAAATCAGAGAGAACTATCCGATCTGAGAAAATGCATGACAGCCCCATTCAAGCGCGAATGGGAACAGTTTCTAGGGGGATGCCAGGTGTGAAAAAAAAAAAAAAAAATTAAAACGAATATTCGAATGTCAAATTTGAAAATCGAATACCAACCCACCGAACGAATATTCGAATACTCGAATATTCTGGTACAGCCCTACTGATCTGTCAACGTACTTTCAGCCTGTGGTCGCACCTTGCTTTTCTACGGGCAGGAGTTCCCCTAGTACAAGTGTCCAGGCATGTTGTTGTCTTAACAGATGCTGGCTGGGGTGCTGTATGCGATGGGCAAGCAGCCTAGACAGGACCTCATCTGCAGTGGCATATCAATTGCCTCGACTTGCTAGCAGTACAATATGCGCTGGTTTCTGCCGTCGCTGCGGGGCAGACATGTGCAGGTCAGAACAGGCAAAACATCGACCGTTGCGTACATCAACCATCAAGGTGGTCTTACGCTCCCGTCGTATGTCGCAACTCGCCCGCCATCTCCTCCTGTGGAATCAGAAGCGACGCTTTGTGCCATTTACATCCCGGGCGAGCTCAATCATGTTCATTTCCTCGGAGACAACCCACTGCCAGTTGTTCTATTCCCTGAGTGAGGAGACCCTCGGCACTGAAGCACTGGCCCACAGCTGGCCCACAGCTGGCCCCGGGCCTACGCAACCTCAGTCAGCCTTCTCGCACAGACACTGTGCAAAGTCAGGGAGGACGAGGAGCAGGTCTTGATGGTTGTGCCTTAGGGGTGTAACGATACACTCAAGTCACGATTCGATACAATCACGATACTGAACTCACAATACAATATTATCGCGATATTTTAAGCCAAAACAAAGAAAGGTTTTTATTGTTATTGTTATTTTTGAAATATTTTTATAATTAAAATAATATTTTATAAATACTAATGTTAGGATATAAGTATTTATAAGTAATATGTTTGGAAGTTGAATGAAAGTTTGAAACGACACAAGGATGAGTAATTAATGACAGAATAAAATTTTTTGGGTGAATTATAGCATATAAATACAGTAAGAGGAACCTTGGATAAAACTAACTCTATATCGCGAATCATATCATTTACATCAATGATACATATTGTCACATTTTTATATATTGCGATATCTTGATATAACAATGTCTCGTTACACCCCTATTGTGCCTTACTGGCCCAACCGGACCTGGTTCCCAGAACTCATGTTCCTCATGCCAGACCCTGCCTGGCAGATTCATTTACCTTCATTAATTTATCAGATTTATTACCTGAAGATAACTAGCAGGACCCGGTCAGTTTTCAGTTGTGGCGGAAGTTCCTGTGCAATAACAGACTGTTATATAGCACGACTGAAGAGTCAGAACTGAGTATTGCAGGGAGCAATGTAAAAATATAGGCCCTGTCCCAAATGGCACCCCAAACACTCAAGGTCTTCCTACGAGTCCGCACTTTCGTGACGTAACGCCGCTTTGACCCAAAGTGCATATAAAGTGTGCCATTTGGGACAGGGCCATATATGAATGCAAATGGTTCTGCACTAATCATGGACAAGTTTGTGCCAGGTAAACGTAAAGCAGACGATAAATCTACTTCAGACGTCTACTACTAATAAACCGTGTCTACACCAGACATGAGCAGCATGACCAAACCAAATAAAGCCCATTATAATAAGTGATGCTGTCTACAATGGATGCGATACGACAAATCACTGACAGTAAACTGAAGCTTGTTCTATTTCTGACGTACTTCATCCGCTCAAGCAACTTCTGACAACACTCCCAAAGCTCACAGCTGTTTCCTCTTTGTGGGTTCCACATTTCATCCAGTAACATTAGGCAGTTTTGATTTACATGCTGTTTACCCTCTGATGGTCTTCGGAGTCTTTTTAACCCGCAAATGACTTTTGCTGAATTAATTTTTTTTAAATCTTTGTCCAAATGGCATGAAACTTTGTATGGCTCTCAACCCTTTCTAGATCTACTACAACAAATTGTAATGATATATGTTTTTTTGTTAGCGTGAAAAAAATAGTCACACTCGTGGTCTTTGGGGTCTCCAGAGACCCCAGACAATAACATGTAATTTTGTAACAGAATAATAGTTTTTTATTTTTAACAAATGCAATTTTACTCTGTTTATTAATGTTTTTACTCCACATTTGTGCAGTTTTTGGAGGATTTTTTTTTTAAATAGGTTTTTATACAAAAACAGTTTTTTATGTAAAATTCACTTTTTATAAAAGACACAAATTTCTAAATTTAATTTATGGGGATAACATGGATAATTTTACATGGTTTAGTGTAACATTTTTGCCCATATTTTGGAAAATGTAGTTTTAAAAGTAAAAAATTTTCTTTTTTGATTTGATCATTTTGATTTTGATGATGAATTTTGTTGGTCTCTGGACCCCGCATAGAAGTTTGTTTGTTTTTTTCAGTACAAAAAATGCTAAACTTTGACAAAAAAAGTCATTTTTATTGTTAGAATTGTGATTTCATAATATTTTGATATGAATCCAACTGGAAAAACTTGTGAAAAGATCTTTCATTTAGTCAAATAGCAAATAGCATATAGTGGAGCTCTATAGCCATCTAGTGGCTAAAATGATAATTTCTTATTTTTAAAACTAAATTTTTCAAAATATGGGCAAAAACCATGTAAAATTATTCATGTTATCCCCATAAATGGAATTTAGAATCTTTTATAGATTCTATAGATTTTATAGATTCAAATATAAAAAAAATATATAAAAAAAAAACAAAAAAAAACATTTTTTAATTTATTCATATAAATTTTAAATATATCATGAATCTTCCAAAAACTGCAGCGTAAAAAACATTAATAAACAGAGTAAAATTACATTTGCTCAAAAAAAAAAAACTATTATTCTGTTGCAAAATTACATGTTATTGTCTTGGGTCTCTGGAGACCCCAAAGACCACGAGTGTCACTCCAAACGAAGACCATCAGAGGATGATCACATTAGCTTACATGTGTGTAAACAACTTCTATCCACTCCTTCTGGATTACGCAGATCTTCTTCTTCGCTTGTTTTTGTATCTGGAGATGCTGCACTCTTTCAGAAGATCTGTAACAGCGCCCCCTACCGTATAACAGTGAAAACATGGATAACCGGGAAAAAAAAAACTCATCAATTGCAGGTAAAGAGTTAACTTGGCCAGTAGGCAACCACATAGTAATATGCAAACATCAATTTTTTTTTATTTAAAGTTTATTTAACAGGGACCATACAAGCAAACATAGTTACAATACAAAGCCTGTAACTGATGCGCAGCATATAGAGTTTATAGCTAGTGCTAATTTTCAACTCCTGTCCCAAGTGTTAATAATAAATAAAAGTACCAAACAATGTCCTCCCACAAGCAAAAAATTAACCTCCATGTCTGATTTACACTAGAATGGCCCCGTCTACTCAATCAAAAGTATTGATGAGTTAGAGAATATGTTATTCAAATCTGCTCTTTGGATTTTCCATCCCTCTTTCAAGGGATCTGACCTTTCTGGGCTGTGATCTTCTTAGACCGCCATCATGCTGGCGAGAGGATGTGGTAAGAATACATCAGCAGCTTATTGGCTACAGCCTATACATCCCCACAGCTTGACTCGCGAGGTTTTCTCCGCTGCCTTTGAGAGCTGTAAGAGAAGATAATGAATAAACACAGCCAAATGTCATGCTAATGTTAAGATCTGGGGATTAAGTGATGGGTACTAATAACCCAACCTACACTGCTGTTATGAAAAGAGGGGTGTAGGGGGAAAAGGAATTAGATATGAATGTTGTGCCGAATTACTGATTCTATCTCAGTCAGAAATTATATCTGAGCATGTGATTCTACACCATCAAATGCAGATGCTTGTACACTGGCACATGCATATTTTTGACTAGTTGAAATTGAGCAGTCGGTGGACTGAACAAGCAGTCAATCTTAAGGAAGCATGTTTGTTTAAGGTTATGTCCAGCAGGCATCGGTCAAACACATTTCTTACACTGGAGCAAGTA
The DNA here is from genome assembly GCF_951802725.1 of Rutilus rutilus. Classification (NCBI taxonomy): domain Eukaryota; kingdom Metazoa; phylum Chordata; class Actinopteri; order Cypriniformes; family Leuciscidae; genus Rutilus; species Rutilus rutilus. The sequence goes on along the minus strand of NC_140214.1, from coordinate 41,107,740 downwards.
AATGCAGCATTTCTTGCTATGGAAACTCAGTTCTGTACATTGTTCTAACCCAAACCATTTCCGAACTCAATTCTTGTTACAAAGCAAGCATGTGTTTCGTTCTCAGTGTGAACACGGTGCTAAAGCAGGCATTTGTGTAAACAATTTTCTTCTACTTATAACTTTTTTTGTCTGCCGCCTAATGCACCCAACACAGGCCCATTGCACAAAATGTGCCTCTACCTACACCTACACCTACATCTACTAATACACCTACACCTACATCTACATCTACTAATACACCTACACCTACTAATACACCTACACCTACATCTACTAATACACCTACACCTACATCTACTAATACACCTACATCTACTAATACACCTACACCTACATCTACACCTACATCTACATCTACTAATACACCTACACCTACTAATACACCTACACCTACATCTACTAATACACCTACACCTACATCTACACCAACACCTACATCTACACCTACCAATACACAACACCTACACCTGCCAGTACACCACACCTACACCTACTAATACACCTACACCTACTAATACATCTACACCACACCTACACCTGCCAGTACACCTACACCTACCAGTACACCACACCTACACCTTCCAGTACACCTACACCTACCAGTACACCACACCTACACCTACATCTACATCTACTAATACACCTACACCTACACCTACATCTACTAATACACCTACACCTACACCTACTAATACACCTACACCTACATCTACTAATACACCTACACCTACATCTACTAATACACCTACACCTACATCTACATCTACTAATACACCTACATCTACTAATACACCTACACCTACTAATACACCTACACCTACATCTACTAATACACCTACACCTACATCTACTAATACATCTACACCTACATCTACATCTACTAATACACCTACACCTACACCTACTAATACACCTACACCTACATCTACTAATACACCTACACCTACATCTACTAATACACCTACACCTACATCTACATCTACTAATACACCTACATCTACTAATACACCTACACCTACTAATACACCTACACCTACATCTACTAATACACCTACACCTACATCTACTAATACATCTACACCTACATCTACACCAACACCTACATCTACACCTACCAATACACAACACCTACACCTACACCTGCCAGTACACCACACCTACACCTACACCTGCCAGTACACCACACCTACACCTACATCTACTAATACACCTACACCTACTAATACATCTACACCACACCTACACCTGCCAGTACACCTACACCTACCAGTACACCACACCTACACCTACACTTACACCTACCAGTACACCTACACCTACCAGTACACCACACCTACACCTACACTTACACCTACCAGTACACCACACCTACACCTACCAGTACACCACACCTACACCTACCAGTACACCTACACTTACACCTACCAGTACACCACACCTACACTTACACCTACCAGTACACCACACCTACACCTACCAGTACACCTACACTTACACCTACCAGTACACCACACCTACACCTACACTTACACCTACCAGTACACCACACCTACACCTACACCTACTAATACACTCAAATCACTGCAGCTTCCAGTTGAAATGAACACTAGAGGCAGTAAAACAGCGTCAACTTTTATTTCTTTTCACACAAATGATGATTACAGGGGCAGATTAATCATTAATAATGACTTCTTTGCGCTTGGTTCCTTGCACAATATTATGCACACTTTTATCATAGTGCATGATTTGTAACCTAATCCATTTTGATGTTTGCGTCACATAACCAGCTCCATGTGTGTGTCTTTTCTGATAGTAAACTTGCTCAGTAGCTCAGCTGAAAACAACGTAATATCAATTTGCCGAAATTTTGCGTCTGGGTTGCAATCAGAGGTGGAAAGTATCTAATTACAAATACTTTCGTTACAGTACTTAAGCACATTTTTCCAATTCTTCAATTTTTTTCAGTATAATTACATTGTGGCACTTTTACTTTTACTTTAGTTGAATAAAAATAAAGTTACCTATCACTTACCCTTCTTTGCCTTTGCCCTTCTTAAAAAACATTCAAATGATCTTACGTGGACTTACTTTTCAAAATTAGTTATAAATTAGCGTTGCATTATAAATATACATAATTCTTATGAAAATACCTGAGCTGGCTTGAAGAACACAGTTAAACACAGATATAGGGATCTCCCAGTCACGTGACCCCTAGCCGCGTGTCAGCCATTTTGACGGAATACTTCAGCGCACCTACATGCATGAGAATGCGGATTATCACATGTTTTATGGCTGCGAATTGATTAAAATAATATAATGGTCACTGTATTAATTATCTTGAGCCTGCTGAAATGTTCCTATAAATATATTTTCTTTACAACTGTGCAATCTGAATAATAAATAGGCTAAATATATGTATCCACTAAGCTGCAGCAGTCCTATGCTCGTCTTCCCATTAACAGTTTTTTTTCTCTTTCTGACATTTCATACCTGTTGGGTTTACATTTTTTTATTAAATTGACTATAAAAAGATTGCTTGTGTGTGCTGGTGTTTATTCCAGTCTTTTAAAATAGTTGAATGAATGAATGCTCGTGAGGTGCCTGTAACGATGTTAAATAGGCTAGGCTATTTAATCAATAATGTACACAGCGTAGAGGAGAATGACAGTCACCTACTTTGAATAATATAGCATTTTGGGAATAAACATGAAAAATGACACAAAATGATTAAAATGTAAGTATTTAATCCAAATAAATAAATGTTCGTGGTTCACACTGATGTTATTCATTTGTTCTCACACACTTCAGTGTCGCGGTCACTGTTTAGACGAACACTGACCACTATCTATTACTAGTACAGCGGCCGTCAGCTAACTGTTCACGTCATGTCATCACAAAAAGAAATATACAAGAGGAAGATAAAGGAATTAGGAATCATAGATCCATATGATGCACCACAAGTTCTTTTTACAGGCATAGAAACATACATTTTATGTGTAGAAAAACTTCCTGACATTGAGTTCGGTGACATTTACAGCTACCTTATTCACTTCCCATCACGCTATAAGTTACCGGAGCTTCATTAAAAGCATACACAAGCTTAGCAGGCTATCGGTATCACAGCATCGCTCGGGCATGATAGAAGAATAGATGAATATTTCGCGACGAGCTGTATCAGAGCCCGTCTCTGGCTGTATTATCACCAGCGGTTTAGCATTTTCTATTCCGTCAAGATGGCTGCTCCAAATGGCGTGACGTCACGCGGGACGTCCCTATATCATTGCAATCGTGTGTTTATTGTCTTCATGTTTAATTAGTCAAAACATCTCTATCTGCATATTATTCAGCTGTAGCGATATATGATAATGTCCATATAAGAGATTTCCTGCAATGTCATAAGTTTAATACTTCTATCAATCTCACTTGCGAGAGACTTTCTGTGCGAGAGCGCCCTCTGGCTTCCAGTATGAATGAAACAGACATTACATAGTGTTATAGCGTTATAACATAGCGTTATAACGTAGTAATTTAAGTAGTTGCTCAGCAAAGTACTTATTTACTAGTACTTATTTATCTGCAAACTTTTGCCTTTGACTTTTTTCAGTCATATTAGGTAGTTCTAGTTAATACGGCAGCTCCACCTCTCGATAACTACTGCGCAGACTCTGGTCCAAACAATGCCATCGACGCAAGATGTCCACTGCCATTTCTGGGACATTTCGGCTTCATTTCTCTACAGTGTAAGGAAGTAGACACATGTCATCCATACAGTGTGAGGTTGCAATGCAAAAGAGTTCAATAAAATGTGGAGTGTGTATGTGAGAATGTGAACTGTGACAGGATGATTGACAGGCCAGTAAACAGTGGCAGAATTCACAGACGCAAGTATGAGATAATGCATGTTATCTCTCAAAAAGAGGACACTTTAAGGGCATAGTATAAGCAGGTGAATTGGGATGCTGCAATAATTTGAAGTCATGTGACATTTATGGCTTAGGTACAAAACTACTTGACTCCAAGGCAGCAATGCCTGACTAGCCTTGGCAGATGAAGGAAACCGATCGTCGCGGATTTAACACCTGTAACATGATGTACCTGTGATGGCACGAAAAAAATCCATATGGTGTTTGATAACTGCAATTGATTTGAATGCTTTGGATTACAGACCAATGAACGCAACAGATCTGTATGTGAGCCCAGTATTCACAGTCCTTCTCTCTGATAGATCCAATCCAGCTTTTATTTTACAACCATCATCTCAAGCCAATTTCAGATTCATAATCGCTGGAAGCACAGAGAGCAATCTTGAGATAAGTGTGTCATGGAAAAACCGCATGAGAGAGATGGATATGAGTTTTGAGAGGTCAGACATATACAGACCATGACTCAAGATCGCTTTGCTCATCCAAAAATAGGCACTCCCCACAGTTCTTTTAAATTGCCTCGTAATAGGAACTGACCCTTTTTTTCAATGGTTTCATTAAAAGTAATTAAGCTAAAAGAAAGAGCTGCACCCGTGGGATTGTGGAAAAATGGCATATCTGCGTGAAAGCCACCCAGAAGGCCTCTCATAAAAGCCTGTGCCAAACCGTGGCGCTGAGAGACGTGAGCTTCTTAAACGCTACGCCGACACTTTATTCTGCTACTTTCGCAGGATTTGGGGTCAGGAAAATAACATTTCTGCTATTACTGTGTACTATTAAACTGTTTGGCTGTAACACTGCATTTCATGTTTTTTTCCCCCTAATAATCTCATGCAAATTCGCTCATGACTTAATGCGTAATGACAGCCAGACTAATGTACACGTGTACGGATGTAATTCATGCAAGCTCTTGCCCATAGTCTCTCTTAATGCAGCGCATCGTTTATTTGAGTCTTAATTAAGGGATCCTGTGAGAGGCTGGAAACACACAACTCAGCCCGTGTCTCCATCTCCAGTTTGACATACACTGCCATCTTGTGGTTAAAACAGTGATTATTACACCAATTCAAATTAAAAATGTAATGTTTTGCTACGTTTTGGGTAAAATTAATATAGGCTTTTGAGGAAGGCTTATTCGTTCATCTCTCAATCATCGTGTTGCATTGCATTATATGTTTTAAAACTAGAGCTTTGATCATAAAACTAAGCATTAAATATCATCTTACTAAGACATATTATTGGCAGATATAGAGTGAAGACTGATATTTATCTGCTTACACTATTATATTAATTAACTACATGTACTTACTAGAGTTAAGCCGAGTGCACACTGTGCGATTTTGGACACGATTTGGCCGTCTGAGACAAATTTTGCAAATCCTAAAAGAATCCTCTGATCCTGGGCTAAATCTGAAGTCTTCGATCATTAGTTTTCACATGTTCACGAAAGCCGATTAATGACCGTTGTGACCTCTAGGTTATAAAAATTAAACCTAAAAATAACCTACAGAGAACGTTCCAAGAACGTTCTTATTTGGTTCCCAAAAAAATAACCAAATGGGAACGTTACGGGAACGTTCTGTGTTTGCTGGGCATCTAGAATAAAAAAAATCATTAATATTAAATCATGAATTTAAAACTCATTGTGTAGTTATATGACCCATTCATGTGCAATATGCCAGGTTTATGGCAGGCGAGTAAAAAAAATTGTGACAGTGACAGAAGTATTAAAAGTTTTTTATTTTATTTTTGAAAAATTCAATTTACATTTATATAATGATAAGTTGCGTTAGAATACTAATAATTGCGTTATATTACTAAATGGCAAGCAAACAAACAAACAAAAAATCTGGGTTCCAGACGGTTCCAATAATTAACTAGTGTATATTATAATCAACTTCGTCTATATTAACTTATTGTGTGTGTGTGTGTGTGTGTGAATTATTATTATTATTATTATTATACATAAATATATATATATAATATTGTAAGATGTTCATCAGCTTGGCTAGGCTGGGAGACCAGCTAAAACCAGCTGACCACCAAATTGTCCAGGCTGGGAAACCAGCTTCACCAGCTAGGAAAGGCTGGGAGACCAGCTAAAATAAGCTATAAGCCAGGCTGGGAGACCAGCTTGACCAGCTAAGCCAGGCTGGGAGACCAGCTAAAACCAGCTAGGCCAGGCTGGGAGACCAGCTTGACCTGCAAAGCCAGGCTGGGAGACCAGCTTGACCAGCTAGGCCAGGCTGGGAGACCAGCTAAAACCAGCAAAGCCAGGCTGGGAGACCAGCTTGACCAGCTAGGCCAGGCTGGGAGACCAGCTAAAACCAGCTAAGCCAGGCTGGGAGACCAGCTAGGCCAGCTAGGCCAGGCTGGGAGACCAGCTAAAACCAGCTAAGCCAGGCTGGGAGACCAGCTAAAACCAGCTACTTCCAGCTTAAACCAGCTAAAACCAGCCAACCAGCTTAGGCTGGTTTTAGCTGGATTTTTCAGCAGGGCTACGACGACGACCGTAATTGTCTTCGTTTTTCAAGACAAGCTGTGACCAAAATTAACGTTAGAGATTTCTTTGTAGCCACCATTTCAATCCCGCGTGTAACACAGCTCACAGTCACTGAACGTGTCATCGATTGATGATGTAAAACTCCAGACGAGTTTTCTTGTGTGTGTTCGTTTTTTAACATGTCTTGACTGTCATCCAGTCTGATATTAATAACAACTGAGATCTTACAGTGTGACATGGCTTACAGCAAGGATCATGTTCACACAGTCTGACAGGAACAATCGTAAAGGACTATTATAAATCTCACAGTGTGCACTCGGCTTTAGGGTTTGGTTTCGAGTAACTTGTAGTAATGCATAATTTACTGTTATTACTATAGTAAGCACTTGTAGAAATGTCTAACAATGTCACCTTGAAATAAAGTGTTACCTTTATCTGTTATACTGTTATAAATATCTCATTTAATTACATTACAAGCATCAGAATTTCATCTCACCTTTTGGTCATGAATATCAGCATCTGCACCAAATTGCATATTTTTCCTCAGTTAAAGGTAGGGTAGGTAATCCTGTTCAGAAACACTTTTTTTTATACTGGGTGAAATGGTCCTTCCATCCTGAGAGTAGTCAATACATTATGTGTTTAGAAAAAGGAATGAAAACAATCAGACCTCTGTAGCAGCTGCAGGACAGTAAAAACTCTGACCAATCACTGCCATTCGGTGCGAATGTAAAGAACCAATCAGATGCCTTCATGTCTCGTGCCCGCCCTGAGCCCCACTGCGCGCGCTGCCCTGCGTGCACTCATCACATGTCACCGTTCCCGGAAATATTCAGCTCAAAGCACCTGCATATGCAGTCAGCGAAGGCAAACAAGGCAAAAACTACTTCCTCGGACCCTGCCCGCACTCTTGAACGACCTCCTCTGCTTCGCCCTCAACCCCGGACCTGTCCTCGAACCGACGATGCGGTACTTGTCTCTGGACTCGGAGTGTACGTTAGTCTTCATTAGAGTCAACAATGTTTTCATCATGGAAACTCTTACATGCAAAACACCGTATATGTTATGAATCTTACACGAAATTCACCTTCATCACAGTGTAACTGATGGTAATGGAAAAACGTGTATCAATGCAACCTGTTTTTAGTTTTGCCTTATAAATATAGCTCGTTACCGAATTAAACTTTACCATTATCGATATGCTAGCTTGATAGTGAGTACTAAAAGAAATCTTACTTGTTTATATTCATAGTGATAAAGTTAGGTATTTTATTACATGTGATTCTGACATGATGTCACTGTATGTACTGCGCTCCGTCCTCTCCACTCGTCTCAGGTAATAAATGCGTCTTCCAGCTGAGCGTTTGGCGTCGCGCGTTCATGTGTTTTGGGGGCGTGGCTTTGGAAGGAGCTCAGAAGGGAGGGGGTGGGAGTGAATGGAAATAATGAGCTGTGTTTATTGCAGATTAAAAGGTCTACAGTCACTCGATTTTTATATTTTCTTTTTCAGAGTACTTACATTTTAATTATGTATTGGTATATAAAGACAGTTTAAACAAATTTGGAATGTTTTTTTTTTTAGAAAAATGATTACCTACCCTACCTTTAAGACTGAGATTATGTTGTATGAGCTCCATGCCTACATTTCATTTACTACAGTAGTCAACATTTGAAGTGAATCAAAGCCTTTCATCAAAGTTATACATGATTTTTTAACAATGTTGCCTACCCGTCCTTGTCTTATAGGACAACTTTGATGAACTTCAAATGTTGACTACTGTAGGATATGAGCCATAAAAGCCTGACGCATCAATAATAATATGCATGATGCAAACATGAATATTTTATGAAACACATATGCAAACATTTTGAGATTTTGTCTAAAGGTTCAATAAACTGTCCCAAAAAAAATGACTTTTAATGACTTGAGTGAACATTTTAATGACTTGTGCTTAAAACCATAAAGTTCATTCTGCAATGACAGTGTAGTCTAATGTGGCCTGATATGCGCTATGGTTTAATGTCTTCCATGATCATGGCTGAAATGAATGCGTGTATTCACACGGCCGTGATTTGCTCTCACCTCGCCGTCAGAACTGGCTCAGTCCACTTTAACCTCTGCCTGCACAGCGGGGCTTGTTTACCCGAGCTCCTGGATGCAGTCAATGGTGTGGAGGAAGCACTGGTCCGGAGCGAGGGAATCCCTCGGAGGAGCCGCCCGGAGAAAGGGCCCATTCAGCGGCGCAGTGACGGATAGGTGAGTCTGTTTGCCTACACACTGTTGACACAGCGGCGCATTTGGCTTGGTGGATTTGGGAATAAACCTACTGGGGTCTTGCAAAACAATGCCAAACTGTTTGGTTTAAAGCCACATATTTCAGCTTTCCTAATGGCTCTTCACTGGTTCCTATGTTTTGTACCGAGTGTTTTGAAACGGTCGCAAGAACTCATGCTGAAATAAGTTGTCTTCTAAAATTGTCTTACCATTTTATCTTCTTATTTATTTATTCATAAAAATAAAATAGTGTTTGTTTTGCGATCCGGAAGTGGGCTGTTTTCTGTGAATGTGCGAGACTTACGATTCATCGAACTAATAAAATGCCGTAAACGCAACTATCAGTATACAAACCTGTGTGTTCATAATTACAATACATTATGATAAGAAATACCAGTTTGTAATATCAATCAGCTTAACAAGCTGTTTTCAACTGCTAAAATAACTGGAAGCGGATCAGACTGGAAGCCAGACACTTTCAATTTACAAATGGCCGCGAACAATCTCACGTGAAAAAAGGGTGGATAATATTAGTAATATTCTATATAGTGAGGTCAGTATAATATTATGAGACCATAATGAAAATCTGTGATGCCTTTAATTCCAAAAAAAAAAAAAAAAAATTTGACATGATCAAGGTCGCACGGCGACGCCTACGTGCCTTAGTGATGTGGAAGAAACCTTGGTTCCTCGCCCAAGGCCCAGTGCTGGGGGCTTCTTGTCATCGCGTAGCACTAACGACGGATGCTTCCCTCACAGGATGGGGGGCGATCATGAGGGGTCACTCGGCGAAATGTCTGTGGCAGGACCATCTACTTTATTGGCACATAAATCAGCTAGAAATTATGATGGTGTTTTGAGCTCTCAAACACTTCCTCTCAGACCTGAGGGGCCATCATGTGCCTGTCCGCATGGACAACACATCGGTGGTCTCTTACATCAACCATCAGGGGGGTCTGAGGTCACGTCACCTTTGCAAACCAAACTTATTGGGACCTATTGTCCCAAGCAGGGGGCACGATTTATCACCCTCGCCCGGAGTTATGGAAACTGTGGGCTTGGTCCCTGAGGGGGCCCATCTCGTAGAATCGGGTCTCTCGACTGAGGTCGTGAAGACCATGCTCCAGTCCAGAGCTCCCTCCACGAGAAGACCGTATGCACTGAAGTGGAGACTATTCTCTTCTTGGTGTAGAGAATGTCAGTTGGATCCTGTCAACTGCCGTGTTGGTTCAGTAATTGATTATTTGCAAGAACGCTCCTCTGCTGGATTATCCCCTTCCACCTTAAAGGTGTATGTGGCGGCTATATCTGCTTACCACACTCCTTTGGGTGGGGCATCATTAGGGAGAGATCCTCTCATTACTTGTTTTCTTCGTGGCACTCTTGAGGCCTGCACTGCACACTAAAGCACCAGCTTGGGATTGGGCCGTTGTACTTGAAGGCCTGACTCTGGCTCCCTTCGAATCTACTGAGGAGGTTTCAGAAAAGTTCCTTGCACTAAAAACTTTATTTCTCCTTGCTATTTCTTCTATCAACAAGAAATAGCAAGGTCCTAGGTCCTTGGAGACTTGCAAGCCTTGTCGGTAGCTCCTTCGTGCCTTGAATTTGCACCTGGGATTGGGATCTGACCCGGACCCGGCTGACCATTTAAAACATAGACCCGAACCCGTACGGGTCCCGGGTGCTCCGTGTAGACCTCTACTTCGCGTAACACTGAAACAGTTGAAGCTAATGTGCCATTATTGTGTCTTCTGATCAATCCGACACCCGTCTCCACGGTGACCCCTAGTGGTCAGAACAGTGTAAATGCAACAAAAACCCGGGCCAAACATGCATAAAAACACCTTTTACAAATATATTGCAATTTTTTTTATTGAAAATAAAATCTTTTAAATGTAATTATCTAATCATCTAATAAGATTATCAAGTGTCTGTATGTTATTTTATCAATTGTCAGGGTTTGTTTTGTTTGTTCTATGAATAGCTCAGCAAAACAGGCCAATAAGAGACTATTAACTACCATTATTCACTTAAATTATACTAATGTCAAATTAAAACGTCTACAAATGTATAAAACTGATCAGAGATCTGGTAAAACCCACAGACACATGTTGACCGGTTCTCAGTGACTCCTCATGATTCATGGGCTGACAGAGATCATCGCCCCCCAGTGGAGAACCGTTGACATTGCGAAGTGTTTCGAAACAGTTATGACGTAATGAAGCCTCGTTTACTGTAATCACGTGACTCTGGCAGTTTGAGACACACGCCGAACCACTGATACGGAACAAAAGATTAGTAAAGGTTTCGAAGCTTCATGAAGCAGATTTTTTGAAATTGCCATCACTACCTTTAAGTCCAACTAATTGCATTTAAATTTAAACTATTATACATTTTCATTTCAACTGCAAATAACATGCAATTAAATATTCTTATAAAGTGTATAATTACCATAATAAGTCCTCTTTATAAATGTGTGCTAAAAGTGTGCTTCTTTTTCACAAGGCAAATGTCATATTTCGCTGTGAACAGTGTCAGATATCTGTTTCCTTGAACATATCTGATCTGAAATCTCACTTCGAACACAAGTTCTTTTGAGTCGTTGAGTGTAGTTTGTTCCGGATGGTATTTGAGTGGTGTGGTCACTGGGAAGGTGAAATGGTGCGCTGTTTGAGGAGGAACACACTGCTCCAGCCACAGGTGCAAATGAAGCGTGGGTCAGCAGCAGCGCCTCCGGCCGCACAGGAACGAGAGGAACTCGAGCGTGAGAGCAGGAATGCCCAGGCTGATACGCTCCGTGTAAACAAGAGCAGAGACATCACACACACATCGCTTCAGCAGTTCACATGCTGGATTCACACCACCACACACAAATCAAGTATTAATGAGCAAAGTGCGTCAGGAAAGAAGGCAGGGAAGTTTGTTTCCACTTTAGAGTGCCAAGATGTGGTTTACCTTGATAATGTGTCTATTTACACTTGTTGGCCGAGGCGGCTTACAGTGGCTCCGCCCACCAGTGTGTGATTCAGCCAGAAGAAACCTGTCTGATAACAGAAGCAGTGACGTGGAGAGTTAGGTCAGCTGACCCGAGTCTGAACCCGCCTCGTTCATCTCACTTTCCCCATCGCATTTATTTTAAATACAAATGAAGAAAATATTTGAAAAGAGGTAATAAAGTGCTTAACGGGAGGGGTTAGACGAGGGCTTTACCCAGACAGCAACATGGAGTCGACCCAGATCTGGCCCACATGATGACCTTTCACCTGACGAACTCATCTGGAACGATTCCTCACGCTGCACGCACATTCTTTAATTTCGCGCGGCTACGCGCACTACCAGAAGATATCTTAAAATCTGCGGCTGCTGGTAAGTGGCGTTTCATTTTCAGCGAAGTGATTTTGATGTTTGTTTACTTATTATTATTATTTTACAAGGACGACGTGAAGAGAGCATGCAGAGATGTTGTTTATATTGCAGTGTGTAGGCTGTAGAAGTAACTGTTTTCCTGAATGCCATCAAGATTAAAACCGAGACTGATTTCATAACAGGTCAATAAACAAATAGTTAAAATTAAGTCACTTACATTTTAGACGCAATGACTGTTTTTGTTCTGTTTCAGCAGCGAAAATAGTTCCAAACAAATATCACTGCAGAACCATCGCGCATCTCACACAAACACTTGTTGCATTACTGAATGATTCAGCATTTAGAATGAATCGGTTGAGTCAAAGATTCAATTACCCATTCACAAACTGCCTCATTCTGAATAAATCAGCCGATTGAACGAATCGTTTGAATGAATGACTCAATGACTCGCTCATTAAAACGGTCGCCTGCCGCCTCCTACTGGCGGTTTAGTTTCATAAAGTATCATCTTTTCAACATTCCTTATTTTTGTATATTCAAAAATATTTAAAATAATCTAATTTAATACAGTTATAATTTTTCAATGTAAATTATTTAATGTGATTGGTAACTATAATATAATAACTATAATATATTGATCAAATTTAAGAATTTGAAATGAAAGTTGGAGCATACATTTAATAAAATTAGGGGGAAAATGCCCTTTATAAAAGATACAAAAAATTAGAGATTTCAAACAGTGATGTAATGAAACATTGACAATTTAAGTTTGAAGGGAGAAAAACCTCTGTTTAGGCTATTAAGGAAATGTAATTTTGCCAAAAGAAGAACTTTTATTGTATATAAATGTTCATTTTAAATCAGCCTACTTCAGTGTGATATGTTACCATACTATCATGCTTAACACTGAGAATTTGAATAATTGTAATGTGATGATCAGATGCAGATATCTAAATCAAAGAATATGGGCGGTTTGCGGGTGGATTATTTATTTTTAACAGTGGATTCGGGCAGATTCGGGTGACTCAAAGTGCACCAGATTAATGAATTTATCTTTAAAATGTACAAAATTTTCTTACGGGGGGGCATGCCCCCAGACCCCCCTAGAGGTACCAAGCTCCACCCACAAAAATGATGTGGGAAACACATTAGGCTATATGATGATCTACAAAAAAAATACACATTTTATTATCTTATTATTAAAATACATTATTAGGATTTTACCACCTCCGCCTCATTTTAAGCCAGGAAAAACACAGCCCCATTTAAAGCCTTGTTCCATGTGCCCCCCTTTTATACTTTGAGCACCTGCCCCTCCAGAGGTCTCTGCACGGCCCTGCGTGGGTCAATAAGGCAGCATCCATTTATGGTTTTTATATACATATATAATCATATACACAGAATATGTTGTTATAATTGCATACCGTTTTATAATAGGTGCAAATAGTATCTGCCACTGCAAGTATGAATAGCATCTAACAACTATTTACAGGTTCTCATCATTATTATTTTCTATTCATAACTTTTCCTCCAACAGTTTCTGAAACATGAATCGTTTCTCTCATTTATATTATCTCTCGTTACCAAACAATGCTGGTTCGATTGATGAAGTCTTGATGAAGTTTGGGTGCCATGAAACAAGTAATTTAGTGTGTGTGAGTGTGTGTGTATGAGTGAGTGTGTGTGTGTGTGTGTGTATGTGTGTGTGAGTGAGTGAGTGAGTGAGTGAGTGAGTGAGTGAGTGAGTGTGTGTGTGTGTGTGTGTGTGTGTGTGTGTGTGTGTGTGTGAGTGAGTGAGTGAGTGAGTGTGTGTGTGTGTGTGTGTGTGTGTGTGTGTGTGTGTGTGTGTATGAGTGCATGTGTATGTGTGTGTGAGTGAGTGAGTGAGTGAGTGAGTGAGTGAGTGAGTGAGTGAGTGAGTGAGTGAGTGTGTGTGTGAGTGAGTGAGTGAGTGAGTGAGTGTGTGTGTGTGTGTGTGTGTGTGTAACATCATAGACTGAGTTTAGTCTCTGGTTCTGATCTCGTCCCCTGCTCAGGCTTTCTGTGGCTCTGCTGGAAGCTCTGTCTCGCTCGGGTCATCATGTCCTTGTAGAGTTGCTAGTCTTCTTTCTCTTCCTTCAAGCTGTTCTTCAGAGCGGTTCTCAAGGTCTCCTTTTCTTCTAGTTGCAGCGCCAGCCTGCACGGACAACATACAGTACCAGTGATTCACTGTAGGCTATTTATCCTATAAATGAACACACTCTCTACATTATGAAAACTGGTAAAACAAGAAACTTCTCTCAGATTCTAAAACAGTGAAATTTCTAATATTAGTTCAAATAATGATGTTACGTATCGAGCACAATCTCCAGTGTATTTGATTTAACAGAGTCACATGATTGACCACAAACGAAGCCTCAATTTCTGTCCAATCACGTGCAAGATTTGCTTTGTGTGTCGGAAAATTCAAACCCCAGATCTTACTTGAAGAGTCATGCAGGTAATATGAAGAATACTAATTATTTCAGGCAAAATACTTGCCATATGCAGCTCTGTTAATCATATATGTGTACATTAATCTTCTATTACATTATATTAAATTAGATAATTTCATACTAGCATTTATTACCACACTTAAATGGGTGAATGAATTTAGCAGAGGGAGAAATTTAACACACACACACACACACACACACACTCACTCACTCACACTCACTCACACACACACACACACTCACACAGACTCTATCTATGGAGTGTGTCTGTTTCATCAGGTTCTTCCACACACTTTTGTCTGCTTTATCTTTAGCTATCCACCAGGTGGCGCTGTTACTCTCGCAGCTGTGCATCTTTGAATCAGTGCTTTATGAGGCTTCATTTCCCCATCCCTACACTGAACTCCAGCTCACGTGTTTGTCTGTGTGTTCAGCTCATCTGCGCTTCTTCAGCACTGGTGGCCAGATCACAAAGATTAAGTAAACGGCCGTGCTTTAGTCATGTAAAAAAAAAAGGTCTTCAACAAACATTCATAGTTTTCGTTACCAAAATGAACACTAGTTAATATTCTAACATTCAGGAACGAAAGACATACTGTGCTTTGAGTTCAGTGAGTTGAGCGCCCTCAGAGAGGCTTCTGGGAGACGAGCTTCCTACAGCAAAGCAAGAAAAGACAACAGATTGCTAGTTAATCAAGTATTCTCTGGCCCGTAACCTGTTTTCAGTGCACGTTCGAGACCTGTGCTGCTCCGCTGAGGTGTTGAGGAGTCTGGCTTTCTCCAGCTGCTGCTCCAGTGACACCGAGCGCTGTCGTTCTTCTCGGAGCTTCTGCTCTGCTTCCACACACTGACGCTTGGCCTCTTCTTCCCTGAAGAACACATTGACAAGGGGAGAAAGTGCAGCGTCCATGACTGCAGTTACATGTGTGCAACAGCAGAGGGAGCATCCTTGCCTATTACCTCCAATAATATCAAATCGATATTGAATATTAATATTAAATCTTTGTGAGGACCATGAGCATGTTTGGCCAAATTATTACATCCACTGTACAATGCTTTAACCGCTGTCAAAAACATATCTCCAAAACAGCTTGATAATAATAAACCTATCATCATCATCAGCATCATCAATACACAAGTCTAATATTGTTCCTGATATGACAGCCTTGCATAAAACCAGACTGTCCTATATCGAGTCATTCTGTCTAAAACTTGCTTTACTCTTCATGGCAAAAATCATTACTAACAACTTACTGTCATTATTGAGCAAACTAATAGGCCTCCAATATCCACTAAATAACTCGTCCTTATTAGGTTTGGGAATCATTGTTATAATCAATGTTATGGGCAGTTCACCTATGTGTATTGCTTCTACAAATACTAATTAATATTGAAAGGGTGAAAGTTCTTTAGAAAAAGTCTTATAAAAGTTCAGTGTCATGCCGTCATCACCTGGAGACTGACTATCTTTTATCATGTTAACTCCTCAATGTCCATTTCTTTAGCACACTTTATTTTTGGTATCACTATCAAAGCTCTTTTGAAAAGTATCAATATTGGAAGTAGCCAATGAGCCAGAATACAAATAAAAAACTTAATAAAAAACTGAGCAACATATTCTGAAATAACTGAAGAATTATCCAGTTATCATTGTTAATCATTAATTTTGAGACTGAGGTCAAATCAGTTCCCTTTCGGTCCCAGTGAATGACGAAATGGGGGTTTCGCTTAGAAGCCTATCACCTTCAAGTTCTAGAAAACGAGCCAATGGCAAACCAATGCCATTTGCATAGCGCAACTCCGCTCCACCGCGTGGGTATAAAAGGAGCAGCACGGCAATCTCGCATTATTAAAATCCCGCAGATTTTTTATTTTATTTGGAAAAATCTAAAATAATTAGTTTTTTTGTGTTTTTATCATTTAAGTCTGGATCAAATAATTGCTGCTCTTGCTTATCCTCAAAGATATTATGAAGGTTTCCTCTTTTTTACTCAAATTTAAAATATCCTCAAAAATGGATTTTCCTTTCACTGTTTAATATTTATCTTGGCTAATACTGTAGTTGTGGTGTACCTGGTGTGCTGTATCTTGGTGAGCTCCAGCAGTCGGTCTCTCTCCACACTAGCAGCCTGAAACAGAGTCTTATACTCCACACACTGAGCCTGGAGTGATGGGATCTTAACAACACACTCCGGACAGGCCGCCCGCGCTTCTCTGGAATCACACGCAATGCTTTTTACTCATGATGCTGTGTTAGACAGCGCCAGATACTGTACAGTGTGTAGGTGTTCCTTAATTTATAAAATCATTATATAGTTTGGTCGGCATACTGATGACAGTAAAGAATATCACAGTTTATTTATTGTTGTAGACTAAGGGCCAGATTTACTAAACAAGGCACATTAGTTTGAGAGCGCTATGCCATAAAAGAGCTGGCAGGAGTGGAACGTTAGCATAGAGCCGATGATAACCAGATAATCTCACACACTCTCTGTTCTCTGTGGCTCTGAAAGGGAAACTCCTACAAATGCAAATGAAATAAGGACAGACGCAAAAATATCTGTCCATGCCTTTTCAGCGCTAGTTTCTCACTGTGTGTCTTTAGTCAATCCTGACATTAGTTTTTAATGGCAAAAGGTTTGTATAATACAGCTAACAAAAATATATTCTAAGAACTTTTACTAACGCTGCTCGCATCAAGTTCAAGGCATTGACGCTTGCTTACAGATCTATCACACGCTCAGCTCCCTCCTACCTTCACTCACTCCTACGAGCCTACATCCCCACCAGACGCCTACGATCAATCAACGAGCGACGTCTCGTGGTTCCATCACAGAAAGCCACAAAATCACTTTCCAGATCATTCTCATTCACAGTTCCATGCTGGTGGAACACTCTCCCCACCCTCATCCGGAATGCTGAATCCCTGACAACATTCAAAAAACAGCTGAAAACCCATCTCTTCCATGAGCACCTAAACTCATAAAAAAATAAATAAATAAATAAATTAAAAAAAAAAAAAACTTTCCCTTAAAATCCCACTTCTATGCTACTCTGAATAATGCATGAACTTCGTATTCTGAACACTTCTTGCGTTGTTGTTGTCTTTTGCCTCTTCATGATGACTCGCTTAATTTAGTCCTGATTTGTAAGTCGCTTTGGATAAAAGCGTCTGCTAAATGACTAAATGTAAATGTAAATGTTCCAATTATGTAATGAAAATATTATTTCAGAATGTTCCCAGAATGTTCAAAATGTCCAGTTTTTTAAATGTTTTCAACCTTTTTCTCTTGGTTATGCAAACATTGAGGGAATATTCCACTGTCTCATTCTTCAGTCATTACTGGAATGTTACTCTGGAATGTTCTCTGCAGAGCTGGACAAAGTACACAACTTCCTTGCTTGAGTGAAAGTACAGATACTACTGGTCAAATATTACTCCGTTACAAGTAAAAGTTGTAAAGACCGATTTTTACTGAAGTAAAAGTACAGAAGTACTTGTTTTTAAAAGTATTTAAGTATCAAAAATAAATTTCAGTGCATTGTTTTATTATTGTTGCATTGTTGTGTGTAATACTTACAGTACCTTATGCCTCTGAATCTATGCCTGCCTACCCTCATATCAATTATTCACATTTATTTGTTCCAGTAGTGGGATTGAATGTAAGATTGAATAAGTGCACTCAATAATGTCCACAATGGTGTCGGACACCCCAATGGCTGTTCCCTAAAATAGTGCCATATTTAATTTTTTTTGGCTTTTAGTATGAATATGTTAGCCTTACTGTGCACAAAAACAATAACAAAATCCGCATTTAGAAGACCAAACGTTGAAAATGAAAATCAGGTTTTTTAAACTCCAACGCTGGACAGACGTTGTATTGTGGTTGAAAACGAAAATCGTGTTGACGTCAGAAACCAACATCAGTCAACATCAACTATTTCCAGCCAAAATGCAACCCCTGCGGGTCCCTGCAGCCAAAATCATGCCCTGACTGACATTACTACTTTCTACTCAAGGACCTGACAGAATTGTAGTGGAGTAAAAATGATATTTGTCTTTCAAATGGCCTGTTAAAGTAAAAAGTTTCCCGAAAAAACTATACTCAAGTAAAGTACAGATACTCAAAAAGTGTACTTAAGTACAGTACTCAAGTAAATGTACTTTGTTACTGTCCACCTCTGCTTCTCTGAACGTTCTGAAACAAGTAGTTGTCTAAAAAACATTAGACAAACGTCCAACTAAAACATTTCAGAAATGTGTTTTCCATGAATGATATATAAAGTTTTAGTGCTAACCTTAATTAAAGACCAGGGGCCGTATTCACAAAGCATTTTATCTTACCACTAGGAGTACTGCTAAATCGCACTAAAAGATTTTAGCTAGGAGTTTTCTCTTAAAAGTTATGCACAACGCCTTTCAGACCTACTCTTAGTAAAGAAAAATGACAACTCCTAAACTAAGAGTGAGTCTTCGTTGCTATGGATGACGTCATTACTCATGCACAAGCTTGACTGAAGTGACCACCTTGATTGGCTGATGATTGTAACGCGGGAATGATTCCAAACACCTCCCCTACGATGATGAGTGACAGGTGACAGGTCTGAGAATGCGTGCGCTACACAAGTAGTGCGAAGGACGAAGATGATGAATAACTGAATAAATAGCCTAAATGAATAAACAGTAAGGCAAAACAAATAGCCTAGTAGCCTAATGAAACATATGGATTGATGCAATATCTTTGCAACATTATTGAATTAATCTGTCACTATATGCCTCTGCCTACGTTTGCAAAGAAAAGAACATTTTAATTTGATTCACAATCAAACATTACATTAGCATTAGTTTACATGCAATGAATGAGTAGCCTATAGTTTTGGTTGTTGTTGGTGGCGTTATTGCATCCCTAGTTATGCCTACAATGCAAAATTGTTCCCTCGCGATTGGAAGCTCCTGTAGCCGTCGCATACGCATTTCAAAACATCGCGACGTGAAATGCCACAAAAAGCGGTTTGTGAAGGTCTTAGTGAGTTAGGAGTCCTCTCGACTTCCTTTAAGCTGTCCCAGGCTTAGGTGCTACTTTTAGGGCTAAAATGCTTTGTGAATTACTCTTAGTCAAAAAAATTAGGAGTCCTAAAGTTAGGAGTGACACGCCCATTATTTTTAGGAGTTGCTCCTAAATTCGCCAGTTAGGAGCTACTTTTAGCCTTAAAATTCTTTGTGAATACGGCCCCAGATCATTTTAATCAAACATTCTATTAATGTTCCTGGAAGAAGGTTTGTTGATAACTTTGAGAGAAGGTTAGCTGTCCACTGGGAAACTGGCTCTACGACTGTCAGTACCTGGCCGAGCTGGACTCCCTGCTGTTCTCCTGCCGTGATGTCAAAGGCCCGATGTTGGGTTGGCCTTTACTCTCCCACTGCCTCTGCACCAGACACACACACACACACACACGAGGAAGAAAGCACTGCTGATCAGATCAGGGGTGTGTTTGCCGTAACTCGCTGCTTCACTACAATAGTACGATGCATCGTTGAAGGAATCGACTAGCTAGACAGTCTTCCCTTCACCTCTGTACCGATAAAACGTTGTCAAAATAGATCCGGTTCACATGGCTATGTGGAAGCGACAAATAATTCTGTATTATAGATTTTTAAGGCCAGACATGTAATTAGTTGAGGTAAATTTGTAAAGAAAGACTACACGCCTGCACACATATATATTCAAATGCGCATCCCTGTAGGCTAAACACGTAATACACATGTGCACGCCGTCAGAGTTTACACAGGTTTGCGTTTTTGAAGATCATTTTTTTCTACATTTTTCAAGGCTTGCACCTCAGAACCTGTTTCAGGGTTTGCATTCTCGAGCCCCAGGCACTGTTGCTGTGCGGATGAGCAGCCGGAGCGCGTTAAGGGTTTCCTGTTAGAGCGGTGTCGTGTTAGCGGCCCCTAAGTTAATAACTAATGATCTTTGCAATGGAAGTGAATCAATCAAAACTAACTTTAGCTGGACAATAACGTTATTCTAGAGCTGCTGTAAAGCCAGAACAATCTCTGTTACTTTAATTTCCTATTATCTCTGTAAAGCTGCTTTGAAGCAATCTATATTGTTAAAAGCACTATATATAAATGAAGGTGACTTGACTTGACTGTTTCCCTAAACCGTATTGACGCAAATTAGTCGTTATTTCCGGATTGAATCAAAGGCTCATTCTTACACACTAGAGCTCGTTCTCACATGCGCACTCTTCAAAAACGACACTTTAAATCTCTTGACAAACTAAAAGACGTAAACGACATTTGTATGTATTCTAAATAAAAGATAAAGATTGTACTGTCAGCTTGCTTATTTTGCTGAAGATAAGGGTTTATTGAGTCCACATGTGATAAACACAAGAAACTCTGCTTCTAACCACATGTTGAGATCTGTCGCTTCAAACACACAACTCTGCGATGCTGTTTGCGAATGTTCGTTAGAATTATAGTTTCGGGAAACACGACTCGTTGAACTGCTGATAACGACAGAACTTGCGACCATAGTTGGCTAACGATGCTTTCGGGAAACGCACCCCGGATCAGATCAGATGTGTTGTACCTGGAGGGCGAGCTGCTGGATCTCCTGCTCCAGCTCTTCGACCTTGTTCTCCTTCTCCGACACCATGAGTTTGAGCTGCTGGATGAGGGAGGCGTGTTGCTGGGCCTGACTGTGCAGCTGCATCTCCAGGCCCTGCTGGGCCTCCTCGCGCTGGTGGCCCGTCTGGCTGAGGTGCCCGAACATGGCCTGCCACTGCGACTGCTGCTTCTGTTGGAGGAGCGAGATACTCTACATCATCTGCTTCACTTCATTTATCTCTTTAGAAGTGTTCCTACAAAACAAATGAGCAGTAGTTTATAAATTGTGTATTTGAGTACGGAATCATAATTCCATTGTACTGTATATGGGAGTGTAATGAGATTCAATGATTTTGGAAGGAGATTGTTCTTATGATTGGTAAATTGATTGAAGAAAATGTCCCTCTTTGTCTATTTCATATTTACCCAGTAAATTTGGAGGTGAATGTAAGAAAGCGCAAACTAATTGATTTTAGTTTGCTTCAGGCCAAGCGTGCTACTGCTTTACTTGAGGACCTTCCCCTAATCAATGGTTTAAAGAAATGACCAGCAACCTTGCCCTGGAAAACTGACATGCGTAGTTAAAAGGAAACTAAGAGACTTTTACAAAAGTGGATCAGACAACATGGGATGATTGAACTATACCCAGCTCTTTTGTGTTGGACATGTATAGTATATAAGGCAGATCTTATATTCCAGCAAAACAACTAATAACTCTGGTAAAGTAGCAAAGTTAAATACACAATGTGAACTGTTTCGTCCATCCAAAATCTCTTTCTGAACCACTTAGGTTAGGGGAGCAGGAAGTGGAACAGGCTGAATCCTGCACATATTTAGGTAGTGTGATTGACAGCCGACTGTCCTTTGCACAACATGTGAGCTGTGTCTGCAAGAAGGCTCGTCAGCGTTTATTTCTTCTGAGACGGTTGAAAGGATTTAATGTTAGACATTATGACAACAGTGTATCGGTCACTTGTGGAATCAGTCATGACATTTAACATTGTTTCTTGGTATAGCTTACTTTCAGCTGAAAATAAGAAGAAATGATCAAGAATTATTAAGCAGGCATCTAAGATTACTGGGGTCTCGCAGCTTCCCCTATCAGACCTTTATAATGTGGCAGTAAAGAGGAAAGCTATCATTATAGACTCCTCTCATTTGTTTGTTTTATTTTATTGTTTTAATGTTCAAACAAATGGCAATATATATATATATATATGAAAGGGTATGATAATGTAAGAGTCAGTCATCACCAGTAAAGCGTGGACCAGCTCGTCGTCATGTTTGCCCTTCTCCAGCAGAGTGCTGATCTGGCTCTTCAGGGCTTTGACTTCTGTGCTCAACACTTTGTTCCTGGCTCTAGAGCCCTCCAGTTTCTTCTTCACATCCGAGATCTCTTCCAGCAGAACTTCATAATCCACAGTGAGCTTCTGAAAACACACATCATGATCAGAGTGTGTGTAATGTGAAGAGTTACGCCAGACTCAGGCCTGTAAAGATCAGTGTGTTGAACCTCCAGCGCCTCCTTCTTCTCCCGCTCCATGTGACGGATGTGGCTGATGTTCCTGTCGTGTGTCTTCACGAGGCCTCCTGCTCTCCTCATCTCCTCCTCAAGGCCTTGCTCACTACTGTGACACGACTGGCTCAGCTGTTGCTCCAGGTCTCGCACCTTCAGTGAATATAATGCTTTCTTTAGTGTGCAGCTGTTGTCATGTTTTCTAATGATATCATTTTAGATATTCTTTTTCCAGAAAATGCAAGTTAATGTAATTGCATTGGACTAAAGCTTACTGACTTTTCTCACACAGGTTATAACAACTATCCCAAAAAGATTTTAATAAAGCTGTTTTTTTGTTATTTGTTTTCTATGTTATATGGAAATGTATATGTATGTGTTTAGTTAAAAAGTAATAATACAATTTTTTATATGGTTTGTACTTTTTGAGTTTTATTTTCACATCATTACACTTGTGGTGTTCCCGGTGAAAAATAACCAGCCTACACAACACTGCTTATAAATCTCTCATGATGCTGTGTTATGGCCAGATATTGGATTCAATCTTGTTGTCAACTTGTTATCATTTTCAGTTAGCAGAGGTTTTGTGTTTCTTCTTGGAACTGATTAACCATAGGCCTCGCTGATCTGAGTTTACACTCCTCTGCGTATTCACTTCAAAAGAGCATAAGCTCAGATCAGTGAAGCCTGTGATCAACCAGCCAACCATAAGAAACACAAAACCTCTGCTAACTGAAAAAGAAAAAAAGTTGACAAAAAGGTTGAATCCAATTATTTGGTGATAATATAGCATAAGATTTACAAGCAATTTAAAAGACGGCAATTTTTTTTACCCGGAACACCAAATCGGGTAAAGGACTTCCAGCACAGCACAAGAGCTAACATGTGTAACAGATGAGTTATAAATGATCATCTGAAACCGGTGGATGAGAGCATGTGGACTCACTCTGTTGTTCAGGACGAGGATCTGCTGAGATCGGCCTCTCCATCCTCCTGGGTTACACAGAATCTGCTGAATACTGACGTCCTCACCCACCTCACAGCTCAACACCTGACAACACACACTCACACTGGTTACACCTGACAACACACACTCACACTGGTTACACCTGACAACACACACTCACACTGGTTACACCTGACAACACACACTCACACTGGTTACACCTGACAACACACACTCACACTGGTCACCCACCTCACAGCTCAACACACACTCGCACTGGTTACCCACCTCACAGCTCAACACCTGACAACACACACTCACACTGGTTACACCTGACAACACACACTCGCACTGGTTACACCTGACAACACACACTCACACTGGTTACCCATCTCACAGCTCAACACACACTCGCACTGGTTACCCACCTCACAGCTCAACACACACTCACACTGGTTACCCACCTCACAGCTCAACACACACTCGCACTGGTTACCCACCTCACAGCTCAACACCTGTCAACACACACTCGCACTGGTTACCCACCTCACAGCTCAACACCTGACAACACACACTCACACTGGTTACACCTGACAACACACACTCGCACTGGTTACACCTGACAACACACACTCACACTGGTTACCCATCTCACAGCTCAACACACACTCGCACTGGTTACCCATCTCACAGCTCAACACACACTCACACTGGTTACCCACCTCACAGCTCAACACACACTCGCACTGGTTACCCACCTCACAGCTCAACACCTGTCAACACACACTCACACTGGTTACCCATCTCACAGCTCAACACACACTCGCACTGGTTACCCACCTCACAGCTCAACACACACTCGCACTGGTTACCCATCTCACAGCTCAACACACACTCACACTGGTTACCCATCTCACAGCTCAACACACACTCGCACTGGTTACCCACCTCACAGCTCAACACACACTCGCACTGGTTACCCACCTCACAGCTCAACACACACTCGCACTGGTTACCCATCTCACAGCTCAACACACACTCGCACTGGTTACCCACCTCACAGCTCAACACCTGACAACACACACTCACACCGATAATGATCTTTGCGACGGAAGTGAATCGATCAAAACTAACTTTAGCTGGACAATAACTTTATTCTAGAGCTGCTGTAAAACCAGAACAATCTCTGTTACTGTAATCTCCTATTATCTCTGTAAAGCTGCTTTGAAACAGTCTACATTGTTAAAAGCACTATATAAATGAAGGTGACTTGACTGAGTCATGTTGCTCTCTCTAACTCACTCACACATACACACACACACACTGGCAGGATTGCTTCAGCACAAACCTTGTGAGCTATTCTCAGCTCTTGCTTGAAGGTCTGGATCTGGTTCCGGTATTCAGCCATTTTGAGTTGTGCTGCAGAGAGTTTCTCCTGGAGTGATTTCACTACCGGGCTGTTCTGGAATAAAGTCATTTAGAAAGAGTTACCAGTGTCTAATCATGTACCAGAAGATAATGAATGATGTAATGACACCATACCTCAAGATAGTCGTTCACAGCCCTTGAAGTCTGGGTTTTGTTGGTCGTCTTTGCAGGATTTAGTAACAGTGTGGCCTGAAGCTACAATAATAAGACAGATGATGATGAACTGAGCAGAACAACTTTCAAGTTAACAGTTCTGTTTCTACTTTACCTCTTTCTCCAGTTCTTTGAGCCGATTGTTTGCTTGTTTAGTTTTGGTCTTCTCTCGCTCTATTTCAGCTGATAATTCTCTATTCTTTTTTGACACTTCCACAATTTTGGTTGCCGCTGCATCTCCTGCCAAACCAGCAGTTCCTTGGTAAAAAAAATATATATAAAGGATTGTCACAGTCATTATTTAGCAGACAGATATTCAGTGGCCCACAACACTGTTTGGGCACTTAAGATATGACAAGAAGCTTGTTTCCACCACAGAGTAAAAAGTAAAAAAGGTAATTGCGACTTTTTATCTCAGAATTGAGTGATATAAAGTCGCAATTGTGTGTTATAATGTCAGAATTGTGAGATAGAAACTTGCAATTCTGAGAAAAAAGTAAGTTTAATTTCTCACAATTGTGAATTTATATCTCACAGTTCTGACTTTATAACTCAAAGTTTTGCAATAAAAAGTCCCAATTACCTTTTAAAATGTTTTATTCTGTGACAGAAACAAGCTTCCATAGGTTTATTATCATTAAAACTATTTAAACATTTATGTTAATTGAAATAAAGCTGAAATAGAATAAAATGTAAATATTATTTGAAAACCTTAAACTAAAAGAAAATTAGAAATGTTGCCTTGGACCAGCAGCACATAAAGAAATGACAAAAAATTAACATAAAAACTAAAAGTCGATTCAAAATATTGATAAAACTAAAATAAAAAACTGAAATAACTGTCAAGAATGCATTAAACTGATCAAAAGTGACAGTAAAGACATTTATAATGTTACTAAAGATTAATATTTCAAATTAATGCTGTTCTTTTGATTTCATCATTTCTATTCATCAAAGAATTCTGAAAAATAAAATGTATCACCGAAATATGAAACTGTTTTCAACACTGATAATAATCATAAATGTTTTATGATCATCAAATCATAATATTAGAATGATTTCTGAAGGATTATGTGACACTGAAGACTGGAGTAATGATGCTGTAAATTCAGCTTTGATCAGGAATAAATTACACTTTACTATATATTCACACAGAAAACAGCTGATTTACACTGTAATAATATTTCAATTTACTTTACTAGTACTTTACTATGCAGCCTCTGTGAGCAGAAGAGACTATTTGCCCATTTCTTCTAACATCCAACACAATGACATTAATCTACTTCTCAGTGTGCTGTAAGTGTGTTGATATCTTGTTGGGCTCTAGGAGCAGTGCAGATGTACTGTACCTGCTAGAGCCAGCCTGTCCTCCTCTCTCTTCTTCTTCAGGTGTTTGAGCTCGAAGTCTTTCTCACTCAGCAGTTTATGGAGTCGGCCGTTCTCATCTCTCAACTCCCTCAGGCGATCATGCAACTGCTGGTTTTCATCCTCGATCACTCTGAATCACAGTACAGTCACTCTTTAATAACACATGGCATGAACACATGGTAAATGTGTTGAGCGTGTGGTGGAATCGTGAAACGACCCAGACTGGATTTGTTTTGAAAGTTCAATGGTTCACTGCTAGTGATGATGATCTCTGTGAACCAGTGTCTATGTGGTTTTTAAAAAGTGTTGTACACGTATAGACATTTTAATGACACGTCTTTTAATAAAAACAGAGATATAGTTAATAGTCTATTATTGGCATGATTAACCAGGCTCTCCAAAAAACAAGCCCTACAAATTAATAAAATAACACATATTATACAGACACTTGATATTTAATGGTATCAGATGATTTCTTAATTGCATTTAATATATTACACCTTCAATAAACATTTGCAGTTGGTCTGCAGAAGGTTTTTCTGCATGTTTGGTCTGGTTTACACTGTTCTGACCAGCAGGGGTCTCCAGCGAGTGGCGTTTACACTGTTCTGACCAGCAGGGGTCTCCAGCGTGTGGCGTTTACACTGTTCTGACCAGCAGGGGTCTCCAGCGAGTGGCGTTTACACAGTTCTGACCAGCAGGGGTCTCCAGCGAGTGGCGTTTACACTGTTCTGACCAGCAGGGGTCTCCAGCGTGTGGCGTTTACACTGTTCTGACCAGCAGAGGTCTCCAGCGAGTGGCGTTTACACAGTTCTGACCAGCAGGGGTCTCCAGCATGTGGCGTTTACACTGTTCTGACCAGCAGGGGTCTCCAGCGTGTGGCGTTTACACAGTTCTGACCAGCAGGGGTCTCCAGCGAGTGGCGTTTACACAGTTCTGACCAGCAGGGGTCTCCAGCGAGTGGCGTTTACACAGTTCCGACCAGCAGGGGTCTCCAGCGAGTGGCGTTTACACAGTTCCGACCAGCAGGGGTCTCCAGCGTGTGGCGTTTACACCGTTCCGACCAGCAGGGGTCTCCAGCGAGTGGCGTTTACACAGTTCTGACCAGCAGGGGTCTCCAGCGAGTGGCGTTTACACAGTTCTGACCAGCAGGGGTCTCCAGCGAGTGGCGTTTACACAGTTCCGACCAGCAGGGGTCTCCAGCGAGTGGCGTTTACACAGTTCCGACCAGCAGGGGTCTCCAGCGAGTGGCGTTTACACAGTTCCGACCAGCAGGGGTCTCCAGCGAGTGGCGTTTACACAGTTCTGACCAGCAGGGGTCTCCAGCGAGTGGCGTTTACACAGTTCTGACCAGCAGGGGTCTCCAGCGTGTGGCGTTTACACAGTTCCGACTAGCAGGGGTCTCCAGCGTGTGGCGTTTACACAGTTCCGACCAGCAGGGGTCTCCAGCGAGTGGCGTTTACACCGTTCTGACCAGCAGGGGTCTCCAGCGTGTGGCGTTTACACCGTTCTGACCAGCAGGGGTCTCCAGCGTGTGGCGTTTACACAGTTCTGACCAGTAGGGGTCTCCAGCGAGTGGCGTTACCAGCACTTCCAAACAGGGAATCAGTTAATAAATCAATTCCTTCAATTGATTCAAAGTTTCGAAAAGATTAGTTTCTCCCATCACTAACTACTACAACTAGTGTTTGAGGGCGGGGCAAAGAAGACGTTGTTCACCGACAGCCAATGAAAAATGAGTAAGTGGATACAAGCAGGAAGTGAGACTGGAATTACTGACGACTCGTTTCAGTTCAGAATCACTTCTTTCTTTTAGGAGACAATGACTTTATTTATCTGCACTTTGAGCTCTGAAACTTAACTGATATTTTACATTCACAAACAGCTGTATTTTACACTGTATAAAAGGAAGGTCACACTTTAGATTAGGGTCCAGTTATCACTACACTACCAGTCAAGAGTTTTGGAACGGTACGATTTTTAATGTTATAAAAGAAGTCTCTTCTGCTCACCAAGACTGCATTTATTTGATTAAAAATACAACAAACAAAAACAGTAATGAAATATTATTCCAATGTAAAACAGCTGTTTTCTATGTGAATATACTGTATAGTAAAGTGTAATTTATTCCTGAATTTTCAGCATCATTACTCCAGTCTTCAGTGTCACATGATCCTTCACGTATCAAATACAGTTTGGGTTTCGCCCGCCTCGGTTTATGGGGGTCCTACCCACCGTGGTAGCAGGTTCTGGTTATGGAACAAGAAGTGAAGACCCTGTTAGAGAAAGGGGCCATAGAATATGTACATCCCTCCAACAGGGAAATCAGGTTTTACAGCCGGTATTTCATAGTTCCAAAGAAGGATGGGGGGGTTGCGTCCCATTTTGGATCTTCGAGTTCTAAATGAGTCTGTTATGCAACTAAAGTTCAAAATGTTAACAATGAGACAAATTGTACCACAGATCAGATCCGAGGATCTTTCATTTGTCACGATAGATCTCAAGGACGCATACTTCCACATTTCCATCCTTCCATGTCACAGGAAGTTCCTGAGGTTCGCTTTCGGGGGAAAATCTTACCAATATCGAGTTCTTCCATTCAGCCTAGCATTATCACCCCACACTTTCACCAAATGCGTGGATGCAGCTCTGGTGCCCATGCGCCTTCAGGGTATTTGCATTATGAACTACATCAACAATTGGTTGATTCTAGCTCAGTCGCATCAGTTGGCGGTTTGGCATCGAGATGTCGTTCTCGCCCACATGAAAGAGTTGGGGTTACGGCTAAATGCCAAAAAGAGTGTGCTTTCTCCACTTCAGAGGACCACTTTTCTAGGTGTTGTTTGGAACTCAATGTCAATGCAGGCACGCCTGTCACTGGCACGTATAGAGTCCATCTTTTCGGCTGTGAAAAGTATAAAGCTAGGCTAGTCACTCACTGTCAAACAGTTCCAGAGACTGTTGGGTCTGATGGCAGCAGCTTCCAACATGATACCTTTTGGACTGCTGTACATGAGACCCCTGCAGTGGTGGCTCAGGACCAGAGGGTTTTCCCTGAGGGGCAACCTCTTTCGCATGATCAAGGTCACGCGGCGATGCTTACGTGCCCTGATTATGTGGAAGAAACTGTGGTTCCTGTCCCAAGGTCCTGTGTTGGGAGCTTCTTGTCATCGCAAGTTGCTAATGACGGATGCCTCCCTCACGGGCTGCGGAGCGATCCTAGAGGGTCGCTCAGATCAAGGTCTGAGGAAGGACCATCAATCTTTCATGGCACATCAACCGTCTGGAGATGTTGGCTGTATTTCTTGCTCTAAAGAATTTCCTCACAGATCTCAGGGGACACCATGTTCTTGTCCACACAGACAACACATCGGTAGTCGCCTATATGAATCATCAAGGGGGTTTGCGCTCACGCCCACTATGCAAACTGGCACGCCAAATCCTCTTGTGGAAGCTATTATTAGTCAGAGCAGCTTACATCCCTGGGGCCCAGAATTTAGGAGCAGACATTCTGTCGAGACAGGGGCTGAGGCCCAGGGAATGGAGGCTCCACCCAGAGGTGGTGGAGCAGATATGGAGGGTGTTCGGCCAAGCACAAGTGGATCTGTTTGCGTCTCGAGAGACTTCTCACTGTACACTTTGGTTCTCCCTCACACATCCAGCTCCTCTGGGACTGGACGCTATGGTACAGAAGTGGCCGAGGCTACGTTTGTATGCTTTTCCCCCGATTGCTCTGCTCCTGGGAGTTCTGGAGAGAGTTCGCAGGGACCAGGTCCGCCTACTTCTTATAGCCCCGCGCTGGCCGGGCAGAGTATGGTTCCCCGATCTTGTGTCTCTCCTCGACGGGCCTCCACTGGAGCTACCCGTCAGAAGGGACCTTCTGTTCCAAGCAGGGGGCTTGCTGTTTCACCCCCGACCAGAACTGTGGAACCTGTGGGCTTGGCCTTTGAGGGGGCCCAGCTCATAGGGACAGGTCTCTCAACTGAGGTTGTAGAGACCATTCTACATTCCAGAGCTCCCTCCAGGAGGAAACTTTATGCCTTGAAGTAGAGA
The DNA here is from genome assembly GCF_951802725.1 of Rutilus rutilus. NCBI lineage: Eukaryota > Metazoa > Chordata > Actinopteri > Cypriniformes > Leuciscidae > Rutilus > Rutilus rutilus. Next base: position 41,077,077 of record NC_140214.1, on the reverse strand, counting down.
GTCTTCGCTTCATAGTGTAGTGATCGTCAGTTGGACCCAGTTTACGGCCCAGTTGGTACAGTGCTGGAGTTCCTGCAGGAACAGTTCACTGCAGGTCTAACCCCGTCCACTTTAAAGGTTTATGTGGCGGCCATAGGTCCTTACCACATTCCTTTGGGTGGAATGTCTTTGGGGAAGGACCCTTTGGTATCTCGTTTCCTCCGTGGCACTCTGAGGCTAAGGCCTGCAGCTCGTACAAGGGTGCCGACTTGGGATTTGGCCATTGTCCTTCAAGGCCTTTCGAGCCAATAGAGGAGGTTCCTGACAAGTTCTTGACCTTGAAAGCTTTGTTCCTCCTCGCCATTTCTTCTCTTAAAAGAATAGGAGATTTGCAAGCACTGTCGGTTGCTCCCTCGTGCTTGGAATTTGCACCTGGCATGGTTAAAACGTTCCTTCATCCATGTTCCTAAGGTCCCCACTAATGTGGTCAGATCTATTGTTCTGCTGGCCTTCTGTCCTCCTCCCTTCCAGAATTCGGACCAGGAAAATAATAATATGCTCTGCCCAGTCCGGGCGATAGATGCCTATGGCCACAGAGCTGCCCTGTGGCGTAAAACTGAACAGTTGTTTGTGTGTTTCGGGTCCCCTAAGCTAGGGGTAAGCTAGGGGTCCCCCGCATCTAAGCAGGCCGGACAGCCTTCCCCTATGGCTGTTCGTTTTCACTCTACTAGGAGTATGGCGGCCTCCAAGGCCCTTATATCAGGAGTTTCTCTTCAAGGCGTCTGTGATGTGGCAGGATGGTCCTCACCGCACACTTTCGTCAGATTTTACTTTCTGGACTTGGACTCTACACCAGGGTCTCAGGTGCTGTCGTCTTAGAGCTGCTCGCTTGATTTCACACTGGACAGACACTCGTAGCTATGGTGGCATTGGTATAGACGTTCTCATAGCATCAATTTCGACGCAACGCAAGTTCCCTTGAAAGGGAACACCTAGGTTACGACTGTAACCTCGGTTCCCTGAACGAGCGTTACGTCACCTTGCCATATCTCCTTCATGCCTGTCAGCGACTACTTAAGACTTTACGAAGCTGACGCTCTCTGTTTTCGAGCAGGCTTTATAGCTTACAGGTTCGTGACGTCACCCGCATCTGACGTTCCGCCACACCATTGGACTGATTTTACATGTGCTTCAAGTTTTTTTTCAAAACTTTTGACTGGTAGTGTATTAACTACAACTTTTTCCTCAATAAACTTCTAATTACTGCTCATTAATAGTTATTAAGGTAGTTTAGGTATGGGATTAATGGATGTAGAATATGATCATGCAGAATAAGGCATTAATATGTGCTTTATAAGTACTAATAAACAGCCAATATCATAGTAATCTGTATGCTAATGAGCAACTAGTTAATAGTGAGAATTGGACCCTAAACTAAAGTGTTACCAAAAGGTAACATCTGAAAAAGTATGTTAACTAAAGTGAGATCTTGGTTTGAAAAGATCTGGAATGAAAACAAACAAACGGATGTAGGTTCCCTAAGTAGGGTTGATTCATGACCCTTAAACAAGCTGTCAACCTACCGTACGTCTAATGTTGAATACATCTGCTCAATTACCAATGAATAATTAAATCAGGTCTCATTTCTGTCATGATGGACTATGATGTAGTTCTGGTAATAATCACATATCTGTGAAGTCATTGCTCATGTGTCAGTCACCTTAATAATCACTTCAGCAATAATCTGCCAAGTGTCGTCTTTGAAAAGAGATCACACTTAAGTCTGAGCTCTAAAGCATTCAAGATTTCCTACAGTTTAAATTGGAAATTAAATGTTCAGGTTTATGCTCAAAACTTGAATAATTGGAGTATAAATACAGCGTAAATATAATTTAGTACCATAAAATGCTAGACAGGGTAAACCCAGCCTGATCTGACTTCTCCCTGCAGCTCAGGCTGGAAACCTGTGCATTCTTCTATCCTACTTCCCTTACAAATCTGCGGGGACCAATCACAAACTGGCTTATCCACCTGACGCGCTATTGGCGGGTTTAATCCAATCCAATTCCTTGTAACCTCTCGATGCTCAATGGCTTCTTTAGTTTAGCAAACAAATCACTCGAGTGGGTGTAAGTACCACTCACTTTCATGTTTCAGAAATCGCTGGATGCCTTTCCTGCTTCTGCAAACCGCTGATCAATGCTACAAACCAACACGTTTGTTGACACGTTTCCTGCCTGGAGTTTTCACTGCAAAGTACGTCACCCGGATCGTTGGTCTGATTGGTTGAAGGACTATCCAATTGCGTACAGAGTCATTTGAACTACGCCCGTTGATCCCGCCTCTTGTGCGGTAGAAAATACAGAGCAGACTCCCCAGACTAATGTTCAATCTTAAAAGATTGAGCTTGGTCTGGTGATAGCTAGACTAATAAAATCCCCTAAAACTACAAAATATTAAATAAAAGACATTATCAAACTAAAATATAGTATAAATAAAAAAAAAAAATCTGTCATTTTTGACAGACACGCGAAGAGTACCAGGGGGTTAAACAAGCTGCTCAACCTCAGGTTGAATACATCTGCTCAATTACCAATGATTAATTACATCAGGTCTCATTTCTGTCATGACTGACTATGATGTATTTCAGTCACCTGGCCTTGAACCGCTCCTCCTCATCCTCCTCCTGTTGTGTGGTGAGGTTCATGTTGTCCAGGCCGCTGTGAGGAAGAGGAGGAGGAGGAGCCCTGGATCTGCTCTTCTTCATCTGCAGTCTCCTGTGCTCCTGCTGCTCCTGAAGAGCCTGAAACTGAAGCCTGAGCTGCTGCTTTATCTCCTCACCGTCACCGTCAGCGTCCATCACTGAGAGAAGATCAGAGACACACACACACACACACACCACACATGTGTGTGTGAGAACTAATGCAGTTACAGAGGACACAGACCCTGCTTCAGACACATATCTGTGGGATTCACTTCTGTCTGTCAACGTGACTTTGTGGCTCTTACTCATCTATGTGCGTTAGGCTAGTTGTATATTTTTATTGATGTGTTATTTATTTTTTAATATTATGTTTAACATAACTCAGTTTGTGCCTATTTACATACGCAGGTCACACAGCAAGCTTTGTGCGTCGTTCTGAACTAGTTTATAGATGTTCTGGTAACACTTTACAATAGAGTTCATTAGTTAACATGAACTAATAATGAACAATACTTCCACAGCATTAATTAATCTTAGTTAATATTAATTTCAACATTTACTAATACATGATTAAAATCAAAGGTTGTATTTGTTAGCATTAGTTAATGCACTGTGAACTAACATGAACAAACAATGAACAGCTGGATTTTATTAACCAACATGAACAAAGATTAATAAATACTGTAACAGATGTATTGCTCATTGTTAGTTCATGTTAGTAAATACATAAACTACTGTTAACTAATGAACCTTGTTGTAAAGTGTTACCTTTTTTATTGATGTGTTATTTCGTTTTTAGTTTTATGTTGACTTTGTGTTAATGTTTTCTAATCTGAAACCACTGTAAAGCACTGTGAGCTGTATTGTGCTAACTGCAAATAAAATGCAAGTAAAACAATATTTATTATTTTGTATCCACTATCAGCTTCCTTGCATATGTATAATATTAGAGCAAGATCATCGATTATTTGAGACAAATTAACGTTTAATCTTTATCATACAAACTCTTAACTAGCTGCAGTCCTGAGATGATTCAACACGCAGTCAGTTTAAGACTTACCGGACGAATTTAGAAAGATTTCCGTCAGCCTAGTTAAGATTTGGTTTTGGAAGTGATATGTTTTTTAAGTCAATTTATAAAAACAGAGTAACAGAGATAGTGAAGGATTCGCGAAGCGCTTCCCGTCCGTTTGTTTACGCGACCGTCTCCATGGTAACGCGTTGCCCGGACCCGCGCGCAGAGATGAGTTTTGTTTGAGATCCTCCGGAGAGTCACTGGACATCCGCGGCTGTTCTCGTCAGATACATAATAAATAGGCTATTGGTATTTTAATTTATTATGTCTATGGTTCTCGGGACCGGTTTCGTCAGGATACAGTAGCCGACCTGATGAGAAAAAGGAGTGGTGATGAAATTCAAATAGTTTCACTGACTCTGATATTAAACTTGCTACTAAGAAAATACCATCAGAGTTTGAGAACGTATGGGAGAGGATGAAGGTCCAGACGGAACATGGATCTCTCTAAAGTTAACCTTAAATATATTCTGTAATGTTACAAAATCCCAAACAGTTGAGTCCACCGTTGTCATATGGTTTGCTAAAGGCTCCATGAATCTGCTCCGCCTCTGCTGGTCCATCATAATGGTGGTTCACGACCGGCGCTCGAACCCAGAGTGTGTTACTGGTCCGACTCCTAACCAGAGCACTAACCACTTCTGGAGCAGTGTGGGCCCAAAATACAGAGAACCACAGGACTTGAGGAAAACAAGTCATCTTTAATGTCCTTGAATAAACACACACACAAATTCAAAAGCAGGGCTGAAGTCAAGTCACCTTTATTTATATAGCGCTTTTTACAATACAGATTGTTTCAAAGCAGCTTTACAGTGATATGATAACGTCATATCCAGCTTAAGTAAGTTCAGTGATGGTACATTTCTGTTGTAAAAAAGTTATTAATTTAGTTCATATATATATATATATATATATATAGCTGCTCTGGAGAAAACAGTGATGTCATCGTCCAGCTCAGTTCAGTTCTCATATAATGGTGTCAATGCAGACAGATCAATAATGATGAATATTAAATGTCCCCAACTAAGTAAGCAAACCAAAAGCCAAATGGGCAAAACTCCTTCAGTGACTTGGGGGAAACCAGACTCAGTCACTCGGTTCTCCACTGAAGAAGGTGTAGATCCACAATGACTTAATGCTGACAAAATGTCCAATAACATAAAGCAAAGTACAATCAGCCATACAGGCATACACAATCGATCTGCCTAAGAAATTCAAGACTGAGCAAAGATACAAACAAATGCTGGTCTTATATGTATACAACCACACCCACTCTAACAAGCCAGGCACAGGTGATATATCATCGAACTAATGACTGAAGTTCACAACGTATTTCGGGAGGAGTGAACCCGTCTAATCTTTCAACTAACTGCCGGAGCATATAAGCAGCCGCTCACCTTACTCTGGCCTCACCTTACTCTGTCCTCACCTTACTCTGACCTCACCTTACTCTGACCTCACCTTACTCTGTCCTCACCTTACTCTGGCCTCACCTTACTCTGGCCTCACCTTACTCTGACCTCACCTTCACCTTACTCTATCCTCACCTTACTCTGACCTCACCTTACTCTGACCTCCAAGGGCGTAACTTTGGGTCTACCATTGGGGGGGTTAAACTCGCGGCATATTTATTTATTTATTTATTTATTGAATAATTTTCTTGTGTAAAAGCCAAGGTAACATGCGCGCGAGTACTGAATTGAGCTCTCTTTCGTGTCTGAATGGACAAATACACACAACATTATGTCGAAATGTCCGTTTTGGAGAGTATTCACGTAAACTATGTTGGTTATGTCTTAAACAGTTTTGAGTGTATTGGATGTGCATCAGCGCACGTCACTGGACATGATCCGACGTCTTTAAGTGACAGTGGGTAATAAACCTAGTGCGGTCTGTGTATTGATCAAGCAACAAAAGGAAAAGAGAAAAGCATTCACTGCTCGTTAATAGCTTTAATAATAATTCATTATATTTAATTCATACAAATAAATATGTCTGCTGCTTGAAAGAATAAAGAATGATGATATTTTTTAGATATGTTGTCACCAGTATTTATTAGTTATTTTTTAATCCAACCAACTCCAAAACGTTTTGAGCTGTATGTATTTTTATCTTAATTTTCGTATATGTAAAAAAATATATAAAAATAAATTCTGCATGTTACAGCATACACTCCTGTTATTTTTTTATTAAATCTGTTTTTTACCTGTTTACAGATAATTACTTTGAATGGAGCTAAATAAATATAATACTATATATCATAAACATTTTAATGGTGTTTTTGTTATGTGACTAACAACTAACAACTATAGATGATAATAACAAAGTACAGAAACAACATGTTTATTTTGGGACGGTTGACATTCACTTTAGGACGGTTCAAATCGTTTTTCAGGACGGTTCCAGGACGGAGGTGAAAAAAGTTAGTCTGGAGCCCTGAACAGCATTAAAAACTTTCAAATAGAGAAAATGAAAGTGCAATTATATTATCACTTTGCATGAAATAAGACTCAAAAGTAGATAAAAAAAAATGTGTGTTTGCATTTAGCCTCTGATAACATAAAATTCAGAAACTGAGAAAATACAAGTGTGGACTAACGTTAGTTGTGCTTTGATTCATTTTGTCACTTTGCAAACTCCATGCAAAAAGAACAAAATAATAATAATAAAAATAAATAATAATAATCTCAAATTGAGCCGGAGGTGGTAAATTCCTAATAATGTACGTATTTTTTTTTTTAGGTATTTTAATAAGATAACGTTACCTAAAATACGTTGCGCATACAGCTCAACTAACGCGATCGTTATAAAGGTGTTTGAACAACAAAACACATCCACTTGCACATATTTGACAATCGGAATATCATATATATCCTGCTATAGGTAACAAATTTGTGAAATTTTGAATAAAAAAGGAAATAAAAGCAGATCATCAGTCATTCAGCGTGGCTGCGGTGTGACAAGCAATGAATGACGCGTCTCCATGGGAACCATAAAGTGATACTACGATCAATAACGGTCGCCTTGAAAAACTTTTAAACTTACGTATGTAAAGGTTAAGTAAGGCTTACATTTAAACGTGTCTTTGTTTTGTTTTGAGTGTATGGTCAATAAATAAAGGAATTAAAAAGTTGGGCACAAATCCTGTTTGTCGCGCCCCACTTGTCATGGCTCTATTCCCCACCAGTGGGCCGCGCCCGCGCCCCACACTTTGAGAAACGCTGAGCTAATATAGGGGTACCTCCGTTTGGTCAGGATTTTTCCTCTTTTTGGCTGGTGTCAGTGTCCTTTTCATCTTTCCATCCGTTAGCATGCTTCTCCAACCATTCATCCCAGCGACTGCGCAAAATTGTTAACAAACTTGGTAGAGAAAGCGGGTTGGGTAATACCAAGTAGGCTAGTCGGTGCGGTGGGCGGGGGTACATTACAGCTTTTTTTTTTAATATGATAGGCTACTATCTTTCTTGCTGGCAAATGAAATTAATAAAGAAAACGAACAAAAGTATTAATTCGGAATATTTCATATTTATTGTAATCTGAATGATGTGATGATATTGGGGGGGGGGGGGGTTATATTAGCTGGATCTGATTTTTGAGGGGGTCATGACCCCCGTAACCCCCGTGCAAATTACGCGCATGCTGACCTCACCTTACTCTGTCCTCACCTTACTCTGACCTCACCCTCACTTTGCTCTGGCCTCACCTTACTCTGGCCTCACCTTACTCTGTCCTCACCTTACTCTGGCCTCACCTTACTCTGGCCTCACCTTACTCTGTCCTCACCTTACTCTGACCTCACCTTACTCTGTCCTCACCTTACTCTGTCCTCACTTTACTCTGACCTCACCCTCACCTTGCTCTGTCCTCACCTTGCTCTGGCCTTACCTTACTCTGTCCTCACCTTACTCTGGCCTCACCTTACTCTGACCTCACCTTACCTCTGACCTCACCTTACTCTGTCCTCACCTTACTCTGTCCTCACCTTACTCTGACCTCACCCTCACCTTACTCTGTCCTCACCTTACTCTGATCTCACCTTACTCTGACCTCACCCTCACCTTGCTCTGGCCTCACCTTGCTCTGGCGTCCCTCCACCTCCCCAGCTCCACCTGCATAATTTAGGCATCTTGCCACCATACTCATAATCTAAGCATTAGTCGTCCCACTGGGGGGTTTATCTAAGGTCAAGTTGAAGCTGCTTCCTCGAGCCCCTCCACTGTGGACAGCAATCCAAATACGCTTGACCTTATAAGCTTAAAGATTATATAGGCAAAGGAGCGCGTGAATGAACATGAAATCAGGAGGAAGTTGTGCAAGGTCTTGTGCTCATGTTTCCCTCAGACCGTGGTGTGACAGGCTGACGAACTTGAACATTATATCCCCAACATTTATCAGCACATTTTATGGAGAACAGCTTGTTTACTGTAAGCTCTCACTTTTGTAAGGCTGTTCAACGCTCCTTAGGAAAATAAACCATGGTTTTGTAATCGATTACTGTATGTATTGCCATAGTTTTCTGACTACTATCATGATTAAATGGTGGATAACATTGTATCTATAGTAAAATTACAAAAAACATACCAATGTGAAACGTCCTGTGGAATCCGTGCTTGTAAAGTCTGAATGAAATCCGTTCTGGACAATCCTCTTATTCGTTAACATTGTCAGGGTCTGAATCAGTCTCGAAATGGTTTGAAATTGACACCATCCTTATAAATATTTACACTAGAGCAGAACTGAGTGTGCTGTTACAATCATATAACATCATCAGGGGAAAAACAAATATATTATCCAGGGAATAACATAAATGAACAAGGTTTCAAGTATTCTGTACTTTTATTTCTTCTTTTAGAATCTCAATTAGAAAATTAAAATTACTCTCAATAACATTATTTTTGAGTATTAAGTGTGAAGAAAATACTTTCAGAGTTGCTCATTACTCTTAAATACAGTAACTGTCTCTCTAGTGCAATACCAATAGCATCCCAATTTCTAAAAATAAAGATTTGTTAATCTTTTTTAATTGAGGAATCCAACAATCCAACAGTTATTGTTGCTTAACTCTCCTGATTACAATATATATATATATATGTGTGTATGTATGTATGAATGTATATATATATATATATATATATATATATATATATATATATATATACAAAACAAAGAAGAAGAAGGGAAAGCTAAATGAAAACAGCACGTACACTGAACCAGCATACAAATCAGCCATCTAAACTGCACAGATAATCCCTCCCTCGAGATGAAGTCCTGCCACACTAATGAGCTCAAACTGTGCTCTTCTTGCTATCAAGATAACAGAGGAGAGGAAACCAGATCTAATCGAAATTATCCAATCTGTATCTTAACCATTTCTTCCAACCCAAGTTTAACAGCTGATGTCTCTGTCTTTATCCAGAACCTTAGAATAAGTTTCTTTGCAGCAATAACTGTAAGTCCACAGGACAGCGACTGTTGTTGGCATTTTTAAAGTGAAATGAGTTTATCCAAGATTGCCAGTAATATCATCAGATGTGGATCAGGCTCCGATACACTGTAAAATATTATCAGTCCAGAATGGAATTAGCCGAGAACAGAGATAATAATTGTGCAACAGAGCGGCCTCATCAATCCGACATTTATCACAAAGTGGGGAAACATCTGGAGAAATACTGTGTAGCTATTGTTTTACCATAGTGAGGACAAATAAATCTTAAATGAACAGAATATTTATGAACTATTACTATGTATGAATTAGTAATTTTATACCCTCTGTATAAATTCAATTCTTCGATAATGAGTTATACAGTAGAGATGTAATGTGACTGACTCCACATCCAAGCCTCAAGAGATCATCAGAAGCAAGATTTCTCTCTGCGTGAGACCATGATGTGTGGCGTGAGAGTGTGTGAAGAGTCTCACGCTGAAGGCCTGAGAGTCGGCCTGTGATTACACTGGACATGAGCATGTTTGTTGAGACACGGTCCTTCAGAAGAGATGTTGAACTGACCCGAGCCTCTGAGGTCATTGCTAACCCCAAAGGGACGCTTCTGCCTCAGTCACATGTCTTGTGACGTGAATCTGATTAAATGTCATAAATACAGATGAAAGACAATGATTGGACATTACCTTGCCGTTGCTGGGTGTGACCGGCTGTTTCAGGAGTTCATAAACAATGATGAAACCCAAATAACACAGTTAGGCAATATCTGTGAGAACACTGTGTGCTTCAATTAAAGCAGCACTTTAATACAGAACGGTGATTAAACCGACTGGAACTACTTTATTACACTGTTTTACTGCACACCCTCCAGCCAATCAGAGTAGAGTATTCAGACAGATAATGGGAGCACTGTATAAACATGGTATATCAATAAAGGTGACTTATAACACTGGAAACAGAGGGTCAAGTCAATGAATGATCATGTCCTGCACAGCTTGACCACATAATAGGGCATCTACACAAAACTGGCATCTCACGCATAAAGACAGTGTGCATACTGTATACATGCTAATAAACACCACAAAACAAGAGAGTGTACGGTGAAACACACACACACAGCTATGGAAGCTTGTTTCCACCACAGAATAAAAAAATAATTGTGACTTTTTATCTCACAATTGCATGTTATAAAGTCGCAATTACGAGATATAAAGTCAGAATTGTAAGATAAACTTGCAATTGAAGAGAAACAAACTTGCAATGACTTTTTTTCTCAGAATTTCATTTTCATATCAGATTACGAATTATCTTTGAAAATGTTTTATTCTGTGGCGGAAACAAGCCTCCATTCATCTCAGACCTCACACGACAGTGAAATAAACAGAAGTCTTTATTGAATTACAATATTGTTTTATTGGCAAAGATAAACAGAGTTGTAGACGAGATCCTCAAAATATATGTCACTCTAAAAGTATAATATTGTGAATTTCATTTGAAATATGAAACAAAAGGTGCCATAGTTATTATTTCAATCTATAAAAGAACACGCGACTCTTGTTCCCTCCACTCACTCACACACACACTCACACTCACACACACACACACACACACACACACACACACACACACACACACACACACACCTAAGAGAGTTGCTTCAACTCCTGAATATTCTGTAAAGAACTAGTACCATACATCATTCAGCAGTGGTGAAGTCTTTCATTTTGTGTTCTGTGCGTTATACAGTTCACAGATATAACTAGGATGATGGTTTGTTACGGTTGTTGTCCTGGAATTTCTTTAGTCTACTTAAATAACACAAATCGTGAATGATAAGGTACAGAGGTCTTCATGCTACATCGACATAAAAGCAGGATAAATCAATCCAAATACAGTCAAAGACAACCATTATACGCTGTTCATCAGTTTGTTTCTGATATAATACATAAATAGTAGTTGGCAGATACAAAAATAGCCACTATTCCGTCCCTCACGTTTCTCAAACAAGCCAGGCAACAAAATGGACACACCAGCCTCTTCACAGAGGTTTATTAAATGTTAAATAGGAAACAGTGTAAAGAAATTACCATAAAAAAAAAAAAAGTCCTAAATGATGTGTGCAATAAATACAAATCGACACCTTAATATGAGGCGGTATTAAGGACATCTCCGGAGCCGAGCGCGCTCCTCTTCACTTCTCCAGGGGCTTCTGCTCCAGGGCCTTCTGTGCTTCAGTGGGTTTCAGTAAGTACTCCTTGTACATGGAGTAAACCACTCCTGCAACACACACACACACACACACACACATGATCAGGCTTTACAGCAGGGTTACGGGTGAAGATGAGGAGAGATGAGGACTGTTGTGTTACCCAGAGTCATGGCTCCTACCACGAAGCCCTGCGCCGCCACACGCATGTGGATCAGGTGAACGGACATCTTCGTGTCTCCTCTGTTCTTCATCTTCATCAGCCTGTACGCCACGATGGCAAAGAAGCCCAGCATCCCTGAACACACACACACACCGTCACAGTCAGACCGACGGGGCCATGTCAGCACAGGGCATATTAACAGCAAAACTGGTATGAAAAAATTAGCCGATACCGATAATTCTTTATATTTGAAAGCCGATACCTGATATATTGGCCGATAAATCTAAATTGTTATATAATTTTTGAGAGCCTGATTACAAAACCAGAAATCTCACCATTAAAGCCATGTCCCAAACACACAATTATAATGATGCTCTCACCTGAAAATCCTTAATCACCATTTATTTCAGTCGTATTGATTTGTGCATTGCTAATTTGTGTTTATCCTTTTATCCTTGTCTTTAATAATGCTTGAGATTTACATTAGTAGTTAGTCTCGTTGTTTCGATGCTATTTTTAAAGCACAGGCAAACGCTCCTCGTGTAAGTGTTCTTTAGCCTGTTGATTTTTGTTCATGATATTCAGCTACAATTAAATGTTTCGCAATAAGACTTAAAATAAATGTGAATGATATTTAAGGTTTTTTTTTTTACCTTATTGGAATCGAAATTATGAATCAAGAAGTAGAAACTGAATCTGAATAGTTAAAATTCAATCGATACCCAACCCTAAACAGTGTGTATCTGAAGGGTCTCAGCTGGAGGAAATAATGCATTATTTATCAGCTTTAATATATCTGCCAAATGTTATTATCAGGCAGATAACGATAACATGAAAAATGAACATATATCGGCCGATGCCGATATATCGTGCATCCCTAAGCCTTTGTGGTTTCAGTTAAAGACGGCCTCGGAACAGAAGAGGATCTCCGCTTGCGCTCGACACACACACAGGGGCAGAGATAATGTGAAATAAAGTGATTTATTAATAGACTATTATTAAGAGTGGAATATGAGATTTAACAGAGCGATTCTGCACACGTGTGAGCGAGCGACGGGTTAGGAGAGTTTACCTGCAGGGACAAACGGGTTCTCTTTGGCTTTCCTGATGAACTTGGACTCATTGTCTTCATATTCAACGGCGGTCATCTTGGCTAAAAGGCAAACACAACAAAACAAGATTAGATGAAAGGACATTCTCTGACACTTCACTGCAGACAAGTGTAATTAAAACAGTAAATACATGAAACAGAAAATAATAAATTGATACATATCAGCCAATTAATCAAATGCGCTAATACATTAGTCAATCTGGACAACTGATCTGTTGAATGGTTCTTAAAGACACACACATACATATTAAGAGATTCATTAATGAGCCATGTTGTACTGTGAAACATATTACATCATCTCTTACTATTACAAAAGAAGACTATTAAGTTACATCTCCTACTGTTACTATTACAAAAGGAAGGTCTCGAGGCTTTATGTCATGTGTGAGTAGCAGCAAGACAAGGTTAATGATATATCCATCAAACACATCAACTTATAAACTCCACAGATTGAGGAAATCAGACAGCTCTCTCATTCACTGAGACTAAGTGATAGTCGTGTCATGAGTTATGAAGGTCAAACGACGCACACAGGCCATTTAAAAAGTGACTTTACACTATTTTAACTAAATAAAGTAAATCTGTAATGAAATGTAAACAGCCATGACATTTAGATCTTATTATAAGCTTCAATTAAAGAAGATGCGACATGTCCTCAATAGATAGTTCAGAGATCAGATGCTCTCTGAAAACACACAAAAATGTCGTCCTGTGTTATTTAAACGTATTATTTATACAAGCAAAGTACTCAGATAATAAATTAACCGTATTACGTACCTATTTGTGTAGTTTTCAGCTGCACACTGGACTGAAGCTGCTCTTCTCTGCCGGTTGAACTGCTGTGCTGTGCGTAGTGATGCCTGTGCGTGACTGACAGCGTGCACGGGAACACGATGATGTAACATATCTTACGTCAATGTGACGCAGGCAACTTTAAAAAATAAAAGTCTTTTTTATTTTTAATTACTGTTAAATTAAACAACCAGACCGGTATACGTTGTATATTTTATCCCAAAAGACATGAAAATAAAATTAGACCATTGAGAAACTCATTTATTTGTATATGAGATCATGTATTTCCATCTGAACTTTTATTTTGCAGAAATCTGCGCTTTCAAACCTATTTTTTACAGTCTATGTTTCAAACGAGTTCCTTCTCTGTGAGGGGGCGTGACCACAGTCTAGGGGCGTGACCCTCGCGTGCTGTACTTGTACGTGTAAGGCGTGAGTTCAGGTGAGGTCAGTGTCGTCAATCAACACATTATAGCCTGTAATTTATGTTACCTTCAGGAAAAGGCGTTTATCGTTGTCCCAACTTGTCCTTCTTTATTTTTTCATTTTTTTACCTTAATTTTTATTTGTTAATAAATTCACATTAGGTTGTACAGTATTATTTGGATCATGTTTATGGTATTTCCCTGTTAAACAAATTACAAATAAATAGTTTACTGCATCGTTGCTACTGAAACCTGCAGTTCTTCTGCTGCATCAACTGACTTGTGTTGATCAGTGCACAGTGTGTTTCATTTCTTCCACTGATGTTATAAATGAGGTTGAATACATAAATACTAGGTGTCTGAACTCAAATATGACCATATTCATTGTTATTTACAACATGAACATATTCAATGCGCTGCATCTGAAATGAGTCGCTAGAAGGATTATAGTTAGTAAGGATGATTTAACGAAATTAAAGGATGCAAAGTCATGGTGAAATGTGCAAGAACAGGTTGTTCCCAGAGGCGTAGAGGACAGGCACGTATTTAAATCAAATAGGTTAGAAAAGGACTTCCTTCTGATTAAAGTAAACCCAAAGTTATTGTGGGTGGAGTAATGAGCACAATATGCTTGTTTTATTTGCACAACCCCATCTGTAAATAAGGACTTATTAAAAATACAACAGCACCAGCTCAAACTTAAGTTGTTGACAGAAACAAACATCCACGTATCAGTCGCATTTTATTATTACATTCAAAAATAATGTAAAATACCAGTAAATAAAAATAAATGTTTACAAACAGGCATTTTAGTTCCCCTTCACAACAAATCAAACGGTATTCAGAACAAAAAACATGTACAGCCTAAACTAATGTATTTAAAGCGCAACTGAAACTGGCGTTGGGCTCCTCGATCTCTTTCGGCACGAATCCAAATTTGTATATATTCACATGAATATGCGAACATGCAAATATCCGAGCATGTATTTGGATGCTAAACTATCATTTATGATGTAAACAAGGCTTTATACTTCACTAGTGTCCCAATATCCACGTAAAACAGTAAACATCCTTCACATCCCTGCTGAAAAATCCAGCTTAAACCAGCCTAAAATGGCCAGGCTGAGAGATCAGCTAAAACCAGCTGACAACCAAATTGTCCAGGCTGGGAGACCAGCTTAACCAGCTAACCCTGTCTGGGAGACCAACTAAAACCAGCTACTTCCAGCTTAAACCAGCTAAGACCAGCCAACCAGGTTGGTTTTAGCTGGATTTTTTCAGCAGGGATATCCACAAAAATATGTTGGGAATAACACCAGTGTGACAGTATGGTGGTGCTCACGAGCGGCACAGCCCTACATATAGCACAACAGACCATTTCAATGTAGCCGAATAACCTTTTCTATGTTTTAATTTGTTCATTTTGATGATGAATAATGCTAGAACTGAAATGTTTGGCGCTGTTAAAACTTCCAAATACTCTGTCATGTATGGTCTTACACATAAGAGTAACAGCATTCAAAAATGTAAAGGGTGTATTTTGTGTAAATTAGTGATTTTGTAAAAATGTGTGCTTTCTGCCGTCTCGGTCTCCGTGAACTGCCTTCTGGAGCATATGTCACTAAAATGAACCGAAACTCGAAAGCGAATACTTGCCTCACAGTGTGTCCACTTTTAAGCACTACGGTTTGCTTATTTGACATTAAATGCACTATATAAGTAACTTTGGAATATAAGTCGCATGTTTAAGATGATTTAAATACGCTACCCCATTTTAAAGTCCGCGTGAACCGGAAGTTGCAAACGACTTTTCTCCAGTGCTGTGACGTATTTCTTCTTCTTCTTCTTTTTAGGTTTAACTGGCGGTTGGCAGACCAACTTAAGGTGCATTTACCGCCATCTACCGGATATGAGTGTGGTCGTCGAGAATAGTCAGAGGGAATTATTCACCTATGCGCATACCTATGATATAAATATGTACATATTAAATTCGGTAGAACAACCCCGTATTTTTGAGAAACCTCATAACTTGATTTTTAACATTTTTAGATACATCTCCTAATAGATTAACTAAAGTAAGCGCTTTCCCTTCTTTATATAGGACTGATGTTAAATAACTTCGCTCTTCCATGTAATTATTAAACTCTATTAGGACATGATCAGCTGTCTCTGGCTGTCCGCAATAATCACAAACTCCTGTCTGATGTTTCCCTATACGGAACAAAGATCTATTGAGACCCGAATGGCCAATCCTTAAACCTGTGACGTATTTCCCAGTGAAAAGGAATATTGAACAGAGGGCAGGGTTTTACTCTAGTGCTCCTCCTCTCCATCTCTCGCTCATTACAGACTAAAGGCCTCATTATACTTCTGCGTCGGACCTACGCCGGAGCCTATACGCCGTAGGCAACGTGTTGGTTTTAATTTATACTTCTGTGTCGTTGTCCGCGTTGACGCGTACCTAGGGAGCGTGTGAAACCCCGAGGGAGGGGTTCTGGCAGACCAATCACAGCGCTTGTGTCCGCGTAGAATTGACGCGTTGTTACATTTTTGGAGAGGTGCACGTCAGGGTACGCCGTAGGGTACGCGCGCTACACACAGCCTACGACGTAGCTACGGCGGCAGTTCGACGCAGAAGCATAAAACAGGCTTAACGGTTTGAGGGGAGTGGTTAAGCGTTTCTCAACCCAAGCCGTCAAGCATACGTCATCAGGGAAGGTCCTCCAATGCAGAGAGGAGGGGCATTTTCAGATTTTGATTAAAGATTACGAAGCCAAAACCTTTTTTTCCGTGTTTTAACTTGCACGGATTAATTGTTCACCACAAGACTAGTAATATGCGCTAACAAAGTAAATAGGGTCCATTTTGATTTCAGTTGGACTTTAAGAAACCCCGCTTTAAATAATACAGGTTTTAACTGGAACTTTGCGCAGAAATGAGACAGGTGTAACAGAACAGTAAATACATGTATGAGATTAATAAGTGTATTAACTATCTCACACTAATGAAATAATCATGAGCTATTTGTGACCATTCAGTGCTTGAACAAGACTCTATGATGCTTTAGTGGAATACACTTCGCTTTGGAGTAAACGCTTTTTTTGTCATGACCAATTTAAATATTTAAGTTTGCATTTAATTTCCCACGCGTGCATGTTTTCCAGATACATATGCAACAAGTATCTAAAACATTACTCATTAATGAACGGTGTCTGCTAAAACAAGACAAACATCAGTATACGTTGTATTGTAGACTAAGAACAATACATGAAGATTATATTATGTATCTAAGAATAAACACACACGTTTTTGAGCTGGTGTCTTGGCTGGATTAGGCCTGTCATGAATATTTTCATATTCTTCATATTCTCTGTGGTGGTCAGTCAGTCAATTACGTGTCACGGATTGACCGCACATTTAACATGGCCTTGAGTTAATAAATGCACTCACAAAAACACACAGAGACTGTTTACTGACATAACAGTTTATTATGATTATCGATCGAAATGAGTGAATGAAATGCCTGTTGTCTTTGTAGGATTGTTTGTCCCATAATTTTAGAGGTCCGACGGGGAAACGGGAATCTTTGGTTCCGCTAAGGATTGGAATCTACCACTTATTATTTGAGTTTGGGTGTTTCAGGGACAACGCGGGACAACTGTTGCATAAGAGAGTAGATTATCTATTTTGAACAGTATGACAAAATGTTTCTTCTAGACTCTCTATTTATGGGAAAATGTGTAAAATGTTGTATGTGAGTTTGTCCCTCCCCATGGGGTAATGGTGCTGGCCGCCAGTATAACTGTGCTCGTCTGTGTTTAATGGAGGCTGCAGTGGAGATGTGGCCTTTGTACTTTGTACTTGTTATTTTTTGGAAAATTTGCATTTGCCATTTTTGCTTTTGAATCTGATTTGGATGGTTTTGGATAAGATTTTTCCCTTTTTTGTTTAATTTTTCCATTAATGTTATATATTTGGGTTAGGATTTTTTTTCATGATTTTGCACGTTTGAATAAATATTCATTTATACTTCAGACTTTTTGTATTCACTCTGTCTCTGTTTAGTTGGGCCACCCATTTTTTTGGTGCCCATTGCTGGGTTCCTATTACTCAGCGACAGAAAACTATTTTTCCATTAAGGGTCAATATTTGCCTCCCAATTTTATTTCCAGGTGTATTTTAACCTTTATTCGGTAAAGCCTTTTTTCTAACCTCATCAGATGTAAGCATAATTTTTTATGTAAAATTCCTACATTTAATCTATAAATGTAATTAGAATAATAAGAAACTATTGGGATGTTACTAATCAAATGAAACCAGTATCAGCAACATCTGCAAAAAGTGGCACAGAAGCTGCATCTGAAGTGCTTTTGGTTACACTTTATTTTAAGGTGTCAGTGTTACATTGAAATTATACATTTAAGTACTGAGTAATAATAATTAACTACTTGTACTTACTATTGGGTTAGGATTAGGGTTTGGGGAGAGTTGCTTGTAATTATGCACAATATATCGTAATTACTGTAACTATACATGTAACGTTTAGCAAAGACACAATAAAGGGTTACACTTTATTTTAAGGTGTCATTGTTACAGTGTAATTATATATTTAAGTACTGAGTAATATTAAGCAATTACTGTACATGTACTTGCTATAGGGTTAGGGTAGGATTTGGTTGAGGGTTAGTAATTATGCATAATTTACTGTTATTACTATGGTAAGTATATGTAACAAGGACACTGTAAAATAAAGTGTTACCAATAAAGTGTTATCGTGCTTTTCATTTACATAATTTATTCAATGCATCTCAGGTTGTAGTAATGCATTTACACATGAGGCATGCTGTCATAATCCTATCCAATCAGACCTCATAAGTACCACATTTCTAAAGGAGCATCTTTACACTATAACCTGTTACGAAAAACATTATGTTTCATGTGATTTTAGTCAGCAGTTAATCACATGCTAGCACAAATTACAACCCTGACTCTCATAGGTTTTAGTTGCAAAGAAAGGTGTGAAGAGTAAAAGGAAATTTCAAATGTGATGCTATAGAAATAATTTGGACTTATAATAAGTAAAAGAGAGAATGGTAGTTTATTTTTCAATAGTTTTTATTGTTTAAATTGTTCAAATATAAATTCATTATAGGCAAAATATATGATTTCTACTTTGAAATTAGTAGATGCATGTCGATACCAAGCCATCAGACGATTCAGATAAAAGAGTGCTTGTTTCTAACTTTGTAATTGGCTTTGTGCGGCAATGCTTGTAACATTTATTGGATAGAAGTGTCTGCTAAATGAATAAGTGTAAATGTAAAATGTAAATAAAACATGCAAAAAGGAAAATATTTGGAAACAATCTCTTATATGGAATAAACCAAATTAGGAAGATGAAAACATTACGTCATGACTATAAATCCCCTTTGTGTAAATAATGAAAAATACCATTACATTAATAATCTAAAAGACATCTTAAACACCCAAGAAAATATATCGGTGCTAGTGAAAGTAAGTAAAAGAAGATGTGTTTAAAACAAGTCAATCTACATTCTGTATCCCAAACCCATACTGAAATCCTCCTGATTAGAAAATCCTACTTAAATTTAAATTGTACACTCTAAGCTTAGGCATCACGGCTAACTGTATAGCTAAGATGAGGTGAAGCTGTAAGAAACAGAGGAGCTGTAGTCAACACTGCCTCTGCGTGATCCACTTCTCGAGCCAGTGCGAGATCCGGTGCGAGAGCCTGGTCCTGACGACACGTTGTACGGGCTGCTTATGCCTTTAGTTGACATGGAGGTAGCCTGGAGCATCTTCATGCCATTGTTCTCCTCCACCATGCAGTTATCCATTGCCTCTTTGTATGAGATCTTAAGTTTGGTTTTAGGACAGGTGAGGTTCTTAATGTAGTTCCTCGTGTCCTGCAGCTTTTGTGCCCCTCTGCCGTCAAGCCATCCTCTTCGGATAGACTCCTCGATGCTCAACCGGCGGCCATTTTCTGGCTCTATAAGTCCACCGGTCAGGTACTGGAACTCCAGAAACCTCTGCCCTGCCTCGTAAGGCAACCACTTTTCCTTCATGGCCTCAGCGGCAGAAAGTCTCCTCTTGGTCTTCACATCCTCAAAACCTGCATACGCCTTCTGTGCTGGCTTTAGCTTGACAGCCATGTCTTCATCAATAATGCTCTGTTGTACAGCGTCATTCAGAGAGAGTCTCAGGCCAGTGGAAGGATTGACAATTCCTCCAGTGCAAACTTGGGCTTCCAAAAGCCGCTGGGCGGTGAGGTTGTCCAGTATTCCCCGTCGCTGTGCCTCGGGGATGGTTATCTTCTCTAGGGTCTCTGAATCAAAAATGGCTCCCACGGGGCTCTGGTCATCAAAAATATCAGATGGAGGGGAGAGTGTGATGGACACACTAGCAAAGCGTTTGCGGACGGTTGGAGATGATGGCGCGAGCTGCGTGGGACTACTGCAAGTAGCAACATCCTCGGGACTGCTGGAGCAGATGGTGAGCTCCGAACTACTGCTTTTACTTGTGATCAGAGCTGCAAACTCAGTGAGTGTCACAGTCCCGGCACGGTACTTCTCCAAGGTTTGTCTATCTATAATCCCCCTCTCTAGGGACTCTTGAATGTCATACTGGTTTCCAGTTTTGCGATCAACAAGCAAACGTCTGCTTCCGTCAGAAGATTCGATAGTGATCTCCTCCCACTCGCACTCTTGTTCGGAAAGCTCCAGAAAAGTGTCGTAGTCGATCAACTCTCGGTGGAACGCTTCTCGTACGGTCATCTCTTTGCCGGTGTCAGGGTCTACGATCACCACTCTCCTCTTGCGAAGTGTGTTCTTCTGAGAGGTGTTCACCGGCTTCGGCTTCTTCTTGTCCTTCAAAGGCAAAAGGATGAGCCCAGTCTTAGGATCTGTGATGCACCGCTTTTTCAAATCCAGATACGTGAGGTTTTCATGGGTGTTGGGGTCAAAGAAACCTTTGGTGTCGTCGCCATCATACGACAAAATCTCATTCATTTCACGGTCAAAGTAGCCTTTCCTGTATGCCACTTCCACATCAATTCGATGGCTCCCTTTAGGATCTATGATGCCGCCACTGGCAATCTGAGCTTCCAGCAGTCTAATTCCATGACCTTTCTCTATGACCTCCATCTCAATAGCTTGAAAGAGTGAGATTATGTTTCCTGTGGCAGGATCTTTGTATCCAGTCACGGCCTTCTCAGCAGAGAGTAGCTTGTCTTTAAACTCCTTTCCCACAAGAGCTCTCCTCCACGCCTCTTCCACCGTCATGCAGACATTGTTGACTGGATCAATTATGAAACCAGAGGCAGCCTGGGCCTCCAGGAGCTCCAGTGTGGTTCCCCGTCGAATCAGACCTTCTTTCATAGCCTGGTAAAAGGGCATGACCCTATCCTTGGCCTCATCGTAGATCCCAGCGATACACTCAGAGCCACCCAGGTACGATCGGAGTCTGTACTCGATATCTTTGCCTGTTAGTTTTCCTTGGTTTATTTTATCCAAATCTGTTTGATCAAGCAAGTCGGAATCCATTAGCTCCGTGAGCGAGACCTCTCCACGCAGACCTTTCACTGTGATTTTCTGGACGCCACCGTCACAGACAGGCTTGGAAGTCTGCGTATTCTTACAGGATGCGCACGGACCCTGTTGCAACCTCCTCAGTTCAATTTCCAAAGTCTCCTTCCTTCGGGAGAGCTCTGAGATTTCCTTGTCCGAGGTCTGAAGACGAGTCTTGTAGCGTTCTTCCACACTCCTCAGCTCAGCGGTCAATCTTTGGATCTCACTCAGAAAGGAGGCCCTGTCTCTCTCAACTTTGTCTTTATCTACCTCACCCTGTCTGATCTGCCCCTCTTTTAACTCGTATTGGCTTTTCCAGTACTTGAAATCCTTGGTAAGTCGATCAACTTCATCCTGGAGACGCTGCTTCTGCTTCGTCTCAGATTCCAAGGAGAGTTTGATGCGCCTGAGCTCCTCTTCATATCGCTGCTGCTTGTCTTTGTCCTGTTGCGACAGCTTCAGTTTGATTAAAAGACTATCTCTCTCTTGCACAATCTCTTTGTAGTTGGCATCAGATCGCTGGATGATCATGGAAGTCTGGAAACAGAAAGAGAAATATTTCTGATTATGATTCATTTAGAGGATTTAACTCTTTAAATATTTATGTATCACACAATTAAAAAATGGTTAGAATAAAACAACAAAAATTAGGAGACTAGAGAAAATATGCAAAAAGATTGCAACCATGCAGTGTTATGCAGGAAACGTGCTTTCAAAGGTCATTCAAACATTATGCAGCAAAGCGTTACCCAGCAAAGCCATTGTGATATAACTTAAAATGGTGATGATTCAACTGATTTAGAAGAAAAAAAAAAAAATCAGTTGTGTCGCTCATAAAAAAATACCTCCGTGAATTGCTTTTGGATTCGGGCAATTTCCACCCTTAAACTTTCCCTCTCTTTAGTCAGTTCATTGATTAGTTCCTGCAGTTCCAGCGCTCTGTTATTGCTGGTTTGCAGCTGGAACTGAATGGCAGACAATCGGGAAGCACTTTCAATGTCGATGGTGCTCAGGCTTCTCTTCACATCATCTCGCTCCAGTCGCACGCTCCTCAGTTCCTCCTCAAGCCGCAGACGCTCCTTGGTAAGATTCTGAGTGAGGCTCTGCAACTTCTCAATCTCGCTGGTGCTCTCATTGAGTGCTCGAGTCTTCTCCTCTATGGTCTTGTAGAGGGAATCGTTTCGTTGATTGGCCTCACGGACAAGGGCCTGTTCCCGTAGAAGCTGCTGCTGCAAAGCCTTCAATTCTGCATTCACTTTGGCCAGACTCTCTAAGGTGATTTTGTACTCCTTCTGGATTCTCTCCAACTCCTCTTTAGAGCTGCGAAGCTCCAGCTCATACTTGCGTCCAGAAGAACTTTCCTGCTCTTGATGGACCCGTAGAGTGGTGATGGTAGTGGTGTATTCCCGGCACATCTGGTTCACCCTCTCTAGCTCCGTTTCCATCCTTTTCCTCTTCGTGAGGTCATCCAGACTATTCCTCTTCTCCTTCTCCAGTTCAGCCTGCAACTCGTTCACCTTGGACTGCAGTTCACCGATGCGACTCTGCAGTCTGGTGGCATTCTGTTCCAACTTGCTCTTTTCATTTTTTTGCATCTCCATCTCTCTCTTTACCACCAGGAGCTCTTGCTCAGAGATCTTTAACTTGCTAATTACCTCAGTGGTTGAAGTTTGCTTAGCGAGTATCTCAGCCTGAGACTGTCTGATGCTATGATTCTCGACCTCCATGGCTTTCCTCCGCCGGGTCTCGTCTTGTAGATTCTGGGTCAACAAGGTAATCTCACGGGCCCTTTCCTGAGCAACTCTGTTGGCCTCTGCCAGTTCCACCCGGTGTCTTGTTTCAGTCTCTTCCCTTTGATGCATTATGAGCTGGATCTGTGTCTCCAGTTCCCTCTTGCTCCTGCTTTCCTCGCTTACTGAGGACCTCTGCTGAAGTGCCTCCTCTTCTGCTTTCCTCCGTGCCGCTTCTGCGTGGGAGAAAGAAAGCTTCACCTTTCTAAGTTCATCTTCCAGGTCTCTTTTCTCAGAGGCTAACCTCTCCATCTGGAACCTCAGAGTTGTCGATTCCTCATCCTTCTGCTGTGTTGACTTGAGGATACTGGTCTTGGTGATGTGGATCTCAGATTCAAAATTTTGCTTTAGGCTATTAATGTCCTGGGTCAACTGCGATCTTACCTTTGAGGTCTCAGCTTCTGCTGCACTTCGCCGGGAGGCCTCATCCTCCAGCTGTAATCTCAGCCGCTCAATCTCCCGCTCTTTGTCTTTGATGGCCCTTTCAAACTGGCTTTTGGACATGCTGAGCTCGTCCAGTTCCTTCTGTCTCTTGCGGATAGCAAGCTCGTACTCGTCCTGCTGGGTGGTGTACCGCTCCTCAGCCAGCCTCCGCTTGCGCTTCTCCTCCTCAATGAGAAACGTGAGGCGGGACATCTCGTCTTGTAAGCCCTTCAGCTGATTCTGGGTGCTGTCCAGGCTTTCCTGAGTAACATTGCACTGCCTAGCCTGGGTTCTCTTCACCTCCTCCATAGACATAAGCTGCTCTTTGGACTGGGTCAGCTCCAGCCGATAGTGAGTCAGACTGTCCTCCAGTGACTTGTTCTTCCGGGTTTGATCATCAAGGTTCTCCTTGTGACGTCTCAGATTCTCCTCCAAACATCCAATTTCAGTCTTCCATCTCTAATTAAAGAGAAAATTCCATATTAAGTAGTGGTAGTAAACCAAAATAAATTAAATACTTAGTGAATGCAATTTAAACTATTTGCCACTTTTGCTATATGTGCACTTCAGTATAAATCACATTCATAGTCTTCAAACAAATGACTTGTAAATGTAAAAAAAAATTCTACATTATATAATTCAGAGATTCCCAAACTACTTTTTTGTCTGTTAAACTCCAAATACTATCCCTACGTATACTACTTTTACTTACATTTTAAATGTTAACCTCTTACAAACAGTTATTTTAGTATTTTTATAGTTGTATTAATATTTAAAAAAAGCTTATATTTTATTTTTCATTATTTAATTTCGTTATGTGCTTTTGCCATATTTTTATTATTATCATTAGTAGTATTGCTATTTAGGCTTAATTTATTTTCAGTCCAGTTCAACCTTTTTCAGTTTATTGCAAAAGCAACATTTCTAATTTTCATAAATTTTTTCAACAAATATTTTTTTTGTCAACAAATACTTTAAATAGTATTAGTTTTTAGTTTTAGTTAACGTTAATACCCCTGCTTACAAAAGCCTATCAACTCAATTAATTTACATGTAATTTGGCACTGGCATCTTATTAACTCCATGCTGTCTCGTATATATTTATATTATTTGGAAAGATATATTCACAACACATCTTGTCTGAGTCACAACGCTTACCATTAAGTCCTCCATGTTTTTCTGCATTTCCCCAAGGAATTTGGTGTAGTCACTTGCACGTGTCAAGAGCTCTATGTAGTGTGATTGCAGCTCCGTTGCCTTTGGTGAAACAGTTATAAGTCAGTGAAGGCATGTTGAGTACAGATACACTCAAAATAAAGTTAATCGGGGGAACTGTGATGTTAAAGAGTTAGTTCACCAAAAAACAGACAGAATGACACAATTGTGATTTTTGTGTGAACTGTCCCTATAGTTGACGATGTTGAGTGCAGCATGTGAAAGGTTTGGTTACCTCCTGCCTGAGTTCAGTGGTTGGAGACTGAAGCATTGTCTTCTTGATGGGAATGTTGAGCAGCGTCTCCAATCCTGCGCTGTAGGACGCCAGCTGGAGCTCATAGTCCTGTCAAAACAGTGTTCTGGGACCTCAGCCTTCTGCAACGTTTCTACATGTACTTGTAATAAGCAATACAGCAAATATCAGTCTCACCTTTATGGAGGCAGCACATGTGTCTGAGTCTTTGACCACATCATCCACTTTTTCTTTCTTTCCTTTTATCTCAGAATACAGCACCTGTTCACAGCATTGTGTACAAAATTATTTTACTTCAGACTTTCAAATAGTTATTTCTCATTTTCATTTAGTTTAACTTGATTTACTAAAATAACTAAACCTGAAATTAAAAATTTATTTGAAAAAACTGATTCAATAAATGAGCTAATGCTCATTTTTTGACACAAAAAGATTACAAAAACACATATCAGCGAGTGTGTTGGACTGACTTTTTGCTGTTCCAGGTGGTGAATTAAATTTTCCAAGCTGCTGAATTTAGTAATCTGTAAGGCATCTTGACGCTGGCGTGTTTCCTGAATCCATTTGTTGATTATGGAGCTTGTTTGCTTGTAGTGATTCAGCTGTTTCTCCTGTTTTTCCAGGTCCCATACCCTGACAAACAAGCAAGGAATGGATTACAACTATAATTATGCTGTGATGCTTTCTACAACAGTCGTGCATGTTGAAATTCGAGACATGTCAGAAACTCTCCACACCTGCTATCAATCTGAGTCACAATCCTGCGCCAGCGGTCAGTCATCTGTCCTACGAGCTCGGAGTATCTGGACAGGTCGACGTCACACTGATGGAAAGATTTGTCGATTTGACCGTTCCAGTGAACAGCCTTGGACAGCTCCGACTCCATAGACTTCAAAACACCCTTCTTCTGCTCCAGATCTGCTTTCATTCTCTGCATGGCACAACACATCACATTAAATGAGACATATCATGTGACATACTCTATCATTTCGAGTCACAATGAGCCAAAATTTTGGAGACATGCGAAAAAAGCTCTCGTAAAAAGCATTATAAATAACCTCTTAAAGTTAGGATAAACTCCAACTTGTCTTATATCCCAAAAGTTAAGATATTCAATGAGTTTACTGGTGTCACGATTTTCCCTGTGTTTTGTGTGTTCTGTGTTCTAGGACTTTTACTTTGAAGTGTATTTTCTGCTCCTATTGTTCCAGTGTTTACTTCCTGTGATTAGTTCCTGTTTTACTTTGTTTCTATAGTTACCCTTGTTGGTTACCATAGCGATTGATTTCTATCACCTGTGCCTTGTTAAAGCCCTGATATACTCACGGCGAAGTTCTTCTTTGTTCTTCGATTAGGGGTAAAGAAAAGTTTGAAATACGTGAGCAGCGGTTTACTGTTAGCGAACATCCGGATCTGGATTCAGGTTATGATGACAACCACCATTTAAATTATATTGTGTAAACAATTATTCAATAGGTAGATTGCATAAAACTCAAAATGTGTTTAGGGTCAAAATGACTCTAAATGATGGATCGGGTCTCATACACACACCGATTAGAAAAAGACAAGGTGTCATATTAAGAGTTAGGATATATAAACTCAAATATTAAGTTTACCTTCAGAGTCGTGCGGTATTTTTCCACTTCATTAAGATCAAGAGAAGAAGTCTCTTTTTCTGTCAGACGAGCCTCGTGGACTTTAATGATGTCCTCAGCCTGCAGGAGGCTCTGGATCAGAGCTTGAAGAGCAGTGAGCCTGGAAACACACACAAACACCTATGAAACACTACTCATTATTATTTCATAGGTTCATTTACCAAGTCACTGCTCTGATTGGTCAGATGACCCAGTTTTCTGTTGTGATTGGTCTACTCTGCTCTGATTGGTTAAATGGCCCATTTTTCTGTTGTGATTGGTCTACTCTGCTCTGATTGGTCAGATGGCCCAGTTTTCTGTTGTAATTGGTCTACTCTGCTCTGACTGGTCAGATGACCCAGTCTGTTGCGATTGGTCTACTCTGCTCTGATTGGTCAGATGGGCCAGTCTGTTGTGACTGGTCTACTCTGCACTGATTGGTCAGATGACCCAGTCTGTTGTGATTGGTCTACTCTGCTCTGATTGGTCAGATGAGCCAGTCTGTTGTGATTGGTCTACTCTGGTCTGATTGGCCAGAAGAAACTCAAGACTACAATGGAGCCGTTTCAGGGAGTTCAGAAACACTGGCACTGATATAGAGAAGAACTGGAGCTTTGCAGAGCTTGTTCATTACACACTAAAGAAAGATGAACATGAAGAAAAGCAGAATAGGTCCTTGTTAAATGTTCTTGCCTCTGGATATATGCGGCTGAGAATCCTCTCAGACTGCCCAGTTTCTGGTTGATGAGGTCCAGCTCAGAGCGCAGGTACCGCGTCTGCTCTTGGTTAGTGCTTCCATCCAGCTCTCTTAAGATCTTCTCCCTCAGATGCAGGTACTCGTCCTGGATGGTGTCCAGATCATGATGTACACCCTGACAAAACAGATCGTTATGCAAATGTACTTAGTAAATAAAAAATGTACTTGCTATATGGTTATGAGGCAACTGTTATATGATTATGCTGGAATAATAATGCTGGAAATCCAAATATTGGCTGATAATCGGCTTGGCCAGTATATTGGTCCATCACTGGTTGTTCCAGCAGACTATGCCACTGGTAGTGGTGTTTCAGTGTGTGACTGTACCTGCAGCAGCACAAGTCTTTGAGAGCACTCCTGTACACCGTTCTCCTTCAGAGGCACGTGGAGATGCTGAATCATGCCGGCCTCCGCTCCCTCTAGTCTGCGTCTGAGAGCGCTCAGGTCTGACATGAGATTGACATTCAGCCCCGAGGAGACCGTCTTCCCAGTCGTCGACACCACTGTTTTCTCAGTCTTCGTCACCACCGTCCTCCCATCGGTCACCACTTCAGTTTTCCCTCCTTTATCCCCTGAAAGACAAACACAACACCTTTGTAAAGCAACAGTAATTAAATGAACTCGTCCTAAATCATGGATGGGCAACTTCAACAACTGCGAAGCGGCGACTTGTTCACAATACAGCACTAGCCTCTCCTACCTTATTGCTTTTACATAACGGTTACCAAACAATACAAATATTAAAGCCAAAAAAATATGTATCAAAGCAACTTTCATGATGTAAATTCACTAATAGCCTTCCTTCCGCTGGAAAAAGCAGTCCCTGACCGTGAACAGCAACAGAAGTTACGTTATTGCGCCATTGGGTGGCGACAAAGACTGTCTTTATGAGTGAGTCAGTCAGTCAGAAGACTTTTATATTGAAAGGACTGAAACTTGTGAACATGGAGAAGCAAGACGCAACTGACACATGACTAGCGTCTCACGGCAACGGGAAAACCCCTTAACTGTAGTTGTGTTTTATCATGAATAAAACACAGCTATCGACCAATCAGAATCAAGAATTGGAACTAACCATTTTATAATAATTAGTCCATGTGACTGGATGTGGTGAACATGTGTTGAACGTGTCTTTGCTCTTACTATAGTTGGGCAGTTGGATCACCAGCCGGTCGTAATGGGATTGTGCTCCAGCGTATTCCTGCTCCATCCTTCTCTTGTCTTCATCGCCAAACATCTCAGAGCCAAGACTGTTACGCATGAACTCCTGGTAGTGAATCTCCAGGCTCTTAATAATGTTGCGATACTCCTCAGGACGCATTTTCGACAGCTAAAACAGACAAAAGAGTCACTAAAGCACCCATAGATTGAGACATTGGAGAAACATAGTTCCATATGCAACCAAAGATCAAGTTACAAACTACAAAATAATGACTTTCTCACACCCTTTTAGTATAAATATCTAAAACATTCTTAAATCAAGATACATAGCAAAAATCAATATATGGATATAATGAGTTTTTGCTTAAAACCAGAAGAAATATCTGCCATTGGGGTCCGAAAAAAATCTTTGAATGAAGTTTAATTAAGATTCACTAAAGCAGCCATAGATTGAGACATTGGTGAAACATGGTTCCATTCACAACCAAAGATCAAGTCAAAGCGTATAAATAGCTGAAACATTCTTTAAATCAAGATACATTTACTTAAAAAGCTAAAAGAGACTTAAGATATCAAGTCTTGGTTTCTGAAAAAGCAAAATGAAGAGCTTTTTTTTTTTTGTCGTTGCATAAAACCAGAAGAAATATCTGCCAGTGAGGCTGGGAAAAATAATTTTCTTTTCCCTTTGAATGTTTTTTGACCCCATTGGCAGATATTTGTTCTTGTTCTTCTAGCATAAATTCTCAAATTTATAATGTTTTTATTATTATTTACGGAACGCTAAGCATCCAGAAGCGACTGCAGGGCATTAAGCTCATATCATCTCCTACCATTGTGAGCGTGAGGGAGTTGATGTGCTGAACGTCCTTCATGCAGTACTGCCAGGAGATCAGACTCTTGATGTTGATGTACAGCTGACTCCAGATGGACATGATGGCTTCATAGTACTGCTCGTTCCTGTCAGCCAATAGATGAATCAGTGCATTTCTGCTCTATAACACTGTCAGCTGCTCTGTGATCTGTGATCTGTGTGCATGTGTGTTTTTGCCGTACTTTTGTGCCAGACTGATGCTCAGAGGGTTCGGCGGCGGGATGATCAGACACACGGATGGGATCAGCATTTCCAGTCCTCCCGGTCCGGTGACGTGCCACTTGCTGCGCTGCGTGTTGTCCTTCAGGATGCCTTCGTTGTTCTTCTGAATCCCTTTCTGTAACACACACACACACACACACAGTGTTTCACATGGGTTTGCAGAAACATCAGAAATACATGCACTCTGCGTTTACACACTAAATTTAGTTCTAGCGTTAAATGACACCTGAAACAACTAAACAAGGTCTTTGGGTTTACTTGAAAATTACAGCTGGAGGCTAGTCATGTTCACACACATGAACACCAGCACAAAGTCATAACTAAGAGTGGGACACACTGGATGAAACATGGCAGAATCAATATAGTCTATAGTTGATGGCAATTTTTTGTTGAAACTGAATGTTTACTCATATCAGGAACTGAAAAAGTTATTATGCGCTTGGCATCAGCAGCAATTTTCTAGAAGTAGGGTTAAAAAAACGGTAGTTACTATGGTCATAACTATAAATTATGCATAATTACATGCAACTAACCCTAAACCAAACCCTAACTCTACAGTGCATGTAGTTAATTATTATTTCTCAGTACTTAAATGCATAATTACACTGTAACACAGACACCTTAAGATAAAGTGTAACCAAAAGACCTTGCTGTATTTTGTGAAGTTAATTAACACTTCCCGCCATTGACAGACATTTCCAACTTTCCATGTTTTCACTGTTATCCATTACTCTTGCGCTCTTACTGTACTCAACATCTGAAATACTTCAGAATCTCTGGATCAAACCACAGGCAAAAATGAGCAGAAACAAGCAATAAAAGCATAGTAGTTTTTTTTCTGCTTTTTCTTCATAATGTTTTATGAAACTTTAACACATTTTAGTGTTGATAAAAAAGAATGCATGAAGCTAGAATTAAACATTCATTCAACAAAACATTACAAATGCTGAAAGTGGCTTGCAACTTTAAAAAACAAAAACATTGGCAGGGAAAGAGTTAAGAAAAGGAATACCGCCATCTTGCTCCAACGAAAGTGTCTGACATTGTAATTACGACTTCACAACTCATAAATACGAACTTCCCAGGAGTACATGCACACATCATAAACTCTGGGTCCTATATAGCTCGGATATAAACACTGATTTCCACAATAGTGATCAAAATAGAGTAAATCACCTTTAAAAGTAACTTAATGCTTCAAATAAAGATTGTTATCATTACAGCGTTACACCAGTAGGTGGCGACAAATGACTGTTCAAGGATCAACTGTTTCATGGAAATCGGTGGTCTTCATTTTAATATGCGCTAGCAAAGCTTAAGAAGAAGAGAGAGGACAACAACATCATCCTCACTGCTTGAAGGACCTTGAGTCATTGAATCATTCATTCAAAAGTTTTGTTGTATACACTATTCCATTCAATAGACATAACTATTGAATGACTCACTCATAAAGACGTCACTTATATATGAGGATGAGACTCACCTGATCCTGTTTGAAGTCACACAGAGCTTTCACTATGACCTGACCGCTGCTCTTCTCCTCGGGGTTACGAGGCTTCAGACACACGATGTTCTTGGACTTGCTGACCAGCGTCTGCACCTGCCTCTTGCTCTCCATCATCCTCTCCTTCTCTTTCTACACACACACACACACACACAGGATTCAGTGAGCACAGAGGGATCGTGCAGCGCAGTCATCACGTGTTTGACTCGACAGGTGTCGTACCTCCAGGCCTTTGAGCAATTCTGTGAGATTCTCCAGAGGTGTGCTCTTGTCACAGGTGAACCTCTTACGGATGGCCTCGTGGTCTTTCTGCAGTCTGGTGTACGTCTCGTTCGCCTCCTTGAAGAACTGCAGACCAATCAAAACACAAATTAAACTTACTTTCTTCCATAGAACACAAAATAGAAATTTCAATGCAATTACAATGAAGAGGGACTGGGGCTTTTATGCATGTATTTCCAGTTGATCATTTTAGTGCATCAACTTCAAGTTTATTGCAAAGGCAAGATTTATAATAATTACAATTTATTTAAATTTAGCTTGCAGTTAGCAGAAATGTTTTTAATAGTTTTAGTTAATGATAATAATCCTGAAATATGCAACATGTTATTCCTACAAATATTGATGCACAGTGTGACCTATACTCAAACAGTAGCTCAATTATAACTGTGCATGTAAACATTCTTTATGAGGACAAAACATAACTGAGCATAAATAAAGGTTACATGGGGCCAATTTTCCAACACATTTGGAAATGTGTAGCTTATCATTTATAAAATCACTTGCATTCAAATTATTGTTTATTATTTGGGCTCTAAAGTTTTTCTTATAATTTTTACAGTCGTTTTAGGCTTTCATCCATTACCTTGTCATGGAAACAAATTCATAAAATGTGATACAACTTTACATAAAAAAGTTGGTAACACATTATTTTACAGTGTCCTTGTTACATATGTTACATGTACTTACCATAGTAATAACAGTAAATATGCATAATTACATGCAACTAACCCTCAACCAAACCCTAATCCTACCCTAACCCTATAGTAAGTACATGTAGTTCATTATCATTACTCAGTACTTAAATATATAATTACACTGTAACAATGACACCTTAAAATAAAGTGTAACCAAAAAGTTTAATAGGTGTTTTTTTTTTTTCTTCCAGTAATAACCATTTTATGTCTCGTGGCTATAATTGTTAAACCGTATTTTAATGTTTACAGATTGTCACCCAGATTTAGATGTTTTTGGTGGCTGCCGATTAAGATACGATTCCTTCACTGTTCACGTGAATATTCACCAATTCAGCACTTGTCACAACAATAGACAGTATATACAGTATTGAACCCTCACTTGGCTGTAGGCGGCGTTCTCCTTCAGGTGAACATCGATGCACTTGGTGATCTGCAGTAACCAGCTCCACTGGGTTTGCAGCGTGTCCATGTACGCCTGACAGAAGCAGAGAGAAGAGCTCATTCACATCATGAAGCATTACGTAAACCAGACGCTTCAGCTCAACTAACGTGAGCCTAATACAACAATCTAAATCAGACCTGAGTCTGCATACGAAGTGCTTCGAGCTAGATTAATAGATTCAAATTATTGTAAAATTATTAACTATGGAAAATTATTGTCAAAAAATTGAAAAGAGTCTCTCAGGACTCTATATGTGGCTCAGGATCGGGCTTTGGGCTTTTTTCACTAATTGTATTGTTTGCTTGAGAAAAGTCACGAGTCTGAAACCTCCACTCCATAGGCTGCACGATTATAGCACAAACGAGACGTGTTCTTACAGCCTAAAGCTGAGGTCGTGTTCATGTTGTACATCTTTAAATGTAATACTGTATAACACACTACAGTTCAGTTATAATCATGTACACTACATTGTGCTTTAGTATGTTGGTCAACACATCAAAACAAGTGCACTTCTTTAAAACATAATGATTTACTCTGAAGTAAAACTGTTCATTTGAAATCATTCATTTTAAAAGTGTGTACTAAAATGGCCTTTTATCAATCTATATATTATCTATAATTCAGAAGTACAAGTACACACTCAGTACAGTTAAGTGCACTTCTTTTTCCCAAGGGAAAGCTAATTTCATAGCTAATATTTTCACATTTCTTTATAATTGTGAAAATGACAGAATGATTGGAAATGGCGCACAATAAGCACATGTGTGATACACACATACATATCACCGATACAAGTGTCTTCTGAGTTATGGTGGACATGACATCACTACTGAGAGAGAGTCCTGATTGGCTAAAAAAAAAATCACAGCTGTGAATCACATTTATAATAAATTATTCAAATCTCCTTTTCAGGCCATTTCATCAGGAATGCAGACATTTGAAAACTCCGCATGAGGATGACAGATTTCGCACGGGTTTGAAGCCGGTCAAGTGCATCGGCCAGCCTGTGTGACAGCTGTGTCCAGTCCTCAGTCCTCACCTGGATCTTATCTGACGCCGGGTGCTGGTTCTTCAGGAGGACGTCCACCTTCGTCTTCAGCTTATTCAGCTCTTTCTCTTTCTCCTCCAGATCACTCATCAGTTTCTAGCAGGAACCACACACATTATAAGCTAAAATCATGCATGATAGGTTTAACAAATAGATTAAAAGGTAACACTTTACAATAAGGTTCATTAGTTAACATTAGTTAATGTATTAACTAACAACGAGCAATACATCTGTTACAGTATTTATTAATCTTTGTTAATGTTAGTTAATAAAAATCCAGCTGTTCATTGTTTGTTCATGTTAGTTCACAGTGCATCAACTAATGTTAACAAATACAACCTTTGATTTTAATAATGTATTAGTAAATGTTGAAATTAATGTTACCTAAGATTAATAATTGCTGAAGAAGTATTGTTCATTTTTAGTTCATGTTAACTAAGGCAGTCAAGTAATGAACCTTATTGTAAAGTGTTAACAATTAATACATGTATTGTTCATTGCTAGTTTATGTTGCAGTTAACTAATATGATCAAATTAACCCGTATTGCCCATGCTAAGGCGACTAGATAGCTAGACTCGGCCTGTGTTGCACAGACTGCAGATGGATGGAGTTAATGTGTGTGTGTGTGTGTGTGTGTCTCACCGAGTAGCTCTCCTGTTTGCGAGGGATGTAGTTGTCGATGTTCTTATCGCCCCAGTCGAACACCAGCTCCTCCTCCTCTCGGTCGTTGACCCACATGATGGCCCTGGAGATCTCCTCGATGATGCCCTGCAGGTCTCGCAGCTGAGACACGCGCAGATGAGACATCTTCTGCTCGCAGGGAAGAAGAAACCATCGCGCGTGTGAATGCAGGATTCGGCTCATGACGAGAGAAGCCAGAGATATACTGAACAAAGGGTTGGTTGGCCTTTTATTCAATTAATGCATTTAAATTCATAGTGTTTACTTTTGGAAATTTTGACTTTTATTTAAGTAATATGTTAGATTTATGGACTAGTTTTGGCCACTAGAGGCCCTCATTGTGTTTCATTTCAGTTTCCCGCCAGTTTATCATGTGTTATTGTTCTCACCTGTGCCTCATTTCCAGTGAGTGTATTTATTTATAAGAGTTTCTCGCCTTCCTCATGGTCATTTAAAGGGAGTCTTTGAAAAGTTGTTCCTGTATTTGAGGGGCTGTTTACACGACACCATTTTCATGCTAAAAACGTAAAACTTTTTATGCATTTTGGCCGTTCGTTCACATTTTGGGAGCCTGAAAACGCAAAGTTTTGAAAAAACGGGTTTCAAAGTGCAAGTTTTTGAAACCGCTCTCCGTGTAAACAACAAAAACGTGAATCTCTGAAGACGATGATGTCATGAACATGCGTGTTACGTGTTAAGTCTATAGTGTTTCTGTCTATAGTGACTGCTTTGGTTTCCTGTAAATGGCTTGTTCTGATTGGGCAGCTCTTTTATGATGGCATGATCGCACCATTATGACCAAACAAGATCTGAGGCTTTTATAAACATCCTTATTGATGTTCTACGAACTGGCACTTGCTTCTAACCTTCTAACCTTAACAGTATCTCCTAAAAGCACTGCATATTAAACATTTCATAACATTTGAACTACCTGTAAAGCACATGAAATAACAATCTGAATATTGTAATATTATATTGCTTGCTATTATCTGCTGAGAACAATAAACAAAGGTAAGTTAAATCTCTTAAATTGTATTTGTCTTATTGTCTTAGGCTTTCTATTAGATTAGTTAAAAGTTTAATGTTTTTTTATTGTATTTTGCTTAAAGTATTTATATTTTGTACATTGCATGGTTTCTTTTTATGCTTTATTTTTATATGCTCAATGTTTTATTGTACAGCACTTTGGTGCAACTCTGTTGCTTTTAAATGTGCTATAGAAATTAATTTTGCCTTGACTTGACATGATCAAAGACGTGTGTAAGGCTCAGAGTCGGTGTTTGTGAGTGTGTCTGGTCATCTGACCTGTAAAGTGTCCCACTCCTGGTCCAGCACGTGGAGTCCACCCTTCTCTCGGCTCTGCAGCTGAAGCACAAACACACTCGTCACACTCACAGTTCAACAACACACACTCACACTCTTTCTTCCCCATCACATGTTTTATCATAATCATGAATCAGGCATCCAATTTCAAATGCTTAAACACTTAAACTTAGTTTAGTTTGCTTGGTTCATTTGGTCCGAAAAACAAAACAAAAAACATTAGTCTTGGTCCACTTAGCGTTCACATTGGCAATTTTAACGCCGAACCTAAAGATATCGAACCTAAAGATAGCGATAGCGAACCTAAAGATAGCGAACCTAAAGATAGCGAACCTAAAGATGGCGAACCTAAAGATGGCGAACCTAAGGATACTGAACCTAAAGATGGCGAACCTAAGGATGGCGAACCTAAAGATGGCGAACCTAAGGATGGTGAACCTAAAGATACTGAACCTAAAGATACCGAACCTAAAGATAGCGAACCTAAAGATACCGAACCTAAAGATGGCGAACCTAAGGATGGTGAACCTAAAGATACTGAACCTAAAGATACCGAACCTAAAGATACCGAACCTAAAGATACCGAACCTAAAGATGGCGAACCTAAAGATACTGAACCTAAAGATGGTAAACCTAAGGATGGTGAACCTAAAGATACCGAACCTAAAGATAGCGAACCTAAAGATAGCGAACCTAAAGATACCGAACCTAAAGATGGCGAACCTAAGGATGGTGAACCTAAAGATAGCGAACCTAAAGATACTGAACCTAAAGATACCGAACCTAAAGATACCGAACCTAAAGATACCGAACCTAAAGATGGCGAACCTAAAGATACTGAACCTAAAGATGGTAAACCTAAGGATGGTGAACCTAAAGATACCGAACCTAAAGATACCGAACCTAAAGATAGCGAACCTAAAGATACCGAACCTAAAGATGGCGAACCTAAGGATGGTGAACCTAAAGATAGCGAACCTAAAGATACTGAACCTAAAGATACCGAACCTAAAGATGGCGAACCTAAGGATGGCGAACCTAAAGATACTGAACCTAAAGATACCGAACCTAAAGATGGCGAACCTAAGGATGGCGAACCTAAAGATACCGAACCTAAAGATGGCGAACCTAAAGATACTGAACCTAAAGATACCGAACCTAAAGATGGCGAACCTAAGGATGGCGAACCTAAAGATACCGAACCTAAGGATGGCGAACCTAAAGATACCGAACCTAAAGATACTGAACCAAAAGATACCGAACCTAAAGATACCGAACCTAAAGATACCGAACCTAAGGATAGCGAACCTAAAGATACCGAACCTAAAGATACTGAACCAAAAGATACCGAACCTAAAGATACCGAACCTAAAGATACCGAACCTAAAGATACCGAACCTAAAGATGGCGAACCTAAAGATACCGAACCTAAAGATACCGAACCTAAAGATACCGAACCTAAAGATACCGAACCTAAAGATGGCGAACCTAAAGATACTGAACCTAAAGATACCGAACCTAAAGATGGCGAACCTAAGGATGGCGAACCTAAAGATACTGAACCTAAAGATACCGAACCTAAAGATAGCGAACCTAAAGATACCGAACCTAAAGATACCGAACCTAAAGATAGCGAACCTAAAGATACCGAACCTAAAGATACCGAACCTAAAGATACCGAACCTAAAGATACCGAACCTAAAGATACCGAACCTAAAGATGGCGAACCTAAAGATACTGAACCTAAAGATACCGAACCTAAAGATGGCGAACCTAAGGATGGCGAACCTAAAGATACCGAACCTAAGGATGGCGAACCTAAAGATACCGAACCTAAAGATACCGAACCAAAAGATACCGAACCTAAAGATACCGAACCTAAGGATAGCGAACCTAAAGATACCGAACCTAAAGATGCCGAACCTAAAGATACCGAACCTAAAGATAGCGAACCTAAAGATACCGAACCTAAAGATACCGAACCTAAGGATAGCGAACCTAAAGATAGCGAACCTAAAGATGCCGAACCTAAAGATAGCGAACCTAAAGATAGCGAACCTAAAGATACCGAACCTAAAGATAGCGAACCTAAAGATGGCGAACCTAAAGATGGCGAACCTAAAGATACCGAACCTAAAGATACCGAACCTAAAGATACCCGAACCTAAAGATAGCGAACCTAAAGATAGCGAACCTGAAGATAGCGAACCTAAAGATACCGATCCTAAGGATAGCTAACGGATAGCTGGTCGGCTTACAATCGCTCTGATATTGGACCCTGCGTTACCGTGCACTTTACTGCAGTTTAGCAGTTATGTTTTTGTGATATCAACTTCAAACTTATTTAGACATTTGGCTTTGATTTTCTAGCAATTTTAAACTCCATGTTATTTTGTAAAATATATATTTTGCATAAAATAAAAATGTTTAGTTCATTACATCTGCCTTATGGTAAACTTCTATAAGTTTCTTAAAGGCTCATTTGTTGAAGTGCTTCATCCTCTTCAGGCCCGTTCACACTGAGAACGATTACTGTTACGATAAAGATATCGTTCTAAAAATCCAGGGCACAACTATAACGATAGCTGTACAGAGAAATTATATCGTTGGAATAACTCCCAGAACGATTTTTTTCCAGCTGATGAATGATAAAAACTTTGACAGCCAATCAGAATCCATCCAGCTTTAAAGAGCTTGAGCGTTTAAAGAGACAGACGACAAAACTGCAGAGCGCTTATAATAAACACAACTAATATAGTTATCGTTCTTGCTGTGAACAGGCCTTTACTATCCCCACTCAAATGACATCATCATATGAAGGACATGAACTGGGATTTCAGTCCTCGTACCAGCTCATCCCGAGCCCGGTCCACCTCCAGGCTTCTCTGGATCGAACTGTGGAACTTGTTGTGATTGAAGATTTGCTGGCTGATGGACTCAGAATCTTCACCGAAGGGTGACGTCTCAATGAGTCTCTGCAACACACAAACACACACATGAACAACACACAACACCAACATCTGCAATCTTCTCATTTCATCATATAAAGACCAAAACAGCAGACTACATTTTAGTTTCAGCAATTAAACTGGGTAAGTTAAGTCATAATAACCCAGTTAACCCTAACCTTCTGTTTCAGAACCTGTTGGAAACCACAGAAACTATCTATCTTAAGTCTTAAGTTAAGACCTGACAAGTTCATTTATGATTTTCGTATTACATAAGCAAATCTTCAGTTGATTTAGGATTCTTATCCTTATAAAATCTCATCTTATCTGTAGTTAGTAAATCTTACACCCCTCCATCGAGTTCGGTAATCAACTCTCAGGTCTGTTACCAAGCAAACAGCGGCTGTGAAGTAAATATAAGTGAGGTTTTGATAAGCTTTCATAGGAGTCTGTTATTATTATTTGTCAGAGTTTTATTGTCAAAGTGCAGCACATCATTTGGGTGTCCACAGAGTCTTTCCACCATCAAACATCTCTGATCTTCATCTTGTCTCATTAATAAACGTGACGCCCTTCTCAAACAGGGCTGTTATTGTGAGGCTTTTATAGTTTCAAATACTTTTGAAGTTAGGACACCATTGGGGTTTTCCTAAAGTTAAGACTGTTTGTAGGATTTTTTGTGGAGTTTGTAATACCATTTTCCTATATCTGTAGTTAAGATAAGATTACGCACTTAAGAAATGTCCTTTTGTACATTCTGTTGGTTACCAAACAGATAAGAGAGGGTTGTAAAGTTAGGATCTCTCTGTAATGCGGCCCATAATTCCTGCAATGTAAACAACATTCAGGAAACCTCAGAAGCAGACTCTCTGAGCCAGAAGCAGAGTTACTGCAATGTCTATTTGATCCATGCAAAGATTTTTTTGTTTGTTTTTTGTATGCTATATATTATCATTTCTATAATAATAAAAAATGCAATGCATATTCAAGTAATGTATTTTCTGTTCTGTTGTTCCTCATTTTGATTAGTTTCAAGCACTCTTATTCTGCATTCCATTTCACTTTCTCTTCATGCATGTGTGCGGAATCAGAATTAGAATGCGGAATTCATGTCCTCGAGGAGGTGAGCTGTGACAGAATTCATGTAACAAGTTTGACGTGTTCGTTTTTCCCACAGTTACAGTAGAGTACATACTTGAGTGCACAGTGCAAGTATGCGAACTGGGATGCAGCATTATCTGGTGTTTTGATCCGCTGTTGGAATATTCTCTTCCTGTTATTCACGTCATTATCCTGTGTAAACATAGCCTCCCTTTCCTAGGCTGATTGTCAGGAATTGTCTAAGCAGGAATGGGGTTTCCCGCTGTATTCCTGTATTGTGGACTCATCCTTTTATTTCAGTAAAATCTGCAGAATTGACACACTTTGAAGCTCATCATTTAATCTGTCTGACCTCAGGTGAATAATCGTGCGCTTTATATCTTCTTCATCATCATCATCATCACCACTGATGAACTGTAGGGGTCAGTGTGTGATCATTAACATTAGCTGTGATCAGGGTCCGCGGGACGGGCGAGAGTTATTTCAAGCATTCACTCCGACAGAGATAAGAGTGTTAAAGCTCTGTAAACCAGTTTCACCAGACTAACTTTCACTGCTTTCTCTCCGCTTCTTCTGCTACAGACACTCCCTGTTTTTCTCCTCCCCCTTCCTGCTCAAAGAAACAATGTGTTCTCTGTCTAACCTCAGTGTGTGTGCGTGTGTGGGTGTGGGTGTGTGTCTGTGTCTATGTGTGTCTGTGTCTGTGTGTGTACTTGTACAACTATCTTTGTGAAGACCAGTTTGAGTTTTAGACCATTGGAGTGAGGACAAAGAGAGTAAAGGACATTTTGTCCAGTCCTCAGTTTCTGAGAGCCTTTAAAGGCCTGTTTGAGTCAACACTTGGTTTTAGGGATCAGGTTATAATGAGGTTAAGGGTCGGTTTAGGGTCAGGGGTCGGGTTAGGCACTTAGTTGTGATGGGTAAGGTTAGGGTAAGCGGCTAGAGATTGCATTGTGTCAATGAATGTCCTCATAAAAATAGATGTACAAGAATGTGTGTGTGTGTGTGTGTGTGTCACAGGTGGATGATAATGTGCAAATGTTTTCTTACTTGATTTAACCCACTAAAATGATCTTGTTGGTATAAATGAATGCATTTAGGTTGACTCTGCCATATTAAATATTTTAGAATCACAATAATTTTGTTTCAAACTGAGATAACAATTCTGAATGAACAACCAAACAAAATAACGTGTTTTTTACTAGAGATTCTGACAAAATGGTAATTGCTGCAGTCTATTTCAAATTTTTTTTTTGTCGTTTTGACTGAATGATTCAATGACTCACTCATAAAGACTTGTCTCCTGACTGGATGAATCAGTGTTTTTGACCGAATCTCTTGAGCGAATGATTCAATGACTCACTCATAAAGGCTTGTTC
Source organism: Rutilus rutilus (assembly GCF_951802725.1). Classification (NCBI taxonomy): domain Eukaryota; kingdom Metazoa; phylum Chordata; class Actinopteri; order Cypriniformes; family Leuciscidae; genus Rutilus; species Rutilus rutilus. The sequence continues at coordinate 41,035,866 of NC_140214.1, read as the reverse complement.
CCTGACTGGATGAATCAGTGTTTTTGACCGAATCTCTTGAGCGAATGATTCAATGACTCACTCATAAAGACTTGTCTCCTGACTGGATGAATCAGTGTTTTTGACCGAATCTCTTGAGCGAATGATTCAATGACTCACTCATAAAGGCTTGTTCCCTGACTGGATGAATCAGTGTTTTTGACCGAATCTCTCCAGCGAATGATTCAATGACTCACTCATAAAGGCTTGTTCCCTGAGTCCTGACTGGATGAATCAGTGTTTTTGACCGAATCTCTCCAGCGAATGATTCAATGACTCACTCATAAAGACTTGTGTCCTGACTGGATGAATCAGTGTTTTTGACCGAATCTCTTGAGCGAATGATTCAATGACTCACTCATAAAGACTTGTTCCCTGATTGGATGAATCAGTGTTTTTGACCGAATCTCTCCAGCGAATGATTCAATGGCAAACACAGGTTTAGCAGTCTCTTGTCTCCACCTACTGGTGTAACGATGTAATGACACAATCTTTATTTGAAGCGTCGAGTAAAAGCTGGTTTACTGTATCTGGATCGCTATCGTAGACATCAGTGTTTATATCTGAACTATACACTTTTATCCCAGTGCTTCTGTGATTAATATGATTATAAGACAGAAATAACGATACTGTGTGTTGAAAACACTGTTTCATATCTATACAGGACAACGGCTCTCTCTGGATCAGATCTGAGTCACTGTGATCGGACTCGTCAAAGGTTTAATATACAGACAGAGCTGAATCACTGTCATTCAGGAATGAGATTGCATGTCTGATCTTTAAGTCAGTACAGTGTACAGTTCCTATGAAACAAACAAGCAAAGAGCTCGACAACACAACACTGGCTTAGTGAATCTGTTGCTGATTCTGCACACAGTTTAAGTCTTGCTCGTTCGCCACTCCTTTGCTTTAAAGGGAAAGTGGTGTGGGAGTGTCTCAGCAGAGCCGGGTGTGTCTCCTGCTGTGGGTGTGTGTATGTGTGTGTGTGTCCTCTACACTACCACAAGTAACAGCAAGTCAGGGAGTCGCATACACTCCTATTCTCTCTCTCTGTCTCTCTGTTTTTGTAAATGCGTCACCCTTCAGAGGGTCTGATAAGCCTGAGCCAGTCTGGACAGAAGGAGGAGGAGGTGCGAGTGCATTCCAGCGCACTGCTGTCATTATTATGGGCTGTTCTGCCAGTAAACCCTTAAACACATGAGAAATCACACCGTCCTCTGCACACACACACACACACACACACTGACGCTCAGCTCAGGAGATCTGCTGTGATACTGCACACACACTCGGACAAATGCCACCCTGAAAACATCTAAATCACCTGCCTTTGTTCAAGTCAAAAATATGATCTAATATTGCTGAATCAGCCTAAACACATTCATTCATACCAAGATAAATACATTTTATGGGATAAATCAAGGAAAAAGCACACTTTTTCACAGGGAAGCTCTGAGAAAAATGGTTCTCTCTGCTTCTATGACAAGCTGTCGCTATCCCAGGAAACATTTCACACTTATATCCGAGGTTTCTCAGGCAAACATACAGCAGATGCTGTAGCCATAGAGCATAATATATGTTTTACCTGCAAATCATCATATTAGAGTGATTTCTGAAGGATCATGTGACACTGAAGACTGGAGTAATGATGCTGAAAATCCAGCTTTGATCACAGGAATACATTACACTGCACTATATATATTCACATAGAAAACAGATGATTTACACTGGAATAATATTGCATTATTTTTACTGTATTTTTGATCAAGTAAACACAGCCTTGATGAGCAGACGAGACTCTTTCAAAAACAGTAAAAAATAAATAAATAAAATCGTGTTCACTTCTAGTTTAAGTCCAACAACCAGCATTATTTTAGTTTCTAATTTAGTTTTATCAATATAGTTTTTCAATTAGAACTTATATTTCTATATTTATAGTTTTCATGTTAATTTGACTTTAATTATTAGTCATTCTGTTATGTGCTTTAGTCATTTTATTATATATTTTTTTATATATATTACGATTTAGGTTTAATTTATTTTTATTTCAGTTTCAGTTTTAGTTTTATATAATTCCAGTTAATAATTTTAGTGTTTCAACTTATATAATTTTCAGTTTATTGCCAAAAAGTTTTTAGCTAAATTTAGTCTAAGTTTTTCAACTAATAATTTCAGCTTAGCTTCAATTAACATAAATGTTTTTTTAATAGTTTTAGTAAATGATAATAACCCGGGCAACAACTGATGGCAAAAGTACCACTAATGTACTAATATCACGAATAATCTGCAATAGTCAAACATTGGTAACACTTTACAGTAAGGTTCATTAGTAAACATTAGTTAATGCACTGTGAACAAACAATGAACAGCTGTATTTTTATTAACTAACATTAACAAAGATTAATAAATACTGTAACAAATGTATTACTCATCGTTAGTTCATGTTAGTAAATACACTAACTAATGTTAACTAATGAACCTTATTGTAAAGTTAGTTTTTAGATGGCAGACTGACTGGGTTCATGTATGTGTCGAGTGAAGGACTCGTGTGTGTGTGTGTGTGTGTGTGTGTGTGTGTTTCAGACCTTCTTCTGGTTGATCCAGGATAAAGCGTCCTGGAAGCTCTTGCTGGGATCGTCCCATACGCCGCTCGCAGTGCTGGTCCTGCGGAGAGTCGTGCCCGTGATGGAGTTACGGATGTCCGTGTGGAACAACACACACTCCTCCACACTGCAACACACACACAACCAGCCTTCAGTTCACATGACAGTTCACAATGATTAATCGTTGCCCAGCACTAAAGTTTAAACAATAATACATTTTCATTTCAACTGCAGATAACATGCAATTAACTGTCTGAGAGCATCACATGCAGTTCACACTATATAGAAGTATATTCTATTGAAGTATATTCTTATAAAGTGTATTATTTCCGTAATATGTCATCTTTTTAAAAGTATGTACTTCTTTGTCACAAGGGTTAGCGAGTGGCTCAGACACTGTCTTCTTAAAATGCCGTTTCTACCACATTATTTTAACATCATAAGTCACTCCAGATGTTGTGGAAATGACATTTGCTGGTTCAGAAAAAAATGGTTATTGTAATGATTGATGTAAATCCACTGCTGGTGGACAAATAACCTACACACACACACACACACACACACACACACACATACACACACTCTGCTGTACCTGCGCATGATGTTGTCGTTGGGTATTCTGGCGTTGTGTAACTCTACGGCACACACACACACACACACACACACACACACACACTCTGCTGTACCTGCGCATGATGTTGTCGTTGGGTATTCTGGCGTTGTGTAACTCTACGGCACACACACACACACACACACACACACACACACACACACACACACATACACACACACACACACTGCTGTACCTGCGCATGATGTTGTCGTTGGGTATTCTGGCGTTGTGTAACTCTACAGCACACACACACACACACACACACACACACACACACACACACTGCTGTACCTGCGTATGATGTTGTCGTTGGGTATTCTGGCGTTGTGTAACTCTACAGCACACACACACACACACACACACACACACTGCTGTACCTGCGCATGATGTTGTCGTTGGGTATTCTGGCGTTGTGTAACTCTACGGCACACACACACACACACACACACACACACACACACACACACACACACACACACACACACTCTGCTGTACCTGCGCATGATGTTGTCGTTGGGTATTCTGGCGTTGTGTAACTCTACGGCACACACACACACACACACACACACACACACACACACACACACACACACACACACACACACATACACACACACACACACACTGCTGTACCTGCGCATGATGTTGTCGTTGGGTATTCTGGCGTTGTGTAACTCTACAGCACACACACACACACACACACACACACACACACACACACACTGCTGTACCTGCGCATGATGTTGTCGTTGGGTATTCTGGCGTTGTGTAACTCTACGGCACACACACACACACACACACACACACACACTGCTGTACCTGCGTATGATGTTGTCGTTGGGTATTCTGTGTTGTGTAACTCTACGGCACACACACACACACACACACACACACACACACACACACACACACACACACACACACACACACACTGCTGTACCTGCGTATGATGTTGTCGTTGGGTATTCTGGCGTTGTGTAACTCTACAGCACACACACACACACACACACACACACACTGCTGTACCTGCGTATGATGTTGTCGTTGGGTATTCTAGCGTTGTGTAACTCTACAGCACACACACACACACACACACACACACACACACTGCTGTACCTGCGTATGATGTTGTCGTTGGGTATTCTGGCGTTGTGTAACTCTACGGCACACACACACACACACACACACACACACACACACACACTGCTGTACCTGCGTATGATGTTGTCGTTGGGTATTCTGGCGTTGTGTAACTCTACGGCGCACACACACACACACACACACACACACACACACACACACACACACACTCTGCTGTACCTGCGCATGATGTTGTCGTTGGGTATTCTGGCGTTGTGTAACTCTACAGCACACACACACACACACACACACACACACTGCTGTACCTGCGCATGATGTTGTCGTTGGGTATTCTGGCGTTGTGTAACTCTATGGCACACATCTTCATCTGCTCTATGGCCTCCGCTGCCGCCATCATGTTCTTGTCCACCTCAGCGGCCGGTCCCATCTGAAACACCACATCAGAACCATGCAGAGATCACTGTGAGTGTGTGTGTGTGTGTGTCACATGCAGAAGAGTGGAAGTGTGTGTGAATGACTCTTACGTTCTCCAGGAGGTTCTGCGCTCTCTTCAGGAACCCAAAGCAATCCTGGTAGAGCATCTGAGCTCTTTTCTGAACAGACATCGAGGACATGCTAGGAGAATATATAAACACACAAGTGTTCTTGAGAAGTTACACCACGCATTAGGTCACTATAATTATTTACGGTATTTTAAAGGAAACTTAAAGATGTTCTGTTGGATAGATCTATAATTTCTATCTTTCATCATTTTCAGCAGAAGACAGATCAGAACATTTTCTCATATGGGAACAAACAAGCCATTCTGGTAACACATTATTTTACAGTGTCCTTGTTACATATGTTACATGTACTTACCATAGTAATAACCGTAAATGATGCATAATTACATGCAACTAACCCTCAACCAAACCCTAACCCTACCCTAACCCTATAGTAAGTACATGTAGTTCATTAATATTACTCAGTACTAATATATAATTACACTGTAACAATGACACCTTAAAATAAAGCTGCGAGCAGCGATGAAAGGGCCCTCGCACCTCGTATGCTGACCATTCAAATGGGAAACACACAAACTGAGGAACAGCTCATGTTCGTGCACAGCAGGGTGAGTGACATTTGAAAATAATATAATAATTATAAATCAAGCATCTTATCCATAAATCTTGTGCAATAAACACAAGACATTAGCCTGACCACTTTGCAATGATAACATTCTCCCGCTTATATTTTCAGCGCGCCAGGCTAATGCTCACACGTCGTGGAGCAAACGTAGGTGTGTTTGTTAATCCTGTCGACATTTAGTTGTGAATGGGGCGTCCCACACTGCTTGATCCACGCCCGGCATTTCTCCCCTTAGGTTTTAGGTTTCGGGAAGGGTAAAAATTCCACTTTTAGGATACCGGGTATCAGATTTGCATAACACTTTGGCATGTTTGCCTCGCTCGAAAGCTTGCCAGACCTCCCGCGCCTAGTTACGGTTGCTAAGCCACGATTGGCCTGTGGCGGTTTTCGGGCGTGGCTTAGCGAATGGTCAATTTAACGTCGCAAAGGCCTTTAGATTAGACTGACAAAATATGATACAAGAAAAGTACAACGTCTGGAAATGGCAAAAACTGCAAAAATTTCGCAGAGAAAAGTCAAAATATCTCACTTCCTGTTTGGTTTTCAGATTTCGCCCCCGGACTTTATATCGGCCTGTTACACGTGTCTACCGAACTTCTGTACGTGAACCGTAGCGCCAGGGGCACTTCGTCGAAATATTCTAGGTGGCGCTATCGAGCCATTTTGCCACACCCACTTCTGAAACCCACATCACATGTACATTCTCACCACTTCTGACGCGTGTGAGTTTTCGAGCATGTTTAGGCCCTCAAAAAAGCAATTCACTTTGGAGAATAATAATAATTGTAAACAGAGCAATTCTCACCATCGGGCCCTAATAGAGTGTAACCGCCATTCTTTATGAATTACATCATGTGCCATTCATTTTAATACATGCATTTACACGCAAAGTCCATATGCACCGTGCAGTAACAATTTTAGCGGGTTACACTTTATTTTAAGGTGACATATTTACATTGTAATTACTCAAACAAGTACTGAGTAACTACATGTACTTACTATAGAGTTACAGTTAGGGTTTGGTTTAGGGTTAGTTATTTGTAATTATGCATCATTTATTTATTACTATATTAAGTACATGTAGTAACGTGTAACTACATAGCCTTAAAATAAAGTGTAATCCTAAGTTTTTTGCAAGCACTGTTTGTTAAAGTAGGGGAGAGCGGGGTACAACCTAACACTTTTACTTTCTCAGTTTGTGTAAATCCACTGAGGGTTCAGAGTATCTATTTTTCCCCACATTAATTTCACACATGTCTAGTATTACATTGTTTTGTTTCATTAATAGAGTGTATAGATTTTTCTTGATTTCCCCTGACAGAATGGAAGTGAAATGTGACAACATGCCCCATAGGTGAGGTACATTGTAACACAACCATATGACAGATTAAAATGTTGTCTGATCTAATAAAAAAAATATATAAGACAAAATAAAATATTTTGTCAAAAAAATGCAATTATTAACTTTTTCATATAAAATAATAGCATTTATTAATAATTAAAAATAAACGATTTTTTTAGTTTGACAACAAACACACCGCAAAACACAGCTATACAGCAAAGTTCAAAACATAATAATACTTAATCAAATTACTTTTGCTATGGTTAAATAAATGTTCAATCTTCCAAATATTTTAGAATTTTGGCGCATTTCTTTTCTCTAGGCCTATATAGTGTTGATATGGCAACCAGTAAATACACTAAGTTTCGTAATGCTGGCAAGTGTGTGAACTTTTAACCCATGTGTGTTACAACTATCCCAGCGTTAGTTCGAGCCTCGCTCACTCCTACACATTACCAGAGACTTGATAGACTAACTGTACATGTCAGTCAGTGTGATGGACAGTTTCCTGTCTCGCGACATAACGGAATAATATGTTTTACTATTACATACACTGTATCTGGACTCTTAAGTATCCACCTCTTCTCAGATGTTTCACCATCATTTCCTAACGTATCAAATTATAAAAGAAACAACTGCTGACACAGTAAAAGCAGAGAGCTACACGATGAACTTGAATAGCTCTGATAAGATGTTCATACTTGGACCTCCGACTTTGTAGTGCAGACTTTGTTAATAAATAACACGTAACTTGATAATGCATGAATGGAAACTCACCCCAGCGTCCCTCCACCGCCTCCTCCTCCTCCTCCTCCCTGTGATCTGTTGGAGAAAGAGTGTGTGATGGTCTGCGCGTATCCTCCACCGTCGTTGAACTCGGAATGATATCCGTTTCCACTCATGAAGATCTGCGCTCCGTCGCCCCGCGCTAAACTGAGGTCGGGCCTGGAGCTGGACCTGGGGCCCATACTGTAGAGCCGGGTCTGGGATCCGGACAAACTCATCTTTGCAGAAGCTAAAGCAGCGAGTCAGCGAAACAAAGCGCAGTGAGAGTGATAAAGTCCTCCTGCTCTCCTGCTCTTGCGCGTCTCTCCGCGGCGGTGACTGCGGCGGTAATGGACGCTGCGCGCTGGATAGTTCCGGTTTTCCTTTAGACCACACCTGCACACACACACACACACACACACACACCCCTGTGTCCATGAGGTGTGGCTCATACATGAGGTGTTCCCGAAAAATCCCCCCCACTTTCCCACGGAATTCTCTGATACGGTCAAATTAAATATTCGTGGTTTTTTTTTTCTTTTCTTCTTCATCAAAACTTTTTTTTCTTTTTCTTAAAATAAATACTTGAACTTTTGCCAACTTTGTTAACAATAATGCAAATTGTTTTTAAAATAACTTTCTATCAAAAGCTGCAGGTTTTATTTGTTATTTTATTTTTATTTGGTAACACTTTACAATAAGGTTCATTAGTTAACTACATTAGTTAACATGAACTAAGAATGAACAATACTTCTACAGCATTTATTCATCTTAGATAATATTCATTTCAACATTTACTAATACATTATTAACATCAAAGGTTGTATTTGTTAACATTAGTTATTGCACTGTGAACTAACATGAACAAACAATGAACAGCTGGATTTTATTAACTAACATGAAAAAAGATTAATAAATACTGTAAAAAATGTATTGCTCGTTGTTAGTTCATGTTAGTTAATACATTAACTAACGAGCCTTTTTGTAAAGTGTTACCTTTTAATTGATTATTCATTAATTGATTCGTTTTCAATGCTATAAACATAACACAGAACACAATATATCCGTGGTATCCCATATCATTACATCAGTGAAATGGTGAGCATGCGCATCTTACAGAAAAGAGAAGTGATTGCAGTGATACAGAAGAAGTGATACAGTGATACACGCCCTGTCTGACTCAAACACACACACACACACACACACACACAGTCAGTCAGTCAGGACTTTCGCCTGTGTGTGTGTTTTCCACAGGAGAGCAACACACCCAGTCTCACACACCCTTTACACTCCTCTGTGACTGAGTACAGGGAGGTTCGTCAGGTTCTTTTTTTGTCCGCTTCTTGTCTTTGAAAAAAAAAAAAGTGAAGTGCACTGTCAGTAGTACAAAACATTTTTAATTGTCCCTTAGCCTGGTTGACAAGTGTAAATGACCACTCATAATGTCATATTGCATTAATTTAACATTAGTGTGGGAAAGTTAGAACAGATGTTGAATCTGATAGATTGAAAATGAGTCATAATTTTGTTGCTTATGTCAGAATTTAAAACTAGTTATTGAAACCAAACTTAATTGCAACATACAGTAGTATGTACGCAATACTATGCGTTACCATGTGCAATATGAATTTTTAACATAACATTCTAGCATTTTGCAACACAGCAAGGATCTTACAGAAACTTATCTCAACCAACCAGTTTAGTTTATTTCCACACCCGTTTATCAGGTGCACACATCCAGTTACAATTTGAAATTGAAATTAAAAAATCTCTTTTCAAATCCTTAACTCTCGACAAATTAGAGTTTACCTTTGAAACTTAGGTCCAGTCCAACCTCACTCAAGATATAGCCTATAATCTGATAAGAAAAACATTTTGTAATGTCTTGGGTGTGTTTTCTTGTGTATGTCATGTTTGAATTTCATTCTTTTTTCCAGAATAGGTTCTGCTCCAGGCAAGATTAAACACATAGATAAGAACATTTTGTTGTGTTGAATGTCCTTTATTTTGGCCCAACAAGGACAGCTATGTATGGAGGATACACACCTTTCAGGCATCATGTGACACCTTGTGGTGTCCCCCAAGGCTCAGTTCTGGGCCCGTTATTGTTTAACCCAGGGGTGTCCAATCCTGCTCCAGCAGAGTTCAGCTCCAACCCTAATTAAACACTCCTGAACCAGCTAATCAATGTCTTAATAGGATACTAGGAACTTCCAGGCAGGTGTGTTGAGGCAAGCTGGAGCTAAACTCTGCAGGATCTCTGCATTTAACCTATGCTGTGTACGTTTTATTTAGCTGGTTTTAATCAATATAATATCGTTGTTAAGTCTGACGTCATGCAAAACTTTTTCCAGGTTCAAACGATCTAACAGACTGCAAACAACAAACAATTCATGATCCAAACCTTTATCTTCATACTGAAATCTCAGTTGGCCAAATTCATCTTTTCTGAATCATTAAAGGGGTCAATTATGCCCTTTTATAAAGTTTTGATTTTGTTTTTGTGGTGTACTAGAATATGTTTTCATGCTTGATTGTTCAAAAAACACTTTATTTTTTTTACATATTTTACATTATTACAGCTCTTCTCTCCCCAGTCTGGTTGAACGCGTCATTTTCGATAAAGCCCATCCTTCTGAAATACGAAATGTGCTGTGATTGGCAGGACTTTAGCGTGTGTTCGGGAAATGTCCCACCCCTTCATAACCGCGAGTTCCACTCTGATGTAAATATTAATGATGGCGTGAATTTCAGACCATTTCGAGCCCGATTCAGACCCCGACAATGTTAACGAACAAGAGGATCATGGAGAACGGATTTCAAGCATTGATTTCTCAAGACATTTCAGAGTGGTATGTTTTTTTTATTTTTTTTATTTTCTTGTAGATACAGTTATCCACCATTTAATCATATTTGTCGGAAAACTATGGTAATGCAAACAGTAATCAATAACAAAATCATGGATAATTTTCCTAAGGGGCTGTGAACAGTCTTACAAAAGCTCCAGTAAACACTACATCAATGCTGTAATGTTAGTTAGCGGGCTAGCGGAGGCAAAGCTTTGCCCGTCATTTACATCATAGCAACAACATAAAGCTTATAATTGGAACTGTTATGAAAACACAACTACAAATAATAAGACATACTTACAAGTTGTGATCCATAAATATATAGCCTACATTGCATTTTCTTCTGGAAGCTGTTCTCCATAAAATGTGCAGCGCACAGACAAACGTTAAGGTTATAATCTTCAGGAACAGTGTTAAAAATAAAATGTTAACCTCTCTAAGTTTGTCAGCCTTAGGAAAAATCTGTAAAAAACAGCAACAACAACTCTTCCTCTTCTCTAAAGCAGCCCAACATGGCCTCACACCCTTCATTGCGTGTTCCCGGGGACGGGGTTTATGTAAATGTTAGGGTTTGTGATGTCACCAACCTGGGAAGAAGCCTGTTTGTTGTAGTCCTTAAAAATCGATTTCTGTAAAAGAAAATATTATTGTAACTTTGCAGATGTTGTTTATGCTCGAACAGCAACATTACACACAAACTAAAGTTAAAAAAAGTGAAATCATAATCAAGGACCCCTTTAAAATATCATTGTCACTGTGAGCCAGGAGACTGTAGGATAAACTGTGAGTTTTTAAAAAGATTAGCTTAAAGGTGCGCTATAAATGAGTTGTGCTAGTAAATGTCTGTTGAGATGATATTCTCACAGACTTGGACCTGAAACAGAATTTAATAAACTTAAAGTATATAATTGGCTGATAATACACCGCTCTGCTATAGTCACTTGCACTAGATGGCCACAAATCAATTAGCAACATGTTTGGTGTGCATAGAGAGCATACATGTGTTTGTCAGAGAACTTTCTGCAACTAAATAAAGATAAGAAAGAGACCACAGAGAGATCAGGTTTAGTTCTGATTTATTTTCTTATTTTATTTATTTTTTGTTTTGTTTAATGCTTCAATAAACTTCCTAAAACAAAATGAGCTAACCTATACTACCTGTGCTATTGATTGTTGTCTCTGGCTGGGAACATAGTGTTTCTCTTAATCGTATTTAACAAGAGTGGCACACACCTACAGACACACCTGTCAAGCCCTTAATAATTTTGTGATTTCATTTCTTTCAGAACAGTTAATAGTTGCACTTCTGGAAAGAGCCTACACATGAACAAACTTGCCTCTACTATAAATGTAATGACTGAAAGAAGCTTCACATACTGTACACACTAGAAACGCAAGAAAAGAGCACCGCCCAAGCCTCACATACAACACTTCAGCACAAAATGGCACTTTTTAAACTCGGGTCTCTACATAAGACACAACAATCTGACATAAAGTCACATGTTTGCCATTTCAAAACACTGCCATTAAAAATGACACAACATGAGCTGATTGGCCAATACATGTGTCACCTGACCAAACACCTCAATGCTTAATCGTTAACACTTCAATCTTTTTCAGTTTATTGTTTTTTTGTGAGCATATTTTTGTTACGTCCAATGTAAATATATCTACTGTGCATATGTTGCACTAACTTGTTTGGTGAAAAATGTAAAAAAAAAAAAAAAAATCAACAGCATGTGTGTGTGTATCTGCAAATGTATATGTGATTATTCTGAAGATTTTTCTATAATTTGAACTAGGATTATGGCAAAGCATACTGAAGATGAGAGTGCTCTTCATTATGCCCAACAGTGGTTAGACAAAAATCTGCTAACATGAATGAAGTGTGCGCCATTTCGTGCAAAAGTTTGATTTTGATAATGCTATATGTACTTTTGGTTGCAGTGCTTAATTTTGTAGGATATATTAGATTTTTTGCAGTGTGGGTGTGTGGTTTTGTGAATTGTGTTAAGTATTTTGATAAAGTTTGCAAGGTTGCAATCACAACTTGGCTATACTTTCAAAGTTTCTGGATAAAAAAAGCACAACAAAACAACACTCTCTTTGAGTATGTGTATTTGTATGTGTGAACTGGAACTAAAACCTGGAAAACACTTACAGTGCCTGTTTTAGTTTAGCTGCCTTTACTTTGAAATAATAAATATTTATTTAATTATGTTGTTTTCTCTAGCAAAATCATTATGTGCACACGTGTAATGTACTTATAATGCACAAGTGACAGTCCTTGCACTGCTTTTTATGATTGAGACAGCCAAAAGAAAACTGATTGCATAGGCCTATTGTTACTTCCGAGTATGCATTGAGAATTGGAGTTTACCATTACTGGAGCATGGCTGGTAAGACAGGATGAACCACAGTTGTGCAACATTATTCTAAGATAAAGAACTGAACATCTCCATGACCTTCTGCAGCGACTTCAAACCTTCGCAAGGTCCCTTTATCTGAATGTCAAGTCTACAAGGACCTCACGGTTCCCTGAGCTCAACATTCCCCGGGAATGTTCAAGGCTGTTGAGATTTGGAATCCAGTTCTTTTGTCTCACTGCAATGTGGCAGAACCACTGAAAAGGGGCTTTTGCACCAGGAAATTCTGGGAACGTAGTCCAGGGTGGTTCCCCGAGAACTAATGGTTCCCTTAGAAACATTTTCCTGGTTGCATTCGCACCGCCAGTAGGAACTCTGAAGACATGCTTGTTGTTGTGGCTTTTATTTTGACGGCGCTAAGAACGCCTGAGCTCACAGTCCTGTCTAATGCGTTATTACAGTAGTCAACATTTAAAGTGGATCAAAAATGTTCACCTAAGACAAGAACGGGTATTGTTAAAAAAATTTTTTTTGAAAAGGTCACGCATGTTCCGTTTCAGAAATGTAGTGTGAAAAACTAATTTTCTCCTCCAAATTCAAAATCGTCTGACATCGTTGTTTTACCTTTTTTTTTTTTTTTGTAAATGGTGTTTGATTTAGCCTTTTCATGTTGGCTTTGTAAACCCGCCTACGTCACGCATGACCTTTCAACGTGATTCCGTAATGTGTGGCGCATGGCAGAGCTAGTGCAAGACCAGCATTTGTGGTTAAAATGTATATGGGCCCTATCTTGCACCCAGCGCAATTGACTTTGTACACGACGCTTGTATCATTCCTATTTTGCACCCGACGCACAGCGGACTTTTCCCTCCACAGACGCACGTCGGTAAATTATGGAATGAACTTGCACTCCCGGGGGCGGTTCAGCGAAAAGAGGAGTGCTATTTTGGTGCTATTTTGCAGTTTCAGAAAACAATTCCGCCACAGACCAGGAAAAACCTAGTCTAAAGTCGTTATTGTGTTTGCTATTCAGATGTTATTTTAAGGGCGCATGCTTGGCCATAATGTAGCGTGTGAACAACGCGCATACTCTTTGCTTCTCTCATCTACACAGATGCAACAGTTCCCATTTTTGCAAATCATACATAATTACAAGGAAAAATATTACCACACGAGGGAAATCATTGTGGTGTCCATGAAGATGTGAAAAAATAGGCATAAATCTAGCTTACACATTTACCCAAATTATTATACGCCTGTTTAACCGAAGCTAATTTGGGTGTGTTTCTCCATCCCCAATGTCACTTCTCTTTGTTTTACGGCCCTGACGAGAACGTCGGTCTCCTCGGCTGTGAACCGCTCCTGGCAAATCCGCCGTTATAATAGCCATCCGCCATGGAACAAGCACGCCTGCTCTTAAAGGGAATGTGAGATGACGCTCTGATTGGTTTATTTCACGTTACGCCCAAACCACACCTATGAATAATGAAGCTACTTCAGACCAACCCATTTTAGATTTGCGTCGGGCGCAAGAGTCATTTACCGAGATCCGCCCACAAAGTTACTTGTGTTTTGCGTTTGATACTTGCGTTTCAGATCGTTAAAATAGGGCCCTATAAATGTTATTTTTTTTATAAAATGGCCGATGGTTTGTCTAGATAAGACTCTTATTCCTCAGCTGGGATCGAGGAATAAGAATAACATCTGGACCTTCAACCCGTCGGACCCCATTGAAGTCACTGGGCCCTATTTTAACGATCTGAAACGCAAGTGTCAAAGCGCAGAGCGCAAGTAACTTTGTGGGCGGGTCTCGGCGCTGTTGCTATTTTCCCGGCGGGATAAATGACTCTTGCGCCGGGCGCAAATCTAAAAGGGGTTGGTCTGAAGTAGCTTCATTATTCATAGGTGTGGTTTGGGCGTAACGTGAAATAAACCAATCAGAGCATCATCTCACATTCCCTTTAAGAGCAGACGCACTTTTTCCTTGGCGTATTGCTATTATAACGGCGGATTTGCCAGGCGCGCGCCAGGAACGGTTCACAGCCGAGGAGAGCAACGCTCTCGTCACGGCCGTAAAAGAGAGAGAAGTGACATTGGGGATGGAGAAACACCCAAATTAGCTTCGGTTAAACAGGCATATAATAATGTGGGTAAATGTGTAAGCTAGATGTATGCTTTTATAATAAATTGTCTATCTGTAACACAATTGTCAGTTTTAAGACAAATTTGAAAACATACTTTTATTCTCTTGCTTTTAATTCTCTTTAATTTCTTATGTCTTTTTGCTTTATTTTTTGTTTTGAAATGTTGATACATATTTATTTTTTTATTTTTTTATGTGTGTCTTACACACATTTTTATGTAATTTTAAGGCATATTGTTTCTGCCTTTCCTGCTCTAACTTGTAAAGCACTTTGGGTCAACTGTCGTTCGTTTAAATGTGCTATACAAATAAAATGACTTGACTTGACTTGACTTGACTTATCTATCTATCTATCGTTTGTAATAATATGATTTGCAAAAATGAAAACAGCTGCTTCTGTGTAGATTAGAGAAGCAAAGTTTATGCGCGTTGTGCACGCTATACATTATGGTCAAGCATGCGCCCTTAAAATAGCATAATGAACAACGCGCAACGCGCCACTGACTTTAGACTAGGTTTTTTCTGGCCAGTGGCGCAATTGTTTTATGGAACAGTAAAATAGCACCAGGGATTGTTTGCGCCGGAACACGCCTCCTTTTTTGCGCTGAACCGCCCAGGGAGCGCAAGTTCATTCCCTAGTTTAGCGACGTGCGTCTGTGGAGGGAAAAGCGCGCTTTGCGCGGGTGCAAAATAGGAATGAAACATGCGTCGGTGTACAAAGTCAATTGCGCTGGGTGCAAGATAGGGCCCACTATCTTTAATATGTTGACAGACGAGGGGGAGAGTAAATTATCAGGGAATTTGAATTCTGAAGTGAACTAATCCTTTAATTGAGCAACCTTATTGTAAGGGTTTGGAGTTTTGCTCGCAGGTCAAAGATGTTTTGATTTTTCAACCTTGTTATTGAGCTTACGGATCATGTCCTTTAAGGTCTGATTAAACCGTTCAACTAGCCCATCGGTCTGTGGATGGTAAACACTGGTATGAATCGATTTAGTCACCAATAAATAACAAGATATCATGTTTTATATGTGAATTACTTCCTAAACACAGACAGTGCAATATCTGTATGGAATAGTTGACATATAAATAAAAAAAGGAAAAGATGTGTCTTGGATGGGGGGTTCAATTAAATAACCGGTTCATTTGGGTGTCTTGTCATATTTATTTTCATATAAAAGCAACAGAATTTAGGGTATGTTTATATGACAACGATATGTTTAAAATGTTTTTTTCCGTATGCCAGTTTTCCGTCCACAGGTGACACCAATATCAAAAAGATCCCCATTCACACGGATCTTCGAAAACGACTAAAAACGCTGTTTTTTGCTGCCAGCATTCGATGGCGATGAAAAACTATAGACTGAACACGTATTATGCATGTGCATCAAGTCATCGTCTTCAGAGATTTGCGCTTTTGTTGTTTACACTTGCACTTTGAAACCCATTTTCAAAAGTTTGGGTTTTCAGGCACCTAACTACAACTATAACTACAACTAGTTGACATGTAGTTGTTGTGTAAATGAACGGCCAAAACGTATAAAATGTTTTACGCTTTTAGTCTTTCTGTGTCGTGTAAACAGCCTCTTAGATTATATCCAGCATACAAAGCACACAATATTTGTCTTTGATGCCACACGGTAGCCGGTTGATCCACTACCAGAAGTGAGCACCATCCATTCTGAGTGCACTTATTTCACTTCTCCCATGACTTATCGAGATTATCTCCAATGATATTACTGTCTACTTTCAAGGCGAGGCATTTGGCATGTCAAGAGCCTAATGCAATGAAAAGTGTAGTGTTACCACCCCTTAAGTCACAGACTAACCGGCAAGGGTTAACATGATTTCAGTCAACCGTTAACTTTCATCGTTTTGCATAGCCTACTTCAACCGCACAATCTTTATCAATCTTAGATATTTCAGTGATATTTCTCAGGTAATAGGGAGGTTTTATGAATGGTATGCAAAAAGAAAGTCACTTAGACCATCTTTAATTTCGACTGTTTTAAAATTGTATTGCTGGGCCTGAATTAACCCTTTAGATCTGCGTTATCCTGACACACGTTTATACAGTAACTACTCAACAGAACATAGCTTTCATATATTACGAGGGATGGGTCATAAAGGTGAGCCAACGCCTCTCTTACTTTCCCACTGCTTCTCTAGTGCGATACAGGTGTGGCTGCTCAAATACCCCCATGACTACAGCCGCTCTGTTGCCACTTGTTGTGTTTTCTTTCAATGCGTAAAGCTTTTCATGACAACACATTACTCACACTGTCTTCTGGCACACCCTTGGCAGTGAATTCTGCTTGCCTAAACTCCCTGGCAATGCAGGCATTTTGGTTGGGTTTTGATTAGATTACATCTTTTATTTCTCCAGAGACCGACCACTGAAGGAGGAATGCGATTTATTTGCAAGCAAGTGTGACTGTGTATCTAAGCGGAACTTGAAAAGGTCAAAGTACAGAATACATCTAGGCACCATGCCAATGAAACATTTGGATAACCCATTCAGTGATTGACAGTAAAACTTCCCAGCAGCTGATAACTCATCCGATACCTCAGAAGATGACATGCAAATAATGATTTCATCAACCACAGTACCAAAGACTAGCCCATTTTCTCTTCTTTATTAGTGGATATCGCAATCACAAAAGACAAAAGCTGAGGAAAATTAATTTATGACCCATCGACTTTTGGATTCCTGCCATTAAAAAGCAAACAATTCCTGAAACAGCACATGGTAAAGCTAACACAAAAACATCAAGCCATTATTTAACTAACAGATATTTTAATAAATCAGTATTATGAAAGTAGAGAACACTTTATTTCGATGGTCTACATTAGACATTCTACTAACTACAAGTGACTTTGGAACTACATCTCAACTTATTCTACTAACCCTAACAGTCTACTAATACTCTACTGAGAGTTAGTTGACATGTAGTTGTAAATTAGTTGACATGCAGTTGCATATTAATGAGTTAGCTGACATAGTTGCATATTAATGAGTTAGTTGACATGCAGTTGCAAATTAATGAGTTAGTTGACATGCAGTTGCAAATGAATGAGTTAGTTTACATGCAGTTGCATATTAATGAGTAAGTTGACGTAGTTTCAAATGAAGGATGTAGTTGACATGTAGTTGCATATTAATGAGAGTTGACATGCAGTTGCAAATTAATTATAGCTGACATGTAGTTGCATATTAATGAGTTAGTTTACATGCAGTTGAATATTAATGAGTTAGTTTACATGCAGTTGTATATTAAGGAGTTAGTTGACATGTAGTTGCATATTAATGAGAGGTAGTTGACATGTAGTTGCATATTAATGAGTAAGTTGACATGCAGTTGCAAATTAATTATAGTTGACATGTAGTTGCATATTAATGAGTTAGTTTACATGCAGTTGCATATTAAGGAGTTAGTTGACATGTAGTTGCATATTAATGAGAGGTAGTTGACATGTAGTTGCATATTAATGAGAGTTGACATGCAGTTGCAAATTAATAATAGTTGACATGTAGTTGCATATTAATGAGTTAGTTGACATGCAGTTGCATATTAAGGAGTTAGTTTACATGCAGTTTCAAATGAAGGAGTTAGTTGACATGTAGTTGCATATTAATGAGAGGTAGTTGACATGTAGTTGCATATTAATGAGTAAGTTGACATGTAGTTGCAAATTAATTAGTTGACATGCAGCTGCAAATTAATGAGTTAGTTGACATGTAGTTGCATATTAATGAGTTAGTTTACACACAGTTGCAAATGAAGGAGTTAGTTGACATGTAGTTGCATATTAATGAGAGTTAGTTGACGTAGTTGCAAATTAATGAGAATTAATTAACATGTAGTTGCAAATTAATGAGAATTAATTAACATGCAGTAGCAAATGAAGGAGTTAGTTGACAAGTAGTTAAATATTAATGAGAGTTAGTTTACATGTGGTTGCAAATGAAGGAGTTAGTTGACATGTAGTTGCATATTAATAAGAGTTAGTTGCAAATTAATGAGAATTAATTAACATGAAGTTGCAAATTAATGAGAGGTAGTTGACATGTAGTTGCAAATTAATGAGAGTTAGT
Source organism: Rutilus rutilus (assembly GCF_951802725.1). NCBI lineage: Eukaryota > Metazoa > Chordata > Actinopteri > Cypriniformes > Leuciscidae > Rutilus > Rutilus rutilus. The sequence goes on along the minus strand of NC_140214.1, from coordinate 41,016,845 downwards.
TGCAAATTAATGAGAATTAATTAACATGTAGTTGCAATTTAATGTGAGTTAGGTGACATGTAGTTGAAAGTTACTTATAGTTAGAAGAATGTCTAAATTGGACTATCGAAATAAAATGTAACCTAAAAGTATAATATTATATTTCCTACCCAACCTGCAAAACCCCTGGGAACAAAAACCAGTCTCTGCCATGATAGCTTTTGTCTTAATGCCAAGGTGGTTTTATTGTGTTAATCTGGTTACCAAGAAAACAACAACATACAAACCACAAGCATTTCATTTGGATGTTTAAATCAAAACCTTATCATTACTGAGACATAACATTTGTAAGAACCTGCCTGTGTGATTCACAGCAACAGCCTCCTCTATACAGCATTTGTATTTTTAATCGGAGACTGTTGAGAAAACTGTAAAATAAGTCAATATATAAGCACAATAAGTGTCTGCTGTATATCACATGAGTGCGTTTATGACTCACAGCTGGGATCGAAGGTTGAGGACTTTAATGAAAGGGTGTGTCCAGCATCTCTTTTCTGGCATCTGAGGTGAACATTCACACACTGACCGCAAACATGACAAAAGCCAGGGCAGATATCAATGCGAACAACATGAAGGAACTGAACTGCCCCAGTCGGCCCTAGAGGAATTAATAAAATACAACAAAACTAGCAAGCAAATAATACACATTTGTGACATTTTGACATCCCAGATCAAAAATCAAATAAAAGGCAGTGCAGCAATGAATTTAGCATACTGAATGTGAATACAAGTAAAAACGTGTTCTCCAAGCAAACCATAAGCACATGTTAATAAGAGTCCCAACCACTGCCTTTCAATCCACATTTCAGTGTTCAATTCAATTTCTGGAAACATAAATACATTATAAACTTACTGGAAAAAATAATAATCCTGTAACACTATAACCACTACTCTACTGTCACCACTAGATGGCAGGCTTATTTAAATTATGCTAATCCACAAATATTAGAGCAGTTTCGGTTTAAAACACACATACACACAGTCTCGGTTACTTAAATTTCCTATTATCACTGTAAAACTGCTTTGAAACCATATTGTTAAAAGTGCTATATAAATAAAGGTGACTTGACTATCTCTCTCTCTCTCTCTCTCTCTCTCTCTCTCTATATATATATATACATATATATATGTGTATGTGTGTGTGTGTGTGTGTGTGTGTGTGTGTGTATGTATTTACACAAAACAAATTACATTTATGCATAAGCCTGCCTGTGTAAAACAGGAGCAACAGGAGCAGTTTTATGGAATTACTATTATGTTCAATGCAGCGTAACATATAGGCTAAATAAAAACGATCTTTGGTCTTGTTTAACACTAGACTCAGACTTATGTATTGTCATTTAAATAGTCTTGCAACCAGTTTGGCCAGTAGAGAGCAGCAATTACTGCATAATGAAACCAGCAGTATCACCCTCGCACTAAAAGATTTGATTAAACTATTAGGCTATTATTAAAGAGCATTAATTGCTTGGTTCTTTAAAATATAATGTTTCCTCTAAAACAGCAAGTAGGCCTAGCTATTACAGGCTACTCAGAACCCGCTGAGCAGAAGTTGAGCACACACACACACACACACACACACACACACACACAGTTTTAATGAATGCCAGCAGTGAGTGCGTGTTGACGGGGGTGTTGATCTGAGATCCGCCATCGCTCGGTCCGGACCATCACCGGAGAGCGCGAGGGAACGCGACGGAACGCGTTAAAACACTCGCGTCAGAAGACAGATTCCTGAGCGCGTGAGTGGATCATGACGCGTGTCTCAGTGTAATGTCACGCGCAGCGGGTCTGTGTGTGTGTGTGTGTGTGTGTGTGTGTCTGGACAGGTGTGTTACCTGTGGCTGTGAGTGAGTGAATGCTGGAAATGGACGCGGAATTGAATCGCAGTCTTTGAACATTGTTGTTTTTCTTCTCGACTACAGGAACGCGTTTGGAGACCAAGAGTGGGCCAAGCCGGTGACTTTACTCTATTGATTGATCGCGAACAGTCCGTGACGCTTTGTGAACGGGTGAAGACACGCAAACCACTCCCTGAGCACCGCACGCGAAGCTCTCCGTGCGTTTGATCGGTGTGAACGCGGGGAGTGTGTGTGTGTGTGTGTTTGCCGCAGTATGTGTGAGACGGTGATGGCCGTGTCTCATCAGCTGGACATCGAGCCTCATCCACCGGAGAACGGCTTCGTCACCCCCGAAACCAGCAACGCGCCCGGCTTACTCACGCAGATCGACGCCCGCGTCCTGCCAAGCGTGGGCGGATTCGGGAAGTATCAGAAACAGCTGATCGTTTTAACATGTATCCCGGCCATTTTCATTGGCTTCAGCCAGTTTTCGGACAATTTTCTCCTGGCTCAGCCTCAGCCGAACACACCGTGCGCGCGATTGCAGCCCAACAACAACGCGCTCGCGACTGTCGCGCCGCGCGAGATGCTCTCCGGCGTCAGTAATGATAGCAGCGGCACCGAGGCGCCGTGCATCTGTGTGCCATCGGGGAATGACCTGGAAAATGGACTAGAGAGAAATGTGGTGACCAAGGTAAGAGTGCGCGTGTGAAAACAGCAGCAACATTCATGCAGTTCCAGGTCTGGCAGGCAGTTTCAAATATAGAAAACATATAGCTTTAATGTGCAATTTTCATGCTAAGAGGACCCATGAGTGCATGTGTAAAGGTGGGTTTGTTTACAAAGCGTGCAATACAGCTCTCTGTACACACACACACACACACACACACACACACACACACACACACACACACACACACACACACACATAGGGGAAGAATGGCATTGCTGACAGAGATGAATATGAGTAATCTGCATGAACAGCCGTCACGGGGTGTCATGTCACTGGGTTCCCTCATGCTGACCAGTGACATAACCACCAAATAAATCAACAGCACCCTTTTAACCACTGCTGTCCTGCCCTTCGGCCTCCATTAGCCGGTCAGTGTGTGTTGTGCAATGAGGAATATGGGTCAACAAACCCTAAGGATTACACAGTAGCCTTCTGAGATAAGAAAAAGCCACCATGGGCTTTACGAGTTTATCATATTAGTGTCACATTATGTCCTTCCCCAGATAATCTTCATCTTTTTTTTGAAGATTCTCTGCCTGGATGCTCGTATTACGATGGCAGATTAAGTGTGAGTAACTCTGGGGACACAGCCATTTTAGATTAGTTGTGTCCGAATCAAAAACGATAAAAGTTGTTTTCTCAAATGTGAATAAAGTAGGTAAGCCGTGCACATGGCCTGCCATGGTCGTGAATCAGCAAACCTGTACAAAAGCATCGGTTTACCAATGGCCTGTTGGCATGCCTGTCAAAAGTGAGCCATTGTTTAGAAACTATGATCCATATGTTCAGTGATGGCTGCTTGAACACATGCTGTGATGTGAATTCAGCTTTTGGTTTCTTTAACCTGACCTCCGAAATTGAGTTAGAGATATTGGACAGTCAGTCTTTTTTTGGTTCGTGTCATCAAAAGATGATTTGACGTGAGATATTAACTTGAGTTGACATTTTATTAGCTCACTTGATAAACTCAGAACTATAAAAAGTAGTTGCTCTTTTAGGGGCTTCAGGAACAGGGTTGCCTTTGGAAAGAAATGCCGTCTGATTGGGTGTAATTCTATCAGGTCTGTCTGTCAAAACATGTGCAATAGATATGGAAAGATGTGCAGGCCATTTAAACCTTTTTAAACATGCGAGGTTCCTTACATGAAGCACATCAGACATGGCAAACAGAAGCTCAAACATGCGTGATCATCATTGGTTCCTGCATGTCAAGAAAGTTTGAGCTTCTGTTTACTGTATTTGATGTGCTTTATGAATGTGCGTTTATCGATGTTCATATGTGAATAAAATGATAGTTATATAAACTGATCGATCTAGTGCTGGGCAATTAATCGTGATTAATCGCATGCAAAATAAAGCTTTGTGTTTACATATGCGTGTGTACTGTGTATATTATTTTGTATATATAAATACACAAACATGGATGTATATATTTAAGATTTTTTTTTTTATATATAAAATAATTATATATATAATATAAATTATGTATATATTTATATACAGTATATACATGCAAATATCTCTTAAATATATACATGCATATGTGTGTATTTATATATATATATATATATATATATACACAGTACACACACATATGTAAACACAAAGCTTTATTTTGCATGCGATTAATCACGATTAATTCCCCAGCACTAGAATAAACTGATAGTTATATAAACTGATCGTGTCTCTTCTGAAGACTTGGATTGAACCACTTGATTAATGTGGATTACTTTATCATATAGTCTTTGTTTACTTTTTAAAGCTAGACTTTGAATGGATAGACAAAAAAATGATGAGAGGATATTAAAAATATCATTATTCAATGAAAGTCTTAAAACAACATGAGGGAGAGTAAATGATGACAGTATTTGTATTGTTGGGTGCCAGGAATGTTGCCATATCCATAGTTTAACTGATTTAGAGCATAAGTGTGTGTGTTGTAGTGTTTGTCAGGCCAGTGTCCTCATCCTCCACAGCCGGTTCTCTGTGTTCAGGGATGAAGGATTGGTTTCAGGTTGGACTGGAAAGGGCATCTGTGAACTCCTGAAGCGACCCCATGCCGAGGCCTGTCACATGAAGCTAGTTGAACAAACTCTGAGTTTCACAGTCGGGTTAGAGTTGACAAAACCATACAAATCCAACCGGGTTTAGATCAGATTAAACATGCTCACGAAGCTCGGTATAAACACTCTCAGGTTTGATCCAGAGGTCGTGATTAACTCTGAAGTGCGTGCAGCTGAAGGAGTGACATCATCAGTGACCAGCCAATCACAGGGAACATGGAGAGCGTCGGTTTGATTCACTTCTCTTCTCAAGATTAGAGATCATTATGAAACATATCGTGAAATTAAACGCATTTACAAGGCAGGAATACACACCGCTGCTGCAGTGAGAGTTTGAGGAGCAGCTAAAAGACAATATCTGACTATATCAATGCATGATGTGAATCAAAGTAATAGGCCTTATCATTTATATAGTTTCATAAAGAGCTCAGAAGAAACAGGTACGCTTAATCTGTCTAAAAGCTTATATTAAAGCTTTTATTTATATATGTTTATATTAATTTAAAAGCAAAGGGTAAGATTAGTTTAATTATGTGAATATGTTAAATGAATAATACATGATTACAATTCATTAATATCATAAATAATTAGCAGCAAAAGATGGGCAATGTTCTCTCTAACAGTTTATCCACTCTAAGCTGCTGTAATTGGAGCGAGGGACACAGGGGGCGGGGCTTTATTGCATCAGACACATGTCACTTTACTCACAGCTGATTGGTCCAGCTTGGGTTTGCGGATAACCTGTTCCGGAGCAGGTTAGCCGTGTAGCGTAAGTTACCATGGTCATTAAACCTGCTAAAAACCAATCCACCTTCTTGAGCCTGAAAAACCAGAGTTTGCTCAAACTAATCTCAAACTTATCTGGGGATCAGCTGAAACAGCTTCATGCAACAGGCATCGGGCGTTGTGTTTTACAGCTGAGAGACCTGATACGATGACCCCTGTTCTCCAAAACCTGTTCAGCACCTCGTCAGGCGCTGTAATGAGTGTAGCTGAAGTGAAGCTGAAGTTCTGCTTTCTTCCTAACATCATCTTCTTCTTCCAACTCTCGGGGAAACAGTAACACTTGGTTTCTGCTCAAGCCAGTGGCAGGATCTGTTCTGCTTTTCTCCATCTTCATCTGTCTTTAGTGTGTAATGTTGCTGTTTGAGAGTGAAAAAGTTCTTCTCTATATCAGTGTCAGTGTTTCTGAACTCCTGAAACGCCTCCATTGTAGTCTTGAGTTTCTTCCGGGAACGAACACGTCACAATATTCCTCATTATAATAATTAATGCGCAGAATAAAGGGGCGGGGCCTGGTTGAGTTAGTTAGTAGTGTGTTAAACTGGTGGTTATGGTAAGGGGCGGGACATTTCCCAAACACACTCGAAGCTCTCGACCAATCACAACACACTGCTCCAGCCGACCAATCAGAGCACAGTGTGCTTTTCAGAAGGAGGGGCTTCATAGAGACAGGAAGTAAACAGAGCGTTACTGACAGACTGGGAAGAGAGGAGCCGCAACAATGGAGGATATGAGGAGAATAATCAACATTCAAGCAGGAAAACCTGTTCTAGAAGAGCCTGAATACAGGACTTTTAGAAAGGGCATAATAGATTTACTTAATTAAATCTTTATGGATCTCATTTGCTGCTTTAAAAAAACAAAACAAGTTGTACAACAAATTCAGTACATTTGAGAACTATGTTGAACATAAACACTGGGTTTGTTTCTCATTTACCATAATCTAATGTAATCTTGTACAAAGCGCCTGTCTTCTGTATATTTGAGCTGTTTTCTGTATTAATAGACACTTGCTGCTCCGTACAAAGTCCGAGCCGGAGAACGTCACGGATTCTTTCCATGATGACCTCTAAAAACAAAGCTGACATTTATGCCAGAAGAGCTTTTTTTTTTAGCAATTATTTAGTACATATTCAGTCCCCTCTCCTCCACTGACCAGATCGTAAGTCTTGTGACGTAAATAAACCTGCGCATATTCGCATATAAAACATAAGCATATACAACTATACATGAATCCGATTGAGAAAATAGTCTGATTCAAGCGTTTACACGCTTTCATGGTTTTTCATGTTTTGTAGTATTTCCCCTGCTTTAGCTCTAATTCAACAGGCGCTTTTCATGTCTAATGCAAAAACATTAATGTATGATGGCAATTGGTATCTTTTGTTGAGTGTTTGTGTCTTTTAGAAGCCGACTTTTCTGACGGTGTACGCAGACACCATGTTTTGCATAAGTGATGCAATAGCTTCGGTTATTTCCTTGAGCATTTGAGCTCCTCTCATAAGGATGACGCTCTCAAATACCCGAATGATCAATATTTGTTCAGTTGAGTCAGGTTGGCTTCGAGGTGTGCTTGTGTTTGTTGTTTTGAGGGACTTGGTCGACTCTCATGCATTGGTCATGTAGGTTTTTATGGCGCTGTCTGAAATGTTTGTAGCATTGCACACACACAGTTTCGTTGTAATAATCATTTGACAGGTCTTGGAAACGTCTTGCCCATAGTGTCCCAAACTACTGATGGACAGTTTCTTTTTGACATGAAGTCATATTCATATAGTGTCCTCTCATTTGCCTCCCAATTATTTCCATTATTTCACGATTTCTAGTATTTGTACAGGCTTTATTTCTGTGTTGTAATAATTAGCAATTCGTTAAGCATAATTAAGCTGTATTTCAGCCACCTCTTACCAAAGCTCACCAAGAGAAACCTTTACAGTGTGCGCAGAAATACACGAAGACTTTAAATAGTTTTATTGACTGACGAATGCTGTGCTGCAATGGATGGTGTAGAGATGATGGGTTTCTGGATGGTTGGCGGATGTCCTCCATGTTCCAACATTTGGGCTGGGATATTGAAAAATGACTTCTGCAAGAAATGTGGACTTTCTGCTATGGTATAAAAAGAAATAAAAGGATTCTCATTCAGGACAATGCACTATCCCATGCTGCAAAAAAAAAACACCACAGCAATAAAACTGTTTGACAATGTATTTCTACACCCACTGCAATATTATGTTAATATATTGTTTTTAATAGGTTTAGGTTTAGTTAACGATAATAACCCTGCACCAAATTCATCCCAAGAACAGAGTGCAAGATCCTTTACAAAGTCTCAAAGAACTCCCGACTCGATCAGATCAATTATAAAATCAAACTCTGCCGTGCTGACTGGTAAAACACTGAAGTACAGCACGCTATTGGCACTCTCATAACCCTCGACGTGCATTTCTCAGTTATCTGATAACAGTGTTTCCCTGTAAATGCACTGTAATTATATGCACAGCGTTAAACTCCCAGTGGATCTTGGCACATCCCTAAGGAGAAGCAGGTTTACTGGGAGTCTCTGCTCCACTGAAGAGAATGAACAGTTTCACATTGGGTATAAAAGAAGCTCATACCAGCTGTGAGGAATGATAATGCTCCAGAACCTGCGGAATGATCGGCTTTGCAATGTTTAGGAGGAAAGGAGGAATGTGTTAATAGAGGATAGAAAAAAAGATATGCACAAAAATAACTTGATTCAGTCATGGACACGGTTGACACATGTTATCTCTACTCAAATCCTTCATGTAGGATGAACTTGATTGAATCGAGTTATTTGGACCTAAATCTAGCTTTTCTTTACTCATGTTCAGTGTTGGTCAGCAGAAGATGGTACTGGTTACATCCATGCTGTTCCCAAAGTAGTTGCTTTTATTTGATTAAATCCTCGAGCCAAACACACACTCGACACACTTCACCACACTGAAAATCCTCCAAAAACACCAACATAACAGAAACTCTTGTAAAACACATCATAGAGCAACAAGTCTCTCCATTTTCTCATCTTGCTAAAGATTCATATAATAACACTTTACTTCAACATTTGCTCTCCCTATCCAGCCCCATACAAAGCATGATGGGAAATGGAAATCCTGTTTTCTATATTTGATTGAGGTACTTGATACACACACACACACACACACACACACACACACACTCACCATGAAAACCGTTATCATTTCAAGTCAGTTTAACATGATGCAGTCGTGTTTGAAAGAGAACCCTGATAAAGGTGTTACATCAAAATGAGTTATTGGCATAAATGAACGATGTATTGATCTATCTTCTGGCGTGTGAAAGAGAGATTCCCTCGGACTGAGGCGGGCTGGTGGGAAAAGTCCCTGAAAATAGTGCATGTTCTTTTTCTGGGATCTCCACCGGGAGAAACCTCAGTGATTTCTAATTTCCTCTGAGGCCCGAGGGCTTCGGCTTTAATGAGATGAGGTGATGAACAGGAGAACATCACTGGGAGAAGCAGAGCTGGAGGAACTCTCTCACTGGTTTGGGTTTTGACTGGTTTTTGATCTGGAGTTTGGCTCTAATGTTGCGTTCTGATGACGAGTGCAGGATCAGGCCTGAAGGGTTCGGATTCATTGATAAGAGAGTGAATAGGATACAACTGAGTGCCTGAACCAGTTCTCTTGATGCATGAAACTGCTAGAATAGTTTCTTATGAAGCTGATATACTGGTAGAGCTTCTTTAACTCGCTGTCTTCATCAATGTAGGATAAAATACTGCTCTAAATAAAACAATCCTGTTTAATGAAAATAATCATTTTATTCTGTATAACAACTTTCAAGCCATCCATAAGTCAAGGCCGATGAATGATCGTGAAATCAAGTATATTAAATGTAAAAAGTTCTTTGAATGATAGAAGTGAAGATGCTGTCAGTGATTTCCTATTGGATTGGCAGCTTTTGATTAAATTACTTCTAGAGTGTATTAGATTATCAACTTCAGGCAGCAGAGGACACTTGAGGGCTAATCCTGACATTATGCTTTTACTGAGTGAGTGTGTGAGTGAGTGTGTTTGAGTGAGTGAGTGTGTTTGAGTGAGTGAGTGTGTTTGAGTGAGTGAGTGTGTTTGAGTGAGTGTGTTTGAGTGAGTGAGTGAGTGAGTGAGTGAGTGAGTGTGTTTGAGTGAGTGAGTGTGTTTGAGTGAGTGAGTGAGTGTGTGTGTTTGAGTGAGTGAGTGAGTGAGTGTGTTTGAGTGAGTGAGTGAGTGAGTGAGTGTGTGTGTTTGAGTGAGTGAGTGAGTGAGTGAGTGAGTGTGTTTGAGTGAGTGAGTGAGTGAGTGAGTGAGGGTGTTTGAGTGAGTGAGTGTGTTTGAGTGAGTGAGTGAGTGAGTGAGTGAGTGAGTGTGAGTGAGGGAGTTTGAGTGAGTGAGTGTGAGTGAGTGTGAGTGAGGGAGTTTGAGTGAGTGTGTTTGAGTGAGTGAGTGAGTTTGACTGAGTGAGTGTGTTTGAGTGAGTGTGAGTGAGTGAGTGAGTGAGTGAGTGAGTGAGTGAGTGAGTGAGTGAGTGAGTGAGTGAGTGAGTGAGTGAGTGTGAGTGAGGGAGTTTGAGTGAGTGTGTTTGAGTGAGTGAGTGTGTTTGAGTGAGTGAGTGTGTTTGAGTGAGTGAGTGTGTTTGAGTGAGTGAGTGAGTGTGTGTGTGTGTGTGTTTGAGTGAGTGAGTGTGTTTGAGTGAGTGAGTGTGTGTGAGTGAGTGAGTGAGTGAGTGTGAGTGAGGGAGTTTGAGTGTGTGTGTGTGTGTGTGAGTGAGTGTGTTTGAGTGAGTGAGTGAGTTTGAGTGAGTGAGTGTGTGTGAGTGAGTGTGTTTGATTGAGTGAGTGAGTTTGAGTGAGTGGGTGAGTGTGTTTGAGTGTGTGTGAGTGAGTGTGTGAGTGAGTGTGTGTGTGAGTGAGTGTGTGAGTGAGTGTGTGAGTGAGTGTGTGAGTGAGTGTGTGAGTGAGTGTGTGAGTGAGTGTGTGTGTGTGTGAGTGAGTGTGTGAGTGAGTGTGTTTGAGTGAGTGAGTGTGTGAGTGAGTGTGTTTGATTTAGTGAGTGTGAGCGAGCGAGTGAGTGTGAGTGTGAACTCCAACTGGTCAAAATCTGCAGATGGACTCTCAGCAACTAGCGCTGACTGCAAAAATCAGGGCAAAAGTCATGGTGTATTACAGCCTTAAGCTGCAAAAACAACTCATGCTAAACTTACATGACCTTACACATCTACACACCTACACATCTGCACATCTACACATCTGCACATCTACACATCTACACATCTACACTTCTGCACATCTACACATCTACACACCTACACATCTGCACATCTGCACATCTACACATCTACACATCTACACATCTACACATCTACACATCTACACATCTACACATCTACACATCTGCACATCTACACATCTACACTTCTGCACATCTACACATCTACACACCTACACATCTGCACATCTGCACATCTACACATCTACACATCTACACATCTACACATCTGCACATCTACACATCTACACATCTGCACATCTACACATCTACACTTCTGCACATCTACACATCTACACACCGGTAATGCCTGCTGGGTGAGTCTCCTCCATCAAAGTGGAGTGGAAGTGCCTGTGTCATGGATATTAACTGCACGTCAGTCAACTAGAAATAATAGTCACATGTTTAGTTGGCTGTAATTTATTGGCCTAAATATGACAATCTAAGATACAGATAACATTTAAAAAGCACATTTATTGGCCGATGTGATATATTGTGCATCCATATTCCTAGTGTACAGTCAAACCAAAAATGATTCACACACCAGATATAATTTGTGATATTGTTTCACTGGTGTGTGCAGGACACTAGTTCATTTATGTACCGTAAGTGAGGAGAGCAAAATAAAGTAAACTGTGACATATTATACACAATAATTCTTCATACAGTGACTACCAGTAACATTTATAGAAATTTGGGACCAAAAATGATTCGGACACTTTGACCTGATCATGTTTTCTTCAGTGTTTTGTCTTTAATAACTAATGATCTTTTTACACACAGACTGAACACAATGAAGCATTGCTTGGTCACTGGTTGAGCTAAACTGGTATTATCTAATTGTGTAGTTAAATTTAACAGCTGACAGATATTCAACATAATTCATGTGTGAGACAGTCTAACAGAAGATGGACAAAACCAGTCAAATATCAACTGAGTTCTGCTCATATTTCATTACCATTTTCTGGCGAATAAACCGTGATAATGTGAGAAATGTTGAAGGTGTCTGAATAAATGTTGGTTTGAGTGTATATGGCAAATAGTAAATTAAGCCTAAAACTTTACTTTGGAAATTGCTGAAATATCAAAATTACTCATTTAATACAGTATAGCAAACTAGATTGAAACAGTTTCTGAAGAAAATGTGAATAATGCTGGGTTGGAATTGTGTTGAAGGTCTGAACTATTATGACACAGGCATATTGTACTGACGATGTCATAGACACTGCGGCGTCATATAAGCAAATATGCCTTGATAGCTTAATCATTACCCATCGAGTTACGTGTTTATATCTGCAGTCCGCCTGTACTTCCTACATGCAGTGTAATTGATTATTTATTTAGAGTCTGGGATTTCCCTCCTCGTTGAAAGTGTGTGTGAGCAGCCGACATCAGATCAGCACAACTTATGAAGTGCAAATTTCAAAGTGTTCATTCTGAATAGTGTTAATGTTTCCGTCCAAAGTTGTGAATTAATTTATGCGCAAAGTTAGTATATGGCGTAAAACATTTGCAAATAAAGCATCGTTTCCATCCCATGTGTTCAAGAGAACAAAACCGTGACTTCCTGGGAAATTGGTGTAAATTTATCAGTAATAAACTGTAACTTTTCTCCATCATAAACGAGTGTGTCTCAGAGCGTCAGACGAATGGTTGGGATGCTGGTGTTCGGGAACACACTCGTGTGAAACGCTTCTGGAGGGAATTAAACCAAATCATTCTGATCACACACTTCGACTCCGGCGTTTCAGAAACACCAAACCAACATTTGAGATGCTGCGACGCCATTGGTCCACTGGTTAGTCCAGTTATCCAATCACAGCCTCTGATGAGGCAAAGTCACGTGAGGTTTTTGTTGCACATCGAGGAATTTATTCGAGAAACACGTCTCCATCGTAGTTTATGCGCATATATTATCAGATAAAAAAATGAATCCGTCTCAAGTGAGCACATTCGTTTTTTATGAGCATGTTTTGTATTTTTGCATTACCGTCCAGCGTTTTTATGCAATATCCCAAAATGCGCATAAAAATAGGTGGATGGAAACATAGCTATAGTTGCGCTCATAACATGCCACATTTTGGTCCAAATATAAGGCACAAATACATGTTTCTTTCACGAATAAGGCAATCCCAGATTGAGCTACACCAAAAAGTTATTCAAGATCTTGGAAAACGCTGAAATGATGCTGCGATGCCATTGGTCCGCTGGTTAGTCCAGTTATCCAATCACTTACAATTCCATCGTAGTTTATGTGCAAGTCTTCTCATCAGATACACAAATATCTGCCTCAATTGTGCTTTTTATGCACTTTTTTAAATTTTATTTAATGCGCCTCTTGGTGTTTCCATACTGCGTTTTTTTTTTGGTTTTTTTACCCCAAAATCAACGTAAAAATAGGTGGCTATTTAGTAGTAGTAGAGAAACCTAAACTTACTGTAGTTGTTACACATAACAGGCATTAAAAAAATGTGCAGATGAAAGATGATCAAATGACGTTGTGTATTGTTCATCATCACAGATTTTTAAAGCACATTAATTGCCATCTGAGCCTCTGATAAACCAGCTGTCCTGTTGTTTTTGAGCTAGTGATGGACATGGAAACCTGAGCTCCAGTTTCTGCAGAGACCCGTTCACACACATGCGTCCCGTCCTGTCGTGTCCTGTCCACCCACACACACACTTTATTTACCCAGCTGTTGAGATCAACTCACTGATCCTTTGGTTGGATCCACATCCGTTGGTGTGACTTGATCTTTTAGTCTGAAACGCAACATGCATATTCACAGATTTCTATTCAGACATATGAGCTGGACTCAAACTGACCGTAAAGAAATAAACTGACAGTGTATGGAAAACAAAATGTGTCTTAAAATACCACTTTATCAGACCTATCAAAAAGTTGGATTCGATTTTTCTTATGCCATAGTGTAGTCTAAAGAGGGAATTGACAGTTCTGGAATGTGGAAATGGTCTGTAATCTAGGTATTGGTCTGTAATAGGTATTTTAGTTTTGTACCCCATGCGTTTGTGTGTTTGCTGAAGACATATTTTTCTGCTGCTGTACTTTTAGTAGTACATGGAGAGACAGCGATGCTCCCTCAAAGAACTACCATGTTATCCTCATTTAGGAATGATAACTATTTTGATAATTGCTTTTGTTGATGATTCTCTTTTTTATTTGAGGTTTTTTTCTACAGACTGTATTTCTGACAAATCTGTGAATAGAATCTACTCTAGTTGACTATGATTTATTTGCATGTTTACAGTTATTAATCCCCCTAAATACAATGTATGGTTTGTCATTGTTCTCATTGCACTATGACAGTAACACATCTTCACAGGCTAAAAACAATCAGCCCTTTTTGCCTCTAACACCAGCAAAGACAATTCCCCCTTTCTCTCTCTCTCTTCCTTCCTTTCTCTCTCTCTCTCTCTCTCTCTCTCTCTCTCTCTCTCTCTCTCTCTCTCTCTCTCTCTCTCTCTCTCTCTCTCTCTCTCTCTCTCTCTCTCTCTCTCTCTCTCTCTCTCTCTCTCTCTCTCTCTCTCTCTCTCTCTCCTCTCTCTCTCTCTCTCTCTCTCATTACTCTTTCTCTGTCTTTCTCTCTTGAAGACAGAACTATGGATAACAAGAGAGCACATTCCCAATCCCACATGCAGTGCAACAAGCCAAGGCCCTGAATGATCCCCTTATCTTAAGGCCGGGACACACCAAGCTGACGAACGGGCAACATCTGGAACGGGCACATTTCAGTGTGTTTAACACCGTTGGCTCTAGTCGGCTTTCATCAGCGCTAGTTCTTTGGCGTTGGTTTGGTGTGTCCCCACCTTTAGTCTTATAACTTAAAAAAAAAGTTTTTTTTTATGAGGAAATTGTATGTTCCCTTCCTGTGTAACCTCTCCTCCCGTGTGTGTGTGTGTGTTTGTCATCACATTACTGTATGCAAATATTATCGTGATACTTGAGCACGATACGATATTATCGTGATACTTGAGCCACGGTACGATATTATCGTGATACTTGAGCCACGGTACGATATTATCGTGATACTTGAGCCGGTACGATATTATCGTGATACTTGAGCCACGGTACGATATTATCGTGATACTTGAGGCACGGTACGATATTATCGTGATACTTGAGCCACGGCACGATATTATCGTGATACTTGAGCACGGTACGATATTATCGTTATACTTGAGCCACGGTGCGATATTATCGTGATACTTGAGCCACGATACGATATTATCGTGATACTTGAGCCACGGTACGATATTATCGTGATACTTGAGCCACGATACGATATTATCATGATACTTGAGCACGGTACGATATTATCGTGATACTTGAGCCACGGTACGATATTAGCGTGATACTTGAGCCACGATACGATATTATCGTGATACTTGAGCACGGTACGATATTATCGTTATACTTGAGCCACGGTACGATATTATCGTTATACTTGAGCCACGGTACGATATTATCGTTATACTTGAGCCACGGTACGATATTATCGTGATACTTGAGCCACGGTATGATATTATCGTGATACTTGAGCCACGGTACGATATTATCATGATACTTAAGCCACGATAACAATGTCATTACTATTTTAAACATTTTGTGATATGCTGAGTATTGCAGGAACATATTGCAGTATATTGATGCAAATGTCCCCAAAAGAAATCTTTGTCCGCATATATTTTTATCTAATAAGATCAAGTTCTCATTTCACATCTTCACATCTTCACATCATCTCCTTCATTCCTTCTATGTACATTATTTTCCTTCCTCATATTTTAAACGTATAATTAGAAATGAATCAGATTAATTCGATTCACAGCGTTTCATATTTTTAAACATGTAAATGTATTCTAGCAGACCTTGAAATGAGCATATGGCACTTTAATTGCTGTTTTCTCACCACTGTCATTTTTAGATGGAAATTTAATGCAGTGTGTGATCACAACTTTCAATGTGACCGCAAACGATATGATGTTGTGTATTTACTAAAGACTCTTTAGCCTAATAAACCACACCTAAAGCATCATTTTAAACTGTTTTAAAGGTAGAAACAGGGTCATAATCGCCATTAGTTAAACGCTTCAAATGATGCCACACAGTCTCCACTACCGGCACTATGGACTTTAAAGAGGATCTGTTCTGCTTTTCTCCATCTTCATCTGTCTTTAGTGTGTAATGTTGCTGTTTGAGAGTGAAAAAGTTCTTCTCTATATCAGTGTCAGTGTTTCTGAACTCCTGAAACGCCTCCATTGTAGTCTTGAGTTTCTTCCGGGAACGAACACGTCACAATATTCCTCATTATAATAATTAATACGCAGAATAAAGGGGCGGGGCCTGGTTTAGTTAGTTAGTAGTGTGTTAAACTGGTGGTTATGGTAAGGGGTGGGACATTTCCCAAACACACTCGAAGCGCTCGACCAATCACAACACACTTCACCAGCCGACCAATCAGAGCACAGTGTGCTTTTCAGAAGGAGGGGCTTCATAGAGACAGGAAGTAAACAGAGCGTTACTGACAGACTGGGAAGAGAGGAGCTGCAACAATGGAGAATATGAGGAGAATAATCAACATTCAAGCAGGAAAACCTGTTCTAGTAGAGCCTGAACACAAACAAAAAAAGAGTGTGCACACTTCTGTTCCTAGCACAGCTTCTGAGGTGCAAAAATGCGAAAGTTTATAATCAAGCTGTAATGTGTGTAATAGTTGGAAAACACCCTGGTTTACATAACATTCACATAATGCCAAACATCTTGTTACAGTTTCACAGATAATTAACAACACCACAGGAGTTTATATTATATATAAACATAAACACTATAAATACACAGACAATTAAAGGTCTTTCATATGAAATGGTCTTAGATTTTATTATATTATATTATATTATATTATATTATATTATATTATATTATATTATATTATATTATATTATATTGACCAAGATTAAAGTTGAATAAAAAGAGAAATATTGTGTGATAAGTAATCAACAGTACAAATGTTATGATCAAGACAGGTCTATAGTTCTGCATTTCGGTTATCAGACATAAAAACAGATTATTGGGATTGGTTTTTAAAAAATCAATTTGTTGATCTCTCAATAATACGCATCTATGACTATATGTGATTCGTCTGTTCTTAAAGGGGTTTTTAATAAAAATGAATGTATGTTGTTTATTATGGCAATGGTTAGTATGTATCTAAATCTATAAATAGTATATTTCTTCCTCATACTGTGATCAGTATCCACATCAGATTGCGAACGTTTGTTTTTGTGAGTTTTGAGCTGAGAAATGAGTTTTAAATGTCTTATCAGTGTCTGTTCGGGAAACTCAGATAACCTCTGACCTTCACCGCTCCTCGAGTCTCAGTCGGCCCTCTTTAAACCAGAGGAAACCGGTGGGTCAAAAGCCCTGCGACGTCGGTTTATTAACTTCTTTATTAAGTTTACATGTACAAAATACCTTAAATATCCAGTTGCAGGACATATTTGTGCCAGAACCCCTGGAGCGTCGACCATTCCTACAGCCTGAAATGTTAAGTCATTCTCGTACTACATCTGAGAGTCGCTGCCGTTCATTTCACTGTCTGTGCGTCTCACTTCCTCTGTCTCTCATTATGTGTCTCTCATGTGGTTCTTCCCTCTGAATCATAAACTCATAAAGCATCGGCGCGAGGGCTGCCTGTGTTTCTGCGAGGTGGCTCTCACACCCGTCTGTTGCCAGGCAGAAACTATGCGGCAATCTCTGTCATTTCCTCACTGGCGCTCGATGTGTTCTGCGTATCTTCCCTTTCCCCGATTCATTTATCTGTGTGTGAGAAACACCGAGGATAGCCTGCTGCCGAGTATACTAGCCTACATATACTTACATTATTATAACATCATCTCAATCTCTGACTCTGTGATGATCCTTCATCCTTCAGCCTCTCTCTGTTCTCAAACACACATCTGTTTGAAGAGTTAGGCTGTTTTGTGAGGTTATATTTGTTTTGTAGTGTAAAGCAGCTCTTATTACTTCCCTTTATTCTTACCATGGCACCTATACTGTAAAAAAAATATTTTTATATTACACTCTAACCTTAATTCACTGTTTATCCAATTGAAATGACAGAAGTAAAACTCAAAAAAGCCCATGCTAAAAAGAGACAAAAGTATAATGAGTTGAGATTAAATTTTGCAGGGTAGTTTCTGTCAAAATATCATCATGAATGCAGTTACATGCGTATTTACTACTGTAAAACCATAATCAGGACTTTCCACTAATATGGTCAAAAAAACAAAACAAACTGTTGGTTCATTTTCTTACAATACCTGTTGAAACAAAGACGACTTGTTATGGCATCCTTTTATGACCAAAAGAGCCGATTTGATACTTTTTTCTTTTTTTTTTTACTTTGCAAATACACTGTCCGTTCTCAACCAGTATACCATAGTTACCATAGTTACCATAGTTACAAATTTAGGCACCAATGTGACTGTAGGTGTACGTTTCAGAAAATAACTGTTTTAGATATAGGGTTATGCAGGCACTCCAGAAGTAAACACAGTTAAACAGACATGAATGAATAAATAAAAAAATAATAATAATAATGAGCACTGATAATCATTTAAAATAAACTCTACAATAAAATAAAAATAATGATAAATAATTGCCAATTTTGAAAATTGATGAGCAAATTTTCACCACTTTTCAACCACTTTTGTGACCTGGATCAAACAATTAGTTGAAACCCAGCAGGCATTTCACCGTTTATTGATGGGTGAATCAAAGTCCTGGATAAAGGTTGAATCACCGTTGAGTTTTATTTCATTTTTACAAATAGAATACCTTTTAATATTAACATATTTACACAGATCTTGTTAAAAAGAGATTTACTAACCTTCTTTTGGCTTTAAAACACTATACTGTCAGGATTTTCTAAAGATGTCAATCAGTTCAGTCAACACTACAGTTTATGTAAACATAATAAACAGAATGAAAGGATCATCATTCACGATAATGCTACTTTTTGGGTGACAATTTTATGTAATGTCCACTTTTTTTGTAACTTTTGTTTTTTATTAGTTTAAAGTATGAGATAAAGAAGATAATTACCATGTAAACAGAAAAAGGAGAGAAAATAATATACATATAGCATATAATACACACACACACACACACACACACACACACGGACACACGCAAATATACATACTTATCAACGTTGAAAACAGTTTTTGCTGCATAACATTTTTTTCAGGATTCTTTGGTGAATAGTTCAATGAACAGCATTTATTAAAGCATTTTATTACATAGAAATCTTTTGTAACAATGTAAATGTTTTCACTGTCACAATTTAATGCGTCCTTGATGAATAAAAGTATTGATTCCTCTCTTTTCTCTCTCTTTTCTCTCTCTTTTCTCTCTTACCACAAATGTTTGAATGGCATCATTGTTTCGACACAAACATGAAGCAGCACAACTGTTTTCAACACTGATAATAATCATAAATGTTTTATGATCATCAAATCATCATATTAGAGTGATTTGTGAAGGATCATGTGACACTGAAGACTGGAGTAATGATGCTGAGAATTCAGCTTTGATCACAGGAATAAATTACACTGCACTATATATTCACATACAAAACAGCTGATTTACAGTACAAAAATATTTCACTGTTTTTTTGATCAAATAAATGCAGCCTTAGGAGCGCAGAAGAGACTTATATCAAAAATATTAAAACATTTGCAATATTTCCAAATGTTTGACAGGTTTTAAATGGTGGAAGGTCGGGGTCACCAAGTTTTTGGGAACTGAATATTGAATCTTTTTGCTAATGGAAAAAAGTTTAAATATTTTGTTACCAATGATTTGAGTAGCAGATTTCGTCAAAATTATGACTAGGTATTTTTCATGCAGTGGCAATTTTTTGACAAAATAGTTTATAGTTATATATGAAAATGTTTTGTTAGAAATTACCATGGTGAAAATTTAGTTTTAAAACTTTAAATCAAGCATTTTAATCCACAGTATTATTAAAGTAAATTATACTTCTGTCTGAATGCAATCCAACAACAACAACAACAACAAAATTCAGTTTCAACAAATGCCCTGTTCTGTATGACGTGTTCGCGTGTCGTTTAGATGAAAACAGAGATGCGTGACTGTTCACGTCCTCAGAGAACTCGTAACTGCAACTTGTAAACTGGGAATTTTCTGACAGCTCCTCCTTGTACCACCTGACCTCTGCAGAGTCATTCAGGTGTTGATAGAGTTGCCATAGAAACGCTTCAGAGAAACAGGAGTGTAGCTAATCAGAAACCATGGAAACAAACTATGAACTAGAACTCAGTCATGACAAAGAAACCAAACAGAAGAAGACAATGACACTGTATGATAGTGCCAGTGAGTAATGTGTGTGAGTACGGTTTAATCCTGAAGCATGTGCCGGGCGTGGCTCAGTCGTCACACAATAGAGGAGAGTGCTTTCTCTTTGTGTGTGTGTGGAGCTGGAAACACACTCTGATTAAACACACTTCAGCTAGCGGAGCGAGTTTTGTTCCTCTAGAAAATGTGATATGAGTTTTGTCTCGCTGTACGCCTGCTTTGGAAACGTTTGTTCAGCATTATAGAGCATTTGTGCAACATATCAAAGTGCAAACCGTGCGGATTTGACTGGGTTTGGTGGGTTTTTTTTTTGCTTTTGGTAGTCAGTGGTTTTCAGAAAAAAAAGGGGAAATGGTGTTAAAGGTTATTTTTTTTCCAACTGTTCTGTGAGTGTTAATGTGATTTGTCTGTGTCGTTGTGCCAATGCTTTTCCTATCAAGGCCTCTAAAGGATCAAAGCTTCACTGATAAACCTGTCACACACAATCCATTCTGTCGTCTGACTGATAGTTCAGACTGTTTTAGCCTGTAAAATATATAATATTTATATAATTAAGTTAAAAAAATATATATATTGTGGTTCACGTGTCTTTGATATGATTTGAATGATTTTTCAAATGTAAGCAAGAATAACTTTGATTGTTAGTAATATTACTGGACTGAAGCAGCTTCATTTTAATCGATTATACAGACATCATTTATTAGAAAAATCATGAGTATCAAATATGATCAGGCTTTTGAGGAAGGTTTATTTGTTCATCTCTCAATCATCACTGTATTACATTGCATTATATGTTTTAAAATTACAGAGCTTTGATCATAAAACCAAGCATTCTGTTATATTGTTATAAATATCTAATTGATTTGCATTACAAGCATCAGACTTTCAACTTTTTGGCCTTATAAATATCAGCATCTGCACCAAATTTGGTTGTTTTTTCCTCCTGGAGTTTGAGCCTCATAGTCTCACTATGTCATGCTATATGAGCCATATAATACAAAACATAAAACTTTTTTCATCTCACAATTATTATTGTTTTTTTTCTGGCTGTTATTTCATATGTCAGGCTTTACAGGGTTGATACAGATATTAAATACTACTTTTATGCATTTTAAAGGTGAGAGAAAAACAACAAACAAACAAATAAAAAGACTAGAGCCTGTAAACAACCACCGACAACCCTTAGCATCATGCTAGCAAACATAGTGGCCGCTATGTTGAAATCACATGACGTGCCAAATACTCACCTTATCTTGGTAACTCATTATCAAACACTTCCTGTTGGGTGACAAACACACCTGTGAATAGTTTTTTTTTAATGTTTGTCTTATGTGTGTTTGTGTAAGTATACCACCTATTCTTGCAAAAAAAAAAAAGTATTCTGAATTAAGTGATTAGACATTAAAAACAAAAACAAACAAACCAAAAAAATAAAATAAATTAGGGATGCATGATATATCAGCCACCGTATCGGTATTGGCCGATATATGATCATTTTGAATGTTATCGAAATTTGGCCAATATATCAAAGTCGATAAATAATGTATTATTTCCTCCAGCTGAGATACTTCAGATGAGTACTGTTCAACATGATGGGTTTGAATTGCTTGAAATAGGATTGGAATCACTTCAAAAAAGGAAAATACAGTTCAGTGCAACATGTGCAGCTTAAGTCTGTCATATCGGCTACATACAATTATTATGAGAACATTATAATCGTGTGTTTGGGACATGGCTTTTAATGCTGAGACTTTTGATTTTGTAATCAGGCTCTCGGCCAATTTATCGGCCAATTTATCGGTTATCGGCTTTCAAATATAAAGAGTTATCGGTTATCGGTATCGGCCAAAATGTTCATATCGGTGCATCCCTAAAAACAAAATGGTGGTTTAGAAAAACGAATTAGAGCCACCAAATTGTTAACAGTAATGGCACATTTTAATAATTATGTTTCTTTATATGGTGACAAAAAAGGTTGAAATGTTTTGAATAATAACTAATTTTTCTGTCCCAACAGTGGAATCTAGTGTGTGACTCCGCCTGGATCGTTCACATTGCCAAGTTTTCCCTGTTGGTGGGCTCCATCTTTGGATACTTGGTGTTGGGAGTTTTGGCAGATTGGTGAGTAGGCCTATGTCTAAAAATGTCTTACTTATATTTTTGAATCAAAACTGATTTTCTTTCAGATATTAATGCATTAAAGAGTAACTTCTCTTCATTATAACACTGTGCCATGATAGAGGTGGATTGAGTAACCAGAAGTAAAAGTAGAAGTAGAAGTACAATTATAATGTTTCTAGTTACTTCAGATGTCCAAAAACCATGTTAACATCATAATTGTTGTGGTATGTTAAGTGGTTTGTGTATTTAATAGTTTAATAGTCTTTTGTAAAATGTCGTACAGAGTTGTTTACTAGCTGCACAACCTACAGCCATATTTGAAAGATATATTTGATGGATTAATTTGATTTGATTTTAGAAAAAGGGAAACTTCTCCATGGCCTCAAATGGCCTCTCACAGTAATCCTTCCCTGTTGTGTCACACAGCCCGTTTTATTTACATCTGAGCGATATATGCAGCCAAACGTGAGGTGCTGACGCAAAGCACAGTGATTTACAGTCAACTGAACTGATTGCTCAGTGTTTATAAAGAGAGCTCTCTTTGCACTCCTTCTGTTTATAAACCATTCGTAAATTGAGTAAAAGTTTTATTTTTCTTGTTGTCAAGTACATACTGGATACTTTTGGGAGCGACAAAGATATTTAAATGCAGGACTGATTCCCAAATCGCAATGATAGACATAGTAATAACTATAAAAATGGATGGGGAAACATCTGATATGTCAAAATAGATCTAACATAAAAAAAAAATGATGTTCAAATATGAAAATAAAATAGCTAAATATTTCCAATATTTTATTGACATTTGTATATATTTTTTATTATTTTAATATAGCTGTGGTATTGAAACTGGTACTGAGAACTACTTGAGCTTCTGTTAAAGAGCTGATTTTATAGTCTCCTACATTTAGGATAAATACTTGATTGTTTCCAAATGTTTCTCATTTTAAAAGTGTGCAAGCGTATTTGCTGCATTTTCGTGACTTCAAGGTCACAGCCATTTTCATTGTGCTGGTAGACATACGGTACATCGTCCCACCGTCAGTGCCGTCAACATGGGACCAAATATTTTAACTACATAATATAATTACAATATAGTATATGATTTTTTCCCAAGCAATTGTAATTTGAAGAAGACAAATCAATAACTGCATAAGGCAATGTTTTTTGATAGAGAGGAAAAACAATCTGTTCACAATAAAAAAAGTAAATATAGCTGCAAGCAACAATTATCGGGGCCAAGCACAAAGAAGGAACGATAAGTTGTGCAAGCATCAGACTAACTGCAACAATGAGTAATCTAAGACATTTTAGAGGATTTTCATTATAATGGTTGAAAAATATTAAATAGAATCAGTAGGAATATGATTTAATTGTTTATTACTTTTGACCAATAGGTGGCGCTGTGGCCAAATTGATGTGGTGTGGTCAGAGTGAGGTGACAATGACACATGCAAAGTTTGGTGTCAATTTGCCAAAGCATTGCAGAGATAAAGCCTCAGAGTCATTTTGGCATCATGCCTCAACTTTGTTGATGTGTTAAATTATAGCGTTTTTGTCTATTGACACGAAATCCATTTTGCCGGTGCGGTCTGAAGACGATCTGACTCAAATTTGTTTAAAATTGGACCAATGGTCTAGGAGGAGTTCGAAAAAGTAGATAAAATATGTAAATTGCGGGCAGGAAGTTTGGCCGACTTTGGCAAAATTGGTTTATACAGTATGTTCTCTGCATGACCCAAGGAATCTATTAAGACTATTGTAAGTTTTATTACAATAGACAAAACTAATCAAAAGCTGTTAGCATTTTTTTAAATCCCATTATAATTTTTGGTCACAAGGTGGCGCTGTCTTAAAAGTTTGAGTACCTTGGTGCCGATGCCACATACAGAGTTTCTTAACGATACGTTAATGCGTTTATCAAACATAAACATACAGCATCTTATGACAAAATTCAAAATGGCCGATGCCCAAAATGGCCAGTATGGGAATATTGGGTACCATATGACTCGGCATGCTGCACCAAATCTAAAGAGGCCAGTTTTGTGATTTTGAGGCAAACCGTTTAGAAGTTATAAGCAAAAAACAGCCATTTTGCATATCTCCTGATCACTAGGTGGCACTGCACCGAAACTGTGCAGGTAACCTCTGATCATGGTTGTCATAACACACACACAAGTTTGGTCAGATTACGTTTAAGCGTTGTGGAGATATAGCCTCACGTTTATTTTGGCGTGCTTTTCGTTGAATTCGTTTGCTCATTATTCGAGAACCGTTTGACTAATCACCTTGAAATCCATAACTTTTTATCAGCATGGTCTGAAAATTATCTGAAAAGTTGGTTTTACAGAAAATTCTATATTTCATGACGGAAAAAGACGTCTTGAGCCAAGGAATCAGAATTTTTTTTCTAGCCCTTATGGTTCAAAAGTTATTAGCATAAACATGAGTGCAAATTTGGACAGTTAGTGGCGCTAGAGGGATTGAGTTTGAGACTCCAAAATTGCTGTGGTTAATGTTCAGACTGTCCTCTATCTGTGTGCCAAATCTCATTACTTGCATAGACTTAAATAGCAGAAGAAGTAGAGGAACGCTAATGATTACTATAGGAGGCTACACATCTTTGGTGCCTGGCCCCTAATGAAATTGAAAACATATCCTCAGAAAAGGCTTTGTCTTTGCATGAGTGTGGACTACAAGTTTCAGTTTTTCCATGTAGAGAGATTATGCTAATGTGCACATGAATAAAATGATAAATATTCACAGTTTAACAATTGCACAAGAGTAAGAAGTACCCACTTAAAGTGTGTTTTTATAAAGTATTGTTTAGCAAAACATTACTTAAGTAAATGTAATGAATTACTGCCCACTTCTGTGAGCAATAAAAGTCTTTTCCATATTAATTAGAGTTTCTAAGGACAGTAAGAACTGCAGAATTGCTTATGTCAGTTATTTGTTTAAAAAGTTTATATAAATCGTACTGTGTAGGCGATTACGCTTGATCTCTTTGACTTTACATTTAAAAAGTTTCCAAGCTCAAAAGTCACCAAATTGCCAATGACCAACACACAGTATAATCACACTAAACGATATTTATTACATTGCAAATCTCACCTGTTTATATCATAGCCACATGTAAAATATCCTATCGACCAGCTTTAAACTGCTCAAAGTGGACTAGAAGGCAATATTATAATACATCAACATTATGAATTTCACAGTCCTGCATTTAAATATGGTTGCCAATAGCACATCACCAGCGTGAATAAATCATTTTTGAGTGGCATGCCCCTAATGATTGCTTGCTTTTGTACAATAAACAAAGCTACCGTGCTGAATCACTTAATGTCATATGATATGATCTAATATAAATTCTGGTTCCTGAAGCAAAACCAGTTGAACCACTCGGTATACACCATTCAGCAAAATGGCTTTTTGATGAAATGCTTCATTTTGCCTTTTCTAACACTCAGGTTTGGAAGGCACCCGGTCCTGATCCTGTCCGTCTTCTTCATGTTAGTTTTCGGCATGACAGTGGCCTTCTCCGTCAACGTCCCGATGTTCAGCACCCTGCGCTTCTTCGAGGGGTTTTGCTTGGCAGGGATCACACTGTCCCTCTACGCGCTGAGTGAGTAACGCTCTCTGTAATTCAACACCGTCATGCTGCTCTTAGGTGATGATACACAGGGCAACTTTTTGAGCAATGTTGCTTGGGCACTTTCCCATTGAAAAATGGGCAATAAATTTCTATCTGGATCATTTAGATCGGTCGTGGGCCCTGTGTCTCATCTGGTTGCACGTTGACGCCAACATTGCCCAAAAAGTTGCCCTGTGTATCATCAGCTTTAGATTAAACTGCTTTATTAAGAGCTGGGCTTCAGACGACAACATCATTCTTCATTTATCTGCTGTATTCTTGTAGTAATCTCTTTCAAGCAAGAGGGCATTACTTGCATTGCTCACAACTGCAAAACAAATCCAAAATATATATACACATTCACATTAAATATACACAATAATACACATATTGCACTACATTATATGTGCATTGACATTAACAACAGATATGGATACAGTTGAAATTTGTAGAAACATTTAGCATTCATACACCTGTCATAGATATTGGCATTTGAAAACATTACAGTAGTTTTTAGCTTAACTCTGTTTCTTTATCTTTCTACTGTGACAAATACCCTGATAACTTCTCATAATGTGGGTCAATGTTTGGGAGCCACGGAAAAGCATCAGGGTGTTTAAGTGTACAAAACATTGGGCGTATGGATGGAGAAAGAGCTCCTGCTTTGTGGAAGTCACATGATCAGCCTCAGCTGATTGTATTGTGTGAAGATTTTCATTCCTTCATCAGAAACTCATTGTTGCTCTAGAGGAAAGGCAAAGGATGTTGTTTGCGAACTGGACTGTGATGGATTGAGATTATTAAATGTCAATAATGACTTGTGTTTGAAATACTATCTCTTCTTTGTTAGTATTAGTTAGTACTAAGTTATCAGTGAATTGTGTGTAAATATGTTGTTTGTTTGGCTGTTGGCCTTATAGATTTCTTTGTTCTAGACGGTTTTTACTCAATATATATGATTTGTGGCTCTCTCATAAAGGTCTTCCCATGAGACACAAAGGTCAATTAGGGGCTCTCTACTCTATTGCACTGTCTTCTCAGTTGGTTATATTCATTCAGATGGATTACGCGTAGAGTAAAGGTGACCTTCTGCATGCTTAACAGTGAAGACATGTTCTGATGAGTGATAATCCTCTTTAGATGAACTCTGTCGTTGCAGTAATAGGGTTTGAACCAATGCCTCACCTGACTGTCTGATGACTCTGTGTTGTAAAAGTGGGTACGGTGGCCTTTCAGTTTACTTGTCATAGTAATTTGCTCGACTCCATCTACCCTGAAAAGCACTCCCAAAAATAGACCCGGCCTGGACTATTGGCGTGCTTCAGACGTTTTAATGGGTGATAATGAATCATACAATAAAAAAGGGTATAGAAAAAAAAATTCACTCAGAAATTGCTATTAAATTTCACAAACAATTACAAAGAATCTGCGAGTAAAACATTGAATGAAAAGTCAAATTAAATAGTATGTTCTTATACTGCAAACTTCGAAAAGATCAGTTTTACAGTGTGCATAACAAGTGACCTGTGCAACACCACATAACTATTATTGTTATTTTGATATGCTGTTCTGGCACACAAAGGAATGCAATAACTTTAGGCATTCCATGTTTTTCATGCTACTTTTAAATATCCTATTTTTCATTACTTGCCCTTACGACATTCAACACTCAAATGACTTTTCTTCAAAGTAAAACATTCATGTTTGGCCTTTTCAGTACATCAGACAGGACCAGGGGCTGCCAAAGTCCAAAAATCACCATCAAATATCATAGCAGTTCTTCTGAAGTCATATGATAGCTTCATGTTATGAGCATACCCTAATTTGTCACTGATAATCACCTTCTGGCAGCGCTCGTATAATATTCTTATTTAAATGTGGGATGTGAAGGGGAGAGTTGCGGTTGCTATGTAAATTTCTTCCCTGCTAAGCCCAACCCTTGAGCCTGATGCCACTGGCAGGAGACAGGACAAGGTTGTGTAGATACAGATGAAAAACAGTCTGTGGTGAGTAGGCAGAGGACACAGCAGTTTCTCTCAACAACACTTGTTAATATGTGTTTAATGTGCAGAGTCGGCTATTTGCTATTACTGATGTCAGTCGTTTCAAGCATTTGGTGATTCCGATTATTGTCTTGATTTCTAAATTAGGGTATCAATACTAGAGATGCACCGATTGATCGGCTGGTGACCGGAATTGGCCGATTTTCACGTGATCGGCCATGACCGGCGACCGGCCGGTCAGTCTGACATATGCCGATTTTATGCCAGTCAAATGCACTCGGGCGCCGCATGATTAACCTTTTGAGAGGTACGGTCTCATATATGGAATTTTTTATTTCTGTGCCCCTGAGAGTAACGTTACTGTTCCACATTTAGAATGTTCAGTGACGTCGCATAACTGCCAGATTCAAACTGTGCTTTCGCGCGTTGGCTGGCGCTGAGCCAGAGTCGGACGCGTTCAGCGCTGTCATATATCACAAGCAGTGTTTACTCTATTCTTCTCAGTTCACCGGCCACTTTCTTGCATTTATTTCGGGAGAAACTGACGAATTCGCGTGCTGTAAATCCGACTGACAACATTGCGGCACCCATCATGTTATAGATCAAGATTATTTATAAAGGTTTTTAAACGACCAAACACACTCACTTACACGTATTTGAGAATCGGAATATCAGATAGGCTAGTTGATGACATGGTAAGCAAGTTTGTTATATTATAATATTTTGAATAAAAAAGGAAAAGCGAAATAAAAGCGACGCATCTGTCATACAGTATTATTGTGGCTGCGGTGTATCGCGTGACGCGTCCCCATGGAAACATTAAAGGGAACGTTTGCCTTGAAAAAACTCACTCTGGGGGTGGGGGTGTCAGTTTGAATATTTTAAACTTACGCGTGAAAGGGTTAAAGAAAAGATCGAAAATAAATATTTGTGTGTGCTGTAAAGTGGTTAGAAAATGTTTTAATCGGAATCGGCTAAAATCGGTATCGGCAGGTCAAACTCAATAAAAAATCGGAAATCGGAATCGGCCTAAAAAATTGTAATCGGTGCATCTCTAATCAATACCTTTGCAATGTTAAGTTAACTGTATTAATATTTGGAAACTTGTGACGTGCAAGCAGGGCAGGGTCATTTGATAATGTTGGCCAATATCAGTCTTATTTTCCTGACTTAATTTGCTGAAATCAAGCATAAACAGTGAAAGGTGAGCAATAGCCAATGGGATTACAGCATTCACATTAATCCCACCCACTGCCAAAGCAACCCGCTTGCAGAGGCTTCTGCTTGGTCTTAAAGGCTTTGTTTTTCTGCAAATGATTATGTTTGCAAATTGAACAATGACTTGTCAAAAAAAGAACAAAACAGGAACAGAACAGAACAGAGCAGAACTAGACTAGACAGGACTAGAGAGTCAATCTACATCTACAGAATACAAAAGGTCAGTACAAACCTGACTGAAACAAGACTAGGCTAGACGGACCAACTTAGGGAACGATTTACCAAGTAACCGAGAACAAGATGAGATTGTAAAGGAGAGAGAACAAAGACAGGTGGAAATAATTAAGGTCAGTGCAGCCATGAATCAACTTAACAAAGGAGACTGGGGTTCGTGTCTCGCCGGCGGTCGATCTGTCCTGGACAATAACATGTTCTGTGTTTTCACTCCACGGTCAAATAATGATGCATTGCTTGAATATCATGAAGTGAGTCATGAAGACTTGGCTTGGTAACCTTCCTTTTTATTCATAACAATGCCTTTGTAATAGAAGGTTTTTTTATTCGCCAGAAATTTTGTGACAAAAACGTTAAAATATTTATACAAAATGATCATTTTCATCCTCATTTTCACTCTCTGTTTAGAATACTGTGTTTCAAAGGGCATTATGTCTTCCAGAAACGCAAGTGTAGGAGCAGTAATTCTTTGAAATGTCTTATTGGTTATTCACTGTCACAGGTGATCACTTCCGTTTTCTTTATTATTTCCTTTATTGTTTGAGCTAGTGTTGGAAGGGGCGAATAGCGGGAGCCAACTTCCTGTTGACCGTATTGCATTGGTTAAATCATGGCTACATATGTCAAGCTGAAATAAAAGTAAAAATCATGCTAAGATCGCCACTCTTCCTTTAGTAATGATATGACAAGCGAGTGCGGGCGAGTCACGAGCCGCCTCTATGTGGCTATTGGATGCCGCAAACAGCAAGTAAACTTCATTGGCGAACTTCATTGCACAGTATCCACGTAATCACGTACCTATATAAGTATTGCACAAGCAACACTAGCATATATTCAACTTGACTACGCTTTCTTCGTGCAATATATTAATATTCAACTCAAGTAAACATTGTTAGTCCAGGTATTGATTAGTTGATTAGGTGCCCTGACTGGCAGCATGTTGAGCATAATTAAGAAAACAATGACACGAACAAACAAAAACTTTGTTGTTTAAAAGATTTATTTTTGGCGTTTTTGCCTTTTATTAGGATAGGACAGTAGTTAGACAGGAAGTGAGGTGGGAGGCGGGATCGAGAGAGGTCCACGAGCCGGGACTCGAACTCAGGTCACCCGAAGCACAACTGCGCTACATGTCAGTGCGCTTGCTCACGAGGCTATCGGCGCAGACAACTTTGTTGTTTAATTGCACTTGTAATTAATGGTATTTCAAGGAGGCCATCTCTGAACTCTGTCACGGCCAAGGAACCCATCCCTGAAACGACCAAGAAGACCGTCTTTGAACTCTTTATCGACCCTATTACACCCGAGGAGGTAGTTTCTGAATCCTCTGCATATCTCGTCATGGCCATGGAGGTTGTTTTGGACTATCTGTGCTTCCTGTTATGGCTAAGGAGGCCATCAGTGAACGTTATGTGCTGCCTGTTACGGCAAGGAGGCCACTTTTGGACTCTCTTCAGTCCTATCTGCTCTGCTGTGAGGGTCTTCTGCTCCACATTGGTGGTATCCAGTGATGGTTGCTGGCTTCACCTTGGTACCCTGCATTGCCCCAGTTTCTTTACCCACTTCCACCTCCAGGACCCCTAGCCCTGTTACACCTCCGTGCCACCACCCAACTGGAGTTTTGGTTTGTTGTTGAGCGTCTGGAATCCGCTCTTCAAATGTGTAGGGGTGTCACGATTTCCCCTGTGTTTTGTGTTCTAAGACACTTGTTTTGATATTCTGTTGCCTTGATGTTTCTGGTTTCACTTGTGCCTTGTTATCCTTTGGCTGCATCTGAAAAGGTACAGTAGGCCGTGACTTGTCCTAACAGGTGGTGAATCTGCAGGCAGTGGTTGGGAACCTCACGAAACTGATTTCGGACACACTTTTGAGGCAGCGTAACGGTTTAATGATCTACAGCAAAATAGAGCGAGCTTCGGTGAAAACTAAGTGAATATTCAATGACTACATCACTCGTTAGAAAAAAAGTTGATCAAAAATGTGCATTTACACACAAACTGACGACCAGCCGCAACTTCCAGACGCCATCTTTATTTTTCTAGCTCAACTGTCACAGAATGGAAAGCAGAGGATTGTGGGATATCAAAGGCAGTGAAGGATACATCTGTGCTGCCTTCAAAAATCTATCAGATGAAGGGGTTTCAGAAACTAACACTGCATTTGGACGTGCCTTGATGCCTCACGACCTTGAAACCTTGTAGTTGTCGGTCGTTGTCTTGAAATGTTTCATTTTATTTTATGTGTTTTTAAAGCTGTCGCGTTTCCATTCCATATTTGGATAATTGCCTCCTGTTCCCTCTGTGGATTATTATAGTCTTCCATGCTTTGATTGATGTTTCCCTGTTTGGATTATTGTCCTCGTAATTTCTGTTTTGTTAATAAACTGCTGTAAATAGATCCTTGCCTCTCCTTTTCCCTGTGAACCGTGACAGATGGACAAACATGAGCACACCTGCATAATTTACATACGCATGTTATGGGCCGTTTAGAGGAAAATCACATGACTTCACATCAAATACGTGACCATTTCAAATCCTGCAGTCTAGGTTGGAAAACAAAAACTCATATTTTAAACTGGGGAATTAGCTTTGAGGTCGGAAACTTGCAGTTTGTGTATTTCTTGAAGAGTTATATGTGTAAATATCATAGTCATTAAAAAGGTAATAAAATGGAAATCGCAATGCCTATGATCCATGATATCCCATGAGACGACGCCTGGCTATATTTCCCACTCACTGAAGAAGTGTTAAATTTCTCTCATCCTTGGAATCCTTAGCTAATGAGTTCACTCATTTAATCATGTTGCTTTGTGTGTCCATGGATAGAGACCTTTCAATGTACATTCAGTGTCCTAAGATAATGAGCTGGCCTAGATAACAGCACTATGGTGAGGGTCATTACGGGGTTAGATTAGCCAAGACTGACGCTCAGTGAAATAATCGTGTCCATGCCCTTTGAAGACATCCAGATTTCAAGGCTGGTTGTTGCTGTAGATGAACTCACATGTCATGTCCCTTTAGTGAAAATACATTTGAGACACAACACTAGACCTCCATGAAAAAGCTAAAAATCCTACTTGGAAATGAACGGGCCGCTTTTGGAAACATGTCTTAGTTTCTGGTCCCCATTGACTTCCATAGTTTGAAAATAACAATACTATGGAAGTCAGTGGGGACTAGAAACCGTTTGGTTACACACAATCTTCAGATATCTTCTTTTTTTGCTCAGCAGAAGAAAGAAACTCACAGGTTTTAGAAAGAAACTGGTAACACTTTACAATAAGGTTCATTAGTTAACAACCTTAGTAAACATGAACTAAGAATGAACAATACTTCTACAGCATTCATTCATATTAGTTCATATTAATTTCAACATTTACTAATACATTATTAAAATCAAAGGTTGTATTTGTTAACATCAGGGCTGCCAACTTTTGAGTTTAGCTTGGAGTGAGAATTATGGAGGGGGATTTGGGGGGATGTAATCTTGCATCACAATAGGTGTATTGTGATTGTCAAAACATTTTAGTAGCTAAACAGAATTGTATTAGGTTTAGACAATGTTTACATGGTACAAATTCTGGTAAGCTACAGTTTTTTATTATTGCTTGAGACGAATTTCATGTTTTCAATTCAATTCAGGTCTTGTGATTTGATTTAATACTGACTCATTTGGATAAATATTAGGTGCACAAGATAGGCATACATTTTTCTCAAGAAAAAAAGAAATCTCACCTAATGCTGTAAACATACAGAGCGCCCTGTCAGCTGGCAGTATTATTTAATGTTAAAATAACTCAAATTAAATATAATGCACTTTTATTATAATAACAACTTTATTTAATGATATAAGTAAAAATATAATAATACACATATTTAGCAAAATACTCTCTATAGCTCTTTTTTTAGCCACCTTATGTGCTATATATTATGGTCATTAAATGGCGTTCCTCAGGTAAATGTTGTGTGACGTATTGTTCTCCAGCTGTTTTATTGACCTCTTTCCACGGATGAAAAACACTGATTGATCGATATCATGTATGAGGAATAAACATTTCGGTAAGTTGTACTGTATCTTTCAACAGGGTTCATTCGTGTTTATTTACTATTAGCTAGTAGAGATGATCGGTTCACGTGCGCTAGGGTTCATGTTAGTTAATACATTTACTAATGTTAACTAATGTACCTTATTGTAAAGTATTAGCAAGAAATACTGCTTTCCGAGTCATTTATAAAAACAAACTGATATATAGTAAAATCTACAAATGAAACATGTCCAATCCAGTTCAAAGACTTTGCATTTTGCTTTATTTTCCTTGTTAAAAGTGTGTTTTCACTTGTTTTCTTGCTATCGATTCTTGAGCTCTTCTGTAATCTCAGAGAAGATGTGCAGTCAGTGTTCTGCATGCTGACCGGAGTAAAGTTCAGCCGTTGTGCTGAGACCGTGTTCTCCAGAGCTGAATCTACAGCTGTTTATCTGTGACCTTTGACCCTCGCCACCTGCACTCCTCGAGCAGGCCCAGGTGTAACGCTGTGTTTTCCCCACTATTACTCTCAAACTTTTCTCTCTGTTCTGTCTTTATGCATGCTAGACCCAGAAACACTGTTAAACCATGATAAATATACTCACAGATGCCACAAACCGATTTGTGTAATCATTTCATGAGTGTAAAACATATTTTAATAGACTGTGCTTTTTTAAATGATACTGGACAACATTTTTATTCAGAAAATATATTAATGGACATTTTTAAAAAGGTT
This sequence comes from Rutilus rutilus, assembly GCF_951802725.1. Classification (NCBI taxonomy): domain Eukaryota; kingdom Metazoa; phylum Chordata; class Actinopteri; order Cypriniformes; family Leuciscidae; genus Rutilus; species Rutilus rutilus. Next base: position 40,982,713 of record NC_140214.1, on the reverse strand, counting down.
TCTCCTGGCATCATTTTTGAATTTCTGACAAATATTAAATTGAAAGATTCTATTTAAATGTTATTATTAGGCTACTGTTGTTACTATTGGTATATATGTCTGATTTTGTATATTGATTTAAATATTTTTTATTTTTTTTATTGTAAACAATGTTTGGAATTAATTGAAATCATAAATCTTTTAATTTATTTAAATGCTGTTGATTGCATTCCATGAATATAGCCATCGCTGCTGATATGGTGTTAAATCATAAATAAATAAACTGACAGAGGCCACACATTAACATTAACATGGCATTGCATTCAAGAAACACATTTTATCAGTCAATCACACTTGAATGCAGCGCTAGCCCTGATCTCCACCTGTCTGAGCTGCAGGAGACTCGTCCTCTCGTGATCACTGTGTTATCGTGAACTCGCGCTCATGACACAGAGAGCCAGCGGTCCTGTCGGGAGGGAGTGTATTTGAATATTTGACATAATGGCATGAAGCCATGAGGGACTCATGTGACTCAGGGGAAGGTCATAGTGTCAGCCTCGGGCCAGACAAACAACCCAGATCCCTCACGGCGCCCCCTGCTGGCGCTCAACTGGAGAACAGCCCTCACTGAGGCATTCGTACTCATCATAATCAGTCTTGAACATTTTATTTCAGTTAATCCAATAAGGATTTAAGAGTTCTCGGTCTAATTGTAGTTATGAAGTACAAATTAAAAAGTATTTGCAAATATAATTTGTATGTAAAATATGCAGACATTTACTGTTATTCGTATGTCTGATATGTGGAAAATGCAAAACCTTCCTTGTCGTCACATTCAGTAATGAATTACATGTGTAAATGATAGCATATTTTCTAAACGGCATAAAATGTTTGTTTTGCATAATTGGATATTTCTGTCAGTCATAGTAAGATTTAAGCTTCTCATAAAGGAGTGCAGCAGAGCAACATCAAGAAGATCAAATACTGTGTGTGTGTGTGTGTGTGATGGGTAGGGGTAGGTTTAGTGTGTGTGATGGGTAGGTTTAGGGGTAGGGTTAGTGTAAGAGGACAGAATATACAATTTGTACAGTATAAAACCATTACGTCTGTGGAATGTCCTCATTTAGACAGCTAATTAAGTGTGTGTGTGTGTGTGTGTGTGTGTGTGTGTGTGCGTGTGTGCGTGTGCGTGTGTGTGTGTGTTCACGAGCAGCTGAGCTGTGGGGTCGTGGGGGATTTGGATCAGATGGTTAAGGAGATCAAGGTTCTCTCTTTCGGGCTTCGCTCCAGAAGCTGATCAGCTGCCGTACTGGAGGCTTTTTAAGAAATGAGGCTTGAGGGTTTTTCCGAGGTTCAGTTCCAGCTGAGATGCTGACTCAGGCCCTGTTTACTCCTGGTACTGAGATGCGTTCTGGTCGAGCGGATCACAAGTATCACACCAGCGGCCTCATGTATTAAACCTGCAGTAGATTTCATCCTAAAGTGTGTGTACTAACAAAAGCCAGAACCTGCGCAAAATTCCCTTTATAAATCCCAGTCAGCGGAAGATGTGCGCAACCCCGAAATAACCATAATTGAGCTTACAACGCCTCGTTTTACTGTGCATATCCTCATCTGCATATCATTTGCATATGCATATTCATCCACATGATATATAACAGTACAGGACATTAGGAAAAATATGAGATATGGACTAAGTGCCATCATAATACATTACTAGAAATCATTTAGTATCCTTGCCTAATTTTAGAATAAATAAATCAAAACTTGTCTGACTCAACATGGCACTGAAAAAAACATTAAAAAAAATAAAGCATGCATATCTTACCATTTTCTTCCAATTCTATAGAATGAATAGAATGAAGCATTTATATAGCAGCACTTTCATATGTACTACTGTACACCAAAGCTCTTTACAATCATATCAGGGCATCTCTCCTCAACATTGTTTTCTTCCAATTCTATCCTTCAAAAGCAATGGAACATACAATTTTATTTAACAAAAGCAAAAAAAAATTCCAAAAGCAATTTTCATAATATTGTGAAGAGCTCGAAAGGGGTTATCATTAGGCTACTGTCTATCTGTGCACAACACTAACACACACATGCAGGCAGCAGAGGTGTGTGTGTGTGTGTGTGTTCAATTTACATATGAACACACTGAGAGCTTCAGCTTTAGTTTCTGCTCTGACAGTCTCAAGACCAGCCGAACGCTGTGTGTGTGTGTGTGTTAGAAATCAGGAATGATGAGAAAACATTGTGTTTGGTATGTTTTTCCTCTTCAAACCAAACTTGGGTCTTCAGCCGACAGTTTAAACCCCGTCTGGCTCGAGCTCTTCCCATGATGTTTATGCATTAGATCTGTAGACAGAGAGGAGACAGTCTTTAGTGGCTGTTGAACACATTCGATCACATGAGCGTTTACACTACGAAAGCAATCCGGTCGAATGTGTTTTCAGCTAGATCTGGAAGTGGTGGAAACTGGACAAGCTCTAAACCTCTTAGACCCCGTTTACACCGGCATTATTGTGTCCACCTGTGATCCGATCGACCAAACGCATCTTAACACCAGCTGTAAACAGGGCTTTAGCAGCTGCCTCAGTATGTAGGACCTAGAGAACGAGAGAACGAAGCAGATCACTACAGTTTCTTAACCCCGTTCTAAACCTCACTTTTAACCCCAGGTAAAGGAGCGTCTCACACTTGTGATATAGAAGCAGATATGTGACAGTTTTTAGTATAGTACAGGGCTATGAAACCCTGCTTTTGCTCTGTTGACCCCGCATTGGGGTGCCAAACGGACTTATATGAAGCATATCATTTATTTTTACCATTTTATGATAATTTTCTTTTTCCATTGAAATTATAATAATTTTTTTTACAGTGCAATGCATGATTTAGTCATCTGTACTGTCAGTTCAGAAACCACACTCACACATTTTAAAACTTCTCCCATTTTAGCAACAATTTCATAAACCATACCCTCAATTTATATATTGTACTTATATATTATATTCATAATCATACTCACTTTTCTGCAATCCATAAGCAGTACTGCCAAGTTTGTAAATTTAGAAATGTCTGCATTGTCTACTTGTTTCATCAGAAAGCTCCCTTCACTCTCAATAAAACTGCAATTTTGTGGGAAGAGTTTTAGATGTTTATAAATTAGGGTAGATAGTTATTTAACGGTGTTCATTAATTTGACAGATATTGGCTGGGAATAGAGATGACCATAACAGGTTTGGTTCCACACTGAAAGTTGAGGCAAACTCAGTGAAAGCATTCACCCGTGCACATAATCTTCTTACCAAATTTGCAAAACTGCAAGCACATTATCTGCTTTACACTCAGTCTGAAACAGCACAACAAACTCTTTGCAGAACACGAGACGTTACACATCCATACTCAAAAATGTCATGTAGCTTTTCATTATAGAAATGAAGGTGACTTGACGTGTATGTGTGTGTGTGTGTTTGTATGAAAGACAGAGCGGAAGAAATAGAACGTGCTTTGCTTTCCATAGATATAAAATGTAATTTCATGGGGAAAACATGGATATAGTTTGTCGTTTTTTTCCTGTGTTGTGGGTTTTGGTGAAGTGATGTGAAACTAATGCGGTCAAGACCTGCCTGGAACTACTGTAGCTGTGTCAGCCAATCAGAATCAAGCATTCAATCACCCCATTGTATAATTCTGGAATATTTAATAGGCACACTGTGTTATATGTACTCTTGTTAAAATATATTATATAGCATATTTTTATTTAATATTATTTAAAACTTTTTTGTGAAATTTTGTCTTAAAAAATGTCCTTGTCCTAACTTTCTTTAAAATATGACAATTTGGTTGATATTTTGTGACTAATGCAATGCTATTTTTAAGTGTGGCGTGTGCTGTATGACATTATGGTCTGGTTTCACAGGCGGGGCTTAGATTAAGACAGGATTAAGTCAGGAAAAGGCCTTTTAGGATGTTTAAGTAGCTTTTTAAGCGTGTTCATCTCGAGACAAAACAATGAAAATTGTATCCATTAAAACTCATATTTGATCAACAAAATAACATATTTAAACGTTGTTATCTTGGAAAAAAAATGTTCATGCCTTAAAATATCTTGAATGTAACTCGACACCCTTGCCTCATTTAGTATGCGCGGTTCTATGAATATGCAAATGAGCCCCGCCTCCACTCACTCACACAGCTCAGAGATCCACTGGTTGACGATCACACGTTGATCTGATTGGTTACAAGGTAGTTTGTGACGTCAGAAACACCAGCGATTTCAAAGCGTGTTTTTGAGACTGTCTTTGGTTCACTGCAGTTTTAAGGAGAGAATACTCAGCAATGGTGTCGACTTATGAATTTACACATGGTTTGTCTTAAAGCATATTAAGAACACCACATAGACACATAAACAACATTAAAAGCTGGATTTTCACCACAGGGGGACTTTAAGATATGCTTTCAGTTAAAACGGCTCAAACATGCATTTTAGTCTGGGACTAGACTGAAGCCTTGAGGGTTAGTGTCCTGCTGGGGTTACATTACACAAACTTGACTTAATATTTGAAAAAGTTATATATACTAAGTGAAATTACAATGGTAACTGAACAGATAGGATACTATTCTGATTTAGGAGGATGTTTTAGTAATCCAATGATCTACAGTTTATCTGAGAAAGAAAGTGGTTTGCCTGTGAACATCGTGAGCACTATTTCAGCTCGAGCTCTTTTGAGCACAGAGAATCCTTTGGTTGCTCCTCATTGAAATTCCAGGCTCTTCTGAGGGATTGTGCAGTCACTGTGTTGCAGTATTTTCTGAAAAAGCTGTTGGCCCATGTCAGGGGCTGATGCATGTTCTGTGAGTTTGCCATCATTTGATATTGCAGTATTGGTCTGTCATTGAAGACCAGCCCTGTTGTCTGCCGTGTGCTTCTGCACTATGAATACTAATGAGCATTTGAGATCACTGTAGACAGATGACAGGGCAGAAGACATGCAAGAATTACAGTGTTTTTTTAAAAGTCCCATAACTAGGGATGCACCGATATGAACATTTTGGCCGATACCGATAACCGATCATTCTTTATATTTGAACGCCGATAACCGATATATTGGCCCAGATATATTGATATATTGATCCAGGCGGAGTCACACACTAGATTCCAGTGTTGGGACAGAAAGATGGGATAGAAGGATTATTATTCAAAACATTTCAACCTTTTCTGTCACCATAGGAAGAAACAATTATTAAAATGTGCCATTACTGTTAATAATTTGGTGGCTCTAATTCGTTTTTCTAAACCACCATTTTTTTTTAGGGATGCACCGATATGAACATTTTGGCCGATACCGATAACTCTTTATATTTGAAAGCCCGATAAATCTAAAGCTGAATTCTTATATAATTTTTGAGAGGCTGATTGCAAAATCAAAAGTCTCAGCATTAAAAGCCATGTCCCAAACACACAAGTATAATGTTCACATGATAACTGTATGTAGCCGATATGACAGACTTGCGCTGCACATATTTTCCTGATTACTGATTCTAATCATATTTCAAGCAATTCAAAACCATCATGGCGAACAGTGCACATCTAAAGGAAAGAATCCATTATTCATCGGCTTTAATGTATTTGCCAAATTTTCTTATTGGCCCGATATCGATAACATTACAAATATATCGGCCGATACCGATGTGGTGGCAGATATATCGTGCATCACTAACCATAAGTGAATAAAACTCTCTGAAACAGTGTTTTTGAACCTTTTACAGAAAAAGCTTAGTTCTTTAGAAGCTTAAATACAGTCATGTTATGTTGAAATGGTATTTGCAATGTGCCTCAAGTCGTTTTTAACTGGCTTTAGTTTGAGTTGTGGTGATGTGATGGTGTGTTTTTGGTCTGCAGGGATTGAGCTGTGTTTGCCGGGTTGGCGTTTCTCCATGACCATGGTGGCGAACTTCTTGGTGTTGGCGGGTCAGCTGCTCATGCCAGGACTGGCCGCCCTCTGTCGGGATTGGCAGATTTTACAAGTCGTTATAATCTGCCCCCTCTTACTCATGCTGTCCTACATCTGGTGAGTGCCGCTGCCATTCTTACAACCAACATCTCACTGTTTATTTTAATTGTGTTTGAGTTTACAATGAAAGTTTAGAGCAATACAGCAACAACTGAAGCGAGCAGCATCAGTGCACTACTGTTTCCACACTTCATTAAGCAGCTCTATCGTTTTCAAATACATTTCAAAAGAAAAGTTTCTTAAGAACCAAATTAGCACATTAGAAGGATTATATAACACAGTGTTCCTTTAGTAGTCTGGAGGAATGACTGCTGAAAACCGGGCTTTGCTTCACAGTTAAAAGCCTAAAAATAAAGTACTTCAAACAGTAACAGTCATTTTTTCACGCACAAGAAGCATGATAAAACATTTTAGCAATGTGTTAAATCATGTTAGCAAAATGACTGACACGTGATTATGACTGGAGACTCATCTCATACTGTATAGAATACAATTTCTAACAAAAAAGTTAGTTTACAAAAACTAACATTAACAAACAATGAGCAATTAGATTTTTTTACTGACGTAAACAATGACTAATAACTGCTTTAAATATTTTGCTCATTGTTTGTTCATGTTAGTTAATGTTAACAAATGAGACCTTATTGTAAAGTGTAACCAGAGAAGATATTTATCATCATATGACACATGGAACCACTTCATGCTTTACTTCATTCAGTGATGAAGTGTTTAGTCCAGATTAGATTAGGTTAGTGCCTGTAGTTTAATATATTGTGATCATAATATAGTAAAGTATATCCTTCATGCTCCAGGATTTTCCCAGAATCTGTGCGCTGGCTGCTTGCGACTCAGCAGTACAGTCGCTCCAAATGGATCGTGGAGCGCGTCGCCAAGAAGAACGGCATCGATCTAGAGCATGATGCCAATGAACTCATGACAGGTACATAACCAATGACAATACAGATGATGGGCTGTGTTTATAATGTGCAAAATATATTCAATAACTAGCTATAATAAAGCTATAATATAATAGCCACCTGTTTCAAGCTAAGATATACATTTGAACTAAGCAAGATATGAAGAAAATATTGCAATATATAACCATAGTTAGAACTGAACTAAATCGGAAAAATTGTAAAATGACTAAAAGCAAGCCAATCACTAGCACACTGTCCACATTCTGCTATTAACAAGTCACTTGTTAGCATAGAAACAATCAACCGATAGTGGGTTTTACCGATAACTAGGTTGGACCACGCTGCCGATAACCGATTAATCGACCGGTAGTAGAATTTTACCGATACAGGTAACTAAGTTGGACCACGCTGGCCGATAACCAATTAATTGACGATAGTGGATTTGACCGATAACTTGGTTGGACCACGCTGGCCGATAAACAATTAATTGACCGAAAGTTGATTTTAACGATAACTAGGTTGGACCACGCTGTCCGATAACCGATTAATTGACCGACAGTGGATTTTACCGATAACGATAACTAGGTTAGGCCACGCTGGCCGATAACCGATTAATTGACCGAAAGTTGATTTTAACGATAAGTAGGTTGGACCACGCTGGCCGATAACCAATTAATCGACGATAGTGGATTTAACCGATAACGATAACTTGGTTGGACCACGCTGTCCGATAAACAATTAAATGACCGATTGTGGATTTTACCGATAACTAGGTTGGACCACGCTGGCCGATAACCGATTAATTGTCCGAAAGTTGATTTTAACGATAACTAGGTTGGACCACGCTGGCCGATAACCAATTAATTGACAATAGTGGATTTTACCGATAACTAGGTTGGACCACGCTGGCCGATAACCGATTAATTGTCCGAAAGTTGATTTTAACGATAACTAGGTTGGACCACGCTGGCCGATAACCAATTAATTGACAATAGTGGATTTTACCGATAACTAGGTTGGACCACGCTGGCCGATAACCAATTAATTGACGATAGTGGATTTGACCGATAACTTGGTTGGACCACGCTGGCCGATAAACAATTAATTGACCGAAAGTTGATTTTAACGATAACTAGGTTGGACCACGCTGTCCGATAACCGATTAATTGACCGACAGTGGATTTTACCGATAACTAGGTTAGGCCACGCTGGCCGATAACCGATTAATTGACCGACAGTGGATTTTACCGATAACTAGGTTAGGCCACGCTGGCCGATAACCGATTAATTGACCGAAAGTTGATTTTAACGATAAGTAGGTTGGACCACGCTGGTCGATAACCGATTTATACGACCGACAGTGGATTTTACCGATAACGATAAGTAGGTTGGACCACGCTGGCCGATAACCAATTAATCGACGATAGTGGATTTAACCGATAACGATAACTTGGTTGGACCACGCTGGCCGATAAACAATTAATTGACTGATTGTGGATTTTACCGATAACTAGGTTGGACCACGCTGGCCGATAAACGATTAATTGTCCGAAAGTTGATTTTAACGATAACTAGGTTGGACCACGCTGGCCGATAAACGATTAATTGTCCGAAAGTTGATTTTAACGATAACTAGGTTGGACCATGCTGGCCGATAACCGATTAATCAACCGATTAGGTTGTTGACCTAATATTTAATTTTAATACACTATTTTCAAATATTTTACTCTATTCAAAGGAAGATAAAAAGATAGAATAAAGCAATGATTGCTTTTATTAAACGGTTATAGTAATTCTAATACTGTATAAAGTAGTACTGATGTAATGAGGTCACAGGTGTATGTTTGCAGAGTAATTTACAACAACTTCAAACGTGGCTCAACCAATCAGAATCAAGGACCAGAACTTTTTCTGTTTCCGTTTTATAAAGACCATTTTATGTCTTATGTTCCCAAATGTTTTGCAATAAACAGCTGTTATTCTATACATAATTTTGGGAGGGTAAAAACTTACAGAGGAGCACTGAGGGAATGAAGAATTTGCTGATGAAAAGGCATTACTGTATGAGATCATGGCTCAGAACGATGTTTATGAATGCATGGCTAAGTTTGTGTAAAGCTCAATCGCACTAGTCAATATCTTTATGTTGGCTTGACACATTAACGCGGCCCAAAGTGTTCTAGCTACGACCAAACTCGGCTCGACCGTTTCAGAATGCATTTAAATGTCCTAAAGAAAAGATTCACCATTATTTATTCACCTTGTTCAAAACCGGAATGGCTTTCTTCTGTGGAACACAAAACCGGTTTGGCTAACAGGACTTCTATCCGGTTTCTGCATTTTACCAGACCTCAGTCTCCGTCAGACAGGCGTCTGCGCAGGTGAAACTTGCTTGCACAATATAAAGTCAACATTGCAAGTTGTGTTTGTGCTTTGCTGTGCTGCTGACAGTGTAAACACTCGAGAAGCCATGGTGACTATCTGTGACCACCAAAACACAGCATTACATCACAACATATCCTATTTACTGCCTCAGTGCATGTTCATGGTCATATCACTTCTGTTTCATGTCTACTTTAAGACATTAGAGCACTCAGATGTCCTGTGAGATACTGTATTTGAGTGTGTTTGTGTTATTCTGAGAAATGTCACTGTTGTACTGCTTATGATTTCTCAAGTTCACTCAAATTAATTTGTATCGCACTTTTCACAATAAACATTGTTTCAAAGCAGCTTTATAGAAAATCATCTTCATGTCTTATAATTGCATTTAGCAGATTAGAGCTGGGTGATATAGTTAATATTTTGCGACGGTATAAGCAATAAAGAGTTATGCTATATATTATATATAACCTTGCGTAAGTATACTGATGTATGCGGATAAAATTGGACATACTGTGCTTCTATATCCAGATTTAAATACGGCATTATTATAGTTGACATTTTGCAATGAAATAAATCAGGGAGTTGAGATTTTCTATATCGTATATTGCTGTGGATAAAGTTGGATATAATATATATCCAACTTTATATATGGAGCTGTGCAATAATACATGATGTCTTTGCACACACACACACACACACACACTGATATAATAAAGCCATGTTGTTCAGCCTAAGTGTGTTTGATTGATGCATTTATGATCATCTTTCATGATATGATGTATTATGCACTGCTAAAATCTTTCTCCTCCAGAATGTGAAGTGTCAGTGTGAAGAAAACAGATTCCTTTTCAAAATAGAACAGCAATATAAACCCATTTGTTCAGTCATCCAGTGGCAGGAATACTAACCGTGAAGTGATTTTAAAATGTATATGTGATAGGAGCATTAGAAGATTTTGAACAAATGTTTTGTTTTCTACATTGTTTCAGAGCTGAACCAAGCCCTGCCGAAGCAATCCAAGAAGACCTGCATCGTGAAGATGGTTGGCACAAGGAACCTGTGGAAGAATATAGTCGTGCTCTGCGTCAACTCGTAAATTCATTTTTATTATGCACCAATCTGTGTCCATTTACACATCTAGTCTAGTGTGAAATATGAGGGCTATTAATTATCAAAAACATTCTGCCGCTATTAAAAAGCTAGTTCACCCAAAATAAAAATCCTGTAATTCTCATGTCGTTCCAAACCCGTTCATCTTCAGAACACAAATCAAGATATTTTTGATGAAATCTGAGAAATTCCTGTTCCTCCACTGACGGTCCAGGTAACCAAAACTTAGAAGATCCAAAGAGGTCATAAAGCTGCTGTAAAATAAATGCATATGAATCAAGTGGTTTAATTCAAGTCTCCTGAAGAGATCCGATCACTTTATATGATTAACATTTAATTTAGGATTTTATTCACATATAAACAAATATACTGTACAGATTTGGCACATCACACACATCTGAGCTTCCGTGTTTACTATATGTGACATGCTCTATGTATGCGTGTCGATTAGTGTTTGTATGTAAATAAAAGCCTAAATTAAATCTGTTCATCATGTCTGTTCTTCACAAGACTTGGATTAAATTACACAGCTTGATTATTAAGCCTTTTTGGATCTTCAGAGTTACCTGGAAGGCACAGAACCTCTCAGATTTCATTAAAAGTATATTCATTTGTGTTTGGAAGATGAACGGAAGTCTGACAGGTTTGGAAGGATGTGAGTGTGAGTAATTGATGACAGAACTAACCCTTTAACCCTCTGTGTCTCTCCCTGTCTCAGACTGACGGGTTATGGCATACACCACTGCTTTGCACGCAGCATGATGGACCAGGACTTCCCGAACCAGACGAGCTTGTTTCATAACTTCTATGCCCACTACTACATCATGGCGGGCATCGCAGTGGCTTCGTGTGTGTCCCTTTGCCCTGCGGTGGGCGTGATGGGCCGGCGTGGAGGACTCCTCATGTTCATGATCATCACAGCCCTGGCATCTCTCCTTCAGCTGGGCCTGCTAAACCGTGAGAGAACACACACACACACACACACACACACACACACACACTGCAGTCACTGCCTGACCCTGTGTGGGCAACATTAACCCAATCATACAGAAACACCGTCATGGGGAAGTGACTGCATTTACATGCACATGCAGAAAGCAACACTCTGAGCCTTCATGTAAACACAAACCAAACGCCATTTTCCTTATGCCATTGAAGAGATTAAAGGGAGAATTCACCCAAAAATAAAAATGACTGCATGATTCATCCTCAAGCCATCCTAGGTGTATATGACTTTCTTCTTTCAGACGAATACAATTAGAGTTATATTAAAAAATGTCCTGGCTCTTCCAAGCTTTATAATGGCAGTGAATTGCCGGTTCTGTTTTGAAGTCTATAAAAGTGCATCTATCCATGATAAAAGTGCATCTATCCATGATAAAGTGCATCTATCCATGATAAAGTACATCTATTCATGATAAAAGTGCATCCATCCATCATAAAGGTGCGTCTATCCATGATAAAAGTGCATCCATCCATGATAAAGTACATCTATTCATGATAAAAGTGCATCCATCCATCATAAAAGTGCATCTATCCATGATAAAAGTGCATCTATCCATGATAAAGTGCATCTATTCATGATAAAGTGCATCTATTCATGATAAAAGTGCATCTATCCATCATAAAATTGCATTTATCCATGATAAAAGTGCATCCATCCATCCATGATAAAGTACATCTATTCATGATAAAAGTGCATCCATCCATCATAAAAGTGCGTCTATCCATGATAAAAGTGCATCTATCCATGATAAAAGTGCATCTATCCATGATAAGTGCATCCATCATCATAAAAGTGCGTCTATTCATGATAAAAGTGCATCTATCCATCATAAAATTGCATTTATCCATGATAAAAGTGCATCCATCCATGATAAAGTACATCTATTCATGATAAAAGTGCATCCATCATCATAAAAGTGCGTCTATCCATGATAAAAGTGCATCTATCCATGATAAAAGTGCATCTATCCATGATAAAAGTGCATCCATCATCATAAAAGTGCATCTATCCATGATAAAAGTGCATCTATCCATGATAAAAGTGCATCTATCCATGATAAAAGTGCATCCATCCTTGATAAAGTACATCTATTCATGATAAAAGTGCATCCATCCATCATAAAAGTGCGTCTATCCATGATAAAAGTGCATCTATCCATGATAAAAGTGCATCCATCATCATAAAAGTGCATCTATCCATGATAAAAGTGCATCTATCCATCATAAAAATGCACTTTTTTTCACTGAAAAATCACTGCCATTATAAAGCTTGGGAAGAGCCAGGATATTTTTTATATAACTCTGATTGTATTCGTCTGAAAGAAGAAAGTCATATACACTTGAGGGAAAGTAAATCATGGGCTAATTTTCATTTTTGGGTGAACTATCCCTTTAAGAGGGTTTCTGAGGCCTTGTATAAGCTCCGTTCTTACAGATTGTGCTTGTGTGTTGAAAGCACCAACAACTAAAGTAACGGAGCTTTAGCAGCTTTGTGGTGGAACCGCATGTACAGGATAAGCAGGTTAAGAGTGCATCATTAACACACACGTCTATTACTGGCTTTCTGCTGTGCATGTAAACATTGTGAATATATCAGAAGCTCAAAACAAAAGCATACTACATTTTACAAGCACAAATGCATATCTTTAATGTATGTATACTTTCATTACTAGCCATGAGCTGCGACCCACTTAGTTTGACATTTGCTGTTCTTGTTTATCCCCTGCATGTGCTCCGTCCATGATGAAGTGTTTGGGAAGTACAGTGTTCAGCTGAATATTGGTAAAGTATACATTTTACATGATTTGTCATGATATCACCTATGCCAGTTTAATATGTGGGGCAAGATAATAATAAAATAATAATTTTATTTTTTCATTAGAATTGAAAATTTTCTTTAAGTATCTTCTACTTTAAAACAATAATGCTTAATGTTAAATAACAGAAAAGGTCCTTTATTTTTTATTTTCCAGAGGTACTTTGTGTACAGATTTATGTCAGGACAATTATACACAACCTCAAAAAAATCCAACATCATCTTTAAACGGCTTTTAAAAACATGTTATTTTGGTGTGTATGTAAACATAGTCCATTTACCACAGTCTGAAAGATATTTCCAGGTATGTTTTGTCTCAGTAAATCAGCCAAAGCAGTGTAGAGGCATGATTAAAGTTCTCCAGAACACACTTTTTGATAAAAAAAAAGAAAGTGTTTTGAGGAGAATGTGAGGCTGAAAAAGAACTAAAGCTGAACCTTAATTTGACTTTGAACATTGCAACAAGATAATCACCCAATACAAAACAAGCAATAACAGCATTTTTAAACTGGAAAGTATTTGCAAGAAAGCCTTTAAACGTCAAAACAGAAGTGGGCAAAAGTTTATCCACGTATCCTAGACATCCATAAATGCATATCTGTTGAAAACACACTTTTTTTCATGAGTTTTACATCATTTTTATATTAAGTTGCATATGTGATGTTTTTTTTTTTTGAGGAAAAAACAATAAATGACTCATCATCTTGTGTTCTTCTCTCTGGTTCCCCACAGAAAGCTCAGATACGCTGAAGTACAACTTTTCTGTGGCTTTCTCCATGATTGGCATGTTCTCCTCCCACGCTGTCAGCAACCTAAGCATCTTTTTTTGTGCTGAAATCACCCCTACTGTTATTAGGTAAGCCAGGCCACATGGGCCACTTGCAAGATTATGGGGATCAATCATAAAGGCTAGAGGTCTTTCTTGTTTAGACCTTCCTGGTTAGTAATAATTTGTATTTCCCCATGGAGTATTTAATTCCAGTTATATTAGATAACACTTTGGTGGTAAAATCTGATAATGCATAAATCCCTTTGATGTTTAGGGTCCAGTGTTTTGATAAATATCTGTTTGATTTTAATGGGGCCCATAAACCTTTCGTGCATCATTTAATTGAATTTATTAAAGCAGGCCATTAATCTATATTAGTTATTGTGTAAATATTATGTGGTGATACTCCATTTTACACATGGTGATACTTACATTTACACTGCTTTATCCACCTTGCAAGGCAGAAGTAAGCAGTTTTCTGTGAATGTGCGATACTTCCTTATTCATTAGCCGCTATAGGGAAATAACTCTAAGAATAACAGTGTAGTAAACTGTGAAACTATTTGCGCAACAAACCAGTGTCTGTAATTACAACAATACATTAACTCTTTCCCTGCCATTCACGGAATCTTCCGCCAATCTGTTTTTCCACTGTTATACGGTAGGGGGCGCTATTACGCATCGTCTGAAAGAATACAGTACCTCCAGATCAAAACAGGCGAAGAAGAAGCAGATTGCTGACGCACATGCAAATTATAACGCAATCATCAGACATTCAACAGCATAGAAATCAAAACTCCCTAACGTTACCGAAGGATATGTCGAACCCATGAAAAGGAAACGACTGTGAAGCTTTGTGGGTGTTGATGGACTTGAATCTATGTTTTGATCATCATTCTGAATCTGATCCAGACGTAGCATTTGCCAAAAACGCGATTTTCTCAGCTTTTTGTTCAAAATTTTGCTTTTTTATGAAACGTACCCATATTCAAGTGTTGATTTAAAAAAAAGGTGGTGGTGACTGGTCACTTGTTTTAAAAATGCTGGCAGGGAAAAAGTTAAAATAATATGCCAAGCATTTACGAGATGAGACCGAAAGCCAGACACGTTCAATTTGCAAATGGCCGCACCCAATCTTACGGTAAAATAAGGTGTATATCCCCCTAACCTTGTGCTTTTGTGTGCTGTATAGGGGCGGTGGGCTCGGCCTGGTCCTGGCCAGCGCTGGTTTCGGCATGCTGACAGCCCCCATCATGGAGCTGCATAACCAGAAAGGCTATTTTCTGCATCATATCATTTTCGCCTGCTGCACTCTCATCTGCATCATTTGCATCTTGCTGCTGCCAGAGACTCGCAACCAACCCCTACCAGAAACATTAGCGGATGCTGAAAGTTACACACGCCAACCGTTACTGCCACCTCGCAAGCCAGGCGAGCAACGCCTTCTGCTGACCAAGTCCGACAGCCGCGAGTACGCAAGGGTCGGCGACACGCCTCTCCACGAAGCAGCCGCCACTGCTATTTCCACAATGGACTCCACTGCCTCATCCGCCATCGATCTTGCCATGCTCATTGATGCCCCTGTCCAGCAAGTCACGGGTCAGGTAGAGATATTCAGCATGAAGACCTTGACTTCTGCCCAAGAGCTCAAGCAAACCATCGAGGAGTATCCCAAATCTGCAACCACTCCGGAGTCGTCTGCCGAGGATCCTCTCCTCGCCTCTATCCCTAACACCTCTACGCCAATTACTATTCACTTGTCTAAAACAGAATCCCCTCCTGATGTTGTCCTAACTCTTCTGTCTTCTTCCCCTGCGGACTCCTCTTTGTTTAACAGTCATGCCTCTCCCTTATCGACCCAAATCCAAACTCCTACATTTGTAGATAAAGCTATTCCTCTTGCTTCGGAGTTTCCCTTACCTGGGGCTAATGATTGCAACATCCAAGTTGAAGTGGGCTCGTCAGGTCCTTCTTCTTCTTCACCACCGCTTGTCAGCGACGCTAGCGTACACCTGACAGCGTCCTCCGCATTAGACAACGCCATTCCTCTCTGCGCAATTAACCTGTCTGATCCATCACCTACATCCACTGGACAATCACCCAGTCAGTCTCTAAATGACATTCCCCCCTCTTCCTCAATAGACTCTCCTGTTAACCTAGTCTCTGATATTCTAGCCCCTTCCCCAACACAACTCTCATTATCACCAGTACTAGACCCATCTGGTCAAGTGAATGGCATCCCAGCTTCTTCACCCATAGATTCCGGCACACCCTTGTTACACTTAGTTGCTCCACCTGCGATGAACTCCATAGGATCTGGTCCCCCTTCACCAGCTCCACTGGAGTCTGTAGGTAATGGCACAACTCTTCATGCCACTGTGGATTCAACGGCACCTCGTGCCACGAGCACGGACTCTGTTACAGCATCTGACCACCCGCTCATGGCGGACTTGACCGTTTCCTCGCCTATCGACTCAGGTATTCCTACAGACGCTGACTTGAACATCACGGAAACCAGTGGGGAGACGTCTTCATGACGGACACATTCGCTCCACATGGCTTGATGGACAGCCTTATTATTCTTACTGCTTCTTATCAAGAAGCAGTCCTTGCCGTGGGGAGGCATTGTTAGAAGTATTGTTATTTTCCAGCAGCCATGACCCGAGAATGGCGAAGCAAGGAGAAGGTATAAAAGGATTTGACTGAAAGGGAATGACCATGCGCAAAGAGTTTTTACTCTCCCTTGGTTTCCAAGCCTTCTTACTGTGGTGCCAGTATCTGCTTTTTTGGGGCAGCTAGATCCAAAATTCCATGCGTTATCATTGAGCTTCTATTATTAAAAACGCTAAGAACAATAGTGTCAAGTTCTTACTTGAGTTACTCTGGAATTCCATGTAGTCTAGTGGTTAGGCGTACTCATAAATGCTTGTTTGATAGTAATTAACATTTAGGATCAAATGTGAGTAATGTTCTGTAATTAATTGACTGGAATGAAGTTGCTATATTCAGGTGGGAATACAGCATCCGTGAGGTCCAGTATCAAAGGGAAATTTCTCAAAAACCCAAGAGTGTATATTTAACGCTGGGAATGTTTGCCGATGTTGTCCTGAAGTGAACGGCAAATACCTCTATAAATTAGGTGTCAAATAAGCAGTTCATGTTCGGGAAGTATATGTGACGAACCATACGCATATTTTCAAACCTGTTGTAAAATAGATACTTGCACAGAGACTGCTCAATGGTATACGTGTGGTATGTTTTATGAAGCTATTATGTTTTGGTTGAGCTAATCGCTGATTCTGGTGGGGGAAAAAATTATTTTGAGGAATACAGATGATACTTCATGGCTGTGTAACACTGTCAAAGCGACCCACGATACACTCAATCAAGTGTAGGCAACAGACTTATTGTGAATGTGAAAAAGTTTTGTAATTTATGCTATTGTGGTACTGATGTACAGTGGTAC
Source organism: Rutilus rutilus (assembly GCF_951802725.1). NCBI lineage: Eukaryota > Metazoa > Chordata > Actinopteri > Cypriniformes > Leuciscidae > Rutilus > Rutilus rutilus. The sequence goes on along the minus strand of NC_140214.1, from coordinate 40,965,246 downwards.
TGACTGCTTTACTTAAAAAAAAAACAAAAAAAACAAGGTTATGTTGTCTGTATCAATGAGTGTACGCCCATTGGTATTTTGTTACCATGTCTGTGTAAATGTATGTGGCACTTTATCGTTCACAATGACAAAAAAAAGCATGTGAACATCTAAAATGAAACTTTCAATGAATGATTTCAAAGTAATGAGAACAAATATGAATTTTAAGGAATGTGTACAATTGTCATCTTTCATTTGTGGTCACTTTATACTCACAGCAATAATGTCTTTACAATACGCGACCCATATGAGTTTAAATCATTTCAAATCTCTTTTTTTTTTTTTTTGTATCCTTAATCACAGTAAAGAGCATTAATATTAAATATAAATTTTTTGATGTCTGAAATTGTCCCCTTAAATGTTGTATCATGCTTATTTGTAAGTTTGGCAACAGTTGGCCGTGATCAAGGATAAAACTACTGGAAGGAAATTTCATTAAGAAATATGGATCTAAACCTGTACTTGGCACAAAATGCAACATTACTTTGGATAACTTGGATTATGCCAATGATTGTGGGATATTTTTAATCAATCCAGCTAACATTTAGTTTCTTTTTATCTTCAATAAAAAGTATTATGGCCCTACAGTATGTACAACTTTTAAAAACAGGTTTTGATTATTTTTTACTTTGTGTTTTGTTATTCCAAGGACAGGGGCATTTTCTTATCAAACATATGATGGCCTTCTTCTGTCTGGTGACCTCCTTTAGCTTTCACTACTGTATTCCTGGTTAGCTATTCAGGATATCTTGTTACATTTGATATGAAAGATCACACTTTTCCATTTTTCATTTCCAATCTGATTGGTTAGCGTGATTGATTTGGCTTTGTTTTGCCTCAAACACTTTGGACGAATCTCAAAGACTCTTGTTTTTAAAAGTAGAAATCCGGACTATTCAGTCATTCAGTGAACCTAGCCAAGAACTCTGTGAGAAAAATACTTTATGTAAGTGTGCAAATACTGAAGTGAACGCTTGGTCGTGCATGAGTAACACCTCAATACTTGAGAGCAATAGAGTTACCTTCAATGCTTGTGCCATTAAGCCACATGTATTATGTTGTACAATGTTATTAACATTATGTGTTATGTTGTACAATGTTATTCAGGTAGCTTCAAACATATAAAATCTAATTCTCTGAGCAAGATTGTCTTCAAAGTGTTGATTTGCCATGACAGAAGTTGATCTAAAAGAGAAAACTCACCTGAAGACTTGAATCTACTGTCTGCTATAGTGTATACTTGTGTTCTCAATGTGTCAAGACTGTAGATTAACACACAATACAATGACACATGAAACTGAGCTTGTGTAGCTAGAAGTACTTGTTCATTTACTTTTTTGACCCAACTCTCCTCTATTAAACCAAACTTAGCATTAAGTTCATCTGTTCCTCCACTCATTATTTGACACTCCACTAGACATTAAGAGTTTTTCATTAGGGTCAAATCAGATCACAAACTAAATGTTTCCTACATGCTACACAGCTCTAATTGAACAGATCATATACTGTATGTCGTAGTTCAAATCTAATACTATGACTACACTTAAGAAAGCTATATTGTGACGATCCTCTCATAATCGAGACCCATTACCATTACACATACAGAAGTCACAGCAATAAGAACAATATTCTTAATATTCTCAATTCAAAGGCTGCATCCTTCGAAGGCCGTGAAGATCGGACCGAGCGTTTTTGTATGGGACGGTCCAGCCTATAGAGGATTGTTCTTGTCGCCTAACTTCTGTGACAGCTGCCGCTGTAATATCCCATCGTTGTAAATATGTTAACCTTGGTCCATTTATGTATATAATAAATGCCCAGGGAAAGAAGATCCTTCGAAGGACGCAGCCTCTGAATTGGGACACACAACTTGTTTTCAAGTAGCACCACTTGACATGCTAGACTTGTGCGCATAGCATGTGAAGGTCGGCTGTCAATGGGAATAAATAGTGCGGTGTTTAATGCTAAATTGCTGAGGTACTGTATTCTTCACATTGTGTCCCAGACAGCAACATGGTGTCGTCCCAGATCCGGGCCGTATGGAATCCATGTGTACCAGATGTGGGCCGGATCTGGGCCGACACTATGTTGAGGTCTAGGGTGGATCAACCACTATAGATTTACCTCTTTTACAGTTAGTATATTTTTTTGTAACCTCTTTCAGATTTTATAAGAACTAATTGTGGTAAAGCCAAAACATGATCTGTCATCTGTAACCAGATCTGTCATCTGTGACTCGGTTTGACCTAGAAAACTGAATTTTAGCTAGTCAATGTAAACTCTTCCAAATTCAAATTTGTGATTTCTTGAGAATATACCTCATTGACAAGGGTATTTAATACAGGTATTGCCTGAGAATGTAATATGCCTCGCTCCCAAGAGCACAGGCAAGTGGATGAATGTCAAAAAATTGATTGTTTTGGATTTCATGTACATTTTTTAACATACATAATGCACTTGTATATAAAGTTGTATGTGTCGTAATATACTTTAATGAATAAAATATATTTGTTGAGATATTTATTTATTTAATTACTGATGGATGTGTAAATATGTTGGCTGATAAAATAGTTAATCTATTATAGATTATATATCTGTAATCCAGAATAATCAGTCAGCAGTTTTGTTCAGTATGGGACCAGGTTTCTCCGAACAGCTGCGAACGCCTCAGGATTTACTGCATTTGAATCAGCATACAATTTCAGTGGGAAAAAAATATTGATTTTCAGACAGTGTTACATTATTATGTTATTTATTTAGCAGCAAATGCAATGAATGCTCATTCACAGAGGTGGGCACAAATATATGAAAATGTGTTTAAAATAAAAATAAAAACTAGTAGGGATGGACGATATGACCAAAATCTTGCATCACAATACGAGTGAGTTTCACAGTAACAAAAATATCATGATATAGTCTTGTTATATATATATATAGATACGTGGTGCTACGATATTTACCAGTGAAATTTCACTGTTCTCAGTACCAGTTTCGATACAACTGCAAAAACTAATACTAGACTAACTAATGTAAGTAAAACCTTCTCAAGCAACTATTGAAGACAAGTAAACGGTCAGTACTAAAATAAATACAAAGAAACAAATGACAAGCAATAGGGCAAATAAATACAACAGAACAAAGATAAGGAGTGTTATGTTTTTCAGGTAGGTCTACCTAACAGTAAGAACTCATATAGAAATCGAATAAAGTAATGCAATGTAAAATGAAACACTGCATAATCTTCACTGTATGAATTAAATACACACTGATATTTATTAACGCTATTAAAGTTATTCAGTCTAGAGCAGTGAGTGATGTTCTCTTTGTCTTTTGTTGTTTGATTATCATTAATGATGACATCAGCAGGTTTATTAGGCTGCTGTCACTTTAAGAGCGAATGCACTGATCCAATATACTTACACATCCAATTCTCCCGACGGTTTACCTTCACTCAAGAGTCATAAACTGGCTATATTTACATGAATACTCAGATTTTCACATAATTTTGTATCTATTTAAACATTAAACCGCACACAGAAAACTGCCAGTCAGTGTGCGAATACTGCCTTCAAGTTCTGTTTTGTGGCATATTGCACTTTTAATAACTATTTTTAACATCAAGCATGTCCCATTCTTTATTACTCGTTCGTTCATGTTTTTTTATAGCGCTAATGTGTCAATAACTAAAAGCACTAAAAGCTGCACGGATATGCATACGTGTTATATAAACGATATAGAAGTTAAATTAATTCTGCGTAATATATCGTCATATCACCCAGAAAGCAAGCAGTAGGAATGCTTAAAGGGGTGGTATAATGCCCTTTTCACAAGATGTAAAATAAGTCTCTGATGTTCCACAGAGTGTGTATGTGAAGTTTTAGCTCAAAATACCCCACAGATATTTTTATATAGCATGTTAAAATTGTCACTTTTTGAGGGTGAGCAAAAAATTACATTTTTGTGTCTGTTCCTTTAAATGCAAATGAGCTGCAGCTCCCGGCACAGAGGGCGGAGCTACAAGAGCTCCTGTCCTTTTACCTCACACACACACGCACTGGAAATTTCTAAAACTTTGAGCCTTTTATGTTCAAACCGGAGTCAGACAATGATGGAGAGACTCGAGAAGAAGTGACAACATGAAGACAAATTCACCAACTAACCATTCAGAAATGTTATGTAGCTTATGTGTAGTTATCTTCTAGTCACTGATTAGCATATTCTCTCACGATAATCTATAAATCGTGTTCAGGGGGCGGGGTTTATGTAAATTCTAGGGTTGGTGATGTCACTAACCCAGGAGGAATGTTGTGTAGTCTCTACCAGCCGTTTATTGTAGTCCTTAAAATACATTTCTTTACAATCAAATATCTTTGAACTTTGAGCGTCGTAACTTTGCAGATGTTGTTTATGCTCAAAAAGCAACATTACACACTAACTACAGTTAGAAAAGTCAAATCATAATCAACCACCCCTTTAAACACATTTGACTGGCTGATAAAACCACCAACCAATTAGCTATCAAGACTGACTTCCCTTTTATTCCTTCATGTTAACTTCCTTCATGTTGACATGTTAAGGCCCCACACAGTAACATAGTGTCGGCCCAGATCCGGCTCACTTCTGGTATGTGTGGAATCCATGATGGATGGAGACGTATAGCTGCAGCTCATGACAGCTGGGCTCGGCCGGCCTGAACTAGTTGATACAGGAGATCAGACGCTGAATAAAGAGGAACACTGAAACACCGCCCATCCCTGTTTAGAGTACAATAACAAATGTCAAAGGATCAAGGAAAATGTGTTTTCTCAATTCATTCCCCCTTTAAGTTCATCTTCAGCATTACATCCGGCGGCCCAACGGTTGTACTCGTTAGTCCAGAACAACTCATTCTGAAAGAATGGATCTTCCCCTGGTTTAATAAACTGCTCGTCACACTGTTCTTAACCCCATGTTTAAGGCCTGCTGTACCTCCTGGGTTAAGTGAAGTTTCACAGTTGTAATTCTGAAAGGGATCAGAAATTGCTGTACTAGAATGTCAAAAATGTCTCATTAAATATTCATGCTCCTCTTCACACACTAGCTGTGTGTAGTTTCAGCATCTCAGGGAAACAGTGACATTTCAACAGATGGATAACAGTCCGAACACGCTTGTTCAGTGCTGTGGATGTTAATTTACAAAGCATTTGTCGGTCAGGGCTGTAACACCATAAAGGGGACAAGTGCCCTAATAAATGACAGTCTATCATTCGCCCCACTTGCTCCACGAAATCCAGTCCCAGACAGCAACACAGCAACAGACTTGCTTTACACCTTCAGCTGCCCAACTCAGACATACATCATGAAGAAACATGAATGCTCTGACCAGAACAGTGATTATGTGCAGAGTTTATAGTGTTCTGTGCAATGCATCTCCTCCTCCTCCTCATCATCATCATCATCCTCATCATCATCACTGCAAGAAACCTTCCCTTTACAAAGAGTCATGTTAGTCTTGTTGGAAACTTTGTGTAAAAACCCACACAGCAACATAGAGTCGGCCCAGATCCGGCCCACATCTGGTACACGTCACGTGGATTCCTCACATACCAGATGTGGGCCGACACCATATTGATGTCAGGGAATAAAACAATTTATTTGCCATAGTAGCCCATCACAAAAGAGTTTTATTTTTACAATTTCCTTTTATTTCATCACAAAATGCTACTTAATGACTTTTTGGGCACCGGAGAGTAAAAATAACTAATTTAGAGCAATCGATTTAAGCTGCTCCTCCTCGTGGCTAAGCATGTAAAATGTATGTTATTGCCAATGTTATTGATTAAAGGTATGACTGTTGATTTCTTTATTTGAGCGTCTGGATCTACAGTAGTTGCTTTACAGTCTCCGTAGAGTCTCGCTGCCCTCTGCAGGAAAGAATTGGGAGTAAACAAATACATATGCGTTTAGAGTGTTGACTAGGGGAAAAAAAACTAGGATTACAACTTGTTTAGTAATGAACTAATTTAATATTATGTGGCAGGCGCGTGCGTTCTGTCGTAAGCGTTGACTCAGCATTTGGAACGCTCGCGTCGAACGCGTCACAGAGCACGAGTGACACGCGCACGCGCACGCGCTCCTGCAGCACTTCCACTGCATCAAACCCGCGGCTCCTGATTGGCTGAGAGCGAGAGGGATAAAGCTGAGAGTGAAGAAGAGCTCAGATCGAGAGGCAGAGTCGCATCAGTTGCAGTGACACACACACACACAGCATCCTTCCAGCATCACACACACAGCTGAGCACCATGAGGGAGATCGTTCATATCCAGGCCGGCCAGTGCGGCAACCAGATCGGTGCCAAGGTAAGATATAGCCTTTGTGTTCATATCTCAAAGTTTTTCTTAGACTGTAATTTTACCTTCTATTGCAAAAGATGGAATGAAAAGAAAAGTGCTCATTTTGCTGTACGCATGAACATCGCGAAGGCGATTGTGTTTAGTGGCATCATGTGTCCTGAATGGGTGTGGTGAGCAGACCCTCAGTGGCTCCTGTGCTGAGAGAACCGCAGTGTGCGTCATTCACATCTATTCACCTCTAAACCTGCTTTATCATCATCAGTGTGCTCATTTCACAGCATTAAACCTGCTTTATCATCATCAGTGTGCTCATTTCACAACTGCACATCTATTCAGCATTAAACCTGCATTATCAATAATAGTGTGCGTCATCTCACAGCATTAAACCTGCATTCTCATCCCTGTGTTTCAGTTCTGGGAGGTGATCAGTGATGAACACGGCATTGATCCCACTGGCAGTTATCAAGGTGACAGTGAACTGCAGCTGGAGAGGATAAGTGTTTATTACAATGAGGCGTCTGGTAAGTCAGATATCTGCTTTTTGCTGTGAGTTTTGCATGTATTTTTTGGGTCATGGGGTCCAGATGGTCAGTTTTCCCAGCTCTGGTCCCCTGATCATAGACTGCAGCTGTCAGTTATTGACTATTTCAGAAGCCCGTCTGACCTCCTTCTTATAGGCTACATTAGAAATTTTAATTTGAACATCAGATTGCGTTATTTAAAGGTTGTGAGGTATTAGCACAATCATTCAACAGCACCCAGACGTGTCTTTGTGTTTCTGGAGAGAGGAGAAGATCTGTAGCTGCTGATGTCAATAAAAGGGTGGAGCAGGGTATGAAGATGGATGACTCTGCGGTTTACCAGGGTCAGCATTTACTAGACAGACATGAGATCAGGGTAGACGGGGTATCCAATTATGCATATATTAAATTCATGTATAAAAAAAGAATGCATTTAATGCACCTATTGTATTTCATTCATTTGAATAGAAGCTCTTGATCTTGGTTTTAGGTTGGATTTTTTCTTTTCTTTGTATGTTCCATACTTTGTATGTTTACACCAAGCCTATTTTATTTCACAGGAAACAAATATGTCCCTCGTGCCATCCTGGTGGACCTGGAGCCTGGCACTATGGACTCGGTCCGCTCTGGCCCATTTGGACAAATCTTCAGGCCAGATAATTTTGTGTTTGGTATGTTTATCACATATTTGATTTGCTTACAAAAACAAAACAAAAAATCTACAGAATCCAGTGCTCTTTTTTTACGCACTTACAGAAGATGTTGAGCTCCAAAAGCACCATAAAAGCAGACGATACAATTCGTGTGCAAAATTCCACATCTTCTAAAGCTATAGAATAGATTTATAGCTATATAAACAGGCTGAAATTAGCTTGTTATTCACTGAAAATCTTCCCCTCTGCCATACTTCTCAATCCACAGTCATTCGATTCAAATATACTGGGCATGCATAACCAAAAAAATACATTTTGCTGCCATTTGCATGCAGCATGATTTCTCTGTCCATGCAGACAAACACACATGCTGGTGATTAAATGCTCTAAATTGAAGGACCACTAGGTAGTGTGCATGCATTTAATTCTACCATTCATGCGCAATATCAATTAAGTATACTTTGAAAGGCTTAAGGCCCAGATACACTTCAAGCAGAATCTTAAGAAGGAATGACGTCATTTCAAACTAAATCTGGACAAAACCAAGTCCTTTTGAAGTGTCTTTCGGTGGTTTGAAACCTCCTGCCAGCACAACGTTTTTTTTAAAAACCTTCGAACTGCATGCAGTTGGTCCATGACGATTGCGTAATACATGGGCGGGGCTCGAGGCTCCTCCCTCTCTTTAGACGTAAATCTCTTCAGCTTCTACAAGAACATGAACACACTGAACAGCTGCTTTATAGCTGAATGTGGTTGCAATTATTACTGAAATTCTGATTCCTGAAACTGAAGAATTTTCCAAACTCCATTCCCAGCGGCGTGGGCAGCATTTGCAACCAGTGTACCGTTCACCATGTATTCCAAATTTCTTAACAGTAAATTATGGATAATTACATGCAACTAAACCAAATCCTAATCCTACCCTAACCCTATAGTAAGTGCATGTAGTTAATTAATATTACTCAGTACTAATATATAATTACACTGTAACAAGTATAACCCTTTATTTTAAGGTGTCATTGTTACAGTGTAATTATCAATTTAAGTACTGAGTAATATTAAGCAACTACATGCACTTACTATAGGGTTATTTATTACTGTTATTACTATGATAAGTACATGTTACATACGTAACAAGGACACTGTAAAATAAAATGTTGCCGTGTTTATTAGTACCGTTTGTTATTTGGACCCTGAAATGGTGACGCATGACATCAGACTTGATGATCGGATTGGGAAGAAAAGATTATTGCACCTTCCACCAAAAATAATATAGAATTCATAGACAATTGGAAAAGTTTTTGGGGCAGACCTGACCTATTGAAAAGAGATGGTAGTCATCCCTCCTGGGATGGTGCTGCTCTTCTCTCTAGTAATATGGCTCATAGTCTTAGAGCTCAAACATGACAATCTGGGGCTCAGGTCAGGAAGCAGACAGACTGGCTAAACCGACCGTCTGCTAGCGGCCTCACGTCACCCAGGTCAGATAAATCCCATCACATAGAGCCTCTTTCACCTAGATATCATCATATAGAGACTGTGTCTGTTCCCCGAATTAGGACATACAAAAAACTCCCAAACTCATTTAAGGGTAAAAATTAAATTGATGTTCAACAAATAAAATACAGATATAATACAGATGAGCAAATGATAAAGCTTGGGTTGCTGAATATACGATCCCTTGCTTCAAAAGCACTTATTGTTAATGATATGATTACAGACTATAACCTAGATGTGCTGTGTTTGAAAGAAACCTGGCTAAAACCAAACGATTACATTACTTTAAATGAGTCCCGCAAGATTACTGTTATTAACATGAGCCTAGTCTGAAAGGCAAAAGGGAGGTGTTGCTGTAATTTATAGTAATATCTTCAGAATTACTAAGAAGTCTAGTTGCAAATATAATTCTTTTGAAGTGTTGGTGCTTAATGTAACACTATCTAGTGTAAATAATAAATCACGTTTGAGATGTGTGCTGGCTACTGTATACAGGGCACCAGGGCACCATACAGACTTTATCAAAGAATTTGCTGACTTTCTATCAGAGTTAGTATTGGCTGCAGATAAAGTCATAATTGTTGGTGATGTTAATATACATGTAGATAACAAAAAAGATGCATTGGGATTGGCATTTATAGACATTCTGAACTCTATTGGAGTTAGACGACACATGTCAGGACCCACTCATTGTCGTAATCATACTCTAGATCTAATATTATCACACAGAATCAATGTTGATGCTGTTGAAATTCTGCAGCAGAGCGATGACATCTCAGATCATTATCTAGTCTTAGGAAAGCAGTAAAGTGGCAATTGTTGAGAATATTATATGGGCTACTTTTATGGTGCTGTTCTTGTCAAAGCTCAACAGCCCACCCTTATACCCATACTGAAAAACAGTACTCTGGGGTATATTTTGTGTTCCTCAGAGGGAAAAGTCAACAGCATGAGGGCGAGTAAATAATGACATTTAAAGCCGGGTGCACACTGTGCAATTTTAGCCACGATTTGGCCGTCTGAGACAAATTTAGCAAATCCTAAAAGATTCCTATGTGTAAGGCTAAAATCTTTTTGTCTCTTTAAATCTCTTTAAAATCGAAAGTTTTTGATCCATAGTTTGACATTCACAGACAGCCGATTAATGACCATTGCGATCAAATTTTACCTCTGACGAAATTCTGGCAGTATCAGAAGATTTGACTCTCAGTCCTGCAGTGTGACTTCTCCTACGACAACCATCAAATTGTCTTCGTTTTTTTCCAAAAAAGCTGTGACCAAAATTAACGTTAGAGATATCTTTGTAGCCACCATTTCAGTCACAGTCACTGAATGTGTCATCGATTGATGTAAAACTCTGGCCGAGTTTTCTTACGTGCGTCCGTTTTCAACACGTCTTGACTGTCATCCAGTCTCTTATTTAGAACAACTGAGATCTTACTGTGTGACATGACTTAAGGTGATGGTACACTGGGTAACTTTTTGAGCAATGTTGCTGGGCAATGTTGCCGTCAACCCACGACCAATCCAAATGATCCAGATAGCAATTTGTTGCCCGTTCTCAATGTGAAAGTGCCCAAACAACAATCGCTCGGCAACATTGCTCAAAAAGTTGCCCCATGTATCACCACCTTTACAGTGAGGATCAGGTTCATACAGTCTGAAAAAGGAACAATCGTAAAGGACCATTATAAATCACACAGTGTGCACCCGGCTTAATTTGTGGTTCAGCTAACCATTTAACTCAATACTTGAAGTCAGTGTTATTGATTTTATCAAGTTAAAACTGGGACACATGGGCTTTCTTTCAGGTCAAAGCGGAGCTGGGAACAATTGGGCCAAAGGCCACTACACGGAGGGAGCGGAGTTGGTGGACTCAGTGCTGGACGTGGTGAGGAAGGAGTCGGAGAACTGCGATTGCCTGCAGGGCTTCCAGCTCACACACTCCCTGGGGGGGGGCACCGGCTCCGGCATGGGCACTCTCCTCATCAGCAAGATCCGCGAGGAGTATCCCGACCGGATCATGAACACTTTCAGCGTCATGCCTTCACCCAAAGTGTCCGACACAGTGGTGGAGCCCTACAATGCGACACTCTCTGTGCATCAACTGGTGGAGAACACAGATGAGACCTTCTGCATTGACAACGAAGCCCTCTATGATATTTGCTTTCGCACTCTCAAACTCACCACTCCTACTTACGGCGACCTGAACCACCTTGTTTCGGCGACCATGAGCGGGGTCACCACTTGCCTGCGATTCCCCGGTCAACTTAACGCCGACTTGCGCAAGCTGGCCGTCAACATGGTGCCCTTCCCTCGCCTCCACTTCTTCATGCCTGGTTTCGCTCCTCTGACAAGTCGTGGAAGCCAGCAGTACCGTGCCCTTTCAGTGCCAGAGCTCACGCAGCAGATGTTCGACGCCAAGAACATGATGGCGGCCTGCGACCCGCGCCACGGACGATACCTCACAGTTGCTGCCATCTTCCGTGGACGCATGTCCATGAAGGAGGTGGACGAGCAGATGCTGAGCGTTCAGAACAAGAACAGTAGCTACTTCGTGGAATGGATCCCCAACAACGTCAAGACCGCAGTCTGCGACATCCCACCTCGTGGGCTCAAAATGTCCGCCACATTCATCGGCAACAGCACGGCCATCCAAGAGCTGTTCCGCAGGATTTCAGAGCAGTTCACCGCCATGTTCAGACGCAAGGCTTTCCTGCACTGGTACACCGGCGAGGGAATGGACGAGATGGAGTTCACAGAGGCCGAGAGCAACATGAACGACCTGGTCTCCGAGTACCAGCAGTACCAAGACGCCACTGCGGATGAAGTGGGCGAGTATGAGGAGGACGATCTTGAAGAGGAGGAGGACGCTCGTCATTGAGTCAGCTCCCGAAGCGATGCTCGCTGCAGAGCCAGATGACGTCCAGTAATGGGTGGAACTTGATCTAGTCCGGCTTCACCTCTGTGGAGCTTAACTGAATTAAGTTTAGGGATAGGGTTAGGGTGTGGCTGGACCTTCAAGCTCCACCCATTATGTCCAGAGAAAGGGATCTGGACGTCAAGCTCCACCCATTGGCTCTGCCGTGAGCAGCCTCTCCAAACAGCTGATAGCCATGTGGTTTCCCATGTAGTTTTCAAAACCTTTGCATCTAGTTTATCTAAAAAAATTCCATAGCAATGCAAAACAGTGCCGCTATATCATAATTCAAAAGGTGCTATTGTGTTTAATTGATGTTCAGAAAAGATCAAGTGAACGGTCATTCAGTGAACAGCGATCAGTCCATCTTAGGTAAACTTACGATATGTTTTGTAACATATGCTTCAAACTGCAGTTGCCATGTTAAAAAATAAATAAAGAAGTCACTAATAAAAATTACTCGGTCTCTTGTCAAAAATGGTTCGATTCAAGTTTACACATTCATTCATTGCTCTCCTTTGTGAAACTCAAGTATAACAAATTCAACTCAAATAGTTTACGGAAGAATGGTTTTACCGGTTTACACAGAAATAGATAGTCCAGTCCTGCTACTCTAGGGACACTTTCCGGCAAAGTTTAGCTCCAACTCACCTGCCTGGAAGTTTCTAGCGATCCAGAAAACCTTGATTAGCTGGTTCAGGTGTATCTGTTTGGGGCTAGAACTAAACTTTGCAGGAAGGTGGCCCTTCAGGAGCAGGATTGGACACCACTGTCTTAAGCTAAGAAAAACCTTAGTTATGTCACGACAACTCTTTGAGTGCTTGGCATGGTAATGGACAATTAAAATGTTTGGTCTTGGCGGAATAGAGCTGCTACTGCCAATACTTACACCTGTCTGCTGTGAGCAAGCAAGACATGCTACCCGTAGCAGATCTATACAGGTGGAGGGTCAGTATTTGAAGGTTGAGCTGTGAGCTCATTGGCTACTGATACAGAAGAACCAATCAGCTGTGCCCTATAGGAAATGACGTGATTGACTGCGCCATCTTTTCATGACAAAACTTTGTATTTATACGTACATTTTTTTTTACCAGGTTCAGGTCCAAGCTGAAGCTTGTTACATTTTTTTCTTCAATTCCAGCATAATATGCAGAACTACCAGCTTGTTGACCAATGGCAAAAGGGGGGAGGTTAATGGGAAAGCTCTCTTAATACATGCACACACCTTTATACATTCAACTAGTTATGAGTTTCCCTTTTTACTGGAACAAAGTAACAGTTTTGGTTTACCACCATATTATAAAATTTCCAAGTGATAAAGGCGGGGATTAAAATACACTATGACTTTCTGCCCCATTTACAGTATGGAGGAGTCGAAGGTAGAGCCATTCTGCAGATTTCGGCCAGTCTGAATTGACAAGATTTCAAAGAAAGTTTGAAAGTTTATGTTTATGTAAAGATTTCAGTTTATGTTGGATACAATTTTTTTTAGCTTCAGACTATGGCTGCATTCACATTGCACAGTTTTAGTGACCCAATTCCCACTTTTTCCTCCAATGTGGCACAGATCGGATATGGCCCAAGAACGTGTAAGCAAGAAATTAGCTGTGTACCAATTGAGGCTGCACAAAGGTAAACCGAGAATTTGGTCCAGCCTATGGAGGATTGCTATTGCCATGACAGCTGACGAGCACCAGTAACGTTTGTACTAGAAAGTTCACTTCAACTGTCTGAACACAAAACAAGGTTTGTTTATCTTGGTCCATTTATGCACATAAGAGTATAATCTCTAGAAATTCTATAAAATTGCATTTTAGTAAGACAAATAAAAAAAATTGAACCACTTTAAAAGTTTTTTTTTTTTTTTTTTCATTTGGATCACTAGATCTTAGAGTAAGTTGAAACCCAATACTTTCTAAAAGTGTAACCTGGCATTTTCTCTCAAAAAAAAAAAAAAAAAAAAAAATGCTGTCATCATCAGCTCTCGATGAATCTTGGGATAGTCTGCTCTGTAAAGCCTCCACTCCTTCTGTCCTTCTTGGCCCAGGAAACAAAGGATGCATTTGTAGGCTGCATTTAAAGGAGCCTTTGAATCGGGCCAGTCTTCATCACGCCACTGTGACGCACTCGGCCTGGGAATGCAGCCTTCGAAGGACGCAGCCTCTGAATTTGGACACAGCTGTTGTTTATGTTACGCTTCTCCTAGCAACACGGCACATGCTCCTGCAGGAGTTTGTTGTTCACTTAGGCCCTGTCTACATCTGGTATTAAGATGCATTTTGGTTGATCCGATCACAAGACGATGAGAGAGACACATTCCTGCTTACATCTTTCGTTTTAATCCGTCTCTTTTATCATTACCTGTTACCACTGACAAAGTCGTCTAGTGTTTTAAAATCTGATTTTAAAAGTTGTGGTGAATTTCAGCATTTAACCATTTTGAGCAGTTGTTGATAGGATTGTGAAAAGTGAGCGCTGTACACCTGAATGAAGGCAGATCTGAATGTGATTGGCTCGACTGCAGATGTCAGCAGTGTCGTATTGTAAGACCAGTAACATGCATTAAGAAAAACAGTCAATATCCATTTCACGCTAACTTTAAAAACACAAAGATCTTTTTTTTTTGTATCTCTTTCAAACTTTATTGCATTGAAGTGAAGAAATCAGTCTTCAAGTGTGTAAACATGGATTCTAAAAGTATTTTAAACTCTACCAAAGACATTCTTGATTTTCTCAATATAAATATTCAATTCAACATTCAAGTGGAAAAAAAATAACTAAAAACCCATTTCATGTTTTGCATTAAAAGAGATGCAACTAATGCATAGTACATCACTCAATTATGATAAAAGTACAAAACTGAGCAATTCTAAATGTGAAATCCAGCCCAAGACGAGATTGTTTTAGCAACAATATAATGGCAAATCAATACCCACTTATATTAATATTTAAAAGCTACATTAAACATTGCTCCTCTTAAAAGTGCTTTATGAACTAATGCGACATTCACAGCCCACACACATCACACAATCTGACTGTTGTGTTCTTAAATTATTCTTGTTATTTCTACAATACAAAAAAACACATTGGCCACTTTACATGTTTGTCATTATGAGATTCAGAAGTGGAAAATGATTGTCTCGGAGATCAATTTGATCCAGCTAAGCACACCATGTGTTTTACTGAGCCCTAAAGCACATCAGAGGAGCAGCAGTGATGGGGATGAGAGGACGACCCCTGTGCCGCTGGCATGAGCAGTGGAGTGTGTCTTCAGTAGTGTAACACTGACGTACCGTCGTCAGATGGGGCTGTTCTCATCTCGGAGCAGTGAGATGACGCTGCAGTCTGTAGAGCAACTGCGCAGACGTGACTTGCTCAACATCTCAGCGCTCGGACACTTCCCGTAGCCTCTGCGGGACACACAAAACACATGTGGAGTTACAGTGGATACTTGCTCACTCAGACAACATTTCTCCCACACCATCCTATATTCTCCAAAGCCATCATGTGGTCCTGTCTCAGTTCACACACTTGAGAGCATGAGTGTCTGTCTCAGGTCTGAAAACACCAAAGCTCAGTGCTCTTAACACACACTCTCTCTAATGTCACTTCAGAACGGTATTTGAAGCCAAGCGTATCCCATCATTCTTCATGGTCAGGAACTCCTGTGCCTCTAACACACAGTATTTCAAGGACAACTTTCTTGTGTGCATTAAAGTGATTATGTTTTAACACATAATTTATCTGTAAAATGTATTGTTGCACAATATATTGCTGCAGAGATGTGTATTTTGTAAGGCTGTGCAAGGATTAATTGTATCCAAAATAAAAGTGTGTGTTTACATAATATACGTGTGTGTACTGTGTAGAGTTATTTTGTATATAATGCACACACGCATGTATATATTTAAGGAATATTTGCATTTATATATAGAAAATAACTCTGCACACATATATTATGTAAACACAAACCTTTATTTTGGATGCCATTAATCATTGCACAGCCCTAGTATGCACCATAATTAAACTGAGTTGTTCCATTAGACCTACTGAACACGTCCAGAAGTTTATTTGAACTTTATCAGCGTTTTAAGTTGCCAGTCAGCAACCGCATTTTTGATCATATTCACAAAACTTATGGCCTTCAGAATACTTGATGAATATGCAAACAGTGAACATCAAGAGAAAGAACAGAGCCGCTGCTTTTAAACAAAACTCAGTCATTGGTTTTTAAATCAACACTTGAATGTTTCATAAGTTTGATTTAAGTGCAAAGTATTGATCAAAATGTCTCAAATAAGGCTCTGTAAAACACACTAAGTGTGTCCTGTGATGGATTTTTTAAAGAAAATAATAAACTAAACTAATCATAATTCTAGCATCCGACATTGCTTCTCCTACAGGCCTAACATTCTAACACTTGAAGAGCAAACTGTACTCTGTTGATGTGTTGAAGTGGAAACTTTGAGATGCTGGCGAGACAATATCAAAAATATAATGGTCTATTATGGTCTAATGGCATATTGTGTAATCAAATACACTTCTAACCTCTTGGAATTTTTTTTTTGTTTTTGAGATCTAAATCTGCTCTAACAGTAACAGAGGGTGAAGTGGGGGCTTGTTTTGCACAGATTGAACCAATCATATTGAAGGAAAATGATCACGAGTAACAGGTGATGTTATTCTCACTGCTGTATACAGCTCTCCTCTAAAAACCTGACGCAGGGTTCGTACAGATTCTGTAAAATGAAATTCCAGGACTTTCAAGGACTTTTCAAGCACTACTTTTTTGGATTTCAAGGACTTCAATCAGTACTTAAATAATATATATTTTTTTTTTTACTCAAATTACATATATATGATATCTAATGTTTCACGTCATATAGATCAATCCATTGACCAGCGCTGTCAGGCATGGGAAATCTCCTTAACCATTGAAAGGATATTGAAACAGATTTTTTCCTATGAATATATGATTGACCTGAAGAATGAAAGTTGTATTATATACTTATCATATACTTAATATCATGCTCATAGCCATGCGAAATAGCTCTATATCTCAGACAAGCTGCAGCATTAATTTAGCGTGAAACAATTGTATTTTTTCAACAACATTTTTTTTTTTTAAATTAGGGATGCACCGATACCACTTTTTGCAGAACGAGTCCGATACTCATTCTTTAATTTTTGGTACTCGTCGATGCCAAGTTCCGATACCGATACCTGAATTGTCACTGCATTTGTATTTTTAAATGTATTAGTAGATAAACTAAAAGAATATACATCATATTAGTTGGCTTAATTTGTTCATCAAATATACTGTATATTTATTTCAGCTATTTTCATGCTTAATTAAGCCTGCTAAAATGCATTGTATGAGCTTCTGTTACTGTCACTGTTCATTCTATTGCTCTATCATATTTTCTTTCATTTAATAGCACAGCACATATTTAGAGCAGCTCCAGCAGGGCTGAAAAAAATGCATTCATCACTGTCTAAATTAAATATAATGAATATTTTTGTAAAGTTGAAAAGGGTAGTCTATTTAGTCAAGAGCAGTGAGTAATTTATTTGTCCTTTGTTTGATTAACATTAAAAAACAGCAGCAGGTTTATTAGACTGCTGCCCCTTTAAGAACGAACGCACGGACCCCATTTGAACATTGTTCACTTGAGACATAACCGACTTTGTTTACTGGGATACTCTCCTAGACAGGCGTTTTTACATAAACTTGTGTAGAATCCGTCCGTTTAAGCGCAAGACGTGAAAGACAATTCAATTCAGTATTCGCGCGCTGTCTATCAAGACGTTGGTTTCCGGGGCGCGCGCTTCGGATGTTTGCATTTATTAAACTTCTTGACCTGCAAACGTCCTGTAATAATGTAGGGAATCACTCGTTATACATAAACCAGGTAACAGTTCATGTTTTACTTTACTTACATATACGATTTAGTTTTAATCCAAATGACACGTGCTGAATGAACAATCTGCAATCAAGAGCATTCAACAGAAGCTCTCTCTCTCTCTCTCTAACGTTAATAATAAGCTACATGCCTCGTTTTATTTTCTTTGCCATTGATATCCGACTGAACTACAAACTTTCCACTGACGTCTGTTTAAAGGGATGTGCTCAACCAGCTCCCGCATCTGTGCAGGTGCACGCTCAATCCACAGCGCGTTTTTCTCTTATCAGCTCGCGCACCACAGCTATGTGTTACTATACACACGCTGCCTGGTAGGCCTATCGGTTGTTGGTATCGGAGCATTTTTACGAGTACGAGTAGGCTACATGAGCTCGATATCGGTGCATCAAATTCAAGCACTTTTCAAGTACCTCTTCTAAAATATGGCTGTTTTGAAGGGTTTTCCAGGACTTAAATTTCAAAAAGTCAAATTCAAGTACTTCAAGCACTTTAAGCACCTTGTACGAACCCTGCTGATGTCTTCTCTCTGGGAGAGATTCTCTGAGAGTTGCTCGAGAACTGGTCGTGATTAGATCATCTGTCTGGTTATTGCTGCGCAGCAAGTTAGGTAGTGGAGCAAGTTAACAGAGCAGTGAGACACTAAAGACCTTATTCCCGAGTGATCGAGTCTCGCTCCCTTTGCTCAGTGTGAGACTCTTAGGCGGGGTTAGATGCGGTCAGGCAACTAATTCTTTATGCGGTCAGAAAAGCTACTCTTCGGAGTCAACCAACGCCAGTCACCGGAGTGTAATTTTGCAGGTGTCAGAAGTCAACTAGGTTCAACTGAAGTCAGGTTCTACCACAGTCCCACTGGGAAAACAAAAGCTCTACACACACTTGGGGTTTTCATGACCTCTTGAACACCTTACAAAAGTGAATTTGGCACAATAGGTGCCCTTTAAAGCTCACGGGCACACGAGTACCTGCTCTCTGGAATGAGGTGTAGCGTGCGGTACAGGTCAGCAGTAGAGGGCATCTTCACCGGCACAGATTTAGGGGTGGAGAACGCGCTGTAGGACAGGGACTTGGTCTGGAGGGGTGGAGTGGACTGCAGTTTGGCCTCAGGTTCAGCACCTAAACACATGTGGATTCAAAATTATGCTAAATGAATGAACTTCAGGAACGGTCTACAAAATATAGGACGAGCTTCACAAGCAGGTCATTCTCACAATCAATCAGTTGTTCACCTCGGAGGAAATATAAGACATGGGAGGTTCTGTCGGGAGATACTCACTGACTGATAAAGCACTGTGCGGTTCAGGCAACGCAGGTCTTTTACGGTCTACAAATGGAGTCATGTTCAGAAACTGGGTCTTCAGCCACGCAGCTCGATCCTCCTCGAACGATTTCCTCTAAAGAGGGAACACACAGCAAGTAGGTTAACCCTGCTTTGGCTAAAAACAGCAAGATGAAGTGCAAAAAAGAGGACATATTGTGCTTTTTTCCAAGTTCAACCTCATTATAATAATTCATATGCAGAATAAAGGGGCGGGGTCTGGTTGAGTGAGTTAGTAGTGTGTTAAACTGGTAGTTATGGTAAGGTATGGTACATTTCCCAAACACACTCGAAGCGCTCGACCAATCACAACACACTGCTCCAACCGACCAATCAGAGCACAGTGTGCTTTTCAGAAGGAGGGGCTTCATAGAGACAGGAACTAAACAGAGCGTTACTGACAGACTGGGAAGAGATGAGCTGCAACAATGGAGAATATGAGGAAAATACATTGTTTTCATCACTATTACACAAAATCAAGAAGAAGAAAATGACTGTTTTGGCAGGATTGGTTTCAATAAAAGTATTTAAAAGGGGTCATATAATGGTACATGCACTTTTACAAGTTGATTGTACTGAAATGTGTGTTGGCAGTGCCTGTACACAATCATCATAAAATGATAAAAATCCATCCAGTGTTTTTTTTTTTTTATCTTCTTATGTTTTCCCCCATCTCAAATCAAGCCGTTCGTGACCGTGTGACGTCACAAAATCGACGCCCCTCCCACGATTGTTGATTGACAGCAGCGTTTCAACACAGACCCGCCCTCGCTCTTGAGCGAGCTGTCAATCATAGTCCGCGCGGACCGGCGCGGTCATTGTTGATACGCTGGAGCACTGTTCCATGTTCTTGGGTGTAATAAGGAACACAGCAGTCATTTTGATGTTCCTAAATCTGAACCGCTGAAGACGCAGTGGCTGAGTTTGTTTTCGAAGGGAATATTCCCCACGATCAACAGCAATGCTTTCATGTTTGCGCGAATCATTTCATCAGACTGCTTTACAAACGAGAACATTGAAAAAGGTATTAGCTCCTGTTTGAGTTTGTGTTGTTTATGTGCCTAATGACTGTCATAGTCTCACAGACTGGTTATGTTTTAAACAGATCAGTAAAATTTTAGTGCTTCAGCCCTGACAGTTGTACCTAACACTGCATAGATAACGTTACGCATCACTGACAAGCCTACATTTACCGAAAAAAACATCAATCTGTCAATGAACTAACGTATACATCAGTAAACACACAGCGTTCGTATCTCACTACTCTACCCTGCCAGTACACACAAAGATAGATCAAAGTGACATTACGTTAACCAACCATTCAGAAACGTCCTGTATTCCAACTCCGGTTCAAATTGATACGGTTGCACAGTGTCCTCAGAGACTCCCGCTGCCATTCTTCAAAATATAACGTTACCCTCAACTGTTGTCAAGGCAACACTCCACGTGTGTTGTGTCAAAACGCCCACAGAACAGAGGGGCGGGGTGAGCAAAGCTCATTATCATTTAAAGACACATGCACTCAAACGGCGTGCTGAAAACAGAGCTGTTTTTGACCAGGTAAAATGAGTGTTTTCTTACAATACTAATGAGAATTTTTAATTCAAGTATATTACAAACTTTTAATTTAGACCCTAAAGAATCATATTAGCTTGTACAAAAATGGCATTATATGACCCCTTTTTTTAATACAAATTTGATTTCTGAAACAGTATGTTTTTAATAGCACAATGACCTCTGATCTGTCAAAAGATTAAGGAAAATTAGATTTCTCAATTCATGACTACTTTAATGTTTTACTGTAATAGTTAATTCTTTCTATTCAGTACCTCGTGTCCCAGGCGAATAGCAGCTTCAGTGAAATTCCTCCTTTCTCGCTCAAAGTTTCTTTTCTGCTCGTTGAAAAGCCTCCATTCCTCTTTGAGCCGCTCCTTCTCCTCCAGCGTGTAGCAGTCATTCAGCAGAGCTGCGGTCTCCTCGTCACACGGCACGCTTAGCTGCTGCTGTAAACACACACGCCATCACAATCACCACATCCACACACACGCCATCACAATGATCAACATCCACACACACCACCATCACAATCACCACATCCACACACATGCCATCACAATTAACACATCCACACACACGCCATCACAATCAACATCCACACACACCACCATCACAATCACCACATCCACACACATGCCATCACAATTAACACATCCACACACACGCCATCACAATTAACATCCACACATCTCAGACAAGAGCAAACACACAATGTGATCTATGTTTTGGCCCAATTTATGGTCAGGTCGGGTCTGATATTAGTAACCTCGGGTAATTTAAAATAAAAGTGCTTTTACCGAATGACCCGAGAAGACCCGTATCATTTTAAAATATGATCTACGTTTTAGCCCAATTTATGCATGGGGCCAGACCAGAGCATGTGAGCGGAGTGGAGCGGAGCGGGAGTGAGAGCGGGCGGATCGTGGACAGAGCGCAGAGCGGCATTTTTAAAAGGACGGAGCGTCGCCCTACTTCCCGCTCCGCTCACACCACGAGTCTGAAGCATGCTCAGTCAAGCCTGACCCAGAATCCATCTATCTTGCACAGTCATGAACAGTAGACTATTTTCAGTCAAAACTCGACTCAATAATGGAGTTCAAAAAGTACTTCAAAAAGGAAAATGAGAAGTCATACAGGTGTACTATTAATATAAAACTAACTAACAATGATAATGTGCTACAAGAAAACGAATGTGGAGACATCGTTTCAGTCAGTAAAGATTCATTTTAGAATCTAAAAAGACACATCTCTGGAAAACATGAAAGTGTGCTACGCGAACACGCTGGGAAGAAAGCAAAAGGTTAGCCAATTGAATACGGTAACTTGTAACAAAGAGTAAATTAAATATAGCGTAATATTCAAACAAATTAGTTTTGTCATTCAAGTAGGCCTAATGGTTCGTTTTATTTAATTTGTGTCATCCGTAATAATATTTATATTATTAGGCCCATTTATTCGTTTAATTTTACAGGACTTTTTGTGTAGGCTATATTCCTTCATAGGCCTAATTTGTAATTTGAAATAAAACATTTCTATTTGAAAAATGTTGTTGTTGCTCATTAGTTGTTTAGGAGGTAAGGCTGTGGTCTAAGCTAATTTTAGGGCGATTTGAGTGGAGCGCGAAGCAAACTGCGTTGAGCGCTGAGCGATAATGAGCGGAGCGGCCTGATGTAGCTTTGAGCGGGGGAGCGGAGGGGTGAACAGTTCCGTGAGCGATGAGCTGAGATTCTCACCGCTACACTCCGCTCATATGCTCTGGGCCAGGCACTGCAGGTCTTCACAAGTCCACTTGGATTTGAAAACTCGAGAGGTTCGGGTCCAAAACTTTAACCAACGCCTCGGACACGGGTCGGGTCTCATATTAGTAACCTCAGGTAAAATAAAATAAAAGTGCTTTTAGCGAATGACCCGAGGACACCCGAATTATTTTAAAATATGCCAACTTTCCACTATTCGTTTCAGGTGTTTAATTAACAATCAGGTCTAGCTGGGTTCGAAAAAAATGCCTTCGGGTCTGAGTTGGGTCTAACTTTATCGGGTTGGGTTTTTCTTTGAGTAAGGGTGCACACCACTAATGTTAGCATTTGCAAACTCTGCGCACTAGTTACCTCCAATGAAAGACGATAGAATTACACCGGCTCATGCCACAGCGCACTGACTAATTTTGCGCTCCACTATAAAGAAACCACTAAGGAGATCGAGAAACAGTCGCATTGTTTGCAAAATAATCCAGTCCAAAACTCAAATCTAAAGAGCTCAATTAACATCCTGACACCATAAGATCGACGTTTAGATGAATACGTTCATATGTTCTGCGCGCTTTCTTTTCAATGACAAAATAGAAAAAAATAACAGCGGTGAGAAAACAGCAGTTCAGAAAGCATCTGATCACAGCGCTGTGGAGATGTTTGAACCAGCTTTACAATTGACCTATGGCTAAGCCACGCCCCCTCCACTCACTCGGACAAACAGTCAACATTCGGTAACAGGCGCTATGGCAGCTGTCACAGTAGGAGACATTTCACAGGAGGCAATTGATGATTTTTGGAGACAGAAAGATTATATATCATCTCGAAGTCACCAAAGGGGCCTTAACTATGCATTGGAGGGTTATATTAATAATTTTATTGTTGAGAAGGTCGATAAGCTTCAGCTCCAGACAAAGATTTACAGTTCACAGTGTAACGTTAAACGTTATAGTTTGGTGCTATTTCGCTTCAAACGCTCGCTTTATACGCGCGTCCTATTCGCTTTGGACGCGCAAACTGATTCAAAATGTTCAAGCGTCGAACTAGACGCGATACGCGCAATTGGTGTGAACGCAGCATAATGAACAGGCTGCGATGTCAAGATTGCAATGCTGGAATGTGTGTGTGTGTCAGAGAGAGAGAGGCACGGGCGCGATCGAACAGTGGAAACAAAAACATACTCAAATTTGTTCATACAGGACATCATTAAAACTGCAAAGTGTTTAGCCTACTTATATTTGTGTAAAACACAACATTGTGCTTTTGTCAAAATGTAAACTCTTGTCAAACTGTAACCTACAACTGTCACCCAACCAAAAATCACACACACACGCTGTTTAAAAGCAAAAATGACAAGAAAAAAAAAACATAAAAACTAATGAAAACTGACTAACTGCAATGCATTTCAATGGACGTGGAAGCAGAGAATGTCCGAGTGTATTGGGTTAGCTATGCGCACTGTGATTGGCTCATCGCGTTTGGGGGCGTGGCTTAGCCATAGGTCAATTCAGCACTCCGGTCAAGTCGTGTTTATACAGCACTTTTACAGTATTAAATATGAAAAACAGTGTCATTGAGTCATGGATTGGACTACGCACATCAACTACCCCACTGTTCTGATTAAATAAGAAACTTTTTGCTCAGGTTTTATGCACTTTTATTAGTGTCTGATGTGTATATATTGTTCACCTGCAGAAGCTGCTGCTGCACATGAATGAACTCTTTACACTGTTGCAGCTCCAGCCGTATCCGCTGCATCTCCTCCTCATGATCCTTCCTGGACATCAGCTCCTCTGCCTCACGCTCCTGACACGCCACCAGTGACACTGCAACACACACAGAGATATTCATCAAGACCCATTACTGAACAACTCACTCTAGAGAATGTTCAAGAACAAGAACAGCATTTAAAGTGACACTCCACCCATTTACTCTCCCTCATGCGTTCCCCCATGTACACGACTTTCTTTCTTCAGATGAACGCAAATTAAGATTTTTTTTTTTCCATCTCTGTTTTTCCATATAATGCAAGTGAATGGGTGCCGCTCTGCTGACACTTTAAAAAAAAAAAAAACACAGACCGTGATAGTGATGGAGATCCACCCAACCACAGTTGATGAATCAATGTCTTCTGTTCGCACAAGTAAAGAGAAAAGCACAGAGCGCCGCCACTCCCCACACGAGCGTCACAATATCCTTACGCCGCCTTCACACTGGCAGTTGAAATCAGCTCCGTAATACGCAATACGCCCCCAGCGGACGTCGTACACAACGGTGAAAAGCGTCGGAAGCCTCGGAAGCGAGTATATTTAAATATTGAATTATTTAATTGTATTAACTGCCCTAATAACGTTAAAACATCATGAAAATAAAAAAAATGACATGACAACTAATCGTTATAAAATCATTATTTATTTTATTAAAAGTTAAGAATCCAGGTTTGTTTATCAGTACCATAGCAACGCTAACTTCCGTTGGGATTTTCGGATAGAAACCGTCCGTAGCCTTTCGCAAGAGTTCAATTTTTTTAACGCATCCGGATGGCCAACGGACACGATTTTTTTCGCACCGCACTCGTTCGCACCTGGTTCAGACCCATTCGCATGCGGTCTGCGAATCTCCATAGGAAATGAATGACTTCCGGTCGTTTCGCTGCCGTATCGGAGCTGATTTCAACTGCCAGTGTGAAGGCGGCGTTAAGAACATCCGTATGACAGTAGACCGGAGGCAGTGATTTATAGTTAAAAAAAAGTTAAAAAAATAAATAAAACATTTTCTAACACACACCTATCGTTTGACTTCAGAAGACCTTGATTCATCCACTGTGATTGTGTGGATGAACGTCATGAATGCGGTGTGTGGTTTTTCAAATGTGTCAACCAAGCTGCAGCCATTCAATAGCAGCCGTATACTATGTAACTTTGTTCAAAAGTCATCAATCCTACATCAGTCCTTCTTCCAAACCGTGTTTGTGTCTTACCCTGATTCACTATGGTAAGTCTACAAGTGTTTATATTTTAGACCTCTCAGGATGGTTTTGGCGGGAGCTACATTTGTACAAGCATCACTCGCCCGTGCACATCTTGTCATATCCGTAAATAGAGTAAAGTTGCTCCAGCTGCTCTGACGCATGTCTGGAGTGTGTGTGTGATAGGTAGGAGGTTTAGGGGTAGGGTTAGTGTGTGTCGGTCTGTCTGGTGTGTGTGTGTGCCTGTGTGTGTGCCTGTGTGTGTGCGCCTGTGTGTGTGTGCGTGTGTGTGTGTAGAGGAGAGAATTCTGGAGAAAAGAGAACGAGACAGAGCTCGTAATAAAACAAGAATCAACATCAGCTTGGCTTCAGGAGATGGAGAACTGAGGGTTTGAACTGTTGTAAAAATGACGCAGATATGATGGTGTTTTATTACTCAAAAGGAGAGAAAGTGTTTTATTGAACAGATAAACTGCCATATGTTGCTCTCTAACAGAGTAAAGCAGCATCTGTTGTGAAGATCATCTTATGTTAGTTGTGCTGGAATTCACTGAAGGAAGTAGTGCATCTATAAATGCGTAAAGCTACAGTAACATCTTCAGCCTGAGATCCTTTCATCTAAACTGGTCATATCTCTGAAGCCCAGCAGTGAATGATTTATGAGCAGCAAGATAACCATATTCATCTGCAGTCACAGAGAGCCGAAGCACAGCCAGAACAACCTTCTTATGCAAAATACATGCAGGTTTGTTTTTAAACCACTAGAGCAGGGGTATTCAATTAAAGTTTCCAGAGGTCCGGTCTCTATATTTCCTTCCCAGAGGAGGTCCGGATAATACTTTTTGGAACATTTATACATTTCCATCGAGGCAGCCGTAGTATTTTGTAAAAAAACAAAGCAATGTTCAAAGTTTGTTCAAAGCAATAAACTACTAAAAACAAACAAAGCACATAATCTAATAATCAAAACTCTCATCATGAGGACAAAACAGTTAAATAGCAATTTAAAAGTTGTTTTGTCTTTCCTTGCCATCTCTAAATCATTTTCCAAATTGGAACATTGTTTATTATGAAATGCTCTTTATATGCTGATTAATAATGCTAAAATCTAAAAGACGCCACATATGAAGTGTTCTCACACCTGGTTTAGTTGAAGGGTCAGAGTCATCTGTATGATAGATAACTGTATTAGCGGCATTCTCCTTTTCTGCAGTGTTTTAGTGAAAGTATCTCTTTTGCTGCTGTTGTTATTAAAATAACCACGTCATACGCAGCTCTTATAATGGCGCTTCATGGTTTATAGCGAGGGGGAGAGAAGCAACATGCAGAGCGGGAAGGGCTTGAACGAAGCACTTTAAGCTCTAGATAAAATATTACAGATATAGCTCTGAAAGATCATTACCATGAACAACCCCGAGTGCTTGTGGTGTGTGTACCGCTCCGTTGCATTGACGCGCTGCTCACTTTAATCGGTAGAAACGGTAAAATGGTGCAATTATGTCCCGCGGTCCGGATGAAACCAAGCCGTCCGCCATTTGAATATCACTGCGCTAGAGGGCCGAAAGGTACACTACGTAAATTTACGTTTTCAACTACTATTTGTGTTTTATTGTATTTCAGCTTTATTTGAATGAACAGAAATGCTTTTAATAGTTAACACTAATAACACTGCTAACTCCCAAGTGGTCCGCCACCCTTCTGAGAGGCCAGGATTAGAAATCGCCCCGTCCGTGACATCATGACATTCCTCTACACGTCCTTTAACATGCGTGTGTAAATCAAGGAGGTGTGCTCTTTACAACACCAATCACAAGAGTCACACTCCTGAAGTTGCTCTGTCCCTGGACGTAGACAAACTGCACCTCGGAAAACTGGGAATCCCCTTCCAAAACAAATCGCTATTAAAAACGTCTGAAGTTTATTTCCAATGACACGCCTGAGCAACTGAACAATGCTTTTGTGTGTTCGTCTGATTCACAGCATGGTGCCGATTTTATTTAAAAGTAGCTAGTGTTGAAAACTACGTCAGTGCTAGTATTTTGTCCTCAGAGGCGATCGCTGTGGTTGCAAATGTTAATTTGACTCCGGCTCAAACACACATGACTCTGTTGCTGTGTCCTAAACTCGCTGGAGAATGAAAGCAGGAGTCGTGTGTACCTTGGCTGTCGAGTCTCTCCATGTGGCTCTTGAGCTTCCTCCACTGCAGGCGGATGCTGTTGGTGAGCTGCTCGCGCGCCTGTTCACACGACTGCTCTAGCGTCTCTCGACTGGAGTCAGCAGTGTCCTCCTCGCCCTCAGACACAGCCTGAGGACACACACACACACGGAGAACCAGGCCATCACTCACCCGCATGCCCTTCCAAAACACAAAGACTTTTTTCACAACACCTGAAAAGTTCATGTGCCTCCATTACCAGTTCATAAAGTCGTTGTCAAAGTAACCCATATGAATCTAGAACATTTATTTTATTATAGTTTTATATTTGTAGCTTTAGTAATTGCATTACGTGCTTTTGTCATTTATTAAAATATTGCTATTTTAGGTTTAATTAAATTTTTATTTCAGTTTTAGCTTTATTTATTTCCAGTTAATCATTTTAGTGCTTCAACTAACTTATTTCAACACTTTACAATAAGGTGCATTAACATGAACTGATAATTAACACTTCTACAGCATTTATTACAGTAATAAATGTATTTTGCTCACTGTTAGTTCATGATAGCAAATACATTAATGTTAACAAATGAAACCTTATTGTAACTAATGTTACTGCAACATTTCTAATATATATAACATTTATTTTAACAGTTTAAGAGGACAATAATAGCCCTGATTCAAGTCATATAAAGAGACACATTTGCATTTGTTTGGAATGGCATTTAAGTGAGAGCATTATTTCCCACCTATACATACATATGTGTATGTATATGTATGTGTACGTATACATGTATGTATATATATATACATATACACACATATACACATATATATTAGTCCCCCCTGTGGTAAAAATCCAGCTTTTAATGTTGTTTATGTGTCTATGTGGTGTTTTTAATATGCTTTAAGACAAACCATGTGTAAATTCATAAGTCGACAGCATTGCTGAGTATTCTCTCCTTAAAACTGCAGTGAACCAAAGACAGTCTCAAAAACACGCTTTGAAATCGCTGGTGTTTCTGACGTCACAAACTACCTTGTAACCAATCAGATCAACGTGTGATCGTCAACCAGTGGATCTCTGAGCTGAGTGAGTGAGTGGAGGCGGGGCTCATTTGCATACTAAATGAGGCAAGGGTGTCGAGTTACAGTCAAGCTATTTTAAGGCACAAATAAATCTTTTAAGGAAAAAACTTTTAAATATGTAATATTTAATTTCCGTGATCAAAGATGAGTTAAGGGATAAAATGATTGACTACAGGGGGACTTTTAATATAAATGAATAGAAACAAATCTTAAATATATTTATTTAAATTTGAGGTGGGCATAGATTAATTTTTTTAATCTAGATTAAAATGGCTCATTTGAATTCTGCCGAAGGCATTCAGAATATGTGTGCTACCCAAATAATGAGTATAAAAGTCTTTGAGAACGGGTTTCTCAAGCCGGCGCATTAGACCAGGGGCTCATCTCCTGTTTCCAAAATGCATCACAAACTGCTTGAGAAAGCTGTTCTACTCATAGACTGTAAAAGGACACTACTGTACTGTTACCGTCCGTAGGCAACATTAGGTAGGCCTATGTTATTATCAACTACTATAGGCTATCAATTAGGGATGGGTGATATGGCCTAAAATCCATATTGTGATATACATTGCAGCCTCTTGCGATAACGATATATATTATAATAAAACCAGTTCAGAACAGGTTACACAGACCCTGCTAAACAACTGCTAAATGTTTTTTTTTTTTTTTTTTTTAAAGGGTGTATGTAGTTTTGAGAACAAATATTGTCTAAAACTGTAAGTATACAACATAATTTTGCAGATAAATAAAATTTAAGTACACTAGCTGCAGAGACTTAAGTAGGTCTAATGTTTATTATGGCTTGGAGCTTATGAAACCCCAAATTTAAAATTAGAATATTGTCTAACTGATGTCTTTTCAGTTAAAAAGAAACAACAATTATATATTGGGAATAAAACGCACGCGCTGATATTCAGTGATATCATATGTTTCGTTTTGAATTTGAGGTGGTAGAAGGGATTAGTCGTGTGTTAACTTACCGAACTGTTAGGCTACCCCACACACTCTGTCTATGTAGTTTGCTGCTGCTCGTCGGACAGCTTAAATCCAAACCAAGTCCAAATAATGTATGTTGCACTGATCTTTTTCACCAGCTTTCACTTTCAGCCGTGTTTACTTAAGATGACGACGAATATGATGCGTTGCAGCCGGGTGTACCTCGCGGCCGCGAGTAGATTCATATCACAGCTTGTGTAGTATAGAGCCAGCTCCCAACCCAACTTTGAGAATAGATTAACGGCGATATTTTTTTTATCGCGCGATAAGAGTCTCGCGTTAACGCAGCACGTTAACGCCGATAACGGCCCACCACTAATTTAAATATATTAAATTCTTTAAACAATGCATTATTTACTTTTATCTTGCCAATAGTTGACAGTAGTTTAATGTACAAAGGTAGTCTGCCTTTTGTCTCTTCAAGCAATGTTTTTAAAGTTGTTTCAGTGGTGGAATAAATCTTTAGTATAACGAGCATTGATGAATTGAGTTTCATAATGTGTTTAATATTTTTAAAGTTGACAGACTGTTATGACTGACTGAGCTCAGACCTGCTCTAGGCTGTCCTCCGCCGGCTCCGCTTCGACGCAGAGGCTCTTGGGACTCAGGATGGCCATCATGTCCTTCTTCATGTGCTGCAACACCTTCTTGAGCTCCGAGTTCTCCAGCATCAGAGATCTCTGGCGCGCCTCATAATCACTCAGCAGAGCCCTGTACATCTCACCCTCGTGTCTAACAACACAACAGCAAACGCTCACATGTCTGCAGTGTAAGAGATGACACTGGTGACACACACACACACACCCACGGGAGCGTTACCTGGCCTCCATCTTGCCCGTCTTCCAAAGGCCTCTCTTGCCATCTGACCTTCCCACATAGTTGGACACTTCAATGGCTGAACACACATGAGGACAGAGAGGAGAGAGATGTTATAACCTCGCATGCACTGTTCAAATCTTTCTGGATATTGTGGATTACTTTACTTCATTTTTTTGATTTACTTATTGTGTTGATGTTGTGTTGTCTAACACTTGTGCTGCTATTGAGGTGGACGCGGGTCGGGTTAGGACAGGTTAGGTGGTACAGGTAGATTTAAGGGTGGGTTAAAAGGGAAGGGAAGGTCAGTGTCATTATAGCAGGAATTACAAGCAGGTCATTTATATTTTACTTCTTTTATAAACATGTATGTACACAAGTGCAATGTACACAGGTTAAAGACACCTTATGTAAAGTGTGACTGAACTCTCAAAACTGTAATTTCTTTCAAAAAGCTAAATTGATAGATGATATATTATATAACACATGGAATATATAAACAGGCACTGAAAATTTTATTTCTGATATACAATTAAAAAATATATAAATCAACATACTTGATTTAACATCACCCTTAAAAACATACACTATACTTGAGCATTTCTATGGGTGCAAATATTTTTTAAGATTAAGTTTAAATGTTAACCTGAGGGATTAAGAGAAAAAGAATGTTTCAATCGAGTAGCTCAGATATATAGAAAACAGGATTTCCATTTCCCATCATGCTTTGGGGCTGGACAGGGTGAGCAGATGTTGAAGTATAGTGATATTGAGCCAGACGAGAAAAAGGGAGAGACTTGCTGTTCTCTAATGTTATTTACAAGAGTTTCTATTATGGTTTTGTCCGGACCGCACCAACAGAGCCACAACTTATACAGTATAACTCATTTTCAACGGTCTACACGCTATGACCGTTCCTAATTTATAGATTTTAAGTCAGCTTTTAATACAATTAAGATTATCACAGCATGTTTTTGAAAGAAGTCTCTTCTGCTCATCAAGGCTGCATTACTTTGATCAGAAATACAGTAAAAACTGTTATACTGTGAAATATTACAATTTAAAATTGATGTTTTCTATGTGAATATATAGTGCAGTGTAATTTATTCCTGTGATCAAAGCTGAGTGTTCAGCATCATTACTCCAGTCTTCAGTGTCACATGATGACCCTTCAGAGATCATTCTAATATGAGGATTTGATGCTCAAGAAACATTTATTATCGTTGTTGAAATCAGGGCTGCTTCATACTTTTGTGGAAACCGTGATATGCTTTATTATTCAGAATTCTCTGAATAGAAAGTTCAAAAGAACAGCATTCAATTTAAAGAGAAATCATTTGTAACATTATACTCTCACTGTCCATCAACTCAATGTGCCCTTGTTGTCAAAAAAATGTGTATGCTTTATGATAGGAGGACCTGCAATTATCAGCTGCCGGTTGTGTGGAGATAATAATGGCAATATTTTTCATTTATCTTGTAAATGTCCGTCTCTAAAGCCCAATGTATACTTCTGTGTCGAACTCCCGCCGTCGGCAGTGTAGGACACGTCCCCTTCGCCGTACCCTGACGTGCACCTCTCCAAAAACGTAACAACGCATCAATTATACGCGGACACAAGCGCTGTGATTGGTCTGCTAGAGCCCCTCCCTCGGGTTTGTGTGTAATTGCACATCAACGCGGACACGAGCAGAAGTATAAATGAAAACCTAAGCGTAGCCTATAGCGCTGGCGTAGGTCCGACACAGAAGTATAAATCAGCCTTTAGTGTGTAATTTCTGCACTACACGCATCACCCAACAGAATGGTGAAAACTATATTCAAATATTAAGGCCAAAAGAAAATAGTCGCTAGTGACCCGAGGTATGCAAGTATATTTTTCTGCCCAACAATAATTGAATCTCTGACTCAAATTAAACTCACCTTTATTCCTCAAGGAGGCAATGTCTGATACACTGATGAAGTGATGTTACACTCATAATTACGGCAGTCATAAACAAAACGTGAAATGACTCAGTGATTTACTGTAGAGCGAGTACTGAGCGAATCAAATATTAGTGGTTCACTTGATGGAGAAGCTGTCAGCCATCAAAATACTGCTTTTGAAGAGAATCTGTTTGAGACGGTGAATATGAGGCAGTGATGATGGGAGAAAGCATCTGCTCAAAATTAACTCTTCCAAGTTACAAAAGGAAACAAAATATGCTTTATTGTATTCTTTTTTTAATAGTCATTAAAATATCCGGAGAGTTATTATCGCAACAGTTGAGATCCATCTGTGTTAGATATAGATCCGGGTCACTAAAGACCAGAATATTTAATAAGGATTGGCAAAACATTCATGCATTTAAATGATATATAACCTTTTAGGGGTTCCATCATGGGAACATTTTATGGATTTAGCTTGAATTATTTTGTTTTATTTCATTTTTAATTTGAATTTAAATCTGAATTAAACGGCTGGTAAACATACTTTATCACTACAAAATTTAACTAACCCATTAAAAATGAAGGAATTATGCAATCATTAAGACATTTCTCTACATATAGAACCTTTTTTGGCATTAAAAAGTAAAGTTTAAGTTGTTTGCACTACGCAAACTAGAGCAGAAGTGCAGAAAAAGAGAAAATGTGTTTGTAATATGTCCTCATGTTATTGTAAAGTTCAAACTAAACTTGCATTATATTTGTCTTTTCCAAATAAAAGAGAACAACACAACAGGTGCTCACCGAGCTTCTTGTCTCTCTTGTCCACGAGCAGCTGGTTGAGCCGCTCCTTCAGTTTGGAGCACTCCCTCTCTTTCCGCTTGGCATCATGGTTGTACTGTGTGGCTCGACTGGAGATGATGCTCTGCAGTTTCTGCACCTGCAGAATATTAAACACACAGTAGCAGTGAGGCGGTTTAAGTTGAAAACAGTAAAAAGCTGTGCCAGCATTTAAAGGGTCCTAATATGCCCTTTTACGAAGTCTTGATTTTGTTTTTGGGGTGTACTAGAATGTTTTCATGCTTGACTGTACAAAACACATATTATATTATTACAGCTCCTCTCTCCCCAGTCTGGTTTAACACGTTGATTTCGATGAAGCCCCTCCTTCTGAAGCATGAAATGTGCTGTGATTGGTTAGATGACCCAGTGTGTTTTAATTGACAGCACTTAGTGTGTAAATTGTCCCACCGCAAGTTCTTCTCTAGTGTTCTCTAGTTTTTTTTTATTCATGCAGAGACCCTCACGAACTAACTGACTGTATAACCTCCTATATTCAATTTTGTGAAGAAACAGTTATTGACACTAAAGTGGTTAAAGTCTTCTCAAATAATAAACCATGGCTCTCTGAAGATTTAAAGAAACTCCTTAATGAAAAGGAGCCTGTAACAGAAATAATGTTATGTGATCAAACAGTTGAAATTGTGAAGACTTAAGTATTTGGGAACCATGATTGACTGTAAATTGAATTTTTCTGAAAATGTGAACCTTATTTGTAAGAAAGCAAATCAAAGGCTATTCTTGCAAAAGGAAACTGCAGAACAACCTGACTTACAGAAAATTCTCTCAAAGAGTTTATACAAGTTTAATTGAGAGTGTTTTAGGGTATAATATAACTGTGTGGTTCGGACGAGTTACATCTGTGAATAAAGTAAAATTAGACAGAATTACAAGAGTAGCAGGAAAAATGATAGGATCTAAGCAAAAATCAGTCGCACAGTTATATCAAAGTGCAGTTCAGAGAAAAGCTTTGACTATAGCAAGAGACACAACACAGCCCTTGAATCATGTTTCTGAATTATTGCCATCACGTCGTCGCTACAGAACACCAAAAGCGGCCAAAGCAATATATAAACAAACTTTTGTACCAAATGCAATAAGTCTTTTGAATAAGAGGAAGGAAATGTGAATACTTTAATCTTAATGTATATTGTGTATTGTTAATTGTTTTGTGATTGTATGGCGAGACCAAAGACCAATTTTCAGCTAAGGCTGAACAATAAAGTACTACTACTAACTAAACATAAATAAGAATGGCGTCAATTTAAAACCATTTTGCGCCTGATTCAGACCCTGACAATGTTAACGAACAAGAGGATCGTGCAGAAAAGATTTCATGCGCAGACTTTACAAGCACGGATTTCAGAGTGGTATGTTTTTGTAACTTTCTTATACATTATAGATACAATGTTATCCACCATTTAATCGTGATATTAGTCGGAAAACTATGGCAATACTACGGTGGCCGAGAAGTGCAAAACAAACCACAATTCCAAAAATAAAACAAATTTATAAACGCAATATAAACACGCGAATCGACTTTCTCCTGCCGCAGTCTGCTGTACTTTCTGCATGTCTTGACTGACAGATGTCTCGTCCAATCAGCGGTCAGTATTCCATTCGCCACATATACCTACCTTTTCCGTTTTGTCGTTGTGTTTTTTGACTTGCTAATTTGTTTTCAGATTTGTTGTTGTGTTTTTTGATTTGTTATGGTTTCGAAATTGTTGTTGTGTTTTCTAACTTGTTAATTTGTTTTTAGTCTTTCCATTGCCTTTATAATTTGTTGTTTTGTTTTCAGAATTGTGATTTGTTTTGCACTTCTCGGCCACCGTACAATACTAACAGTAATCGATTACAAAACCACGGTTAATTTTCCTAAGGAGGTAAAGTAGTTTTCCTAAAGCTACAGTAAACAAGCTGTTCTCCATAAAATGTGCTGATAAACGTTATAATGTTCAGGAACAGTTTAAAATAAATGTTAACCTCTCCAAGTTAGGAAGGTCAAACAAATGAGTTTTGGGAATGTGGAAAAAACAGCGTCTCTTTGACAGAGACAACAATGTCTTCTCTAATGCAACTCATCCAGGCCTCCTTACTTTTTTTGCATATTCCGTGGGCGGAGATTATTTAAATGAGTAACATTATGACTTCATAAGATCCCAAAAAAAAAAAAACACCAGCGTTTTAGCTGCGTATTAGAATTGATCTCCGTCCACATTAAAACGACTGAAAACGCGGATCACGTGACCATTCACCAACACTGGGCATGCGCGTGCCGGTGTAAACCTAGAGACTTTCAAACATAGACTGTAAAAAAAATGCTTTCAAACATCAAAATTTCATTTATTAATATGTATTTGTGTCAAAATGACATATAAACATGTTTTCCTATTCTAGTTTGCCTGGAAACGCTTCCAACACACTTATGTGTCGCATGAAAAATAGGCGTCGGTTCTATTTCTAGCATGCACACGTTTACCGCACGAGCCGCGCCTGAGACGCGGCAGTTTCTTACTGTAAGAAACTGTTCCAGCGGGTGGAGTTTACTGTCTGGTACTGAATATTACCTGTGTATACTCCATGACTGATGACACCCAATCATAGAGCCGAGCGTGAGCCTCTGCGTCATCGTTTCTAAAGTCCTCCGTTTTGACCCGTCTTCACTAAAACGCCCTCCGGAGATTCAAAACGCAAAACAGGGTCGGCAGTGTTTCTAAACTTCTCTGTTTTAGGTCTTTGTTTTTGCCGTTTTAGTCTGGACGGGAGGTGCAAACGTAGCAAAAGGTCTCCGTTTCTAAACGAAAACGCAGTAGTGTGGATGGGGCCTTAACCGCTCGAACAGCAACACACTAACTGAAGTTGTAAAAGTGAAAAGCATAATAGGACCCCTTTAACTATTAATGATTCATTTAATAATAGAGACACAACAATGCAAAGAAATTTGAATGTTTTGCATCCCATTTTCACCTTTTTACCACTGAACAGTATGGAAGCTCGTTTCAGCCAAAAAGTAAAAATAAAAATAAGGTTAACTTATCTTGATATTTCAGATTTTTTACCCTCAGAATTGAGAGATACTTCATAACTCACGAGTTTACATCTCACAATGCGGAGGGGGGGAAATAATTGTAAATCGCAATCGAATTCTTATTTTTTCTTTTGCAATACACTGATCATTCAGTTTGGCATTTGTGTAAAAGATGAGGATTTTGTATGCTGGGGGTTATGGTGTAAAACTTAAAAGTACAGCAGTGAGCGTGATGGGGTGCAGTCATGACGCCTGTCTGAGCGTGAGCATGTCTTACTTCCTCTTTCTCAGACTTCAGGCAGTTCTGTAAGGTTTTGATCTTCAACTGTAGCTGTCGCTCACCCTCATGCAGGCCTGAGTTCTCTCTCCTCGTGTGCTCCAGCTGATCCTGACAAACACACACACACACACACACAGAGCAGAACCATTAGGATTTCACATTACAACCATTTCCTCCTACTTCACTCTGAACTATCTACTAGTAAATAAACTCAGCACTACAGCAGTGTGCATAATAGATGGCACTATTTCTAATTTTCATTTCGTTTAAGTTGAAGCATTAAATTTATTAACTGGAAATAAAACTAAACTAAAACTAGCAATATTTAAATAAACTAATAAAAAATAAAAGCCAATTCAAAATATTGATAAAACTTGAAATAACACTATCACAATATCTTGCATATGAATTATTTTAAAGAAGAGCAGAATCATAAAAATGCATATTCACTAAAGATTTGAGTTATGTCCATGCCTTCTCCAGGCCTTTAAAGCCCAGTATTGTAAAGGTGGCTGAAGTTCAGTGTGTGTGTGTGTGTGTGTGTGTGTGTGTGTGTGTGTGTGTGTGTGTGTGTGTGTGTGTGTGTGTGTGTGTGTGTGTTAGAGCAGAAGGCGCAGTACTTTGAGTCGACAGTGGCTGTGCTGCAGATGCTCGAGGTCACTGGTGTTCTTCATCTGCTGGTTCTCCAGCTCGTGATGGGCCCGCTGAGCTCTCCTCTGCAGCTGCAGCACCTCATACAGCACGTTCAACACCGGCACAGTGCTCAGACCACCCGAGGTACACTCCACACTCACTCCAGACAAGCCCAGCGAACACACCTCCTGAGGAGAACCCGGACAACACATATGATCACCACAACAGTCCAGTTAAGAAGATGTGATGAACATGTACGGTACTTAAAGGTGCAGTGTGTGATTTAGAGCGGCATCTAGTGGTGAGTTTGTGAATTGCACCCAACAGAAGTTACAGTGGCCGACAGGAAGTGATGTCGTCGTCTGAGACAGCAGAGAGTAGCTAGATAAGCAATGAGGTTTCTTTACAAAGATACATTAAGAAATTTGTTTTACTGAATCATCAAGTAAACCTGTTACTGTTACTTGTTCATCATTGTGTCAGTGTTTTATTCGCTGCCTTTAGCTATAGCTTCTTATCATGAAGAACAACAGTGACGAAACATGTTTGTCCGTTTAGGGCCACTGTAGAAACATGTCGATGTAAGGAGACCCGGTGTGTGTAGAGAGAAACGGCTCATTCTAAGCTAATAAAAACATAACGGTTCATTAAGTAAGGTCTTTATACACCACTGAAAACATAGTTATGTATATTATATTGCATTTCTGTCAACAGATCCTCCTAAATATTACACAATGCACCTTAATATTCAACAATATTGATCTCCTGCATTGACACCATTATATGAGAGCTGAACTATGCTGGACGATGACATCACTGTTTTCTCCAGAGCAGCTATGAATGAACTTAACTTTTTTACAATGAAAACAAACCATCATTGACCTTAATCTGGACTATGACGCTATTTTCTTCTAGATCTGCTGTACAGTAGAAACTGTTGCATTACCACGGTTTATAAAGGTCATTCAGTCATTATGTACTATGTAGACTCTACCGTTCAAACTCAAAACTAGCTTTCTCTCTCACCCAGGCCATTCACTGGCACACAAGCCATTTTGCAGTTTTGTTTCAATGTACTGCGGATGTGAAAGTGCTTTCTAAAATCTGAAAACAGCATCAAATGAACCTATGAAAGAGAACATTAGCTCTTAACATGTAGAGTGGTGTTACGCTGCCTCAAAAGCACATGTACACCATGATCCGAACAGCAACATTGGTGTCGGTTTTACTAAATCAATCTCATACTTTGGAACGGCATCAAAATGGATTCAGAAAACAGCATCGTCTTGATGAACACAAGCCAAACTCTTCCAGTCTCAGATACACTACAGGGTTTGAGGGTCAGAGCAGACCTTGTTCACCGGCAGCCAATGAAGACCATAGAATGGCATTATGCAAATTTATTACAAAACTACGCAAATTCGAGCAGCCCTCGTTTCACAAGACAATTACTCAGTTTATCTGCACTTTGAGCTCTGAAACTTTGCAACCTTTTACAGTCACAAATGGCTTTATTACACACTACATGAAAGGTGATCTGAAAAAGAATAATAGTTGCACTTTAAATTAGGGCTGTGCAATTAATTGAATTTCGATTTCGGCTCCCAACGATCACCAAAATAGTACAATCGAGTAAAAACATTATTTTGCCATGCTCTGTTTTGCAAGAACACTCTTATTTTGTCTTGTGTTCTGAATGACACGCGCAAATCCGCCCAAAAGTAGTGATCGACCAATATATCGGGCCGATATTTGCGGGTTTTACGTGTATCGGCATCGGCCTGCTGCGTTCGCTGATAGTTTTTCCCTGGCATTATTTACAGACAGGCGTCCGCAGACAGCTCTGTGTTGCTGGAGACGCTGCACTGCCCCTCCCACACTAGCAGTGCTGGAAGCCTCTTCAAGACAACTGTAAGGTTTAAACTTTCAAAGCATCTTTTAACTGTTTGACTTAGCTGAAATATTGCCATACACTTTGAAAGTGGAAACACGTTGCTCTATATGTGCGTGCAACTATAGCAAAGCAAGTTTGTGGGTCCAAATGGAAAACGCAAATGCCTCATCTATAAAACTGCTTGTCATTGTATTTAGGGAGCTGCAATTAGCTAAGTTTGAGGCTATCCATATGCATACGGCAGCTGTTACGAACACTGGTCATGGGTTAAATAATGCCGACGTTGTTCCGTGATTCCGTGATATTTGTGGGAGTTTTATTCAGCGACCACCTGGCTGATGTTTGGACGTGTGCTCATAAAAGAAGCGACGCGGTTGCGACACGCATGCGATGCAGCGCGCCCGTTTGTCCAGGCGCTCCTATGCCGTGGTGAGATGAAAACATCTAAACTTTTCAGAATGCAGCAAGCGCACACAGGTCATGTGACAAAACACAACTGACCTTTCCATGACAACATCGAAAGCTCGGCTGAACAGCTGATCATAGCTGGACAGGGCGGGTTTTTATTTCTCATCTCCATAAATATATGTAGTCGTAAAGGGCTAGAAATAAATTAATCCTAACTTCCTCGTCATCATGGAGAGCGCAGTTCATGGTTACATAGCAACGACAGACGCCACTGGAGCGCGAGCGCTTGTAGAAAGGAGAAAGCTGCGCGGCCGTGCTTTCCACACGTTTTCAGACGCGATATGTGAACAGTCCCTAATTCATAATAAACTGAGAATCTATTTGGTTTAAAATCGTTTTTGTTTTGTTTAAAATGGAGGAAAAGCCATTTTCTTAGGATAGCCATTTGCTCTACAAGAGATTAAGAGATTAGTGCACTAAAATTTAGGCCTAAGCATTAAATGACTAGGTTGTAAATAGTTGGTTACTTTTAAAATTAAGTATAGTATAGTTTGCACTTTATTATGCTGCTTGCTTGTTGCTACTGTGTGCAATAGTGTAATTATTTTATTTATGCTTAAATATTTATTTTCAGAATTTATTTTCAGAATTTGATTTATGCTTAAATATTTATTTTCAGTATTTTCCGAACTGAACTTTTTTGTTTTACTTGTTCTACCTCATGTTTTTAATATTTGTCAAATATTGTTTTTTTAAGTTCAATAAATGATCCTTTTTTAAATTGAGACTTGTAACATTTGTAATCATCGTGTCATTTTTATGATGTAAATTGAGTGAGCAAAAGCAGTATCGGCTCCAAATATCGGCCCAAGAAAATCGGCAGCCCGTATCGGTCATCGGCTAAGGCTGATAAAAAAATATATATATTTAAAAAAAAAAATATATATATATATATATTCGGTATCGGCACAAAAAAATCCATATCGGTCGATCCCTATCCCGAAGCCATAAACTCTCTCAGCTTGAATGTTTAAACTGATAAGACTTAAAGAAGTGAAAACTTTAGTTATGATGCAATGCTGGCCCGATTGTGCAAGTGACAATTCCGTCATGTCCCGACTCCTAAACGCGAGAGTGTAGTTTCAACGCTTGCCTTGTCCAGCCCATTTTGAGAGACCGAGAGAGAGAAGACGCGGCGCCGCTGAACACTCACGCGGTTTGTGAAATTGCATCTTTGCGTAAGTTTTAAAATGATTGATTTGATTTTATAATCTGTGTGGATTAATTTAAGCTACTCATACAATCTACTTGCTAAAGTGAATCAATGTTTGCGGGGGAATTTTCCACATTATAAGTGGTAGACCTGCGGGAATTATTAAAATACTTGAAGTATTATCTGTTATATTATTTATTTTAATTGTTTAATTGTAAAAGTACAATCAATGTTCAAATTTCAATTTTAAGAATTGTTGAAAGGTGTCTTTTTGATAAATGCAACACGTTCCCAAAGTCATGTGAAATAATCGTGTTACATAATCGTGATTTCAATACTGACCAAAATAATCGTGATTATGATTTTTTTCCATAATCGAGCAGCCCTACTTTAAATCATTACATTACACGTCATTGCTGAAGTTTTATATATTGCAACACCAATACTTGCCAATAGGGGTGTAACAATACTCTCATGACAATTCGACACATTTCACGATACTCCAAGACATTT
Source organism: Rutilus rutilus (assembly GCF_951802725.1). Taxonomy (NCBI): domain Eukaryota; kingdom Metazoa; phylum Chordata; class Actinopteri; order Cypriniformes; family Leuciscidae; genus Rutilus; species Rutilus rutilus. The sequence continues at coordinate 40,923,978 of NC_140214.1, read as the reverse complement.
TTTTTTTACTGTTGATTAATATGCTAAATTTGGTGTTACACTGTGTGTGTAAATGAATAGGATTGGACTCGGTGCTGGAAACCCAAAGCACAGGACAATAGAGACGCCAGAATAACAATATTCATGATTCTGAAGCTGAAAATACAGAATTAGCCTACTTTTGTCAAATATGCTTGATCTCTTTTACTGATTAGATGTATTTAAAATAAATGTAGGCCACTTTTTACTGACATTTGCCATTATCAGGACCCACAAATATTCCCCCGGTGCATTATTATACATTATATTCAACATAATATATAGCAGTTTAATGTAATACTGACACTAAAACTTTTTGGGTGAACTATACACAAAACAGTTTGTCACTATCCACGATACATATTGTTGCATTTTTGTATTGCGATATATTGTGACACCCCTACTCATCAATCATCAGATAAAACAATAGTAACAGTTTAAAGGAGTCATAACCTGCAATTTTCACTTTTCCACGAGAATCAATGTATGTTATGATTGCATAATGATTATACACTGGCCGGGAAGCCGATATTTAAAAGTGAAGCGTTTGTTTACCTCAGGGTTTGTAAAATAGCCCACGTGCACGCGCACTAAAAAATGAGATTTTGATTTCTGCCCCGTTCAACCCTTCCCACTGGCTTATCGTTAGGTGTTTGTGCTGTGCTAAACATTGTACGCCGGAATCCTTCACAAATTTGGGGCAATATCAGGCGAAGTTGGCATCGAAGCTCGGGAAAAGCGCCATTCCAACAAAATTGCCTGCAATTGAAACGGTAAGACTGTGTTTTTATTGCTCTACTGTGTGTAACAAACAGCATCTAACTGCTAATGCGGCTATTGTATGCTATTGCGTCTGTCACTAAACAAATAAACGAAAGACTCGAGGTGAAGTAATTATTTATGTTCCCTGTAAACAATTTTTGACTGCATTATAATGATTTCTTAATTCAGAATATGATCAAGATTGCGTAGGTTGATGTGTTCGAGGAATTTGCCAGTTAATAGTAACATTTAAAGCCCCTTAAATGAACGAAATGACTCGAAAAAAGATTTGTTCATTTTGATGAACGAGATCGAGTTCACAGTAACGTTCATCAGGCAGTAATGCGGTACGTTCAGTTCACGTTCGCCCAAAATATGAACGAGTTCATGAACTATCGTTCAATGCAGTGGCGTAGCAAGTCAGTCCCGGGCCCATATGCAAAATAAATTTTACGGGCCCCCCCGCCCACAAGTAATCGAAGATATAGATATAGGCTAGACGTTCATATATAGACGTTCACTGTAGTGTATCAAGAAAATACCATACTAAACAATACCATAAAAAACACACTCTACCCAACAATTTTTCACAACCAGAACGGAACAAAAACAAATCTAAAACAACCAAGGCACTGCCAATGTCAATAATAATAGGCCTACTGATCTTGGCACGGCGGCCCAAACTGTAAAAACATAAAACTAGTACTCACTCATTTTAGTTGCATTCACCGGGCCTTTCTTTCGGCAAATTCATCCACGATGTCAACAGTAACAGGGACCTTCGACATCGTTGTCATTTACACTAGGTTTGCACAAAAAAACGGTCTATTTTGGGTAGCCTACTTTTTGTGTCGCGACTATAACTTCTCCACCCTCCTTTTTCTCTTTAATGCCCCACTTTTATGTTTGTATTTGTCCATCCTTTAATGTTCAATTAGCTAGCCGATAGTAACCTCTCACTCTGTTTTCTTTTTTTAATTTGGCGCGGCGATGTAGTGTGCGTCATATAAAAAATGACAGCGTAGTTCTTCTACGTCAGCTGCGGGGTGCAAAAAAAAAATGCACACCTTAAATGTCGGAGAAAGTATACATTAGGGAGAAACAAGAAATTACTACAGATGACAAGCATACAAAAAATAATGAAATATATTTATTGTGGCCACGAATTTAAAATTAATTTCCTGGTTTTAATTTAAAGCTCCTCATGGGCGGGCCCCCTATTGGCCCGGGCCCATTTGCACGTGCATACCCTGCATGCCCTGACGCTACGCCACTGGTTCAATGAACGCGTTCAGGCACAACACTGGCGGGAGTATTAGCTTCGAGGTAAACATGGGGAATGGCTGATACTTTGCAAAAAACAAATGACTGAGATCATCATGAACTCGGCTATTGTATATTGATTGCCTAACGCTTATACACTGGCCGGGAAGCCGGTCGCGGCCAGGTCGGGTTCATTCACAACTTGCGCCATGATGTCATTTTGGAATGATATGCTAAAGCGTTACCTGCGGTGTCAACCCCCCTCCTTCCTGCAACCAATCAACGCGCCCCTCATTTGCATTATTAAAATGACCGTCCATGACAGCCAAAATATCGCATCAGATCTCGCGAGACAATAATGCCTTCAGAAATAAGGGTCTGAGGAGCTCTGTGTTTATTTTTTTTTCCACTTTTCTTTTTTAGAAGGGCCTGAAAGACTATAATACAGCAGTAGGTATCCAAGGTAATACTAGGTTATGACTCCTTTAAACATTGACACCACGTCTAACACACGAGCAATACTTGAAAACACCCTTTGTGATGTACCTGATTGATGTATGCGATACACTGGGCTATGTTGTCCTCGGTGCAGAACGCACTCAGCACGCTGTAGGAGGCTTTCGGCAGGGCCATGGTGGAGTGCAGGGAGTGGGGAGAGTTTCGCCTGGAGGGAGACATGCTGATCCCAGAAATACTGGAGAGCTCTTTGGTGTCTGCACAGAAGACAAAAGAAAAGGCAGAGCCGGTTATTGAAGCCCGCCTTGACATGCCTAACATCACTGTTTTAGCATGGTGTCGAGCAGCTGCAAAACAGGTAAGCAAGTAAAAAGGTTTAAGTGCAGGAAAAGATTAAAAAAAACAACAACAACAATATAGATGCAAGCAGCAATTATGGGTCCAAACAGAACAGATGCTAAATAAGTTTCAACACATTAGGCAGTGGTGTTGCCAAGATACTGGATACGAATCACAGCATTTCAGGGTGTTCTGACGAGGATCTGAGGAAAATTTGGTGAAAATAGTGAAATATATATATATATATACACACGGTCATTTGGTATTCCGGCCTTTGTCATTCGGTAAAACCGATATAGTAAATATTTAAATGGAATAATATTGTTTCTAATAACTAAAGGAACTATCCATCCATCCATCTTCTACCGCTTATCCGCAAAAGGAACTACAATAATACAAATATAAAGAAGATAAAGCTCTTTTTTTTTTTTACATTTCCCCTTTCCTCCTTTCCCTGTGCAATGTTTTACTTGAATATGTTGGAGTGTTTAGAGTAGTTCAATAAAATTATTACATTTATGAGATCAGTGATAATTTTATTTTATATTTCTTCTGTGGTACACACTATATACTATCTCAACATCAATGTCAAATCAGTTTTTTTCATGAATTATAATTATCTGCAAATTAATAATTTTAGATCTATTCATGGTTAAACCAAATGACTTTTTTGGTGACAAATTTTGTCCATCTTGTAAAAAAAAAAAGAGACAAAAACAGTGCTAACTGATAGTACAAACCACAAACTCTTATTGTTAACACCTAGGTAAACTAAAAAATGGTTTCAAATATAGTTATATCTCCATTCTATTTCTTTACACTTTTAAAAACCTTATTCGTCAATGACCCATAACCAGAAACTGATTGGGAATTTAAACTACGCTATGAATTCGACTCGGCGTGAGTCCAGGAATTAGAGGGGGAAATAAATAGTCTTTCCAGGCCTTACGGTTCAAAAGTTACTAGCCTCAAAGTGTGTGCAAATTTGACCCGTTGGAAAGACATGAGGAGAAAACGATGACAGTTTTCTTTTTGGGGTAAACTACTCCTTCCAACTCATTACAGAAAAAGTACAGAGAGAAATATATTAATTTCCACATGATGCAACATTACACAGATTAATTATAAACAATCCTTAAATTAGCTCAGTCTCTCAAGCCCAACGCTCACACAAGTCCCAGACACAATCTTCCCATGTTTGAAGCTCACCGAGAGACGGATCTGGCATCATTGCTGGAGTCCACCAATCTCCCATCATGTCCACATTCAGCTTGGCCGGGACTCTTGGCTGTCCCGCTCTTCCAGAAGCAGGCTAGCACTCGGCCATCATCGCTCCTGAAATAGCATAGTCGTCAGACTGGATTACAGGATTCCTCTGAAGCCGGATTAAACTGCAGGATTACAGAGCCAGCGCGAGACAGAGCGGGTTGAGGAAACATGGAGTGCAAGAAAAACAGGAGGATCGAGGTGGAAAACTCCTCAGGGCTGGGTAATGACTTATATCACACGAGCTATACACTCATGTAGAGCTCAAGCTAATCAATCTAGACATCATCTGAAGAAAACCTAAGTGTGCTGCAGTGAAGCTGTGACATAAGAGAGCTGTTATAATCTGAGCTGGGTCATGTCTAGGGCTAATTGTCAAACAACAACTATTATTCAATGATGAACACCAACAACAATTGATTTCATTATTGATTAGCTGGGTCTGTGTGTCACCACTCAAAAATGCATTCAAGAAATCTGAATGTGAAATGGAATCAATTGAGGGAAAAAGAAAAGTGCAACAATTTATTAAGTTGTAGAAAGTGGGCATTGCAAACTAGCTTGTTGCCCAGCCCTGCCCTACATCAGAGGAGGGATGTCCTAGCAAGGGGGAGGGGCACGTTTATATTGCTGATAGGACGACACTTTAAAATAATGATGTGCACTGATAAATAATTTAATAAACAATGCAACATTCCATGAACAAAATAGGAAATGTCCATTTTGACTTCTGAAAGATTAAACATACGCCTGAAATATCAGCTTGAAATGGCAACCGTCACATTTGAAGAGAGTAACACAGTGATGAATGACATCTTCTGGATTTAGATGAACAACATATTAACCTTCCAACACCAAGACTGATTTGTGTCACTCTTATAAGAGATTCCTATTAAAATCATCTTGGCTTCTGCAGATCTTCGTCTACATTACTCAAACACAGATCCCTGAACACACGATGTCCTCTGGCAATCCCATCCTAATCAAGAGTTACAAAATCTGTCTAATAATTTGACACCTTTCACAAATATCAGCACAATTACTAATGTGATACTGATTATACACAACAGCTCAATAAACAAGTTAAAGGGTTAGTTCACGCAAAAACTATAATTCTGTCATATCCGACTCACCCTCACGTCGTTCCAAACCCGAAAGACTTTTATTCTTCACAACACTAATGAAGATATTTTAAATCAAATCCAAGTGGTCTGTGTCCCTCCATTAAGAGCTACACAACCACCATTTTGACACTTCAAACTAATCAAAGAGATTGTAAAACTAATCCGTACTAATCCGAGCTGTTTACAGCTAATTTTCTGAGGAGACACTTTATATGTAGCCTGGATGCCGGCCGAACTTAGCCCCGCCCACAACATTTTTAGGTCGGGAAGTTCGGTCTGGACTTGATCCGTTGAGGAGCTATTATGCCCAAACAAAAGCTGTTCGACCAATCAAATTGTCAGAGCGGGCTTTATACGATGATGGACAGATGATCAACAGTAACGTAATCATCCACGTCACCAACGAGCGCTTGGGTTGAATTCGTTTACAACAAAGATGACTGACGCTGGAGAATTGAGATTTCACAGTTACAAATAAGTCAGATAGAATAAATGCATATTTGGCGTGCTGTCCGAGGAGAGGCTCCGGCTCGGTATTCGGCCCGAACCCAAAGTACACCCCTCGTATTTCTGGCTGTGGAAGAACAATCCGAGAGTGAGTGATGAAAACGGTCAAGGAATGTTAGGTGAGTTGACAGAGTAAATAAATATAAGCTTCCTCTCATGATAGTGTAGACATGGCAGCCTAATTGTTTGATCTCCTCCCGATTCTGCCATCGCGTCTGTTATAGAAGATATCGACAGCGCATTCATTTAAAAAGAGGAACAGAGAACCGCGATCAAGGCATTTGTCGATCGGACACATGAATAAAGAACATACGTCACTTACTCCGTTGCTCTGATTGGTTGTAGGTCTATCCAATTGAGTGCAGAGGCATTTTCCTTCCTGGTTCGGTTGAAACACGCCTCATAATCACAGCCCAATGGAACAGTATCAGACTCACATACTGACTAGAGTCTGAGTATGATGACGTCAGGCTACTTTATATGATGATCAGATTTAATTTAGAATTTTATTCCTGTAAACAATCATCAACTCACACATCAGTTGTGGTAAAAGGGAAGCTGAAGCATGTGCACTTGACGTCACGTGAGAGAACCAATGAGGTTCATTCTCGTGTTACGCATCACGTTTGAGCTTCAGCAAGAACCAATGAGGTTCATTCTCGTGTTACGCATCACGTTTGAGCTTCAGCAAGAACCAATGAGGTTCATTCTCGTGTTACGCATCACGTTTGAGCTTCAGCAAGAACCAATGAGGTTCATTCTCGTGTTACGCAGCACGTTTGAGCTTCAGCAAGAACCAATGAGGTTCATTCTTGTGTTACGCATCACGTTTGAGCCTCGGCAAGAACCAATGAGGTTCATTCTCGTGTTACGCAGCACGTTTGAGCTTCAGCAAGAACCAATGAGGTTCATTCTCGTGTTACGCATCACGTTTGAGCTTCGGCAAGAACCAATGAGGTTCATTCTCGTGTTACGCATCACGTTTGAGCTTCGGCAAGAACCAATGAGGTTCATTCTCGTGTTACGCATCACGTTTGAGCTTCAGCAAGAACCAATGAGGTTCATTCTCGTGTTACGCATCACGTTTGAGCTTCAGCAAGAACCAATGAGGTTCATTCTCGTGTTACGCATCACGTTTGAGCTTCAGCAAGAACCAATGAGGTTCATTCTCGTGTTACGCAGCACGTTTGAGCCTCGGCAAGAACCAATGAGGTTCATTCTCGTGTTACGCAGCACGTTTGAGCCTCGGCAAGAACCAATGAGGTTCATTCTCGTGTTACGCATCACGTTTGAGCTTCGGCAAGAACCAATGAGGTTCATTCTCGTGTTACGCAGCACGTTTGAGCCTCGGCAAGAACCAATGAGGTTCATTCTCGTGTTACGCAGCATGTTTGAGCTTCGGCAAGAACCAATGAGGTTCATTCTCGTGTTACGCATCACGTTTGAGCTTCGGCAAAAACCAATGAGGTTCATTCTCGTGTTACGCATCACGTTTGAGCTTCGGCAAGAACCAATGAGGTTCATTCTCGTGTTACGCAGCACGTTTGAGCTTCGGCAAGAACCAATGAGGTTCATTCTCGTGTTACGCATCACGTTTGAGCTTCGGCAATAACCAATGAGGTTCATTCTGGTGTTACGCAGCACGTTTGAGCTTCAGCAAGAACCAATGAGGTTCATTCTCGTGTTACGCATCACGTTTGAGCTTCGGCAAGAACCAATGAGGTTCATTCTCGTGTTACGCAGCACGTTTGAGCTTCGGCAAGAACCAATGAGGTTCATTCTCGTGTTACGCATCACGTTTGAGCTTCGGCAATAACCAATGAGGTTCATTCTGGTGTTACGCAGCACGTTTGAGCTTCAGCAAGAACCAATGAGGTTCATTCTCGTGTCGGCAAGAACCAATGAGGTTCATTCTCGTGTTACGCAGCACGTTTGAGCTTCGTCAAGAACCAATGAGGTTCATTCTCGTGTTACGCATCACGTTTGAGCGGCAAGAACCAATGAGGTTCATTCTCGTGTTACGCATCACGTTTGAGCTTCGGCAAGAACCAATGAGGTTCATTCTCGTGTTACGCAGCACGTTTGAGCTTCAGCAAGAACCAATGAGGTTCATTCTCGTGTCGGCAAGAACCAATGAGGTTCATTCTCGTGTTACGCAGCACGTTTGAGCGGCAAGAACCAATGAGGTTCATTCTCGTGTTACGCAGCACGTTTGAGCTTCGGCAAGAACCAATGAGGTTCATTCTCGTGTTACGCAGCACGTTTGAGCTTCAGCAAGAACCAATGAGGTTCATTCTCGTGTCGGCAAGAACCAATGAGGTTCATTCTCGTGTTACGCAGCACGTTTGAGCTTCGGCAAGAACCAATGAGGTTCATTCTCGTGTTACGCATCACGTTTGAGCTTCGGCAAGAACCAATGAGGTTCATTCTCGTGTTACGCAGCACGTTTGAGCTTCGGCAAGAACCAATGAGGTTCATTCTCGTGTTACGCATCACGTTTGAGCGGCAAGAACCAATGAGGTTCATTCTCGTGTTACGCAGCACGTTTGAGCTTCGGCAAGAACCGATGAGGTTCATTCTCGTGTTACGCAGCACGTTTGAGCTTCAGCAAGAACCAATGAGGTTCATTCTCGTGTCGGCAAGAACCAATGAGGTTCATTCTCGTGTTACGCAGCACGTTTGAGCTTCGGCAAGAACCAATGAGGTTCATTCTCGTGTTACGCATCACGTTTGAGCTTCGGCAAGAACCAATGAGGTTCATTCTCGTGTTACGCATCACGTTTGAGCTTCGGCAAGAACCAATGAGGTTCATTCTCGTGTTACGCAGCACGTTTGAGCTTCGGCAAGAACCAATGAGGTTCATTCTCGTGTTACGCAGCACGTTTGAGCTTCGGCAAGAACCAATGAGGTTCATTCTCGTGTTACGCATCACGTTTGAGCTTCAGCAAGAACCAATGAGGTTCATTCTCGTGTTACGCAGCACGTTTGAGCTTCAGCAAGAACCAATTAGTTGGTTCTTATGTGTCAAAAAAGTACGGCTGAGCTTCTGTTTATGGTCGCTGATGTTTATATGTGAATAAAAGCCTAATTTTTTTTTTTCATTTTTGGGTGAACCAACCCTTCAATATTAAGTGTTTCATTTGGACATAAATGTTGTCTTTTTTGCTCCGTTTAACAAATCTGCATTTTTGGAAAGAATCGTTTGATTGAATCATTCAATAACTCATTCATAAAGAGTCACATGCTTCACTCCAGATTGAATAAGCCGTTTGAATGAATCATTGAATGAATGACTCACTCATTAGGAAGGAGACTTGCTGCGACCTACTGGCTTTTTAGGGTCATATTTAAAGCAGAATTTAATATAATAACTTCATCAATTTTATCTTTAAATCTAAGATTCCAAAGACTTCTGGATTATTACAGGAAACAAGCTCTGAAACCAACACAAGTTTATGATTCTTCCACCTTTTGTTCATCAAGAGAATCTTCAGAAAGCCCAAATAAAAATCACTAAAAGGAGAGAGCAAAAGTTAGGCCATAAACTAACTACACTACAATCACAATCACATGACATCTTGATGAATCTGGTTCCCACCTTTTTTATTTTTTGGAAATGTGTTCATGTTGCAAATGTCTAATAATTATTATTATTTTTAATAAATGCCTTTTCTTTCAGACTGAGCTTATCTAGATAGTTATCATGACTGTATTAGTTCTACTCATTGTGTTTAAAGCCCTCGGCAACATCTGTAGTCCCATTTAGCCATTTGTTAAACAGCCTTTTTCAAGACACAGCGTTTATAGCCTACAGATATTGGGCATGTGTGAAACAACAAGTTAATAATTAATCATCTATGCTTGGAGTCATTTCATGTTTTAAACTGTACTTTGCTTTCAGTAACTGTCATGACTTGAAACCAACAACAACAACAAAAAAGAGTTGCTCAGAGAAAGGCTAGGGAGGTTTTATCAAGAAGATTAAGGTAGATAGTTGAGATTATATTATTTCCACATCAGCAGCTGAGACTATTCTCATGGCAAGAGCTGTTTTACAGTGTTCATTTTCTATTAATTACATATTAATACGTATAAAAATCCTACAAAGAGCTTATTAAGCCAGTCCTTGGCTTTAATAAAGCACACCAAGTAAAATCATCATCTAAACTGCCTCATAATCTTAAAACAAAATAACTTCCCTCAGTTCCCTATCAAGGCTACGGAACTCGACATTACGGATGTCGTATATGGGAACTCCTCTCATCCTTCACTTCCGCTGAAATCTTATAGGCTAACGCCAGCAGAGCTGGCCAATTGACGCAAATACGCAAATACTGAAACACCGTTGCAGTTATAATGCAAGTGCAGCGTCAATTCCCTTCAGAATCTCTCTCTTCACGCTTAAATCGTGTGCTAGAAAGCTGATACTACAAACTTGGATTATTCGCCGTCGTTGAAGTTGCGTCGGAGATACTCGCACTGTCTCCTGCATCCGATGGCAACTACTTGCAACGTATGCTCGGGCCCCATCGCCCCCCCCGACACGCACCTGTTCTGCATCGCGTGCTTGGGGCTGGCCCACGCTGAGTCAGCCCTCGGGGACGGAGGGTCCTGCGACCACTGCGCGGATTTATCCCTTCGAGCCCTCAGAGCCAGGAGGGACGAGGCTCGCGCAGCAGCGGGAATTGGGCCTACCGCCGCCTTTGAGCCGCTGGTAGCCCCCCCCAACCGTAGAGTCGAGGTTCGCTCCCCGGTGAGCTTCCCCGACCCCACCTTTCAACCCCCTCGCGACGTCGCTGACTTCGTTTCTTTCGGGGTGAGTGAGGAGGACGACTCCATGTCGCTGTCAGCCTCCGAGAACGACTGGGGTGCGGAGCAGGCCGCACCGCTGGCGGCCGCGGAGCAGGACACCCCTGCGGACCTGCAGGACGAGCTCTTCCGTGTCCTCTCTAAGGCCGTCGAGGAGCTGGACCTCGACTGGAAAGCTCCTGATGAACCATCTAAGAGCAAATTGGATACGTGGTTCCTACAATCGAGCCGCCGTCAGGCCGCTTCGAAAAGGGGAACACCGTTTTTTCCCGACGTGCATGAGCACGTGGTGAAGTCGTGGGCGGCCCCGCAATCGGCGCGCACCCTCACTTCCACCCAGGCTATGTTTGCCCCCGTGGACGAGGCGGGGGACCACGGCTACCTCGGCATCCCTCCCGTCGAGGAGACCGTCGCCGCTCATCTCTGCCCGTCGGCTCCCGCCCTGGGCTCGGACCGCAGCCTGCCGTCCCGAGCCTGCAGATTTACGGCCCACCAGGCCAACAAGGCCTTCGGTGCCGCGGGGGAGGCGGTATCCGCGCTGCACGCTATGGCCCTTCTCCAAGTGCTCCAGGCAAAGCAGCTGAAGTCTCTGGATGGCGCCGCCTCTATTGACGCTGACGCCATCCGGGATCTCCGTTCGGCCACGGACCTCGCGCTCCTGGCCACGAAGCGCTCGGCCCAGGCGATCGGCCGTTCTATGGGTTTCCTCGTGGTCCTCCACAGGCATCTGTGGCTCACCCTGTCAGACGTGCAGGAAGCCGACAGGAAGACGCTCTTGAACGCGCCCATTTCCCCTGCAGGCCTGTTCGGAGACGCCATGGAGAAAGTAACCGAGCGTTACTCCGAGACGCAGAAAAAGGCCAAAGCTATGAGCCACGTCATTCCGCGAAGGGCGCCGCCGCCGCCGCCGCAGCCGCAGCCGCGCTCTCGTTCTTCCTCAGCCTCAGGCCGCCAACCCCAGGCTGCGGCCAGAAGACAGACAGCGCCCCGCCCGGGACAGGATGCCCGTAAAGGCCGCAGCGGTCCGTGGCAAGGGGCGGGTAACAGGAGGACGCAGAGGAGCCCGCGCAGAAAGCCCACCGCGTCCCCTGCCAGGCCCAAGCAGTCGTCCTGACCGCTCGGGCAAGAGGAGGAAAAAGCGCCAGGCCGGCCCCGCGTGCAAGCGGCGCGCTCTAGTGCACTTCGTCCCTCAGAGTTCTGTGAGCGACGCGTGCAGTTGTTCTGTGTGTGTAAATGTTGTGAATGTTGTTCAAATAAAGCAAATTACTACTTCACAAACAGAGCTTTTTTCTCCTCTTGCACCACACACTGTGTTACCCGCCCTGCCCTCGAGCAGCGCAGAGTCACGGTCAATAACTACCCCCAACACTCACATAGCGGCCATGACCGCAGCGGCGATGACCGCAGGTTTAGATCAGCCCTCGCTCAGTCGTTTCCAGGCAGCGTGGGAAGCTATTCCGGGCATTTCGCCGTGGGTGTTGAATATAATTCGGCGCGGGTACACACTTCAGTTCAAACGCAGACCACCCCGCTTTCGCGGCGTAATTCAGTCATTAACTTTGCCCCAAAACGCTCGCGTGCTGAGGCAGGAAGTGTGCAGCTTGCTCGAGAAAAAGGCTATAGAACCAGTTCCCCCGAGCGAACGGGACAGCGGGTTCTACAGCCGCTACTTCGTTGTGCCGAAGAAGGGAGGGGGTCTCCGCCCCATTCTGGATCTGAGACCTGTCAACAGAGCGCTTCACAAACGCGCCTTCAGGATGACAACACTGAAGCAAATCCTGGCGCAAATTCGCCCCGGGGATTGGTTCGCTTCAGTGGATTTAAAGGACGCTTACTTTCACATTCAGATAGTGAAACGTCACAGACGATTCCTGAGGTTTGCGTTCGAGGATTCGGCGTACCAATATACGGTGCTTCCGTTTGGACTGGCCCTAGCCCCCCGAACGTTTTCAAAATGTGTAGACGCGGCACTTTCACCCCTCAGATCGAGCGGAATGCGCGTCTTGAACTATCTGGACGACTGGCTAGTTCTCGCTCAGTCGAGAGAAACGCTGGTCAGCCACGTGAATGCCCTCCTTCGACACTTGGAGATGCTCGGGTTGAGGGTGAACGTCCAGAAAAGTGTGCTCACACCGAGCCAGACGATAACATTCCTGGGAGTGTGCTTGGATTCGGTGAGAATGAGAGCGCGCCTCTCCCCCGAGCGAGCGGAGGCTCTGAGTTCTTCTCTCGGTCTCTTCAGACCTGGCAGGCTCGTCCCACTGAAAGAGTTTCAGAGACTACTGGGACGGATGGCAGCGGCTTCTTCGGTGTGTCATCTGGGGCTGCTGCATATGAGACCGCTTCAACACTGGCTGAAAGCGCGCGTTCCCCCGAGCGCGTGGTATTCTGGCCACAGGCGCGTTATGGTCACCAGCGGATGCGCCCGCGCCCTGGCCCCGTGGAGGAACCCAGATCTCTTCAGCTCAGGGGTCCCTATGGGCTTAGTGACCCAGCGAGTGGAGGTCCTGACGGACGCTTCATCCACCGGATGGGGAGCGGTCTGCTTGGGCAAGCCCGCCTCGGGTCGGTGGTCAGAGAAGCAGATGGAGTGGCACATAAATCGCTTGGAACTGGAAGCGGTCTCTCTAGCTCTAAAAACCTTCCGGTCTCAGCTGGAGCAGCGGCATGTGTTGATTCGGACAGACAACACCTCCGTGGTTTCGTACATAAATCGCCAAGGCGGTGTACATTCCAAAGCCCTATTCAGGCAGGCGGAATCCCTTCTGCTATGGGCGGACCGGTTTTTCCTCTCGGTGAGAGCGGCGCACATCCCCGGTGTTCTAAATCGCGGGGCGGATATGCTCTCGAGAAGCGGGATTCCCCAGGGGGAGTGGAGGCTTCACCCCGGGACGGTTCAGCTGATATGGAATCGTTTCGGCAGGGCGGAGGTCGACCTCTTTGCAACGAGCGAGAACGCGCACTGTCAGATGTTCTTCTCGCTGTCCCGTTCCCCCCGGGAGGTGGACGCGCTGACTGCGCGATGGCCGAGAGTCTGTCTCTATGCCTTTCCTCCGGTGAAAATTTTGCCCATGGTGTTGTGCAAAATCAGGGAGGAGAAGGCGGCGGTGACTCTGGTAGCCCCGAACTGGCCGAATCAGCCCTGGTTCGCGGATTTGGTAGAGTTGCTAGCAGGGCAGCCATGGGAGATCCCGCTCAGGAAGGACCTTCTGTCTCAGGCGAGCGGAACGATCTGGCATCCCAGCCCCGCGCTGTGGAGCCTCCATGTGTGGCCGCTACAGGGTCGCTGAGCGGGCGGGACGCGCTGCACTCGCGGGTTTTGAATACCATCGCGGAGGCGCGAGCTCCGTCCACCAGGCGCCTGTATGCTCTGAAGTGGGGTGTGTTCTCTAAATGGTGTCAGGATGTCGGTATAGACCCAGCGGACTGTTCTGTGTCGGATATTCTACGCTTCCTTCAGTATAGGATGGATGAAGGGAGCCTGCCATCCACTCTGAAGGTTTATGTGGCCGCTATTGCCGCGTTTCACCCCCCTGTTGACGGACAGTCTATCGGTAGACATGCGTCGGTGACACGGTTCCTCAAGGGAGCTAGGAGATTGTGCCCTGCACGGCCGCCTTCTGTGCCGCCGTGGGATTTAGCTTTGGTCTTGGAGGCTTTGTCACGACCGCCTTTTGAGCCCCTAGCCTCGATTGCCATTAAGGAGCTATCGATTAAAACGGCTCTGCTTCTCGCTCTCGCCTCGGCGAAGCGGGTTGGGGATTTACAGGCTTTCTCTGTAAGTGAAGATTGTATTCGCTTTGGACCGGGAAACTGTAATGTTACTCTCAGACCGAGACCGGGTTACGTTCCTAAGTCGCTCAATACCCCGTTCAGAGCGCAGATCGTTTCTCTGCCTGCCCTGTCCGCTGAGCCATCAACCTCTCAGGGTTCGGATGCTCAGAGTGCTATTTGCCCAGTCAGAGCGCTCCGAGAATACATTTCTCGCTCGGCAGCGTTTCGACAATCGGACCAGCTGTTTGTGTGCTTTGGTGGATGCAACAAGGGACGGGGGGTCTCAAAACAGAGGCTTGCTCACTGGATCGTGGACGCTATTGTTTTGGCTTATGATTGCCTGGGACAGGAATGTCCCCTGAACATCAAGGCCCATTCGACTAGGGCGATTGCCTCCTCGTGGGCCTGGACTAAGGGTATGTCTATTCAGGATTTATGTCTTGCGGCTGGCTGGTCTTCTCAGAACACGTTTGCCAGATTTTATAAGTTGGATTTACCCTCTGTAGCGTCTCGAGTGCTTTCGGTGAGTTGATCGCTTACACAGCATTAAGAGAGCAGCTCTGCGCTTTGCTCATGAGTTGTTCTGTGTGCTATTGTGTGTTATACTATTGTCACCGCTATGCGTTGGCTTCTCTGTTGTTGTTGTTGCCCTGTTGGTCTACAGTGCAACCTTCCCCCAGTTATACTGCTCGGGATATGCAAATTCCGGTAGTGTTGGTGTGTTCCTGTGATTGGTCCCTTTGGACCTATCAGAGGTTAGAGGTTCGCTATTTGTCAATCTCGGCCTATCAGGCACTTCCATTCTGGGGGCGAGGTTTGTATTGGGTCTGTTCAGTAGTTTGCTGCCACGGCGGGATTCTATACAGTTCCCATATACGACATCCGTAATGTCGAGTTCCGTAGCCTTGATAGGGAACGTCTCCGGTTACTTTCGTAACCTCGGTTCCCTGAAAGGCAAGGAACGAGACATTACGCTCGCCGCCGTGTTCGCTATTAATTTAGCGTTGTTCGATTCTGAAGGGAATTGACGCTGCACTTGCATTATAACTGCAACGGTGTTTCAGTATTTGCGTATTTGCGTCAATTGGCCAGCTCTGCTGGCGTTAGCCTATAAGATTTCAGCGGAAGTGAAGGATGAGAGGAGTTCCCATATACGACATCCGTAATGTCTCGTTCCTTGCCTTTCAGGGAACCGAGGTTACGAAAGTAACCGGAGACGATTTCTCATCTCTGATGACGTGTTTACTGGCGCGAGGGCGGGGCAACCTGTCACTCACATGAGATCCACCAATAGCAAACCACAACCAATCAATTCCTCAGTCCAAATCAAATGAAAACAAAAATTACATTTTTTTGCAAAGAAAACAAACTCAATCTATTTATGGCAGAAACGCCCCCTGTGTGGGAAAGCTTCGAGTAAGTTAACTAACTCGATTTCAATACATTTGTATTTAAAAACAACACTGCCTTCAGAAATGTTCATTTTTATCAACAGTGATTGGACAACGTCCAATCTGATTCACTATTCTCACCGCAACGTTAACTTACTAGAAAAATAACATGTTTATTTTCAATGCATGACCGTTGGCTGGCGTTCAGTGGGTCTGTTTCAGTCCTCTACCTAGACAGCTTTTCTAGGCGGGTGGGAACACATCCATTCGACCCTAGACACGCAGTCTATGTAGGAAACACACGACATTAGAGACACAGCCCGAGTGTTAACTTTAGCACAGCGCTAATAACACAGTCACACATGTTGACTTACATCAGATGCAGCTCCGCGTATTCAACCCGTCAGATCACCATGTGCTCGCGTGATTCAGATCAGAAAGATCCCGAGCGAGTGTGTGAGTGTGTGAGAGACTGCAGTGCGAGTGTTGTCGTCCACCTGCCCTGGAGCGCAGGAGATGTTTGGGTGATTTGAAGCGCACCTCCGCTCTTCCAAATAAACAAGCGCGACGCTCATTGGCCAGCCTGTTGTCAGGCAACCAGCATCTCGCCATTTCATTGGCTGGATTATCTCTCCTACCTGCCTGTAACTACTCGCAACAGGTGTTCAGTGTCTGCCTACAGGGAACTAATGTATGGAGAAGACATGAATCATTTAAAAAATATTGTAGCTGTAAATAATAATAAAAAATATATTATACAAACGTACATATTTTTATATTTGTATATTTTCAAGTAGCCTACAACGATTCCTCAATTTATTTAAATTTGTATATAGTCTACCTTTCATTTATTATTTCATTCACTCTTCTTTTATTAATTTATATAAAAGATAAATAAAATATTTCCTCTATAGGCTATGGTCCAAACATGCAATATTGAAAAACAAATTAAGCAACATATAAAATAAATAAAAATGAATTTATCCAACGAATATTGTTCCTGATGAACTCTAGGCACTGAAAGGCCTTCAGTGAGGAGTTTGGTGTCCGAAATGTGTCGCACAATGACGAATCGATAAATATTTATATTTAAACTCTGTCTATTTCTCTTAATAGCTAGCTTTGAAATATTAGCAATAAAATATTAGCTACCCTATTTTCAGTGTCTTTTGTAAAGTCTTTTATTTCCACGGGTGTAATTAAAGCCATTCAGATTAGAATAAAGGTGGTGATTGTTCATTTTTTAAAACATTTATTTCCAACAAAACATACATGTAACATTTCGAAAAATACAAATGTTTTACACATATAGTATCATAAAACATTAATAACATTTTTAACATTAGGTACTGTAATGAAAGCTAAGGAAAACATTCATAGCAACGATATTAAAGAAAATTCACATATTAAAGAGGAAGGGTAACAGAAATGTGTAAATGTGAATAATCTAAGTAAAGAATAAAAGGAATTTAACTCTTTGTAAATGTCCATAGTTCTGATTGCTTTGCGGTTTGAAAGTCCTCGTAAGGTTTTAAATTAAATCTTCAGTAATGATGTGAGGAATTATACAAATGCACTTTGATTCTCATGTGATAAAATAGCCAGTTACATTTGACACTTTATGAGACTTTATGATGACTTTCAATCAGGGCCGGTTCTAGACATTAGGAGGCCCTAGGCAAAATTCATGTTGGAGGCCCCCCACCCCCAATAAAAAACACTTGAAACAAATATGATTCCTAACCTTTTTATTTACAACATTTAATTTTAAATTTAGTATATTTTGACTTACACAGTAGCCTACATAAGTTTGGACACATTACTATTTTTAATGTTTTTGAAAGAAGTCTCTTATGCTCATCAAGCCTGGATTTATTTGATCAAAAATACAGAAAAATAATATAGTGAAATATTATTAAAATCTAAAATAATGGTTTTCTATTTTACTATACTTTCAAATATATTTCTGTGATGCAAAGCTGAATTTAGTGTCACGTGATCCTTCAGAAAACTTTATAATATTCTGATTTATTATCAAATGTTAGAAATGGTGCTTCATATTTATTTTATAACCTGTGATACTTTTTTTCAGGATTTTTTGATTATTAAAAAGTTGTTTAAAAAAAGTCTAAGTTTCTGTATTTTTGATCAAATAAATGCAGGCTTGTAGAGCATAATAAGAAACTTCTTTCAAAAACATAAAAAAATAGTAATGGGTCCAGACTTTTTACTGGTAGCCTAGGCTACTGCTGTATAAACATATTAATCAAACTTTATCTAAGGTAATCTCTTTTTTGTTTAATTTAGATGTTATTGTTGTTGTTGTTATTTTGCAGTTTTATTCAGTTTATTCCAGAATACAACTTCAGTAGACAAACATAAGTGCTTTTATCATTTTTTTCATAGCGGTATGGCCAGGATTTTTCCCTCCCATTTAATCAATATTGACTGCAGATATTATGATATTATGTATTGCATTGTTACCTTAAATATGCTATAGGCCTACACAAATAAAGTGGAAGAGAAAGACACGATCGCTACTGAGCAGAATTTTTTTTTTTCTAAAGTGATATTATTGGCGTAAGTAATGATGTCAGGGTATAATCTAATCATCAGCAGGATTTAGAAGATAGACCCATAGATATGAGATCCTTTATTTGAAACATTTAAAATTGTTGTAGTGTGTTGGCGTTTTAACTTTGAATAGCCTACAAACGTCTTGTCTTTTACTTTTGTAGCTTTTTTATTAGTCAGCTTCCGACGCGATATTATTTTCCTTGTACGCGCAAATTCAAAGCGTCGCGTCTGGGCACGTTAATGACGCTCGCGCTCTTTTAAACTCGTAATAAAGCGGTGAATGATTTTTCCAGAAATGACGCTGATCTACAGTACAAGTTTATATTTAGAATACATTGCAATCACTCCAAAATAGATGACGACAACTCACACACCTGCATTAGGCTACGAGCTGTGCTTCTTTGCGTGCCTATTTAGGCTTTTGCTTCGCAGCACCTGATGTTACACAACTGATGTTACACAAACTTTCAGAAGCCGGCACCCGCTTTGAAACGGAAACATTAATTGGTTTAACTGCAGATGAGTAACAATTCAACAATATCCAATGAACAATGAGGCTAGTATTTCTGCCAGTCTTGACTGGTGGACTATATATATAGGGGATGTTACGGTTATGGAGGCCCCTCCTCAAAGCCCGAGGCCCTAGGCCAGGGGTGTCCAAACTCAGTCCTGGAGGGCCACTGTCAAACTCTTTGGGAGAGTATAAACTGAGTTTGGACACCCCTGCCCTAGGCAATCGCCTGCTCTGCCTATAGCCAGCGCCGGTTTCAATTTCAGGAAAGAAAACATTAGCTGTTTTATGTTGTGCACTTAATAGGACTCATAAATAATGGACAAATGGTAGGCTAATATATAAAAAAATACCAAATGTGTTACTATGAATAAAACACAGGCAGGTTTAGTTATTTGCAAAAAACAAATCTGTACTCATAAATCACGGTGTTGTCAGAAACACAGAGAGAGAACTATTTCACCAAGCTATTTCACACAACTTTAATGAAGTGACGAATAATTTGCTTTCTTTCATCATATGGGCTCATCTAGTATGCTTTTTATTATGGTGTTTACCGAGTTTGGTCTTTTAATATCACTGTCTTAATAACATTAAGCAACGTTGAGCGCTTTAGGACGTCCCATTTCAACTTCTGCATGCTAATGCTAAATTCCTTTCGAGCAATGCAAAAGGTTTGCGTGAACGCAAACGCGTTGAAATATCATCCTTCCCCCCATCTCATATGTTTGTCCCCTTAGGCCCATACAGAAGACACATATATTGAAATATATTAATAATAAATATATTTTCATATATTTAAATGTATTAAATCTAAATAGATTAAAATATATGTTATATTTATATGTAAATATATTTTGAAATATATATTAAAAATATATTTAAATATTTGATTTTGGCCCCTTTTTAATATTTTTCACATATATTAAATATGTGTAAATATATTTTGATTGGAAATATTTACATATATTTCTTTATTTTATATGTAAATACATTTAGATATCAATCTATGTAAATATATTCATTTGCAAAATATGTGCATATATTAATTTCTAATATATGTTAACATATTAGATTTCTTTATATGTAAATATATTGTAATTGGAAATATTTACATATATTAATTTCCATTATATGTAAATATATTAATTTGCAATATATGTGCATATATTAATTTCTAATATTTGTTAACATATTAGATTTCTTTATATGTAAATGTATTTTATTGGAAATATTTACATATATTAATTTCCTTTGTATGTAAATACATTTAGATGCTTATCTATGTAAATATATTAATTTGCAATATATGTGCATATATTAACGTCTAATATTTGTTAACATTAGATTTCTGTATACTGTATGTAAATCTATTCTGAAACATACTCAAATATTCAGTGCTCCTTTTAGTATACTTCATATATATGTAAATAAACCTAAACATGTTTTCATATAATATATTCACATTTACTCCCACTTGATGCAAATAGTCTCCATATATGTAAATATTTACATTGCATTCAGGAACACACTACTACACAAAATTATGTTTTTATTGATGCTGACAAACAGGGTAAAGTAAGTACATATACAGTGCTATGCATAAGTTTAGACACCCATACTAAAGTTGACTAAAAAGAGGAATAAAAAATCATCTTTTGGAAACTGAACTTAATGCCTTAATTTAAAAAATTAGGAAAAATCCAACCTACTTTGTTTTTACACCAACTTTCTTTGTGAATGAATAATGTATCGTAAATAAATAAATGTTCTTCCTTAAAATACAGGGTGCATAAGTTTGGACACCCCTATGTTAAATTCCCATAGAGGCAGGCAGATTTTTATTTTTAAAGGCCAGTTACTTCATGGATCCAGGATACTATGCATCCTGATAAAGTTCCCTTGGCCTTTGGAATTAAAATAGCCCCACATCATCACATAGCCTTCACCATACCTAGAGATTGGCATGGTTTTATTTCAGTTAGCCTAATAGCTAGTTTGATTTGCATTGAGAGATGATCTTATGGAAAGTACCCCATGCCAATCTCTAGGTATGGTGAAGGCTATGTGATGATGTGGGGCTATTTTAATTCCAAAGACCCAGGGAACTTTATCAGGATGCATAGTATCCTAAAAAAAAAACAAAAAAAAAAACTTAAAAATAAAAATCTGCCTGCCTCTATGGGAATTTAACATAGGGGTGTCCAAACTTATGCACCCTGTATTTTAAGGAAGAACATTTATTTATATACGATACATTATTCATTCACAAAGAAAATTGGTGTCCTTAAAGGTTGGATTTTTCCTAATTTTTTAAATTAAGGCATTAAGTTCAATTTCCAAAAGATGATTTTTTATTCCTCTTTTTAGTCAACTTTAGCATGGGTGTCTAAACTTATGCATAGCACTGTAATATTAACTGCACTTAAAACATCAATCATGAATTGATTCAAACATGAATCAAGCTAAATAAAGCCTGTGGTAAACAACTTGAGGATACTTTGAGTTATGTTCTACAACCTAAATTGCACACAACTATACTGAAAACACGAATTTAGTTGAAGTTATGTTAACTTTTGAAATCATAAGTTTTTAATAAGTATCTAGATGTTTGGGTGTGAATGTGTGCAGTGTACGTTGTAGAACAAAACATTTATAATAAAAAAAAGTTATTATAAAACTGTTTCTTTCTTCTTGTTTTGGAACCTCAGTTCTGCCAACTTGGAATTAATGGCCTGGCCCAACTGTCCAACAGTTGCCTTTTCGTGACGTTTTATGACAGCATCTGCAAAACAATACAAGATGTCAGTGGTTATGGTTAAAGGGTTAGTTTACCTACAAATGCAAATTCTGTCATTATTTAGTCATCCTCATGTCATTCCAAATCTGTAAGACATTCCGTTCACACAAATCAAGATCTTTTTAAAGAAATCTGAGAGCTATCTCTCCCTCCATTGACATTCTACGCAACTACCACTTTCAAGCACCAGAAAGTTAGTAAAGACAAGTCGAGTATTTTGTTTGTGAAAAAAAAAATGATTACCACTTTATTTACAAAATATTCATCTCCACTAGAGCAGCAAGGGCAGACGTTGTGTGAACGTGCGTTTGTTATGAGGTTGAAGGATGAACCCAATAGCAGACAGTTTGCAGGACACACTAGGTTTATTATATACAAATAAAAGGGAAAACAAAACCCACGAGGGGGCAAAACAAGACTAGACAGGACAACGTGTGACTAAACTGGACTATGACTTTGACAATTAACTAGACAATAAACAAACAGCAAATACAAGATCAGAACTACACTAGACAATCCACTTGACAGGAATACTCACAGAGTGATCACACAATGTTTGACAATGTTTGACAAAGTTTGACATTGAATGACAATGAAGCGACACAAGACAGCAGACATGAGGGGATTAAATAGGGAACAAATAATGAGGGCAACAGGTGATAATGGGGAAACAATAATGACTAAACAAGGATAACAAGGAGAGCGGGGCTAGATGATGAGACAACACAAGCACATGGCCCAGAAAAAGGAAATGTGTGTCCACATAAAACATGGGTCTGTCATGATCCTGCCTCAAGAATTAAAGAACCTCAAGGACTAGATGGCAGGATCATGACAGCGTTGGAGATTATATGTAAATAAAGTGCCAAATTATGTTTTTATCACAAAGCACTGATGTCTTTACTACCTTTTTGGGGCTTGAAGGTGAGTAATTAATGACAGAACAGGGTTTCAGCAGGTATCTTCAAATTAAATCTAATGCTTTTTAATGCCATTTTTGACATTTTTGACCAAATCAAGCTCAAATGGAGTTACAAGTTTTTCCACCAGTCAGAGATATGTGTTTTGTTGGTCATCAGAAATGGTTTAAACATGATGCGAGTTCTGCCATCTCTGTCAGTGAAGTCCATTCTAAAACGTGTCTGAAAATAAACTGTACTCAGCGAATATTAGCCACACTTTCATGAGAGATGTCTTTATAAAGCTTGGAATGTCTACTTTTAAATTAAGTAATTCATATCAAAAACAAATATTCTCATTTTATGTAATCCGTTTGAAACCATGGAGATGTACAGTTTTTTCGTTCTCCTTTCATCTCTAATGAGCTGAGGCCGCCATACCCTAGGTGCTATTCACATGGTAAATAGTTTAGGTGATCTATATGCATCACACATGCCCCTGATCAATGATACAAAAACACGAAGTTCCTTCATCAGATTCACTGATAGTTCATCGCGTTTTGAGTATGGCACGCTACTCCGGTAAAGAGGCCCTTCAGAGGATTCTGGACAGCGAGGAAGAATTCACCTTTTCCTCAGAGCAAGATTGAAACTCAAGATGACGAACAGTTGTATTTTGAAGAGAGTTGATCCTGCCAAGGATACGGAGTAAGTTGTTTGGTGTTATATAATTCTTCTTCTGATAATATAGTTCTCGTATAAATTTCAGACTATATTGTGCCTAGTTTTGGCTAGCTTTTGACATCTTATGGGAAATATTGCCTAACAGTGTCCCTTACTTTCTTGTAAGCTATGCTCAGGTGTAAACATTTGTAATGTGATAAGTTACTAAACATATTAATATACACAATATATTTAGCTCAGTTTTGTTTAGCTTCTGACACTGATTATCATGTTAAAATACTGCCTTATGCCTAATTTAGCTTTGCGGATATCTATGTAAATATAACCTATGTGATTTGGTCCAAATATATTTTAGCTTCAGTTAAAATGTGATACTGTTTAAATACTAGACAATATATTTTTATGTATAAAATGTTAGATTTTGGTTAGCCTATGGCCCAGCTTATCATGCTAAAATACTGCCTTATGCACAGAAGTTTGTGAATACAGGTGTACATGTTTGAAATGCTCTAAATGCGTGCGGTCTATAGCCTATGTCCCATCAACAGATACTCGCGGTGACACGGTCTATGGCCCATCAATAGTTATTTCTCTGTCCTATGGCCCATCAACAGATATATACATACATTATGCGTCCATAACCATTAATCAGTTTATTTTGGACAATGCGTGTTTTTTTTTTTTTTTTAGGAATGTGGCTGCATCAAGCTCTCCTTCTCCAGCACCTCGCAGAGGGGGGGAACGCAGGTGTCGTTCAGTTCTCAGTGTGATCAAGAATCATACTGAGTAAAAAGACGTTATATTTTACTGATGAAATGCAATTGTTTACATCGTCATAATACAAAAGTACATGTTCTTGTATGAAATTACAACAACTGTTGTCTTTTTTAATCCATGGCCATTAGTGATTGATAATGATAATAATACCTACAGTTTATTTGATGTGTTTTTGATGTGTATGTGTTATGAGCATGCTCAAGTGTTTTGTTTTTTGTTTGTTTTTACAGATGTGACAATGAACATTTCCAAGCACCTGTTCCGAAGAAAACAAAGATAAACAAGCAACAGGCAGTTGACATGGTTCCACAAACTCTGAGATTCATGCCCGCACGGACCGCAACTGAGTTGTCAACTCTGTGCCAAAACACCAATGCTCAGTTAATTAAAATTAAGTTTAAAATAGCCTAACTGTTTGACTATTTGAATATAGTGTAACATTTTTAAATTTACTTATTTCCTGTGATCAAAGCTGAATTTGCATCATTACTTCAGTCTTGAGTGTCACATGATCCTTCAGTAATCATTAGTGCAGCACAATTAATCATATCGCAATCGCGATGTCAAGGCTATGTGATTATGCACAAAATGCTGAGATTATGGAATAAATACATTTGGGCTGTCAATGTTAACACGTTAAATTGATTAAATATTGATAAAATAATTAACGCATCAACACACCATCCGTTCATTTTTGTCATCCTTTGGCTAGTGTTACTTTATATCAGGGGTTCCCAAACTTTTCCATGACAAGGCCCCCCAAATACCAAGGCCAAGGCCACTAGGTTCTGGCCAAACCTATAAAACTATATAGTTTTACCCAAACTGAATAATTAAGACAAGTTTAAATGGGTACATTTTCTAGAAATATTTTTGAGTCTTCATTTTCTTTTCTGACATCAAACACTTCTGTTAAAACTTAACACACTAGACATGCAAATTATGTGCAGTTTAGGCAGTTTTTGTGTGAAATCACATTTATTTTGTCCATCAAAAGTGTGCTTTCATTTTAATTGAGCGTGAGCTGCACAGCAAAAATAGACTCAGCGCCGAAACCGCTTCACTGCTGCTCACACGACGCTCCTGCTCGCAGTGTAAATGCACTCATTGATTAACATGGATGCTGAAAAAATATGCACCGTTCACGCTTGCGGTGTGAAACGGCTGTAATTCACAAGGTTTCCTACATGTGTGTTCCGTGTGCACGTGTGATGCTGATGTTGCGCGATGTTAATCATGCGGCGCCACATTGCATTTCACCCCTTTCAATCCGATCGAAATTTCATTCGGATCGAGCTCAATCGGATCGATTAAGGTGTTTACATGAAGGTTTGAGCAGCATGAACCTGCTTAAGTTTTATCGATTAAATGAATTATCATCAATTAATCGATTAATCGTTAACATCCCTAGTAACAACTTACATTGTGAGAAAAGTTGTCTATTTTGAATAAATGCTGTTCTTTTTAACTTTTTATTCATTAATGAATCCTGAAAAAAGTATCACAGGTTATAAAAGAAAATATTAAGAAGCACAACCATTTCCAACATTGAAAAATACCAAAGTATTTAGTAGAGTATCAAATCAGGATATTAGAATGATTTCTGAAGGATGTGACACTGAAGACTGGAGTAATGATGCTGAAAATTCAGCTTTGATCACAGGAATAAATTATATTTGAAAGTATATTAAAATATAAAATAACTAAATATACAGTACCAGTCAAAAGTTTGGAAACATGACTATTTTTAATGTTTTTGAAAGAAGTCTCTTATGCTCATCAAGCCTGCAGTTAAAAAACAAAAAAACAAAACAAAAAAAGAGTAATATTATGAAATATTATTACAATTTAAAATAATGGTTCTCTTTTTTAATATACTTTAAAATGTAATTTATTTTTGTGATGCAAAGCTGAATTGTCATCAGCAAGTACTCCAGTCTTTGGTGTCTTATGATCCTTCAGAAATCATTCTAATATGATGATTTGATACTCAGTTATTATCAATGATGGAAACAGTTGTGCTGTTTAATATATTTTTTTGGGAATACTTTTTTCAGGATTCATTGATGAGTAAAACGTTAACAGCATTTATTCAAAAAAACAGCATTTATTAAAAATATAAACATTTCTAACAATATAAATCGTTACCATCACCTTTTATCAATTTAACGCATCCTTGTTGAATTAAAGTACTAATTTCTTTAAAAAATAGTTATTGTTCCCAAACTTTTGAACGGTAGTGTATATTGTTACAAAAGATTCCTATTCTAAATAAATACAGTTCTTTTCAACTTTTTACTCATCAAATAATCCTGAAAAAAGTATCTCAGGTTATAAAAAAAATATTAAGCAGCACAACTGTTTCCAACATTGATCATAAATCAGCATATTAGAATGATTTCTGAAGGATCATAAGACACCAAAGACTGGAGTACTTGCTGATGAAAATTCAGCTTTGCATCACAAAATTACATTTTATTAAAAAAGAGAACAATTATTAATAATATTTAATAATATTACTGTTGATGTATATTACTGTACTTGATGAGCATAAGAGACTTCTTTCAAAAACATTAAAAATAGTCATGTTTCCAAACTTTTGACTGGTACTGTAAACATAACCTATTACATTTTTTCCCCCGTTTTTAACCCCCGGTCGGAATGCAAAAAAAATTCTCGGGGGAGGACAAAATATTTGCGAGAGAAAGCAAAAACCATGTAATTTTTCACTAATTTTTCCCGTCAAAATGTCTCTTTCAGGGCTGTTTATGACAGGCTCAAATACAGGAGGTTTCTATATTTGCAGTCTATGGTTCAGTCATACGTTTAAACAGACCAATTAATAAACTTACTCATAATTGCCTTGACCTTCCCTGGATCCAGGCCATCTCTTGCCTCTTCACCGCATGCGGTCTTGGATTTTCCACCTAAATACTGGAAACAGTGATACTTGTAGGAAGAAACATTTAAAGTATAATGGTATATTACTATTAGTACTTGTAAATGTACCTCTAAGGTTGCTTCGGAGAAGAGTCTCCATGTCAAAAACACTACAGAGGGGACACCTTACCATAGAAGTGGACGTATTGGCATGATGCTGCCCTCCATGCACTTCTGGACACAAACACTTCTGATCCAGGATAGATTTCAACCTAAGGATACAACAACAAAAATGACCAGATAACGTTTTATTTTATCTTTGTTATTAAAAATAAGAAGTAGTGATGGGCATTTTTCAAAAATAATGCATTCGAATATTCAGGCTCATAAAAATCAAATGGTGTTTGGTGTCATAACCTTATTTTTTTTATAATACAATAAAGATGCACAATTCTGGATAAATTGAGAATCACAATTTTTTTTTATGAAAATTATTAAATCGAACCAAAAATTGAAATCTTGCTAATCGGAATCAAATTGAATCTGGACATCTGTATCGATCCCCAGCACTAGTGTGTCTGTATATTGTAAAAACACTCACTGGGGTTAGGCTTATTCTTAAAGGAGTGATCACCTACAATCTTCACTTTTCCACGAGAATCAATGTATGTTATGATTGCCTAACGATTATACACTGGCCGGGAAGCCGATATTTAAAAGTGAAGCGTTTGTTTACCTCAGGGTTTGTAAAATAGCCCACGTGCACGCGCACTCAAATACGAGATTTTGGCCGTTTCTCAATATGCGTTCTTGTCTGTACTTGCGTTCTTGTGGACTTGTGAAACGTCATCAGTCGCTGCCCAAGTACCGTCCCAATACACAAGTTTGCATTTTGGCAAGAACGGTTAAAAATCCCGGAAGTGTTCTTGACACGCCCATTTTACCGAGGATGCATTGGTTGGTAACTTGTGTGAACTTGACGGCAGAAATATCCCAGCATTCATTTCGGCATTCGAGGAACGAGAGGGCAATACAGCAAGTCGTTTTTCTACAATTTCATCGCTAAATTCACTTCTGAGAACATTTGATGCGAGAAATCAACTGTGTAGATTTCAAATATTGGCATTTTTCGAAAATGCGCTCAAACGTTTTCGGAAGTGAGAATCTTCAGCGTAGGTAGCTTTATTGTTATGAATATACATTACATAGTGTACAGTTGTAGAGTAATCCCTTGAGCTGAGGGGTAGGCTTGGGCGATAAAGCCTGGCTGTTACCGTCAATAATTCTCGTTATGTTTGGGCACTGCAGACGGCGTCTGTGCGGGGGTGTTATTGCGCAATACCAGCAAGAACACATCGTCTCAAACTGTCAGCAGCGTTCTGTGTGCTCGTCACCTTGTGAGTTCATTCTTCCAAGAACAACTAGCAAGAGCGTTCTCCCCAAGAACACAAGTCCGTTCTTTGCATTCTTGGTTTTGAGAAACACCCTTTGATTTCTTCTCTGTCTTGACGTCACGACGGGGGAGGATATGCCATATATGGACAGCGCAGCAGGAAGCTCGCCCTTACCCTCTCCCCTCTCCCCCTCATATTCAGTCGCGAAAGATGCAGAAACGAAGTGCACACATGAGTTGCTCTGTGGTTGACTGCCAGAATCAACATGTAAATGTGTTTTCTCTACCAAGAACGGACCTAGCTATCAGGGACCAGTGGATTAAATAAATTTTGAATGACGCGGTTCCTTCAACCCTTCCCACTGGCTTATCGTTACGTGTTTGTGCTAAACATTGTACGCCGAAATCCTTCACAAATTTGGGGCAATATCAGGCGAAGTTGGCATCGAAGCTCGGGAAAAGCGCCATTCCAACAAAATTGCCTGCAATTGAAACGGTGAGACTGTGTTTTTATTGCTCTACTGTGTGTAACAAACAGCATCTAGGTGGGTTTTCGCCTGGAAGGCTTTATAGAAATCTGGCATCCTACTGAACGAAGTTAAACTGAGAGAGCGTGGCGTTCACAGACACCAGAATGAACGAGTTCACAGTAACGTTCATCAGGCAGTAATGCGGTACGTTCAGTTCACTTTCGCCCAAAATATGAACGAGTTGATGAACTATCGTTCAATGAACGCGTTCAGGCACAACACTGGCGGGAGTATTAGCTTCGAGGTATGGGGAATGGCTGCTAACGTACTTTGCAAAAAACAAATGACTGAGATCATCATGAATTCGGTTATTGTTTATTTATTGCCTAACGCTTATATATGAGGCGCCGTCTAGTTTGTGTGTGTGTGTGCTCACGTCTTATATTTGTGTGTGTGTGCTGTGCTCGTGTCTCATATGAGTAACTTTATGTGCGTGAGGGTTCATATACATGTACGTGTGACTACTTATTATATATGCAAGCGTGTTTCATATATGTGTGCGTGAATGAAGTTTGATTTAAGCCCTAAACGGAGCCTCATACTTATGCACTGGCCGGGAAGCCGGTCGCATTCATTCACAACTTGCGCCATGATGTCAGTTTGTAATGATATGCTAAAGCGTTACATGCGGTGTCAACCCCCCTCCTTCCTGCAACCAATCAACGCGCCCCTCATTTGCATTATTATAATGACCGTCCATGACAGCCAAAATATCGCATCAGATCTCGCGAGACAATAATGCCTACAGAAATAAGGGTCTGAGGAGCTCTGTGTTTATTTTTTTTCCACTTTTCTTTTTTAGAAGGGCCTGAAAGACTATAATACAGCAGGTATCCAAGGTAATACTAGGGTATGACTCCTTTAAAAAACTTGAAAAGTATTAGAACAGTTAGAATAATCAAAAACAAGGAAGTTATTTTTTGGTCAAAGAAAACTACATATCAAAAGAAAGAATTTAAGTGATTTGGTGTCTGAGAAACTTACACTAGTGTTGGCTGCATTGTCTGATGGTACTGGGTACTGTCCAGGTGCTGTTATCATGTTTTTAAGCTCCGCAATAGACTGTTGAATAACACGAAGTGACTCTTCCATGTTTCCCATTTCTTAAATGCAAAATCAACAAGATACTTCACATTGAGGGTACGAAGGAATTTGCAAAAGAAATATAAAATATTCCTAAAATGTTAGATCTTAAGAGACGTAAATAATAAGGCACATATTGTGCAGATCTTACTCTCTACAACAAATTCTCAAAGGTCTGATATGTCCTCCCGTATGTCCTTGTATGGTTGTGGCAAGTCTTTTTTCTGGATCTTCTCCATAAGTGCTCTCTGCTGTGAGACTTTCATTGTCTTCATCTTGGTGTAAACAATAAATAAATGTCTGAATAACATGCACCTCACAAAGAAAAAATAAATAAAATGAAATGAAATGGCCTCTGCACGGACAATAAGGAAATCTAACGTTACATGTTTTCATGTTTAACTGAACGAGCAGAGAGAGAGACCCGGTTGCGCGCGCACACACTCTCTTCGGAGCAGGCGAAAGTGTAAACAAGACTTCACCGTCTACAAACTAAGCGCTGTCTTGCTCTCTCTCCCTCGCACATTTTAATCAAAATAAATCGACACGGTGGTAAAAGGTCGGAAGACCAAAGTTTCATGTGGAGCATTCGGAGATTTTTTTTTTCCTGAATTACCGCTGGGTGAATTGTGCTAAATAAGTTGTTGCCTTATCTTCTCTGAAAAGCATTCCGGACATTCAGCTGACATAAAACAACACTTTAATTAAACGAAAAAAACTATCCAATGATGAAATGTTTTCTGTATTGACACAAATCTTGGATGTCCATGTCCTAACCGCTGGGATAATCACACAACGCGCACGACACGTCCAATTCGTGAACTAATGACTCCTTTGAACCGATTCATTTTAATGAATGGTTAAAACAACTGATCTTTCCAACACTGAACTCAGGAGACGTCTGAATCAATGTATAACTAATCAGTAACACTTTACAATAAGGTTCTATTGATTACATAAATTACATAAAAAGTACAGTTTGCTTACTCAAGCTTAAGCTTTAAAATAAATAAAACCACTTGTTTTTTTGAAAAGCATATGACAACATTTTTCCTCACAGTGCTATCAAGAATCGATAAGAGAATCGTTAAAGAATCGGATCGATAATCAGAATTGTCAGTGGCATTGATATTGATAAAATCCCCATCCCTATGTAAAGACAGTAAATTTATAATCAAACTTTAAAGAACATACATGTTTTTTAATAGTTTTTTTGAGAGTTAAAAGATGAAAACATTTTGCTAACATGAGGTCTTGTGTCACTGTCAAGTCTTTTTACATCAGTGCAAAACTAGGGTATGCAGATTAAGACCACTATTCATCAGCATGCATTGATTAATCCCATGGCATGTAGCAAAAAAACAAACAAAAAAGAAGGTGCGACCAACTGAGAAAGTTGGTGGCAGCAGTGCAACCAGTGGAAAAGTTAGTCTGGAGCCCTGCTTCAGAGTGAAAACGGGTGAATCTGACTGCAGTAGATGTGAAAGATATGGATAAAAATCATACCTGCAAACTCCACACACTAAAAAAGGTGACAGTGTCGGGGGGGCAGGGGTGCAGACTAACTTTATTTTTTTTATACATGCCATGGGATTAATCAATGCATGCCGATGAATGATGTATAATAATAATAATAATTATTTTGCATACCCTAGTTTTGCACTGATGTAACAAGACTGACAGTGACACACAATAAGAGCATGTTAGCAAAATGTTTTAATCTTTTAAATCTTAAAAAAAACTATTAAAAAACATGCATGTTCTTTAATGTTTAATTATAATTTTACTGTCTTCACATAGGGATGGGATTTGATAACATTTTATCAATAATAATGCCACTGACGATTCTGATTATCGATCCGATTCTTTTTTCTCTCTTTTTTCTCGATTCTTGATAGCACTGTGTGGAAAAATGTTTTACTTTTTTTTTTAAAAGTGGTTTTATTTATTTTAAAGTTTAAGCTTGAGTTAGCAAACTGTACTTTTTATGTAATTTATGTAATAAATAGAACCTTATTATAAAGTGTTACTGATTAGTTATACACCGATTCAGACGTCTCCTGAGTTCACTGTTGGAAAGATCAGTTGTTTTAACCATTCATTAAAATTAATCGGTTCAAAGGAGTCATTAGTTCGCGAATTGGACGTGTCGTGTGCGTTGTGTGATTTCCGCCTAAATGAATTATAAATAAACATAAACAACTAGTAGGCTATTTGCAGTATATTAAATCATTTTTGACAATTATTTTGCACTGAAATGAGTCTGACACTCGAGTCTGTCAGCTCTGACAGCGCTGCATCACGTGCACCTGCGCAATATCATAGCTTATGATTTCCGAAAATAGTACTGTTGTCAACTAGTGATATCATCACAAGAACTGTTGAGGAATATGCAACATAATTTAGACAATTATTTTTGTCATATAGTTATAATAATAAGTTATAACTGTCAGACACTATCATTTCACCGTGCATGCCCTCGCAGGCTCGCACCGAGCGAGGCTGAACATGACCTCAGCTTCGCAGCTGAGACACGAATAGACTCTTAACCTAAAAGGGGGGGGGGGGGGGGGGGTTTACAATGGTGTTTCATGTATTCAGAGTTGTTTACAGTGTTAAAGAGATGGATTCTCATGCTAAACATGGCCAAAGTTTTAAAAAAATATTTTAGACGAATAACAGAGAATTTTCTGTGCCGAAAATCTTACTTCCGGGTTGGTACAAGTTTCGGCTGATTTTTTTCGATCATGGATCTAATGACGTAGACCAGAGAGGAACTCCTTATATGAGCATTTCTCACGGAAAAGCTCGCCCGCGCACACGTCGACCAGAGGAGAGCGAGACCGCGCACATCAACAGGAAATCATCGGCAGCGCTGCATAGGATTTGTTCAAGAATGTCTCTTCAAAGTGTGTTTTTGGATGTGAGGGAAAGCTTACCGTGTTTAGCTTCCCAAAGAACCCAGCGTTAGGAACAGTGGATGGAGTTTGTTTTTCCGGGGCAAAAATGGAGATGTGCAAGACTGTTTGTTCCCTGCATTTCGACAATGATTGTTTTATAAACAAAGCCCAGATCGATGGATTTGCAGATCGTCTAATGCTTAAGGATCGAGCAGTCGCAATGATAAAGGTTCGCGGTCGCAGGCGGTGAGTAAAACTGCTTCAAATGTCTCTGTGTGTTGTTAGCAATCATAGTCTATGTTAGCAATCGACGCGTTAGCAGCACAGCTTTAACACGGCCCGCCTCCAGACGCTCGCTTTTTTCCGGAAAGACTCGGTACAGCCTATCTTTCTTTTATAAATATAAAACTAAAGACTTTTTGGAGATATGAAGGATGCAATACTACTCTATAGTAGTGTTGTCAAAAATATCGATATTTCGATAAATATCGATACTGAAATATCTGAACGGTAGTTAAAGTAGTTAGTTCACCCAAAAACGAAAATTATGTCATTATTTACTCACCCTCATGTCGTTCCAATCCAAGACGTTCGTTTAATCTTTTTGATGAAATCTGAGATCTTTTTATCACTCCACTGACAGTCTACACAACTTGCACAATGACATGCATTTCTGAAGAAAAGCAGAAAGACACAATCATTTTTAAATACTGTGAGTGCGTCTGTTTCACCCATTATCTTCTGTTGGATTAGCCTACATTTTTAAATCTTCTGTTTTTAGTTGTTACCAGAGCATTTTCCTGAAAATAGCAATCACACAATAAGAAGTATTTAAAAAAAAAAAATCTTTTTCTGCACATTAATGTCAATTAACTATTGAACATAATTGCTTGTATTTTTTATGTATATCCAGTAGTGTCTGATATTCCAAAGAAATTTAACGGTAAAACTTTACAATATAAGGTTCGTTAGTTAACTACATTAGTTAACATGACCTAATAAAGAATTGCACCTATACAGCATTTATTAATCTTTAATTTCAACATTTACTAATGTTTTATTAAAACCTTGTAAACATTAGCCTAGTTAAAGCACTGTGAACTAACATGAACTAACAATGAACAGCTGTATTTTTATTAACCTTAAAGTTACAAACTTACAAATACTGTAACAAATGTATTGCTCATAGTTAGTTCTTGTTATAAAGTGATACCAATTTAGGCTAACATAAAACAAAGATGAGTACAATTATCATTATCATTAATAAACTGAATTTTGTGTAAGTTACAGTGATTAAAAACATGAAATAGGCCTAATGCTGCAAACAGAACACAAAACAGTGTAAAACTAACACAGTAAGCGCGTTTCCTCTTGCTCACACCGGTTTGAATAACATATAACGTTACTTAAAGTCTTTTTACATATCTCTAAAATTAAAATAAACAGATTTGAGGGCATTAGCACGTTATACTCACCGCTAAACTGAATGAGTTGACAAGGCCAACCTCGCTTATTGAACTTCTTTTCTTCCAGAAAACGCCTCTCTTCCGTTCCACTTGTGAATGACCACGGGTTGTATTTCTGTCATGTCTTTGTGTTTTAATTGTGATAGTCCACAAATATGAACGTATATGAATGATGTCGTCAGTGAATAATCAACCAAACCGTATTTTATGGAGCAGACACTACGGGAAAATACGCTGACTGACCCCTAACCCGTAATGAGCATCAGCTGATCTCGAGACTCATTGTGAGGACAACGACCGCGCGAAGGAAGAAGATCTGGTCACGTGCGGGCAATTTATGCGGGCGGTGAAAAAGTTCGTCTTACAAAACAGCATAACTGCAGTACAAACGGTAGACCTATGAAGACTTCATATGCAAAAACCAAAAAGTCCATCTGAAGGTTTTTTATTTATTTAAATAAGCTTTTTTTTTTTTTTTTTTATTTTTTTTTATAAAGCTCCTTTATTAGTTTCAATAATTTCACTTTAATGACAACTAAAATGACCTCATTGCCATTAAAGTGAAATTACTAAACCTAAACATAGGAGCCTGATTAAAAAAAAAAAGTCAGATGAGGTTTTTGCATTTAAAGTCTTCACATGCATATCAGTGCATCAGTGTTATTGTTTCAATCTGGTTTCAATATACTTCATTATACAGCAGATCTACAGTTGTACTGCAGTTATACTTCACTATAATGAAGTTGTACTTTTTGTACTGCAGTTTTACTGCTGTTGAACTTCAATGTACTGCAGTTATATTGTATCTATACTTCGTTATACTGCAGTGCAAATCTACAGATGCACTTCATTGTACTGCAATTATACTGCTTTGAACTGCAGTTTTACTGCAGTTGTACTTCATTGTACTGCAGTTATTTTTTGTAAGGGGTTTTTCATTGTTGTGTACAAGAGTTAAAAACTATAAATACTGTTCGTTTTCTCACACAAACCGCTCGTTTCGTGTCTTAGGCCATCAATGTGTACTTACGATGGGGAATTGTTTCATTTAGACGATGGGGAATTTTTTAATTTGGACTTTGTGCATGCTCTTTGAGACAGTGACCATATACCTGTGAACAAAACAATGAACCAATGAGAACAAGACACATGAACAGGGGAGTACATGGCAGGTTCACAAGAAATGACAAACCAGGGAAGCACATGACAAGAAACTGAAACATAACCCAACACCATCTGTGACAATGTGACACTATTCATGCCTCATGTATTTTCATATGACATGAGGCATGAAATATATTGTCACATACATGTACACATATTTATACATGCAACATGTAGATCAACTGTTATGCTTGAATTTTTATGCATGTTGAAAATATATTTTCAAAATATATTTCAATATATTTAACAGTGTCTCACATATATGTGAATATATTACATTTCTGTATGGGGGGGCTCCATACTACACAGAACGGTAATAATAGCCTTCATTGTGTGTCTGATGTTCAGTGAACAGTTCAGTCCGCAGATCATGATTGAGGATCAGACACAGGTTTGCAGTATTTTCAATTGCCTTTATTTGCACCGCTGCTTTGAAATATGAAATATGGACATTGTTTACATAACTATAGGCTTCTTCAATGATAAATGGTCTCCATCCAGTCACATGATCTATAAAACTTACATTTACGTCAGTGGATTACAAACCTTAAAATGGAGAAAATAAAGTGTGTGGACAAAGCTATCAATATATTGTGCAAGTGATGTGAGATTTACTATACTTTGCTCTGTCTGAAGCCACGGTAAACACTGACATCTACTGGCTCTTTTGAAGAACACATTTAGACTAAAGTCTAACTAGATCCCAGCTAAACCTTTACATGCCTTAACCAGAAGGTTTTTATACTTAAGAAAGAAGTGTATCAATTTGTTCTCGAAAAAATTGGCATTTTAAAGTGAAAATGACTTATTCCAAACAGAAATAATTTCTAAAGCCTTTGAAGATGGTCTCAATAGACTATAACATGGTTCCGAATCCTCGGCTCGAGAAAAACACTTCTGCTCATGCTTCCTTAACCTCACAGAGATGTGAATAAGTCAACCTATTGCATTCTGCTCAGTTTTAAAGTGTGCAATAAAAATGACAATAAGACAAGATGCATAACAGTTTTTATTGGACAGGGTTTACATCCTAAATAACAGATTTGGGACATGGCCATAGAAATGAACGAGAAGTGTTGTAAACTACTTGTCACAAAAATTAACAGTGACTTTTAATACAGCAAATGTTTTCAGTGTTAACACAATATAGCTCACGTCAAAATCCATTAAAGATCAGCAGATCAGCTGTTAACATATTAAGTGATGTGTTTCTCACACACACAGTTTATTCAGTGTACTGAAGCCTCTCCTCCACTGACATCCATTCAAAACCTGAAACGTGTTTTATAGCACTTTATGCAATAAAGATGGTTTCAAAGCAGCTTCACGGTAATAAACAGGAACATAATGATCATGCAAACTTCAATAATAGTGTCTTTATTCATCCGAGGTCAGTTCTCTGTTGATTCAGCTCAATACATGTGGAAAGTCCATCAGTTATGAACTGAGTTTCATTCAGCTCTACAGAAGACTATAGTGTTGGTATTGACCGAGTCACTTCACTTACAGTATCGATGTTGAGAAGTAATGATGGTGATGGATTTTTTGTGTGTGTGTGTGTAAATTCTTATTACTGTACATGGAAAAGGGAAGAGGTAATGAAAACACACGTTTCTCAGCAGTTTTACACACCAGAATGTTGTGTGCATCCAGAATAGATCCAGACAGATTTCAGCCGAATAGTGAAACGTCACTGGATGGACGATTTCACATGTATTTTCAAAATATAAAATACTTTTATAATTTATTTTGATTTGTTTCTACTGAGGTATTTTGTATTTTTACTTTAAATACATTTTCATGTATTTATGCCCATCTTTGGGAACCGAATATAATAAATTCTACATAATATAAAAACACATGAGTAAGTTGGGACACTTATATTACATCAAAAAAGCCTTTGGCTCCTTCTTCTCAATCTTTCAGCCTTTCATGTCAGTAACAAGAGATGTGGCAGGAGTTTCTCCTGAGCTTCAGGAGCAACAGAGGCAGCAGGAGGAGGAGGAGGAGGAGGAGGAGGACTCTTCATCCGTCATGTACTTCCCAGAGTCCGGTGTGTCCCTGCACTCAGCGAGGAACGCCTGCAGTTCTGATGCCGGTTCTCCTCGCGTCTGGTAGTGCTGCGGTTACAGAGAGATGATGATGATTAGCATCGGTGGCTCTGTTCACAGCAGTCAGTGTGTGAGACTGATAACTGCATTCTGCTGCTGTGTGAACAAGGCCTGGTACTACTCTTAAACTCTTAAACTACAGCACACAACATGAATAATCCAATCATTCAGAGGCAGCCCGAGTATCAGTGAGTGTGTTAGCAGCAAAAACAACTCGCCACAAAACCACAGCATTGTGGTGACAGGCTTACAGAGGCAATCGCCACACACAATATATCCGGAAAAACATCCAGTTTCACTTGCAGCCTCTTGCTCTGCGGTGTTGTTGAGTGTTAAATGCGAGAAGCAAGCTTTAATAAACTCACCTTAATGGTTTCATAGGTGTCTGTGATAATGGCGATGAAGAGGCTCAACACCATGTATGTGAAGAGTGAGATGAAGCTGTAGATGTAGGCTCTGCTGAACAGCCACACCACGTAGGTCTTGTCCCGCAGCTTTTTGAAGGAAGAGTACACTTCATCCCCGTTAATCATGGAAAACAGGCAGTCCGCCACCAGGTTAAATGTCCGAAACTGTGAAGAGATAAGCATTATTATCACTTTTCTTCATTTCATTCATTCATGAATTAGGCTTGTTAAAACTGCTTAAATGGGTGGCTGATATTACATACTTTTGGGAAGTTTAATATGCGATTGTTACTTTGGGATAGAGGGAAGGAAGGCACGGATCTAAGTGCAAGGACTGCTTTAACGAAAACAAAGCGGAAGCAAAGCCAAGAACACAAAGGAGCATGAGTGACAAACATCAACGACTGACAGAGGAAACACAAGGGCTGTTTATACACAAGCTAAACCTGGGTGTGACGATCAACAGGAAAACTACAAAGAACTACAGACAAGGCACTCCAGACAGGAAGTACAAAAGTCAGCACAGGAAATGTGCAACAGATACTTCATCCATTTTTTCTAAAGCAAGTTAGTGTTTCCAAGGACAATCTTATGGGTACAAAACATATTTTGTTTCTTCTTTCAAATTATGTAATATATTGTGTAAAGTTTCTCTGACTGTACAAAGCGCATGAATATTGAATTGAGGGTTCAAGCAGTTTTTCATTTTGCCTTCACACAAATGGTGCTGTAGCGCATCAAATTAATTAGTGCAAGCACAGATATTTCATTAATTCCTCAGTTAAGATGAGGCCATACTACATGTAAAGGAAATGTATTTGATGTCCACTACCCATGCATAGAATAAGGATGAACAAAACACTATACATATAATTAGATTATATAAGGACAATATAATAATGTAAGGATATTATAAGCATGTAAAATCAGCAGATTTGGTATATTATAGCTACAAGGGCCTCTTAAAATGAAACATCTTCATTGGGTACATTTTTTTATACGATACCAGCCAAAAGTTTTGGATCGGTAAGATTATTAATGTTTTTAAAAGAAGTCTCTTCTGCTTACCAAGGTTGCATTTATTTGATTAGAAATACAGAAAAAACAGTGATATTGTCAAATATTATGTAAATTTAAAACAGCTGTTTTCTATTGTAATATATTTTAAAGTGTAATTTATTCCTGTGATCAAAGCTGAATTCTCAGCATCATTACTCCAGTCTTCAGTGTCACATGATCCTTGTTATGAATGATTCCAATGGAGGCAAGATGTAGCGAACCCGAGTGCAACTTTAATTATCAAACATAAAACAAAGACTGAAAACTGGAAACTCAAAACAAGAACAAAAACCCTGACAAGAAACATTAAATACTAGACAAAAACACAGGGCAAACATGAGGGCTTAAATTGACTAGACGAGGGACACCTGTGAACAATGAAACAATGAACCAATGACAACATGACACATCAGACAAGGGAACACATGGCAGGATCACATGACTTGAGCAAGGGATCACATGACATACATGAAACAGGAACAAGGAACAACCCACAACGTGACAATCCTTCAGAGATCATGATGATTTGAGGCTCAAGAAACATTCATTATTATTATCAGTGTTGAAAACAGTTGTGGACAATTGTTTTTCAGGATTCTTTGATGAATAGAAAGTTCAAAAGAACAGCATTTATTTGAAATATAATCTTTTGTAACATTATAAATGTCTTTACTGTAATTTTTTATCAATTTAATGCATCCTTGATGAATAAAAGTATTGATTTCTTTTATTTCTTTCCCCCAAAAAATAAAATAGAAATTATTACTGACCCCAAACTTTTGAACGCTAGTGTTTAAATGTTACAAAAGCTTCTATTTCAGATAAATGCTGTTCTTTTGAACTTTCTATTCATCAAGGAATCCTGAAATAAAAATGTAAATAACTGTTTTCAGCACTGATAATAATCATAAATGTTTTATGATCATCAAATCATCATATTAGAGTGATTTCTGAAGGACACTGAAGACTGGAGTAATGATGCTGAAAATTCAGCTTTGATCACAGGAATAAATTACACTTTACTGTATATTCACATAGAAAACAGCTGATTTACACTGGAATAATATTTCACTGTTTTACTGTATTTTTGTATTTTTAATAAAATAAACACAGCCTTGGTGAGCAGAAGAGACCTCTTTTAAAAACATAAAAAATCGTATCGATCCCAAACGTTTTCCTGGTAGTGTGTTTGCTCACGTTCTCATGGTGCGGCCCCAGAACGATCCATCCGCAGAAGCAGTAGCTGAGATAGATCATCACAGCGCAGATGGAGAAGCGGAGGGCGTTGGGAAGAGCCGCCTGCAGGGTGAGGATGAGGATCTGGAGGCCAAAACACACTCGTTTCAGAAGAGAAGCAGACTCGTGGTCATTCATTACGAAGCAGACTACGAACCAGTGAATGTGGAGGAACAGTGGCAATAGAAATAGACAGCACAAGCACACTTTACAAGCAGAAGGTCTGTTAGGTTTGAAAACAATACAATAGTTTTACTGAATTTGGACACTTGTCCTTAGTTAGTGTGAGGAGTCTTTTTGCTTTACACTTTAACTGATTACACACCAAAAACTGAACAAATGAGTAGCTTACATAATATTTCTGAAAGAAACTCAGATAACGCATTACTCCAATCCACACAAGCATTGTTGCTGTTCCCAGTAAAATACTGCACACATCATAGTTCGTCAGCTCCTGAAGACAAGACAGTTACTGAACATACATCTAAACACATGCTTATCTGGTGAGGAGACTGTGACTTATTTCCTTTTAAAGTGCCCCTATGATGCTATTTTAAAGGTTCCTAATTTTGATGATCAATCTCATCAAAGTGGATTTTGTCAGCAGAAAACAGCGTCTTCTCGACATGAACAACACAAGCCAAACTCTTCCAGTCTCAGACACACTACAGTGTTTGAGGGTCAGAGTAGACCCTGCTCACCGGCAGCCAATGAAGACCACAGGCTGCCATTATGCAAATTTGTTACAAAACTACGTACGTTCGAACTGGAAGTGAGACTGGAATGACTGATAATTGGTTTCAGGCAGTTCAGAATCACTTTTGAGAGACAAAAACTCCATTTATCTCTGAAACTTTACAGATGTTTTACATTCACCAACAGCTTTATTACACACTACATGAAAGGTGATATTTGAAAAAGCATAATCGGGGCACTTCCAGCCTCCGTCTCTTGCTCACCTTGCTCTGTATGCATATTTTGAGAACTGAACCTGCAATACTCAGCGTGTCACTGATGATGACGAGAATGTACCAGCCGTTGATAAACTCCATTCTCTCGGACCAGGAAACTGTTTTATCGTGGTGAATGGACACAAACTTGGTGTACTCCTGCGGAGAGAAAACACGTGACATGTTGATAACATAGCTATTACTGTCGACATTTTGTCACACACCCCTGCTCCTGATTAGCTTTTGTCTTTAGTTTCAGGATGGAGATTTGTTGTTTGATTACTAGATGGATTCACGGCTTAATTAATGCTTTTTTGAATTCTGTTTGCTTTGGAGTGCAGATTCCATTTCCTTTATTGATGCATATACACTATACACACACTTAATGACATTACATTCTAAATATATAGACATTAATATGGAGTTGGTAACCCCTTTGCAGCTATAACAGCTTCCGCTCTTCTGGGACGGCTTTCCACAAGATTTTGGGGTGTTTCTATGGGAATTTTCCCCCCATTCATCCAGTAAAGCAGTGATGAATTCCAGTTCATCCCGATGTTCGATGAGGTTGAGGTTAGGACTCTGTGTGGGCCAGTCGAGTTCTTCCACACCAAACTCATCCAACCTTGTTTCTATGCTCCTTTATGCTCCTTGCTTTGTGCAGAAAAGAGGACTTCCCCAAACTTTATTTCCACAAAGTTGGAAGCATAGCATTTTCCAAAATGTCTTGGTGTTCTGAAGCATTAAGATTCCCTGTACTGGAAGTAAGGAGTCTAGCTTAACCCCTGAACAACAGCCCGAACCATTGTCCCTCCTCCACCACACTTTACAGTTGGCACAATGCAGTCAGGCTGGTTCTCCTATCATCCGCCAAATCCAGACTCGCCCATCAGACTGCCAGACAGAGAAGCGTGATTCGTCACTCCACAGAACACATTTCCCCTGCTCCACATTCCAGTATGCTTTACAGCACTCCATCTGTATCTCCATTCCGTATCTCCGTATCTGTATCTCCATCTCCATCTGACGCCTGGCATTGCACTCGGTGATGTGAGGCATGCATGCAGCGGTTTGGCCATGAAAACCTATTCAGTGAAGCTCCCGCCGCACAGTATTTCTGTGCTCATCGTAATGCCAGTGGGAGTTTGTGTAAGGGGTGGTGGTTGTATAAGCGCACGACGAATAGTGATATCCAAAAGAACAGTCTTTAATCACAAAGAAAAAATATAGAAAACCATGCAAACTGAAACAACACAGAACAATGAAGTGAGGAAATTAAAGGTGATGATACACAGGGCAACTTTTTGAGCAATGTTGCTGGACAATGTTAGCCTGGCTCCGCCCTCCTACGTACTTCCGCTCAATTTCATTTTCCTTCAGTACTACGCCTGGGACTGCTGTATATTCTTAGGTTTCCAGAACCAAATTTTTTGTAGGACCAATCAGCGAACAGAGGGAGTGGCTGATAACGATGACGTTGATGTAGTGCGTCAGTTTGAGTTGGAGTAATGGCAGCGGAGAAAGACGTGAGAAAAGCTATTCGGTCCTTTGTTGCAAAACGGCCGATTATACAGAAGTTAAAGCCGGAGCAAGAACAATGTTTGCTAAGTTTTATTGGTGGCAATGATGTTGTGGCCCTCCTCCCCACCGGGTTCGGGAAAAGTTTGATTTCCAGCTCACTCCGTTAGCACTAGAATTCGTGCCATAATTCCATAACTACTAAACTGCCGCAAGCAGTCATTTTGATCGCTATTCAAAGCTCTGGGCTATCTTTAATGATAAATCCCCAATTGAGAGATTAATACATTTATTGTACTAGGATGTCTTTTAAAAACAAAACAACACCATACTGTACATTTAAACAAGTTTAATTATAATTTATAAATAAATAATATTTGTAGATGCCCTGAACAAAATAGCCTATAGCCTATGTTTTCATGTTTCCACTGTTTGATCGCGCCCGCCGACACACACACACACACACCATATTCCAGCATTGCAGCCTGTTCATTATAGCCATAATAAAATATAATAATAAAATAGTCAACCTAACATATAAATTCAACTGCTTCTCAGTACTAGTAGGCTACAATTCGTACCATGTGATGATTTTTTCCGTCGATATTGGAACGTGAGTGAAGTTCAAAATCCTATGATAAAGAATAGTTTAGCGTTTAAATACATCGCAAATGTTGAAACATTTGGATTCTAATTAGAGAGTTGCGTGAGCCTAACGCCGCTTACTTTCACTTTCGCTTATAAAGCATTTCATTTTGGCTTTAAATGTAATAATATTCAGAACAGAACAAGAATGAAAAAATAACTAAAGGCTTTAGTTATTTTTACATTCTTGTTCTGTTCTGAATATCATTACATTTAAATGATTTGTGTTGAATATGTTTAGTGTATTTTTTACCACATTTTATTGTTGCGTATATTGGTATAATAATACCGCGAAATTCACTGCGGTCAATATGACCGTTTATGACCGAAATAGGTAAATAATAGGCTATGTTCATTTGTTTTTTGTTTTTTGTTTTTTTTTGCCTTATGTGTAATTTATATGAAAAACATTTTAAATGAAAATACAGACACTTTTAGGAAAAGTCAGGTACCAGAAGGATTGTATTTATTTTTTCAACAAAGTTATTGCAGATATAAAATTCAAAACGGTAAAAATGACTGGCAGTTCTAGTGGTGAATGAGTTAGCTAAGGCGAACGATAGGGATGCAAAGCCGATAGTTGTTGTCTTCTCCCCTCTTGTTGCACTAATGGAGGACCAAGTGAAGGAGGCAGAACAGTTGTTTCCATATCGCGCAGTAGCCGGTGATCACTGTACAGCATTTGCGGCAGATCCGAAA
Organism: Rutilus rutilus; assembly: GCF_951802725.1. Classification (NCBI taxonomy): domain Eukaryota; kingdom Metazoa; phylum Chordata; class Actinopteri; order Cypriniformes; family Leuciscidae; genus Rutilus; species Rutilus rutilus. The sequence goes on along the minus strand of NC_140214.1, from coordinate 40,879,980 downwards.
CGACCGCAGCGGCGTATTGTTAATGATTAGACCTAGCTTCGACAGTTGACTGAATACATCACTGTCCTTAGTGTCAAATATACATTTACAATTTACAATTGTTCCTTGAACTCTTAAATTCGATTAACAAAACCAGCAGCTCTCGTTGACAGACATCTTATTCTAAACATAATCCTCTGATCATTTGGACTTCTTGTTTCCGCCGGCCGGTTTCGGCGCATGACATACGTCACAGTCAACCACACGTTAGCGATTGGCTATGGCAGATCCTGAGTGACTCTGGGCAGAGCCAATAGTTTTGAACTTTAACAGAGAACCCGCCTACAAGGAAGTAAACGTTTCTCAATGGAGCGAGGCCAGACTCTCTGTACAAATGAAATGTACTAGAGTCTGGTAGAACCAGGCTAGGACAATGTTGCCATCAACCGGCAACCAGATGAGACACAGGGCCCACGACCGATCTAAAGGATCCAGATAGACATGTGTTGCCCATTCTCAATAAGAAAGTACCCAGGCAACACTGCTTGACAACATTGCTCAAAAGAGTTGCCCCGTCTATCATCACCTTAAGAGCTGAAACCCACAGGGAGAAATGAGGCAACTAAATGAACAATAGCCAGGTGAACATAATCAATAACTAAGGGAACTATAGCAAACAGAACTCAGCAGAACTCAGTTAAAGTGAGGTACCGGTAATCAGTTGCCTCTAAGCTGCTAACTCGCCATAGGACACTTGTATGTGCTATTAACTCATATTATACCTTAACTTTTATTATTATAACTTAAATTATGTTATAATAATTTTAATTATTATATTATAAATATACATGCAATGAGACTATCACTACAACAACTTTAATTTGATCCTTTTTTTTATCAAACATTACTATTTTATTCTCATGCACCTAAACATAAAATAGAATAGAATTGCCAGGGTTATGTTCTGTTTTGTCTTTGTTTTCACTGAGTCCAGTTTCTTTTTGCCTGTTTTTCTTTGACCCAGTTTTCTCATGTGTTTCATTGATTCATCCTATTCACCTGTCCCTCGGTAATTAACTCGTCAGCTCCTTCGTTTGCCCGTGTATTTAAGCCCTCAGTTTCAGTTTGTTCCTGGTCCTGGATTGTTTAGACTCCCATGTTTTACGTCAATGTCTATGTGGTTGTGTTTCCTCATTATTGTCCTGTTTATGTTTTGATTCTTGGATTTAAGATCTCCTTTATCGTGTGCTTTATTACAACCACCAACTGTGACAAGAAAAGAATAGAATAGAGTAGAGTAGAGTAGAATAGAGTAGAGTAGAGTAGAATAGAGTAGAGAGTAGAGTAGAATAGAATAGAGTAGAGTAGAATAGAGTAGAGTAGAGTAGAATAGAATAGAATAGAGTAGAGTAGAATAGAATAGAGTAGAGTAGAATAGAGTAGAATAGAATAGAATAGAATAGAATAGAGTAGAGTAGAATAGAGTAGAGCAGAATAGAGTAGAATATAATAGAGTAGAGTAGAGTAGAGTAGAGTAGAGTAGAATAGAGTAGAATAGAATAGAGTAGAATAGAGTAGAATAGAATAGAGTAGAGTAGAGTAGAATAGAATAGAGTAGAATAGAGTAGAGTAGAGTAGAATAGAATAGAGTAGAATAGAATAGAATAGAGTAGAGTAGAATAGAATAGAGTAGAGTAGAATAGAGTAGAATAGAATAGAATAGAATAGAGTAGAATAGAGTAGAGCAGAATAGAGTAGAATATAATAGAGTAGAGTAGAGTAGAGTAGAATAGAGTAGAATAGAATAGAATAGAGTAGAGTAGAATAGAATAGAGTAGAGTAGAATAGAGTAGAATAGAATAGAATAGAGTAGAGTAGAATAGAGTAGAGCAGAATAGAGTAGAATATAATAGAGTAGAGTAGAGTAGAGTAGAGTAGAGTAGAATAGAGTAGAATAGAATAGAGTAGAATAGAATAGAGTAGAATAGAGTAGAGTAGAGTAGAGTAGAATAGAATAGAGTAGAATAGAGTAGAGTAGAGTAGAGTAGAATAGAGTAGAATAGAGTAGAATAGAATAGAGTAGAGTAGAATAGAATAGAATAGAATAGAATAGAATAGAATAGAGTAGAATAGAATAGAGTAGAGTAGAGTAGAATAGAGTAGAATAGAGTAGAATAGAATAGAGTAGAGTAGAGTAGAGTAGAGTAGAATAGAGTAGAATAGAATGGAGTAGAGTAGAGTAGAATAGAGTAGAGTAGAATAGAGTAGAATAAAGTAGAGTAGAGTAGAGTAGAATAGAATAGAGTAGAATAGACTAGAGTAGAGTAGAGTAGAGTAGAGTAGAGTAGAATAGAATAGAGTAGAATAGAATAGAGTAGAGTAGAATAGAGTACAGTAGAATAGAATAGAATAGAATAGAATAGAATAGAATAGAATAGAATAGAATAGAATAGAATAGAATAGAATAGAGCAGTGCCTTTATGGGCTTGATTTGCTCAGTGGAGCAGACGAGGAGACTTACTAACTGCAAGAGAAGGCCTGTGTAGACTGAGCGTGTGCAGAGGACGAGCGAGAGCAAGCAGGAGCAGATGACCACACAGTCAAACAGAACAATGAGTCGAAAGTGACTGTCTGCTGGAACAAACACAGCAAAAGAGACCTTTAGACAGTAATATCAGTATGGCACATACTAGTTAGCTGCTACATGGACAGCAGGAGTAATTTTAGGTGACTAAATATGTATTCAATGTCCTAATTTTTATTTGTTCAGCAACTGGATAACTGATCAGATTCACGCGTTGGGTAGGGGGTATATTCAAAAGTATTTGGACTTTTTTGGCCGTCAAACATTGTGGAACAGGCCCAGTTACTGCAATGAATGAAACCTGAGATTATTCTGCTAGAACGCCTGGGTGAACTTTAGAGGAACTAACATGTAGTGGATACAGCCACTAAAAATCAACTGGACAACAACAACAAAAGATCAGAAAAGTAGAGTTAGCTTGAAGAAAAGTTCTTTCTGCCATTATTCGCAAATTGGTTACTTGGTTTGATATAATCATTCATATATATATATATATATATATATATATATATATATATATAACTTAATATAACTTACTTGAGTCTGAAACATTCCAGTCCTTGCAACCCTTTATCTGTACATCACTGCTTAAAGATATCTTGATTTTTCCACTGTGTGCACTGTTGTCAAACATGATCTGTAAGCAAACACAGCAGATTACCCACTTTATCCAGTCAACCTCAACCTGTCCTAAGGAATTCCAGCATCGAGTCAGTCATTCTCTAGATGACACTGAGCAGTAAAGAACTTGTCAGCTTGTGACAAAATGGTATGACATGAACAAAATGGTTGGAGAAGAGGAAGAGGAAAATGTATAGCTTTCATATGACAAAATGTGATAAACCTCAATTAGCCAATCCTGGAAATTGTGAGATTATGGCAAGTAAAAACTTTCACAAAAATGTTCTTTTTGAATTCTAAAGCAGAAACCAACTTTCTTTAGATGTTAAGGAAATAGAGACATGCCATTTTATCATTGAGACTTTATACAAGACAAAAAATGTATGAAATGTAACAACACTTACATTAATGTTGAAGTCATAGCAGTCAGGAAGCTCTTGATATCGTACAGTTTGAACGTTGATAGCCTTTATTTTAAAATAGATTTTTACGGCTAACAACCTGGGAAAGGATCACAAAAATATAATTTCATGGATAACAAACTCTATAAAATAAAACTGATGAATGTATTTGAAAGAAGAAAGTAGTGTAACACACCTTTGAAAATCTAAAGTGAGGTTCATGTCATTTTCTAAATCATTATTCTTGTAGGTTGAAATGGGATATATAGAAATACATTCTGAAATATATTTTAAAAAATATATTAAAAAAAATATATTTAAATATAAAATAAACACAAAACAGTTATATAAATCCAGAGACCAAAACACTTGAAAGAAAAATCTATTACAGATTAGATAAAGTTTTTAATGTTGTTTATATGTCTATGTGGTGTCTGACTTTTCATCTAATAATGTAACAGTGCGTTTGTGAGCATAATATTTGTATTTTTCACAGTAATTTTGCTAAAGTATGGTACAGACCTGTCTCTACATGTGGATCGATATCAAAGGTCTCAGTGGCGGGTGAAATGTTGGCGTGTCGATATAACTCTTGACAGAGGGACAGAGGGGTGAACATGTCATCGATCTTCTCAAACGCGTGGTTATCCACAGTCAGGTTTTCGAGGTGTAGATACTAACAAACAAAATCAGATAATTGATCAGATGCAAACAAGAAAGCAGTTTCAGTCATTTAAAATGTTAGCAGCTTAATATTTAGTTGTGCTCAAATGAAACCCAGCCTTGTAATGTGCGTTATTAAACATATCTGTGAGGAATAAAACAGAAGTATGATGTTGCTACAGGCTGTAGAAATCGCACAACAAAGGGGTTTGATTGAAAAACAGACTAATAATAATCCACAACAGTGAACTTATCAACAATAATGAACAATGAACTAAACAGAACAGTTTAGTTAAAAATATGATATACTTTGATATATTTATACTTTTAGTCAAGTATAAATACACCAGTTTAAACAAGGGAACACAGATGAACGTAATCCGTAATCAAGAAGACTAACTAGGGCAATCAGAATGAGAAACTGAACAGAAACAGAACATGTTTGTGTGTGTGTGTGTGTGTGTGTTTGTAGATATATTATGATAGACAGGTACAGGTCATAGAGCAGCACAAAATTCTCAAGGCATAGAAAGTAGTAGTTGAAGTTTAAATTTTGCGTGTTTGTTGCTGCGTGTCTTAGTATAGATGCTTTGGGGGACGTCATCAGTGTGACTGGTGTCAGAAGCATGAGCAATATTCATTGGTGGACAATAGTCCATGACGTCACAAGTGGAGCACCTGTGATTATAAAAGGGCTCCTGTATTACATGTCATCAACTCTTTTGTCTGAAGGAGACGCGCATGGCAACAAGACGCAGTGTCTCCCTCCCCTTCTCAGCGAACCGGGTTGCATACGCAAGCTGAGATGTTCTCTTTCGAAGTGGAGCCTCGACGCTGTATCTTGGTGTTGACGCAATAGGAGTTATCCATACTTCAAGACCTAACAGTAACTGGGGAGGGAGGTAAACGGTCCATTGCCCACATACTTTTATTCACCCAGCAACCACTTCAGGAGACAGTCCCTGCCCCTGATCTAAATCCCCTAGCAGGGATGACTGTTACGGTCTCACCAGCCTGACCTGCTGCTGCATATGTGTTACCATTCAACCGCAAGGTGGTCTGAAGCGGTTTAGATGGCAAGACCGGAGCCTTTAACAAAGAAGCCTCACTCTGTGAAAGATAGCTGGCCTCAACAGTGGACAACCTCACGTATCCTTGCTCACATAAGGCCCCCATTCAGAATAATTTGAATGTGGAGAAGGAAAAATATGGGTTGAATACGGTCTCTTCCAGGACCTGCGATCGCCGCTGCGATCCGCTCCCAAGCAAGATCGTGGGTATCCTCAGGTGTCATGAAACGAGGACACAGGGACACGTACTTTCTAAAGCACTTGCTGCTTGATTTATCCATATTTCATCTTCGATTACACAAGCTACGAACAAAACGGATCCTGAAAACAAAAAAATCTGATGATGTGTAATACAGGAGCCCATTTATACTATCTGGCGCTCTGCTTGTGACGTCATGGACTCTCGTCCACCATTGAATATTACATTGGCGGTCCAAAGCATATTTTGGAACTGTCACGTTATTTTTCATATTCTGTTTTGTTTCATTTAGTTCCTGTTTCCCCGCTCTGTTTAGTTTCTGTTTCCTTGGTAACTGATTACGTCCTTGTTCGTTTCTATGGATACTTATGATTTGCACCTGTCTCTCTTTATGTTTGCCTTGTATTTATATTCCCCGTTTCGGTCAGTTCAGTCCCTAGTCGGTTCTCGTTTGTAATTTGTTGAGGTATTTCTCCTATGTGGATTCCTATGTTCCCCTGAGTGTTTGGATTATAATAAAGACTGTTCTCTTGAATCTGCTTTGTGAGGGTTTACCACCGTGTGACAGTAACCCAAAGGACTTACCCTTCTGATTGCATACATCATGTGGTCATGGACCTCAGGTCTTGTGTACAAAGCATGATCTTTATTGCTGTCCTTGTAACCTTTCAGGAATAAATGTTTGAAGGCGATGAGATTTCCCTCTTTAAAGGTGACCATCATCTCGTTGCTCAATCCAAAAGAGACCAACTGTGAAACAAATACAAAAGGTAACACTTTATTTCAATAGTCCACTTTAGACATTCAGGTGACTTTGCAACTGCAATGTACACACTACTAACTAACTCAACCAGGCCCCGCCCCTTTATTCTGGCTATGAATTATTATAATGAGGAATATTGTGACGTGTTCATTCCCGGAAGAAACTCAAGACTACAATGGAGGCGTTTCAGGAGTTCAGAAACACTTTTTCATGCTCAAACAGCAACATTACACACTAAAGACAGATGAATATTTGTGACAGACTACATAAAAAAGTATTTTTTAATTTTTATTTATTTATTTAATTTGATAATCAGTAGTTCTGGGGTAAATGAAATCACATACCTGAATGGTAATAATGGCAATCTTGAGTATCTGCAGCATCATTTTCCATGGTTTACGACCTCTTGCTCTGTATTTCTGGCATGGACTCATGAAGAAATATTTTAGCTTTCTCCTGAAGTTTTCCACGATCTGAGGGTCCGCGTGGGATTTAGCAGTCCCATTGCATGCCAGGTGATTATTTGAAGCATTACACAAAAAAGGCTCCCTGTCAGACATCTGTCCTAACTCACTCTGCAGTCGGAGCATCTGAGTGACTCGCCACTTAACACACACTGGGGTTTCCTACATTTGAGGAACTGAAGCTGTTGTCGTGCAGTTTTTTTTCAAACTGGCATAACCAGAGCTCATCAAGTTGAGTTAGATGAGTGCTGTTAAAAGTCAAAATCAGACAAAGACACATTTTTTTACAGTAAATCAGCACATTCTGCAGAGCAGACGATGCGCTACTACAGAGATAAGCCATATCTGAGCAGGTTGTGCAGCATTCACTACATTTGTCTGTCACTCTTTATGAGTGTGGCTGAAAAGTATAAAAAATATGAAAATGCTGCGATAACTTGTGATTACAAACGTCTCATCCCTCAATAAGAGATAAATAACTTAAAATGAATGCTTGAATCAGCCAGAATCTGTTCCCTTAATACTAAACATTTTATAAGTCAGTCAAGCAGAGAATGAATTCTTATATTCAACTCATCAGTGACACAATATGTAATTCAAGCATTATAATGACTGAGATTTCGCAAGCATGGCTACCGGCAAAACACATTTTCAAAATTCCAAGCTGACAGTTAATTAACATTTTGTTGACAGTCCATGGAAAAACTGGGTTGTACTTTATTTTACAGTATGTGTAGTTACCTAAGAAAGTACTGGTAATATAAGGTAATTACATGGGTAAAGGTTAGTTTTAGGGGTCCAGGGTTAAGTACATAGTTATTACCCATTTATTTTAATTACTATAATAAGTGGATAGTATGCACATGGGGAACAGGACTGTAAAATATAGTGCTACTGAAAACTGAGAGCTGAATCTTTTAACAACACATTTTAGCATTATTGTCAAATAAGTGTCATAAAACTTTATGTTTATACAAGTTACTTTGGCTGTCAGTATGAAAGATGATATTTCTATAATGTCCTTGAAGGAGTAAAGTAATTGAATATGTGTATGGTGATTAATATAGTGCCTACAGTCAGTTCCAATTCATTTCAAATTTGAAATCCACATTTTATATTTTCATGAAATCAATTTTTTTTGTGAATGAATGCAAATTTTATTTTGAAAATGCATTTCCCTACAGTGTAAAAAAAAAATCACTTTCTACTTTCTAGGGGCGGGACACTTCCCAAACACACTCGAAGCACTCGACCAATCACAACACACTGCTCCAGCCGACCAATCAGAGCACAGTGTGCTTTTCAGAAGGAGGGGCTTCATAGAGACAGGAAGTAAACAGAGCGTTACTGACAGACTGGGAAGAGAGGAGCCGCAACAATGGAGAATATGAGGAGAATAATCAACATTCTAGCAGGAAAACCTGTTCTAGAAGAACACAAAAACAACAAGACTTTGAAAAGAAAAAGGGCACAATAGATCTTCTTAATAATTACGATCATTATCATCATGAAATCATTTACTCTAGTCTTTATGAGCAGCTCTCTGACTGTATGTGCACACATTCAACAGCAGCTCGACAGGTACAACTAAAAGGAACAAAACACAGGGCTCTCAAAGTGTAAAACATAAAGGAATTATAGCATAATATCCAAACGGCTCGTCTTCATACAGTGGAAGTGAATGGTGACCAGCACAGCTGATTCTCAGTGGTTACTCACACAAAGCTATCAATGTCAAAGTCACTTTTATTTGTATAGCACTATTAAAACAACACATGTTGACCAATGTGCTTTACATCATCTCAGTAAGATAGACAAAATAGTACAATAGTAATAGAAATAAAAATAATAAATGATCATCAAAAGGATGAATGGGTCATGGCAAATAAATGTGTCTTAAGTTGTACTTTAAAGACATATACAGAGTCAGCGTCCCTAACATGTAATGTATATCTATGGCTACTGTGAATATAGAGACCATTAAGATTACATACAGATTCTTGAGTTTTCCTTTAGTATCCAAGATATTACAGCAGTCATACGGACTTGCTTGGTATTTTTATGCCATGTTTGTTCCTTTATGACCCTGACAGTCCCAGGTCTACATCCACTTGCATTGTCTTTAAGAGAGCAGTGTGAAGATTCTTCAAAACTTCTCTTCTGGTGTTCCAGAAAATGAAGAAAGTCATACAAGTTTGGAACAATAAGTAATATGAACTCCTGTTTATTGTTGTAGATTATCTTCTGTAGCTGTTTACAATGAATATGTAAGAAGTTACTCATTTCTGCACTGATTTTAGTACAGATATTGCTCATTGAGTGGAGCAACTTACACTATAAACTTTACTCATAGCCACCCACAACCTCTCCACACACGCTTTACTCTGCACAAAAAAGAGACCACAGAAACTTCAGCATTAAATGTCAAACTCCATGACACTTCAACATTTACTCTCCTGATCCAAAGCAAAGCATGCTGGGAGCTAAAAATCAACTGATCAGTTTTAGTTAATGCGGAGAAAAAAAAAGAGTTTGGTAGACCCAACACAAAAACAATCAAGTAAACTTCAGTAGACTGGACACCGTTTTTAACTTTCCCCACCAGTGTTTTATTTGTAAGTTTCCAGACAGCATTTTTTATTATATTCACAAAACTTTCATGGCCGCCTGAATATTTTCTTGCACTTATTTGTAAACAGTCAATATGTTAGGGATAATCCACGGCTAGCTGTGCATTAAACGGGGGAGGCAAATAACCAGTTGCCTTCGCGGAGGGCATTCAAATGGTTTAATTTTCCCGCTTAATAGACTGCTGCTAAAATGCTGGGTTGTTTCAACCTATGTTTGGGTCAAATATGGACAAACCCAAACCCGTTGGTTTAAACTAACCTAGGTTGTTTGGTTAAATGGTTCATTTTAAACCAACATTTGTGTTTGTCCATATTTGACCCAAACATGGGTTGAAACAACCCCGCATTTTTCAGAGTATACCATGGTCATTTGGCAGCATTGACAACTTTAAGCTGTTATTGTTGTTTGTAGCACAATTTTTGACTGGAAGGGTAAAATTGACGTTATTTTCAATAGATCTAGCATTCTGCCCGCTTTGAATCAAACACAGAGTTAAAGTAGTGCTTAAGATTACATTTATTTGAATGAATGAATTATAGCATTTATTTGAATTCATTATCGACCGAGAGAGAGAGAAAGAGAGAGATTAATTACTTAAAAAACAGCGATGTTACTCATTACTCATAGCGAAATTATTATTTGCAAAATTATTATTAGCAAAGCTATTTTATCACTAATAAGAGTCGCGGGGCAGCGTTGATATGTTTCTGTGCTCCTCAATGTTTCTGCATGTGTGCAGGGCGTATTATGCGTGTGTGCGCTTCGATGAAAACAGCGCATTAATATAGAGCGGTGATTAAACTGACTGGAACTACTTTATTACACTGTTTTATTGCACACTTTCCAGTCAATCGGTGTAGAGTATTCAGACAGACCATGGTACAAATCAAAAGAAAAAACAGAACCTCTGCTTTTAAACAACAGCAACAACAAAACATTTTATTCTAGCTTCATTCATTATTTTTTAGCAAAGTTAGTAAGTTTAATAAAAAAACATGAATTTTCGAACAAAAAGCTGAAAAAAATGTTGTGTTTGTAAAAGACTTTGTCCATAGATGGAGTAGATCGAGTTCATCAACACTCCCAAAGCTTCAAAAGCTTCAACATTTCATTCAGTAACATTAGGCAGTTTTGATTTATATGCCGTATGTTTGATGATCACGTTAGCTTACACGTGTGTAAACAACTTCTATCCTCTCCTTCTGGTTTACACAGATCTTCTACAGTATAACAGATTTGGAATTGCAGGAAAAACTTGTCAATGGCGGGGAAAGAGTTAAGCAGGTACAAAACGTTCAGCAATTGTGTTGCTTTAACTCATTTTATTTAAGCAAATTTAACAAGCAGCAACACTTTTTGTGTAAAAGTGTGACTATGCTTCGATTGGTGAAAGACGTTTGAAAGACATAACAGACTATTGGTTTGTAAAATGTTCTTAATCTCACACAGAGAGGGAATGCAGACGCTTGCGTTGAAAGGTTACGCTACGACATGTGCGGAGACAAAGAGCGCGAGCGCAGCGGCTGGAAATTGGCGTCTCCGCTACTTCCAGCACTCCCACAGACCGTGGCGTCGACGTCCTCCGTCTCCAGCTCATCAGGAACAGCCGGAGCTCCCGGGTCTCCGGGTTTAGGCAGGCTGGACGAGGTTGTGGAAGACACGTTCATGCTCCCGCTGCCTCCACACACCGACACAGCCTCGTTCCCTCGACCCGATCCGTAGCGCAGGTTAAAGGATCCCGTAACCACCGAGGCGGATGTGCTCGCCTCTCCTTCAGGATGATAACATATAGTGGAGTACTTGTCATAGTCCAAGTCCATTTTGGAGAAGTCATTGGTTGCACTTTTTGTGCATGAATAAGTTGAATTGGCTGAGGACCCCGCTGCAAAACATGAACATATGGGGTTAATATCGTCATGTCTGGAGGCCTTACATGATAAACAAAAAACATTGATTTTAAGAAAACCAAGAAACTTAATAAACTACTCCCATCAAACTATCAGTTATGGATATTACTTGTGAATTAAAGGCAACTTCTTTTATTAACCACAGTCTCCAGATGTTGAAAGCTTTGGAAGACAGTTGCTGCACACCTTTAAAGGGGTCATGAAATGTACAATTAAAAGGTCCACTTAAAATGAAAGCAAATTTTTTTGAAGTAATAAGCTATTTTCTATTCTGTTTTTGACCCTCTCTTTCAAACACTTGTTTTGATGGGCGTCGTTACACATTGAGGTAAACACCCACTGCTGTGATTTGGTAACAGTTTTGCATATTAAAATGGTTTTCAACGTCACTGGCGCCATTACACATGTGGGACTCTTTTGAAAAATTCCGATGTTGAAAAATGGTAACCAGTGAAATTCAGCTATTCATCAGAAGAAAACAAACCTACACATCAAATACCGATGATACTTCGGTAAAAGAACAGCGTGGAAATGAATAATCTTTATTTATATTTATTCCTTATGTTTTTGTGAGGTGGTACAGTATTTTATTACATAAAAGGTGTTTATCTCGTTATGTAGTTATAACATTTGCCAACTGTGAAACATTTATGTGTATTACATATGCTTTATAAGTCTTGGTTGCGCCAAATAAAGTTTAACCCTTGTGCGACCTTATAGACATTTTTATAGACGTCCTCATTTCCTTTAATAAATCTATATTACACCAGGAACACCTTCTGGTCAAAAATGTCCCCATTGCAACCGCAATTTTAATCCCAGGGCCATTTAACTATAAAATGATGCAGTCTTTGTTAATAGGGCTTTCATTCTGTTGGCAAGGCATCAAAATAAAAAAAATGTACTCTTTTTTACAAGATGGTGCCATTTTCTCAGGTTTGGCCTATAAAGCAAATACTCGCTTTATTCCTGTTCCTCTTCAGTCTGTCAGTCGACGCCACGTCGAGACCGACAAATAGAAATCTCGCTAGACGGGCCAATCTACTTTGAGTGAAACTAAACGAGCCAATGCACACTGGCGTGCAATCATTTGCAACAGCTGCTTTGCCACACAGCGCGGGTATATAATGAGCAGAAGGGCGATTGCACTTCAGCTTTTTGCTTCGGAGCCGAGCACTTCGATGCTGTGTACTTTACTGAGTGTGATATGAGAACGAGCGAGCTCTTCAACGGGACCTCTCTTGTCTGGTGCAGGCGTTTCAATGCGGCAACGTGGTCGATTCTTTCTCTCTCTCTCTCTCTTTTTGTTTTTCTTCTCATTGAGCAAAACAAAAAGGCTGTTTTCACAGCTGGTATGGTGCGCCAAGAGCGCAGAAAAGACGTTCTCACGGCTGGTAAGACTGTCGTGAAGAGAGAGACAGCGCACTACAGGCTGCACACTTCCCTGTCTGTGTCCGCTGCGACTGTTCCCCTGCGTGCTTCAGCACTAAGGAGAGCAGTCCCTAAAAGAGCTTACACGGGTGGAGTGCGTCTTTTTAAAGATGTCACTCTACCTGTGTGTTTCTGGATGCGGCCGTTATCTGGGATTACGGGATGGTCACGAGTGCTACATCGCATGTCTGGGCATTGAACACGCTGAAGCAGCGTTCGTGGATGAGTCATGTACCCATTGTGGGAGGATGACCATCTCGGAGCTACGGTCGAGACTCTCGTTCCTGCAAATGGGGAGGAGTCCCTGTGCCTCTGCTGCGACTGCCCGGAGAGCAGTGGGAGGAGAGAATCCTCACCACTCTCATCCGCCTCTTCTATTGCCAGCGGGCAGCAGCGTGGAGTTCGAGAATGCATCCAAGCCGCCTCCTGCCCTGTGGAACCAGGTAAGTGTTGCACAGCACACTCAGACCCTGCTACGGGCCGCCTCTGGCCATGTCTTGCAAACGGAGATCGCAGTCCTACTGGCGAAGGACGCGATAGAGCCGATAGTCCCTACTTCATTGTACCCAAGAAAGGCGGTGGGTTACTACCGATCTTGAACCTGCGAGTTTTGAATCGGAGTCTCCACAAGCTACCGTTCAAAATGCTCACGCAGAAACGCATTTTTGAATGAATCCGTCCCCGGATTGGTTTGCAGCGATCGACCTAAAGAACGCATACTTTCATGTCTCCATTCTTCCTCGATTCTTTCTGCGCTTCCGCTTATCAGTACAAGGTCCTGCCCTTCGGGCTGTCCCTGTCTCCCCGTGTCTTCACGGAAGTCAAGGAGGGGGCCCTTGTTCCCATGAGAGAACGGGGCGTACAATCCTAAACTATCTCGATGACTGGATCATACTAGCACACTCTTGAGATCAGTTATGCGAACACAGGGACCTCGTGCTCAGGCACCTCAGCCTGTTAGGTCTTCAGGTCAACTGACAAAAGAGCGAACTCTCCACTGTGCAGAGTATCTCTATCCTCTGTATGGAGTTGGATTAGGTCGCAAAGACAGCGCGCCTCACAGAGGAACGCGCTCAGTCGGTGCTGAACTGCTTGAACACTTTCCCTGGTGCTTCGAGCACTCCAGGATGCTCCCTTTGAGCCTCTGCAATCAGCAGACTTAAAGCTTCTCTCCATGAAGAATTTGCTGCTGGTTGCACTGGCCTCTATCAAGAGGTTAGGGGACCTGCAGGCATTTTTGGTCGACGAATCGTGCCTAGAGTTCGGGCTATGTGCCCAAGGTTCCTACTACTCCCTTCAGGGACCAGGTGGTGAACCTGCAAGTGCTGCCCCTGGAGGAGGCAGACCCAGCCCTGGCTTTGCTCTGTCCCATCCGTGCTCTGCAACTGTACGTGGACACAACTTAAAGTATCAAGACCTCAGACCAGTTTTTTTTTCCTGTTACGGAGGCCAGCAGAAGGGAAAGGCTGTCTCCAAGCAGAGGATGGCCCACTGGATAGCGGATGTCATCGCCTTGGCTTACCAAGCACAAGGCGTGCTCTGCACGCTCAGGTTGCATGCTCACTCCATGAGAGGCGTTGCATCCTTCTGAGCGCTGACACGTGGCTGGTCGCTAAAAGATATCTGTAGAGCTGCGGGCTGGGCGACATCTAACAAGTTTGCTAGATATTATAGCCTACATGTAGAGCCCGTGTCCTCCCGTGTTCTCACCCTAAACGGGTAGAAGCACTGAGAGGCCCGGCTCTGTCGGCCCTACTGTGCAACCTTATGATTCCAGTGTGAAAAACCTGTTGAGTCCTTTAACACCCTCGTCCCGGACGTGGCGGAGCGTCCAACGCCAGGCCTTTATTATGGAGTTAATATTGTGCCATAATTAAACAAACAAATCCAGCATTTTGCAAAAAAACTCGATCAATTTGAGTGAAAATGCAGTGGAGAAACAAATATGTATTGTGTTTTTTACAAGTATAAATAAATGAGCCTAGATAATATTTCATAAATAAATACAAACCATCCTACAAATTGCATGTAACCGGGGATTAAGATAGGGGATTAATTTAGCGCTAGACTCCCGGGATAAGCACTGATTTGAAACTTGCCTTTGCCTACAGTCAGCATGAAATCAAAACTGACAAGTCTTATTTTCATGGAATATTGCCGTGTTTGCAATGATATAGTAATCTGTAATGATATAGTTTCTTGAATCTAAATCTTTTAGTCTGTGCCGTTTTCTGTTGATGTGTGAACAAAAACACTAAACATTTGTAGCGCGCCTGACGTCCAAAAATCGTAATAAGCTTTGTGCTTTATTACTTTCATTTGAAGCAAAGTCTCAACAATTCTGTAGATTTTATTATGGAATTCAAACAATTCCGCTGTAGCGTCTCAGTTGAACCGATCATCTCTTCCTCTTTACTACTAGTTACAGCAGCAAATAAACATCAATGAACAAAAAACTGAATGATAAAACTGAAATTCATGAATCATGTCTCATGTAATCGCTCAATCAGTGTTTCAACAGGGGAAAGACATCAATAAAACATCTTGTAGGCTCTACAATGTCACTTAACCTTACATTTACCTCAAGAAAGCTTTTCAATCTCCATAAACTCATTAGTTAACTAGAAAAAATAACTCTAGAGAAGAGCATTTTGCTAAATGTATGCACTGTATTACATATTCATTATATTTGTACTTAATCTGTTAGTGATGTCTTCATTATCTGATGCATGTTAGAATAAATCTGTTAGAACTTATTATTACAGTTAATTTAAATGTTGTCATTCAAATGTTTATATTTCACCAAAAAACTGGAGTGGAACGATTCTGTTATTAAACACTTTTTATAAAAAAACTGCCTTAAGTGTCGTTTAAACATTTGTACAACTCAGTTTTAGCTATTTGAGTGCTGATTGTTAAATAAGTACAATTAATTGATTATTTATTTATTTTATGTTTTCGGCCAAGTGCATCCGGAATTGGTTTTGGCCCAGAATTTTCAGATTGTTAAAAAAGGGCCCATTGTTTCTCATTTCACATGCAAAGGGCTTTTTATAGTCAGCATGAAACAGAAGTTGCGCTCGTCTTTTCTTCTCTAGTGTGCCGGAACGTGAAACGCTTCTGGAACAAGAACAAATGTAGGGCGGGGCTTGATTTTGTCTGTGGGGAATTGATGAAACCACAATGATTTCCCTCGTGTGGAATATTTTTCCTTGTAATTATGAATGGTTTGCAAAAATGGCAACTGCTGCGTCAGTGTAGATGAGATAAGTAAAGTGTATGCGCGTTGTGCACACGCTACATTATAGCCAAGCATGCGCCCTTAAAATAGCATCTGAATAACGTTACTTTACTGAGGTTTTTCCTGGTCTGTGGCGGAATTGTTTTCTGAAACTGCAAAATAGCACCAGGGAACGTTTGCACCGGAACACGCCTCCTCTTTTCGCTGAACCGCCCTCGGGAGCGCAAGTTCATTCCCTAATTTATCGACGTACGTCTGTGGAGGGAAAAGTCCGCTGTGCGTCGGGTGCAAAATAGGAATGATACATGCGTCGGTGTACAAAGTCAATTGCGCTGGGTGAAAGATAGGGCCCTATGAGTGAACGTCTACAGCTCTGCTCACAGCCTCACACACAAGCTTTTGCTGTTGTGTAATACAATGTTTACCTTAAAACTGCTTCATGTGGTAAAATATTACCTGGCTTTTATAACTTTTTTACACTGTTGTCTACTCCACCTATTCTTAACCCACGCTTGGGCCGCGAGCGCCACCTGGAGGGCCGCAATTTTTTTTACGTTTTTCACCTGTGGGACGCGAGGGCCGCGGGACCAAACAAGTTATCAATTGAAGACACCAGAATGACCACTGTTATCCATGAGACAGTTACAGTACACCATCCCACCACTAGTGGCAGTAAATTAATGTCTCAGTCAGGGGCCGATCACACCTAACGCGTTTTTCAGGTTCGAAAACGCGAGGTGCACAGCACTTACGGTGCGTGTCCACTGGCGCGTTGCGAGCGGAGCGGAGTGAGCGTTTTCAATTCATTCCTATGGAAGTTGAGCTTCACGCTCGCGCAGTGCATTTTGGGATTGCCAGCGGACCGGAGAAAGCGTTGAGAGCGACCGAGAGCGTCAAAAAGGTTGGGCAGGTCTTGACTTTATGCAAATATCAAGTGAAAAACGCGGTCGGCAGCCAATTGCTGTGAGGTTCGGGATGTTACGTCTGTCTTGAGAGTTTAAACATATGCAAATTGTGCCGGTGTTATTGCTGAATTTAGTACGTAAATCGTTTTGTTTACGAATTAGAGGCTTTGCAGTTGTTATATATGTTAAATATTTCATTTTGGATGTGTTATATTGGCTGGTTTTATAAAAGTGTATACAATTGAAAGGATATCTTTGCTTGGTGCATTTGGAAACAAAGCTGGTCTATTTCTAATGTAATCCCGTGAATCTCTAATGATTATACTGTGTGTGTGTGTTGCAGAGCATGTGAGCGGAGTGGAGCGGTGAGAATCTCCGCTCATCGCTCACTGAACTGTTCACCCCTCCGCTCCCCCGCTCAAAGCTACATCAGGCCGCTCCGCTCATTTTTGCTCAGCGCTCAACCCAGTTTGCTTCGCGCTCCACTCAAATCACCCCCCGCTCGCTCCAAAAAAGGAAAAAAAATCTACATGTAGGCTATATTACTTGTAGCGGTCCCCAACCTTTTTTGCGCCACGGACCGGTTTAAAATCAGACAATATCAGACACGGACCGGCCTTCAAGGTGTGTGGCGGATAAATACAACAAAAATGATTAAAATGATACGACTGGCATAAAAACTGGGGTATTTTTTTAAATATCCTATAATAATAAACGTGAATCCAATGTGTAGGCCTACTCGCAATTTTATTAACAGCGTCCTCTAACATCGCGCAGGCAAATGAGAAAGTCTGAAAACAAACAAAATGCCCCCAAAAGAAAAAAAATCTCTATGTTTTCAGTGCTGATGCGTTCACGTAACATGTAAGGGCACCTAAAAGCTGTCACAACGAACCGGCAAAATGATTATGAATATGTAAAATATAGCAGAAGACATTTTAATTTTTTTTATGTCTGTCGGCTGGAAAGATGCTGACTCGTGATCTTCGCAGTAGTGAACGCGCCTGAGAGAAATGCACATTTCATACGGGAGAGCAGTCTGTTTTCTTTCGTTTTGAATTGTTCTGTTTAAAAGTAGACATTTCAAGCTTTATATATATGTCTCAGGTGTGTGAGGCAAGTTGGCTATACGCTGAGTTTCGGTTCATTCATGAGACAAACTCCAGGTTCACGCCGGCGCCTTAGTATCGTGGTTATCTATTTTCTAATATATTTCTAATATTTAATAATATTAAATCCAGACAATGGTTGATGAAACCTTGATTAAAATTAAGATACAATTAATACAAAACGAAATTAATTTTAAAGACAGGCTTTGTGCTTTCTGTTTGAGGTCTGAGTGAAAGTTTTAAAGCAGTCTTACGGTACGTTCACACGGGGCGTCAGCGTCAACGCTTCCCATTGACTTTGAATGGGTGACGTCAAGCGTTGCCGAAAAGAATTGTGGATCCGTCGGCGGCGCTTCACTGGCGTTGCTCGCGGCAGAAGTTGAGAATTTTTCAACTTCTGCCGCGAGCAACGCCAGTGAAGCCCCGCAGACGGAAGCGTCAGCCAATCAGGATCGCTCTATGCAAATACAGTAGCCAGGCGGCAGCCAATCACGGCAATGAAGCTTGTTGTTGAGTTCCTGTCTAATTTCATTGGCTGACGCTGCTATGACCATGGCGTCAGTGCCAAACTTCAGCCACGCCTTCAGTTAAGCGTTGACGCTGACGCCCCGTGTGAACGTACCGTTAGTGCCGCCTTCAGAGCGCTCACGTCCGTAACGGAGAACTGTCCCGTCCATAACATTTTTTTTTTTTTTTTGTATAAATTTCTAAATAAATGTGACTTATAGTCCAGTGCGAGGCTAGGCCTATGTTTTTTCTTCTTCATGGCGCATTTTTTGACTGATGCGCCTTATAGGCTACTCCGGAGCGACTTATATTGATAGGCTACACCTGTATGAATTCTCATTTTACTTTTTGAACTCCATTATTGAGCCGAGTTTTGCCTGAAAATAGTCTACTGTTGATGACTGTGCAAGACAAATGGATTCAGGGTCAGGCTTGACTGAGCATGCTTCAGACTCGTGGTGTGAGCGGAGCGGAGCGAAATTGGAGCGGGAAATGCGACGCTCCGTCCTTTTGAAATTGCCGCTCTGTGCTCTGTCCAAGATCCGCCCGCTCGCGCTCCCCGCTCGCTCCCGCTCCACTCCGCTCACATGCTCTGGTGTGTTGTAAAAAAACTTAGATTAAACACACTCGTAACAGACACACCCCAAAGCGGACGCGTTATAGCGTTGCCAGTGGCACTGAGCGGAGTTTTGCCACTGTAGTGGACTCTCACCGTTACCATTACACAGAACGAGCAATGCGCTGCGTTTTTTATGTTGCTAGGCGACCACTGTAACAGCTGTCCTGTCAGTCAAGTAAACGTCAAATCAGCCTTTTATTAACTTTATTTACTTTCTGTTAACATTGTGGTAGTTACGGTTCGTGAAGTCGTTAAGCTCCTGGTAACCCGAGAGAGCACCACAAGTTTATCCTCCATCATCGCACTCTCCGGGCATTCAAGCAACTGTAGCTTTCATCACTAAAACGGAAGGCCCGCCTCTCCATTCATGCGATTGGACAGTGGAAAAAAAACGCGATGACGTCAGACGTTTTTTTCCGCTCGGAGTTGCTTTTTTTTTCAACTGCAAAAACGCGAGGCGCATAAACAGCGCGCAGAACGCTCGCTGCCATAGGAAACCAATTGAAAAAAGGCGCCTCTCATTGCAAAAAACGCGTCAGGTGTGATCGGGGCCTAAGCATTCACGATATGCAGATTATGCAGATTATAAAGCTATATATATTTTTTTTCATTTGCACTTTATTTCAATTTTCATTTACAACTTATTTATTTAATTTGAAAAATATTATTTTGAATTTATTTATTTTAGCAACACATTTTATTGTTTTTATTTTATTTATAAACATTTTCTTTTTTTTTTGTAAGTATAATTTGTCAAATCTAACTGATTTTTGTGCCTGACTTGAGCCTTTAAATTTGTTCTTGATGCAGATTGATTTGTTCCTTGAATAATTGTATGTGAAGGTTTACATACACATGAATAATAAACTGTTAAACTGCAAGTGGATTTCATTTAGTTATTGAATACAAATCAAACCAAGTGTGAGATCAATAAACCAATACTGTGCTAATATCTGAATGGGCCCTGGGCCATTTTGTACTGTAAAATTTGGGCCCCGACATCAAAAAGGTTAAGAACCCCTGGTCTACTCTGATACATTCTTAATTTTGTGAACTCAACTACTATAATGATCTTATTCTACGATGAGATATAAATCTGAAGACGTAAATAGCAAAATTACACATTAAGAACAAATACACTCAACTGTTAAAGCTATAATACAACAAACATCTTTTCAAGCTAAGATTAAAATCTGAACTAATTATGCTGCAAAAAATAACCATTAACCCTATAAAGCCTATCTTTGATACGCACATTTCTAAGGCCTCTAAATGATCAAAACTGCTGATAAACCTGTCTCACTCAATCTACTCCAGTCCTTCTGTCGTCTGATTGATTTTATCTGTAACATTTTTTGATTTTATTGTTTTATCAAGTAAAAGTCTTTCAGTATAACTGTACAAACGTCCTCCAGCTCGTGCTTCACGTGTCTTTCTGCTGTCAAATCTGCACTGATTTATATCAAGTAAACCTTAATAACTTTGATATTTTTAGTAATATTTCAACTGGACTGAAGCAGCTTCGGTTTACTTGATTATCCAGACATAATTTTGTAGAAAAATCATGAGTCTCAAATATGATCATCAGGCTTTATCAAGGTTTATTTTTTCATCTCTCAATTATACTTGTATTGCAATAGGCTACATTTCATTTTCAAACTACAGAGCTTTGATCATAAAACTAAGCATTTAATCATCTTACTAAGACATATTTTTGGAAGATATAGAATGATGACTGATATTTATATGCATTTCATGCAAGTATCAGCATCTGCACCAAATGGCATATTTTTGCTCAGTTTGTGCCTCTGAATAAATCTGAGGTGTGTTTTCCTCCTCCAGTTTGGGGCTTCATATTCTCACTATATCATACTATATGAGTCATAAAAGCCAAATACTCAAAATGTAAACCGTTCACCACTGCCACTTCATCCCTATGGCCAAAAACGAAAAAGGCTGAAAGTCTTTTTTGAGTCACTGTTTTCATCAGCATCCGCTCATATTTTATTCATGTTTAACTTGCAAAAATAATGAACTAATTTCAAATGCAGCAAATGGATCTTGTTAATAATAAAAATCATATATCATACTTCAGTGTGAATGCCGTTAACTATTAATATGGAAGGAACATTTGGCCCTATTTACATACGCTTTGGCTGATCAAATCACAAGTGGACAATGATAAACACAGATGTGCATGGGGTCCAAAACATTTTGAGCTTGCCCTTAAAAATGTTTGACATATAAAAGGTAATTATTCTATAAAAAATAAGTTTCAGACCTTAAAAACTCCTCCTCACTCCAAAATAGCATTTGTTCAAACCAAACCAAAATGACTCATTTTCTCTTTCCACCACAAAAGGCACTAATTTTCATCAGTCGGAACGAATTCAATCTGATTCGGTATTCTGAACGTTATATATATGTATATATTATCCCTAAACGTTGCAATCCGATTGTCATCAGCAATCCCATGTCCATGTGCATTACATGTGTTGTTCAGAACAAACTTCAGTCACGCGTTCAGAACCGCAGAAAGTCATGCCAGAGTAACTGTTGTTTTTGCAAATCTAAAATCAAAGCTGACTTTTATATATGCATGTTTGCATGACGTAAAACGTATGTAAATATACGCATCATGGCACTGCACATATGCACAAAGTATCCATACCTTCCAGTCCAATCCAAATGTCGTTCAGATCGAGCTCAGTGGGAATAAATGGGATCATATTTATATGAAGGCTTTTCAATCCAGCTGATTCCCAACAGATTATTTGCTTCCATGTAACGTCACTCTGAGGACGAGGTGATCTTTTTATAATTTGGTGTGCAGTTTTTAGACAGTGTGTTCGTGTCTCTGCACAAGTGGATGATTTATTTCTAACAATAATGTTAGCCATATCAATGGCCATTTACTGAGGTTCAGAATGAGGGTTGAAAATTATTTTGTTGCAAATATAAGTGTTCTTGGTGCAAAAAATTACTTTACTAACTTTTTTAGTGATAAAGGCATGTCACGCCTGACAGCTTGTGGTCAAAATAACCAAAACGTATCCTAATACATGTGTAAACGGCCTTTGAGATTGGAAAGTGGTGTACTTTCATCTAATAGAAAATTAGGAACATTTTATATATCGTCGCTGTCGGGCGGAAACCTCAAATGTACAAAACTGCTACCGTTCATTAAATGGAATAAAGAGTTTTTAAAATATTTAAACACCATATTGTCAAAGTTGAGATAACGGCTTTATATGTGGTCTGACACTTATGTGTATTATTAACTACAATATTATTAAGATTTTACTAAAATCAAGCGCCAATGGAGTCACAACGTTTTTGTCCAGCGAATGTCGGAAATGTTTTGTATATTCGATATTATGATATTAAAGACGAAGTGCTTTACAGGGTATTTAATACAGTATTGGCTGTGACTCGACGACAAATTCCAGACTAAGGGGCCGCTCACATATCGCGCATAAAAACGCGTCGAAAACGCTAGGCGCGCCGCGTTCTCCTTTTTCCAAAGCGCTCGGGTGGTTGCGCTCCGGAGGCGTCTGTCGTTGCTAAGCTTGGTTCTTGTCACGTGACCTGCGGTGCGCTTGCGGCATTCTGAAAAGTTGAGATGTTTTTATCTCGATGCGGCGGCTACATTTGAAATAACGAACTTGCGCGCGCAAAAGACGCGATATGTGAGCGGCCCCTAAGACACTTTTCTTCGCTCCTCAAATACATAAAACATTAGCCTTTATATATATAGGCCTGGTTTCACAGTCAGGGCTTATATTAAGCCAGGATTAGGCCTTAGTTCAATTAGGACATTTAAGTAGCTTTTATAAACATGCCTTAAAAAAAAAAAAAACATTACTGGTGTGCATCTTGAGACAAAACAATGGCACTGACATATTTTAAGATATGCTTTCAGTTAAAACAGCTCAAACATGCTCACAGACTAGACTTAAAGCTTGTAAACGTTGTAATTATTCAAACAGCCAGTTCATTACTCACCCTTGCATTGCAAACAAGCAGAGACAAACTGCATGCAGCACTACAGTCACGATAGAGGGGGCGGAGTTATGAGCTTTGACTGACAGTTTGAGGAGCCAATGGTGTAACAAGGTTTAGTAACAAGCTCTTTTTAATACTTTTCATTGGTTAGATATTTGCAAAACCCACAGAAAGACGTAAAGGGTGAACAAAAGTGATGATAAATTAAAAATAAAAATCACGCAATATGAAGACACAGGGTTTCCACTCGACAGCAACGATATTTGATTTCATGATATGACCCCTTTCAATAATTTATGTTCTTTCTTACCTTTTAAAGCTTCCAGTCGCTCATTTTTCACGCGCTGCACCTCATCTGTGATCTTTGCGATGATGAAGTTGAGTGTTCGGCCCCACTTGATCGACTCGATAAGCACGTCTAAACCGCGTGGGTTTTCTGCCAGGATATCCAGCAGTTTGCTAGTGCGTTTCCCTCTGGTGGTTCTGCAGCTGATCTCCTCCGTGTCTTCTCTGGTCAGGATCTTCTTAGAGCGCAGGTAATCAAAGTGCCGCTCAGCAATGATCTTATCCACCAGGTATGGTCGTAACCGGTCTATGGCCTACCGTGAAAAAGAACCAAAGTGAAATACTTACAGGCTGACATTTACAATCATTCTCATCTTTCTTTAATGTGTAATGTTGCTGTTTGAGAGTGAAAAAGCTTTGCAAAGCTCCAGTTCTTCTCTATATCAGTGTAAGTGTTTCTGAACTCCTGAAACGCCTCCATTGTAGTCTTGAGTTTCTTCTGGGAACGAACACGTCACAATATTCATTATTATAATAATTCATACGCAGAATAAAGGGGCAGGGCCTGGTTGAGTTAGTTAGCAGTGTGTTAAACTGGTGGTTATGGTAAGGGGCAGGACTTTCCCAAACACACTCGAAGCGCTCGACCAATCACAACACACTTAACCATTGGTCAAAGAAATTATATCATGATATTTTAAAATAGTATGTTCTATAAAGCAGTGTGTTTTAATTAGTGAGACATCTAAAACATTCTGGTATCCTGAGGACCGGAGTTGAAAAACACTGTCCCTGCCTCTGAATATGCCAACTTCCAAACTTTATAGTAACGAAAAATATTTTGTAAGCCAAGAGGCATGTCCAAATTCTAGGGCTGGTCCGAATACCATTTTTTGAGCTTCGAAGCTTCGGTAGAAATCAACACCGAATATGTGTACTATAAAGCCCCTTTCACACAGCGCGATGATCCCGGGAAATTGCTGGGAAATTGCCAGAACGTTGAGCAACGTTTTGTGTGAACGCAAACATGACCCGGGATTGATGCCGACATCGATGCCGGGGATGGGGACCTTGTAACAATGCACGCTGTGTGAACAAAAGCTGTAATAATTAGAGGTCTTCACAGTGAACCAGTTTAGATTTTACAATATAGATTAACCGTCTTGTTTAATCTTAAAGTTTTAGTGGTCAGATTCAGACTCAATGCAGAGCAGAGAGCACGGAGATGATAGCAAATAAATAACGTCAGCGGCCATGGCACTGAACGAGCAATCGTTATTATAGTTCAAAAGGGCAAACAGTCAAAGTTATTATGCGAGTTAACTCGAGTCAGAATGTAAGTTACATGTGCAAAGTTGCATTTGTCATCCGTCACCGTGACAGCAAGTGGATTTTTGAAGCTGAAATAATGAGTGGATTAAGCTTGGACTTGATAAAAACGAGAGGAATAACATGGATAACTTTCTTGTCGGAGGAATGCATGATCACAGCCAGTCAGGTAACGTTAACGTTACAAGGAAGGGAGACTACGCTACCTCGGCTCCTTAAATTAGGTAAGACAAAAAGTTGTATTTTTCGCAACAGGTTTATTGATTTGTAATAGCAGTTTAAGGTGGAATATGTGACAATCGGGTTAGACGATTAATAGACGGGTCCGGGTCGGGTCCGGTTAGGCATTTCTCGGATCTCCACGGGTCCGGGTCTAGCTTTTGAAATAATAGACGGGTCCGGGTCGGTTCGGTGTAGCACATTACGGGTCTCTTTCGGGTTCGGGCACGAATTTTTGGACCCGTGAAGACCTCTAGTAATAATGCCGTGTCGTAGTGATGACGCTGAAGCCGGAATCGTTCGCCAGCTGTGAAACGGTACATAATGCGCAAGTTTATGATCGAATCAGAGAAAAGAATGCACAAGCGTGGTTTCTCGAGAGAGAAATCGCAGCTCATAAGCAAACTTAAGACGCTGCTGAGACATTACAAGTCACATCGATGTCACATGTCTTTACGGAATTTTTACGGCTTGTGTGTGAACGCACTCTCTGATTCCGGAAAATCACTGGCAGTGTGAATGAACCAAAATCAAACAAACCCGGGTCAAATCCCGGGTCACTTTATGCGTGTATTTTCCGGAATCTCTGTGTGAAAGGGGCTTATGTGTACGAATGCTAACACAGAGTGCAGTGTCTCAATTGGTGCAATATGAACACGCGACACGTTCAGAACTAAAGGGGTAATGCCCTTTTCACAAGATGTAAAATAGGTCTCTGATGTCCCCAGAGTGTGTATGTGAAGTTTTAGCTCAAAATACCCCACAGATATTTTTATAGCATGTTAAAATTGTCACGTTTTGAGGGTGAGCAAAATCGCACCATTTTTGTGTGTCCCTTTAAATGCAAATGAGCTGCTGCTCCCGGCACAAGGGGGCGGAGCTCCAAGAGCTTGTGTGTGTGTGTGTGTGTTGGCAGCTCCGATTACCTCACACAGACACACACACAAAATCTCAAAAACTTTTAGCCTTTAACCTTTCAAACCGGAGTCAGACAAAGATGGAGAGACTCAAGAAGTGACAACATGTGGAATGCAACAGGACATTTCTGAATGGTTAGTTGATGAATTTATGTAGCTGATGTGCTTCTAGTCATTGATTAGCATATTCTGTCATGATAATCTATAAATCGCGTTCCCGGGGGCGGGGTTTATGTAAATTTTAGGGTTTGTGATGTCACTAACCCGGGAGGAAGCTCATGTAGTCCCTGGCTGTTTCTCAATTCCAAGAACGCAGAGAACGGACTTGTGTTCTCGTGGAGACCGGTCTTGCCAAGCTTCCTTGGAAGAACGAACTCGGAACTGGCCGCAATGACTTCTGGGACACCAGGCGAGTACTAGCTCAAGTCTGCATTCGATGCATCCTCGGTATCAAGAACACATCTGGGTTCTTTAATGCGTCCTCTGTACTTGCGTTCTTGAGAATTGGGTCTGAACTTCGACGGTTAATGATGACGTAAAACGAGAACACAAGGACGCAAGATCGCTTAAGAACGCATATTGAGAAACACCCCCTATCTCTCCCTCATATTGGGCCCTTCTTTCTGGGTCAACATATCTGCATGCAAAACATGTCTCTGCTGCTGATGTGGCTGCCATTCCTGACATAACTGGACACATTACATCAAATATTCTATTTATGACAAAATGATGAGTTGTCAATTTGTCATGATTTGAAGTTGAACATGCCAACCACAAATCGTTGAGGTTTTTTGCTCAAAATGGCCACTGCTCCTCGTGTAGTGTAGGAGAGTAGACCATATATGGCAGAAATTACATAAGTGCATTGCATATGCTTAAAATAATCTATTTCCATCTTAATTTTATGTGATGGGGTTGAGTTGTTAAGCTTGACAGTGCCCTCCCTGACTAAAATATGCCTTAAAAATATGATTAAAAAGTATGATACTAGTTACCATCTTCTGCAGCACTATTAGAGACCTGAATGATGTCATTTTTGGGAAATGATGTCACTTATGGGTTGAGTCTAAATTATTATAGAAGAGAATGTTTGGCATGATAGGGTCGAGTTCAGACTGAGGGACATAACTTTATAGCTTTCATTTTTTAGAATTTTTTTTTTTTCACAAATAAATACCTACAATATTGCCAAAAAATATATATATAGACACTGTGCACATTTTGTTAGATTTCCCATAGTAAAAATTCAATGAAGTGCCTTAGGGACGTGACATAATGCCTGGTGTAAGATAGAAATAAGGCCTTATTTTATGATAAAAAAAAAATTGTTTTATTCATTATAATGGACATACCAAAGTACTGAGAAAAGCTTTCCATGTTGGTGAACCACTCGTCTATGTTAAAAAGTCTGGGGGACTGAAATATAACCAAATAACAGGAATGCAAGTTTACTCAGACACTAGTGATTTTATTCTCACAACTATTTTAACGAAGCAGGAGAGATACTCATAGAAATAAAGGTTAACCTTTGTTATTGAAGTGTCCTGAGTTACATACACAAACTTTGAACAGTAACTTAATTATATTATGTCTAGTATCTAATCTAATTCATCGCGTACAGGCCAATATAATAAACAAGCATGCCTGAAAGTTCAAGTGTGCACTTTATATGATTACTGTTTACAGCTCATTGCAGCAACTCAATGAAAATCCTCAAATAAATATATTCCGATCGGGTTTATGATCAGCGACCGACCGGCTCACACCGCTTTCACTTCCACTTCCACTTTATCGAACGCAAAATCTGCCAAACTCGCAAACATGTTCACAGACAATCTGTTTAACGCACACTTTCATCCACACGATAGCTACTCACTTCCTTCTTTATATCGGCCATTTCGTCCTCCGTCAGGTGAGTAACCTCCATCCTCCCTGTTATCTGCTTTCACCTCGTCTGAGTTCTCGACTAGTCACGGTGAGAAAATATGACCACGAATTCAACGTCAAAGACGGGAAAAGAATGAAAGGATTATTTATATGATAGACTTTTATAAACATGCGCTGGCGAAGCAAGAACTCAGTACTTCTGTTGTGACTGAACTATCTGATAGTTCTCTAAAGTAAAGGGGAACTACCGGGATCTCCAACTTCCTTATTTGACGCATAGAGGCGCACGACGTCACAATTCCATGCCCTGATATTTGTTCAGTGTGTAATCTCTACATCTGCATTAATTGTGCTGTTGCACATCTTCATCTACCACATGGGAAACCACTGCGGATCATTTCTCTGATTCTTCTGAATGGTTCTGTTCCTTTATTAATATCTTATTTCAGGATTCTCAATTTGTTTGTTTCTTGCAAGGTTACACTTGATTTGGTAACACTTTTTTTTTTTTTACAGTGTCCGTTACACTATAATATACATTATGCATAATTACAAGCAACTAAACCAAACCATAACCCTAAGTTAGTAAGTATATGAAGTCAATTAATATTAGGCCTACTCAGTATTTAAATGTATCATTGCTACAGTATAATTATTCAATTAAGTAGTAGTACTGAGTAATGTTACTGGCTTGCAATTATGCACCATTTGTTTATTACAATAGTTGCTACATGTAACAGTGTGTCATATCTTAATGTATATTTTATTAAGTTAAGTTAATTAACCCTTTAACTGTCACCCCCCACAACTGTCACAAAAATCTGAACAAATTGTGTTCCAAATTTTAGGTTGATATCTCAAAAAAATTAGCTTTCGGTAAGATTTTATTTGGGCGCAGTACCAAACTTTTTCACTGATGGACAACCAAGCTTCCTTACTGACCATATAAGGGCGCCTCCATTTTCATATTATGTTTTGAGTGATCATCTGAACCATGTATTTCTATCATTTTCATACAATTTATGAAGTATACATCCTATTCAGAAATAGTATGGGTGGTTTGGCAGTATTTGATTTGATTTCAACCTCTAATAAACACACAAAAAGAGCACATGTGCGTTATAGCTCGCTTCCGCATCACAAATCGAGAATCCATAATATTTTTCTTTATATTCAAAACATTTTCAGACCTTTTTTTCTCATAAAATTGAATTGGTGTTATTTTTTGAACTCTTGGCATGAAAACAAAACTGAGGTTTCTACCAATCTTTCATGATTTTTCATGTTTTTTGCTTTTGCTATGTTTTTTCAAAATAAAGGCCTAAACACGAATATGAAATATTCTTGTTGCAAATTGATAAATTACTGCTCCTCAGTCATTTTTTATTTTTTAAATAGCCACCAAATATGAAAACTAGAGATTGTAAGCTTTCAAATGATATATAGTTTGTCAATATTACTTTAGGTTTTTACTAAGATATTATTGTTCTAAATATATATGGGCAATGTGTGACGGTGACACTTAAGGGGTTAAGCATAGTACTTGAGCATTTTATACAACCTTGGCGCAAAAGTTCAGATATCATGCTGGCCCTGATCTACCATACAGGCAATCTGGGCCCGTGCCCAGGGGCCCTTGCGCAGAGAGGGGCCCTCAGTGATGGGAGTTTTTTTTGTTGTTGTTGTGCTACATAAAAATAGTATACACAAGGCTTGGCCTCGATCTTGATAATTATCCAATCAGAATAAAAAAAAGTTGTTTACAAAAAATGAAGTACTGTGATTTTCTGTTTTATATGTCAGTTGTAATTAATAATACATAAAAAAAAAAAAAAAAAAAAAAAAAAACATGCACCACCATTCGTGTGTGCAACTGCACATTTTAGGCTACTTTTGCTTTTGAAGTATCAGCAAGTCGGAGGCGGCAATTGCTTGAATGGTGAGTTCATTTTTATTCCTAATGAAAAACACAACAACAAAACAGTACAATGACAAACTCGCTTAAATAGGCACTTTTACATTTCGCTATGACAACAAGTCTTCCTCCAGTCAGACAGAAGCTGACCAGAGGACAATGGCTCCCCCTTCTGGGTCAGGATTCATCCCAGTCTTTTTTTTTTTTTTTTTTTTACTTCATCTCATTAGGCTGTGTACAGTTTCTTACATCCTTTCATATTAATGTGCAAACTTACTAATAACTGTAATAATACTTTCAGAATAATTATGTCCTATTCATTTCTGGCTTACTCCTCATTACAGTTCAAAACTGTAATTAAATGTTTTTTTTAATACATTTTTTTTTTTTAAACTGGCTAATCCAAGTAGCAAAGCCACTCTGCAACTAAAACTTGATTTGTATTGTTTTAAGTCCCCC
Source organism: Rutilus rutilus (assembly GCF_951802725.1). NCBI lineage: Eukaryota > Metazoa > Chordata > Actinopteri > Cypriniformes > Leuciscidae > Rutilus > Rutilus rutilus. The sequence goes on along the minus strand of NC_140214.1, from coordinate 40,849,870 downwards.
TTTGCTTAAAATCAAGTTTTTAATGGAAATGTAATGGCAGGGTCATTGGAAGATGGCGCCGTTGTCTTTGGCTTGCCGTCTGTCTCTCTGGATTTCTTTTTGCTTGTCTGCACACAGTCATATATTTCCTTTCCTTAATAAATCAAAGTGTTGCCTACCATGTCACCACACCACCTATGTATGACCGCCAGACGTTGCTTAACATTAGAACAACAATGGAGTTCTGCTGTAACAAAGATGTGCCGGCCACGTGCTCCAGCTTTCCGCCTCCTCCTTTCCCGATGACTCTACCTGTGTGGTTGCGCCGTGTGCCGTGGGCACTGCCTTGGAGGAGAGGAAAAGCGGGCGGTATGGCTGTCAGGCTGAAATTGCGCCTGGTGCCTGGACTGGTTGGTCGGCCTCGTCAGGACGCTCGTGTACATGGAGGATCGTGGCTTTTACATTGCGAGGTGTTCTCGGGAGACGCCTTATCATTGGATCTGTCATCTAACAGGGGACTCGTCAGTGCAGCCTCTGCGGCGGTGTGTCCTTTACTTACGGCGTGGTGGAGTGGATCAGCGGCACCTTCGCTCATTGGAACGGGCACTTCAGCAAGTATCGCAGCCGGTCAGTGATTCTGTATCAATTAGGATGGCCTTAGTAAATTCCAGATCATTGAGCAATAAGACATTTATTCTGAATGACATTATAACCACCGGGAACATAGACTTCTTATTTGTGACGGAGACCTGGCTCTCTGTTGGTGATATTAGTTTTTTGTCCTATGAGATATTACAGGAGTCTTAATATCATACCAAACAGCTGTTAAAACAGCTAATTCTCATTATTTTTCAGAGATAACAGCTAACAACTCAAACAATCCTAGGATCTTGTTTAATATTTTAAACTCTATTTTTAACCCTGTAGGTAATAATTATCTAACTGAATCTGCTTCTACATGTGAAAATGTTCTGAGATTTTTTGTGGAGAAAATAGTAACAATTAGACAGTCCATATTTCCTTCGACTTCTGTCCCTGCAGACACTCCCATGGCCATCAGGATTTTAAACTCTTTTGAGCCAATTACCATATCTGGTTTAACAGATGATGCTAAGTTGAAGCCTACTGTCTCATCTCTTGACATTGTTCACACTTGGTTTTTTAAACAGATATTTCACAATGCTGGGTCATGGATCTTCATAAACAAATGCCTTCTCACAGGTTTTGTTCCAGCTCTCTGCAAAAATGCCATGGTGAAACCAATATTGAAAATTCTAAATATGGACACTACTGATTTATCAAATTTTAGACCCATTTCAAATGTATCTTTTATATCTAAGATCCTTGAGAAAACTGTGTTACTGCAGTTACAGAGTTTCCTTGATGCGAATAGTATCCTTGAAAAATTCCAGTCTGGTTTTAGGATTAACCACAGAACTGAATCTGCTTTATTAAGAGTTTTGAATTATATTTTGTTATCTCTCGATTCCGGGTAGTCTGTCATTTGTTTTAGATCTGAGTGCAGCGTTTGACACTGTTGACCATAGAATTCTGTTGTCACGCCTTGAAGAGTTTGTGGGCATCGAGGAAGCGCTCTCAGCTGGTTTAAGTCTTATCTTACAAACAGAACCTTTTCATTTGGCATTGAGGCTCTCTCGTCTGTAGCTCCTCTTACCTGTGGCGTTCCACAAGGCTCCATTTTGGCCCCTACTCTGTTTTCACTACACGTGTTACCGCTAGGATCCATTTTTAGGAGGCACAGAGTGTCTTTTCACTTGTATGCTGATGATACTCAAATCTATCTGCCTTTCAAGCGCACAGACACAAAAGGCCTAGAAACCCTATTTGCTTGTTTAAACAACATAAAATCCTGGATGTCCTCAAATTTTTTATATTTAAATGCGTGCAAAACTGAGGCTATTGTGTTAGGAAATGGTTATTGTGGTAGCCCTCTGTAGGAAATGGAAAAAAACACTTTTAATTTTGCAAACCTGTACACCTACATCAAACCCACAGTTAAAAGTCTGGGAGTTACTTTGGATTCCTCCCTTAAGCTGCATAAACATATAAACACAGTAGTTAAATCAAGCTTTTTTCACCTTAATCTTTTATCTATAGTAAAGTCTTTACTATCACCTAAAGAGCTTGAAAGAGTCACACATGCTTTCGTTCTATCCCGCCTGGATTACTGTAATTCTTTATATGCAGGAATATCCTAGTTTTCCATTACAAAGGCTGCAAATGGTTCAAAACGCTGCAGCCAGATTCCTAATTGGGGTTCACAAACATGAACATATTACTCCTATTTTAATGTCTCTTAACTGGTTGCCGGTGCGTCATAAGAGTTGATTTTAAAATATTGTTGTTTGTTTTTAAATCCTTAAATGGTCTTGCACCCTCTTACCTATCTGAACTTTGAACGTAGGTGCCTACGGTCCACAAGCAGTTATAATCTGTCCCAGCCACATTCACGATTTAAGTCGAGAGGGGATCGTGCTTTCGCAGTGGTCGGTCCTCGGCTATGGAATTGCTTCCCCTTATCCTTGAGATCCCTGTCCTCTTTACATGAGTTTACAGTTTACAGTTTTATCTTTTTGACCGGGCATTTCACTAAATCTCAATTATAGTTTTATTACATTATGTGTTAATGGTTTATTTTGCTCCTTATTTCATGTTTCCTGGACTTTTACCTTGTGGTCAACTTCTGTTGTGTTTATTTGTGCTATATAAATAAAATAAAATGAAAATGAAATAATGTTGTTAATTGTTGTTCTATGTGGTGTTTTTAATATGCTTTAAGACAAACCATGTGTAAATTCATAAGTCGACAGCATTGCTGAGTATTTCCTCCTTAAAACTGCAGTGAACCAAAGACAGTCTCAAAAACACGCTTTGAAATCGCTGGTGTTTCTGACGTCACAAACTACCTTGTAACCAATCAGATCAACGTGTGATCGTCAACCAGTGGATCTCTGTGCTGCAGTGAGTGAGTGGAGGCGGGATTTGCATATACTAATAGAACCACACATGAGGCAAGGGTGTCGAGTTACATTCAAGATATTTTAAGGCATGAAGACATTTTTTCAACATTTAAATATGTAATTTTGGTGATCAAAGATGAATTTTAAGTAATAAATCTATTGACTACCAGGGATTTAAACATAATACTGACATCCGCATAATAACACGGATGGTAAAGAGAAAAACCACATGATGAATTAAAGTTCTTCACAAGCAGCTTTTCCACAAGCTGAGGGAAAAACTGATATACAGAAGGATATACAGTATAGAAATAATACAAAACACCATCATGGTGACACACATGACACTAAAACAATGCTTTTAACAACATAAGATGTAACATAAATCCCTAATGTATAAATAACTGATAAGAAAAAAACAAACAAGTAATACAATTTAAAACCATCAAATTGAGTTGTCACACAGTGAATTCTGGGAATGTCAGTTTACAGATTTTCACTGTAGATTATGTATAAGCTGTAGGGCTGTCAATAGATTAAAGTGTTTTAAATCACGATTAAATGCATACTTATCGTGAACTTGTTTCAGACATGTCAAGTTGCAATACTGAACAGGACCACACGAAGATGCTTAAAAACACCTAAACCAACCACCTTGACCTGACTGCATATACCTATACAGTACACTTATCCATTCAGAATTACTAAACACAGCAACATACACCTGACAGATAAAAACACTCCTGAATGTGTGTGGAAACGATGTGAATGCACCGAAACGTGTCTGTTCATAAAAATTAAATTCAATTTAGTTCAGTTCATTTATTTGTACAGCACTTTTCACAATACACATAATTTCAAAGCAGCTTTAGAGGAAACGCATCATGTGTCTACATTACAATTTACAGTGATCTGTTATCAGAGGTGACTGTGTCCAAGTTATGTTTTACAGAGATGTACATATACAAATCACACTATTAGTTAACAATGCATTGATTTAAAAAGACAATATGCATCAGTTTGCACAAGTTTGCTGGTCTGGAGCATTCAGGTGTGTGTTAACACAATGCCAAGGAGGAAAGATATCAACAGATCTTAGAGAAGCAATTGTTGCTGCCATCAATCTGAGAAGGGTTATACGGCCATTTCCAAAAAAACTGACAATGAGTAAGATTATTCACAAGTGGAAAACATTTAAGGCAGTTTTCAATCTTCCCATGAGTGGACGTCCCAGCAAATTCACCCCAAGGTTTAAAAATCACAAAACACCCAAGAGCTACATGTCAGACTCTACAGGCCTCAGTTAACATGTTAAATGTTAATGGCAGCACAATTAGAAAAAGATGTGACTAGTATGTTTAAAAGGGTTGCAGGAGAAAGTTTCTTCTCTCTGAAAAGAACATGGCAGCACAGCTTAAGTTTGCAAAGTTACATCCGAACAAACCTCAAGACTTCTGGAGCAATATCATTTGGACAGACGAGACCAAAGTGGAGATGTTTGGCCATAATGCACAGAAAACCAAACGCAGCATTTCAGCACAAACACCTCATACCAACGGTCGAGCACGGTGGTGGAGGGCTGATGATTTGGGCTCGTTTTGTAGCCACAGGACCTGGGCAACTTCAGTCATTGAGTCGACCATGAACTCCTCAGTAAACCAAAGCATTCTAGAGTCAAATGTGAGGCCGTCTGTCCGACAGCTAAAGCTTGGCTGAAACTGGGTCATTCAACAGGACAAGGATCCCAAGCACACCAGCAAATCTACACCAGAATGGCTGAAAAAGAAAAGAGTCATGGTGTTGCACTGACCCAGTCAAAGTCCAGACCTCAACCCGACTGAAATCAGTGTTGGGACCTTAAGAGAGCTGTGCATAAACAAATGCCCGCAATAAAACCAATCAATGTGATCGGCGTTCTTCTTCTCTTCCTGACACTCAGTCATCGCGCTCTGCCATCCTGTTATGGCGAGACAATATCGGTGACATTTGTGTACAAGATACGATCTAATTAGCCTAATTTACATAGAAAAATGGCGTGTTTGTGCTGAAAGGAATAATTGATTCAATTTAAATACTCATGGTGTAACAGTGTTTCTGAACTCGTGGTGATTAGGGATGGGACTTTTTCTCGACAAAACGACCGACATTCGACACATGCTCCACTCGACAAAAAAAATAGAGTGTCGACATGTCGAGGGGGCGGGGCTTGTGGGATTTCCAAATTGCATTATATTTTTTTTTTTTGCCTTTTAATTTATTACATTTCCTCGGTTACTTTAACCTCGGTTCCCTGAGAGATAAGGGAACGAGTATTGCGTTGCAAACGCTATGAGAAAACTCCTTTTCTCGAGAAAAGAACGACCATGGTGTGTAAACAGAAGCAGCAGCGGAAATGTGCACGATCCGCGAGTGCTGAAGACGTTCTGCACGGCTTTGATGGGTGCGCAGGAGGACACAAATGGGCGGCGACAGCTTCTTACAGTGGCGGGAGCTTTTTCCTCAGCGCCGTCAACAGAAAGAGCGTTAACTGTAGGTACGTACACACCGCCGCCGACTTGAGCTGCAAAGAAGCTCTGGCCGCCCTGTCAAGGACGCTTGTCAAAAAGTACGGGGAAGCTTGACCGCTCTGAATGGTGAGTGAGTGCGCGCGCGCGCGGCCGGGACTCGCTCTCTCTCTCTGCTCGTGCGTGCGCGCTTAAAATTTCATATTTTGTTATGAACATTCACCCGCCAGTGTGGCGGATAGCCTTTTGAAATTTACTCGCCAAACAGAAAATCTACCCGCATTTGGCGCTTGGCAGGTGTTAATTTCGGACCCTGATGTAGAAAATTTTCCACCCTCCGCATTGCTGCTGCTCTTTAAAAAAAAAAGAAAAAAAAGGCCGACAATCCGACAAAAAGTCGACACATGGGCCTCGACAGTCGATTTCCCAAATCCCGTGTCGTTCCCATCCCTAGTGGTGATGTGATCATGTGATGACAAATTTGGACCTTAATCATAATCATGCCTTTCACACACCGACACAAGAAAAGACAGAACAATAATAATGTGACAATGACAAATATCCTCATCAGATGAGCTTCAATCAGATCTCAGGAAGACATTTCACAAAGACATTAAAAGCATCATCATTAGACCAAAACATCCAGTTCCCCGAAACACAGATGAAACTCAGCTGAAGTTCATTGTAGAGTTAATGTAGTGATTGTGTTGATCTGCTCACTTTACTGAGATGGCTGATGATAAAAAACAATTTACTGATACATGGATGAGAGGAAGACATTTATATACAGTAAAGTCCAGTCACCGAGATCTTCGGTTTTGATGATAATGTCTCTGTAGTGGCTCCATATTCACCATCATTTAATAGCTGTCAGTAAAATAAAACACACACAGTAACATATGCATTACTGGTGGCACATCTGGGCAGAGGATTGACTAGTTCAAATCAAATTATATTATTATATTATATGATGTAAATCAAAACTTACATTAGTGTCTCCAGTTTATCTTTCAAACCAGAGAGACGCTTCACGCTTGCTTTTTCTAGATTATTCCCAGACAGATCCAGTTCTCTGAGGTGTGAGTTTGATCTCAGAGCTGAAGTCAGAGCAGCACAACCTTCAGCTGTGATATTACAATCCCTCAACCTGCAGAAAACAATGACACACTCTTCACTCTTAGTTCAACTTATAAAAAAAAATTGCAGAGCGGTGGATCCCCAAGACTGGAGTTGAGAACATAAGACATAAAATGCATATCAGTTGTCACTCTATATCTACCAATCTGCTCAAAGTCTTAAGCCGGGTTCACACTGTGTGATTTATAATAGTCCTTTACGATTCCTGCTTGTCAGACTGTATGAACATGATCCTTGATTTAATCCATGTGTAGGGACCCCTAAAATAAATATGCATTTTTAAAGATTTGAAGTATTTTAATATATTGAAATTTGTGCCTTTCATTGTGTTTATTTCAATGTTATATAACTAAATGTTTTTGTTTCATATCCAGTGAGATAGCGTTGAATGTAAATACTATTGCTGGCCAGTGACTGTTGAGCATGATTAGTCTGCATCATAAGGTGAGTTACGTGAAGGGGGAGGAGCATCGCAAATGGCATGAGAAGACCTTATGTGTGATATAAGGCCCAAAGTGTAGAGAAATTACGCTTGGTTTATTTTTTTTTGCTATTTTAAGTGTTTTTTATTTTTTATTTCTGTTATCTTCTTCGTGATCTTTGAGTCAAGACATGCGTGATGAGGGATTAACATTCAGTGACATTCAAATTCGTGGTCAATAACTGTGTCGAAGTTATCGTTCGTGGTGGACTGTGTGGTTCGTCGTCGTGGGACGTGGATCAACTGCATTCATCGCGTGTCGGGACTGCTCGTGTGAAACTGTGTTTGTATCGTAAGTGACTTCACCACTGCTTCTTTCGTCGGATGGACGTAAGTGAACTCATTTTTGGGACTGTTGAATGTGCGGGAGTACATTGAATTCGTCAGCTGTAAATGTGCCCCAACGTTAACCAACGACCATATATTTGACTGTGTCACTGACTCATAACTAATTTGCATACTGAAAGGAAAAAACCTTATGTTGTGAATCGCAGGTTTTTAATTGTGTTTTTAAGTGTTTAATTGTTTTGAAAGAAATATGGTTTCATTTTCCTTATTGCTCTACATGTTTCAGGAGAAAAGTGTTTAGCATATCTCTAACAGGGTTTTGAATTTGTCAACTTCTATCAACTGATTGAGGACAGTGTTTTAAAGTAGAAAAGGGAAAAAAGAAAAAAAATGCAAGTGTAAAAACAAACATAAGAGAGACAAAGAACAATTCTGAGACTGAACAGGTGATTTGTACATTTTAACAAGAGAATAAGTAAATTAAATAGCACTGGGTATAAGTGTTTATCTGTCTTCATATAAAAAGGTGGTTCCTTGTTATTTTCTTTTAAAGGGGGTTATTACATTTATGTAAAAATAAATATTTGTTATTCTTTTTTTCCCTTAACATTTGTATTCTGATATTTCTTTAAAGTTTGGCAAGTAAATTCATTTAACAAGGTACTGATTTCTAGGAAACTATAATTCTATAAAACAAATAAGAATTGTTTAATTTATTATTTTAGTAAAAGTATTGTGTAATTGGTATAGGGAAAAAGATATTTACGTTAATTTTCATTTAAAGAAAAAATACCAGCCAAATTCACCATTCAACTGCCGGGAATCCAGGTTTTTTCTTGTTTGGGAAACATTTAAATGAACCCCTAGGGTTAAGAAAAGGGTTACATATGTAACACTGTTAGATCTCAGTTGTCATTAATATCAGACTGGACGACAGTCAAGACAAGTTAAAACACTGCATTGGCTCATTAAACATTGCATAAGTTTTAAAATATTGCTGATTACTCACAAAGCACTAAACGGTTTAGCGCCCCAGTAATTCAGCGAGCTCTTAACGCATTATAGTCCTTCACGTCTATTGCAATCTCAAAATTTGGACCAGTTGATAACACCTAGAATATCAAAATCAACTGCTGGCGGTAGATTCTGTGATTGGATTTTTAATGAATAAAGATAGTAAACTGTGTTTTAAAACTCATCATGATCCTAACATCTAACAGCTAATCTTACTTCTCTTTTAGGCCTAACATTCTAACACTTGAACAAAATGTACTCTGTAACCCTGTACTCTGCCAACCCTAACCAAACATCAACACTAGTGGGGACTTGTTAACAATGCAAGATAATGCAAATGTCAAATAAAAAAGCGTTTTCAGGATAAATAACGAGCGGGCAAATATCGCGACGATTATTTAAAATTAATCGAGAGAGTCAGATATCATTATCGCGATTAAAATACGATTAATCGTGCAGCTCTAATTTGAACTTGATTTTTCTACCAAAAAAGATGTATGGATAATCATGTAAACCTAAGTTGCTTCAGTCCAGAAAATTATCATCTTGAAATATTACTAACAATAAAGGTTATTCTTATGTTTACTTAATACAAATCATTTCACAGCAAAAAGACACGTGATCCACGAGCTGAAGAGACACGTTTTCACAATTATACTAAAAGGCCTTTTAAATTAATCTTGTTTCAATTAAGATTAATGAATGATTTTACCACAGTTTCTCCAGTTTACAGTGAGGATCCTTCAGTTGATCAGAGAGCAGCTTCAGACCTTTATCTCCTATTATATTCTTAGACAGATCCAGTTCTCTGAGGTGTGAGTTTGATCTCAGAGCTGAAGTCAGAGCAACACAACCTTCAGCTGTGATATTACAACCACTCAACCTGCAGAAAACAATGACACACTCTTCACTCTCAGTTCAGCAGGAACTACACAACCACAGAGATATGTAGATATTAAATACTAAATCTGTGTGGGTTTAATTTTTTTGTTACTTTGTTTACTTTTGCTTTATTATGTGTTAATGTAAATCACTATGATTTAAATAAAATACAGAGAATAATCCCTTAAAATAATATGATACTTGTCTATGTTAAGATTAATGTATGATCTTACCTCAGTTTCTCCAGTTTACAGTGAGGATCCTTCAGTCCATCAGAGAGCAGCTTCAGACCTTCATCTCTTATTATATTCCCAGTCAGATCCAGTTCTCTGAGGTGTGAGTTTGATCCCAGAGCTGAAGTCAGAGCAGCACAACCTTCAGATGTGATAATACACACACTCAACCTGCAGAAAACAACGACACACTCTTCACTCTAAGTTCAACTTACAAGATGTGCAGAGCGGTGTGTCCCCAAGACTGGAGTTGAGAACCAGTGACATAAAATGCATATAAATATCAGTTGTCACTCTATATCTGCCACTAATGTCTTAAGCCGAGTTCACACTGTGCGATTTATAATAGTCCTTTACGATTGCTGCTTGTCAGACTGTACGAACATGATCCTCACTTTAAGTCATATTACACTATAAGATCTCAGTTGTCATTAATATCAGACTAAACGACATTCAAGACATGTTAAAAACAGACACACACAAGAAAACTCGTCTGGAGTTTTACATCATCAATCAATGACACGTTCAGTGACTGTGAGCTGTGTTACACGCGGGATTGAAATGGTGGCTACAAAGAAATCTCTAATGTTAATTTTGGTCATGTCTTGTCTTGAAAAACAAAGACAATTTGACGGTCGTCGTAGGAGAAGTCAAACTGCAGGACTGAGAGTCAAATCTTCTGATACTCCAGTTAAGATTAATCGCTAAAATTAAGTCCTTTGTAACACGGAAGGACCTGGAAAAGATAGTTCATGCATTTATTTTCTCAAGATTGGACTATGGCAATGCATTGTATTATGGTATTCAACACAAAAGTTTAAACAGACTACAACTAGTCCAAAATGCGGCCGCAAGGTTACTGGCAGGCACTCGGAAAAATGAGCATATTACCCCTGTATTAAGAGAACTACATTGGTTGCCGGTTTCCAAAAGGATTAATTTTAAGATACTTTTATTTGTTTTTAAGGCCCTACATGGTAGTGCTCCGACATATATAGCTGATCTAATCCAGGTGAATAAACCAAAGAGAGCACTGCGCTCCGAGTCACTAAACCTCTTGGTAGTCCCGCGGACGTATAGGAAAATGAGAGGAGATCGCTCTTTTGCAGCCGCTGCTCCCAAGCTGTGGAATAGTTTACCTCCTTATATTAGAGAATGTTCCTCTCTTACAGAGTTCAAACGACATCTGAAAGCTTACTTTTTCACTTTGGCATTTGATCATTCATGAGTGTTGTGCTAGTGGTGTAATAGGTAATTATTAATGCCGCTTAGATTATGAGGTTGTCTATGGTAATGTTTAGAACTTAAATGTGTTTTTATGATTGCTATCTTATTCTTTGTACAGCACTGTGGTCAACTTCTGTTGTATTATTGTGTGCTTTATAAATAAATTGAACATTGAACATTGAACATACTGACAGAATTTCATCAGAGGTAAAATTTGATCACAACGATCATTAATCGGCTTTCGGCGAACATGTCAAACTAATGATCAAAGACTTCAGATTTTAGCCCAGGATCAGAGGATTCTTTTAGGATTTGCTAAATTTGTGTCCGACGGCCAAATCGTGGCCAAAATTGTACAGTGTGAACCTCGCTTTAGGAATATGATATTAAATGGTTAGTTTTATAATCAGAGCTCTGTAATTTTAAAACATATAAAGCAACGCAATACAGTGATGATTGAGAGATGAACAAATAAACCTTACTCAAAAGCCTGATGATCATATTTGACAAATTTGATCATGATTTTTTATTTAAAAAAGATGTATGTATAATCATGTAAACCTAAATTGCTTCAGTCCAGAAAATTATGATCTTGAAATATTACAAACAATAAAGGTCATTCTTATGTTTACTTAAGATTTCACAGCAAAAAGACGCGTGAACCACAAGCTGAAAGGACACTATTTTACAATTATACTAAAAGGCCTTTTACATTATTCTTGTTTCAATTAAGATTAATGAATGATCTTACCTCAGTTTCTCCAGTTTACAGTGAGGATCCTTCAGTCTATCAGAGAGCAGCGTCAGACCTTTATCTCCTATTCTTATATTCCCAGTCAGATCCAGTTCTCTGAGGTGTGAGTTTGATCCCAGAGCTGAAGTCAGAGCAACACAACCTTCAGCTGTGATATTACAATAACTCAACCTGCAGAAAACAATCACACACTCTTCACTCTCAGTTCAACTTATAAGATCTGCAGATCGGTGGATCCCCAAGACTGGAGTTGAGAATCACTGACATAAAATGCATATAAATATCAGTTGTCACTCTGTATCTGCCAATAATGTCTAAAGCCGAGTTCACACTGTGCGATTTATAATAGTCCTTTACGATTGCTGCTTGTCAGACTGTACGAACATGATCCTGACTGTAAGTCATATTACACTGTAAGATCTCAGTTGTCATTAATATCAGACTAAACGACAGTCAAGACGTGTTAAAAATGGACACATACAAGAAAACTCATCCGGAGTTTAACATCATCAATTCTGCAATGTTCAAAATGCATCAAAGTCCATCAAAATGCAATGTCATCAGTTTGCCTAAATTACGCACCATTTACTTGTGGTAGGGAGCAGGTGTCAATTTCTGTTGTACCAACTAACATTTTGAAAATGCGAACATTTTCATGAATCTGAAAATTTACATCAGAACAGCTTTATGAACGATTTATAAAATTTGTACAAAAATTTGTTCTGCTCGTGTTTCATGAATGAGGCCCTTTAATCGGCTGTCGTGAATATGTCAAACAAACAATCAGAAGAATCTTTTAGGATTTGCAAAATTTGTATATAATATAAGATATAATGCTTAGTTTTATAATCAGAGCTCGGTAATTTTAAAACATACAATGCCATGCAATACAGTGATGATTGAGAGATGAACAAATAAACCTTCCTCAAAAGCCTGATGATCATATTTGATAAATTTGAACATAATTTTTCTATTAAAAAAGATGTATGAATAATCATGTAAACCTAAGTTGCTTCAGTCCAGAAAATTATCATCTTGAAATATTACTAACAATCAGGGCCGTACGCAGGGTTTTATAAATACTGAGGTCCCAAATGTGATCTTGCTAGGGGATCAAGCATGCTAAATTTGGATTTTTCCGATCTACACGTGCATTTTAGGTGTTTTAAGGCCAGAAAAAAAAAAGAAAAAAAGGATAACAACAGCTTTAAAAGCATGTCAGTGGACAGTAGCATAAATTATTTGTCAAGCAGAAAACAGATTCTTAAACATGAGAATCAGGTTAAATGTTGCAATGAATGATCCACACTACAAAATTGAAATGAAGAAATGTTTATGCATATTGTTGACAAAACACAATCACTTATTCCAAACAGGAATGGCCTTAAATGAGAAAAGTTTCAAGGACTATTTTGCATAGATGTTACATTTTAATCAAACGCCAATGCAATCCTTCTGTGTCCAGAGGCATATGAGCAATATGTATGAGAATCAAAGATCAGTTAATTGAATTAATCAATGTTTTTGGACTAATCAGTTCAATTAATGGTTCAGTTGCTCACTCATAAAGACTGTCACGTGTCTCCCCCTACTGGCGTAATGATGCAAGTTGCACAAACACAGACAAGTGGAGTAATACAGTAATACAGTCCCAGTGCTGATACTGGTGAAATATTCGAACACATTCGAGGAATTCAAATATATATATTTATACAATAATAATGGCAATATATTTAATAGGCGCTTGTGTTGTTAAATTGAGCTTATAATTTCCACTGTTATTGGCAAAGTGTACATAAGATTGCAAGCGTAAATAAAATTTGCATGTGCAAGAGAATTTCTGAAGAGCTCTTTTCCAAAACGCGATAAACGGCATAAAAAATAAATAAAAAAAAGAGTTTGTCATGTCATTTTGCTGTGTACTGAACCTATTCACTGCTCCATCAATGTTTCATGCCAAATCGCTATACCTCCTTGTTTAAAATGCAAGATGCAGTTCCTTTCCAAACCGCGATAAGCGCAGAACCTATTTTAGTCTAAACGCAATACATCCTCTCGACTAATCAGAATTCGGTGAGGGTTCAAAAAGACTCACTCTCTCTCACCCTCACGCTCACTCACTCTCACACACACACTTGCTCTCTCTCTCTCTCTGTCCTCTCACATACTCAAAGGACATCTCATACACACACACTATGGGATTTGTTTTATGTAAAGCGGACAATGGTTCTACTTTTTATGGGTTCGACACTTTACTGAATGCCAATGTATTTATTACTGACTGACTTGCCTATTGAATATCGTTATCATTATTGAATATTTTTAATAATTTGTTTTTTCATGCATATGTAGTGGACAAATTGGTCCTATTTGTTACAGGTTTGACACTTTACTAAAAATGACTCTGAATGTATTACTAAATAACTTGAATATTGTTATCATTACTATCATTACTTTTTTCAGGTTCGGCACCGAATGACTATTAGCCTAAATGTGTTACTAAACAGTACAAGTTAACAGCAGTCAAGTTGTCACTGTTAGTGTCAAACAAGTTGTGAATTTGTTGTAACATTAAAACAGGAGATCATGACTAAGGCGGGCATACACTGTGTGATTTTCGTCCAATTTTGAGCCGAATTCTGACTGGTTGCGACTCTTTTTCGGGTCGGGCCGATTTTCAGCTTTGTTGTGCGTCGTTTGTCGTGCAGTGTTCGTGCAGTGTACAGGGGGAAATGAGAGGCGATTAACCTCTCCCGACCGGCAATCGGATGGTCGGATGAATTTCTGGCACGTTAGAAATTTTGGTCGCTCCTTGTGACTATATCACACAGGTGAAGCAGAGCTACGAACCGATTGCCCTAAACTCAGTGTTTTTTCCCTCACTGCGCGTGTGGGAAAACAGAAGTTTAACCATTTCATCTGCAGCAAAAAAAAAACACACAAAAAAACCAACGAAAAGATGGAGATCTTTAAGTTCTGTAGTTCAAACTAGCTACAAATTACTGTTGCTTACCTCTAGTTCGTGTTGCAAAATGGATTAACCATTACCCACGTCTTCCAAGCCACCTGCGATGTAGCCTTTCTGACACTGTGCCTCTTTTATTAATTTGTTAAACAATGTTTTTGAAATAAAGCTGTTTTTAATTTTCATTGATAAATAATTATTGCAGTGTTCGGACATATTATAGACTGTTAATAATTAATTACATGCCTATAATTAATTGTAATCGACCTAAATGTTTTAGACAATTTTCAATAAGGAGTAAGCTTCTATGTAATATTTTATTATCCTCACAGCGCGTTGGTTATGCGGTGATGCGCTATGAAATTATTGCGTGGCAAATTAATTATAATAGTATATCAGTTTAATAATAAAAGTAGCCTAGGCCTTCCCTAATAATAATAATAATAATAATAATACAATAATACTAATAATAATTTAATACATAAATTGGAAATGCTAAATCATCCTGATATTGATAGCTGATGCTTGTTTTGACAATATCTCTGGATACATGATATCGTCTATAGGCGCAACCCGGCACGAGGGTTTATCGCGATAGTGTGAAGCCGCCTTTCCACTGCACACGACAAACGACAGCCGTCGGACTGGAAGTCATTCATTTCCAATGGAGAGTCGTACGGGAGCTGCGGGGTGTTCCGATCATATGCGTATGCGGAAATTTCGGATCCGATTTGAGCTTCGGATGTGTTGAAATATCTGAACTTCTGCGGCTAGACCGTATGCGACCGGTCAACCAGATGTGATTATTCTAATCAAAACTATGAGCGCGAAGCTAGAATTACCAATATTTTAATACTTTAATGTAAACGCTATTCCTGCAAAATGACGGTTAATAATTATGGCTGAAAAAAATATTTGTATCATTATTAAATCAATATTTATATTGATTAGCTCTATAAAATTGACTATTTTTTATATTAGATGTATTGAGGGTAATTTGTTTTGTGTGGCTATATTCATGCATGCATTACATTCATTAAAATAATTAATTTTACCATTGTGAATAGCCGAGTGTAAGGGTTGCTTCACGACCAATATCAAAGTTCCGTGCGACTGACACTAGGGGGCGAAATGTGACAATCGAATGCGAATGTCGTGTGCAGTGGAAAGGCGGCTTGAGCAGTGAAGTCGCAGCTCGACGTTCGGACCGTATAGAGTGAGCACATAAATCCTGAGCTTTGGCTTTATATCGCATGCGATCTACTCGTTCAGTGTGAGTAGGTACCTTGCTGAAATCGCACAGACATCGCACAGTGTATAGCCTACCCGCCTTAACTCTGTGCTAAAAAAAGTGATGCTCGGAGCTCCAGTGGTTTCCTCTGTGGGTGAACGAAATTTTCAGAAGACGATTCGCAGAATCACGTGAACAATTCCAGCATATGCTTTTTTTTTTTTATTGGTTGTTGCGTTAAATCTTACCCAGATACAATAGTGCTATCTGATTGGCTATTGTGTAGTCCCTTTCTTTTTTTGATTGGCTGATAAGACGCGCTTGATTCCTGCCGGTTCCATAGTGAGAGCGGCGCGGCCGGAGAAATGTTGGGCGCTGCGGCATATTGAATATATTATAAATAGTTTTTCCGCGAGAGAAATAAAATGTGTGGCGGGAGTGCGTGACAAAAGACCAAAATGAGTGACTGTCACGCTCAATGCGTGGGGGGAGGGCGGGAGAACAAATGTGCAAAATAAAAAAAGTAGTGATGCAACACCGTCGAAAGCAAATCATTGGCAGTATGGGCAATATTTGGATGTGCAGTAAACGACTGCGCGTGGTTGTCCTCGAGGATATACAATTCGCAAAAAATGTGGATGCAAAGTGGCTGAAACAGGAGGAAACACATAGAACACCATCCCTCTGCACGGATAAAGGTATGTCTCGTTTATATTTAGATGCAGAGGGAATCCCGGAATCCATGCAAATTGAATTTACAATAGGTACTTGCACACTGAGTCCAAAATTTTCGTATGCTTTTTTTCGTATTCGTCATTCGGTGGCTATGAATTGTAAAAACACCATTGAAAATGCTTGCTACAGAATAGATGCGAAAAACGCAGAAAATCAAGACGTGAGGTCGTATTTATTTTTTAACATGCGAAAATTTCTGACGCGAATTTCGGACTCAGTGTGCAAGGACCTTAACGCAGATGTCACGTAAAAGACGCAAACAAACTGATGGATGGATAAATAAATCGAAAGTAGAGCTGTGCACAGTGCACTAAATCAAATTGCGACATGGTCTGTGAATATTAAAGCACAAAAAGACTGCTATATAGCCTACTTGCTTGATCTGCGTGTCTCTGTGGGAATGAGCTGCGCCGCTTCGTCTATAGCCCACATACTCAAGCTCAAGGTGTTTTCAGTGTCTCACAAACAATACGAGGACATGAATAACTTACATGGACATTTCCAGAGCTGCTCTGAGAGAACGCCTAGTGATTATTTTCATCATTTTATTTGAGAAAAACCATTGTCAAATACACTCTGGAACAGGTCTTCACTACAACCCGTCAAAATAAAAGTTCGGTTTAAATAGGAGAAATTATGAAAGAAATGTATTATTGTAGACCTACTTCTTTAAAGCACTTCTCAGAATAATAACAACAGCAATAATAAGACAATTTATTTAAATATTATTGTTTGTCCATGATTTAATTTAGTAAATATGTTTTGCAGCATTTCATAGGACTCTATTATTCTTAAACATTTTAATAAATTATTAATGTTAAAAATAAGTTGTTGATCTGATTCATTATCAATTATTGAATTTAGTTGATTAGACAAGTTTTATTGAAATTTTAATAAACAAAACAAACCAAATGGTTTTCGAGTTTGTTATAATAAAAGCATCTGTTCAACCAAAAAAACCTGTTTTCATTCATTTAACTGTAATTTTATCTGATGATAATAATAATAATAACAACCATAATTTAATAATACCGTTTATTTATTTAATTAATCATTTATTAATACTGTAAACCGTGATAATTTTGAGATGGTTATCATACTGTGAAAATCTACAACCTGGGAGAGTCCCCCGCCCTGCCCCGCCCTGCCCCGCCCCGCCCCTGCGGTTTAAAAAGTAACTCAGTAACTTTTACTCTGAGTAAATTTTAAATGAGCTACTTTTTACTTTTACTTGAGTAGATATTTAGACCTGTAATTTGACTTGTACTTAAGTAAAATTTCATTGAAGTAATAGTACTTTTACTTCAGTAGAATATTTTAGTACTCTTTCCACCTCTGACTATTAGTGTTAAATGTGTTACTAAATTATTTGAATGTATTTTTAACATTGTTGTATTTAAGGACTGGTATTTGTATGTGTTATTTTTAAATTATTTGTTTTATGTGGTGGACAATATTGGCACGTGACATTGGAAATATTTATTTTATTTTTACTATTTAGTTTATTTTACTATTTATATTATTTGGCTTTTATTTATTTCATGCATTTGCACTTATTTCATTTATATTCATTTATAGTATGAGTCCCTGATTATATGTTGCCTGTTCTATTGTTTTTTTTTTTTTTTTAAGACAAACCATACATTTTTGGAAAAAATTAATGGATTTATAGCGTTTTGAAAAAAAATATTACTTTGAATTTATCATCAACAATATTGTTGTTTAATTTAATAATCATTGTTCAACATGTTCAGACTGAGCCAAAAACAAAACAAAAAAACAACAACATTTTAACAGGATAAACTGAATATTCACAAAATGTGCGGGTCTAGGTAAAAAATGTAATGTTCCTGAAAACTACTGAAATGGATTTATAGCGTTTTGGAAAAGAGCTCCTCATTTGTAAAGGTGTGAATATTTGTACACCTTTCAAGTGTAAGAAAAAGGTATTTGTAGCATTTTACTGTTATTTGTAAGTGTAATGTATTGTGAAACTGCAGCTTCATACTAACGCAAAATAAATATGATCTGGATTCTTCTGTCTTCCAATTTTCTGCGCTTACACGTTTGGCACGTTTTTTTCGCACAAAAGTATTGCAGGCCTGTGAGCAGCAAATTTAAAATACAACGAGTCGTGCTTCTGTGAACATAAAGCCTACTTTGATTTGATTGGGCATCTGGTCACTCAGTGTTTGAGTGCTGAAGCAGCTCAGATGAGAAGGTCGGTTATTGTCGCAATGCGCGAATCATTACCGCACCAAATTAGAGTTAATATTAGGCAATTATTTCACAACCTTCATTATATACAGTACAGGCCAAAAGTTTGGAAACATTACTATTTTTAATGTTTTTGAAAGAAGTTTCTTCTGCTCATCAAGCCTGCATTTATTTGATCAAAAATACAGAAACAAAATGTAATATTGTGATATATTATTACCATTTAAAATAATTGGCTTTCAATTTATTATACTTTAAATTACCATTTATTTCTGTGATGCAAAGCTGAATTTTCAGGATCATTACTCCAGTCTATGATCCTTTAGAAATCATTCTATATGATGATTCATTATCAAAGTTGGAAACAGTTCTGCTGCTTAATATTTATATAATATAGTATTTATATAATATAATATAATATAATATAATATAATATAATATAATATAATATAATATAGGATACTTTGATGAATAAAAAGTAAAAAAAAGAAAGAAAAAAAGAAGCAAATTTAAAAAAAATAGAAATCTTTTGTAACAACAATATACACTGGTCAGTAATTTGGGGTCAGTCATTTTTTTTATTTCTTTTTTTTTTATTAAATAAATCAATACTTTTATTCAGCAAGGATGTGTTAAATTGATAAAAAGTGATAGTAAAGAAGATTTATATTATTAGAAAATATTTTTTATTTTGAATAAATGCAGTTCTTTTTAACCTTTTATTCATCAGATATATTAGGCAGCAGAACTGTTTCCAACACTCATAATAAATCAAAATATTAGAATGATTTCTAAAGGTTCATGTGATAGACTGGATGTCACATGTGACACTGAAGACTGGAGTAATGATTAAGTAATTTGTACTTAATACAAATCAGTAAAGATTCCACAGAAAAAAGACACGTGAACCACGAGCTGAAGAGACACGTTTTTACATTTATACTAAAAGGCCTTTTACATTATTTTATTAAGATTAATGAATGATCTTACCTCAGTTCCTCCAGTTTACAGTGAGGATCCTTCAGTCCACCAGAGAGCAGCTTCAGACCTTTATCTCCTATTAGATAATTCTTAGTCAGATCCAGTTCTCTGAGGTGTGAGTTTGATCTCAGAGTTGAAGTCAGAACAGCACAACCTTCAGCTGTGATAATACACCCATACAACCTGCAGAAAACAATGACACACTCTTCACTCTCAGTTCAGCAGGAACTACACAACCACAGAGAGATTTAGATATTAAATAATAAATCTGTGTGGGTTTAATGTTTTTGTTACTTTCTGTTTACTTTTGCTTTATTGTAATAATAATAATAATAATACATTTTATTTGTGGGCGCCTTTCATAGCACTCAAGGACACCTTACAGATTAAAAGTTAACATAAATTTCAAGGAGGCAATACAATAAAAAACAAAACAAGACACAATGTAAAAAATAAGAAAAAATAAAATAGAGAAAAAAGAAGCAGTGACATGAAGAAACATGAAGCCGTTTGAAGGTGAAGTTATGTGGGCTAGGCTTTTCGAAATAAGTGGGTTTTGAGCAAAGTTTTAAAAGAGGATAGGGATTCAGTCATACGGATGAATAAAGGGAGAGAGTTCCAAAGGTGAGGTGCAGAATAGCTAAAGGCTCTGAAAACCATAGTGGACATGCGGGCAAAAGGAATGGAAAGTAGTGAGGCAGAAGAGGATCGGAGAGTTCGGGAAGGGTTGTAAGGCTGAAGTAGTTCAGAGAGATAAGGAGGAGCAAGATTATGAAGAGCTTTGAAAGTAAGGAGAAGAATTTTATAATCTATATGATATTTGACAGGGAGCCAGTGCAGTTGTTTTAGAAGTGGAGTAATGTGTTCAGAGACAGGGGTTCTGGTGATAATACGGGCAGCAGAGTTTTGGACCAGTTGGAGTTTATGAATGGACTTATGAGATAGACCAGATAGAAGGGAGTTACAATAGTCAATACAGGAAGTGACAAGAGCATGGATGAGAATAACAGTGTTATGGTGTGTAAGTGAAGGACGGAGGCGGTTGATAGTGCGTAAATGGAAATAATCAGACCGGGTAAGATTATTAATGTGTTTTTCAAAAGAAAGTGTACTATCAAGGATGACACCAAGGGCCCTATTTTAACGATCTGAAACGCAAGTATCAAGTGCAAAACGCAAGTAACTTTGTGGGTGGGTCTTGGGCGCTGTTGCTATTATACCGGCGGGATAAATGACTCTTGTGCCCGACGCAAATCTAAAATGGGTTGGTTTGAAGTAGCTTCATTATTCATAGGTGTGGTCTGGGCGTAACGTGAAATAAACCAATCAGAGCGACATCTCACATTCCCTTTAAGAGCAGACGCGCTTTTTCCATGGCGGATTGATATTGTAACGGTGGATTTGCCAGGCGCTCGCCAGGAGCGGTTCACAGCCGAGGAGAGCAACGCTCTCGTCACGGCCGTAAAAGAGAGAGAAGTTACATTGGGGATGGAGAAACACACCCAAATTAACTTTGGTTAAACAGGCGTATGATAATTTGGGTAAATGTGTAAGCTAGATTTATGCTTTTATAATACATTGTCTATCTATCTATCTATCTATCTATCTATCTATTGTAATAATGTATGATTTGCAAAAATGGAAACTGCTGCTTCTGTGTAGAAGAGAGAATCAAAGTGTATGCGCGTTGTGCACACGCTACATTGATTATGGCCAAGCATGTGCCCTTAAAATAGCATATGAATAACATGCGCAACACGCCACTGACTTTAAACTAGGTTTTTCCTGGTCAGTGGCAGAATTGTTTTCTAAACCTGCAAAATAGCATCAGGGAACGTTTGCGCCGGAACAAACATCCTCTTTGCGCTGAACCGCCCCCGGGAGCGCAAATGCATTTGCTAGTTTACCGACGTGCGTCTGTGGAGGGAAAAGTCCGCTGTGCGCGGGTGCAAAATAGGAATGATACATGCGTCGGTGTACAAAGTCAATTGCGCTGGGTGCAAGATAGGGCCCCAAGACTCTTGACGTAGGGGGAGAAGGGGACAGTGGAATTGTCAATGAGTAAAGCAAAGTTTGGACATTTTGCTAAGGTAGATTTGGAACCAACAAGGAGAATTTCAGTTTTATCACTGTTTAGTTTAAGGAAATTTTGAGTAACCCAAGTTTTAACTACATCTAAGCAGTCAGTTAGAGAAGATGGAGGGAGCAAAGACGTAGGTTTGGTGGACAAATAAAGCTGGGTATCATCAGCGTAGCAGTGAAATTGAATATTATTAAAGAACCAAGGGGAAGTAAATAAATTATAAAAAGAAGGGGACCCAGGACTGATCCCTAGGGGACACCACTGGTGACTGGAGAGGGTTGTGATCGAACATTTTTAAGTTGTACAAACTGAGTGCGGCCAGACAGGTATGATGTAAGCCAGTTCAGTGATGTGTTAGTAATGCCAATGGAGGCTAGACGGTCCAGAAGGATATTGTGCGAGATAGTATCAAAGGCCGAAGTCAAATCAAGAAGGATGAGTATGGTAAGAAGACCTGAGTCAGCAGCCATTAGTAGGTTATTGGTGACCTTGATTAAGGCTGTTTCTGTACTGTGGAAAGGCCGAAAACCAGATTGAAACTGTTCATAGAGGTTATTGTTGCTGAGATGATTATGGATCTGCATAGCAACAGTTTTTTCTAAAATTTTTGAGATAAATGGCAAGTTGGAGATTGGTCTGAAATTATTTAGGTCATTGGGATTTGCACCAGGTTTCTTCAGTACAGGGGTAATAGCAGCAGTTTTTAGAGCGGAGGGAACATAAGCAGAGATAAGAGAGGAGTGGATGATGTTAGTTATAAAAGAGGAGAGGGAGGGTAGGCAAATTTTAACTAGGTGGGTAGGGAGAGGGTCAAGCTGGCATGTAGAAGACTTAGATTTCCGGACAAGGTCAGATATTTCAGTGACAGTTGGGAGTAGGAAACTAGATAATAAAGTAGAGGGAGGGGCAGAAGTAGATGGATACAGTGCACTGTTATGTGAGATAGGTAACTGTTGGTGGATATTGACGATTTTGGTTTTGAAAAATGACAAACTTATCACATTGAGAGGTTGAATACAGATGGGGTGGAAGATTATTCGGGGGACGTGAAACTGTATTAATTGTTTAATACAATTTTGTGTATTATTGTAAATCACTATATTATCACATATAAATCACATATTGTGTGTTAATGTAAATCACTATGATCCCCCAAGAAATAGGAAAAATAATCCCTTAAAACAATATGATACTGGTCTCTGTTAAGATTAATTAATGTTACCTCATCTTACCTCAGTTTCTCCAGTTTACAGTGAGGATCCTTCAGTCCATCAGAGAGCAGCGTCAGACCTTCATCTCCTATTAGATAATTCCCAGACAGATCCAGTTCTCTGAGGTGTGAGTTTGATCCCAGAGCTGAAGTCAGAGCAGCACAACCTTTAGCTGTGATATCACAATAACTCAACCTGCAGAAAAATATGACACACTCTCCATTCAACAGGAACTACACAACCACTGTGATTTTAAATCCTTAATCTGTGTGAGTTTATTGATTTTATTACTCTTTGCTTACTTTTTGCTTTATTATGCGTTAATGTAAATCAATATGATTTAAATAAATTACGGAGAATAATCCCTTAAAATAATGATACTTGTCTTTTATGATTAATGTATGATCTTACTTCAGTTTCTCCAGTTTACAGTGAGGATTACAGTGAGGATCCTTCAGTTGATCAGAGAGCAGCTTCACACCTTCATCTCCTATTTCATTCCCAGTCAGATCCAGTTCTCTGAGGTGTGAGTTTGATCTCAGAGCTGAAGTCAGAGCAGCACAACCTTCAGCTGTGATAATACAATCACTCAACCTGCAGAAAACAATGACACACTCTTCACTATCAGTTCAGCAGGAACTAGTTTTTTTTACTTACTAATAAAAAAAAATACTTTTATACTTTTTATTACTGTTTTTATTACTTTTTGTTTACTTTTGCTTTATTGTGTGATGAAGTTAATTACGATCTGAAAAAATACACAGATAATAATTACTTTTGTAGGTCCTTTGTATACTAATCCAAAAAAAACAAAACAAAAAAACAAGCAAAATTATTTAATTACCATAGTCAACATAGAACAGATAAGCACTGCACTACAATACACACACACACACACACACACACACACACACACACACACACACACACACACACACATCTGATGATGGTCCTCAGACTTACTCTACTGATCTGGAGGCTTCAACTACAGGCAAGAGCTTCTGAAGTATTTCATCCGGTGACATGTGGTTTTGGCCTTCTTTGATGCTTATGTATTTCTTCAACGTAAACTCATCCAAATGCTCTGAGGTTAATAAAACAAAGACAACGGCTGACCACTGTGACGAAGACAATCTGGCGCTTGAAAGACCTCCAGATCTGACATACTTCTGGACCTCATTTTCGAGAGAATGATAGCCCAGTTCATTTAAAGAGTGAAACAGATTGATGTATTTCTCTGGAGAGGGATTCATTCTTATTTTCATTTTAATGTATTCAACAGTTTTCCCTTTGCTGTAAGAGATTTTTCTAACTTGTGTCAGAAGGCCTTTCAGGAGCGTCTGATTGGACTCCCGTGAGAGACCCAGAAGGAACCGCAGGAAAAGATCCAGATGTCCATTTCTACTCTGCAGAGCCTCATCCACGGCTCTCTGATGCAGGTCAGATATCGAGTGACATGTGAACTCATGTGCCTGTTCTGACCCGAGGGTTTCATTGAGCACATCCCTCTTGTACAGCAGGAATGAAAGCAGCACATATAGAGCTGCTAGATGCTCCTGAATGCTCAGATGAACAAAGTAGAAGACTTTCCCCCGATACAAGCCCAACTCCTCTCTGAAGATCTGAGTGCACAATCGTGAGTAAACTGATGCTTCTGCCTCATCAATGCCACACTCTTTCAGGTCTTCCTCATAGAAGATCAGGTTGCCTTTCACAAGCTGCTGATAAGCCAGTTTCCCCAGTTTGAGAATCATGTTGTCATCTTTCACTCTCTTCTCATAGTCCTTCTCATGTTTGATGTTGGTCTGAATGATCAGGAAGTGTGTATAAATTTGAGTGAGAGTCTTGGGGATTTTTCCTTTCCATGATTTTCTCAACATCTTCTCTAGAACAGTGGCTGAGATCCAGCAGAACACTGGGATGTGGCACATAATAAAGAGACTCCTTGAGGACTTCAGGTGTGTGATGATTTTATCGGCCAGACTCTGATCACTGATTCTCTTCCTGAAGTATTCCTCCTTCTGTGTGTCACTGAAGCCTCGTACCTCTGTCACTCGATGGACACACTCAGAGGGGACGAGATCCGCTGCTGCTGGTCTGGAGGTGATCCAGATGAGAGCAGAGGGAAGCAGATTCCCCACAATGAGGTTCATCAGCAGCTCGTCCACTGAGGCTAATTCAGTCACATCACACAACCTCACATCGCTCTGAAAATCCAGAGTCAGGCGACACTCATCCAGACCATCAAAGATAAATGAAACTTTATACTCATCACTAGATATTTCCATTTCTTTTGTTTCAGGGAAAAAGACACGAAGAAGATCTGAAAGATTGAGTGTTTTGTCCTTCATCAAGTTGAGCTCTCTGAAAGCAATTGGAAATATGATCTGGACGTCCTGATTCTCTTTCCCTTCAGCCCAGTCCAGGATGAAATTCTGCACAGAGACTGTTTTTCCAATGCCAGCGACTCCCTTTGTCAGCACAGTTCTGATGGGTTTGTCTTGTCCAGGTAAAGGTCTAAAGATGTCATTGCATTTGATCGGTGTGTCCTCTGTTGCTGCTCTCCTGGACTGTGTCTCAATCTGTCTCACCTCATGCTCATTATTGATCGCTCCACAATCACTCTCTGTGATGTAGAGCTCTGTGTAGATCTCATTCAGGAGTGTTGGGTTTCCCTGCTTTGCTGTTCCCTCATACAGACACGGAAACTTCTTCCTCAAATTTGATCTTAATGTCTTGAGGGCTTCAGCATTTTGAGGGTCACTGCTGTAAGATTAAAATAAAAATTGTTAGATAACTAATATGCATACTGTATTTCATGTAGTATATTTAATACCAGCAAAGTCTCAGGTGTTACCACAGAACCCAACTGCAGAGCAGACATGAATGTTGGGATCCTGACACTACCTCCTACAACATCAACAGATCAAATGGAGAATAATGGTATCCAACTCAAACTAGATCCAAAATAAAGTCCAAGTGGGAGCCAGTGGAACTAAACAGAGAGGTTCAGGCAGACCCAGCCAAGGTTCCCCCAAAGTGTCTCCTGGAGCTGCCACAAAGGTCTCCTCCACCCACCCTTCCTCCATTAAAGATGCCTGAAGCAAGAAAAAAAGGTAATTAAGTGGAAGTCCCCAAAACCTAGACCCTGGACTGCTTCAAGGAGGGGTCATGCATACACTCCAAACAGTGACCAGGAATGTGTTCTGGGAGGCTAGATGTGCAGGAATAGGGTTGGGTACCTGTATGGGTACCTGTATGAACGGTATCAGACAGAGGGGGGTAGAGTATACAAAAACTGTACTCAAGTGCTTATAGAAATATTTACTCAAAGTAAAAGTAATAACCTTAATAGTTACTTGAGTAAGAGTAAAAAATTATCCAATGAAAAACTACTCAAGTAGCTAGTTACTAGTTACTTTGGATTTATACTTTGGATATATATATATATATATATAACAACAGTAATGTTATTATTTAGATATATATTTAATTTAAATTATTATTATTATCATAATTAGATTTCTTTGCAACAAGCACAGAAGAGGCATATAATTATTTCTGCCATTTTATTTGTAGCCTGTATATCACTGCATTTCCTTTGCCTTTACTTTGTATAACAATGTGTAGCCTACAGCTCTTCTGTCTATTCTCCAAAATGTAATCAAATGTATATTTCTGGAGGTGTGTTTAAACTGGTTAACTGTGGCGTTTTCAAGACGAACAGGTCGCCGACACTGCACAAATCCACAAATTAACACGGGTTGGCGGTTGTTCATTTTATACTCTGTGAACAATGGTAGTTTATTTAATGTATAAATTAGGGTAAATGTAAAAAAAAAAAAAAAGTTAATGTCAATCTTTGTACAGTAGTAGTGGTATTGTGTACTTTGCGTAACAATCTGTTTGGTTGTAAAATGTATTACTTGTATGAAATTAAATTGAATGTAGCTGTGGAATCGTTCACAGACAGTGTACGCAGATGTTCAACTAATAAAGATCTTCATCACTGCTAAACAATATGATGCATTTGCAGATTTGCTTTCATTTTTTTTTGTAATTTAGGTGTTTTTTTTGTATTTTTGAGAGCGCATACACAATCTTTTGCAATAAAAGAAAAAAACAATTGCCCCTACAACCTCCCCCCTTCCCTCACCCATCCAACTGCACTATGGGACTTTGATAGATACATATATAAAATGAGATAAAAAATAAATAAAAAATACTCAGAAAAACAAATAAAATAAGAGTAATATTAACAAATGAAATAGTAGCTGCAGATTAAGTATCCAAAATGTCCTTGACTGTGGATATCCAATTCTTCCACAAAGACAAGAAGTACCTTCTCACTAAGAGGAAATTGAGAATTGTCATTCAACAATAAAATAAAAGGATCTTTGGGTAAACGATTCCTTGAAGCCTTGTACAAAACATCAAGCACCATATTCCAGAATTTTTGCACATCCGGACAGTCCCACAGCATAACAAAGTGTCCACACATCCAGGTCCACAAAAATTACAACACGGGTGGGGTGATAGACCTATAGCATGTCGGGTGGTTAGATATGCCCTGTGAATACTTCAAAATTAATGCATTGGTGATTAGGGTTTGTAGACGCATGGAATGTATTTTCCCACACTGTATCCCATTAGATTATTCTATTAAAAGTTTTCAGATCCAATATCCAAGCTCTAGCTTTAGAGAAATTATCTGTATTAAGATACAAATATGAAACAATTCCTGTGCTTGGTGCATTACAAATCCAATTCACCACCAGGTGAGTATGAAGATTTGTACCCCAGGGTACCTTATGGGCCTTTAGCTCATCACAAAATATAAAAATAAAGTGTTATGTGAAATATTAAATCTTTCAATTAAGTCTCGAAAATCCAGGATTGATTCTTCTCCTTTTATGTCATTTAATGTTAGAATACCTTTTTATAGACCAGAATAGCTGCACAAAAGGTTGTCCGCCAGAAAGTAAGTTCAAGTTCACCATGAGCTCAACCAAAACAAATGTAAAAGTGTTATGGAGCACCGGTGCCAGGATTCCAACACTGGAAAAAACAGACTAGACAGAAGTGACCAGATCCTGACCAAATATGCTCCAACTACAACACCCACGAAAGACAAAAAGAACCAAAACCTAGAAAAATAAACCTGGAAAACAGGAAGAATAAACATGCAGCACATGATCCTGACAATACAAATAAAAACAAGACATGAGTGTCAGGACCCTGAAACAACAAGTCTGTCTGGATAAAAGTCTGTCAAGTGCATAAACCAAAATGAAGACATTTAATCAATAAACAAATTAGTACAGTGTTTACCTAAACCCTTGATCAGTCTGTCCACTAAAGTTATGTTGAGAATCCATTGACCCATCACTCTTCATGGACACACAGCTGGGTTCTGGAGGGTCTGGTCTGTGCATTGAGATGAACAACACTCTCTGAACACGCCTATACACTTTTGTAATGATTGATTGTTTTAGGTAACTAAAATATTTTGTTAATATGTACTGTCCTGTTAGAGACCTAACAGAACTATTAACTGTTGTAGTCCACATATCGGAGCTGTTAATTATAATCTTTATTCTAAAATGCATTGCACACAGACATTGAAGACACTTTACAGTATTAAATTTGAACAATACTTTTAGTGCAGTGTTTACCTAAACTCATGATCAGTGTGTCCACTAAGCATAGGTGGAGGATTCATTCATTCACTCTTCATGGACACACAGCTGGGTTCTGATGACTTTGGTCTTTGCATCTGGACTGAACTGAAACCAAACATGAAGGGAAATTAGAATGAGACAGTGATAATGATTGATTGTTGATTAACTGAATATTTATGCTAAATGAAATATTTACCAACAGCCAGGATGGTGCCATTTGTGCCTGAAAACCACACTTTACCAACTTTTAATTATTAAGATAAAAGCGCAAATGTTAAATATAAGGATAAGATTGTGGTAATATAACCCAGCTTCTATGTGCCTCTGCAAAAATCACACATTAATAATTATAATGCTAGTTACATAGATATCTGGTTCTGTGAACTAAAGAGTTTCTCAAATCCAGCCCTGGAGGGCCACTGTCCTGCAGAGTTTAGCTCAAACCCTGATTAAACTCACCTACCTGTAATCTTCTAGTTACTCTGAAGACTTTGATTAGCTTCTTCAAGTGTGTTTGATTAGGGCTGGAGCTAAACTCTGCCGGGCAGTGGCTCTCCAGTACCGGATTTGAGGAACACTACACTAGTGGATACTCGCAGCATCAGCTAGATACAGTAGGTTGAGATAATATACCAACAAAGTCACATAAGCTGAGCCTCAAGTGTCAGGAGGAATGAAACGAAAGATTTTCAAACATGTTTTGTGCCAACCCTTTTGCATGGCAGGTTTTGAGGTTGAGTGTCAGAGCAAACGTTGGCCTTTTCTAGTAAATATCATTGAACTGCAACACATTATTTATAAAGGGTATTCCTGTACTTTGTGCCATACTAACTGTAAAACTGTTTATGTCATTAAAATATTATGCTGGTAAATCTGTAGAAGAAAAGCAACCATATAAACTACTAAATATGACGTCAGAAGCCAAATATCCGAACACAAAAATCAAACTAGTGTTATCCCAGCATAACACTGATAAACCTGTCTGTCTGTATCTTTTTCTAATTCAATGTCTAGGCGTTCTAAATGCAAATTCAAACAAAATATTTCTACTTTAGTCTACTTTAAAACATAAAAAATGATGTAGGCTATAGTTTGCTAAACACAGTGGTCCTGTGGAAAGGTGGAAAAACATTGTGTCTGTAAGACTCACCTGTGTGGAAACTTATCTGTGGACAGCTCTTCATAATGCTGACCTCCGTGATGTTCCATCAATCCAAAATCTAAATGAAGGAAACTCAACACATTGATAATAGTGTCAAGATGTTTCTGTTCTCAAAAAATGCCAACATATGCCGATAGATTGTACTTTGTACTTTGATCTTTGATAACCACCTCAGGTGAACAGAAAAGGGGCGGGTGCAATCTTTTCCCCCGACCACAGCCTTTTAGAGAGTGTTTTTACCTTTTTATTATGATAGGACAGTGAGTAAACAGGAAGTGGGAGAGAGAAAGGGGGACGGGATCAGGAAAGATTCACAAGCTGAAACTCGACCTCAGGTCACCTGAGCTGTCCACAAGTTTACAAGGTTATTTTAAACTTGACTGCAATGTTTTATTCTCCTTTATTCAATGCATATTGCCTGTACATAAATACACCTGTATGTTATGTCATCGCAGATTAAAATCAAAAAATCTAAATATTTATTGTATTTATGAAGAAAAGGCTCGGCACCCAAGGCTCTATCACCTGTTGCCTCAATGGTGTACAGTGTCTTTGTATAATTGCAGAGGTGGATTGTCAGCAACAGCCATTTTAGGACTGTATGTGATTTGGTCTTAGTGACTCAGGAGTGCTCTTTACTACCCCTAACATTTTTCACAGATGTGTGAGCTGCTTTTAGCACTAAAATGCTTTGTGAAATATTCTTAACACAAACGTTTAGGAGTACTAAAATTAGTACTGACATTATTTTTAAGAGTTTCTCCTAAATTGGCAAGTTAGGAGCTACTTTTAGCCTTACGATGTTTTGTGAATATCGCCCCTGATGATTTTTTAAAGATTAAGTGACAGTTTCCGTATCAGAATCTGACAGAGACCGGAGATCTGCCAGAGCCACTGGTAGCTCTGTATGATGCCAATCTAATATGCCTCTGCCAAAATGAACTACAAGAGAGAAGTGAAGAGACCTTTGAAAAACTGGGGAAGGAGTTAACTAATGAGCAGTGTGTAAACCTTGAGCTAACGACTAAAAGTCAGGCCAGCTCTCAGGCCTGGCACACACACAAAACTGGAAGGATAACAAGCACAACCCTACATTGTGTATGCACTGTAGTAACTGAGAGCGCTAAAGCAACGAACAAGAGTTGGCGCCATGTCCCATCAGTACTTTGGGGAAGAGATATGGAGGACACAGTCAGAAGACAATACACAGAAATAATGAAAGCACAACATCACAACTTTGACGTGGAGCTCTGCGGTCTTGTTTTTGCAGCCAGACAAACATCTTGGGGAATCGCCGGATGGAATAGCAAACTGTACCTGTTGTGGGAAAGCAACTGGAGAGATTAAGTGCCCATGCAAATACTGTGGGGCTTTCTTTACATTAGTGCCGTTTGATTGAATTCACTTACTTACGAATTCACTTTAACTGGAGTTTAGTGGCTTAAAATGATCTGATTTCAAACAGAGAAGCGAAATCTGATTAAGGTGTTAGAAATATCCACCTTCCAGGGTTAAACGTGTTTGCGTCATTATAGATGCTCAGTGTGATAACCTCTTGACTTCTATCTAACTGCGTGACACAATTTTTTAGCTTAATTTATTTGTGTTAAATTATTCAAACGTGTTAAAGGTTGTATCAGCGAGTTTAGGCCCAAACATAAATGATCACATTCATCTAATCTTTCGTTCTTTTTTACGTACAAAATTTTTACATTTGACAATATATTACTGTAAAAATACACAAAATGTAAGGTAAGATCTATTACCGTCACAGGGTGGTTGCTGGCAAACAGGTGAAGAAGACAAAGGTATTCCATACACAAGTTTTAATAACAATGAACCAACTGATGGGTGAACTCAAAGCAATACACACACACACACACACACACACACACACACACACACACACACACACACACACACACACACACACCTAACATTGACGATACCGGACAATGAACAGAACACAGGAAGGAACTAAATACACATAGATGATGACTAAACGACAGCTGTGATGATTGTGATAGTGTCTATGGTGACAGATGAGTGGCGGCAAATAGGAACACGGAACCCTGAGACAGAAATGACATCAAACTAAAAGTCCTAGAACTAAATACAATTGAACATAATGGTGACAATGGGTAGTTGCTGTTTACAAATTAACAGGTTTTTACTGTCACAATTTTACAGGTAAATTTACAATATTTTTTTACAGTATTGAGGGGCATTGTAATTCCATATTTGTTTTGTTTTTATGTTTGTTTGTTTTTTAATAAAAAGGTCACATGTGCTGATTGGAAGCAACCAAAGCACAGTTCACGGAGCCCCACTGACACCAGGGGCCCGTTCTTCGTACGTCGCTAACTCACTTAGCTGGATTTGATTGTTGGCGATTTGGCATGATCTTGGATTGTTTGGTTCTTCAACGCTCATCCTGGACTTGCTGTCATAGCAACATGTGCGCAATCTTAAACCTGCTCGGGAGCAGGCTTATTTTATGTTAACAGGATTAGATCCCGGCTTCATAAGCGGAGCTGATACGGGAAGTCCAGCGCAGCGCGATAGTGCACTTTCTTTCTGAGATATATATGTTTTTCTCGTGATTCGTGAGATTGTCGTTTTTTGTTGCTTTTATGTTTAAAAAATAGTTTTAGTGTTTTTTTTTTTGTTTTTTTTGGCATTTCCAAGCCACTTAAGACCCAATGTTTTTTTTTTTTTTGGCTATCATAATTTTTTATGAAGATCATACAATCATGACCATGCCGATTACAGATATGTCACTCAGGCTTCACTAACGTGATTGGTACCATAGACTATAGGCTATAGAGTCCCATCAAGGTCTCAATGAAGGGGATTATGTGAACAGCAAGGGGGTTCACAATGTAAATGTGCAGTTACTATTGTGATTCTTAATATTGCAGATTAGTAATATTATATCAAGTAAAAAAAAAAGGCAGTTGACTAAAATCTTCCATATCACAAATGTGAAAGCAAAATGCCCAGGATCTGTGCATGACTTAAGAATTTTCAGAGATTCACATTTATGCACATTATTTGAAAAGTTCCACAATTAAATATCAAGATCACTGTATTACATACACTTATGCTGATTCTAACAGAACTGCATTTTTTCATAGGTGATTATGACATGTTCCTGCCTGCAGACAGGTGTTTTATGACCCCATTCCCTGACCCAAACCAGTTACAATGCAGCTCTAGCCAGGACAAGGGCACACAATGAAATGAACTCTGGCTAACTAAAGGGAAGATTTCAGTGTCTGATAAGTCTGAGGGTTGCACACCTGACAGGGCCTGTGACATTGTTGCATGTGCCATATTACACAAAACTGCCAAAAAAAAAAACACTTTTCATTAAATGTCTAATAAAAGACAAATATGCTTAGTTCCTTGAGTTATATTCCAATTGTTCTTTGTAAAGAAAAGCCAGTGGTCAAGTGATATTAGACATGCCTCATGCAACAAATAAAAAGGAAAAGTTGGCTATACACTGCCCACCTGTAGGCCTATGTCTCTGTAGGCCTTTCTGTAGATGTGGAATCTTGCAACTTATATTGCAGCCATAAAGCATACAAGTATAAATTAAGTAAAGTTATTTATGCACTTGCAGGTAGGTTAGTTCCTCCATATGACAGTCATCTGAGAGGGTTTATTCACTGTCCAGTGCAATGGAAACAAATGGACATTACAAAGTCTTATACTTTGTTTCCTTTGTAAAGTTAGAAAATGTCCACTTACTGCACATATTTCAGCTCCACTTTCTTGGGAACAGATACAAGTGTTGGTGTATTATGTAAAAGTGCACAAAAGAGGAAAACACAATGTCATTACAATGAACTACACTCGGGAAAAATGTGATCAATAACTCATGGCAAAATATTTTTACATTAACATAAGTTTATCAGTTTTCACTTTCACAAGTCAAAGCAATTCATCATTACTCAAGATTTGACAGTTGAAATGACTATACGGCCTTAATTTAATGCAGCAAAAATTATTTTACAGTGTAGGCTACTAAGATCTTTTATAAAAGAGATTATAATATAACTAAAAATTACCATATTTTTGTGCTTCACTTTTATTTGTTCCCATGTTCTAGTATGGTGACTGACATTACAGTGCACAAAGTAATTATGCAATTATTAAAATACAAAAATATTGGCTAATAAGTGATAAAAACATCTAACATGGCCACTTCTAACGGATTTACATTGTCTGCTACTTTTTGCCAGCCCTCTCTCCTGGCTTTTGCAGACTTTGAGGTGTTCCCTGACGTTTTGATTAAACATTAAAATTCCAAATAAACTTCGACTATTAGTTCTTGCTCTGCTGAAGAGAAAAACTGTGCGCGCTCTTTGGCCACGCCCACGCTGAGCAGCCAATAGCAGCGTTGCTGATCAATGTTTCTACTATCGATACATATCCCCTTTTAACCAGCGCATGAACGCGCAATTATCTCAGATAACTCAATCCAGCTATACTAATCATATCCGGCAAGTGTGTTCGAAGAACCGAGTTAGCCAGATCATGATTCGCACGATGATATCATCTTGGATGTGTCATTTGATCTCGGATGTAATAAGCAACGTACGAAGAACGGGCCCCAGGCCTAAATGGGATTTTATGGCAGATACACTATATGGTCAAACACATGTGGCCACTTCCTAAATTACAATATGGGACTATTCCAGGAATTTCTGCAAGGATTTCATTTATGCGGTTACTTTTTCACTCTCTGGTGCCTTTATAAACAATCGTTTCACTTAAATGGCATTGCAAAATGGAGAAGCCATGTGAGACAAACTAATACACCCGCACTGCTTCCATAGGAATGATGGGGGTAAGTAGCAGTCAGGCACTGCTAATCAAATACCTTTGCCTAACTGATTATCAGCAAGTGTGACCAACTCTATAAAAGCAGAAGTTTTGTCAGTTTGCTGGTCTTCAGGTGTGTGTTAACACAAGGCCAAGGAGGAAAGACATCAGCAATGATCTCAGAGAAGCCATTGTTACTGCCGTCAATCCGAGAAAGGATATACGGCCATTTCCAAACAATTTGAAGTCCATCATTCTACAGGGGAAAACATCTTCCCAGGAGTGGACATTCCAGAAAATTCACCCCAAGGTTTAATCACAAAACACCCAAGAACTACACCTCAGACTCTACAGATCTCAGTTAACATGTTAAATGACAATCAGCTTAATACAATTATCTCAGATAAACCTTAATTATCACAAGTAGAATTCCAAGCAAGTTCCATCTTGCACACATATAGCAGAATATTTCAAATATACAGCTTCAAAGAATGATACAACATTACAAACACAGCAGATATAGCCTAACAGAGAAGAAAGTAAAAAGAAATATAATTAGTAATGATAATAATAATTTTACAAAAAACAAGAAAATTCAGGTTCTTCATTCATACCCTCAGGAAATAAAGATTTACGTTCAAAGATCCAGAAAGCCTCCCTTTGCAATAATTTTCTATCTCTATCTCCACCTCTTCTATGAGGTAAAATCCTCTCGATGCCCAGGAACTTCATGTCAGACAGAGAGTGGTTGGCACACTTAAAACGACGGGAAATTGAAGATGCATCATCATGTCTCCTAATGGCACTTGTGTGTTCAATCATTCTTGTGCGTAATGCACGTGTAGTTTTGCCAACATATAGCTGTGAACATGGACAAATGATAATGTAAATAACATATGTACTCTTACAAGTAATCAATTGCCTAATCTTATAAGTTTTTAGTGTACGTGGATGTGTAAATGATTTACATTTAACATACTTGGTACATGAAAAACAATTGTGACAAGGAAAATTGCCCTGGGCATTGACGAGTAGTTGGAGAAGGGATGTAGGTGTCAGCATGAACAAGCCTATCCCTCAAATAAGAGCTCCTGGAAGAGACAAAAAGTGGTTGATCACTAAATACATTCAATAGCTGGGGATCACTTACAATAATGTGCCAATGATTCTTGATAATGGTTTTAATATCATTACTCAGTGGACTATATGTGGATTTAAAAATGCATTGTAATTGTATTTTTACTAGTAACAACTGAATAAGAGAGCTCTCTAATTGGAATTGTTACTAATAATAATTGAATTAGAGCTCTGTAAATGTAATTCTTACTAGTAATAATTGAATAAGAGAGCTCTCTAATTGTAATTGCTACTAGTTAGAATTGAATTGTAGAGCTGTCAAATGTAATTCTTACTAGTAAAAATGCAATTACGACGAGTAACGCTGGGTACAATTTAAGCTAAAACGGCTTACCATACCCCTTCTATCTGGATATTTGTCTAACTCGACGTCTTGGCGTCCTAAATGCAAATTCAAACTAAATATGTTTAATTTAAAACATAAAAAATGATGTAGGCTATAGTTTGCTAAACACAGTGGTCCTATGGAAAGGTGGAAAAACATTGTGTCTGTAAAGCCGAGTTCAGACTGCACGATTTTCAAAGTAGTCGTGTCACTGTTCTTTTCACACTGCGTGACTATCCAGGGTAACATTCAGTTGCTGGTGGTGTGTTCACACTGCACGATGCATCGGCGACAGGAGGTTTCACACTGCATGACTTTCAGGAGGAAGAATCGCCGACAACTTTTGTCTGGTCCGCAAACTACGTTTCGCAAACAAACACACGAGAGAAGTGATAAGGAAATAGCACAAAACCCTGCGTGCGTAGACCGCAGTTCTCGCGTGAGAATGAAATTGTTATTAAAAATGATAGTCTGCAAGAAGCTTGCGATCCAAATTGTCTGTGCACTGATTTGCAGCGAAAAGGAGAAAAAGAAAAACATATTATGCATGAGGAAATGGCTGGGAAGACAAGGGGAGCAAGCTGTGTGTTCTGCAAAGAGAGTTGGGGGTAAATAAATAATTTTGTAATGTGCTGCTGTTGCTGCTGGTCAAGCAAATGTTTGTGCTTTGTTTCTGTTTGATATAATTGTAAATATATCTATTAAAATACTGAAATTGTGGCCTATAACTCCTCCCCGAACTCCCCGCTGCTCTGTATCTTGGTCTCTCATTGGCTGTCGGTCATCGCCGATGTAGTTTTCAGTCAGAACACTTTTCACACAGCAGGATTTTGAATCGCCGACAGGTCCAGATATTTAGCATGCCAAATATCTCACAGGTGTCGGCGACTCGTCGGCGATTCTCTCAGATCGCGTCTTTGCTCATTCACACTGCGTGATTAGGCTTGTTTGAGATGAGCAAAATCTGCGCAGAACCGATCACCGGTGATCAGCGCGAGATGAATACCGGTTAGAAATGTGTCCGAGTGCGGTCCGCCTTGCTCTGATGTCATGCTGACGTATGTCAAAAAACTCTCGCGAGCGCAAGGCGGAGGTGTCGGATTCTGCAGTCGAGCGCAGTTGCTCTCCACTGACTGCGCTAATCAAAAGCATGATGGGAAACGACTTGCTGACGACACAGCTTAATGATCATTGGCTTAAACAACCGTGATGTACAGTATTGTTCTCTTTTAAAAAATTTGATTTTAAAACTCTGATATCATGTTTTATATGTATAGCCTACGTTATGTGTGAATATTCCCAAACTATCTGACAGTGCGATCTCTATGGGTTATGCATTGTAATTATTTAAACAGAAAACACATATGTCTGTATTAAAGAAAACATTATTGATAAACATGTATTTGGAATGGAATTAAATAAGTACTTTGGGAGTCTTGTTCATTATATTTATTTTCATATAAAAGCAACAGAACTTAAATTACATCCAGTTTTTTTTTTTTGCAACACTGTGCACGAGCGTGAATCCCGCGATATCCATCTTTGATCTCACAGGTGTCAGATCCACTGCGAGAAGAGAGAACTGTCCGTCTTGCCCATGGTCTTGCCTGCTCTTTTTTCACTCCTCCCCTCACTGCAGCCGCCTACTCTCGACTACATTTCAGGCGAGGCAAGGCGCATCTCAAACAAGCCTATGGTCACTCGCGTGAACGAGCACCGATTTGCCTGTGATTTCGGGCATTTGTCGGCGATTTCTCAAAACCTGTCGGCGAGCCAAAATCGGGGCTAAAATCGTGCAGTCTGAATTCGGTTAGGAGTAACCGATTAGTAACTCACCTGTGTGGAAACGTATCTGTGGACAGGTCTTCGTAATGCTGATCTCTGTGATGTTCCATCAATCCAAAAACTAAAATGAAGGAAACTCAACACTTTGATAATAGTGTCAAGATGTTTCTGTTCTCATAAAATGCCAATAGATCGATGGCACTTAACCACCTCAGGTGAACAGAAAAGGGACGTAGACAAGAAGCGAAGTGAGAGAGAGAAATGGGCGGACTGCTGGCAAAAGCCATTTTAGTATTGCGGTTAACACAACTGTTGCAAATAAATATACATTTATGTAAAACATTTTTTAAAATGTGTTATGTGTGAGTGAGTGTTTCTCTGCTCTCAATTTTAAAACTTGCCGTCTCATCTTTGGACCCTGCATTAAGTTTCCTAACATATTTCTTACCTATGAACTTTAAACATGACAAAACTAATAATAATAATAATAAAAAAATAAAATAAAAAACTATATAATAATAATAATTATATATATATATATATATATATATATATATATATATATATATATATATATATATATATATATATATATAATAAGTAATAATAATAATAATAAACAAAATTTTATATAAAAGGTTCCTAACAGCACTTTAAAAAACAAGGTTCTTTATGGAATCTTATGAAAAAAGGTTCTATTTAGCACCAAAAGTGTTCTGCTGTTGTTAAAAGCTGAATCTCTAATCTGGCACTGTTAGACAGTAAACTCTTAAAAAACATTTTATTTCTGAGTAAAGTATGATTACCTGGATGTTTGATTTGATAAAACAAAACAGAGAAAATTGTCTTAAAACTATTTAGAAACATACCAAAACCTTTTTATTACATTTCTTCCAAAACTGAGAACTCATTGTAACAAAACAGTTATTGTTGTTTTTGTTATAGAGATTCTTTATGCAGATTTTTTGTTGTTTCAGTCAAAAGTAGGCTTCACTCTACAGCGGGAACACAGTCTGTTGAGTTCGCGGGACATTCTCAATCGCTGGTAAGAACTGAGACCTCCTCCAGATGCTGACGCACGACGCCGTCCAGCACTTTACTGAGGCCTTTGCATGCGGTGATGGCGGCCTCCATCAGCGCGTCCAGGTGGTCCTGGTGGAGCCGGGCGTCCATCTGCAGCAGGGCGATGTTCCCGCTGCGGGGCAGCAGCGCCAGGGCCAGAGCAGTGCCGCCTCCGCTCTCCTCCGCGTGACACAGGTCAGCCAGGGCCGTGTCCTCCACGAAGCCAGCGCTGCAGGCGCACACGTAATCCCGCATGGGGATGCCAGCGTCCACCAGCGCCAGAGTCGCAGCGTTCACACACGCGCTGTAGTTTCCTCCGTCCGCCTGCAGGATCTACACAATCACAACAGAGACTTTATTAGCTAATGGACCCTTTTTGGTTAATAAATGGTTTTCATTTGATGTGACTTATTTAGATTTATAATATAACAAGAAATGATAAGAATGTAAAAGTGCACTTGAAATGCAATTTAAGCTGCTTTGGATAAAAGCGTCTACCAAATGAATAAATGTAAATGTAAATAATGTTATATTTTGTTAACTTTGGCAGTAAATGCTGTGAGGGTGTTTCTAATACAGTGACGACAACTTTCTCCCGACATATGTCTCCCTATATATATTAGGGCTGTAACAATATATCGCAATGCAAAAATGCAACATGTATAGTTGATAGTGACAATATGTATTGTGTATAGTTTATAGTAAAAATTACTGTGTGAGAAAAAAATTCAACTTTTTAGAGTTTTGGTGTCAGTACTACATTAAACTATTATATATAATGTTGAATATAATGTATAATAATGCAATGGGGAAATATGTGTAAAAATTGGCCTCCATTATTTTAAATATATCTAGTCAGTGAACGAGTGCAAGCATTTTCGTCTAAAATAATTCAGTGTTTTCAGCTTCAGAATCATGAATATTGTTATTCTGGTGTCTCTATTGTCCTGTGCTTTGGGTTTCCAGCACCAAGTCCAAGACTATTCATTTACACACACAATGTAAGACCAAATTTAGCATTTTGATCAACAGTACATTTTTGTTAACCTTTTATCATATATCCTGGAGAATCACAATAATATCGTATAGTGAGTTCAGTATCGTGAGATGTATCGAATCGTGACACAAGGGTTTCGTTACACCCCTAATATAATGTGATCTACTACTGTAATAAACTCACATTTTTGACTAATTTGATAAGGCTCTTGCATTCATCTTTTGAACAAATGACTGCAAAGGAATGGATTTGCTTCTGTGCCCAGTGGAAACTCTGGGATAATCATGTGGCCAGTGCTGTTTAATGGGTCCTTGAGGGCAAAAAATCAGAATAAACGCTCTTCATTTCAGAAGATCGCACATTTCTGTCCCAGCACAGGTCAGTTAAGTGTGTGACACCAACATGAACACACCCACCTTGACGTAGATGTCGATCTGCGAGCGCGGGTAGAGCTCGGTCAGCACCGCGGCCTCGAAGGTCTGCTTGAGGTGCAGGCTCATCTCGCTGGACTTGCGGTCCCCGTGTGGACGCCTCTTCCTCTCCGCCGTGCTGAACGTGGCCATGCTGTACTG
This sequence comes from Rutilus rutilus, assembly GCF_951802725.1. NCBI lineage: Eukaryota > Metazoa > Chordata > Actinopteri > Cypriniformes > Leuciscidae > Rutilus > Rutilus rutilus. The sequence continues at coordinate 40,809,413 of NC_140214.1, read as the reverse complement.
GCAGTTGATGACCGCTCGATCGTGCAGGGACTTACTGCGAGAGCCGCGCGTCTGCGGAGCAAATACACCTCGCATCATAATACATTATTACACGCCTCTGTGGAATACTGCATTCTGATTGGTCAATCGCTTTATCCAGTGGTGTGTTATTCCCAGATAACAGCCGCTGAACTCAGAAACACAGGCTCATCCGGGTCACTGGAGTCAGTAGCGCTATACGCTCGCTAGGAACGGGGTTTCTTTGTGGAAGTTTTGCATTTGGTGTGCTAATAAAGTATTAATATTTTGTGTACAGTTATTTAATTATGCCATCCAGTATCGTGGACTTGCTCTCTCTCGTTTCATACAAACGCAGCGGCGGCCATTTTGCAACGATTGTTTTGTACACTGTTGGATTATGAGATACAAACAGGTATGATTTTAAAACAGTTTAATCTGAAATCAATATCTCTTACCTCCATAACTATTAATGTGGTGAAATGCTGTATAATAAGTGGAATGACTGTATACCGTATCTCTTAAAGGTTCGTCTAGTTTGATCTGAAACTGCTCTCTGCACTGAAGCTTTGCTTTTAAAGAGCTATTAAAATATTTCAACTCAGATCAAGATTTCATGTCTAATTATTTACTTATATGGCAAGTAGCCGTGTAATAAGCGGGATAATGTCCATCCAGCCGGCTGTTATCTCAGAGTAAACCCCTTCAGTGTGAAGCAAGACCTGATCCTGATCGCCCTGTCGGGGGTTATTCTGCGGTAACAACCGGCTACATTTACATTATCCCTTACTGAACAGCTATAATGTACATTCATGACACATAACGGTCTTACGTTCGCCTCAGATTTTTAACAGCAATGTCAAATGACTGAGATGGACAATCAAATCAAAGACGGCGGGTTTTTCTGACCTCACAAAGACCCAAAAATTGTAAGGTAAGATGCGAGATTAGAACGAGAACAGAAACATTTTGCAAAATGAATTCCTTTAAAAGATATGTCAATATGTGCTCTAAATGTCTAGGGAGAAACACGGTAACCATTTACAATAAAGTTCATTAGTTAACATTAGTTAAATACCTTAGTAAACATGAACTAATAATGAACAATACTTCATACTTATTAAAATCAAAGGTTGTATGTGTTAACATTAGTGAATGCACTGTGAACTAACATGAACAAACAATGAACAGCTGGATTTTTATTAACTAACATGAACAAAGATTAATAAATACTGTAACAAATGTATTGCTCGTTGTTAGTCCATGTTAGTTAATGCATTAACTAATGTTAACTAATGAACCTTATTGTAAAGTGTTACCAGAAACACAATGAGTTTTATTAGAGTTTGAAAACAGAGTTTGAAAACACAACGTCCAACAGATATCCATCACTTTATAATTCATTTTACAAATAAAGTAGCTTAAAAACCTCCTGAATATGGAAATCACTTTTACTGTATCTTCTGATCACACAGCACAAGTGTTCCTCAGTGTTTAGTCTGGTTTTCCAGTGCAAATGTCTAGAGATTCTTAAATCAAGATGAATTTACTTGAACTGCAATATTACACAAAATATGAAGTCTTGTTTTCTGTGAAATTGATCAAAATTAAGTGAGTTTATGATTAAAACAAGAACAAATATCTGCCAATGGGCTCAGAAAAATCTACATAATTCAAAGGCAAGTTTTTTAAGACTTTATTTTGCATTTTCGACTCAAGTAACGTAACTTGCTTTAAAGATGTTTTGATATTTGTATATTGACAAACAGGACAAAAATACTGAGGAAGATAGTATTATTTTTTTGCAGTGCATGCAACATTTAATACTATGACTTTATGAATTTAAAACTTTCTGCTCTGATTTAAGACTTTTTAAAGGCCTTCCCTGCTGAACAAAACAACTAAAACCAGTCTAAGCTGGTTGGCGGGTCTTGCCTGGTTTCAGCTGGTCTCCCAGGCTGGTTTTAGAGTTTTTTTTTTTTTTAAGCTGGCCATTCTGGTCAAGCTGGGAGACCACCTAAAACCAGCTTGACCAGCCAGAAAGACCAGCTTACACCAGGTAAGAGCCGCCATCCAGATTAGGCTGGTTTTAGCACTCTTGTTCGGCTTTCCAAGAGCAGAATCTTATCTGATGATATATCAATGACTGTCTCTTAAAGGCTGTGAATGAACACACTGATACAGTGTGTATCTCTCACACAGTCTCTCTCTCTCACCTCGTGTGGCCCGTACACCACGGCCAGGGCTTTGGTGTTGCCCTGCTCCAGGTAAGCGGACCCGTCGGCCTGAGCGAACACACTCATGCGGGCCTGCACTTTGCGCAGCTCGGGCGCTTTCCGTCCGTCCAGCCGGTATCCCTGATCCGACAGCAACTCAAGACCCGCCATCGTTCAGCAACAACACGCGTGGGTCTTCTTCTACTGCTGACTTCAGTCTCCGAGTGTGTATACCTCCGCCTGCTGGACAAATAATAACACTACAGTCTCCTAATCTAGTGTGTATGAGGCCAATAGAATCTGTTTGTAGCCTCCAAGACTTCAGGGGCATGTTTCAGAACGGAGGTTAAGTGAAAACTCTGAGTATGTTAACCCTGAAATGAGGGAAACTCTGAGTTTTCTGTTTCAGAATGGTAGGTATGTTAAACCTGAGAAAGCAGAGTAAGTCAAGCCCGTTTCTGAAAGAGAGGTAACTTATACTCAGAGTCAGTTACCATGGTAACTTACTCTGTGAACCTAACCTGGTCGGGTGCAGGTTTTCTTCGGTAAACCCAGAGTTTCTATCGGTCTCCTCCCCTTTTTTAAAGGGGAAGCGGTGTTTAAACACCTCATTCAATCTTTCAGTACATTTTTATTAATAAAATTAATATTTTATTAATAAATAAAATATTGCTATTTTTACTGCAGTTTTTTAATTTTTTTTTTTATAAGATGAAGTCTATATAACTCCTTAACTGGCAACTGAAAACACAGTAGTAGATTAGAGTTACATAATGCAGTTCTAAACAAATTCTACAGAATTAAACTGTGGCATTTACTGAATATCACTGAACTGTGTTGATCTGTGCAACAGAAGTTGATGGACCGTCCTCCTGCTGTTCTTCCACACTCTGAGGGCGCAGGGAGAGATAAGAATACCCGTTTATACTTAGATTTAAACTTAGATTCTATAGGCTACTCCACATAAAAATGTGAAAAAATCTGAATGTGTAGATTGTTTGATCTGTAGACACATAATATTAACATTACCTCTGTAGGCCTCTCTGTGGCAGCAGAAACTATTTATCCCCATCGTCCTGTGAAGATGAGCATTTGGTCGAGTGCACTTTATAACACTATTTGTCATAATTTCTGGTACTTACAACTGCCTGGGGTTCTGTTGGGACAGGAGGCTCCAAAAGACAGATATTACCATCAGAATCTGTTGGGACCAACAAAAAACCCAACCTCAAAGTAAAATAAATGGAAATATCAAAAATAGCCTATCTAAAAAATAACACATATCAAGCCTTACCTGATTGAATTATGTTTTTATATTTAATTTTCAGCTGCTGCCATGTTCTTTTAATGCCTGCAGGATTGCTCCACATGAAAATTAAAATTAGGTTGAATAACATAGGGGAGCGCGGGGCACAACGTAACACGGGGCTAGTTGTAACACGCTTGTTTTAAATACTTCCGCACATGCTTGGATGACGAAACTTTGTGTATTTACTAGTTGCCATATCAACACTATATAGGAAAAAAAAATCTGTCAAAATTTGTTTGTTTTTTTGGAAGATATCCATAGACATTTATTAAAACCATAGCAATAGTAAATTTCTTACTTAAGTTAATTTTTCATCTCTATTTTTTGTGTTTATTTAAAATTAGACAAATCTGATATTATTTTAATCTCCAAGATGTTATTTAACAGTTGAGATAGTTTATTTAATGCTTCGCTAACTAGCAGAAAACACTAGCAGGGTTTAAACCCCAGTTGTGCAGGCTGGGCATGTTGTAACACTGCGTTACAATGTGCCCCTATTAGAAACATGCTATTATATTCTATACTTTTATTAATTTTATTGAGAAAACGTGAGAAAAAGGTGAATAAAGACTGAGAGTCAATGTTCAGAAATGACTAATTATTTATTTGTTTTGAACTATGTTGTATAGCTGTGTTTTCATGTGTTCGTAGTCAAAACTCAAAAATGAGTTTATATTTAATTATTAAAAATTGCCATTATTTTATATGAAAAGGTTTTTTAATTGTATTTTATTTAGAAAATATTTTAGTTTGTTTTGTATATTTTTTTTTATTAGATCAGATAACATTTTAAGCTGTCATATGTTATGTTACAATGTGCCCCTCACATGTTACAATGTACCCCACCTATGGGGCATGTTGTCACATTTCACTTCCATTCTTTCGGGGTATATCAAGAAAAAAGTATAAACTGTATTAATAAAACAAAAACAAATAATTGTACTAGACATGTGGGAAATTAATGTGGGAAAAAATAAACACTCTGAACCATAAGTAGATTTACACAAACTGAGAAAGTCAAAAAGCGTTACTTTGTGCCCCGCTCTCCCCTACTGTTCTTCCAGTTTCACCTCTGATATTATAACAGTTGGGGAAGTTACTCTAAAATAGCTATTAATGTTATTTTCAACAATGTAATTAATGTAATAATTGCTATCTTTAGAAAGTATTGGTCTACTTATTATTTAATCATCTACTCAAATGTTAATATTATGTGTCTACACATCAAACAATCTACACATTCACATTCAGATTTTTTCAAATTTTTATGTGGATAATCTAAGTTTAAATCTAAGTATAAACGGGTATTCTTATCTCTCCCTCCGCCCCATAGTGTGGAAGAACAGCTGGAGGACGGTCCATCAACTTCTGTTGCACAGATGAACACAGTTCAGTGATTTCCAGTAAATGCCACAGTTTAATTCTGTAGAATTTGTTTAGAACTGCATTATGTAACTCTAATCTACTACTGTGTTTTCAGTTGCCAGTTAAGGAGTTTTAAAGACTTCATCTTATAAAAAAAAAAAAAATAGAAAAAAACTGCAGTAAAAATAGCAATATTTTATTTATTAATAAAAGATACATTTTATTAATAAAAATGTACTGAAAGAATGAATGAGGTGTTTAAACACTACTTCCCCTTTAAAAAAGGGGAGGAGACCGATAGAAACTCTGGGTTTACTGAAGAAAACCTGCTCCCGACCAGGTTAGGTTCACAGAGTAAGTTACCATGGTAACTGACTCTGAGTATAAGTTACCTCTCTTTCTGAAACAGGCTTGACTTACTCTGCTTTCTCAGGTTTAACAAACCACCCATTCTGAAACAGAAAACTCAGAGTTTCCCTCATTTCAGGGTTAACATACTCAGAGTTTTCACTTAACCTCCTTTCTGAAACAGGCCCCAGGTGTGTTGACATCGGCTGCGGCTGGATGTAACCGATCGGCGAGAGTAGCCGCGTGCAGGCGGGGAGGAGCTGCAAACGGAGACGTGAAATAAATGCAATATTTGCCAAATACTACACAGATGTTTCAGAGACATTTTCATTCAGTACTTTAAGTACTGCTTCATACAGCGTCTGTTTGAACAAGAATAAAGTTCAACATAAGCTATAGCTACTATCAATGAAGTGGAGTCTACGTTTTTTAATCAGTTTTAGTTTTATAAACAAGACACAATATAACATCGCAACGACATGAAAAGAGTGTTTACTGTTATTAAAAACTGATTTGTATTAAAAACACACGTGATCGTTGTCATGCGGTGAATCCGGCCAATCGTGGAACAGCTGTGTCGTCATCAGAGCTCGTGCAGCCGCTCTTGAGAAGCTGCGCTGCTTTTTTTTTTTTCTGACATGTGAATGGGTCAATGACGTGACGGGTCTTTTTTTGTCCAAAGGCCTTAATAATAATAAAAAAAAATATATATATATAAAACATCCAAAGTATGTAAGGTAGTACAACTTGATCTCTTTTACTGAATCCAAAGGTTTTAATTATATTTTACTACATATAAAGGTATTTTAAAGATTTTGAAGTGTCAAAAGGTCATTCGGTTTAACCATCCGAAGGCCAATACAGCAATTTCATTTGTGATTAAAATATCTTAAAATGTAATAAATTTATATATTTTTTATTCTGGCATGATATTATAACATTATATATCAACATAGTGCAAAATGGTATTAAAATTATGTGTAGAAGTCGTTGCTTTGTTATGAGAAAGAATGTCCAGAAAAATTATTTTCATTGATGTCATTCAGAGTAACCAATATAAAGGGCTCAATTTTGGATCAAGTCATGTTGTCAATATTATGTGACAGGATGTGACATCATTCAGACACCTGCAAAGCACCGCATGGTTGTGAAGCAAAGTAATTAACTCTCTCTTAACTATTAGAAAAATTCATGTTTTCACTTGCTCATACACGTCCCCAAATATCAGGTCATTCGGTACAACCGCTATAAAACATGGATAATGTTGTAATATTTAAAAAACTTTTACTAAATACAAAATGTTTGATTGTCCTTTTGTTAGCTAGCTAGCTAACTAACAAGCTAGGTAGCTAGATATCGTACTCGGTTACTAACGTAACCTCTGTTCTCTCTAGAGAGGGAACGAGTATTGCGTAAGCTAGCTTACGCTGCGGGAAAGTCTCCTTTCTCGAGATACTGAAGCCAAAAATTATCCTTAATTTTTTAAATCTTGTCAACGCAGTGCGGCAGCCTGCAGACCTAGGGCAGGCGAATCGCGTGCCCATTGGCTGCTCTGCGGCAACTGCAGCAGCCTATGGCTGAGCCTTGCGCGTGACGTCACGTCCAATGAGCGCGCTTGGCGCGCTTAATGCGTCACAGCCCGTCATTAGGGGTGTGGCTTAGCGTATATAGGCAAGGAACAGAGGCTGCTTCGCTGGTTTCTGTCGCATGAAGCGAAATGAGCTCGTGGCGAGAGCACGGCGGGTTACGCAATACTCGTTCCCTCTCTAGAGAGAACAGAGGTTACGTTAGTAACCGAGTACGTTCTCTTACGAGAGGTTCTCTCGTATTGCGTAAGCTAGCTTACGCTGCGGGAACACCCTTGTCAACGCCGTGCGCGCGCCCAGCATCCTGAATGAATCCCATGGGGAGCCCAGGGAACGCGAAGTGGAGCTGGGCGGCCAAGATACCACAGTACACAAGCACATAATATGGGGCAGGGAGCGGCACAGCCGGTCCAACTGACACTTTCCACATAGTGCAGCTCAACCAGTAGAGCTAAATCAGCAACATAGCCCGCGCACAGACAGTGGGCTGGCTACGCGAGACTTAGGCTGATAACACTTTGGCCTGCAAAGCGGGAACTTCCAGGTTGTAAAACCTAACAAATGTGGAAGGGGAGGCCCAGCCTGCCGCTGCACAAATGTCATGAATGGGAATCCCACTGGACCACACCCACGATGAGGCCATGCCTCTGGTGGAGTGCGCCCGAATGCCCAAAGGGCACTGCAGGTTTTTAGATGCGTAAGCAGCTGCGATAGCGTCAACTATACATCTGGATAGGGTGTGTTTCGAGGCGGCGAGACCCTTGGTGCGCCCACCAAACGAAACAAAGAGCTGCTCTGAACGCCTGAAGGCGGCGGAGCGTGAAATATAGCTTCTCAGCGCCCTGACTGGGCAGAGGAGATTACTATCTGCCTCGCAGCCAGCATTCGGCAGGGCTGAAAGGGAAATGACCTGCGCTCTGAAGGGAGTGCCCAAAATTTTGGGGACATACCCATGCCTCGGTCTGAGAATAACTTTAGAGTCATTGGGTCCGAACTCGAGGCACGCAGCGTTAGTGGATAACGCGTGAAGGTCTCCCACACGTTTTACTGAAGACAGTGCTATCAGAAAAACGGTTTTGAGCGTGAGGTATTTCATATCCACAGTTTCCAGGGGTTCAAAGGGATGTGCTTTCAGGGCGTCTAAGACCAGTGAAAAATCCCACATAGGAACCGAAGGGGGTCGCGGGGGGTTCATCCTTCTCGCTCCTCTAAGGAAGCGGATGACAAACTCGTTCCTTCCTAATGCGCGGCCCGGCTCTGAGACAGAGAGCGCTGAAATGGCCGCGACATAGACTTTGAGCGTGGAGGGGGACCTGCCCGCGTCCAGTAGCTCTTGAAGGAAGCACAATACTTGCGAGACCCCACATGTCTGTGGATCGAGCCCTCTGGCAGTGCACCATTTGTTAAACACCGACCATTTAGACGTGTAGAGCCGCCTCGTGGAGGGAGCTCTAGATTGTATGATCGTGTTCATCACCCCTTCTGGTAAATCACTATGAAGAGCACTGTGTGGCGCGCTTTCCTGGCTCTCTCGATGACCTGAGGCAGCAGAGAGACCGGGGGAGAAGCATATAGCGGGCCGCTGGGCCACGTCTGGGCCAGCGCGTCCTCGCTCTTGAAAAGAATACTGGGCAGTGTGCGTTGTCTTTTGACGCAAAGAGGTCGACTTTCGCTCTGCCAAAGCGGCGCCACAGCGACTGGACTGTTTGGAGGTGTAGAGACCACTCCCCAGGGGAACGTTGTCCCTGGACAGTCTGTCGGGGCCCTCGTTCAGATGGCCAGGCACATGCGATGCTCTCAGAGAGCGCCGAGAGTGCTGAGCCCATACGAGGAGGCGTTCCGTCAGGGCGCAGAGCTTTTTTTTTTTTTTTTTTTTTTTGATCTGACACCGCCCTGGTGGTTCACATAGGCCACTACTGATGTGTTGTCCGTGCGGACTAGAACATGGTGACCATGGAGGAATAGGAGGAAGTGCATGAGCGCTTTCTCGACCGCGAGCATCTCTAGACAGTTTATGTGTAGGAGATTCTCCTGGTCTGACCAGCGGCCATAGACCGGTCTGCCTTCGAAGAGCGCTCCCCAACCTAGGTTGGACACGTCTGTTGAGACAACTTTCCGGTGTGAAATCACTCCCATAATCACTCCAGTGTGATACCATTCAGCTGCTAGCCAGGGCTGCAGGGCTGAGACACAGCCCTGAGTCACTCCGATTAGCGAGCCACCGGTCGCCCAGGCTCGATGGGATACGCGCGCTCTTAGCCAGCGTTGAAGCGGGCGCATGCGCAGTAAACCCAACTGAAGCACTGCTGCAGCTGAGGCCATATGCCCCAGGATGCGCTGAAATGCTTTCAGAGGAACCCGATTGCCTTCTTTGAAGGATGCGGCGAGGCGCCGGATGCGGCGCGCGCGCTGCTCCGACAATCTGGCCGTCATCGCCACCGAGTCCAGTTCTATTCCGAGAAAGGAAATTGACTGACGGGGCGAGAGCGAGCTCTTGGTCCAATTGACCGCTAGACCCAGACCTTCCAGATGGCTGAGAAGCGCTGTTCTGTGAGACACAAGTTCTGTCTCTGACTGCGCTATAACAAGCCAGTCGTCCAGATAGTTCAGAATTCGCATTCCCTGACTTTTCAGGGGCGCGAGAGCCGTGTCCATGCATTTCGTAAATGTACGGTGTGCTAAAGACAGGCCGAACGGCAGGACTGTGTATTGATAAGCTCGACCGTCGAAGGCGAATCTCAAGAATGGCCTGTGACGGGGGGTTATCTGGATCTGGAAATACGCGTCTTTCAGATCGAGAGAGATAAACCAGTCTCCTGGGCGGATCTGCGCAAGGATCTGTCTGGTTGTAATCATCCTGAACGGCCGTCTCATGAGAGCCGTGTTCAGATGTCTCAGATCTAAAATAGGTCTTAAAGCTCCGTCCTTCTTGGGAACGAGGAAGTAACGGCTGTAAAAGCCTGACTCGCTCAAGGAAGGATGAACCTGTTCTATGGCCCCTTTGCGCAGCAGCTTCGCTATTTCTGCTCGAAGCAGATGCGCTGCTTCTAAACCGACTTTCGTCTCCGTCTGCGCTAGAAGCGCGGGGGGCGACGAGCGAATTGAGGCGAATAGCCGTGTTTTGTAGTGTTCAACACCCATTCTGACGCGCCCTGAATAGCTTCCCATGCTTTTGCACGCATAGCTAGGGGTCGAATGGTCTCTGGGTTCAGATCGCCGCGCTGCGCGGGATGGAGAACCTGTATCAGAGAGGATGGGGCGGCGCGCGCGCCGCCGGTGCTCGAACACGGGGCTGATAAACAGTATTGGCCGGCTGTACAGTGTTCAGTAGCTCGGTCCTGAAGGATGGAGCGCGTTTTGCTGTCAAACACCCCTGGCGCGAGAGCGGCGTGGGGGATATAGTGTCTGAAAGTGAGTGCGCGTGCTCGTGAGCGGGCGCAGGGTTTACACTTATAACACGGCCAGTGTTTTGGAAGCTTTAGAGGGTCTGTAACCCGGGGTAACCGTATGGCAGAGCGAGCAGCGAGTAGGTGTGAGCACAGAGTTGTGGGCACATTTACTACACTTAATACTCGAGCGGCGTGTTTCCGCTTTATGAGAGCGCTCTGAGCGCATTACCGTGGGAACCATGTTGTGTGAAGCAGTGAACACATGGGAGTGGGCACATTTTCTATACTTAATATCCCCTCGGCCTGAGCCGTTGCAACTCGAGCAGCGGGTAGGTGTGATCACAGAGTTGTGGGCACATTTACTACACTTAATACTCGAGCGGTGAGTGTCCGCCTATGAGAGAGCGCTCTGAGCGCGTAACCATGGGGACCGTGTTTGTGCGAAGCAGTGAGCACATGGGAGTGGGCACATTTCTACACTTATGACACCCTCGGCCGGAGCCGGAGTGTTTCGGGGCTTTAGAGGGTCTGTAACCCGAGGTAACTGAATGGCAGAGCGAGCAGCGGGTATGTGTGAGCACAGAGTTGTGGGCACATTTACTACACTTAATACTCGAGCGGCGCGTGTCCGCTTTAAGAGAGAGAGCGCTCTGAGCGCGTTACCATGGGGACCGTGTTTGTGTGAAGCAGTGAGCACATGAGAGTGGGCACATTTTCTACACTTATCTTCGGCTAGAGCTGGAATGTAGTGAGCTTTAGAGGATCTGCAACCCGGGGTAACTGAGTGGCAGAGCGAGCAACGGGTAGGTGTGAGCACAGAGTTGTGGGCACATTTCCTACACTTAGTACTCAAGCGGCGTGTGACCGCTTTAAGAGAGTGCGCTCTGTGGACGTTACCGAGGAGACCGTGTTTGTGTGTAGCAGTGAGCACGTGGGAGTGGGCACATTTTCTACACGTATAACACCATCGGTGTAATAGGAAACTGATAGAGCGAGAAGCTTTGATGGCTCATAAGTTTAGACGCTCATAAATACTCAAGCACCATCCTGCGAGATACGGGTTCGCTTTCTGTATGTGAGAAAGCTGGCCGCGAGCTCGGAGAAGCCAGCAGAAAAAAATATTTATCTGCCGCCAGAGCAGGATTCGAACACGGGACTCCCGTGTGGAAGTCCAATGCTCTGCCACTGAGCCACAGGAGCACACATAAACTTTTAGTTAGTGCGAGCATATGACCGAGCGATGTTTCGTTTCGGCGTTTGTTTGCAGACGCGCGCGTGTAATAAAACAGGCTCGTTACTGCAGTATAGTATTTCCAGCCGCCTGAACTTGGAGGGGACTGAGAATATACGAGGACGAAAACACTCTCTCTTCCTCTTATCGCCGGTGCTCGTGACGTCCGCTCTGATGTCCCTTGAGAACGGCGCAGTTGCGCGGCTCGAACAAGGGAGAGAGAGCGGGAAGATGTCATCATGTGCTATGACATCGTATGTTTGCAGGCGTGCGTGTAATAAAACAGGCTCGTTTACTGCAATATTGATATTTCTAGTCGCCTGAGCTTAGGAGGGGACTGAGAAATGTGTGAGAAACGGAGGTGGCCGGAGAGTGACGCGCGCGACCGAGACGCGGGGTAGCTTCCTTATAACGTAAAGGAAGCCAGCCCGTGACCGTCTACTCCTGACATCCCTTGTGAGCGGCGCGTTTGCGCGGCTCGAACAGAGGGGGAGAGCGCAGGGAGGGGCGTGCGTCGTCCGGGGGGTAGCTTTCTTGTAACGTAAAGGAAGCTATAGCCCGAGACCGTCCGTTTCTGACATCCCTTGTGAGCGGCGCCGTTTGCGCGGCTTGACAGAGGGGAGAAAGCAGCTGTCTAAGAAAACAGCGCTGTCTGCTTCATCCCCTGAGGCGACGGCAGTGCGGGCGAACCGGCCGCTGCGCGTCGGGAGGTGGGGAGAAGGAAAAAGCGAGGCTCGCGGGAGGGGCTCCGGCGAGCGCTCAGCTGTCATAGAAGCCCAGGCAGAGAGCGCACACCACGTGGCGGTCTCCGTCGCTGAGCGCGGCTCTGCACGAGCCACAGGATGAGCGAGGCATTTGCAACAACGCCTCGCGCTCTTTTAGATGCAAGTGTGTCGCGGCGGACACACAAAACACACAACACAGAGCAAGGAAAGGATATATATGCCGGATGGCGCAGCAGGCAGGGAAGGCTGAAGGCGGCGAGCGGCCGGCGTCCTCAGGCTGAAATCCTCGGCGTGCTGGTCGCTTGATTCGACGGCGGCTTCCTCGGAGATCAGCGATGCGAAGAGCTTCGCTGAAGAGACAGAAATCAGCGAAGCAGCCTCTGTTCCTTGCCTATATACGCTAAGCCACACCCCTAATGACGGGCTGTGACGCATTAAGCGCGCCAAGCGCGCTCATTGGACGTGACGTCACACGCAAGGCTCAGCCATAGGCTGCTGCAGTTGCCGCAGAGCAGCCAATGGGCACGCGATTCGCCTGCCCTAGGTCTGCAGGCTGCCGCACTGCGTTGACAAGATTTAAAAAATTAAGGATAATTTTTGGCTTCAGTATCTCGAGAAAGGAGACTTTCCCGCAGCGTAAGCTAGTTTACGCAATACGAGAGAACCTCTCGTAAGAGAACAGCCTGTTAGCATTGAATGAAGATTTTGTCATTCGTTATAACCAAAAGAGTCATTCGGTTAAACCAAAATTTTGGTTATAACGAATGACTTACTGGTTGTATCGAATGACAGCAATGTATGTTGGTCATATTTGTACATATCTGGAATAAACAAATACAACATTTTATTAATAGAAAATGTGCAGAGTATGTGCAGAGTATATTATTATAAAATGTCAAATATAATTTTGACTGAATTTTGACCTTTTTATAAATTTATAATTATATCACTTCTGGGCAAGGATCAATGCTGATCCTGTTAAAAAAAGAACAGATGCTCGCCAAAAGAAGGGAAAGGTATCATTTGTTTGTATTATTTATATTATTATATTCAATAATATAGGTGCCTGAAAGTACCCCATAGACATACTATGGTGAAGGGAATGCCCAAAAAACCTGGATTGTGCGTGTTTACCCTACTATGGTAAATTACATAGAGATTTTGTATTGAACAGAGGGGGAGAGCGCAGGGAGGGGCGTGCGTCGTCCGGGGGGTAGCTTTCTTGTAACGTAAAGGAAGCTATAGCCCGAGACCGTCCGTTTCTGACATCCCTTGTGAGCGGCGCCGTTTGCGCGGCTTGACAGAGGGGAGAAAGCAGCTGTCTAAGAAAACAGCGCTGTCTGCTTCATCCCCTGAGGCGACGGCAGTGCGGGCGAACCGGCCGCTGCGCGTCGGGAGGTGGGGAGAAGGAAAAAGCGAGGCTCGCGGGAGGGGCTCCGGCGAGCGCTCAGCTGTCATAGAAGCCCAGGCAGAGAGCGCACACCACGTGGCGGTCTCCGTCGCTGAGCGCGGCTCTGCACGAGCCACAGGATGAGCGAGGCATTTGCAACAACGCCTCGCGCTCTTTTAGATGCAAGTGTGTCGCGGCGGACACACAAAACACACAACACAGAGCAAGGAAAGGATATATATGCCGGATGGCGCAGCAGGCAGGGAAGGCTGAAGGCGGCGAGCGGCCGGCGTCCTCAGGCTGAAATCCTCGGCGTGCTGGTCGCTTGATTCGACGGCGGCTTCCTCGGAGATCAGCGATGCGAAGAGCTTCGCTGAAGAGACAGAAATCAGCGAAGCAGCCTCTGTTCCTTGCCTATATACGCTAAGCCACACCCCTAATGACGGGCTGTGACGCATTAAGCGCGCCAAGCGCGCTCATTGGACGTGACGTCACGCGCAAGGCTCAGCCATAGGCTGCTGCAGTTGCCGCAGAGCAGCCAATGGGCACGCGATTCGCCTGCCCTAGGTCTGCAGGCTGCCGCACTGCGTTGACAAGATTTAACAATTTAAACACTTGTTCCAAGACCAATTAAATGCTTTAATGTTTTAGGGCCCCATCTTGCACCCAGCGCAATTGACTTTGTACACCGATGCATGTATCATTCCTGTTTTGCACCCGACGCACAGCGGACTTTTCCCTCCACAGACGCACGTCGGTAAATTTGGAAATGAACTTGCGCTCCCGGGGGCGGTTCAGCGCAAAGAGGAGGCGTGTTCCGGCACAAACGTTCTCTGGTGCTATTTTGCAGGTTTAGAAAACAATTCCGCCACTGACCAGGAGAAACCTAGTCTAAAGTTAGTGGCGCGCTGCGCATGTTATTCATATGCTATTTTAAGGGCGCATGCTTGGCCATAATGTAGCGTGAGCATACACTTTGATTCTCTCATCTACACAGAAGTAGCAGTTTTCATTTTTGCAAATCATACATTATTACAAGGAAAAATATTAACACACGAGGGAAATCATTGTGGTGTCCATGAAGATGTGAAAAAATAGGCATAAATCTAGCTTACACATTTACCCAAATTATTATACGCCTGTTTAACCGAAGCTAATTTGTTTTACGGCTCTGACGAGAACGTCGGTCTCCTCGGCTATGAACCGCTCCTGGCGTGCGTCTGGCAAATCCGCCGTTATAATAGCAAACCGCCATGGAACAAGCACACCTGCTCTTAAAGGGAATGTGAGATGACGCTCTGATTGGTTTATTTCATGTTATGCCAAAACCACACCTATGAATAATGAAGCTACTTCAGACCAACCCATTTTAGATTTGCGTCGGGCGCAAGGGTCATTTATCCTGCCGGTATAATAGCAACAGCGCCCGAGATCCGCCCACAAAGTTACTTGCGTTTCGTGGTTGATACTTGCGTTTCAGATCGTTAAAATAGGGCCCCTAATGTTTTAATTAATATAATTTGCGATACGAGTTATATGTTCATTCCAATATCAAAATGTTGGATATCAAAATGTTTTAATGTTTGAAGTACTTTTTACATTAATAGCCTATTATATTAACAATATTGTTAATATAATAAAATGTGCTTTTGAAGCTATTTGTGTCTGTTTATTGTCTTAAATATTCATAATGTCAAGGGCAGAAGACATGGTCATTCGGTATAACCGGCCTTGGTCATTCGGTAAAACCGATATAGTAAATATTTAAATGGAATAATATTGTTTTTAATAACTAAAAGAACCACAATAATACAAATATAAAGCAGATAAGGCTCTCTTTTTTTACATTTCCCCTTTTCTCCTTTCCCTGTGCAATGTTTTACTTGAATATGTTGGAGTGTGTAATAGCAAATTTCAATTTTCAATGAGAAACACAGCATCAACAGGTGTAAGAAGCATTAAGAGGCAAAATTGTAATAATGAGAAAAGGGTTTATTTTCTGAGGATTCTTTTGACAACCGCAGCTACCCAGTTGTGAAACAGAAAGCCTACTGGACTCAATAAACATAGACATTTTATACAGGTTTCTGACATTCTTGACTCCTCCTTTCCCAGTTTCTGTAAATTTCCTTAAAGACATCTTATATCTCAAGCTAGTATGGACTGGTTTCTACCCCCCCTGGGCAGGTCATGCTGTTATTTGTCCCTGAGAAGCCAAAAGGCCTTCATTTACAATCTAAATGACCTCCTGCTTCCCTCAGGAGGGGGCCTGGGACCCTACTATACGACACCCTGTATTCCTTGACTAAAACTCTTTCTCGTGCCCCAGGTGTCTGTTTGTTCTTTCATGTCCCTTCAGCTGTTAGAAACCGTCACAGAAACACATGACTAAATGAGATTAACAGTTTTGGAAAACAAAATACATATAAGAAATAATGAATTTCCACCACAATTTCCTCCTCTTTATCATTCTCTGATAACCAATAATAAAAATTCATTCTTGTTTTCCAATTTTAATCAAACCCATTATACTATTAAACCTTAAGACTAGAATTAATTCAGGTTTCTTACATTACAGTTATACTCTCCATGTCTGGTTTTTGTATACCTGATCATTTCTTGAACCTTGTTAAAAGTTCAGAATGAAAAAGCTTAGGCTGTTTTCGTAAGGATAGGCCCATAATTATTTAGCAAGCAAATAAATATTTATATGAAGCCGGGCTATATGAATAAACACTGTCATTGCACTCTCGACCTGGATCGAACCCTCAGTCACCTCAGTATAAACAAGAACTAGTATAGTAAGAATAAAGGATATTATAATACCGAAAAACCATAAATGATTATGATTTCAACTTCTGTTACTCGTACCATCTGCATAATTTTGTTCACCCTTAGGATAGACTGTACCCATTAATAACAAAATTATCAGAATTACACATACAATCATAACACTATGTATTTAGCCTTTTTCAATTAATCACAATATTTTGTCAGGAAATGGTTTTACTTCTAAAGCTATATTTAATTAAAATCTATTTAATAAAATCTAACCAGAAAAGTTTTATAATTTGATCATTCGTTGTTCGAAATTATCCTTGACTTTTCCATTACATACCGTCTTTTTTTCTTATCACCATACTTCACATTAATTAATAGATCTTCTACCTGAAAACACATTTTTCTTTGCACAAGTCAAATTATTAGATTTATGTCAATACTAAGCCCTAATTTGATTCAATCAAATAAAATCACAAAACTTTTCTTCAACCATTAATTGGTCAACATTTTTCTATGTTCGTTGCCCCGTGGACGTTCCATCTTCACCATTTTGACACTTTGCGCGCCGTTGAAATGGTCTTTTCACCGCTGGCAAGGAGAGGTATGTTTCTAGCACATATCCTTGATCTCCCACTTTATTCTTCGCATTGGCGTATGGGGTTGCTGATGTTGGCTGGTATAGTTTAAGGTGAGATGCTTGGACCCAGATCCTTACAAGATTTTCCCTTAGATCACGATCGCACCCCCACTGGAATGAGTCGTTTACTGTCTGCTGTCACCTGTGAAGGCAGACCTTAAGTGATTTTGTTAGTGACCGCTTGTCTTGTCGTCCCTTTGGTGTGACCTGTGGATTCAACAGCCTGAAACATTATTGTCACCAGATAATTTTTGCTCACTGAATAGCACTCAGGGTCCTTGTCCCCTGAAAAAAACATTCAACCCACGTTGCTCATGTTAACAAAACAATACAGAATCAGTTCTGTTTGGTTCAATCCATCCTGACATCCTGTAAAATTAAAATTTTAAGTTAGGCATTGCACAGGGTTAGGCACTGTTTCTTCACTTTACTCATGCCATGTGCGCAAAAGTCTGCATCTTCTGTAAAGAAAAACAAATGCTGAGGTTATTGTCACATAGTTTTCTTTTGTCTGCTGTGTTGTCGCATCTTGCCCTGGCGTTTCCTGTCGAAACAATTCTTTTTATTAGCACACTTAAAAAAAATACAAACAATGCACATAGCAATTTTGTTAGGGGGAAGAATGGCTTTTTGCAGGGCTTAAACCCTGTGTCCTTCCAACGTTTATCTTCCCACCTGTGCGATGGCTTTCAGCAAATGTGAACCCCTTAGTAAACCATATTTGGCAACTGTTATCATCCTCCTCTTGATGCACAAGATCTCATCTCGTGCATCAATTTAACATAATAAGATTCTCTTACATTTATCAGACGCTTTTATCCAAAGCGACTTACATTTCAAGGTACACATTTACATTCTTATCAGTTCTTGCTTTCCCTCGGAAATCGAACCCATGATCTTGGCGTTATAGGTGCTAAACTCTACTGTTTGAGCTACAGGAAAACTGCAATATTTGTTCATATTTATTTGGTAACATTTGTTTGGATAAAGTTTGCTAACCCAAACGTTGTTCTTCAGCCAAATTTCCTTTAGACATCTTTCCCTGCTTCTGAAATAAAAATATTACTTAAAGCCACAATTTCATCTTCTTATCAAATTGTTTTAAGGCAACGGCCCCTAGTTTCACAGCGTTTCTTGCTTTTCAGGCCTATTGTTTGGTCTCTTAAGCAACTGTCATCTACGGACATTCTCCAGGTCATCAATTGGTCAGGTCAGGTCGTGGTGTGCACACTTCGTCAACGTCAGTCGAATAACAATCCCCCCTTTTTACAATTCATAACTGTTAAGGGCTCTCTGGATAATCTGATATTTACTTAGCCTACGTGTTTGTTGCAGTCAAATCTATAACTTTTTCTCAACACATGACTGACGGCTATCTACGACTTCACAATTCTAATTTACACATCAAAACTTAAACCTGTCCAGAAAGTAGTTCAAATCTACTACACATCATAAATGACCAAAATAATAATTAACAGACAGAGCTCGATGATCAATCAACTTAAAGCTCGTCCTATGTTCTGTGTTGCCTTCTCATCAGATTGACTCACAATCCTCAGCTTACTTTCGAATTTGTCATTTGCCTTAACCAATCTATTTCCAGAGGTTAATGAAAAATGTATACACACTATTCAGACAGAATAGTTGTCCTAAACTAACACATACTGTACAAACATGAATTAACACTCACACTCATCCCTGACTATGAACTGCTCATATTTCTTATTCATATCTTTTCTCTAAAAAGATTTAAATTTTAAATGACATTTTAACCTTACATTTTCCAGTATCTTTTATCTAATGTTTTATGGCCTCTTAACCAGTTTCAAGGCATGTCTGTTCATTATTCATCTGATTTTAGAAAAGTCAGCTGGATTGTTTTGGTGCATAATTATTACTTTGCTTCAGCTTTCTTTGGCTGACTGATAACAGTAAAAAAGACAGAGTACCATCCCAAGCAGTCTCTTTCTCTCTCACTATAAGCAAATAATCTTTTCAACAGCCTCCTAGGACTGTAACTAAAATAATCATAGTCATATTCAATCCTTCTACGATCTTTTCTAAGGTTATCTTTAGTTTAAATACTCAATTTGCCTAACCTTTGTTTTCCAGAAAATTCTCTTGACTCATCACAAATTGTTCTCATCTTTAGCCACCACCATATCTTATAATGGTCCTTTGTCATGTCTAATGATCTACAGGAGTCAGAATTGACACATTAGTTCAGCATCAACACAATCTCTGTGTTTTCCTTGCCCATCAGGCCACTAATATTACAACATTTTTTTTGTTACTGTCTCCACAACAGATAACCATTAGTTCAATGGTCTCTGCTGGCTCCTGAATGCCCATTCAGATCAGCTCTTAACCTATAATTGTCTTTTCTTCAGGGTGTTGTCCCCTGGCATAGTTGAAAATGCTTGTCAAGATGAAAAACAAGCCATACAATCAACGCGGTTTCTGGTGAGTGGTATAGGGGCTCACATTTTCTGGGGCAGACTGAACTTCTTACAGCTCATCTCGCCTCTCAATGATCTGCTGATGCTGGTGGCCACTCAGTCATTCAGCGCCACTCTCATACCCATCTCACATAAAAACACCTCCATCAGGAGATGCCCAGTGTTTGTGGCGTGACCCCCCTGTCTTAGGTTGCCCTTTTGGCCAAAAAAGGTCTTACCCGTCTCTGGGGTAATCACTTCGTACACACTTGGTTACCGCTGTTTCCCATCACAGAATCTGTGACCGTTTTCTTCAACATAATCTGTTGTTTTCTGGAGCTTATAGGAAAAGGCGCATTCAAGAGTCATCAGAGCCATTCGGACTGCCTACCAGTGTTAAACATAGGGAGACAGATTAATAACAACAGTATTTAATCACTTAAAATTCACTTATCATCTGAAAGGTAGCAACCTAGCTGCTTAGATTATAGTCAGTGAATTTAGATCACATTCGAACATTCAGTGTACTGTTACTTCTGTAGCCGGAGCCATCGGCCCTGTTTTATGGTGGAGGCTAAAATGAGAGCTAAAAGTCTCTGGTCCTAAAATAAGCAAGTCCTAAACAGTGTTATTGTAAAGACTTCTAAAGTCATTCAGTTTTACTTCTAAAACATTTACAAATTGTAATCTAAATTTGTTAAATCTGAACTGCCTGTAGCATGATTTGTTTTAGCTTGTCCATATCTATGATGTTCAACTGAAACACTGTGCTTTACACAGGCTCAGACAACAGCTTTCAGCTGACATTGAATGAGAGAGACTCTTGAGGCATCAGGACTGGTGCACTGCATTCTCATAAACCTTTAACTTCAGACTTTATCTGCCATCTATTCTTTAACTGTAGCCCATCTTAAGGCATCTTTTCCATAAATTACATGTATTGTAATTTAGACATTACAAATTTCCACTCAGAATGAGTCTCTGTTGCACTGAAACTGTGGCAGTTTCAGTCACAGCACATGCCAGATTTAGATAAGCAAACCTGTTTTGGCCTAATCACATTCTTATCTTTTAAAATCAACATTAACAAGCCTTTGTTTAATCAAATGCCTTTTACACATTTTACATTTAGCAACTGTTAATCCTGTAACACTGCTTCTGTTTATTTTATCTTAAAGAAATAATAAGAATTATTCTAGTTCTTAATAACGTTTAAAATTTCATTTCAATTTTAGTTGTCAGGTTTTCAATTGCCATAATTTAATACCTGACTTCAATGTTTTCTCTAGGAGTTTATCAATCTGCTTCTATGATTCAACTTTTGAGGCTGCGCTCTCTGCTTGTGATACATTTTTTTATTATCATTATAAATCATTCATTAGATTTGTCTCTCTATATCATCTAATCAACTTTATTTATCATTTTACTTTTACAGTCATGGCATTTACAGTCACTGAATGACCCCGCTGACCGCAATAAACACTCTCTGTTATTCTGCCAACAGTCTTCTTATCACTCTGATCTTTCTAACATCTCCACCCTACCTCACACCCCCGAAGCAGTGTGTTGAAAATGTAAACAGAGCCGCTGATAAGCAGTTGTCTGTATTTTTCTATTAAAGTCTCGTTTGCAAATTCAATTACAATAGCCAAATCATAATCTTCATCATGTTAACATTGATCTACTTTCTAACCCATATTAACACAGACTTTTCTTTAAATTTGTGTAATTTTGGCACTTTCTTTGTTTGGAGCCAGTCAAGTTATTGTTTATCTTTCCAATCAAAATCAAACTTTTACAAAAACATCATCTGCAAATTTGTATCAGGACTGTTCAGTTACTCTTCATACAGTATAAAGAAATTTAGCATGTCATCAATTTTATTAACACTGGCTTTAAAAACTTATTCTTCTATTAAATGGTTAGTTTGCAGATTCAACTTAAATCACAAGATTGTATTATAATTATTCAGTCCCACTTATCTCTACTGTTTCACAGAAACCACAAGATTCCCTTATTCTCAGTCACTAAATTACACAGACAGCTATCTTAGCCGCCTTCAACTCTTGTTACAAAAATATGGCAATCTATTCTTCAATACTCTTGTTTTCATATCATTAATACAATAAAGCATTCACATCGTAATTTCAATCATTATTTTATCTCTAAAATATAGAATTTTTCCCGTTTTGCTTACATTTGCGTACATGATTCCTTATCTTTATATCATGTTAATCCCTGTTAATCATACTCAATGCCTTATTTTATCTAAAACTCATTTTTATACCATTTCAACTTAATTTGACTTAACAGGCGTTCATAAATATGAATTATATCTTTCCTTATATCTTTCCCTACATGCCACTTCCTTCTGTAGCCTATCTGTTCAATCCAACAATTCACTGTTTCCATCAGGAAAAACATTCTCTCTTCCCCTACATGTCAGTTCCTTCTGCATCGATTCTGTTCTCTTTTATCTGCTTCTTTCCCATCCAACAATTCACTGTCTGTTCACAGTTTTACACTCATGAACACCCTTCAACAACCCTTTCTGACTAGTAACGGATAAGTTGGCATTTCAGAAAACCCTGTAGGCTACTTTTGTACAATCTCATATGCTCATCATTCACAACACTGCTCAAATCATCAGTCATAGCTTTGCTCAAAGTTTCATCAGCCACACATAAAGATTTCCAACACATAGCAAAAAGTAAATCAGCGTATGTGTTTGTGTGTGCGTCGTGTGTGCGTTTGTTAGTAAAAATATTTTCACTTCCCTTTGCTGTAGCCAGAGACTGAATTCCCAGAGCCGAACCCTGTCCGTCCCGCTCTCCTGCCCTCTCGGTTCAATCCGACTTTATGGTAGGACATGCGCTGCTCCAGTGTCCGTCCTTCTTGCACATTCTGCATTTTGTACAGTCTCGGTGCGAGTGGGCATTTGTTGCACAAACATAACAGTTCCATTTTCCTCCAGCAGCGTTTCCTCTCAGTCCCCTCGTCTTCTTCGCTGCTTGTTGCGGCCTGTGCTGCCTTCCCCTGCTGCACTGGCGCCGCTGGCAATGTGCATGAAACTGCGCTGTTAGTCTTTGTGCCATTCGCTGTCTGTCCTGCTCCAGTTCTTGTGCGGTTCTCAGGGGCGGTGGAGAGCGGTCCAGATCGAGGTCCAGCTAGGGCTGGGCGATATGGCCTAAAAATAAAATCTCCGATTTAATTTTTTTTAATTCGATTTACGATTTTTTCCCGATTTTCCCCCCTACTTATTAAGGAAAGCAATAAGTACAAACGGCAGACAACTTAAAGCAAATTTTGCTTTTATTTAATCAAATTTAGCAAAACAAATGTAACCCCCATTTCTGGGATGAATAATAAATAAATGAACACCCTCTTGGAATCAAAGTCCCAGCTGTGTTTTTAGTCACACTTTGTAGTCTAGACTAAAAGGAGACAAACATTCACCTTGAGAGTAGCACCTTTTTCTAAAGCATTAACAATACATTCAAAACTGAGGAAAATTAGATGACATTTTTAAATCGACTAGGTGACATTTTTCATTTTATCTTCTAGCCCAAACAATGCAACAACATACAGGGATACATGGCCTGAACATGCACTGCATCTTACTCTTAGCAGAATTACATTTTTCAAACCAAAAACAGAAAAAATACTCTGTCTTTAATTGCACTTTGCATAGAATTTTAAATAATAACATAAAGAGGCAACACCTCTGTCTTGGGTAAAATACTAATGTAAACAAAAATTTAGCAGAGTACAAAATGTGCAAAATAAATAATACATCAACTCCAACTGAGATTGATAAAGTGCAAACTTTGCTTTAAAAAAATAAACCGTGCCATTTGTATCCCTGAATGTATGAACAGGAAAGAAAAATCACATTTTGGTTGAGGTGCAGAACATGAGATATGTGCTTAAGTTGCTGTCAATAACATTTAAACATTTTTGGCAAGGAAAATCAGCCTGTCCACTGCCTCTGGCTTGAGGCAAGCTCTGCTGCATGTGACAACTCCTCCCCCCACACTGAAAAGCCTCTCAGATGGGGCACTTGTTGCAGGGATACTGAGGTATTTCTTGGCCAGGTGACTGAGCCTTGAGAAGTTGGATTCGTTGCTCTTCCACCACTGCAGTGGATCAGAGTCAGGGTCTGCCTCTGGCAAGAGCAGATAGGTTGCCAGTTCAGTCTCTATTTTAGCTTCTTCCGACTGGTCAGAGGTTGGCACAACAACACTCTTCTTGAAGAAGGTTGCTAAGGTCTTTTTCCTCTTGGAGTCTGGCTGAGGCCTTGCCTCTTCCTGGTCCACCTGCACAACTGGACCAGGCTGTGGTGTGCTTTTGTCAGCGGGGAAGGACAGAAGTTCACGGACAGCTCTTCTTTTGACTTGCTCCACCTTGTCTGGGTCAATGTAGGATGTCCGGAACCTTGGATCCATCAGAGAGGCCATGTCCAAGAGCTCATCCTTGACAGGATCACTGTATTTGTCAACAAGGTATCCCAGTATGTTCCTTTTGATTGTTTTGGTAAGCTCTGTGTCATTGTCCTCAGGCTGCAAAAGACTGGTTTTGAACAGATGGATAACAGGCTTGATGTATGAGACACTGACATACATCTCACCTGATAGCGCATCCGTAAAGTCTTGGAGTGCTTTAACCGCCTTGTTTACTGACTCCAAAACATCGATGTCTTGCCAAGAGGGCACAAGATGGCGGCTTTTAACATCAGACCCCAGGACACGGGCTATAGCCTTCTCCTGTTCCAGGAATCGCTCGATCATCTTTTGGCGGGAGCCCCATCTGGTTGGGGATTCTGTTGTTAGCTGATGAGGGGGAAGGCCAAGCTCTGACTGAGCTACACCCAGCTCTCTTCTTTTCTTCCAGCTGTAGGAAAAAGCAGCGATTATCTTTTTGCATACTCCAATGGCACGATCTATGCGGGGATCCTTAACACCATTCTCTGTATGATAAAGAATAAAAAACAAAGACATACATCACTATTGGGGACTTTAATAAATATCAGTCTACATCCATCTAAAAATGATTTATTTTCTTCTGTATTTCAAAACTTTGTCATTCCAAAACTCAGATACACAAATAGAATTTTAGTTTACTATAGGCATATGTGCAGTTTGTGGAGAAATTTGAATCCATTTTATAAAATAATACATTCGACTGTCTCTTTATGAATCAAATACAGATCAAATAGGCATGCCATATTAAAACATTCTTGCGGAGGTTTTTTTTTTGTTTTGTTTTTTGGCTAGGGCTGGGCGATATATCACATGACATTGTTTTGCGCGTCTCGTCAGTAAAGCCGGTTCCTTGATTAGTAGTAAATCGCCATCACCTGCTGTCAAATGGAGCGGCATTTACTACCAGTGTTGGGAAAGTTCACTTTCTACATGAACTAGTTCAAAGTTCAGTTCACAAATTTTAAAATGAACTAGTTCAGTTCATAGTTCATATACTCAAAATTTTGAACTAAGTTCACAGTTCCAAAAATGAACTAGTTCATAGTTCTTTTTTTCCATGTTGCTGCGAGATATTATTTTTCAAAATGATTACCACAGCCCATATCTAACCACAGACAATTATTTTATCAGTTTTAACACTGAAGATATGCGTCAGATTTTTTCCCATCTTCACCGACCTTATCATAAAACTCGTTTAAATGATCATACGACGCCTCCTTGCTGCTTTTTGTTTTGATTTGTAACGTAAGTGATGAGTCGTTCATGAAAGACTCGAGGTGAAGTAATTATTTATGTTCCCTGTAAACGATTTTTGACTGCATTATAATGATTTCTTAATTCAGAATATGATCAAGATTGCGTAGGTGGATGTGTTCGGGGAATTTGCCAGTTAATAGTAACATTTAAAGCCCCTTAAATGAACGAAATGACTCGAAAAAAGATTTGTTCATTTTGATGAACAAGATCGAACAAGAGGTCGAACACGGGTGGCTGGTGTTGCCAGATTGGGTGTTTTTTCCGCTACATATTAAGGGCGGTTTACGGTGGGTTTTCGCCTGGAAGGCTTTATAGAAATCTGGCATCCTACTGAACGAAGTTAAACTGAGAGAGCGTGGCGTTCACAGACACCAGAATGAACGAGTTCACAGTAACGTTCATCAGGCAGTAATGCGGTACGTTCAGTTCACGTTCGCCCAAAATATGAACGAGTTCATGAACTATCGTTCAATGAACGCGTTCAGGCACAACACTGTTTACTACACAAAGCCGTAGTTCACTGATGGCTCAGCTTGTCAGTGAACTACGGCTCATAAATCATAAAGATTAATAAATCACGTACAGCACTTAAACTTTTTAAACGGTGGATGAACCGCAGTCAAGTAGTCAGACACTCGTCTTTTCCTAGTCGAGTCAGCTTGACTAAATGTTGGGTTGGCTGACTGAAAAAAAAAAAAGAAGAAAAAAACAACCTCCTCTAGCACTGCATGGCAGCACCTGTGTCCGACGGGACTCACAGCAATCTAACCAGCACTTATCCATGCTGGACCTTCCTATTTGATTTCTTGCTTGTGTTGTTCTCCTAGATGTAAGTCGCTTTGTAAAAAAGCGTCTGCTAAATGACAGTAGTAGTAGTAGTAGTAGTAGTATTACGAAAAGACAAGCGTCATCTAGCTTGACTGCGGTTTGGATGAGGATAATATTTGCTCTGTCAATTTTATCTTTTACTTATTTTAATTTTTTTTTTTTTTTTTTTTTTTTTTTTTTTTAATATTTTTATTTAATAATATTTTAATATTTTACTTACTTATTGTTAGACTTACCAATAGCGTTGTGTAGTTTGTGTCCAAAGCACTGGAGGTTTGGCCATCCGTTCACTCTCAGGGCTTTAATCATGTTGGTGCCGCTGTCAGTTGTCATGCAGCATAGACGATCCTCAGACAGGTTCCAGCAGTCGAGAGCGTCTCTCAGTCCCTTGGCAACAAGTTCACCGGTGTGGTCCTCGGGAAAGTATGACGTTTGGAGGGAAATACTCCGCAAATCCCACGCATTGTTAATGAAATGCACCGTTAAACTCATATAAGGTTGCATAGTCCGACTGGACCACATGTCGGTTGTTGCCGAATAAAAGGACAGCTCCTCCAGTTCTCTGCTGACTTTCTTTCGTGTGTTGTTGTACAGCTGGGGCAAGGTGACTTCACTGAAGTACTTGCGGCTTGGTAGCTCATATCTGGGCTCTAAGGTTTTAATCAAATTAATAAACCCCGTCTTCTCCACCGTATATATGGGTACCATGTCTTTGGCTATGTGCAAAGCGACCGCTTCGGTGATTGTTCTCCACCGTGCCCCTTTCCTGTCATATGCGGTGCCGTGTGCAAAGGATTCGGCTACAGTTAGCTGTTTTTTAGCTAAGGTTTGTTGGTCACTGCGGGTTTGTTCGTCTCGGAGAGACTGGCATTTTTCATATTCGGCTGGATGTCTCTGTTTCAGGTGTTGGAATAGGTTTGTGGTGCTGCTGCCTTTGACTGCGATGGGCTTTAGGCAAATGTTGCAGCGTGGGGTCTCTTGCTCCACGTCTGTCGCAGCAAACCCATACCAGTTCCAAACAACAGATGATTTTATTCCTTTCTTGGGAACAAACTTCCCACTCTCACCGGTAGCCATGTTGTCGCTTGCTTTTGCTGTTTCGCGTGTGCTATGATGTTGTTGTTGTCGCTTGCCATTCTGCTATGTGAAACTAACGCTACGGAAGCTCCAGGGAGCCAAAAATGCGCTGTTACACAAAAACTCGATTTACTTATTTTTTAAATCGCCCGCAACAAAAAATTCGAATTAATTCATTAAATCGATTTTTCGCCCAGGCCTAGGTCCAGCTGGGCCGTTATTTCTGCTATGGGATAATGGTTTGTGTTGTAGGCAGACGGCGGAGCCGTTGTCAACTCGGTACACACGTTTAACACACACACAACAACCATTCTGTTTTCCCTCGTTCTTTTCTATTGATTCTTTTACGACATTGAGTCTTATCTTACTCAAGGTTCCCGCCTCGGGGAAATCGTGATATTTGATCAGTTTTTCTATGTCAACCATACATTTACCACGATAATTATTTCTCTTTTGACAGAAAATTGGTGTATAAAAATGATCTACTTTACTCATAGATGACCCCATTTTGGCTGAATCTCCCTTCTGGATTTCACAATTTCGACACATGTCTTACAGTGTCTGTCAAACGTCTTCAACAGACCCGATTTTTTTTCGTCACCCAAAATCGGTCGGGTTTCTATAATTACGTTCTACTCAAAATCTTCCCATAGGCACTTTCTAGCGCTCGATTAATTTCTGATTCACTTAATTGATTTGATGTGGCTCTTCCGTCCACTTGTACGAGATTTCCTAAGGTTACAGATTTTGAATAAAACTAACTAATCAGCAATTGTGATTATCTGAATCACCTGTGGCACTTCCGTCCACCAACGAGCTAAGTGTGGTAGAAACCGATCCGAATCTGTCAGATCAATTTCTTCCCCAAAAAATTGTGATTATCTGAATCACCTCTCGCTCGTACCAAAAGCAAAACTCAGCCAATATGGTTCACGTTCACTCACAATTATCAAAATACACTCAACAATTTTGCCGTTTCTTACCCAGAGATGCTTTTCTGTTTTTCTCGCAATCGTCGCAGATTTTTTGATCCTGGTGGGAGTTTTCTTCTACTGGCCCTGAATGCGGGGTATTGCCTCTCTCTCTCGTAATCTGTTGAGTTTCTATCTCAAACCGTCGAGGTATGAGACGGCCGCCTGGTGCTGCCGAGGTCGTGCACTTTCCCGTCAAATCCATTCTCAGGACCAGGAGAAGAAGCGTCCGCACAGGATCCCACTATTCTGACACCAGCTGTAATAGCAAATTTCAATTTTCAATGAGAAACACAGCATCAACAGGTGTAAGAAGCATTAAGAGGCAAAATTGTAATAATCTACCCAGTTGTGAAACAGAAAACCTACTGGACTCAATAAACAGACATTTTATACAGGTTTCTGACATTCTTGACTCCTCCTTTCCCAGTTTCTGTAAATTTCCTTAAAGACATCTTATATCTCAAGCTAGTATGGACTGGTTTCTACCCCCCCTGGGCAGGTCATGCTGTTCTTTGTCCCTGAGAAGCCAAAAGGCCTTCATTTACAATCTAAATGACCTCCTGCTTCCCTCAGGAGGGGGCCTGGGACCCTACTATACGACACCCTGTATTCCTTGACTAAAACTCTTTCTCGTGCCCCAGGTGTCTGTTTGTTCTTTCATGTCCCTTCAGCTGTTAGAAACCTTCACAGAAACACATGACTAAATGAGATTAACAGTTTTGGAAAACAAAATACATATAAGAAATAATGAATTTCCACCACAAGTGTTTAGAGTTTAGTCCAATAAATGATTACATTTATGATGTAGCATGCCCCCCGAACAAGGATGAGACTTTTACTGATGGTTTTATGATGTTTAATCCTTTATAAACTTTACCCTGTTCACCATATCACCAACGTAAGAGCTGAAATGTATACAAATGATATAACTGATCAGCTAACATAGATCACATTCACATGGTGACTTACATTTGTGCAAAAAACAAACATATTTACAGACAAAATGCTCAACTGATTTAAATTAGCACACCTTTTGCCTCTTCGGAGGGGCTGCAAGCATGAAACTCAATGTTTATCAGGTCTCCGTGTCGAAGTGCCGTATTCTACTTAATTTCGTTTCTTTAATAAACTTAATAATACTATCATATGTAGCTTTTTCCTTTAGTATACCTATTATAGAAAAATCTTTATGCTCAGCTTTAATTAGTGACTGAATAAAATGACGTCTTTCATTGTTGTATTTCCTGCAGTCAAGTATTACATGTTCAACTGTCTCTTGCTGACTACAGTGATTACATTCCCCTGTTGGGTGCTTGCCAATTTTAAACAATGTGCTATTCAATCCTGTGTGACCTATTCTCAGACGGGTTATAATATTCTCTTTAATTCTGTTCCTGCTCTCTCTTCTCCCAGTACCAACTCGTTGTTGAATATTATATAAGTGTCTTCCTGTTTCAATACCATCCCAGTGTACCTGCCATACCGATTGTGCATATTTCCTAATGAACACTTTAGCTTCTGCTTTACTTAATGGAACTTGTAAATCTATCTGCTTTAACTTTAAAGATTGTTTAGCCAAAACATCTACCTTCTCATTACCTACTACACCAACATGAGCAGGAACCCAAATAAATTGAATTGATATACCCATAAGCTTTATGTTATACAATTTATGGAATATTTCATTAATTATATCCATCCTAAAAGATGATCTGCCAGATTTTATGCTTTCTAGTGCCGAGTAGCTATCAGATGCAATAACTATGTTATTCATTCGCTTTTCTTCTGTCCACTGCAGGGCCATTAAAATTGCCAATAGTTCTGTAGTATAAACTGATAAATGGTTAGAAACTCTTTTCTTAATGTAAGAATCATTCATTGGAATATACACGGCTGCACTGGCATATCCTGTCTCCGGGTCTTTTGATCCATCCGTAAATAATAACACTGAATCTTGGAAATGCCTCTCAATATAATTCCGCACTATATACCACACTGGAAGTTGTTTGGATTGATCCTTTATTTCCTGTTGTATACTGAAGTCAACAATTGGCAAGGGGAATAACCAAGGAGGGATGGAGGATATTGAGACCATGTTGCTATACTGTACTTGACTTAGTCCTATATTTCTCGCCTTTGCATCACCTATCCACCCAAAACTCATAAAATTTGTTTCATTATGTTCCCAACAGTCTGTCAGTACACTTTTTACAGGATGTGAAACACTTTGTCCCTGGATATTAAAGGTCCCATGACATGAAATTGTCACTTTCTGAGGTTTTTTAACATTAATATGAGTTCCCCTAGCCTGTATATGGTCCCCAAGTTTCTAGAAATTTCAATTGGTGTAAATCGAGCTTTTGCTATCTTTCTCTGCCTTTGAGAAAATGGAGGCTCATACGCGCTGATCTTGAATCTCCTCTTTATGACGTCATAAGGAGGAAATGTTACCTCCCCTGTCTCTGCTTTGCCCGCCCAGAGAATATTTTCCACCCATGAGAAAATGAGCTAGGAAGTAGGAAGGCGTGCGCACGATTTTAGTTTGTCCACGAGAGATATCATGGCTTTTGAGCGAGCGAGGCATAAGAATTGCTCAATAATTGGATGTACAAATGAACACTGAAGGGTCAATACAGAGCTGGGCTTGCTGAACGTCTGGATCACTCTCTTTGGCTCAGCTACACACCTCGGACAAGTAAGTCAACTAACTAATGATATATAAGTGTGTTGCTTTACTGTTTATGGTTACCTAGATTGTTGCACGTAGAATGTGGCTGTAACATTAGCTATGCAGTTTATGTGTGTGAATACACACACTGTAACGCGAGTGTTGTACACTTATTTGTTATTGGGATAACCGTTTTCCTGTTGGTTATATGGCGCGCACGATATCCGCATTTGAAGATCGCAGAGCTTGATGTAATTGTAATAAGATAAATACAGACGTTACAGATCTCTCATGAAAAGGCAACAGTAGGTTAGCGTTAGCTACATGATAATAACTGTAAACCATCCGAATAAAGTACCGTATCCAGACATAATATTTTAAACTAACCATTCGGAAACGTCCTGCTGGAGCCGATGAGTTGCAACTTCTTCATCCGTTGCAGATTCTGGGTCAAACTGAAATGCTTGAAAGACTGCGTGTCTTCGAGCCATTGCTATATCCAATGTAAACATGCACGCCATGGTACCGTTGCGCAAGATGGTCAAGGCCACACCCACCCTCCACCTTGCGCCGCCTTTCTCCTCCTCATTATCATTTAAAGCTACAGACACCGAAACAGCCTGTCTGAAGGAAGCTCATTCTGGGACTGGCTTGTAGTGGCTATAATTCTGCACCGAGGCTGAATTTTTGGAAAGAGATTTCAGATACAGTACTAGGGACCACTAAGGCCTATATTAAAGCCTACAAAATGTAGCATGTCATGGGACCTTTAACCCAATATGCCAACATTAACTTCATTCGTCTTATACCTAACGGTATTTCTCCCATCTCCACCTGCATAGCTGATACCGGCGATGATTTAAATGATCCACTGCAGATTCTTAGGGCTTGTGCTTGCAGTACATCTAATTGTTTGAGGTTTGTTTCTGCTGCTGACATATAGGCAATGCATCCATAATCAAATACAGATCTCATGAGTGCCCAATATATGCCCTACTAGCTCCCCACTCCCGTCCTGATAAACACCGAAGAATATTATTATTACTTTTGCACTTATTCTTCATTTTATCCAGATGAATTTTCCATGTAAGTTTTTCATCGAACCAAACTCCAAGAAACCTTATAAATTTTACTTGCTCCGGAGGATTCCCATATAATTTCAAAGAGAGGGGTATGTTTTGAGCCGCCTTGAAAAACAAATGACCTGCGTTTTTGATACAGATAATTTAAACCCCCATTTATTAGCCCACTTTTCAACTTCCTCTATTGCATTTTGCTTTTTTTTATGAACATATGATATATTGCGACCTCTAATCCACAAAGCCCCATCATCTGCATATAAAGATTTTCCAATGTTATGTTCAACTTGTGAAAAGATGCCATTAATCATTGTTGAATAATAATGGACTGCATACACTACCTTGTGGTGTTCCATTCTCTACTGTATACATTCTAGAGTATTCTTCACCTACTTTAACTTGTATTTTTCTGTCAAATAAAAAGTTCTGAACCCAGTTAAATGCTCTACCACCACTTCCTAAAGACTTTAACTTAATTAATAACCCTTCTTTCCAGAGCATATCATATGCCTTTTCCACATCAAAGAAGATAGCTACCACTATTTCTTTGTTTGTCTGTGCTTTCCTAATGTCTGATTCTAGACATAATACAGAGTCCATTGTATTCCGTCCCTTACGGAATCCACTCTGATAAGGGGACAACAGATTTTTACTCTCTAAAAAATACGTTATTCTTTCTGTGATTATTCTTTCCATTGTTTTACATAATTGAGAAGTTAGTGCAATAGGCCTATAAATAGAAGGATCTGATGGGTTTTTTCCAGGTTTAAGAATAGGTATGATTATTGCTTGTTTCCATATTGAAGGGAGTTGACCAGTTTCCCATACTAGGTTAAATAATTTTAATACTTTTTCCAGCGTATTATCTGTCATGCTTGCCAGCATTTTGTAACACACTCCGTCTCTTCCTGGAGTAGTCTGCCGAGCAGTCTAGATTGCTCTTTTTAACTCAAACATGTTTATAGGTAAGTCTAATAAACTATCTGACATCTCATCTTTCTTCACCAAATTAAGATAATTCATTAATGTGCTACTCCTACACTGCTTTGCTTCTTTTGAAAGATTATCTGAACTATGAATTTTCTTAAATGTTTCTACCAAAAGTTCAGCCTTATCTAAATTGGTGACAGCCATTTTGTCTGTACCTATAATCACTGGTAACTCATAGTTCCTTCTAATCCCCCCCATTTTCCTGATCATATTCCATACATCTGACAGATGTACTGCTTCCAAAAAATATGTTTTTGTGTTTTTATTGTTTTCCTTACTACTGCCTGGGCTCTTTTATACTGAATCATAGCATCCATAGAATGCTGCTTTTTAAGTTTCTTAAATGCTTTATTCCTTACTTTTACAGCTGCTTTACAACCATCATTCCACCAAGGTACATTCTTTACATGTCTTTTTCCTGTTGTTTTAGGTATAGTTTGTTCAGCCGACTGAATTATTTCATTAACTAGTTTACTGTTGAATATATTTACATGCATCTGGTATTCTTCTTGCAGAGTCATACATCTATTTTAACAAATTACTCGAAAGACTTCCCAATCTGCCTTTTCCAACTTCCATCTAGGACTTCTCTTTTCTTTTTCATAGCATATTTCTGTACTAGCCGTAATCACTACCGGATAATGATCACTCCCTATTGTAGTATCTTTGTTTACATTCCATGTAGTGATCCCTGCCATCACAGAAGACACAAATGTTAGGTCAAGTGCAGTCTCTGTATTTTGTATACTGTTATATCGTGTTCCCTCTCCATTATTAATGCACACCAAGTTATTATCATCAATGAATTCTTCAATTAGTTGTCCATTCACATCAGTATTATTACTTCCCTATAATGTATTATAGGAATTAAAATCACCACACCACACTACTTTGTCATGCAAAGAACCTACAACAGCTTCTAAAATAATTTGACTTAATTTTTCACATGGATTATAATCATTAATAATATCTATACTCCCTCTTTTAGTCCATACCTTAATTATTATTGATTCATATTCTTTATTTATTTGTTCTACCTTATATTTCATCTAATTTTGTATAAATGTTGCTATTCCTCCTCCTCTGCCATATTCTCTATCTCTTCTAATTATATTATAACCATTTATTATAAAATCCAACTGTGGTTTTAACCATGTTTCCTGAATACATATTACATTAGGTTTCTCTGTTAACATATCGATGTATTTCTTAAGCTCTTGGCCATTTGCAATTAGACTCCTTGCATTCCACTGTAGTATGGTCAATAACATTACGAAGATCCAACACATGCCTGAGAAGACTGTGTTTCTTCAGTAAGGGAGTCTCTTATGGTCTCCCATTGCAGCCCTTTAACATCTAGATATTTCTCTGCAGATTTAACAATTATTTTAATCCTTTCATTTCTGCTTTTTGTCTGTGCAGAACAATTTATTATTTCTGCCATGAACATTACAAAATCATTCTTTTCCACTATCAAAGTATCCTCCTTCAGTTTATCCTTGACATTTCTTTCCTGAGTTGGCCATATCGTCGTAGCACTCGGCCTGCTCCGCCAGTTTGGCACTCTGATTAATTTCTTTTCTGCTAATTTCTGATTGCTTGATCACTGTATTATTCTCTGAAACCTTCTTTGCAGCTTCTGCATAACTGATTCCTTGAACAACCTTGATTCGTTGCACTTCGGCCTGCCTCTTACTAACCTCACATCCTCTGTAAGCGGAACTGTGTTCCCCTCCACAATTACAACACTTCAGCTTTGTACCCTCCTGGCATTTTCCATACTCATGTTCTCCACTACATTTTCCACATCTCTGCTTTCCCTTACACACCGCCGCTACATGCCCATATCTTTGACATTTAAAGCATCTGATTGGAGGGGGAATATATAACCTTACGTCACAGCACATAAAGCCAATGTACACTTTTTCTGGAAGTTTTTCCTGATCAAAATTGATCATGACCAAAAGACTATCCTGCATATTACCATTTCTGTTCACTTTTAGACGTCTGACTTCATTTACTCTAGCATTTGTTATGTTTCTTTTCACATCATCAACCGATACGTTTACCGGAATCCCTGTAATGACTCCTTTTGTAAATTTCTTGTAAGTCTTGAAACATTCCACTTTCTTCCTATTGATTATGTTCATTTTGATTGCTTTCCCTTGCTGTTTCTCATCCTTACACACAATCATCAGGGCTCCATTTCTTAGTACTTTGGCACTCTTTATTTCACCAATTTCCTTATTTAGCGATTTTGTTAATTGTATTGGATAGGGGTGTAAATCGGAGCTTACATGACGATTCGATACGATACCGATTTCTTAAGCCAACGATTCGATTATTTTCGATACTTCAGAATTCCCCGCGATACGATTCGATTCGATTCGATACGATTCAATACTAGATTTTTACATGATATCTAAGTTTCATATAAATCAACAAAAATAATAAATAATTTGCCTTTTATTGAGAATGCAGAATACAATTGCATGTCGCAAAGAAATTTTTTCCACCTCCATGAATGAGACAAGTGTTGTTCATTATGTCGCCTTGTTCAGGTAAATTGTAGTTTTCCTTGCTTTACCCCGGTCTTAAAGTAAAAAAGATGACTGTAAAAAATAGTACAATTAAATTAAATACATTTATGGTGAGATTACTACAATTTATTTAATTAAACGCATTTATGATGAAATTACTACATTTTCATGTCAATCTGTGTTCATTTTGACCACGAAACATGCCTGTCACTTTAATTCAGCGCGTGCAGCACAGCACAAATAGACTCGGTGCAGAAACTATCTCTGCACTGCTGTATAGCTTATGCACCGCAACTGGAACGGATAAACGGACCGCAACCGCGTGCAGTGTGAAAACTCTGACCTGTTAACATGGGTACGGAAAAAAATACGCACTACAAACGGAGTATGTGTGAAACGGGCGCAATCAGACAAACGGCAACTCTTACCACTGCTCCGTCTGTTTTCCTGAAGCCAAAATACATCCACACCCATGACTTGACGCCGACTGGAGTGTGTAACATTTCACTGTCATTGCCAGCTCGCTCTGACGGTTCCATCGCTCTTGAAAGTCAGACTCAACAATGTGTGTGTGAACATAGATAGACTGTGAAACGTAAGTAACGCGTGTGAAGTAGAAGACAATAATGAGGTTAGCGCCACCCGCAGCTTAGTAGATTGTACGCATATGTCGGAGCAGATGCTGAAAATAGACAGGCGGCAAAATAAACACATTAATCGATACTCTTGCGGACGCATCGATGCATCGAATCGTCGGCTGTATAATCGATGCATCGATACAAATCGATTAATATTTACACCCCTAGTATTGGATTCATACCTCCAAACGAGTCCCCATCATCCACAAGTTTTGCAAAAATTACATGCTCCTCCCTCCGCTTCTCCTCCGTATTTGATCCTCTGTCTGAGTCACTTTCATCAGTTTTCTTTTTCTTTTTCCGTTTATTATTCCTAACCGACTCCCAGCTTTCATATATCCCGCCACCTACTTCCATCTCTCCTGGTTCATTTCCTGATCCGTCACTTCCTTCCACACACTCCTGTCCATTCACAGTCCAGCTGTTGCCAACCACCCTGGGAATCGACATCTCCACCGAAGTGCCGTATTTGGAATAACAAGCTGCTATTCACCTTATTTTTAACGGAAATACGGACGCAGCCAGTTGACGGTATTTTGTGCGAGACTTCCGGTCAGGCACTTCCGGTCACTTGCGAGCTAACTCACTTTAGTGTTTTAATCATCGAAATCATTGACATTTTAATCATCAGGCGCCCTACGACTGGCGACACACTGACTGTGTGGCGTGAGCGTGGCGTTTTCTATGTCTTTGCACACCAGAAACGTGTCTGACGCGGCGCTGCTGCTGCTAGGTGACATATGATAAGCCTCATTGGTGATATATTCGACATATGGGGAGAGAGTTGTGGAAGGCCTATATGTTAAACATAAAAATATAGCAGCAAAGACAACATCGGCAGTATTGACGGCAAAATAGTTTACAGAATATTTCATTCTGTATTGACAGGTGCAATATTAGAAAATCAAAATACTATTTTTTAATTGCATTTGTCAAAACCTAAACTTTCAAACATCAAAATGTCATTTATTAATATGTATTCATCTCAAAATGACATACAAATAATTGTTCCTATTCTACTTTGCCTGGAAACGCTTCCAAAACGCTTGCGTGTCGCGTGAAAAATAGGCGTCGATTCTATTTCTAGCATGCACGCGTTTTCCGCGCGCCGCGCCTGAGACGCATGTCACGCAGGCAGTGTGCTAGCTCTAACCTCTAACCTGTTAACATGGGAGCCGAAATAAAAACGGACACGCCACGCAGCCAGTAAGGCCTGATCCCTTTGCCTGTGGTTAAAAGCTTTACATTTGAAGAAACCACCGAAACGACCGTATGTTTGTTCTTTTCATTTCGTGAACACAAGACCTACAGAAGACCACCCGATACCAGAAAAGTGGCTGGGCTATTAAGTCTCAATAGGGAAAAAATGGCGGTGGTGTGAGTCATGCGGGTAGAAGGATCCCAATAATTAACTCCAAAACTTACAGAAAATCCTCACATTCTTCAATTATTTTTCAGTACTCATAAGAAAATCCTATGTGGTTTTAGTCTTGACCGACTTGGACTATTTATATATTTTTTTTGTCGATATTTATTTTCGTCGGCCTCATGCTTTTAACATTGCATTCTATGCTAACACACCTGGACTTGCTATGCTAAGATCTGAGTAACTTAAGTTTATAACGTTAGAACTGCTGTAGCCTACGCCTTCTAAGTGAAGTGATGCCAAAAACCAAACGCCAGACAACAGCCATGACAACAGCCATGCAACCAACTCCCGACGTTGGTGCAAATGTCATTGTGGATATGGATGAGCTGGAAGCGGCTGATTATCTGCTCCCAGATACGCCATCAAAAGAACCAGCTCCCAAAAAAGGCAGGTGCAACAACAATTCTGATGAGCAAAATTCAGCCATGGCGCTTGCCATCATCTCTTCTCTCAAGACTGTAATTAACGACAGAGCCGACATTCTCGATAAAGGTATTGATGGTCTGAAAACTTCTGTTGAATTTCTTACGGAAGAAATGAAAGACATTAAATGTAAGGCTGAACGCACGGATAAACAAGTCGATGCTGCCGAGAATAGGATTAACGATCTAGAACAGCCTTTCTCAAAGTGGGTGCCGCGGCACACTGGGGTGCCCCCTGACTGTGTCAGGGGTGCCGCCAAAAAATTACGTAGGCAAAAAAAAAAAAAAAATTCTGACATTTCATATATAAATATATTTGAATTTACATAAATACATTCTTCTTCTTTTTAACCCTTTCGCACGTACGCTCACACCGGTGTGATCAGTCTAGGCTGGTCCCTGGAGCACCGGTGTGATTAGAACGGTCAGTGCATGACGTGATCAACTGCTAAATTCAAATGTGCTTTCGCTCATTGGCTGGAGCTGAGCCAGAGACAGGCGCGCTCAGAGCTGTCATATATCACAACTTTTCAGTGTTTTCATCCACATAATGTTTGTTTTAGGTTTCAGACATAAGTACAAAAAAAAAAACACATTTAGAGTTTGTAAAATACACACCGATGTCAAAGGAAGAGGCAATAATAATCCTTTCCATTATAATTAGTTTTATTCATATCAGATACACATTGTGTAAGTAACTTTAAAGTTTACTCTATTCTTCTCCCAGTTCACCTGCCACTTACTTTTATGTATTTCGGGAGAAGTGGATGAATTCACTTGTTGTAAATCCAACAGATCCGATTCTCTGAACTGCGTCTGCGGCACAAACTAACATGGCGGCGCATACAGCTCAACTAACGCGATCGTTATAATGGTGTTCAAAAAACAAAACACTTCCACTTGCATATATTTGACAATCGGAATATCAGATATTTCATGCCATATCTAACAAATTTGTGAATATTTTGAATAAAAAAGGAAAAATGACATAAAAGCAGATCATCATTCATTCAGCTCTGTTGTTGCTGCGGTTTGTCACGTGACAGGCAATGACGCGTCACCATGGAAACCATAAAGTGACTCATTCTAAATAATGGTCACCTTGAAAAACTCACGCTGGGGGGTCAGCCAGAATATTTTAAATTTACGTGTGAAAGGGTTAAACATATGACCGGATTAATAAAATTGTAAATTCATTTTATATATATATATATATATATATATATATATATATATATATATATATATATATAAAATTTGAATTTACATTTGGGTTATGCAGTGTTTTTAAATTATATTTTACACTGGGGTGCCTTGAGATTTTATGCACTTTTGAAAGGTGCCCTGACTGAAAAAAGTTTGAGAAAGGCTGATCTAGAAAGCAAAGTTATGGAGCTGGCACGATACAAAAGACGCTGGAACCTGCGTTTATATGGCCTTCCAGAACTACAGGGAGAAAATGTGCGTCAGCGTGTTTTGGATGTGTGCACATCCGTGATACCTGCTTATGCAGACAAAGTCGGTTCACAGGCTTGGGAAAATAAAGAACAGCAATACAGCCGGCGCTACTCCGAAACCACGAGGTGTCATCGTCCAATTTACAATGCGCCACTTTCGCGATGCTCTTTGGAAAGCTGCAAAGAACTCCGCCTTCTTGGCAGACAACCATCTACGCTTCGCAGAGGACCTCTCACCTGATGACCGTGAACGTCGCCAACAGCTATGGCCACTCGTTGAGAAAGCTCGTCAAGAGGGTCACCGTGCATACTTTGTTGGTCCGAAGGCTTTTGTGGATGGTAAAGAGCTGACGCCTCCTAGTAAGATCTCAGGCAATGACTGACTGCAATTAGTTCACACGCATCTAACCTTAAAGTTTTTGCTTAATGTTCCTGATGTCTTACTACTTTTGCTCGAACGTTACGTTACGTTACGTTACACACTTTCCTTACATCTATTTAAGGATAACCGCAATGTGTTAGGTAGCTATGTAAGGTTTTGTTCAATGTTGATTTTATTCATAGGCTACGTTAAGTGGTTTGGCTATCTCAACTTTTACAGCTATTTTACAGCTAACTATGTTTTCTTTCCATTACTGTCCTAGTTGGTTACATTAATATTTTGAGGATAGACATTTTTTACAATGTGTTTACTCCTTCTTTCTAAGTGAATTATTGCTTGCAATTCAATGTTCCCTAGCATCTCGTTATGTTCCTTTAATACAAGAGGGTTACGTAATGATCTTAAACGGAAGGCTATTTTTCTGTATGCCAAAGGGCTAAATTCTGATTTTTGTTTCTTTCAAGAATCACATGCTAGTCCAGATGTTTCTAAATTTTGGAAATCTCAGTGGGGAGATGAAGTTTTCTTTTCCTTTGGGTCAACCCATTCTGCAGGGGTTATCATTCTGAAACACAAATTCCAAGGTAAAATTATTGAAGTGATACCTGACCAAACCGGTCATTTTCTGTTTCTTGTGGTGTCTTTAGGTGACATTCTCTTCCTACTGATAAATGTATATGGCTTTAACTCCCCTAAAAAGAATCTTTTCCTGTTTAATCTAATAGAGGCTCAAATAAAATCCCTTTGTTGTAAATATCCCAATATACATGTAATTTTAGGTGGTGACTTGAACGAAACTTTATGTGACACTCTAGATCGTTATCCCCCGAAATCTTCGCATAAAGTTTCTCATCTGTCTGATTTTGTTTCACGCCTTGGGCTACTGGATATTTGGAGAGATAAGAATCCTGCATCCTCTAAATTCACTTGGTCCAATAATTCAGGGTCTCTCAAATCTAGAATAGACTATTGGTTAATCTCATTTTCAGTATCACAATATGTATCTAGAACTGATATTTTACCATCTCCCTTTTCTGATCATAACTGCATCCTGCTTAATTTAAACGAACCTAGTCATATCCCGCGCTATTTAAATTCATACTGGAAGCTTAATGCCTCTCTGCTTGAAGATAAGAGTTTAGTTAAAGCTATTAACAACAAAATTAATCTTTACTTTAAGAAAGCTCAAATGGAAGGCAAATTCAGCACTAACTGGGAACTTCTTAAATTTGATATTCAAACAACCTTTAGAAAGGCTGGTGCTAAAAAGGCCAATTTGAGGAAATCATTTGAAGCTGACATAATCAAGGAAATTATTAATTTATCTAATATTCCTTATGAGAACTTAACTGAGAATCAAAAAGCTAATATGACGGATCTTCAACATAAGCTAGATAACTTGTATATGCAAAAAGCAAAAGGTGCCTTTATTCGCTCTCGTAGAAGATGGCTTGAGGAAGGGGAAAAGAATTCTGCCTATTTTTTTTAATTAGAAAAGCAACGTTCTCAATACAATTCTATTAACAAACTAGCTTCAAATGGTGTTATATTAACAAGTCACAAGGACATCTCCCATGTCTGCAGGGAGTTTTATGAAGGCTTATATCAGTCAAAATTTTCTCCGTTGAATCTGGATAACTTTTTTAACTCACTGAACTTAAGTAGTGTTACTACTATTTCGGAAGACGATAAATCATTGTGTGAATCTCCTATCCAGCCTAAAGATATCGCGGAGGCTATTGACCGGTTAAAGCTTAATAAATCCCCTGGCAATGATGGTTTAACTGCAGAGTTTTTTAAGAAATTTGCTAAAGCCATCATCCCTTTCCTACATAATGTCTATGCAGAATGTCTTCACAATGGTGCTCTCCCCCCATCCATGACACAAAGTGTTATTTCACTACTTCCAAAACCCCAAAAAGATCGTTTATATGAACTGGCGGCCTATAAGTCTCCTAAATATTGATTACAAAATCCTGGCCTCTGTACTGGCTAAAAGACTAAAGTGCGTCCTGGATTGTATTATAGATGAATGTCAGTCGGGCTTCATTCCAGGAAGACTAATTTCCAACAACATTAGACTTGTTCTCGATTTAATAGATTTTTCACATTTATTGGCAGATGACAGTTTCTTACTATTTCTTGATTTTTACAAAGCCTTCGACACCATTGAACATCCATTTCTTTTCAGAGCCTTAAGTGTCTTTGGATTTGGGCAGAATTTTATCAATTCCATTCAGACTATTTATAAACACAATAATGCCTCAATCAAATTACAACATGGTACAACAAAGAGATTCAACATAGAGAGAGGTATCCGACAAGGCTGTCCCATCTCACCCTTTCTTTTCCTTCTTCCGATGCAGCTTCTAGCCACTCACCTTAATTCCTGCAATATTGAAGGAATTTCTATTGCTGAACACTCCTTATTAATTAGTCAACTTGCAGATGACTCTACCTTATTTCTAAAAAACAAGGATCAAGTTCCCATAGCTCTGAACAGCATTAGATCCTTTTCAGAAGCATCAGGCCTTAAGCTTAATATAAATAAATGTGAACTTTTTTCCTTAGGTTCTTCAACTTATGACACGTTATACAATATTCCTGTAAAAGCAGAGCTAAAGTATCTGGGCATAACGGTATGCAGAGATCAAAAAAGGAGAACGTCAGTAAATTTTGACCCCCTGATAATCAATATTCAAAGAAAATTAAATTCTTGGTTACAGAGGGACCTTTCAATCTCTGGTAGGATTTTGCTATCTAAAACGGAAGCATTATCCCGCGTTATATATCCTGCTATGGTCTTGGATGTCCCTCTCGAGGTGTGCAGGAGATTAGACAAATTAATTGTCAACTTTGTGTGGAAATCTAGTTCTCACTTAATTAAAAAAAGTGTAATGTTAGCTGATCACACATCTGGGGGTTTCAATCTTATTGATTTCTCTCTACTTAGCAACTCTTTTAAAATCAAGTGGATTAAATCATTCCTTAAGAACCCCACTTCTATCTGGAACTGTATCCTTAACTTCCTGTTAAAGCCTGTGGGAGGGCTTGAATTCCTTATACATTGCAATTATAATATCTCCAAGCTCCCTTTGAAGTTAGCAAACTTTCACAAACAGATGTTATCCTGTTGGTCTCTTATGTACAATCACAATTTTTCACCTCACACTTATTTTATTTGGAAGAATAAGGATATTACATATAAGAATAAAACACTATTCTACCATTCTTGGTTTGATAAAAATATCCTTTTAGTGTCACAGCTTCTTGATGAAAATTGTAATTTCTTGTCTTATAGAGACTTTATGGATGCATTTTCTTTTCCGATCCCACCAAAAGAATATGCAATCATTTTTTTTTATATATTTTTTTTATATATATTTATTGAACATTTTCCACTTTTACAAAACACAACACAGATTCCAACCACAATAATAAAAATAAAAATAAAAAAAAAACCTTGGCCACCAAAAGCATAAAAGAATAAATAAAAATAAAGGTACATTACAATTTCAAAAACATTTATGTACTCACTCAAGGCATTTGAGTGGGAAAACCTTTCTGCAGAATAGTTGACAAATCAGCCCCTAAATTATTGATATAGGGTTTCCAGACACTATAAAACTGGTCTGGCTGATCATTAACTAAACAAGTTAAGTATTCCAGCGGAATAAGTTCCATCAAAATCTTGTGCCAACCCGATATAGTTGGAGTCTTGTCACTTATCCACCTCAGTAATATGTTTTTCCTAGCAGCAAAAGTAAGAAGATTATACAACCTTTTTTCTTTTGAGAAAATCAAAGCT
Source organism: Rutilus rutilus (assembly GCF_951802725.1). Taxonomy (NCBI): domain Eukaryota; kingdom Metazoa; phylum Chordata; class Actinopteri; order Cypriniformes; family Leuciscidae; genus Rutilus; species Rutilus rutilus. The sequence continues at coordinate 40,765,971 of NC_140214.1, read as the reverse complement.
TTATCAGGCAGACCAAGGATAAAAAATAAAGGATCCAATGCCAACTCCTTATTAAAGATATTACTCATTTCCGAAATTATCTTGGCCCAATATATTTGTAACTGATTACATGACCAAAGACAGTGAGTGAGTGTACCAATTTGTGTTTTGCACTTAAGGCAAAGAGGTGAGAGGGAATTGTTGAATGCATGTCTACGGTTTGGTGAAATATGCATCCTATGTACAATTTTGAACTGAATAGCTTTAGCACGATTACATACCGAAATAGATTTAGCATATTTCCAAATATTACCCCATTCTTCTTCACTTATAGAGACAAAAAGTTCCCTCTCCCAAACAAGTCTAGTATTTAGAACTACATTTCCCTCAGAAGTCGCCTTGAGAGTCTTGTATAACTGACTCACCGACTTTTCCCCAGGTGTCTGAAATAACACTTTTTCTATAGGAGAAGGACTTCTGGTATGACACAATGAGGTATCTTTTAAGATATAATTTCTAATCTGTAGAAAACGGAAAAAGTCCTGCTTTAATAATTGATATGCAATCATTTTTGATGCTATTCCCTCTGGTGTTAGAATGCTACTTCAATCCAGTCCTAAAGGCCCTTCTTGTTCTCCTCCCTCTTTAGACTCCTCTAACCTCTATATAGATAACTGTCTCTTTATAAGTAGTGAATTCACCAACAAGAAAATCAGATCAATCCTTCTCAAACCTTGTGCTACTGTTCCCCCTTGCATCAGTTTTTGGAATAATAAGTTCGAAAATATCGATTGGAAAAGATTTTGGTCTCTAAAAAAAGAGGTCTTGATTACCAACAAAGTTGTTGAGGTTTCCCTCAAGATTGTTCATAAATGTTACCCTTGTAACTATCGTCTGTCTAAATTTCATACTAGTATCAAAGAGGAATGCTCTTTTTGTCTGTGTTACCCAGAAACTATTGATCATATTTTTTGGGAGTGTTTATTCAAGGATTTTCTGGCTTGATTTTTCGAACTATGTGAATAAAAATATTTCCGAAGATTTTACTTTAACTTTAAAAAAAGTTTATTTTGGGGTCCCCAAAGTCCAAAGTGATATTTCTAATAGAGAATTTGTTATTAATCTGCTTCTTTTCCTAGCAAAGTTTTTTATCCACAAATGTAAGTTTATCGATAGAAAACCTTTTTGTATCTTTCTAAAGGACTTTAACCAATACTTGCTCTCTCTTGAACACTCATCAAGCCCTTTGGCTATAAATACACGTCTACAATGTGCCATGTTTAAGCTATTGCATTCCCCGTAACCTCTTGTATGTATTGTCATTTTATACTTGATATGTATTTTTTTGCAAGTACTTGTACTTATTCTGATATCACTTTTTACAGCATCAGCTTGTTTGTGTACTCGTACTGAAATTTATAATAAAAAAATATATATATAATAAAAAAAAATTAAGTCTCAATAAAAACTCTAAGGAGAAACAAAATCATTATAGTAACCCCTGTATTGAATTAGTCATCATGGCATAGCCTAATGGCATGATGGCGTTTATTTTGTATGATTTACAATTATTTATAGCCATCTACTTATTGCTATCCTGTGCTTGGTTGCATTCTGATGGCATTATTAATACATTTGACATGACAAAATACCTCCATATATATTGGTCCAGCGCTGTCTCGACCATGTTTAGGGCTGTGCTGAAGGCGCCGGCGAAGTTTTGGCAATCTGCCAGCTAGATGCATGAGTGTTTTCAACCAGGTCCGGTACCCGAACGGGGTTAGGCGGGGCTTTAGTTCTTTGTTGTATTCATCTGCTACGTTATGCGTAACATTTTTCTGTCAATTCTGCATAATCCTTCGCGATTGATATCGTTAGTTAGCCCAGGGAAGCGAGGAAACGGAAGTGCCGCACAAAAACCGGATACTGGACCCATATTTACTTCCGCGTTCGAAAATAAGGTGAATAAACCATAGATATCATATATAAAGGCTAGATGTCTCGTCCGCGCTGCTGGCCAATGGAGGTCGACGTCCGCACACGGCGGCCATCTTACGACAGGGTGCTCGCTCACTCGTAACATGGTGCATGTACTTTTAAATAACCATAACTTGCTCATTTTTCTACCGATTTTCAAACGGTTTGGTTTGTTATAAACGTCAGAGATGTAGTTATGACACTGCATACATACACTGCATACATATGAAAAATTATAACATACATTTTCAAGCATTCGGAATTATAGCCACGTTAATAACGTTTGTAAGAAACCAAACCGTTTGTAAATCCGTCAAGATTTCAGCGAGATAAGAGGATTTGTGTGCGTGCTGATCATTCACCTTAATGCACAGAGCACTGTCACAAGATGGCCGAACGATGATGCCGGAAGTGACTGCGCCATAAGACATCTAGCGTTTATATATGATATCTATGGAATAAACGGCGCTAGCTTGGGAGCGCGCATTCAAAAAGAAAACAAAAGCGCGCAGCTCAAGACCGGAAGTCAGCCACCTCAACACAAAATTTCAAAATAAAAGAAAGTCGCCTTTCTGTAACAAACTTATGGTTATTTACATATGAGATCAGTGATAATTTTATTTAATATTTCTTCTGTGGTACACACTATATACTATCTCAACATCAATGTCAAATCAGTTTTTTTTTTCATGAATAATTATCTGCAAATGAATAATTTTAGATATATTCATGGTTAAACCGAATGACTTTTTTGGTGACAATTTTTTTTCCATCTTGTAAAAAATAACAAAAAACAGTGTTAATTGATTGTACAAACCACAAAATCTTATTGTTACACCTAGGTAAACTAAAAAATGGTTTCAAATATAGTTATATATCCATTCTATTTTTTTTACACTTTTAAAAAACAATTATTCGTCAATGACCCGTATACAAAAGCCTACAGTATGCTACCAGATAAGCATTATGCAGGGGGGGTTGGAGATGTAAACCTTTGTTCTGAAGTTCTTCTGTGAGTATGGGTTCACTCGCTGTTTTTTTCTCTTAAAGGGGCTATGTGTAGGTTTGTACTTAAAAAAATCTTTAAGATAGAGTTTTCATTTGTACATGTATGAGCCAACCATGATGTAATAAAAAGAATGACACCTTGACTGTCCACACTTGAAAGTAGCACAGCAACATTTTACTAAAATATGGTCTGTCAAACAATAACCTTACAGTACTGTAACTTTTCTTACCTCAAACATTATGCTGGTGAATCTCGATGAGCCGTCAGTGGTTGCTGCGGCAACCTTGGTTGATGTGGTCGTGCTCGTACGAGCGTGCGCTCCGAGAACGAGCATGAGACTGGCTGCAGTTCCTCTAACGGCCACTGGTGTCAGTAACGGTTAGAAATTTCAGAACCTACGCAATGCTCCTTTAAAGGGGTGATGAACTGAGAAATCAAAATTTACTTGAGCTTTTGACATATAAGAGATCATCATACTATAATAATATCCTGTAAGTTTCAGAACTGAAAACTACCTTGTTAGTCCAATAAAAGCTTTTATAGACATCAGGCTCAGCAAACGACTCGTTTTTCAAAGTGGGGAACTATGACGTCAAAGAGGATAAAACACCGCCTCCACAGAAGAAGATCAACGCCTACTTCAACACGGCCTGTTTAGCCCCGCCCACCGATTCGCCCAAACATGCTAAATAACATAGGACGACATGATGATTGCTTACCGGATCGAGCTACTTCCAAGCAATAAACCAATAAACATGCTGTTTACTAAATATTGTGAAGTGCCTGGTTGTGGAAGAAGACAGTCTGCATAAGCTTCCTTCGGATTCCAGCATGGTTAAACTTTATTAAATCAGTCAATCACAATTTCCCGACACGGATCTGCCAGCAACATGTAAGTAACCATGTGTACTCTAATGCCTGATCTGCGATCAGTGGTTTCTGTGTAATTATTCAAGTTCAGATTCTCTTAAAATCGTTCAATACTGTTTATGCATCAGTGACTAAATGATCAACTTCACATAATTTCTCGTAGTATTATGAAAATAATCCTTTTTAAACTGTTATTAAATTAGATTAAATCAGAAAGCGATCAAAGAACGATCCCTTTCCATTCGCCCAAGCTGTCAATCAAACAGCACAGCGCGAGCCGCGAGAGCTTATCTGGACACTTACCAAACGAAATAATGACACTGTTACACTACACAACGAAGCTCTTACTGTGTATTCACATAGTGTTTGCATTGTGATTTGGTGTAAGCATTTGTGAGAGTGCAAAAATTGCGTTGCAATGATAAGATCTTTATTCACGCGATCAACAGACTGTCTGTCATCTGCTCAGTCAAAGCTCATCATGCTGCAACCTTTCATGTGATGGAATAGATTTAAATATAATGCTTTAAAAGATACTTTTCACGATTTGTTCATCTCGATAGCTGTAATAGTAAAAACGTAGTAGGGTGGTTGACATATTTGGCTAAAAAAAAGTTTTTTTTAAAAATCTCAAATGTAAGTCATGGAACTCATTGGGTTATATTCTACCAACTCTTATATTTCCAAATATATATGTGGTCTTGTAGATTTTGTCCTAAAATTTACATTTATTCACTAGTTTACTGTCTTAGTGACTAAAAATGTCATATGGTGTGACATGAATGTTATTGTGTATTAAATTAAAAAGGGGTATAATGTGATAATGTAAGTCAATTTATCCTGATTCTTTATCATTACTATATAAAAGTATAGCAATTCTTGTGTGCAAATATGTTAAATTTGGCATTATTTTACTTTATCATCACTCATAGACAGACGTTTACTTGTAATCTTTCAATATACTTCAAATTAATTTGGGAATACCTTGCTATAAAAGTACCAAAATGCTTGTAACCTTTGCTGGCACTATTCCCCATCTGTCACATTGATGATTTTATGATTAATAACCAAAAAGCCTTAATATCTTTAAAATTTTTGAATGTCACACCAAATGACATGGTGTCACGCCATATGATGTCACACCACACAACAATCTGTATGCAAAAATCTGTATTATCTGCATTTAACAAACAACCCAACTTAGTTTGACAAGTGAATCATTGTTTCAGTTACAGCAAAAATCACAAAATTGTTTAAAACAGTGAGTTCTGCTCAAAGTAGCAAAGAATCATATGTTTATAACACATGCATTAATCCACTTACTGTATTCATTTGATGTTGCACTTTTTATTTTAATCTGCTGAATATTAACTACATGAATTATAATAATCTTTATAGTAAATCATTGAACATTTTTTTATTTAATGCATAAATTCATTTCAAAATGAGGATGAGTAAAACAATGACCGAACAGCAAGCTGATGTATCATTTCGTTGTTCTTTCTTTATTCGCATTATCTCGCCATCTACTGAAATCTACCTCAAACTGAAAAAAAAATAAATAAATACATAAATAAATAAATAAATAAAGGGAAACATTTGAGTGACAAAATGCTGTAGTTTAACATGGATTCAGCTTGAAAATGGGATAGTAGGGATTCACCAAATTGAGTTGGTGTATAGATATTAAATGTGTACATAATATAGTATCAAAATGTGTTAAAAGGTCAAAATATTCAATAAACTTAACTATTAGTTATAAAATATGTATCTAAGAACATTATTTACGTATTTAAATGCAATTCATATCATATAGTGTGACAAAATAATCATATGGTGTGACAAGAAAACCCTGTCACACCTTATGATTTTGTGTCACACCATATGAGGTTTCATGTACTTAGCATGACATTAAGCAATGTGCTTTTATGCTAACATGCTAAAACCATGCTAACTACAATATGACAATATAGTTTTGAAGGTAATTTTGACTGAAAAATAATTTAATTTGGGCATTTTTGTGTAAAATGAGTCACACCAAAAGACAGCGCAAAAGGGAACTGAAGCAGGAGTGCCGGATATACTTGATTTTTTTTAAACCACGAAGAGAGAAAACTCTAATTGTAACTTTCAGTGTCCTTCTGAGGTGTTGTTCTTCCTCCTGAAAGAAGGAGGACCCCCACACCCCAAAGATCTCCAAACAATTGCCCTTTTAAAAAAGGGAATATGGCGTCACACCTAATGATATCTATTTCCGGGACAAAACGTTTTAGTTAAGGGCTGATTCAAAATATTATGCCTGAACTTTTACTCAAGCAGACTCACAAGTAGACATCTGGGATAACAATATATGATTTAATAAACAGAAAATGAATTCATTTTTTTGTTTTTATTCAAAATCAAAATTTGTGAAATGTGCTTGGGACAGTCACGCCATATGAGTTTATTCTGGTTTGGCTGAAAATTGTGAAAAAATGGAAGATTAAACCCATGAATGCTCTGTATGTCCATATAAAACAGCACTTTCTGAACAATATCACCACAGTTTTTGATATATTTTTCTATAATTTACTTAACATTGACACATTGGACCAAAAAAAGGCCATGTCATGTCAACCACCCAGTAACAGTTTTCGAGAGAGTTCATGTAATACGAGCTATTTCATATGCAAGCATGTCAGCCAATCACAGCAGTGGGCGATTGCACTGCAGTCTCACAGCAGACACGCCCCTTAAAACGGAGCGTTCAAATCTGAGCCTGAAATCAGGCTTGGAAAAATGGCTTTTATTTATAAATTATGACAATTTTTGATGTAAAAATCATACTAACATTATAAGGGCACCCCAGTAAACATTATAAAATAATAAAACAATCCAGTTCATGACCCCTTTAATGTTAAACCCAATTTATACTTCTGCGTCGAACTCACGCCGTAGCTAAGTCGTAAGCCCCGTTCACACTACAAGCGACTTTGTCGCTGCATGTCGCCAGTGGCTGGCGGTGAGGTCGTTAGTGGGCGTTCCCACTACTGATTGCCTAGTAATGTTTGTGAGTGACATTCACGGATGTTACCATGTTGTAGACAACAAATCTGTTTTCTTGCCTCTACAAGCTAACATTTTGGAAGGAAAAGTCTAAATATAAATGGAATCAGTACATTAAATGCATAATATTAAAGATGAATGAGAAACAGCGAGTGCCCTGTGCTATCGCGGCTATTTAACTGCAGCAAATGGGCAAATACTGGTCTTTCTGAGTTCACGAAACCATTCAGGCTCGGAGTCAGCACGGCGAGTACCACTGTATGTACACGGAGACATATCATACATTATTGGACAGTTTTGGACTGCTAAAATAAACTTCTCATTCATCTTGCCTCGGTCTGACGCAGCACTGAAGAGTGACGGATCACGTGTGCTCCACTGACTTCACTCCTATAGACCATTTCAAGGACGTAAACAATAACAAACGCGTTGGAATGCTACTGCGCATGTCTGGCCCTGAAGCACTTCCGGTGGCGCCATTTTTAAACCACAGAGCTGTCAAAACAAAATGACTAGCACATACTTTTTAAGTCTAGCTAAAACAGAACAGTTAAGATATTTAAAAAAAATTCAAATCGGCGATAGCGTGGAATTACCGGACCCTTTAAATCAGACGCTGAGGCGACAACTATTCACTCAGAACGTAAAACATTTACCTGAAGTGTCGTATCCAGACGTGTACCATTATCTGGTTGAGACCGAGTGTGTTTACACGAGAGAAGCGGTCAAGGCATATCGTAGCCTAGATGCTTACAACTACTTCCTTAGTGGAAAAGTTGGAAACATTTGTTCCTACATAGTGGACGATGTTTGTATTGTATTTGGTGAAGTTGGAGCAAGTCAGACATTGTCAAAAACGTACTCTGCGTGGTTCGTTGCTAAGGTGACCGGGGAGGTTATTAGTGGGCATTGCACTTGCATGGCTGGGTAAATATGTCTATTCAAATAATAAATCACATTGCTAATCCTCTAGTAAACGAATTATTGTGTTCTATTATTACCTTTTGCATAGTTAATTATTTCATACGTTTGGAAATATTTGTGGTTAGGTTAGGTGAAGTGTGTAGCCATGTTGCTGCGATCCTGGTTGCTGTGGAACAGTGTGTTAGAGATGGTTTGAATGCTCCATCTGTGACATCTGAGACCTGCATGTGGTCACGAATAAACAAGAAGGTGCATGCAATTCAGTTCTGGCTAATGTGTTTTTGTTGTTGTTGTTCTAATTCATATTAAATTAAAATTCTAATTCTGATCACATCCCTTATGAAAATGATCTATGGTTTTACTGCAAATAGAAAACATGGTTATTGTAGTTAAACCACGGTAACCACAAAATTAACCATAGTTTAACAATGGCAATTATAATAAAACTGTGGTTATACAAATGAGTATCATAAAACGAAACAAAAGCATGGCTACTAGACTTGGTTAATAACCATAGTTAATTTTCATAAGGGATGTGTTGCTGCTTTTATGTAAAAGTAGATACTTGCAGTAAATGTATAATCCCACTTTGTTTTAGATTGATCCAAAACCAATAGCAGACATAGACTTTTCCAAGCCTGTCAGACAAAGAGCAATTCAGAGTAGGGAGCTCATCTTACCCACTGTAGTCACACCAGTCTCACCAAGCATGCTTTTTAAGTCATTGATGGTAAGGAATTTGCAGAAACCTGATGACAAAAACATATGCCGCCGCCTTTTGCCTTCTGAGAAGCCTCGGTGCGGTCGGCGCGGTAGAGGGTGAAGCCGTCCTGGTTTACCGCCGAGTCAGGGATGCTGGCGCCAAGCCAGGTTTCAGTGAGACACAGAATGGAGCAATCCGCAATGACCTGTCTGCTATTGATCAAGATGGCAAGCTCATCACATTTGTTGACCAGTGAGCGGACATTGGAGAGCAGAATGCTCGGTAGTGGAGATCGATGCCTCCGCCGTTTAAGCCGGACCAGAGCGCCAGCTCTTTTGCCCCGTTTCCTGGGCTTCCGCTGGGGTTTAGAGTTGGCGTGCGCACGCCCAACCCCGAGGTCTGCAGATCCGATACAAACATCCTCAGCGTAAGAGTCCAATCCTGTTTGAAAGTTTAACATATTGTCTCGTATGTGAAGTAGGGCCAGCCTTTCGTATTTTATCTGCCCAAAGACGTAATCCACTCGAAAACATAACACTAACAAACATAACGACAGACAGAGCAGCACTATGTCGCCATAGGACGGCGCCATCTTGGGACCCCCAGCCCTCCTTTTGTAATAGAGGAGGATGAGGTTAGGCTTTTACTACGAAAGCAGAACTGCAGGAAAGCTGCAGGTCCTGACCTCATATCCTCTGCTACTATTAAACACTGTGCAGATGAACTGGCTCCAGTCCTCACAGATATATTTAACTGGTCCCTGAGGGAATGCATTGTCCCTCAATGTTTTAAGTCCGCTGTCATAATTCCTGTGCCTAAAAAACCTAGCATAAGTTGCCTAAATGACTATCGTCCTGTAGCACTAACATCTGTTATAATGAAAATCTTTGAGAGAATAGTATGTAAACATCTGTCCAGTGTTGTCAGGCTCGACCCTTTCCAATTTGCCTACAGGGCAAACAGGTCTGTTGAGGATGCTGTATCCTTATGTCTTCATTCCATTCTACAGCATCTAGAGGCCCCAGGCAACTATGCAAAGATCCTTTTTATAGATTATAGCTCTGCTTTTAATACAATCCTACCCAGCAAGCTTTTCTTGAAACTTCAGCAAATGGGGGTCCATAATTCCTTATGTTACTGGATCTTCGATTTTCTGGTGCAGAGAACACAAGTGGTCAAAATAGGTAATAACATCTCTAAAGTCAAGCACATTAACATTGGAACCCCACAGGGGTGTGTCTTATCACCTCTTTTATACTCGCTATATACAAATGACTGCACATCACACACTGATTCTGTTAAAATGCTTAAATTTGCAGATGATACAACAGTAGTGGGCCTAATTTCTGGGGATGATGATGTTGCCTATAGAAAAGAGGTCCTCTCATTGATTGAATGGTGTTCCAACCACAACTTAGAGTTAAATGTCTCCAAAACTAAGGAGCTAGTGGTTGACTTCCGCAGAAGGGGGAAGTCGTCCCAGCCCTTGTACATCAATGGGGAGGTGGTGGAGCGGGTGGACAGTTTTAGGTTTTTAGGTACAACGATATCATCATCTTTAAAATGGGATGATAATATAACCAACATTACTAAAAAAGCCCATCAGAGGCTTTTTTTCCTTCGCCAGTTGAGGAAATTTGGGGTAGCCTGTAAGGGTATGTTGCAGTTTTATCGAGCTGCCATCGAGAGTGTTCTTACTTTTTCTATTACTGTCTGGTATGGCAACTCCACTGTCCAGCAGAGGTTGCAGCTAGACAGAATAGTCAATACAGCCTCAAAAATCATTGGCTGCAAACTCTCCCCCATCTGTGAGATCTATGAGGCCCGTATTTATCGGAAAGGCCTAAAGATCCTACAAGATGATACTCACCCTGCTAACTCCCTTTTCTCCATACTCCCATCAGGGAGAAGGATGAGAGCTATTAGGACAAAAACCTCCCGCTTCATCAACAGCACATACTGCAGGGCCATTAAATCTCTAAACAGCTCTCAAACCTTAAACCAGTTCCTCAAGTAGGATGAGAGCTATTAGGACAAACCTAATAGGCACATACCTCATGGAAAATTTTCTCTTAATGAGTCTGCATTATTTGCATATTTTTATTTTTTATACTGATCTTATTATGTGGATGTATATGTAAATGTATTTATTTATTTATTTTAAATATATATGTTTTATATTTATTGTTGTAAAGTTGTGGATTTTACGCTCTGCATCTTTACGCAAATTGTCAGTTCTATCTGACATCAGCCACTATAGCCTCCTGGACTGTCATCCAGGTATGTGGTGAGCAGTGTGTCCCCTTTACTTTTATCTGCCTGTGTTAAGTGTTATCCCTTGTGGGATATTGTTTGTGTATATATCTATTTTATGTCTTTGGTTGTATCTTGTTGATGTTTTTTTTGTTACGAGCACACTGAAGCAAATTCCTAACAACTTGCACCGAGTTGTATGGCAATAAAGTATTGAAACTTGAAACTTGACAATATATGCAAAACACATGTTCCTATATAGTTTGCATGGATAAGTCACATACATGAATACATATACATACACTTGTATCTAACTATATCTGTGAAATAAATAAAAACCATAAGAACACATTTCATGTTTTCCCATACACATACAGTATATGTGTGTGTGCATTTGTATGGATTGAATCGTCAAATAGGAACTTTAAGGACAAAGCAGGTCATAGAAAAGTAGTTATGATTTTGACTAGTTACTAGATTGTTAATATTGTGTTACTCATTTCTTCCTGTGTAGTTATTCATTAACGAAGGAACCATATTCTAAAGTGTTACCAAATAACGTAAACCAAATGCAATACAGATATGTAACTATACCGTCAACAGCATATACATTTCACTCTTAACATGTTTTTTAGAAAATTATCTGGATTGAGAGATTGAGAGAAATAAATTTGACTATGACTTAATGTGATTCTAATTTCAGAATGAGATCCCAGACAGTGCACTGTTTACCACTATAACTGTAGGTAGTGATACAGACACTGCATCTGAGGGAGAGCAGGAGAACACAGACACGGTTGATGTTCTGACTACAGCTGAGGCAGATTCTAGTGAGGAATCACATGTAGCAGTTTCGGGTGACACACCTTGTACCAACAGCACTGTAGATGCAACAATCTTGCCAAAGCCCCTTACACAGCTTTTTGATGAAAAGCACAGTTTATTGTCACAAGTTGAACTACAAAATGAGCTAGATAAAATCATGCAAACCATCCCTACTTACTTTAATGAACTGAATTGTAAGCACCTCCAAGAAAGTACAATGGGTCAGTCCTCTTGTGAACAGTGGTTTGAGCAGAGACAGGGCAGAATCACCGCTAGCCACTTTAATGAAGTATTAAGAAGCAAGACAAGTCAAGCTAGCGTGACATCTAAAATCATGGGCTACACATCCAGCAGAAATGTACCAGCCTTAGCTTGGGGAAAGAATAATGAACAGCTAGCTAGAGAAGCATTTACTTCAAACCAGATGACTTGTCATGACAGCTTGATAGTGGAAGAAATAGGGTTAGTAGTAAATCCAAAGTTTCCTCATTTAGGAGCCAGCCCAGATGGAATAGTCCATTGCAAGTGCTGCCCAAGTGCAACACTTGAAATAAAATGCCCCTTTAAGTATGCAAATATGTCCATAACTGATGCCATCAAGAGCAAAGATTTCTGTCTGGGTAAAAACTTTGAGCTTAAACAGAACCATGCATACTATGCACAAGTTCAGGGGCAAATGGCAGTGTGTGAACTTGAAACATCTTTCTTTGTCATTTGGACAACAGAAGACTGCCACATTCAGAAAGTAGAGTTCTCTAAAGAGTACTGGGCTCAGATCAGAACAAAACTGGACCTCTTCTACAGACAGCACATTCTTACAGAAATTTGCACACACAAACTGAAGAAACAATTTCTGATCGCAGAGACTTCTTGTTTGTGTAAAAGCAGGTCTAAAACATCAGTCACACAGTGCTCTGTCTGTCACAAGGTGTTTCACCTGAGATGTCTAGGCTTAAAAAGGCACCCTGGTGAGCAATGGTTTTGTTCAGTGTGTTCACCGTAATCCAAATAAATCTGAAATCATACCCAGCCTTGCAAGTAATTTGTTAAAATTGTTATTTTAGTAATTGTAATACATTCAATCAATTGCAGGACAACAAATGTTCTCATTAACAAACAAATGTTTAATAATTGTAGATAGTTAGAAAAAAATAATAATTAAAGATCAAACATAAATCCAATAGAAATCTATATACAACATATATACAACCATAAACAAATCCAATAGAAATCTATATACAATATATACACATAATTCTGTACACAATCATTCAATAACAAAATAAAAGGTTTTCAACCACTTGTCAGTGTCTCATGTATTTTTTTTTTGTACTGAATTAATGACTTGTCCAAATTAGATAATGCAGAACAAACCAAAATAATTTTATCTACAGTTGCCACTGTGTCTTTTGATCTTCGCTTCACCAAGTTTATGGGGAGTGTATGTCTTAAAATGCTGTACTTTTTAATTCGACCAATAGCTCTTTCCACATGAATCCTCAACCTTGACATTTGCCGTGACACAGACACTTCTCGTCCTGAAAGCTGTGTCTTTCCACGGGTTGAAGCTGGTATGAGTAGCTGGACTCCTTTTGCAGCAAAATACTCCGGGAAACTGAACCCTCTGTCAGCCATGACAATGTCTCCCTCTTCCAAAAGATCAATTAAACCAGATGATTTTGTGATTGTTTTGTCACTGGCTCTACCACCCCAAGACTTGGAAAGGAATGTGATTGACCCTGTTGGACTGATGCCAACCAGGAATTTGATGGTGTTGTGGGACTTATAGTTGGAGTATGTCATTGATCTTGCACTGAGTGATGTTGGTCGGTCAATAAAAATCTCGCTGCAGTCTATGATACACCTCACTGAATTGAATGGGGGGCTTTTGAACAGGGCAGGAAGATTCTTTTTAATCTCTTCCCTAGAAGGCCAATGAATTAGAGCGCTGAAACGCTGTGTCATCACATTCAACCAGTCATGAAATATTGCAGAGATTGTTGCACAACTGCAATGAAACCTGAAGGCAAGATCTTTATGAGTGAGGCCAAGTCTCAGTTTCATTAAGACTAAGTAAAACTGGAGAGGTGTTGGAGGACTCTGTGTTCTCGGACTCCAAGCAGTGGTGAGATATGTCAAAAGGGCAAAAAACACTTTGGATGAGCGAAGGCCAGTGTAGAAGTGAATGATTTGATCATTGTTTAAATCCACATAAGATTTCAGTTGTTTCCTCTCATGGGTTAGAGTTTGTACCTTTGAATCTAGGCTTCTCACTTGCTCTTTGTAAGATGTGTTCAGGTTCTGCATATATTCAATATCACTCATAGTGAGATCTGTTCCAACACACATATCATTGAAGGACTTAACTTGTGTTACATTTATGTCCATGTCCTGCACTTCCTCAATAGGCTGAACTCCAATGCTCATCTCAGAGACCTCTGATGCTCGTCTCAGAGACCTCTGATATCGGTCCATTTTTCTGGAGGTGTCAGGTCTGTGAGGAAGCTTTGATGGTATGTAATCTGGATTTAGAGGATCATCTGATGGCTTTCCTAAAGACACAAGTAGAAAAACATTATTGGGATAGGTTATATATTTTACACATCACTGGTTGAAGATAGATGACAAAGACCAAGAGCATTTTAATGTAATCATCAATAAACTAGCTAGCTATCAGTATGACCACTGCATACTGCACTAACACTTTAAAAAGAGTCTTGTATTAGTAATATTTTAGGTAGCATGAACAAACAATTAACATTTTACAGCAAGTCTAATACATCTACAATTCTTCATAATGTACAGCTTTTGTTAGTGGCCTATGGCAAAATCGGGTTAAAACTTTAAATCACACAATAATTAAAAACAGATTTGTAATAAAAGTATATTACTTTAATATTTAATATAGGATGATTTGACTGCTTTTATTGCTCTCTTCATTTGTAAGTTGCTTTGGATAAAAGCGTCTGCTAAATGAGTAAATGTACATTTTAATGTAAATGTACAGTTTAAATTAACCAGGTTAATGAGCAATGAAAAAATAGCCATACTGTTATTGTTTAATGCATTAGTGCATGTTGGAATTAACATTAAACAAGCTTAATAAGTGATGAACATTTTTGTTTATCGTTATATTTTGTGAAATAATGCAGTTAGCTAATGTTACACAATAAAACATTATTGTAAAGTATTAATGTTATGCACTGCTGTCAGCTGAATGGATAGCTAGACAACTAATGTATGGCTACTTTCCTAATTACAGCCCACAGAACATTTAGAAATGAAACGGAAATAAAAATCTGGCTTTTTCACTGCAAACGTATCAAAACGCTAACGTTAGCTATTTAACGTTACATGCTATCAAGTTAGTTCCGGGCCTGAGAGAACAGCCAACAACCGAACAGCACGCTCCTAATTTAAATTTCGACATGTTTTATCGAATGAATAAGAAAATAATCGAACAATTGCCATAAAAAAAACGCCTCACATCTGTTGTTTTGAATGTGCGCGATAACTAACCGGAACCGTCTGAGGGCCAAACACGTCACTTCCTTCCATCTACAAATAGCCGTTGAAATGGTCTATTGGTTGTCGCTCCCGAAAGTCGCTCTTCATTTGCATAAAGTTAAACATTTCTCAACTTTTCCAGTCGCCAACAGTCGCGACTGCGCGTGTCACCGGAAGTCGCCCGCTCCCCATTGAAAATGAATGGTATCGCGTCGCTTGGTCGCGTGTAGTGTGAACGTAGCTGTAGGCTGTGTTTAGCGCGCGTACCCTTCGGCGTACCCTGACGTGCACCTCTCCAAAAATGTAACAACGCGTCAACTCTACGCGGACGCAAGCGCTGTGATTGGTCTGCTAGGACCGCTCCCTCGGGTTTCACATATGCTCCCTCTGCGCGGGTGAACGTGGACAACGACGCAAAACTATAAATGAAAAC
The DNA here is from genome assembly GCF_951802725.1 of Rutilus rutilus. Taxonomy (NCBI): domain Eukaryota; kingdom Metazoa; phylum Chordata; class Actinopteri; order Cypriniformes; family Leuciscidae; genus Rutilus; species Rutilus rutilus. The sequence goes on along the minus strand of NC_140214.1, from coordinate 40,750,446 downwards.
CAACGCGTTGCCTACAGCGCAGCCGCGGCGCTACCATTGGGCCCGGGTGGGCCATTTTAGGTCCGTGCCCACCCATTTTCTAATATGGTTTTGTACATTTCTTCATTCGGATCTATTTGCGATCCATTCCATTCTAAACAAACAAGGCAGTTTACATGCTTCGTCCTTGTTACATTATCCATTAAGATAGTAATTATTAAATGCACGCATAATTATCAGTGAACTTGATAAATGTTGCAGATATGTTTTACATGCATGCACAAACAAATGCCTTTCAACTTAGTGTGCAAAATTCAGAATAAAATGAATGTGCAGCAATTTGTACAAATAGAGAGTCTGTAGGCCTACTATATGTGTTGTAGCCATTAAATAAGCTCATTTAGTTTCATATTTGTTCAAATATTATAATGTTATTTTTTTATTTATGTTGATTATGAAATGTTACGAGTAAGATAGGATGCGCAATATCGAGAGACATGGAGCGAGTCAGACATGATTTTGACCACTTAATTAAGGTTTGTTTTGTAGAAAACCTTTTTTTAATAAAAAAAAATAAAAAAAAAAGAGAACTTTGATGGCATACGTCATAGTCACGTGGCGTCGGCGCTGTATCAAGTCGGACAAAATTTCTAACCGGCATGCACTGCTTCAAGTCAGCCGCCGATCGGTCTGCGCAGAGCTGCATGAAGTCGAACAAGCCTTTCAAATTAAGCTCACTTCAGGATACGCCCACTTCAGGTTGCTCACCCTGCGTCCCAATGTGCATACTATCCGCCCTATCTGCCCTAAATAGTATTGACAATTGCTAATGTCACATACTATTTAGGATGGATAGTATGCACATTGGGACGCAGGCTCACTGTTTTTTGGACTTAAAGCAGCGCTGCACAGACCGGTCGGTGTATGACATCAAAGAACCGCAAGAGCGATTAGAGAACTGACAGTTCCGTATGCTTTTGAATCGCTCTCACAGCAGTTTAACATAATCTGAACATACTAGAGTTGATTAAACTGACTCTGAGCTGTACAAGAACCGAAATGCTTGTTAAGCAAGCTGCGATCTGCATTAGTGCCAGGGTAATGTAGAAACCATCTTGCAATGTATTGTTTTATCAATTATTCGTCCCACCTCAACTAAAGTGTGGCGCAAGCACTAATATATCCTTTTGGAATTGGGCTTTATTTTATTTTATTTTTTAAATAAATCATTTGTATGTCTGATTTGCTGATGATTACAATTTTTGACTGATATCACCAGCACTAATGAACAGCTAAATGCACCGCTGACAAACAAATCTTATGATACTGTGGCGCTGACACTGTTTATTCTCTGTTATAAATATGCTTACTTGATTCACCTACTGTTGGGGGGAGGTGTCCGGGAGGGAAATGGTTAAGGGGGAGGGGCTTAGGGAGGTAAGGGCGGTTTTGATGGGGAACTGTCAGGTGGCGGAGAAAAGTGAGTGGAAGGACGCATCTCTCTTTTTGGGGACAGTTAGGACACCTCCTGATACCCGTGTTTAGGTTGTACACGTTCAGGAAATAAACCTCAGTCGTTTGGTGCTTATAAACCGGATCCTCGTCTCCTGTTTCTCTGGGAAAGTGCACGACGTCACAATACTTTTGAGACAAATGAACAACAAGCACACCCATAACAAAATCTTTTAATTGAAAGGCAACACAATGAGGGTTTATACAAGCCCAATCTAATATGTTCTGGCGCTAATATTGTATGTTCTGGGCTCCTGGTGCCGCATTACATCCAATAGAAAATCACAACTCAGAGAGTTGAGTAAAGTTGGCAATAAATTCACAGATTCGAACTTCCCGGATTAATAACTCGTGAGCTAAACGTTGTTACTACACAAATGACACCTCTTTTTTTATCGTAGTAAGTTAACGTAGACAAGCAGCTACAACACAATTTTCCTCGAAACGAGCTTTCCTTCGCAGTGGACAAAATCTTTTTTACAGTCTTCTATACCGGAGCCTCGCTTTCGATTTCAAAATAACGGCTGCGTGAAATCAGCGTATGGGACTATATACATATACTTATAGAAAAGATTTCATGTTCCATACCTGAGGTGTGTTCCTTCTTTGATGATTGATGATTCTGGTACCGTTGGCCGCGCAATTTCAAAATTCAAACAGCAGCGATCCCACAATGCTATGTGGTGGCTGTAAAATAATGCTTCTACATGTGTGCTCCGCAAATTCATGTCCTAAATACTGTATATTAGCTGATCAAAAATGTATGAAAAATGACTTAAATTGTATCATGAAATATACAGGTTTGACTGTAGTCATGTCGTCCCATGATGAATAATAGGCCTAATCATATTTTTAGGCTTAACCAATACATGATATATTTGGATGCAATTATATCCTAAAGTTGCAGAACGTAATCAAACGTTGCATATATGTAACCCAGTAGAGAAAATGGGTCATTTTCTCTCCTTTTTGCTGTATTTATATTTATGCATTTTTATTTGGAAAAAAACTTTTGTTTTGAAAAGAGGAAGTGTGATTCCCTCGCTCAAACTTTATTTTCCTGTTTTTCACGGTCAAGTTGGGTGATAACGAACTTTTGATTTGTTGGAAATGATATTAGTCCCGCCTCCCAAGCTGCGGACCGGATCACTCACTAGTTTTCGGCCTTTTGCACGCGGGGAATGAGCGAGACAGGCTGTAGACGGTCCGAGCTAAAACTTTTGGGTCGTTTGTGAAGGACCACGAACTGGAGAGGCTGTGTTGTTGTTGCCTTGCTGGTTCCTCACGATACCTCATCTTGGTAAGTTCGTGCCATGTGAGAATTAGAAAAACATGCTAGAGCATGCTAAAATAAGCACGATGCTAACGCTAATTGCGAGTGCCGTTTTTGTTTTGAAAGCAATGTAAAAGCTATTTTTGGTTAAGACATGGATCATACCAAATGCTATTTTAGTTCATAACAATATTGAGAAGCACTTTTAGTTATTTTTGTACTATTTTTGGTCCAATGTAATTATTATTTTGAAGTTGATTGTACATTTTGATGGTTTATCATATGAAAGTGTACAGTAATTCTACTGTAATGCTAAACCCAGTAGCACAGATAAGGTTTTACTGATAGAAATGTTGATTTTTGAAGGAGATTATCTTAATTCATTTGTGTAATTCATTTCATGATTTACAGAAAGTTAAAATTTGTTTAAAAATGAATATGCTAATTGGTTAAAAATATTGAATCATAATGTTATGGTTGAATAATATAAAGTATTTGAGTTAAAAACATGCATGTAAAACATTACTGTATATTTGTAGTATGGTAATATGAGAAAAGATAAACAAATCTATAGCAATTGAGAAGAGATAGGATAACAGACTTTTATTTAGCTGTAAACAATAATACCATTATTGTTGTGCAGGCTAGTATTACATGGTTAAGAAAACCCTGGATGGATTTCCTGGATTCTCTCCGGAAGGAGATGGCGAGCCTGTGCCCAGAACTGGATTGAACTTCGAAGAACCACTTTTCCACCGTGCCGAGTGGTAACGCCTTAAAACACCACTTTTAAGGAAAAAAAGAACTGAACTATAAAGACAATTGACTTGACTTATAACATACGAAAGACAAACTGAGCTCAATGGGACTGGGGATATTTTTTTGTGTTGCATATGCCGGCTATGCTTATTGTTAAATATTGTTTATTTGGAACTGTTTTTATTTCTATTTTGTTTACTAAATAATACTTTTTCTTACGTACTCTTTGCCTCCAGCCATTTCATTGCACATTCACCGTAGTTCCTATGGTAATCCTGCTGAACCTAGCAACTGGTCTATACTTTTAATTTCGCCTTACCTATTTAACGTGAGTCAAGGGTTACATATAGGTCCCATGAATAGATCTAAAAGAATAGCCTATTCAAAATCTCACATCTAACATGAAATGAAACATATTCTTTATTATCACTTTAAAAACAGGGAATTAACAGTTTTTCTCCATATTGTCTACTATAGTTTTGGGTTTACATCCAAGCTGTTGAATGAAAATGCAAGTAGTTAGCCTAAAACTGAATGCTATTTGCTACACGTACGTCAAGGGGGAAATGCACGTGTTTCCACAACTGCATCACTACGCGTTGCCATGACATCAATTCTTGTCGGAGTTTTGAAAATATTATAGAGAGAGAGAGAGAGAGAGAGAGAGAGAGACTGACTGATGAGTACAGAGTAACAAGATGGGCGTGGCTTTTAAAAGTGCCTTTGTGTGTGTCTGTGGTGCTTTGAAGCTGCCAAATTTGAGGTACCTAAAGAAGAAAAGAGGAAAAAAACAGAACTGAACATTTCACACCAGTATTATCGTTTTATACAGTCAAAAAACAAGTTAATATTGTTAATTACATTTTATAACAAAATTTGACAAACAGTTAATAAATGCAAGTTTTGCTCTATTTGGCTATATATATATATATATATATATATATATATATATATATATATATATATATATATATATATAAATTCCCAATTTATTTTAATATAAAAAAATTCCCAAACAAAGCCACAGCAGAACTTAAAATAAATAAATATATATATATATATATATATATATATATATATATATATATATATATATATATATATATATATATATATGAATCAGTCAATAATTTATGACAGCATTACTTATTATTATATATTAATTGTTTTATTTCTTATTGAAAAATTGTGATGAGCCACAATTTTGTAGTTATGAAATAAATTGTATTGTTAATTATGGATTTATTTGGTTGTTTATTATATATTTTTGAGTGGATTTTAAACAATTAGGCTGTAAAACAAACCAATCTGGCTTAATCGTTCTTCACTCTGAACATTTATAATGTTGGATAATAGTTGTGAGCTAATGTAACGTTAGCCTAATACTTAAACTTGAATTCAATAACGTTAGCTAACTTTGCTAGCCTGCACATTTGGTGCAGAAAGCTATATTTTATAATTTCATTTATCGTCATAAGAAATGGCCACCTTACAAATCTAAAGTTTCTAAACTAGGGATGGGCATTTTTCAAAAATATTGCATTCGAATATTCGGGCTCATAAAATTCGAATATTCGAATATTCGTTTATTTAAATGACGTTTAACGAAAAATACGTTATTTTTTAAGGTAATTTTTTTTTACGTTTTGTCACCATTTCTGAAGAAGCTTATGATTAGGCAATATACACAACAAGCTTACAACATGTGTTAAAGTTTTCTTTTAATTGAAAACATTAAACAGTAGGCCTATGTGTAACCAAAAAAAAATATAAGAACAAAAGGATATATGCTCAAGCAGCGCGAACGGAAAAAAACGCCTAATAAAGCAGAGTAGCAGATTGCGCCAGTTATCGTACAGAACGTACACATATACTCGAGTCAGCATATGATTATCGTGTTTATATTGTTTCACGTTTATGTTGAGAAAAACAATAATATCCACATGGAGGGACGCCGCGAGCAATTTATGCTCGAGTGAGAAAACGCGCTGCGCTGACAGACGTTTCAGAGAAACAAAGATAACGGTGTTCTAGTTCTAAGTTTCTAACAGCACCTTGCGTTTTCTGTTCTTAAACCTCTCTCTCAAAGAAAACTTAAAGGAAGAATATACCTCAATATCATTTTACTATTAGATAAGTTATCATCTCGGATCACTGACTCGCACTACAGCTGCGCTTACCTGCAGTCGTGATGCAGTGATAGACAGCTGTCTTTCCTCAGTCGACTGCTGCTGCTGCTGTAAATCATTTAGTAACCTCATTTTCGACTAGTAATTCCAAACTTCGCGAGGCAGACGACGACATTATGATAAAATACAAACAACTTGTTAAACATGCGCCACAGTGCCACCCAGTGCATTTAATTATAACTGCGAGTTAGTGCTTGGGATTTATCAGGGATTCACTGCATTTACGACCCGCAAAGTATTTACGGCTTCATAAATTCGATAAAATTCGAATAGTATTTTATTTTTCGAATAATAATTACAGATCGAATATTCGAAAATTCGAATATTCGTGCACATCCCTATTCTAAACACAACTTATTGTACTGACTCGACAGTTTTTAATCAAACCTCCGATAAAAATACGTTATCCAGCTTCTTACAGTTTTTCTCAGTCGCTTTGGTGCATTTCTCACATCACTATTTACATTTGCACAACAGTTAGTTCAACCTCCACAACATTTAGTAATTTGTGCACGTCATAGTAGCAGTTTCTCATTCCTTCCAACAAATTGCAAATGCCTTTGGACATGCATCAACTGCTTTCATACAACTCTCCGCTGTTTTATAACATTATCATTTGCTTATGTCATGTCAGTCAAAATGAACTATACTTGTGAATGCTGAATAGTCACTCCATATAAAACTAATAGTCCTCATTTCATTGCTTGAGTCATTACATACAAAAATGTTGAACTAGTTGTCAAAATGTGTCAAGCAAATTTTACACATTTAAAAAAATATATATTTTTCATGAATGTCTCCTAAATTGAACAATTTCTCTCAGGTGAATCTCAGCTTTCACTGATGAGGAACGTCTGGATTTGCATGAATGATTACAGTACTATGTATGTTGTATGTGGGTGGTTGACGTGACGCTACATTTTTGTGTTCATGGTGACAAATATAAATAAAAATGTATAATATTTCATTAAAATATCTGTTATTATATACAGTTTAATCTTCCAGAACTAATACATCTGTAATTAATGTCTATTGTCGCTCTAAAAGGCGTCGCAAGCACCTTCGGGACGTAACCATGCCTTGGTTTGAGGATGACTTTAGAGTCATTAGGCCCAAATTCCAGGCACGTAGCGCTCACTGAGAGCGCGTGCAAGTCGCCCACCCGTTTTACTGAGGCTAGTGCCAGCAGAAAAACGGTTTTGAAGGACAGACATTTCAGCTCCACCGCGTGTAATGGTTCGAATGGTCCACCTTTCATGGCCTCTAGGACCGAGGAAAGGTCCCAAGTTGGAACCGAGGGTGGCCGAGGAGGGTTCAGTCTCTTAGCTCCCCTGAGGAAACGGATTATGAGGTCATTCTTTCCCAGCGACTGGCCATTCTCAGGCTTCGTAAAAGCCGCTATAGCCGCCACATACACTTTGAGCGTGGATGGGGTTCTCCCGCTGTCCAACATCTCTTGTAGGAAAGAAAGCACCACCGTTACCTCACCATCTAGTGGGTTTAAGTTGCGAGCTGAACACCATTCAGCGAACACAGACCATTTAGATGCATAGAGCCGTCTAGTAGATGGAGCTCTCGCCTGTGTGATCGTGTTTAGCACTCCCTCTGGGAGGTGAAATGGTGATAGTTGATCGCCCACACATGTAGGGCCCACAGATCTGGGTATGGGTGCCAAATAACGCCCTGGGCCTGGGACAACAGGTCCTTCCTCAGCGGAATCGGCCATGGAGCTGTGTTCCCCAGTTCTACCAGTTCTGGGAACCAAACTTGATTCTCCCACAGCGGGGCTACGAGGAGTATCGAGCATCTGCTCTCCCTGATTCGCTTGATTACCTGTGGTAACAAGGCGACCGGGGGAAACGCATAGAGAGGGCGCCTGGGCCAGTTTAGGGCCAGCGTGTCCCTTTCTTTTGAAAAGAACATCGGGCAGTGAGCGTTGGTTTGCGACATATAAATTTGAACAAGAAAAGTAATAAGCCAGGTCAATTTTGTTTACATGTTCATGTTATGTTGATAAATGTTACGATGGCTCCCAGGTCTTTTTTTATGGGAATGTTGGTTTCTTCTTCTTTCTTCTGACTTTATTGTACAAAACACATTTGAACTTGAAGTTGTAACTTTATTTTAATGCATTTTTAAAATTATTTGAACAAGAAATAATAAATGTGACTTTGTACAAAACAGGGGCATACCGGTACTTTTTGTTGTCCAATAATGTGACGAAATGTCCTGTGGTGTGACAAACTGAATTATAAGTGGAAAAGGCATTTAAATGCACAAATTTATGTAAAAGGTGTTGAATAGTATAATATGATATCATCACTATGCACATATAAGGATGGAATGAAGCTTCATTAGGTTTTATACTAATTATAATGAATATAATGCAGACGTTTGGGTAAAGTCCCGATGTGTACATCTTATAGTGGGATAATAATAATTGTGAATTTTTATTGGTTACTTTTGATGTGGGAATGTCATTAGGACAAACTGATAAGGATTGTGCATATTTGTCTTATCTGTCACACAATCTCTGAATTAAATATTAACATAAAAAATGTTGTCACACCGGTGGACAATATTTGGGACTACCACACAAAAAAGTTAATACAATGCAAAATAAATAAGGAATTAGAAAGGGACACATTCAGTTTTGAGTTATTCACATATTAAGCAATATAACTAGATGTACCGCATGGCGGTACAAAATATGACCGCCGCTCAGGCCTGCACTGGCTTTCCACAAAAATAAATGACGTGGAGCAATTTGGCTGTATTGCGTGTTTATGTATATACCTAAAAAAAGTAGTAGTATGTGCATGTCTGTCTGTGTGTGTGTGTATGTGTGTGTGTTTGTGTGTGTGCATGTGTGTTTGTGTGTGTGTGTCTGTGCATGTGGATTTGTATGTGTGTGTATGGGTGTGTGTCTGTGCGTGTGGATGTCAGTGTGTGTGCATGCTTGCATTTGTTTGTATTCCTGCATGTGTGTGTGTGACAGTATCATCCTAAACCAGCAACCCTTCGCTCAACAGCACCATCTACAGGCCGATGAGTGTCACTAAATGTGCACATAAATTAATTTATTTTATACCCCCCCATGGATGAAATTCTACGAAACTTAGCATACCCCCAGAGGATGTCAAGTTAATCATACACATGAAATATGGTGCAGTTCTGAACATCTCCACTGAAGATAGGGGCGATTAAAGCAGAATAATATTGCATTTTCATTTTTTATGGGAGGGGCGCAAATCACAAATGAGTGATTATGGGCTAGGTTGATGTGGGCCCTTAAGACCAACATACCATAAAAATTTATTCATCCTCGGTGCCACGGTTCAGGTAGTTATTTAGGAAAAACTGCATTTTTTGGGTTTGGGGGGGCCCAGCGCGGGGGGGGAGTGGCCCCCGGGGACCAAACGAAATTTTTCCGTAAAAGTCTAGTGGGGCTACATGCTCACCAAATTTCATGTTCCCCGGTGTTTCGGTGTCCCTGGTATCGTTGACGGAAAATTCAGTAGATTGACAAAAAAAAAAAAACTTTGACAATCCCTATATGACCGCTTTCGCTAGCTACGCTAGCGGCGGTCATAATTATAAGACATTTGACATACATTTTAGAAATCTTTTTTTTTCCACTTTGGATTTGAGTTCACGTCAACCACCCATGTTCAGTTACAGTATGTATTGCAATATTGTGTACAGTTGTGCACAGCTCTACCCACAAGGAGTTTATGTGTGTTGTAAATAAGGGTGTTTTTTTTTTTTTTTGCACAATGCTGTGAACAAATTAGATGCAGTAAAAGTCTTGTACTCAGTTACCTCACTAAATACAGTAATGTGTAACTTTACTGTATTTTTCAAATGGCTGTGGAAATAGTATATAGTGCTGTTTCGGGCATGTTCAGGTTGTGTCACTGAGATCTGACTTTTTTGCATGGGAAAACATTTACAGAGTAAACTGCCATAATGAAAACATGACAAAGCCATTTGACTATCTTGTTCATAGACAATGGTGTCAGGACTTTTCATCTTGATGACACTGACACTTTCATTGACAGGAATACTTGCTTCTGAGGAATGAGCTATCCATTTTGAGCAAGTGACACGCTTTTGCAGGTTATCAACTAGGTTTTGCAGTTTGTACTAATTGTTTTGAGAACTGCATTAACTGTTGTGCAAATGTAAATAGTACGGTGGCCCAGTAGTGCACAACACAACGGCATTTAAAAAGCAAACATAAGTTCACAACGATGATAAATATCTATCTATATCTATATATATCTATCTATCTATATCTATATCTATATCTATATATATATATATACACACACACACACACACACACACACACACACACACATATATATATATATATATATATAAGACAGAAAATATTACTTGTCTTACCTTATTCTGATTTTATGATACACTCAAAATATTCCACAACAAATCCTTTAAATTTAATGTAAAAATAAAAACGAAAGTAAGCAGTGTTGGGCTCACGTAACCCTCTCATTAGAATCAAAATGTTTCAATATTTGCGATGTATTTGGATACTAAACTATTCTTTATTATAGGCTTTGTACTTCACTCGTGTTCCAATATCGATGGAAAAAATCATCCTCTTCACACGCGCAAAAATGTGCTTGGAAACATCACAGTGGAGCTCTGCTTACTGTGAATGGTACAGATTGTACTACTGACTATTTAAACAGAGCAGTGTAATTCGTTTATGTTAGGTTGACTATTTTTATTATTATATTGTATTAGGGCTATAATGAACAGGCTGCGATGTCAAGATTGCAATTCTGGAATGTGTGTGTGTGTGTGTGTGACGCGGTTGCGGCTGAACAGTGGACACAAAAACATAAATAAAATGTTTTAGTTAATTCCTACATCCATAGGAATACATTGAAAATGCTCGCTCTACTCCGCACCATTATCAATGTCTGTGCGGACGTCTGTATTTTACTATATAGTATACTATAGTTAGCGATTTAAAAGCCCTCAGCGGTGTCACACGTCGATTAACCGGTGGGAAAATTTTATCACAGTCACATCCCTAATATATTTATATATAAATACAATAGGCCTACCTGAAAGAGAATTTTACTTGCCCGACCAGAGTATAGCCTGATTAAAACGTCAATAACAAAAAAATTACTTGGGAGTCACTAAAACGAGAGATTATTCTAATTTCATTACATTCATTTTAAGTTGCAATCAGCAGTTAATAATGAATGTATTACTGATCAATGGTAACAAGGTTGCACTGCTAAGGCTCATGCTGCTTCTCCAGGAGAATTTTAAACAAATGAGCGCAGCACACAAAAAAGCAACCCAGTTAACAACATACTGACTATAAAAATTACAAATATGGAGTTTTTATATATTTTATAACATATGATAGAGTTAAGCAACCTCACTTGACGAGTAGGCAACTATTTCCTGAATACAATCACGATTGAAACTGTGACACTGATTTCATACAACAGGTTAATAAACAGTTACAATTAAGTCACTTACATTTTTTTTTGTTCTGTTTCAGCAGCAAAAATAGTTAAACAAAGATCACAGCAGAACCATCGCGCATCTCACAGCAACTTGTTTTCTCATTACTGAATGATTCAGCATTTTGAAACGAATCGCTTGACTCAAAGATTCAATGGTCAATCCATAAACATCTGTCTCAATCATGAATGACTCAGTCATTGGAACGAATCGTTTGAACGAATGAATCAATGACTCGCTCATTAAGATGGTCGCCTGGCGACACCTAATGGCGGTTTAGTGTTATGTTTAAAAGTATCATTTTTTCCAACGTGCACCATTATCAATGTCCGTGCGGACGTCCGTTTTTTACTTTCACTTTTATATTAGCGATTTAAAAGCACCCGCTCGTGTCACACGTCTATTAACCGATGGGAAAATATCCTCACAGTCATATACCTAATAAATTTATATTTAAATACAATAGGCCTACCTAGTAAAACGTTTTATATACTATTTTGATATCCTTTTGGACACAAGAGGGCAGTATAGCCCTATGTTTGCTTTTTTGTTGAACCAAATAGCACTAAATAGCCTGTTTTGAACTTTTTCATACTTCTTGAATTGCAAAAACAGAATAAAATAGGTTTACTTCTAATATTTGTATAATTTTATATAAAAATAAATGGTGTATAATTACATTTTTAGAAGTTATGAGATGTTTCCTGCTTCCTTTTTGACATTAATTTAATCCCTCGCCATAGCAAAACCGTTTGAGATATTCAATATCCGTTTACAATTTAGCATCATTAATATATTTTTATCATGTTGAAAAAGTTTGGTGGGAATAAAATAAACCTTTTAGGAGGAGTAACTAAAAACTCAGAGGCTGATTTAACAAAAAATCCATATTCAGACCAAAATATCTGGCTTCCTGTTGGTTGCAGCTAATGCCTGTAAATTAGAAAGTTGTCCGGCTCGATGAGACCAATATACGTACTGATTTTTGTAATTGTGGGTAAAACTACCCCCCCCCACTTTTGTCAAAAACATTTTGAAAGTGACACACTTCCTGCTGCCAGTTGGTGGCACTATAACTTTGACTCACAATAGTCACATCCATCTGATCGGCCTCTTACCACGAACACACTGCTGAAGTTTCATCAAGATCAGTTAATGTGTGCAGAAGTTATACCACTTCGTGTTTCTCTTTTCTCGCCATAAATTCGTTTCCTCGCCGCGGCCAAACCATTCGAGCTATCAAAAATCTGTCCGCAATTTAGAATCCTCAATGTCTTGACTTCATGCACACAGAGTTTGGTGGGGATTGGATGAATTCTCTAGGAGGAGTACTTCGCATTCCACAGCAAGCGGTTTCCAAACAACCCATAATAGCTGACTTCCTGTTGGGCTGGCGTAAAACTTGACCAGGGGAAAGTTGTTCGGCCCGATGAGATCTATATGTGTACCAAGTTTCATATTAATTAATGCAAGCGTGTTTGATCTATGGACCAAGTTTTGAGACCCCGTTCAAGGGGGCGCTGTTGAGCCCCCCTGCCACAACCCGGGTACCAGCTTCAGCCCGTCCCTGATGGCAGGGGGTTCTGACTTGTGTGCAAAGTTTCAAGAGTTTTTGAGCACGTTAAGGACCCCAAAAGCCCCTGAAACCTTGATTAACAATATAAAAGCAATAGTCAAATCCCCCCCTCCCCTCACACACACAGAGAGAGGGAGAGAAAATTCTTCAGAAAATCCACATTCAAACCAAAATATCTCTCTTCCTGTTGGTCAGAGATAGTTCATGTAAATTAGAAAGTTGTCCGTCTTGATGAGAACAATACACATACCAAGTTTTGTTGCTGTTGATAAAACTAACCCCCCCACTTATGACTAAAGGTGGCGCTACTGAGCCCCTCACCACGCCCGTTTCTGAAACTTTGCACATGTCTACGGGCTAATAAATGTGATGTGTCTGTCGAGTTTCATCCAATTTCAAGTATGTTAAGAGTCTCAAAAGCATAAAAAAAGAATGTTAAAGTTTGAAGCGTTGCCATGGCAACAGTATTAAAGATATCAAAAATCCTTTCACAGGTCTACATCTGCCGTGTGTTTACATTATACACATAAAGTTTGAAGCAAATCGGGTAAAAATAAGAGGGTGATTTCAAAGCATTTTGAAAGGGACACACTTCCTGCTGCCAGTTGGTGGCGCTATAACTTTGACTCACAAAGGTCATATCCATGTGATCGGCCTCTTACAACGAACACACTGCTGAAGTTTAATCAAGATCAGTTAATGTATGCAGAAGTTATAACACACTTCCTGTTTCCATTATTCGCCATAAATTCGTTTCCTCGTCACGGCCAAACTGTTCGAGATATCAAAAATCTGTTCGCAAGAATTCATCCTCAATGTCTTGACTTCATTCACACCGAGTTTGGTGGCGATCGGATGAATTCCCTAGGAGGAGTATTTCACATTCCATTGTATGCGTTTTCCAAACAACGTATAATAACCGACTTCCTGTTGGGCTTTTGTAAAACTTAAGAGCACGAAAGTTGTTCGGCCCGATGAGATCTATATGTGTACTGAGTTTCATATTATTACATGCAAGCTTGTTTGATTTATGGACCAAGTTTTCGGACACCATTCCAGGGGGCGCTGTCGAGTCCCCCTGCCACGCCCGGGTACCAGCTTCAGTCCGGCCCTGATGGCCGCGGGTTCTGACGTGTGTGCAAAATTTCAAGAGTTTTTGAGCATGTTAAGGGCCCCAAAAGTGGCAAAAAGGCAACAAAAAAAAATAATGAAAAAAAAAAAAAAAAATCCTTCCGGAAACAATAGGGCCGTCGCCCTTTCAGGGCTTGGGCCCTAATTAAATATTTATTCATTTTCTTTAGAATATCAGAGTCAAGCAGTTTATAAGATGACACTGCCTTACAGGTGAATGTGATTTCAACAAATATGTTTCTGGATAAACATCTTTGTTAATCCTGCATTCCAATCAACAAATCATATTTGAGTGACAAGTTGACAGTTTATGTTAATTTTATGCTTACAACCAGTGTTTGGTGCTGGTTATTTACCTATCATTTGCTGAGTTATCATTATTAACTCTAATATCACATAACATGCAACACTCCAACTGAATAAATCGCCAACAGAAAGATTAGGTATAAGATAAGGGTTTTCGAGCAAATCAGATTATTATATTTTTTTTGTCATGTATGAATAATAAAAAAGGTTGAAAAAGGTTAATTTTAAAACAACAGTAAAATGTTCTCATAGCAGTTTGTGCCGATTTGTCATTCATTTACTCACTCATAAATTAATTTATCAATTAATATACAGATAGACTATTGTTATTTATAAAAAAAATGTCATATAAATGTCAATATTTAGACAAAATGTAAGATTTTTTAGAATATCAGGGTCAAGCAGTTTATAAGATGACACTGCCTTACAGGTGAATGTGATTTCAACAAATATGTTTCTGGATAAATATCTGTCATGGAATAATGGAAGGAAGCAAGATGCAAGTAAACTTTTTTATTGTGAAATAAATGACGTGAAAGTCCAGAGAACAGGCTAGCGGCACAGGGACCCCGATGGCCAGATGAACCCGGTGATGGTGGTGCAGCAGTGCGATGAGGTGAGTCCAGAGGTGAGATGAATCCAAAGTAAATCCACAGGAACACGAACAGGAACACGGAAGGCACAAGACTCGAATGCAGACTGGAAAACACACCGGGACACCACAAACAACGATCTGACAAAGGAGATGAGAAAGTGGTGAGCATAAATAGGGTGATGAGATGAGCTGCAGCTGGTGACGGGAGTGATGGTCTTGATTGCTGATGAGCGCCAATGAGCCGACACGCCCACACAATCAGTACACACACACACAACAACAGAACACGAGACAAGAAAGAGACAAAGGATTTATGAATCGTGACAATATCTTTATTAATTCTGCATTCCAATCAACAAATCATATTTGAGTGACAAGTTTACAGTTTATATTAAGTTTATGCTTACAACCAGGGTTTGGTGCTGGTTATTTACCCATCATTTCCCTCTTTAAGGATAAGTTATGTGTAGGGTTAGGGTTTCTGGACAGGAATTGTATTCCAAGATGAAAAAAAATGTTGACCGAAGAATATGTCCTGCTTGAAACCACAGCAAAGATTTTTACACACAGCAACTCAAAATGTATCTCAGTGTAATATTCAGTTACGTTCCAAGACCATAAAAAAGAAAAAGAAAATTCTCAATCAAACACTCTACCAACATGTACAACTTAAGTTATCTGACTGTAAGAGCTAGTGCACGTCTGTGTTTGTGCTGCACAGTACACACACACACACACACACACACACACACACACACACACACACACACACACACACACACACACACACACACACACACACACACACACACACACACACACACGTTGCTTACTGTGCCATAAGGCTTTGCCAACATTTGCTGCAACATATGTGGGCCATATTTGGTTTACACCCAGATTAGTCATTGTCGATTGTGCCACATTTTTGCCATAGGTGGCCCACATTTGGTTTGTAATATTTGGGCCATATTCATTATTTATCATATGGGCCACTTTAGGCTCACATTCAGATTACACATTGCCATAAGTGCCGCATCTTTGCCTAAAAAGGCTCACACACATTTAGTCCGGGCCATAAGAAGGCCTGCAGTGCCGCATCATTGCCTGAAGTGGCCCACATCCGTCTGCTATCTGAGGAGCGAGTGAAACACACACAAATGCTGTTAACTGGTAAAAATGTTTAGTCGTTCAGTAGAGGAGAAGAGACTTCATCCACAGAACAAAGACAATACTGTAGATCTGTGCATCAGCAACAGACACACGCATAACTAACTTCATATACAATAAAACAATAACAATAAAGATATTCTGTGTATAAAATGTTAGAGAGATAATGTAAATGTTTAAAAGTTTAATGTAAACTTTATATGTTTTGAAACATTTATGTGCTATACTTGACAATCACGTTCATGATTATAAATATTTTAATAATTCTGGATGAGTTCAGTCCAAACATTATTATATTTGCAGGCCTGATACTGAAGATTTCTGCTGACACTCATCTGAGCTTCTTCCTCTGTTCCACCTTTAATTACAACTAAACCATCATTTGGCTGAATAATAAACCAACATGAATCATTCAATATCACATGTTTCTAATACGCATGCTAACACACACGCTGCTTTATTTAATTGTGAAGTCTGAGTCTCTTCCACCTGTATGAAACACATTTACACATTTATTTCTCCTCATAGACAGTAGTGAGACTCTTCTGTGGATCACCTGATGGTTTCTGCTCCTCTCATGATCATTTCACAGATTTAAACCATGATGTAAACAATCCACTGACGTTTGGCCACTGATCTTCATCTACTCTGTAAAGTGGAACAGAAGAGAAAACAATCAGTGTTCAGTGAAACAAAGTGCAAATTATTATATTTCAATTACTGTTTTTTTTTTTTTTATAAGTTAAAATTAATTCCTGTAATCAGATTAATTACAGACTTTACATGATCTTGCACAAATATTTGTGTTTTAAATATAATAGATTTAAAACCTGAATCATGTTCATATGTTTGTCTGTGTGTGTTGGTGCGACTCCTATTGAGTCTCTGTAAAGGAGAAACTAATGAGTGTACGGCGTATGGAATAAACCACAGGGAGCAAATACAAATGTTATTTTGAGTTCAAACACAAACCTTTAGTTAACCCTTTAAAGCCTGACACATTAAAAAAATGGCAGAAAATTATATATTTTGGGAAATTAGATGTTTATTAAGCCTTGAATCAAAAAAAAAAAAAAAAAAAAAATTTTGCCAACTCATTTTGTTTATATATATATATATTTTTTTTGTATCACATTTGATACATCAGGCTTTTTGGGAACGTTTTGCTTACAACCGTGTAGAGTTTAGATACAAAAAATCTATTATGCCTTTAACAGTTTGAAAACATAGCAGTTTCTGTCTTTGTTCAGGCAAAGATGCACCTTAGGGGCTGTTTACACCTTGCCACTTCATGCGTTTTCTCAGATCGGATAGCTATCGGATTTATCAAAACGATTCCATTTACACCTGGTCACATAAATGTGTTTTTGCGAAACGGATTTAAATCCGATCTTCAATTCCCGCGCTATATGCAGATTTAATGGAGTGCACGTCACCGAAAGCAACAGATATGGAGCTGCATTTTATTGATCATTAGCTAAAATTTCAAAAATCAAAGACCGCAATAAGAGAGAGCAGCAACAGCCCTGGTAAGATCATTTCGTTTCTTTACTTTTAATGATGATGATTGTGTGTTAAGCATCTGCGACTTACTTTCACTTTGATTTGCGATAGTTTGCATGTTGGCTTAACGAAGAGATGCTCAGCTTCTCATCTGCGGTGATGTGTGTTCCAGTAGCATCGTCATATCGGGCTATAACATTACATATAGCATATAACACGCTCTCACACGTAAATTTTTTTAGCATTTTTGGGAGGAGTACAATTTGCATATGTGGTTTCAACAACCAGATGCATTTACACTTGTCCAGTTTCGTCAGGAATGTGGCCCAGACCACCTCCTGAAGTGGTTTGAGCGATCGGATTCAAATCCGTCTCGAATGCGTTTCGGAGGGCATTTACACCTGGTCTTTTCACGATCGGATAGCTATCCGATCTGAGAAAACGCATGAAGTGGCCAGGTGTAAACAGCCCCTTACACTTCTCACAGTACACATGTGAGAAGTGATTGTTGGTGCAATGCTTGCATCTTTGCACCAACAAAGTGCAAAGATGCACTTTGGCGGCCTATAGCTTTAGGCGGCCTATAGCTTTTTTATTTTTTTATTTGATTTATTCCCATTCGGAATTTTTTTTTTTTATTACTAAGCAACCACTGAATGGAACAACACAAATTATATATCATTTTAAAGCTTAGGATCTCAGCTTTTTAATGCATCTAATTCATTTATTAACTCCTAACGAGTGCTGAGTAATCCCTCTAAAACCGAGTGTACCGCCAGCAGGCGCCACCTAGCTGCGAAAATATTCATTACCATATTTTTCAAAAATCTTGCCTTGATTAACACAAAGTTGATGTCATTTGAAAGCTTAGAGTCTGAACTTTACAGTGAATGTATCCACTTTGAAAAACTCTTAAGTATTGCTGAGTTATTTGCTGATAAATAGAATTTCTTTTTTTTCATAATCTATAAAATAATGTACTGCAATGTGTCAAAAACATCATACAGCTCATAAAACATTCTCAGATAATTGAAAATGGCACTTCATTTTTTACAGCATATTATTACAATTAAAATGAGCCCAAAATTAACATAATCTATTGCTTTTATGACAAGATATTCTTCATGGAGAAAAAAATGCCCATGAGGGGGTGTCAAAGACTGTACAAAAAGGCCATCTCTTTTCAAAATGCTGTTTTGATTCCTTTATCCAAAAATTATTATTTTATTGTAGGGGGACTTCACTAAAAAATAATTTTCCTCCTACCTTATTTGCTTCCTGAGTTATTCCATGACAAATAAGAAAGATATGCAAAATCATAATAAAAATTATATATATATATATTGTCTTTTATCCGCCGTTTCTTGGCAGGACAATGTCCAAATGTAATGTAATTTATATTTTCAAAAAATTTAAAAAGAGTTCTTTCAAACGATACCTACCTTTTCTGAAATGTTAAAGGGTCGTAAAAAAAAAAGTCACACTTAGCTTTCTCCCGCCCGAAAATGGGCGACATATCCCAGATAGCACCGACTATTTGATGTGCATTTTACATCTGGAAGATGTATTTTTAAGAGTGTTTGCTCATCTGCAATACGTCTATAGCCCAGAGGGTTAATATGGCATTTCAGTCATTAATTGCCATTAATTGAATCATCCCAATATTGTGTGTGTTTGCATTGTGGTAGTCATAAAGTAGATAACATTACTACAATTTGACATTACCATTAATACCTGCAGTATCAAATTTGATACACAATTTCCAACACGATTTACTTGTAATTTAACGATTAAATTATTAAGTAATTATGCATTATTTCAATTCAGAAAGTGTTAAATTAATTATATCAGGCGCAATCCAATATTATTTTTTTATCTTAACAACTTGAAATTAGCCTTTATTTTACTGCCGAAAGCGTCTGGCTTGATCCAATCGCAGCCGCCATTTTGAAAAGCTAAAAAATCACCCCTCTACTGCCTGCAGTACAGTGAAATTCCACAAGATGGCAGAATACACGTATCAAAATAGATACAACAGGTTTTCAAAGAAAGTATTGCTCTCACTGATTCAATATATGTCTTAGAAACTCGTGTATCAAATATGATACGTGCGGTTTTAAAGGGTTAAAGCCGTTTGTCCTCTAGTTTAAACATGTTTGTAGGCTCTTAGTAAATAACTAGAGGTCGACCGATAGTGGATTTTACCGATAACGATAGCTAGTTGGGCCATACTTGCCGATAACCGATTAATCAACCGATAGTTTTTAAAATTGATACTGGATAAAAACAAATTTCACCTTGATCATTCATGTTAGTTTGATAGAGTATTAACTATGGTTAACAAATAAAAACCTTAATTTAAAAATGTATTAGTACATGTTAATTAACAAACAAACAATGAACAGTCCTTATACAGCAGTTATTAACCTGAGTTAATGTTACATATGGAATTTTATTTTAAGTGTTATCATTTCATATAAATCCAAACAGTCATGCTTATAGATGGCTAACTTTAAATATCTACAAAACCAGAGCATTAAAATTATATAAATATTACATGTATAGTCTCACACTTTTGCTTCTATTTTATAAACACTTGATGATTATCTAATCAAAATAACAAAATATGTATTAAAGTGATGATGTAAAAATAACCAAAATCGAATGCTTTTCTGATTTGTTTATATGTTTCTGTCGGCTGTATGAACATATCAGTTTGCTATCTTGCGTCTCTAGCTTTAAATATGCAACTTCTCTGCATATTTAATGCAGAAATGTGACCAGCTGGATATAAACTAATGCAAATAGATCGTGACATTAAACATTCGGGTCGGACTTACGTTTTTTTTTGTCAGTGTTTTAACCGCTTGAGGTACTACTAATGTTAGCGTCCTCTCAGCCTCGAAGGCAAACAAACATACTGTTGTGCTGTTCTTTCTCTACTAATGCAGCATTTAGTCAACAAATTAATCACTTTATAATGATATGACAAAATGTTCTGTATACATACATTTTAGCTGTCGTGCTTTAAATGCGCATCTGATGTCAGCGCTCTCCATGCAGCGTGTGCTCTCAGTGCAGCACGCAGAATCACGTGTCGAAATAAACACGAGGCATCAGCTGTAGTTTTTATTACACCTCTAGAGGCCGCTCTTGTACTGCATGATGCCAGCAGACCATTCTCAGCTCTCTCTTACGGTGTAATGAATGACAGCGCGCGCTTCTCAGCCGCTCCAGCAACGAACGCAACCAGGAAAAACTATCGGTATGTATTTTTGCCGATAACGATAGTTCCACCAATCAACTATCGGTGCCGATTAATCGGCAAAACCGATGAATCGGTCGACCTCTATAAATAACTGAGAGTAAAGTAAGTGTAAAGTAGTGTGACGTGTTGCTTGTCACAGTAAAAACACACTAGAGACAGAGACATTTCTCATGTGAGCTGGACGCTGTGAGCTGAAGCTGGAACTGCACTGATTTTAGCAGGAGTGCAGCGTTTTCCTACAATCTGACCAAGTCTGTTTTCACACTGAAATGATTCACTTCTACTGACACAGTTAATAAAGCAGGTGTTGATGTATAAAGCTGTGACAGTGAGCGTTTGTTCTCTTTCCTCCTTTGTGTTAAACATTTCAATAACTTCACAATTTGTTCTCACACAAACCCTTTGTTGCAATAAAGCTTAATGATAATTTCCTTTCACAAATGTTTGAAAGGTTTGTTCACATATCAGAGGTAAATGAAGATCTCTTGTAATATGTATGAAAAGAGAGAGATGTCAGTCATTCTCATCTCAGCTCATTATGTTTTAATTTGACTCCACCCACGGAGAGCGCGCGCTATTCAAACGCAAATGTGAGGCGATCCTGCAATCCTGTGAAACGCCCACATCAGCTGGATAACACACACTGCAAGTTCACTTTCAGACTCATGGACTTTACGACGCTGTGAGGAATAATACTATCTTGATAATAATCCTGGAAAATTTACCTCAGAAGTTCTGGAAGTTTCATTTCGAGGAGCAACGGATCCCGCTGTGGAATAGGTCAGTTCTATATCTGCTTTGTTCTAATCGCAAGTGTCTGTACATGCAAAAGACTGTTTTATGAATCGCGTTTCTGTGTGTGAATGAATGAACAGCTTTTACCAAACTCTATTGCTTTACTAAGATGAGTAAAAATCGACTACAAAAATCGGATAGATTATAAAGTTTTTACTGTAAAATACTGCCACATCAAATAAGCTTATAATGTTGCCAATTTCTGCTCATGTGTTAAATATATATATATATATATATATATATGTTTTGTCAAAAATAATCAACTAAGATGTTATAGTGTTTGTTCCAATGTAGGCGATATTCAAACTAATGAATCCTTAACTTTGAAATACATATGGTAAAATGTATACTTTAGTTTTTACAAAGAAAGATTACACTGGAAATATTGTTAAAATTTTAATTGTTGTAATTGTATAACCTTTTTAATAAAATAGCTAAAATATATACAAGGATAGATGTAAACAAAAACTTAAAAGGTCAATATAAGCCTTCTCTTTAAATAATTTTTTATTGTGTTTTATTAGTGACACATTTGGGTAGAGAATATATTCCAAAACTTTCTGAAAATACAGCATGAGAATTAACTGCACAATTACTAGAAATACCTTGGATATTATACAATTTGCAAGCACAATTTGTGAAAAAAACAACAACAACTGTGTTTCCAACTGTGAACCAATTATATATTAGGGCTGTGTATTGGCAAGAATCTGGCGATACGATACGTATCACGATACATGGGTCACGATTCAATATATTGCAATATATTTCGATACTGTGCATTAGGCGATATATTGGGATTTTTTTAAAGTAGGACTATAATTTTAGAAAAAATTATATAAAAAAAAAGACATGATGTGCATAAAAGTCAAAGAAGTTTACTTTAGGTTAACAATTCAGTTCACAGAAAATCAGACTGCCAGTTTGGTATTGTGGTTCACAGGTTCTTATTATAGTGAGCAAATTTGTATATTTCTCAAGTAGGCCATAATAAAAGAAAATACATAGCCCCTGTCACAATACAAAACAACAACGTGAACTGGACGAAAATGAATGAAAGTGAACAAAATGAATGTGTCATATAGGTCTATTGAAATCAAGTTTTTATTTGATAAAAGATTTTAAAAGAACTGGACGCGCGAATGAGGCAAATTAACGTCTGCCGCGCTAAACGCCTCATTCGTGCCACAGGACCTACAGACGCGCGTAAACGCGTCTTTGCATTAACTTAACATTGAAATCACTCGCGCCAGACACTCTATTCGCGTTTGGTGTGAACGCAGCTTCACGGTGCGCGTCCACTACAGCGGCAAAACTACGCTCGGTGCCGCTGGCAACGCTGTAACGTCTCCGCTTTGGGGTGTGTCTGTTACGAGTGTGTTTGTTTTTTTCAACACACGGACAGTATAATCATCATGCACGCGATTACATTTAGAAATAGACAAGCTTTGTTTCCAAATGCACCAAGCAAAGATCCTTTCAATTTTATAAACCCAGCCAATATAATAACAATAAACACATCCAAAATAAAATCTTTAACATATATAAACAACTGCAAAGCATCTAATTTGTAAACAAAATGATTTACGCACTAAATCCATCATAAACTGCCGACCGCGTTTTTCGCTTGATATTTGCATAAAGTCGAGAACTGCCCAACCTTTTGACGCTCTCAGTCGCTCTCAACGCTTTCTCCGGTCCTGCACTGCTGAGCGTGAAGCTCGACTTCCATGGAATGAATTGAAAACGCTTGCTCCGCTCGCTCCGTGCCAGTGGACACGCACCGTTCGGCGAGCCTTTTAAACAACATAAACGTGAACCACCGTCTTACCATGAATATTTTTGGACGTAAAAAAAATAAAAAATAATAATAAAAAAAATCGATATTGCGTTTTTGAAAATCGATACAGTATTGCAAAATAAAATATCGCGATACTCATGTGTATCGATTTTTTCTTACACCCCTATTATATATATATATATGTATGTATGTATGTATGTATGTATGAGCCTGTGGCTCAGTGACACACCTGAATGAAAGGCTCATTATGGGTGTGAACTTCTCAGGTGTGAACCACTAAATATTCATGATGGTGTAAGGATCGTTTAAGCCCCATCCGCATATTGCCTTTCCAAACTAAAAGTGTTTCACAAAATTTAAATCAATGTATCGTTTTATGTCAATGATTAGGCAGGATGATTTTCACATCATTTTGAAGAAAAAACTCTAGGCGACGACATCCATTAGTCAAAAGTCTTATTGACACATATTTAGTATGTGTTTTGTGGCCTTATTTCAGAAACGTTTATTTTTAGTTTTTTTCAATAACCATGCATAAACATTATTCTCTCAAAAATGAAAACATGTACATACATGTTGCTCACATATTATGGTAGCCCTGTTTGTGCTATATAGAGTGTAATTACACCTTTGCCATTAATATGTTTATAAGCAACTGAAAAAAGCACAAATGTCAGGGCATGTCAGAACATCTCAAGGACCCCAAAAACACCTCAGACCCCAGAGGGTTAATATCCCAAAGTGATGTTTCCTCACCTCAGGATACAGTGTGAGTCTCGTATCACGTCTCTGAGCCGCTGCTTTGAGTCTCCTATCTTATTGAGTCTCAGATCAAGCTCTTTTAAAAACTGCAGTGCTTTTGAGTCAGTCAAAGACTGAGTTAAAGAAGAAACATCTGTAATGCCACAGTGATATAGACTAGAAAGACACAAACAGAGGAAGAGAGATTATCTTACAAACAAATCATGAATGTGAAGAATTTTACACAAATATAATGTGAACTCAGACTCACTGTGAGAAATTGAGTATAATGTGTTTTAGTTTAATCTTTTGAAGTGATTTTAAGCATTTTGATTCTTGTATGTGAATGTGACTGACCTAAATCTCTCCAGTTTACAGTGTGAATCCTTCAGTACGGCACATAAGTGCTTCACTCCTGTGTTTCCTAGTTTATTCCCGATCAGGTCCAGCTCTCTCAGGTGTGACGGGTTTGATTTCAGAGCTGAAGTCAGGATGAGACTCTGTTTCTCTGTAATACTGCAATAACTTAGACTGAAGACAGAGAAATAACAATAGTTCACATCTATGATGATCATCTTATTGAAGAGCTACAGCAGCATTTAGTTTCCAATAGTCTGTTTTGAAACCCAGTCACACTAGTTCTGTGTGCTGGAAGACACTGTTTCTTCTCTTTCATTTTAACTATTTATTTGACGTCTCTCTTCTTTATTCTCTGTTGAAAAGGCAGATTTCTGCATAAACACAATCAGTACATTGTATCAAATGCTGGAAATTAAACAATTACTATTTAGATAAAAAACACATAAAAATGTGAGCAATAGGGAACACCCAGAAAGTGCACTGCTATAAACAATGAAACATAAGCCCTGCTGTCTTCAAATAAATAAGCTTCAGTCACACTGTAATTGCTGTACAGTATAATGATACTAACTTTAGTTTCTCCAGCTTGAATTGTGTGTTCATCAGTAGATCACTAAGGTTTTTCACTCCAGAGTCTCCTAGTTTATTCCCGCTCAGGTCCAGCTCTCTCAGGTGTGACGGGTTTGATTTCAGAGCTGAAGTCACATCAGAACAACCTTCATCTGTCATATCACAGCAGCTTAACCTACATTAGCAGAGAGAGAGAGAGCAGAAAATAAGACAGAAGAAAAGAAAACTCTTCATTCTGTAAAGTCACATCATCTTCATAAGCAAATAAAACAGACATAGGAAGAGAGATATTCATCTTTATTTCACCAGATCACAAAATACTAAGGTGAAAATGTTTGCAGAAATATAATGTGAATTTAGACTCATTGTGAGATATTGAGTATAAAGTGTTTTAGTTTAAACTGTTGAAGTGATTTTAAGCATTTTGATTCTTGTATGTGAATGTGACCTCAATCTCTCCAGTTTACAGTGTGAATCCTTCAGTACGGCACATAAGTGCTTCACTCCTGTGTTTCCTAGTTTATTCCCGCTCAGATTCAGCTCTCTCAGGTGTGATGGGTTTGATTTCAGAGCTGAAGTCAGGATGAGACTCTGTTTCTCTGTAATACTGCAATCACTCAGACTAAAGACAGAAAGAGAAAAGAAAATGAATCATATTTATGATGATCAACTAATGTGTTTAGCTTCATCCAGCAGACTTTTGCTGACAAATAAACAGGGATATCCAGGTTCAGGTAACACAGAGAAAGACTACACATTGTTCATTTAAATATACTACCAACATTGTAACAATACAAAGGTTGTCTTGATCTATTTATGTAAGTTTACACATTCATTTCATATAATTTTTAAAGGGTCATGAAACCCCCTAAAACAATTTTTTTGAGATGTGAACAGATAAGTACAGGCTGCACATCACTGAAAATAATAAAAACACTTATAATTATTACTAATAAATGGAAATTGGTTATTTTTGTGTTTTTCTGAGCAATTTGGTTCTTCCGGGTAAAGTGGAAGCGATCTGACGGTATCTGAGGTAGAAGCGTGCTTTCGGAGTGTGTGATTGGCTGAATGTGAGGTGGAAGCGTGCTTTCGGAGCGTGTGATTGGCTGAATGTGAGGTAGAAGCTTGCTTTCGGAGCGTGTGATTGGCTGAATGTGAGGTACAAGCTTGCTTTCGGACCGTGTGATTGGCTGAATGTGAGGTAGAAGCGTGCTTTCGGAGCATGTGATTGGCTGAATGTGCGGTACAAGCATGCTTTTGGAGCGTGTGATTGGCTGAATGTGAGGTAGAAGCGTGCTTTCAGAGCGGTGTGATTGGCTAAATGTGAGGTAGAAGCGTGCTTTCAGAGCGTGTGCTTGGCTGAATGTTAGTTAGAAGCGTGCTTTCGGAGCGTGTGATTGGCTGAATGTGAGGTAGAAGCTTGCTTTCGGATCATGTGATTGGCTGAATGTGAGGTAGAAGCGTGCTTTCGGAGCTTGTGATTGGCTGAATGTGAGGTAGAAGCGTACTTTCGGAGCGTGTGATTGAATGTGAGGTAGAAGCGTGCTTTCGGAGCTTGTGATTGGCTGAATGTGTGGTATAAGCGGGCTTTCGGAGCATGTGATTGGCTGAATGTGAGGTATAAGCATGCTTTCGGAGCGTGTGATTGGCTAATTGTGAGGTAGAAGCGTGCTTTCAGAGCGTGTGATTGGCTGAATGTGAGGTGGAAGCGTGCTTTCAGAGCGTGTGATTGGCTGAATGTGAGGTATAAGCGTGCTTTCAGAGCATGTGATTGGCTGAATGTGAGGTATAAGTGTGCTTTCAGAGCATGTGATTGGCCTAATGTGAGTTAGAAGTGTGCTTTCGGAGCGTGTGATTGCCTGAATGTAAGTTAGAAGCGTGCTATCGGAGCGTGTGATTGGCTGAATGTGAGTTGGAAGTGTGCTTTCGGAGCGTGTGATTGGCTGAATGTGAGGTGGAAGCGTGCTTTCGGATCATGTGATTGGCTGAATGTGAGGTGGAAGCGTGCTTTCGGAGCATGTGATTGGCTGAATGTGAGGTGGAGCGTGCTTTCGGAGCGTGTGATTGGCTGAATGTGAGGTGGAAGCGTGCTTTCGGAGCGTGTGATTGACTGAATGTGAGTTAGAAGCGTGCTTTCGGAGCGTGTGATTGGCTGAATGTGTGGTATAAGCGGGCTTTCGGAGCATGTGATTGGCTGAATGTGAGGTATAAGCATGCTTTCGGAGCGTGTGATTGGCTGAATGTGAGTTAGAAGCGTGCTTTCGGAGCGTGTGATTGGCTGAATGTGAGGTAGAAGCGTGCTTTCGGAGTGTGTGATTGGCTGAATGTGAGGTAGAAGCGTGCTTTCGGAGCGAGTGATTGGCTGAATGTGAGGTAGAAGTGTGCTATCGGAGCGTGTGATTGGCTGAATGTGAGGTATAAGCGTGCTTTCAGAGCATGTGATTGGCTGAATGTGAGGTATAAGTGTGCTTTCAGAGCATGTGATTGGCTGAATGTGAGGTAGAAGCGTGCTTTCGGAGCGTGTGATTGGCTGAATGTGAGGTATAAGCGTGCTTTCAGAGCATGTGATTGGCTGAATGTGAGTTAGAAGTGTGCTTTCGGAGCGTGTGATTGCCTGAATGTGAGTTAGAAGCGTGCTATCGGAGCGTGTGATTGGCTGAATGTGAGTTGGAAGTGTGCTTTCGGAGCGTGTGATTGGCTGAATGTGAGGTGGAAGCGTGCTTTCGGATCATGTGATTGGCTGAATGTGAGGTGGAAGCGTGCTTTCGGAGCATGTGATTGGCTGAATGTGAGGTAGAAGCGTGCTTTCGGAGCGTGTGATTGGCTGAATGTGAGGTGGAAGTGTGCTTTCGGAGCGTGTGATTGGCTGAATGTGAGTTAGAAGCGTGCTTTCGGAGCTTGTGATTGGCTGAATGTGAGGTAGAAGCATGCTTTCGGAGCGTGTGATTGGCTGAATGTGAGGTGGAAGCTTG
This sequence comes from Rutilus rutilus, assembly GCF_951802725.1. Classification (NCBI taxonomy): domain Eukaryota; kingdom Metazoa; phylum Chordata; class Actinopteri; order Cypriniformes; family Leuciscidae; genus Rutilus; species Rutilus rutilus. Next base: position 40,722,432 of record NC_140214.1, on the reverse strand, counting down.
CTTTTGGAGCGTGTGATTGGCTGAATGTGAGTTAGAAGCGTGCTTTCGGAGCTTGTGATTGACTGAATGTGAGTTATAAGCCTGCTTTCGGAGCGTGTGATTGGCTGAATGTGAGGTAGAGGCATGCTTTCGGAGCGTGTGATTGGCTGAATGTGAGGTGGAAGAGTGCTTTCGGAGCGTGTGATTGGCTGAATGTGAGGTGGAAGAGTGCTTTCGGAGCGTGTGATTGGCTGAATGTGAGGTGGAAGCGTGCTTTTGGAGCATGTTATTGGCTGAATGTGAGGTGGAAGCGTGCTTTCGGAGCGTGTGATTGGCTGAATGTGAGGTAGTAGCGTGCTTTCGGAGCGTGTGATTGGCTGAATGTGAGGTAGAAGCGTGCTTTCGGATCATGTGATCGGCTGAATGTGAGGTGGAAGCATGCTTTCGGAGCATGTGATTTGCTGAATGTGAGGTGGAAGCGTGCTTTCGGAGCGTGTGATTGACTGAATGTGAGTTAGAAGCGTGCTTTCGGAGCGTGTGATTGGCTGAATGTGTGGTATAAGCGGGATTTCGGAGCATGTGATTGGCTGAATGTGAGGTATAAGCATGCTTTCGGAGCGTCTGATTGGCTGAATGTGAGGTGGAAGCGTGCTTTCGGAGCGTGTGATTGGCTGAATGTGTGGTAGAAGCGTGCTTTCGGATCATGTGATTGACTGAATGTGAGTTAGAAGCGTGCTTTCGGAGCGTGTGATTGGCTGAATGTGTGGTATAAGCAGGCTTTCGGAGCATGTGATTGGCTGAATGTGAGGTATAAGCATGCTTTCGGAGCGTGTGATTGGCTGAATGTGAGTTAGTAGCGTGCTTTCGGAGCGTGTGATTGGCTGAATGTGAGGTAGAAGCGTGCTTTCGGATCATGTGATTGGCTGAATGTGAGGTGGAAGCATGCTTTCGGAGCATGTGATTTGCTGAATGTGAGGTGGAAGTGTGCTTTCGGAGCGTGTGATTGGCTGAATGTGAGGTAGAAGCATGCTTTCGGAGCGTGTGATTGGCTGAATGTGAGTTAGAAGCGTGCTTTTGGAGCGTGTGATTGGCTGAATGTGTGGTATAAGCGGGCTTTCGGAGCATGTGCTGAATGTGAGGTATAAGCATGCTTTCGGAGCGTCAGATTGGCTGAATGTGAGGTATAAACGTACTTTCGGAGCGTGTGATTGGCTGAATGTGAGGTGGAAGCGTGCTTTCGGAGCGTGTGATTGGCTGAATGTGAGGTAGAAGCATGCTTTCGGAGCGTGTGATTGACTGAATGTTAGTTAGAAGCGTGCTTTCGGAGCTTGTGATTGGCTGAATGTGTGGTATAAGCGGGCTTTCGGAGCATGTGCTGAATGTGAGGTATAAGCATGCTTTCGGAGCGTCAGATTGGCTGAATGTGAGGTATAAACGTGCTTTCGGAGCGTGTGATTGGCTGAATGTGAAGTGGAAGCGTGCTTTCGGAGCGTGTGATTGGCTGAATGTGAGGTAGAAGCGTGCTTTCGGAGCATGTGATTGGCTGAATGTGAGGTGGAAGCGTGCTTTCGGAGCTTGTGATTGGCTGAATGTGAGGTAGAAGCGTGCTTTCGGAGCTTGTGATTGGCTGAATGTAAGGTAGAAGCGTGCTTTCGGAGCGTGTGATTGGCTGAATGTGAGGTGGAAGTGTGCTTTCGGAGCGTGTGATTGGCTGAATGTGAGTTAGAAGCGTGCTTTCGGAGCTTGTGATTGGCTGAATGTGAGGTAGAAGCATGCTTTCGGAGCGTGTGATTGGCTGAATGTGAGGTGGAAGCTTGCTTTTGGAGCGTGTGATTGGCTGAATGTGAGTTAGAAGCGTGCTTTCGGAGCTTGTGATTGACTGAATGTGAGTTATAAGCCTGCTTTCGGAGCGTGTGATTGGCTGAATGTGAGGTAGAGGCATGCTTTCGGAGCGTGTGATTGGCTGAATGTGAGGTGGAAGAGTGCTTTCGGAGCGTGTGATTGGCTGAATGTGAGGTGGAAGAGTGCTTTCGGAGCGTGTGATTGGCTGAATGTGAGGTGGAAACGTGCTTTTGGAGCATGTTATTGGCTGAATGTGAGGTGGAAGCGTGCTTTCGGAGCGTGTGATTGGCTGAATGTGAGGTAGTAGCGTGCTTTCGGAGCGTGTGATTGGCTGAATGTGAGGTAGAAGCGTGCGATTGGCTGCTGGGACTGGAGAGATAGATTCTGTACGTCAGCCGGTTCTGAGCGTCATCTGCATTTATTCATGAGAAAGAGCTTGTTCAATCCAATCACTGCGCTGTATTACTCATGAGATTATTGCATCACAGCGGAGAATTCAAACAATGTGGAGCATGAGAGCCGAGGCGTTGTTGCAAATGCCTCGTGTTTCCAAATGCGGCTCGTGTAGAGCCCCTCTCAGCGACGGGGACCGCCACATCCTGTGCGCTTCCTGCCTGGGACGAAACCATGCGGACAACGCACTTTCCAAGGGTGACTGCCAGGAATGCGACACCATGACTGTGTCGACCCTGCAGGCTCGACTAGCCATTTTCGACGTGGACTCCGCGCCTCCGCCTCTCTCGTCCGGGCATAGAGCGGTTTCTGCTGCGATGAGTTTAACAACGCTCGCAACGCGGATCATATAGTTCATATACGGACTGGAGAAAGTGCTTTTCTTACTTCCTGCTCAGCTACTGTTCGGACGCTCTTGCTTACTGCTCCGCGCTTTGCTCTATCGCTTTTACATTTTATCTCCTATTTTTTCTATATTTTATTTCCTTTATTTTATTTCCTTTTATCACCTAATTTTAACTTAAGCAAATCAGCACAGTGCTCATACGACAAAGTTTGGATTACTACAAAAACTGAGAATTCTTTTACCCGACCAGCTTACATTCCGGGAAAGGAAAACACAACTGCCTACAAGGATAAGAGAAAATGCCTCTTCTGGAATCTACTTGCTGCACTAACTGCCACAGACTTTTACAAAGGATTGCAGTTCTAGAAACAAAGTTACTTACGGGACCACCAAACCAGACGGAGCACACAACAGAGCTTCGTCATGGACACCCTCAGCATACCGGTGAGTCCCATGAAACTAGTACTCCTCGACAGGTAGAGAAACAAGCCGATCGACTTACTAATCGATGGCACAAACAGGGAGCTAAACCCAAAGGCACTCGAGACATCAGATTGTCACGAGCATCACATATTACCGCAGTAGCATCCTCTACCCCAGATACAGCTCTGACAAGGATTGCAAACACTGGTCTACTACCACTGCCTATACATCTTGAGAACAGATTTGAAGTACTAATGAATGTAAATGAGGAATCCCCAAATGTGATGAATGTGATCGAACACAGACTGAATGGGCCAGTAGCTAACACTGATGCTAACTGGCGCTCAAGGTCGAGCAGACAGCGGCACTCAGCTCAGAGCGCAGCCGGGCCCAGGACTCTGATAGTGGGGGACTCCATAATCAGAAACATTAGCAACAGGGATACAACTACGTGCTACCTTCCACAAGCAACAACTTCTGATATAAACAGGGAACTTCAGAACATTCTGATGAAACATAAGACTGCAAATCGACTCATCATACATGTGGGGAAGAATAATATTCATAAAGAGCAGTCAGAACTCCTTAAGAAGGATTTCAATGAACTTTTTGAAACACTTAAAAGACTGAAAGTTCAAACATTCATCAGTGGACCACTACCAGCAAGAGGAACAAACAGGTTTTCACGGTTGCTTGGGCTTAATACATGGCTGCAAAAAACCTGCAATATAAAAGCAGTGAACTTCATTGACAATTTCAATCTTTTCTGGAGTCAACGACAACTGTTTCATCGGGATGGCCATCACCCAAACAAACTTGGTTCAAGAGTGCTAAAGGACAATATCTACTTCTCCCTAAATCATCCTTCTGCGGTTTGTGCCAATCCACTCAATCTGAACGGCACACACACACCTGGACACAGTATGAAAGACCACGGGACTTCACTTCAGCAGCAAAATGGACATGATAACACCACTCCGCCACAACAACCTCTGCTCACGGACACAATCTCAGCTGAGCCCTGCCCACAGAGCTCACCACAGACAGCCATATCAGAACTGCTTGAAGATTCAGCACCCAAGGACGACTTCCTGGAAAACAGCCAGGGAAGCCAGGACAGCATATCACAGCCTCCTATAACACCAGAGCAACAGCCTCTTTCACCAGACACTTTTTCCCTCTCCCCAGCAACGCCACTTCTGTGCTTCTCACAGAAAATGGAAGAACTGGTGCATGCTGGAACCAGACTATCCCACTCTTTTGCTGCAAGCCCCCAGATACCAACTAAAAAAAGACAGGCACCACTACCACCAAAGCCTGCGGGACCAGCTCGCCCTCCCCCTCCTGTGAGAGCTCTTCGGCCTCTGCCACAATGCCAGGGCCCACACCCTCCTCCTTCTGCTCGAGGTGAACCAAAAACAACTGATACCAGCTCTCAGTGATATGTGTCGGGTCCCCGTTTTGATAACAGTAACTTTCTCAAATGTTTACAAAACAAGCGGGAACCCAGTGTGCCTGTATCTTTCTCTATTGCTGTTCTATTACATGATAGAAAGTCTAAGGCCTTCAATAGCCGTACAGCAAACCCAACTAATCTGGTGCCTATTACACGTCAAACTAATATTGCTGTGGGGAAAAGTAAGTCTGTTAAGTTAGCTCTTTTAAACATTCGCTCACTTAAAAATAAATCACTTCTAGTCAACGACTTAATAACCACAAACAACCTGGATTTTATGCTTCTAAATGAAACCTGGCTAGAAGACAGCTGCAGTGCTACAATCCTCAATGAAGCAGCCCCTCCTAACTTTACTTTTATGAGTGTCTGCAGAGCTGTTAAGAGAGGTGGGGGTCTAGCTGCTCTTTTTAAAGATATCTATCAATGTAAGCAAATATCATTTGGGAATTACTTGTCTTTCGAATATCTGGGTACTGTGTTAAAAGGTGCTCCACGCATTTTACTTTTCATTATTTACAGGCCTCCAAAATACTCTCCAGCCTTTGCTGAGGACTTTACAGAACTGTTATCAACAATTACCTCAGAGTTTGACTGTTTTGCCATTGCTGGAGATTTTAACATCCACATAGATAGTGCAGAGAACAATATGGCAAAAGAAATCAAAAGTGTTTTAAAAACTTTTGATCTGACTCAGCATGTACATGGACCCACACACAATCGTGGACACACTCTAGATTTACTTATCAGTAAGGGTCTAAACATTTCATCGATTGTTATTAAGGATGTAGCACTGTCTGATCATTTCTGTATTTTCTTTGATATATTGATCTCTCCTGCCACTGAAGCAAGATCTGTGTCTGTCAAGAAGAGATGCTTAAATGAGAACACTGGTGTCCTATTTATGAAGGCTATATCTTTAACACCAAGCATATCTGCAGACTCTGTTGATTTTCTCCTTGATTCTTTTAACTCAAAAGTTAAAGGTGTAATTGATGATATTGCTCCTGTTAAAGTCAGGAAGAAGAGTGGCAGACAAAAAGCACCTTGGAGAAACTCAACAGCAGTGCAAAATATGAAAAGACAATGCAGAAAAGCAGAGCGCATGTGGCGGAAGACAAAACTTGTAGTCCATTATAACATCTACAAAGACAGCCTTCATGCTTTCAATATGGAACTAAGCAAAGCTAGACAGACTTTCTTCTCAAATATTATAAACAGCAATTTAAACAACACACGCACTCTTTTTGCTACTGTAGAGAGACTGACAAACCCCCCAAGCCAGATTCCCAGTGAAATGCTCTCAGACAACAAGTGCAGTGAGTTTGCTTCTTTCTTCTCTGAGAAAATCAATAATATCAGAAAGGTGATCAGCACATCCTTGAGTTGCACTGGGGTCAGACAGATCAGACCACCTGAGAAAGTAGTTACTATGTCTGACTTCAAAGAAATTGATGGCAACATTTTGGAAGAAACCGTACAGCACCTTAAAACATCAACCTGTGCTCTTGACACGCTTCCCACATCATTTTTTAAAAGTGTGTTAAACAGTTTAGAAGCAGATCTTCTAGAAGTGGTAAATGCTTCACTTCTCTCTGGGAGTTTTACAAACTCCCTAAAAACTGCAGTTGTCAAGCCCCTCCTGAAAAAGAGCAATTTAGATAAGACCATATTAAGCAACTATAGGCCGATCTCAAATCTTCCTTTCATAGGCAAGATCATAGAAAAAGTTGTCTTCAATCAGCTGAACAAATTCTTATGCTCGAATGGATACTTTGACAATTTTCAATCTGGTTTCCGACCGCACCACAGCACAGAGACAGCGCTCATAAAGATAATAAACGATATTCGCTTAAATACTGATTCAGGCAAATTATCAGTGCTGGTACTACTCGACCTCAGTGCTGCATTTGACACTGTCGATCACAACATACTTCTGGACAGGCTGGAAAACTGGGTGGGGCTTTCTGGGATAGTCCTAAAATGGTTCAGGTCATACTTAGATGGGAGAGGTTATTATGTGAGTATAGGAGACCATAAGTCTGAGTGGACATCCATGACATGCAGAGTCCCTCAAGGCTCAATTCTTGCGCCACTCCTGTTCAACCTGTATATGCTCCCAATGAGCCAAATAATGAGAAAGAACCAAATTGCTTACCACAGCTATGCAGACGACACACAGCTCTACTTAGCCCTATCGCCCAACGATTATAGCCCCATTGACTCCCTGTGCCAATGCATTGATGAAGTCAACAGTTGGATGTGTCAAAACTTTCTTCAGTTAAACAAAGACAAAACTGAAGTCATTGCGTTTGGAAACAAAGATGAAGTTCTCAAGGTGAACGCATACCTTCACTCTAGGGGTCAAACAACTAAACATCAAGTCAGGAATCTTGGTGTGACACTAGAGTCAGAGCAATCAGTAGTCATGTCAAAGCAATAACTAAATCAGCATACTATCATCTGAAAAATATTGCAATAATTAAATGCTTTGTTTCCAGACAAGACTTAGAGAAACTTGTGCATGCTTTCATCACCAGCAGGGTGGATTATTGTAATGGACTCCTCACTGGCCTTCCCAAAAACACCATAAGACAGTTGCAGCTCATACAGAACGCTGCCGCCAGGATTCTGAGCAGAACCAGACAATATGAACATATCACACCAGTCCTCAGGTCTTTACACTGGCTCCCAGTTAAATTTAGGATTGATTTTAAAGTATTATTACTGGTATATAAATCATTCAATGGCCTAGGACCTCAATACATTGCAGATATGCTCACTGAATATAAACCCAACAGATCACTCAGATCATTAGGATCATATCAGCTTGAAATACCAAGGGTTCACTCTAAGCATGGCGAGTCCGCTTTTAGCTATTATGCCAGCCGCAGCTGGAACCAGCTTCCAGAGGAGATCAGACGTGCTCCTACTGTAGTCACATTCAAATCCAGACTCAAAACACATCTGTTTAACTATGCATTTACTGAATGAGCACTGTGCCACTGTTCGTCCGACTGTTTGTACTGTATTTTATTTTTTATTTTTCTAAACTGTTTTAATTATTCTTATTTCTTTTTATTATTTTAATTTCTTCTATGTAAAGCACTTTGAATTGCCATTGTGTATGAAATGTGCTATATAAATAAACTTGCCTTGCCTTGCCTTGTCTTTTCAAGTTTTTATGGACATATTTCATATACTCTATATAAAGACACTGATACAGCCGTACATCTGATCATGAATGCGACAATACAATGGATTATTCTGATACACAGAACACAATGATGTAGACGACAATTAAAAGAACAATGGACAAAAGTAACTATGTCTTTATTATTTCTGTGTAAAACTGACGCGTGTCGTTTGTTCAGACTCAGAGACTATTGTGCTCATAAATGTAATGAAAATATTATTAGATCTTTTAAACATTTTTCTGCAATGCTCCGTCGTTCTTGTGTGTTATATAGGGTCATATTTTTAAAATGCATCAAGATGCCTTCAGATCCATTTTTTTTTTCTCTGCAGTCATATTTTAATATTCATGTGTCTGTATAATGAGTGTGTTGCAGGTCTGTGTTTTATTGGTTGTTATCTCCCCTTTTCCCACCCTCTACACTCCCACTTTTCCACAGCTTTACACACATATTTCCTCAGACTTTTCCAGCTCTGAGATGTGAACGACCAGCTAAAACCCACAGACACTTGTTCAATCTCAGTAAATCTGCATGATTCATGGGTTCACAGAGATCATCATGTGATGTGAACCATTGACATTTCCAAACATTTCCAAACAGTTATGACATAACTAAGCCTCATTTACTGAAATCATGTGACTGGCAGTTTGACACACGCTACGAACCACTGATTCGAAACAAAAGATTTGTAAAGGTTTCGTAGCTTCATGAAGCGTGTTTCGAAAGCGCCCATCACTAGCGTTCAGTGGATCTTATTACAGGCAGATACTGATCACAGACTTTTAAACTGCACTTGTTCAATTTTTACAAGTTACAGTATATGCTGCCCTAAAATTAGACATTTTACATTTTGGGAAATACAAACATTGAATTGAAAGCAGTTATGAACATTTCTGATTCTGATGTCACAAAAAACATTGTTCTAACTGAAATAATTATTGACCCATGATCAAACTGTCTGTCTTAACCAAATATTTAAAGTTTGATATCACATTTTAATTGTGTGTTTTTAATTTGCTGTTTAATTGTATTACTTTAAATTGTTGTAGGAAAAGACTGCTCTGACTCAAACAAGTGAGGAAATATTATCATCAGCTAACATTACAACTAAAAGTAAAATAATATAGATAAATGAGCAATACTCACGTCAGTGTGTTGAGTTGACAGTGTTTATCCTGCAGTAGAGCAGCGATCTGATTCACTCCTGTGTCTCCTAGTTCATGTTTACTCAGATTCAGCTCTTTCTGGAGAAACGGGTTTTTACCCACAACTCTATTCACATACTGACAGGCTTCCTCTGCAGCAGGACTCAAAAACCTGCAGAAGAGTCAATTCAGTTCTCAACTAAATGTCTGTTGCATTACAAAAAAGATTGATACAATAACATTTTGTTATTTTTCTTTGAACATTTAGATACACAAATAAATGTAAATTTAAAAGAAACTAGAGCGACACTCAGTCCTAAAGCAAACTCATAAGAACAGAAACGTCTCAAAGAGCAGAAGGGCAAAAGCTCACTAGATCATAGTTTTCAGTATGAATACAGAGTGTGAAATTAAGATCTTTCTGGCTTTTAAGCAGGAGAAGTGAGAAACGTCAGCACAGAGAAAACTGGCTTGTGAAACTGCATGTTTGTGAACATCTGGAGACTCATAGACCTGCTGTAGAGAGATGCAGTGAATCTGGGCTTGATGGAAAACAATTGTGTTCAGAAAACTATTTCACTAAAAGGTTATCTAGAATTTTGATGAGAAGTGTGCACAAAAATAAAATTGTGCATTTCAATTATCAAGGTATAGAAGAATAACAGCACATATACTGACCCATAATGTCTATTTGACATTTAGCTCGTATCACAACTAAACTGACGTTTATCATCATCATGACAGAACCTGCAGCATCTGATCTGATCTTGATCATTTTGATGCAGCTAATTGAATAGCTAAAATAATATATTAGTTATGAATTTTTAGCCTCCATATAACTAATTTAGTTAATTATTTGATCCCGTCTCACCTCAGTGTCTTCAGTTGACAGTCTGGATCCTGCAGTAAATCATTGAGCTTCTTCACTCCTGATTGTCCAGTATAATTTCCTGTGAGATCCAGCTCTATCAGGTGTGAAGGGTTTGATCTCAGAGCTGAAGCCAGAGCTTTATAACCTTCTTCTGTCACACTGCAGTTAGAGAGTCTAGAACAGGAATGAAAGCATTCAGCTAATCCTTAAATTTGAATTTTATTTTGTTCTTTGTACAACTGCATTGAAAGTTAGTTGCAAAAACTGACAACTGAATTTGGAGGCAAACAAAAGGCACAGAAACTTTAATGGAAGTAAAATAATAACAAATGTTTTTGAAACAAAAAAGCTAGTTGAATTGCACTACTTGAAAAAATATGCATTGCATTAACCCTGCTTGCATTTTAAAGCATTGTATTTTCAGGGCTTGCATTTTTTATAGGCTGAAATTCAACATGGTTGTATATTTAAGGTGTGAATATTTCAATTCAAAACATTTCACACGTTTCCATTATTAAAAATTCAATAATCCATATTCACCTTTCAGATTTCACTTACACTTTACAGTTGGTTTTATGACTTTAAGTCATTCTCTCCAAATGCTATTGAAGTTGTATAAACGTGTGTACCAATGTCTTAAGTGACTTTAGAGACGGTCCCTAAATGTGCGAATATCCAGTGTCAGGCGAACTTATAACAGTATATCACTGGGAAACGCTTAGCGTGAAACTTTACGCGTTACGTTCATATTCTGGTCCATCTGCTTGCCTGTAGCCTATTAATATAGCCTACATCCCCAATAAGGTGTGAGTTTGGTCTTTTATATCACTGTATTTTGTCCATTGAGTTACTTTGAGTGTCCTGAGACCGCAGGGGAATCCTGGAGAGTGACGTATTGAGACCACAACATCAGTCTCTCCCCTTCTTCGAGGACCTCCATGATGAGCTGTCTAAGTCATGGAGTAAACCATATACTTCTCGTGTCTTTGTGCCCTCGACGTCGACTTTTTCGACTATCGTGGGTGCGAAGTCGCGGGGGTATTCGGTGATGCCTCGGGTTGAAGAGACGCTCGCGAGCTATCTCTCGCCCGAATCGGCATCTTCGATAAAGAAACCTACCCTCCCCATGAAGCCATGTAGAACAACATCAGCGCTCGTGGGTAAAGCTTACCAAGCTGCAGGTCAGGCTGGTGCTGCGCTGCACACTATGGCAGTGTTACAGGCGTATCAGGCTGACCTGTTGAAGGACTTGAGTGTGGGCATTACCATCGACGAGGAAGCATTCTCTGAGCTTCGTCGAGCCACAGATCTGTCTCTCCGTGCGACCAAGCAAACGGCTGGTGCCATCGGCCGTTCAATGTTGGCTTTAGTCAGCACGGAGAGGCATCTGTGGCTTAATTTAACGGGCATTAAAGAGAAATATCGTTTGTTTCTTTTAGACTCTCCTGTTTCTCCATCTGGCCTGTTTGGCGACTCTGTTAAAGCAACAACATGGAACTTTTCCTATACTCTTTGCTCTGCGGTCGCCCTACAGGTTGGAAGCGGAATTGTCCATTACCGCTGTCGTAAAATGATTTACGGTTACTGTCAACGCATTCTCATCCCCAAATCGTCACTTTCAAACATTCTTCAATATCCGACGCACAAAGCACCCTTAGCGTCAATATGAGACGCTTCGGTTATGGGTAGGTTTAGGTCTGTGGTAGGGTTATGCGTCTCATATGGACGCTAAAGGGTGCTTTGTGCGTCAGATATTGAAGAAATTTTGAAAGCGTCAGTATATGACGACTTGGGATGAGAACGGGCTGTTACTGTAAGTTATATGAAGCATGCAGGTTTTTTTCATATGGGCAATGATAATATTATTAATCTTCCTCCTTTCATAATTTATACATGTTTAGTAGGCTAAACATTTTAACTCAAACATTTGCGATTTGCGTGTCGATTGCAATGCTCAAATCTGAACGAGAATGATAGCAATAGCATCCTAACCATCTAAAACTAGCATGTTAGTGTTTACTAGCTACCAGATTGATAATTCGCTCATCTACTAACGTTAGCTGATTCATGAAGATAAATGGAGGACCAGATAGTTTCCGTAACGTAGCCAGGCAGACAACAGATTAGAAAAACTAAAGAAAGTATGCAAGCAATTTACTTACTAGTTCAACAGCATGACGGCCAAGTCAGCATCGGTCTGACGATAAGCTCACGCCAGCGAGCAAACGCTCGACCAATATTGATCCTCGTCCAGCCTTTCAGTTTATCACTCTCCCTTTTCCTCTTCCGACTCTACTCTGACAAAACCTTGGACTTCTTACGTTTCGCTGCTGCTTCAGCCATGACGAAAACAAACGCGCTGGTTGGCCTGTCACGGTGGGCGAAGTGACGTATGCCGTAAAGCAGTCGAATTTTGTAGTTCTTTTTGAGCTCTGGTTACTACCCGCTCCCCGAAGTTACATAGTGCCAGTAAAAGCGATACAGACCCCGTCAGGCTCTGGCAGACGTCTCATTCAACCTATTGTAAGTCGATGTACCATCACAAGGGTCTTGGAAATATATTATGAAGGTTGAAAAACTACATGTTGTTACTTTAATACTGTCGTATTATCATCTGAATGTGGGAGCGGATTTACTGTCCAGACAGAAACTACCGACGGGGGAATGGAAACTCCTCCCGGAAGTAGTGAAACAGATTTGGACCAGATTTTACGAAGCAGAGGTGGACCTCTTCGCCTCCCAACAGACAGCGCAATGTCCCCTCTACTTCTCTCTGAGTCACCCAGCCCCCCTGAGTCTGGATGCGATGGCGCATATATGGCCCAAAATGCGCCTTGAAGGATTACAAATTTAAGAATCTATTTCAGATATGCTTCCTTACATAAACATCACGGTGAAGAATACTGATTTTAGCATTTGAGGTTTTAATTTAGATTCCAATATAAACTGAGAAAGTTTAGCAGCTGTTATGATGATTATATCAAGAGATTCCTGCCAGTCCTGTTCTCTAAATGAGTCAATTGCTCAGACTCTCACCCTAACCCTTTGTCTTTATGCATTTCCTGACCATTAAGCTCAATGTACAGTTGTGCTTTTGTCTCTATGATAATGTTAATGTGTGGGCGATCTAGTCAGGCTGATTGGATCACTGTTATGCTGATGAGATCAGAGCTGCGGAAATTCTGGTAACGAGCTGACGCCTATATTGTATTTGCATACTTTGTAAAGGGAAGGTCTCCACCCCCAAAAGTCCTTCCTATAAGATACCATGTAAAGTTACTTTTTTAGACTTTGGTGACTGCAGCTACCGACAGCTCGTGTTCTCAATAAAGAATCCTGCTGAAGAAAGAACCAAGTCTCCTGGTCTTCGATTCTGAGTTTAGGAGAGAGTTGTCCAGAAAGATGCGGCTCTACGATATGTCTCTAGCTGAAGTCACCCTCCACTAGACAAAGTTATGCCAGTAAATGGGGTGTTTTTGAAAGGTGGTGTGTTGTACACAATGTAGATCCAGTCAACTGCCAGATTGCTTCAGTTCTGGACTTTATGCAGGAGAAGTTATCAACAGGCACATGCCCCGCCACTCTCAAGGTTTATGTGGCCGCTCTTTCAGCTTGCCACGCCTTGGTTGACGGGGCGCCACTCGGGAGACATCCTCTGCTCGCTTGCTTCATTCGAGGGGCCAGGCGACTGAGGCCTCCAGTAAGAACCAAGATTCCTTCATGGGACTTTGCTATACTGTAGTCCTCGAGGGTTTGGTTGAGACCCCCTTTGAACCAATAAAATCAGCGTCTGACAAACTTCTGACTCTAAAAATGTTTTTTCTCATGGCAATAACTTCTTTGAAAAGAATTGGGGATATGCAGGCTCTGTCTATCTTGCCATCCTGCTTAGACTTTGCCCCAGGAATGGTGAAAGTAATTTTGCATCCTCATCCTGACTACCTGCCTAAGGTTCCTTTCTCGACTGTACATCCTGTCACTCTTGAGGCCTTCTGTCCTCAGCCATTCATAACGCCGGCGCAGGAGAAATCTCACAGACTGTGTCCATTCCGTGCTCTTCAGGCTTACATCCACCGCACTAGGCCGTTGGCGTAAGTCAGAGCAACTGTTCGTCTGTTATGGGGGTAGTAACAAAGGAGCAGCTGCCACCAAGCAGACCATGTCTCATTGGGTCAGGGATGCTATTGCTCTTGCCTATAAGGTGCACGGTCAAGCTTCACCAATAGGTCTTAGGCCTCACTCCACCAGGGGGGTAGCCCAAGGTTATAATCGTTAACGAAAACGAACGAAAAAACGAAAACTAGGTGGGAAAAAACATTGTCGTTAACTAAAATAAAAATAAAACGAGGCATTACAAAAAAACGATAACTAACTAAAACTGTAATGTGTGTTTGGCAAAACTAACTAAAATAAAATAAAATTATAGAGTAAATGTCCTTAGTTTTCGTCTTTGTTAAGGTCTTTCATTTTTTAACGCTATTTAAAACACGCAGCGTATTGTTCAGCTGCATTTCCTGCTCTCCCTCCGTCTCTCTGTCACTCATCTCTCACATGCGCGCGCGCACACACACACACACACACACACACACACAGCCCCTCCCCTCCGTGCACACCGCGTCTCCATGAGAACGAGTGTTCGTTCGACGTTGAAAGCAAGTTCGCGAAAAGTTGGTATCTCTATCTCGTGAACACCTTTACAAAATCACACATTAAAAAGTGGTATAAAAATATTTTAAATTATGAATATAATTTTGTCAGTGTGTTAATGTCGACCCGAGAAGCGATTGCGCCTTCTTTAGAAAGTTAACTAGTCGCAAGTTTGAGGTAAAATGCACTTTTTGGTTGTGGTTGTCGATGTCAAAACACTATATAGGGTAGAGTGGGGGAAACCGCCCCCCTTAAGGAAAATGTGACATTACAGTGAAACAAAACATAAATGTGACTAGAATTGCCATCCCGGTTTTGAGTGACTATGGCAGGAGTTATTCACCAAATATTAAAATTGCTCAGCCTTTATAATTAATTAGTATTTGACTGAAAATATTTTTGTACACAGCGGTGGGGTAAAACGCCCCCCAAGGTGGGGTAAAATGCCCCCTTTCTTACCAACCAGTTTGCTTCATAGATCAACAGCAAAATTAACAGACAATAGTTTTTAATCTCTAAACGTAAAAGGCAAGTAATGTATCAACATGTATATATATTAATATTTATTTTTTGTTCAAATATTTTGATTTTACCACCTAGTTATACTGCATTAAGTGTAAAACAAAAATATTTGATAAACAGAAATATGTTATTATAGTAAATATGATAGAGAGAAACTATTCCCCCTGGGGGGCGTTTTACCCCTCAGCGTAGGGGTAAACCCCACAAGCTTTTTGTTTTACCCCACAAGCTATTACTTTTTTTTAAAAATGTTTAATTTTTAAAATATAATTATATTCCTTATAAATAACATATGATCTCAAACTACAGACTTCACTATTCATCTATCATACATCACTGCGATATCCTGAAGAACAATATTCTTTTAAACACTTGTTTACTAATATCTGAAAATTATAGCATGTAATCCTCTTCTCTTCAAATATGTCGCTGGTGTCAGCTTCTCCATAGAGATTTGTATATCCCCGTTATCAACGTAGTGCATAGCAACAGTAAAAATGTATCTTATCTACCTCTAGTTGTTATTTTGGGAAAAACAGGTGGGGGGCGGTTTACCCCAGGGGGGCATTTTCCCCCACTCTTCCCTAAGCTGTGATTCAAATATTAAATATGTTATGTCATTTTTTTACTTTTACATGGAATGTTTGCTGCTTCAATCCAGATGAGTAGGCTATGGTTACTATATAGTATATTATATATAGTACTATATTACTATAGCAGGCTATAGTACGGCTGTGGTATTAGTATAGGGTGTGAATTCTGATGTGTAGATTTTTGGTACGGCGTGTGGGTTTTGTAAGAGGTAAAGGAATTTCAATGGGTTGTGTTTTTTCTTTCTAAAATTGTATGATGGTTTTGTTGAGTTTTTATTACACACATTAGAACTTTATCAGGATGCATAGTATCCTAAATTTAAAAAAAAAAAAATACTTAAAAATAAAAATCTGCCTGCCTCTATGGGAATTTAACATAGGGGTGTACTCACTTATGCACCATGTATTTTAAGGAAGAACATTTATTTTTTTAATTAAGGCTTTAAGTTCAGTTTCCAAAATATGATTTTTTATTCCTCTTTTTATTCAACTTTAGCATGGGTGTATTCACTTATGCATTGCACTGTATATATATATATATATATATATATATATATATATATATATATATATATATATATATATATATATAGTCCTTGCATTCTTTCTTGTGGCTCAGTGACACACCTGAATGAAAGGCTCATTGAGTATGCAGCCCCATTATGCGGGGCCATTGTCTCCTCAGGTGTGAACCACTATATATTCATGATGGTGTTGGATCATTGACGCCCACTCGCATATTGCCTTTCCAAACAAAAAGTGTCTTACAAAATTTAAATCAATGTATTGTTTTATGTCAATGATTAGGCAGGATGATTTTCACATCATTTTGAAGAAAAAACTCTAGGCGACAAAATGCATTATTCAGAAGTCTTGTAGACACATATTTAGTATGTGTTTTGTGGCCTTATTTCAGAAACTTTCATTTTTGGTTTTTTCAATAACCATGCATAAACATTATTCTCTCAAAAATACAAACATGTACATACATGTTGCTCACATATTATGGTAGCCTTGTTTGTGCTAAATAGAGTGTAATTACACCTTTGCCATTAAAGGTGCTGTATGTAACTTTTTTTTATAAAATGAATCCTTTTTTTATTGCCCGTCTGTGAAGGGGTTGTAATCACACATTACAATGATCCACTTTTCGCGTTTTGCTATTACCTCTGAAGGCCAGTATTCCTATTTTTATGTGAAGTCTCCGGGTCGGATTTTCTGCGAAATCCACCGGATGTGACGTGCATGCGTGCTCCCGAGCCTCTCCGTTTTATACAGTCTATTGCGACGGCACTGCAGCTAACGACATGGAGTCTGATAACACCAAAAAACGACCTGCCTCCAGCACAACACAGACTCCAACACAAACTCCAAAAAAAAAAAAAAAAAAAATTTTATCTGCTGAAGCTCGTCAGGCCAAACGTCAATCGGATCGACTCAGGACGAAAACACGGATCAACATTGGCAGAGCGTTTGAATTATGGAGAGACCTCCGCTTTGTTTTAGGTATAAAAACAGACCCTGAGTTGGCTTTCATCCTTTTGGACAGGTAAGCTAACAATACTTCAAAGCATGTAAAATATATTGTGATTTTGTGCTTTAGTTGGCTCAAGTTAGACATCATTAGTTCGCCAGCTAACGCCGACCATTTGCTAACGTTATCTGATGTGAAAGACTACAGTTGTAACTTTATTGCTTTTCACGAGCACGAGCACTGTTGTTGCAATCTGAAACATCACCGCTAGAGGCCGCTGGATCCTACATACAGCACCTTTAATATGTTTATAAGCAACTGAAAAAAGCACAAATGTCAGGTCATGTCAAAACATCTCAAGGACCCAAAAAACACCTCAGACCCCCAAGGGTTAAAGACGTTCCCAATGCGCTGAGCAGCACAGCATCTCGGCTGCATCAAGGTTACAGTCAAGTAACCCGGAACGATATTCCTGCCGTTCCCGGATGTCAGATGTTGAATTTTCTGTCAAATTTGAACCACTGAATTTGTGGAAGCGAATTTGTAAAGCAAAATAAAATGGACTGAAAATTGCCGGTCGAATATTATAGGTTGTATTTTAAAACAGAATGAACATTTTGGAAGTGAAATCTGAAAGGTATGGATTATTGAATTTTTAATAATGAAAACGTGTGTGAAATGTTTTGAATTGAAATATTCACAGCTTAAATATACAACTATACTGTCCTTGCAATGAGTTGCTTCTTCAAAGCTCGACAGTTAGCTAACAGTGTAAAATTCTCCAGAAAACACAAGGCATAACTTTTCTTGGGTTCCACGAAGAAACTTTACTTTTCTTATTATACTGTAAAACTGTAACAAAGAGCAAAAGACAAACATAAATGAGATCTAACCAATACCGATACCTAAAGTACACAACTTATAGCAACAGAAATGCTCATAGCTAATAGCTATGCTAACTATCAATTTAGTCATTTGACATGAGAAAACTCCAATAACCAAAAGATTGGTTACTTTAAGATTGGTAAAGTACAATTACTTTTAACATTTTTTAGTAATATGTACAGTACTTACGGAAAAATAGTATCCAAAGCAACAATGTAAAAATAATAAAATACAGCAGGAGAAAACAGCACTGGCACTCTGCTCTGCAGCACACTCAACTACATTTTTATGGAAATTTACAAAACTAAAGCTACTGCTGCTGGATAGCCAAAAGGGGGCACTGTTGCGCACACAATTATGATAAAAAAACAAACTCTTAATTTACTTCAGAGAGGTCAGAACAACAACCATGTTGAATTTCAGCCCATAAAAATGCAAGCCCTGAAAATGCAAGCCCTGAAGGGTTAATGCAATGCATATTTTTTCGAGTAGTGCAATTCAACAAGCTGTTTTTGTTTCAAAAACATTTGTCATTATTTTACTTCCATAATCTTTAATGTTGCTGACAACTGAATATGGAGGCAAACAAAAGGCACAGAAATCTTTAATATGTTAGACATCAACATCACTTTCGAGATTACAATTATGTAAAACTGTGTAAGCCCGTTTATCGGTCCGCCAGAATGGGTGAAGTTCTCTGCGTGTTACTGTCTTTCCGTGTGGCAAAGTAATTTAATTCCATTTAAGCTTTTATCTGCTTCCATTTTATATCTGACTCCATTTTATCACGACTTCGAATTTAAGTTAGATTGCCAATTGGTTATTGGTCAATTATATAATAGTTTAGCAATAAATTTGATTGTTCTATTTAACTCTTTACTTATTTTTTACCCGTTCATATTAGGAAGCTATGTTGCTCAGAGGTCCTCACGCCTTGTTTAACGGGGGTCTCACGATCACAATCTCGCCAGCTTCGCTCACTAAACAGAGGTAATTGCTATATACCTGAGATCGGTCAAATTCACACTTACACAATCAAAGATACTTTGGTATAGCCCCCGTGATTGCATACACTTGAAATTAAATTAACGTTTACTTCAGTAGAGGTATGGCCACTACTACAGATATAAGTCAACCAACTTTACTTGTCTTATTTATATTTGCATTTATGCATTTGGCAGACGCTTTTATCCAAAGCAACTTACATTGCATTTCAAGGTACACATTTACATTCTTATCAGTTCTTGCTTTCCCTGGGAAGTGAACCCATGACCTTGGCGTTGCAATCGCCAATGCTCTACTGTACAGGAAAGCTATGTCTTAGGCCCCATCCACACTACTGCGTTTTAGTTTAGAAACGGAGATTTAAAATGAATACGATCTCCGTCCACACCAGCGTTTTAGCTGCGTATTAGAATTGATCTCCGTCCACATTAAAACGACTGAAAACGCGGATCATGTGACCATTCACCAACACTGGGCATGCGCGTGCCGGTGTAAACACAACTTCACTGATAAAATTATCCCACCATGCGCTGGTTCTTCCCAGGTTAACCCAAAACCGATGCTCCATGTACGGTTGATACCGCCGCTGCACACGGGAATTGTCACAGATCGCTCGAATAATAGCTTGCCTCCGGCGCATGTAGGCAGTTATAGCATTGTAAAATGCAGAATTTACTTGCACAACAGCTGCTAGCAAAGTATTACACCATGACTGATGACACCCAATCATAGAGCCGAGCGTGAGCCTCTACTACGTCATCGTTTCTAAAGTTCTCCGTTTTGACCCGTCTTCAATAAAACGCCCTCCGGAGATTCAAAACGGGTCGGCAGCGTTTCTAAACTTCTCCGTTTTGGGTCTCCGTTTTTGCTGTTTTAGTCTGGACGGGAGGTGCAAACGTAGCAAAACGTCTTTGCAAAACACGTACACTTCAATTAGCGCGAAAGTATAAGTGGTCTAATCTGACGCAAAACTTGCGGTAACATACGAATCTGTTCAATTCAGCTCTCTCAGGTGTGACGGGTTTAATTTCAGAGCTGAAGTCAGGATGAGACTCTGTTTCTCTGTAATACTGCAATAACTCAGACTGAAGACAGAGAAATATCAATAGTTCACATCTATGATGATCATCTTATTGAAGAGCTACAGCAGCATTTAGTTCCCTTTCGAGGGAACTCGAACTGCATCGGTGACGACACTATGGGAACGCCCTTCAGCATAGCACGTCTGAATTCATGAATGAAAACTAATCCAATCCTATTGGCGTTGCGTGATGACGTTGCGTGTGACGGCATATACGGATGTGTACAAAAGTACGCCTGCACACAGAAAACTTTTTGCTATTCGACAAGCGCTCTGTGTGTGTGAAACAAGTCTGTCCTATTTGGTGTTGTATGTTCTGTAAAGTCTACATTGCAATAGAATCTAGGGGCTCGGATTTCGCGTTTGCTGGGGCAGCGCGTAGATTATGAGTCTACTCTGCAATAAAGATTCTGTGGCTTGGATCTCGTGTTTGCCGAGGCAGCGCATAGATTTAAACTCTGCATTTCAATACAGAATCTAGTATCTCGGATCTCGCGTTTGCCGAGGCAGCGCGTTGATTACGAGTGTACTTTGCAATAAGATTCTGTGGCTGGGATCTCGCGTTTGCCGAGGCAGCGTGTAGTAGATTGTATAAATAAATATTTAAACAGTTTTCTGGTGTTTATGTAACTATCCAGTGTTTATGGTTGCATTTAATTCTGAGGAATTAAAATAATTAAAATATTATCTGACTTTAGAACTTGGTTATATATTTGAATTCAGCCTACCATCTGAAGGAGAGTGTTGCTTCTAGAAGTCCCCCTCAAAAAACAAAGAAAAAAACAAAGCTGAGCTTGGGACTCTAGGCGGCGCTCTCGCCCAAGCCTCCTGAGAAGACGGATCTGAGGACCGTCCTTCAGGCCAGGAAGGCGTTGGGAGAGAGGTCTTAACTTATGTGAGACCTTGGAGGGTTGGTTTGTCACGACAGATCTTAAGGACACTTACCTTTATATCTCCATCCTTCCATCACACAGGAGTTTCCTGAGGTTCACTTTCGGGGGCGAAGTGTACCAATATCGGGTTCTTCCATTCGGCCTAGCACTCTCCCCTCGCATGTTCACCAAGTGTATGGATGCAGCCCTGGCCCCGCTAAGGCTCCAGGGCATCAGTATGTGCTCAATTACATCGACGACTCGCTTATCCTGGCACAGTCTCGAGCACTGGCAGTTCGGCATTGAGATGTCGTCCTTGGCCACATCCAGCGCTTGGGGTTGAGGCTCAACACGAAGAAGAGCGTGTTGACACCCACCCAATGGACTACGTTCCTGGGGGTGGTCTGAGACTCGACGACGACGCAAGTAAAAATGTCTCCTGCACGCATCGAGTCCATACTGACCACAGTAACCAGAGTGAAGCTAGGCCAAGCCATCACAGTGAACTGCCCGGTGGCTTCAGTACTGGAGTTCTCCAAGACCGCTTCTCTGCTTGGCTTACCCCTGTCCACACTCAAGGTGTACGTGGCAGCCATCGCGGCTTTCCATGCTCCTCTGATAGGCCTCTGGGGAGGCATCAGCTAGTCGTACGTTTCCTCCACGGGACCTGGAGGATGAGACCAATGACTCGTACCAGGATTCCCACCTGGGACCTGGCGGTGGTTCTCGAAGGGCTGGTTGAGGCCCCCTTCGAACCTCTGTAGTCGGCTGAGGCCAAGAACCTGACTCTTAAGATGGCCTTTCTCCTTGCCATCACCTCTCCTAAGAGGGTAGGGGATCTCCAGGCGCTCTCTGTGTGCCCGCAGTGCCTGGGCTATGTCCCTAAGGTGCCGTCCAATTGGCGAGGTCAACGGTTCTGCAGGCGTTTCATCCCCCACCTCATGTGACGGCGGAAGACGAAAGACTTAATTTGCTCTGCCCTTTCAGAGCACTGGATATATATATATTCTGAGGTCTTCACAGTGGAGGAAGGCGGACCAGTTGCTGGTGTGCTTCGGGTCCCCTAACTAGGGGCTCTCCGCCTCTAAGCAAACCATCAGCAATTGGATTGTTCAGGCTATATCCCTGGCCTATCAGGTGCGCAATTTGTCTTCACCTGTGGCCGTGAGGGCTCACTCTACCAGAGGCATGGCGTCCTCTAGAGCCCTCCTTTCAGGGGCTCCTATCCATGACATATGTGAGGCGGCTGGCTGGGCCACTCCGCACACATTCATGACATTCTACAGTCTGGACCTTCCCTCTACATCCAGCACACGAGTGCTCTCGTCCTAGTTGTGCCTGGAGACAGCTTCACACTGGACACTTGACGTTCCCATAGTGTCGTCACCGATGCAGTTCAAGTTCCCTCGAAAGGGAACTTCTCGGGTTACGTATGTAACCCTTGTTCCCTGAGAAAGGGAACGAGACACTGCGTCGGTTCGCCACGCCTGGAGCGGCTTGCTTCATAGCAAAGCTGACTTTTCTGTGTGCCGGCGTGCTTTTGTACACATCCGTATATGCCGTCACACGCTACGTCATCAAGCAACGCCAATAGGATTGGATTAGTTTTCATTCATGAATTCAGACGTGCTACGCTGAAGGGCGATCCCACAGTGTCGTCACCGACGCAGTGTCTCGTTCCCTTTCTCAGGTATAGTCTGTATTGAAACCCAGTCACACTAGTTCTGTGTGCTGGAAGATACTGTTTCTTCTCTTTCATTTTTTTAACTATTTATTTCTCTATTCTTTATTCTCTGTTGAAAAGGCAGATTTCTGCATGTACACAATCAGTACATTGTATCAGATGCTGGAAATTAAACAATTACTATCTAGATAAAAAACACATAAAAATGTGACCAATAGGGAACACCCAGCAAGTGTACTGCTATAAACAATGAAACATAAGCCCTGCTGTCTTCAAATAAATAAACTTCAGTCACACTGTAATTGCTGTACAATATAATGATACTAACTGTAGTTTCTCCAGCTTGAATTGTGGGTTCATCAGTAGATCACTGAGGTTTTTCACTCCAGAGTCTTCTAGTTTATTCCCGCTCAGGTCCAGCTCTCTCAGGTGTGACAGGTTTGATTTCAGAGCTGAAGTCACATCAGAACAACCTTCATCTGTCATATCACAGCATCTTAAACTACATTAGCAGAGAGAGAGCAGATAATAAGACAGAAGAAAAGAAAACTCTTTAATCTGTAAAATCATATCATCTTCATCAGAAAATAAAACAGACAGAGGAAGAGAGATATTAATCTTTATTTCACCAGATCACAAAATACTAAGGTGAACATGCTTGCAGAAATATTATGTGAACTCAGACTCACTGTCAGATATTGTGTATAAAGAGTTTTAGTTTAAACTGTTGAAGTGATTTTAAGCATTTTGATTCTTGTCTGTGAATGTGACTGACCTCAATCTCTCCAGTTTACAGTGTGAATCCTTCAGTACGTCACATAAGTGCTTCACTCCTGAGTCTCCTAGTTTATTCCCGCTCAGGTTCAGCTCTCTCAGGTGTGATGGGTTTGATTTCAGAGCTGAAGTCAGGATGAGACTCTGTTTCTCTGTAATACTGCATATATACAGACTGAAGACAGAAAGAGAAAAGAAAATGAATCAGATTTATGATGATCAACTAACGTGTTTAGCTTCATCCAGCAGACCTTTTCGGACAAATAAACAGGGATATCCAGGTTCAGGTAACACAGAGAAAGACTACACACTGTTCATTTAAGTATACTACCAACATTGTAACAATACAAAGGTATTCTTGATCTATTTATGTTAGTTTACACATTAATTTCTTATAATTTTTTAAGGGTCATGAACCCCCCCTAAAACACATTTTTGAAGATGTGAACAGATATGTACAGGCTGCACATCACTGAAAATAATAAAAGCACTCATAAGTATTACCAATAAGTGGAAATTGGTTATTTTTGTGTTTTTCTGAGCAATTTGGTTCTTCCGGGCTGAAAAGTAGAGTGGAAGCGACGTCACTGTCTCTGAGGTAGAAGCGTGCTTTCAGAGCATGTGATTGGCTGAATGTGAGGTAGAAGCGTGCTTTCGGAGCGTGTGATTGGCTGAATGTGAGGTAGAAGCGTGCTTTCGGAGCGTGTGATTGGCTGCCGGAGCTGGAGAGAACGATTATGTACGTCAGCCAGTTCTGAGCGACTCTCTGAATAGAATAGAATAGAATAGACTAGAATGCGCTGTATTATGCATGAGATCATCGCATCACAGCGGAGAATTCAAACAACATGCGGAGCATGAGAGCGGTTTCTGCCGCGATGAGTTTAACAACGCTCGCAACGCGGATCATATAGTTCATATACGGACTGGAGCAAGCACTTTTCAAGTTTTTATGGACATATTTCATATACTCTAGTGCTGTAAACATGAACCAGCACTGCTCTTCATTAAATTAAATATATGTGCAAATAAAGACACTGATACAGCCGTACATCTGATCATGAATGCGATGATACAATGGATTATTCTGATACACAGAAGTCAAGTCAAGTCAAGTATATTTGTATAGCGCTTTTCACAATACAGATTGTATCAAAGCAGCTTCACAGTATTAAATTAAAATAATACAACAAGGTTTGTTTCTAGTGGAATTTATTGATTGATAAAATCAAATTAAATATCCCCAGAATATCCCCAACTGAGCAAGCCAAAGGCAACAGTGGCAAGGAACCGAAAAACTCCATCAAGTGACCTAATGGTGTCCTAAAACTCCATCAGGTGACCCAATGGAGAAAAAAAAACCTTGGGAGAACCCAGGCTCAGTCGGGGGCCAGTTCTCCTCTGGCGTTTATTAACTAGAGGCCGGATTGTAGTTTGAACTGTAAGATTAAAAATATTATATGAATGCCTGGCTGAAGAGATGCGACTTTAATCTAGTTTTAAACTGGGAGAGCGAGTCTGAGCAACGAACACTATCAGGAAGGCTATTCCAGAGTTTTGGAGCTAAATGTGAAAATGCTCTCCCTCCTTTGGTGGTTCTGGATATCCTAGGTATGACCAAAAGCCTTGAATTTATTGATCTTAAAGAGCACGCTGGATTATAGGGCGATAGAAGATCCGTTAAATAGACTAGAGCTAAGCCATTTAGGGCTTTATAAGTCAGTAGCAATACCTTGTAATTAATACGGAACTTTATAGGTAACCAATGCAGTGATGATAAAATTGGTGTTATATGATCATATTTTCTTGATCTAGTAAGAACTCTAGCGGCGGCATTTTGGACTAACTGTAGCTTGTTTATTGAGGATGCAGGACAACCAGCTAATAAAGCATTACAGTAATCTAGTCTCGAGGTCATGAATGCATGAACTAACTTTTCTGCATCAGAAACTGATAGCATATTACGTAGCTTAGCAATGTTTCTTAGCAAAGGCAGTTTTTGTAACATGAAATATGATTTTCGAAAGACAGGTTGCAATCGAGTATAACACCTAGGTCTTTTACTGTAGAGGATAAAGTAACAGGACATCCTACGATGTTAAAGTTGTATTGCGAGAGGTTTTGTGGGCAGTTTTTTGAACTGATGATTAGTACCTCTGTTTTGTCTGGATTTAATAAAAGAAAATTACGCGTCATCCAATCTTTTATATCTTTAACACACTCTGTCAATTTGGATAATTTAGCGTTTTCATCTGGCCGTGATGAAATATATATTTGAATGTCATCAGCATAACAATGGAAACTGATTCCATGTTTCCTTATAATATTTCCAAGTGGCATCATATATACTGAGAATAACAGAGGGCCTAACACAGATCCCTGCGGCACTCCATAGTTTACTGGAGTTATGATCGATTTTTCTCCATTTAAATAGACAAAATGGTAGCGGTCAGATAAGTATGATCTGAACCAGCTTAATGCTTGTCCTTGAACACCAGTATAATTTTGTAGTCGATCTAAGAGTATTGTGTGATCTATAGTATCGAACGCAGCACTTAGCACTTACATCAAGTAAAACTAGTATTGAGATACAGCCTTGGTCAGAAGCTAAAAGTAAATCATTTGTGATTTTAACGAGCGCAGTGTCAGTGCTATGGTGCGGCCTGAAACCAAAATATAATTTTCTTGCAAGAAAGAACACAATTGAGCGGACACCACTTTTTCTAATATTTTAGACATAAATGGAAGATTTGAAATGGGTCTATAATTTGCTAGGTTATTATGATCTAATTGTGGTTTCTTAATGAGAGGTTTTATAACTGCCAGTTTAAATGTTCTTGGAACATGACCTAAAGATAAAGACGAGTTAATAATATTGAGGAGAGGCTCTTCCACTACAGGTAACACTTCTTTCAGTAGCTTAGTTGGTATAGGATCTAATAAACATGTTGTTGTTTTAGATGAAGTGATAAGTTTATTTAACCTGTTAACCGTTGCCAGTGCGCCCGCGCACTGAAGCGTTATTTATTTATTTAATTCAAAATTACTATCAGATTTAATGTTATACCTTGACAAACTATACATAATTAAAAAGATATAATACTCAAGTTTCAGTATTTGACCACTATTGTATTCTGAGAAACTCATAGTGACAGTTATGTCTTAATTTGTGTCAGGAGTTATGAAATGAAAAAATGAGTCGATACCTTTAATATGAATTATGCGCGTCAGCCGCTTTCATTCATAAAAAACTCCGTGCTGTCGTCATGACAGCGATACACAAAACAACGTCCCTCAGGGCTTTAGCTCAAAACTGTGCAGATTTGGAGAAATATTGATAGATTCACATCATATTTCTATAGACAGGAATAATATTTATTGAATTTATACCCAAATGCGTCGATGTAATCTTTATGAGCATTTGGTATTCCGATACTGTGTTTTTTAATTCATACCAATAGCCTGAGGGCGCTATATGCACAATAATAGTCCATATATGGAACATGAAGAAGAGCCATGACCATGTGACATTCCAGGACGTCACTGATACCTGACTGATACACACAAAGCTACAGAGATCGCGCTGTAACATGCAGATACAGATGTTTTGAAGACAATAAACATGATTGCACTGATATTTGAGTTACCTGTGTTTTTCAAGCCATGCCAGGTATTTTCATAATAATAGATTATATTTATAATGTAATGCTAATCTATATAGACTATCATTGTGCAGAACACTATCCAATAGTATATTTTCTGTCTGATTTTTTTATCTGAAGCCAAATTAGATCACAGAAGATTATTTAAAATACTCAACATGCGTTAAAAAGTAAGTTTAGAGCACAAACATGGTTTTAATCTCATAAATTGTCGTGTATTGATGGTGTGCTAAGCTAACATGCTAGCTCGCCCTAGGTGCACCTGCTACCTAGAAGTTATACTTTTATTATTTTTTGAATGCTACCTGAAATGTGTCTTTATTCAAGAAATGCATTTGATACAGTTTAAAATGTGTGGTAAACTTTGAGAAAAGAAATTAGGGACTGAAACCCTATGAATAGCCTGTGAATAGCCAGTCGTTAGTAGCTATAATGCAGACAAAAGAAATGCATATTTCGAGCCATAACCAGGCTGGAGAGGTGTGAATGTGTGCAGGGGGAGACTGAGACTGAATGGGGATCGTCTGCACCACAAAACAATAGAGATAATATACTGGATAGATGGTTAGAAGATGACAATAAACATCAGTAGCATTTTAGCGTCAAATCAAAATAAAGTCATTTGACATGGTCTTGAAAAACATTTAACCAAATACAGAGTTTTGGACTTATTATCTTCAGATTTTAAACATAGAATGTTTAGACATATGGCTTTAGCTGTAGTGCATTTCTAGATTGCTCCAGTGCCAACTTCAATTTTATTTTCATGAGGATGTTTCATAAAAATTAATTTCTAATAATTTTAAAAAACTTTGAAGCTATTTATAACAATTTTTGTCATTATGACAATAATTAATTCTACATTTACAATAAACTGCCAGGTGTCAGCTTTCAAATGAGATCATACTTGTGCTTTTAATGCAAAGGGTTCATGAACTGTATCTGTTTCAGTTTGGGTATGTCATTTCTGGGGATTTTTCAAAAGTGGGGTTGCAGCTTAACAGGTTAACTCTTTTTGTTCTATAGTTGTAAAGCACTGTAATTGTTCTTGCGGGGTGATAATAGAGGCTGAATTATAAGGCGCAATTGAAGATTGAACGTTTACAATTGTGGTTCTGATGCTTTCTATTTTCTCAGTGAAGAACTTCATGAAATCATTACTACTGAACTGTAACGGGATATTTTGTTCGGGTGACGTCTGTTTATTTGTTAGTCTAGCCACGGTGTTAAATAAAAACCTTGGATTATTTTGGTTATTTTCTATCAGTTTGCGGAGGTGCTCAGCCCTGGCCGCTTTTAGGGCCTTTTTATAACGTGACATACTGTCTTTCCACGCGATTCTAAAGACCTCTAAATTAGTTTGTTTCCATTTACGCTCTAAAATACGGGTTTCTCTCTTTAGAACATGCGTAGTATTGTTGTACCACGGTGCTTTAATTTTTTCTCTGACCTTTTTTAATTTAATAGGTGCAACAACATCCAATGTTCTAGAGAGAATGGTGCTCATAGTGCTAGTTAGTTCTAGTTCATCTGTTTGTTTGGGTTCAGGCAGCAGCTGAGACAGATCAGATAAGCAATTTGAGAAATTATCTATGGTGGATGGAAGGATTGTTCCGACTGGTTGATAACGCGGCGCCGCATGACATATTACAGCAGTACGTAATATGAACACAATGATGTAGACGACAATTAAAAGAACAATGGACAAAAGTAAATATGTATTTATTATTTCTGTGTTTAACTGACGCGTGTCGTTTGTTCAGACTCAGAGACTATAGTGCTCATAAATGTAATGAAAATATTATTAAATCTATTAAACATTCTTCCGCAATTCTCCCTCGTTCTTGAGAGTGTGTTATATAGGGTTATATTTTTAATAGCAAGGTGCCTTCAGATCCATTTATTTCCCCCCTCTGCAGTCATATTTTAATATTCAATATTCATGTGTCTGTATAATGAGTGTGTTGCAGCAGTGGTGGCTGGTGCTAAAAAAAATTGGGGGGGAACAACAAACTTAATTATTAATCCAGGACTGAATGTAGGCTAATTGTTAAATAACAATTTAACAGTGATAATAATGTAGATATCATTAGCCTAAAGCTAAAACTTCAGCCGGTAGGGTTGGGAAATAGCCAATTGCCAAATAAATCTGAATTTTTGGGCTAAATGGCAATGTATGGTATAATCTGAGTATTTAATTATTCTTTTTCTATTTGAATAATAAAAAAAAAAACTATTATTATTTTTTTATATATATTTAATATTCTGATCAATATTGTCCTGCAAACAATGTTCATATTGAAGGTTATAAAAACAAACATAGTGTAACCTTGCTGTCTATCTGCAGTCTATCCAAAAAAGGGGTCAAATCACATTACATTCTAACATTGCAACATTACAATCTAAAAACAAAATAATGCTTTTTAAAGAAGTCGTTAAATTGACTAGACTTAAAATAAAAAGACAAACAAAAAAACAAAGCTAATATCATAAAAATACACATGTAGGTTTGAAATTCTCTAGCACATTTATGTTCACCAACAACAACAAATATTCAACAACAAATATTGTAGCTAAATATATTTATAATTTAGTGCTAATGTATATTTTAGTCAGAATAATTGCGCTCCGTCTGTTCGGCGCGCATGCACGCGGCGGTGCTCGTTCACGGAAGTTTAGCTCATGACAGCAAGCTGGAAATATTGACTTTCTAACATTTACAGATAGAGAATATGTCCGTGAAATGTAAGTTATGCACTGAGGAAATGATTGGATGTCACTTCAGCTTATGGCTAAATATAATTAGTGGTATATTTGTTTCCACCAATTGCTGCACAAGTGAAGTTTACGTATGATGACGAAAGCACGTTAGTGCGAGCCCTCCCGGAACCCATAGAGAATGCATTGCAGTGCCTGCAGTTCGAAAAAAAAAATCTTTGAATGTAAGTCAATGGGAACACTCTGGGTGATTTTCGGCCATAGTGAAATCGGCCAAAAAGAGGCGGTACTCCACAGAACGTGACTTGGCGCTGATTGGACAATATCCAGAGGCAGAACAACAGTGAGTGACTGCTAGCGTAACTCTGTGGTTGAATCAGATTGTGGTTGAAAAAGTCCCTTTCACACTTTGGTGGTGCGTCGCCCGATCGCCCTAATGAAGAAACCGCCGCTGTGTTGCAGGTCTGTGTTTTATTGGTTATTGTCTCCCCTTTACCCGTCCTCTACACTCCCACTTTTCCACAGCTTTACACACATATTTCCTCAGACTTTTCCAGGTCTGAGATGTGAACGACCAGCTAAAACAGGGGGTTTCATGACACTTTAAGGTTCTTTCGTGTCAATGTCACCTTTGGTTTGCTCACTGGGACAAATGTGGCTCATTGTGTTCAGGTGTTTCTTGTGTGCTTAATAGTGTCTGTGTGTATATTTAGCCCTCATGCAGGGCCGTACACACCATTGAGGTCCAGACCTTGGTAATTTTTCGACGTGTAGAGACCTTATGCGCCAGAGAAACAAGCGCGCAGCATCTTGAGAATATTGTCTTTGAACTTCTGTTGCGGTCACTCTGTATATTTCTATGGCATCGCTGTCGAGGAGTAATTAGCTGGTGAAGTGGATTTACTTATTGTAGAGTTAACCCCCTGAGGTCGGCGCGATAGGCTCGTTTTTTTCCTTATCAGTGAAAAAAAAAAAACATTTTTTAAATATCAATTTTTATCTTATATGCTTGTGTTATACATCAATCGATCCTGTTGAGTGTGTATTCTTTTTGTGTACACTCACAATAAAAACAAAGTGTTGTGCTTTTCGCCAAATAAAGAAAAATAAACACGAAGCGAGTTCTGCCTCCTCTCTGTCAGTGAAGTCCATTCTGAAACGCGTCCGAAAATGAAAAGCTTGAATTCTCTTCTTTTAAATGAAGTAATAAAAAAATAAAAATTTCTCTGTTTATGTAATCTGTATGAAAAGAGAGAGATGTCAGTCGTTCTCATCTCATCTCAATCTGCCCCGCCCACGGAGAGCGCGCGCTATTCAAACGCAAATGACTGAGGCCATCCGTGCAAACTGTGAACGCCCCCATATCAGCTCGAGAAAACACATCAAGTTTATTAAGATCATTGTACTTGTTTACACTGTCTCGCAGCGCTGTGAGGAATAATAATAATGGAAAATGTACCTCAGAAGTGCTGGTATTTCGAGGAGCAACGGATGGAATACTGTAGTAAGTTTTTTTTCATTCTCAAGTGAATCGCGTTTCTGTGTGAATGAATGAATGATCTGCCTTTAGCAAACTATTTTGCTATACTGAGTAAAAATCGACAAATATGTTGAAATAAAATGTATTTGTATAAGCAACGTATTAAACTGCAAATTAACATTTATATTCCTTATAATAAAAACGAAAGACCTATGTTACAGACATATGAAAGACAACATTTCGTTGACTAGTTTTGGATAGATTATACATTTTTACTGTAAAATATCTGCCACCTCAAATAAGCTTTTGTTTGCCAATTTTTGAAGGTTTGCAATTTAAAAGGTAAATATAAGCCTTTTCTTTAAATAATTTTTATTGTGTTTTATTATTGACAAATTTGGGGAGAGGATACATATTCCAAAACTGAAAATACAGTATGAGAATTAACTGCACAATTACTAGACATGTTTTCCTTGGATATTATACAATTTGCAAGCACAATTTGTGGAAAAATAAAATTAAATTGAGATGCTTCCAACTGTGAACCAATTTGGTAGAATATATATATATATATATATATATATATATATATATATATATATATATTGCTCTTGCATTCTTTCTTGTGGCTATAGGTGACACACCTGAATGAATGGCTCATTAAGTATGCGGACCCCATTGTCTCCTCAGGTGTGAACCACTAAATCTGTTTTCTGCATGACAAATAATTTATGCTACTGCCCACTGACATGCTTTTAAAGCTATTGATATCCCATTTTTTTGTCCTTCAAACACTTTAAATTGCACACGTGTAGATCAGGAAAATCTAAATTTCCTCTGAACCCCCCTAGCAACATCAATTTTGGGACCTCAGTTTTTCTAAAATCCTGCGTACGGCCCTGCCTTCATGTTACCATTGTCTTCTGTCTGGCTTTGTTCCCTGTAACTGCTGTTGGTGACCTTCATGTTTCTCAGTCAAATCTTTGTTTTTTTAGTTTTGTTCACGTTTATTTGAATAAAGCTGCACTTGTGTTTAGTAGTGATGGGAGAAACAAAGCTTTTCAAAGCTTCAAATCAATTAAACCAATTTCTTCGCAAAATGTCTAAGAGTGTAGTTTCGAAACGACACACGCTGGCCAAAAACTCAGGCCAAAAACTGCATAAAAACACCTTCTACAAACCCATTACAAATGTTTTATTGAAAGTAAAATCTATCAAATGCAATTAACTAATCATCTAATATGATTAAATATCAAGTGTTTGTATAAAATGTGCTCTTTTATAAATTTTCAGTGCATGTTTTGTTTATTTTATGGATGGCTCAGCTAAACAGGCCAATATACTATAAACTACTATTATTCTTTTCAATTATACTAATGTCTAATTAAACCATCTACAAATGTATAAAACTGATCAGAGATCAGGTTAAACCCACAGACACTTGTTCAATCTCAGTAAATCTGCATGATTCATGGGTTCACAGAGATCATCGCCCCCCCAGTGGTGAACCATTGACATTTCCAAACAATTTGATACAGTTATGACGTAACAAAGCCTCGTTTACTGAAATCATGTGACTTTGGCAGTTTGATACGCGTTCCGAACCACTGATTCGAAACAAAAGATTCGTAAAGGTTTCATAGCTTCATGAAGCATGTTTCGAAAGCGCCCATCACTAGCGTTCAATGGATCTTATTACAGGCAGATACTGATCACAGACTTTTAAAACGCACTTGTTCAGTTTTTACAAGTTACAGTATATGCTGCACCAAAATGAGACATTTTACATTTTGGGAAATACAAACATTGAATTGAAAGCAGTTATGAACATTTCTGATTCTGATGTCACAAAAAACATTGTTCTGCCTCTACAGTAACTGAAATAATTATTGACCAATTATGTCCAACTGTCTGTCTTAACCAAATATGTAAAGCTTGATACCACGTTTTAATTGTGTTTTTATTTGCTGTTTAATTTTATTTCTTTAAATTGTTGTGGCTCTGTGTGACTGCTCTGACTCAAACAAGTGAGGAAATATTATCATCAGCTAACATTACAACTAAAAGTAAAACAATATTATGAATAAATGAGCAATACTCACGTCAGTGTGTTGAGTTGACAGTGTTTATCCTGCAGTAAAGCAGCGATCTGATTCACTCCTGTGTCTCCTAGTTCATGTCCACTCAGATTCAGCTCTTTCTGGAGTAACGGGTTTTTACCCACAACTCTATTCACATACTGACAGGCTTCCTCTGCAGCAGGACTCAAAAACCTGCAGAAGAGTCAATTCAGTTCTCAACTAAATGTCCATTGCATTACAAAAATGATTGATACGATAACATTTTTCTTTTAACATTTAAATACACAAATACATGTAAATTTAAAAGAAACTAGAGCGACACTCAGTCCTAAAGCAAACTCATAAGAACAGAAACGTCTAACAGAGCAGAAGGGCAAAGGCTCACTAGATCATGGTTTTCAGTATGAATACAGAGTGTGAAATTAAGATCTTTCTGGCTTTTAAGCAGGAGAAGTGAGAAACGTCAGCACAGAGAAAACTGGCTTGTGAAACTGCATGTTTGTGAACATCTGGAGACTCATAGACCTGCTGTAGAGAGATGCAGTGAATCTGGGCTTGATGGAAAACTATTGTGTTCAGAAAACTATTTCACTAAAAGGTTATCTAGAATTTTTATGAGAAGTATGCACAAAAATAAAACTGTTTATTTTATCAAGGTATACTCTAGAATAGCAGCCCATATACTGACCCATAATGTCTATTTGACCTTTAGCTCGTATCACAACTAAACTGTGTTGACGTTTATCATCATCATGACAGAACCTGCAGCATCTGATCTGATCTTGATAGCTAAAATAATATATTTGTTATGAATATTTAGCCTCCATATAACTAATTTAGTTAATTATTTGGTCCCGTCTCACCTCAGTGTCTTCAGTTGACAGTCTGGATCCTGCAGTAAATCATTGAGCTTCTTCACTCCTGATTGTCCAGGATCATTTCCTGTGAGATCCAGCTCTATCAGGTGTGAAGGGTTTGATCTCAGAGCTGAAGCCAGAGCTTTATAACCTTCTTCTGTCACACTGCAGTTAGAGAGTCTAGAACAGGAATGAAAGCATTCATCTGATTAATCAGTTAAACCCCGAACAATATTAATTCTTAAACTTGAATTTTATTTTGTTCTTTGTACAAATGCATTGAAAGTTAGTTGCAAAAACTGACAACTGAATATGGAGGCAAAAGGCAAAAGACAAAAGGCACAGAAATCTTTAATAAGTTAGATATCAACATCACTTTCGAGATTACAATTATTTAAAACTGTGTAAGCCCGTTTATCGGTCCAAATGGGGGTTTCCGCCAGAACGGGTGAAGGTCTCTGCGTGTTACTGTCTTTCCGCGTGGCAAAGTAATTTAATTCCATTTAAGCTTTTATCTGACTCCATTTTATCGCAACCTCGAATTTAAGTTAGATTGCCAATAGGTTATTGGCCAATTATATAATAGTTTAGCAATACATTTGATTGTTCTATTTAACACTTTACTTATATTTTATCCGTCCATATTAGGAAGCTATGTCGCTCGGAGGTCCTCACGCCTTGTTTAACGCGGATCTCATGATCACAATCTCGCCAGCTTCGGTCACTAAAAAGAGGTAATTGCTATATACCTGAGATTGGTCACATTCACGCTTACACAATCAAAGATACTGTGGTATAACCCTGTGATTGCATACACTTGATATTAATGTAACGTTTTCTTCAGTAGAAGTATGGCCACTACTACAGATATAGGTCAACAAACTTTACTTGTCTTATAATAGTTTTGGATTGGCCATGCCGTGGTTTCCCAAGTACACTTATCTAAAGTAACATTAAATTAAAACAGAGGTAAGACACACCCAGATTTAGGTTGGTCAAGCAGCATTTTGCAGCCCTAAATGGAAATTCACTTCTTGTCTTTGCAAAACACGTACACTTGAATTAGCACCAAAATATTAGTCGTCACTAATCTGACGCAAAACTTGCGGTAACATACGAATCCATTTAATCTACTTGGGAAAACAATTTCAGAGTCAGTCGGAATAAAATCAAATGTAACAATTTATTATGTCAGGTAAATGTATCATGCCAATTACATAATCAGTTCAAATGTAATACATACAAAACATCTAATGCTCTGGAATAAAGAGAGAAGATGCGAATCTGACATTATAAAATACATGATGTGGAGTGCCTGCATACACTCTGCATCACGGGGCTAATTTGAGCTACAAATTGCCACAAGCCTTCTTCAGCATCTCCTAAACACTCAGACCAAGGCAGAAACCTATTTTCCATTAATTTGCATTAAAGGGGGGGTGAAATGCTATTTCATGCATACTGAGTTTTTTACACTGTTAAAGAGTTGGATTCCCATGCTAAACATGGACAAAGTTAAAAAAATTAAGTTGTACGTTTGATGGAGTATTTCTGTGCCAAAAATACTCCTTCCGGTTTTTCACAAGTTTCGGAAAGTTTTTTTCGAGTATGGGCATGTGTGACGTCAGATGGGGCGGAATTTCCTTATACGGGTCCTAAGGGCACTTCTCCCGGAAAGGCGCGCGTGCACCCGTAGACCAGAGCGAGAGAGCGAAAGCAGTACGCCCATCAAAGCGTTGTGCTCGCTGCAGTCACAGGACTTTGTTTGTTCCCTGCATTTCGACGATGATTGTTTTATAAACAAGGCCCAGTTCGACGCCGGATTTAGCAGTCCCAACGATAAAGGTTCACGGTCGTGCGTTGGAACCGCAGGCGGTGAGTAAAACGGCTTCAAATGTCTGTGTGTTGTTAGCTATCGGCGCGTAAGCTCTGCCCACACGGCACGTCTCCAGCCGCTCTGTTTTTTCCGGAAAGACTCGGTACAGCCTATCTTTCTTTTATAAATATAATAAAACTAAAGACTTTTTGGAGATATGAAGGATGCAATTCTACTCTATAGGTACTCAAGATTAACATAAGATTGACTGAAACTGAGTGTTTCACCCCCCCTTTAATCTCCGTCCCAGACTTACTGGGGACAGAAGTTGAGGGAATGATGTGTAAATTGGGAGGTGATCAACTCAAGTGTGATCGTGTCTCGAATGGGGATGGTAATATAGCAAGAGAGTTCAAATGTTAATTTCCCTTGTTTTCTCAGAGAGTTGCCCTCTCTTGCAGTTCTTCTAGTTTATCCTGTCTTACAACTGTACAGGTCTGAAAGTCTTTGATCTGAATGATCCACAAGTAACCTGAAAATGGTCGGAAAATGAGAAAATTAAAGTTTGGGAATGGCCTAATTAAAGTCCAGGACTTTAACTCCATTGAAATGCTGTGGAAGTATGTGAAACACAGCTCATGCTGGAAAGTCTACAAATGTCACTGAGCTGAAGAAGCTTTGTAAGGAGGAATGGGACAAATGGACCAAAATACCTTCACAGTGGTGTAAAACACTCATAAACTAGAGGAAGTATTTAGTCAAGACTAGCTGCAAAGCTGAAAGCTGAAAGCTTCCTCAAAAGCACTAAAATACATTAATCCTGTCACATCATCGATTGCTCCTGTCTGCCTCGTTGCTTCTGCTGCTGTTGCATTGGTTTGCATCTGTAAGTTTCGTATATCTTTGTTTTGAATCATTATTTACTATCATTCCTTGTTGTTTATACTGCTAAATATAACTTACTCAACATCACACATTATCCTGACATCGCTAGCTTCAATCTAAATCGTTATTGCTAGCACAACATGCTAGTAATTCGCTAGGCTGTTAGCGTGTCATCCGTGCGCTCTTTATTTATTTATTTTTCTCGCTCGTGCCTTTTACGAGTCCATCAAACAACTTAGGTGAGTAGGATCAGTCAACAAACACAGTAAGTCATGTCATCTTCTCCTCTTATTGTTACTTGCACCTCATGCAACATGTTTAGCATATCCTTCTCTGTCAGCACAGGATTTACATGTGATAAATGCAGGGAGATAGTAAAGCTGACGGGGAAGATTTCAGAACTAGAGACATGCATCCAAGCTTTTATCGAGGTTAATTGTAAGAGTGCAAGGGCTTTAGATACTGCTTTGGTTGCGACTAGCTAAGTGAACTCTGTACATTGTTCGGTTCCGGCTGTAGAGCCCGTGCAGGAGGGCAATTGGGTGACGGTGAGACGCTGTAGTCACGGGACAAAACACCGCTCTTCCGTTCCAATTGCAACATCAAACAGATTCTCCCCACTCAGTCAAACACCCACTGAGAATCCTGTTGATTGTGCCCTAGTTATTGGCGATTCTATTACACGGAATGTGAAAATAGAGACACCAGCCACCATAGTCACATGTTTGCCGGGAGCCAGAGCGCCTGACATCCCTTCCTATTCGCAGGGAAGGGAAAAACTTCCAAAATGTAATTGATGTTCAACAAATAAAAAACAGATATAATACAAATGAGCAAATGATAAAGCTTGGGTTGCTGAATATTAGAATAACTCGAAGAGAAAACATCCATTAGTCAAAAGTCTTGTGGGCACATATTTTGTATGAGTTTTGTGGTCTTATTTCAGCAACTTTCATTTTTATTTTTTTAAATAACCACGCATAAACATTATTCTCTCAAAAATACAAACATCTACATACATGTTGCTCGCATATTATGGTAGGCCTGTTTGTGCTATATAGAGTGAATTTACACCTTTGCCATTAACATGTTTATAAATAACTGAAAAAAGCACAAATGTCAGAGCATGTCAGAACATCTCAAGGGCCCCAAAAACAGCTTGGTCCCCAGAGGGTTAATATACATGTAGATAATGAAAAAGATGCATTGGGACTGGCATTTAAAGACATTCTGAACTCTATTGGAGTTAGACAACACGTGTCAGGACCTACTTATCGTCGTAATCATACTCTAGATCTAAAATTATCACACGGAATCAATGTTGATGCCGTTGAAATTCTGCAGCAGAGCGATGACATCTCAAATCATTATCTAGTCTCGTGTAAACTTCATTTAGCCAAGGCTGCAAAGCCGACTCCGTGTTACAAATATGTTAGACCTATCACTTCTGCCACTAAAGATTGCTTTATTAATAATCTTCCTGATCAGTTTCATCATCTCAGCATCCCAGATAGCTTAGAAGAACTCGATATTGCGACAGAAACTTTTAACTCTCTCTTTTCCAGCACTTTAGTTGCTCTGTTGCGCTTAAAGAAGATTAAAGAAAATAGTCCAACACCGTGGTACAACGAGCACACTCGGGCCCTTAAGAGAGCAGCCAGAAAAATGGAGTGCAACTGGAAGAAAACAAAACTAGAGGTATTTCGCATTTCATGGAAAGAGAGCTCGATTGCATGCAGAGAGGCCTTAAAAGCTGCTAGATCTGCTTATTTTTCAACCCTATTAGAATAAAATAAACAAAACCCTAGGTATTTATTTGAAACAGTGGCTAAACTAACGAAAAATAAACCTTCAAGCCCAGAAGTTTCCAAGCAGCACAGCAGTAATGACTTTATGAGCTTCTTCACTTATAAGATTGATAATATCAGGGAGAAACTTATAACTATGCAACCATCTACTACAGTATCGCATCAGGCAGTGCATTGTAGTCTCCATAAGGAAACATTTGCTATAGAAGAGGAAGAATTTGTTAAACTCGTTAAATCATCTAAATCGACATCATGTATGTTAGACCCTATACCGACTAAGCTACTGAAAGAGATGCTTCCAGAGGTCATAGAGCCTCTTCTTAATATCATTAATTCATCTTTGTCATTAGGATACGTACCAAGAACTTTTAAGCTGGCTATGATTAAACCGCTTGTTAAAAAACCGCAACTTGATTGTACAGAATAAGTCAATTACAGGCCGATCTCGAATCTACCTTTTCTGTCAAAGATTCTAGAAAAGGCGGTATCCTCACAACTATGTTCCTTTTTAGAAAGAATTATATCTGCGAGGATTTTCAGGATTTAGACCGTACCATAGTACTGAGACTCCTCCTTGATGCCCCGATTTCGCCTTCTGGCCTGTTCGGCGACTCAGTCAACGTCGTCGTCGACAGGTTTCAGGAGGCGAAGAAACAGTCTGCAGCCTTCAGACAATATCTCCCTCGCCGCTCGAAATCGAAGAAGCCTGCCCCCAGTGGGCAGCCGCAGCCAGCTCCTCCGCCTACAGACAGGCGCAAAAGGAGAGCGTCGCTTCTAGAGCCACCCCTCAAACAGCCTGGGGGCATAGACGACGCTCTCAGCCGAAGCCTCAGCCTAAGCAGGCGAAAAAGGCTTCGACAAAGAGGTCCTAGCCAGCCTAAGTCCTCTGCGGGTGGCCGGCCCCACCCGTGGGGGAGCGATCGAGGTCGCCTCCTCCGTGGAGCCCGCAGGAAATCGATGTCGACTTCCCGCCGCCAAGTGCGCTTCGGCACGCATCGGTATCCAGCGAAGGCGCCCAGCACTGTCCGCCCCACAGGCTTGCGGCCAGGCAGCACTCGCGTCCGCACATCGAGAATCGTTTTCGGTCGAACCCTGCCGGAGATCCGCTTCAGGGGGCCAAGAACGAATCCCGATTAATACCCGAAGCCAGCCTCGAGAGGTTGGTTCCCTTAGTAGAGTATTTCGATGCATGGAAAAATCTCACGAATATTTCTCCTTGGGCTCTGCGCACTATTCAAAAGGGGTACAGACTACAGTTCGGTTCTCGCCCACCAAAGTTCAACGGGGTGGTCTGGACTGTAGTCGACCCAGAGCAGAGTCGGGTATTGGAACAAAAAGTAAACTCCCTGCTGGTAAAGGAGGCTATAGAACGTATTCCTCCTCCAGACAGGGAGTCCGGGTTTTACAGCCGCTACTTCATAGTTCCCAAGAAGGATGGGGGGTTGCGTCCGATAATAGATCTCAGGCACTTGAATCGTTCTCTGAGGAGATTCAGGTTCAAGATGCTCACTATTCCCATCATCGTGAACCAAATTCAATCTGATGATTGGTTTGTCAAGATAGATCTGAAGGACGCATATTTCCATCCTTCCATCTCACAGGAAGTTCCTGAGGTTCGCTTTCGGGGGCGAAACATACCAATATCGGGTTCTTCCATTCGGCCTAGCTCTCTCCCCTCGCACATTTACAAAATGTATGGACGTAGCTCTAGCACCGCTGAGGCTTCAGGGTATCAGGGTCCTCAATTATATCGACGACTGGCTGATCCTGGCCCAGTCACAAGAGCTGGCAGTTCGGCATCGAGATGTCGTCCTTGCCCACATCCAGAGCCTGGGGTTGAGACTCAGCACGAAAAAGAGCGTGTTGGTACCAGCCCAGAGAACCACGTTCCTGGGAGTGGGGTGGGATTCGGTCACGATGCGGGCACAATTGTCTCCTGCACGGATCGAATCCATCCTGGCCACTGTGACCAGGATAAAGCTAGGCCAGGCCATCACTGTAAAATATTTTCAAAGAGTGTTAGGGCTCATGGCAGCAGCATCCAATATCATTCCATTCGGTCTCCTGCACATGAGGCCCCTGCAGTGGTGGTTAAAAACCAAGGGGTTCTCCCCGAGGGGAAGCCCATTTCGCATGATCAGGGTTACGCGCAGATGCCTTCGTTCCCTATCTATGTGGAAGAAAGCTTGGTTTCTGTCCCAAGGTCCCGTGCTGGGAGCGTCATGTCGCCGGAAAGCCGTTTCGACAGACGCCTCCCTCACGGGCTGGGGCACGGTCATGGACGGCCGCTTTACGAGAGGTCTATGGCAGGACCATCATTCCTCCTGGCATATAAACTGCCTGGAAATGTTGGCGGTGTCCCGAGCTCTGAGGAGCTTCTTGCTGGATCTCAAGGGTCATCACGTCCTTGTGAGGACGGACAATATGTCTGTGGTGGCCTATATAAACCATCAAGGGGGTCTGAGGTCTCGCCCTCTATGCAGACTGGCGCATCAGATCCTCCTGTGGTCCCAGGGGAAATTGTTGTCTCTCAGAGCAACATACATCCCAGGGAATCAGAATCAGGGAGCAGACATCCTGTCGAGGCAGGGGCTGAGGACCGGGGAATGAAGACTCCATCCCGAGGTGGTGGAGTCAATATGTCAGAGGTTCGGCCCAGTGGAAGTGGATCTATTCGCGTCTCAAGAGACGACTCACTGTCCACTGTGGTTCTCCCTCACGCATCCAGCCCCACTGGGGTTGGATGCCATGGTACAGACGTGGCCGAGGCTGATCGCTCTGCTCACGGGAGTTCTAGAGAGGGTTCGTCGCGACGGGATCAGTCTATTATTGGTAGCCCCGTTGTGGCCGGCCCGAGTATGGTTCTCAGACATAATATTACTCCTGGAGCTTCCCATCAGGAGGGACCTGCTGACTCAGGCAGAGGGCTCAATATTTCACCCTCGGCCCGAACTATGGAAACTGTGGGTCTGGCCCCTGAGGGGGCACAGTACCGAGAGGCCGGCCTGTCAGCAGGAGTAGTGGAGACCATACTCAGCTCTAGAGCTCCCTCCACGAGGAAATTGTACAGCCTAAAATGGAATGTTTTCACCGTATGGTTCAGAGAGCGTGAGGTGGACCCAGTTAACTGCCCAGTGGCTTCAGTGCTGGAGTTCCTCCAAGATCGCTTCTCGGCTGGTCTTACCCCGTCCACTCTCAAGGTGTACGTGGCTGCCATTTCGGCTTTCCACGCTCCTCTGAGTGATGGGCCTCTGGGGAGACAGCAGTTGGTCGTACGTTTCCTCCGTGGGGCTTGGAGGATGAGACCTGCGGCTCGTACCAGGGTTCCCACTTGGGACCTGGCGGTGGTTCTCGAAGGGTTGGTTGAGGCCCCCTTTTGAACCGCTGGAGTCGGCTGAGGCCAAAAACCTTTCCCTAAAGGTGGCTTTCTTGTTGGCCATTACTTCTCTGAGGAGGGTAGGAGATCTCCAGGCGCTCTCTATATCTAACGGGTGCCTGGAGTTTGCTCCAGGCAACATCAAGGCCATCCTACATCCTAGGCCAGGCTATTTGCCCAAGGTGCCATCTAATGTGGCACAGCCTACGGTTCTGCAGGCTTTTCATCCTCCACCTCACGTGACGGCGGATGAGGAGAGACTTCACTTGCTCTGCCCTATCAGAGCTCTCAAAATATATATCCAGAGGTCCACCTCATGGCGGAAATCAGACCAGTTGTTAGTGTGTTTTGAGTCGCCCAAGAAGGGGCTTCCTGTTTCCAAACAGACCATTAGCAACTGGATTGTCCAAGCTATATCTATGGCCTACCAGGTGTGCAATTTGCCTTCACCTCTGGCCGTGAGGGCTCACTCTACCAGAGGCATGGCGTCCTCTAGAGCCCTCCTCTCAGGGGCCCCGATCCAGGTAGTCTGCAATGCAGCAGGATGGGCCACCCCTCACACTTTTATTAGATGTTACAGCCTGGACATTCCATCGACACCTGGCACCCTTGTGCTCTCGTCCTAAGTGTGCCTGTGCGCAGCTTCACACTAGGACAGGCAGGGCTCGTTGTGGCATAGTGGGTACTCGTTCCCCAAAGTGTCATTCAACGCAGTTCAAGTTCCCTCAAAAGGGAACGTCTCGGGTTACGACTGTAACCCTTGTTCCCTGAGAAAGGGAACGAGAACTGCGTCCCTTCGCCACGCCTCCCCCTGCCTGGGAGCGCTTGCTTCATCACAGAAGCTATCTCTGTTGTGTGCCGGCGTCCTTTTGTAGCTTCCACATATGCCGTCACACATTACGTCTTGACGCAACACCAATCAGGATTGGTTTAGTTTCATTCATATTTCAGAGGCACTACGCTGAGGGGCGTTCCCCAAAGTGTCATTCGACGCAGTTCTCGTTCCCTTTCTCAGGGAACAAGGGTTACAGTCGTAACCCGAGACATTTTCACTGTTATGCTGATGATACTCAGCTCTATATTTCTTCTCACCCTGACGAAACTTACCAATTCACAAAATTAACGGAATGCATAGATGATATAAAAAATTGGATGACTAGTTATTTCCTACTACTTAATTCTGAAAAAACAGAGATTCTAATTATTGGACAAAAAACTTCCCCACGTAATAATCTAGAATACTGTCTAACACTTGATGGAAACTCTGTCAAGTCTTCGTCGTCAGTTAGGAACCTGGGTGTGCTCTTTGATACCAATCTTTCATTTGAAAGTCACGTGTCTAGTATCTGCAAAACCGCATTTTTCCATCTTAAAAATATATCTAAATTACGTCATATGCTCTCATTGACAAATGTGGAACAATTAGTTCATGCGTTCATGACCACAAGGCTAGATTATTGTAATGCAATTATGGGTGGTTGCCCTGCACGCTTAACCCCCTGAGGTCGGCGGTATCGCCGGCGATACCAGCTCGCTTTTTTTTTATCAGTGTAAAAGAAACTCATAAATACTCTGTTGACTTTGATTTTCCATAGGAGTTTCATACATCAATCGATTCTGTTAAATGTGTATTATTTTTCTGTATACTCACAATAAAAACAAAGTGT
Organism: Rutilus rutilus; assembly: GCF_951802725.1. Taxonomy (NCBI): domain Eukaryota; kingdom Metazoa; phylum Chordata; class Actinopteri; order Cypriniformes; family Leuciscidae; genus Rutilus; species Rutilus rutilus. Next base: position 40,678,836 of record NC_140214.1, on the reverse strand, counting down.
TGTGCTTTTCGCCAAATTAAGAAAAATAAACACGAAGCTAGGTTCTGCCTTCTCTCTGTCCGTGTAGTCCATTCTAAAACGCGTCCGAAAATGAATCATAACTCAGCGAATACTTCTCACACAGGCACGTGATATATGTCTTTATGAAGCTTGAAATCTCTTCTTTTAAATTAAGTAATTAATATAAAAAACAAATGTTTTCAACTCATGTAATCCGTTTGAAAGCAAGGAGAGGTACCGTTTTTTCCTTCTGCCTAATTTTCTCTATAATGAACTGAGGCCGCCCCGCCCCCGGCACTATTCACATGGTAAATAGTTTAGGTAATCTATGCTTCGCACCCGCCCCCCGATCAATGCCTTGAAATCACGAAGTTTTATCAGATCAGATTCACTGATAGTTCATCGCGTTTAGAGAAGATGGCGCGTTTCTCCGGTAAAGACGCCCTTCAGATGATTCTGGACAGCGAGGAATAACTCACCTTGGCTTTTCCTCAGAGGAAGATTGTAATTCAGACGAACGGCAGCATGTTCAAGAGCGAATTGATCACGCCGAGTAAACAACGAGTTTTCACGTGAGTAAATACGTGAACTCAAGTGGTCTAGTGGTAGAACATTTGCCTAGTGTGTCAGAGGTTCTGAGTTCGAATCCGCACTCATATATTATTTTTTTTTTTTTTTTTTGTCAAATCAGATTATGTTTATCAGTGGTTGTATATCAGGCAGAGACATGTTTGTGTGTATTTTGTTTTGTAATTTCACTGGAACGAATAGAGAGTCTCCACAACGGATTGAAGCGCGCGTCCGAGTGAAGACTGCGTGAGCCTAAAACAAACACAGTATCCGCGTCTGACTCGCGGGAATCCACGGCGCAAACCTGTGAGGGGCTGTGTTTTCTCGAGCCCCATATCAGCTCGAGAAAACACAAGTTTATTCAGATCATTACTTGTTTACACCGTCTCGCAGCGCTGTGAGGAATAATAATAATAATAATGGAAAATGTCCCTCAAAAGGTAGATGTAAACAAACTATTAAAAGGTAAATATAATTTTTTTTCTTTAAATAATTTTTATTGTGTTTTATTAGTAACAAATTTGGGGAGAGGATAAATATTCCAAAACTGAAAATACAGTATGAGAATTTACTGCACAATTACTAGACATGTTTACCTTGGATATTATACAATTTGCAAGCACAATTTGTGGAAAAAAAATGTATATAAAAAATATAAATAAAATTTATTTTTGTGTATAAATATATACACATATATATGTGTGTGTGTATGCACATATATATATTTGTATAAGCAACGTATTAAACTGCAAATTAACATTTATATTCCTTATAATAAAAATGAAAGACCTATGTTACAGACATATGAAAGACAACATTTCGTTGATTAGTTTTGGATAGATTATACATTTTTACTGTAAAATATCTGCCACCTCAAATAAGCTTTTATTTGCCAATTTTTTTGTCAAAAATAATCAAATAATCAATCAAATCCTTAACTTTGAAATATGTATGATAAAATGTATACTTTAGTTTGTACAAAGAAAGATTACACTTGAATTGTTGTTTATTTAAATATTTACAAGGTAGATGTAAACAAACTATTAAAAGGTAAATATAAGCCTTTTCTTTAAATAATTTTTATTGTGTTTTATTAGTGACAAATTTGGGGAGAGGATAAATATTCCAAAACTGAAAATACAGTATGAGAATTAACTGCACAATTACTAGACATGTTTTCCTTGGATATTATAGGCCAATTTGCAAGCACAATATGTGGAAAAATAAAAAAGAATTGAGATGCTTCCAACTGTTGCTCTTGCATTCTTGTGGCTCAGTGACTCACCTGAATGAATGGCTCATTAAGTATGCGGTCCTCAGGTGTGAACCACTAAATATGCATGATCGTCGACACCCACTCGAATATTGCCTTTCCAAACAGAAAGTGCTTTGCAAAATTCAAATCAATGTATTGTGTTATGTGAAGGATTAGGCAGGGTGATTTTCACATAATTTTGAAGAAAAAACACTAGGCGATGACATCCATTAGACAAAAGTCTTATTGGCACATATTTAGTATGTGTTTTGTGGTCTTATTTCAGAAACTTTAGTTTTTAGTTTTTTCAATAACCACACATAAACATTATTCTCTCAAAAATGCAGACATGTACATTCTTGTTGCTCACATATTATGGTAGCCCTGTTTGTGCTAAATAGTGTGTAATTTTTTTTTGCCATTACTATGTTTATAAGCAACTGAAAAAAGCACAAATGTCAGGGCATGTCAGAACATCTCAAGGACCCCAAAAACACCTTAGACCCCAGAGGGTTAATAAACAAACTACAGCTGGTCCAAAATGCAGCAGATGGAGTTCTTACCAGAACCATGAAGTATGACCATATTAGCCCAGTTCTATCAACACTGCATTGGCTCCCTATTAAACATCGTATAAATTTAAAAATATTGTTGATTACTTACAAAGCACTAAATGGTTTAGCTCCGCAGTACTTCAGCGAGCTCTTAACGCATCATAGTTCTTCACGTCTATTGCAATCTCAAAATTCTGGCCAGTTGATAATACCTAGAATATAAAAATCAACTGCTGGCGGTAGATCCTTCTCCTATTTAGCACCAAAACTTTGGAACAGTCTTCCTAACATTGTCCGGGAAGCATACACACTCTGTCAGTTTAAAGCTAGACTAAAAACACATCTCTTTGACCTAGCATACACAACACATTATAGACTTTTATAATTCAATGTTAGGCTGCGTAGATTAGGTCAGCCGGAACCGGGAACACTTCCCATAAATCCTGATGTACTCGTTACATCATAAGAAGAATGGCGTATACGCTAATATTAGTCTCTCTGTTTATCCCGAGGTTTACCGCAGTCCGCCGGAGCCAGGCTGTATCCAGATCTGATGAAGGACCTGCACCTGGATGCGAATCAATCAAAGTGAATCAATCAAACTAACTTTAGCTGGACAATAACTTTATTCTAGAGCCGCTATAAAGCCAAAACAATCTCTGTTACTTTAATTTACTATTATCAATGCAAAGCAGCTTTGGAACAATCTACATTGTTAAAAGCGCTATATAAATGAAGATGACTTGACTTGACTTGATTTGACATCAAATATTAAGAGAAGTGATTTCTACCAGATATCACCCTCCATTCCTCGTCTGAATTCTGACTCAACACTAGGTATGCAAGTAATGATTACATCACTCAAGTATAAATTACTATAAACAAAAACAGCACAATTTAAGTGTTAACTTATAATAAGTAGAATATGCATATATATAGAAAATACTTTATTCACTAAATATTATAATCCCTTGCAATTATTTGCATTACAGTGCAGTACCAGGTGTTAAAGGTATAGTTCACCCAAAAATGAAAATTAGCCCATGATTTACTGACCCTCAAGTCATCCTAGGTGTATATGACATTCTACTTTCAGACGAATACAATCGTAATTATATATATATATATATATATATATAAAATGTCCTGGCTCTTCCAAGCTTTATAATGACAGTGAATGGCTGTATAGTTTTCAAGTCTATCAAAGTGCAACCAACCATGATAAAAGTGCTCCACACAGCTCTGGGGGGTTAATAAAGGCCTTCTGGAGTGAAGTGATATGTTCGTGTAAGAAAAATATCCTTTTTTAAAACTTTATCGACTAAAATAACTAGCTTCCGGCCTTTATTAACCCCCCAGAGCCGTGTGGAGCACTTATTTTACAAGAAAAGATATTTGCCAATGACCCTCAGGATCTATAGCTATTAATCTGATATTTAATGTTAGATCTTTCCTTTTCTTGGAACAAAATGAATGCTTAATGTCACTTCAATATTACTTGATTAAAAAACACAAGAACAATAAAATAGCACAATGACAGGATTGATATAGTATACCCAAAATGTAACAAATAAACAAAAGATCTGTTGCGCTTTTGCCTCCGGCATCAGTCATGATGTCAGTCAGTCATCGCACCTCACTCTAGTCATGTGACTCCTGTGGCTCAACTTACCTCAGTATCTCCAATTTACACTTTATATTCTTCAGTCCAGTACAGAGCAGCTTCACTCCTGAATCCTGCAGATTATTATTGTTCATGTTCAGCTCTTTCAGATTGGTCTCTGATCCAAGAACTGCAGCCAGAGCTGAACAGCTTTTGTCTGTTAAGTTACAATCATTTAACCTACAATAAGTCACAACACAGAATTAGATGGAACACATACAATACATTTTATATTTACAAATATTAAATACATTTTCCATTTATTTTTTACATAAACAGCATATACAGCAAAGAGGCTGAATTAAACTAACATTAATCTTCAAAAACTACTATTTCTTGTACATTAGTGCTTATTATTCAGTGACAAATTTCCTAGATAAAATGAAGCATGTTTAAAAAAATATATATATTGTGTAAAGCTTTTATATCTAGTATTTATGTCACCTGATGGAGTTTAGGTTCTTGCCACTGTTGCCTCTGTCTTGCTTAGTTGGGGACACTTAATATTGAACAATATTATTGACTTGACTGCACCGACACCATTATATGAGACAGTTCACACTTTTATGGCAAGTTAAAGGCCTTTCACTATCATTCTAAAAATGCCTCCATTCACATGTACATGTCTTTTTGACATAAAATCTTTAAAGTCCAACTGAAATCAAAATGGAACCTATTTACTTTGTTAGCGCATATTACTAGTCTTGTGGTGAACAATTAATCCGTGCAAGTTAAAACACGGAAAAAAATGTTTTGGCTTCGTAATCTTTAATCAAAATCTGAAAATGCCCCTCCTCTCTGCATTGGAGGACCTTCCCTGATGACGTATGCTTGACGGCTTGGGTTGAGAAACGCTTAACCACTCCCCTCAAATCGTTAGTCTGTAATGAGCGAGAGATGGAGAGGAGGAGCACTAGAGTAAAACCCTGCCCTCTGTTCAATATTCCTTTTCACTGGGAAATACGTCACAGCACTGGAGAAAAGTCGTTTGCAACTTCCGGTTCACGCGGACTTTAATGATTTAAGTAAAGCTAAGATTACTTAAACCTAAGAACCTAAGAAATTGTATTTGTTTTTAATACTTCAAGATTAAGGTCAACCGATGGCTGATGCCGATATCTTAGAGAGCAGGGTGGCCAATGGGTGATATATCATTAATTTAAAGATAGTAAAAAAGCATCCATAAAAATTGCTGAAATGAAATTTATAGTTATTTTACTTAATTACTAAATTAGAAAAAATATATTTAAAAAATGATATGAAAAAAAGAGATTTTGACCGATAAATTTTGAATGAAAAAATTTTGTAGAAAAACCATCTTAAAATGTGTACATCAAATATGATACAACATGTTTATTTGTAAATCTCTCGATCTACATATTGCATTACATTATTATTACATTAAACTACACAATTACTCATAGAAATAAGCATTTAAAATATCAAATTACTGGGAGATACAGAGGGATAACTAATATATGATGTGGTAATATACATGTACTTTATTTAAGTAGCCTGTTTTCTAAAAATCGTAGGTTGTATTATAAAAATCTCAATGTTTTATACTATAACCTTTCAGAATTTCATCTTACTTTTTGGCAATATAAATAACATCTGTACCAAATTACATTCTTTCCCCCCAGTTTGGGTATATGAATAAAATATGTCTTTATTAGAGTATGAGCTAATATATATAATTCTATATAAATTATACAAGTCTGGTGTATCATATGATACAGAACAAACATGCAAACATTTTTACATGGTATTTTATATTTTGTCTTAAGGTTTGATAAACACCTATGGAGCTTATAATATGACAAAATGATTTGAATTTGAATAGGTTCATTTTTATGATGGGGAATCACTATAGAGTAATGTAGATAAATGCATTTTTCAGATGAGAGCTAAACATGACAAAATATATTAAAAGACTTACAGGGCTCTTCTGGAGGTTTTGATGACTGCTGATAATCTAATGAGACACTCGTCTGATTTCTTGAATTTCTGAAGCTCAAACTCCTCCAGCTCTTCCTCTGATGTCAACAACACAAAGACTAAAGCAGACCACTGGGCAGGTGAAAGGTCACCAGATGAGAGACTTCCTTTGCTAAGGTGGGTCTGAATCTCTTTCACCAGAGTTTGGTCGTTCAGTTCATTCAGACAGTAGAACAGATTGATGGATCTCTCTGCAGGAAGATTATCTTCTAATTTCTGCTTGATGTACTGAACGATTTCCTTGTTGCTATGGTCATTGTCGTCTTGCTGTGTCAACAGACCTCGTAAGAGTCGTCGATTGGACTGGAGTGACAGACCGAGGAGGAAGCGAAGGAAAAGGTCCAGGTGTCCATTGTCACTCTCGAGCGCCTTGTCCACTGCAGTCTTGAGGAAATCAACCATGGTTTCATTTCTGTTTTCCTGTTCTGTAGACTCATGATCAAACACACTTGTCTTGTTGATGTCTAGAAACAGATGTGCATAAAGGGCTGCAATAAACTCTTGAATGCTCAAGTGAACAAAGCAGTACATGGTACCAAGAACGATCCCTGTTTCCTCCTTAAAGATCTGGGTACACATGCCTGAGTACACTGATGCCTTATAGACGTCAATACCACAGGCTTCCAGGTCTGTGTCATAGAAGATCAGGTTGTTTCTTTCCAGCTGATGAAATGCCAGTTTCCCCAGTGAAAGGATGGCATCTTTATCCCAGGAAACATCTGGTGTGTATTCTCCATCATACTTTCGGCGGCTCTGCTGGATCTGAAAGCGGAGAAAGTGTGTGTACATTTGTGTCAGAGTCTTGGGAGTGTCTTCAGTGTTTGATTCCTGCAGTGTTTTCGAGATCTCATCAGCCTGAGTTTTTTCCGCATCATTATTTCTTTTCTCCTCCAGAATGTTCTGGAGAACAGTGGCTGAAATCCAGCAGAAGACTGGGATGTGGCACATGATAAAGAGACTCTTTGATTGTTTAACATGATCTATGATTGTGTTGGCTTGAATATCATCCGTGAATCTTTTTTTGAAGTACTCTTGCTTTTGTGCGTCGCTGAATCCTCGTATCTCTGTCAGCCGGTCGATACAGTCAGGAGGAATCTTACTGGCAGCTGCTGGTCTGGTGGTGATCCAAATGAGAGCAGAAGGAAGCAGATTTCCCTTCATGAGGTTCGTTATGAGAACATCCAGAGAGGCTGGTGACGATACATCACGCCACGTCTCATTACAATCAAACTTCAGAGGAAGGCGACATTCATCCAGTCCATCAAGGATGAACAGCACTTTGAACTGATTCCTTCTTGTAAGGTTCAGTCCTTTTGTCTCTGTGAAAAATTGAGTTATAAGGTCCATCAAACTTAGTTTTTCTTTCTCCTTTAAGTTCATTTCTCTGAATGGAAGAGGAAATATGAAGCTGATATCTTGATTTTCTTTTCCTTCAGCCCAGTCCAGAACAAACTTTTGCACAGAGACTGATTTCCCGATGCCACCGACTCCTTTTGTCAGTACAGTTCGGATCTCCTCGTCTTTGTCAGGTGCTTCAAACAAATTTGTGCAATCAACCTGTATCTCTTGTTCTTTATGATGTCTGGAAGCAACTTCAATCTGTCTCACCTCATGTTCAGTATTGACCTGTTCACTGCCGCCCTGAGTGATATAGAGATCTGTGTAGATGTTATTCAGAAGTGTGGAGTCACCTTGCTTCGCAATTCCTTCAAACACACATTGATACTTCTTCTTTAGGCCACATTTCAGCTGATGAATGAAGAACAGCTCATCTAAACACAGGAACAGACAATAGATAGTTTTAGTCTTCATTTTCTCTCCTACATTTATAAGAGACAATCAGACAGGTGATCATGAGTCTCTTACCTTCTAGAGCATCAGCAGCTTCATCTTGCTTCATCTCTCTCAGGTAATGTAGTGTGAGATCAAGAGCTGCTGATTTGATACTGGATCTGTTCTCAATAAAGTCCTTCACAAAGTGTTGTGTGTTCTCTTTTTGTAATATTTTCTTTAACTTCTCCAGCTCATTCTTCAGAAATGTGATTATTTTGCTCTCAAGATCCTACAAACAAAAGTAAGAGAAAAGACAACACAATTTAAGCCAAATTGTACATCTTCATTTGGTCAACACTATTTATTCAATAATTATAATACATGTGCATAAAAAAATCCAGTAAAAAGACTAACATGCTAACCAAGTTGTGTTAAAATGTGTTTAAAAGGAAAAATAAGTGATTCAACAAAGTGATTCTTTGTTCAATAGCATATTTGTTAGCTAGAAATATTAAACATTTATAAAAAAATGTGTTTTCCTACCTGGAAGATCCCTAGAAGATTGTCTTTAAAATTCTCGTGGTTCCTGTGAGTCTGAACGTCTGAGTCTAATGTCTCATATTGAAGCCTGTAATCAAATTAGATATATTAAAATAAAATACTAACTGATATTTTACAGAAAGGGAAATAAGCATTAGCTGTGAATACTCTGACAAATATTTGATCTAAACATGTTTCATGATTGATATTCACTGTTACAACTTTTAAACACAGTCAACGTGTGACAAAAAATTAGTAACACAAAATACCTTTTATTAGATGATGTTTTCTCACTGAAGTCTGGTGGATAATCTTTAGACTGATCACTCTTCAGAGACACAGAGCTGGACACATGTGAGCCTGATCTTACACTGATGACACAAAGAACACAGAGAAAACACTTTACAACATGAGATACTTAGTCTCATTTGAAAAGGTTTAATGTTGCAAATAGTAATCAAATGCAGCATAGCTGTGTTTTTGTTCATTTATGATCATGGTTGGATGGATGGACATGTTTAGTTGCATGATCTATTTTCCATAGTGAATTTATGCCTCCTTGTGGCTGCCTGTGTAATTGTGTTACTGGAATGAGTTTCATAAATCCCCTTACACAGTCAAGTTCAATCACATACACCACTGTGGACAAACAATACAACCCTATAATGTAATGTAAACACACAAAATACCTTTTATTAGATGATGGTGTTTTCTCTCTGAAGTCTGGTGGATAATCTTTAGACTGGTCACTCTTCAGAGACACAGAGCTGGACACATGTGAGCCTGATCTTACACTGATGACACAAAGAACAGAGAGAGAGAGAAAACACTTTAGTAAAGGAGGATCAACTGTGTCTGAAACACATCTGTGTCTTTATCTAATCCTCCACAGAAATACACACACTCACATAATCAACAGTTTTATAGTTAACCATCATTTTATTTACTGGCTCACATTAGTTTAACAATTTCTTTGATATACATGAGTGAGATTAAATATGTTGAGAATTTAAAAGATACTTGACATAATTTAAGAAAACATGTCAAGTTTTAATGTATTGACAGAAAAGAGAGCAGAAATGTCTGTGCGACACAGTTTTGTTAGCATACTTCAATTAAATTAAGTGTATAGTTGTTTTCTAATGTCTATCAATAACTTTATGATCTAAAAACTAAAGTCATTTATTTGGATTAATTCAGCATCTAGAAGGCAATTAACAAATTAAGAAGTTCAAAATTGAAGTTGTGCAAAGCATTTGCAAATATAAAACAATGCTTAAAGTTTTGTTACTGACAGGGAAACACAAAGTCCAGTCGAGTTTAAACTGATAGTGTGAAAACAGACGCAGTCTTACCTGTGTTTCTCTGAGAGACTCATCTGAGAGAGAGAGTCCTTTCCTCTTTCCTCTGACATACTGCAGCTAAACTGACACTGAAAACTGATCAGCACTGGTTTCTGAAAACACTCAATCCTTCAGCATCACCTGGAAATGACACCATTTTACACAGATGAAGAACATCTTATTTAAGACAATAATGAAGAATGCTGAGTTATCATCAACAACAGCAACAGCAACAACAATGTATAAAATAAAGTGAGTTACAAAGAAATATATTGCCATGTAAAATAACTGAATGGTCTTAATCATTTCTAATTGTGTGTGTGCTGGGAAAACTGAACCCAATTTGTTATATTCTCTATTACAGTATAATATCATTTTACAATCATATTTACCCAATCTTTATTAATTGTTGAATCGTTTGTCATTTAATCATTACTTCAAGTTCACAAAGGTGGTTGATTTCATTACTTTCAAATGGTCCTAAAATAACTGATTAAGTAAAAGAAACCAGAATTATAATAGACATACTGTATAACTACTAATCATAATTGCTATATGAACTGAAATATTCAGTTTAATAATATCAGATTGTTATTCATTGACGTTAGGCTTCATCTGTCTGTCTAATGTAAATGTCTGCTTCAAAAATACTTTCGATTTCACATCTCAAAAACAACAGCCTAAAACGGAAGAGGAAATAGGAGAAAACTTTCAAAAACATATTTGTTTTCAATAACCCTTTATCAATAAAACCTTTAGTGTTTTAACTTCAAAAGATTGTAATTTCAGGCAGATTCTTCGTCTGTTCGGAGTAGCAGAAGAACAGCCTTCTGTAACTTCACATTTAAATCACGCTTAATAGTATACAATATGAAGTTCTTCATAATTACAAATGACTTTAATGGAGAATGTATTAAACTTACTTGCAGTCTTGTCCACTAAGAAGAGAATTTATAAGTATTTTAAACTCAGTAACGCTTGTTGTCAGTCCGCGCGCGTCGTTCTCAGAATCTCTTCCATTGTGGATTAAACACATAAATGGCCGCAAGTGTTAGTAGATTTGGTACGCATTGTGTTATATTGATATTACTTTCGTTTTCCTCTTCTTCGTGTGTTTTACAGGAGGGTTTGAAACAGCTGAACAGTTGCACACCGACACCTACTGCACTGGAGCGGGATATTACACCACATACAGTGGGTACGGAAAGTAAATACCCCCGGTAAATATGATCAAAAATGGCTGTAAAAAATAAATCTTTCATTCAAAAAATTTGATCTTATGCAAAAATCTAACCTTTCACTGAAGTAAAAGAATTCAAATTGGGGGGGAAATCACATTATGAAATAAATGTTTTTCTCCAAAACACGTTGGCCACAATTATTCATACCCCTAGAATGTTTTATGAATAAAATATCTCTGAAGTATATTCCCATTAATATTTACCTTTTCTTTAGCACACCAGGGGACTAGGAACATGAAATTGTCCAGCCATGACTTCTTGTTTCACAGGATTTTAAATATGAGGAAACACAAAAGGCCAAATTCCCTTAATCATCCATCACAATGTGTAAAACCAAATAATACAGTTCTGATTTGCAGCAAAAGATTGTTGAGCGTCACAAAATAGAAAGTGGCTGTAAGAAAATAGCTAAATAATTGAAAATACCCATTTTGACCATCAGGGCAATAATTAAGAAGTTATAATCAAGTAAAAATGTTATAAATCTGCCAGGAAGAGGACGTGTGTCTATATTATCTTAATGCACGGTGAGGAGGATGCTTTGAGTGGCCAAAGACTCTTCAAGGATCAAAGATGGAGAATTGCAGAGATTACTTGAGTCTTGGGATCAGAAAGCCTATAAAAAAATAAAAAAATAAAAAAACCCTACATCCCCACATGTTGTTTGGGAGGGTTTCAAGAAAAATGCTCCTCGCTCCTCCAAAAACAAACTCCAGCATATTCAGTGGTCAGACACGACTGGAACTTCAAACAACACAGGGTTCTGTGGTCAGATGAAACTAAAAAAAAAGAGCTTTTTGGCAGCAAACACGCTAGATGGGTTTGGTGCACACAAGGATAAAAAGTACCCCATGTGTACAATTCAATATACCACTGGATCTTTAATGTTGTGGGCTTATTTTTCTGCTGGAGGTCCTGGACTTCTTATTCAGATACATGGCATTGTGGATTCTATCAAATATCAACGGACAAAAAAATCCAAACCGGGCGGCTTCTGCTAGAAATCTTATAATGGGCCGTGGTTGGATCTTCCATCAGGACAACGATCCAAAACAAACATCAAAATCAACACAAAAATGTGTTTCGGAGCACAAAAAGCATCTGCCATGAGCGTCCCAGTTCCCTGACCTGATGAGTGGGCTGAACTGAAGATTAGAAGCACCAACATGGATCTGGGAATCTGAAGGATCTGGAGAGATTCTGTATGAAGGAATGATCGCTGATCTCTTGTCAGGTGTTCTCCAAACTCATCAGGCATTATAGGAGAAGACTCAGAGCTGTTATCTTGGCAAAAGGAGATTGCAAAAAGGTATTTACCAAAAGGGTATGAATAATTGTGGCCAACGTGTTTTGGAGAAAAATATTTATTTCATAATGTGATTTCCCCCCCAATTTGAATTCTTTTACTTCAATGAAAGGTTAGAATTTTGCCAATTTTTTGAATGAAAGATTTATTTTTTACAGCCATTTTTGATCATATTTACCGGGGGTATGAATACTTTCCGTACCCACTGTATAAACACTAATTAGCATTCATTAGACACTACATCAAAAAATTTAGAACACAACGTCCAGGGCATGTAGTTACAGAGAAAAAAATGTTTATTGCATATAGAAAATAATTTTGCCATAAATAAAAGTAAATAATTCACATTGCATACAGTATTGAATGTCTGTATTTTCAGTATACAGTTTTTTTGGATTGCTTAAGCACGATTTTCAAAACAGGGCCCATGTTTTCAAAACACTACACACAATTAGCACAACCACACACCCAATTAGCAAAACACTACAGATCCTTTGCATAATTAAACACTCTTGTAAAAACTATACACTTCTGTTTAAAAACCACACTTTGTTACCATATGAAACACACACGTTTCACATTACTATACTCTGTTTGCACGAGTTACACTCTGCTGTGATAAACCTAAAACACTTTTAGCACTTCTACTTCCCTATGATTAGAGTAGGCTACCATCAACAAAGTACAAATATTTACATTTTACATTTACATTTAGTCATTTAGCAGACGCTTTTATCCAAAGCGACTTACAAATTAGGACTAAATTAAGCGAGTCATCATGAAGAGGCAAAAAACAACAACAACGCAAGAAGTGCTCAAAATACGAAGTTCAGGCATTATTCAGAGTAGCATAAGCATGATAAGTGAGGTTTTACAGTTTTTCTCGATTGTTTACACACATTTTCTGAAAGCATGCCTCATATTCTCAGAACTCTACACACAAATCAAAAAACACACACACAATGGGCAAAACCCCTCAATTCTCCTGCAAAATGAAACTTTACATTCAAAACAATGTTATTTCTTCTCAAAATGGTATTTTGTTTTCAAATGACACACACAAACCATCTTATGAATAGACATTTATAAGAACCAGTTGAACACTGATGTGCTCAATGTAAAACACTATGATGAATGGAAAACACTTCTTCTCCATTCATCATAATGATTTAGGCCTTTTTTTGTTCAGTGTTACACTTTCTACAGACAGTACATACATAAGTGTGTTGTAAAATATCTGAGAATATTGTTTTTATACTCAGAACACACAAATACACGGTAACGAATATATTTTATTTTTCCCACAAAAACAATGTACACAGTGTACATCCCAAGTAACCAACACAAAGTAGGACATACAGTGGTCTACATACAAAACAACAGAAGAATTTACTGTATACAGTTACAGTAATAAAAAAAAAATCCAATGTTGGCATCCATTGCCCCATTGAAGAGCTCACCTGTTGCCCTTTTATGCTAAAGCTCTGATTGCTAATTGTAAAACTGTGTGACGGGTGTTTGCCCATGTGAAGAGTCAGTGTGCATATTTAAATGGCAGTGTGTTCCTTGTGAAAACAAGAGATTTTCTGCATGAAAATTGTGCCAAAAGCAGAGAATTGTGTGTAGTGTTTTGAAAAAAGTGTGTTTTAGAACTGCAATTTGAGTGTAAAGCAGGAATTGTGCTTGTAGTTTAGCAGAATTGGCTCAGGGGGTTGGTGAATGAGTTACATGTTGTGTTTATTGTGTCTCAAGTACCAGAAAATGTGTGTAAACAATCGAGAAAAACTGTAAAGGGAAAGGTTTTTTTATTTTTTTATTTTTTTATGAAGTTAGGTGCTCACGGAAGAGATGGGTTTTCAGCTGTTTTTTGACAGCTGAATTATATCTAAATATATATATCTAAATATAATGTAAATTCACCAAACACTATACAAGACCAATGTTGCAGACTGAAGAAACTTATTTATTTCTCAACATGCCCAAAATGTTGACATGGAGATTCATAATACTGTAACAAAATGTCACTTTACGTATTGTACTGTAAGTTTACTGAAAAAAAAAAAAAAAAACCAGACATTGTCTCTTCGCCTAGCTGGATCTGGCCAGAGAATTTCATCAACATCGCAGGCAATGTTGTCATTAGCAAGACACCTTGGAAAGAAACGTCTTGAATGACGAATCCATCCTTGCATTGCTGCTACCTCCATCTGGTCACAGGCCTCCTCCATGGCTTGGATGAGGGGTACCTCAGCCTGGAGACGGAGATCATATACCTTCCACCGCCATGCCGAGAAAAACTCTTCTATAGGGTTGAGGAATGGAGAGTATGGTGGAAGATATAGGACAGTGAAATGTGGATGTTGCTGAAACCAGTTCTGAACCAGAGCAGAGCGGTGGAAAGACACATTGTCCCAGACAACAATGTATTGCATATGATCGATTTGATTTGCTGCTGTTATGTTGTGCAATTGGTCCAAGAATGTAAGTATGAGTGCTGTGTTGTAAGGGCCCATATGGGCATGGTGGTGGAGGACCCCATTCTGTGTAATGGCTGCACAGAGTATTATATTACCTCCACGTTGCCCTGGGACATTGACTATAGCCCTGTGGCCAATGATGTTTCTTCCCCTCCTTCGTGTTCGAGTCAGGTGGAACCCAGCCTCATCTACGTAAATGAACTCATGCTGGATCTCCTCTCCATCCATTCGTAAAACTCTCTGAAGAACAGTGTCAGGCAAAATTGTGTAGTTCAGTGTAGATCTAGTATACATATTACAGTACAGTAAAAGATTATGAGACAGTATGCAAGATCACACTGCTAAAGTGAATACATACCTCTGCATAATCATGCCGCAGTCGTTTCACCCTTTCGGAATTGCGCTCGAAAGGCACTCGATAAATTTGCTTCATTTGAATATGTTTTTTTTTTAGGATACGTGCCAGTGTTGATGTTGAGACCTGATGGATATCGTTGAAACTGGCGTGGTTATTGACAATGTTAGCTTGGAGCTGATTGAGTGTTATAGCATTGTTGGCCAAAACCATGTTTACTATCTCCCTCTCTTGCTGTTCTGTGAACATAGGAGGCCTTCCCCCTTGTCGTTCCTGACCCTCAATCCTATGTAGAAAAACAAACAGTATACAATAGTACAGTAATTTCACAGGAAAAGGTAACAGAAGTGCTGATAGTGCATAGAATACAGTACTGTAAGCAGTTACTGAAACCGTGCAGATGTTTTTGATATGATGATATTTTTACAATACCTATTTTCCAGTCGAAATGTTCTTATCACACTTGCCACTGTGTATCGGCTTAGATTTGGATGTACTCGCAGTCCAGCCTCCCTCAGCGTCAGGCCGTGGTTGACAACATGGTCAACCAGTGTTGCGCGGATCTCATTTGTCAGATTCGGTCCTCTTTGAGCACCTTCTTGTCTTCCTCTTCCTCTTCCTCTTCCTCTTCCTCTACCTCCTTTGATTCCTCCTCTGTTGATTCCTCTTCCTCCCCTTCCTCCTCCTCCTTGTCCTCCTCCTCGTTCTCCTCATTCTCCTCCTCGTCTTACTCTTTCTCTGACTCTTTCCATTGTGCTTGAAGACTGATGAACTCACCTTCTGCTTTTTATAGTGCTTATACACCTGATTGGTGTGTCTACAATTAAGCAAACAAGTGTTTGCACACCTGATGACTGTGTTGAACCAATTTGGACGGTGCGGTAATTTGACAGTCAGTGCTTTGGTATTGCAAGGAAGTGACTTCATGATAGATTTTTGTGTGTAATGTATGTTAAGTGTGTTTAGTGTTTTGCAAATCACTGAGTGTAGAGTTTTGCAACAAGTGTGAGGTTGACAATGTGCTTATAATTGTGCAAATATGGGCTGACGTTTTGCTTCTTGAGTGTAAGGTTTAACTAATAGTGTACTACTTTTAATTTTAGTGTGTAAGCAATCCAAAAAAACTGTAAAAATAAAGTAAGCACAAAGAACAAAGACAACTCTAAATGAAAAGCATATTACACAAAATATTGTGCAATTGCAAAATCAAAGTCAATGAGAGACTCATTCTGCTTCAGCATCCCGTCTTTGTCCACATCACATGCAATGTTGTCCTTTTCTAGGCAACGGGGGAAGAACCCTCTCGTGTGCCGGATCCAGCCTTGACAACACTCCACACCTATGTCACCACAGGCCAATTCCATTGCCTGTAAAAGATTTACCCTTGTATATGGGTTATGGTCATAGACCTCCATCGCCACGCAGAGAAAAACTCTTCTATTGGGTTGAGGAAAGGGCTGTATGGTGGAAGGCAAACATTCATGAATCGCTGGTTGATGTTGAACCACTCACGTATTCGGACACCACGGTGAAAGCTGACATTGTCCCAAACCACAACATAGACAGGATGCACTGCCTGCTGATGTTCCTGCTGCTCACGTTAAAAAAAAACATCCCGAAGACCACCCAGAAATGTAAAAAGATGGTCAGTGTTATATGGCCCCAGGGTTGCATGACGGTGGAGAACCCTCCCATTGCTTATGGCTGCACATAGGGTGACATTGCCACCACGCTGGCCAGGGACTTCCACAATGGCACGTTGGCCAATTATGTTCCAGCCTCTCCTTCTCCTCTTCGCCAGATTGAACCCTGCTTCATCTGCAAAAATTTATTCATGGGGCCTTTCCATGGAATCCATTTCAAACACCCTCTATATATAAAATAAATAAATAAATAGTTTAGTAAGTGTTACAGAAAGACACACTTCTGCAAAAGTGTATTTATATGCACTCCTGATTTACATACACTACAATATAGTGCAGTTACAGTAACAGTATAGGACAATAACTGTAGGCTAGAAACTTGTACTGTAAGCATCAGTGCTGAAAGTGTACACTTACTTGCACATACTGTTATCGTAGATCTTTGACCCTTTCTGAATTGCGCTCAAAGGGTACTCTGTGCACTTGCTTCATGCGTACCCTGTTGCGATGGAGGACACGGGAAATGGTAGAAAGGCTGACACTGTTGATTCCTTCAAATCTTACATTGTCTTCTACAACTCTTTGCTGTATTTCACGCAATCGGATGACATTGTTTTGACGGACCATATCAACAATGAGAGCCTCTTGCTGGGAGAACAAAGGAGTCCTTCCACCCTCATTTGGTAGTCTTGCAATTCTACAAAAGGGAAAATGCTCTTATAAATGTATACATACAGTACACTGTAACCCTTTACTGTAAATTTACAGTGAATTTCCTACAGAATTGTACTGTATTTCCATAATACAGTATTAGGCTGTATATTTTACAGAACAGCTGTAATATACAGCACATTTCTGTTTTCAACCCGATAAATTCGTAATACAGTATCATACTGTAAAAGGCATTGCATTGTGGGATTGATTTCTTTCGCGCTCAATTCAGTTCAAATGTGATGCGATGTGATGGTTTTCTACCGCGGCCGCGCAAACAATTCACTCGAATACTTCGAGCAAAGTTTCATGTTGTGTCGAGCCAATTCTTAGTGTTTTAAAAATAGCGATTTTTGATGCTATCATAGTCGTGCCCCAAGCACTCCCATTCAAAAGGCAATTTGACCAAAAACGAAAATATGGTCAAACTTAAAAGTGGCGTTTCCATCCTAATTATGCTTTTAAACGAAAGTTTGCCTCGGTTAGATTAACAAAAAGACCCTAGGTTGCATTTTGGCGAGAGTTATCCTTTAACGCGCTCTGGCCCACTCATCCGCACAAAACAGTGCCTGGTGGCTCGAGAACACAAACCCTGTTATAGATTTTAAGTTGCAAGCCAGTGCAGCGCTTCTGGGTTCTACGTCAGAACGTAGGCTTATTATTGTCCGACTCTGGTCGTGTGATGACCCAGGAGCTAGCCAATAGTGAGCCTACGTTCTTATGTAGAACCCAGAAGCACTGCATTGTTTAAACTACGTCAACAGTGTAGGAGAATGACATGGAAAAGAAAAGATTATTCAACAATGTTGTTATTTTGGGGTTATTTTGCACACAAAAAGTATTCTCGTCACTTCATAATAATTAAGGTTGGACCACTGTAGTTATATGTACTATTTACTGATGTTTTTACCACCTTTCTGGGCTTTGACAGTTGCAATGACATTGATGTCAATGGAGGGACAGAAACCTCACAGATTTCATCAAAAATATCTTCATTTGTGTTCCGAAGATGAACGAAAGTCTTAAGAGTAATAATGACAGAATTTTCATTTTTGGGTGCAAACATGCATTTTAGTCTGGTAAATGTCATGTTTAACATTATCATGTAGTCATGTATGCAATAAACATTGCAAGGCTTGCAATTAAAGTTAAATTATTTCTGTCACAAAGGTTTGGGCTGGATTCTGTGTGCTCTATACTAAATAGTCTATATGACTGCCTTTCCACTGATACTCTGATGGGACCTGATGAGGGGATGTTATTAAAAGTTGTAGAATAAAACTTTAAATCTGGCAACCCCACTTCCAAAAGTTTAGTTAGTTGACAGTGCGCATGTAAACAGACACATTGAGTTGATGTATTTTAACCAGGGCAGAAAAAATATCAGTTATTGATCACGACATCCAACATTGCATTTTTTTTTCATGTTGTTCAGTTTTATCCAAACAAACTAGTCGTTAAAACTGATATCTGGTTTCTATTTACACATCTTTTGTGCTGTCTCTCTCTGTCAAAATATATAAACTCAGTCCATAATATTTCATTGTTTTTTTTTCTTTCTTTTCTGCCTTTTAGACGCTTTCTTGACATCAATCCTGAACAAAAACAAAGAAAGGACAAGAAACTTCAAAGAAAACTGGCCAAGTTGTGCAAAAAAAGAACACTGTAAGCCTACAGGTTTCCTCACTTCTGCGAAACCTTGCAGACTTTGAATGGGATTTCGTTTGCACTTGTATGGACTTCAAAACAGAAACAGCAATTCACTGCCATTATAAAGCTTGGAAGAGCCAGGACATTAATAGAACTCCGATTGTATTCGTCTGAAAGCAGAATGTCATATAGACCTAGGATGATTGAGGGTGAGTAAATCATGTGGTAATTAAAATTTTTGGGTGAACTATCCCTTTAATTAAGCGCTAAGTGTTACCTGTTTGTTGTTAAGTGTTAAAATTGAATTACATTTACATTTACATTTACATTTAGTCATTTAGCAGACGCTTTTATCCAAAGCGACTTACAAATTAGGACTAAATTAAGCGAGTCATCATGAAGAGGCAAAAACAACAACAACGCAAGAAGTGCTCAGAATACAAAGTTCAGGCATTATTCAGAGTAGCATAAGCCTGATAAGTGATGTTTCGAAGGGAATTTTTTTTTTTTTTTTATGAGGTTAAGTGCTCACGGAAGAGATGGGTTTTCAGCTGTTTTTTTAATGTTGCCAGTGATTCTGCATTCCGGATGAGGCCGGGGAGAGCGTTCCACCAGCATGGAGCTGTGAATGAGAATGTTCTGGAAAGTGATTTTGTGGCTCTCTGTGATGGAACCACGAGACGTCGCTCGTTGATCGATCGTAGGCGTCTGGTAGGGATGTAGACTCGTAGGAGTGAGTGAAAATAGTAGGGAGCTGAGCCTGTGATAGATCTGTAAGCAAGCGTCAATGCCTTGAATTTGATGCGAGCAGCGAGAGGTAGCCAGTGCAGAGAGATGAACAGAGGAGTGACGTGGGCCCTCTTGGGCTCGTTGAAGACAAGACGAGCTGCAGCATTTTGGATCATCTGTAGAGGTTTTGTTGCACATGCTGGAAGTCCGGCCAAAAGAGCATTACAGTAGTCAAGCCTAGAGATGACCAGGGCCTGGACGAGAAGTTGTGTTGCATGCTCAGTTAGGAAAGGCCTGATCTTCCTGATGTTGTGCAGTGCAAACCTGCATGATCGAGCTGTCTTTGAAATGTGATCTGTGAAGGACAGCTGGTCATCAAGCGTTACTCCGAGATTTCTGACCGACCTTGATGGGGTGATTGATGATGACTCTAGCTGGATGGTGAAGTCGTGTTGTATAGACGGATTGGCAGGGAGGACGAGAAGCTCAGTCTTTGCCAGGTTGAGCTGCAGGTGATGTTCCTTCATCCATGTGGAGATGTCCGCCAGACAGCTTGAGACCCGTGCAGCTACTGTGGGATCATCTGGTTGAAACGAGAGGAAGAGCTGTGTGTCATCAGCATAGCAGTGGTAGGAGAAACCATGTGCCTGTATGATGTGTCCCAGTGATGTAGTGTAGATGGAGAAGAGGAGGGGACCAAGAACTGACCCCTGGGGAACCCCTGTGGTCAGTTGATGTGCTCTGGATACCTCACCTCTCCATGCGACCTTGAAGGACCTACCTGTGAGATAGGACTCAAACCAGTGGAGTGAAGTTCCTGTGATGCCCAGTGATGAGAGGCTGGACATAAGGATCTGATGATTCACAGTGTCGAAGGCAGCAGACAGATCCAGGAGAATGAGGACTGAGGACTTGGAAGCAGCTTTAGCGATCCGTAGGGCTTCTGTGACTGACAGTAATGCAGTTTCTGTTGAATGCCCTTTCTTGAAGCCAGATTGGTTGACATCCAGCTGGTTGTTTAGAGACAAAAAGGATGTTATTTGGTTGAAAACAGCTCTTTCAAGTGTCTTCGCAATGAATGGTAGGAGAGAGATAGGTCTGTAATTCTCTACAGATGATGTGTTTAGTGTTGGTTTTTTTAAGCAGTGGAGTGACCCGAGCCTGCTTGAATGCTGTAGGGAAGGTGCCAGTATGGAGGGATGAGTTGATTATGTGTGTGAGTGATGGTAGAAGTGTCGGAGAGATGGCTTGTAGAAGGTGTGAGGGGATGGGGTCTAGAGGGCAGGTGGTAGGATGACTGGAGAGGAGAAGTGTAGATACTTCTTCCTCGGTTAGCGAGGAGAAGGAGAACAGCGGGATATTGGCTGTGGAAGCGGTCAGTCTGGGTTCCTGTGTGTGTGGAGCTGAAAACTGACTGCTGATAGATATTGTTTTGTTGGTGAAGAAGTTCGCAAAATCATCAGCAGTTAAGGAGGAGGCGGGTGGTGGTGGAGGTGGGCAGAGGAGAGAGTTGAATGTCTTGAAGAGTGAACGTGTGTTGGAGGAGCTGTTGATCTTGTTGTGGAAGTATGAAGATTTTGCAGCATGAACATCCACAGAAAAGGAAGAGAGGAGAGATTGATACATACTCAGGTCAGATGCGTCTTTTGATTTGTGCCATTTCCTCTCCGCTGCCCTAAGTTCAGTCCGGTGTTCCCGAAGAACCTCAGATAACCAGGGGTTAGGGGGAGTAGCACGTGCTGGCCTGGAGGAGAGAGGGCAGATAATGTCTAGAGAAGAGGTTAGAGTGGAGCATAAGGTGTCCGTTGCTGTGTTCACATCCAGAGATGAGAATTGTGAGGGCGGGGGAAGAGAAGATGACACGGCAGAGGAAAGATGGGAGGGAGAAAGTGAGCGCAGGTTTCGCCTGAAAGTGACTGGTGGGGGTGTTGGTGGTGAAGGGGTAGAGAGATGTAGACTGAAAGTAATGAGGAAATGATCTGAAACATGGAGAGGTCTCACCAGGATGTTGTCTGTGATGCAATTGCGTGTGTAAACCAGGTCCAGTTGGTTGCCTGATTTGTGAGTACCTGTGGTGATGTGTCGTTTGAGATCGAAGGAGGCTAGGAGAGAGGTGAAGTCTGTTGCATGCGGCTTTTCGAGATGGATGTTGAAGTCACCAAAGACTAGAAGTGGGGTGCAGTCCTCAGGGAAAGTGGACAGCAGCACATCCAGCTCATCTACAAAGTTTCCCAGCTGACCAGGGGGACGATAAATGACTACAATATGGATCTTAATGGGAGTTGTAAGTGTAATAGCATGATATTCAAATGAGTTGTTGTTGCATAGAGAAGAGAGCGCAGAGTATTTGTAATTGTTAGAAACAGTACTTTTATGTTTAAAAAAAATCAGCCAACATGTTCACAGAAGGCAATTTTCTGATCTTTGCTTTTAACCAAAATAAATGTTTTAAAACCCAGAAAATGTTGTTTTCTTTTTCCTAGTGTGACTACTCTTATGAAACCTTAAAGTATAATATTTTAATTATGTAATAATAAAAGCAGTATTCCCTGTAAAAATACAATTTATTGTTGTAAAAGTATGTGGTATATACTGAATTTGGTAATTACAGTGGAGTACTGTAAATGCTGTTTACTGTACTAGTGCTGTAAAAATACAGTATGTGGCTGGCAACCCAGCTGCCAGTATTTTACTGTAAATTTACAGTGAAAAGTTTTACAGTGTAACAATAGTAATGGACATCACATTCATACGTAAAAATGTATTGTAAATCTTTTTTTCTTTTTTACCCAGTCCCCTGACAAACTGATGTACTGTATCAAATGTATACAGTAAACTTTCAGTCGCACAAATTAGAAAAACAATACATTTACCTGTTCTCTTCTCTGAATGTCCTGATTATGGTGGCCACAGAGAATCTGCTCAAATTAGGTTGTACTCTTTGTCCTGCTTCCCTCATTGTCATTCCATGAACAAGAACATGGTCTATCACAGTTGCCCAAATTTGATCTAAAATTACTATTCTTGGTCTTGCTCTTCGTTGTCCTTGTACTCTTCCTCCTCATCCACCACCTCTTACACGAACTCTTCCTCCTCTGCCTCTCACATTGTTTCCATCCATTGTTGGAATCAAAATTCAACGTACCTGGGCCCCCTGTGTACTCTGAACTGGCTTATATTCTAGACAACTGATTTGATCACATCATTAGAAACAAGTGTGAACAATTTTGAGTTGTTGTGTGTAAACGATGACAGCTGTGTTGTAGTTGTGTTTAACTTTTGCCACATGTATTTACCATTTTGCAACACAGTGCAAAATGTGTTTTAGTGAGTGAGAACGTGTTTAGAGTTTTGCAAAAAGAGTGGATGAGATTTGCAAACAGTGTCTTAACTACCTGAACTTGTTTAAGGTTTTGCCTACAGAGTGACTGATTCGACAAATGGGTTTAGGCCACTGAGCATTGGGTTCAGAGAAAGAGTGTTTCAGCAATTGTGAAATACTGTAAGGTAATCCAGTATCGTAATCTAAACACAGTCAAATGGTCAAAACACAGGTCAGATAATACAAAAAACAATAAGGCAGAAAACACAGTTGAAACACTTGAAATAAGATCAAAAACCATGGCACAGAACACCAGAATAACACTTAGAAATGTAATGCGACACTAACAAGACTTTGCAAAGACTGAGTGAAAAACAGGGCAATGACACACAACTGGAAGTAATCAAGCCTATTGAGTCCACGCAATGGGTTATGGGAAATTAAGTTTGTGATCAGAAAACAAAGGAGACGGGAGGAGTTCACTCCAGCTGGTGGTTGTGACACATTATTTGAAGTGACAGCAGTGCATCAAATCAGCTAAATGCTAAA
This sequence comes from Rutilus rutilus, assembly GCF_951802725.1. NCBI lineage: Eukaryota > Metazoa > Chordata > Actinopteri > Cypriniformes > Leuciscidae > Rutilus > Rutilus rutilus. Next base: position 40,655,157 of record NC_140214.1, on the reverse strand, counting down.
TCAGCACATTCACCTAGAATTCATGGTCTTTTATCATTTCACTAAAGCTGCATTTTTTGTATTAACATTATCTGTTTAATATAAAGTCATATGATAAAATTGCCATTTGTGGCCCTTTAAACTTATAAAGCACTTACACGTATAACTAAACTTTATAAAGACATAATTTTACCAAATAACTATAGCCTACATTAATTTGTTACAGCATGACCAATGCTCAGCAGACACTACTGGATGTACTTCAACAATTTATTATCATTTTTTTAAAATCTAAATCTTAACTTGATCTATTTTATTTATATCCTTTTTTTTTTAAGTTATGTTTTAAAATTAAAACAAAATCACAACAATCACGGATATACTTTTTATTTTATTTATTTATTTATTTATTTATTTATTTATTTATTTAGTGACATACATTAGCTATAACTCGGTCCTGGAGGGCCACTGTCCTGCACAGTTTAGCTCCAACACTGATCAAACACACCTGATCAAGCTAATCAATGTCTTAAGGATCACTAGAAACTCACAGCTAGTGTGTTTGATCAGGGTTGGAGCTAAACTGTGCAGGACAGTGGCCCTCCAGGACCGAGTTTGAGAAACCCTGAGCTATATTATATTTCATTTTTGATACTTCTGCATTAGCACCATCATGAGTTGCCGCAGAAAAGGGTAAGTGTTAATTCTGTGCAATAATTTGAAGACATGTGTAAATACATTTGGGCATTTATGATTAACAATGACTGATTAATGCGTGCATTACTTTATTACCCTAAAAAGTGACTATGGATCAGAAATAATGTGACAGAACAGTTGAGGGGAAACTGCAACTTTTTTTCAGTTCCTTAATAAACTGGTTTAGTCCATTTAGCTAATATTGTTTATTCGATTTACATATTCTGAAATGCATACTATTATTGTATGTACACACGCATTTCATTTACAAATGTGTTTTGAAATCGATTGATATGTCTATTGTGCAGTTCTGATGTTGGCTACTTATTCAGTCATAATCACGGGAAATTTTTCAGTGAGGTGCTGTTGGGACAACGCCTGGGAACGTGCGGGTAAATTAAGTTATCTTTTGAATTTAAAACAAAATCACAGCAACCACGGATATTACTTTATATATATATATAATATTTTATGTACATTTGGCATATCGTTTTTATTCTCGATACGTATGCATTACCACCACCATGAGTTGCAAAAGAAAGTAATAATGTTCTAGGCTAATTATGTGCAATAATTTGAATAGATGCATAAATAGCTATATTTGGGCATGGGTATTCATTTATGATTAACAATGACTGATTAATGCGTGCTTTGCTCAACTACTGGTAAAAAGTGAATATGGGTCAGAAAGAAATGTAACAGATAACAGTTCAACTTGTTTAAATTACCCTACTTAATAAACTTGTTTATTCCATATAGCTAATATGGTTTATTTGAGTTACATATTCAGAAATTGATATTATTATATTGTCAGTAGATTTGTCTAATTTATAATTCTGAGGTGATTTACTTCTTCAGTCATAAGCGCGGGCAGTTTTAAAGTGAGGAGCTGAAGAGACAGCGCCTGGGAACGGGTGTTAAATTCACAGACTGAGATGAACATTTCATCCTGTAGTTTTAGTCTTGAAACAAGAACAATAGTAGTAATAATAATACATTTAAATTTGTATCGATTTATATTTTTAATTCATAAATTGTAAATAACATAAAAATGAGTGGCATTGTTTAATAATTACAAGTTTATCATTGCGCAATAGATCGCCACATGAGGACTCAATGAAATGAAACGAGTGATTGTGTAATAAGATCCACTGGAGGCAAGTTGAGAGATGAGAACCCAAGTGCAGTTTATTATAACTAAAACAAAACATGAAACAAAAACATGGCGTGGCATGAAAACAAAAACCAAAGCATGAGCATAAACTTACACAGCAGGAAACAATACTTGACACAGACACATGGCAAACAAGAGGGCTAAATACACAGACTAATGACAAGACAAGGGACACCTGTGAACAATGATCAGACAATTAACCAATGACAAGACATGGCAGGATCACATGACAGGGAATCACATGATAGACATGGAAACAAGACATAAACAAACCCAAAACGTGACAGATTGTGAGCTCATGCGTAGAGAAATGGAGCAATTGTAGAAACATTATCGTCAGGTGTGCTTTTATGACGTACACATTAGGCTACTTGTAAATGATACTATTAATTATTTAAAATCATTAACTACTTTTGATGAATTAATATAATTAATAATTATTAATACATTTATTAATTGAATTGCTACTTTCAATAGACCTATGAATAACTGCAATTTTAGTTGTTTCATAGATGGCATATTAATAAAATACAATTTTGATCTATCATGTTTAGTTTATGTTCATAAACATTACATTTATAATAAACAAATGCTAATAAGAATAAACATTGAATATTGATATTTATAGTATATTTCTTTTCAACATTTGGAAAGGTAAGCCTACATTTTATATTTTCAAACACAGTGGCCACAAACTTTACTGAGAGACTTTGGAACATTTATTGTAAAGTTACATTTTAAAATACATGAATTCCAAAGCGTTATTGTACTAAATATCAAACTCATAACATCTTCCAACAAATGATGCAATTGTGTGTATTTGTCTGAACCATTCATTAAATTATTGATTAAATTATTTAACCAACTGTTATCAAATTGTATTTGTCTCTTCACAAATACTGTATTTTAAAAATAGGCCAGTTGTTTACTATATTATAAAATAAACTGTTCCATAAAGAGTTATCATCTTTTGTTTTTGACAATGTTATTTTAATATATCAGTTCTATTACAATGGATGTGAAAAACATCATATGTTGATAGTTTTCTAAATGTTATTAAATTATAATGTATTCATTTATTCTATTTCTTTGTAAGATTCATACTTACGTGGAGTAATCTTTGCAAAGACTTGCAAATACCCCGACCAACAGGATTCGACTTAAAAATGCATGTCTTGCAAACTTGCAGGCAATAAAAGAAAACAACATGCACATCACATACCCTTTTAATGTGGATAACCATTTTCATTCTTTATATAATGACAATGTCAAATTAAAATTAGCTTAAAATAAAGTACATTTAAATTGAAAAAACAAAACAAATTAAATATGTCTTTTGAATAATATAAATAAAGAAACATTAGGTTGCACATTATAACTCAATAAATAAGTAATACATTTAACAGCACCTTACTATAGTTAGTAGAATATAATTAAAGTAATAAAAAGTAGTATCAAGTAATTGTACATTTTCAATATGAACTTTTCTGTGTATAAATTTGATATTTATAAGAGATATATGTCTTTAAAACTTGTATTTTTAAGGTTTTTAGGATGGGGTCCCTCACACTAGGATGATCACATTTGGGGGTCCTTGGAAATTTGAAAGATTAAATACCCCTAATATGCCTTCAGCACATATTGAAACAAGAAACTATTACTTGAGAAAATATAAAACGTTAGATTATATTATAAAAAAATAAAATAAAAAATAAATGCATTACACTTGCACTGTTTGGAAATGAAAAAAGTATGTGCTGGAAATTAACAAATTACAGTCCAGCACGAGTGTTAGGATATTTCATAATTTTCTTATTTATTTTTTGTTCCTCTACTTTCTCAATATTCAAGGAAACTTCACTAGACAGCTCTGTCTGCTCTGAAAGTGATCTGAGAAAGGAAGAAAGAGATGATTTCGTTTGTATTTCACCATCCCAGAAGGTTTGGTTTTAGTCATGTAAATCAATTGTAAATGCTCTGTGCCCTGGACAAGTTGATTGTGTACTCTTTTACGTTTTTCAATTGTATTTATGTAATAACTTGCCTGTAGAAGATTTGTTTGCCCCTCTGTTGTATTTTGAATGTCCAGGAACCTTCACCGATTACACAAGACATCAATGCCGACAGAGACAGTCCAGTGACTGGTGCACCATCTCGCAAGGTCAATACTCTGTCATGATTTTACCATACTGTGGAAAACCAATTAACGTGTTGCTTATATTACTGTGATTACTTTTGTATCTGATATTTCTGTTTTTAATTTATCATCTGTTATTTGTATATTGTATTACGTAGAAGTCATATTTGTTGAGTTCTATCCAGATATCTGACTGTGATTTGAGTAATGAAGAAAGAGATTATTTTGTTTGCGTTTCACCATCACAGAAGGTTTGGCAGGATTTGACCATGCTGTTGAAAAGGTTTTCCATATTGTTGTGATTATTTTCATATCTGATATTTATTTTGTCATCATTATATTGGTTATTTGTACATTGTATTATCTAGAAGCCATCTGTGGACAGACCGATCCAGCCATCCAAAATTGATTTGACTAATGTGGGAGATATTTTGAAGTTATTTCTCCCTCAAAGAAGGGTTTTGGAAGTTTTTACCCCAATGGTGTAAAAGTCTCTGAGATGCTGAGATGCTTTTCAAAATATTTATACATAATGACTGCATATCAAATTTGGATTGCATATTCAAAATATACCCATAGAACAAACAAAAAAATATATGTCTAGGAGGCCATTTTCAAAAATTAATGGACTGATTAATTTTATTGTTTTGAGAAAATGTAGCATTAAAGTATATAAACACATACCATTAAATGTTTAGAGGCACTATTTTTAAGTGAAATGATTTTACAATAGATGTTAATCTTTGTTGTCCATTTTGGTCTTTTTCTGTTGTTGTTGTTGTTGTTGTTGTTTTTATCATCCTGAATCACACACACACACACACACACACGTGTGTTGTTTTTGCCTTCACAGGACACTGGCAAACACAGTGACACTACGTCGGACAACGGTAATGCTGATGCTGGTCTCTTTTTTAGACAACAAACTGCCAAGACATCCATGTTTTTTTTTTATTAATAGCCAAACCTGGAGTGACCTAAGAAAAAAACAAACTCAATATCAATTCAGAGATCTTCAATGGACAAATGTTATTGCCAAAGGCATACAGTCAGTGCATCCCTACTGTAGTATTGCCTTCAGAAGACACCATGTCAAGATCAAGGGGTCCAAACGAAGGGGAGCTCTTTTCCACTGTCTGGGGTACTGCACATTTGCAGACTGTCCTGTCTGTGTTGAGGTCACTGTAACAGATGAGAGTACCCTAAAAGCAGCAGTCACATTTCAGGCAGATGAAGTGTGCCACAGCCTGGAAGAACTGTGCGAGCTGATGAAAGACATCATTTTGTCAAGCAGTTAGAGTCCATACTCCCAAGGGCTCTACATGTACAAAGTCTTGAAAAAAATCGACAGCATGGTGTTCGAGTCAGGATGTAGAGATAATGCCCCTAAACCTGCCGTGCTGAAAAATATAGCATGGAACAGCAGGAAAAAAAACTCACCGGCATCCTAATGAAGTTCTGAGTCTTGAGAAGATGGTGGAGGAGAGAATCGATTCTGGAAAAATTCTCCAGAAGGTGCTCCTGCATCCTCGAGGAGTGATGCTGTGGTCACAAAGTTCAATACCTGTTCCACCAGCGATGTAAAACAGATGTTGTGTACATTGATGCCACGGGAAGCATCATACCAAAAAAAAAAAAAAGGGAAAATCAGCTCCATTTTACATCTATGAGCTGTTTGTAAGACATCCAATTAAGGGTGCTTCTCCAGTTCCTGTGGCAACGTGTGTAACTTGTGACCACACCACCTCTTCTGTGACCTATAGACTACTATCGACTGTTTGGAAAAACTTCACAGAGGAGACCAGTAATGATCATGTGTGATGGGTCCCTCGTTCTACTTCAGGCTGTTTCCCTTACTTTCTGCAAAGCATCTCTGGGCCAGCTGCTCCAAATGTACTACAAAGTAATCGCTGGAAAGTTGAGGGATGAGGAATTGAATTTGCCAATTCTGCACCGTTGCTTGAGCCATGTAATGAAGAATGCCAAAGTCTTCTGTAAGAAACATTAAGTGTGCACTAATACACCTGCTAATGTCCTTAAATTTCATAAGCAATAGATCACACACCATATACTCTGTACTTATTAGATCTTAACTTATTAAACATCTGTACAATACAATACTTGAAAAAGTATTTCTGAACATGTATATGCTAAAATTTCTTTTTTTTGCAGTTCCCCCCAAAACTACCGGCTGTCCATGCATGTTTTTGGCCTGTTGACATCTGCAGCTACATTGCTAGAGATGGAAGACATCCTAATTAGCATGGCAGTGGTCTTTTCAAGCCCCCAGAGTGGCGATAATCTCCAGAGCAAGATGTTGAACATAGACATTTCTGGAGATATGACATTACAGATGAGGACATAGAGGAGGGTTTTTTTATAGTGTGTTTTTATAGTGTGAATATTCTTTTTTGTTAAAGGTGAATTTCGTTTATTTCTGTGGAACTATCAGCACAAATGGAGACAATAGTAATTACTAATTATGAAAATATTATAAATAAAAACATAATTATTGATTTCAAAGAGCTACTCAACATAAGAGAAGATAGTGATATTTAAAAATAAACATATCAACTTTTAACATGGGATAATTGTGATCAGTTGTCAGCTCGACATGGGACCCAAGCCTTTTCAGAAGCACTTTGAACACATCATTGCAGAGGCACCTGTACACGATGAGGGGGAGCCAAATGAATACCATTCTGCCACATTCATGCCCAGTCTGGTGAAGTACTTCTTGCCTCAAGCCCCTCTCTGGTCTGCACTATGAGTGTACTATGATTTATGTTTCAATAAGTACCATGTCAAGTTGTTTATTTGTCATTTTTACAGCTTACATATGGGACACTTAGCAATGAATGGGAGTCTGCTCACTGCAGAGCCAATGGTTGGAGCTTAATGTCCAGGGATCAAGATCAACCTATTTGAACCATCTGGGTCTGCAGTGAGCAACACTTGCACTGAATCACTTGTGTCGAGGCTCATGCCACACTAACAAAGACATATCAGAACAAATATTTAACAATTTGCATGAATGAATGAATGAATAAATGAATGAATGCAACTAACCTTAAACCATACCAAACCCTAATCCTATAATAAGCACATGTAGTTACTTAATATTACTCAGTCATTAAATGTATAATTACAGTGTAACAAACACAACTTAAAATAAAGTGTATCTATTTTTTTCATTTAAATAATCCTAAAAAATAATAAAAAAATGATAGGCTGAAAATACAAGTATTTAAACCAATTCGATGTATTTCAGGAGATTTGGGCCGCCATGGAAGAGGTCCTGTATTCTGTTCTGACCAATTGCGTAGCTTAAGAAAAGGCTTAACAGATAGCATACAACTTGAAAAAGAACTCCAGAAAGCAGTCTTCATAACTTTAGTGACTTTACTGGTGATTCGCTTCTCAATATTTTTTTCTGTAAAACTACAAACAAGAAGAAAAATATGTATGAACATTATGTTCACATTTACAAACATATCCAGCTTAACATTACGATTTGATTTTGAACATAGTTCCTTTACATAATTTTAAGTAATAAACACAGAGAAATTATATTCAAATGAGATTATGTACAAACAGAAGAGAAAGTAGCATGTTGGTACGTTACCAATAACACAAATCAAGTGTGCTTATAACAAAATTATAGCAATAATCTCGATCTAATAATTCTTAAACACTTTAAATCACTATTTAGTGCAAAATATTGCACTTACAGACATATATTTCCAAGGTTTAAACGATGGAATCAATAGCCGATAGAAACTGCGTGCCCGTTATTCTTGACTGCGTTCACTGAGAGAAATCGAAAGTAAACTATATAAACATAGTGCAGTACCTTAAATGTCCAGTGGGAGGCGGAAAAGAAACACAGCTAGACATAAGCAACAGCACATCCTGCATACCAAAATCTCTCAGAGAAATTTGAACGATGTAGTCAGTTGGACACACAGGTCTGTGCTTCATTGTTTGTACAATGCATCTGATCTTAATACCTCTTTGACCATTTTCAAAACAGCAATGTATGTTTTGTACATTTTGTTTTTAGAATTACACCAATGACAACAAAACAAGGCATTATGGAGAAAAGCCAGTGGGACCTGAAACGTGCGCGCTTTCAAAGACGTCGCTTCACACGGCTGGATAATTTCGTCCATTTTTATCAAACATCCCATAATGCCCTGCTGAAGGATTTTTAATAATAATAATAATAATAATTATTATTATTAATAGTAATAATTTGTCTCCAAAATATTTAATTTATGACTAACTTCAACTATTTGTAAAACATACAAACATATTTGTAAATGTAGACACATAGGGTAGATGTTGAGCGTTGGAAACAAAGAAGGCGGTCCAAGAAAGGCATTTATGTATCGCCACTACTAGAGGTCTTCCCCTTCAAGAAAGCCAAAAAGGTATAGGATGATGTTAATATATTCTATAACTTAGTATGATACAGTCCAAACCACACAACAACAATTCTCATGAAATACATAATTTACTGTTTTTATTTTTAATGTAGACCACAGTTCTGACCAAGAATGAATGAATTTTGATTCATGCCAGTGACTTGAGTGCTTTGAATGTGTTCATCCAAATGATTAGTTCCAGTACTAGCAGTTACCCTTTGTCCGTTGTACAAATTTACTACAGGCAGCAACAAATGAGCACCTGTAGTGAGTAGTTGTAGTAATTTGTACTGCAATGCAAAAGGACTTAATGTATATACTGTATACTGTATTAAGATTTGTACATCTAAATTTCTATATTAACCACAGAGAGAGAGAGAGAGAGAGAGAGAGAGAGAGAGAGAGAGAGACTGTCAGTAATATCATTACGTCATTAAAATGTATGTTGTATGACTTGTTTAGACTGCAGTGGAAGGATGTGACACGTCAATGATGGAAGAAAATTTACATACAGACACCCAGTCTGATGAAAATAAAGGTGAAAAGGTATGAATACAGTATTGACACTTAACAATTATGAACTACAGTACATGATATAAAATGATTGGACTGCACATGCATATATCATTGCATACATTAATTAATTACTTATTCATACCTTAAAAACATTACACAGCCTATAAGCAAGATTGTTCAAAATGTTAGTGGTGTTTATATGCAAAAGATTACATCACACAGATTTTGAACGGAGTAAAGTGAGAGAAAAAAAATCCTAATGCTAATACATTAGATCGCATGAGTGCTGTTATTTAAATGCAGGCCATGTGCTGACCCCGGCAGATGAACTACTAACAACAACCCTATAGAAAAATCTGGAAGGAGAACTCTGGGTCAGTGTTGTAGTCCATTGAAAACCAATTCTTGTCCTTTAGCATCACAATTTATATAACAAGCTTTAGGAAATCTAATCTATCCTTTTTTTTTCAAAGTGTGATAATGCTGAGTTTTTACAGAGATGAAATGAAAGCAGACTTTAAAAACTGTATCCATAGGTGAAGACCCGAATATGTCTATGTTTGTGTGTGTGCCTTGTTTAGATGGCAGTGGAAGCATGTGCCACATCACTGAAGGAAACAACAGTAGATATACTGATCCAATCTGCTGACACAAAAGACAAAAGAAAGATATTAATTCATTTATATTCTATTTATGAAATTTAAAAATTTTCAGCTGCAGTAATAGAGATCTGTTAATTCACGTGCTAGATGTCAGTTTGCTTTTAATTATTGTAATTTCTGTCACAATGTTATGACTGTAGGTGTATCAAATGACAGAACCCAATATTTTCTTTATTGGTGTTATAAATTCATCATACTTGATAATATATTTTACACATTATAAAATGTGTTGATATTATGTAACTCCTAATAATGAAAAGAAAGTAAAACTGCTTCAATTTCTAAAAGAAAAAGATTACCTTCTAGCAACCAAACACAAGATATTGTGACAGATTATAAATGTCAAAATACTGTGCTCTGGACATAATGGTTATGTCTATGGTGTATTTTCAGGCTGTGACACCAAGTATGATGCAGTGTTACACCTTCTGGTGTAATTAACTAAATGTTATTGTTTGATTACAATTCGAGTTGTGAACTTGTGACAATATGTCTTATATTTATTTATTCCTTTTAAATTGACATTAACAAAAAATAATCCTCTGCCTCGGGATGTTGGCCCTTTGCAATATCAACATCACCTAAAAATGCGAAGCAATATGAACCTTGGTCCACGCTGGCATGGGAAGAACCCCACTGAAAACTGCCTCCATGTAGACTTTACAGAACGCAGCAAGCCCCCAAAGGCAGTGCCATTACCTCCATTCTGCACCCCCAACATCGGCGCAGCAGTGATGAGATCAATTTTGTGTCTCACCTTCTTGCAAGGGAGTACCATGACATTGATGGATTTCAGTCATCTCTTTTGTTTAGTGTTTTACAAAGAGGAGGGATTGTAGGTACTCTGACCAGGCCATTTGTTCAAATTTTACACACAGGGGGAAATCACTGGGTGACACAAGCAACCTCTTTGCTGATAAAAATGAGGTTTGCATTTATGACAGCCTCTCAACAATTTTAGACACCAATACTGAACAGACCTTATCATGGATGTTAAGGCCAAAGGAAGACCAATTTATGGTCATGTTTCCTACTGTTCAGCAGCAAACCAATGGCAGCAACTGTGGTTTGCTTGCAATTGGATTTGCATATACACTATGCAGCAACATTAGACCTGAGAACTGTCAGTTCTGTTAGGGTCGGATGATAAAACTGATTCATATGAGGCATACTGTATGGGACGTCCTCTATAGAAACTGACCATTAATGTTTTCTACTTATTAGAAATGAGGTCTTTATACACCTCTTAAGTCGATTAATGTGACACATCTCCAAAACGCTACAGTAAAATAGTTTTATATGAGGTGTGCATGCTGTATGGGATGTCCTGTATTAAACCTGGGGTGGGTTTCCCGAAACCTTCTTAATACTACGTGGTTCTTAAGTTACACCTTAAGCTGTACCTTATCGATAATACGTGTTTCCCGAAACGTTCTTAGTTAAGTTTACCTTCTGTGAGTCATATGTTTGGAAGGTTGGTCTGGGCTGAGTTTCCCGATAACGTTGTCTCTTAGCGCGCTACGAAGACTCTTAAAGCCCATGTTGCAGTTTTTTTTTTATTTTTTTTTTATTAATATAACCTTGTATGAAAATACCATATGAAAAGTAAATGCAGGATTAAAAATTGTTTTGCAAGACATAAGGGCACAAATTTAATAGAAAACGTGACCGTTTCCTTGACCGTGTTGAAAAAGCGCTTTTTTCCACCATCGCATCATATGACGTCACATGAGGTAGTCGTTTGGCTCTGCGTTCGCGCTCAGTGCAGAGATAGGTTGGTATTCAGTTGGAGCGGTCATGATTCAGTGTGTTTTCTGTGCATATTGTATTTCAATTAATCATCGTCGTGGTAAATGATTGTGAATTATGGCCTGTCAGGACATCGAGTCCACAGGTTTCCGAATAAGAAAAAGGACGGTGCAATCTTCCGTGCCAGTGTGCGTTTTGTGCCGGGTAAGAGACGGGACTTCACTGCTTCTGCTTTGAAAAACGCGGTAGTGTGTAGCGTTCACTATAGACCGGATGATTATAATCCCGGCGATATGTGCACACTGTCCCAGCTCCTTCATCGGGTCGCCCGGTGACGGTCCGCCGTCAGCATGGTTCGGCCGCCAGCGGGAAACATGACGCTCACGGATCCGTCAGAGATCACTTATTGTACATCTGTTTTACAAAATGTGTCTTAATTTAATTCATTAACATATCCTACATAAACTTGTAATGTAATGCATTTATGTGTTTGTTATTAGTCTGCAGCACTATTATTATTATTATTATAAATATAATATATTATGTTCTATAATTCATTTTCAATCTGTAGCCTACAAACCGACTTTAATGTTTGTGTTGGCTGTTTCTACATATAAAGTTTTTATACAGTAAGACAGTTGTGATTGTGATCATTTTTTTATTCATCGTCACCAAATGGGTCAATTCAAAGCCTTTATAAAGTCCCTCTTCCTCTGGAAACTGTCTCCTAATGGCTGACACACACAACACATGGTAAGGGTAAGGGTCTAAGTACTAGCTTTGCTATTGCCTGATACATGATGATAATAATCTGTACAGTATTGTGATCGGAGCATAGTGTTATATCGTCGGCTAACGTGAATACATCTATAAGCTAACACTGTTCTCTCGCCCTGTTCTCCTCACACCACAACTCACCGTTGTTCTGTCTAACCCTGGCCTGTCCTGCTCACTTGGCTTCATATCAGGCTCATAATTATATGATATCATCAGATATATCAATTATATATGATTTATATATATATCATACGAGTAAACATTTAGGCTACAATTCCCCCAGCTTTCCGAGCTGTCATTGCGATCCATTGCTTTCCTATTCGCTAGTTGATTTTCTTTGACCGCTCTACCTCATGTTACGTCACTTCAGGTTCGGCGGTTTAAGCGATTTTCAAATGCGGAAGTAAAAATTTATCACAAAAACGACTCCAGAAGCCTAAATAGCGTTTTATAAGTATATGTTTATATTTAAATCTAGTTCCTACATTATTTTTCTATACATTGGCTTACTGGGTACTCTAACCTGCAACATGGGCTTTAAGGTATAACTTAACTGAAGGTATACCATTTCTAGGCGTGTTCCCCGAACTATGCCTTAGGAAGCTGCTTAAGATATACCTTATACGTGCGACGTTACCCGGCGCTGTCCAAGGCGATGGTGCTGAATTGGTTGATATCGATGGCTCGAGAATCAATTATTCTCTCGTGCAGGGGCTGTTTATGTGAGAAAGCGGTGTTCTTTATAAAAGAAGCACTTCAGAAATAGTTGAAATTGCATTTATTAGGACTCATGGGATATTATAAAAAATAACCCAAACTATAATAGCCTATAATAGCCTTGCCTACATATTTTAAAATGGTATCATATATTGCTGCCATAATAACCATTTCAATTATTTATGTAATTTCTTCTCTTTCCTATTTTTGTTCGCTGAGATGGAGCTGTGATGAAATATTGTTCTTGTAAATACTTTACAGCATTTTAGTAATAAAAGTGTACGTCACGTACGGTGCTCGATAGTGATCAAAAAGGATTTAAACAGTGGATTTTGAATCTCTTCTTGTAAACTCGGAGATGTGGATTCAGACGGCAATTAAATTACCACACGACCTGTTTGTCAAAAAACAGTAGGTACTAATTTGGCCAGGGATTTTTACGCGGGTTGGGTGAGAAAAAACACTGATATTATGGATTCGGACGGCACTAAAATAACCAAAATAACCGACTTACTGTACGAGCCCATGAGAAACAATATTAGCGTCCGAATAGGACTTAACTGACAGTAGCCTATGCTTTCACTGGCATTTAAAAGCGCTCTTTAATTAAAATAAATGTATAAAATTTTATTATATAGAATAATATAATTAAAATTCTATTAACAATCAGTGTAATGACAATTTTATTCTTTGCATGAAAACACTTGAATTAGCCTAACTGAACACTGTCTGGGTGTATTAACACTTCAGAATTATATTCATATAGACCTGCAACAGTGAAAGACCAACCTTCCGAAAGTATGACTTACAGAAGGTATACTTAACTAAGAACGTTTCGGGAAATACGTATTAATGATAAGGTACAGCTTAAGGTGTAACTTAAGAACGACGTAGCGTTAAGAAGGTTTCGGGAAACCCAGCCCTGGACCGCTACTAGCTTTACCTTATCACTGGTGACCGTCTATATACGAATATAATTCTAAAGTTTTAATACACCCAGACAGTGTTCAATTAGTCTAATTCAAGTGTTTTCATGCAAAGAATAAAATTGTCATTACACTGATTGTTGTTAAATTTTTAATTATATTATCCAAAGGTACATCAGCTGGCAAATCATTAAAGGCGTAATAGTCTATTTAAAAGGGAATGATTGTGGTGGGGAGTTTGCTCAAACTATGGCAGCGATACAGCGAATAGTTGTTCTAAAAGACGGCGCCGTCCGCAGAGCGCTTTTAAAGGCCAGTGAAAGCATAGCTACCAGTAGCGGTTTTTGGCACGGGCGAGCCGGGCAATCGCCCGGGGCGGCATTTTTGGGGGGGCGCCGCCGGCACGAGCAGAAAAAAATAAAAATAATACATTTGCGCCGCGAGGCGGTTTTCCATTATCTATCATTTCACTGTGTGGGGAATTGCCAAATTTGCGCCCCCTGCAGCTGCAGGTGCCCCTGCTTGCTGAGAAGATGCCGTGCACAGAAGCTGTTTGTTTGAGAAGGGGAAAGGGGAGGGGGCGCGGAGGCGTGGGCGCGGATGACAGTTCACCTCTGGGTCTCTTCCAAATGGAACGGACAAGAGGGGGGAACGGGGGATCCATATAGTTATCTAAGTAAGTGACACCTCTACTTTCTTTCAAATAACGCACATTTCATTCATAATATTATAAATACAGGCCTCTATATTTCCTGCACATTTTTGTTTTTCTGAATTGTCTGAATGGCTAATGATCGAAGGGGGTCTCGCCCAGGGTGTAATTCAATGTAGAACCGCCACTGATAGCTACTGTCAGTTAAGTCCTATTTGGACGCTAATTGTTTCTCATGGGCTTGTATGGTATTTGAAACATTTACAGTGGCAAGTTGGTGATTTCAGTGCCATGATGTCAGTGTTTTTTTCTCATCCAACCCGCGTAAAAATCCCTGGCCAAATTAGTACCTACTGTTTTTTGACAAACAGGTCGTGTGGTAATTTAATTGCTGTCTGAATCCACATCTCTGAGTTTACAAGAAGAGATTCAAAATTCAGAAAGGATGAAAGCATGTAAACATTTGAAATGGTTATTGTGGCTAGAATTTTAATTATATTATTATATATAATACAATTTTATAAATTTATTTTAATTAAAGAGCGCTTTTAAAGGCCAGTGAAAGCATAGCTACTGTCAGTTAAGTCCTATTCGGACGCTAATATTGTTTATCTTGGGCTCGTACGGTATTTTAAACATTTACAGGGGTAAGTCGGTTATTTTAGTGCCGTCCGAATCCATAATATCAGTGTTTTTTCTCACCCACCCGCGTAAAAATCCCTGCATGGCCAAATTAGTAGCCTACCTACTGTTTTTTTGACAAACAGGTCGTGTGGTGATTTAATTGCCGTCTGAATCCACATCTCTGAGTTTACAAGAAGAGATTCAAAATTCACAGTTTAAATCCTTTTTGATCACTGCCGAGCACCGAGATGTAGGCCTACACTTTTATTACTGAAATGCTTGAAAGTGTTTACAAGAACAATATTTCATCGCAGCTCCACCTCAGCGAACCAAAATGGGAAAGAGAAGAAAGCACATAAAAAATTTAAATTGTTATTATGGCAGCAATATATGATAGAATTTAAAAATATGTAGGCTAGGCTATTATAGGCTATTATAGTTTGGATTATTTTTTATAATATCCCATGAGCTAGTAAATGCAATTTCAACTATTTCTAAACTGTTTTTTTTTTTTTATATAAAGAACACCGCTTTCTCACATAAACAGCCCCTGCAAGAGAGAATAATTGATTCTCGAGCCATCGATATCAACCAATTCAGCACCATCCGTGGCGGACAGCACCGGGTAACATCGCACGTAAGAAGGAATATCTTAGGCAGCTTCCTAAGGCATAGTTCGGGGAACACGACTAAAAATGGTATACCTTCAGTTAAATGATACCTTAAGAGTCTTCGTAGCGCGCTAAGAGACAACGTTATCGGGAAACTCAGCCCAGATCATTAATTTTTCTACTTATTAGAAATGAGGTATTCATACACCTCTTGAGTCGATTAATGTGACATATCTCCAAAATGCTACAGTAAAATGGTTTGATATGAGGTGTGCTGTATGGGACGTCCCCTATAGAAACTGACCATTACTTTTTTTTACTTATCAGAAATGAGGTCTTTATAGGCCTTTGAAATCAAATAATGTGACATATCTCTAAAATGCTGCTGTAAAATGGTTAGATATGAGGTATACACACTGTATGGGACGTCCCCTATGAGAACTGACCATTACTTTTTTCTACTTATTCTAAATTAAGTTTTTATAGGTGTTTAAAGTAGAATAATGGCATATATCTCCAAAATGCTGCAGTAAAATGGTTTGATATGAGGTGTACACACTGTATGGGACGTCCCTTATGAGAATTGGCATTTACTTTTTTCTACTTATTAGAAATGGGGACTTTATAGGCCTCTGAAGTAGTAAAATGATATATCTCCAAAATGCTGCAGTAAAATGGTTTCAGATGAGGTGTGCACACTGTATGGGACATTGAATTCAAGAGAAACTGTCATTTTAATACTGTAAAAAAAATGAAAAAGAGGCATTTAGAAAGAGTGTATATTTTATTTTATCTACTTTTTGCAAATAATTATGCTGTAAACCTCTACATAAAAAATGTCTTGAGGTGTTACCTGTAAAGAAAAAACAAAACATGTCAAAGAAATAGACACCTGTCAAAGACGACACGAGTGTAAATAAAAAGGATAACAGAGTAACAAAACATGTCATCTTGCTATATCGACTTAGATAGATAGATAGATAGATAGATAGATAGATAGATAGATAGATAGATACATAGATACATAGATAGATAGAAAAAAGAAAGAAAGAAAAAAATATAGATAGATAGAAAGAAATAAAGAAAAAAGATAGATAGAAAGAAAAGAAGAAAGAAAGAAAGAAAGAAAGAAAGAAAGAAAGAAAGAAAGAAAGAGAAAGAAAGAAAGAAAGAAAAAGAAAAAAGAAAGTAAGAAAGTAGATTTATAGCCCGAAAGAATGGAAGTGAAATGTGACAACATGCCCCATAAGTGTGGTACATTGTAACATGACCATGTGACAGATTAAAATGCTATCTGATCTAATAAAACAATTTTTACAAGACAAACTAAAATATTTTCTCAATAAAATACAATAATAATTAATAACTGAAAATAATTTTTCAGTTTGACAACGAACACAAACTAAAACAGCTGATTCTACCGTTATTAAAAACAAAACTGAAAAACATTAACGAGATCTTTGTCTCAAAATATAGTCAATAATTTTAGCGATTCTCATTATTATTTATTTTCTTTTGTGTATGACATTAGATCCAGATTTATCTATAAGGCATTTAATACGGTTAGGCACAATTTCATGTATCAGGCCCTAATTATTTTAGCTTTAACAAGGTTGTCACAGGGGTGGTTGTATACACACGCACGCACGCACGCACACACACACACACACACACACACACACACAAACCAGCATCTGCAGTCTCACTGTATGAGGACAATCCACATGATCTTCATCTCCAGAGCTGCTCTTCAAGAGCTTTTCCCTGTTTCATCTGAACTACTTTCAACACGTTTCAACAAAAACTGTCAAATACACACTGAAACTGACTGATTAGTTTTAATAATAATAATAATAATAATAAAAAACAGCATATTTGATGATACATTTGTTTTAAAACATTAAACATAGAATCCAGAAAAAATATAACAAAAAACACACTTTAGTAAAAAATGTATTTCCTTAGATAATAGTCTTAGGTAATAGTCCAGAAACAGGGAATATAACAGATGCACTGTTGAAATGTCTATTTAAGAGGTTTTAAACAGTATTTAGAGCATATTACCCGCTCCAGTGCAGTAGGTGTCGGTGTGCAACTGTTCAGCTGTTCCAAACCCTCCTGTAAAACACACGAAGAAGAGGAAAACGAAAGTAACAACACCTGTTGACACCTAAACCTGTTTCTCACTAATAACACTCGCGGCCATTTATGTGTTTAATCCACAATCCATCGAGACCAGGAAGAGATTCTGAGAACGACGCGCGCGGACTGACAACAAGCGTTACTGAGTTTAAAATACTGATAAATTCTCTTCTTAGTGGACAAGACTGCAAGTAAGTTTAATACATTTAATACATTTAATACATATTGTATATCAAGCGTGATTTAAATGTGAAGTTACAGAAGGCTGTTCTTCTGCTACTCCGAACAGACGAAGAATCTGCCAGAAATTACAATCTTTTGAAGTAAAAACACAAAAAGGTTTGGGGTTATTGGAGGTAAAAAGTTATTGGACACAAATATGTTTTTGAAAGTTTTCTCCCATTTCCTCTTACATTTTAGGCTGTTGTTTTTGTGATGTGAAATCGAAAGTATTTTTGAAGCAGACATTTACAGTAGACAGACAGATGAAGCCTAACGTCAATGAACAACAATCTGATTTTATTAAACTGATATTTCAGTTAATATAGCAGTTATGATTAGTAGTTAAACAGTATGTCTATTATAATTCTGGTTACTTTTACGTAATCAGTTATTTTAGGATAATTTGAAAGTAATGAAATCAACAACCATTGTGAACTTGAAGTAATGATTCAATGACAAACGATTCAACAATTAATAAAGATTGGGTAAATATGATTGTAAAATGATATTATACTGTAACAGATAATATAACAAATTGGGTTCAGTTTTCCAAGCACAGTGTATATTTCTGTTCCCCAATGAATTCATATTTAGAGTCAGTTAAACTCATTAAACAATCTGAAATTATTAAGACCATTCGGTTATTTTACATGGCAATATATTTGTCTGTGACTCACTTTATTTTATACATTGTTTTTGCTGTTGTTGATGATAACTCAGCATTCTTCATTATTGTCTTAAATAAGATGTTCTTCATCTGTGTAAAATGGTGTCATTTCCAGGTGATGCTGAAGGATTGAGTGTTTTCAGAAAGCAGTGCTGATCAGTTTTCAGTGTCAGTTTAGCTGCAGTATGTCAGAGGAAAGAGGAAAGGACTCTCTCTCTCAGATGAGTCTCTCAGAGAAACACAGGTAAGACTGCGTCTGTTTTCATCAGTTTAAACTCGACTGGACTTTGTGTTTCCCTGTCAATAACAAAACTTTAAGCATTGTTTTATATTTGCAAATGCTTTGCACAACTTCAATTTTGAACTTCTTAAATTAACACTGACATTGTCTATAAAGCCCTGTTTGCTCTATAGAAAATATCACAGTTAATAATTTGTTAATAACCTTCTAGACGCTGAGTTAATCCAAATAAATGACTTTAGTTGTTAGATCATAAAATTATTGATAGACATTAGAAAACAACTGTAAACTTAATTTAAATTATGCTAACAAAACTGTGTCGCACAGACATTTCTGCTCTCTTTTCTGTCAATAAATTAAAACTTGATATGTTCTCTTAAATTATGGTCAAGTATCTTTTATATTCTCAACATATTTATTCTCACTCATGTATATTAAAGAAATTGTTAAACTAATGTGAGCCAGTAAAATAAAATGATTGTTAACTATAAGGGCCCTATCTTACACCCGGTGCAATGCAGCGTCAAGCGTGATGCAAGTGTTTTTTGCTAGTTTCAGTCTGACGCAGTTATCTTTTTCACATCCTGTGCCACGTTGTTTAACCCTCAGACGGTCCTTGGTCATTTCTGACCGATACATTTTCTGTTTTGAATTTCTAAAAATCACAGCTTCATCGGAATGTTATGAAACTTGGTGACTTTTATGGCATTAGGTATGTGAATACAAAAAAAAAATTGAGGTCATGATCCGAGCATGCTAAGTGGTCGTAAAAAAAATAGTGACGATTTTGGTCTTCGGTCAAAAATGACCGACCCATAGGAAATGAATGGGAAATTGACAAAAATAAATAAATTCTCCGAATTTTTGTGTGTACAATCTACAAATCGGCCTCAATCCTAAAAAAAAGTACACCGCTGTAAAGGGGTGACACTCTACAACATCAAGAGTACAAAAAAGACACACCCACCCACACACACACACATACACACACACTTTTATACACATAAACACCAACAAATTTTGATTACAAAAAATCTGTTTTGAATTTTTAAAAATCACAGCTTCATTGGAATGTTCCGAAACTTGGTGACTTGTATGGCATTAGGTATGTGCACGCACAAAAAAATTGAGGTCATGATTCGAGCATGCTAAGTGGTCGTAAAAAAAATAGTCACACTTGTGGTCTTCGGTCAAAAATGACCCCCATAGAAAATGAATGGGAAATTATTATTATTTTTTTTTTTAATTAAAAAAATTAAAAGAATTAATATTATTTTACAAAAAGTGTTATAATTGAATGAATTGCATTTTTTGTTACAAATTCTGTACAAAAAAAAGAGTAAATGTGTCCATAAACAGCTGGGGAATTCACATGCCTCTCCATAGAGAACTGTAGATGCCATCTAGTGGTTACACCATGCTCCTACGCTTTCTCTCCATACTCTCACCAGATGGTGCTAATCTGCTTCAAACATTTTTTTTTTGAAGGCCTAGACTCTATATTAAACTAAAATACTGTATAATTTTTTTTTTTTAAATACATATATTTATATAAATTTTTAAATTATTTTCAATGGCAAAAATAGACCATAAATATTGCATAAATATTAATAAATTCAATAAAATGATCTCAAAATACTAAATTAAAAAGAATAAATATTATAGAACAAAAATAAATTGCATTGGTTTTACTGGGATGGAGGAAGTTTCATTTTTAGGCCTCCGGTCACTTCTGACCGGGAAGGCCCAGGATGTGACTCCGAAACGAAGACCGTCTGAGGGTTAAATAGCAAATGCATTTGCGCCCATTTGTGCGCCCATGGGCGTGCTGGTCTGAAAACAAGGTGTGTTCAGGCGCATTGTTGACGCGTTGCTATTTTGAGGCAACAGAAATAGACTGCGGTTTACTAACGTGCTCATTAAATAACAAAAAAAATATTGCGCCATTGACTTTAGACCAGATTTCAGTTGGTCAATGGCGCAATATTTTTTTTGTTATTTAATGAGGACGTTAGTAATGTGCGCCTATAGGCGGGTCTACAACACGCGTACACTCTGCTTTGTTAAACACACGGGGACGCACAGCAGCACACATACATGCCAAATATTTAAAATAAAAGGATTACAATGTAAAAGATTATTATTGTGTACAAAAATATATGGTGGAATCCGGCTTGTCCCGTAGATGGTCTGCTTGCGCACTTTTGTTCCAAACTGTTCCGTTTGCGCTTTGGAGACGCGTTCAGTCTTTCCGCTATCAAATTCCGTCATGTAAATGGCGAATCTGAAGGGAATGGGAGATGAGACTCTGATTGGTTTAGCGCACGTAAATCCCAAAACACACCCATTATTCATTAAGAGAATAGGGACAACCATAGACTTAATAGAGAGTAGACGCCATTAAACATTAAACCTTTTCAAATGAGACTGTAGTATCTCTTGTAGTAAAGTATTTTCTCTCTGTTCTTTGTGTCATCAGTGTAAGATCAGGCTCACATGTGTCCAGCTCTGTGTCTCTGAAGAGTGATCGGTCTAAAGCTGGAAGAGGACCAGACTTCAGAGAGAAAACACCATCATCTAATAAAAGGTATTTTGTGTTACAAATTTTTTGTCACACGTTGACTTTGTTTAAAAGTTGTGTCAGTGAATACCAATCATGAAACATGTTTAGATTAAATATTTGTCAGCGTATTAACAGCTAATGCTTATTTCTCTTCCTGTAATATATCAGTTAGTATTTTATTTTACTAATTTGATTACAGGCTTCAATATGAGACATTAGACTCAGACGTTCCGACTCACAGGAACCACAAGAATTTCAAAGACAATCTTCTAGGGATCTTCCAGGTAGGAAAACACATTTTTATAAATGTTTAATATTTCTAACAAACAAATATGTTATTGAACAAAGAAATTGAATTAAATTTTTTCTTGATCACTTTGTAATGACTGAGACAAGTCAGACACAAGTATTTGTTATAGTTTAACAAATGATATTTAAAACTCACTCTGGGATCTGTGGCCCCATCCCCCCAAACAGGGCAAGAAGGTCTTAGTTACCATGACCATGATCAGATAAGTTGGTTTTATGACTCTTAGCAATGTGAACAGGGCCCCTGCCACAAGACCTACATACATTAGAATAGACTTTCCTGCATTCATTGATCGATGAACTGATTAACATGAAATGAACATGCATCCCAGAACATTTTGTGAATGATTTACTGTCTTGTGTTGTGTCTTTTAATACTATTATCTTTTGATACTACTATCTCTTTGATACTATGTATTTTATTATAGAACCAACGGTCAATGTAACCTCACCTATACCATGTTTGGTCTCTATAAATTGGTGCTTTGAAGATCGTAATGATTGTGTACATGAAATGCAGATAGCCGTGCAACATATTAGTATTGCAAGAATCTTGATTAGTTTCGTCATCAGAAACCAATCCAGCTGCACATGCAAATGAGCACACTTAGAACAAAGATTCATAAATCAACCACAGAGGAATTTTCCCGCTTGGAAATTCCACCCTTCTCATTGGTCAAGCAAACCCGGAGAGGTGGGGCCTTTCTCAGGCTTTATTAGAGACAAATTCACAGTGACCATTTTCTCTCTTCTTCTGGCTCTCTAATGCTGCTTCTTCGGGTTGATGTCTGTGGGGCCCAAAGGCCCCGGCAGGCTGTGACCACCGCCTGCTATGCTTTCACTCTCCCAAAGGAGTCAGACTGTATTTTCTTCAATCCAACTCAGAAGAAAACTACAACCTTACCATCACTGAATTGGCAACGATCAACTCTCTTGGCCTTCTCGGTACGTTCAGGGTCCGTGCTGTCCAACGTGGCCTCAGCAGGCCCCAGGGCAGCAGGCTTCGACTCACAACCAGCCATGTGCTCATTCAGGAGAGAGAGGACTCTCTCAACCACAACAGCATCAAGGACAACCTCAGGAGTTCAACGTCTTCACTCAATGCAGAAGAAGTCCATCACAACTCCATTCATTTGCCCTGCGTGCTCTCTCCGGCCCAGAGCCTTCAGGCCAAAAATCTGCCCTCCAGCCATGAGAACAGAGTCGAACTAACCATGCAAGTTCATCATATCTTCTCCATCCAGCGGAGAAGAAAACGATTGCAACTTGTACAGTGACATTTGACACTCACGGACCCATCAACGACTTCAATTTTCAACCGCTTCAAGAATTGTGTCCACTGCACAGACCATGCAAGTTGTATCAATTTAATGAGGTGCTCTGAAAATGATAAGCTGATGGTTCTTTTCATAGTTAAATGGATCTTTTCCATAGTTCCACTTCCTGCTTCCGGTTCCAATCTATCACTCACTATTTTACCTATGCATGTATGTATGTATGTTTGTTTAGTTTAGTTATGTTTGTGATTTAGTTAATAAAACTTGTGAACAATATGTATTTGGTCCTGATTCTCTGCTTGCAACAAAGTCTATTTTACGATCTTGATCTTGTTACAGACTCTAAGCACCGTACATGCTAAGAAATAATAATTTTTCGTGTTATGAAATTTTTTTTATGAGTTATTATTAATATTTCCCCTTTGAGCTAACTCATTACAACTTATTTTTTCCTTTTAAACACATTTTAGCACAACTTGGTTAGTATGTTAGTCTTTTAACTGGATTTTGTTATGCACATGTATTATAATTATTGAATAAATTGTTTTGACCAAATGTAGATGAACATTTTGGCTTAAATTGTGTTATTCTGTCTTTTTTCTTACTTTTGTTTGTAGGATCTTGAGAGCAAAATAATCTCATTTCTGAAGAATGAGCTGGAGAAGTTAAAGAAAATATTACAAAAAGAGAACACACAACACTTTGTGAAGGACTTTAATGAGAACAGATCCAGTATCAAATCAGCAGCTCTTGATCTCACACTACATTACCTGAGAGAGATGAAGCAAGATGAAGCTGCTGATGCTCTAGAAGGTAAGAGACTCATGATCATCTGTCAGATTGTCTCTTATAAATGTAGGAGAGAAAATGGAGACTAAAACTATCTATTGTCTATTCCTGTGTTTAGATGAGCTGTTCTTCATTCATCAGCTGAAATGTGGCCTAAAGAATAAGTATCAATGTGTGTTTGAAGGAATTGCGAAGCAAGGGGACTCCACACTTCTGAATAACATCTACACAGATCTCTATATCACTCAGGGCGGCAGTGAACAGGTCAATACTGAACATGAAGTAAGACAGATTGAAGTTGCTTCCAGGCGTCATGAAGCACAAGAGATACAGGTTGAATGCACAAATTTATTTGAAGCGCCTGAACAAGACGAGGAGATCCGAACTGTACTGACAAAAGGAGTTGCTGGCATCGGGAAATCAGTGTCTGCGCAAAAGTTTGTTCTGGACTGGGCTGAAGGAAAAGAAAATCAAGATATCAGCTTCATATTTCCTCTTCCATTCAGAGAGATGAACTTAAAGGAGAAAGAAAAACTAAGTTTGATGGACCTTATAACTCAATTTTTCCCAGAGACAAAAGGACTGAACCTTACAAGAAGGAATCGATTCAAAGTGCTGTTCATCCTTGATGGACTGGACGAATGTCGCCTTCCTCTGAAGTTTGACTGTAATGAGACGTGGCGTGATGTATCGTCACCAGCCTCTCTGGATGTTCTCCTAACGAACCTCATGAAGGGAAATCTGCTTCCTTCTGCTCTCATCTGGATCACCACCAGACCAGCAGCTGCCAGTAAGATTCCTCCTGACTGTATCGACCGGCTGACAGAGATACGAGGATTCAGTGACGCACAAAAGCAAGAGTACTTTAAAAAAAGATTCACAGATGATATTCAAGCCAACACAATCATAGATCATGTTAAACAATCAAAGAGTCTCTTTATCATGTGCCACATCCCAGTCTTCTGCTGGATTTCAGCCACGGTTCTTCAGAACATTCTGGAGGAGAAAAGAAATAATGATGTGAAAAACACTCAGGCTGATGAGATCTCTAAAACACTGCAGGAATCAAACACTGAAGACACTCCCAAGACTCTGACACAAATGTACACACACTTTCTGCGCTTTCAGATCCAGCAGAGCCGCCGAAAGTATGATGGAGAATACACACCAGATGTTTCCTGGGATAAAGATGCCATCCTTTCACTGGGGAAACTGGCGTTTCATCAACTGGAAAGAAGCAACCTGGTCTTCTATGACACAGACCTGGAAGCCTGTGGTATTGACGTCTATAAGGCATCAGTGTACTCAGGCATGTGTACCCAGATCTTTAAGGAGGAAACAGGGATCGTTCTTGGTACCATGTACTGCTTTGTTCACTTGAGCATTCAAGAGTTTATTGCAGCCCTTTATGCACATCTGTTTCTAGACATCAACAAGACAAGTGTGTTTGATCATGAGTCTACAGAACAGGAAAACAGAAATGAAACCATGATTGATTTACTCAAGACTGCAGTGGACAAGGCGCTCGAGAGTGACAATGGACACCTGGACCTTTTCCTTCGCTTCCTCCTCGGTCTGTCACTCCAGTCCAATCGACGACTCTTTCGAGGTCTGTTAACACAGCAAGACGGCAATGACCAGAGCAACAAGGAAATAGTTCAGTACATCAAGCAGAAATTAGAAGATAATCTTCCTGCAGAGAGATCCATCAATCTGTTCTACTGTCTGAATGAACTGAACGACCAAACTCTGGTGAAAGAGATTCAGACCCACCTTAGCAAAGGAAGTCTCTCATCTGGTGACCTTTCACCTGCCCAGTGGTCTGCTTTAGCCTTTGTGTTGTTGACATCAGAGGAAGAGCTGGAGGAATTTGAGCTTCAGAAATTCAAGAAATCAGACGAGTGTCTCATTAGATTATCGGCAGTCATCAAAACCTCCAGAAGAGCCCTGTAAGTCTTTTAATATATTTTGTCATGTTTAGCTCTCATCTGAAAAATACACTTTTTTTTGTCTGTGTGTGTGTGTGTGTGTGTGTGTGTGTGTGTATGTGTGTGTGGAGACAGTTTATCAAAACTTAAGACAAAATATAAAGTACCATGTAAAAATGTTTGCTTGTTTGTTTTGTACCATATGATACACCAGACTTATATGACTTGTATAGAATTATATATATTAGCTCATACTCTTGAGGAAGAAAAAAGAAAAGTTATTTTATTCATATACCCAAACTGGGGGGGAAGAATGTAATTTGGTACAGATGTTTTTTATATTGCCAAAAAGTAAGATGAAATTCTGAAAGGTTATAGCATAAAACATTGAGATTTTTATAATACAATCTAATTAAAGTACATATATATTACCACATCATATATTAGTTGTCCCTCTGTTTCTCCCAGTAATTAGATATTTTAAATGTTTATTTCTATGAGTAATTCTGTAGTTTAATGTAATAATAATGTAATGCAATATGTAGATCGAGAGATTTACAAATAAACATTTATCAAAAGCATGTTGTATCTTATTTCATGTACACAGTTTAAGATGGTATTTCTACAAAAATAATGATATATCACCCATTGGCCACTCTGCTCTCTAAGATATCGGCATCAGCCATCAGTTGACCTTAATCTTGAAATATTAAAAACAAATAAAATTTCTTAGGTTCAAGTAATCTCATCTTTACTTAAATCATTAAAGATTTTATGTCAAAAAGACATGTACATGTGAATGGAGGCATTTTTAGAATTATAGTGAAAGGCCTTTAACTTGCCATAAAGTGTGAACTGTCTCATATACTGTAATGGTGTCGGTGCAGTCATGTCAATAATATTGTTGAATATTAAGTGTCCCCAACTAAGCAAGACAGAGGCAACAGTGGCAAGAACCTAAACTCCATCAGGTGACAGAAATAGAGAAAAAAATCCTATAGCTATTAGGGCTGAACGATTAATTGCATTTGCAATAATATCGCTATATGATGAAACGCAATTTTTTTAAACCGCAAAAGCTGCGATTACACTCTGGTCACGTGACACGCGAGAGAAAAGCCGTCTGCAGATGTAGCATCAACTTGGCACGCTACGCATAGGCCTGGCATACAGGAAAGAACATTTTGTTTAATTTATGTGATATTATGTTATAAAATATATAATTAATGTATAATGATATATTATGTTATAGATTCTCTCTCCAACGATTCTGGATCGATTCAGAGAATTTCAGAATCGAGTCTGAGCTTAGTTTTTAAACACAGATGCGTGATGACGCTGCGTGTGCTTTAGAAACAACCGTATTCTGCTTGCTTCTAATCTCTCTCTCTCTCTCTCTCTCTCTCTCTCTCTCTCTCTCTCTCTCTCACACACACACGACACCGCTCGAACCTTCCGAAAAATAATCTTTCATAAAGTTTGGAAAGGTTTAAGCGAATGACAAGGACATTCGAGGGCTTTATCACACAGGTTATGCCGCTTAGCTTGATGTTACTCTTGCAGTGTGCGGTCTCGCCCGCCGGAATTTATGCATCATTTATGTCTTTTGGAATGCAGTTGGCTTATATATTAAAAATAAGAAAATCACTGAGAAGGCTGCTTTCAATTTAATATACTGAGAAAAAAAACCTCTAAACTGAGAAAAAAAATCACTCACAGCTCTTGAATGGAAAAACGTTCGGACAGCCTACTTTTAAATACTGAAAGCACTCTTTGTTTATTGCTTGTAATATGTTTTTTTGTTTTTTTCTCTTTGTTATTTGCTAGCTTTTATATTTTGAAGCTATATTAGTTTATATAGCCTATTTAAAATTCTTAACGTAACGTTTTTTTATAAAAAAATTTTTAAATATGTATAATTACACATGTAATTAAATAAAGATTTTAAGTGTTATTAATAAGATTAATTAAGAAAAAAAAATAGATCATGAGGTGCCTAAAGATTCCCATCCCTACTATACAATGATTTATTGCTTGTCTTTGTCAAATAATACAGAAGATAAAGAACTTAAAAAGTAATCGCATATTAAATCGCAATCTCAATATTGGTTAAAAAATAATAATATCACAATTAGATTATTTTCCAAAATCGTTCAGCTGTAATAGCTATACAAGCTTTACACAAATATTTCTTTTCAAATATGCTTAATTTTATCTAGGAAATTTGTCACTGAATAAAAAACACTAACGTACAGGAAATAGTAGTTTTTGAAGATGAATGTTAGTTTAACTCAGCCTCTTTGCTGTATATGCTGTTTATGTAAAAACTAAATGGAAAATGTATTTAACATTTGTTTAAAGAAAATGTATTGTATGTGTTCCATCTAATTCTGTGTTGTGACTTATTGTAGGTTAAATGAATGTAACTTAACAGACAAAAGCTGTTCAGCTCTGGCTGCAGTTATTGGATCAGATACCAATCTGAAAGAGCTGAACATGAAAAATAATAATCTGCAGGATTCAGGAGTGAAGCTGCTCTGTACTGGACTGAAGAATATAAAGTGTAAATTGGAGATACTGAGGTAAGTTGAGCCACAGGAGTCACATGACTAGAGTGAGGTGCGATGACTGACAGGATGATGCCGGAGGCAAAAGCGCAACAGAACTTTTGTGAAAAATTCAAAGATCTTTTATTTATTTGTTACAACGTGGGTATACCATATCAATCCTGTCATTGTGCTATTTTATTGTTGTGTTTTTTCATCGAGTAATATTGAAGTGACATTAAGCATTCATTTTGTTCCAAGAAAAGGGAAGATAAATATCAGAATAAGAGCTACAGATCCTGAGGATCATTGGCAAATATCTTTTCTTGCAAAAGAAGTGCTCCACTGGCTCTGGGGGGTTAATAAAGGCCGGAAGCTAGTTATTTTAGTCGATAAAGTTTTAAATAAGGATATTTGTCTTACACAAACGCATCGCTTCACTTCAGAAGGCCTTTATTAACCTCCCAGAGCCATGTGGAGCACTTTTATCAAGGATGGATGCACTTTGATGGACTTGAAAAATATACAGCCATTCACCATTCACTATTATAAAGCTTGGAAGAGCCAGGACATTTTTTTTTTATATAATTCCGATTGTATTCGTCTGAAAGTAGGATGTCATAAACACCTAGGATGACTTAAGGGTGAGTAAATCATGGGCTAATTTTCATTTTTGGGTGAACTATCCCTTTAACACCTGGTACTGCACTGTAAGGCAAATAATTGCAAGGGATTATAATATTTGGTGAATAAAGTATTTTCTATATATGTATATTCTACTTCTTATAAGTTAACACTTAAATTGTGCACTGTAAACCCAAATAAGTTGGCAAAACTCAATACATTTAAGGCAATCAGTTGCCTCAAAATATTTAAGTTTCAAATTTTCAAAGTTTAAGTAACCTGAACTTGCAGATTTTTATTTTGTACTCATACATTTGACTTGGTCTTAACATGAAATGTTTGAGTACATTAATCCATACATTTAACTTAAAAGTTTCATGTAACCCCAATGTGAAAATATTTGTTATTATAAACTTAGCTGGTTATAACAAACTAGTTCAATAAATGCTAACATGCTAACAATAGCATAGTTAACACTTGCTGTATGAATGCTGCAATATAAAGCATTGACATGCTCTCAAACCAAGCCGCATGCACCACTTGTCATCATGACGGTAACTCTCCTAAAATCGACATTAACAAAACTTCTTCTAAATTAGCATAACAAAACATTAATCACTACTAAATCTCCCACTTACATTAATCTTACACAAAAAACATTATATTACATTTAATTTCAGCATGTACTCTCCCTTTTGAGTGCCATGGGCAAAGCATGCTGGGAAATAGAAATCCCAGCCCAGTTTCAGTTGAACTTTAGTTCGTCTAAATTTAAATAAATAATTTCATAAAACTCAAAACAATGAAACAGTTCAATTTACTTAAAATATATCAGTTCTGTGAAATTGAAAGAAAAAGAAAGTGCTAAATACTCATAAAAGTTAATCTGACTGAACTAATTAGTTAAATTTAAGTTTGTCCTACTGAAACCAATTAATTATTATGAGTGTTAGGGTGTAGTAATTATTACTTGCATACCTAGTGTTGAGTCAGAATTCTATGGAGCCCCTAAAGGGACGTGGTGGTGGACATTTTTTTAGGATGGGAGAATTTTATTTTTTCAAATCTTTTGCGTTCCCTCGCAAAACTTTTGCGTTCCCCCGAGAAACTTTGCGTTCCCACGCAAACCTTTTGCGTTCCCTTTGCAAAGATATTTGCGTTCCCACGCAAAACTTTTGCGTTCCCTCGCAAAGATATTTGCGTTCCCTCGCAAAGATAATTGCGTTCCCACGCAAAACCTGTTTTGAGCTCGGACAGACACTTACTGTTTAATGTCCCGCTGGCAGTGTTTCAGAGCTCCGTACGTTAATGGAGCATTTCATAATGTCTGAACTTGGACTCAAATATAAAGAAATGCGGTCAGTGCTTACCTCAAGGAGTGAAGTTGGCAATAATTTCACATAGGCTATTCGAACTTCTCTATTCTTGAGCTAAACGTTGTTAAAACACAAACGACACCTATTTACAATCACAGTAACCTAGACAACGAGCTACAACCCAATTCTCATCAAAACGAGCTTTATAATATTAATTTGTCTCCAAAGACGAATGAATATGAGACAAGTCCAAATAAGGGGCCAGCTGCAAAGTGCAAATACCAAAACCCTTCTGCACATTTTATATTATTAAACATATTCAATAGCTTCACAGTGACGCACTGTGCTGTCACCAAATTCAGTTCACACATCACTGCTCTCCTGCTGGTTATACTACATTACTTAGTTTGATAATAAAATGCATAATTTTTACAATTATTTATTATGAAATAAAATCAATAACTTCTCCCTTTTTAGAAAAAAATATTAAATAACTTCACACTATTATACAGTGTAATGACATCAAATTCAGTAAGCAAAAGCTGCATACAGTACCAATATAATTTGTGTAAAGAATAGGCCTACTTATTTTGTATGTGCAATTACTTCCCAAACTAAGTGTTGTAGGCCTATAACCAACATTAGAGCAGTGATGTATTTTTCATAATATAAAATGTGCAAAAGCAGTGTAGTATGACCAGTGAGTCATCACTGATGTGTAAACTGAATTGGGTGGCACTACAGTTTGTAACATTGAAGTTAATGACTATTTTTGTATTTCTGACTATGAGTTGATGCTGTAGTCGTTTTTGGGTTATATTGCACTTTGCAGACGGTCCCTTTGAACTAGTCTCTCAGCCGCTCATATAGATCCATGATCACCGTGATTTTGCCAAGTAAGACATGATCCTGGATCAACATATTTTGTTGATCCTGGAATAACATTCCTGTCCCAAAATGTTGTCCTTACCCTATCCTTACCCCTAAACCTAACCCTACCCATAACTTTTCTCTAAAATCAGAGGGAAATGATAGGTGAATAACACTGATGTTGAAGGCACCTCACCCTGGTTCTAAGCCTAAACTTGTCATAAACTGTAAACTTGTCCTTCAAATCTGATTGGTTGATTGGAAAGTTGTTCCAGGATCAACAAAGATGTTGATCCAGGAACATGTGGTACTTGATGAAATCACGTTCACCATAGATCCATTTAGCCTATATTATAAAAGCTTGTTTTGATGAGAATTGGGTTGTAGCTCGTTGTCTAGGTTACTGTGATTGTAAATAGGTGTCGTTTGTGGTTTAACAATGTTTAGCTCAAGAATATTGATCCGGGAAGTTCGAATAGCCTATGTGAATATATTGCCAACTTCACTGAACTCATTGAGTTAAGCACTGACCGCATTTCTTTATATTTGAGTCCAAGTTCAAACACTATGAAACGCTCCATTAACGTACGGAGCTCTGAAACACTGCCAGCGGGACATTAAACAGGAAGTGTCTGTCCGAGCACAAAACAAGTTTTGCGTGGGAACGCAAATATCTTTGCGAGGGAACGCAAAGTTTCTCGGGGGAACGCAAAAGTTTTGCGAGGGAACGCAAAAGATTAAAAAAAATCTCCCAACCTAAAAAAAATTTCACCACCACGTCCCTTTAGGGGCTCCGTAGAATTCAGATGATTCTGTTAGTCATACCTTCACTGTGAAGGTATTTTGGTCCATTTGTCCCACTCCTCCTTACAAAGCTGCTTCAGCTCAATGACATTTGTAGACTTTCCAGCATGAGCTGTGTTTCACGTACTTCCACAGCATTTCAATGGAGTTGAAGTCTGGACTTTAATTAGGCCATTCCCAAACTTTAATTTTCTCATTTTCCGACCATTTTCAGGTTACTTGTTGTGGATCATTCAGATCACAGACTTTCAGACCTGTACAGTTGTAAGACTGGATAAACTGGAAGAACTGGAAGAGAGGGCAACTCTCTGAGAAAACAAAGGAAATTAACATTTGAACTCTCTTGCTATATTACCTTCCCCATTCGAGACACGATCACACTTGAGTTGATCACCTCCCAATTTCTACATCATTCCCTCAAATTCTGTCCCCAGTAAGTCTGGGACAGTGATTAATGCAAAGTTCCCCTGTGAACTCATGTTTACATTTGAAAAGAGGTTTCTGCCTTGGTCTGAGTATTTAGGGAGATGCTGAAGAAGGCTTGTGGCGATTTGTAACTCAAATTAGATTTGATACCGGTGCCAAATCGTTACTTTTAAAATGGTACCAGTGCCTAAATGGTGCCTGAACCGATACTTTAAAAAAAGAGAACCTCAAAACTAGGGTTGAGTACCGAAACCCGGTTCCAATAGGGAACCGGTTCCGACGTAAACGGTAGTAACGAGACCGAATAAGAACGAAACTTTCGGTGCCTGATTTCGGTGCCTGACGTTTTTTACCGCCCCCTATAAAACATCTCGCGGCACGAATGATCCAATAATAAAACATATCCAGTAAACCAGCAGAGCATTCATTTAGTTTGTTTGTTAAATAAGAGACAATCTAACGCTGAAATGTGTTTTTTAAATCAAGTGATCAAAGTGCCCGTTGCCGCTGCGATCAGTGGCGCGGATACAGTGTTTTCTCTTGTGGCTTGCGCACACTGCACTCGCGCGCTTCAATACGTTGCGGAGATCGATCTATTTATGAGGCGCCGTCTATATGATTATGTGCGCAGAGAGTTTGTGTGTGCGTGCTCGCGTCTCAGATGAGTATGTGCACGGAGAGTTTGTGTGTGTGTGTGTGTGTTCGCGTCTCAGATGAGTATGCGCAGAGAGTTCCGCGCGTCTCGTGTGTGTAGAGTTTGCGTGTGTGTGCATGAGCGACTTTAGAAGTTGAGCATTTCATATGTATTAGTTTGAGCATTCAGCAGTATACATGTATGTGTGACTACTTAGTATATGTGTATGCAAGGGTTTCATATGTGCGTGAATGAAGTTTGATTTAAGCCCTATGGCGCCTCATATCTATTCGTTCTGGTGAAATCTCAAAATATAATGGACACAAAGTGTCCCTGCTTGATATACAACTACGGATGAGCATAATTGGTTTTGAAAAAAAAAAGACGAATGCGGATTAGAACCCAAAACCTCTGACATGCTTGACTAAAGTTCAAGTTCAGCTGCCAGTGTTCCTTTTCGGGTAAGTCTAGTATGGTAATGCCAACTGCAAATCTTGCATATAAAGTATGAAGTATATCAATATCAAGTATATTTATATGAGGCTATACTGTGTGTGTTAAATATTTCTGCTCAGTGTCAGATATTTCTCTGTTTTGTAAAAGAAAATTTTATCTTAACTCAAGTGTTTTCGGCTACATCAGTAGCCTTTTAAACGGCACAATTTTTCATTTAATTAGAAATCAGAAAATCTTTTTCAGAAAATCACACACACACACACACACTCACACACACACACACAGAGGTATTATTTTTTTGATAAAGTTTGTGCGGTTTAGTTTTCTTAAGTACCGTTTCAAGAACCGTTTAAGCACCGGAACCGTTTGAAAAATACAGAGTAGGTACTGGTATCGGATAAAACCCAACCAATACCCAACCCTACTCAAAACGATGGTGAATGATATTAAATAACGTTTTTTTTATTGAAAAAAAAAAAAAAAAAAAAAAACCTGAAACCTAAAATAAAGCTTGTGTAGATCACAACACTGAATAGTTGTTTTGACGAGGTATGTTGTTATGGGAAGAAGGAGGCGGGAACCGGCGAACATTTAAAGACTTTTAATGACAAAAATAAAACAAATACAAAATGAAAGTAAAAGCCAGCAGCCCCTCACGGACGACTGCTGGCAACACAGAACATCAAATAAAACACAGGCCTGTTCCTCTCTCGCTCTTCACTGTCGTCGCTCCTCCTTTATGCTTCCGCTCCTCCGTGAGAGATGCGAGACCGGTGCGTCGCGCACGTGTCACTCATTATCAATCACGCCACCGGCCTCGCGCCGTCCTCCCACGGCCCTCGACCTCGTCCTGCTCGCCACAGTTGTGATATAATATGACAGTGCTGAGAGCGTCTGTCTCTGGCTCAGCGCCAGCCAACACACAAACGCAGATTTGAATTTAGAAGTTGATGATCACACAATCTGAACATTAAGCACACCAGTGTGAACGATCGTACGCATCAAAGGGTTAACTAGAGATCACATGCAGTGATGATGCTTCTTACGTTCGTTTCGGAGAACCAGAGGGCAGATATTTCAACCGACAGCTGAGGCATTTAAGTGGCACCGAAATCTCGGTCCGGTTACATACCGGTTACTTAGGTACCGGTTCCATATCGGTGCCCGGTTTCGGTACCCAACCCTAATTATAAGACAAGTAAAGTTGAATGACTTATATCTGTAGTAGTGGCCATACCTCTACTGAAGTAAACGTTACTTTAATTTCAAGTGTATGCAATCACGGGGGCTTTACCAAAGTATCGTTGATTGTGTAAGCGTGAATGCGACCGATCTCAGGTATATAGCAATTACCCCTGTTTAGTGACCGAAGCTGGCGAGATTGTGATCGTGAGACCCACGTTAAACAAGGCGTAAGGACCTCTGACCGATATAGCTTCCTAATATGAACGGGTAAAGTATAAGTTAAGAGTTAAATAGAACAATCAAATGTATTGCTAAACTATTATATAATTGACCAATAACCAATTGGCAATCTAACTTAAATTCGAGGTCGTGATAAAATGGAGTCAGATAAAAGCTTAAATGGAATTAAATTACTTTGCCACGCGGAAAGACAGTAACACGCAGAGACCTTCACCCGTTCTGGCGGAAACCCCCATTTGGACAGATAAACGGGCTTACACAGTTTTAGATAATTGTAATCTCGAAAGTGATGTTGATGTCTAACATATTAAATATTTGTGTGCCTTTTGTTTGCCTCCATATTCAGTTGTCAGTTTTTGCAACTAACTTTCAATGAATTTGTACAAAGAACAACATTTAATTAAATTATAAGGATTTATATTGTTCAGGTTTATCTGATTAATCAGCTGAATGCTTTCATTCCTGTTCTAGACTCTCTAACTGCAGTGTGACAGAAGAAGGTTATAAAGCTCTGGCTTCAGCTCTGAGATCAAACCCTTCACACCTGATAGAGCTGGATCTCACAGGAAATGATCCTGGACAATCAGGAGTGAAGGAGCTTAAAGATTTACTACAGGATCCAGACTGTCAACTGAAGACACTGAGGTGAGACGGGATCAAATAATTAACTAAATTAGTTTGACAATTTGTTGCATCAAAATGATCAAGATCAGATCAGATGCTGCAGGTTCTGTCGTGATGATGATAAACGTCAACACAGTTTAGTTGTGATACGAGCTAAAGGTCAAATAGACATTATGGGTCAGTAAATGGGCTGCTATTCTGGAGTATACCTTGATAATTGAAATGCACAGTTTTATTTTTGTGCACACTTCTCATCAAAATTCTAGATAACCTTTTAGTGAAATAGTTTTCTGAACACAATAGTTTTCCATCAAGCCCAGATTCACTGCATCTCTCTACAGCAGGTCTATGAGTCTCCAGATGTTCACAAACATGCAGTTTCACAAGCCAGTTTTCTCTGTGCTGACGTTTCTCACTTCTCCTGCTTAAAAGCCAGAAAGATCTTAATTTCACACTCTGTATTCATACTGAAAACCATGATCTAGTGAGCTTTTGCCCTTCTGCTCTGTTAGACGTTTCTGTTCTTATGAGTTTGCTTTAGGACTGAGTGTCGCTCTAGTTTCTTTTAAATATATATTTATTTGTGTATTTAAATGTTCAAAGAAAAATAAAAAATGTTATCATATCAATCGTTTTTGTAATGCAACAGACATTTAGTTGAGAACTGAATTGACTCTTCTGCAGGTTTTTGAATCCTGCTGCAGAGGAAGCCTGTCAGTATGTGAATAGAGTTGTGGGTAAAAACCTGTTACTCCAGAGAGAGCTGAATCTGAGTGGACATAAACTAGGAGACACAGGAGTGAATCAGATCGCTGATCTACTGCAGGATAAACACTGTCAACTCAACACACTGATGTGAGTATTGCTCATTTATTTATAATATTACTTTACATTTTACATTTTTACATTTACATTTTAGTCATTTAGCAGACGCTTTTATCCAAAGCGACTTACAAATTAGGACTAAATTAAGCGAGTCATCATGAAGAGGCAAAAACAACGCAAGAAGTGCTCAAAATACAAAGTGGCAAGAGGCAAGTTTTCAGTTGTCTTTTGAATGTTGTCTTTCTTTACTTTTGGTTGTAATATTAGCTGATGATAATATTTCCTCACTTGTTTGAGTCAGAGCAGTTTTTTCCTCAGCATCACACAGAGCCACAACAATTTAAAGTAATAAAATTAAACAGCAAATTAAAAACACACATTTAAAACGTGATATGAAGCTTTAAATATTTGGTTAAGACAGACAGTTGGATCATGGGTCAGTAATTATTTCAGTTACTGTAGAGGCAGAACAGTGTTGCATTTTAAAAGTCTGTGATCAGTATCTGCCTGTAATAAGATCCACTGAACGCTAGTGATGGGCGCTTTCGAAACACGCTTCATGAAGCTACGAAACCTTTACGAATCTTTTGTTTCAAATCAGTGGTTCAGAGTCTGTATCAAACTGCCAGAGTCACATGATTTCAGTAAACGAGGCTTAGTTATGTCATAACTGTTTGGAAATGTCAGTGGTTCACCACTGGGGGGCGATGATCTCTGTGAACCCATGAATGATGCAGATTTACTGAGATTGAACAAGTGTCTGTGGGTTTAACCTGATCTCTGATCAGTTTTATACATTTGTAGACGTTTAAATTAGACATTAGCAGGGGCGATTCTAGGATTTTCATTTTAGGGGGGCTCAGCCCCCAATGAGGGTATGATTTAAAAAAAAAAAATTAGTTTATGGTGTAATGCTCATTATTAACTATATTACAGTTAACTATACAGTTAACTATATTAACTGTTTCATTCATTCATCCAGTAACATGCATATGGCAGGGTTTTATAATCACTGAGGTCCCAACCCACTGCGCATAGACACGTCGAAACGACGTATTTTCTACGACGTTTTTGCACGTCCAATTTTGCTCCCCTTGAAGGTGCAGACTGTGACGCCAGATGACGTCTTTTTCCGACGTCTTCCGCACGTCTAATGTTGACGGGAGTGGCCCCCGGGGACCAAACGAAATTTTTACGGAGAAGTCTAGTGGGGCTACATGCCCACCAAATTTCATGTTCCCCGGTGTTTCGGTGTCCCTGGTATCGTTGACGAAAAATTTACGGGGGCCCCAGCGCAGGGGGGGGAAGTGGCCCCCGGGGACCAAACGAAATTTTTCCGTAAAAGTCTTGTAGACCAACATACCATAAAAATTTCTTCATCCTCGGTGCCACGGTTCAGGTAGTTATTTAGGAAAAACTGCATTTTTTTGGGTTTGGGGGGGCCCAGCGCGGGGGGGGGAGTGGCCCCGGGGACCAAATGAAATTTTTACGTAGAAGTGTAGTGGGGCTACATGCCCACCAAATTTCATGTTCCCCGGTGCTTCGATGTCCCTGGTATCGTTGACGAAAAATTTACGGGGGCCCCAGCGCTAAATTTTTCCGTAAAAGTCTAGTAGACCAACATACCATAAAAATTTCTTCATCCTCGGTGCCACGGTTCAGGTAGTTATTTAGGAAAAACTGCATTTTTTTGGTTTTGGGGGGGCCCAGCGCGGGGGGGAGTGGCCCCCGGGGACCAAACGAAATTTTTCCGTAGAAGTCTAGTGGGGCTACATGCCCACCAAATTTCATGTTCCCCGGTGCTTCGGTGTCCCTGGTATCGTTGACGAAAAATTTACGGGGGCCCCAGCGCGGGGGGGGAAGTGGCCCCCGGGGACCAAACAAAATTTTTCCGTAAAAGTCTAGTAGACGAACATACCATAAAAATTTCTTCATCCTCCGTGCCACAGTTCAGGTAGTTATTTAGGAAAAACTGCATTTTTTGGGGTTTGGGGGGGCCCAGCGCGGGGGGGGAGTGGCCCCCGGGGACCAAACGAAATTTTTCCTTAGAAGTCTAGTGGGGCTACATGCCCACCAAATTTCATGTTCCCCGGTGTTTCGGTGTCCCTGGTATCGTTGACGAAAAATTTACGGGGGCCCCAGCGCGGGGGGGGGAGTGGCCCCCGGGGACCAAATGAAATTTTTCCGTAAAAGTCTAGTAGACCAACATACCATAAAAATTTCTTCATCCTCGGTGCCACGGTTCAGGTAGTTATTTAGGAAAAACTGAATTTTTTTGGGTTTGGGGGGGCCCAGCGCGGGGGGGGAGTGGCCCCCGGGGACCAAACGAAATTTTTCCTTAGAAGTCTAGTGGGGCTACATGCCCACCAAATTTCATGTTCCCCGGTGCTTCGGTGTCCCTGGTATCGTTGACGAAAAATTCAGTAAGGTGACAAAAAAAAAAAAAAAAAAAGACTTTGACAATCCCTATATGACCGCTTTCGCTAGCTATGCTAGCGGCGGTCATAATAATCTGTATACATATATATTAATCATGTTGATAATAACAATGTTGATATTTGTAAATAAAATAAAAAATATTCATGTCAATTTCCTGCACCTGTCTTAGACGTCCACATGGCGTCACAGTCTGCACCTTCAGGGAACCAAAATCTGACTTCCAAACATGACGTAGAAAAGACCTCATTTGGAGGTAACTTTGCAAACCTAGATCATGTCAATTTCCTGCACCTGTCTTAGACGTCCACATAACACCCAGAAAATGACCTATTCCGGCGTTCAAATATTGAACATTATATTGACGTCCAGGTGGGGTCATGGTTAGATGTCCAAATAGCAGACCTAGATTGCACGTTGCCTAAAGGTCAAAAATTGGTCTTGGACCGACTGACGCAATATAGACATGATCTGCCTGTCCAATAGACGTCTGATGTTTAGTGGGAAATGTCAGGTGTTTAGGGGGGTTCGGGGGCATGGTCCCCCGAGAAAAATTTGATTTCTCTGATCTACATATGTGCATTTTAAGATGTTTTGAAGGCCAAACAAATTGGATAACAATAGCTTTAAAACCATGTGCCGGCAGCTGTTTTTTTTCTCACCTCATCAGCATCACACTCTTTTTCTCTTTGTTTTTCTCTTGCTCTGTCTTTTCCCCTCCTAAAGCTGAGCTTTGACTGATATAGGCTTTTCATTTTTGTCTGTCAGTGAAGAAAGTAAACATAGGGTCAACTGATTTATGAATCATTTTCTCAGACAAAGCTACCAGGAAAGCTAGGTAACTAAGTTTATTAAATTCATTCACAATATGTACACATTCATTATTGATCTAGGCCTAATATATGGCCGTAGGCAGGGCTTTATAATCAAAGAGGTCATAAATTTGAAGTTGTTATGGGGTTAAACGTTTTTATTTCTCTGATATGTGCATTTCAAGACGTTTGAAGGCCAAAAAAGTATAAGAAATAGATTTAAAACCTGTCCTCTCCTCATCTCCATTACTCTGTCTTTTTCTCTCAGTCTCCTGATCTTGCCCTGTCTCTTCCCCTCCTGAAGCTGAACTTTTTTAATTTACTGAAGGCTACAAATTGTATTATATTAATTCTCAACATGTACACATTCATTATTAATCTTGTGCCTATGAAAACGGCTTTGTTAATGTTTCTTGTCCCCTCACAATGACATAATTACACGTTATATAGGCCTATTTTCAGCTCAAAATGGCGAAATTAGACAAAAGTTTATTAGTTTTCTAATTATTTTTGTCATTCGTTTAACATTTATGACCTAAAAAACTGTCAAATATAAAATGTTTAGTTTAGCTAACGTTACTTATTCTTAACTCGCACTTGACCGTAAACTGAAGCGTCAGTCGTGCTGCTAAAATTCGCGCTCGGATGAGAAACCGAACCGTCCTGTGTTGCTCCCAATGCTCTAGTAACATTACATTATGTAAACTGTAATGCATTTATGACAAAGAACTGCACCGATGCAGATGTAATATCATAGCAATCTATCAATAAATGCACTCACGACACACCACCTTGTACTCTCTGATGTTCGCTCTGCTGCGGCGCCCCTGCAGATTGAAAAATGCGCTAAATCCAAGCAGACTCAGATAAGGGGAGGAGCCGAAACTTGACGCAGCTTGCCGCCGTTTCAAATTAGTTTTTTAAAAGGGGACTGAAGCGATCAAAAATGTATTAATCAAATATTTTTTTAGGGGGGCTGGGCAGAAGCTGGAGCCCCCCTAAAAAGGGCCTAGTGACGCCCCTGGACATTAGTATAATTAAAAGGAATAAAATAGTTTCTTATTGGCCTGTTTAGATGAGCCATCCATAAAATAAACAAAACAAGCTCTGAAAATTGATAAAAGAGCACATATTATACAGACACTTGATATTTAATCATATTAGATGATTAGTTAATTGCATTTGATAGATTTTACTTTCAATAAAACATTTGAAATGGGTTTGTAGAAGGTGTTTTTATGCAGTTTTTGGCCTGAGTTTTTGGCCAGCGTGTGTCGTTTCGAAACTACACGCTTGCACGCTTAGACTAGCGCTTCAAAACAGTGAATCATTTTGTGAAGAAATTGTTTAAATAGATGTGCATCTTTGAAAAGCTTTGTTTCTCCCATCACTACTGAACACAAGTGCAGCTTTATTCAAATAAACGTGAACAAAACTAAAAAAACACAGACTTGAGTGAGAAACATGAAGGTCACCAACAGCAGTTACAGGGAACAAAGCCAGACAGAAAACAATGGTAACATGAAGGCAGGGCCATACGCAGGATTTTATAAAAACTGAGGTCCCAAAATTGATGCTGCTAGGGGGGTTCAGGGGAAATTTAGATTTTCCTGATCTGCACATGCGCAATTTAAGGTGTTTAAAGGACAAAAAAATTGGACATCAATAGCTTTAAAAGCATGTCAGTGTGCAGTAGCATAAATTATTTGTCAAGCAGAAAACAGATTCTTAACCATGAGAATCAAGTTAAATGTCAACAACCGGCGGTATTGCGGTGGTTGGGGGTTTTAAAAAGAAAAAGAAAAAGGAAAAAAAAGAGTGCTTATTTGAGCAAAAGGCTTTATTTGAGCAATTCCGTCAAAGAAACAACACACTAAAGCCTGTAAAGCATTGAAATAAATATCAGTAAATATTGGCAAATTAAATAATATAATAAAGTTAAATCTATAAAAAAAAATAATAAAAAAACGCGATACAGCCCATACCGCTCTGCGCTTTGAGAGAGAGGGATGTGGGACACGAGCAGGAAAGAGACCATCGATCTCTTTTCTGATATCTTCATGTTTTCTAGGCTACTTGTAAAAGGTATGAAGAGCTAATTTTATCTTCCACAAGGGCAAGACATTTTGGTTATGTTTGATATTGCGCTGCCAGAGAAAGCGAAACTAAATCACCAGTGCGTGTGAAGTGCGCTTTACAAATAAACTTGACACGCCGCATGTCTAATAAAAAGCACAAACTGTGTTAAAAAGAATTTGACGTACAAGGAAAAAAGTAGGCTATCTGTCCTATAGCGTTATACTTCACCACAGCAAAGCATACGAAAACAATAGGCCTAATTAAAGCGAACCAAGGAAGAAACGTTTATAATCCCCTTCGAAAATGGGTGAGATGTGAGTGAAGATTTGGGAAAAGAAACAAGAGATTCCAAGAAGGGATGAGTCACGATTTTTGAATATTCGAGAAGTTTATTTAATTATAGAATATCGAATAGGTTGTGTGATTATTCTCAAAAATAAAATCTCCATGTTTTCGGTGCTGATGCGGTGGTGTTCATGTAACCGGAGGGTGATGCTGCCAATAACGCACATAACAGCTGTCACAAAGAACTGGCAAAAGTAATGATTATGAATGTGTCAAATATAGCAAGGAGGCATTTTAATTGTTTATTAATAAACTAGCATTTTCTGTGTCAGTACTGGCTGCAAAGATGAAGTTAACGATGCTGCCTATAGAGAGAAATGCACACTTCATACAGATTACATAAGCAGAGAGTAGGCTAGTCGGTTTCTTTTCGTTTTGAATTGTGTAGTTTAAAAGTAGACAATTCAAGCTTTCTATATGGAATAACTAATGGAATATTGTTAAATTCGCTGATAAACGGGTGACCAGATCGCAAACCAGAATTCAAAACCGACAAAGTTTAAATTTATGGGCTCATGCACAACTCTCTCATTCGTCATGAATCCAAACGTTTCCATGGCTGCGATGTAACATTTAATTGCTAACCTATTTTTTATTTTGTAAACAAAGCTTTGTGCTTCACTCGTGTCATAATATTCACATAAAACAGCATTCACATACAAAAAAATGTGTTTTGGCGGACCACCTCCAGTGCTACTCAGCCATGGTGGTGCGGTTGTCAAGTTTACCGGCACAGCCCTATTACTATAATGCC
This sequence comes from Rutilus rutilus, assembly GCF_951802725.1. Taxonomy (NCBI): domain Eukaryota; kingdom Metazoa; phylum Chordata; class Actinopteri; order Cypriniformes; family Leuciscidae; genus Rutilus; species Rutilus rutilus. The sequence goes on along the minus strand of NC_140214.1, from coordinate 40,612,396 downwards.
TGCTTTATGTTACTCTATTGTATTTAACAATGTATTTATATTTAGACATAGAGATAATTATGTCCTTTTGTTTTGTTTCTGCGTCGACCAAAGCATTGGCGAGCTCGCACGCACGCCGCGGTCAAAAATAGTTCAACTTTTGCTGCTGCACTCAGTGATGATTACCCGCACGGCCAATAAAAATGGGGCATCCAAACAAGCGCGGAAATCAAAATGAAAACTCCGCCTACTTTTGCTCAGACCAGCGTAGCGCTAATCGCTCTGTATCTGAAGGGCTACATTTTATTTCTTCATTTAATAAACAAATTATTCAGTCAGATAGGTATTTGTTGTGAAAGAAATACAGTTACAATTTCAAGCATTTTCAAGCATTTTATCACAAATTTAAGCACTTTTCAAACCTTGAAAACACAACATCAAAATTCAAGCATTTTCAAGGATTTCAAGCACCTGTACGAACCCTGTGTATATCTTGCCTTCCCAAAGCTGAGCTTTGATTGATACAGTTTTTGCAAACTGATTATTTCTGTGGGTTGTTTTAAACTTCTATCGTAAAACAGCTGTTTAGTTTCGCTGCTTACATCATATCTTACACTTTATGACCGTTAACTGAAGCGTGTCATGAAGCGTTGCGCTGGAATTCGCGCTCGACTCGCAGCTTCTGTGAACATAAAGCTCGCCTACTTTGATTTGATTGGTCATCTCAAACATTTTAACATTGACAAGAGTTGTTAGTCCGCTGAAGCAGCTCATATTATGGCGCGCGCCCCGTGCCAAAATTAAACATCCGAACGACCGACCGTCCGAACGTCTTGTACTTATGAACGGGTGACCCACGTGACAACCTAACGTGACGTCAGCATCTTGAAGTTAGCAGTTTTTTAACCATGCAAGTATCCAAGCTGATGTGTAAAGGCTAAAAATGGACATTAAAGGCAATACACAGAGATATTGTACACCTAAAACAACACAATTTTTGTTTCCTGAATCCTGTGCTTGTGTTTTACTTTCAAAGAGCAGACATACTGTAGCCTACATACAAACATTCAATAGTCTTAATTTGACCAATATATTCATTTTAACTATTTTTTATTGTAAAGTTTTATTTTTTATTTTATTTTATTGTAAATGTTCACAACGTCCATACAAAACACTCCAAATTAATAAATGTATTTTTATTTTTTATTTTCTGCAATAATCTTAAATTTAAAAAATGGATCCAGATCCAGGAGGTTTTCATAAATATTAATATTAGATTTATATCTTTGGGAATATATATAATAATATATATAAATTGATATATACCGTTCAAAAGTTTGGGGTCAATACGATTTTTTATGTTTTTAAAAAAATGTTTTTAAAAGAAGTATCTTCTGCTCACCAAGGCTGCATTTATTTGATTTAAAAAAAAAAAACAAAAAAAAAACAACAGTAATATTGTGAAATATTATGACAATTTAAAATGACTGTTTTCTATCTTAATATATTTTAAACTGTAATTTATTCCTGTGATCAAAGCTGAATTTTCAGCATCATTACTCCAGTCTTCAGTGTCACATGATCCTTCAGAAATCATTCTAATATGATGATTTGATGCTCAAGAAACATTCATTATTATTATCAATGTTGAAAACAGTTGTGTACATTTTTTTTTTCAAAATTCTTTGATGAATAGAAAGTTCAAAAGAAATCTACAGTTTAAAATATTTGCAGATAATAAATATTATAAATTTAAGACCTATTTATGCGTCTTTGTTGTTTGTGTTTGTTTGTTAATAATGTTCTGTTATGTTGAGAATAAGAGTTTCTGTGTTGGATTGTAGTGGATTGAATTGTAGAGCACCTCCTAGTGCTCCAATAATAGGATATTCCAGAAACTAAAAAAAAAAAAAAACTACTACTACACTTTACTGTAATATGAAATATTGTTACTGAAAGTTTTATATAACATAATTAATTAATTTACTTTTCCAACTAATGTTGCAAGTCCAAAAAAGGACATACTGTCATATTAAGAACATTTATATCAGAAATATTGTGAACTACAGCAATAATTTTTTTTTTTTTTTTTTTAAGTTGGCTGCCAAAAATATAAATATTGGGAGTTGTCATTACAGGCTTAAAGACACTTCAAGAAAATATTTATTTGTTATTAGCTTGTTCAATATTAAAGTAGTTCAACATAAACATATTTTAGTTAATAACGACTTTAATGTTTAACATTACAATTCCAGGAGTCCTTAAGATAAACAGTGGACCTTAAAGGTACAATATGTAACTTTTTTGATTTAAAAATAGCAAAAAGCACTATATCTATGTTATATATTTTTTTTAGTTGTGTACTTACATTATCCCGACTGTTTTCAACAACTTTCAAACCAGGAGAAATTTGTAATTTAATTCGAAGACACGTCCCGTTTCTTTATTTCCGTTTTGTCGCCGTCAATGGCGTCATATCCGCGTTGTCCCTGGTTTCCGCTCGTATTGCCATAGTAACTTTAGGTTACTTACGTAACCCCGGTTCTCTGATAACATGAGTGAGGTATCTCACTATGGGAACGCCTCTGGGCGTGACAGATCTGGAAGTACCAATTACACCATGTCTGTCAGTTGACAGACCAATCACGACAGTGATGCGGGAGTCCCCTTACCACATATAAACCACTGCCAGTGGTCCCTACTTCATTCTCTGCATATCTCTTCCCTGTGCACTGCAAGGAGGGACGTGTGGTGAGATACCTCACTCATGTTATCAGAGAACCAGGGTTACGTAAGTAACCTAAAGTTCTCTTTCAAACATTCACTCGGTATCTCACTATGGGATATAGACAACTCCCGTATTGCAGATATGCTAACCGAAGCAGGCATGTCAACCAACTCAGTGATGCATGTAACATAACAATCCCCAATGAGTGTTTTTTTTTTTTTTTTTTTTACACACTTAAGACGGAATGAGCCAGTGATGGCTCAGTAACATCCAGTCTATAAAATCGGACAAATGTGTGAGGCGAAGCCCAACTTGCTGCAGCACATATGTCCTGAACTGAAACGCCCTTAAACAGTGCCCATGAGGTAGCCAGACCTCTGGTAGAATGAGCCCTCAGCCCTTCTGGAGGACAGAGACCACTGCTATTATAACCTAATATAATAGCTTCCACTACCCAGTGGGACAGGCGCTGACGCGAAATAGGTTTACCCTTATGAGAATCAGCCCATGAAACAAACAACTGATTACTCTTCCTTAGCGCTCTTGTTCTGTCCACATAGTGACGCAACGCACGGACAGGACACAAGCAATGAAGCCGCGCATCCTCTGACGAGAGAAAAGGCTGCGGATGGAAAGCCAGTGAATCCACCTGTTTACAGGAAAGAGCTGACTCGCTAACTTTAGGGACAAACGCTGGATTAGTTTTGAGAGTTACTCTCGAGTAGTCCATAGCGAACTGCATACAGGAGTTATGCACCGATAATGCGTGAAGTTCACTTACCCGCTTAGCGGTCGAAAGAGCCAATAATAAAGCAGCCTTTAGCGAAAGGAGCTTTAATTCAACACTCTCTATAGGCTCAAAAGGGGGCTGAGATAGTGCGTTAAGGACCACCGACAGATCCCACGGCGGAATCAGTGGCTTTGAAACCCTGTTCAAACGCCGTGCACCTCTCATAAACCTGCAAACAAGCGGGTGTTGACCTACAGTGTTTCTGTCAACCCCCACATGACACGCAGAAATTGCGGCAAGATAAACCTTAACAGTTGAAAAGGCTCTGCCCTTATCCAAAAGTTCCGGCAGAAAACGTCTCTGGTTACTTACGTAACCTATGTTCTCTGAATAGGGAACGAGACGCTGCGGATAGCGCAGTGGGATATTCTCTGAATGTGCCGATTGTCTGAAGCCCTATAGAATCACGCCAATTCATTGGCTGATGGCGCCCGCGCAATCTGGCTCCGCCCCGACGCTCTTACGTCGCATCATTACATATTCGCGCGCGCCATCTGCTCCTCAGATTTCTCTGCCGAAAAGAAAAACTGTCAGCAGCGCGAGGAGCTTGGCAGCTAACGCAGCGTCTCGTTCCCTATTCAGAGAACATAGGTTACGTAAGTAACCAGAGACGTTCTCTTTCATAGGTTCACTCAACGCTGCGGATAGCGCAGTGGGAACGGACTACCAAACTTGCCAAGCTAGAGCGCTTTCAATGACTGGTACATAAAGAGACAACGACCAAGATGAGTTCAAACAGAAAGAACCTGGGAACCCGGGGTCATGTCAAGATCCAAATTATAGAACCTTACAAAAGTGTGCGGAGAGGACCAGCCTGCCGCAACACAAATGTCCTCCAAAAGTGCTCCTCTAAAAAGAGCTTGAGAAGATGCCACACTTCTGGTGGAATGTGCTCTAACGCTAAGAGGTGAAGGTAAGCCACGCACCTCGTAAGCCAACGAGATAGCTTCTGTGACCCAGTGAGAAATCCTCTGCTTTGATGCAGCAAGCCCACGGCGGCCAGCACCGAAGCAAACCAGAAGCTGGTTAGATTTTCTCCAACCGCCTGAGCGGTCTACATATATCTTAAGAGAACGAACTGGGCAGAGCAAGTTAAGCTTCCTATCTTCCTCAGAAGAAAATGGAGGAGGGTGGAAAGCGTTAAGGTTAACCACCTGCGAGCGGAAAGTTGTGGAAAGAACTTTGGGGACATACCCTGGTCTCGGCCTCAAGGAAACCAAGTCCAAGCAAGACTCGCTAACAGAAAGAGCTTGTAAGTCTCCTACCCGCTTTAATGAGGACAAAGCCAACAAAAGAGAAACCTTGAGCGTCAGAATCCGCTCCGGAGCTGACTCCAAGGGCTCAAAGGGAGCCTTCGTCAAACCCTCTAGGACAACAGAAAGGTCCCATGAGGGAACTCTAGGGGAGCGAGCCGGTTTCAGGCGCTTAACCCCACGCATGAAGGCCGAAACTAACCTTAGTTTCCCCAGGGGAATCTCGTCCGATTCCCTATGTGCTGCAATAGCTGCGACATAAACTCTGAGAGTGGTAGCAGCTGCTCCAGAAGCAAACTTCTCCTGCAGGAATTCCAGTACTGAACCAACAGGGCAGTTAACTGGACTCCTATCATGTGCTAAGCACCATGCCTCAAAAACCTTCCACTTGGAAGAATATAGCCTCCTTGTAGAAGGGGCTCTAGCACTCGCAATGGTCTCCTGAACGTCAGTTGGGAGATCAGAACTTAATGCTAATGGCCTCTGATTGGCCAAACATACAGCTTCCACATGTCTGGGCGAGGATGCCATATCCTGCCCTGCAGCTGGGACAGCAGGTCCTCCCTGACCGGGATCCTCCAGGGGGAAGATTCCAGCAGAGGAATTAGCTCCGAAAACCATGGCTGAGACGGCCAGAACGGAGCTACCAGGAGGAGGCTGACTCCGCTCTCTCTCACTCTGGCCAAGACCGCCTGGATCAGTTTGATGGGCGGGAAGGCATAGAGTTTCTGCGTTGGCCAAGGGTGAGCGAACGCATCTATCCCTAATGGAGCCGGGGGACTCAGGGAGAACCACAGCGGGCATTGGGACGACTCTTGAGATGCAAAGAGGTCCACTTCCGCCTCTCCGAAAACCTCGCAGATCAGGGCCACTGTCTGGCGGTTCAACATCCATTCTCCCGATCTGAGTTTCTGCCTCGACAGAAAGTCTGCTGCGAGGTTCAGAACCCCTGGGACATGAACTGCTCTCAGAGATAGGAATCTGCTCTGAGACCACAGGAGAAGGTGACGCGCATGCCTGTCCAGGGTGCGCGACCGAGAACCCCCCTGCCGGTTCACATGAGACACCACTGCCATGTTGTCTGTTCTGACAATTACATGGTGTCCCTCCAGAAGAGGGAGAAAATGATGCAGAGCCAGAAAAACGGCTCTTAACTCCAGGCAGTTTATGTGTCAAGAGAGAGTCTCGCCAGTCCAGACCCCACACGCTGGTCTGCCCTCGAAAACTGCTCCCCAGCCGGTGAGAGAGGCATCCGTCGTAATCATCTGGCGACGAAATACCGCACCCATGCTGACCCCTTTCCGAAGAAAAAGAGGGTCCCGCCAAACTGACAGGGCTCGAAAGCAACTGTGCGATACCTTCAGTAGGCGAAGGGTTGGCCCCGGAGGGCCGAACCCCTGAGAGCTTCATCCACCACATGAAGGGTCTCATGTGGAGCAGGCCCAGCGGTAGCACGGAGGAGGCCGCGGCCATCAGGCCCAGCATCCTGCGGCAAGTGCCCACAGACACATGATGGCCTAGCGAAAAACGGGCCAAACATGACGTCAGACTGGAAATCCGTGCAGGAGCCAAACGGGCCTGCATGAGAACGGAATCCATGTTCACCCCCAAGAAAACGGTGCTTTGAGCCGGAGCAAGAACACTCTTCTCCGAGTTCAACCTCAAACCGAGAGACTGGATATGACTCAGGACGATGTCTCTGTGGTGGGTCACTAGCTCCCTGGACTGGGCTAAAATGAGCCAATCGTCCAGGTAATTTAGAATACGGATGCCCTGGAGCCGCAAAGGGGCCAGAGCTGCATCCATACACTTCGTGAATGTCCTCGGGGCCAGAGCGAGGCCCGAAGGGAAGGACCCTGTACTGGAACGCTCTCTCTCCAAAGGCGAACCTGAGGAACTGCCTGTGTCGCCGTACAACCTGGATGTGAAAGTAAGCATCCTTTAGGTCTACTGTCACGAACCAATCCCCTGGCCGAATCTGAGATATGATAGCTTTCAGCGTCAACATCTTGAATTTCCCTTTGTAAAGGGCGAAGTTCAGTCGGCGGAGGTCCAGTATGGGACGCAAACCGCCGCCCTTCTTCGGGACCAGGAAATAACGGCTGTAAAAGCCCCGTTCGGTTTCCCCTGAAGGAACCTCTTCGATTGCTCCTTTGAAAAGGAGGGATGAAACTTCCTGCTGAAGTACAGAAGCCTGAGTGGCGCTGTCTACTACGGTAGGAAAGACCCCGTTGAAACAAGGGGGATTGCGGCAAAACTGAAGAGTGTAACCGAACCGGACTGTGCGAAGAACCCAAGACGAAACCCCTGGTAAGCGCTCCCATTCTTGAAAGAAATGTGAGAGAGGAAGAGGGATGTTGTAATGCAGACGACATACCTGAGTGAGGGTGCCGTGTTGACGTTCGTGAGGTAGAGAAGTTGACTGTGCAGGAGAGCCCTTGGCGTCCTGACACGTGATGGGAGGCATCGATGCTGGGGTCATGGTGACCAGGTCCGCCCGCTCCGGAGGAAAGCGAAAAGTGCCTCCGAGAATGCGACCGGCAGTTATAGAGAGTGTCGGGGATGAGGGGAGAAAGCAAAAAGCGTCTCCTTCCTTCCGCGCCGGGCTGAGTAGAGATGGTGAAAAATGGCCTGCACTTCGAGACACTCTGAGTGGCGAAGGTGACAGGGCAAGGAAAGGAGAGCTGGGAGGTGGGCAGAAACGCTTGCGCGGTCTGTCCCAACCTTGAGGAAGCAGAGGAGCTCTCCTTTTTCCGACCGGAGGGTCAGGAACGGCTCTGGGCCGCCGGAGCGGTCGGTTTGTCGGACCGCTTCATCTGGAGGCGCTTGTGAGGCCGTTGGCGGGGAAACGGGCGACCGCGGGCTCCCCAAACCGTGGAAGGTGGGGGATGCACCGGTTCGCTCCTCCTGGAAGAGAACTCCGGTCTAAAAGAGGGACGTTCTCTGGGTCGAACAGGGGAGGGAGCAGAAGGTTCCCTAGCCCTCCTGGGCATGAACTGTCTGAACGCGGCCGATTGGGATTTGGAGGAGCGGAATTTCTCAACCACCGTGTTGACCGCCTCACCAAACAACCCTGTTTGAGAAATGGGGGCGTCCAGGAGGAAAACCTTCTCCTTGTCACGGATCTCCGTGAGATTAAGCCACAAGTGGCGTTCCACCGCAACGGAACCAGCCATAGAGCGACCTATAGCGCGTGCGGTATGCTTGGTGGCTCTTAAGGCTAAATCCGTAGCCTTACGAAGCTCCTTGACTGCTTCAGGGGTCACGCCGTCGCCCTCGTCCATTTCCTTAAGGACGTCCGCTTGGTAGGCCTGGAGAATGGCCATAGTGTGCAGGGTCATGCCTGCCTGCCCAGCCGCCATGTAGGATTTCCCAATGAGAGAGGAAGTAGTCCTACATGCTTTAGAGGGGAGGAGGGGGCGCGACTTCCAGGACGGTGCAGACGACGGAGCAAGATGGTCGGCTAAAGTTTCCTCAATCGCCGGAATGGCGGAGTAGCCCTGTTCCACAGAACCTACTAGGTTGGTGAAATCAGCAGCTGCTGCATTAGTGAGGCGCGCAGAGAAAGGCTGCTTCCAGGATCTGGAAATCTCGTGATGCAGATCACTGAAAAATGGCAGCTTTCTCCGTTGAGGCCTAGAATTAGGGCCACTGAGAAGTCTCTCGTCGAGTTTCGACGACTGAGATTCGCGGGGCTCGTCGGGCCAATCAATAGCGAGCTTCTCCGTAGCACGTGAAAGTACGTCAACGAGCTCCGCATAGGCCGCAGTAGGCCGTGCTTCCTGGCCGCTAGGCGGGATAACCTCGTCGGCGAGAGTAGGCCCGAAATCCTCGGAGTCGGAAGCCTCGGTAAAAAGTACATCCTCCAGCCCGAAAGAAACCGCGTCGCGTGCTCCCGGGCTGGGGCGCAAATAATCGTGTGAAAATTCGACTGGCATGCCTCGCGCGTGCCGAGGGGAGGGAGGGAGAGAAAGAGCGGGGCTCGTCTGCTCGAACTCCACATCCTCAAGCTCTACATCCGAACCCCAAGTCGCGGATCCTCGAGAGGCCTCGGGAGCGCGACAGGGGGAGACGAATGATTCCCTCTCAAAAACCGCGAGCCGCGATTTGAGGGTCTTGAGCAACAAATTTTCACAGAATTTGCATTTAGACGATCCTATGACTGCCTCGCGCGCATGTGAAAAACCCATACATTTAACACACTTACTGTGCGGGTCGTCGTTAGCGATGTAACGAGCACATGGCGGAGTACAGCGTCGGTATTCCATGGCAACTTCACCGAAAGGAGAAACAGAGTTCCACTTGAACAGTCGCAGAAGCGCCGAGAATAGTCCAGAAAGTTTGAGCTCAGAAAAATCACGAACGAAGGGCAACGTGACCGCTTCGTTCTGAAGGCAGAGAAATCTGAGGAGCAGATGGCGCGCGCGAATATGTAATGATGCGACGTAAGAGCGTCGGGGCGGAGCCAGATTGCGCGGGCGCCATCAGCCAATGAATTGGCGTGATTCTATAGGGCTTCAGACAATCGGCACATTCAGAGAATATCCCACTGCGCTATCCACAGCGTTGAGTGAACCTATGAAAGAGAACACAACATATCCGCGACAGAACAGAGAAAAGGAACAATATGTCTGTGTGCGCACCATCGCTCAAACACAGCCCATTTCCGATCATATGCCGAGCGCGTTGAAGCAGCTCGCGCGTTCTGAATTGTTTCAATCACCCTCGGAGGCAAACCTGTCACACTCAAGTTTAACCTCTCACGGGCCAGGCCCAAAGAGCCACTTTGTCTGGGGCTGGGTGAAATATCTCCCCACGTGCTTGCAAGAGAAGGTCCCTGCGCAACGGGAGGGGCCAGGGCTGTGCGTAAAGGAGCTGAATTATCTCTGTCAACCACAACTTCCCTGGCCAGTTCGGGGCAATCATTATGACCGAGTGACCGTACTCTCTTATCCTTCTTAAAGTTGGAAAGATCAGACTTAGTGGAGGAAACGCGTACAGGAGTGCGTTTGGCCACGGGTGTGCCAGAGCATCAACACTCATAGGCGCACCGCTTCTCGCCAGAGAGAAGAACAGAGGACACTGAGTGTTTTCGTGCGAGGCGAAGAGATCTACGGCAGCCTGGCCGAGCCTCTCCCACAACTGGCTCACTACCTGAGGGTGGAGAGTCCATTCTCCATACAGAGGATTCCCCCTGGACAAGAGATCCGCCCCCACATTCATTATTCCCGGGACGTGGGTTGCCCGTAGTGAATGAAAATGCTTCATGCCCCACAAGATTATTTTCTGTGCCAGACTGTGAAGCAGATGGGAACGTGTGCCTCCCTGGCGGTTTATGTATGCCACCGCCGTTGTGTTGTCCGACCTGATCAAAATGTGGTGGTTCCTTAGGAACCGCACAAAATGATTTAGAGCCAGAAAAACTGTTAACAGTTCCAGGAAGTTTATGTGTGCGTTTTGTAGCGAGACGGGCCATTTTCCCTTTGCTATCCTGCCCTCGCACACTGCACCCCAACCTGTGAGCGACGCATCCGTCGTAACCACCTTTCTCAGAGAAACTGTTCCCAGCGGAGTCCCTGACTCGAGAACGGACCGATCTCTCCATTGACGGAGAGCGTGCATGCAGCGTGACGTCACTATCACTTTGCGGTTGAGGTGGCATTTGGACACAAGCCCTGCGCCGCTGTCCAGTTCTGAAACTCTCTCATTCGCAACAGTCCCAGGGGAATGACAGAAACTGTCGAGGCCATCAGACCTAGAAGACGTAAACACAGTCTGAATGAAACTCTGTTTCCTTTCTGAAAAAGGGATAGACAGCCGTGAATTGACCTGACGCGCTCCTCGGACAGAAAAGCTCGATATAGGTCTGAGTTTAGTCTGAGACCCAGGTAAATTATCTCTTGTGTAGGCACCAAGCAGCTTTTTGTTTCGTTTATCTTGAAACCTAAGCTCTGCAAATGAGACACGAGCATTGTTGTCTCTCTCTCTGCCTGTTGCCATGACGGTGCGCACAGCAGCAGATCGTCCAAATATGCTGACACTCTTAGACCCATTATTCTCAGCGGTGTGAGCGCTGCTTCCACACATTTGCTGAAAACCCTGGGCGCTAAAGACAAGTCGAACGGGACTGTCAAAAACTCGTAGGCTGTGTCTCGATAGGCAAACCTGAGGAATTTTCTGTGAAAAAGAGGCTATTTCTTCCTCTACAACCTGAGCTGACTCCCCCTCTCTGCTGCTGACATTAACACACTGTTGAAAAGTGGAGGTTTTACAGCAAATTGCAGACGATAACCCCGGCTTATTGTGGATAAAACCCAGGGGTGTACTGCGCATGCGCGCCAGCTCTCCGCCTGAGCAGCGAGCGGACCGCAGCAGCTCTCGTCCACTAGCAGCGAGCTGGGGACTGCAGCTCTGATTTTGACAATTTTGTTTTCGTGTGTGTTTTTATTTTCAAACATAGCTGTGCCCTCGGCCCACTGCCTGGATGCACAGGGAATGTGTTTATTATTTCCATAGCACACATGTCTTTTGGAAAACAGCCCTCTGCCCTCTGTTGTAACCCTGTGGGTGGAGGGAGGGAAACTTTTCTGTGAGGCACTGGGGGAACTGGTGCAAACTTCACATCTGAACTGGTCATTACATAACTTGTGAACAATTCCCCTGTCCGACGCCTTCTCTTGGCTGGAGGGGGAGAAAATGACTGTTCTCTTTGAGGGAAGATAGCAACAGATACTCCGTGAGTGCTGTTGCTCATCCCTTCGTCCTGAACCTGACGAAATACTAGGTTGCTCGCCGTTTCTTCCCTCCCTGAGGGTTTGCTGGACGGTGTCTGGCTGCAGCCGCTGCGAAGGAAGGTTTACCCCTCGGCTGAGCTGGCTTAGACTGTGGCTCAGAACGCTGAGGCTGAGAAGGTCTAGGGCTTCTGAAATTTGACCGACCACTCCCTTGTGGGGCTTCAAACTTGGGCCATGGTGGTTGAGAAGCCCTAACGGTGGATCTGCGAGGGAGGCAAGTCTGGAAAGCCTCACCCTCCTGCTTCTTTTGATCGCACCGTTCTCTCATAGCAGTGGCCGATGCCCCGAAAAGGGCTTTGGGCTCAACTGGAGCATCCAAGAAGTCTACTTTCTCTCTGTCTGACAGCCCTGACAGCCCCAGCCAAAGAGCTCGCTCGCCGACCACTGCCAAGCCCATGCTGCGGCCGCAGCTCTGGACCGCACCCCTGGAAGTTCTCAGGTTGAGATCTGCAATAACACAAATCTCTTCCCAGAGGGCTGGGTTTGGTGACCCAGCATCCATTTGCCTCCCCATCTCTTCCATAAGCTCTGCCTGATAAGCAGTGAGGAGAGAGGTGGCATTAAGAGCTCTCTCTGCCAGTGCAGAAGAGCGATACATTTTCTGAAACACTGAGGCCGTTAGACGATCAGTGCGTCCTGGCAGTGAAGCTGAAGCAGAGGAAAAAGCTGTCCTGCGGTTAGGGTGGAGATGATGTGCAACCGACAGCTCGACAGGAGGGGAATTTGACATCCCTAACTCCTCCATTTTATCCACATCCAGCCTAGAAAATCCCTTTACGGAAACTCTGTGAGAAAATTGCTTATCCCAGAAACGTTTCATCTCCGAAACGCACGCGGGGACCGCTGGAATGAGCTGCTTAGCTGGTGGGGCACGTGACAGCAGTCTCTTGCCGTCATATAGATCTCTCTCCATCCCCTGGCCCGTCTGCTGTGATGGCCAGTCTATGGAGAGTTTTGCTGCCGCCCTCCGGCACATTTCCAGCAGGTCGAGCTCCGCCTGAGCCGGGGAGGGTGAACCCTCGCTTAACGCGCTGTCTGGCCGGGGTGGATTTGGCGGGAGGATCGCATCTTCGTCATCATCCTCACCATCGTCCTCTAACAAACGAGCGATGGCCTCGTCGTCCTCGTCATCCTCCTCTCTCACATCCGTAAGTCCTACGGATCCAAAGAGGGGAGGTAGTTGCGGGGAGAATTCGTCCATGTATTCGTCCATGTATAGGCTGTTTAGCCTCCTCCGCGGGTGGCGAAGAAAAGCAGGGATCTCCCTTATTAGTGGCCGCGACACGCACTCTTTTCTCTAACACCCTCGACGGGAAGAGAGAACAGTGAGGACAGCCCTCGGGGTTAGCGAGGGCTGCCTGTGCGTGTCCCACCCCCAGGCATGCGATGCATAAAGGATGAGGATCCTTGCCCGATATCATCGAGCCGCACGCACACGGGCGAGAAGTTTCTGCTTTCGGTCCGCCGTTTGCAGAACTTGAAGTTGCCATAATAATAGTATCTAAGCTTACCGCAACGTGCAACTCAGAATAAGGAAATATCTAAGAGAATTCGCCGTAACGCGTTAATTCTCTTAAAGTATACCAGAATCAAATAACACTGTTACAGTGGAAAAAGAAGACCCGCTAACAAAATAGCTGCGTTCAGCGACGTACCTTGACGGCTCGTCTCAGAACCGTTAAACAATTATTTCAAGACAGGTCCTACTGAAGGATAGCTTCCAATTTTGATCTTCACGGGGAAGAGATCGAAGAATGAAGTAGGGACCACTGGCAGTGGTTTATATGTGGGAAGGGGACTCCCGCATCACTGTCGTGATTGGTCTGTCAACTGACAGACGTGGTGTAATTGGTACTTCCAGATCTGTCACGCCCAGAGGCATTCCCATAGTGAGATACCGAGCGAATGTTTGAAAGAGAACCAGAGCTATGAACCAGAGCCCTCTGATAGTAACCAAGACGATAGACGTGGACAACTGTGTAGTTCGCAATGTCTATCTGCACGCTGTTGTTGTTTCGTTCAAACGTAATGGACCATGGCAAGCAGACTTTGGATAAAAAAGGAGAACTAAAATGAGAATCAATATCAGCACGGTGTTTTCAAGATGCCGAGAGCTCCCATAGACAGTATATAAACGAGAGCTCCACGTCCAAAACTTCGACCGCTCCTACATGTACTTTATTAAACAGGTGAGCGCATTTACATAAAACTAATCAATGTTATATAGTTCAACAATGATAAAATGTTAGAAAATGATCTGTATGTTATTTTAATGTTGATCTAACTTACTGCTAGTCTCATACAGACAAACTAACACAGAATAACATAAATTTCAACACATTCAGATGCAGTTTAGTGTGCTAGTGTAATGTTAGACCAAGTGAAACAGCGCTGCGTTACCTCACAAGTTTAATTTGTCTAATAAACTGACCTGTGAGTTGTAATTCTGCACTTGCGTGTAGTTCGGTAGAATGAAATGTCCATATTCCTTTTATATCCGCTGGACTCGCGTCGTGTGTGGAGCTGATAGCTGTCTCTTAGCAATCCCGAACTGCTTCATATCACAGTCATGATGTATTCACTCATCCATAAGCATTATTAGATCGGTCGGCTTGACGTTGACGACAAGATCCATAATTCTTAGCAAATGTTGCGTCATCAAAAAACAGCTTTGTTATTGTAAGAGGTTAGCGACCCCTAGCGGCGAAAAAAATTACATAGTGTACGTTTAAGATAAAGGGCCCTATCTTGCACCCAGCGCAATTGACTTTGTACACCGACGCATGTATCATTCCTATTTTGCACCTGCGCAAAGCGGACTTTTCCCTCCACAGACGCACGTCGGTTAACTAAGAAATATACTTGCGCTCCCAGGGGCGGTTCAGCGCAAAGAGGAGACGTGTTCCGGCGCAAACGTTCCCTCATGCTATTTTACAGGTTTAGAAAACAATTGCGCCACTGACCGGAAAAAAAACAGTTTAAAGTCAGTGGCGCGTTGCGCATGTTATTCATATGCTATTTTAAGGGCGCATGCTTGGCCTTAATCAATGTAGCGTGTGCACAACGCGCATACACTTTGATTCTCTCATCTACACACAGACGCAGCAGTTATCATTTTTGCAAATCATACATTATTACGATAGATAGATAGATAGATAGATAGATAGATAGATAGATAGATAGACATTTTAATATAAAAGCATACATCTAGCTTACACATTTACCCAAATTATCATACGCCTGTTTAACCGAAGTTAATTTGGGTGTGTTTCTCCATCCCCAACGTCCCTGATGAGAACGTCGGTCTCCTCGGCTGTGAACCGCTCCTCGCATGCGCCTGGCAAATCCGCCAAAAAATAATAGGAATCCGCTTTAGAACAAGCGCGCCTGCTCTTAAAGGGAATGTGAGATGTCGCTCTGATTGGTTTATTTCACGTTTCGCCCAAACCACACCGATGAATAATGAAGCTACTTCAGACCAACCCCTTTTAGATTTGCGCCGGGCGCAAGAGTCATTTATCCCGCCGGGAAAATAGCAACAGCGCCCAAGACCCGCCTACAAAGTTACTTCCGCTTTGCGCTTGACACTTGCGTTTCAGATCGTTAAAATAGGGCCCAAAGACTTTCAATATGTTCTCATGAAACGCTAAAATCTGAGTTTTCATAGTCAGCTCTGGATGTGTTAATTGAGGTTATAAAATATAAACACATGTTCAGTTTTCAGCCAAGCTGATTTGTGTGTAAGATCTTGAATGAATTAAAGAACATCACTTTAGATGTCGACTGATCAAACATAGGCCTATCCTCCTGAGATTCAGATATATCTGACCTCTATAGAGTATGAATAAACATTTTTATATTTATCCGAGATCACAATTTTTACATTTGTAAAATCGATTTGTCTGATATAAATGTTCAGTATATTTTATAGGCTTTATAATATTTATATACTATATTATATATAATATTTAGGCATACAAAAGCAGATATGGTTGCAGTTTTCACTGTATTTGAATGCATGGTAAAGCGTATTTCTATGAAATATGAGACATTGTCTGCTCCTGAAACTTCTGTTTTAATGGGAAATGGGGAAAAATTATGTGGAGTATCTCGTGCTTTTCCGAATTAGCCGTCACAGCATGCCAGGTTTGTTAATAATAGCCTCTGCTACTTTATTTAACTTTAATAATACACCGTACATAACTTTCTAAATCAGCCATTGCAATAATCAAATGTGGACTAGTTAAAGAATACAATCGAAGCATAAGAAGTTAAACTAAGGTAAGAAAAACAAAAACGCGACTTCACACGTAAACAACACGTAGGGAATTACTTGCACTTCCACCGGTCGCCATAGGAACGCGTTAACAACACGTAAGCACATGTAGGAACGTGTTACATATCGTCACCTTCCTAAAATAATTGCCTAAGTCATTTTTTGACAAAAATTATTTTTTTTGCATAAGTCATCTCCTCATGATGCTGGCCACCTCTGGTAAAATCACCCACATCCTCAGTTGAACAGATCATGCATTTCTACCCCTGTAGTATAATGGCCTATGTCAAGAGTGTGACTGTTTTATTTTGCCTAAGTCAAAAGCCAATGAGACTTAGGCAATTTTACAAGCTTTTCAAGATGGCAGTTGCATCAAGAAGAACGAAAGTCTACTCGGCCTCTGAAGTTAGGTTCCGTTTTTTGTGTTTTCTGAGAAACCTGAAAAAATGACTTTTAGGAAGGTGACGATATGATTTTATAAAATTGATCAATAATTTAGTTTTGGCTCATTGTTTATACGTGGCAGACATGAAAATCAATGAAACGTAATTACAAAGTAAAGTATATTCAGCAGATTGTGTCTAAATGTAATACTAGAACTCTTATACATATGTTTTAACCTTTTCAAATTTAACATTTATGATGCTTATTTGTGAAAGATTATGATAATTTAGTAATTTTATTAGAGTAGAATTATGATACACCATCTGACAAAATGATTGATGGCTTTTTAATTAATGATGATTGATAGGTTTGACCTTGCCCTTCCCCCCTGCCCTTGACATGACCTTGCCATAGTGGTGACCTTGCCCTAGCCGTGACCTTGCCCTAGCTGTGACCTTGTGTGTAATTGAATAATAGGATAATAGGATAATTGAATAATAGGATAATTGGATAATATGTGTATGACTTTGTGAGTATAAGGGGATCTATTGTTTAATATTTGAACTTTGATATAATGGATGTTATGAGGGTTATTTCTTAAGCTCTGACATCAGGATGTGTGTCACATGAAAGCATCGGCATCGCGCTCCCTCCCACCCTCCACATTCCAGAGCACTGGGGGATTGCTGTGGACAGTGGAAGTGAGAAAAGAGGTTTCCTAATAATGCTGTATATATCAGACTAACTAAAGTTGAAAAACATTCTGTTCTTTAAAAGTATATAAATGAAATGGTTATAATATAAAATATATAATTTACAAAAAATATCTTGCTAATTTAACTAAAGTTGTAAAACATTCTGTTCTTTAAAAGTGTATAAATGAAATGCTTATAATATAAAATATATAATATAAAATCACAGAGTGGTTCTCTCTCACAGCACCGTCTGTCAGTCTCTGGCTCAGAGGGGTGTATTCAGTGATCAGGATGAGACATTGTGAATGTTTTGGTTGTGCTAAATTTATTTATCTTAAAAATCTTTAGTATTATCTTAAAAGTTTAAATGATATCTTTTAAAAATTAAATTAAATTCAATGAATTATTAAAAGTCTTAATAAAACAAATATTCTACAACGATGGTCTGTGGAAAAACTTGACTTGAAGTTAAAGTATATTTTTTATGTATCATGGGTATGTAAAATAATTAGAACGTGTCACAAGTCATCTCACACATGTGAAATGTTCAATAATTCCTTA
The DNA here is from genome assembly GCF_951802725.1 of Rutilus rutilus. Lineage (NCBI taxonomy): Eukaryota > Metazoa > Chordata > Actinopteri > Cypriniformes > Leuciscidae > Rutilus > Rutilus rutilus. The sequence goes on along the minus strand of NC_140214.1, from coordinate 40,594,936 downwards.
AGTTGTATCTGTGAAAAAATTACCATATAGGCCTATCTTCAGAGAGAGAGAGAGAGAGAGAGAGAGAGAGCAACAATGAAAACATTTAGAAACTGTGAACCCTCAGGCTGTCCCCATTGATAGGCTGCTTATAAGGTCCTTCCGATCAGCGCTGTGTCTTCAGAGAAAGAAGTTCCTTGACAATCATTAATGATAGCTTCAGGATATAGGGTGACAGACCAGATGAGCCTCTGTGCATCATGTCACAGCGTATGTAATTTTAGTCTGCTAACGCCTTTCCAGAGCCAAAGTTTTGTTCATAGTAAATTTATTTCAAAGCATAATCGTAAAAGTTTAAATATGATCTTTTAAAACGAAATATTTAGATTTAAATTAAATCTTTAAAGTTTGAATACATACGCATCTTCTATTTATCTTTTAGAAGATTACTGTAATAATTTTGTTTAACGGTGACCTAAAGTATAATTGTTATTAAACAATGTCTATTCAAAAACTTTAGATTGTTGAAAAACTGTACTTAGTCGTCTTAAATCTCATTTATATAAAAAGATTCAATCAGCATTTTTTTTGTCCATGCGGGGTTTAAATTTTTATGGTGGGGGCTTTCCATAGCCATAATGATTTTTGTACTGCATATTCTATCCCGTACACCTAAACACGACCATCACAGAAAATGACACTCGGTTACTAACGTAACCTCGGTTCTCTCTAGAGAGGGAACAAGTGTTGCGTAAGTTTAGCTTACGCTACGGGAAAACTCCTTTTCTCGAGAATACTGAAGCAAGAAAATTATCCTTAATTTTCCAGAATGTAAAACGCATTTGCTGCAGCAGGCAGACATAGGCGACGCAGCTCGCGCGCCTATTGGCTGCTCTGCAGCAACTGCTGCAACCTATCAGTGCGTCTTGGCATGACTCCAGCGCCAATGGGAAGCCTTCCTGCGCTACGTCATGACCCGCCAAAATGGGTGTGGCCTTGAGCCTATAAATACCCAGCGCGCGGGTTGCACAATGATTTCAGTCGACTGTAAGCGAAACCATAATGCAGGACAAGCACGGCAGCGTACGCAACACTTGTTCCCTCTCTAGAGAGAACCGAGGTTACGCAAGTAACCGAGTGTCGTTCTCTTACGAGAGTACTCTTGTGTTGCGTAAGTTTAGCTTATGCTACGGGAACCCCATGTAAAACGCCGTGCGTGCAGAATTTCCAACACTAATGTCCCAAGGGCAGTGTGCCCGGGCTCATATCAGTGGAATACACAAAGAGCGGTATACGGGGAGGGACGACTCGGTAAAGTGAGATAGGTGCGCGCACATATATACAGTTAAGGCAGTACCTCAACCTTGAACTGCATAAGCCCACAGGACGTTGCAGCATATCAACAGTCTAATCAAACTGAGTTGGGTAGACAGTGTTAATATGGTATAATCAGACTGAGAACAGCCTGGCCTGTAAGGCAGGCACTTCTAGGTTATAAAACCTTATAAATGTAGACAGCGAGGCCCAGCCTGCCAGAGAGGTACAAAAAGCACTAGCCTACCTCAACACGTTTCATCAGCGTGTGTTAGGCGCTGGTCACTGCCCCGGCAAATTTGAAAGGCTGCACTGCACGGTACAATATAATGCAGGATCATAGTTATGAAGAGCCACAGGAGAAGGAATCCTCGTAGCCAAAAAGCAAACATTTAATTTAAAAGGAAACATGAGGTGGAAAGAGCTAATGAATGAGAACGACTTTGAAAGGGACGCTGAAGTTGCCTGCTTTCTTCTCGACAGGTAAGTCAAAGTTACGGTCTAAATTACAAGCTTTTTTTTTCATTGCTTGGTTGTGTAAATCATTATATAGGCAGCATAACAGTAGAACATGTATAGTTAAACTCGGCAAAGTGATATTGGAAGACATTTTGTCATAGCTTCTTGGCACATAACGGCTACCGTAGTTGCAAGACGCATTTGAAAAAGCAAGGCGCTAGAGAGCACTATTCATTTAAATGCAAAATGCAATTTCACCGCTAGATGGGATAAATTCCTACACAACGTACCTTTAAGGACTAACTTGTAGGGTCTTTAACAAAAAAGCCTCCAAAATCGAGGAGGTCAAAGGGCATGCTTCCTGCTATAGTATCATCAGCTCTCCCCAAAGTCTATTCATGCGCCTAACAGACAGACAGCCTGTCGCATCAACAAATGCTAACATTTTAAACTTCTACATATATTTTGAGTAGATAACCGCTGCAAACCCAACAGCTGAAATCCATCTCTTCTGTGAGCACTTAACCTCATAAAAAAAAAAAAAAGGTAGGGGGGGGGGGGACTTAGAATACACACATGACCCCGACCCCGATTGAGTCTCAATGAAAACATGACTCATCCACAAGCGCGCCCACATCAAGTAAATACACGGGCGAGCAGTCTTGAAAAAAATGTGCCGCGTACAGCTCTATTAGAGAGAGGAAAAAGCTCAGCAGAGTGCTGAAGCGCCCAGGGAGAAACACACACACTGCCGGCAGATCACTGCACAGATCAGCAGCAGGCAATGCGATCTCGCTGGAACGCGCTGTCACACCAACACACTGAAGAGCCGGTCGTCTCGTAGAGTGAAGATGATTCAGAATGGCTTGCAGGAGTAAAGAGAACTCTTGGCTCCGAAGCGAAAACACATCTGCATGTTGCCAGCGTACTTCCTTATATACCCATGACGTGGGGCAGACTTACCTCTGTAAAGCTTTATCTCTGTAAAGCTGCTTTGAAACAATCTACATTGTTAAAAGCGCTATATAAATGAAGATGACTTGACTTGACTTGATTTACGCTATGCAAATTCCGCAGACCCATGGCATTTTCTTGCCATTGGCTTGTTTTGTATACTCAAAGGTGAGAGGCTTTCTAAGCGAAACCCCATTCGTCGTCACTGACGTAACTCGTAGTGACCACGAAAGGGAAAGTAAAATCATGCTTTGAATTAAGTCGAGTAAAATTAAATATTCGCTCAAGACAAACTTTACTTGTGCCGCGTCATGGACCACAGAGGCGTCTCTGAAATTGTGTGGTGATTTTCCAAATTATACAACTTAGTCTAAACAAGAGCAATGTGGAGTCCTTGGATTTCTTAAAAACAAAACGACAACAAAACATTGTGACAAACTTTGACAACATGTTTCATGTTGTATGGACAAAAATACTGTTTGAAATATTTTTGTATAAATAAGATCTAAGACGCCTAAGCATACTTTTTGCTTTTTTTTTTTTTTTTTTTTTTTATCTAAAGTTTTTGAACAGACACTGTTTAGTAAAAATAATACCTTAGGTTAAATTTAAGCAAAATCATTTATATCATACAGAAGTCTTCTAAGAAGATAAATAGGAGAAATAAAAACTTTTAAACTTTTAAGGTTATGCTTTTAAATTAATTTAGTATAAAACTCTGGATGTAGTATGCTCTGGAACACAGACTAGCTTTACTGTGACATTGTCCCCCGAGGCTCATCTGTTCTGTAACTCCTCTCGTCTCTGTACGGGCCTGAAGCTTCATTTCACACTGTAGTTTATCCCTGAAGGATCTGGGGCTGTTTTGTTTATGACAACTTAAACTATTTGCTTTTTGGATTGTTTTTTATCATTGCATAAAGAACTACTTCACCACAAGTTTTTTTTTAATATAAATAAATTAATTTAGCTAAAACTCTGTTCACAATTTTTAAATACATTCTAGTAACATATGTTATTATTCATTGGTTATATATTTTATTTATAATAATTTAATTTAAAAATAGAGATTAGTTCATTTTTTTAGAACCGTGTGTGTGTGTGTGTGTGTGTGTGTGTGTGTGTGTGTAAAACAGCTTAGAAATTATATTACATTTATTTATTTATTTAATATTTGAAAATGTACAAATGTAGTTCTCTTACGAGAGGTTCTCTCGTACTGCGTAATATCTTACGCTATGGGGGAAATCTAATTTCCGTGAGATATTGAAGCCAAAAATTATCCTTAATTTTGAAATAATGCAAAACGCCTTGCGGCAGCATGCAGGCTTTATCGCCTCAAGGTCGATCAGAAATGCATCTCAGCTCTGAAACCTTGGAGAGCGATCAACTGGTACCAGTCAGGTGTAAGCCTGGGGACTTCCTCGAGTGTGAAGGTGGTGTCTACGGACGCCTCCACCTCGGGATGGGGAGCGCTGCTCGAGGGCAGACCATTCTTTGGCCAGTGGTCAGAACGGGAAAAGCTTCTACACATAAACTGCTTGGAAATGATGGCAGTCGACAACACGCTGAGGCGCTTTTTGTCCCCAGATAAAAGGACACCACGTCTTGGTCCGTTCGGACAACATGTCAGTAGTGGCCTAGATAAATCGCCAAGGAGGTATCAGGTCCCGAAGCCTTTACAGGCTGACGAAACGCCTCCTGGTCTGGGCTCAGCACAATCTGCGCTCGTTGAGAGCAGCGCACGTGCCTGGCCACCTGAATGTGGGACCAGACAGACTGTCCAGGAACAATGTTCCAGCAGGAGAATGGTCTCTACACCCGCAGACAGTCCAGCTGCTGTGGGAGACATTCGGCAGAGCGGAAGTAGACCTGTTTGCGTCTCAGGAAAATGCTCACTGCGTTGGCCCACGTCTGGCCCGCTGCCCGCTCTATGCTTTCCCCCCGTCGCGCTCCTACCTCAGGTATTAGAGCGGATCAGGGAAAACGGATGCTCAGTGCTACTAGTGGCTCCGTTCTGGAAGAACCAGGCTTGGTTCCCAGTTCTGATGCAGCTGACAAGCACTGCCCCATGGCCACCAGTGAGGAGGGGACCTCCTCTCTCAGGCCGAGGGCTCGATCTGGCATCCTGTAATGGATCACGATTAATACCGTTCCCAATTATCTTAAAACCATCCTCAAAGTTTATAAAGATAACCTCGCGGTAACTAAAGAGCCTATCCCTTAGTCGTGCCCTTAAGGACGATCAGTCTATACAAGTTAATATTCTACTATAAAAACAATAGAGATATCACAAGTATTATAAGTCTGTCTTCTGAGGTACCCCTTCAACCTTTTTTGCAATATAACATCACCCTGTTACATGCTGCCTCTTTGGCTAGGCTATATGATCAAATCAAAATACATGGTAATTATTCTTTTATCAAAAAGAATGCTCACCCCACGTGCGTCTTCTTCACAAAGGATTTCCTGATCCAGGCAGAAGAAAACGGTACTCAAAGAATCCAAGGTCCAGTCAGATGATAATAAAAAATGTTTAACAAACTTTATTAAAAATAATCAAATGAAAAGGATACTTGTTACAGATTATAAATGAGTACTAACTAACACATGTAAAAAATAGCTAAAGCTGGCATGCTTCTTGCATCTAGTAACAGCTGGCGTACTAGATTTTCTAGGCAAGGAAGAGCAATAAATCTTCCTTTGTTTGCGTCTTATATAGTCTTGAGTTCCGTTGAACTCAGGTTCTGCCTTTAAAATTGTTTTCCACACACTTATTACAGCAAAACTCTAAAAAGCAATTCTAACGGCATAGCATCTAACAGTCGTTGATACTGATCTTCCGCACAAACTCGAGCATTTCGGCTTCCGTCATCTCATGCAGGGTAGGTGGCTTCCTGTTCTGTTGCATCACTCCGGAAACGACGTTTGGAAAGGAAATGTCATCCTCACACAATCTGTGGACAGAGTTCTTCACAATCCTCGCCCGGAGCTTTGGTCCCTACATGCGTGGGCAATCAACGGGTACCCGCTAACCTCCCAGAGGGAGTGTTAAACACGATCACGCAGGCTAGGGCCCCCTCTACGAGACGGCTCTATTCCTCAAAATTGTCTATGCTGGTGCTCTTCTCTAGCTGGTGCACAGCCCGTGGCATATCACCCCCAAATTGTGGGGTGACGGAGGTCCTCTCCTTCCTGCAAGAGAAGCTAAGAGGTTAAATCCTCCCAGACCTCCCTCAGTTCCCATGTGGGACCTTTCTACGGTCTTGGAAGCCATGAAAGATGCCCCATTCGAGCCGATCCAATCAATAGATATCAAACACTTGTCTTTCAAGACAGTGTTTCTTCTGGCTCTCGCTTCATTAAAGCGTATAGGTGACTTACAAGCGCTCTCAGTGAGCGTGACATGTATGGAGTTTGGGCCAAATGACTCATAAGTCATACTCAAACCTAGGCACGGGTACGTTCCTAAATCCCTCAACACACCGTTTAGGGCTCAGGTGATTTCCCTGTCGGCCCTGCCGGTCTCTAACGAGGAGAAGGACGCGAGCTTCCTTTGCCCGGTCAGGGCATTAAGGGCTTATGTGTCTCGCTCGACTGTCTTCAGACAGACAGAGCAGCTCTTTGTCTCGTTCAACGAACGTTCTAAGGGACTAGCCGTGTCGAAACAGAGCCTATCCAGATGGATAGTTGACGCTATAGCGCTGGCTTACACCTCTAAGGGCCTGCAGTGCCTGTTAGGTGTCAGAGCGCACTCCACAAGAGGCATGGCCTCGTCGTGGGCTTGATCTAGTGGGATTGCCTTGCAAGATATCTGTATGGCGGCAGGCTGGGCCTCCCCGTCTACATTTTTAAGGTTTTATAACCTAGAGGTTCCCGCTTTGCAGGCTAAGCTGCTTTCGGTCTAATAGATCGGTATTGTCTGCCCCGATGCTGTCGGCCCAGAATACTGGAACTGCTTGAGCAACGCTCGCTGATCGATCATGCAACTCTATGGGCAGTGTGTAAGACCCATAATATTCATCAGACCAGGCCGAGTTTTTACGCCCTGGCTGTGTGGAACACTATCAATATAATTGCTCCTTATAGGATGCTATTTATTACAGGAATGATGCTATTCTAGCCCCTCTTCCTGGACTCTCTGTGAGTCCCTGATGATCACGTACTATATGAGCTCCGGGCACTTGCCCTTGGGACATAGCGTAAGATATTACGCAGTACGAGAGAACCTCTCGTAAGAGAACGTACTCGGTTACTAACGTAACCTCGGTTCTCTCTAGAAGAGGGAACGAGTACTGCGTATCTTTGCCGTGCCTGCAACACGCTCTGGTTCGCTTTGGCGATGAAAAACTAGGGAAACCAGCCTACCGAGCTATATTTATAGACCCAGGCCATGCCCGTTTCGGCGGGACGTGACGCAGTGGTCGCGAAGCGCCCCCATTGGATCTGACCTCACGGGGGCCGCTCTCGATAGGCTGCTGTAGTTGCCGCAGGGCAGCCAATAGGCACGCGAGCCGTCTTGCCTATGCCTGCATGCTGCCGCAACGCGTTTTGCATTATTTCAAAATTAAGGATAATTTTTCGCTTCAATATCTCACAGAAATGAGATTTCCCCCATAGCATAAGATATTACACAGTACTCGTTCCCTCTTCTAGAGAGATCCGAGGTTACGTTAGTAACCAAGTACGTTTTCTGTGATGGTCGTGTTTAGGTGTACGGGATAGAATATGCAGTACAAAAATCATTATGGCTATGGAAAGCCCCCACCATAAAAATTTAAACCCTGCATGGACAAAAAAAATGCTGATTGAATCTTTTCATATAAATGAGATTTAAGACGACTAAGTACAGTTTTTCAACAATCTAAAGTTTTTGAACAGACATTGTTTAATAACAATTATTCTTTAGGTCACTGTTAAACAAAATTATTACAGTAATCTTCTAAAAGATAAATAGAAGATGCATATGTATTCAAACTTTAAAGATTTAATTTAAACAATCTTTCATTTTAAAAGATCATATTTAAACTTTTACGATAATGCTTTGAAATAAATTTACTATGAACAAAACTTTGGCTCTGGAAAGGCGTTAGCAGACTAACATTGCATATGCTGTGACATGATGCACAGAGACTCATCTGGTCTGTCACCCTATATCCTGAAGCTATCATTAATGATTGTCAAGGAACTTCTTTCTCTGAAGAAGCAGCGCTGAAGGACCTTATAAGCAGCCTATCAATGGGGACAGCCTGAGGGTTCACAGTTTCTAAATGTTTTCATTGTTGCTCTCTCTCTCTCTCTCTCTCTCTCTCTGAAGATAGGTCTATATGGTAATTTTTTTTCACAGATACAACTTAAGGAATTAAGTTTTTCCACAGACCATCTTTGTAGAATATTTGTTTTTATTAAGACTTTTAATAATTCATTGAATTTAATTTAAGATATCATTTAAACTTTTAAGGTTATACTTTGAAATAATTAAAATAAAATCATTTAGCACTAACACAACATTCAAAATGTCTCATTCTGATCACCGAATACACCCCTCTGAGCCAGACACTGTCAAACGCTGGTGTGAGAGGCGCTTCAGTAAACACTCTGGGATCTTTTGTATTACAACTTTAAACTCATTGCATTTTTGTGAACCCATTCATATGTGGTATGTAAGGATTTCTTCAACTTTCTAAAAATGTAAGATGATTTTATTTTTATTTTTGTTTATCTAAAACTAAAATAATCGGATCAGTAGATTTTTAGTAAGATATTTATTTTATAATTATAAACAATTTATTATTATAATTATTTATAATAATCAAAATGAATCTGAAGGCACCTTGATGCATTTTAAAAATATAACCCTCTATAACACACTCACAAGAACGAAGGAGAATTAATTTTAATTAACTTTAACTTTAATTTTAATCTTTGCGGAAGAATGTTTAAAAGATCTAATAATATTTTCATTACATTTATGAGTACTATAGTCTATAGTCTATGAGTCTGAACAAACGACACGCGTCAGTTTAGCACAGAAATAATAAAGACATAGTTACTTTTTTGTCTATTCTTTTAATTGTCGTCTACATCACTGTGTTCTGTGTATCAGAATAATCCATTGTATTATCGCATTCATGATCAGACGTACGGTTTTATCAGTGTCTTTATTTGCACATATATTTAATTTGAAGAAGAGCGGTGCCGGTTCATGTTTAGAGCACTAGAGTATATGAAATATAAAACATTGCGGCAGAAACCGCTCTCATGCTCCACATGTTGTTTGAATTCTCTGCTGTGATGCGATGATCTCATGCGTAATACAGCGCAGTGATTGGATTGAATGAGCTCTTTCTCATGAATAAATGCAGAGAGTCGTTCAGAACCGGCTGACGTACAGAATCGTTCTCTCCAATCACACGCTCCGAAAGCACACTTCCACCTCACATTCAGCCAATCACATCCTCAGAAAGCACGCTTCTACCTCAGATACTGTGATGTTGCTTCCACTTTACTTTTCACCCCAGAAGAACCAAATTGCTCAGAAAAACACACACAAAAAAACAATTTCCACTTATTGCGAGAGCACAAGTTTTTTTTCATGCGCATGCGTCGCGTCTGAACGCGTTGTTGTCTTTGGAGCTCTACCGATTTGATTTATAACTCTTGATTTTCTCTTTAAACTCACTTACAACGAACATTTTCTACTTTTCCTCACTGAGAAGCACTACTGCTCAAACCTCATAGTTACAATGCGGACTGTTGAGCAGACGCGTCTCAAGCCTATTAGTGATCCAACGCCGGATACTCTTATAGGTTACTCCTATATTTTTTTTTCGCCTATCGTGCGTCTACTCTACACCCTTACCACTAAAAAGACGGTTTATATCCAAGACTTACTGTCCATCTGTTAAAATGGTGAATATATCAGATGTAAGTAGTCTACCTTCTGGTGCAGGTGAGGACACATTTGAGCTGCACGCACTGCAGTCTGAACTGGAAGCTGTTGAGAAACAGATCCACGACCTTTTATTGAGACAAGCCGAACTGATAGACCGGCGGTTAGCTCTTGAAACATCACTCGCCGATGCACACAAATCAATGATTAACGTTAACGTTACTAACCCGCTGACTCCGACCTCGTCTACTCCGTGCGTTTCTCAGCATCGGTCCCGAGCGCCGAGGTCGCGATCAGCCATGGTCTCGTTCACTCCGGCTCCAACACGCCACCACGAAGCCTGGGTGGTTCCGCAGCGGAAGACGCGAGTCAGGCCTAGACCAAGACTCTCTCCGACCCTCCCGGTTTTCGAGTTATCCACACAAAACCGCTTCTCCCCTCTTCGCGAAACAGAACGCGATGCTGTGATCATCGGCGATGCCATCGTTCGGCACGTACACGCTACGTTAGGTAAAAGTAAGGTGCACAGTCACTGCTTTCCTGGTGCTCGTGTTTCTGAAATCGATACTCATGTTCCCGATATTCTGAACGGTGACGAGCGCGTCGGAACTGTGGTCCTGCACGCGGGAGTGAACGACATCAGGCTGCGCCAGACGGAGGTTCTGAAGAAAGACTTCAGGAATCTGATCAATACGGTACGCAGCACATCGCCTGAAACAACGATCATAGTGTCAGGACCGCTTCCCACGTACCGACTAGGGCATGAAAAGTTCAGCAGATTATTTGCGCTAAATGAATGGTTAATGTCATGGTGCAATGAGCAGAAACTGCTCTTTGTAAATAATTGGAATCTGTTTTGGGAGCGTCCTAGGCTTTTCCGTGCTGATGGCTTACACCCAAGCTGATTCGGAGCAGATCTTCTGTGGGATAACATCTCCAAAATGTTAAATACCTTTTGACTAGTAACCAAAAGTCCAAATCATATTCTCTGCTGCACCAATTTAACTGATATAAATACTAGTGTAGAACATTGCATAGAAACCGTGTCTATTCCTCGTTTAGTGAGATCAAATAATAAATCTACTGCAGGATCTAGGAAAAATCTAATTGTTATTAAAACAGAAAATGTTGCTATTAGTAAACAAAAACAATTTCTAAAGCTAGGTCTTCTAAACATTAGATCACTCACACCTAAGGCAGTTATTGTAAATGAAATAGTCAAAGATAATAGCTTCGATGTACTTTGCCTTACTGAAACCTGGCTTAAACCAAATGATTACTTCGGTCTAAATGAGTCTACTCCAGCAGGATACTCCTATAAGCATGAGCCCCGTCTGATTGGTCGTGGTGGCGGTGTTGCAACAATCTATAGAGATATTCTCAATGTTACTCAGAAAACGGGTTATAAGTTTACTACGTTTGAAGTACTTGTACTAAATGTTACGCTCTTAGATGTTAGAAAAACATCCCTATTATCTCTAGCCTTGGCTACCGTATATAGACCGCCTGGGCCTTACGCTGATTTCCTAAAAGAGTTTGCAGATTTTCTCTCAGACCTATTAGTCAATGTCGATAAAGCATTAATTGTTGGAGATTTTAACATACACGTAGATAATCCAAATGATGCGTTAGGGGCTGCGTTTACAGATTTGTTAAATTAATTTGGGGTCAAGAAAAACGTCACCGGACCAACTCATCGTCTTAATCATACACTCGATTTAATTATATCACATGGAACCGATCCAACCGATATAGATATCATTCCACAAAGTGATGATGTCACTGACCATTACATGGTAACTTGCATATTACGTACTGCTGTAATATGTCATGCGGCGCCGCGTTATCAACTAGGCAGAACAATCCTTCCATCCACCATAGATCATTTCTCAAATTGCTTATCTGATCTGTCTCAGCTGCTCAGTGAACCCAAACAAACAGATGAACTAGAAGAACTAACTAGCACTATGAGCACCATTCTCTCTAGAACATTGGATGTTGTTACACCTATTAAATTAAAAAAGGTCAGAGAAAAAAGTAAAGCACCGTGGTACAACAATACTACGCATGTTCTAAAGAGAGAAACCCGTATTTTAGAGCGTAAATTAAACTAATTTAGAGGTCTTTAGAATCGCGTGGAAAGACAGTATGTCACGTTATAAAAAGGCCCTAAAAGCGGCCAGGGCTGAGCACCTCCGCAACCTAATAGAAAATAACCAAAATAATCCAAGGTTTTTATTTAACACCGTGGCTAGACTAACAAATAAACAGACGTCACCCGAACAAAATATCCCGTTACAGTTCAGTAGTAATGATTTCATGAAGTTCTTCACTGAGAAAATAGAAAGCATCAGAACCACAATTGTAAACGTTCAATCTCCAATTGCGCCTTATAATTCAGCCTCAATTATCACCCCGCAAGAACAATTACAGTGCTTTACAATTATAGAACAAAAAGAGTTAAATAAACTTATCACTTCATCTAAAACAACAACATGTTTATCAGATCCTATACCAACTAAACTACTGAAAGAAGTGTTACCTGTAGTGGAAGAGCCTCTCCTTAATATTATTAACTCGTCTTTATCTTTAGGTCATGTTCCAAGAACATTTAAACTGGCAGTTGTAAAACCACTCATCAAGAAACCACAATTAGATCATAATAACCTAGCAAATTATAGACCCATTTCAAATCTTCCATTTATGTCTAAAATATTAGAAAAAGTGGTGTCCGCTCAACTGGGCTCTTTCTTGCAAGAAAATGATATCTATGAGAAGTTTCAGTCTGGATTCAGACCGCACCATAGCACTGAAACTGCGTTCGTTAAAATCACAAATGATTTACTTTTAGCTTCTGACCAAGGCTGTATCTCAATACTAGTTTTACTTGATCTTAGTGCTGTGTTCGATACTATAGATCACACAATACTCTTAGATCGACTACAAAATTATACTGGTGTTCAAGGACAAGCATTAACCCCCTGAGGTCGGCGGTATCGCCGGCGATACCAGCTCGCTTTTTTTTTATCAGTGTAAAAGAAACTCATAAATACTCTGTTGACTTTGATTTTCCATAGGAGTTTCATACATCAATCGATTCTGTTAAATGTGTATTATTTTTCTGTATACTCACAATAAAAACAAAGTGTTGTGCTTTTCGCCAAATTAAGAAAAATAATCACGGAGCGAGTTCTGCCTTCTCTCTGTCCGTGTAGTCCATTCTGAAACGCGTCCGAAAATGAATCATAACTCAGCAAATACTTCTCACACAGGCACGTGATATATGTCTTTATGAAGCTTGAAATCTCTTCTTTTAAATTAAGTAATTAATAAAAAAAACAAATGTTTTCAACTCATGTAATCCGTTTGAAAGCAAGGAGAGGTACCGTTTTTTCCTTCTGCCTAATTATCTCTATAATGAACTGAGGCCGCCCCGCCCCCGGCGCTATTGACATGGTAAATAGTTTAGGTGATCTATGCTTCGCACCCGCCCCCCGATCAATGCCTTGAAAACACGAAGTTTCATCAGATCAGATTCACTGATAGTTCATCGCGTTTAGAGAGGATGGCGCGTTTCTCCGGTAAAGACGCTCTTCAGATGATTCTGGACAGCGAGGAATAACTCACCTTGGCTTTTCCTCAGAGGAAGATTGTAACTCAGACAAACGGCAGCATGTTCAAGAGCGAATTGATCACGCCGAGTAAACACCGAGTTTTCACGTGAGTAAATACGTGAACTCAAGTGGTCTAGTGGTAGAACATTTGCCTAGCGTGTCAGAGGTTCTGAGTTCGAATCCGCACTCATATGGTTTTTTTTTTTTTGTCAAATCAGATTATGTTTATCAGTGGTTGTATATCAGGCAGAGACATGTGTGTGTGTGTATTTTGTTTTGTAATTTCACTGGAACGAAAAGAGAGTCTCCACAACGGATTGAAGCGCGCGTCCGAGTGAAGACTGCGCGAGCCTAAAACAAACACAGTATCCGCGTCTGACTCGCGGGAATCCACGGCGCAAACCTGTGAGGGGCTGTGTTTTCTCGTTTATATTCCTTTTAGCATTTTAGCATTTATATTCCTTATAATAAAAATGAAAGACCTATGTTACAGACATATGAAAGACAACATTTCGTTGATTAGTTTTGGATAGATTATACATTTTTACTGTAAAATATCTGCCACCTCAAATAAGCTTTTATTTGCCAATTTTTTTGTCAAAAATAATCAAATAATCAATCAAATCCTTAACTTTGAAATATGTATGATAAAATGTATACTTTAGTTTGTACAAAGAAAGATTACACTTGAATTGTTGTTTATTTAAATATTTACAAGGTAGATGTAAACAAACTATTAAAAGGTAAATATAAGACTTTTCTTTAAATAATTTTTATTGTGTTTTATTAGTGACAAATTTGGGGAGAAGATAAATATTCCAAAACTGAAAATACAGTATGAGAATTAACTGCACAATTACATGTTTTCCTTGGCTATTATAGGCCAAATTGCAAGCACAATATGTGGAAAAATAAAAAAGAATTGAGATGCTTCCAACTGTTGCTCTTGCATTCTTGTGGCTCAGTGACTCACCTGAATGAATGGCTCATTAAGTATGCGGTCCTCAGGTGTGAACCACTACATATGCATGATCTGTGACGCCCACTCCGCATATGGCCTTTCCAAACAGAAAGTGCTTTGCAAAATTCAAATCAATGTATTGTGTTATGTGAAGGATTAGGCAGGGTGATTTTCACATAATTTTGAAGAAAAAACACTAGGCGATGACATCCATTAGACAAAAGTCTTATTGGCACATATTTAGTGTGTGTTTTGTGGTCTTATTTCAGAAACTTTAGTTTTTAGTTTTTTCAATAACCACGCATAAACATTATTCTCTCAAAAATGCAGACATGTACATTCTTGTTGCTCACATATTATGGTAGCCCTGTTTGTGCTAAATAGTGTGTAATTTTTTTTTGCCATTACTATGTTTATAAGCAACTGAAAAAAGCACAAATGTCAGGGCATGTCAGAACATCTCAAGGACCCCAAAAACACCTCAGACCCCAGAGGGTTAAGCTGGTTCAAATCATACTTATCTGACCGCTACCATTTTGTCTATTTAAATGAAGAAAAATCGATCATAACTCCAGTAAACTATGGAGTGCTGCAGGGATCTGTGTTAGGCCCTCTGTTATTCTCAGTATATATGATGCCACTTGGAAATATTATAAGGAAACATGGAATTAGTTTCCATTGTTATGCTGATGACACTCAAATATATATTTCATCACGGCCAGATGAAAACGCTAATTTATCCAAATTGACAGAGTGTGTTAAAGATATAAAAGATTAGATGACGCGTAATTTTCTTTTATTAAATCCAGACAAGACAGAGGTATTACTTATCGGTTCAAAAAACCGCCCACAAAACCTTTCACAATACAACTTTAACATCGTAGGATGTCCTGTTACTTTATCCTCTACAGTAAAAGACCTGGGTGTTATACTCAATTGCAACTTGTCTTTCGAAAATCATATTTCGTATGTTACAAAAACAACCTTTTTCCACCTTAGAAACATTGCTAAGCTACGTAATATGCTATCAGTTTCTGATGCAGAAAAGTTAGTTCATGCATTCATGACCTCGAGACTAGATTACTGTAAGGCCGGTGACACACTGGATGCGTGGCGTAAGCGTCTCAGCTGCGTGGCGTGTCCGTTTTTATTTCGGCTCCCATGTTAACAGGTTAGAGCTTGCACACTGCCTGCGTGACACGCGCGTCTCAGGCGCAGCTCGAGCCGCGCGGAAAACGTGTGCATGCTAGAAATAGAACCGACGCCTATTTTTCACGCGACACGCAAGCGTCTTGGAAGCGTTTCCAAGCAAAATTGAATAGGAAAAGATGTTTATATGACATTTTGACACGAATACATATTAATAAATGTCATTTTGATGTTTGAAAGTGTCTAGGGTTTGACATAAATGCAAATATAAATGCAATTTAAAAAAATATTATCGATTTTCAAATACTGCACCTGTCAATACAGAACGAAATATTCTATAGTCTATATTGCCGTCAACACTGCCGACGTTGTCTTTGCTGCTTTATATTTATGTTTAACATGAAGTATAGGCCTTCCACAACTCTCTCCCCATATGTCAAATATATCACCAATATGTCACCTAGCAGCAGCAGCGCCGCGTCAGACACGCTTCTGGTGTACATGGAAAACGCCACGCAGCTGACACGCAACAGAAACGCCACGCTCACGCCACGCATCCAGTGTGTCACCGGCCTAATGCTTTATTAGCTGGTTGTCCTGCATCCTCAATAAACAAGCTACAGTTAGTCCAAAATGCCACCGCTAGAGTTCTTACTAGATCAAGAAAATATGATCATATAACACCGATTTTATCATCACTGCATTGGTTACCTATAAAGTTCCGTATTAATTACAAGGTATTGCTACTGACTTATAAAGCCCTAAACGGCTTAGCTCCAGTCTATTTAACGGATCTTCTATCGCCCTATAATCCATCGCGCTCTTTAAGATCACTAAATTCAAGGCTTTTGGTCATACCTAGGATATCCAGAACCACCAAAGGAGGGAGAGCATTTTCACATTTAGCCCCAAAACTCTGGAATAGCCTTCCTGATACTGTTCGTTGCTCAGACTCGCTCTCCCAGTTTAAAACTAGATTAAAGTCGCATCTCTTCAGCCAGGCATTCATATAATATTTTTAATCTTACAGTTCAAACTACAATCTGGCCTCTAGTTCATAAATGCCAGAGGAGAACTGGCCCCCGACTGAGCCTGGGTTCTCCCAAGGTTTTTTTTTTCTCCATTGGGTCACCTGATGGAGTTTTAGGACACCATTAGGTCACTTGATGGAGTTTTTCGGTTCCTTGCCACTGTTGCCTTTGGCTTGCTCAGTTGGGGATATTTTGGGGATATTTAATTTGATTTTATCAATCAATAAATTCCACTAGAAACAAACCTTGTTGTATTATTTTAATTTAATACTGTGAAGCTGCTTTGATACAATCTGTATTGTGAAAAGCGCTATACAAATATACTTGACTTGACTTGACTTATTGGTAATACTTATGAGTGCTTTTATTATTTTCAGTGATGTGCACCCTATACATATCTGTTCACATCTCAACAAAGTGTGTTTTAGGGGGTTTCATGACCCTTTACAAATGATATGAAATGAATGAGTAAATTAACATAAATGGATCAAGACAACCTTTGAATTGTCACAATGTTGGTAGTATATTTATATGAACAATGTGTAGTCTTTCTCTGTGTTACCTGAACCTGGATATCCCTGTTTATTTGTCAGCAAAAGTCTGCTGGATGAAGCTAAACAGTGTTTAGTAAACACGTTAGTTGATCATCATAAATCTGATTCATTTTCTTTTCTGTTTCTGTCTTCAGTCTGTATAGATGCAGTTTTACAGAGGAACAGAGTCTCATCCTGACTTCAGCTCTGAAATCAAACCCGTCACACCTGAGAGAGCTGAACCTGAGCGGGAATAAACTAGGAGACTCTGGAGTGAAAAACCTCAGTGATCTACTGATGAACCCACAATTCAAGCTGGAGAAACTACAGTTAGTATCATTATACTGTACAGCAATTACAGTGTGACTGAAGTGTATTTATTTGAAGACAGCAGGGCTTATGTTTAATTGTTTATAGCAGTGCACTTTCTGGGTTTTCCCTATTGCTCACATTTTTATGTGTTTATTATCTAGGTAGTAATTGTTTAATTTCCAGCATTTGATGCAATGTACTGATTGTGTACATGCAGAAATCTGCCTTTTCAACAGAGAATAAAGAAGAGAGACGTCAAATAAATAGTTAAAATGAAAGAGAAGAAACAGTATCTGCCAGCGCACAGAACTAGTGTGACTGGGTTTCAAAACAGACTATTGGAAACTAAATGCTGCTGTAGCTCTTCAATAAGATGACCATCATAGATGTGAACTATTGTTATTTATCTGTCTTCAGTCTGAGTGAATGCAGTATTACAGAGAAACAGAGTCTCATCCTGACTTCAGCTCTGAAATCAAACCCGTCACACCTGAGAGAACTGAACCTGACCAGGAATAAACTAGGAGACTCTGGAGTGAAAAACCTCAGTGATCTACTGATGAACCCACAATTCAAGCTGAAGAAACTACAGTTAGTATCATTATACTGTACAGCAATTACAGTGTGACTGAAGTTTATTTATTTGAAGACTGCAGGGCTAATGTTTCATTGGTTATAGCAGTGCACTTTCTGGGTTTTCCCTATTGGTCACATTTGTATGTGTTTTTATCTAGATAGTAATTGTTTAATTTCCAGCATTTGATGCAATGTACTGATTGTGTACATGCAGAAATCTGCCTTTTCAACAGAGAATAAAGAAGAGAGACGTCAAATAAATAGTTAAAATGAAAGAGAAGAAACAATGTCTTCCAGCACAGAACTAGTGTGACTGGGTTTCAGAACAGACTATTGGAAACTAAATGCTGCTGTAGCTCTTCAATAAGATGACCATCATAGATGTGAACTATTGTTATTTCTCTGTCTTCAGTCTGAGTGAATGCAGTATTACAGAGAAACAGAGTCTCATCCTGACTTCAGCTCTGAAATCAAACCCGTCACACCTGAGAGAACTGAACCTGACCAGGAATAAACTAGGAGACTCTGGAGTGAAAAACCTCAGTGATCTACTGATGAACCCACAATTCAAGCTGAAGAAATTACAGTTAGTATCATTATACTGTACAGCAATTACAGTGTGACTGAAGTTTATTTATTTGAAGACAGCAGGGCTTATGTTTCATTGTTTATAGCAGTACACTTTCTGGGTTTTCCCTATTGGTCACATTTTTATGTGTTTTTATCTAGATAGTAATTGTTTAATTTCCAGCATTTGATACAATGTACTGATTGTGTATGCAGAAATATGCCTTTTCAACAGAGAATAAAGAAGAGAGACTTCAAATAAATAGTTAAAATGAAAGCGAAGAAACAGTATCTTCCAGCACAGAACTAGTGTGACTGGCTTTCAAAACAGACTATTGGAAAATAAATGCTGCTGAAACTCTTCAATAAGATGATCGTCATAGATGTGAACTATTGTTATTTCTCTGTCTTCAGTCTGAGTGTATGCAGTATTACAGAGAAACAGAGTCTCATCCTGACTTCAGCTCTGAAATCAAACCCATCACACCTGAGAGAGCTGAACCTGAGTGCGAATAAACTAGGAAACACAGGAGTGAAGCACTTATGTGCCGTACTGAAGGATTCACACTGTAAACTGGAGAGATTGAGGTCAGTCACATTCACATACAAGAATCAAAATGCTTAAAATCACTTCAACAGTTTAAACTAAAACACTTTATACTCAATATCTCACAATGAGTGTGAGTTCACATTATATTTCTGCAAACATTTTCACCTTAGTATTTTATGATCTGGTGAAATAAAGATGAAGATATCTCTTCCTCTGTTTTATTTGTTTATGAAGATGATGTGACTTTACAGAATAAAGAGTTCCCTTTCAGTCGAGAACGTCAGACGTAGTCGACGTCGACTGAATGGGATCAAGCAAGGGAGCCAATTGTCTTCGAGCATGCGAGCACGAGCAAATTAAATTTTGCGTGCTTGATTTGCATCACACACTCCACCCCGCGGAGCGGGTATAAATACGGAAGTGGATGCACGCACTAGTTGCTTTTTGCTTCGGAGCCGTTTGTGTCTCTGAAGAGTGTTGTTGAGTTTCAACGAGCGAGTGTGTCGGTGCTTCTTCAAGGAAGACTCTCCCAGCTGCTGATGATTCTACAGCGCGAGTGTAGCGGTGATCGCGAGCTTTGAGCTTTCAACTGCTGTTTTAGCAGCAACCAAATTTCTCTTTGTGTTTGTTTGTCTGGTGGCTGGTTAGAGGGCGGAAAAGTGAGTGCTTCAAGTTCACTGTTCAGTGTTGCCGCGGTCATTCCCCTGTGTGCTCCGGCACTGGTGAGAGTTTTTCACTTCCTGAAAGAGCAACACGGGTGCGTTTGCATCTTTTTCAAGATGCCTTTCCACCCGTGCGTTTCTGGATGCGATCGTTTCCTGTCCCCCCATATGGACGGTCACAATGGTTGTTTCACGTGTTTGTATTATATATGTGTATGTAATGTATGTGTATATATGCAGCACGTTGAGGCAGCTTTTTGTGGATAGTTTATGTTCTCATTGCGAGGATATGACTATCGCGATGTTGTGATCAAGACTCGCCTGCATGCGTGAAGCTGGGCCCACTACCACGCCCCACTACGGCGCCATGTGGGATGGGTGATCAGAGGATCATAGTGAGGCTTCCCCGCCCGGTAACCAGTCCCCGTGGGTTCCTCACTCCTCTATCACATCGCAGCCGGTGGAGCCCTGTTTAGCACGCTGGTCCCTCTGTAATGGACCAACCAGCGGTTTCATTCGTGGCCTCTCCAGGGGACAGGATGCTGAATGCAGCATTGGAGGGTGAGCTGACCTCTGGAAATGATGACTCGGCTGCGTTATCTCCCTCTGGGAGTGTAACGTTGCCCGAGCCAGATCCATAAACATCAGCTATGCTGAATCGGGCCGCCGAGGAATCTTCCACGTGTCCCGAACAGTCTCGGTTGGGTGATTGGTATCTCGGGACGGGCCGCGCTGGTTCTCAGCTCGCCGCCCCAGTGCCTTTCCTTCCCGAAGTGCATGGAGAGCTTACCAGGTTGTAGACGGCACCTTTCTCTGCCAGAAACTGCCTGAATAAGCTCCCCCCCCCCCTCGCTACCCTTGATGGAGGAGCGGTGAGGCTGTCCCTCCAATGGAGCGGTCTGGCGTGACACAGGTGCACCTGTGTCTGGCGGCCGCTGCTTTTTGGACGCGGCCCCTCGTCTCCCCCCTAGGGCCTGTGAGTTCTCGACTGTTCCAACGGGCAGAGCCTACAAAGCCTGCAGGCAAGCTGCCTCCTCTTGCGTGCCATGGCGCTGCTTCAGGTCTATCAGGCTAGGGCACTCATGGACATGTACGAGGGTAGTCCAGATCGTGCGCCACTTCTTGCAATGCTATTTACACATTTGATAGCCACAAAACTGGCACGACCAACCAGGCACGGCGCCAGGATTCCAGTTTTGGATGGGCCAGACCAATTGTGGGTGGGCCTTAAATAAAAAAAATAAAAAATAAATTAAATTAAAAAAAACGTTATCCAATCACTGCTTAACCTAATAAAAAAACATTGACTAATATAGCCTACTGTTATATTATCTGTGCGTATATGCCTACATAATATAGATTTTAATAGCTTGATGCTCTTTAAATATTTTGTTGCATTGTTAAAAGTTTCGGTGAATAGGACAGACCTATCCGCGATCGCTCTCCATGGTTCTGACTTCTGACCAAAGAAGAGCGCTTTGGAATCTCCATTACGCATCATACGCATCATACCTGGGCTGCATTTTCCGATAACATTGTCTCTTAGCGCGCTACGAGGACTCTTAAGGTATAACTTAACTAAAGGTATACTACCACTAAAGGTATATCATTGCTAGGCGTCTTCAGGGCTATCATCCACTCGCGAGGCAGAGGCGCTGAAAGGCAGAGGCGCTGGCGCCCTTCTAGCAACGGCGCTGTTTTTGGTAAAACATGATTTTGACGACTTCATTAAGTTTTGTATTATAGAAAACTCTTTTTAAAAGATTTTCGTTTTGTATAAATTGTATCTTAATTTTGATCAATGTTTTATCAATCAATTGCCCGTATTTAATAAATAAGAAGCAAATATATAGCAGACAATGTAATAAGGCGCCGGCACGATCACTTGCATTGCATGTGAACTGGAGGGCGCCGAAACTCAGCTTGTGCCTCACAGATTTGAGAAATATAGGCTATATATTACAGAAAGCTTGAAATGTCTACTTTTAAATGAAAATATTTAAACCAAAATAAATAGGCTACTCTCTGATTATGTAATCCATATGAAATGTGCATTTCTCTCTGACGTTCATGGCGAGTCCGCATCGTCAACTTCATCTTTGCAGCGATACAGAAAACACCAGTTTATTACTAAACAATTAAATGTCTCCTTGCTAATTTAGACACATTCATAATCATTATTTACCGGTTCTTTGTGGCAAGCTTTATGCGTGCGGTCAACGCTTATTATCCTGTAGGCTATAGCCTATTTAAGTTAAAAATTAGTCGGAGGCAGCCCTTATTCCACATATTTTCGAATATATACCCATTCTGGGTTGAGCGAGCGACCTACGGAATGAGCGAGCGGAGCGGAATATTTAGAAATGCGCTCTCCGCTCACGAGCTCTGATCGGAACAAACCCGAACCTCACTGTCTGCTGAACTTGCGCAGAAACATCAAAATAGACATAGCCAGCTTTTTAAAATTGTTTTTACAACTAAACATTTAGACTATTTTAGTACTTATTGACGATTTTTTATAATTCTTGACAAAATTAGAATATATTAGCCTAAGTTTTTTATTATTATTATAAAAATTTTTTAAGTGCCTGCTCCACAGGCTGGATTAATGGATATTATAGGCCAGGGAGGCTGATGGGGGGCGTATGGGAGGGGGGGCGGTCACACCCCCCGCACCCCTAGTTCCTACGTCTATGGCCCAATGACGCTACGATGAGCATTTACTACTTTTAAAAAATGCGGGTCAGGAAACAGGTCGGGTACAATATTTTCTTTTTCTTTTTTTGCGGTCCGAGTTGCAGGCGAGTTAGTTGAAAACGTCGGTCGGGTGCGTCTGTGGTTCCCTGGTCCGTTTTTTTCGAAATCTAAAACGCTTCCAACCGATGCCCAGCCTTGCCCATTCGGTACCTTCAGACCCGGCTTGCGATTCATTTCGCTCGGCTTCCGCCCAGGCTCAATGATATTCATAATACCTAGGTGTTGAGCAGAAATGCTCCTAAAAGATATTTTAGTGAGATCCATTACACCTAGGTGTTGAGCAGAGCTCCTGTCCTGTGTGTGTGCGCCGCAGTCCTACTGGCGAAGGATGCGTGCTAGCCGTTCCCTCCAGCCGGTATGGAGTTTGGCCTCAGAGCCTGTACTTCTTTGTACCCTTATTATGTGGTGGGTTACGACCATCGTGGTTCTGTGTCAACTAATACGGGCCCTTTTTCGAAAGCCTCCGTTCACTTGTAAACACAGAGTTGCATTCTCAATGCCCCGTTCCCAAGCTTGGTCTGCAGCATTCGACCTGAAAGACGTGGACTTCAGATCTCTATTCTTCCACTCCACAGGCTCACTGTGTTCTTGCATTTTAAGATACAAAGTATCAGTACATGGTCTCACCCTTCGTGTGCTCCATAGCCAGTTGGGTGTTCAGGTCAACTGAGAAAGAGTAATCTCGCCCAAATTCTGAGTTTCTCTTTTCTAGTATGGAGGTGATCTCGGTCTAGTGCATCTCTCAAGTGAGGTGTACCAGCTCAGTGCTATTTAGAAGTGAGAAAGGGTCCCACTGAAACTTTCAGAGGCTCCTGGGGCATATGGTAGATGCAGCCGCACGGCTTCCTCCATATGAGACCGCTTCAGCACTGGCTTGATACAAAGTCCCTTAGGTGGCTGTGGCAGAGCGACACGTTCCCTGTAAGAAAACAAACACTCTGGCCTGTCACCAAACCCTCAGCCCATAAGCAGACCTTTGTTTCCCCGGGCTAGTCGCTCCTGGAACAAGAGTCCTCCAAATGATGGCTGAGGGGCCACGTATAAAGGGCATGCAGTAACAGAGCTCTGGGCGCCTCTGACTGCATTGGCATTTGTTGCCTCGAGTAGCGTACAGTCCCTCGCTTCGAGACACCGCTGCTCAGCGAGCGCGTACTGTTCTGACAACATTGCGACCGTCGAGCTGCGCTCCCCTTGCATGTTGCAACTCGCCCGCCACCTCCTCCTTGGAGTCAGAAGCTTCTAAGGACGCTTCATTCCACCTATCCGGCCTGCTCAATCGTGCCGCTCACAAGCCTCACGACAGCCTTCGGTCCGGATACAGTGGAGACTCCATCCCCAGCTGGCCAGCTGTTCGGACCACTTCGGGGCCGCACAGCCACGTCTGATTGCCCCTCCGAACTTGTCCTACGCCAGTTGTTTCTTCTCTTGTCTGAGAGGATATCCCTCGACATAGACTCTGGCCACAGCTGCCCCTGGGCTCTGCAGAAATGTGTTCCCCAGTGAGCCTTCTTGGACTATGGTGCTAAAATCAGGAAGAGAACAAGTTCAGTGATCTTCATCACGCTCAGGTGTTGAGCAGAAATGCTCCTGAAGCTCAGTGATCCCTTCACATCTGGTGTTGAGCATTGCTCCTGTCTTGTGCAATGGAGCAGGTCTTATTAGTTGCCCTTATTGGCCAACCAACCTCCTCCTCTCGACAGCCTTCCTGACACCTTCCTCTGAGCACATTCTCAGGGATGGGGCACGATGGCACCTTGGAAAGACCTTGGAAAGTTCCAGGTCTGGTTCTAGTAAGAACGGGACACGGAGGTTCTGGTCTACCGCAAGAATTGTTATGCAGTAGAGACCATCACTTCTATGAACACCCTCTAGAAAGACGCTTGCTCCTCTAATAGAAGTCGAACCTGTTTGTTGAATTGAGTCTTCTTTCCGTGAGGAGATCCCAAAGGTGTTCGATCTTTTCAGTGCTCCCTTTAAAAAAAAAAACAAAAAAAAAACTGCTTATGGTTGGAGTGTGGGCTATCCCCTCCACCTCAAAATGTTGTGGCTTCTACATTTGCGCACATCATGAGGCAGTGGATTCAAACCCAAGCGGAGTGCAATTTGATCGTCAGGTCCCTGAGGCGAGCAAGGAGATAAATATAACGCCTTGCGTCCCCTCCTTACCCTCTTGGATCTTTTTCTCTGGTGACAGAGATCGCCCCTGAGCCATCGCAGGCAGTGAGTTAAAAAATTTCAGTTTTTTAAGAAACAGTTCTCCTGCTCGCGTGGTCTCCACTAGAGGGTAGGGACTTGCTAGCTTTCGGTCAACGAATTGTGCCTGGAATTCGGTCGGCTAACTCTCACAAGTTGAGACCCCGGTCTGAATGTGTACCCAAGGTTCCTTCCTCTCCTACGGGACCAGGTGGTGAGCCTGCAAGTGCTGCCCCGGAGGAGGCAGACCCAGCCCTGGCTTTTCTCTGTCCATCTGCCTCAGTGTGGTTATACGTGATCAGAATGCAAAGCCTAGACCTTAAACCAGCTCTATCTGTTATGGAAACCAGCAGAAGGGAAGGCTATTTCCAAGCAGAGGTTTCCAAGCAGAGGTTGGCACTTCAAAGTGCCTTCATCTTGGTGAGAAATTCCAAGATGCACTGCCACCTGGGCGGTGAGCTCCTCCTAAGTGAGAGTACTGCTCCCTCCTAGGCGTTGGCATACAGTGCCTCGCTGAACAGATGTTAAATAGAGTTGGGGGCTGGGCGACACCTATACACATCTAGCATGTGTCTCGAACTGTTGCTTCCCGTGGGCTCCCTTCAC
This sequence comes from Rutilus rutilus, assembly GCF_951802725.1. Lineage (NCBI taxonomy): Eukaryota > Metazoa > Chordata > Actinopteri > Cypriniformes > Leuciscidae > Rutilus > Rutilus rutilus. Next base: position 40,569,827 of record NC_140214.1, on the reverse strand, counting down.
ATGAAGCCAGTTCACCGTAAGCACAGTTCGAAGGGTCGGTCTTTTACCCAGGCACTGGAAGGTGGCAGCTCTAGCAGCGTTTTCAAGGGTTAAAGATCCAATTCAGTCAACGTCGACTACGTCTGATGTTCTCGACTGAAAGGGAACGTCCTGGTTGCGTATGCAACCCACCGCTCCCTGAAGGAGGGAACGGAGGACGTAGTCCCTTGCCACTATAGCTGGACCACCGCTGACCGAGTTCTCACAGCTCCTCAGCATAAAGCAACTAGTGCGTGCATCCACTTCCGTATTTATACACGCTCCGCGGGGCAAATCACGCACGCAAAATTTCATTTGCTTGTGCTCGCATGCTCGAAGACAATTGGCTCCCTAGTGTGATCCCATTCAGTCGACGTCGACTACGTCCTCTGTTCCCTCCTTCAGGGAACGGTGGGTTGCATACGCAACCAGGACGTTTTCTTTTCTTCTGTCTTATTTTCTGCTCTCTCTCTGCTAATGTAGTTTAAGCTCCTGTGATATGACAGATGAAGGTTGTTCTGATGTGACTTCAGCTCTGAAATCAAACCCATCACGCCTGAGAGAGCTGAACCTGAGCGGGAATAAACTAGGAGACTCTGGAGTGAAAAACCTCAGTGATCTACTGATGAACCCACAATTCAAGCTGGAGAAACTACAGTTAGTATCATTATACTGTACAGCAATTACAGTGTGACTGAAGTTTATTTATTTGAAGACAGCAGGGCTTATGTTTCATTGTTTATAGCAGTGCACTTTCTGGGTTTTCCCTATTGGTCACATTTTTATGTGTTTTTATCTAGATAGTAATTGTTTAATTTCCAGCATTTGATACAATGTACTGATTGTGTACATGCAGAAATATGCCTTTTCAACAGAGAATAAAGAATAGAGACATCAAATTAATGGTTAAAAATGAAAGAGAAGAAACAGTGTCTTTCAGCACAGAACTAGTGTGACTAGGTTTCAGAACAGACTATTGGAAACTAAATGCTGCTGTAGCTCTTCAATAAGATGATCATCATAGATGTGAACTGTTGTTATTTCTCTGTCTTCAGTCTGAGTGGATGCAGTATTACAGAGAAACAAAGTCTCATCCTGACTTCAGCTCTGAAATCAAACCAGTCACACCTGAGAGAACTGAACCTGAGCTGGAATGATCTAGGAAACACAGGAGTGAAGCACTTATGTGCCGTATTGAAGGATTCACACTGTAAACTGGAGAGATTTAGGTCAGTCACATTCACATACAAGAATCAAAATGCTTAAAATAACTTCAACAGTTTAAACTAAAACACTTTATACTCACAATAATATCTCACAATGAGTCTGAGTTCACATTATATTTGTGTAAAATTCTTCACATTCATGATTTGTTTGTAAGATAATCTCTCTTCCTCTGTTTGTGTCTTTCCAGTCTATATGACTGTGGCATTACAGATGTTTCTTCTTTAACTCAGTCTTTGACTAACTCAAAAGCCCTGCAGTTTTTAAAAGAGCTTGATCTGAGAGGCAGTAAGATGGGATACTCAGAGCAGCGGCTCAGAGACGTGATACGAGACTCAAACTGTAAACTGAGGTGAGGAAACATTTCTTTGAGATAGTAAAGAGATCTTCATTTACCTCTGATATGTGAACAAACCTTTCAAACATTCGTGAAAGGAAATTATCATTAAGCTTTATTGCAACAAAGGGTTTGTGTGTGAACAAAATGTGAAGTTATTGAAATGTTTAACACAAAGGAGGAAAGAGAACAAAAGCTCACTGTCACAGCTTTATACATCAACACCTTATTAACTGTGTCAGTAGAAGTGAATAATTTCAGTGTGAAAACAGACATGGTCAGATTGTAGGAAAACGCTGCACTCCTGCTAAAATCAGTGCAGTTCCAGCTTCAGCTCACAGCGTCCAGCTCACATGAGAAATGTCTCGGTCTCTAGTTTGTTTTTACTGTGACAAGCAACACGTCACACCATATTACACTTACTTTACTCTCAGTTATTTACTAATAGCCTACAAACATGTTTAAACTAGAGGACAAACGGCTTTAACTAAAGGTTTGTGTTTGAACTCAAAATAACATTTGTATTTGCTCCCTGTGGTTTATTCCATACGCCGTACACTCATTAGTTTCTCCTTTACAGAGACTCAATAGGAGTCGCACCGACACACACAGACAAACATATGAACATGATTCAAGTTTTAAATCTATTATATTTAAAATCACTAATATCTATGCAAGACCATGTAAAGTCTGTAATTAATCTGATTACAGGAATTCAATTTAACTTACTTTTACAAAAAAAAAAAACAGTAATTGAAATATAATGTAATAATTAATGTAATAATACTGCATTAACATTAGCTCAAATGACATTGTAACGATCACCAGCTGGAGTGCCTCTGAGAGTCCAGAGGGCACTCCACACCAGACTGATCACTTCACAAAACTACAATTCCCATAATGCTTCATACCTGGGACTGATTGCGCACTCACCTGCATCTCATTCAGAGCCACGGCCTGTAATTCCTCAGCGTTTACCCTATCCTACTGATCTAGTTGCCGACCTCGGATTGTTATCTCACTTCTGCCTGCTTGCTGCCTGTCTTGACTTGGATTGCCTTTGGATTATTGTCTCTTGCTGCCTGACCCGATCTTTTGCCTGTTACCTGACTACTCTCTCTGTGTTGATCTCTGATTTCCCTGTTTGCTGTTCTCTGACCCCTGCCTGTTGGACGTTCCTTCATTAAAAGCTGAAATTGGATCCTACTGAGTCTTCCAATTCATAACAGATATATAGGGAATTTTAATAATCAATCACGAATATGATTAATATATATCGCATATTACAGTTACATTAAATTATCGAAGCTGAAAATAGATCGATTGTATATATGAATGATTACCACAATGGGTTATGGTTCGTCATTAATATATCAATAGTCTTATTACAGATCGATTGTATGAGACAACTTTCAATGGAATTAATGTAGTTACCGAACAATCTGTTTGTCCAGCAAACGGCCGTAAGATTAACTTATCAACTTCTCAATAAAGTTATCACTTCTTAAAATTCCAGGAAAATTAGTTCCTGGCCATGGAAATTATTCTCCTGTCCTTATAAAATTTAGGTTACTGAAATAGTAACAAATCGTAAAGCTTTGTAGCTAGGATCAACAAATCAGGGACTTTCCATAATGTGAGCATACAGACAGAATCAATCGAGGATATATTGGATTTTAATAATTGAACTAATAATACATCGATTTACAGTTACACACGGAATACATGTATATACAACAGAAACAAACAAACAAAAACATTACCAAACGAACACGAATTAATAGAGGATGAGAGAGAGAGATCAGAAAGGGTAAGAGAGTGAGAGAGAATGAGAGAGTGAGGATGAGCGAGAGAAAGTGAAAGCAAAATGTCAGGATGACAATTTTCACAGTTAACTCTTGAGAGACACCAAGATTACAATGCTCAAAAGCAGACACAGCCTTAGGTTTAAAATGAAGGTTTGATATACTTGCATTAAAGTCTTTGTGCGACTGCAAAGGCAGCGTGCGTGTGTTCCTTTAAGAGCTGGGCGTTCTTCTCGTACTTCTGGAGCAAACGGAGTTCGCGGGAAGTTTAAAAGTCTACTCAAAGTTAAGTTGCCGGCTACGTTCACTTCACTGAACGTAAGACAAGGTCCGAGGACGAAAATAAAGACAAAGATTTAAAGAAAAGAAAAGAAAAACGGAGAAGACTCCTTAAGGAGTTGTAGAACCAGAAACCTCTCACTGACAAAGTGCTCTGAGAAATTTCCTGTGTCAGTCTCTTATGGAGAGGATGGGTTCACGCCTCTGTTTGCGCGAACAACCAATGACCGTCCGAGAATCTGAAGTGGGAAAAGCTTCCTTTGTCCTGTCAGACGGTTCATCTACATAGTTTATGACGGCGTTTAGAATTCATCATTTCTACCCAGAAAGATGGTACACATACTGTAGAATAATAAGTTTGACTGTAATCTCCTGTATATGGTTGGTTCAGTCAGAGCGAGACGGTTAAACAGATACCAAGAATGAAATATAAAACAGTTAAGGATACAAAGTTACAATCAAATGCACGATTATAGGCATTTAAAGTTCGATTAACACACGATAAAATTGTAGATACTCCAATATGACATGGTCATATAAAATGCAACACAGGAATATATCAAACATTTGGAAATGTCTGTATATGAGTAAGTCCATGGAAAGTCCATGTGTGTGTGTGTGTGTGTGGAATGCTCTGTGTGTCCATGTGTGTGTGTGTGTGTGTGTGTGTGTGTGTGTGTGTGTGTGTGTGTGGAATGCTCTGTGTGTCTCTGTGTGTGTCTGGAATGTCACGTAGAAAGTCCGTATCTCTCCTGTGGATCTCTTTGAAGCTTGCACAGCTAGGAAAAGATGCTGTGTTGTGTTGTTCTGGTAATACTCCAAGGTGCAATAAAGTGTCGGGAGAGACCATCTATTGCAGACTAGCTGGAGCCTAACGCATGATTTGTATTTGGGAGTTCAGAGGCTAGAAGCTTTAGTAAGCTTAGCAAAGAATGTGTTTAGAAAAACACAGAGTCCGAATTTGTTCATTCAGAACAAACAAACGAATGATTCATAGCCCAGTCGTTACAATAATAATTTGCACTTTGTTCCACTGAACACTGATTGCTTTCTCTTCTGTTCCACTTTACAGAGTAGATGAAGATCGATCTGCAAACGTCAGTGGATTGTTTACATCAAGGTTTAAATCTGTGAAACGGAGATGAGAGGAGCAGAAACCATCAGGTGATCCACAGAAGAGTCTCACTACTGTCTTTGAGGAGAAATAAATGTGTAAATGTGTTTCATACGTGGAAGAGACTCAGACTTCACAATTAAATAAAGCAGCGTGTGTGTTAGCATGCGTATTAGAAACATGTGATATTGAATGATTCATGTTGGTTTATTATTCAGCCAAATGATGGTTTAGTTGTAATTAAAGGTGGAACAGAGGAAGAAGCTCAGATGAGTGTCAGCAGAAATCTTCACTATCAGGCCTGCAAATATAATAATGTTTGGATTGAACTCATCCATAATTATTAAAATATTTCTAATCATGAACGTGATTGTCAAGTATAGCAATAACATGTTTCAAAAGATATAAAGTTTACATGTAACTTTTAAACATTTACATTTTCTCTCTAACATTTTATACACAGAATATCTTTATTGTTATTGTTTTATTGTATATGAAGTTAGTTATGTGTGTGTCTGTTGCTGATGCACAGATCTACAGTATATTGTCTTTGTTCTGTGGATGAAGTCTCTTCTCCTCTACAGACCGACTAAACATTTTTACCAGTTAACAGCATTTGTGTGTGTTTCACTCGCTCCTCAGATAGCAGACGGATGTGGGCCACTTCAGGCAATGATGCGGCACTGCAGGCCTTCTTATGGCCCGGACTAAATGTCTGTGAGCCTGAAGTGGCCCACATGTAAAATGGTAAATATGGCCCAAATATCACAAACCAGATGTGGGCCACCTATGGCAAAAATGTGGCACAATCGACAATGACTAATCTGGCTGTAAACCAAATATGGCCCACATATGTTGCAGCAAATGTGGCCCAGTTATTTTAAAACATAACTGGGCCGGTTTTGGCAAAGATGAGGGACAGTAATCACTGTGAATCTGAATGTGAACCTAAAGTGGCCCACACATGACACAGCAAATATGGCCGATAACATTGCAAAATAATTTGGACAACATTTGGCAAATGTATGGCACAGCCAGCACTGGCTAACCAGGGTGTGAGCCTTATGGCACAGTAAGCAACGTGTGTGTGTGTTGTAACGGCCACCTAATGTTATAGTGTTCATGACGTGAATGTTGTATATACCTTTAAGATGACACATTATTGTATGCGTGCTGTTCAAGTGAGCGCGCGCGCAGTGAGAAAAGAGGAGAGAGATGACCGCTCTACCGACTGCTCCTTTAATTTACTGTGTTTACTTTCTACTCTTATTTGTAGCGTGTTTTCAGAGTGTTTTCCCCTGTTAATATTCGCTCTATGACATGTATGAGAAGAGTGCATTTAACTGAGAGGAATCATATAAAGACTCGTGGAACTACCGTCCGTTTGCGCTGTCTTTTCTATTCATTCCTGGGCAGACTCAAAACTCTGACAATCGTTACAAATTGGCGCCCGAACAACTGGATTCACCGGTCATCTTTGTTCTTTATCTACAAGGAGGTTCGGATTATTATTTTTTATTTTTTTTGGAAGAGGTTTGTCGTTGTTGGAGTTTTACCATTCCACCGTGCTGACTAGCTTGCTAACTACAGTATGGACACCATGCGGTCGGTGCGTGACTGATTTTCAGGTGATGTTGGTGTTTTTTTGGTCAGTTTTGACTGATTGTTGATACTATTTTCGTGGATCGCCCGAATATTGACTGTTTTGATAGTATATAAACGTTTGGACGAATTTTTGTTTTTGTTTTTCTCTCTACGTTTTTCCTTGTGGATCAATAACTGAACTGAGTTATATTGTGCTGCATCGTGACATAACGGTTAAAAAAAAAATCTGACATTTATGCACGAATGACAATAAGGAACGGTGGAAATTGAAGATTGTGTGAAAGAATACTCGTCTGGGACTTGGTTTTTCTCTTCAAATTTTTTTTTTTTTTTTTTGGTGTGCATATCTGTTCATTTCAAACCAGCACGTGCGGAATAGATTGCATTTGGAAAGGACACTTGGTTGAGTACATTTTTGTTGAGACTATCGTGCAAATCACTAATTTTTCATAGTTTTTTCTGATACTTTTTTATGTGGGTCACATTGCTGTGTTATACTGTTGTAAAACATATTTTGGTTTGCAGTTAAAGGGGAAAATCAAGGCAGACCTTTTTTTTTTTTTTTCTTAGGCTTATTTTACATAAACAGTGCTGTTTTTCTTGTGGGTGTGGAAAAGTAACATTTCACTTTTCACATTTCAGTTAGTACGGCTTTTGACTCATATTTGTGTAAATTTAATGTATTTTGATTTATTATTTGCATTAATTAATTGATTGTGATTTCATACATAATGGCTACTCACCCTGACTTTCAGTCTGACTTTACTGACTGGCCCGCAGATGAAGACTCTTTTCTACAACAGGGAGCGTCACAGCATACTGTTGAAGATTTACAGTCTCAGAACAAGCTGTTACAAGCAGAAGTGGCAGTGCTGCAGCGGTGCCTTCGCGAATCGATTGACCTACAAAAGGACATGATGGACCGTTTAGCACATCAAGAGTGTACCGTGCCTGTTACCCCATATCCAGCTCCCAGAGCCAGCTCAACTCCTTACAGTTTGGGGCAAGCTAAGTCAACAGCTCAAAGTTCAGTGCCAGTCAATGTAACTTATAGTACTGCACCTACATTTTCTCAGCCACTCACTGTGGATATGAGTGCCACAACAAATGCACTTACTGCTATGCTTAACCAATCACGGCTCGAGCCACCCGTGTTTGCTGCAGATGGTTCCCTAAATCCTGAGGAATGGCTTCAGTCTCTCAACGTGTATAGGACCTCCCTGGATCTCTCAGATGTCCAAATTCTCCTTGAGCTCCCACGTTTTTTGTCAAAAGAGCCAAGAAAATGGTTTGCTGCACTAAGCACACATTTGACCAGTTGGAATCAGTTCTGTGAGTTCTTTAGGACTGTCTTTCTGCCTTCGGACAATCAAGAACGTGTCCTGAGGGGCATTTTGGACCGTATGCAGATGCCGGATGAGCCACTGCCGACCTTTGTCGCTCATATGTTGGGTGAGTTTCGTAAGCTAAGGTCCCCTCCACCTCAACTAGAGCAAATAGACTTGATAAGGAAGCATGTGCTTGAGAAATATAGAGTCGCTCTTTATGGCACACCCATACCATCAGTCATGGACCTTCTTTTGCGGGCTCACAAGCTTCATGCAGTCCTTGGTCCAAGTTTTGAGTGTCCTCCACAGAGACAAGCTAGCAGTACGCCTAAAAGGGATGTTCACTGTTTTAAGTGCTCCTTGCCAGGATTCACCACTCGTACTTGTCCAAATTGTAGTCTAGGAGAAAGACCGCGTTTGTCTCAAATGGAGCCCCCAGAACCCCAGAGAGATACAGTCAATAGAGTGTCGGACGTTGGACGGATGGATGGCTCTAACCAAGCCATGGGTGAAGGAAACGTGGCCTCAGACTTTGCCCAGAGGGGAAACTTCAGAGGAGGGAGGATGTTCAGACGAGGCAATCCTCCCTCCAGAAGATAGATGTGCCTCGCTTACCTGATGATTCTGTAAATGATCAACCTGAGCTGTGTCATGTGGAGGATATTGCTTCCACGTCCTATTGGAATACCCCGTTCAGAGTGAAGGTTAATCTTTATGGACAAGTTTTTGATGCAACTCTTGACACTGGTGCTTCTCTCTCTGCGGTGCACTCAACGGTTGTCCAGACTATTCCTGGGGGGGACGTACGAGTAAAACCGTGGTCTGCACCTCCAGTTCAGCTTGCGGATGGAGCATCCTGTTGCCCGCTGGGCGTCATTTGGTTGTCTTTGGGTTTCTTGGGCCAGCGTTTCTATCACCGCTTCGCTGTTGTCCATAATCTGTCTTCTCCCGTTATCTTGGGTATGGATTTTATGTTGAGATCTTCAGTTTCGATTCATGTTCCATCCAGGACGGTAGTGCTCGGCGATGAACCGGTGCCCCTTGAGGAGTTAGAGGGTGCTGACTTAAAGATACCTAGTCCTGATCCTGATTTGTCCTGCCTGGATTTCAATTCTTCTGCCCTGTCTGAGAAGGTTGGAGAATCATCGCTGGAAAACGAGCAGCAACACAAATTGACTGAAATGCTCAAGACCTTCAGCGGGTTGTTTGATGGACATTTAGGACGCACCTCTCTAGTGGAGCACGAAATTGTTACAGCTGATGCAAAACCGGTTCACCTTGCCCCGTACCGCACGTCTCCTGCTAGAAAGGAACTCATTGAGTCTCAAATCAAAGACATGTTGAGAGAAGGAATAATTGAACCTGCCTCTGGTCCTTGGGCTGCCCCAGTTGTAATTGTACCAAAACATTCAGGAGAGCCGAGGTTCTGTGTCGATTATCGTGCACTAAATAAGCTCACTGTTAAAGACTCTTATCCTCTACCGAGGATTGATGAATCTCTTGACTTCCTGGCTAGAGGGACTTTCATTTCCACCATTGACTTGGCCAGAGGCTACTGGCAGGTGGCAGTGGCAGAGAACTCCAAGCCAAGGACTGCTTTCATTTCCCACTGTGGGTTATTTCAGTTTCGGGTCTTACCTTTTGGATTGTGCAATGCGCCCGCCACATTTCAAAGGCTCATGAACACAGTCCTTGCGGGTCTCATCTATAGGTCATGTGCCGTCTACTTAGATGATATTGTGGTGGCGTCGCCTACTTTCGAGCAGCACCTTGTGGACCTGAGAGAGGTTCTCACCAGGCTGGAATCTGCTGGACTGTCTATCAAGTTGGCAAAATGGCAGTTCTGCAGGAGCGAACTCACTTTTCTGGGTTACAAAATCACCCCAAATGGTATCATGCCAAATGAGGAAAAAGTGAGAGCAGTGACTGATTTTCATACCCCAGCTAATGTGAAACAAGTCCGACAGTTTCTAGGAATGACCAGCTATTATAGGCGTTTCATCCAGGATTATGCCCGACATGCTGAGCCACTCTTTGCGTTGACCAGGACGGATGTTCCCTTTGTATGGTCAATTGAATGTCAGACGGCCATGGATTATCTCAAGGAAAAGCTGACTTCCGCACCTATTTTGACATTCCCGGACTTCTCTCTTCCTTTTTCTATCCATGCGGATGCATGCGACAGTGGACTTGGTGCCGCACTCATGCAGAAGGACAAAAATTGCAGAGATGTTGTGGTGGCCTATGCAAGTCGTGCCCTCCATAAGTCTGAAAAACCCTATTCTACTCCGGAAAAGGAGTGCTTAGCGGTCATCTGGGCCCTCGAACACTTCAGGCCTTATATCGAGGGTCTACACGTGACTATCTTTTCAGACCACAGCAGTTTGAGATGGCTTATGTCGCGCCCAAACCTCTCTGGCCGGCTGGCTAGGTGGTCTCTCAGATTGCAGGACTTCGACTTTGACGTTGTCCATAAGCCGGGGACAAGTAACAGTGTCCCTGGTGCACTTTCACGTAACCCTGTTCCTTCTGGCAGTGTACCTTTGGGACTTCTCCCTGATTATGCCATTATTGGGGGACTGGACCTGCGTGCTTTACCCCCTGTAATGTTTTCAGATCGGGAGCACATTAGGCAGCTGCAGCTCAACGACCCAGAGACAGGAAAGCTTCTGCGGATGTTGGAGGCACAGGATGAGAATTGCACTGAGGAGTTGTCTCGGTATGAGATCCAGGATGGACTCCTGTACTTTGTGGATGACAAAGTGGCTTGTAATCTCCACCCTATGAAGCGCCTTAAACTGTACGCACCTACGGCTATGAAAAGGAGTTTAATGGAATATTACCATGATCACCCGATGGCTGGTCACTTGGGTATGACGAAGACTATAGCGCGGCTGAAGCTTCGATTTTACTGGCCGAAAATGACGTCTGACGCTAAGAAGTATGTTGCCTCCTGTACTGTCTGCCAGTTCACAAAACCAAGCCAGAGGAAACCTGCTGGGTTCATGGTTCCCATCCGCCCTCAAAGACCTTGGGAGTATACTGGAGTGGACTTTGTGGGTCCTTTACCGCGCACACCCTGCGGTAATGCTTACATTCTGGTCTTTGTGGACTATTTTTCGAAGTGGGTGGAGGTTAGTGCAGTACGTGAAGCGACTGCCCAAGTTGCTGCCAGCAAGTTGCTTAGCGAGGTGTTCGCACGACATGGGGTGCCTAATTACCTGATCTCAGACAGAGGGTCACCATTTGTGAGTGAACTCTTCAGGCATGTTCTCACCACACTGGGGTCGGAACACAGACTTACAACTGCGTATCACCCCCAAACGAATGCAACGGAGAGAGTGAATCGGACGTTGAAAACTGCCATCCGTGCTTACGTCGGTAACAAGCACACTGCTTGGGATCGTTACCTGCCCCAAATTTGTTTTGCTTTGAGGACTGCTCCACATGAAAGCACGGGCCAAAGCCCATCCATGTTGCTGTATGGACGAGAATTGAATACCCCTCTTGACCTCATCACTCAGCCGAATAGTGATGGTGGGGATGAACCTGGTATCCCATACCCGGAAAGCTAGGAGTCATCAATCAGAGAAGCACATGATCATGCTAGGTCCGTTTTGGATGAGAACCATGACAAAAGAAAGATGTACTACGACAAGAGACGTCGGCCTGTGTCTTACTCTGTAAATGAGTTGGTCAGAATTAAGACTCATCCACGTTCGGATGCACTGGCGAACTTCATGGCTAAGCTAGCACCTCTATATGCTGGGCCTTACCAAATTGCAAAAAAACTGTCGGAAGTTAACTACAGACTCATAGACGCGAGTACAGGGGCGGACGCAGGTGTATTTCATGTCGTAAATCTGCTTCCTTTTCGTACCTGGGAGCCGCTTGAGTCAGAGACTGAGCCCACAGGGGTTTCTGTTGTAGAAACATCAGCTGACAGTTCTTTACTTGATGAAGTGCCGGAGGAAACAGTGGATACTGCCGGTGCTACCGCCGTAAACCTAACAGACTTGGGAATCAACGTTGACTATAGTCTCCCTGTGACATCCAGTGCTCATGATGTGTCAGGAAATGTGGACAGTGTTGATGAGTGGCCTGACCTACAGGTTGACGTTGAGTCTAGAAAAGATGACTTGACTGTTATTGATAATGTTCCTGACAGACACCATTATGACTTGAGACCTCGACACGCACCAAGAATCACTTCGGACTGGTCGAGTAATAGGTGGACGAATGTGTACCACACAGACAGACTGGACCTTAAATAGTGTTTAGATTACGTCAATGTGTATTCATTTGCTTGGTTTGTCACTGTGAAAGGCAGAAGATTTAAATTTGAGAAAAGAGGGAAATCGAAAATTAGTATTAATAGTCTGTTGACATGCTTGTTATAATGTTGTACACAAAAAGAGGAAAAAATGTAAAAGTGTAAAAAAAGGATGTCCTATATTATGTTTCTGTTTGGTTACACGCTGTTTTCATTTGTTTGAAAAATGCTGCTGCAGACAATGTTTTTTGGTCCATCTGTACTGTCATGTATGCCAGTGTGTACCTTAATAATACACTCTCCTGTATGGTTCTGTTATTTTGACAACTTTTCATGTATGAGGTTGTTTAAAGTGATGCTGTACTCAGTTGTGCACAGCTGAGGGCAGCCTTTACCTTCCTGGGGGGGATCTGTAACGGCCACCTAATGTTATAGTGTTCATGACGTGAATGTTGTATATACCTTTAAGATGACACATTATTGTATGCGTGCTGTTCAAGTGAGCGCGCGCGCAGTGAGAAAAGAGGAGAGAGATGACCGCTCTACCGACTGCTCCTTTAATTTACTGTGTTTACTTTCTACTCTTATTTGTAGCGTGTTTTCAGAGTGTTTTCCCCTGTTAATATTCGCTCTATGACATGTATGAGAAGAGTGCATTTAACTGAGAGGAATCATATAAAGACTCGTGGAACTACCGTCCGTTTGCGCTGTCTTTTCTATTCATCCTGGGCAGACTCAAAACTCTGACAATCGTTACAGTGTGTGTGTGTGTGTGTGTGCAGCACAAACACAGATGTGCACTAGCTCTTACAGTCAGTTAACTATTTGGCTGAGATACATTTTGAGTTGCTGTGTGTAAAAATCTTTGCTGTGGTTTCAAGCAGGACATATTCTTGGGTCAACAATTTTTATTTATTTTTTCATCTTGGAACACAATTCCTGTCCAGAAACCCTAACCCTACACATAACTTATCCTTAAAGAGGGACATGATGGGTAAATAACCAGCACCAAACCCTGGTTGTAAGCATAAACTTAACATAAAGTGTAAAATTGTCACTCAAATATGATTTGCTGATTGGAATGCAGGATTAACAAAGATGTTTATCCAGAAACATATTTGTTGAAATCACATTCACCTGTAAGGTAGTGTCATCTTATAAACTGCTTGATCCTGATATTCTAAAAAAAAAGAATAAGAAAAAAGAATAAATATTTAATTTGTCTTACATTTTGTCTAAATATTGACAATTATATGACATTTTTTATAAATAACAATAGCATATTAATTGATAAATTAATTTATGAGTGAGTAAATGAATGACAAATCAGCACAAACTGAACAGAACATTTTACTGTTATTTTAAAATTAACTTTTTCATCCCTTTTTTATTATTCATCCATGACAAAAAAAAAAAAAACTGATTTGCTAGAAAACCCTTAGGCTTCTACTTTGTTAGAGATAATTTAAGTCAAGTATAGTTGATCTCTTTTCTTTTGTTTGTTTTTTGCAATTATCTCCACCGAATGCAAAAACGGCTTTCGACACAGCACCGGATGTAACTGGGCGGGCTGAGACAAAACGTGGAAGCGATCGTGCATGGAGCAAGGGGGTAATCTATCAGCCGGAAACTGAAGCTTCCCCGGAGGCCACCATTGATTAGCAGACCATCACCTGCTGTTAGCATTCCATTGACTCCCATTCATTTTGGCGTCACTTTGACAGCGAATAACTTGACATCTGAGGCGTTTAAAGACTCCATTTGTCCATTATTTATTTCTAAAGAAACACGAAAATGTATAAAAGGCTCCATTACCTTGTATCTTAAGTTATTGCCCCTGTAGCGTTTATACGCCCACGTATAAATATTATTAATTATTGTTCATAACGGAATATGACCAATAATTAATATTTTAATTATTTTTAATTATTTTCAGAATTTACTGTAGCAGAATCAATAGTATGATCATTTTATCAGTTCATCCAATGAACAGAAAGCATAAACAAGTATTAACTCTAGGAAATATAATATCTTCCTGGCCAAGAAAGAATTAATCCCCAGCTAACAATAAATTACGAAGTAAATTAAGGGTAAAAGCATAGGTAACTTAAATCGAAGTTCAAGACAATAAATCTGATAAGCACACACGAGTAATCTCTTTTAAATACAAACAATACTTTATTGATTATATAGGCTACTAACATATAAAGCTAATATCTAACACAAACACACGCAAACACACACATACACATTCATACGCGTTGCAGAAAGGGATAGAGTGAGGAAAGAGTGGGTTTAAGAGTGAAAGGATGAAATCTCACGATTCCATATGCACTTAGACATGACCTGAACGAACCATCAATCGTTAATTTAACCCTTCTATCGTTTCTTAAGACTGGTTATTGCCCTTATCAAAACACCAGTTTCAGCTTAAAAGTCTGGAGGTAGTCTACTTGCGTATTTGCTTTTGGGGATTCCCTTTTTGTTGAGTGAAAGGGGTTTTCCCGGTCCGTTTGTCGGCTGGCCTCCTCGTGCTTGGATAAATGTCTGTGGCGCGTTCCAGTCACGTGGTGTGCTGGAGCTGCTGAATGAAAAGTCTTTGAAGTTGAAAGTGTTCGTTGCAGCCGTAAATCGTTGACCGAAGCTTTGCCGCAAAACTTAACTTAAAACCGAGACTTTCAATCGGAAAGGGAAAATAACACAAAGAAAGAAATGAAATGAGATATGGAGAGTAGTTAGATGACTGGAAATGAATCTAACCAATCTGATCTTAATTTGGGTTGGTCTGCTCCTCAGTTACATGGTTACTAGTCTTGCTTTAGATCTTCATCTTTTTCTGCATTTGTTGAGAGTTCTTCTTCAGAGCGAGAACCGAGAGAGAGCACCGAGAGAGATCTTCGAGAGCAGCGAGAGAGAGAGAAGAGTTTTGAGTCTAAGGTTTTTAAGCTAAAAGTTTGTCCCCCCTCCTGAAGAGATCGGACCAATTAGACACTGCCTTTGTTTGCAAAGTCATAAATCATGCGTTATCTGGGATCTCCTTACTAGCAGAGAGAACAGAGGCTACAGTTTAGACATTATTACTATTATAAGAATATGAACATTTTACACAGATTTCAATCACGTCATCTTTTGAATCATGAGCATACGATCATATTGACATGAAACACAACACACTTTCATTCAACATCTAACAGTTGTAACAATTACATGAATTATATGGGATCTAAGCACATTAGACACACATTTATTGTAGACACAAAATCGAATCATTGTAGTTGCATGATGTTTGATTTATAAGTCCGTTGAAAATTGTTCTTGAATGATTTTATGTATAGTTAGGTAAAATCTCAGTTCTCTGGTTTGAAAAGAAGAGAATTGGTTTGTTCGGAGGTCTTAAGGAGGAGGGGTTCAGGCATGTTGTGGTGCAATTTCTGAACCAATCTGTCTTTTAACAACCCCACACATTGACAAGCTTTTCCGTTAGTTTGGTCATTAGAAGGGTCTTTTGCAGACTCTCTGGCACCGGGATGGGTGACTTATGGCTCTGGTCTTGGTGATTTGACTCTGGAATGTGCGGACACTGTCTTTATCTTAACCAGTCCGTAGTTGGCCACAAAGCTAGCCATTGACCAGTTATGTGTTAGTGCTGGGGGCTCCTTCAATTAGTCAGACCGGTGATGATCATGAGACGTTCTGAACAAATCTTCCCCCCTCAGTCATCGAGAAGTAGAGAATTTGAATTAATATTCAAAAAGAAGATTAGTTGGTGGTTGCTTTCTACCCATTGTCGCTACACCCCGTAGAAGCAGTTTTTGTAAAAATAGGCTAACGATTGCGTCATAACCACGTGAATCTCTGTCGCACAGTAGAGAAATTACCGTATGGATAGGAGGAGAAACTCGCAGGCAATCGGGGGGACATGGAGACAAAATAATTAATCAGAATACTTGCCAAAAGTTACTCCTGCTCCTAGCTCATGGACACCTCCTACTCACTCTCCGTCTCTGCAAGTTTCGGAAGGGAATGATTCAGATTTCTCTTGGCACAGCTACTAGAAGCCAGCAGCCATATCACCCTGTAGCCCAAGACTGGTTGCCCACTGAAGCTAAGCAGGGCTGAGCCTGGTTAGTACCTGGATGGGAGACCTCCTGGGAAAACTAGGTTGCTGCTGGAAGAGGTGTTAGCGAGGCCAGCAGGGGGTGCTCACCCTGTGGTCTGTGTGGGTCCTAATGCCCCAGTATAGTGACGGGGACACTATACTGCCAAAAGAGCACCGTCCTTCGGATGAGACGTAAAACCGAGGTCCTGACTCTCTGTGGTCATTAAAAATCCCAGGATGTCCTTCGAAAAAGAGTAAGGGTGTAACCCCGGCATCCTGGCCAAATCTGCCCCTTGGCCTCTGTCCATCATGGCCTCCTAATCATCCCCATACACTGATTGGCGTCATCACTGTCTCCTCTCCACCAGTAAGCTGGTGTGTGGTGGGCGTTCTGGCGCAATATGGCTGCCGTCGCATCATCCAAGTGGATGCTGCACATTGGTGGTGGTTGAGGAGATTCCCCCCTTCCATATGTAAAGCGCTTTGAGGTCTCAGAAAAAGCGCTATATAAATGTAACTAATTAATTAATTAAAGACAAACGGGTTGCTCACGTCACATCTACGTCGTCAAGCTCAGTTTGAGTCTGCGCAGTTTGAGTCTTTCTCTGTTGAATCCAATGGAGTCGCTGTGTCCATTTATTTTACTGTCTATGGCATGGAGCCTATTGTATTTGTAGTAGGCTAAGTTCAAACTGGTTGGAGGTTTCCTATTTCCGGCCCTTTAAATGTAAAATTAGCCACGCAGAAAAGGCAGAGGAGGATTGTTGTTTGGAGAACTGACGGTGGAAAACTGCACAAGTAAAGTTTCATGCATACTGAGTTTTTTACACTGTTAAAGAGTTGGATTCCCATGCTAAACATGGACAAAGTTTCAAAAATTAAGTTGTACGTTTGATGGAGTATTTCTGTGCCAAAAATACTCCTTCCGGTTTGTCACAAGTTTCGGAACGTTTTTTTTCGAGTATGGGAATGTGTGACGTCAGATGGGGCGGAATTTCCTTATACGGGTCCTAAGGGCACTTCTCCCGGAAGGGCGCGCGTGCACCCGTAGATCAGAGCAAGAGCGAAAGCAGTACGCCCATCAAAGCGCTGTGCTCGCTGCAGTCACAGGACTTTGTTTGTTCCCTACATTTCGACGATGATTGTTTTATAAACAAGGCCCAGTTCGACGCCGGATTTGCAGATCGTCTAATGCTTAAGGATGGAGCAGTCCCAACGATAAAGGTTTACGGTCGTGCGTTGGAACCGCAGGCGGTGAGTAAAACTGCTTCAAATGTCTGTGTGTTGTTAGCTATCGGCGTGTAAGCACCGCCCACACGGCATGCCTCCAGCCGCTCGGTTTTTTCCGGAAAGACTCGGTACAGCCTATCTTTCTTTTATAAATATAATAAAACTAAAGACTTTTTGGAGATATTAAGGATGCAATACTACTCTATAGGTACTCAAGATTAACATGAGATTGACTGAAACTGAGTGTTTCACCCCCCCTTTAAGGTAAGATTTCATAAAATAATGGATAAATGTTTGCTGTTGGCCAAATCTTGTAAATCCTTCTGTTGGCGATTTATTCAGTTGGAGTATTGCATGTTATGTGACATTAGAGTTAACAATGATAACTCAGCAAATTGCAAACACTAGTTATTTTGTCAATTCAACTCTTGCCATCTCAGGTATTTCAGGGAAAATGTTTAAATATTAATGTTTCTGCAGAGAAATTAGCTGAATGATTTTGTAAGTAACAATGACAGTAATTTGCGATGTGTGACCTTACAGTGCGCATGTACAGTAACAGTAGGCACTGTGGATGAGAGCATCAATTAACAACATGCTATATTTCATTTTTACTTAAAGCTGCAGTCGGCAAGATTTTTTTGATCATATTCACTGAAACCGACACTATGCTCCGACAGAACAACATAAATCAGCCGGTTTTAGAAAAAAAACTTGCTTCTTCCTCCACCTGGAGCCTGTTATTTGTTTTGCAAAAATCCACCAGTACATGCCTGAAGTTCGCAGGTGTGTTGGATTGTACGGGGCGTGATGGCGGAGAGAAAATCTACTAACAAGCTTCCAATTCCTCGGTTATTGCTATCTATGGGTAGATTATCCAGGGCAGTCTACCTCCGAGTCCATGGTGTTGATCGATGCTGAAGAGACGGACACGTTCACAGAAAATCTGGTGCACACGCACTGACGAGCACGAAACTCGATGGGAGGGTGCTCGCTGGTAGTGGGGGAGGGGCACGAGAGTTGTAAACATTCAAAATTTTGGCTAAGTCCTCAATCTGCCAGACTTGCCGACTGCAGCTTTAAGACTCTGCTATGGCTCGATCAATAATGATGAGTTCAGTGTTTTTTTTAATAAACTTTTATATGGCTCATGAATAAAGTTGATTAGTTCACCTCCCGAGTCACCTGATGCTTTTTGACATTCTAAGTTGTGTAAATCTACTTAGAGTTCAGAGTATATTTTTTTTCCCACATTAATTTCCCACATGTCTAGTACAAATATGTGGTTTAGTTTTATTAATACAGTGTATACTTTTTTTCTTGATACAGCCCGAAAAATGGAAGTGACGTGACAACATGCCCCATTGAGACAAACTAAAATATTTTCTCATATTTTCTTTCTTAACTTTTTCATATAAAATATTGGCATTTTTTAATAATTAAAAATAAAATATTTTTTTGAGTTTGACAACGAACACAATCTAAAACAGCTGATTCTACCATTATAAAAAAAACTGTTGCTTTAATTAGCTTGAACAAAACTGAAAATCATTAACAAGATCTTTGTCTCAAAATATACTTAAATCTACAACATTAATTATTTATTTATATTCTTTTGCGTATGACATTAGATCCAGATGGATCTATAAGGCATTTAATATGGTTAGGCACAATTTCATGTATCATGCCCTAATTATTTTAGCTTTAACAAGGTTGTCACATGGGTGGTTGTATACACACACACACACACACACACACACACACACACACACACACACGAAGATGATGATGAAGGTAAATAGGTGATGTTTAATAAATCCAACTGGTAATCCGAATGGAACAGAGCAACATACGACACATCCATTTACTGATGAACTGAAATGAAAGCTCTAGCATTAAGTTCTGCCAGGAAGACTTAATTGTTACGTCACTCTACTTTTTATCTATCCAATCACATTCCAACACTTGTGGTATATAAGATCGGTACTTACTCATGTTTGAGTTCGCAGATGCTGACGCTTCAATTCACCACCATCCTCCCCACCTCCTCCAAATTGAATCCTTCCCTCATCCTCCTCACCACCACCACCAGGATGGTCCCTTCCATACCTCACGGGGGTCGGCTGCGCCCCTGCCTTGATCTTCAGGCAGGATATGCAGAGTCCGGACCCTCAGATTACGAGCTACGGACGGGACCTACGCCAAAGAACTTTATTGCTTGCTGGGTTGCTAATAAATGGTTTATTGTCACAGTATTTAGTCTCCCGAGTCTTTCTGGTAGAACTGAAACCAAACTGAACATACTACACTGTTAAAAATGTATTATAATTTTACAGTAAAATTCCTGGCAACTAATTGCAGTAAATTTACAGCAAGTAATATACAGGATTTGTACTTTAACTGTTACAATAAAGTACTGTATTTATACAGCAGTGCTACTGCTGGCCCTAAAAGTGGCCAGGGCTGAGCACCTCCGCAAACTAATAGAAAATAACCAAAATAATCCAAGGTTTTTATTTAACACCGTGGCTAGACTAACAAATAAACAGACGTCACCCGAACAAAATATCCCGTTACAGTTCAGTAGTAATGATTTCATGAAGTTCTTCACTGAGAAAATAGAAAGCATCAGAACCACAATTGTAAATGTTCAATCTTCAATTGCGCCTTATAATTCAGCCTCAATTATCACCCCGCAAGAACAATTACAGTGCTTTACAACTATAGAACAAAAAGAGTTAAATAAACGTATCACTTCATCTAAAACAACAACATGTTTATTAGATCCTATACCAACTAAACTACTGAAAGAAGTGTTACCTGTAGTGGAAGAGCCTCTCCTTAATATTATTAACTCGTCTTTATCTTTAGGTCATGTTCCAAGAACATTTAAACTGGCAGTTATAAAACCACTCATTAAGAAACCACAATTAGATCATAATAACCAGTGGCGTGGCGTGGGGAAAATTTCTGAGGAAGCCAATTAAGACACAACCTCTAAGCTGTGTGTTTTAAGGGGTGGGGGCAGAAAATCATACGTTACCATTTATATGTTGCTATTTGGATGAACTATTAGAGCGCCCAGCATCATCTTACCGGGACTTACGCTTGTTTCAATCCAACACTTTGAGCACGTAGATACCTAAAATATGTTGCGCATACAGCTCAACTAACGCGATTGTTATAAAGGTGTTTGAACAACAAAACACATCCTCTTGCACATATTTGACAATCGGAATATCAGATATATCCTGCTATAGCTAATAAATTTGTGAAATTTTGAATAAAAAAAGGAAATAAAAGCTGATCATTCAGCGCTATTGTGCCTGCGGTGTGACAAGCAATGAAAGACGCGTCTCCATGGGAACCATAAAGTGATACTACGATCAACCTTTTCACACGTAAGTTTTTCAAGGCGACCGTTGCCTTGAAAAACTTACGTGTGAAAAGGTTGTTTGTAAGGCTTACATTTAAATGTGTCTTTGTTTTGTTTTGAGTGTATGGTCAATAAATAAAGGAATTAAAAAGATGGGCACAAAACCACAAATCTTCCGCTATTTCATTCATTCATTCATTGACGATGATAACGTGATGTGATTGGCCTGATGCCAACAAGTTCATGGCTTCCCTTGACACTGTCCTGACCAATCACAGGGGAGCAGTGTCGTGACAATAGCGTCACCTGATTGGTTAATTATTCTTTTTTTTTTCTATCAAGGGATGCCAACTCAGCCTGGCCTCCTCACAGACACAGGGTGCAGTACCATGTTTTCAACGCTTATTCACCATGTCACTTTTATAGGGGCGCTGTTTTACACATCATAAAACACTCAGTAATGAATGAAGAGAGACGATGAGGAGATGACAGAAGGATTACGTAAACTGTGAAAACAAAAGTGTTTATTAAATGACGATTATATTCTGAAAAAGTGAGGAAGCCTGGCTTCCCTTGGCCTCCGCAAGAAAACGCCACTGATAATAACCTAGCAAATTATAGACCCATTTCAAATCTTCCATTTATGTCTAAAATATTAGAAAAAGTGGTGTCTGCTCAACTGGGCTCTTTCTTGCAAGAAAATGATATCTATGAGAAGTTTCAGTCTGGATTCAGACCGCACCATAGCACTGAAACTGTGCTCGTTAAAATCACAAATGATTTACTTTTAGCTTCTGACCAAGGCTGTATCTCAATACTAGTTTTACTTGATCTTAGTGCTGCGTCGATACTATAGATCACACAATACTCTTAGATCGACTACAAAATTATACTGGTGTTCAAGGACAAGCATTAAGCTGGTTCAAATCATACTTATCTGACTGCTACCATTTTGTCTATTTAAATGGAGAAAAATCGATCATAACTCCAGTAAACTATGGAGTGCCGCAGGGATCTGTGTTAGGCCCTCTGTTATTCTCAGTATATATGATGCCACTTGGAAATATTATAAGGAAACATGGAATTAGTTTCCATTGTTATGCTGATGACACTCAAATATATATTTCATCACGGCCAGATGAAAACGCTAAATTATCCAAATTGACAGAGTGTGTTAAAGATATAAAAGATTGGATGACACGTAATTTTCTTTTATTAAATCCAGACAAAACAGAGGTATTACTTATCGGTTCAAAAAACCGCCCACAAAAC
The DNA here is from genome assembly GCF_951802725.1 of Rutilus rutilus. Classification (NCBI taxonomy): domain Eukaryota; kingdom Metazoa; phylum Chordata; class Actinopteri; order Cypriniformes; family Leuciscidae; genus Rutilus; species Rutilus rutilus. The sequence continues at coordinate 40,547,867 of NC_140214.1, read as the reverse complement.
CTCTCACAATACAACTTTAACATCGTAGGATGTCCTGTTACTTTATCCTCTACAGTAAAAGACCTGGGTGTTATACTCGATTGCAACCTGTCTTTCGAAAATCATATTTCGTATGTTACAAAAACAGCATTTTTCCACCTTAGAAACATTGCTAAGCTACGTAATATGCTATCAGTTTCTGATGCAGAAAAGTTAGTTCATGCATTCATGACCTCGAGACTAGATTACTGTAATGCTTTATTAGCTGGTTGTCCTGCATCCTCAATAAACAAGCTACAGTTAGTCCAAAATGCCGCCGTTAGAGTTCTTACTAGATCAAGAAAATATGATCATATAACACCGATTTTATCATCACTGCATTGGTTACCTATAAAGTTCCGTATTAATTACAAGGTATTGCTACTGACTTATAAAGCCCTAAACGGCTTAGCTCCAGTCTATTTAACGGATCTTCTATCGCCCTATAATCCAGCGCGCTCTTTAAGATCACTAAATTCTGGTCATACCTAGGATATCCAGAACCACCAAAGGAGGGAGAGCATTTTCACATTTAGCCCCAAAACTCTGGAATAGCCTTCCTGATACTGTTCGTTGCTCAGACTCGCTCTCCCAGTTTAAAACTAGATTAAAGTCGCATCTCTTCAGCCAGGCATTCATATAATATTTTTAATCTTACAGTTCAAACTACAATCCGGCCTCTAGTTCATAAATGCCAGAGGAGAACTGGCCCCCGACTGAGCCTGGGTTCTCCCAAGGTTTTTTTTTTCTCCATTGGGTCACCTGATGGAGTTTTAGGACACCATTAGGTCACTTGATGGAGTTTTTCGGTTCCTTGCCACTGTTGCCTTTGGCTTGCTCAGTTGGGGATATTTTGGGGATATTTAATTTGATTTTATCAATCAATAAATTCCACTAGAAACAAACTTTGTTGTATTATTTTAATTTAATACTGTGAAGCTGCTTTGATACAATCTGTATTGTGAAAAGCGCTATACAAATATACTTGACTTGACTTGACTTGACTACTGTGATTATGGTAGCATTATACAGTTTTATTATTACAGTGAAATGCTGTAATTCTTTACAATTTACTGTATATTTACGGCAACTAAGTTGCCAGGAATTTCCTGTAATTTCACAGGACAGAATAACAATTTAATATTGTAATTCAGTATACTGTATATCCTGTTATTTGTGAATATTACAAAAAAAGCTGTAATTTTCCGTATTAGCAAATTAAAAAACACAGCAATGGAATATTTTATTAACAAACTATGCAACACCACATATTACAAAACTATCCAACTATCAAAAGTTTAAACATACCTTCGTATAAATTCAAGAGTCCCTGAGGCGTCTTTAGGGTACTGCATGTTAAACACGTACTGTAGTAAGCAGCGAAGGTTGCAGCCACTCCATTCATAAGACTGTAGTGGGGCCCCATCACAATAGTTCCTTCCATGGACATCATCCATTTGTCTGCATTTAGTGTCTCTCCTGAAATGCATTAAAGGGGTCATATAATGCGAATTTTGTACAAGCTAATATGGTTCTTTAGGGTCTAAATTAAAAGTTTTTAATATACTTTAATTAAAAATTCTCATCAGTATTGTAAGAAAACACTAATTTTACCTGGTCAAAAACAGCTCTGTTTTCAGCACGCCGTTTAAGCATGTGTCTTTAAATGATAATGAGCTTTGCTCACCCCGCCCCTCTGTTCTGTGCACACACTGTTTGTAACACAATAACACAATAACCATAACGCGTTGTTCATTATAAACGTGGGATTATGAATTATATTGAGAACGTCGTACATAGAAAACATGCCGTAATGTACCCTGAGTGTAAAAATAGCCGCATTCATCGTGAAGCGTGAAAGCGATTTGCAAAGATTAATATAAATATTAATATAAAGGTTAATAAAACGTTACACTCACTTCTTCTTCTGGAGGTGCAGCAGGAACACGAATAGTTGGTACCGATCCTTTTTTCAGGAGCAGCTTCTTAGCAAAAACAGCTTTTTACTGACCAGGTTTTTAGCAAAAACAGCTTTTTACTGACCTCGTTTGTAAAGCAGTATGGTGTGTGAAATGAGACAGCAAGCCAACATTGAATAAACATTGTTTTTCCATCTGAATCATCATTATGGTTGATATTGAAATTTCAATGCAAAATAAATGTTGAATCACCATTACCATATCAATGAAAACCTGATGTTATTAATGTTGATGGCAACAATATTGGAACAACATTGATCTATAGTTATCTTTATGATTGATTAAGCATTGATATTTGGTTTACCGGGCGATCGCTGAATGTGTTGAAAAGTCATTGATTTATAGTTGACAGGAAACGACGCTGTTGTTGAAGAGTCATCGGCATATAGTTGACCGGGAAATATGATTGAAAATGCATCGATATATAGTTGACCGGGAAATATGATTGAAAATCCATTGATTTTTGGTTGACCGGAAGATCGACACCAACGTACTGCACCGGACACAGACCTTGGCACAAGCGTACAGGTAATGTTCGATATGAATGAATTGTACCAAATCAAATACTGTTAGGTTGATCGTTAACATGATGGTTAGTGTAGTAACCGACGCAGTGCTGCTGTCACTGAATTTTTTGTTTTGTTTTACCAATGTGTCAAAATCTGCCAAAAGTACTTCGTGGTTCTCTTCTAGGTTATAAAGTTAGCAAAACCTCAGAGTCCCGTCTATTTTTGTGATAGCTAGCTCAAACTACATGTCTGCTACCCCTTGCTAGTGTCGTGAAATCTATTAACACAGCACCGCTATTTCTTCTGTTCTGACCTCCGGAGAACACCGGCGGAACCAACGCTAGCATACTGCTCTACCTAGCGCTACCCACAGAAGTGACCGCGGCGGGCCAGAATTACACAGAAGACATGTAAGTTACCTTTACTTTATTCAATGCAGAACTGTCTCGAGTTGTAACGTTAACTGGAAATGCCGATTAGATCTCGTCGTAATACAAATCCAAAATATGAATAATCCTCAAGCAGGGCTGCGATATGTCTGCGATACAGTTTTATAACTCCATTGTGTTTGTTTTCAGAAATGATAACAGTCGGTTTATACTAGTGCTTATGCGATATCACGATTTTTGATGATCTGCACCTTTTCTGAGCGCGGGGAAGCGCGCGCGCGCCGTGCGCGCACTGTTATTACAGCGCCTGACAACCATGGCCTGGCGTCAAGGGGGGGGGGGGGGGTTGGGGGGGCTTAGCCCCACATACTTCATATAGAAACAATTAAATGCCTCGTTAATTTTAAAGACATAGCCTATTATTATTAGCCTGTTTTTGCGGTGAGATTTATGCATATTCCTATGTGTACTGTCGTGCCATGTTCTGCTCCCAATCCTTGACGACAGCTTGATTGAACAAATCATTGACTAAATCACAGCATACTTTTACTTGTATTCTAGATGCCTTGACTCAACGTCTTACAACGGCAAACACCTATGACTTCGCTCAAGCTGTACAGAAGTGGCTGCGCTACGCCCCAGACCGAGCGGGAGGAGCTGGAAGACAGACGCAGCAGGAGTTAACATGTAAAAAAATAAAATAATAATAATAATAATACAATAAAAATGATTGTTTAATTTTTAAAGAATGCGTGGGGTGTCATTTGTGCTAGTCTAGGTTATAGCCTAAAGGTAGTTTCTATTTTCTATATTTTGCAAGCCCATCCTGGCTGTCGATAAAGCAGGATTATAGCCTAATAATAATGTTTTTAATATTATATTAAAATTACAGACCTTCAGATTAAACCTGTGGTATACTAAAACACCATTGAAGTTTTGTTGATATGCTGGGATTTCAACATTGTTTCAATATCCATTGTAATCGAAATACCATTGAAATTCTGTTGATCTCTAGGTATGATTTAAACGTTGTTTCAATGATAATAGAGGGTGCAACATGATAAAGAATCAACATCAGAGTTCGACGTTGATTCAATTACTTTATCGTTGACAGCGGGATGTTGATTTAACATCGTTTCAATTACTATTTGCTATCTAGAAGATTTAAAAAAAAACACTGGATGGATTTCTATCATTTTATGATGGTTGTGTACAGGCACTGCCAACACACATTTCAGTACAATCAACTTGTAAAAGTGCATGTACCATTATATGACCCCTTTAACACAATATGATAACTAAAAGAGCACTAGAAATCACACTACATAAACACACACACACACACACACACACACAAGTTGCAGTGTTGGCATGACAGGCGAATGGTTTCTGCTAATTTAGACTAGGTTTTTTATGGATGTGTAGAATATGTGGGTGTCGCACCTATTCATAGATGTATGGGAGCAGGATATTATGATGACAGGGTCAGTGGGCGGAGTTTAGTCAGTTGTTGAGAGGCTTCATGGAGGATGACATTAAAGTGAGTTCGTCATAAAAGTTACCAAACGACTACTCTGTTTTGTGCACATCTACATAGCCTAAACGCGATACATCCTCTTCAGTCTCGACTAATCAGAATTCGGTGAGCGTTCAAAAAGACTTCTTTGTCCTCTCACATACTCAAAGGACATCTCATACACATACACTATGTGATTTGTTTTATGTAAAGCGGACAATGGTTCTACTTTTCATGGGTTCGACACTTTACTGAATGCCAATGTATTTATTACAGACTGACTTGCCTATTGAATATCGTTATCATTATTGAATATTTTTAATAATTAGTTTTTTCATGCATATGTAGTGGACAAATTGGTCATAGGCCTACTTGTTACAGGTTTGACACTTTACTTAAAATGACTCTGAATGTATTACTAAATAACTTGAATATTATTATCATTGCTATCATTACTTTTTTCAGGTTCGGCACAGAATGACTATTAGTATGTAAGTAAAATAATGTCAAATGTTTTTGAAATAAAAAAGCCAGTTGAATTGCACTACTTGAAAAAAAAAGAGGCATTGCATTAACCATGCTTGCATTTTAATGCATTGTATTTTTAGGGCTTGCATTTTGAATTTGTGTGGATCCAAAAATTCACAAAAACATTTCCACAAATTCAGTGGTTCAAATTCGACAGTAAATTCAACATTGACATCCAGGAACTGCAGGAAAAGCAGTAGATTGCCGAGCATTCTCTCCATCTGCTGATAGTCGATCTCACCAGCAGGGGGTGCAAGCGCGTGGTGTTGACGAAGACCAGCAACAGTTAGAACAAACCATTCATTCATAAAACTCATTTATAGCAATGTAGCCTAAGTGTATTTGTTATTATTATGACGGCTGTTTTATGTTAAATTCAGTGTCTTCACGGTTACTTTTCCTGTATAGCCTACATGCATCTTTCTCTACCGTGAACGAGATTATAATGTTATTCCCCGATGCGGATATACAGATCCAATGTTACATTTTTGAGGTTGACATATATTTCTCTTGGTTGTTTAGTTGCCTTAAAGGGGTGATGAACTGAGAAATCAAAAATTTACTTGAGCTTTTGACATATAAGAGATCATCATACTATAATAATATCCTGTAAGTTTCAGAACTGAAAACTACCTTGTTAGTCCAATAAAAGCTTTTATAGACATCAGGCTCAGCAAACGACTCGTTTTTCAAAGTGGGGAACTATGACGTCAAAGAGGATAAAACACCGCCTCCACAAAAGAAGATCAATGCCTACTTCAACACAGCCTGTTTAGCCCCGCCCACTGATTCGCCCAAACATGCTAAATAACATAGGACGACATGATGATTGCTTACCGGATCGAGCTACTTCCAAGCAATAAACCAATAAACATGCTGTTTACTAAATATTGTGCAGTGCCTGGTTGTGGAAGAAGACAGTCTGCATAAGCTTCCTTCGGATTCCAGCATGGTTAAACTTTATTAAATCAGTCAATCACAATTTCCCGACACGGATCTGCCAGCAACATGTAAGTAACCATGTGTACTCTAATGCCTGATCTGCGATCAGTGGTTTCTGTGTAATTATTCAAGTTCAGATTCTCTTAAAATCGTTCAATACTGTTTATGCATCAGTGACTAAATGATCAACTTCACATAATTTCTCGTAGTATTATGAAAAAATCCTTTTTAAACTGTTATTAGATTAAATCAGAAAGCGATCAAAGAACGATCCCTTTCCATTCGCCCAAGCTGTCAATCAAACAGCACCACGCGAGCCGCGAGAGCTTATCTGGACACTTACCAAACGAAATAATGACACTGTTACACTACACAACGAAGCTCTTACTGTGTATTCACATCGTGTTTGCATTGTGATTTGGTGTAAGCATTTGTGAGAGTGCAAAAATTGCGTTGCAATGATAAGATCTTTATTCACGCGATCAACAGACTGTCTGTCATCTGCTCAGTCAAAGCTCATCATGCTGCAACCTTTCATGTGATGGAATAGATTTAAATATAATGCTTTAAACGATACTTTTCACGATTTGTTAATCTCGATAGCTGTAATAGTAAAAACGTAGTAACAGTTTTCGAGAGAGTTCATGTAATACTAGCTATTTCATATGCAAGCATGTCAGCCAATCACAGCAGTGGGCGATTGCACTGCAGTCTCACAGCAGACACGCCCCTTAAAACGGAGCGTTCAAATCTGAGCCTGAAATCAGGCTTGGAAAAATGGCTTTTATTTATAAATTATGACAATTTTTGATGTAAAAATCATACTAACATTATAAGGGCACCCCAGGAAACATTATAAAATAATAAAACAATCCAGTTCATGACCCCTTTAAAATGGAAATATTTCCAATATTGTGCAAAAATTTCCTTTGAAATGATGGACAGAGATTTAGATTTTGCACGCGTCATTTCCCTTGATAAAATCAAGTAAATTATTAAATAAATGAGTAAATAAACAAGTGTGCAGATCCCCGAGGGGGGCCTCGGACTAGCGGGTTGCCGTTGATTTGCGCTAAAACTGATCCAGAAACTCCTCTAAATGCTCCTCGAGGGAGCGTTCCCCTGATCAAGGCACATTTCATAATTACGTTTATTAGTTAAATAAATCTTATTGTTTAAGCAGCCATTAATACTGGCTTATTGGAAATTGACAGTATTCAATTTGGGGAATAACACACGTTAACTTGTAGCCTGTGTTCCACTGACTTATAGATCTTTTATAACATTTTAATCTCGAAAAAGAACAATCATAAAATGATTGTATGAATGACTTTTGAGTCTTGAATGGTTTTAGACTTTTTAGATGAAAAATGTTCCAGTTTTATAGGTTTATATGGATTTATTTTTATGACTCTGTATTCCTCTACTGTAAATAAGAAAATCTTATAATGCCTGTGACAGACTGTGATCTCGGCAATCCTATAAGATCATTATAAATCACACTGTACGACATGGATCTAATAAACTTGGGTACGACATGTATGTAGACTGTACGATGATGACACCTATTGAATCGTAGGCTACGACGCAATTTAATATAGAAGAATAAAACATCATCAGTATGTGTTAGTGGAGAACAAACAGAGCAAGATGAATCACACTTTGGCAATTGTGTTTTTTATGTGTGCTGAAAAAGAGGAGGACGCGAAAGAGGAGAATATGGACGTGGTCATGGCTAGGGGAAAGAGGACAACTTGGCATGACAATTCTGCAAATGGAGCTTGAGGAAAGTAGTTTTAAGTTTTAGAGCCAGGTGGCGCCATTTCATGTTGCATTTTTTTTTTTTTTTTTACTTGTCTTTTTATTTCTTTACTTGTCTTTTTATTTCATTTTATCAAGTGCAGTAATACAGTATGTCACAAATGAACTTTTTGATGGTGCAGTAAGGTGTCACGGGTAAGTCTACAAATAGAATAGCAGTCCATACTGTAGATATCTTTCATCCTAACCATAAGACATGTGAATTAAGACCCTTATCTCCGCAATATCACATACATACCTACTACATTTGGTAGGTAATACAGTAATTTTCACATTGCAAAATACCAATGCATTAAGATAAATAAATAAATAAAATAATAATAAAATTAAGGAAAATATATGATGTTCAGAAAAGAAAAGAAAATGAGAATACACAACACACAAATGTGCATGCACAAATGCTTTTGGAAAAAAAATTATTAAATACAATTCTGCATATCATTCATATCAAATGAAAATGTAGGGCAATGGATGACCATTTATTTAGGAATACATCTGCTTTTAGTTGTAATAATGCTGTTGTATGCTCCATGTTATAAACGTCTTGGATTCTTTCCCTCCATTGTGCAACCGTTGGAGTGTGTGGCTTCAGCCAGGAGGCCGTAATTACCTTATTCGCTATTAAAAGAAGGACTCTCAGCAAACATGTTTGGCTGTTCTCTTCAAGATCAGCTGGCAGTACCCCTAGCATAAAGTGTGATGGTTCAAGAGGTAGATCTATACAGAGACATTTTGTATTATTTTTTTGTACATTTTTCCAGTATTCTAATATCTTTGGGCAGTCCCAAAATATATGCGTGTGGTCCCCCACCAAGCCACAGCCCCTCCAACAGCCGTCTGAGGTGTTGCTCCATTTTGATGTTATGAATGGATTTCTAAAATATCTCATTTTAATTTTCCATCCAAATTCCTTCCAGTTTGGACTACTGGTTGCCCTGTGTCCTTGACTGCATGAAGTCTCCCACTGCTTATCTGTAATTATTGTGTTCATTTCTAGTTCCCATTTTTCTTTAATATCTAAATTATTTTCTCTAAATTCTTCCTGCAATATCTTGTAAATATGTGATATAAACTTTGTCTTTACTATTCCTTCTGTTATTGATATAAATAAGTGCTCTATTTTTGTTGGTAGGGAGCAGAGCTTTCCTATTCTTGGTGGTTTTGCAAGTAATGTCTAATTTGTAAGTACCTAAAGAAGTCTTGGTTTGGTAAATCATATTTCTCTTTGAGCTGATCAAATGATTTCAGGACTGCTCCGTCAAACAGCTGCTCCAATACCACTAGACCCCTTTCTTTCCACTTCAGGAATCCTTTGTCCTAGCTGGGGAGAACTCACCATATTGCATTTTTATTGGCTAGTCAGTAGATGTAGGTCGTAGCAGAAAACACACTGTGAGATGATCATGCTGAATTTATGACACTGTAAGACAATTATCACAGGCTATTTTTGGTTGCAAGACCGTGAGAATGACTGTCTTCTCACTTTTCTATTTTCTAATTTATTGTTTTTAAATCAATAATTTTAAACATCTTTTGATGTCTTATTGTGTGCCTGTTTGCTGATGATTAAAATTTGTGACTGATATCAACAGCACTAATGAACAGTTAAATGCACCGCTGACAAACAAATATTATGATACTTTTGAGACAAATGAACAACAAGCATTACTATTACTAATGACTATTATAAAAGTAATTATTATATTATGATGATTAAAATAATTTTAGCACTAGAACCTCGACTTGAATCATAACTTCAATCATAACAGGACAAGCGAGCAACAAGAGGCTCGACTGAAACGCGCAACTGTGTGTTTTCTGGAATACTCTGCTCTCTTGTTATTGTCAGCGTTGCTTTGTAGTCAAGCCTCTGCTCCTAGCACTTTCAAAGCGAAAGTTGGCCCATTATCGCGTTATCCAGTTAATTGCAAGACCGAACCAGCATCTGTTAGAATACCTTTAAATAGACGAGATTCAGTTCACTCCCGTAGGACAAGCGAGCAACAAGAGGCTCGACTGAAACGCGCAACTGTGTGTTTTCTGGAATACTCTGCTCTCTTGTTATTGTCAGCGTTGCTTTGTAGTCAAGGTAAGCCCATCTTCGATTCTCAGCTTCCCTTATATTTTTAACTTCACATAATTGTGTATTTTAGTTGGACGCGTTGCCACATTAAACAAACAGCCGCGAGTGAAAATTATTATTGTTAAAGTCTAATTTGCACTTTAAGCCTCTGCTCCTAGCACTTTCAAAGCGAAAGTTGGCCCATTATCGCGTTATCCACTTAATTGCAAGACCGAACCAGCTGTACTCACTCAAGCGGTGAAAGCATTATTCTGTATATCTGTGTATTTCGCGCGCTGTCGCGGAAGCGTCAGCGGAAGCGTTCAGCTGTCGTGTTCAGCCTCCTCGTGTGAAGACCGACTCGGGTAAAGACCATCGACTCTACCTGCGCGACTCCACCGAGCAGGGACACCAGAAAGGCACTTAACATTCGCCTTTTCCCTTTCCACTTCTTATCTTATCTTTCTCCCGAATCAGCATGTGTTTTCAACACATTCCTGTTATCGTTCGACAACGCCCTTTCATCATGCGCACAAGGCAGCGCGATACTGCTAATCTGCGTCCCATTCTCTCATCCTCACACACTCCTCTCTCTCTTTCCGTGGGTCTATGGAATTGTCAGTCAGCAGTCAACAAAGCTGACTTCATTCCAGCCTTTGCATCTCATTCTACTCTCAGTATCCTGGGCTTGACTGAGACCTGGATTCGTCCTGAAGACTCAGCAACCCCCGCTGCTCTCTCTAGCAATTTCTCCTTTTCTCACTCCCCTCGCCAGTCTGGGAGGGGTGGCGGGACAGGGCTTCTCGTTTCCAACAATTGGAAATACTCAGCGCTCTCTTCTCTATGCAACAACAATTCATTTGAATATCATGCTATCACACTTACAACTCCCAGTAAGATCCATATTGTAGTAATTTATCGCCCCCCAGGTCAGCTGGGTAACTTCGTAGAGGAGCTGGATGTGCTGCTGTCCTCTTTCCCTGAGGACGGCACCCCACTTCTAGTCTTCGGTGACTTCAACATTCATCTCGAAAAACCACATGCAACAGACTTCACCTCTCTACTAGCCTCCTTCGATCTCAAACGACACATCACCACAGGTACTCACAAATCAGGCAACCAACTGGACCTGGTTTACACACGCAACTGCATCACAGACAACATTTTGGTGAGGCCTCTCCATGTTTCAGATCATTTCCTCATCACCTTCAGTCTACAACTCGCTACCCCTGCGCCACCAACCCCACCACCAGTCACCCTCAGGCGAAACCTACGCTCACTTTCCCCCTCCCATCTCTCCTCTGCCGTGTCTTCTTCTCTTCCCCCACCCTCACAATTCTCATCTCTGGATGTGAATACTGCAACGGATACCCTATGCTCCACACTAACCTCTACTCTAGACAAAATCTGCCCTCTCTCCTCCAGGCCAGCACGCGCTACTCCTTCTAACCCCTGGCTATCTGAGGTTCTTCGTGAACACCGGACCGAACTCAGGGCAGCGGAGAGGAAATGGCGCAAATCAAAAGACTCATCTGACCTGAGTATGTATAAATCTCTCCTCTCGTCCTTTTCTGCTGATGTTCATGCTGCAAAATCTTCTTATTTCCACAACAAGATCAACAGCTCCTCCAACGCACGACGACTCTTCAAGACATTCAACTCACTCCTCTGTCCACCTCCACCACCACCCTCCTCCTCCTTAACTGCCGATGATTTTGCAAACTTCTTCACCAACAAAACAACAACTATCAGCAGTCAATTCTCAGCTCCACACACACAAGAACCCAGACCGACCCCTTCCACAGCCAATACCCCTCTGTCCTCCTTTTCGTCGCTAACAGAGGAAGAAGTATCTACACTTCTCCTCTCCAGTCACCCTACCACCTGCCCTCTAGACCCCATCCCCTCACACCTTCTACAAGCCATCTCTCCCACACTTCTACCAGCACTCACACACATCATCAACTCATCCCTCCATACTGGCACCTTCCCTACAGCATTCAAGCAGGCTCGGGTCACTCCACTGCTTAAAAAACCAACGCTAAACACATCTTTTGTAGAGAATTACAGACCCATCTCTCTCCTACCATTCATTGCAAAAACACTTGAAAGAGCTGTTTTCAACCAAGTAACATCCTTCTTGTCTCTAAACAACCAGCTGGATGTCAACCAATCTGGCTTCAAGAAAGGGCATTCAACTGAGACTGCATTACTGTCGGTCACAGAAGCCCTACGGATTGCAAAAGCTGCTTCCAAATCTTCACTCCTCATTCTCCTTGATCTGTCTGCTGCCTTCGACACCGTGAACCATCAGATCCTTATGTCCAGCCTCTCATCACTGGGCATCACAGGAACTTCACTCGACTGGTTTGAATCCTATCTCACAGGTAGGTCCTTCAAAGTCGCATGGAGAGGCGAGGTATCCAGAGCACACCAACTGACCACAGGGGTTCCCCAGGGTTCAGTTCTTGGTCCCCTCCTCTTCTCCATCTACACTACATCACTGGGACACATCATACAGGCACACGGCTTCTCCTACCACTGCTATGCTGATGACACACAACTCTTCCTCTCATTTCGACCAGATGATCCCACAGTAGCTGCACGGGTCTCGAGCTGTCTGGCAGACATCTCCACATGGATGAAGGAACATCACCTGCAGCTCAACCTGGCAAAGACTGAGCTGCTCGTCCTCCCTGCCAATCCGTCTCTACAGCACGACTTCACCATCCAGCTTGATTCATCATCAATCACCCCATCAAGGTCGGTCAGAAATCTGGGAGTAACGTTTGATGACCAGCTGACCTTCACAGATCACATTTCAAAGACAGCTCGATCATGCAGGTTTGCATTGCACAACATCAGGAAGATCAGGCCTTTCCTAACTGAGCACGCAACACAACTCCTCGTCCAGGCCCTGGTCATTTCTAGGCTTGACTACTGCAATGCTCTTCTGGCCGGTCTTCCAGCATGTGCTACCAAACCTCTTCAGATGATCCAGAATGCTGCAGCTCGTCTTGTCTTCAACGAGCCCAAGAGGGCCCACGTCACCCCTCTGTTAATCTCTCTGCACTGGCTACCTCTCGCTGCTCGCATCAAGTTCAAGGCATTGACGCTTGCTTACAGATCTATCACAGGCTCAGCTCCCTCCTACCTTCACTCACTCCTACGAGCCTACATCCCCACCAGACGCCTACGATCAATCAACAAGCGACGTCTCGTGGTTCCATCACAGAAAGCCACAAAATCACTTTCCAGATCATTCTCATTCACAGTTCCATGCTGGTGGAACACTCTCCCCACCCTTATCCGGAATGCTGAATCCCTGACAACATTCAAAAAACAGCTGAAAACCCATCTCTTCCATGAGCACCTAAACTCATTAAAAAAAAAAAAAAAAAAAAAAAAAAACCTTTCCCTTAAAATCCCACCTATCATGCTTATGCTACTCTGAATAATGCCTGAACTTCGTATTCTGAACACTTCTTGCGTTGTTGTTGTCTTTTGCCTCTTCATGATGACTCGCTTAATTTAGTCCTGATTTGTAAGTCGCTTTGGATAAAAGCGTCTGCTAAATGACTAAATGTAAATGTAAATGTAAACTTAGGCCCAAACATGGACAAATAAAGGACAAATGAGAAATCTGTGCAGAACCGATCACCGGTGATCACCGCGAGATAAATGCCGGTTAGAAATGTGCCGAGAGCGGTCCGCCTTGCTGTGATGTCATGCTGACGTATGTCAGAAACTCTGGCGAGCGCAAGGCGGCCGTGTCGGATTCTGCAGTCGTGCGCAGCTGCTCTCCACCGACTGCGCTGATCAAAAGCATGATGGGAAACGACTTGCTGACGACACAGTTTAATGCTCATTGGTTTAAACAACCGTGATGTATTGTTCTCTTTAAAATGTTTGATTTTAAAACTCTGATATCATGTTTTATGAGTATAAATGATGTGTGAATATTCCCAAACTCTCTGACAGTGCGATCTCTATGGGTTATGTGATGACATTTTTATAAAAAAAATAAAATAAAAAAAACATTGTCTGTATTATTAATTAAACATTTTAAAAATACAGAAACACAATTATTTAAAAAAAAGTAAAGATTCTAAAAGCATTGAATGAGATCCCATATTGATTTAACATAGATTTACAGTAGAAACGAATAATGGTATTTTGTTTTATGAAATTATTATATTAAAGTATGATGTTTAATTATAAATATGGTGATTATCTCTAAGGTGGACAGCCAATTTGATATAATATATTTACCATCTGAATCTAACCATGTCATGTGTAATGATTCAGGTCTGTGTTCCTCTGTCATGTCCCGTGTTCATCTGTTCCCCATTATGTTGATTAGTCTCCCAAGGTGTTTCAGATTGACCACGCCCCCTTGTTATCTTGTTTAGCTTGTTTGTCCTTGTATTTAAGCCCTGTGTTTGAGTTCAGTCTTTGTGAGTTCTTGTTTCATTGTTGAGTGCTGTTCCTGGTTGTCCTGTCCTGAGTCATGTTCCTGGAATCTATGTTTGTAAAGTCTAGAGTCTATTTAATAAATTACACTGCATTTGGATCCCGCTTTCTCCTTGTCTCCGCTGCAGCATCACAGAAGAACTCACCAATGAAATGGATCCAGTAGCTGTAAGCAATGGTGCTCTAAGAAGTTGGCTATCCTCTGTTCCAGGATGGCCAGCCCATCGAGAGGTATGCTAAGGACTATTTGACATGCTGTCATTTAGCATCATTAGAGGACTCTCAGCTCATGGACATATTTTGGAGTGGGCTAGATGAGGAGATCGCTCTGATGCCGGATGATAATGCCGGATGGACCCTAGAGGGGTATATCAACCTGGCTCTTCTCCTGGGCGGTTCATCATTTACTGTGGGCTTGGTAATTGAAGAACCCCACAAGCTCACAGTACCCCCTGAGCCTGAGCCAATTCACGTCCCGTCCGTCCAGCCTGAGTACATTCCTGTTGAGCCTGCACTTCACGTCACTTTTGCTGTTCCAGAGACGCTTCACGTCAGTTCTGCAGATCCAAAGACGGTTCACGTCATATCTGCCGATCCAGAGACTGTTCATGTCAAATCTGTTGATCCAGAGACTGTTTACGTCACGTCTGCTGAGCCTGAGTTTCTTCACGTCAGCCCTTCCGAGCCTGAGTTTCTTCACATCACGTCTGCCGTTCCAGAGTCAGTTCATGTCACGTCCGCCAAGCCAGTGTCTCTGGACAAGATGGCCGCCGCCAAGCCAGTGTCTCCGGACAATATGGCCGCCGCCGAGCCTGTGTCTTCGGACAATATGGCCGCCGCCGAGCCTGTGTCTCCGGACAATATGGCCGCCGCCGAGCCAGTGTCTCCGGACAATATGGCCGCCGCCGAGCCAGTGTCTTCGGAAAAGATGGCCGCCGCCGAGCCAGTGTCTCCGGTAGGGGTGTCGCAATATACCGGTATTGACGATAATCGTGATATTCAAATCATGAAATATCGACACCGTGTTAATTTAGAGTGTAACAATATACCGGTACTGGAAACAACCACGATGTTTAAAATGAATAGCACTCGTATGATAACATGACGCGTAAATACTCCAGCGCAGTACCTGGTTAACCTCTCTGGTGGCAGTATTGCACCCGCTGACACCTATCAAGCAAGAAGAAGCAGCGCGCGCGCGTCCCGAGCCAGCCATTATTCTGAGAAGAAGCGACAAGTGGCGGCATGTCATCTGAGCCGCGAGAGAGTGAAACGATCTGTCCACACCCGAAGAAAGTAAGCTCGCCAGTATGGGAGTTTTTTGGCTTTAATGAAAACAGCATCTTAGACAGCCCAATCTGCAGAATTTGTCGCGCTACGGTCGGTGCAAAGGGGGGCAACACCACCAACCTTTTTACCCATCTCCGTGTCCATCATCCTGCGGATTACGCCATTTTACAGAGAGTAAGTTGTGATTATTTTACTAGTCATGGAATGAGAAATGTGACATTAACCTGTTAACAGCGGATTTCTGTGTTCATATTTAAGGGTCATCGTTTATTAAGTAATGTTACCTCGTTTTCTTTACTCGTCTTATTTGTGTGTGTGTGTGTGTTACAACACACGTGATTGCACGTGATATTTTTTGTATATATCATAATATACATTATCCCGCTTTTTACATGGCTACCTAGCAATTAAATCATTACTTTGACAGAAATTATTGATTTAAAAAGGATTTTATTGATTTAAAAACGATTGTATTGCTTTCGCTAAACAGAACCGAATCCATAGCAACGCTCTGTTTTTCATGGCAACGGTCTGTTATCAAGAAATAACAGACCGCATTCTACATTGGAATTCAACCAAGCCATGTAATAAAATATTTTAATGTATGGGTAACGTTGTGCAAGTTAACAGGTTAAAATATCAGTGTTGATGTTAATATTATTTCATATACTGTTGAACCTGACAGTTTTTCTCTCTTGTTATTTCATAGGGAGCTCCAAAAAAGCCACAGAAAGCCAGAGACAGAGTTTCAGGTCAGCTGACGATTTTTGAGTCTGTTGAAAAAAAAAAAAATGCAGACATGGCTAGTGCATGTAAAGACACAGCCATCACTAAGTCACTAGCCTACTTTATTGCAAAGGACATGATGCCCTTTAGAATGGTAGAGAGGCCAGGATTTAATGCTCTGATGAAAACAGTTGCTCCAAAATACAAACTCCCAAGAAGACAACACTTTTCTGAAAAAGAAATCCCTAATATGTACGTACAATTAAAAGATGACATTGCCAACTCTTTGGCTGAAGCAAACCAATTTGCATTTACAACTGATCTCTGGACCAGTAATACTGGACACCCCTATATGAGCTTAACAGTTCATTTTATCACACCAGCATGGGAAATGAAAGCTGCATGTTTAGAGACTGCATTTTTACCTGATGACCACACCAGTGTAAACATTAAAGAGACTTTTGAAAACCTAATTCAAGAGTGGGGAATTCAGCAGTCAGCAGTGGTGTGTGTCACCACTGACAATGGCACAAATATGAAGGCTGCATTTAAATCCCTCCTCCCATCAAACTGGCTCAGCTGCTTTGGACATAATTTAAATCTTGCACTTGGAAAGGCCCTGAAGATTGACCAAGTGGATGCTGCGGTGAGGGCTTGCAGGAGTGTCGTCCAAGGATTTAACCACTCATGGAAGAGAAGGAGAGAGCTGGCAAAAAAGCAAGCAGAACTTAATCTTCCTCAACATACCTTGATACAAGATGTTGTCACCAGATGGGGGTCTACATATGACATGATTTCTAGGTATGTATGAATTTCTTGTGCATGGCAATACCCTGTTCAGTTAATTATTCTGCCAGTGTCAACTCAGCATAAGCTTAAAAGGCACATGTTACAAATGTTAATGAAAACAACATATAAAGAAATGCATTCCTTTTACTAACTCACTTGTAGTAACAGTTAGTTAGTACTTTTCTCACTCATAGACACGTGCGCACAAATACATCTGCTGCATGCTTCTCAGCAAGCCTGTTCTGTAGATTAGGAATTTGTTTATAACTTAATATAATATAATGTTTGCAGATTTGTTGAACAACATGCTGCGGTGACAGCAACTCTCATGGCTGACAGAAATACCAGGCATCTTGTACTAAGGGGGTCATACATCTCTACACTTGAGGACACATGTAGGGTGCTGAAGCCACTCAGAACCTTTACCGATTCCCTGGCTTCAGAGAAATGCATCACAATCTCATCCCTGAGGCCTGTCCTTCAGCATCTGACTGAATCCATCCTGGCAGAAAAGGATGATGACAGCAGCCTGGTGAGGAGCATGAAACATGCTATCTGCAAGAACTTAAAAGAGCGGTATGAGGATTCTGATATGGCTAATGGTGAGTAGGCCGGTGCCACACATTTCTCCAACCTCACCTTATTCTTACAGATGGTGGACAACCAGAATGAGACTTTTACCGCCGCCGTTCCCGCGGCGGCAAAATTGGGATGTGTATTTGCTGCCTTTTACCGCTGAGTGGCGCTGTAATCACAGACTTTGAAAAGTGTCAGTTTATTCTCTTTATGACGTAATCTGCCGCGGCAGTAATCTGAGCTGAGATGCCACAGATAAATTCAAGATAAATATTGTGGTTAAACGAATTCAAATTCATTAAATTTAAACAAAGTAGACACGTTAAAATTGTGTGCCCAGTTTTTCTATAATTTAGAAAGGCTATGTCAATAGGTTACTTGTCATTTACTTACATAAAATTAAAACATTTTCAGGACTTGCAGTTACTAACCGATGTTAGTCGGTTTAAGCATTCTTTGTTATATTCAGAATTAAATAGGCTTACATGTTGTTATGATTATCAATTGAATTATTTAATAAATAATCAACCACAATGCCTATTACTGCCGCAGCAAAAATAAACCAGTCGAATTTCAAGTCGTTCGCGAAATGACTAGGCTATACCGGGTGCCGCAAGTGACAGGGCAAAACAGCAGCAACTGCGGCATTTTAAAAGGTAAGTTTCCTATCTGTTTATTTTAAAAAAAATTGAAAAAAAGAAAGAAACATGGCAAGATCTTGTAAAAAAAAAAAAAAAAAAAAAAAACTTTTTTCATTATTTGAACAAAAATGAGACTGATTGAATATGTAAAAATATAAAACAAAGCAGAGAATAAAACAAACTTTTAGGGAAAAAATATAGGCCTATTATGCTACAACAGAATTGGTTAACATTAACGAAAGCAAAATATGTAAAAATACATTTAAAACAAAATAAAACAAAACAAATTCGTGGCCGAATTCAAATCGGTTCAAATACCGAACAAACAGTAGTAGACCTAGGCTATTCAGACGATAGCTCTGTGGTCAAGGCATTTACAATAGCCTTTCGGAGCTTCAAACGATCTGAGATCGAATCTCAGTGTAGCTGACAGTGTTTGTTTTTCCGTTCTTGATGCTTAAATATGCATCTGTTTATTAAAGTCAATCGTCTTGTTTAATTATCAATTGTACATTACAACATAAATTTGCAACATTCCAGTTGTGCCGCTGCAAAGACGACACATCTGATGAAGGAAGACTGTCAGCCGATTGCACCAGAAAATGAAGATGATGAAGCTCGTCTTTAATCTGCTAAATTATTTTTTTTGTGTGTGTGAATCATTCACGAGATTGAGATGACTGACAGTGATACCCGGCCATAGCAACGGAAGACATTTTTCAAAACAGATCGAACAAATCAGAAAAATACTTTCAATACAGTTTTACTTTCAATTAAAAAATAAACAATGAAAATGAAAATGTAAAAGAAAAAGAAAATTAATTAAGTTTGAAAACCCATCGCACATTTCAAGGTATATGAATAAAGTGTCGGGACAGTTTATTTATTTAAACAGGGTTGCATCGATAGAGTTTATTCCCTTTGTGATGCAAAATAAGAAACACAGAATCTTATTCTTGCAACATTTTAAATTTCTATTGTCAAAGAAATTGCAGCTAAATTAAAAAATTAAAACGGTACAAAACGAAAAAAGTTCAAAGCAACATAAATTAAGAACAGGCGTTTTTCTTTGCCTCTCTCGCGCTGGATATTTTTTTTACTAAGTTTGGTCTCCCTCACTGCGCGCGGCGGGTCTTTCTCGAAATTAAGCATTAATAATACAGCTGATAATACTGTATATGTCGCTGTGTGTCATCCACACAAATCACGAAAGAAAAAATCCAAAAAATGTGTTAATTTAATTTGTAGAGGATTTTTTTTTAACTCAAACATTAACACTGAAATAAATGAAACTAAATTATTGTAATTTTTTTGGCACACCACGACGAGTGGCGCTATGCATTGTTCTAAAGCCAGGTTTTATTCTGGCATGTTGAATTAGTGTTGGACAAACGCGGCGGCGCGTTCATTTGAATGAAGAGCGTTTGAGCGAACACACACTGGAACGTTAGGCCATGTCGCAACGAGTGAATCGTGGCCGAGTGGTTGAACTTACGTTACGGTCATATAGATGACATGGGTTCGAATCCCGAACTAACTTGGACTTCTGATATTTTTATATTAGCCTATTAATGCGTTTAAACGACAAACAATAAAATCAGAACCAGTATTCTGTTGCGTTCATGGTTTCAGTGGCAGTAACAAATAGCTTTTGTTCCTTCAAAGATACAACATGCCTTGCTGAATTCACCTTACAATAAAACGAGGTGGGTCGCGAATTAAAGAGCTCTGTATCTGCTAAATTGAAATTGTGTGTGGAAAACCTTTAAATACAATCAATAAAACTACAATATATAATTTAATAAGATATAGGGCCTACTGTACATAGGCTATGGACTTTTGGAGATTTTGAGATTAATCCTTAAAAGAATTTAGCCTTTGCCTGCTCATCAGGCTCAGGCTGGCTCCGACACTCTCCATATGAAAGACGGAACATTAACACCTCTGTCCTGCACCCCCACGATAAAGCAACTATTGCCTTCTCCAAACCCCCCACAGGCTAGCTGAGTTTGCAAAACAAAACAAAGAGTTTGCCACTCGTCGTGGTGTGCCAAAACACTTAATTATAAACTTCAATATTTCATTCAAAACAATCTCAAAACGCTTTGTGACATTTTGAAAAGCCGTGGATGCATTACTGCCACTGAAACCATGAATGCAACAGAATACTGGTTCTGATTTTATTGTTTGTCGTTTAAACGCATTAATGCATTAATAGGCTAATATAAAAATATCAGTAGTCCAAGTTAGTTCGGGATTCGAACCCGTGTCATATAAATGATCGTAACGTAAGTTCAACCACTCGGCCACGATTCACTCGTTGCGACATGGCCTAACGTTCCAGTGTGTGTTCGCTCAAACGCTCTTCATTCAAATGAACGCGCCGCCGCGTTTGTCGAACACTAATTCAACATGCCAGAATAAAACCTGGCTTTAGAACAATGCATAGCGCCACTCGTCGTGGTGTGCCAAAAAATTTACAATAATTTAGTTTCATTTATTTCAGTGTTAATGTTTGAGTTAAAAAAATCCTCTACAAATTAAATTAACACAAAGTCGGCTATAAGAGTCCTTTATAGGCTACGTAAAAAAGCAAAGGGCTTACAGTCTTAACATTTAGGCTACTTTGCTTAAATTCGATACATTTATTTTCAGTAGGGCCTAATAAATTTGTAGGGATGTAATTTCAGTATGCTTTACCAACGCTATGTATTCAGTTAAAGTTCCAAGAGGTCTGGTCTCTATATTTCTTTCCCAGCTGACACTAATATGCAAGTGCACAGCAAAATTCTATTCTAAAAAAAAAAAGTCTATAGGCCTACTATACTGTTGTAGCCATTAAATAATCTCATTTAGTATCATATTTGTTAAAATATTATAATGTTATTTTTTTCCATCTATGTTGAATATGAAAAGTGAACAGCACGAGTAAGATAGGATGCATTATATCGAGAGATGGATATGGAGTGGGTCAGACATGATTTTGACCACTTCATTACGTTTTGTTTAGTAGAAAACCTTTCTTTAAAGTGAATTTCGTTTTCTATAAATTGTATCTTAATTTTAATCAATTTTTGGATTTAAATAAGTAAGAGAAGCAAATATAACAGACACTAATCATGGAGGCGCCCGCGCGGTCACTTGCGTTGCACGTCAGCTGGAGCGCATCTCATCCTAACTTAACGAAACTCAGCGTATGCCTCACACAGACATGATAAATACATCAAATACACAAAGCTTGAAATGTCTTCAAACGAAATAATTCAAAACGAAAAGAAAAAGGCTACTCTCTGATTATGTCTATATGGGCATTTCTCTCTAGGTGCGTTCACTACAAATATGGCGATCGTCAACTTCATCTTTGCAGTCGACACTGTCAGAAAACACTAGTTTATTGATAAAAATCAATGCACGCATCACCGGATTTACAAATAGGCTACACATCTTGCTTGTTGCACGCACACATGTCGAAAAAACGAAATATTATGTTGAAATAACATTATTATTAATAATACATCTTTTAGAATATTTGATTAAATGCTGATTGTTGCGCTTGTTCAATTTAATAAAATTAAAACTTTAATTGTGATAATTAAAATAATTGAAAATTAAATATTTAGTGGCCAAGTTTTGCTAATTTATTATATAGGCTATTATATGCCTATTGCCTATATTAAGTAGGTCATATTAAGACAAGGCATATATTAGTTATTTTAGCTGTTATGAGAAAAAAAAATCTAACGAAATCTAAAATCTAAATCTAATAAATCAAAAAAAAAAAAAAAAAAAAAAAATCTAACGCCAGTTCAACATGCCAGAATAAAACCTGATTTTTGAACAATGTGTAACGCCACTCGGCCTGGTGTGCCAAAACACTACATTTTAAACTTCAATGTTTAATTCAAAACAATGTCAAAACGCGTTGTGACATTTTTTTAAAGCAGTAGCCAAGCCTATATACATTAAGGGCATTGAAACCAGGATCTTAACTAAAACGCGTTCCGCGTAATCTCTCAAAAATTATGCCACACTACTCCATGTATTTTTTTTTTTAAAGGACTGCTTTTGAAATCACTATAAATTACTATGCAATTGTATCGCTCACGAGAGCTCTTCATTTAGCCTATCTAATTCCTCGATAGAATAGTAAAAATATTCCGCGTCATTGCTCCTAATATCGTCTCTATTTTTAACTTTTGATTCTATTTTTTCAGTTCTAAAATTGATTCTATCTTTGGTTCTATTCTGTGTAGCCTAATATGCCTATTTATATATATGAAAAATATGCCTATTAGGCTTAGGGTTTTATATTTAACCCACTTACATTTTAAAATGCGGCAATTGCTGCTGTTTTGCACAATGTCCCTTTGCGCCACCTGGCGGTCATTTCGGGAACGACTTTGAAATGCGGCTGGTTTATTTTCGCCGCGGTGATTTCGCCGCGGCGGCTGGCGCGGCGGCTGGCGCGGCGGTAATAGGCATTTTGGTTGTCCACCATCTGTATATCATTATTACTCATCGTGACTGATTGGTTTTATGAGCTTCTTTCTGGTTATTTTACAGTGATTAACATGGCCTGTGTACTTGACCCCCGCTTCAAGTTGAACTTCGTGGAAGAGGCAGAATCGATCAAAGGACAGCTAGAGCAACAGGTCACGCAGGAGTCTTCTGCAAATGAAGGTAGCACTTCTACTCTCTCACAGGAGTCTTCTGCCAGAGGAGAATGTGAAGATGAGGGGACCAGTGTCTCTGTCCCTGAGGCCCCAAACGGCTTGGCTGGTATTCTCAAAATGATAACAATGAAAAAACTGGAGAAAAACCAATCAGCAGACATGGTGAAATCTACACTAGCATTTCAAGAAGTTTCTGTTTACACATCCTTGCCCACTATTGCTGTCGATAAAGACCCACTTCAGTGGTGGAAGGATAATGAGGAGGAGTTTCCAAGGTTGGCAAAACTGGCACAGAAGATCCTTTGCATTCCCGCCACCAGTGTTGCATCAGAAAGACTTTTCAGTTCTTCAGGAAACATTCAGACAGTGTTTCGCTCCAGTTTGAAACCAGACAAACTTAATATGCTTGTCTTCCTTCACACAAATCTGCCATAGATTGTGAATGCAATAAGTAAAAATACATGTGCATTGTTTATCAGTATTCCTAATGCTTGTTGGGTAAAAAAGAGAAATTAAGCAAAAATGAGTTTAATGTCTGAGAAGGCAATACGTTAAAATACATGTGCCTTGTTGATCAGTATTCCTAATGCTTGTTGGGTAAAAAAGAGAAATTAAGCAAAAATTAGTGTAATGTCTGAGAAGGCAATAAGTTAACATACATGTGCCTTGTTTATCAGTAAAATGAGTTTAATGTCTGAGAAGGCAATAAGTTAACATACATGTGCATTGTTTATCAGTAAAATGAGTTTAATGTCTGAGAAGGCAATAAGTAAAAATACATGTGCATTGTTTATCAGTATTCCTAATGCTTGTTGGGTAAAAAAGAGAAAATAAGTAAAAATGAGTTTAATGTCTGAGAAGGCAGTAAGTTAAAATACATGTGCATTGTTTATCAGTAAAATGAGTTTAATGTCTGAGAAGGCAATAAGTTAACATACATGTGCATTGTTTATCAGTAAAATTAGTTTAATGTCTGAGAAGGCAATAAGTAAAAATACATGTGCATTGTTTATCAGTATTCCTAATGCTTGTTGGGTAAAAAAGAGAAAATAAGTAAAAATGAGTTTAATGTCTGAGAAGGCAGTAAGTTAAAATACATGTGCATTGTTTATCAGTAAAATGAGTTTAATGTCTGAGAAGGCAATAAGTTAACATACATGTGCATTGTTTATCAGTAAAATGAGTTTAATGTCTGAGAAGGCAATAAGTAAAAATACATGTGCATTGTTTATCAGTATTCCTAATGCTTGTTGGGTAAAAAAGAGAAAATAAGTAAAAATGAGTTTAATGTCTGAGAAGGCAATAAGTTAAAATACATGTGCCTTGTTGATCAGTATTCCTTGTGTATGTTGAGTAAAAAAGAAATAAATTAAGTACAAATTAATTTGACTGTCCCCCCCCCCTGATATATTGATATCGTGATATATTTTGCTCACGATAACCGTGGTGTGAAAAATTGAATATCGTGACAGCCCTAGTCTCCGGACAAGATGGCCGCCGCCGAGCCAGTGTCACCGTACAAGATGGCCGCCGCTGAGCCGGAGTCTGTTCCTGAGCCGGAGTCTGTTCGAGACTCAGACGTCAGCCGACGTCCGAGGGGTCGTCTGCTCCGCCCTGGTCGCCCGAGGGGTCCGCTCCGCCTTGGTCGTCTGCTCCGCCCTGGTCGTCCGAGGGGTCGCCTGCTCCGCCCTGGTCGCCTGCTCCGCCCTGGTCTCCCGTATTGCTGCGGTCTCCAGACCCTATTCCGTTTCATGGTCCAGGCCCACCTTTGCCATTCCCTGTGTGGGTCTGGCCCTCCATCCCTCCCCCGGGACCACCTCCGCTTCACCACCCTCCTGGACTTTTGTTTTCTGGGGAGTGTCTGGTAGCCACTCTTAAGGGGAGGGCTATGTAATGATTCAGGTCTGTGTTCCTCTGTCATGTCCCGTGTTCATCTGTTCCCCATTATGTTGATTAGTCTCCCCAGGTGTTTCAGATTGACCACGCCCCCTTGTTATCTTGTTTAGCTTGTTTGTCCTTGTATTTAAGCCCTGTGTTTGAGTTCAGTCTTTGTGAGTTCTTGTTTCATTGTTGAGTGCTGTTCCCGGTTGTCCTGTCCCGAGTCATGTTCCCAAAATCTATGTTTGTAAAGTCTAGAGTCTATTTAATAAATTACACTGCATTTGGATCCCGCTTTCTCCTTGTCTCCGCCGCAGCATCACATCATGTCAACAAATGGAAAAGTCAGCCGACTGTTTATTATCATGTTAATTATTGTGTCTTTTACCCCAAATACCATACTTTTACAGTTCTTCTAGACGTCTTTGCATCTCCCGTGGACATGCCGGAGAAAGAGAAACCCATCAAAATAAGTGTCCCATAGAGGAAAAACACACACACACACACACACACACACACACACACACACACACACACACACACTGTATATAGGCCTCCTCTGATGCTGATTGGATAGATCATTTTAACGTGTTCTTCCCGAACTGTGTTAAAAAACTTTAGTGTTTGTGACAATGGAAATTGTCCCTCATTTCAATTATATTTTGCAACTAATTTTGCTTGAATACTTGTTAATGCATTTTTTTTTTTTTTTTATGCTTCTTCTAATGGCACTGTTATACAGGTATAATAATAGTTTTTTACTCATTTACTGTTTAGATTGCATTTATGTCCGCATTCATGATCTTTCTCACAGAGCTATAATGTGTGTTATGGGTTAGCGATACAAAACATGGATTTTGAAAAGGGCTGGGCAATAAACTATATCACATTGAGATCAAGATTCTAACACTGAGCTCTGGTCATTTTGACTCTATATGAATTAATCTAACAGCCTATCACACAGTATAATCAACATGACAGCAGCCAGTCAGTGCATGTTGCTAATAAATCTGCATGTTCTGTGTGTCTCAGTATGAATGAGGGCACAGTTTTGTCTCCTACACAAACTCAAACAGGCATGAGGCTCTCTTTGTTTTCAGCATCTGCACACACACACACATGATACATTTGTATTAAATCATAAAACATAGAATCCAGAAATATATAAAAAACACACTTTAGGGAAAAATAAAAACATGTTGGGCCCTAAATTAAAAGGTAGCTTACTCTGTGGAGTTTAATTGTGAACAAACAAATTATGATGATATTTTTGGCCATATCGCCCAGCTCTATTTCTGAATCATGAACCATGTGTGTCCTAATACAAAACAAAAAGATTGGATAATAAATACAAACCTCAGGATGTCAGTCATTTACAATATCCAGCATCTTAAATAATAGTCCAGAAACAGGGAATATAAGAGATGCACTGTTGAAATGTCTATTTAAAGGTGAACTAAGTAACTTTTTTACCTTAACTGAACAGTTTCGGAGTCATTGGAATGGTTATATTACTTATTTCGGGTTGAATGGTGGTCGTTTCGCACCCCCCTGGTGCCCGTGAGCGGAAAATTCGCACTTGCAACTTTGAGCCGGCGGGCCGCCGGCCGCCGCGTCAGGAAGTATCGCGTGATATCAGGTCTCGCGATGTAAACACGGGATGTGATTGCTTT
Source organism: Rutilus rutilus (assembly GCF_951802725.1). Taxonomy (NCBI): domain Eukaryota; kingdom Metazoa; phylum Chordata; class Actinopteri; order Cypriniformes; family Leuciscidae; genus Rutilus; species Rutilus rutilus. The sequence goes on along the minus strand of NC_140214.1, from coordinate 40,521,384 downwards.
ACGGCCAAAAGAAATCTGCTAAAATGCTGTCATTATTGCTCTCCCTCACGCTGTTCGAACCCGAATGAAGAAGACGTTTTAAAGAATGTCCCATCTGCTTTGATGTCGTTGATCTACTAGCCTCTGGTGTTTGAGAATCGCCAACGAGTTTTTACGACAGTGTTGTCAAATATCTATTCCGAAGCTGTGGGGGAGCTCTAGAGAGAAACCTGTGAGCAAAAAGCGAGAATACAGCGAAGAAATCCCGAAACTACTGAGCCTCGCTTTAAGAGGTTTTAAACAGGATTTAGAGATATATGTGGTATAGGCTACGTGCACAAGCGTCGTGACGAACTTCCGCTATTGTCAGAAGTCGGCATAACAGTTTCCGGTTTACGACTGTCTTCATCGGCATCCGCTATAAACGAACAAGATGAGTGCTGCTGTTGTACGAAACAAAGAGTTATAATGTGCGTGACACAGCTAAGTTTCTAAGAACTGTAGGTGGATCTAACGCCCGTTTCACACATACTCCGTGTGCAGTGTGTGTGTGTGGTGCAGGCGCTATAGTGCTTCACATATGATGCGTTTGCAGTGAATAACTGATTCACGGCTGTACCACAAACACTTCTGCAACTTTTATTTAAAAAAAAGTTTTGTCAGCATTGCGATTCTCTTTGTACACATATACTCTTTAATGGACGCATGCACGTTTAAACACAATTTAAACAACGTAGGCCTATTATTCCATGCATTACTTATATTAAATTGCTCAAGCAAGTGGTCAAATATTTAACTGTAAACTGACAAAAACAGCCGACTCTCATGCCTTTTCTTTTGCATTTAAATTTAAACGAATGAGACGAGTGTTGTTCATAATGTCGCCTTGCTGAAGTAAATTGTAGTTTTCCTTGCTTTACCCCGGTCTTCTAAAAGTAAAAAGATGACTGTGAAAAATAGTAGTATATAATTAAATGCATTTATGGTGAAATGAATAAATTTTCAGGTCAATCTTTGTTCATTTTGACCACACGAAACATGCGCTGTCACTTTAATTCAGCGTTTGCAGCACAGAAAAAATAGACTCTGTGCGGAAACGATCTCTGATCTCTACTACAATTTACTTCAACAAGGCGACATAATGAACAACACTCGTCTCATTCGTGGAGGTGGAAAAACAAGTTCTTTGTGACATGCAAGATTTATTTTATTAAAATTTAAATGCAAAAGAAAAGGCATGAGAGTCGGCTGTTTTTGTCAATTTACAGTTAAATATTTGACCACTTGCTTGAGCAATTTAATATAAGTAATGCATGGAATAATAGGCCTACGTTGTTTAAATTGTGTTTAAACGTGCATGCGTCCATTAAAGAGTATATGTGTACAAAGAGAATCGCAATGCTGACAAAACTTTTTTTTAAATAAAAGTTGTAGCATAACAGTTCTTAGAAACTTAGATGTGTCACGCACATTATAACTCTTTGTTTCGTACAACAGCAGCACTCATCTTGTTTGTTTATAGCGGATGCCGATGAAGACAGTCGTACACCGGAAACTGATATGCCGACTTCTGACAATAGCGGAAGTTCGTCACGACGCTTGTGCACGTAGCCTATAATGTCCCGCTCCAGTCAGAGCAGAGCCCGTCTACGGAGAGCCTTGGCACTTCCTATTAGCCCCATTGTATCGATCTTGGTTGCAGTTCCATTAGAATTCCACTGGAGGTGATCGCGAGCGAGTGCAGACTGAATGGGAGTCTATGGGGCTAAACGGCTAAATGTGTCTCTTTCACCCGATTCCCGTTGAGAAATCTCAGATTTTATTGTAGGCTTTGCAAGTTCAACATAGGTTATAGGTCGAAAGTTGAATGAACGAGTACTTATTTCTTTTCGATTTCTTACAGGTTGAGTTGTTGTTGCTCATAACACGCTAGCATTCTGCTAATGACGTCAGCATTCTGACGTCATTGACATTTTAAAAGACTTTTTAAACCAAATAAGTGACTCTAAAAAATATAACACCCAGCAATGTGTAATTTCTTTGCATCTCCTTTCGAATACAACATTCAAATTACTAGACAAAAAATGATATCCTGAGAAAAGTGGATTTTGAGGGTTTTTCGCCATAGACCTCCATTCATTCTGCACTCGCCTGCGAGCGCCCCCGCATGGACAGAGACGTGTTACTGCAGCCAGTCCAGAAACCGGAAGTAAGCAGAGAGTGCCAATTCTCTTCCTATTAGACATTCTCTGGTCAGAGCCATAAAGAGTTGCGACACTCCCATAGACCTCCGTTGTAAAAAATGGCGGCGCTTTTAACCGCCTACTTCCGGGATATGAAGATCGGATTAGTTCCAAACGCTAGCTGTGTCCCAATGTTGAAGGCTGCATCCTTCGAAGGACGCAGACTTCAAGGATGCAGCCTATGCGTCCTCTGAAGGACGCACCATGTAGCCTTCCTAGGATTTCCTAATTGTGCAACCAGGTGTTCCCGATCACCGCTCCTGGCGCCAAGCAACGGTGCGAGAGGACAGCTGCTATCCTGATCAAACAGCTATGGAGCCAGAATTGGCTATTGTCATTTTTATGTTTTATATTTTACTGGAGGTCATGGTGTGCCCCGGCGCTGCCGGATCATGTATTTTCGGTTTAGCCCTGTTTGAATACAAAACCCAATTTAATATAAAAAGTCCAGTATTTCTCGCGCTCGTCGTCTGCAGCTGTCACGGTTGCCAGGCGACAAGAACAATCCTTCGTAGGCTAGACCGGTCCGAACGCTTCAGATGCGCCCTTTGATATGGGACGCTGCTGTAGTTAGCAACAATTTGTTAATATTGTGACAATAAGCCTACATTTTGTTACTTTAATTTTCGGAACTGCATACTTAGTTAAGTATTCACCATAGACTGTAAAAAATAGGTATTCACTTACAAATGTGAAGTAACCTGAAGTACTTTTTTCCCTCACATCACAATGTGATTACATTACACTACACAAAAGTATATAATGTAACAACCAGATATTACTGTATATTGAAAATATACAGAAGTAAAATGCAACATAGCCTACGCAGTAATGCAGTAGTAGCCTAATATAAATGCAGTAGTTATTAAAAGTACTTTTTTCAGAAAGCCGTCGATTGAATCAGCCCTGCAAACCTGTTGGTAGACAACTTAGTGGATAGTGGAAATATGCACTTTAACACTCTGGAGACCATCCCAGATGATGTCCCACCAGCAGAGAGGCATTACCAGGGGCAGCCCATCCCGGTCCAGCAGCTCAGCTCAATAGAGTCTACATCAATTTTTTCTTATTTTATGTATTGTAAAATTAAATGTTTATGTTGATTTTGATATGTTTAACGTATTTTGTAAATAGTTGGAAAAAGTACTTTAATGTAGCCTAAAGAACAAATGATTTTCATTTACCAATTTTATTTGAAAAAATAAAAAGGTATAGAATTTGTTTCATGCAGAAAGTATTACTGTCATTACAAAAATAAACAATGTCCAGAACAATTCATTCTCTTTTATTTACACAATTAAAGTTGCATAAAAATAAATGTACATCATTTTTCTTTTAAAAAATAAAAGTGAAAAAAGTTAAACAAGAATATGTAGAAAATATATATATATTTTTCAATCATTCTCTCAAGAAGAGAAAACAGCCTGTCCATCCTCTTCCTTCTTTCCTGTGCACTCCTCGCCGCTGCCTCCCTCTGTAGTTGCATTTCTTCTCTGATCAAGTCCAAAAACTCGTCCTGTCTCGCCGCCTTTGTGCTGCTGCCCCTGGCTCCTCCTCACCGTGGGCACCCACTGCTGAACTCGGCCCTGGTGTGTCCTCAGGGATTGAGGCGATGAGGACAGGGGGGTTGGTGCAATGCCTCTGTCCCAACACCTCATCCATGAGGACAAACCAGGGCCAAGTTGCAGCAGTGGGTTTCCCACTCACACCCTCTCCTGTCCCAGGAGGACACTTGCAATCCTAAAGGCAGAGCAAATTAACCATGGCTTGTTAACAACAACAGGACAATACATTTCAGCAAAGATGTGTGTATTACTTTTCTTTAATATATATAGACCCATTTTTTCCTGAATTGTTCTAAAAAAGCAGAAAAGGGTACTTAACACAGAGGAGCAATCTTAAGTGCATTGTTAACACTGCAAAATATGACACATCAAGACATGCATACAAAATACTTAAGAAATCATATTTCCGTATACTAAAATTTGGTTAAAACCACATAGCTTGCATGACAGCACTACAAAAACACATAAAAGTGAAACCCCATTGCCTTATCTACTGCTTTTCTTATTGTTGTGGGCTTTATTGGGTGAGTGATATTTCTTATAATACACAAATATTACAAATAGGTCGTTAAACTAATAACGTTATTACCACAAGTTTTGCCTAAAACTACCTGATAAATGAAGCCACGCAATGGTGACAAAGGAGTTAAGAAGAAGTTTATAAGAAAATGTAACTCTGGTTTCGCTAGCTATTTGAGTAAATGAAAACATAATACTTAGGCTACATTTAAATGTGAATTTGCTGTCCACCACGGATCTCTAGTCTCGGCCGCCTTTAAAAATAAATAAATAAATGCTGTCGTCAACGGCGCGCAATGACTTATGGGGTAGAATCATAGACTGTAAAAAAAGATGGACGACGCCCCTTCGCTCTCTTCCATTGATGAGAACTGAAGCCGCCAGAGTCCCGATATGGCGCTGACATATTGGAACTTGAGTCTGCGCAGTAGCGATCTCGGGACCAGACCTGCGCAGTAGTGAGCAGGAAGTAAAGCCGCGAAATCAACGCTCCGCCCTCACTCTCGCAGAATGCACTCAGGGAGAGTGGATTCTGCACACTTTTTAAAAAATTTATTGCAGTACGACAAGAGGCTTGTTAAAATAAAGTAAATACAATCTCCTCAGTCCTCCGAAGATCCCGAAAAAAATGTCCGTTGGTGCTTCAGTGACTACTTCGCTCGAGAACCTGTCAATCACAGCTGTCAATCATGACGTTACACCACCGCATCACGTAACTAACTAAAAATCAACTTATTTTTGAAACAGACACTTGAACTTACATCAGAGTGATAAAAACGACAGCAAATGAAAGAAACCACCTTTGGAAAAAAGATATTTGAAGTGTAATTTAATTGTTTAGTTGGGCTCACGTCCCGTTGAATAACATGGGGAGGCGGGGCTTATGACCTATACTAGGACCAGTCACCGGGGGGCGATCGAGACGTTTTGGCTTCACTTTTCAGGGCTTGTGCGGCACGCTTGGGTAGAATAGGCCGCTAAGTGTCCGTTTATGTATCCTTCTTTTCACGGGGAAACGAAGGGTGCATTTGGCGTCGCTTTTGAATCAGGGAAGCCTTCGTCGCGGCGCGATGACGCAACCGGCCTTTGAACACGGCCTTCGAAGTTTGGAGAATTGAATTGGGACAGCCTTCATCGAGCCACGGTGACGCAATCGGCCTTCAAATGCGACCTTCCAAGGATGCAGCCTTTGAATTGGGACGTCCTTCGTCGCGCCGCGGTGACGCAATCGGCCTTCAAATACGGCCATCCGGCCTTCAAATACGGCCTTCGAAGGACGCAGCCTTCACTTTGGGACACCATTCACTTACATTGCTGCGCGTCGAGTTGTTCCAGAGGTAAATTGCTGAAATATCGACCTCTTTTGAATTGTCAACTGTCTATATTGTATCAGAGGCCCTTTGCGAATTGCGATGCTTATACTGGTCTTCATTTGTATATGCACGGCGTAATTATTTATATTTTATGTTGGTTGTTTCAACCAATTTTCAAGCACTGCCTGCTAGTTAGCTAGCGCGACTTCGTCAGCTGTGACAGTAAGAGCTCGGTAATGAATCGCTGCCACCTTTATAGCGACTTAATTCATTTTAATCTTAATCTTAATTAAATTTTTTGGGATATACTAACTTTTCATTATGTTTTGTTGTCTTGAGTGAAGCAGCTTGTGTGAACAATGCTGGACATCTAGGATTGTTATGGCCATTACCAGACCTGTCTGTTTCATGGATCACCTGCCCCTGGTTTTTGTTTTTCTTGTTCACACACACTCACACAAGCACACATTTTTTGTTGTCTGTCATTGTTTAATAAAACGTATTTTATTTGAAAACCTTCATTTGTATCAGCCATGCTTAATTGATGTCTCAACTCTCAATAGCTGTAACATAAGTTACAAGTGTTTTGTTAGTGAATTGCTTAAGTTACTTGGATTGAGTTACAGCTACCCTTACTCTTAGCCTACTCTGTACACTAACCCAGAGCCATAGAGGAAAATCTTCACTCTGCACTTACCTGTAGACCCAAACATAAAAGCGTAAATTCGTTTTTAATCTGTTATAGTTTTGATAATATGTGTATGGCTTAATCTTAAAATTACATTCTTAGTCTTAACATGATCATGTTTCACGTTGTGGTCCTGGGGGTGGCCACTTTCATCAGAAGAAGTGAGCTAGCTTCTAGTGAATTCTGAACGGACCGCCACCGCAGACCTCTTTGCGTGATCAAAGCTAGGCTAATGGCTGAATCGGAATTTATAAGCAAAATCATGGGAATCAATAGCCTAATACAGCCCAGTTGTGCTAAAATAAATATCATGAGACGTCCATCATCAGATGAATGATAATGGAAAAGTTAAGTTAGAGCCGCTAAAGCCAGTGCTACTACCCATGCGAACATGAACACTAGCTTTTCCCTCCAAAAATATAGTCTAAAACTTATCTCCAAATGCAAAACTGACATTAACAAAATGCAATAATGCAATAACAGCTGAAAAAGTACTTGGGTGTGTGTTTTATTTTATATTTACCGTTCAATAATACAATCGCTGCTGTCTGTCCCATAGAAGAACATGACAGCCAGCGTATGTTTTGGAACTATTGGGGCTTACATGAACCACGTGACAGCCATAGCGGCGACATCAAAGAGTGTCGCAACTCTTTCTCTCTATGGCTCTGGCTCCAGTGCAGTAGGTGTCGGTGTGCAACTGTTCAGCTGTTCCAAACCCTCCTGTAAAACACACGAAGAAGAGGAAAATGACACTACAACACCTGTTGACACCTAAACCTGTTGCTCACTAATAACACTCGCGGCCATTTATGTGTTTAATTCACAATCCATCGAGACCAGCAAGAGATAAGCGTTACTGAGTTTAAATTTTTTATAAATTATCTTCTTAGTGGACAAGACTGCAAGTAAGTTTAATACATTCTCCATTACAGTCATTTGTAATTATTAGGAACTTCATATTGTATATTAAGTGTGATTTGAATTTGAAGTTACAGAAGGCTGTTCTTCTGCTACTCCGAACAGACGAAGAATCTGTCAGAAATTACAATCTTTTGAAGTTAAAACACAAAAAGTTTTATTGAGAAAAGGTTATTGAAAACAAATATGTTTTTGAAAGTTTTCTCCCATTTTCTCTTCAGTTTGGCTGTTGATTTTGTGATGTGAAATCTAAAGTATTTTTGAAGCAGACATTTACAGTAGACAGAGATGAAGCCTAACGTCAGTGAACGACAATCTGCTGTTATTACACTGAATATTTCAGCTCATATATAGCAATTATGATTAGTAGTTATACAGTATATTATAATTCAGGTTACTTTTACTCAAACGCTTTTTTAAGGATAATTTGAATTAAATCAACAATAATTGTGAACTTGAAGTGATTAAATGACAAACGATTCAACAATTAATAAAGATTGGGTAAATATGATTGTAAAATTATATTGTACTGTAATAGAGAATATAACAAATTGGGTTCAGTTTTCCCAGCACAGTGTAAATTTCTGTTCCCCAATGAATTCATATTTAGAGTCAGTTAAACTCATTAATCAATCAGAAATGATTAAGACCATTCAGTTATTTTACATGACAATATATTTGTCTGTAACTCACTTTATTTTATACATTGTTTTTGCTGTTGCTGTTGTTGATGATAACTCAGCATTCTTCATTATTGTCTTAAATAAGATGTTCTTCATCTGTGTAAAATGGTGTCATTTCCAGGTGATGCTGAAGGATTGAGTGTTTCCAGAAAGCAGTGCTGATCAGTTTTCAGTGTCAGTTTAGCTGCAGTATGTCAGAGGAAAGAGGAAAGGACTCTCTCTCTCAGACGAGTCTCTCAGAGAAACACAGGTAAGACTGCGTCTGTTTTCACACTATCAGTTTAAACTCGACTGGACTTTGTGTTTCCCTGTCAATAACAAAACTTTAAGCATTGTGTTGTGTTCTCTTATTACGTTGCTAATTGATGAATGTCCACTAGATGGAGATTTTGTTCTAGATATGAAAGTAGGAAGGTGGAGAGGAAGAGGTTGTTGTGCTTATGGAGAATGAAAAGTAAAGAGACCTGTTCGCTACTCGGTGTGCTCTCATTTATTTTGATGTGATTACACAACAAATTGGTGACGAGGATGGCAGTTCATCTTCCTCCTACATACTTACAATGTCCTGGTGAGCCTGCAGTTCCGTTTGGGAGATGGACGCAAATGTTTGAGAACTACTTGTTGGCGATTCATGCTGAGGGAGATGACTGGCCTGATACTCGTAAGCGTGCTACACTGCTTCACTGCCTGGGCACAGAAGCACAGAGAATTTTCTACACTCTTCCTAATACCGGTACAACCTATGCATCTGCTCTTACGGCTCTCAGAACGCAATTTGTACCGAAAGTTAATGTCATTGCTGAGCGACATAAATTTCGTCAAAGGGAGCAAAGGCATGACGAAAATATACTTCAGTATGTAGCCGCGCTTTGTGATATGGTGTCAAAGAAGATGAAATGCTAAGAGATCAAATTGTGGAGAAAGTGCACAGCAGTCGAATTTGTGAACGCTGTGGTGTGCCACTCTGGACGAAGACAGGACATCAGATAAATCGAAGTCCCTGAACTGACTGTTTTGTACATGATTAACACATTTGCTGCTGCAAACAAAATTGTGTGTGACATTGAAATGGGCACATTTTCTGGTACTACGATGCAAGAACTAATTGTTGATACTGGATCATCCGTATCTTTGCTTCCAGAGCATATATATAAGCAATACTTCTCTGAACTACCCTTGGAACAGTCAGATGTGCGTCTTGTCACATCTTCAAAAGATGACCTTCCAGTGCTGGGATGTATTAAGACGTCTGCGCGACATGGTGAACATTCAGTACCTGCCACATTCTATATTGTGAAAAGTGGAAACGCACTTATGGGCATGGATTTAATATATTCCTTGAACTTGTGCAAAAACTGATGTCTACTATTCTCAGGGGTGTTACAGGCGTCCGGTGTTATCTGGATGACATAATTGTGTTTGGTGACTCTGTTACTAGACATGATGCTCACCTAAAAATAGTGCTGCACAAACTACAAGAAGCAGGTCTGCATCTAAAAGAAATGTACATTTCGCCAGGAGAAGCTCACATTTCTGGGACATACCATCTCCAAAGAGGGACTGATGCCAGATCACAGCCACTTGGAAGCAATATGTAATGCTCCACCACCTTCGGATGCGCCCACACTAAGATAATTTCCAGGCCTCACCGCTTGGTATGCTAAATTCATTCCTAACTACGCAGCTACGCAGCCTATGAGAGATGTCTTTAGAGGATATTCAAATTTTGCATGGACTAATGAAGCACATAAATGTTTCCAGGAAGTAAAAGAACTGATTGCACAGAGCTCTGCATTGGCTTTATTTGATCCTGCTTTGCCCACAATTGTTACAATAGATGCCTCAGACTACGGCATAGGTGGCATCCTGATAAGTCAGAAAGGACCGTGGCTTTCGCATCCAGAACCTTGACATCGGCAGAAAGGAAATATTCTGTTGTTGAAAAAGAAGGCCTTGCTTGTGTTTGGGTCATTGAGCATTGGAGAACATACCTGTGGGGCAAACACTTCAAATTAAGATCAGATCACCAAGCCCTAACTACCCTTTTGACTACTAAAGGTATGGGACGAGCTGGACTGAGAGTAGCACGATGGTCTGCCAGACTGCTCTACTTTAACTATACTATGCAGTACAGACAAGGGGTTGACAACCAGGTAGCGGATTGCCTTTTGCGTCTTCCATTGCCAAATTAAATTAATTCTGACTTTGATTCTGAACCCGAAACTGTTGCTGCTATCACTACACTCCTGTCAGCTGTTCCTGTGGCCGAGTTTGCTTCTGAAAGCTCCTCATGTCCTGAGCTTGCCCAAACTTCGCCAATACATCGAGTATGGCTGGCCCGCTACACCCAAAGCCCTACATCCTGACATGTCCAGGTACTTTCCAATACGAGATGAACTGTCTATTTTGGACTTGTATATGCTAAGAGGACCACACAGGCTGATTGTGCCACTTAGTTTACGTTCACGTTTGGTCACCCTCGCTCGCTCATGATGGCCATCAAGGCATTGTGAGAACCAAGCAACGGCTTAGGGAGCTATACTGGTGGCCTAAGATGGATTCACAGGTACAGTCCACAATTGCAACCTGCGTCACCTGCCAACTCAATGATAAAACTGCTAGAACCACACATGCACCACTTACCCCAGTTGACTATCCAGTAGCTCCGTGGCAGAAACTGGGCATCGACGTGGTGGGTCCTTTCGACATTGGTCCTGTTAGTTGTAGATACACTATCACATTGATTGACTACCATTCAAAATGGCCAGAGGTAGCTTTTGCACCTCATGTGACTGCATCTACCATTAATTGTTGTCTGAGGTCAGTGTACAGCCAAAAAGGGAATCCTCTGGAGATTGTTACTGACAATGGGCCTCAGTTCCTGTCAACGGAGTTCTAATTATTCTACAAGAAAGAGATGTAAAGCACATCCGTACTTCTATATATCACCCGGAAGGAAATGGAGCTATATATATATAGAGAGAGAATGAGTGAGTGAGTGAGTGAGTGAGTGAGATAGATATATATATATATATATATATATATTATATATATATATAGAGAGAGAGAGAGATCTATCTATCTGTCTCTCTATCTCTCTATCTATCTCTCTCTCTCTCTCTATATATATATATATATACAGTGAGGAAAATAAGTATTTTAACACCCTTCTATTTTGCAAGTTCTCCCACTTGGAAATCATGGAGGGGTCTGAAATTGTCATCGTAGGTGCATGTCCACTGTGAGAGACATAATCTAAAAAAAAAAATCCAGAAATCACAATATATGATTTTTTTAACTATTTATTTGTATGATACAGCTGCAAATAAGTATTTGAACACCTGTCTATCAGCTAGAATTCTGACCCTCAAAGACCTGTTAGTCTGCCTTTAAAATGTCCACCTCCACTCCATTTGTTATCCTAAATTAGATGCACCTGTTTGAGGTCATTAGCTGCATAAAGACACCTGTCCACCCCATACAATCAGTAAGAATCCAACTACTAACATGTCCAAGACCAAAGAGCTGTCCAAAGACACTAGAGACAAAATTGTACACCTCCACAAGGCTGGATAGGGCTACGGGGGAAATTGCCAAGCAGCTTGGTGAAAAAAGGTCCACTGTTGGAGCAATCATTAGAAAATGGAAGAAGCTAAACATGACTGTCAATCTCCCTCGGACTGGGGCTCCATGCAAGATCTCACCTCGTGGGGTCTCAATGATCCTAAGAAAGGTGAGAAATCAGCCCAGAACTACACGGGAGGAGCTGGTCAATGACCTGAAAAGAGCTGGGACCACCGTTTCCAAGGTTACTGTTGGTAATACACTAAGACGTCATGGTTTGAAATCATGCATGGCACGGAAGGTTCCCCTGCTTAAACCAGCACATGTCAAGTCCCGTCTTAAGTTTGCCAATGACCATTTGGATGATCCAGCGGAGTCATGGGAGAAAGTCATGTGGTCAGATGAGACCAAAATAGAACTTTTTGGTCATAATTCCACTAAACGTGTTTGGAGGAAGAAGAATGATGAGTACCATCCCAAGAACACCATCCCTACTGTGAAGCATGGGGGTGGTAGCATCATGCTTTGGGGGTGTTTTTCTGCACATGGGACTGCACTGTATTAAGGAGAGGATGACCGGGGCCATGTATTGCGAGATTTTGGGGAACAACCTCCTTCCCTCAGTTAGAGCATTGAAGATAGGTCGAGGCTGTGTCTTCCAACATGACAATGACCCGAAGCACACAGCCAGGATAACCAAGGAGTGGCTCTGTAAGAAGCATATCAAGGTTCTGGCGTGGCCTAGCCAGTCTCCAGACCTAAACCCAATAGAGAATCTTTGGAGGGAGCTCAAACTCCGTGTTTCTCAGTGACAGTCCAGAAACCTGACTGATCTAGAGAAGATTTGTGTGGAGGAGTGGGCCAAAATCCCTCCTGCAGTGTGTGCAAACCTGGTGAAAAACTACAGGAAACGTTTGACCTCTGTAATTGCAAACAAAGGCTACTGTACCAAATATTAACATTGATTTTCTCAGCTGTTCAAATACTTATTTGCAGCTGTATCATACAAATAAATAGTTAAAAAATCATACATTATGATTTCTGGATTTTTATTTTTAGATTATGTCTCTCACAGTGGACATGCACCTACGATGACAATTTCAGACCCCTGAAAGTGGGAGAACTTGCAAAATAGCAGGGTGTTCAAATACTTATTTTCCTCACTGTATATATATATATATGACGAGTTCAGATGCAAAAGCCTCTAAGTGCCATCTGAAATTTTCTTCTAGAATGATCATTTTTATCAAGCTTGTATATTTAAGTTCAGTAATTTCACTTAAATGACAATAAATAGGTCATTTTCATTGCCATTTAACCCATTTAATCCCAAATTTTTCCCAGAGATGAAATGTATGAGTTTGTGTGGTATTTGCAAGTATATTAAACAATCAATGTCAATAATGTAAAAAAATATTTGAAAAGTCCATGAAAATAAGAGTTTTATCTCTGGTCACAATTGTGACCGGTGGTAGAACACAGGGAGTCTAAGTCTATGGAGTATATAATAAATTAAAAATCTCCAGAAATTAGTTTGAAGACAGAATTAAATTGTTGAAGTGATTTATTCGATTAACAAATAGTTAAACATTGTCTGGCCCAGTTTAAAAAATGACAAAATAGCAATCCTATGCAGCAACATGGCACAAATATTTTAATTAAATTATGATGAAATAATAAATTATAGGAAATTGCTTAGAATGCAATCATTATAAATGATGCAAAATACTTAAAATTACAAAATGAAAAGAAAAAAAAACGTACAGAAATAAAATAATAAATTAAAATAAACAAATTAAAATAAACAAATGATTAAAAATGAGCCTATGGTAGGAAACATGTAACAATGCCAAGGAACATGTAACAATTCATGAATAACAGGAAGGCATCACAAAAATTATCAATCAACAGTCACAACTGTGTGCTGGTGTGGAACTCATTATCACCTTCCTAAAGAAATAACAGTGGAATTATATATTTTTTTAAAAATCACAACTGTGTCCTGCCTACCTGTGTTTATCAGCCAGTGGGCAACACCATCAAACCTGGGTATATCAGTCACAGCAGCTGACATTGAGGATGGCCTCCCTTGTCCTTTTGGTGCAGTACCAAATATTTTCAGGAGACTTTGGGCAACTACTTGCTGAAATCCAAGGAGATCATAGTCACAATTCATGACATCTCTGTGGAACAGCCAACTGTTGACCACAGCACTGTGTAGAGTCCAGGCATGTCATGCTTGAAGATGCATCCACCTGGAACACCAGCTTGTTCAGCCAAACCCATCACTACACTGGCCCATGACCTAACCCAGTCTCTGGAAGACAGAGCATATCCAACTCCAGCAGCCATATCACCCTGTAGCCCAAGAGTGGTCTCCCACTGAAGCTAAGCAGGGCTGAGGCTGGTTAGTACCTGGATGGGAGGCCTCCTGAGAAAACCAGGTTGCTGCTGGAGGAGGTGTTAGTGAGGCCAGCAGGGGGCGCTCACCCTGTGGTCTGTGTCGGTCCTAACACCCCAGTGTAGTGACGGGGACACTACTGCCAAAGAGCACCGTCCTTCGGATGAGAAGGACGGTGCTCAGAGAGTCACTCTGGGGTCATTAAAAATCCCAGAATGTCCTTCGAAAAACAGTAGGGGTTTAACCACGGCATCTTGGCCAAATTTGCCCCTTGGCCTCTGTCCATCATGGCCTTCTAATCATCCCCATATACTGACTGGCTTCATCACTGTCTCCTCTCCACCAGTAAGCTGGTGTGTGGTGGGCGTTCTGGTCCAATATGGCTGCCGTCGCATCATCCAAGTGGATGCTGCACATTGGTGGTGGTTGAGGAGATTCCCCCTTCCATATGTGAAGCGCTTTAAGTACCCAAGCGCTTTATAAATGTAACAAATTATTAATTATTATTATTATTATTAAGTAAATCCAAAACTTGACTTAAAGTCAGTCTGAAAGAGAGTTCATAAAAATAACACAGAATTACATATGGGGAACATAGACTCCCTGTGTTATACCACCGGTCACTATTGTAACCGTCTTCATTTATCTGCAGTTTCACAACAGAATAAAGCATGTATTCATTTAATTTCAATGTGTATGTATAGGTAACCCTTTCATGATGATATGTGCAAAAAATGTATAAGCTATTCAAAAAGGAACTTAGTATTCTTACCTGTCCTTTCTGAGCTTTTATGTCATCCTTCCGTTAAGACGACAGTACCAAGAAATAAATGTGTGTGGTCACATAACCAAACAAGCTAATCATGTTAGACCTGCCATAAACTCTTATAGACATCTTACATTTTCATTATATATGAATATGTACTTCATAATATGAGTTACTTTTTAATTTCACACTAAAATATGCAAAGAAAAATTGTGGTCACAATTGTGACCAGTGGGATTAAATGGGTTAAGTGAAATTACTGAATTTAAATATACAAGCTTGATAAAAATTATCATTCTAGAAGAAAATTTCAGATGGCACTTAGAGGCTTTTGCATCTGAACTCTTCATATATATATATATATATATTATGTACTTTATTATGTCTTTCATTTCAAACACATTTAACACAATTATACAAATGGGCAGTTCCTTTAAAGACATCATATTTTCCCCCAATAAATATTCCTTATTTTTCCTTCTACTTTTTTTCTTTTGTGATAATACCCACCAACACATAGCCTAAAAAACACATAATTAGAACAATAACCAAAAAGTACATAGTTAGACACTTTTACATATGATTTAAGGGGAAAAAGACAAAAAACAATAAATAAATATTAATAGAAATTTAACATTCACATATTTATATCAAACTCTTATAATGACACATAATTCCTAATAGTTATTTAAGTAATATTATTTAAATATCAAATATTCAATATTAAATAAGTAAATAAATAAAATAATAAATAACTAGAAATAAAAGGGAGGGAGGGTTATATAAAAATGTAGTTAATGTAGGCTATATATTCCTTTATTTTATGGAATATTCTTTGATTTTAGAGTTGCACATATCTTTTCAAAATGTATACATTTGCTCTTAATTTCATGTTATCCTCTCCATAGTGTACTTTAGAAACTAAATCTAACCACTCATTTAAAACTGGGGATTCTTGCTTTCTCCAAAAAATTATTGCATTAAAAGCTGTAATTCTCAGCATTCTAAATAAGTATACATCATCTTTATTAAGTAGCATAGGTCCTATACCCAAAACTATATTTTGTATCTTTATATATTTAGTTTCTTTAAAAAAATCTTCCCTGAATTAGGCTACTTCTGTTCAATTTTTTTTATTAGAAGTATAAAATATATGAGTGTAATGAGCTAGAAGTTCACTGCAACTTATCCAACATCCTAAAGATAAATTATTATAATTAGAAGATATTTCTGGTGTTATAAAATATCGCATATTAATTTTCCAAGCAAAATGTAGGCTATATTTTAGTCAGAATTATTGCGCTCCTATTTGGCGCACATGCGCGCAGTAGCGCTCGTTCAATATGAAGATTAGCAGCAAAATGGATACATTTGCACAACTTTCTAACATTTACAGATGGAGAATATAACTGTAAAATGTAAGTTTTGCACTAAAAAAATCAGGGCTGCCAACTTTTGAGTTTAGCTTGGAGTGAGATTTTTTTGGGGGGGGGGGGGGGGGGGGGATTGTATCTAAAAACAAAAATCGCATCACAATAAGTGTAATTGTGATTGTCAAAACATTTGGTAACTAAATAGAATTTTATGAAGTTTAGTGACAACATGTTACAATGTTTACATTGTACAATGACTGGTAGGATAGAGTTTTTATTATTGCTTGACAAAAATGTCAAGATTTCAATTCCATTCTTGCGATTTGATTCCGATTTTGATTCAATATTGACTAATTTGGATACATGTTTATTTTAAATTTTATTTAAAAAAATAATCTCACCTAATGCTGTAAACATAGAGGGCCCAATCTGCTGGTATTATTAAAGGTTAAAAATAACAAATTAAATTAAATATAATGCAGTTTTTGTTATAATAACAATTATTTAATGACAAGTAAAAATATAATAAATATGTAATATAGTGCTCAGCAAAATCTCATCTCTAGCTATTTTTTCTATTCAATTAACATGCTATGGTCATTAAATGGCTTTCCTGGGGTAAATGTAACGTTATGTGACATAATTTTTCTCCTGCTGTTATATATTGACCTCTTTCAGTGGTTGAAAAACACTAATTGGTCGATATTATGTATACTTTCGGTAAGTTGTACTGCACCTTTAAATAAAAAAGTAACAGATGATCGGTTCACGTGCACTTGAACTGAGGCGCTCAACGATCTGTCACGTCACATTTACAAGCGCCAAACGTATTTTTGTCTGAATTTCGTAATAGAATTGACGGAATCTAAGAGCTGAGAATTAGTTTAATATTAAAAGTACCTCTTTGCTCCGCAATTTTTCTGTGCGTGAGAAAATGGATGTGTGGCGTGAGAGCGTGTGAAAAGTGTCAATTGCGTGAGTCTCACGCTCAATGCGTGAGAGTTGGCAGCCCTGAAAAAATGGTGGTGGATCGATTTGATCCACGATCGACCTCTAGGGCTGCTTCAGAAACGCGTGCACACGCAATTATCTAGACTAGATAAACCTGGATCAAATTAGTGAGATTGCGTGAACTTCAATTAATGAAGTTTTATGTAACAAAGTTCGGGAGGAGCATGTTCAGGTAATCATCCAATCAGCACAAGAAGAAGCGAGTATAAATAAAGCCTTCCCTTACCTCCTGTCTCATGACAAATTTCTCAGCATCCCGCCACCACCCCATCACCTCACATTCAGATACCAGGGGCTCGTTCTTCGTACGTTGCTTATTACATCCGAGATCAAATGACACATCCAAGATGATTTCATCGTGCTAATCATAATCCGGCTAATTGAGTTCTTCGAACACACTTGCCGGATAGGATTAGTATCGCTGGATTGAGTTATCTGAGATAACTGCGCGTTCACGCTCTGGCTTAAAAGGGGATATGTATCGATAGTGGAAACATTGATCAGCAACGCTGCCATTGGCTGCTCAGCGTGGCCAAAGAGCGCGCACAGTTTTTCTCATATTATATCTATGTTTTTTTCTCCTCAGCAGAGCAAGAACTAATAGTCGAAGTTTATTCGGAATTTTAATGTTTTAATCAAAACGCCAGGGAACACCTCAAAGTCTGCAAAAGCCAGGAGAGAGGGCTGGCAAAAAGTAGCAGACAATTTAAATCCGTTAGAAGTGGCCATGTTAGATGTTTTTATCACTTATTAGCCTATATTTTTGTATTTTAATAATTGCATAATTACTTTGTTCATTGTAATGTCAGAGTCACCACACTAGAATATGGGAACAAATAAAAGTGAAGTACAAAAATATTCTAATGGTAATTTTTAGTTATATTATAGTCTCTTTTATGAAAGGCACTGTTAAATAAATGGTTGTCTGTTTATAAAAGCAATCAAGAAAAAGGCTGAGAAAAAAAAAGATCTTAGTAGCCTACACTGTATTTTTGCTGCATTAAATTAAGGCCATATAGTCATTTCAGCTGTTAAATCTTGAGTAATGATGAATTGCTTTGACTTGTGGAAGTAAAAACTGATAAACTTATGTTAATGTAAAAATATGTATTGAAGAAGAGTTCAAAAAGAGTTATTGATCACATTTTTCCCAAGTGTAGTTCATTGTAATGACATTGTGTTTTCCTCTTTTGTGCACTTTTACATAATACACCAACACTTGTTAACTTAAGTGGACATTTTCTAACTTTCCAAAGGAAAGAAAGTATAAGACTTTGTAATGTCCATTTGTTTCCATTGCACTGGACAGTGAATAAACCCTCTCAGATAACTGTCATATGGAGGAACTAGCCTACCTGCAAGTGCATAAATAACTTTACTTAATTTATACTTGTATGCTTTATGGCTGCAATATAAGTTGCAGGATTCCACATCTACAGAAAGGCCTACAGAAGAGTCTGCACAGACAGAGGAGACATAGGCCTACAGGTGGCCAGTGTATAGCCAACTTTTCCTTTTTATTTGTTGCATGAGGCATGTGTCTAATATCTCTTGTTGCAGGCACTTGACCACTGGCTTTTCTTTACAAAGAACAATTGAAATAAAACTCAAGGAACTAAGCATATTTGTCTTTTATTAAACATTTAATGAAAAGTGTATTTTTTTTTTTTTGGCAGTGTTGTGTAATATGGCACATGCAAATGCAACAATGTCACAGGCCCTGTCAGGTGTGCAACCCTCAGACTTTTCAGACACTGACATCTTCCCTTTAGTTAGCCAAAGTTCATTTCATTGTGTGCCCTTGTCCTGGCCAGAGCTGCATTGTAACTGGTTTGGGTCAGGGAATGGGGTCTTAAAACACCTGTCTGCAGGCAGGAACATGTCATAATCACCTATGAAGAAATGCAGTTCTGTTAGGATCAGCATAAGTGTATGTAATACAGTGAGCTTGATATTTAATTGTGGAACTTTCCTTACCACTTTCAAATAATGTGCATAAATGTGAATCTCTGCAAATTCTTAAGTCATACACAGATCCTGACCATTTTGCTTTCACATTTGTGATATGGAAGATTTTAGTCAACTGCCTTTTTTTTTATTTGATATAATATTATTAGGAATAATATCTGGAATAAGAATCACAATAGTAACTGGGCTGCACATTTACATTGTGAACCCCCTTTCTGTTCACATAATCCCCTTCATTGAGGCCTTGATGGCAGTCTAGCCTATAAGCCTGAGTGACATACTGTAATCAGCATGGTCATGATCGCATGATCTTCATAAAAAAATATTTAAATAGTCTAATAAATAGTAGGCTATAGTCTAATAAATAAAAAAAAATAAAAAGCTGCTTAAAAAAAACTGATTTACATTGGGTCTTCAGTGGCTTGGAAATGCCAAAAAAAAAAAAAAAAAAAAAAAACTAAAACTGTTTTTTAAACCTAAAAGCGGCAGGTAAACTCCGAATGACACGACAAACAGCACTTTCCATCAAGTTCTCCGCATCTCCAATAGTGTAAAGGAAAGAGCCACTCGCAATTAATCTTAGGGTACAGTTTGTGCTGTAGTGACTCCGACAAGTCGAAAATAAATGTGCGTTTCCAACAAATTAATAATGTAAACGACAATCTCACGAGTCACGAGGAAAAAAAATATCAGAAAGTGCACTATCGCGCTGCGCTGGACTTCCCGTATCATCTCCGTTTATGAGCCGCAGTCTAATCCTGTTTACATGAAATAAGCCTGCTCCCGAGCAGGTTTAAGATTGCGCACCTGTTGCTATGACAGCAAGTCCAGGATGAGCGTCGAAGAACCAAACAATCCAAGATCATGCCAAATCGTCAACAATCAAATCCAGCTAACTGAGTTAGCGACGTACGAAGAACGAGCCCCTGCTCATAGATACCTATATATGATCTATACATTCATAGGGGGAGTACTCTGGGGTCGGGCCGAATTCCGAGCTCGGAGCCCTCCCCCCGGACAGCAAGCCAAATACGCATTATAATATTAAATCAGATTTCATTAACATGTGAACTCGTGAACCTTTTATGGAACCACTTTAGCCCCAACTTATTTGTTAGGCTCATTCAAGTCCGGTTTTGGAGTTTAATCCCCGCTTTTCTAAGCGTATTTATGGAACAACCCTCTGTTCGCTACTCGGTGTGCTCTCATTTATTTTGATGTGAATACACAACACATTGTTTTATATTTGCAAATGCTTTGCACAACTTCAATTCTGAACTTCTTAAATTAACACTGACATTATCTATAAAGCCCTGTTTACTAGAAAATATCACAGTTAATAATTTGTTAATAACCTTCTAGACGCTGAATTAATATAAATAAATGACTTTAGATTTTAGATCATAAAATTATTGGCAGACATTAGGAAACAACTATACTTTAATTTAATTTAATTTGCACAGACATTTCTGCTCTCCATTTCTGTCAATAAACAAACACTTGAAATGTTCTCTTAAATTAAAGTCTTTTTTTAACATGTTTAATCTCCCTAAATGTATATTAAAACTGCAGTCCGTAGCTTTTTTGGGTTAAAAATGATCCAAAATAAATTTTTGAGCAAGTTCATAACCAGCCAGTGTTCAAAACTATCTGCTTGCCGTAGCTCGATTCAAAACGGAAAGCTTGTAATAATGTTTTTAATTCCAGTGATACTGGCAGATTTCCTCGGGAAATTCGAGTATGTCTTTGCGTCATTGCGTCACAGCTGTCCACATAAAGAAGAGTCTCGGCTAGTAAGGCTGTATTGCGTGTGAGGATGTTGGTGGTGGAGATTTATAGCCTTTTCTCGCAGCACTTGATATAATTAAACTTATCAATTTGATGGCGGATCCAGAAAAGTTCAAACGACAATCACCAGTGACAACTGGAGATTCACCCATTGTAAAACTCGAAAGACTTAGGACTTCGGAGAAAAAAAGAGACTGCAAACGGCCCATGCGAAAACAAGGACAAATATTGGAATGGCATTAAATGTAGTCACGCAATGTTGATGTTGTTAACATTAACAATTTGAGAACAAAGTATAATTTGCACGGTTTGATGTGATATGATAAGCGATCATTAGATTTAATCGGCGCAATTTACCGCAATGCTTTTTTCCCCTTAGTTGGTCAGAACAAACGTGGATGTTACTTATTTGTTCAGACGACATTTTCCGGTGAAAATTTTTATATTGGTCATACTTCCAAAAAGTAAAATCTGTGATTGCAAATGACAGTATTCACACCAGCGCGGTGATTGACAGCCACACTTCTCCTCAAAACATTGGATTCATCTGCGCTGTGCCGTGCCGAGGCACAACCCACGTAAAGTTGATCATTCCGCGAATAACTGCAATTGCAGATTTCGAACAGAGATGGCGACAAATAGGTAAAAACTGCGGACTGCAGCTTTAAAGAAATCGTTAAACCAGCAAAAGCAAGTAAATAAAATCATCGTTAACTATAAAACTGTAAATTGTGTGAGTGTGTGTATTTCTGTGGAGGATTAGATAAAGACACAGATGTGTTTCAGACACAGTTGACCCTCTTTTACTAAAGTGTTTTCTCTCTCTCTCTGTTCTTTGTGTCATCAGTGTAAGATCAGGCTCACATGTGTCCAGCTCTGTGTCTCTGAAGAGTGATCGGTCTAAAGAGTATCCACCAGCCTTCAGTGAGAAAACACCATCATCTAATAAAAGGTATTTTGTGTGTTTACATTACATTATAGGGTTGTATTATTTCTCCACAATGGTGTATGTGATTGAACTTGACTATGTAAGGGGATTTATGAAACACAATTACACAGGCAGCCACAAGTAGGCATAAATTCACTATGGAAATTAGATCATGTAACTAAACATATCCATCCATCCAACCATGGTCATAAATGAACAAATGCACAGCTATACTGTATTTGATTACTATTTGCAACATTAAACCTTTTCAAATGAGACTAAGTATCTCCTGTAATAAAGTGTTTTCTGTCTGTTCTTTGTGTCATCATCAGTGTAAGATCAGGCTCACATGTGTCCAGCTCTGTGTCTCTGAAGAGTGATCGGTCTAAAGAGTATCCACCAGCCTTCAGTGAGAGAAAACCATCATCTAATAAAAGGTATTTTGTGTGTTTACATTACATTATAGGGTTGTATTATTTCTCCACAATGTAGTATGTGATTGAACTTGACTATGTAAGGGGATTTATGAAACACAATTACACAGGCAGCCACAAGTAGGCATAAATTCACTATGGAAATTAGATCATGTAACTAAACATGTCCATCCATCCAACCATGGTCATAAATGAACAAATACACAGCTATACTGCATTTGATTACTATTTGCAACATTAAACCTTTTCAAATGAGACTAAGTATCTCCTGTAATAAAGTGTTTTCTCTCTGTTCTTTGTGTCATCAGTGTAAGATCAGGCTCACATGTGTCCAGCTCTGTGTCTCTAAAGAGTGATCGGTCTAAAGAGTATCCACCAGCCTTCAGTGAGAAAACACCATCATCTAATAAAAGGTATTTTGTGTTACAATTTTTTTGTCACACGTTGACTGTTGAAAAGCTGTATTAGTGAATACCAATCATGAAACATGTTTAGATTAAATATTTGTCAGAGTATTCACAGCTAATGCTTATTTCTCTTTCTGTAAAATATCAGTTAGTATTTTATTTTACTAATTTGATTACAGGCTTCAATATGAGACATTAGACTCAGACGTTCAGACTCACAGGAACCACGAGAATTTCAAAGACAATCTTCTAGGGATCTTCCAGGTAGGAAAACACATTTTTATAAATGTTTAATACTCCTAACAAACAAATATGTTATTGAACAAAGAAATGTAATAACATTTTTCTTGATCATTTTTCCTTTTAACCCTCTGGGGTCTAAGGTGTTTTTGGGGTCCTTGAAATGTTCTGACATGCCCTGACATTTGTGCTTTTTTCAGTTGCTTGTAAACATATTAATGGCAATGGTGTCATTACACTCTATTCAGCACAAACAGGGCTACCATAATATGTAAGCAACATGTACTGTATGTACATAATTGTATTTTTGAGAGAATAATGTTTATGCATGGTTATTGAAAAAAACAAAAAATGTAAGTTTCTGAAATAAGACCACACAACACATACTAAATATGTGTCCACAAGATTTTTGACTAATGAATGTTGTTGCCTAGAGTTTTTGCTTCAAAATGATCTGAAAATCACCCTGCCTTATCATTCACATAACACAATACATTGATTTAAACTTTGTAAGAAACGTTTTGTTTGGAAAGGCAATATGTGTGTGGGGGTGTGAATGATCATGAATAATGATGTGGTTCACACCGAGAGTTGGTTCACACTGAGAGTGACAATGACCCGCATAATGAGCCTTTCATTCAGGTGTGTCACTTAGAGTACCAAGTAAAGAATGTGAGGACTTATTTTGAATGCATGCAAATTGTATAATATCCAAGGTAAACATTTCTAGTTAGTTAATTCTCATACTGTATAATGACTTATTAAAATGTTGCTTACATCTACCTTGTAAATATATGTTTTGCTATTTTATTAAACAGTTTTCACATAGAAATCAACAACAATTACATTTTTAACAATATTTCAAGTGTAATCTTTCTTTTTAAAAAGTATACATTTTATCATATGTATTTCAAAGTTCAGGATTAGTTAGTTTGAATATTGGAACAAACACTATAATAACATCTTAGTTTATAATTCAGTATACCTACTTTATTTTTGACAAAACATCACGTACTATATATTTACCATATGAGCAGAAATTGGCGAACAAAAGCTTATTTGATATGACCGTAGTCTTTTTTACAGTAAAAACGTTATAATCTATCCAAAATTAATCAACAAAATCTTGTCTAAACATTCTTATTTCATCTGTAACATAGGCCAATCGTTTTCATGATATATTAGCATATAGATTAGATTAGATTAGATTCAACTTTATTGTCATTACACAAGTACAGGTACAAGGCAACGAAATGCAGTTTAGGTCTAACCAGAAGTGCAATAGCAGCAAGTGCAGGATATACAGTGGTTCATAAGTGCAGAACATGGATATGTACTGAATAAATATAGAGTTGAATACTATTATAAACAAAAATTTACAGATAGATTGTCCTATGAATATAATATACAGATAACTATTACTGTGAACAGAATTTACAGCTAGATATGTACTGAATATAATAATATACAGATGGCTATTACTATAAACAGAATGTTTACAGATAGATATGTACTGAATATAATATACAGATGGCTGTTACTATAAACATAATTTTACAGATAGATATGTACTATGAATATATATACAGATGGCTGTTACTATAAACAGAATGTGAGCATAATATACAGATGGATATTACTATAAACAGAATTTTACAAATAGATATATGTATAAGTTAGGCTAATGAGCAGTATAACAATGGATTTAAAGTAGTGCAAATAAAGTTTGGACAGAAGCTATCCGAGTGAGTGCAGTGGAAAGTAATTGCATATTACAGTTAAGGTACGATATTGCAATGTATATATAACAGTCGGTACTGTAAATAACAGTCGGCAGTGCAAATGAGCATATTCCAGTCAAGGTAGTAGTGCAAGATGCATATGTAAACAGTTGTTACTGTAATAACAGTCAGCAGTGCAAATGAACATTATAGTATTGCAAATAACAAAATGGAGGCAGGTGTGAGGAGGGAGAGGAGAGTCAATCAGTATATAAGGGGAGTGGGATCAATGAGGGTTAGAGTTTAATAAAGAGACAGCTCTGGGGAAAAAACTGTTCTTTAGTCTGCTGGTCCTGGTTCGGAGGCACCTGAAACGCCTGCCGGAAGGCAGGAGAGAAAACAGTCTGTGGGCTGGGTGAGAGGAGTCCTTAAGGATGCTGCGAGCTCGATGCAGACAGCGTTTCCTCTGGATGTGCTCGATGGCAGGTAGTGGAGTCCCAGTGATGCGCTGGGCGGTTTTCACCACCCGCTGCAGTGCCTTGCGCTCTGCAACAGAACAGCTCCCATACCACACTGTAGCACAGTTGGTCAGGATGCTTTCTATTGCACAGCGATAGAAGTTCACCAGGATAGTGGAGGAAAGCTGATTCTTCCTCAGTGTCCTCAGGAAGAAAAGGCGCTGGTGAGCCTTCTTGACCAGGCTGGAGGTGTTGGTTGTCCAGGTCATGTCCGCCGAGATGTGGGTCCCCAGGAACTTGAAACTGGAGACACGCTCAACAGCCATTCCATTGATGTGGATGGTGTCGTGTGTGCCTCTTGACACTTTCCTGAAGTCCACGATGAGCTCCTTCGTTTTGGTGGTGTTGAGGAGCTGGTTATTTTCGGTGCACCATGTGGCCAGGTGCTTGATCTCCTCCCTATAGGCAGTCTCATCGTTGTTGCTGATGAGACCAATCACCGTAGTGTCGTCCGCAAACTTGACGATGGAATTAGATCCGTACACAGGCTTGCAGTCGGAGGTGAAGAGGGAGTAGAGGAACGGGCTTAGCACACAGCCCTGTGGTACACCAGTGTTGAGTGTGATGGATGTGGAGCAGTTGGAGCCTGATCGAACATTCTGGGGTCTGTTGGTCAAGAAGTCCAAAATCCAGTTGCACATGGAGGTGTTGAAGCCCAGGTCTCCAAGTTTGGCTATTAACTTAGTTGGGATGACAGTGTTGAATGCTGAGCTGAAGTCAACAAACAGCATGCGTGCATAAGTGTTCTTATTGTCCAGATGTGTGAGCACAGAGTGCAGTGCCATGGAGACTGCATCCTCTGTGCTCCTATTGCTACGGTAGGCAAACTGGTGTGAGTCCAATGTGGATGGTAGAGAGTCTTTTAGGTGTGCCAGGACCAGCCGCTCAAAGCACTTCATTACGATGGGTGTGAGTGCTACAGGGCGGTAGTCATTAAGGCACTTCGGGCTGGAGTGTTTTGGCACTGGCACAATGGAAGTGCATTTAAAGCATGTTGGTACAGTTGCTTGGGCAAGAGACAGGTTGAAAATGTCTGTAAAAACCCCAGCGAGCTGCTCCGCACATGCCCTGAGTACGCGTCCAGGGATGTTGTCTGGTCCAGCAGCCTTGTGCGCGCTGATCCTGCTCAGTGCATTGCAGACATCTGTGGAGGAGAGTGTGATCGGTGGGTGGTCAGCTGAGGATTTAAGCTTGGTGGCAGTTTCTCTGTTGTCTCTTTCAAAGCGAGCATAAAAGTCATTTAGCTCGTTCAGGAAGTTGACATCAGTGGCTGCGGGGGTGGAGTGAGAGGGTTTGTAGTCACTGATGGCCTGAATGCCCTGCCACATGCGCCGAGGGTCAGCGTTGGAAAAGTGTCCCTCTATCTTAAGCTTGTAGCAGTGCTTGGCCTCTTTGATGCCCCTTTTCAGATTTGCTCTGGATGTGCTATAGGCTTGTGCATCTCCTGATCTGAAGGCAGTATTGCGTGTCTTCAATAGGAGTCGCACTTCCCTGTTCATCCATGGCTTCTGATTTGGGTATGTGGTGATCTGCTTCTGGGTTGTAACACTGTCAATGGTGGTATTAATATAATCCAGTACAGAGGAGGAGTAGCAGTCAATGTCCGTGTGTATATAAATGTTAATTTGCAGTTTAATACGTTGTTTATACAAAGACAACATATTTCAGTCGATTTTTACTCATCTCAGTATAGCAATATAGTTTGGTAAAAGCTAAACTAGTAGATGTGTTCATGTAAAAATAACATGTTTACTAATGTAAGTGCAAGTGTGAATGAACGACACAGATGTGCGGTGTTGTTTACTACAGCTGAAGTGCCGTTCATTCATTCACACACAGACACGCGATTCATATTTAAAGTCTTTTTGCGGTTTACAGACACTCTTGCATATCGCGATTAGAACAAAGCACTTAAGAATAAAGAACTTTCTATTCACAATCCTCAGCTAGATCCGTTGCTCCTCGAAGTGAAACTAAACTGCAATTCTGAGGTAAATTTCCCAGGATTATTCCTCACAGCGAAGCAAGACGACGTAAAGTGCATGAGTCCGATTAAACTTGATGTGTTTTATCGAGCTGATGTGGGTGTTGACACGTTTGCATGTATTGCCTCAGATCATTTGTGTTTGAAGAGCATGCGCTCTCCGTGGGCGTTCACATTAACACTTAATGAGATGAAATGAGAACGACTGACATCGCTCTCTTTTCATACAGATTACATAAACTGAGAATATTTGTTTTTAATATAAATTACTTAATTTAAAATAAGATAATTCAAGCTTTATGCCTGTGTGACTGAGTATTCGCTGAGTTAGTTCATTTTCGGATGCGTTTCAGAATGGACTTCACTGACAGATAGAAGGCAGAACTCACATCATGTTTATTTTTCTTTATTTGGCAAACAACACTATGTTTTTATTGTGATTATAAAAAAATAAATAAAAATAGACACCCAACAGATCGAATGATGTATAACACTTGCAAGATCAAAATCAACAGAGTATTTTGAGTCTTTTGCACTGGTAAGAAAAATAAAACAACCAGATCACCCCGACGTGATCGCCGACCCCGGGGGTTAAACACATTTTAGCACAACTTGGTTTGCTTGTTAGTATTTTAACCCTCTGGGGACCAAAAACGCGCCCGCGTTTTGCTCGGTTTTTTTTTTAGCAATGAAAAATAAACACTTAATTAATTTTGATCTTTCATTTTCGTGTAATACATCAATCGATCCTGTTCAGTTTCTATTTTTTTTCTGTATACTCACAATAAAAAAAAGTGTTTTGCTTTTTGACAAATAAAGAAAAATGAACATGATGCGATTTCTGCCTTCTCTCTGTCAGTAAACTCCCATTTGAAACGCGTTCGAAAATGTTCTATAACTCCGCGAAAATTCAGTCAAACAGGCAAACAGACCCACGGGCATAAAGCTTGAGATCGCATCTTTTAAATGAAGTAATTTATATAAAAAACAAATATTCTCAGCTTCTGTAGTCTGTATAAAAAGAGAGCGACTCCAGTCGAGCTCATTACGAGCCATTCAAAAGTAATTTGACCACTCCCCGGAGAGCGCGTGCTATTCAAATGCAAATTCTGAGAACCATTTCAGTCTGTGAAACGCCCCCACATCAGCTGTAAACAAAGCGTCGCGAGTGAGACATAATATAGCCTACCTTATGGAGAAAAGATTCCTTAGAACAGTGCTGATATGAGGAGCAATATCTCCTGATATGAGGAGCAGATCCCGCTGAGGAGTGAGGTAGGCTGTTTTCTTTTCTCAAGTGTTGATGTGGAATAACGTCATGGAATAACGTTAGTGTAGGCCTATGTAAACCGCAAAAAGATGAATCGCATTTCTATAATATGACTCGCCTTTCTGTGAGATGAATGAAGGGTACATATTTGTAAAGACTGTTTAGCCTAAATATGAATCGCGCGTCAGTGTGTGAAAGAATAAACTGCTTTGCTATAGCCTACTGAGATGAGTAAAAATCGACTGAAATATGTTGAAATAAAATATATTTGTATAAGCAACGTATTAAACAGTTTTTAGGCTACTGTAGAATATACTGCCACATCAAATAAGCTTTTGTTTAGCAATTTCTGCTCATATCTAACATTTTATATATATATATATATATATATAAAATACTATTTTTGTCAAAAATAAAGTCATAGACTAAGATGTTAGATGTTCCAATGTTGGCTATATTCAAACTAATGAATACATATGATAAAATAAAGGCCTATAATCTTTTTTTTTTTTTTTTTTACAAAGAAAGAGTACACTTGAAATATTGTTGAAATTGTAATTATTGTTGTAATTGTAACATTTTTAATAAAATAGCAAAACATATTTACAAAAGAGATGTAAGCGAAATCTTAAATGGTCAATGTAAGTCTAAATACATCTTTTGTCCTTGCATTGTGGCTCAGTCAGTGTCACACCTGAATGAATGGCTCATTAGGCAGAGTCATTATGCAGAGTGGGTGGGACATTGTAATCTAAGGTGTAAACTACTCCTCCTCCTTGCATATTGGCTTTCCAAGCAAAACCTGTTTTACACCATTTAAATCAATGTATTTTTTTTTTGTGAACGATAAAGCAAGACTATTTTCACATCATTTTGAAGCTAGAACTCAAAGGGACAACATCCATTAGTCAAAAGTCTTGTGGACACATATTTAATATGTGTTTTGTGGTCTTAATTCAGCAACTTTCATTTTTATTTTTTCCAATAACCACGCATAAACATTATTCTCTTAAAAATACAAACATCTACATACACGTTGCTCGCATATTATGGTAGCCCTGTTTGTGCTATATAGAGTGAATTTACACCTTAGCCATTAACATGTTTATAAATAAAAAAGCACACATGTCAAGGCATGTCAGAACATCTCAAGGACCCCAAAAACAGCTTGGTCCCCAGAGGGTTAACTGGATTTTTTTATGCACCTGTATTATAATTATTGAATAAATAGTGTTGACCAAATGTAGATGTACAATTTATCTTAAATTATGTTAATCTGTCTTTTCTCTTACTTCTGTTTGTAGGAACTTGAGAGCAAAATAATCACATTTCTGAAGAATGAGCTGGAGAAGTTTAAGAAAATATTACAAAATGAGAACACACAACACTTTGTGAAGGACTTTATTGAGAACAGATCCAGTATCAAAGAATCAGCTCTTGATCTCACACTACATTACCTGAGAGAGATGAAGCAAGATGAAGCTGCTGATGCTCTAGAAGGTAAGAAACTCATGATCATCTGTCAGATTCTCTCTTATAAATGTAGGAGAGAAAATGTAGACTAAAACTATCTATTGTCTGTTCCTTTGTTTAGATGAGCTGTTCTTCATTCATCAGCTGAAATGTGGCCTAAAGAAGAAGTATCAATGTGTGTTTGAAGGAATTGCGAAGCAAGGTGACTCCACACTTCTGAATAACATCTACACAGATCTCTATATCACTCAGGGCGGCAGTGAACAGGTCAATACTGAACATGAGGTGAGACAGATTGAAGTTGCTTCCAGGCGTCATGAAGCACAAGAGATACAGGTTGATTGCAAAAATTTGTTTGAAGCACATGAACAAGACGAGGAGATCCGAACTGTACTGACAAAAGGAGTCGCTGGCATCGGGAAATCAGTCTCTGTGCAAAAGTTTGTTCTGGACTGGGCTGAAGGAAAAGAAAATCAAGATATCAGCTTCATATTTCCTCTTCCATTCAGAGAGATGAACTTAAAGGAGAAAGAAAAAATAAGTTTGGTGGACCTTATAACTCAATTTTTCCCAGAAACAAAAGAAATTGACCTTAAAAAAATTAATCAATTTAAAGTTCTGTTCATCCTTGATGGACTGGATGAATGTCGCCTTCCTCTGAAGTTTGACTGTAATGAGACGTGGCGTGATGTATCGTCACCAGCCTCTCTGGATGTTCTCCTAACGAACCTCATGAAGGGAAATCTGCTTCCTTCTGCTCTCATCTGGATCACCACCAGACCAGCAGCTGCCAGTAAGATTCCTTCTGACTGTATCGACCGGCTGACAGAGATACGAGGATTCAGCGACGCACAAAAGCAAGAGTACTTCAAAAAAAGATTCACGGGTGATATTCAAGCCAACACAATCATAAATCATGTTAAAA
The DNA here is from genome assembly GCF_951802725.1 of Rutilus rutilus. Taxonomy (NCBI): domain Eukaryota; kingdom Metazoa; phylum Chordata; class Actinopteri; order Cypriniformes; family Leuciscidae; genus Rutilus; species Rutilus rutilus. The sequence continues at coordinate 40,490,702 of NC_140214.1, read as the reverse complement.
AATCAAAGAGTCTCTTTATCATGTGCCACATCCCAGTCTTCTGCTGGATTTCAGCCACTGTTCTCCAGAACATTCTGGAGGAGAAAAGAAAAAATGATGTGAAAAACATTCAGGCTGATGAGATCTCTAAAACACTGCAGGAATCAAACACTGAAGACACTCCCAAGACTCTGACACAAATGTACACACACTTTCTCCGCTTTCAGATCCAGCAGAGCCGCCGAAAATATGATGGAGAATACGCACCAGATGTTTCCTGGGATAAAGACGCCATCCTTTCACTGGGGAAACTGGCATTTCATCAGCTGGAAAGCAGCAACCTGATCTTCTACCACACAGACCTGGAAGCCTGTGGTATTGACGTCTATAAGGCATCAGTGTACTCAGGCATGTGTACCCAGATCTTTAAGGAGGAAACAGGGATCGTTCTTGGTACCATGTACTGCTTTGTTCACTTGAGCATTCAAGAGTTTATTGCAGCCCTTTATGCACATCTGTTTCTAGACATCAACAAGACAAGTGTGTTTGAGCATGAGTCTACAGAACAGGAAAACAGAATTGAAACCATGATTGATTTACTCAAGACTGCCGTGGACAAGGCGCTCGAGAGTAACAATGGACACCTGGACCTTTTCCTTCGCTTCCTCCTCGGTCTGTCACTCCAGTCCAATCGACGACTCTTACGAGGTCTGTTGACACAGCAAGATGGCAATGACCAGAGCAACAAGGAAATAGTTCAGTACATCAAGCAGAAATTAGAAAATAATCTTCCTGCAGAGAGATCCATCAATCTGTTCTACTGTCTGAATGAACTGAACGACCAAACTCTGGTGAAAGACATTCAGACCTACCTTAGCAAAGGAAGTCCCTCATCTGGTGACCTTTCACCTGCCCAGTGGTCTGCTTTAGCCTTTGTGTTGTTGACATCAGAGGAAGAGCTGGAGGAGTTTGAGCTTCAGAAATTCAAGAAATCAGACGAGTGTGTCATTAGATTATCGACAGTCATCAAAACCTCCAGAAGAGCCCTGTAAGTCTTTTAATATATTTTCTCATGTTTAGCTCTCATCTGAAAAAAGCATTTATCTACATCACTCTATAGTGATTCCCCATCATAAACATAAACCTATCCCTGTAAAGCTTTTGTGTGTGTGTGTGTGTGTGTGTGTGGAGATAGTTTATCAAACCTTAAGACAAAATATAAAATACCATGTAAAAATGGTTCCATGTTTGTTTTGTATCGTATGAATTATTTGGTAACGCTTTAGATTACAGCCCGGAAAGTACTACATAATTAAGATGAATTTACAGCATAACTTTCGGTAATTATAGTGTACCTATGAAGTACTTCCATGTAAGTATAAGGAAACAATATGCCAAATTTGGGGAATAAAGGGGTAACAACCAGGAGAATTACAAAATATATATTTATACTGTAAGTATTATAGAACTAAGGGGTACTTTTTCTACTATTATGATACAACAATCTTACATTTGGGACAGTATAAAAAAAAGATATTTCTCCTGGTTGTTACCCCTTTATTCCCCAAACTTTACATGTTGTTCCCTTATACTTTCATGTAAGTACTTTATAGGTACACTATAATTACAGAAAGTTACACTGTAAAATCGCTTTAATTACGCAGTACTTTCCGGGCTGTAATCTAAAACGTTACCAATTATTTATATTACAGGGTATATACAGAAATTCTTAAGTTGAATCAATTTACCTTTTAATACCTTTTTTAATACCTTCACAATATTTTTTTTAATACCATCACGACTTCAAGCTGCAACTGTAGTGGTGTAAAGTGAAAAGTAAAGGAATGAAATATCTTTCCAAAAGGAATAACACATTTCATCTCAATTTAACAAGGTGGTTATAACTTTACTTCAACCCTAGAGAGAGAGAGAGAGAGAGAGAGAGAGAGAGGCTCTGTAGAGTAAGGTGTGAGTGACTGTGTGTGTGTGTTTGAGCAAGCAAGTGGGTGTGTAAAGGGGCGTGTGTGTGTGTCTACCTTTGAGTTGTTAGGCATAACAAAGGAGTAATACATTTTATAACTTGGAACATTGGACTCAAAAATGGTCTAAAACATGAATTGAGAGAGGGAGGTGTGTGTGTGTGCGTGTGTGTGTGTGTACCCTTGATGCACAGTATATCAGTAAGTCTGATGTGTGAGCAATCAAATAAGAGGTGGCAATGAAGTAAGCACAGGTGTTATTAACATAAATGAAGCTGATACATTTAAGTAAAGCAGAGGGAACTCTACTGTAGCACCCTGCTAAATGTATATATTGTTTATTTTGTGTTCTGTTAACAGAAATACAATATATCCTGAAATATGGGCCAGTTCAATTGTCCCTGGTGTGTAATACATTTTTGTATTAATACGTGTTAATGCAGTTATAAAGTGGAGGTGTTGAAATATCCTCTGTTGTGAGTAACCTTTGAACCCTGTCATTTTATTTTGTATTGGGTGGCCAGGTGTCAGTTTTGTTTGTTATCCAGTCTCAAGTCTCAAGTCTCATTTATTTATATAGCCCTTTCTACTACAACGTAGACCAAAGGACTGTACATCTAAAAGCAAGAAAAAACATACAAAAAACATAATATACAATGACAGAGTCAAGAATTAAAAGAAACAGAATACAAATACGTTTTCACACGAATTTTAAAAACATCAACTGACGGTGCAGATCTAATATCAGGGGGAAGTGCATTCCACAGTCTAGGGCCAACGACTGAAAAAGCTCGATCCCCTCTGGTTTTAAGATGAGTTCTTGGAACAAAGAGCAGTAAACAATTAAAGGACCTTTGAGCTCTAACAGAGTTCATAAGCACCAAATCCTTGATATATTCCGGGGCCAACTCGTGAACAGCTTTATAAACATATAACAAAACTTTATACTGTATCCGATATTTCACAGGGAGCCAATGAAGCCTTTTCAAAACAGGTGTAATATGCTCCCTTTTCTTAATACCAGTAAGTAGCCTCGCTGCAGCGTTTTGAACCAGCTGCAATTTTGAAATAAGAGATTGACTAATTCCTACATATAGAGCATTACAGTAATCCAAGCGTGAGGAAATGAATGCGTGAATCACTGTTTCCAGATCAGGAACAGACAAAAAAGATTTCATTTTCGCAATAGTCCTTAACTGATAAAAAAAATTTTTTACCACATTTTTAACCTGATGGTCAAACATAAGAGCAGAGTCAAAAATTACACCTAAATTTCGTATTTTAGGCTGAACGTATGTTTCCCATATACCTAGGAAATCGGTTAAACCACTGTCATCCTTCTTCATCCCAAACACCATGACTTCAGACTTGCTGGCATTTAGCTGCAAGCGATTTTGCTCTAACCAACTAGTCACCTCCTTTAAACATGCAACCAGGGATAAATTAGGGCTTGATCCTCCAGCTCCAATCAGTAAGTAAATCTGAATGTCATCGGCATATAGGTGATAAAATATACCATATTTCTTGAAAATTTGGCCTAAAGGCAGCAAAAACAGAGAAAAGAGAATAGGTCCCAGAATTGAACCCTGAGGTACTCCACAATCCAGAGAAACTGACCCGGAGGAAAAATCCCCAACCCTGACAGAAATTGAACGCCCCCTTAAATATGAGCAAACCATTTTAAAACCGTCCCTCTCAGCCCTACAACGTGTTCCAAATGATTAATAAGAATATCGTGATCAATTAAATCAAAAGCTGCACTAAGATCCAACATGATTAGAGCCCCAGAATTGCCCGAGTCTGCAATAAGTAATAGATCATTTGAGACTCGCAGTAAAGCAGATTCAGTACTGTGTCCTGCCCGAAAACCAGACTGAAAGACATCTAACACCTCATTTCTAGCCAAAAAAGAACTTAACTGAGATAAAACTACCTTTTCCAAAATTTTAGAGATACAAGGCAGCTTTGAAATGGGCCGATAATTTTTAAAATCCAACGGGTCAAGAGTGGGCTTTTTAAAGAAGGGGCTGAATAACCGACTGCTTAAAACTTAAAGGAAAAGTGCCTGTATAGAGGCTGCAATTAACAATAGCAGTAATACAAGGCCCAGTGTAATCGAATGTCGCAGCCAACAAATCAAAAGGCAAAACATCCCAACTAGCAGCTGGGCGTTTCAACTTAACAATAATAAGACTAATATCCTTAATTGAAACCAAATCAAATTTATCAAACGTGCCGACATTTTTTAAAATATCTCCTGTCAAGCCATTCCAGTCATGAAAACCAGATCTAATTGTGTTAACTTTGTCTAAAAAGTAGGGATGGGCATCTCCATAACTAAGGCGATACGATACGCATCTCGATGCATAGCCAACGATACGATACATTAAAGATACATATAAGCAGCTACCGATGCGATACGATACGATTCACTACTATTACGATGTGGTGCGATACGATTTCGATGCGATTCAGTGCGATGCGATTCAATGTAATTATGTAATAATTATAGATTGTTAACTTTTATTTATTTTAAAATAAATATCAGACATACAGCAAATCATAAAGTAGCTTAAGTGCCTGACTTTTAATGGCTCTTTCACAAACAAAAGATTTGGTTTTCACAAAAAAAAAAAAAAAAAAAATTTCAGCTGAAAGAAGATGCTGTTTTAACAAACAATAATAAAAAATAAACGTTCATAACTGTATTCAAATACAATATATATATATATATATATATATATCCTACTTTAAGGTTGTAGGTGACTCTCATGGCACGCCTCGCACTCCGTAGTGTTGTGATGCGTCATATTCACGTAGCAGCTGCAGCAGTGGTGATGAGAGAACGCGCTTGAGCAACCATTGAGTGATGGTGATGAGACGCAAATGAGGGGAAATCGCGTCCATCGCGCCGTGCTTAACGTGTCTATCGCGCCGCAAGACCACCAGACGCGTGTCAACGCGTCTTTTTAACATGGAAATCACTAGCTCCAGACGCTCTATTCGCGTTCGTTGTGGACGCAGCAGTATAATAAAATATTGGTCACAAATGATTGATCATTTTCTAAATAGTAGAAGTATAGCGCATCTACTAATAAATATAAATGAATAAATCGTTTTTTACCGATGCAAATATGCTAGAAACGATGTATCGCGATGCAAATGCCAAATTATCCGATGCACACTTATTTAAATCAATGCATCGCATCGTTAGCTTTATGCCGATGCACCGATGCGAATCGGTGAATCTTACCATCCCTACTAAAAAGACATTTAAAAACTTCTCACAACACTCAGTGGATGGTAGTATTGAGACAGTGTTTGAGTTTAGAAACCTATTAATAGATTGAAACAAAATTTTAGGTGAATTTGAATGCTGTGATATAATTTTGGAAAAAAAGGCTGATTTAGCATCCTTTACAGCCTTCTGATATCCCATACGTAAATCACGTAAAATCTGTTGAGAGATCATAAGTTTATCCTTTTTCCAAACCCGTTCTGCTCGCCTACACTGCTGTCTAAGAGCCCGAGTTTGTTCATTTAACCACGGCTGATGATTAACCTTACTATGCTTTATCTTATATGGAGCAACAGAGTCTAAAACTGCAGAACACATAGAATTAAAAGCAATAAGTAACTCATCTGGATCTGCCATAATAGCTACAGACTCAGGCCATGATACATCAGAAAGAGTAATAAAAATATCACCAAACGCCTGAGGTGTAGACTGAGTGATTGAACGGGAGCGTATATAAGAAAGCAGATGCTCCACCTTCTCAATTTGCACATTTACATTAAAAGTAACAGGCAAATGATCTGAAATACAGGCATCATTTACAACAACATCACAGATAGACAGACCTAAAGAAAAAACAAGGTCCAAAGTATGTCCTTTTTCATGTGTGGGACCAAATACATGTTGTATAAAATTAAATGAGTCCATCAGATCAGAAAACTCCTTCTCCAAAGGCTTCCCAGGGCAGCAAATATGAATGTTAAAATCCCCAACAAGTAAAATATGATCAGACAATAATAAAATAGTGGATAAGAAATCAGAAAATTCCTGAATAAAAACTTGGCTATACTTTGGAGGTCGATAAACAACTACTCCCAAAACAGACTTATAAAATTCAAGTCTTAATAACTGAACCTCAAAGCTCGAGTAACATGCGGTCGATAAACGGTGACATTTATACTGCTGCTTACAAACAGTAGCTAAACCCCCACCACGACCCATCAGTCTCGGGGTATTAATTAACATATAGTCAGGTGGACAAATTTCCTCGCAAGGACTACACTCATCCCGATTTATCCATGTCTCTGTAATAAATAGGAAGTCCAAGACATTATGCAATATAAAATCATTTAAGATGAATGTCTTGTTTGAAATCGAGCGCGCATTTACAAGCGACATCTGTAAAGTCTGTACAACCATGGGGGCCGCTGTAATAAGGCCCGACTTTACCGTCTTAAAGGGATACTCCACTTTTTTCGGAAATATGCTCATTTTACAACTCCCCCAGAGTTAAACAGTTGAGTTTTACCGTTTTAGAATCCATTCAGCCGAACTCCGGGTCTGACGGTACCACTTTTAGCATAGCTTAGCATAGATCATTGATTCAGACAAGTCCAGTAGCATTTCTTTCAAAATGACCAAAGAGTTTCAATATTTTTCCTATTTAAAACTTGACTCTTCTGTAGTTAAACCGTGTACTAAGATCGACGGAAAATGAAAAGTTGCGATTTTATAAGCCTATATGGCTAGGAAATACTCTCATTCCGGCGTAATAATCAAGGAACTGTGCGGCCGTACCATGGGTGCAGCAGGCGTAGTGATATGACGCAGCGCCTGAAAATAGGTCTAATAGGTTAGACAAACTTAGTCCCGGTCACGTTGGAAGAAGTTACCGAGCTGGGGACTATTTTTAGGCGCTGCGTCAGATCACTACGCCTGCTGCACCTATGGTACGGCCGCACAGTTCCTTGATTATTACGCCGGAATGAGAGTAGTTCCTAGCCATATAGGCTTATAAAATCGCAACTTTTCATTTTCCGTCGATCTTAGTACACGGTTTAACTACAGAAGAGTCAAGTTTTAAATAGGAAAAATATTGAAACTCTTTGGTCATTTTGAAAGAAATGCTACTGGACTCGTCTGAATCAATGATCTATGCTAAGCTATGCTAAAAGTGGTACCGTCAGACCCGGAGTTCGGCTGAATGGATTCTAAAACGGTAAAACTCAACTGTTTAACTCTGGGGGAGTTGTAAAATGAGCATATTTCCGAAAAAAGTGGAGTATCCCTTTAAGACCGATCAAGTTGCTCAAATCTGCACCTCTGACATGTGATGAAAACTTTGCATCCTGATAAAACCGCAGCGCTGACGAACCTCCATCCGGATACACTGGCAACAAATGAGAACACCGCCAACCCCGAAGATCCGCAGCACGATCCATGATGCCGTCAACTGTTGCAAACTGCACAACAGCACAAGACCTCCGCAAGAATCTCTGCTTCACGTGAGCACCTGCACGTCTCCCTCGTCGTCGGCGCCGCTTTTGCCTGCAACACGCACATCCATCCAGAGAACGCTGTAAATACGATGGCAGCGTGTGATTTGGCACACTTGTTTGCACTGCTTATCGACAAGTCCACAACATGCGAACGAATCTGAAACGGTAGTGTGGTCATAAACCCACAGTGACTGGCATGGACAAAATAAAACATTTAAAAAGACGTAAAAAACAAACAAACTAAAAAACATAGAGGAGCGACGGCAAGCCGCAACACTGGTCGGCGGTCAGTGCTGTCCAGAGAGCAGTTGGGCAACCTATCGGGTTGTTGAGGGGGCGGGACTAAAAAATAGAGCGAGACTGAAAACAAGAGTGACGAGAAAAAAGAACCGGAGAGATAGCTACGAGCTAAAGTTAGTTCTAAGTCCTGTATGATTGATATATTACTGGTCATCAAAGTTAAGACCCAGGGGGGATTTTTCTTGTTTTTTTGTCAGTGTATAACCCTGTTAAAACGGGAGAGTGAGCTTTGTTTTGGAACTGGTTAAATGGGTCACGGAGATTCTACTAAAGTGAAACTAACGCCATAGCCATGTGCGAACTGCTAATAGCCATGTGCGAACTGCTAATACATAGCCATGTGAGAACTGCTACTATATAGCCAGAAATCCACTTTGCCACCGAGTTTCTGAGTGAGTATGGACATTGTGAACTAAAATGAAATTGACATTTTTGGACAAGATATAGTTAAGCTCATTCGATTTCGTGAACTTTTGGCTAGTGTGCATCAGATGCTGCCACCCATGTTGCTGCAATAGATGTGCTCAGGATTCACGCTGCAGGCCGGAGGAGTCGCGTTTGCACATGGACGGAAGGAGCTTCAGGACGGGTTTCCTCGTTGCGTATCTCACCATTGGACGGAACGATTTGGATAGACGGTCACTATAATCTTTCTGTTTATAGATTATTATTCTGTTTATACCGAGGAATCGTGAGTACAGACAATATTATTTGGAAAGGTTTCAACTGAGCTCCAACAAGCGCGCCAACGTTGTGGTAATACAAAACTGAGACATAAAAGTAGAAGAAAAAAAACCCGGGGTATTGTTCATTTCATTTCATTTGGAACATGAGGACATTTTAAAAGGTTAACTCACCTAGTTCTGAAAAAAAAACAATATAAATACATTTTGAGTATAACATTCAATCGTTGTGGTCTGATATTTAAGTGTGTGCGATTGATATGTGATTGAAATGTGATTGGTGTGATTTTAGTTAATTTTTTTTTTGCAAATAAGGGTTATAGTGGCTAAGTATATGTGCATGGGAGTTTTATGCTCACAGTGGAAAAAAAAAAAAACAAACACAGTATAGCTATATTTAATCTAACCTGAGGGTTGTTCCATAAAACAAGATTAGAATACAAGCCAGGCTTATTTTGGTTAGTCAGACTTATTGTCGGTGGATTCTGTTTCATAAAGCAAACTTAAAATAGTTCAAACTCCCTAGTTACCCTGGCAACTTATGCTGGGAAACTAGCCTGGTCCAGGGCAGGCTAACTGTCAGGCTAAGCCTCAGATGTTACACAGATCCTCTAACACTGACCGACAAGAACACAATGATATTACCACTGACACTCTCTCATACCATTATTGGACTTTATTAACCACTATTAGTCCAAAAATAAATACACAGTATACAGAAAATCAACTTAAATAAGGCTACAATGATAAATTAGACAATATAGACCTATATGTATGTATGTATGTATGTGTGTGTATATGTATGTACTGTATATATATGTATGTATGTATATGTATATGTATATGTATATGTATATGTGTATATATATATATGTGGCGAGCAGGACGAGGCCGAGGGCCGTGAGAGAGCGGCATGAGGCCGGTGGCGTGATTACTCTGATGAGCGACACCTGCGAGACGCACCGGTCTCGAATCTCTCACGGAGGAGCGGAAGCATAAAGGAGGAGCGACGACAGTGAAGAGCGAGAGAGGACAGGCCTGATTTTTAGTTCATGTTTTGTTTCTGTTTGTGTTGCCAGCAGTCGTCCGTGAGGGGCTGCTGGCTTTTACTTTCATTTTGTATTTGGTTTATTTTTGTCATTAAAATATATTGAATGTTCGCCGGTTCCCGCCTCCTTCTTCCCATAACTATTGAACCTCGTTACATTGGTGCCGAAACCCGGGAAGAAGGAGGAACGCGCTGTCAAAGAGCCCTCGCCACTGTGGGGAATCCGCGGTGCCATCGAGCATGGTGAGCAGAGTCCGTCGCCATGGACGCTCGAGGCGGTGCGCTGGAGTGAGTTGCCGGGGGGACGGTCGAGCTCGCTGCTGGCCGCCTGGGTGCTGGAGGGACGGCTGCCGTCCGTGAGGGAGAGGAGGAGTCGCCGCCGTTCGCCGTGGGCCGGAGCCTGCTGTCGTCCGCCATGATGGGGAGGAGCAGGGAACGGGGATTCCTGCCGTCTGCCCGTATCCGAAGGAGCCGTCGCCGTCCAACAGGCGGCGGAGGAGTCTCGTGCCGTCCACCGAGGGCTATCCAGCGCCACCGCCAGGCACCGCGGAGAAGATCGCCCAGCTGGTGCAGGGCCAGATGGCAGCGCGTTGTGGGAACCGGACTAATAATTTTTTTTTTCTCTCTCTCTCCCCTCTCTCGTCTCTGTCGCTCCTCATGCTTCCGTCTCCTTTTCTCTCGCCTCGTCTGTCCATACCCCCAGGTACCGCAGCCGCCGTGTTCGGTCTCCCCGGAGGAGGGGGAGGGGGGGGGGGGAGTAGAGCGCAGTCTCGTGGGTACCCCCCGGCCTGCGAGGGGCGATGGGGGTATGTGGCGAGCAGGACGAGGCCGAGGGCCGTGAGAGAGCGGCATGAGGCCGGTGGCGTGATTACTCTGATGAGCGACACCTGCGAGACGCACCGGTCTCGAATCTCTCACGGAGGAGCGGAAGCATAAAGGAGGAGCGACGACAGTGAAGAGCGAGAGAGGACAGGCCTGATTTTTAGTTCATGTTTTGTTTCTGTTTGTGTTGCCAGCAGTCGTCCGTGAGGGGCTGCTGGCTTTTACTTTCATTTTGTATTTGGTTTATTTTTGTCATTAAAATATATTGAATGTTCGCCGGTTCCCGCCTCCTTCTTCCCATAACTATTGAACCTCGTTACAATATATATATATATATATATATATATATATATATATATATACAGTGAGGAAAATACGTATTTAAACACCCTGCTATTTTGCAAGTTCGCCCACTTAGAAATCATGGAGGGGTCTGAAATTGTCATTGTAGGTGCATGTCCACTGTGAGAGACATAATCTAAAAAAAAAAAATCCAGAAATCACAATGTATGATTTTTTTAAACTATTTATTTGTATGATACAGCTGCAAATAAGTATTTGAACACCTGAGAAAATCAATGTTAATATTTGGTACAGTAGCCTTTGTTTGCAATTACAGAGGTCAAACGTTTCCTGTAGTTTTTCACCAGGTTTGCACACACTGCAGGAGGGATTTTGGCCCACTCCTCCACACAGATCTTTAGATCAGTCAGGTTTCTGGGCTGTTGCTGAGAAACACGGAGTTTGAGCTCCCTCCAAAGATTCTCTATTGGGTTTAGGTCTGGAGACTGGCTAGGCCACGCCAGAACCTTGATATGCTTCTTACAGAGCCACTCCTTGGTTATCCTGGCTGTGTGCTTCAGGTCATTGTCATGTTGGAAGACCCAGCCTCAACCCATCTTCAATGCTCTAACTGAGGGAAGGAGGTTGTTCCCCAAAATCTCGCAATACATGGCCCCGGTCATCCTCTCCTTTAATACAGTGCAGTCACCCTGTCCCATGTGCAGGAAAAACACCCCCAAAGCATGATGCTACCACCCCCATGCTTCACAGTAGGGATGGTGTTCTTGGGATGGTACTCATCATTCTTCTTCCTCCAAACACGTTTAGTGGAATTATGACCAAAAAGTTCTATTTTGGTCTCATCTGACCACATGACTTTCTCCCATTAACTCCTCTGGATCATCCAAATGGTCATTGGCAAACTTAAGACGGGCCTTGACATGTGCTGGTTTAAGCAAGGGAACCTTCCGTGCCATGCATGATTTCAAACCATGACGTCTTAGTGTATTACCAACAGTAACCTTGGAAACGGTGGTCCCAGCTCTTTTCAGGTCATTGACCAGCTCCTCCCATGTAGTTCTGGGCTGATTTCTCACCTTTCTTAGGATCATTGAGACCCCACGAGGTGAGATCTTGCATGGAGCCCCAGTCCGAGGGAGATTGACAGTCATGTTTATCTTCTTCCATTTTCTAATGATTGCTCCAACAGTGGACCTTTTTTCACCAAGCTGCTTGGCAATTTCCCCGTAGCCCTTTCCAGCCTTGTGGAGGTGTACAATTTTGTCTCTAGTGTCTTTGGACAGCTCTTTGGCCTTGGCCATGTTAGTAGTTGGATTCTTACTGATTGTATGGGGTGGACAGGTGTCTTTATGCAGCTAACGACCTCAAACAGGTGCATCTAGGATAATAAATGGAGTGGAGGTGGACATTTTAAAGGCAGACTAACAGGTCTTTGAGGGTCAGAATTCTAGCTGATAGACAGGTGTTCAAATACTTGTTTGCAGCTGTATCATTCAAATAAATTGTTAAAAAATCATATATTGTGATTTCTGGATTTTTTTTTTTAGATTATGTCTCTCACAGTGGACATGCACCTACGATGACAATTTCAGACCCCTCCATGATTTCCAAGTGGGAGAACTTGCAAAATAGTAGGGTGTTCAAATACTTATTTTCCTCACTGTATATATATAATATATAATATGTATGTATATGTATGTATATATATATGTATATATAGATAGATAAATAAATACAATATATAGCCTATTCTACAGGTTTTCTTTTTTTACTGGCTGAATGTTTTGTGCCCAAGATTTAATTAGATTGTTTTAAAGATTTATGAATCCATTTCTCTCTGGTTTTGTTTGGCAGTTTGTCTGGTTTTTGTTTTAGTACATGTTTATGATTATTAGAAGAACATTAGAACACAATCTAAAAAAAAAAAGAAGTTAAAATCACAAAATTAAAAATAAATAATTACAAAAGCACAGTATACATTTTAACTTGAATCCGAGCTTAGTAATTGACAGTATATTAACCTACATTTGATTTACCCCATTACAATAGTCCCTTTGCAGTTATTATCATAAAAATACACTTGTAGGTTTAAAATTCTAAATATGGGACATATAATGTCCAACTAACAAATATTTTTAGCAAATATATATATTATGTCTTTCAATTCAAACACATTTAACACAATTATACAAATGGACAATTCCTTTAAAGACATCATATTTTCCCCCAATAAATATTCCTTATTTTTCCTTCTACTTTTTTTTTCTTTTATGATAATACCCACCAACACATACATATAAATAAAACAATAAATAAATATTAATAAAAATGTAACATTCACATATTTATATCAAACTCTTATAATGACACATAATTCCTAATAGTTATTCAAGTAATATTATTTAAATATCAAATATTCAATATTAAATAAGTAAATAAATAAAATAACAAATAACTAGAAATAAAAGGGAGGGTTATATAAAAATGTAGTTAATGTAGGCTAATATATATTCCTTTATTTTATGGAATATTTTTTTATTTTAGAGTTGCACATATCTTTTCAAAATGTATACATTTGCTCTTAATTTCAAGTTATGCTCTCCATAGTGTACTTTAGAAACTAAATCTAACCACTCATTTAAAACGGGGGATTCTTGCTTTCTCCAAAAAATTATTGCATTAAAAGCTGTAATTCTCAGCATTCTAAATAAGTATACATCATCTTTATTAAGTGGCATAGGTCCTATACCCAAAACTATATTTTGTATCTTTATATATTTAGTTTCTTAAAAAAAATCTTCCCTGAATTAGGCTACTTCTGTTCAATTTTTTTTCATTAGAAGTATAAAATATATGAGTGTAATGAGCTAGAAGTTCACTGCAACTTATCCAACATCCTAAAGATAAATTATTATAATTAGAAGATATTTCTGGTGTTATAAAATATCGCATATTAATTTTCCAAGCAAAATGTATATTTTAGTCAGAATTATTGCGCTCCTATATGGCGCGCATGCGCGCAGTAGCGCTCGTTCAATAAAAAGATTAGCAGCAAAATGGATATTTGCATGACTTTCTAACATACAGATGGAGAATATAACTGTAAAATGTAAGTTTTGCACTGAAAAAAAAAAACATGTCACAAACGCATAAAACAGCACAAAATATACGCTGTTTGATGGTGGATCGATTTGATCCACGATCGACCTCTAGGGCTGCTTCAGAAACGCGTGCACACGCAATTATCTAGACTAGATAAACCTGGATCAAACCTTTTATGGAACCCCTTTAGCCCCAACTTATTTGTTAGGCTCATTCAAGTCCGGTTTTGGAGTTTAATCCCCGCTTTTCTAAGCGTCTTTTATGGAACAACCCTCAGGCCTCTCTACACTCTAGCCAGAGTTGCATGTCCGAAGTTTTAGTTGCTGTGAATGCATCCTGATTTTAAATTCTAGTAACCTTTCAATTCATTCCCCATGCACATGATAACTCCTTAAAAAAAAAGTGGAATTGTGTAGAAGGGTTACACGTGGGGGCTCGTCCGGGATTGTTGTTTACTGTTGTTTTGTTTTTGTGAGCAGGTTTATAAAATAAATGTAAAAAAGTCAGTGACAGTCATAGGAAAGTCAGTGTTAAATGAGGTAGCTTAATAGACCTAAAGCCACTTATGTGTGTTTAAGAGATTTTTTTTTATTTTTTTATTCTGTGTATGTAAAGCTAATATAACATGGAGTCAGAACAGATTTTCAAATGGTGTAAAGACAAAGGTATTGATGCAAGGAAAGCATTTGTGCTTAGTAAGGTTTCTCTTGGTGTTACTGATGAGACTATGTATAAGGTACTGGATGAGGCTGAAGTTTTCGGTCCCAGTAAAATAAGAGGACGGTGTGTAGAACACTTCAGTAAAAGCCAGTTAGTTTTAGTCGAAACTATTAATGATATGACTAAGACTGACATACCTGAACAGTTACTAGCTGGAGATGAGTTTGGATCTTGGATAGTGAATGTTACTGAGACCAAGAGTGTTCCTGTAACTGGTAAAGGAAACTTCCAGTCCAAGTTGCTGTCATTCTTAGCAAATAAAGGGAAGTCATATCAAGTCATCTTCATTTATATAGCGCTTTTAACAATGTAGATTGTTTCAAAGCAGCTTTACAGAGATAAACGTATAATTTAATGTAACAGATTGTTTTGGCTTTATAGCGGTTCTTTAATAAAGTTATTTTCCAGCTAAAGTTAGTTTTGATTGATTCGCTTCCGTTGCAACAATCATTTGTTATTAAATTAGGGGCCGCTAAGACGACATCATTCTCTCTACACAGACTTTAAACGCGAACCTATGAGAAACGCTGATGGCGTTCACATGCGCATTAAGAATTGGTTCTATAGTTATGTGCGTTTGAATATAAGTGCGCAGGTTTGGAATTCCCTACAAACCAAGCCTGAACAAAGTACTGGTGTTTCCTTATAATTTTTGATACAGAATTTTATTTTATTTTGTCACTTCGGGGAAGATACGCGAATTGAGTTTCCCGATGACGCTTTATCTGTAGAGTGGTAAAGGGATCCTCAATAGGGAGAGACTAGTTGGCACTTCAGCACTGCGTTGTTATCGGGTCCAGGCGCAGGTCCTTCATCAGATCTGGATACGGCCTGGATCCGGCAGGCTGCGGGAAAACCTCGGGATAAACAAAAGACACTAAAATTAGCGTAGATGCCATTCTTCTTATGATGTAACGAGTACATCAGGATTTATGGGAAGTGTTCCAGGTTCCATCTGACCTAATCTATGCAGCCTAACACTGAATTATAGAAGTCTATAATGTAGTATGTGAATGCTAGGTCAAAGAGATGTGTCTTTTGTCTAGCTTTGAACTGACAGAGTGTGTCTGCTTCCCGGACAATGTTAGGAAGACTGTTCCAAAGTTTTGACACTAGCTGATGTCACAGGCTTACTTACCTCTGCTTCTGCTCCACCCACCGCTCCAGACCTGAACACAAAGCTGGTGAATGCCATCTCCTCACTAGTTGAAAAATGTCAAGCCACGCCTGTAGATGGACTGGGCTATCGCATGCTACGCATGTCCTCAGGTATGAAACCCACTCCACATGGAGAAGAGGAGTATGACGCTTGGGCGGAACAGACCACCCACATGTTGGACGAGTGGCAATGTTCTGATGTTGTCAAGAGACAGAGAGTAGCTGAGAGTCTTAAAGGGCCACCAGCAGATATTGTCCGAGGTTTGAGAGTCACTAATCCCCAAGCCACTGCCAATGACTACTTTAAAGTCCTTGAAACAGCTTTTGGAACCACAGACAGTGCAGCTGATTTCATGGTAAGGTTTCGGAATACATTCCAGCAAGACGGTAAGAAATTATCAGCCTACTTACTCAGATTAGACAAGCTATTGCATGCAGTCCATCGTAAAGGTGGAATTGACGTGATTGACATGAACCAAGCACGCATTGATCAAGTTGCTAGGGGCTCTCTGCCTCATGACCTTGTTGCCCTTCGCATAAGGCTGACTTAGTTGTACATGTACTGCCAGAGCCTGCGCCAGTCCCTGACGTAGCAGAGAAAGATCCTGCAATAGAGAGTCTAAGGAAAGAATTTCAAGGTCTCAAGACTGATGTTGCACGCCTCTTTTCTGCCTCTGTGACTGCATCAGCAAATGTGGCCCAGCAGGTAGACCAGAACCCCAGCCAGAAAGCTACTGGAAACTCATATGCACGTGTGAAGGAGAGGGCTCCCAAACCTCAGTATTGTGCTGATGTCTTTTGCTACAGATGTGGTGAAGATGGTCATTTCCAGTGGGAGTGTCAAAACCCAGAAAATCTCAGAAAAGTGAATAAGCGTCTCTTGAAAATAAAACAGCCGATGGGAAACTTTCCAGGGGCTCAGTAGAGGAACGGCTTGACGCTCCGGAGAAGATACGTTCCACAAGGTGTGACACGCTACCAGAAAAGAAGGCTAACTTGCCAGAAGGTTTAGTTGGACCTAGCTCTATTGTCTTAGTACAAATTGAGGGCATTTACGCCAAAGCTTTACTTGATAGCGGGTCTCAAGTTACCCTACTGTATCGCTCCTTTTATGACAAGTATCTGAAGCCTTTGATCCCTATTGAGTGCCTGGAGATTTGGGGCCTCAGTGCAAAGGAGTATCCATATAATGGTTATATGTGCTTGAAGCTTGAGTTTACTGGAGATGTAGTGGGAGTAGCTGAGACCGTAGAAACACTTGTGCTTGTGTGTCCAGATCCGGTCATGAAAGGGGATGTTTCCGTTGTGGTCGGCACAAACACCTCTATAGTTCGAAGACTGTTCCATTCATTGAAAACACAATCTGTCTGTTCATCCAGTAATAAAAGAAGCTTATGAAAAGTTTCAGGAAACTCCTGACGACACAGCTGAGACAAAAAAAGGAACAGTCTGGTTCACACGAGACAAGCCTTTCACTCTGCCACCTGGCGGCGTTGCAACTGTTGTTGGTATTCCAAAGTTTCCTGGAGGTCTCTCTAGCCAAGCTGTTCTTATAGACCGTCCGGAGGAGGATTGTTTTCCTAAAGAGCTTCTGGTCATGCCGGTTGTTGAAAAGTCCACGGCTGTCCACTGTCGTCGCATCACAGTCACCATGAGAAATGTGTCCAGTCATAATGTGACATTAAAACGCGGAGTTCCTATTGCTCATCTATTCCCTGTAGATGTAATAAATACAGTTCTTGAAAAGAAGGGTCCTAAGCTGTCAACACCTCAATTGTCCCCGTCCTCTTTCAACTTTGGTGATTCTTCTGTGCCATCTGAGTGGAAGGAGCGACTGTGTCAAAAGATGATGGAGAGAAAAGAGGTTTTCTCCTGCAGTGAGTTTGATGTGGGTTGTGCAAAGAGCACACAACACAGCATTCGGGTGACAGATGATAGACCTTTCAGAGAACGTTCTAGATGTTTGCCACCGGGTGATTTGGAGGATGTGAGGAAGCATCTGTATGATCTCAAAGAGGCCGGAATCATTTCAGAATCCAGAAGCCCCTATGCTTCCCCAATAGTTGTGGTTCGCAAGAAAAACTGCACTATACGAATGTGTGTGGACTATAGGACGTTAAACAGGAGAACGATTACGGACCAGTATACAGTCCCTCGTGTGGAAGATGCTTTGTCCTGCCTGGGTGGTAGCCAGTGGTTCAATGTGCTTGACCTCAGAAGCGACTATTATCAGATCCCTTTAGCTGCTGTGGATAAAGAAAAGACAGCCTTCACTTGCCCAGCAGGGTTTTATCAGTTTGAGCGGATGACGCAGGGGATTTGTGGGGCCCCGGCCACATTTCAACTAATTATGCAAAGGACTGTTGGTGATATGAACCTACTGGAAGTGCTGGTGAATCTGGATGACGTGATCGGTTTTGGAAGAACATTAGAGGAATGCGAGCAGCGCCTTCTTAAAGTCCTCGACAGATTGAAGGAGGAAGGATTAAAGATATTGTTGGATAAATGTCAGTTCTGCTGCCCCTCTGTTACATACCTTGGCCACATTGTGTCTAGAAATGGCATTGCTACAGACCCTGCAAAGATTGAGGCTGTGAAATCATGGCCACGCCCAGAAAACATCACTGCTCTTCGTGCCTTCCTTGGCTTCTGTGGATATTACAGACGTTTTGTAAAGGATTTCTCCTGAGTCTGCCACTCAACCAGTTGCTTCAGGGCTGCATTGTGGCTGGAAAGACAGGGAAAGGGACAAAGAAAAATAAGGAAATCAAAGAGCAGAGGAAAGCACAATCAGGCACAGCAACAAAAGATTGGTACCATCCATCTGAGACTTTTGGGGCTAGGTGGGATAAAGACTGTGAGAAAGCTTTTGAGGCTTTAAAGAGAAGTCTTACAGAGGCGCCTGTGTTGGCAATCGCCAACCCAAAACTGTCATATGTATTGCATGTTGATGCGAGCAGAGAAGGATTGGGAGGTGTCCTCTATCAGGATCAGGGAGAAGGTTTGCGCACAGTTGCTTTTGTCAGCAGAAGCCTCTCTCCAGCAGAAAAGAATTATCCCACGCATAAGCTCGAGTTTCTGGCGTTAAAATGGGCTGTTGTCAACAAATTGCATGATTACCTCTATGGAGTCAAGTTTGAGGTCCACACAGATAACAATCCATTAACGTATGTCTTAACTATAGCTAAATTGGACGCAACGGGGCATCGATGGTTGGCGGAACTGTCAACATATGATTTTAGTCTGAAGTATCGGCCGGGAAAACAGAATGTCGATGCGGATGCATTGTCACGGCGTCCTCATGCTAACCACAATGTTTCTTATGAGAAGAAGGAAACCCTGCTTGCCACCACAGTCCAAGCTGTCTGTCACATGTCCAAAGTCAGAGTACCTCACTGTCGCCGGTGCAGAGCTGTAGATCTCATGGGCTCATCCAAAGATGCGGTGCCCAGAGCCTATTGCAACTTGTCATTTCTGAACACTCAGCAGTTGCCCAAATTGAGCGCAGCAGAAATCTCACATTCTCAGCAGAAAGACCCGTGCATTGGAGAAGTGTGGCATGCTATCATTCAGAAAAGTGCCAACCGCGCCAACAAAGAGAAACATCCTGATGTGTCATTGTTGTTAAAAGAGTGGGAGAAGCTAATGGTCAGAGACTCTGTGTTGTATAGAACGAGCCAGCCACCAAACAAACCAGCTCGGCAGCAACTGTTGCTTCCACAAGAGTTCAGAACAACTGTGCTCCAGTCGCTGCATGACCAATCGGGCCACCAGGGGTTTGACAAGACATGCGGCCTGATACGAGAGAGGTTTTGAGATGAGATAAACAAGGAGTCCCTGAAACAAAGAAGGAGAGTCAGTAGACGGCTCAAAGCAAAGAGAAAAGAGAACTATGATACTCCTTGCTTACCAGTGCCTGAACAGGATGATAAGATGGAGGTAGCATCTGACTCCGAAGATGATGAGATGGGTGTATGGCATGACTATTATGTACCACGAGAGTTACTAAGACCAGAACCTCAAAACATTGATCACTGTGAGCCTTTTAGTCTGGATTTGGATCTGGCCGTTTTGACAAGTAACTCAGAAATGGATGAGATACCTGAAGAACCTGCCGCAGTGGAGGAGGATGACCATTTGGTACAAAATGTGACTGCAGAAATTGTGAAACAAGAAAGAGACACTGAAATACAAACGTCAGACGAAATAGCTGAGAGACTAAAAGGTATAACAGAAAGCCCTGACAAGACAACTCGACCTCAGAGACTAAAGAAAGCTCCAACCAGACTAACTTATGACTTTCTAGGGACCCCAACGTCAGTATCCGTTGGTACACATAGTGCTACCGTAGTTGAGATTAATGACAAGAAAGATTCTTTAGTCCTATCTCCTGTTAAGAGATATGCAAGTTCTTTTTACAAGTGGATAGGTTAAGGGGAATGTTAATAATCTTCTTAACACAATCTTTTACGAAAATTTGTTTATTTTCTTGAATGTGATTTACGGTGTTAGACATGTCATGAGGGCATGACCATTTTTTTTGTGGAGGGAGAATGTAGCACCCTGCTAAAATTATATATTGTTTATTTTGTTTATTTTTCTTGTTTTTTTGTCAGTGTGTAACCCTGTTAAAACGGGAGAGTGAGCTTTGTTTTGGAACTGGTTAAATGGGTCACGGAGATTCTACTGAAGTGAAACTAACGCCATAGCCATGTGCGAACTGCTAATAGCCATGTGCGAACTGCTAATACATAGCCGTGTGAGAACTGCTACTATATAGCCAGAAATCCACTTTTCCACCGAGTTTCTGAGTGAGTATGGACATTGTGAACTAAAATGAAATTGACATTTTTGGACAAGATATAGTTAAGCTCATTCGATTTCGTGAAATTTTGGCTAGTGTGCATCAGATGCTGCAACCCATGTTGCTGCAATAGATGTGCTCAGGATTCACGCTGCAGGCCGGAGGAGTCGCGTTTTCACATGGACGGAAGGAGCTTCAGGGCGGGTTTCCTCGTTGCGTATCTCACCATTGGACGGAACGGTTTGGATAGACGGTCACTATAATCTTTCTGTTACCGAGGAATCGTGAGTACAGACAATATTATTTGGAAAGGTTTCAACTGAGCTCCAACAAGCGCGCCAACGTTGTGGTAACACAAAACTGAGACATAAAAGTAGAAGAAAAAAAACCCGGGGTATTGGTCATTGTCATTTCATTTGGAACATGAGGACATTTTAAAAGGTTAACTCGCCTAGTTCTGAAAAAAACAATATAAATACATTTTGAGTATAACATTCAATCGTTGTGGTCTGATATTTAAGTGTGTGCGATTGATATGTGATTGGTGTGATTTTAGTTTCTTTTTTTTTTTGCAAATAAGGGTTATAGTGGATAAGTATATGTGCATGGGAGTTTTATGCTCACAGTGAAAAAAAAAAAAAAAAAACGCACACAGTATAGCTATATTTAATCTAACAAGGCCTCTCTACACTCTAGCCAGAGATGCATGCCCAAAGTTTTAGTTGCTGTGAATGCATCCTGATTTTAAATTCTAGTAACCTTTCACCAATTAATTCCCCATGCACATGAATAACTCCTTAAAAAAAAAAGTGGAATTGTGTAGAAGGGTTACACTACTATAGGAGTTGGATTAATCAAGATGTCACAATCGGCCTTTGTCCATAGTTTTTAACCAATATGTCAAAAAGTAACAATTGCATAACAATTAGAAGACAGGCTGGACATTTGAATGAATGAATTGCCAACTACTGGCCTAAGCCAGTCTTTAAATCTAGAATCCTCCAGCCAGAGGTCTGAAAACTTGCATTTCCCCATAATGTCAAGGGTTTTTCGTGGGTCAAAATTGGTCTTCGGTTGGTGGCCGATCCTTTCTTGGCCGTTCTTTTTTTTTTTTTTTTTAAGCTGTGATTTTTACCACTTGATTTCATAGCTTTGTAAGATAAAATCTTTATTTGCTAGACCTAATAATTATTAATTATTATTATTTTGGTCTATAATCATATCAATATCAAAAAGTAGAATAAAAAAGTAGCATTAAAAAGTTTATTTTAACTGATAGTCTAATTTTCTACCATATACTGTACAATTGAATAAAATTAGCTGCCAGATAAAAAATTAGCTGCCAGATAAAAAATTAGCTGCCAGATAAAAAATTAGCTGCTAGATAACAATAACTTGCTTTGGACATTATAATATAAATAACCTGAAAATACTACGTAGTTTACATACATGAATACATGAATTGTTTGTTCATGTTACTTCACAGTGCATTAACTAATGTTAACAAATACAACTTTTGATTTCAATAATGTAGGCTACTAGTAAATGGTGAAATTAACATTTAGAAAGATTAATTAATGCTGTAGAAGTGCAGTTTTTAATAGTTAATGTTAATTAATGTAGTTGACTAGAGTTTAATAAATGTAACCATTAGGGTGGTCCTTATTTTTAAAGTCTCCAATTGTCATGCTCTTAACCCTTCAAATTGTTCCTTTATATAAGAAAATACAGCATGCCAATTTTTATGGCAGTAACATAATAATTACTGGTAGCTCAATAGCTTTAAACTTTCTGAGATTTTGATGATTTTCATAAAAAGCGTTCATTTGAATTGGTATTGTACCTGGCTAGTAAAATTCCAAAAAAATCTCCACATATTCCATATGCTCCATATATTCCTAAATATGTATTTTAGATGCATATCTCAGTTTACTTATTGAAGAAACTAAATCCAAATTAATCCATCCATGAACTGGTTTAGCAGATTTACCTTTCCTGGTTGAATCAATACATATTTCTATTGATGATCACCTTGGTTATTGTTTGGGTTTAGAGCACATTTTTTGGTTAAAAAAATTACATTACGTTCCTTGAAATTGACCCGGAACTTTGGCTGAATCAAGCAGATTATCAGGAGGCACAGGCAATTATACATGCAATGAAAGTAGCAGGGCATAAAGTATATTTCCGGCTTGAGGGCAGGTCCGGCCTCCGGCGCATGCAAAATTTATTTATCAGGCTGCAAATTACAGTCGGAGGCACTATCGGCGCGGACGCGCTTGAAAAAAATGAGCGCGTCGCTTCCATTATGAGCACGCATACCACGCCGCTACATTTGAAATAACGAACTTGAGCGCGCAAAAGACACGATATGTGAACAGGCCCTATCTGACTTGAATAACACACCGGTCCTCTTCAACCTACCACCTTGATTCAAGAGTCAGCGCGCACAGCTGTCACAGCCAATGGGAGCATGATATTAGGTTGTCTTAGCCAGTTGCTAGAGAGGAGGGCGGGTCTTGTGCAGGAAGTGAACCAGTTCGCAGTTAGCTTCAGAGAGCTGCCAACTCTCACGCATTCACCGTGAGACACACGCAATTGACACTTTTCACACGCTCTCAGGACACACATCTATTTTCTCACGCACAGAAAAATCGCGAAGCAAAGAGGACACGGAGACCAACAGACTAGACAGAGCAGGTTACTTATGATGTAAAAAAAAACTCAGCTCTCAGATTTTGTCACTTTTATTACGAAATTCAAACAGTAAATACCGTTTTGGCGCTTGTAAATGTGACGCGACCACTGATCTATATCCACCTTATTCTGCTCAGTCTAAACAATGCGCGCTGCCATGACGACGACTCCGGTTGCCTACTTCCGGTTCGTAGCGCTTGACCTGTACTTGGAGCGAGAGAATGAGTTCAAGCTCCTCTTGTGTTGCTGTTGTTTGTTTTAACAATTCAAAGAAGATTTCAAACTTTTTAGAAACTGAGTGTTTCGAGCATAAGATAAGAAGGAGATAAGAATTTATTTTTTAAAGAGCCGTGAGTGAGTCAAAAGAACCGGCTCTTTTCAGTGAGCTGAGTCAAACGAGCCGAAATGTTTACGTTTTCCGACCTTTTTTCTTATGCTTCAGTTTTAACGCTAACCACTCTAAACGTTTACTTTATTGAATGTATCTGAATACGGAACCGGACATGGGCATTATCTCCTTCTTATCTTATGCTCGAAACACTCAAGTTTGAAATCTTCTTTGAATTGTTAAAACAACTAACAACAGCACATCAGGAGCTTGAACTCATTCTCTCGCTGCTGGTACAGGTCAAGCGTTACGAACCGGAAGTAGGCAACCGGAGTCGTCGTTATGGCAGCGCGCATTGTTTAGAGCAGAATAAGGTGAATAGAATGACATTATATAGATCAGTGGACACGACAGATTCCTAGCAGCAGGTGAACCTATCATCTCTAGCTAGTAAATAAACACGAATGAACAATGTTGAAAGATACAGTAAAATTACCGAAATGTATATTCCTTCATACATAATATCGACCAATCAATGAAACAAATGGGTCAATAAAACAGCTGGAGAACAATTGTCACATAACATTTACCTCAGGAAAGCCATTTGATGACCATAATATAGGCTATAGCACGTTAGTTGGCTAGAAAACTAACTAACTAGAAAACTAGTTGGCTAGAAAAGCAAAAAAAGAGCTATAGAGAGTATTTAGCTAAATATGTGTTCTATATTACATATTTATTATGTTTTTACTTATATCATTAAATAAAGTTGTTATTATAATAAAAAACGCATTATATATCTCTCTGTATGTTTACAGCATTAGGTGAGTTGTTTTTTTTCTTAAGAAAAATGAATGCCTATGTCACAGGCAGGGGGGCGCGCGCTAGCCGCCCCTCCCTAAATTGCGTACCACCCTGAGGAGCAAGACCGTATTCCCACAAAGTCAGGACAGGACACAGAATAGATTCAAAAGGTTTTATATTTTAATTGATTAAAAGTCTTTGAAGTGAGCAATTACTCCCAGAAGGAATCGACCAGCAGTTCCTCGTTCTCTACTCAGACAGAGACAGCTTTAGTAGGTTCTTCAAGCTTTAGCAGGCTCTTCAATGGACTCAGACAGAGAGTGTAGGATACATATGACTCACAGCATTAGCAGGCTCTTCACTGGGCTCAGACAGAGAGTGGAGGATACATATGACTCACAGCATTAGCAGGTTCTTCACTGGGCTCAGACAGAGAGTGGAGGATACATATGACTCACAGCATTAGCTGGTTCTTCACTGGGCTCAGACAGAGAGTGGAGGATACATATAACTCACAGCATTAGCAGGTTCTTCACTGGGCTCAGACAGAGAGTGGAGGATACATATGACTCACAGCATTAGCAGGTTCTTCACTGGGCTCAGACAGAGAGTGGAGGATACATATGACTCCCAGCATTAGCAGGTTCTTCACTGGGCTCAGACAGAGAGTGGAGGATACATATGACTCACAGCATTAGCAGGTTCTTCACTGGGCTCAGACAGAGAGTGGAGGGTACATATGACTCACAGCATTAGCAGGTTCTTCACTGGGCTCAGACAGAGAGTGGAGGATACATATGACTCACAGCATTAGCAGGTTCTTCACTGGGCTCAGACAGAGAGTGGAGGATACATATGACTCACAGCATTAGCAAGCTCTTCACTGGGCTCAGAGGAGGCTGTTTTTCTGGAACTGTAGATGCAGACCAAACAATCCAAAACCGTCAAAGCACTCGTGCACACACATCAACCTTCCCAATGTGAACGCTTTAAGAACAGGACACTTCAAAACAGTAAACTCACTGTGACCACGGCAATTGAACAGTGTCCAAGAAAACATCTCCTTGAAGTTGGGCTGGGCTGGCTAGTTGCTGTGTTGAGAGGAAAAAAAGCAGTACAACAGTAGGGTAGTAGAGCGGCAGAACAGTAGAGCAGTAAGGCAGACGGGCCGAGGGAATCCCTTAGGGAGCATTTGTTTCACTGGCAGAGAAAACAGGATATGAGCAAAGCTCACCATACCATGCAGGTCAGGGGAGTCACAGGCAGACGCACATCTCCTCACATTGAACCACGAAGCAGGCACACACGCCTCTCAACCCGACAATCGGGGCCGTGTCCACGTGACGGCGGCAGCCGTAATGATCGCGTCGATTTCGCGTTACAAACGCACTCGATCAAATCGTCGGCCGAGCGCCCCTTCCTGGGCGCCGGTCTCTCCCCCGCAACTGCTGCACTCTCATCGGCCGAGCGCCCCTTCCTGGGCGCCGCTCTCTCTCCGCGTCTATTGCACTCGTCGGCCGAGCGCCCCTTTCCTGGGCGCCGGTCTCTCCCGCGCCTCTGCCGCGTTCTCTCCGCCTCTGCTGCCCACAGCTGTCGGCAACAATGAACATATAAAGCACTCCCGCCTCACATGCGGGCCAATCGCCAGCATAGATTCTTCCCGCCGAACACCTGAAACTGATTTATCTATTAGATCGCTAGATTGTCACTGTTTACATCCAGGCACAGGAAACAGCCATTTGGCTGAGTGTCACATTAAAAACATTCCCTGAGGGAAACCCTTTCCCTGGCGTGTGCGTTCCTCCCCCACTGAACATAGTCACCCGGTGACATCCTCCCCCACTTTTGAGTTCTAGTCCCTAGAACACAGATGAATAAACCCAGTCTCTGGAATGGCACAGTGGGGCTAGCGGGTCGTTGCTACAACACAAGTGAGGCAGCATTGATATAGTAGAGCAGCAGAACAGTAATACACCCCCAATATGGAAGTTGTTAAAATAGCATGCACTTAGCTTGTCCTAGCCCCAGCCCAAAGTCGTCTCTCTTACTCTCATCAAATTCAGTCTTCCACAGCCCAAAGCAATCCAGCTCTGATCCTGGTCCTCCAAACCTCAGCACCCAAGGGGCACCCATAAAAACCGGCATAACTTGGGAGCATGTTACTGGTGCCTCGTCATCCAACATTTGGAGGCCTACGGTTGCTCAAACCCAGGGCGGAACCCTGCCGACTACGCCAAGTGTCACAGGCAGGGGGGCGCGCGCTAGCCGCCCCTCCCTAAATTGCGTACCACCCTGAGGAGCAAGACCGTATTCCCACAAAGTCAGGACAGGACACAGAATAGATTCAAAAGGTTTTATATTTTAATTGATTAAAAGTCTTTGAAGTGAGCAATTACTCCCAGAAGGAATCGACCAGCAGTTCCTCGTTCTCTACTCAGACAGAGACAGCTTTAGTAGGTTCTTCAAGCTTTAGCAGGCTCTTCAATGGACTCAGACAGAGAGTGTAGGATACATATGACTCACAGCATTAGCAGGCTCTTCACTGGGCTCAGACAGAGAGTGGAGGATACATATGACTCACAGCATTAGCAGGTTCTTCACTGGGCTCAGACAGAGAGTGGAGGATACATATGACTCACAGCATTAGCTGGTTCTTCACTGGGCTCAGACAGAGAGTGGAGGATACATATAACTCACAGCATTAGCAGGTTCTTCACTGGGCTCAGACAGAGAGTGGAGGATACATATGACTCACAGCATTAGCAGGTTCTTCACTGGGCTCAGACAGAGAGTGGAGGATACATATGACTCCCAGCATTAGCAGGTTCTTCACTGGGCTCAGACAGAGAGTGGAGGATACATATGACTCACAGCATTAGCAGGTTCTTCACTGGGCTCAGACAGAGAGTGGAGGGTACATATGACTCACAGCATTAGCAGGTTCTTCACTGGGCTCAGACAGAGAGTGGAGGATACATATGACTCACAGCATTAGCAGGTTCTTCACTGGGCTCAGACAGAGAGTGGAGGATACATATGACTCACAGCATTAGCAAGCTCTTCACTGGGCTCAGAGGAGGCTGTTTTTCTGGAACTGTAGATGCAGACCAAACAATCCAAAACCGTCAAAGCACTCGTGCACACACATCAACCTTCCCAATGTGAACGCTTTAAGAACAGGACACTTCAAAACAGTAAACTCACTGTGACCACGGCAATTGAACAGTGTCCAAGAAAACATCTCCTTGAAGTTGGGCTGGGCTGGCTAGTTGCTGTGTTGAGAGGAAAAAAAGCAGTACAACAGTAGGGTAGTAGAGCGGCAGAACAGTAGAGCAGTAAGGCAGACGGGCCGAGGGAATCCCTTAGGGAGCATTTGTTTCACTGGCAGAGAAAACAGGATATGAGCAAAGCTCACCATACCATGCAGGTCAGGGGAGTCACAGGCAGACGCACATCTCCTCACATTGAACCACGAAGCAGGCACACACGCCTCTCAACCCGACAATCGGGGCCGTGTCCACGTGACGGCGGCAGCCGTAATGATCGCGTCGATTTCGCGTTACAAACGCACTCGATCAAATCGTCGGCCGAGCGCCCCTTCCTGGGCGCCGGTCTCTCCCCCGCAACTGCTGCACTCTCATCGGCCGAGCGCCCCTTCCTGGGCGCCGCTCTCTCTCCGCGTCTATTGCACTCGTCGGCCGAGCGCCCCTTTCCTGGGCGCCGGTCTCTCCCGCGCCTCTGCCGCGTTCTCTCCGCCTCTGCTGCCCACAGCTGTCGGCAACAATGAACATATAAAGCACTCCCGCCTCACATGCGGGCCAATCGCCAGCATAGATTCTTCCCGCCGAACACCTGAAACTGATTTATCTATTAGATCGCTAGATTGTCACTGTTTACATCCAGGCACAGGAAACAGCCATTTGGCTGAGTGTCACATTAAAAACATTCCCTGAGGGAAACCCTTTCCCTGGCGTGTGCGTTCCTCCCCCACTGAACATAGTCACCCGGTGACACCTATCTTGTGTAGCCTACCTAATATTTATTTAAATGAGTCAATATTAAATCAAATCACAATAATTGAATTGAAAACCAGAAATTGTACCATGTAGCCTAAACATTGTAACATGTTGTCACTAAGCCTAATAAAATTCAGTTTAGTTACTAAAATGTTTTGACAATCACAATACACTTATTGTGATGCAATAATTCACCCCCCCCCCCTTTTTTTTGAGATTGTTGTCATTGTTGTCATGTCAGTGTTGCTCTGATTTCAATAAAATGTAGTTCACTTGCAGCAACTTTTAATATTATTTGCATATCACAATAACGCCGCACAGCTTAACATAGGCAATCTTCCACATGATTGAACTACCTCTAGATATCTTTTTTTTTTGTCAACATTTTTGCATATTTCCAATTTTGAAGTTAAAAGGAACAGTTTAAGAGGTTAAGACACTAACATTTTGCACAAAAAAAAAATTGAACTTGATAAGGACCACCCTAGTAACCATATTGTAAAGTGTTACCGATTTGTTACACACCGATTCAGACGTTTCGTGAGTTCAGTGTTGGACAGATCAGTTGTTTTAACCATTCATTAAAGTGAATCGGTTCAAAGGAGTCATTAGTTAGTTCGCAAATTATGCAATGTGTCATTAGCGGACGTGTACGCGTTGTGTGATTTATCCCGGCAGTTTAGGACATCGTACAAGATTTGTGTTAACACAGAAAACATTTCATCACTGGATAGGTTTTTTTGTTTATTGAAAGTGTGGTTTATGTCAGCTAAATGTGCAGAACGCTTTTCAGAGAAGATAAGGCAATGTATTTTAGCACAATTCACACCCAGCGGTAATTCAAGAAATCTCCGAATGCGTCACGTGAAACTTCGGTCTTCTGACCTTTTACCATCGTGTCAATATATTTTGATTAATATGAGCGAGGGAGAGAGAGCAAGAGTGGAGAGAGTGCGCGCGATCAGGGCTCTCTCTCTGCTCGTTCTTACCGGTTCTTTCAGTTAACATGCACCTTGTCACAAGAGCAGCAGTCATCTACATTAGGCTACTCACCCATCAAATAAGGCTTTGGCGGGACAAAAATATGCTTTGGTGGCTGACAAAAAAAATTAAATGCAGGAAAAACCCTGATGTCTCTTATATGACTGAAATAGAAGTGAACTCGCAAACAGGTTTGGCAGCAAGCCAGCCAGGTACCCAGTTTGTTTCAGCGCGCGCGCGAACGAACACCACGTCACATGATATCGCTCAGGTCCTACTCGCTACATATAAATAAATCCGTATTCAAACATTTTGTTTGTACGCAGCCAGGAACAGCACATCTGCGTGGCATCACAATCTTCTTGTAAACAGACCCACTCGTTGCACGTCAACTGAACACCTGTGGGCGTGACAACGATGCGATGATGTGAAATGAGGTGTAGTTGTCTTGCGCTGGAGATAGTCATATGCAAACGACTGGTATGTCACTTCGTACCGTGACATGACTTCTTACCATGGATCCCCAACGAGCTGTAGTTAGAGCTTGATTTAAATAAATGCTTTGTTTATAATGGGGAGGACTTCTTAAGCTATAAAACTTGCAGGAAGTTTTAATGGTACAAAGACCTCTTATTTTATATATATTATATTTGGTATACCAAAAGATCAAGGCAAATTTGGTTTATCATGTCATGACCCCCTTTAAGATGGTTTTTCTACAAATAAAGTTTAAAAAAAAATTTTATCGTTCAATCTTTTTCATATAATTTTTTTTCAATATTTTTTTCCAATTTTTGTAATTAAGTAAAATAACTATAAATTTCATTTCAGCAATTGTTATGGATGTTTTTTTTTACTATCTTTAAATTAATGATATATCACCCATTGACCACCCTGCTCTCTAAGATATCGGCATCAGCCATCGGTTGATTTTAATCTTTAAATATTAAAAACAAATAAAATTTCTTAGGTTTAAGTAATCTTAGCTTTACTTAAATCATTAAAGATTGTATGTCAAAAAGACATGTACATGTGATTGGAGGCATTTTAAGAATTATAGTGAAAGTTCACACTTTTATGGCAAGTTAAAGGCCTGTCTCATATAGGGCCTTATTTTAACGGTCTGAAACGCAAGTGTCAAGCGCGAAACTCAAGTAACTTTGTGGGCGGGTATTGGGCACTGTTGCTATTTTACCGGCGGGATAAATGACTCTTGTGCCCGACGCAAATCTAAAATGGGTTGGCCTGAAGTAGCTTCATTATTCATAGGTGTGGTTTGGGCGTAATGTGAAATAAACCAATCAGAGCTACATCTCACATTCCCTTTAAGAGCAGGCACACTTGTTCTATAGCGGATTGCTATTATAATGGCAGATTTGCCAGGCAGGCGCGCGCCAGCAGCGGTTCACAGCCGAGGAGACCGACGTTCTCGTCAGGGCCGTAAAACACAGAGAAGTGACATTGGGGATGGGAGAAACACACCCAAATTAACTTTGGTTAAACAGGCATATGATAATTTGGGTAAATGTGTAAGCTAGATGTATGCTTTTATAATAAACTGTCTATCTATCTATCTATCTATCTATTGTAATAATGTATGATTTGCAAAAATGAAAACTGCTGCTTCTGTGTAGATGAGTGAATCAAAGTGTATGCGCGTTGTGCACACGCTACATTGATTATGGCCAAGCATGCGCCCTTAAAATAGCATATGAATAACATGCGCAACGCGGAATTATTTTCTAAACCTGTAAAATATCATCAGGGAACATTTGCGCTGGAACACGCCTCCTCTTTGCGCTGAACCGCCCCGGGGAGAGCAAATGTATTTCTTAATTTACCGACATGTGTCTGTGGAGGGAAAAGTCTGCTGTGCGCGGGTGCAAAATAGGAATGATACATGCATCGGTGTCCAAAGTCAATTGTGCTGGGTGCAAGATAGGGCCCATAATGTTGTTGGTGCAGTCAAGTCAATAATATTGTTGAATATTAAGTGTTCCCAACTAAGCAAGACAGAGGCAACAGTGGCAAGAACCTAAACTCCATCAGGTGACATAAATAGAGAAAAGATCCTATAGCTATAAAACTTTACACAAATATTTTTGTTAACTTCATTTTATCTTGGAAATTTGTCACTGAATAATAAACACTAATGTACAGGAAATAGTAGTTTTTGAAAATGAATGTTAGTTTAACTCTCTTTGCTGTATATGTTGTTTATGTAAAAAGTAAATGGAAGATGTATTTAATATTTGTATATAGAAAATGTTTTGTATGGGTTCCATCTAATTCTGTGTTGTGATTTATTGTAGGTTAAATGATTGTAACTTAACAGACAAAAGCTGTTCAGCTCTGGCTGCAGTTCTTGGATCAGATACCAATCTGAAAGAGCTGAACATGAACAATAATAATCTGCAGGATTCAGGAGTGAAGCTGATCTGCACTGGACTGAAGAAAGTAAAGTGTAAATTGGAGATACTGAGGTAAGTTGAGTCACAGGAGTCTCATACCTAGAGTGAGGTGCAATGAATGACAGGACGATGCCGGAGGCAAAAGCGCAAGAGAACTTTTGTGAAAAATCCAAAGATCTTATATTTGTTACAACGTGGGTATACCATATCAATCCTGTCATTGTGCTATTTTATTGTTGTTGTGTTTTTTCATCGAGTAATTGGAGTGACATTAAGCATTCATTTTGTTCCAAGAAAAGGAAAGATCTAACATTAAATATCAGAATAAGAGCTACAGATTCTGAGGGTCATTGGCAAATATATTTTCTTTTCAAATAATAAAATATAATCATTACTTGCATACCTAGTGTTGAGTCAGAATTCAGATGATTCTGTTAGAGCTGGTAAATCTACCACAGAATGGAGAGCGAGGTCTGGTAGAAATCAATTCTCTTAATATTTTATGTGACAGGATTAATGTATTTTAGTGCTTTTGAGGGAGCTGTGTATCTTTGATTCTGCTTTCAGCTTTGCAGCTAGTCTCGACTAAACACTTCCTCTAGTTTATGAGTGTTTTACACCACTTTGAAAGTATTTTGGTCCATTTGTCCCACTCCTCCTTACAAAGCTGCTTCAGCTCAGTGACATTTGTAGACTTTCCAGCATGAGCTGTGTTTCACGTACTTCCACAGCATTTCAATGGAGTTGTAGTCTGGACTTTAATTAGGCCATTCCCAAACTTACATTTTGACTCTACTCAACCAATTACATGTTGCTACCTACCTTGAAGATTCCTCTTAAGTGCTTCATCTCCAATCGCCCGCTTCCTGTCTTTCATCATCTGTCTTCTGTCTCCAGCCATCTGCCCACTGTATCCACGGTCATCTACAAACAAGAGATCAAGATTATCATTCAGCTAAGTTCCATATCCAGTACAGATTCTTCTACATATATACTCACTAGTCATCTCTGCTTCTTCCACTCCGTGCCTCTGTTCAATAAAACCCTGTTTTTGAACTACTTACCTGTCTGCTTCTCTCTATACCGTGACAGAAGACCAGACCACATGCAAAACCCTACGGAGACTGCAACGATTCACCCAGCCGATCAATTTGCATATCTGGTTCATGCAGTCCGTTTATCCCTTCAACCGTCTACATCGGATAACCCACCTTCCATTCCCGCCGATGTCGTTCACGCTGCACGCCAGTCACTCCTGCATTATTCACCCCCTACTTCATCCGCTGCCTCTGCTAGTCCCATGCCCTGACCTGCGACATTTACTGGTGAGGCGGAGGATTGCAGCGGATTCCTGTTACAGTGTTCCCTATATTTTGAAATGCATTCTCACCAGTTCACCAACGATCATGCCAGAGTGGCCTTTGTCATCTCATTGTTGTCCGGACGCGCGCTACAGTGGGCTACATTCACTGTGGCAATCCAATGCCCCAGTCATATCCTCACTGTCAGCCTTCTTCAGCCACTGCAAAGAAATATTTGGTCAAACCGCATCAGATTTGTCAGTTCATGACCAGTTGTTCAACCCTCATCAAGCCAATAATTCTGTCAGCGCTTACGCTCTCCAGTTTCGCATTCTTGCGGCCGCTAACGGCTGGGATGAAACTGCACTTGGGCCTTTATGCTGCACATTAAACTAGGCCTATTCATCACAGAGATCCCCTGCCTCGCTGTGCTCACTCTCACTGTCATCACTATCATGATGCTCCACGAGCCCCTCTCCCACAGAATGTCATCCTCGCTCCCATCAAGGGCATTTGATATGCAGCATTTCTTAAATCCATGAATGATGCTCTCCTGGCTTATGGCATCCCATGCTTGGAGGATCCAAGTACAGAGCAGATGCACTGCTGGCTTCTGAAGTTTTCCAGTAGGCGTCTGTGAGTGATCGCCTGACAGGAGCCACTCAGTGTATCTCTTGCACAGATTATCCTTGAATGGCTTGTTGACTACTACATCCAATACCTGTAGCTGGCTTGTCATCCTCCCTGGAATGATCACTAGATCCCCGTTCATTTTCCGCAACTGCGCCTGCGCCACACTACCTTGAGCCAGTCCACTACCAGGTCAGTGTCCATCCAGCCCTTTTCCTGGGCACGTACGATAATGCCAGCTGGCATCGTCTCCTTTGGCATAGTCTTGCGTTTCAAAATCACATGGGGGGAGTTTGGTCCCATCAGTGAGACACGCCAACATTACAGTGATTCGGTTTTTTTCATTTCCAGTAGATCGCACAATAACTGATTTGTCCCCTTTCTTAGCAAAAGTGACAGATGTTGGCATGTCAAAAAACACTGGTGTTTGGTCAGCATTCCCTATCTGATCCAGGGGGTATGAGTGAGTTTTCCTCAGTTTAAACACATATCGCTGAAAAGATAGCAACCAATCCTCGAAGTCTGAGGGCAGGCGCTGGGCCAGACTTGTTCTATGACACAGTGTCAGCTCTTTGCGCCGCATCATTCGTGTACACCACACAGTGCTAGCTTTGAATTCTTTTGTCGGTATGTTCAGCTCCTTGGCTATCTCCAGAGCTCTCAGCCGAATGATTTTTCTTGTGACTGGCATCGCATCCCGACGTTTTTCTATCACATATTCATAGATTCTATCATCAAGTTCTGCAAACTTGCCACTTTGAGGTCCACGGAAAGCTTTCCTTTTGCTGTATTTTTTAGTCGTTCTTTTTGTGCTCACCACGTTGCATTCTGTGACTCCAATTTTTTTGCCAGCTTTGCAATTATTAGATGATTCCGCCTCATTCACGAATATAAGTTTAAAGTTGGCGTCATAACTGTTTTGAACGTGTTGGTTTATTTGACCAACTTTTGAAGCGCTTTTCTCAAGATGATCTCTTGATCTCTCAATGGCGGCACTTTACTGTTTATTTAATTCATAACACTGTCACTAATTAGCCTATCGTGTTGGCGCCCTCTACTGTTTCCCCCTGCTTTCTCCCTTTCCCCCCGTGATTTTGTCTGTATCGCGAATATAAGACGACCCCCCATTTTTCAGCCTATTTTTAGGACAAAAACCTTGTCTTATATTCGGGTATATACGGTACTATTCAACTTCCACCTCAAATAAATTATCTGTCCCATATTACGGTGCATATCCTAACCCCCGCATTTGTGTCTCAGCGCAAGCCCTCATCGACTCGGGTTCCGCAGGGAACTCCATCTCCACCCAACTTCTCCAAAAACTGAACGTCCACAAGAAATGCTGCTCTCAGGATTTGAGAATCCACACAATCCAAGGAAAACCGCTGGGCCGTGGTCGAATCCGGCACTTCTCTCCCACTCTGACGCTCCGCATCGGATGCCTGCATACTGAAAAAATCAGTCCACTATCCATCCTGGAGCAGAAGGCCATGGAGGAGTACATCCAGGAGGCACTCCAACAACAATTCATTCGTCCTTCTATGTCCCCTGCCGCTTCAAGCTTCTTATTTGTTTGCAAAAAAAACACCTCAACCTAAATCACCTCAACTCCCAAACAGTCAAATACAGCTATCCACTTCCTCTGGTCCCAGCAGCCCAGGAACAGCTAAGGGGAGCTCACATTTTCTCCAAGCTAGACCTGTGGTATGCACTCCACAGGTCTAGCTTGGAGAAAATGTGAGCTCCCCTTAGCTGTTCCTGGGCTGCTGGGACCAGAGGAAGTGGATAGCTGTATTGCAGTGGATAGCAACCTCATTCGTATACACTGAGGGGATGAGTGGAAGACTGCCTTACCGGTTGCCGTACAGCCTGTCCAACTGACCTGCAGTGTTCCAAGGGTATATGAATGAGGTGTTCCGGGAATTCCTTCACCGATTCGTCGTGGTTTACATAGATGACATCCTCATCTACTCCCGGAACCTGGCCGAACATCGCCTCCACGTGACGCAGGTCCTTGAAAAGCTCCGCCATCATCAACTCTACCTCAAGCTTGAGAAATGCGAATTCCATATAATCTCCGTCCACTTCCTAGGGTATGTCATCGACCAGCATGACATCCAGATGAACCAGAGGAAAGTGGAAAGTGGAGTTACCGCACGTTTTTACAAATATTAGTGACGACTAATATTTTGGTGCTAATTCAAGTGTGCGTGTTTTGAAAAGACAAGAAGTGAATTACCGTTTAGGGCAGCAAAAGTGCTGCTTGTCCAACCTAAATCTGGGTGTGTCGTACCTCTGTTTTAATTTAATGTTACTTTACATAAGTGAATGCGGGAAACCACGGCATGGCCAATCCAAAGCTATTATAAGACAAGTAAAGTTGGTTGACTTGTATCTGTAGTAGTGGCCATACCTCTACTGAAGTAATCGTTACTTTAATTTCAAGTGTATGCAGTCACAGGGCTTATACCAAAGTATCTTTGATTGTGTAAGTGTGAATTCGACCAAACTCAGGTATATAGCAATTACCTCTGTTTAGTGACCAAAGCTGGCGAGATTGTGATCGTGAGACCCACGTTAACCCTCTGGGGTCTTAGGTGTTTTCTGGGTCCTGGAGGTGTTCTGACATGCTCTGACATTTCTGTTCCTTGTGACATTTTCATGGCTAAAGTCTTATTGCACTGTATTCAGCACAAACTCTGCTACAATAATATGTCAGCAGCATGTATGTAAAAGTTTGTAGTTTGAGATAATGACATTTATGTGTGGTTTGTAAAAAAAAAAAAAAAGTCACTGAAATAAGGTCATGAAAGCCATACTGATTATTTCTTCACAAGACTTTTGAAAATTGTATCACGAAGCCTAGAATATTTGCTCCAAAACTATGTGAAAATCCTCTTTCCTACTCATTCAGATAAAGCAATATATTGGCTTATAATATAAGCAATATAAAGCTTTATGCGAGGAGGGCATGAGTCCTCATGAATATTGATGTGTTTCACACCTGAGAAAGACAAAGACCCTGCCATAATGGCCCTAGCAGGTGCTATCAGGCCCTTTCATTATGAGGAACCTTGCACAAAGAATGAGCAGAGATTTAAAAAAGAATTTATTTACAACACAACATGATCCAAAGATACAGAATTGAACACACTGATCTAAAGACAGAGACTTGAACAGTCACACACCTTTGTGCCATTCCTGAAACATAGTACATACCTGTCATTTCCAAGTTGTTTGATTTTTCACTTTACCATGTTCATGTACAGAGACT
Source organism: Rutilus rutilus (assembly GCF_951802725.1). Lineage (NCBI taxonomy): Eukaryota > Metazoa > Chordata > Actinopteri > Cypriniformes > Leuciscidae > Rutilus > Rutilus rutilus. Next base: position 40,453,848 of record NC_140214.1, on the reverse strand, counting down.
TATGTAATTGTTGAAGTCAACAGGACTCATCAGTGGGGCATCTGGTCCCTGTATAAAAAAAAAAAAATGCTGTGAACATGCTGATTTCAAAAGAAACTATAGGGCTGCACGATTTTGGTAATACATTTTAGATTTTTCTGGTTAAAATTGCTTTTTAAAATGTACAAAATACACACACACACACACACACACATGTATATTTATATATAAATACATAATGAACACCAGGTTTGTTGTGCCTTGTAGGCATATAGGCTACATGCAGTGCTGCATAAAATAATAACAATAGCCGGCCAATAAATCGTTAAAAAGGAACACTTCAGCAACTCTACATTAGAGAAAAATATATTGATTATCATATGTTACTTCAAATATTTCCATTCGTTATGACGTTATGAAATGGGATTGGAGTAAAAACATGAAGCCTAATGTTTGGCGCGTTTTGCTGTTCAAACGCACAGCGCGAGTGACTCAAACTCACAGTGCGTGCAGAGAACATTTACTGAAGCGATTGAGCCGCTCCATACTATTAAACATTATTATTACCACATTATACATATCTACGTTTGAGCAGATATCCACAAACACAGTATTTAACAGTAAACACGGGTCTAAACATTATAATATTCACCATATTAGAGTAAACACTCATACAAGCCTACTTTTATCATGCTGTTTTATTATCGAACAAAAACATCCTTGTGTCGTACATGTATATAAATTCAGCATTGAAAGGTTGCCTACCAGTCTAGTTCACATTTCAATATGTTTCTGTCTATATATAGATACATATACATGTACGACATTAGGCTTCGTGTTTTTACTCCAATCTCATTTCATAATGTACATTTGAGACTAGCACCAAAAATCTTCTCAGCTTCAAATCGCAGGTAAATCAATCCAAGTGAAACAGCACAAACACAGTCTTCCAAACTCGATGAAAAGCAGAGGAGTACGTTACTGAAGTCTCTGATTCTTTGTTATGAGGTGATGGGGCGTTTACAGGTCTGCGTACCGACACATGGACTATTTGAATGTCAATGGCTTGCGTATGGGTGTGGTCACATTAGAGTTAATGAGGACCTGTTTGAGAAACTGTACATGTCGTTGCTTTCATACGGATTACGTAAACAGAGAATATTTGAGACTCCACGCTTTGTAAAGACATACGTCTCAAGTCTGTGTGACAAACATTAGCTGAGTTACAGGTCATTTTCTGTTGCGTTTCAGAATGAGTTTCACATTGAGAGAGATAGCAGAACGCGTATCATGTTTATTTTCTTTATTTTACGAAAAACACAACATTTTGTTTTTATTATGAGTGTACACAAATAAAATAAGATATTTAACAGTTTTGAGTGATGTATAACACTTATATGTAAGATCAAAATCAACAGAGTATTTTGAGTCTCTTTTGCACTGATAAGAAAAAAGTGAGCTGGTATCGCCGGCGCAACCGCCGACCCCAGGGGGTTAAACAAGGTGTGAGGACCTCTGAGCGACATAGCTTCCTAATATGAGCGGGTAAAATATAAGTAAAGAGTTAAATAGAACAATAAAATGTATTGTTAAACCTCTTATATAATTGGCCAATAACCAATTGGCAATCTAACTTAAATTCGAGGTCGTGATCAAATGGAGTCAGATATAAAATGGAGTCAGATAAAATTTTAAATGGAATTAAATTACTTTGCCACGCAGAAAGACAGTAACACGCAGAGACCTTCACCCGTTCTGGCGGAAACCCCCATTTAGATCGATAAACGGGCTTACACAGTTTTAGATAATTGTAATCTCGAAAGTGATGTTCATGTCTAACATATTAAAGATTTCTGTGCCTTTTGTTTGCCTCCATATTCAGTTGTCAGTTTTTGCTACTAAGTTTCAATGCATTTGTACAAAGAACAAAATAAAATTCAAGTTTAAGGATTTATATTGTTCAGATTTAACTGATTAATCAGCTGAATGCTTTCATTCCTGTTCTAGACTCTCTAACTGCAGTGTGACAGAAGAAGGTTATAAAGCTCTGGCTTCAGCTCTAAGATCAAACCCTTCACACCTGATAGAGCTGGATCTCACAGGAAATGATCCTGGACAATCAGGAGTGAAGGAGCTCAGTGATTTACTACAGGATCCAGACTGTCAACTGAAGACACTGAGGTGAGATGGGATCAAATAATTAACTAAATTAGCTGTATGGAGGCTAAATATTCATAACTGATATATTATTTTAGCTATACAATTAGCTTGATAATTTGTTGCATCAAAATGATCAAGATCAAGATCAGATGCTGCAGGTTCTGTCATGATGATGATAAACGTCAACACAGTTTAGTTGTGATACGAGCTAAAGGTCAAATATAAATTATAGGTCAGTATATCGGCTGATATTCTGGAGTATACCTTGATAATTAAAATGCATAACACAATTTTATTTTTGTGCAAACTTCTCATAAAAATTCTAGATAACCTTTTAGTGAAATAGTTTTCTGAACACAATTGTTTTCCATCAAGCCCAGATTCACTGCATCTCTCTACAGCAGGTCTATGAGTCTCCAGATGTTCACAAACATGCAGTTTCACAAGCCAGTTTTCTCTGTGCTGACGTTTCTCACTTCTCCTGCTCAAAAGACAGAAAGATCTTTATTTCTCACTCTGTATTCAAACTGAAAACCATGATCTAGTGAGCTTTTGCCCTTCTGCTCTGTGAGACATTTCTGTTCTTATGAGTTTGCTTTAGGACTGAGTGTCGCTCTAGTTTCTTTTAAATATATATTTATTTGTGTATTTAAACGTTCAAAGAAAAAAATATATATATTGTATCAATCTTTTTTGTAATGCAAAAGACATTTATTTGAGAACTGAATTGACTCTTCTGCAGGTTTTTGAGTCCTGCTGCAGAGGAAGCCTGTCAGTATGTGAACAGAGTTGTGGGTAAAAATCCGTTTCTCCAGAAAGAGCTGAATCTGAGTGAACATGAACTAGGAGACACACGAGTGAATCAGATCGCTGCTCTACTGCAGGATAAACACTGTCAACTCAACACACTGATGTGAGTATTGCTCATTTATTTATAATATTACTTTACTTTTAGTAGTAATGTTAGCTGATGATAATATTTCCTCACTTGTTTGAGTCAGAGCAGTTTTTTCCTCAGCATCACACAGAGCCACAACAATTAAAAGTAATAAAATTAAACATCAAATTAAAAAACACACAATTAAAATGTGATATCAAGCTTTAAATATTTGGTTAAGACAGACAGTTTGATCATGGGTCAATAATTATTTCAGTTACTGTAGAGGCAGAACAATGTTTTTTGTGACATCAGAATCAGAAATGTTCATAACTGCTTTCAATTCAGTGTTTGTATTTCCCAAAATGTAAAATGTCTAATTTTGGTGCAGCATATACTGTAACTTGTAAAAATTGAACAAGTGCATTTTAAAAGTCTGTGATCAGTATCTGCCTGTAATAAGATCCACTGAACGCTAGTGATGGGCGCTTTCGAAACACGCTTCATGAAGCTAGAAAACCTTTACGAATCTTTTGTTTTGAATCAGTGGTTCGGAGTGTGTATCAAACTTCCAAAGTCACATGATTTCAGTAAACGAGGCTTAGTTACGTCATAGCTGTTTGAAAAGGTTTGGAAATGTCAATGGTTCTCCACTAGGGGGCGATGATCTCTGATCTCTGTGAACCCATGAATCATGCAGATTTACTGAGATTGAACAAGTGTCTGTGGGTTTAACCTGATCTCTGATCAGTTTTATAATTGTTTTGACGTTTTAATTAGACATTAGTATAATTAAAAGGAATAATAGTAGTTAATGGTTTCTTATTGGCCTGTTTAGCTGAGCCATCCATAAAATAAACAAAACAAGCACTGAAAATATTTAAAGGAACACTCCACCGTTTTTTGAAATAGGGCTTATTCACCTTCTTTTCCACATTTAGATAGGTGGGCAAATGCATTTTTGTCTCAGTGCATGCATTGTTTTAGTTTGACAGGGTCGGCGCTAGCTTAATGAATGGAATCCTTTGTTGCCAGCTAGCATGTCCTGAGTAAAAGTTTCAAAAAACGGAAAGCCCTATTTAAAAAAACGGTGGAGTGTTCCTTTAATCATATTAGATGATTAGTTAATTGCATTTGATAGATTTTACTTTCAATAAAACAATTGTAATGGGTTTGTAGAAGGTGTTTTTATGCAGTTTTTCGCCAGCATGTGTCGTTTCGAAACTACACGCTTGTACGCTTAGACTAACGCTTCAAAACAGTGAATCATTTTGCGAAGAAATTGGTTTAATTGATTGTTTCTCCCATCACTACTGAACGCAAGTGCAGCTTTATTCAAGTAAACGTGAATAAAAAAAAAAAAAAAAAAAAAGACTTTTAAAGTAAGAACGTTACTGAGAAACATGAACAGCAGTTACATGGAACAAAGCCAGACAGAATACAATGGTAACATGAAGGCAGGGCTGTACGCAGGATTTTATAAAAACTTAGGTCCCACAATTGATGTTGCTAGGGGGTTCGGGGGAAATTTTGGATTTTCCTGATCTACACATGTGCAATTTAAGGTGTTTGAAGGACAAAAAAAATGGATATTGACACGACACGCGTCAGTTTAACACAGAAATAATAAAGACATAGTTACTTTTTTTGTCCATTGTTCTTTTAATTGTTGTCTACATCATTGTGTTCTGTGTATCAGAATAATCCATTGTATCATAGCATTCATGATCAGATGTACGACTGTATCAGTGTCTTTATTTGCACATATATTTAATTTGAAGAAGAGCGGTGCTGGTTCATGTTTAGAGCACTAGAGTATATGAAATATGTCCATAAAAACTTGAAAAGCGCTTGCTCTGGTCCGTATATGAACTATATGATCCGCGTTGCAAGTGTTGTTAACTTGTTAACAGCATGCTTCTACCTCACATTCAGCCAATCACACGCTCCAAAATCATGCTTCAACCTCACATTCAGCCAATCACACGCTCCGAAATCATGCTTCTACCTCACATTCAGCCAATCACACGCTCCGAAAGCACGCTTTTACCTCACATTCAGCCAATCACACGCTCCGAAAGCACGGTTCTACCTCACATTCAGCCAATCACACGCTCCGAAATCATGCTTCTACCTCACATTCAGCCAATCACACGCTCCGAAAGCACGCTTTTACCTCACATTCAGCCAATCACACGCTCCGAAAGCACGGTTCTACCTCACATTCAACCAATCACATGGTCCGAAAGCACGCTTTTACCTCACATTCAGCCAATCACACGCTCCGAAAGCATGGTTCTACCTCACATTCAGCCAATCACACGCTCCGAAAGCACGCTTCTACCTCACATTCATCCAATCACATGCTCCGAAAGCACGCTTCTACCTCACATTTAGCCAATCACACGCTCCTAGATCATGCTTCTACCTCAACCTCACATTCAGCCAATCACACGCTCCGAAATCATGCTTCTACCTCACATTCAGCCAGTCACACGCTCCGAAAGCACGCTTTTACCTTACATTCAGCCAATCACACGCTCCGAAAGCACGCTTCTACTTCACATTCAGCCAATCACACGCTCCGAAAGCACGGTTCTACCTCACATTCAGCCAATCACACGCTCCGAAAGCACGGTTCTACCTCACATTCAGCCAATCACACGCTCCGAAAGCACGCTTTTACCTCACATTCAGCCAATCACACGCTCCGAAAGCACGCTTCTACTTCACATTCATCCAATCACACGCTCCGAAAGCACGCTTCTACCTCACATTCAGCCAATCACACGCTCTGAAAGCACACTTCTACCTCAGATACCGTGACATTGCTTCCACTTTACTTTTCAGCCCGGAAGAACCACATTGCTCAGAAAAACGCAAAAATAACCAATTTCCACTTATTGGTAATACTTATGAGAGCTTATATTATTTTCAGTGATGTGCACCCTGTACATATGATCACATCTCAAAAAATGGGTTTCATGTGTTTAAAAAAATGGCTTTCATGACCCTTTAAAAATTATATGAAATGAATGTATAAACTAATATAAATAGATCAAGACAACCTTTGTATTGTTACAATGTTGGTAGTATAATTAAATGAACAACGTGTATTCTTTCTCTGTCTTAACCGAACCTGGATATCGCTGTTTATTTGTCAGCAAAAGTCTGCTGGATGAAGCTAAACGCGTTAGTTGATCATCATAAATCTGATTTATTTTATTTTCTCTTTCTGTCTTCAGTCTGTATAGATGCAGTATTACAGAGAAACAGAGTCTCATCCTGACTTCAGCTCTGAAATCAAACCCATCACACCTGAGAGAGCTGAACCTGAGCGGGAATAAACTAGGAGACTCTGGAGTGAAAAACCTCAGTGATCTACTGATGAACCCACAATTCAAGCTGGAGAAACTACAGTTAGTATCATTATACTGTACAGCAATTACAGTGTGACTGAAGTTTATTTATTTGAAGACAGCAGGGCTTATGTTTCATTGTTTATAGCAGTGCACTTTCTGGGTTTTTCCTATTGCTCACATTTTGTGTTTTTTATCTAGATAGTAATTGTTTAATTTCCAGCATTTGATACAATGTACTGATTGTGTACATGCAGAAATCTGCCTTTTCAACAGAATAAAGAAGAGAGACGTCAAATAAATAGTTAAAATGAAAGAGAAGAAACAGTGTCTTCCAGCACACAGAACTAGTGTGACTGGGTTTTAAAACAGACTATTGGAAACTAAATGCTGCTGTAGCTCTTCAATAAGATGATCATCATAGATGTGAACTATTTATTACTCTGTCTTCAGTCTGAGTGATTGCAGTATTACAGAGGAACAGAGTTTCATCCTGACTTCAGCTCTGAAATCAAACCCATCACACCTGAGAGAGCTGGATTAAACAGATTTGTATGTTACCACAAGTTTTGCATCAGATTAGTGACGGCTAATATTTTGGCGCTAATTCAAGTGTACGTGTTTTGCAAAGACAAGAAGTGAATTTCCGTTTAGGGCAGCAAAAGTGCTGCTTGACCAGCCTAAATCTTGGTGTGTCTTTCCTCTGTTTTAATTTAATGTTACTTTAGATAAGTGTACGTGGGAAACGACGGCATGGCCAATCCAAAGCTATTATAAGACAAGTTGGTTGACTTATATCTGTAGTAGTGGCCATACCTCTACTGAAGTAATCGTTACTTTAATTTCAAGTGTATGCAATCACGGGGGCTATACCAAAGTATCTTTGATTGTGTAATGAGTTCAATAGAACAATAAAATGTATTGCTAAACTATTATGTAATTTACCAATAACCAGCTGGCAATCTAACTTAAATTTGAGGTCGTGATAAAATGGAGTCAGATATAAAATGGAGTCAGATATAAAATGGAGATAAAAGCTTAAATGGAATTAAATTACTTTGCCATGCGGAAAGACAGTAACATGCAGAGACCTTCACCCGTTCTGGCGGAAACCCCCCATTTGGACCGATAAACAGGCTTACACAGTTTTAAATAATTGTAATCTCGAAAGTGATGTTGATGTCTAACATATTAAAGATTTCTGTGCCTTTTCTTTGCCTCCATATTCAGTTGTCAGTTTTTGCTACTAAGTTTCAATGCATTTGTACAAAGAACAAAATAAAATTCAAGTTTAAGGATTTATTTTGTTCGGGGTTTAACAGATTAATCAGCTGAATGCTTTCAATCCTGTTCTAGACTCTCTAACTGCAGTGTGACAGAAGAAGGTTATAAAGCTCTGGCTTCAGCTCTGAGATCAAACCCTTCACACCTGATAGAGCTGGATCTCACAGGAAATGATCCTGGACAATCAGGAGTGAAGAAGCTCAATGATTTACTAGAGGATCCAGACTGTCAACTGAAGACACTGAGGTGAGATGGGATCAAATAATTAACTAAATTAGTTATATGGAGGCTAAATATTCATAACTACTATATTATTTTAGCTATACAATTATCTTGACAATTTGTTGCATCAAAATGATCAAGATCAGATCAGATGCTGCAGGTTCTGTCATGATGATGATAAACGTCGTCAACACAGTTTAGTTGTGATACGAGCTAAAGGTCAAATAGACATTATGGGTCAGTATATGGGCTGCTATTCTGGAGTATACCTTGATAAATTGAAATGCACAATTTTATTTTTGTGCAAACTTCTCATCAAAATTCTAGATAACCTTTTAGTGAAATAGTTTTCTGAACACAGTTGTTTTCCATCAAGCCCAGATTAGCTGCATCTCTCTATAGCAGGTCTATGAGTCTCCAGATGTTCACAAACATGCAGTTTCACAAGCCAGTTTTCTCTGTGCTGACGTTTCTCACTGCTCCTGCTTAAAAGCCAGAAAGATCTTAATTTCACACTCTGTATTCATACTGAAAACCATGATCTAGTGAGCTTTTGCCCTTCTGTGAGACATTTCTGTTCTTATGAGTTTGCTTTAGGACTGAGTGTCGCTCTAGTTTCTTTTAAATTTATATTTATTTGTGTATTTAAATGTTCAAAGAAAAATTAAAAAATGTTATCGTATCATTAATTTTTGTAATGCAACAGACATTTAGTTGAGAACTGAATTGACTCTTCTGCAGGTTTTTGAGTCCTGCTGCAGAGGAAGCCTGTCAGTATGTGAATAGAGTTGTGGGTAAAAACCCGTTTCTCCAGAGAGAGCTGAATCTGAGTGGACATGAACTAGGAGACACACGAGTGTATCAGATCGCTGCTCTACTGCAGGATAAACACTGTCAACTCAACACACTGACGTGAGTATTGCTCATTAAGTTGGCTTGAGAAAGCCAACTTAAAGGTGCTCTAAACGATGTCGGGAGACGACGTTCTAATTGTTGTCAAACAAAACGGAGGCTAGCTAGACCCTCCCTCCTCCTCATCCCGTCTCCTCCCTCCTCCCCTCCCTTCCGGCATAAAGGAAAATCAAAGTAGTCACTACAAACAAAATGCAGAAAAAGATAAACATTATCTTAAAATCATTTCGCCACCTGCGGTTATAACTATAGCTCCCATACAAGGACACAATAATAGCAAGATAACGTTAGCTTCACCTTTACCAGTGAGCATAAACAACGGCGGCGTCGTAAACAAATTTAGTCAAAGTTGTCAATAGCCTATAAATGAACATTCAAATTCATAACAAACAGTGGGTGAAAACAATCATTCACACAAATTGTCGCCCTACTGTGAATTTGCTTGATCATTTACAATAGAGATTGATCGCTGCTAGAAACATATATGTTGTATTCACCAAAGTTAACGCTGACTGCATAGTTCTAGCTAATTACATCCTTGTGTTGGTTTGGCGAACATGAACGTCTATTTAGAAAGAAAAATGGATTTACCCACCTGTTCAGCAAAAACAGAGCAACCTGAATGTCGGATTGGAATCCCTTCTGGCGGCGGAGTTCTCGCCACCTTTCGAAGGTTTTTCTGGTGTAAATTCAGGACTTAGCGCGTCCCTCTTCTTTGGAATTTATTCATCGGAACGTTGTCTCTTTGGTCGTGTGTTGGCCATAATTCAAACTTCCCTCTTCATGCTTCTCTCTCCTCTACACCCCCTTCATGTGTACGCGCACTAACCCCCCAAACCCCACCCTCAAATTCTTCGTGTCGGTTATTGGCTGGAACACTGTGTGTTATGTTTCGTGGTGCAGGTGAGCCCAGTTTGTTTTTGTTGCAGTTTGTGGAGCCTGTGGTGTCTAGAGAGACCGCGTTTTTTTACAGTGTGTTCAGGGGACAGGCAGCTAGCGGATAGTGAGGAGATGTTTGCTGTATGTGACAAAAAATGTTTTGGCCTAAAAAACGTGTGACATCACTTAGAGCACCTTTAACTGATATTGTATTTAAACTTATTATTCTTCTGAGACTACATTTTCTGGCCCTATCTATCTTTCTTTCTTTCTTTCTAACTAATCTTTCATTCTTTCTTTATTTCTTTCTTTTTAACTAATATATTTCTTTCTTTCGAACTAATCTATCTATCTTTCTTTTTAACTAATCTATCTTTCTTTCTAACTAATCTATCTATCTTTCTATCTAACTAATCTATCTTTCTTTCTAACTAATCTATCTATCTTTTTCTATTTAACTAATCTATCTTTCTTTCTTTCTAACTAATCTATCTATCTTTCTTTCTTTTTAACTAATCTATCTATCTTTTTAACTAATCTATCTATCTTTCTTTCTAACTAATCTATCTATCTTTCTTTCTATCTAACTAATCTATCTTTCTTTCTTTTTAACTAATCTATCTATCTTTCTTTTTAACTAATCTATCTCTTTCTTACTAATCTCTCTTTCTTTCTAACTAATCTATCTATCTTTCTTTCTTTTTAACTAATCTATCTATCTTTCTTTTTAACTAATCTATCTTTCTTTCTAACTAATCTCTTTCTTTCTTTCTAACTTATCTATCTATCTATCTTTCTAGCTAATCTATCTATCTTTCTAACTAATCTATCTTTCTAACTAATCTCTTTCTTTCTTTCTAACTAATCTAACTATCTTTCTTTCTTTCTAACTAATCTATCTTTCTTTTTAACTAATCTAACTAATCTTTCTTTCTTAACTAGATTAGTTCAAAAGAAAGAAAGATAGATTAGTTAGAAAGAGAGATAGATTAGTTAGAAAGAAAGATAGATTAGTTAAAAAGAAAAATAGATAGATTAGTTCAAAAGAAAGAAAGAGAGATTAGTTAGAACGAAATATAGATAGATTAGTTAGAAAGAAAGAAAGATTAGATCTTTCTTTCTTTTTAACTAATCTATCTTTCTAACATCGCCCCTCCTTGAACTGCCACCTTACCGTGGTGGAGGGGTTTGAGTACCCGAATGAACCTAGGAGCTATGTTGTCTGGGGCTATATGCCCCTGGTAGGGTCTCCCAAGGCAAACAGGTCCTAGGCGACGGGTCAGACTAAGAGCGGTTCAAAACCCCTTATGATGCCCAAAAAAAGGAGGACCGTGACGTCGCCCGGTATGGCGCAGCCGGGGCCCCACCCTGGAGCCAGGCCCGGGGTTGGGGCTCGTATGCGAGCGCCTGGTGGTCGGGCCTCCCCCCATGGGGTCCGGCCGGGCTCAGCCCGAAGGAGTGACGTGGGGCCACCCTCCCGTGGACCCACCACCTGCAGGAGGGACCGTAAGGGGCCGGTGCTAAGTGGATCGGGCGGCAGTCGAAGGCGGGGGCCTAGACAACCCGATCCCTGGACGCGGAATCTAGCTCTAGGGACATGGAATGTCACCTCTCTGGCGGGGAAGGAGCCTGAGGTTGTGCGTGAGGTTCAGAGATTCCGACTAGAGATAGTTGGGATCACCTCTACGCACGGCTTGGGCTCTGGAACCACACTCCTCGAGAGAGGATGGACTCTTCACCACTCTGGAGTTGCCCATGGTGAGAGGCGGCGGGCTGGTGTGGGTTTGCTTATAGCCCCCCAGCTCAGCCGCCATGTGTTGGAGTTCACCCCGGTGAACGAGAGGGTCGCTTCCCTACGCCTTCGGGTCGGGGATAGGTCTCTCACTGTCGTTTGTGCTTACGGGCCGAACGGCAGTGCAGAGTACCCGGCCTTCTTGGAGTCTCTGGGAGGGGTGCTGGAAAGTGCTCCGACTGGGGACTCCATCGTTTTACTGGGGGACTTCAACGCCCACGTGGGCAGCGACAGTGACACCTGGAGGGGCGTGATTGGGAGGAACGGCCCCCCTGATCTGAACCCGAGTGGTGTTCTGTTATTGGACTTCTGTGCTAGCTACAGCTTGTCCATAACGAACACCATGTTCAAGCATAAGGGTGTCCATCAGTGCACATGGCACCAGGACACCCTAGGCCGGAGGTCGATGATCGACTTTGTGGTCGTTTCATCCGACCTCCGGCCGTATGTCTTGGACACTCGGCCGAAGAGAGGGGCGGAGCTGTCAACTGATCACCACCTGGTGGTGAGTTGGATCCGATGGCGGGGGAGGAAGCTGGACAGACTCGGCAGACCCAAACGTACTGTGAGGGTCTGTTGGGAACGTTTGGCCGAATCTCCTGTCAGAGAGATCTTCAACTCCCACCTCCGGCAGAGCTTCGACCAGATCCCGAGGGAGTCTGGAGATATTGAGTCCGAGTGGACCATGTTCTCCACCTCCATTGTCAACGCGGCCACTCGGAGCTGTGGCCGTAAGGTCTCCGGTGCCTGTCGAGGCGGCAATCCCCGAACCCGGTGGTGGACACCGGAAGTAAGGGATGCCGTCAAGCTGAAGAAGGAGTCCTATCGGGCCTGGCTGGCTTGTGGGACTCCTGAGGCAGCTGATGGGTACCGACGGGCCAAGCGGACTGCAGCCCGGGTGGTTGTGGAGGCAAAAACTCGGGCCTGGGAGGAGTTCGGTGAGGCCATGGAGAAGGACTATCGGTCGGCCTCGAAGAGATTCTGGCAAACCATCCGGCGCCTCAGGAGGGGGAAGCAGTGCCCTACCAATGCTGTTTACAGTGGAGGTGGGCAGCTGTTGACCTCGACTGGGGATATCACCGGACGGTGGAAGGAATACTTCGAAGATCTCCTCAATCCCGCCGTCATGTCTTCCATTGAGGAAGCAGAGGCTGAGGGCTCGGAGGCGGACTCGTCCATCACCCAAGCTGAAGTCACCGAGGTAGTCAAGAAACTCCTCGGTGGCAAGGCACCGGGGGTGGATGAGATCCGCCCTGAGTACCTCAAGTCTCTGGATGTTGTGGGGCTGTCTTGGCTGACACGCCTCTGCAACATCGCGTGGCGGTTGGGGACAGTACCTTTGGACTGGCAGACCGGGGTGGTGGTCCCTCTTTTCAAGAAGGGGGATCGGAGGGTGTGCTCCAACTATAGGGGGATCACACTTCTCAGCCTCCCTGGGAAAGTCTATGCCAGGGTACTGGAGAGGAGAATCCGGCCGATAGTAGAACCTCGGATTCAGGAGGAACAGTGTGGTTTTCGTCCCGGTCGTGGAACACTGGACCAGCTCTATACCCTCTACAGGGTGCTGGAGGGCTCGTGGGAGTTTGCCCAACCAATCTACATGTGCTTTGTGGATTTGGAGAAGGCATTCGACTGTGTCCCTCGCGGCGGCCTGTGGAGGGTGCTCCGGGAGTATGGGGTCCGGGGCCCTTTGTTAAGGGCTATCCGGTCCCTGTACGACCGGAGCAGGAGCTTGGTTCGTATTGCCAGCAGTAAGTCAGACTTGTTCCCGGTGCGTGTTGGACTCCGGCAGGGCTGCCCTTTGTCGCCGGTTCTGTTCATAATTTTTATGGACAGAATTTCTAGGCGCAGCCAGGGGCCGGAGGGGGTCGGGTTTGGGGACCACACGATTTCATCTCTGCTCTTTGCGGATGATGTTGTCGTGTTGGCCTCATCAGACCAGGACCTCCAGCATGCACTGGGACGGTTTGCAGCCGAGTGTGAAGCGGCTGGGATGAAAATCAGCACCTCCAAGTCCGAGGCCATGGTTCTCAGTCGGAAAAGGGTGGTTTGCCCGCTTCAGGTTGGTGGAGAGTTCCTGCCTCAAGTGGAGGAGTTCAAGTATCTTGGGGTCTTGTTCACGAGTGAGGGAAGGATGGAACGGGAGATTGACAGGCGGATCGGTGCAGCTTCTGCAGTAATGCGGTCCCTGTACCGGTCTGTCGTGGTGAAGAAGGAGCTGAGCCGCAAGGCGAAGCTCTCGATTTACCAGTCAATCTACGTTCCTACTCTCACCTATGGTCATGAGCTGTGGGTCATGACCGAAAGGACAAGATCCCGGATACAAGCGGCCGAAATGAGCTTTCTCCGCAGGGTGGCTGGGCGATCCCTTAGAGATAGGGTGAGAAGCTCGGTCACTCGGGAGGAGCTCAGAGTAGAGCCGCTGCTCCTCCACATCGAGAGGGGTCAGTTGAGGTGGCTCGGGCATCTTTTCCGGATGCCTCCTGGACGCCTTCCCGGGAAGGTGTTCCGGGCATGTCCCACCGGGAGGAGACCCCGGGGAAGACCTAGGACACGCTGGAGAGACTATGTCTCCCGGCTGGCCTGGGAACGCCTCGGTGTCCCCCAGGAAGAGCTGGAGGAAGTGTCTAGAGAGAGGGAAGTCTGGGCATCCCTGCTTAGACTGCTGCCCCCGCGACCCGGCCCCGGATAAGCGGTAGAAGATGGATGGATGGATGGATCTTTCTAACTAATCTAACTTTCTTTCTTTCTTTCTTTCTAACTAATCTATCTATTTCTTTCTAACTAATCTATCTATCTTTCTTTCTTTCTTTCTTTCTGTATAACAAATCTATCTTTCTTTCTTTCTAACTCCTATCTATCTATCTATCTATCTATCTATCTATCTATCCTATCTATCTATCTATCTATCTATCTATCTATTTATCTCTTTCTAACTAATATACAGTGGGGAGAACAAGTATTTGATACTGCCGATTTTGCAGGTTTTCCCACTTACAAAGCATGTAGAAGTCTGTAATTTTTATCATAGGTACTCTTCAACTGTGAGTGACGGAATCTAAAACAAAAATCCAGAAAATCACATTGTATGATTTTTAAGTAATTAATTTGCATTTTATTGCATGACATAAGTATTTCATACATCAGAAAAGCAGAACTTAATATTTGGTACAGAAACCTTTGTTTGCAATTACAGAGATCATACGTTTCCTGTAGTTCTTGACCAGGTCTGCACACACTGCAGCAGGGATTTTGGCCCACTCCTCCATACAGACCTTCTCCAGATCCTTCAGGTTTCGGGGCTGTCGCTGGGCAATACGGACTTTCAGCTCCCTCCAAAGATTTTCTATTGGGTTCAGGTCTGGAGACTGGCTAGGCCACTCCAGGACCTTGAGATGCTTCTTACGAAGCCACTCCTTAAGGGGGTCGCACACCGGACGAGAAAGGCAGCGCCGAGTCGTGTCTAGGACAACTTGAGGTATCGCACACCGGACACGCACTTTCTCCGTTTATGGCCAGCAATATTGTGATGTTTAAAGACATCATGGAATTAAGATAATGTCTGTACTATGTTATGATTGTACTGTACAATTGAATACAATCGTTGCTAAGTCTGCAGTCTGAACACTTTACCTTAGAGCGTCCGTTAACTGAATTAATTGAGAATATCTCCTGAAAATCCGATAACATCAGCAGTTTTCATCCACGCAGCTGATTTCTGTAAATGAATGTAAAACTGAATGTATATTGCAGCACAGGGTAAAGTCAGTATATACATTAATGACGATTTGAGACAAATAAATGTAAATTTAATATAAAACTATGTAAATGGCGCTCTGTGGCGCGGCAGGATTTTGAACAAGGTCCTGAGCCGTAGCTGGGCACCGCGGACAGACGCCGCCGGTGTGTGTACACTGATAGAGAATAATGTGTTTGAATTTTAAAGACATGGCGCTGCACGACGCGGCGCTCCGCTTCTCGTCCGGTGTGTCCTTTAGTTGCCCTGGCTGTGTGTTTCGGATCGTTGTCATGCTGGAAGACCCAGCCATGACCCATCTTCAATGCTCTTACTGAGGGAAGGAGGTTGTTGGCCAAAATCTCGCGATACATGGCGCCATCCATCATCCCCTCAATACGGTGCAGTCGTCCTGTACCCTTTGCAGAAAAGCATCCCCAAATAATGTTTCCACCTCCATGCTTCACGGTTGGGATGGTGTTCTTGGGGTTGTACTCATCCTTCTTCTTCCTCCAAACAAGGCGAGTGGAGTTTAGACCAAAAAGCTCTTTTTTTTGTCTCATCAGACCACATGACCTTCTCCCATTCCTCCTGTGAATCATCCAGATGGTCATTGGCAAACTTCAGACGGGCCAGGACATGCGCTGGCTTGAGCAGGGGGACCTTGTGTGCGCTGGAGGATTTTAATCCATGACGGCGTAGTGTGTTACTAATGGTTTTCTTTGAGACTATGGTCCCAGCTCTCTTCAGGTCATTGACCAGGTCCTGCCATGTAGTTCTGGGCTGATCCCTCACCTTCCTCATGATCATTGATGCCCCACGAGGTGAGATCTTGCATGGTGCCCCAGACCGAGGGAGATTGACCGTCATCTTGAACTTCTTCCATTTTCTAATAATTGCGCCAACAGTTGTTGCCTTCTCACCAAGCTGCTTGCCTATTGTCCTGTAGCCCATCCCAGCCTTTGCAGGTCTACAGTTTTATCCCTGATGTCCTTACACAGCTCTCTGGTCTTGGCCATTGTGGAGAGGTTGGAGTCTGTTTGATTGAGTGTGTGGACAAGTGTCTTTTATACAGGTAACGAGTTCAAACAGGTGCAGTTAATACAGGTAATGAGTGGAGAACAGGAGGGCTTCTTAAAGAAAAACTAACAGGTCTGTGAGAGCCGGAATTCTTTCTGGTTGGTAGGTGATCAAATACTTATGTCATGCAATAAAATGCAAATTAATTAATCATACAATGTGATTTTCTGGATTTTTGTTTTAGATTCCGTCACTCAGATAGGTACCAAAATCGGCAGTGTATCAAATACTTGTTCTCCCCACTGTATCTTTCTTTCTTTCTAACTGATCTATCTTTCTCTCTTTCTTACTAATCTTTCTTTCTTTCTTTCTTTCTTTCTTTCTTTCTTTCTGACTAATCTCTTTCTTTCTAACTAGTCTATCTTTTTTTCTAACTAATCTATATTTCTTTCTTTCTAATTAGTCTATCTATCTTTCTAACTAATCTTTATTTATTTCTAACTAATCTATCTTTCTTTCTAACTAATCTTTTTTTAATTAATCTATATATCTTTCTTTATTTCTTTCTTTCTAACTAGTATATCTAATCTATCTTTCTTTCTTTCTTTCTAACTAGTAGATCTAATCTATCTTTAATTCTTTCTAACTAATCCATCTATCCTTCTTTCTTTCTTACTAATCTATCTTTCTTTCTTTTTAACTAATTTATCTTTCTTACTAATCTTTCTTTCTTTCTTTCTTTTTTCTAACTAATCTTTCTTTCATTGGAACTAACCTATCTATTATTTATCTATCTTACTAACTAATCTTTCTTTTTCTTTCTAACTAATTTTTTTTCTAACTATTTATTATTTCTAACTAATCTATCTATCAAACTTCAAACTACTTTAATATTCTTCAAACTCTCTGGTCCGGCTTTCTCAAGCCAACTTAAAGTTTGTCTCAAGAAACTTTTTATTTATTTATAATATTACTTTACTTTTAGTTGTAATGTTAGCTGATGTGATCATATTTCCTCACTTCAGTCAGAGCAGTTTTTTCCTCAGCATCACACAGAGCCACAACAATTTAAAGTAATACAATTAAACAGCAAATTAAAAACACACAATTAAAACGTGATATCAAGCTTTAAATATTTGGTTAAGACAGACAGTTGAATCATGGGTCAATAATTATTTCAGTGTAGAGGGAGAATTTTTTTTTTTTTGTGACATCAGAATCAGAAATGTTCATAACTGCTTTCATTTCAATGTTTGTATTTCCCAAAATGTAAAATGTCTAATTTTGGTAAAGCATATACTGTAACTTGTAAAAATTGAACAAGTGCATTTTAAAAGTCTGTGATCAGTATCTGTCTGTAAAGAGATCCACTGAAACAAGCTTCATGATACTACGAAACCTTTACGAATCTTTTGTTTTGAATCAGTGGTTGGAGCGTGTATCAAACTGCCAAAGTCACATGATTTCAGTAAATGAGGCTTAGTTACGTCATAACTGTTTGGAAATGTTTGGAAATGTCAGTGGTTCTCCAATGGGGGGGGGGGGGGGGGGGGGGTCATGAATCATGAATCATGCAGATTTACTGAGATTGAACAAGTGTATGTGGGTTTAACCTGATCTCTGATCAGTTTTATACATTTGTAGACGTTTTAATTATACATTAGTATATTTAAAAGGAATAATAGTAGTTAATAGTTTCTTATTGGCCTGTTTAGCTGAGCGATCCATAAAATAAACAAAACAAGCACTGAAAATTGATAAAAGAGCACATATTATACAGACACTTGATATTTAATCATATGATTAGTTAATTGCATTTGATAGATTTTACTTTCAATAAAACATTCGTAATAGGTTTGTAGAAGGTGTTTTTATGCAGTTTTTGGCCTGAGTTTTTGTCCAGCGTGTGTCGTTTCAAAACTACATGCTTACACGTTTAGATTAACGCTTCAAAACAGTGAATCATTTTGCGAAGAAATTGGTTTAATAGATTTGCAGCTTTGAAAAGCTTTGTTTCTCTTATCATTACTGAACGCAAGTGCAGCTTTATTCAAATAAACGTGAACAAAACTAAAACAATAAAGACATGACTGAGAAACATGAACGTCACCAACAGCAGTTACAGGGAACAAAGCCAGACAGAAGACAATGGTAACATGAAGGCAGGGCCGAACTAAATGGACTGCATTTATATAGCGCTTTCACAGACCTATGGCCACCAAAGCGCTTTACATAGTCTCACATTCACCCACTCCTTCACACACCGACGGCGGTGTCAGCCATGCAAGGCGCCATCCAGCTTGTTGGGAGCATCTGGGGTTAGGTGTCTTGCTCATGGACACCTCGACACTTGGTCAGGTGGAACCGGGGATTGAACTTTCGGTTTGTAGACAACCTACATGAACCACTGAGCCACTGCCGCCCCCGAACTAGTCTGACTGGGTTTCAAAACAGACTATTGGAAACTAAATGCTGCTGTAGCTCTTCAATAAGATGATCGTCATAGATGTGAACTATTGTTATTTCTCTGTCTTCAGTCTGAGTGATTGCAGTATTTCAAAGAAACAGAGTGTCATCCTGACTTCAGCTCTGAAATCAAACCCATCACATCTGAGAGAGCTGGACCTGAGAGAGAATAAAATAGGAAACACAGGAGTGAAGGACTTCTGTGACATACTGAAGGATTCACACTGTAAACTGGAGAGATTGAGGTCAGTCACATTCACATACAAGAATCAAAATGCTTAACCCACTGGGGTCGGCGGTATCGCCGGCGATACCAGCTTGTTTTTTTCTTATCAGTGCAAAAGAGACTCAAAATACTCTGTTGATTTTGATCTGACATATAAGTGTTATACATCATTCGATCCTGTTAAGTGTTAAGTTTTTTTTTTTCGTGTGTGTGTATACTCACAATTTAAACAAAGTGTTGTGCTTTTTGCCAAATAAAGAAAAATAAACATGATGCGAGTTCTGCCTTCTCCCTGTCAGTGAAGTCCATTCTGAAACGTGTCCAGAAATGAACTGTAACTCAGCAAATACTCAGTTACACAGGCATACAGACACACAGGCATAAAGCTTGAATTCTCTTCTCTAAATGAAGTAATTTATATTAAAACAAATATTCTCAGTTTATGTAATCTGTATGAAAAGAGAGAGATGTCAGTTGTTCTAATTACAGCTCATTACAACTGATTATCTGCTAATGTG
The DNA here is from genome assembly GCF_951802725.1 of Rutilus rutilus. Lineage (NCBI taxonomy): Eukaryota > Metazoa > Chordata > Actinopteri > Cypriniformes > Leuciscidae > Rutilus > Rutilus rutilus. Next base: position 40,434,418 of record NC_140214.1, on the reverse strand, counting down.
AACACGCCCACGGAGAGCGCGCGCTATTCAAACGCAATTGATCTGAGGCAATACATGCAAACCTGTGAACGCCCACATCAACTCGATAAAACACATCAAGTTTAATCAGTTTAATGTACTTGTTTACGCCATCTTGCGACGCTGTGAGGAATAATAATCCTGGAAAATTTACCTCAGAAGTGCTGGTAGTTTCATTTTGAGGAGCAACGGATCCAGCTGATGATTGTGAATAGTACGTTTTTTATTCTTAAATGCTTTGTTCTAATCGCGATATGGAATAGTGTCTGTAAACTGCAAAAAGACTGTTTAAATATGAATCGCGTTTCTGTGTGAATGAATGAACAGCTTTTACCAAACTATATTGCTATACTGAGATGAGTAAAAATTTACTGAAATATGTTGAAATAAAATGTCTTTGTATAAACAACGTATTAAACTGCAAATTTACATTTATATGCACTAATATATCATAAAAACAATAGGCCTATGTTACAGACGAAATATGAAAGACAACATTTCGTTGACTAGTTTTGGATAGATTATAAAGTTTTACTGTAAAATAGACTACTGCCACATCAAATAAGCCTTTGTTTGCCAATTTCTGCTCATATGTTAAATATATATAGTAGCCTATGTTTTGTTAAAAATAAAGTCATCAACTAAGATGTTATTATAGTGTTTGTTCCAATGTAGGCTATATTCAAACTAATGAATCCTTAACTTTGAAATACGTATGATAAAATGTATACTTCAGATTTTACAAAGAAAGATTACATTACACAAATATTTTTTACATTTTAATTGTTGTAATTGTAACCTTTTTAATAAAATGGCAAAAAAAAATATTTACAAGGTAGATGTAAACAAAATCTTAAAAGGTCAATATAAAATTATTTAAATTCTCTTAAAATTATTTTTATTGTGTTTTATTAGTGACAAATTTGGGGAGAGGATACATATTCCAAAACGTTCTGAAAATACAGTATGAGAATTAACTGCACAATTACTAGAAATGTTTACCTTGGATAGTATACAATTTGCAAGCATACACAATTTGTGGAAAAATACAAAAAATTTTCGAGATGTTTTCAACTGTGAACCAATTTTGTAGAATTTGTGTATATATATATATATATATATATATATATATATATATATATATATATAATGTCCTTGCATTCTTTCTTGTGGCTCAGTGATACACCTGAATGAAAGGCTCATTATGCAGCTCATTATGCGGATCTTTGTCTTCTCAGGTGTGAATCACGCCCCTACGCATATTGCCTTTCCAAACAAAAAGTGTCTTACGAAATTTAAATCAATGTATTGTTTTATGTGAATGATTAGGCAGGATGATTTTCAGATCATTTTGAAGCAAAAACTCTAGACGACAACATCCATTAGTCAAAAGTCTTGTGGACACATATTTAGTATGTTTTGTGGCCTTATTTCAGAAATTTTAGTTTTAGTTTTTTCAATAACCATGCATAAACATTATTCTCTCAAAAATACAAACTTGTACATACATGTTGCTCACATATTATGGTAGTCCTGTTTGTGCTAAATAGAGTGTAATGACACCATTGCCATTAATATGTTTATAAGCAACTGAAAAAAGCACAAACGTCAGGGCATGTCAAAACCTCTCAAAGACCCCAAAAACACCTTAAACCCCAGAGGATTAAAATCACTTAAAAAGTTTAAACTAAAACTCTACTTTTTTTTAGTAAAGATACTAAAAATATCTGACAGTGAGTCTGAGTTCACATAATATTTCTGCAAACATTTTCACCTTAGTATTTTGTGATCTGGTGAAATAAAGATGAACTTCCCTTTCAAAAGCTACAATCGATGCTGCGCTGCTTAGCGCATTGGGAACGTCTTTAAACGTGACCAGCTGTGGATATAGTGTGTAAACGCTTCAATAGAATTGACCCGGAGGTAATATAGCCTCGGTCGGTGACGTCATCGGCGCGCGACGCAAGGCAATAAATAGATGAGCCGCAGGTGCATCGTCAGGTCTTTTGTTTTCAGACCACTCTGTGTATGTGTCTCAAGTATTCTCTCTACAAAACACACTTCAGATCTTTGTTAGGAGTTCGCGTTCAAAACTGGCTGTATGCAGATTTCTCTCTTTCTCATCTCAACATACAAGTGAAAAGAGTACAAGTTAAAAGAAATCAGCTGGTTAAAAATGAGTGAACAGCAGAGTAAGCGCTGTGTCCCTCCATGTTTTCGTCCTATGTCAGAACTGGATACACACACTTACTGCTTTTTTTGTTTGGGGAAAGAACATGCTACCCTTGCATTTGAGCATGGTGATTGCAAGCACAGTAAATGTTCACAGTTAAAGTGCTTCGCGTTCGCTTTGCTTATTTCAAAGGGGTATCGTTTCGATCTGGCTGAAGAGCGAGAGACGGTGCGTCCCTATCGCTCGCTCTCTCTCCAGATCACAATGTCCTTTTGGCTGACTACCGAAGCGTGCCACGGCGCTTCTTCGGCTCGGGCAGAGGACATTGAATCTCGTGAGTTTGCCGCCTCCGAGCGTTTCTCCCGTGATAATAAAAGGAGAACTGCTTGGGGCGATCGCTTGTGCAGTGGCCAGATTACTCTGATCACAACAAAAAGGGTCCCATAAAACACTCAGAGCCTATAAATAAAGATAGTAAATATTTGTTTCCTCGACATCGACCCATTCTACTATCGCGGGTGCGAGGGCACGCGATTATATGATACTGCCTCAGTTTGGGGAGATGCTCGCGGGCTATCTCTCCCCTGGGATCACATTATCAGATGCATTTTCAGCGGGTCAGGCTGGTACTGCGCAGTACACCATGGCTGTGTACAGGCATACCAGGCTGATCTTATGAAAGATTTAAACACAGCCTGTCATCCAGACCGTGTTTGCTTGTCTGATTAAATTTGGCTGTGTTTATTGCTGAGGAACAGATATATATATACAGTGAGGAAAATAAGTATTTGAACACCCTGCTATTTTGCAAGTTCTCCCACTTGGAAATCATGGAGGGGTCTGAAATTGTCATCGTAGGTGCATGTCCACTGTGAGAGACATAATCTAAAAAAAAAAATCCAAAAAACTATTTATTTGTATGATACAGCTGCAAATAAGTATTTGAACACCTGTCTATCAGCTAGAATTCTAACCCTCAAAGACCTGTTAGTCTGCCTTTAAAATGTCCACCTCCACTCCATTTATTATCCTAAATTAGATGCACCTGTTTGAGGTCGTTAGCTGCATAAAGACACCTGTCCACCCCATACAATCAGTAAGAATCCAACTACTAACATGTCCAAAGACACTAGAGACAAAATTGTACACCTCCACAAGGCTGGAAAGGGCTACGGGGAAATTGCCAAGCCGCTTGGTGAAAAAAGGTCCACTGTTGGAGCAATCATTAGAAAATGGAAGAAGCTCAACATGACTGTCAATCTCCCTCGGACTGGAGCTCCATGCAAGATCTCACCTCGTGGGGTCTCAATGATCCTAAGAAAGGTGAGAAATCAGCCCAGAACTACACGGGAGGAGCTGGTCAATGACCTGAAAAGAGCTGGGACCACCGTTTCCAAGGTTACTGTTGGTAATACACTAAGACGTCATGGTTTGAAATCATGCATGGCACGGAAGGTTCCCCTGCTTAAACCAGCACATGTCAAGGCCCGTCTTAAGTTTGCCAATGACCATTTGGATGATGCAGAGGAGTCATGGGAGAAAGTCATGTGGTCAGATGAGACCAAAATAGAACTTTTTGGTCATAATTCCACTAAACGTGTTTGGAGGAAGAAGAATGATGAGTACCATCCCAAGAACACCATCCCTACTGTGAAGCATGGGGGTGGTAGCATCATGCTTCGGGGGTGTTTTTCTGCACATGGGACAGGGCGACTGCACTGTATTAAGGAGAGGATGTCCGGGGCCATGTATTGCGAGATTTTGGGGAACAACCTCCTTCCCTCAGTTAGAGCATTGAAGATGGGTTGAGGCTGGGTCTTCCAACATGACAATGACCCGAAGCACACAGCCAGGATAACCAAGGAGTGGCTCTGTAAGAAGCATATCAAGGTTCTGGCGTGGCCTAGCCAGTCTCCAGACCTAAACCCAATAGAGAATCTTTGGAGGGAGCTCAAACTCCGTGTTTCTCAGCGACAGCCCAGAAACCTGACTGCTCTAGAGAAGATCTGTGTGGAGGAGTGGGCCAAAATCCCTCCTGCAGTGTGTGCAAACCTGGTGAAAAACTACAGGAAACGTTTGACCTCTGTAATTGCAAACAAAGGCTACTGTACCAAATATTAACATTGATTTTCTCAGGTGTTCAGATACTTATTTGCAGCTGTATCATACAAATAAATAGTTAATCTAATTTAGGATAATAAATGGAGTGGAGGTGGACATTTTAAAGGCAGACTAACAGGTCTTTGAGGGTCAGAATTCTAGCTGATATATATATATATATATATATATATATATATATATATATATATATATATATATATATATATATACATATATTATATACACACTCACCTAAAAGATTATTAGGAACACCATACTAAAACTGTGTTTGACCCCCTTTCGCCTTCAGAACTGCCTTAATTCTATGTGGCATTGATTCAACAAGGTGCTGAAAGCATTCTTTAGAAATGTTGGCCCATATTGATAGGATAGCATCTTGCAGTTGATGGAGATTTGTGGGATGCACATCCAGGGCACGAAGCTCCCGTTCCACCACATCCCAAAGATGCTCTATTGGGTTGAGATCTGGCGACTGTGGGGGCCATTTTAGTACAGTGAACTCATTGTCATGTTCAAGAAACCAATTTGAAATGATTCGAGCTTTGTGACATGGTGCATTATCCTGCTGGAAGTAGCCATCAGAGGATGGGTACATGGTGGTCATAAAGGGATGGACATGGTCAGAAACAATGCTCAGGTAGGCCGTGGCATTTAAACGATGCCCAATTGGCACTAAGGGGCCTAAAGTGTGCCAAGAAAACATCCCCCACACCATTACACCACCACCACCAAGCCTGCACAGTGGTAACAAGGCATGATGGATCCATGTTCTCATTCTGTTTACGCCAAATTCTGACTCTACCATCTGAATGTCTCAACAGAAATCGAGACTCATCAGACCAGGCAACATTTTTCCAGTCTTCAACTGTCCAATTTTGGTGAGCTTGTGCAAATTGTAGCCTCTTTTTCCTATTTGTAGTGGAGATGAGTGGTACCCGGTGGGGTCTTCTGCTGTTGTAGCCCATCCGCCTCAAGGTTGTGCGTGTTGTGGCTTCACAAATATTGCCACAACACAGGAGGTTCCCAAGGTTTGCTTTTGGGGGTGAAGCTTACCAATATCGGGTCCCTCCAATCGATCTAGCCATGTTACATAGACGATTGGCTGATACTGGCCCAGTCTTAAAAATTTGCGCTTCGACATTGAGATCGTTCTACGCTCATCTTCGCTCTATGGGGCTGAGATGCAACGTCAAGAAGAGCGTACTCTCTCCCGCCCTGAGGGTAACATGCTTGGGGTTAAATGGGGTTCTGTCACCATCGGGGGCACAACGTGTCAAGACCAATTTTAAATACCCTAAGCAACATCTGGCTAGGTCAGGACATTACATAGGTCTCATGGCAGCTGCGTCCACAGTGATTACTCTGGGCCTTTTGCGCATGAGACTACTTCAGTGTGGCTCAAAACGGGGGATTTCATCTATACAATCCCCAAGGACAAATAAAGGCAAGAGCACTCACTGAGTGCTTCGTGTCCTTTCTAAAAATCCATGTTTATGGTAAGTCACCCACTGAACGCTTCGTGCACTTTCTAAAAATCAATGTTTATGGTAAGGGTTACGTGCTGCGGCTTTGTTCCCTTTCTACGTGGTTCAGACCCCGGTTCCTTGCCTTGGAAGGTTCCTTGCCTTGCCCACTTTAGGTACGTCTTGCCATCGCAGAATGCTAACGGCAGACGCCTCCCTGATGGGCTAGGGAGCAGTCTTAAGTGGTCGTCCAGCTCAAGGGGAATGGGAGGGTCATCAACTCAATTGGCACATCAACTGCCTTGAGCTGATGACTGTATTTCTGGCTCTGAAATACTTTCTCCCTCAGTTGAGAGACTGTCATGGCCTAGTGTGGCACAGCGGCAGTCTCTTACATAAATCACCAGGGAGGTCTACGCTCACGCAATCTGAACAGAATAGCGAGGCAGATCTTTCTCTGGGCCCAGGAAAAGTTCCTGTCACTTAGGGCAGTGTACATCTCAGGGCACCTGAATGTGGGAGCGGATTTACTGTCCAGACAGAAACTACTGATAGGGGAATGGAAACTCTACCCAGAAGTAGTCAAATAGATTTGGACCAGATTTTACGAAGCGGAGGTGGACCTCTTCGCCTCTTATCAGAAAGCACAATGTCCCCTCTACTTCTCTCTGAGTCACCCAGCCCCTGGGTCTGGACGCAATGGCGCACACATGGCCCAGAATGTGCGTGTATGCGTTTCCTCCAGTTTCTCTGCTCCCAGGAGTTCTAGCCAGAGTTCGCCAACAAGGGTCTTGCATCTTACTGATAGCGCCGTGTTGGACGAACAGAGTTAGGTTCTCCGAGATAATATCTCTCCTCAATGGCTCGCCATGGACGATTCAGGAGAGGAGGGACCTTCTGACTCAGACAGAGGGCACGATATTCCATCCCAGGCCCAACCTCTGGAACCTTCATGTTTGGCCCCTGATGGATACCAACTGAGGGACACTGGGCTTTCGCCTGCCGTTATTGAGACCATTCTAAGTGCTAGGGCTTCCTCCTCTATAAAGAGTTATGCCAACAAATGGAGTGTCTTTGAAAGGTGGTGTGTCGTAAATAATGCAGATCCGGTCAACTGCCAGATTGCTTCAGTTCTGGATTTTCTGCAGAAAAAATTAACAAGAAGCACATGCCCCGCCACTCTCAAGGTTTATTTGGCCACTCTTTCGGCTTGCCACGCCTTGGTTGACGGGGTGCCATTCGGGAGACATCCTCTGCTCGCTTGTTTCATTTGTGGGGCCAGACGACTGCTACCGCTACCGCTATTGCTTTGGCCAGGGGTGCCCCCTTACAACATGTTTGTGATGCGGCAGGTTGGTCCTCTCCGCACACATTCATAGGATTTTTTTAGTTTGGATGCTCATGCCACCCAGGGCTTTCACGTCCTTGAGTCGACATCACAAGCTAATGTCTAGGGCTTTCTTGCATTCTTGTGAGCACACCTACACAACCGTAAGGAGTTCAGACACCTTCAAGCATGGTGGCGTGGGCATTCTCGTTCCCAATGCGCTAAGCCGTCCTTGGACATAATCAGCACGGCAATGTAGCGCAGCATCTCGTTCCGCTTTTTCAGGGAACAGGGTTACAGTCAAGTAACCTGGAACGTTCCCTTTCAAAAGCTACAATTGATGCTGCGCTACATTGCCGTACTGATTATGTCCCAGGACGGCTCTTCAAACTAAATATCTGACGATGCACCTGCGGCTCATCTATTTATAGCCTCACGTCGCGGGTGCGCGCCGATGACGTCACCGACCGAGGCTAAATTACCTCCGGGTCAATTCTATTGACGTGTTTACACACTATATTCACAGCTGGTCACGTTTAAAGACGTTCCCAATGGGCTAAGCAGCGCAGCATCTCGTTCCGGTTTTTCAGGGAACAGGGTTACAGTCAAGTAACCCGGAACGATCTCTCTTACTCTGTCTGTTTTATTTGCTTATGAACATGATGTGACTTTACAGAATAAAGAGTTTTCTTATTCTTCTGTCTTATTTTCTGCTCTCTCCCTGCTAATGTAGTTTAAGCTGCTGTGATATGACAGATGAAGGTTGTTCTGATGTGACTTCAGCTCTGAAATCAAACCCGTCACACCTGAGAGAGCTGAACCTGAGCTGGAATAAACTAGGAGACTCTGGAGTGAGAAACCTCAGTGATCTACTAATGAACCCACAATTCAAGCTGGATAAACTACAGTTAGTATCATTATACTGTACAGTGTGACTGAAGTTTATTTATTTGAAGACAGCAGGGCTTATGTTTCATTGTTTATAGCAGTGCACTTTCTGGGTTTTCCCTATTGCTCACGTTTTTATGTGTTTTTATCTAGATAGTAATTGTTTAATTTCCAGCATTTGATACAATGTACTGATTGTGTACGTGCAGAAATCTGCCTTTTCAACAGAGAATAAAGAAGAAAAGACGTCAAATAAATCATTAAAATGAAAGAGAAGAAACAGTGTCTTCCAGCACACAGAACTAGTGTGACTGGGTTTCAGAACAGACTATTGGAAACTAAATGCTGCTGAAGCTCTTCAATAAGATGATCATCATAGATGTGAACTATTGTTATTTCTCTGTCTTCAGTCTGAGTTATTGCAGTATTACAGAGAAACAGAGTCTCATCCTGACTTCAGCTCTGAAATCAAACCCATCACACCTGAGAGAGCTGGACCTGAGCAGGAATAAACTAGGAAACACAAGAGTGAAGCACTTATGTGCCGTACTGAAGGATTCACACTGTAAACTGGAGAGATTGAGGTCAGTCACATTCACATACAAGAATCAAAATGCTTAAAATAACTTCAAAACTAAAACACTTTATACTCAATATCTCACAATGAGTCTAAATTCACATTATATTTCTGCAAACATGTTCACCTTAGTATTTTGTGATCTGGTCAAATAAAGATGAAGATCTCTCTTTCTCTGTTTTGTTTGCTTGTGAAGATGATGTGACTTTACAGAATAAAGAGTTTTCTTTTCTTCTGTCTTATTTTCTGCTCTCTCTCTGCTAATGTAGTTTAAGCTGCTGTGATATGACATATGAAGGTTGTTCTGATGTGACTTCAGCTCTGAAATCAAACCCATCACACCTGAGAGAGCTGAACCTGAGCGTGAATAAACTAGGAAACTCAGGAGTGAAGCGCTTATGTGCCGTACTGAAGGATTCACACTGTAAACTGGAGAGATTGAGGTCAGTCACATTCAAAGACAAGAATCAAAATGCTTAAAATCACTTCAACAGTTTAATCTAAAACACTTTATGCTCAATATCTCACAGTGAGTCTGAGTTCACATTATATTTGTGTAAAATTCTTCACATTCATGATTTGTTTGTAAGATAATCTCTCTTCCTCTGTGTCTTTCTAGTCTATATGACTGTGGCATTACAGATGTTTATTCTTTAACTCAGTCTTTGACTAAATCAAAAGCACTGCAGTTTTTAAAAGAGCTTGATCTGAGACTCAATAAGATAGGAGACTCACAGCAGCGGCTCAGAGACGTGATACGAGACTCAAACTGTGTCCTGAGGTGAGGAAACATCACTGAGATATTAAAGAGATCTTCATTTACCTCTGATATGTGAACAAACCTTTCAAACATTCGTGAAGTTGGCCCCCCACCCAACGCAAAACGCCATCAAACTATGCTCAATCGTTTGTGCTCCGTTTGTGCTGTAAAAAGTTTCGTTTGTGTTGTTTCGGTTTTTTAGATATTAAAAGAATATTTTTAGGTCATTCTGAGGTCACTCAGCCCCCCCACATGCTCCAAATACACCCAAAATAGGTGCAATCGCTTGTGCTTCGTTTGTGCTGGTTTGTGCTGTAAAAAGTTGTTTGAGCTGCTTCGGTTTTTTAGATATTAAAATAATATTATGTGGTTATTCTGAGGTCACTCAGCCCCCCACATGCTCCAAATTCACCCAAAATAGTCTTGTTAGTTTGTGCTTTGTTTGTTCTGGTTTGTGCCGGTAAAATGTTCGTTTGTGCTGCATTGGGTTTTAAAATATTAGACATTAAATTATTGTTGATGACGTCACCAGCCCCCACATGCTCCAAATTCTAATAAATAAAATTCTAAAAATAAAAATAAAATACAATCAGGAGAGACTGAAGTGAAGATAATTGTTTATTGAACAAATTATGTGATGACAGAACGTCTTCGTCAATTCTACTTTAAAAGTGTGCTCACCTCGAGGATAGTTCTGCTGTTCTCTTGGCCAAAAATGCTGAAGTTACATTAAACTACGACTTGATGGCACACGCGCACAAATCCATTTTGCTCAGAGAGAAAATGAGTGGCAGAAAAAAAGAGTCTGACATAATGTCTGAACAACATGACGTTTTTAATAAACACTACAGGGAGTACAGTCAGCCTTGTATAGGCCTAATAAATATCAACATTTAATTTGATTTAATTTCTGATATTTTAAAACCCAACGCATGCAGCACAAACGAAAATTTTAACGGCACAAACCAGCACAAACGAACGAGACTATTTTGGGTTGAATTTGGAGCATGTGGGGGCTGGTGACGTCATCAACAATAATTTAATGTCTAATATTTTAAAACCCAACGCAGCACAAACAAATTTTTTTACAGAACAAACCAGCACAAACGGAGCACAGACGATTGCGTCTATGTTGGGTGAATTTGGAGCATGTGGGGGGACTGAGTGACCTCAGAATGACCTAAAAATATTCTTTTAATATATAACAAACCGAAACAGCTCAAACGAAACTTTTTACAACACAAACGATTGAGCATAGTTTGATGACGTTTTGCATTGGGTGGGGGGCCAACTTCACGCAGGTACCTTTCAATCATTCATGAAAGGAAATTATCATAAAGCTTTATTGCAACAAAGGGTTTGTGTGAGAACAAAATGTGAAGTTATTGAAATGTTTAACACAGAGGAGGAAAGAGAAGAAAAGCTCACTGTCACAGCTTTATACATCAACACCTGCTTTATTAACTGTGTCAGTAGAAGTGAATCATTTCAGTGTGAAAACAGACTTGGTCAGATTGTAGGAAAACGCTGCACTCCTGCTAAAATCAGTGCAGTTCCAGCTTCAGCTCACAGCGTCCAGCTCACATGAGAAATGTCTCTAGTGTGTTTTTACTGTGACAAGCAACACGTCACACTACTTTACACTTACTTTACTCTCAGTGATTTACTAAGAGCCTACAAACATGTTTAAACTAGAGGACAAACAGCTTTAACTAAAGGTTTGTGTTTGAACTCAAAATAACATTTGTATTTGCTCCCTGTGGTTTATTCCATACGCCGTACACTCATTAGTTTCTCCTTTACAAAGACTCAATAGGAGTCGCACCGACACACACACACAAACATATGAACATGATTCAGGTTTTACATCTATTATATTTAAAACACAAATATCTATATCAAGATCATGTAAAGTCGGTAATTAATCTGATTACAGGAATTCAATTGAACTTATTCTTACAAAAAAAAAAAAACAGTAATTGAAATATAATAATTTGCACTTTGTTCCACTGAACACTGATTGTTTTCTCTTCTGTTCCACTTTACAGAGTAGATGAAGATCAGTGGCCAAACGTCAGCGGTGGATTTTTTACATCATGGTTTAAATCTGAGAAACTGTCATGAGAGGAGCAGAAACCATCAGGTGATCCACAGAAGAGTCTCACTACTGTCTATGAGGAGAAATAAATGTGTAAATGTGTTTCATACAGGTGGAAGAGACTCAGACTTCACAATTAAATAAAGCAGCGTGTGTGTTAGCATGCGTATTGATATTGAATGATTCATGTTGGTTTATTATTCAGCCAAATGATGGTTTAGTTGTAATTAAAGGTGGAACAGAGGAAGAAGCTCAGATGAGTGTCAGCAGAAATCTTCAGTATCAGGCCTGCAAATATAATAATGTTTGGATTGAACTCATCCATAATTATTAAAATATTTCTAATCATGAACGTGATTGTCAAGTATAGCACATAAATGTTTCAAAAGATATGAAATATTAATAATAACTCATAACTTGAAACCTTTACTGCTCTCTTGTCTCTTTTGGGGGGATGTTTCATTCCTAAGAGTGGGCTTTGAAGCTTATTTGTTAAATGTAACAAATAGTTATGTGTCTGATTGTCTCAGTCATTGCATATATTAAGTTAGTTATGTGTGTGTCTGTTGCTGATGCACAGATCTACAGTATATTGTCTTTGTTCTGTGGATGAAGTCTCTTCTCCTCTACAGACCGACTAAACATTTTTACCAGTTAACAGCATTTGTGTGTGTTTCACTCGCTCCTCAGATAGCAGACGGATGTGGGCCACTTCAGGCAATGATGCGGCACTGCAGGCCTTCTTATGGCCCGGACTAAATGTGTGGCCCAGTTATCTTAAAACATATCTGTGCCAATTTTGGCAAAGATGAGGGACAGTAATCACTGTGAATCTTAATGTGAACCTAAAGTGGCCCACACATGACAGCAAATATGGCCCAATTACATTGCAAAATAATTTGGACAACATTTGGCAAATGAATGACACAGTCAGCACTGGCTAACCAGGGTTTAAGCCTTATGGCACAGTAAGCTACGTGTGCGTGTGTGTGTGTGTTTGTGTGTGTGTGTGTGTGTGTGTGTGTGTGTGTGTGTGTGTGTGTGTGTGTGTGTGTGTGTGTGTGTGTGTGTACTGTGCAGCACAAACACAGACGTGCACTAGCTCTTACAGTCAGTTAACTTGTGTTGTACATGTTGGTAGAGTGTCTGATTGAGAATTTTTTTTATGGTCTTGGAACGTAACTGAATATTTGGCTGAGATACATTTTGAGTTGCTGTGTGTGAAAATCTTTGCTGTGGTTTCAAGCAGGACATATTCTTGGGTCAACTTTTTTGTTTTCATCTTGGAACACAATTCCTGTCCAGAAACCCTAACCCTACACATAACTTATCCTTAAAGAGGGAAATGACAGGTAAATAACCAGCACCAAACCCTGGTTGTAAGCATAACCTTAACATAAACTGTAAACTTGTCACTCAAATATGATTTGTTTATTGGAATGCAGGATTAACAAAGATGTTTATCCAGAAACATATTTGTTGAAATCACATTCACCTGTAAGGCAGTGTCATCTTATAAACTGCTTGACTTTGATATATATAAAAAAATAAAAACAAACGAATAAATATTTAATTTTGTCTTACATTTTGTCTAAATACTGACATTTATATGACATTTTTTATAAATAACAATAGCCTATCAGTATATTAATTGATAAATTAATTTGAGTGCGTAAATGAATGACAAATCAGCACAAACTGCTATGAGAACATTTTACTGTTATTTTAAAATGAACCTTTTTCAGCACTTTTTTAGTATGCATCCATGACAAAAATAAATAAATAATCTGATTTGCTCGAAAACCCTTATCTTATACCTAATCTTTCTGTTGGCGATTTATTCAGTTGGAGTATTGCATGTTATGTGATATTAGAGTTAATGATAACTCAGCAAATTGTTAGCTAGCAAACACTAGTTATTTTGTCAATTCAACTCTTGCCATCTCAGGTATTTCAGGGAAAATGTTTAAATATTAATGTTTCTGCAGATAAATTAGCTGAATGATTCTGTAAGTAACCATGACAGTAATTGGCGATGTGTGACCTTACAGTGCGCACGTACAGTAACAGTAGGCACTGTGGATGAGAGCAGCAATTAACAACATGCTAGATTTCATTTTTACTTAAGACTCTGCTATGGCCAGTAGTGATGGGTCGATCAATAATGATGAGTTCATTGTTTTTTTAATAAACTTTTATATAGCTCGTGAATAAAGTTGATTAGTTCACCTCCCGAGTCACGTGATGTGACATAGAGGAGAGCGGGGAGGAATTTTTAATTCCAGCATGTGTTAGCTGAGAACAAGAGCAAGATGAATCACACTTTGGCAATTGTGTTTTTTATGTGCGCTGAAAATGAGAGGAGGACGCGAAAGAGAAGAATATGGACGTGGTCATGACTAGGGGAAAGAGGACAACTTGGCATGACAATTCTGCAAACGGAGCTTGAGGAAAGTAGTTTTAAGTTTTAGAGCCAGGTGGCACCATTTCATCTTGCATTTTTATTGGCTAGTCAGTAGACGCAGGTCGTAGCAGCAAACACACTGTGAGATGATCATGCTGAATTTATGACACTGTCAGAAAATTATCACAGGCTATTTTTGTTTGCGCGACCGTGAGGATGACTGTCTTCTCACTTTTCTTGAGAAGCTGCTTCAGGAAGTTGGATATGGTGAAGATCTGGAAATCACAGCAAACATGAAGGTCATTGTGTCTAAACTGCAATTTAAATCACTTGACAAATGTAGCTCTGTTGCATGCTGCATACAAGAACATGACAAACGAAAGGATCTCCTCGCGTCCATAGAGAAACAAACACAATTAATGTATTGATCCAGTTTTTGGAGTCCAGCGGATAATAGATTAATTCCTAAAACATATACAACTTCAAAACTCAACTTCTCCTAGCAGGAGTTTGATATGGAACAATGGTAATATCATTCATAATAAGATGTCATTGTACATGGAGAATTGTAAACTTAATTCATTGATTGAATTGTAAATGTAATTGTAAACCCGCTTATTGACAAGAAAGGGCAATTATACACATAGCCTACCCTAATTTTATATAAAAAAAAAAAAATGTTGTGTGTGTGTAAATGAAACAGAATTTAACAAAGTAATAATATGAACCAAATTCTCAAATGTAAATAAATATTAATAATACAACCTTACAAAATTCTCAACTTTTTGTAAATGGTCTCTTTTTGTAAGAGCTCCTTTTTTGATAAGTGTTTTAATAACAAAATTCCTTTAAAGCCGGATCCAATCCTCCATGTACATCAAAATGGCTTAAACCTCATTGTATGTTGTATCGTGGCACAGCATTTGGACATTACCATGTATGAATAATTTTGTAAATTATTTATTTTACTTTATTAGAAATAATTTACAAAATTATTCATAGATGTTATCCTTTAAATGCAGCCATTAGTAGATATATTCATACTGTTTGGGATAAATGTACTTTTTGTAATGCATCATTTGAAGATATTAAACATTTATTTTTTGTGTTGCACCTTTTTCTATTTCGTTTTGGACTGACTTTAAAATAGACATGACAAACTTTTAATTTAGAAACTCATGACATTTTTCTTTGTTTTCAAAATCCATATTTTTCTGACAAACAAAATGATATTATTATTCTTTTGGCAAAGTTTTATATTCATAAAACAAAAATAACTCAAATGAAAACCCTCATCTATTACCTTTTATAATATTGATCTCACAGTATACATGGAAACTCTTTCAAACACGAGATCACAAAACAAAAAGCTTATAAAAACAATAAAAAAATGTAAAGCTTTTCAAATTCATGTAACTGCCCTAATAATAATAAATAAAAAATACTGGTATAAAAGGTGCTATATAATATTATTATTTTTAGCCCAGTTTTTTTTTTTTTTTTTTTTTTTTTTTACATGTTCATTTTATATTTTAGTTGTTGTTATTCTTTGTTTTACATACTATGAACTGTACCACAATGCCTTGCATTTGTCTTGTACTTTTTGCATTGCACTTAATAAAAATAAAATAAAAAGATAAAATAATAAATTAAAAAACTTCAAAGGTCAACACTAAAATGGCCAGCAGAGGGAGCAGTTTTACCACGGCAGTCACTACAGAAGCTGAACAATCTAGTAGTTAAACTAAATGTAACTTCAAATAGAGACTAATCAACGTTTCCTCAAATGATGTTAGGAAAGTTTGTGTATTTTGTGTTAAAGACCACACACATGTGCAAAAGGAAATCCAGTTAAGAAAAGGTGGAGTTTAAGGACCACATGAGCATCAATTGTCAAAGACGTTTGAAATGTCACATTTGTAATACCCATCATCCTACAGCACTTCGTATTGATAGAAAGGAAAATCAAATGAATCAAAAGTTGGCAAGTTCTAATCAAAAGAATCACCACTGTCAAGTGCTTTAGTTTCCATGGACCGGCTCAAAGGACTGTGCAGTTCCAGTGAAAGGAAAGTTACAAAGAAAGGGAAATAAAACTGTATTGAACACATTTCTTGATCTAGGCAGCTCGGCTACATTTTGCACTGAGCAACTGATGAGAGAATTGAACGCTCCTGGAAGGAAGATGGATGTACTTTTAAAAACAACGGGTCAGGAAAAACCAGTTTCTAGCTACAAAATCTCTGGACTTGAAGAAGCTGAACTGAAGGGAGACACTTACCTGACATTACATCACAGTTTAAGGTCCACAGATGAAGAAGTGTCAAAAGGTTCCAATACGAATGTATTTAATAATAAAATAAACTCAGATAGTGTGTACTTAACACAAACAATAACCAACAATGAACAGAGGAAACACAGGAACAAACACTCAAATACGAACAGCAGCCATGATTAAATAAATATACATGGTAACAAACAAGTGTCAGGAAACGTGAACAAAGACAACAGGAAATAATGACAATCAAACCAAAAGTCCATGAGAATGAAAACTAAGCTGACAGTTCGTGACACATTTCCTGATGTTTACAATCCCAGTCACCAAAATTAACGTTCCCAAAATGGAAGACCTGTAAAAGGTGGATTAGTTTTACGATCTCTTTATGATCTTTGTGAAGCGTCAAAGCGGTAGTTGCGTAGCCGTCAGTGGAGGAACAGAAAGCTCTCAGATTTATTTTTGAGACATATGTTTCCTTTAAGTTTTGTTGAGGGAGACAGGATTAACAACAGAAAACACAAAGTGCTGTTAGAAACTTCGCTTAGCACACCATTATGTGTCTCTGCAACGTCAGCGCAGCACGTTTTCTCACTTGAGAATGTGGATATTAGGCCTATTGTTTTTATCAGCATAAACGTGAAACAATATAAACACGATAATCGTACGCTGACTCGAGTCTACATGTACGATAACTGGCGCAGTCTGCTTTATTAGGCTTATTTTTTAATGACTAACAAGACACACCTGAAAGCAATGAACACAAAGACCCAATGAGAACCTGACACAAGAGACTAGGGAAGACGTAGGATCACATATGAGGGCAAGGGAATCACATGACAAGACAGGAAACATGACTGACATGAAACACGAACCAAAACAAGACAGCTGTGTGAACACACAAAAAAAAAAATCATGGGCATGATTCGAACAGGTTAAATGGGCCTGTAAAAAAAAAATAGTCACACTTGCGCTCCTCGCGGTCAGAAATGAGCGTATTGGAAATTAATGGGAGACAAATTTCATCTAGTGGAAACTTTTGGTACTGCGGCCGAACACAATCTTACTGAAAGCTCATTTTTTGAGATACCAGACTCAAATTTTGAACACAACTTGTTTAGATTCATGGCTTTGATTTTCTCACGGATTTAGAGTAAAAAATTTTTTTTGAAAATAAATAATTCATATAAAAATGTATATAAAATTTTTTCATAACAATAAACTTTTAAAATATATAGATATTTTTGTAAGTTCACTTTTTTAAACTTTTTCATTTCAGCAATAATCTGCCAAATGTCGTCTTTGAAAAGAGATCAAACTTAATAAGTCTGTTGCTCTAAAGCATTCAAGATTTACGACAGTTTAAGTTGGACATTTTATTTTCAGGTCTATATGCTCAAAAAGTGAATAAATGGATTATAAATACAGCGTAAATATAATTTAGCACCATGAAATATTAAATAAAAAACATAATATAAACATAAATCAAATATTTAATATCAAACTAATATATAGTACATACATTTCATTGAAATATATATATATATATATATATATATATATATATATATATATATTTTATTTCTATAATTTTTGACCGACACGCGAAGAGGGTTAACAGGGTTAAATGCACTTAGTGTAAATTGGTGCTTCATTCCCCAAGGCTCAGCAGAGTTGCACCGTGTTTGAGATGAGGTTGCCTTTGGTGCAGTGTCTTACCTGTGAAATTTAAACAGCAGTGGTGAACACAATGCTACATCCGTCATGGGAATAGCTGTTCGTCTTGACAAAACCCTGAAAAACTGAGTTGCAATCTCAGTTAGATGAATCTGGTCAGACAGCACAACAGTTCTGAGGTGCATCAAAAACACTACAAAGAGATTCAAAACCTTTGTAACATTCATTCAGTCCCTCTCGACAACAACTCATTGGAGACTGTCAGACACATCATTTCCAAGGTGAACCCGCAGAGGCATGAAGACTGATGTCTTTCTAAAGTTTAAAAGCTTTCTTTCCCAACCACATAGTCTTTTCACAGACTCTGGCCTTTAATGAAGGTTGTTATAGACGTTCATCAGCAACAAATGAATCTCTTTCATCTTTGATGACTTTTTTATCAGCATTGAATTTTAAAGTCCCCCTGTATTCAATAATTGTATCCCTTAAAACTCATCTTTGATCACCAAAATTACATATTTAAATGGTTTTTTTTTTCTTGAAAAAACCTTTTCATGTCTTAAAATAGCTTGAATGTAAGGCAAAATTCAGACTGTCAGTCCAAATCTGATTATGTGTGTATCCGATTGGAATCTGATCTAAAATTATTAACGTCAACACTGTGTATCGTATCTGTTCAGATCTGATTTGTGTCCATGCCAACCTTAGTTTTCCAGAACATCTGCATTGGTTTCTATGGCAATTACGTGGCGATGGTATGCAAACCACATATGCTTGAAATGGATTTGTAAAAATCACATCTCATGTGATTTTTTGTCATTCACACCAGCTAAATATGATTGCATTTCAATCGGATATGCAAAAAAATCTGATTTGGACTGACAGTGTGAACGTAGCCTTACTCGACACCCTTGCCTCATTTAGTATGCGCGGTTCTATGAGTATGCAAATGAGCCCCGCCTCCACTCACTCACTCAGCTCAGAGATCCACTGGTTGACGATCACACGTTGATCTGATTGGTTACAAGGTAGTTTGTGACGTCAGAAACACCAGCGATTTCAAAGCGTGTTTTTGAGACTGTCTTTGGTTCACTGCAGTTTTAAGGAGGAAATACTCAGCAATTGTGTCGACTTATGAACTTACACATGGTTTGTCTTAAAGCATATTAAAAACACCACATAGAACAACAATTAACAACATTTTTTCATTTTCATTTCATTTTATTAAGTGGAGATTTAAACTTTGGCTGCAGCCTTTATCTGTTGAGGTTAAGTTATTTTGTCATATCCTACTTTTAATATTCAGCAACTTTTTTTCAAGGATTAAATCTAAAAAAGCCGCATAAATCATTATTTCTTGATCTTATTTATTTTATTTTTTTACAAATGTACCTCATAGATATTCAGTAGCATCTGTTATGCACATGATATTGGTGATCATTGTGCCATTGCAATAGTTAGAATTAGAAATGCAAAGTGACTTTTTATTATCTCTAAGCAGTGACTGTCTCAATTTAGGTTTTGTTCATGATCTTGTTCGGCTCGATAGATGTGCTCCTCTCAAAAATACCATGTAGAGGGCCGTGACAACCCTTGGTTTTCACCTACATTATCAAACTTGATTCATGAGTGTGATGTTTCTGGGCTAGAGCGAGGCATTCTGATCTTATAACAGATGCACTGTATAGGAGAGCTAAAGCTGAGTACTTTTTAAACGAAACATCAAGCCGTGTCTGCTTTCCACATTGTGCAACAAAGGCTTTGTTGCTTGAATTAGATTTTTGAATGCTAAGTCATGTTATTTTCAAGATCAAAGAAACAAGCAGCACATCTATGATCAGTTGGTAAAAGAAGATGTGACAGAATACAGATATTTTGGTTTTATATTTGATGAATCACTATCTTTTAAATGTAATGTAAATCAATTAGGGACTAAACTCAAGCTAAATCTGGGGTTTTATTTTAGAAACAAAACCTGTTTTTCATTTGAGACAAAAAAGCAATTAGGCAATTGGTTTCTGCCAACTCAATGCCAGTTCTTGATTATGGAGATGTTTCGCACAAAAACATTAGCAATGATATTCTACACAAATACTCAAACACTTTACAATGGCCTTTTTCTGGATTTTGACCATGCAAACTGGCATTCAGTGTCTTTAAAATCCATGCCCCTAACCAGCACAGATTCAAAGGCAAGCAGGGAAAGTGCAGAAAGCGTTTTCTGTGTCATTGTGTGTCATTTATCACTCGTTTTAGAGTAAAAAAAGACCTCTCTCCTTCACAGTTAGACACAGGCAGGGTTAACAATAGTCTCAGTGCAACAAAAACATTAGGAAATGTTGTCTTAAGTCCATTATGATCAACAATTTGCAGTGTAAATTTCCACAAAATGTACAGTAAAAAACTGGCAGCTGTGGTTGCCAGAAATTTGCCGTAAAAAATAATCACAGCGGTGATGAGAGTCACATGACGAAAGCTCATCACAAGCAGCTTTTCCACATGCAAGTAAATAGAAATATTTAGGTGCACAGTGTCATTCACACAAACACTAAACACAATCATGGTAACACACATGACATTTTAAAAATGAAAACACGAAAATGAATGAATAAACATTAATTTAACAACATTAAATGTAACATAAAACCGTAATGTACATAAAGAAAAAAATTCAACACAAATATATCAAATGTGAAGTGTCACGCAGGGAATTGTGGAAATGTCAATTTTCTTTTTTCACTGTAAATGATACAATGACTTGTTCTTTTTCACTTCCAAAAATTATAACTTTAATGGTATTTTACTGTACAACACTGTACAATTACATCTATCACGGTTATTAACCGTATATAGTATGGAAACTTTCTGTTAACCGATTAACAGTTTTCCACTGTAGCATTTTTACATTTTTTTTACTGTTAAAATCCCGATCATTTTTTAGCGACTGGAACACTTTACAAAATATCATGCAAACCGCCGTCATAAATCATTAGAGCCGCGTTAAAAGCGCTATTATAGAAATGTGGTTATTTTGAAATTATACAATCTGATTTAAGGTGTTTATTCTTAATCTATACAGTTTACAATATAAGCAATATAAGTATGTTAAGAAAGTTTGAAGCTGCTAACGGGATATCAGCAAGCTAAAATGACACTTTTAAAAGTTGAAGTGTCAGTTTTGAAAATTGGCCCTCAAAACATTTGCATACACACAATAAAATGCCTCTTTGCAGCGGGATACGCGGGACGGCTGCAGGCCATGGAGATGGCCACCAAAACACAATAATTGTGAGTCAAATGTTTCTTGACACTGATCCTGTCTTGTATGGGGACTGTCCCAGAATGAGGCGTCCTTGGCAGCTTGTTCCTGTCGTTCTGTGTCGTTACGCGAATGTGTGCTGTATAATTTTCTGCCACCCTTATGCCAAACCAGCCCTCCCTCGATTGTTCGCGGTGACATAATCTATTTGTCAGCAGCCACTCCTCATCCTCATTGCTACATTTCAACCTGACATTGCTTACTAGGTCAATTGTTCAGTTTTCATGCAAATACAGCTGTCAATAGCAATTGGTGCGGGCAGTAAACAAAAACACACAAAACACAACACGCCTGGCTAGCGCTAGTTAGACAAGTAAAAACAAACACAAAACATGGAACAAGATGCTAAACCAAATCACCACGGCAAGGATGTCAAAAAATTCTATATCCAATTCACTGAGATTAGTGTCAAAGCTTCTGTCAAGCTTGTTTGAAAGGTAAAATCACGGCTACACACAAGCAAATGTCAAAATCTTTTTTTCAAGGTGCCATTTTGAGAAAGCAACAGACTTCTAACCAAACCTCTTGGCATGATATACATAAAAACATCAATGTAGAAGAAACATTCATGCATAATGAAAAATACTAGTGAAAAGGAGGGATAGAGTAAATAAAAGGGGGCTTGCACAAGGAATTTTATTAAAAGAAGTTTTCAAACTAACTAAAAAAAGGTCAAAAAGAAAGAACAAAGTATATTTAGGTAAAAGGGTTTAGGTTTAGGTTATATTTAGGTTTTTCCGAATGGTATCTATATTCTAAGTTATTTTGTTAAAAAAGCACAATATTCATTTTAGCAAATGATGAGTATCAAGTATTTAATTTGAAGGTGTAATTTATTGACTTTAAACCGGCTGTGAACATCATAAGAGTTCTGAGTAGAAGGAGATTATCTGATTATGTTCATTTGTTTGTTTTTATAACAGTTTAAAAATCCTGTTAGTTACTGTTTACTGTTAACTGCAAAAAAATACTGTTAGTTTAACTTAAAAAAGTAAGTTACCTGGTTGCCTTAACATTTTGAGTTCATTGAAATAAAAAAAAATTTGTTAATTAAACCTATGTTATCTGAACCACATTAATTATCTAAGTTGATTTGACAAAAGTTGTGATAAATCATGAAAATCTTCTTTTTTTTTTTCAGTGAACAATATGAGCACAGCTGGTAAGTGTTTGTTCTGATGTAGTTTAAAAATACAGAAATATTACAAATTAATTCATATTAATTTTGGAAGACTATTGACAAAGCCTTTTTAGGAACCACTCATTTACGCTCTTTTACTTTCACTTTCAGAGATATACGGGTTAGAGTAGATTAGAGTAGATAAGTTACCGCCTCTTAGACGCTGAAGACTTTTGTTTTTCACATTTAGTATAGTGGTCTAAATGAATAAGCCTACCTTTCTTTCTTTCTTTCTTTCTTTCTTTTCTTTTCTTCGATTTGGTTGGCGCCCACATCCATTTCCCGCACTTGATTCTGTGTTTACTTTTTTCCCCCTTTCTTTTTTTATCTGTTCCAGGCTGTTGGAAATAGAATGAAAGCATTGTCATGAAACACTGTAACATCGGTCAGTAGTAGCCAGGATTAGGCTATATTTTATAGGGACAGTGGTAAAAAATAAAAACGTACAGCTATTATAAATCATATAGCTAACCTAATCTTACACAAAAATTACAAAATCTGTCTAATTATTATAAAAATTTTATTTATAAGTTTTATAAATTGAACTTTTAGCCATCAAAATAAAACACATTTGAAAAAAAAAAAAGCCAAAATTAATTAAATTAAATTGAGCTAAATATATCCAATCCCCAATATTTTCTATAAAGTTTTTTTTATATAGTTTTTGTTCCTCTCCCATATCTGCAAAGGACAAACAAGGAGAATAAAGATTATTCTTGTGATGTTCATAGTCTAATCATTATCACCAAGCTCATTCTAAAGCGTTTTTAATTAAAATAACACCGCACTTCTCAGCACTGCAAAGCTCTCACAGTGAACGGTAAAGACTTCGAAAGGGAATATGATGATCATTTCTGAACGAAACGCATCTTCTTTCTCTCTCAGAATTTTCCTCTTTCAGTCCCTCAGAAGTTAAGGACTGAAACCTGAATTTTTATAAATAAATAAACACATATTTATAGTTGGTAAATTATTAAATGTAGAGAATTTTCATATTTTATTTCCATGATAAGTTTTACATAATGCACATGACACTATTCATCTTAAGAGGATGCGTTTTATCTTTTTCCTTCAATAAGGTGGATGGATGCCATATATGTTAAGTTAAGTTAGGCCACATCCACATGAAGCCAGAGCTTTCCCTATCCAAATTTATTTATTTTTTATTTTTTTAAACAAACAAATTCCATAAACACAGCGTCGTCTCAATATCTGCGTACACATTAAATCACTGAAACTGACTCAAAATGATGTAGTATGCATGCCAGACCAGTATGTGGCGCTGTAATTCTGCCACAGAGATACACTAAACACGGAGAAGAAGACTTGGAGCATGCGCATAAGCCTTGTGCGCTCTATACAATAATATTAGGCTCAGTAGATTCTTCTTTTCTTTTCTTTTTTTACCAATAACTGATGACCATAAATGGCCTGGTACAAAATATGACATTTCTTAATCCAACAACAGATAAGCATCATAGCATAAAAAAGAAAAAAATAATGAATAAAAAAAAAGTAAAGTAAAGAAATAAAATAAAAATACATTAAAGTAAATAGTAAATAAAGAGATAAAAGAGGCTCAGTATGTCACGATCCACACAGGGAAACAGAGAGATCCAATATGACGTGAACAGGCTCGGCGGCGGCCATCTTGTCCGAAGACACAGGCTCGGCAGACGTGACGTGAACAGTCTCTGTGGCGGCCATCTTGTCCGAAGACACAGGCTCGGCAGGCGTGACGTGAACAGGCTCGGCGGCGGCCATCTTGTCCGAAGACACAGGCTCGGCAGATGTGACGTGAACAGGCTCGGCGGCGGCCATCTTGTCCAAAGACACAGGCTCGGCAGGCATGACGTGAACCGGCTTGGCGGCGGCCATCTTGTCCGAAGACACAGGCTCGGCAGACGTGCCGTGGACAGTCTTGGCACTCTCCAGGATCTGATGAAGTCTTTCAAAGTAATCCAACAGAGTTTCAGCTGCTCTGTCTATCTCAGACTGCACGGGGACTGATCAGTGGCGGATGGGGCTCTGGGCTGGACCTCATCAACCCAGAGTCGAAGGGGGGCCATGGTGGAGAGTGGTGTTGAACTCCCTCTCGCCCATCCACTTCTCTGCGACCTCCCCGGGTCCCACGAAAAATCACCAGTCGGGTTCCCTCAAATAATCTTCTCCTCTCCTGTTCAGTGGCTGGGGAAGAGAGGTTTGAATACATACCGCTGGATCAAGATGTGACGGAGTCCTTCTGTCACGATCCACACAGCTAAACAAAGAGATCCAATATGCAGTAGTATATTTTATTGGGCAAATCCAAAATCGTATCCAGTCCAGGCAGAGGTCAATATCCAATAGAGCAATCCAATAAAAACAGGTACAAGACAACGGCAAGAACAGAACTTGGAAGTGGTGTGATACAAACAAGGACTCCGTAACACATACTAAAACAGACAGGGTTATATACACAGGGAAAACAAGCTAACAAGGGGGTGTGGTTAAACTGAAACACCTGGGAAGACTAATCAACATAACGGGGAACAGTTGAACATGGGAAAAGACACATGGCAGGATCACATGACAAGCAGGGAATAAAATGACAGACAAGAACAAGGAACAAGACACAAAACCCACACCGTGACACAGTAGTGCCTGCAGCACGAATACACGCGTGTAGTACGCAGTTGTTGTTGCTGTTACGTGACGTATAGCAGTGTCTGACTAGGGTCGACACATGAGGTGATGCCATCATCGTTTCACAAAATATACGCATTGCCTGTACACACGAAAACACAAGGGTGTCGTTTTCAGATTTATCTACTTTGGGACCCGGTTTAAAAAACTAGCGGTGTCAGGCTCCCAAAACGCCGGATCCGTCTGGACGAAACGCCGATACGATACAAAAATGTTACGTATATAGCTAAACGCGTCTCCGTGTGGACAAGGCCTTAGTTCCCTTAGTTACTGATTATGTTCACCTGTTGTTCATTCAGTTACCTCATTACTCCCTGTGGATTTAAGCTCTTAGTTTCCTCAGTTTATTGTTATGTGTCGTCTTTAGTTTACGTGGTTGTGTGTATTTACCTGGTTAGTGTTACCTTGGATTTATTAAAGACTTTTTTTTGTTTTCTACTCCTTTCATCATTTGCTTTATCTTAGTCATGCTGTGACCATCACATTGTAACTAATACTTACACACTACCCTTCAAAAGTTTGGGATCTGTAAGCTTTTTTGTTTGTTTTTTGAAAAAGTATTATGTACTGTCCAATGCTGTATAACTGTACACTATTAGTATATTTTAAACTTTTATTTTTCCTCTGATGACAAAGCTCCATTTTCAGTCATTACTTCAGTCTTCACTGTGATCCTTAAAGTCCCCCTAATTTTATCCCTTAAAACTTTTTTTTCTTGAAAACAAATTCTTCATGCCTTAAAATATCTTGAATGTAACACCCTTGCCTCATTTAGTATGCGCGGTTTTATGAATATGCAAATGAGCCCCGCCTCCACTCACTTACTCAGCTCAGAGATCCACTGGTTGACGATCACACGTTGATCTGATTGGTCAGAAACACCAGCGATTTCAAAGCATGTTTTTGAGACTGTCTTTGGTTCACTGCAGTTTTAAGGAGAGAATACTCAGCAATGCTGTCGGCTTATGAATTTACACATGGTTTGTCTTAAAGCAGATTAAAAACACCACATAGACACATAAACAACATTAAAAGCTGGATTTACACCACAGGGGGACTTAATATTCTTCTAATATGCTGAAGAAACCTTTCTTATTATTATCAGTGCTGCAAATAGAAATATTTTGTAGTGCTGTGAAACAGAGATGTGATGCATGGACGAATGCATAAATAAACCACATAAAAACACACAGAGATATGGCTAGTGTTGTACTTTTTATATATAAACCACTATGACTATGCAGAATCAACATATGCAATCAAACTGACCCGAACAAGGTAATCAAGGTCTGCTGGATTACCAGAGAGCTACTACTATGTATACTTAAAATAATTGCAATAACTGGGTAATAACTATGTACTAACCCTGAACCAACCGCTAAACATAACCTTAACCCATGTAGTTACCTTATATTTTCAGTACTTTCTTAGGTAAGTACACTGTAAGTGCCCGTACTGTAAAATAAAGTGCAAGCGGCTGGTGAGTTTGATCAGGGTTGGACAGTAGATCTCCATCTAGAGCTGCTTATTGCCACTTTTGTCAGCAATGTTCAATTTTATGTCTAAAGAAAATGCGCTGCATTATAAATTGGACAGTCATGTAGATTTATGGGTAAGGGTCAACTGTAATTACCATGGTGGTCCTGATGTAAACGTAGTGGACACCATGCATGAAAGGGTTAATTAAAGAAACCACCATATGTCGGTTGCATTTTCTTATTTTGGGATTTAAAATTATTACCTTTTTTTTTTTTTTATTAATAGGTTATCACAAATAAAAGTGCTTCCTATTGTTTCATTACCAGTTCAATTTTGAATCATAAAGCCTGAACTGCTCCGTATAAATCTGCAGCATTTATGAAGTAGGCTTCCAGTAGTGTGCGCATAAAGCTGTTCAGTGATTACAGATAACTATAGATTCCAGTCCCTGGAGCACGTTCAGTTACAGTCGGAGGAACGCTAAATCAATGAAGACAGCTAAATCTATTCAAATTGGTTTTTAAAAGGGGCCATGAATTCTTCTGACATATAAGAGGTCATTTATAATGCTGTAGTAGAGGATGTGGGATGTGATGGGCTGGTTCAGGTCCTGATCTGCTTTTTAGTCCTGGTTAAAAGTGGCAGAGCTGACTGTGTTCTTAGTTCTTGAGGACATTGTTTTAGGAAAGGCAATATGGTGGATTTATGGATATGATGATGCCATAAGAACCTAGTGTGTCTTACCACACACTGCCAGCAATTTTCTATAGCGCTACTACGAATCTCCCTACATTACCTCCTTCAAACAGATCTGCAACACACAGTACGTTTCTCTTGGCACTTACTCAAGCCAAGACACACTTTTACTGTAGCATAAAAAAAAATATATATATATTGCGTTTTTAAATTCTTAAAAAATGTCATATATGCTTGTTTTCTTTATAAGGTCTGGCATGGGCTTGCCCCACCTCCGTTAAATGAATTTATAAAACAGAGAACAGATTGTGGTTTTGGTACCAGGTCTGTCATTAGAGAGGATTGCGAGGTGTCATAAAGGTGAACACCTTTTGGTCAGAAAGTATTATCTTTAATAGGGAGCAAATCCTGGAATAGTTTACCGCAGTCAATAAGACAATGTTCTACTTTTTACACATTTAAATATCATCTGAAAAAGTTGCTTATGACGAATCAGTTGTGTAAACATTTTACTTAGATATTTTAATAATGTGTTTGGGGTATTTGTCTCTTTGTAGTGTTGTGTGTATAGCTGAGTATCTGTTCTTGTGTGTACCCGACTATCTGCGGATGTAAATTAGCAATGTTGCTATAATCCGGCTGGTTTACATTTTGTATTTTATACTAATGTTAATTAACATGCTTTGTCCCTATCAAATAAATGAACAAAACAAACACAAATTAATTCATAGGCAGACAATCTAAAATAGTGATTCTTTGACTATGTGTATTATATTAAATATAAGCTCTTTCAATGTGGTCTCATGAGAATGCGTGTGTATTTTTACGTAAAATGTAGTTCTACCACATGTACATTTACTTACGTTTTCATACTGAAACATATAATACTGACGTATTGACAGCACTAAACCGTAAAATATTTACTTATTGACAGCTCTAAAGTGTAAAATATTTAGGTATGAACAACTTTACAGACGTAGAAAATTTGTATGTATTCCTATTTTATGAATATTAAAATCGTGACAGTGTTTTGACTATTGTATTCAATTGTCATATCAATGATGTTTTCAGTCGCATTTAAATGCATTTTACTCATTTACCTAATAAGAAATAACATTTCGCTCTGTTTGTGACTTCGAAATCCGTTTCGATGAATTGTGATTATTACACTTGTCTGTCTGCTACGTTTTTCTTCATAACTGTACGTAGTTTTAAGAAATGGCTATGGCTATATAGGTTTAGGGGTAGGATTAGCGGCTCAGAATATATTTGTAATGCTATGTTGTTACTAAAATTGTCATTTCCCTATACATCTCTGTCCATTAACTTTTATTCTTTTTATATTATGTATAAAAGGGGTGTGTTTAGGTTTGGGAGTAGGGTTAAGGGATCTTACATTTATCTATAAAATGGTAAAAGGGAAATTATACATATCTTTACGATATGAAAGATTCGTAAATATTTAACGTTTTGTAGCTGTACAACGTAATAATACTACGTTTAATTGATGCAGATACGTCCATTTTATACGTTTCAGCATCTATCCAAATGTACAAAAAAGTATGTTTTATGTCTTTGAAATGTACGCAATACGTATCTCTTTTCACATTCCAGAAGGTCAGTTTAAACCAGTCTGGGAAACTATACAACAGTTCTATCATATAATTCTATCATCTGGATTTTCATATTTTAAGATTGAAAGTCTGGGACAAGGGTAAAGCAAAAACAAACAAAAAAACATCTCTACATAAAAGTGGAATGTAAATACACAGAAAGAAAGTTTCTGAAAAAGAAAAAAATTATAATTTCATAGCCACAGATCTTTATTCTATTGCACAAATGTGACTCGTGTAGTTGCTCACTGCATCCATCCATACATTCATTTTCTAGATCACTTTTACACACACACACACACACACACACACACACACACACACACACACACACACACACACACACACACACACACACACACACACCTCTGGGGCACCCGAAGGAAACTAAAACTTTCAGGAAACTAAGAATTAGCATTTAAAAAAATTCTTTGCAGCACAGAATACTTGTAGAGTGTCTTTTTAAGCCATATATTTATTCCTTTGACAAGTCCCCCAACTTCCTTTTTGCCCTTCAAACCAAAACACATTCTATTTGGCAAATCATACTTAATCCTGTTGGTTGCATTCTAAATCAGGACAAAGAAAGAACATTAAAGTAAGGTTTGGCTGGGTAACAATCAAGCTTTTGTTCCAACAGTTGGGTGCGCAGCGATGAGGAGTAGTCCCGGGGTGGCAGCTACAACGCGAGGAACAGATACTGAGCTTAAAGATTCCAGTGTCCTGAGCATTTTCCTCGGTGTACAGGTTTTCCAGGCCTCAGTCTCTGTCTGGCATCTTACCCTCAGCACATCCTGTGGGAGAAGAAGCCTGGTTTGAAGCAGAGGCTCTGCGGCCACATCAAACAATGGCTTTTTGTTGTAAACAAAGACAGGGCAGGCTGCCTGGGGCCTCCATCTCTCTCTCTTCTGTCTTTCTCTTTTACTCCACACACCAGTCATTCCCCTTTTGCTCTCTTTTTCTCTGCATAGCTTCTAGCCCTCTGGATTGTGTCCAGTCTGCTTCCCCATATGCCACCAGTCCCAACAGTCTGTCTTACAAAGTCACTCTGGCTTTCCCTTTTATTTGTATGCATAAGCCCACAAACTTGTCAAACAAAGAGAAGTGTGTGGAGGTGGAGGAAATCAGGAGAGAATGTAGCAAATCCATCAAAGCACTAAAACAAAACAAATCATATTTACTAAATATTAAAGGGAGACTGAGGCCAGTTTTATATATGTATATATATATATATATATATATATATATAATATATATTATTATTTTATTTAAAAAAAAAAATTTTATAGACACACACTTTAACATCTTGGCTACAAAACAGCTAGTGAACATTTTCACCTGTCACAAACCACACAGAGACAGGATGACAATGAACCTAATTGCCAGGCCTGGCGAGGATTCAACTCTGTGGCTTCTTGTAAGTATTCCAGATTACGATGGTCAGTGATTAGCTGAAAGGAATGACAGGAACACTCTTTCACATCATTTCCAAATGTCTTGCGCAGTGCTTAACCAGAGCACTCAAATTTGATAAGAGACAAATAAATAGATAGAAATTATGATTACTTGGCAATACCATATGGCCTGACAAAGAAGACATTCCGCATGTAACAGTGTGCTCTATACACAAACAACACCAGACATAGAACAGAGCAAACTGAGGGCAATAATTACACAGCAAACTGATGAACCAAACAAGGAGCAGGTGACGGAAATCAATCAAACAATGAGTAACTATGACAATGAATTAGAACATACTTAGAAAGCAAACAAACTGAAAGGAAACTCAGAAAACATTATGAGTCCATTAAAACAAAAACTAAGGGGCTATTTACACGAAACCGTTTTCAACTAAAAACGTAAAACTTTTTATGCGTTTTGGCCGTTCGTTTACACCACAACAGCGTTTTGGGTGCCTGAAAACAGTCTCTGTGTAAACAACAAAAACGTGAATCTCTGAAGACAATGATGTCGTGCACATGTGTATTACGTGTTCAGTCTATAGTGTTGCATCGCCATCTAATGGCCTGACAGCAGAAAACAGTGTTTTTAGCCGTTTTCACGGATCCGAGTGAATAGGGATTGTTTTGACAATGGTGTCATCTGTACACGGAAAATTCAAAGGAAAAACTTCTCCGTTTTAAGCATATCGTTGTCGTATAAACGTACCCTAAAACCAAACCTTCACGTTTCACGCTTCAAAACTTTCCCTAAACAAAACCACAAATGAGGAGGGAGTGGCAGGACCGGCGAAAGAAGAGACCATAGGGGAGCAGATGGTGGCAAAGACAACAGAGGAGCCAGCGGTGGACGAGAGCCCAGAGCGACCCAGAAGATGGTGACCCATGAAGGAACCAATGCAGGGAGGAGCCAGAGTGGAGTCATGAGATTGAACTTCAGGAGAGGTGGAGACCCAGGAGGAGAGACTGGACGACATCGGAGGACCAGGAGGCCAAGGTGGAGCAGTGGTGATGAGCAGCCGAGATGGAGGCAGGGCGCCGGAGGACTGAGGCGGAGCCAGTGGGAGTGAGGACTGAGGAGGAGCCGTAGGGAAGGAGGAGCCCTGGAGGAGCTGAAGGGGTGGAGGGGCGAGGCGCAGGTGAATGCCTGGATGTCTGTTGTAGAAGTAGAGCAACGACTGACCAAGATGGAGCCAGAGGGATGATGTCCCAGGTGGAGCTGAAGGACGAGGAGCCGAAGTGGAGCCGACTGGTCGACGGGCAGAGGTGGAGTATTGGGTTTGGAAGCTGAAATCAAAAGAGAACCAAAAACCAAGAATTGCCTAATATAGGGTAACTTAAGCCCAAAGAAAAATTTTCCTCATCAGAAGGGTCTGAGGACGTCCACACACCCCATCCGCGTGCAGCCCAATTTTTGAGACTACGAGGATGGTATAACAGCGCATGTGCAAGTGACTTGAAAACAAAATCCTCTAGATAGTGTACATGTTCCAAACTAGCACACCTGTACATACAAATGTATCTATTTTGTATATTATATATACATATGTGTCTCTTATTTATATATCTTTATTTTTTTTATTTGCTATCTGTGTACGTATGTTGTCTTGTCTCTGTGTATTGGAAGCTTCTGTCACTAAAAACTAATTCTTTATATGTGCAAACATACAGTACTTGGCAATAAGGATCTTTCTGATTCTGATTTCCGATTTCACCTTTTTAACTCATAATAATGGCATGCCTTGTCTGGTCAACCGCATCTCATTTTCTTGATCAGGTTAACCTCAAATTTGATTAAATATTTGATTTAAAATCATAAACATACTGTAAACCATAATAATGTAGCAAATCGTCACAGAACTCAGAGACAGAGACAGAAGATGAACTCAGATGCAGGGTTTATTGAACTTTATGGTGAATAACAGAAATGCAGGTGAGTAGACATGAATAGCAGGTGAATGAGAGGCAAGGCAATCTTTCTTTGGAAATGCTGACAGGAACACAAGAGAAAACGCGGACAATCAAGGATGAAAAGAACAGGTGATGGGAATTAATTATGAACATGGATTCCAAGTGTGTGTGATTTAAAACTCCGGAGAGAGTGAGCAGAGTGTGTTGGGAGAGGGTCCATGACACCAATGTAGTTAATGGTCCATTTTTTTACTCTGCGGACAGTGGACATGAAACACACCTCAAATTATAGAGGGACTCATATGCACAAAGTACTTAGCACATTTAATATTTAGGCCTTAATAAAAAAATATCCTTAGGAAAAAAATTCTTCAAAAACTTGCAGTGCACAGGGCCTGAGGTCTTGACATATCGATTATGAGTTCAAGCCTCTTCTCCATTTGAGAATACCATCTCAACAGCCTTTTATGAGTACAGGTCATTTATAGCACACCTTTAAGCGTAGCTTTTAAAAACTCACAGTGGACGCGACAGTCTCTTGGCATGGTGTCCTAGACATCAATATTTGAATGGTTTAGAAAAGATGAATCACTGTCTGGTTAACTGAGATTTTGATATAAAGGTTTAGGATCATGATTTTTCAGTGGCAATTCAACACACACGCGTGTACACTAGCACCGTTTGTGACATCAGACTTAACATCGGCATGAAACGTAAGTTGCAATTGTCTTTGCTTCCCTATTGGGCCGTATATCCGAGTGAAGCTGCTTCTGGAACAAGAACAAATGTAGGGCGGGGCTTGGTTTTGTCTGTGGGGAATTGATTGGGTGGTTGTGGTTTGCTATTGGTGGATCTCATGTGAGTGACAGGTTGCCTCGTCATTAGAGAAGATATGTCGCTGCAAGAGGAAGGGGGAAGTTATTCTGATTCAAGATTATGAATAATTTCTAATAAGGTAATATTCCGTAAAAAAAATAAGAACTGTCGATTTTGATTTCATGCTGACTTTAAAAACCCGGATAAAATCAGTACAGATAGAGGGTTCCAGCAGACACTGACTCAAAAGTCTTTTACACTGAACTGCAGAAGAGATCTGGCTCAGTAAAGTTTGGTTAATTAGTGTTGAAATCAGCATAACTGTTTTCAGCCTCTCATAGATGTACGAGCGGGCGGGTGAAAGATAGTCGACTTCAGCAGCAAAGAATGCGATTTAAAAAGTGGGTCATGAAAGACAGTTTGTGGGTGGAGTGCATGGTATGTGCTTTGTCCCATTAAAAGGCACAGAAATGTGTTTCATCGCAAAGTTTTGATGGAGAGTCATCTGCACAACATTGAATGTGTTTTATTTTACCCCAACTAACCAGTGACTGACTCATTTACCACCGACATATTTTGCCACAGTTCAGTGCTCTCTTATTAGCGGCAAAACGCTCTCTGAAGAGTTCTCTGTTCTTCGTGAGGTTTTCCCAACATAGAGAACAATGTCTAAAAGGGAAACATATGTCTAGAGAGAGTACAAAGCAGAGGCTGGTGAGAAAATGAAATCCCGTGCATGTGAATGGAAAATGTTTAATATTTCCCTGCTGAAAGTCTTCTTTAGATGTCATCAAACTCGATGTGTCAAATTATAAGAATAATAAAAAAAAAAGAAGAGTTTTGTGATTTTTAGGCTACACCTATTGGCTTTCTATATATGCTATATGTAGTCCAAAAAGATCAAACTAACTAACCTTTATAATTTAAAATGTACATTTTCAAGTGGACAAGAAAACATATTGAACACTGATCAAGAACAACACATATTTAGTTCAATTAAAAGCTATATCTAGAATGAAAACGTCCCTCCTGCTAACATCGCTACTGCCACTAACTACAGTAGTAAGGGGCAATTCATGTTCACGGATATGACATAAAAACAGAACACTGGCAATTAAAGAAGGGACCATCCCATCGAATTGCTGTTTTTTAAATTGATGTTCAATTGTCTCTTCACTAGACTCCGCAGGTGCAAACTATTAAAATATATTTTATGCATGACAAAAATGTGAGCAATAAAATCACAACAAAAAAATCACAACTCTTCGACATCCCACCAGCTTTGGCTTTTAAACGGCTGGACTTGGTGAGATTTGCCACTTGCAGTCGAGGAGGAGTTGAAAACAGAAATCTGAGGAAAATCAGACACTTTCTGCTTCCAGCACAGATTAAGGGGATTAGATGCACTATTTGCTAAATACACAGACATTTCAGAGGTTTTCATGTAGCATTATTAACACTTGTAAGTACAAGAATAAAGTTCAGCATAACCCTATACCATTTAAATAGCAAAAAAATGGGGTTTATATTTTTATCCGTTTTTTGTTGTTGTTGTTGATAAACATGACAAGATATACATAAAAAAAGAGTTTTTAATGCTATTAAGAATATGTGAGCATTAGCTGAACCTGAAAGAGCTCTCGAATCGCTCTCGCTGTACTTTGATGGACTAAAGCTGTGTTTCAATTACCCTTCAAATTGGGCAAATTGAAATTGCGAATTGAACATACGCCCAATGGAAACACGTCAATTTCACAAATACTCCCGTATATCGCAAAAAAGGTTTTACGCTCGCATAAGGTGTTTTTTCAGGCAATTCGAAAAAGGAATATTTTGCAAAACTGCATTGGAAACAGTTTTTCGCATTTACAGGTCACCTGACGTATGTTAAAGTCGATCATTCTTTATGACACGGTTTGTTTGGACAGAAGACGAGAC
Organism: Rutilus rutilus; assembly: GCF_951802725.1. Taxonomy (NCBI): domain Eukaryota; kingdom Metazoa; phylum Chordata; class Actinopteri; order Cypriniformes; family Leuciscidae; genus Rutilus; species Rutilus rutilus. The sequence continues at coordinate 40,399,540 of NC_140214.1, read as the reverse complement.
AGAGTTCTTTATTAAACTCATAAAACACAAGAATTATGGGAATACTGGATTCTAAACAACAAAGAAATGCCACAATTTATCAAGAGCTTGAAGCAGGAAATCTCAAATCTGTAATGGAAACACAGCTAGTGGCATAGCATCGCTGCCGTCTCAGAAATTCTAACCAGCATGCACTGCTTCAAGTCAGACACTGACAGGTCTGTGCAGCGCTGCATGAGGTCAAACACACCTAAGGGCTAGATTAGGAAACAAGCTAGAGCAGAGAAGAATTAAAAGAAGAGAAAGAAAAGGATTTTCTTAAGTGAAAGTGCATCGGTTACCAGTTGAGTGATTTAGAGTTGGCAGAAAATGTGTCTTCAGCTACTTCTTGAAAGTTTTGTTGGTCTTAGCAGTTCAGGTGGAGGTTGGCAACTAATTCCACCAGAGAGGAGCAGAGAGGGTGAAAGTTCTGGAGAGCAACTTTGTGCTTGCCTCCATTCATTCCCTGCCGGATTGAGGACCAGAGGTGCTGCCAGATTGTGGATCTTCTGCAGAGGCTTGGTCGTGCTGGCTGGAAGGCCTGCCAGTAGAGTATTGCAGTAGTCGAGTCTTGAAATTACAAGAGCTTGGACAAGGAGTTGCGAGGCGTACTATATTCCTGTTCCTGGAGATCTATCTACCTGCAGAGTTCAGATCCAACACACCTGTCTGTAATTATCAAGATCTTCATTAGCTTGTTTGATCAGGGTTGGAGCTGAACTTTGCAGGAAGGTAGATCTCCAGGAACAAGATTGGGCACCCCTGACCTAATGTGGGTGGAAAAGCGCTTAGTCATCAAACACTGCCTCCAGGTTCCTTGCTGTCCCTGTTGTAGATCCCAGGTTTGTAGATCCCAGTTGAACAGTGAGTTTGTGTTTGACTGATGGGTTTGCAGGGATTACAAGACCTCTGTTTTTTTTTTTTTTTTTTTCTGAGCTGTAGATGAGGCTCCTTCATCCAAGCTGAGATGTCTGGAAAGCAAGCAGAGATAAAAGCTGAGGCGTTTCCACCGTCGGGCGAAGCTCTGCAGCGATTCACTAAAACCCGCCCATAACACGCCTCTCTGGAACAACGTCACACAAACCCATCGTTTCACCAACAAGTGCAAGATTGATCAGAAAACTAATCAGAAAGAAATCACAGGAAACATGATAAAAGCGGCAGTTTATTGACATTTTTGTTTACCTAAAGATTTCAAACCCAAGCATCGATGTTTTCCACTAATAAGTGATACATTGACCATAATACATTTATGTATGCCAAGATTGCACATTAGTCACACAGAAATAAAGTGGTATTTACAGTTATTTCACAAAAGACAGAGGACACACATACTTATTATTTGTACTCAAAGGACAGTATGTTTATGTCACATTTAGAAAGAACGATGATTTCTACAAATTGTCCACCAATAAAACGACCTGAGGAGCTTTAGCACTCTCTCCCAATACAGTTATATTTTCAGTCAGAGAAACAGAGGAAGCTTTCAAATTTTATGACATATGTGGAGCTAAATCTGGATGACAGACAGTCCGGTATAAAGAGACGAGACGAGACGTACTGACAGATCAAATAAAAACTTGATCGTGATGGACAATATGATTTGTCGGTTACACTTTATTTTAAGTTGTCATTGTTACAATGTAATTATACATTTAAGTACTGAGTAATAATAATTAAATACATGTACTTACTATAGGGTTAGGGGTAGGATTAGGTTTTGGTGTAGGGTTAGTTGCATGTAATTATGTATCCGTTACTGGGTAACACTTTATAATAACGTTCAGTTGTAAGGCATTTATAAGTGGTTAGTTAATGATGAACTAATCATTTACAGAACATTCATAAATGATTAGCAAGTGATATACTAACATTTTATGTATGTTTTGTAAATTCCGTTACAAGTCATTTACTAGTGATTAGTAAATGATTAATTAATTATTTACGAAACATGACTATGCGTTCATAAATTATTAATAAGTGATATATTAATTATTGAATGTATATTTTGTAGATTCAGTTAGAAGTCATTTACAATTGATTAGTAAATGATTAACTAATCATATACAAATGTTTAATAAATAATGTATTTTTTGTATGTAGCAATTAGATGGTGCAGAAAGTGCTGTAAATGCCTTGAATACATGTACAGATCATTAGTAACATATTTACGAGTGATGAATAGTTTACACTTTAGATTAGGGGATGCAGAAAGTGTTGTAAATCATTTATAACACATTCTGCATCCCCTAATCTAAAGTGTAAACTATTCATCACTTGTAAATGTGTTACACATACATTCGTAGATTCGATTCGTTGATCTTATGCCTTTTTGGTTCTTGAAGTGGTAATCTACGAATGATGTGTAACACATTTACAAGTGATGAATAGTTTACACTTTAGATTAGGGGATGCAGAAAGGGTTGTAAATGATTTATTCATGCGTTTACACATCTATAACAGGTGTTGAACACTGTAGTGTGTACTGCAGTGTAAGTGCTGACTGGTGAGAGTATAGACAGCTGTCTTCTGTAGTGTAGTGTGTAGTGTGCACTGCAGTGTAAGTGCTGACTGGTGAGAGTATAGACAGCTGTCTTCTGTAGTGTAGTGTGTAGTGTGCACTGCAGTGTAAGTGCTGACTGGTGAGGGTATAAACAGCTGTCTTCTGTAGTGTGTAGTGTAGTGTAGTGTGTAGTGTGCACTGCAGTGTAAGTGCTGACTGGTGAGGGTATAAACAGCTGTCTTCTGTAGTGTGTAGTGTAGTGTGCACTGCAGTGGAAGTGCTGACTGGTGAGGGTATAAACAGCTGTCTTCTGTAGTGTGTAGTGTAGTGTAGTGTGTAGTGTGCACTGCAGTGTAAGTGCTGACTGGTGAGGGTATAAACAGCTGTCTTCTGTAGTGTGTAGTGTAGTGTAGTGTGTAGTGTGCACTGCAGTGTAAGTGCTGACTGGTGAGGGTATAAACAGCTGTCTTCTGTAGTGTGTAGTGTAGTGTAGTGTGTAGTGTGCACTGCAGTGTAAGTGCTGACTGGTGAGGGTATAGACAGCTGTCTTCTGTAGTGTGTAGTGTAGTGTGCACTGCAGTGTAAGTGCTGACTGGTTAGGGTATAGACAGCTGTCTTCTCTGAAACACATGGAGTCTTTAACCACTGTGCACCTGATGTGAGCAAAACATAAAAAAAAAAATGTAACATAATTTATTAAACATTTATGAAACGCATAGTCATGTTTTGTAAATGATCAGTTAATTATTAACTAATCAATTGTAAATGACTTCTAACTGAATCTACAAAACATACATAAAATAATGAACATATCACTAATTAATCATTTATGAACGCATAGTCATGTTTTGTAAATGATTAGTTAATCATTAACTAATCACTTGTAAATGACTTGTAACGGAATTTACAAAACATACATAAAATGTTAGTATATCACTTGCTAATCATTTATGAATGTTCTGTAAATGATTAGTTCATCATTAACCAACCACTTATAAATGCCTTACAACTGAACATTATTATAAAGTGTTACCAGTTACGGTTATTACTATGGTAAGTACATGTAACATGTAACAAGGACACTGTAAAATAGTGTTACCGATTTGTCTTGATTTCTTCAGGCGGTCATATTTACCATGTTTACTATGGTGATGGTTAGCGTGCATAGTCTTTAGCATCGCATATAAGTGTTTCTGCCTTATAGGGTGATCAGAATCCACATTAGATCACAAACATAAGTTATATCAAGCACTCGCTGCTGTCTGAAAGTGATTTTTGAGCTAAAATGATGTTAAAAGTCTTTAATGCTGATGTTAGCTAGTATATTGAATCATCCGGCACTGCCTTCTCTCGACTCAGGTAAACTCTTCCTCTGTTCATGACCACTCCTCAAGCCCCAGTGTTAGGAGAAGCCATGTGCCTTTATTATCGTTCCCAGTGTAAATGGAGAAATGAAGAGGTCCGAGCACTGAACCCTGAGGCACCCCAGTGATTAGCTGAAGTCACCCCTCGTCTCCCTGAAACCTTGAAAGATCTGCCTGTGAGGTCGGACTGAAGCACCGCACCTGTGATGACTTAGTCATGAAGCTTGGACAGGAGGATCTGCTGGGTTACAGTGTCAAAGGCAGCAGGCAGGTCCAGGAGAATGAGAACAAATGATCTGGAGTTTGCTCTTGCCAGCCGAAGAGATTCAGCAACAGACAGCAGGGCGGTCATTCGGTCAAAGAAAATAAGAGAGATGATTGAACGCAACTCCTTCAAGAGTTTTTGACAGAAGAAAGAAGAGAGGCTGGTCTGTAGTTTTCAACTTCTATAGATATCAACGAAGTCGAGCTGTACTGTATACTTGTCCCAGCAGAAGCTGTATTTAAGTAATTGTATGTAATGCAATAATAGATCTGAACACAAAGAAGAGCATTCTGTCATTGTAGCAGATCAAGATCAAGGGTCAAGAAATTCTCACTGTAGATAAATTGTGGTTGAATTGTCTTGACAAGGTATGAGTATTTACCCATTTTTGTTCACATTCACACATTAATTGTACTTTCATTTAATTGATCTCTGAAAATGTCAGGGATTTTTGGTCATGTTTGTCCTTAGTTTCACTTTCATGGACTTTTAGTTTACATTCATTGGTTCCTGTGTTCCAGTTTTCCGCTCATTGTTTGTCGTCATGGTTGCTAATATGATTTATCATTCGTTTCAGCTGTGTTCACCCCATTTCCATCAGTATTTACATCACTGTTTCAGTTCTCAGTTGTCCGGTCTATGTTATGTTAGAGCTTGTGTTTCTTCTGCTCCCTGCATTTGGATGCATCTCTGAAGCTTATTAAAGCACATTTATCTAATTCGTCATCTTCGGTTTCCTGTTCTCAATCCTTGCTGGCAGAAAAAAAGTAGGCCTACATGCATTTCACATTTCGTTGCTGAACCATTTTGCTGATTGAGTATTTAGCATTTTATGCTAATATATTATCAGAGCATATAGCGAAATTGAAAAGGAAAAAACTTGTAACACTTTACAGTACAGTTACATTGTAATGATTCCACTGGAGGCAAGCTTGATGAACACAAGTGCAGTATTTATTTAACTGCAGTTTACAAAATAAACAAAGTTATTACACGGACAAAGCTAGACAAGAGACAATAGGTGTGTTGGACATCGGCTGTGGCTGGATGTAACCGATCGGCGAGAGTAGCCACGTGCAGGCGGGGAGGAGCTGCAAATGGAGACGTGAAGTCGGACACTTTCTGCTTCCCGTAGTGACTGCTCACGTGGTGTTTGCATACTTTACCACAGCTGAAGTGAAATAAATGCAATATTTGCCAAATACACATGTTTCAGAGACATTTTCATTCAATACTTTATGTACTACTTCATACAGCGTCTGTTTGAACAAGAATAAAGTTAAAGAATAAGTGGAGTCTATATTTTTTAATCAGTTTTATTTTGATAAACATGACAATATAACATCACAAATACATGAAAAGAGTGTTTACTGTTATAAAAAAACTGATTTGTGAGCTTTAGTGGAACTAAAGGTGTGAGAATAAACACGAAACACACGTGATCGTTGACATGCGGTGAATCCGGCCAATCGTGGAACAGTTGTGTCGTCATCAGAGCTCGGCGCTGTATCAAGTTGGACACAATTTCTAACCGGCATGCCCATTGCACTGCTTCAAAGTCAGCCACCGATCGCTCTGTGCAGAGCTGCATGAAGTCGAAGCCTAATGAATGAACCAATGACAACATAACACCTGAGACTTGGGAAGCACATGTCAAGATCACATGAAGGGATATGGGAATCACATGACACACAGGAACTACAAAATAAAAGACCCTAACCCTGGCGAAAAGAAAAAAAATGCTGAGTATACTTGCAGCCAGACTTATTCAGTATACTTCAAGTGTGTTAATGATTAGTTAACTTGAAGTGTGCTATTTTGGAACAACTAATTTTGTACAAAGTGTATTTTAGTTCTAATAAAATTGTAGTAAAGCATAACTTTAAGTGTATTTAGTATACTTTTGTATGCTAAATTAGAACACCTTCAAGCATACTTAGTATACTTTAAGTAAATGCCTGTGTAGGGACTAATTACATGCTTGATTAGTGATATTAAAGTGTAATTTATTTGTGTTACAAGTACATTACAAATTAATTACGAGTGTCTACGAAACATACAAGCGATATACCATAAGTGTATTATATTTGAGTAAAAAGTATATGCTCAGTAATACCTTTGGCTCATTCCAAATACTACAAATTGCACACTTTGTTTTCAATAACAAATGCACATTAATAAACATATATTACTTCGCTATACTTTGTACAATATACTATTGTATACTATAATGTATTTTGAAAGTATACTTTCAATGCATTGGTGATCGGTTTTAGCACAGAGTTAAAAATATACCTAATATATATTTTTAAGTAAAGTGCAAATAAATACACAGATTTTTCACTTCAAGTATATTTTTCTAAAATGTATTTTTTAGAAATTATACTGTAAAGATAGTACACCTTTTTAGTTAGTATATTTGCAATGTACTATTGAAAAAGGGAACATATCTCAAATACAATAAAGTATAATTTTTTCACAAGGGAAACCATGAACAAAACCAACAACAGACAAGACATACATTTGTTAACACATTATTTAACATGAACTAACAATGAAAAATACTTCTAAAGCATGTACAAATCTGATTTACTTACAGACAAATAAGATTTACTTATATATACAAAATGTTAAATTTATACATGCGTATTAAAAATTATAATTATATTTTAAAGTTGTATCTGTTCATATTATTTAATGGATCTGAGCAAACATGAACTTAATAGTGAACTGTTGTATTTTTATTAACTCATGTTAAAAGATAAATAGAATACATGTAATATAAAAAAAAGCATTGCTCATTGTTAGTTAATGAATAAAATAAAGTCAACTAATCTAAACTTATTGTAAAGTGTTACCAATGTTTTTTCAAAATAATACAATAAATAGTTTATAATAAATAAATAGATTCATATGTCTTGCAAATAAAATAGGAGTTTGCATTACACACATTACACAAGAAAACTATAAAAACACTCTTGTTTGTTTGAGCACATTGTTTTGCTCAAATGTGCACACCTGTTTTAATTTTTTTTTCTGTTATTCCTTATTATGTAAAATTATGCCAATTAATATGTGAGAGTACACCACTAATCCACCTTGTGAGTCTGACCCAAATTCATAGCTTTCCCTTGTGTGCTTCCTTTCCTTTTTTAAAATATTATTAATATTGACGACACATCTAAGAGATCCTTTGACCCATGTTCTTGTTCTGGGGATGAAAAAGAAAGAGATGGAAATTAATCTTTTTTCTGAAACTTTTTTTTTTTTTTTTTTTTGGTTCAAATGAGAAATATGGTGTGTTTGAAACAATTCACGAAGCTTAGTGGTGTGAGGCTCTTCACAGCTAGGACTTCTGCTGAACCCAAACTGAAACCGTTGTTGTCTGAGCAGAATCACTATGACCAAACTCGGTCTGATATGTGTGAAAGAAGCGTCTATTGTCGCAGCACAGATCGTGTTGGTTCCTGCTGAAGCGGGCCGGGGCCCCAGAGGTATTACTGGGGGAGACACTACTGACACCACTGGGAACAAATGGCTGGACAAACATGTTTTGTTGGCTGAAGTGTTGAGATGACTGCATGGGGCTCAAGTTACCACGGAGTAATGTCTGCCTAATTCACTCACTCTCCACTTCCTGCTGATCTGACTCTTCTCTAAACCTCGTTCATTTTTCCTGAATGTCCTCCTTTATCTAAGAGAAATGATGCAGCTCGTTTTCATGCTTCAATCCAAAGGACTGTGGGATCCAACATGATGTGCAATAACTGGAATGGCCAAATGGTTTGTGCATATACAACTGCTGTCCTCAACTCAACTTTTATTTATAAAGCGCTTTCAAAACCATTAGAGTGGATCAAAGTGCTGTCCAGAAAAAGCAGAAAAACACAAAATAACAACAAAATCATAACACCATTGCAGGAAAATCATACAACTATAACTCACAATTCTCAGACTCAATCAAACACAGAAAGCCTGATAAAATAAGAAAGTCTTTAAATCCTTTTTAAAAATGCCATAAAAAACAGGTAAAACCATGGATGTACACTGTACATTGTGAAAATATGCAGTTATTTTTTAAAGAGCTTTTGTAAATAATATAACCCTTAAACTAACCCAAAAATAGTCTAACCCTTAAAATTATTTATAAAATAATACTTGGACTCAATTAAAAACAAGTTCATTTAGATGTTAATACCTGAGCCTTTAGGTGACAACCTAGCGGACAAAAATATATTCTAAGAATATTTGCTATAACGTTCCCATTAAGTTATTAAAAACGTTATTTCATTCAAAACAGCCAGTTTTTTTTTTTTAAATGTTTTAAAACCTTTTTTTCTGCTTGGTAATAAGAACGTTAAGGAAACATCCCATTCTATTATTCTTCAGTCATTATTGGAACGTTACTTTTGAATTTTCTCTGAACGATCTGAAACAATTTACATTTAAAAAATGTTACAAATCAAAACGTTTCAGAAAACAATTTATACATAAGTAACGTTTTTGTGCTAACGTTTTGAGAGAATTATTTTAATATTATCACATTATTATAATATTATTATTAATATTATTGTAACGTTCTATTAATGTTAGCCTACTGGAAGAACGTTTGTTCATAACTTTGAGATAAACCATGTTGGCATGATAATATGCATATCTCTTATGAAAAAAACAGCCCACAAAACTGTAACTAGGACTCTAGTGAAAATACATGAAAATAAAACGTTATCATTCTCATGATTGATGATTCAGTACAAATCAACAATTACTGCAGTTGGTAAAATAATTGTAAAGCGATTACACAATTGTATTGTGCTTAAATGGTTTGTAATCACAGATGCTGTAATAGTGTAGTTGTAGCCTATAGTGCTCACACAGAATTGAGAATAATATGTGTGCAGTGTGTGAGAGGAAGTCAGGGTTTATACCACTAGAGCAGTGTGTTGGCAGTGTTTGAACAGTTGTTGAGGACACAGACTTCCGTGAGGTTTATGGCTCCGCTCCGTGTGAACGGGAACGCGTTCCAGCGCGTGTTTTCCGGCGCGCCTCTGCAGTGAGACACGCAACCGCGCGCTCGCGTCTCTGTGCTCCCGGACCGAGACTCACTTTACGCAGTCCGAAACCAGTGGAATCTCCTTAAGTTGAGAAAAAACACTCTCTCGCGACTGAGTGTGCGGCAGGTCCCGTCCCGGTTTGCAAACGGGGGGTTATAGGTAAAGCTATCGGGCCACCTCGACGACGCACAGGCGCATGGCTTTGATTTAAAGGGGGATTCATCTCGCTCTCCCCTAAACCGAGTGTTGCATGGAGCAGGACAACTACCGGCTGCCGAGAGCGACGAAATGCGCCTTATAAACGAGAACTCGGGGTTCGTGTTCCTCACCAGTCCGTGTTCGTAGAGGCCTAATGGGTTTATGTGGAGCGCGCGGATCCGAGCTCTACCTGCGCGAGGAGAGTGTTTGTGCGCGGGTGTAGAGGTGACTTATAAACCCTCGCTTTATCGGCCGACAAGGACTGTTCCTCAATCAATCAATCAATCTGTGAGTATTATTCATCTCGCATATTTCCATTGTGTGACTGAATGGCGTGGCTTTGATCATTCCCAGCGACTCCATTCGGGTCTTTTGGGACAGCGAGCATCTAAACTGCAGTGTGTGTGTGTGTGTGTGTGTGTGTTTAAAACAAACCATCAGCAGAATGAAGATCTGGCTGAAGACTTTATAAAGATTGACTCAAGCATGCAGGGTCAGATAATGATGCGCGCATTGTTTCAGTAGTGTTCATAACACGGCAGTTCATCTTGGGAAGAAAGGTTTTTTTCCTTTGGAAAGAGCAGGATTGGGGCCAGATGTGAGGCTATACATCATGCTTATCTGTCCTAGAATTATCTCTATTGGAGAAATGTAGAGACCTGTGCAATAAAACAAAACATGAGAGACAGTATAGTTATTTCTCAAGCTAGAGATGCTATCTATCTATATATGGCCAAAGCAACTTGCATATAATTTTGAAGCTTTAGTAAAATAAAAGGAATTCAGTAGTAACTTTTTATTTAATGGACTGGCTTATAATGGGTAGTTTGGTAACACTTTACAATAAGGTTCATTAGTTAACATGAGTTAATGTATTAACTAATGAGCAATACATTTGTTAAATAAATGTTAGTCAATAAAAATACAGTCGTTCATTGTTTGTTCATGTTAGTTCACAGTGCATTAACTAGCCTATTGTTAACAAATACAACCTTTGATTTAAAAAATTTATTACTAAATGGTGAAATGAATATTAACTAAGATTAATATATGCTGAAGAAGTATTGTTCATTCTTAGTTCATGTTAACTAATAAATCTTATTGTAAAGTGTTACCGGTAGGTTAGACAGGGCTCATCCCATTCTTCATAAAATGGGTTTACTTGAGTTGCTTTCTGAAGGTCTGTGTGCGGCTGCTACATTTAGATCATTTCACTGCACATGCATTATTCACCATGATACGAGCGGCACACGTCACAATAGCTCATGAGCCTGTAGTTTGTCATTTGAAGAAGAAGTGCCATTCAAATAAACAGCAAACCGGTTGTCAGATTTGAATTCGGATTAGAAGCCGTTCACACTGCATTGGTTTCGACTGAGCACAGCGACATAAAGGTCTGAGCGGGACACACGAGCACAAACAACTAGACAACTCATGCTGTTTGAATGAAGCTTGTCCTCTAAATGAGCGCGTAACACTTTACAATAACGTTCATTAGTTAACATTAATGTAGTGATGAACATGTACTAACAATGAGCAATACATTTGTTACAGTATTTATGAATCTTTGTTAATGTTAGTTAATAAAAATCCAGCTGTTCATGTTAGTTTCCAAGTGCATTAACTAATATTAACAAATACCTTTGATTTTAATAATGTATTAGTAAATGATGAAATTTATATTAACTAAGATTAATAAATGCTGTAGAAGTATTGTTCATTATTAGTTCACGTTAACTAATGAACCTTATTGTAAAGTGTTACCAATAATTTAGTATGTGCACAAGATAAAACCTACGGGTATACAAAAAGGACAAACGAAGGCCTCATCCATGTGAAAAGCCCATAGTTTAGATATTAAATGTATGTATTATTGAGTCATTGCTTAGCGCTGGTTCATTTGAATTCAGAGAGTGAACTCACATGGACAAATGCGCAGTTGAAGGAAGTGGCGTCTCTGCTCACATCAACCGCCTGTGATTCCTGCAGCTTCATTTCCAAGCCTGCATTTACATAACAAAGTGTTTGAGTCTCAACTGTGAAAAACTTGAGTCTCTCCACCATCCCCCTCCCGAAAGTCCGGCCCGACTGAGGCTCAGGGTTGTGCTCAGAGAGCGGCCGTTTATACCCGAGGACAGTCACTCTGGCTCTTGTTTTCATCCAGCCTTTTGTTTTCAGATTGTAAGATTCAATTAAATTAGTTATTTTCCAATTTACCAAAAATAAATCAATAAATCCATTATCAGAAAGGCTTAAGACTGTGTAGAGGATCCAGATCTTGATCGTCAGTATATTTAGGATTTTGTGACTTTATGTTCTTAGAATGGTTTTAATTTTTAAGTTATTTTATTGTGTATTCATAAAGATGCACTAAGGAACTCTGGCCTCTCCGTTTTGCAGCGTTTGTGCTTTGCTCTTCTGTGCATATTAAATCTGATGATTTGCTTTATTCCAGGGATGCACAATATATCTGCCACCATATCGGCATCGGCTGACATATGATCATTTTTAATGTAATCGTTATCGGACCAATAAGAATATCTGGCCTATATATCAAAGCCGATAAATAATGTATTATTTCCTTCAGCTGAGACACTTCAGATACACACTGTTCAACATGATGGGTTTGAATTGCTTGAAATATGATTGAAATCACTTCAAAAAGGAAAATGCAGTTCAGCGCAAGTCTGTCATATAGGCTACATAAAATTATATAGCCTATATAATATATATATATATATATATATATATATATATATATATATATATATATATATACAGTGCTATGCATAAGTTTAGACACCCATATTAAAGTTGACTAAAAAGAGGAATAAAAAATCATCTTTTGGAAACTGAACTTAATGCCTTAATTTAAAAAATTAGGAAAAATCCAACCTTTAAGGACACCAATTTTTTTTGTGAATGAATAATGTATCGTAAATAAATATATGTTCTTCCTTAAAATACAGGGTGCATAAGTTAGTACACCCCTATGTTAAATTCCCATAGAGGCAGGCAGATTTTTATTTTTAAAGGCCAGTTACTTCATGGATCCCGGATACTATGCATCCTGATAAAGTTCCCTTGAACCTTTGGAATTAAAATAGCCGCACATCATCACATAGCCTTCACCATACCTAGAGATTGGCATGGTTTTATTTCAGTTAGTCTAATAGCTGGTTTGATTTGCATTGAGAGATGATCTTATGGAAAGTACCCCATGCCAATCTCTAGGTATGGTGAAGGCTATGTGATGATGTGGGGCTATTTTAATTCCAAAGGTTCAAGGGAACTTTATCAGGATGCACAGTATCCGGGATCCATGAAGTAACTGGCCTTTAAAAATAAAAGTCTGCCTGCCTCTATGGGAATTTAACATAGGGGTGTCCAAACTTATGCACCCTGTATTTTAAGGAAGAACATTTATTTATTTACAATACATTATTCATTCACAAAGAAAATTGGTGTCCTTAAAGGTTGGATTTTTCCAAAAATTTCTAATTAAGGCATTAAGTTCAATTTCCAAAAGATGATTTTTTATTCCTCTTTTTAGTCAACTTTAGCATGGGTGTCTAAACTTATGCATAGCACTGTATATATATGAAGACTTCAGATGCAAAAGCCTCTAAGTGCCATCTGAAATTTTCTTCTAAAATGAGTATTTTTATCAAGCTCGTATATTTAAGTTCAGTAATTTCACTTTAATGACAATTAATAGGTAATTTTCATTGCCATTAAAGTGAAATAAGTGAACATAAACATTCAAGCTTGATAAAAATGATCATTCTAGAAGGAAATTTCAGATGGCACTTAGAGGCTTTTGCATCTGAAGTCTTCATATATATATATAAATACGCAATATATATATATATATATAAAAAAAATAAATAATAATAATATATATATATAAATTATATTATTATATTAAAATTATAATGAGAACATTATAATTGTGTGCTTGGGATGTGGCTTTTAATGCTGAGACTTTTGTTTTTGTAATCAGGCTCTCAAAAATTATATAGAAATTTGGATTTAGATTTATCAGCCAATATATCGGTTATCGGCTTTCAAATATAAAGAGTTATCGGTTATCGGTATCGGCGCATTCCCATGGCTGATTGTACCATAGTTTTCACCAGTATTGTCAAGTCAAATTTACTTGTATTATATAACGCTTTTCCCAATACATTGTTTCAAAGCAGCTTCACCAAAAATGATGATGTTAATATCTTCATGCCTTAGAGCCGGGCGACCATACAAGCAATCAAGCTGTAAACTGTAGTTTTACAGTAAAACCGTGGTAACTTTCTACCATCCATTACTGGTGTCCAAAAATAAACACCAAAAGTGTTGAAGACGGCTAAACTTCTATCAAACTCCCCCGTAGTCAACCATTTTACCCCATAAAACTCATCTTTGATCACCAAAATTACATATTTAAAACTTCATGCCTTAAAATATCTTGAATGTAACTCGACACCCTTGCCTCATTTAGTATGCGCGGTTCTATGAATATGCAAATGAGCCCCACCTCCACTCACTCACTCAGCTCAGAGATCCACTGGTTGACGATCACACGTTGATCTGATTGGTTACAAGGTAGTTTGTGACGTCAGAAACACCAGCGATTTCAAAGCGTGTGTTTGAGACTGTCTTTGGTTCACTGCAGTTTTAAGGAGAGAATACTCAGCAATGCTGTCGACTTATGAATTTACACATGGTTTGTCTTAAAGCATATTAAAAACACCACATAGACACATAAACAACATTAAAAGCTGGATTTTCAACACAGGGGGACTTTAAAAGAAATCCTTTGTTATTTGTCTAGATTCTACTTATAATAGTTGGTGCAAGCTTTGGTTAAACTATTCTAAGTGTGATTCTACAGAGATAACGGTGATCTGATAGTGATCTGATGTAACGGTGATCTGATAGTGATCTGATGTATATAGACTGTTTCGATAACACCTGACTGGTTCCCTATCAGCACTTCAGCGTAATGATCAGGCTATTGATTGGATCGTGATCACGCTCTGTTACACACGATGAGTTGTGGCACATATACTGAATGCAGCTTCACACTCTACATGAGGCTGATGGTGTGAAACGGCTGCTAGCTGAAACAGTACTGTAGTCAGTCTTAGGTCTGTAGTCTTCAACACATCCCACGTGTGAGTCCCGGCGGCTTGTGGTCCTTCTCCTGATCCCGTCCCCTTACTCGCTTCTTGCCAAGTGCTCCGCTCTGCCCTGTCCAATTAAAGCTGAAGAAAGCATGCATGCATGTGAACATGAAGACAGCATTCAGATATATCATATTACACCACTGGTTTCTTTCACCAGTATTTACTGACTCCATCCACCAAAAGACTTTGTCTGTCGAAAGCAATAATGGCTGAAGAATTCGGGGCGAAAGGCAGAAGGAGGTTAGTGCTCGCAGTCTGTGGAGAAAATGGTATGGATCTGTGTGTGTGTGTGTGTGTGTGTGTGCGCAATGAGGAGCGAAGCATCTGGAAAAGTTCAATAATGTTTTGTACAGTGGGAGAATTCAGTTGTTGCTCTGACTACTTCATGCGTAAGGAATGTTGATTATTATTTAACGTTTCTCATATTAAACCGCACAGTGAATGGATGTCATAGATGGGTTTTATCTTTAGTATTATGGATTGACAAATGTGTGACTTCCTCACCTGCCACTCGCATATGTTTCGACAACTTTTGACGTCTAAATGAACAATTTCCCGGAATTCATCTTTGAATCTGTTTCAGTCCATGAAGCCGATGAATGGAGATTGATCTCTGTAGTTTGCTCATGTTCCCACAGAAATGATCTGGATTGCTCAAGTTCTTGGCGTATCTTATTTCTGCTGTCCTAGAAAGTCTTGTGTCTTTCTTGTGTTACTATTTAGACTTCATGATGCATGTAAGCAAGCTGACACTATCATGTGTTGTTACACAGAAATCATTTTAAAATGTGTTTTTCATGGTTAGTTACTGCACACACACACACACACACACACACATACAGTTGCACTGAACGCTACATTACTACTACTACATTATCTAAAAAAGATTCTCTGATCTAAAATGAAGTTAAATCATGTGACAAATTCAGTAACATAATAGGAAGAAATCCTGAACGTTGTGCATTCGTCTTGCAGTGCAGATGTGTATAATGTAAATGACAAAACAAACAGAAATGTGGACATAACCTAAGTTTGTCAAATTTATATTGCAATTTAATGCTCTTTTCTAAATGTATACAGAAATATAACCATACCTAAACCATTATGTTTAAGCAGAGTTTTAATTTGGACACTGTTTTCAGGTACAGAAATAAAAATATCAACTGACTTTTCTTTTCTTTTTTTACATTATGGAGAATAACAGTAGCCAGAAAATTACATTCATACATCTCATAGCTAAATAATCAAAGACAGCATGAAAAGTTACCAGTAGCTTTTGTTTTATTTAATTTAATGAGCTTAAATTATTATCTAGACAATGTTTTTTGTTGTTTTATACTTAAACTCCAAAGCAAAAGCATTGTGAATGTGGTGCAAGTATTGTCCATGCTTCCCGTATATGCCAGAAACCTTAAGAAGCTGAGAAGTTAGTTTGTCAATTTATATTGCAATGTAATGCTCTTTTCTAAATGTGCAGACATATAATCATACCTAACCATCATGTTTAAGCAGTTTTAATCTATAATCTGGATATTGTACTTTTTTTCAGGTACAGAAATTAAAATGTAATATTTTCAAATCAACTCTATTTCAGGACATTATAGAGAATAACAGTAGGCAAAAAAATTCATATCATACAGCTCATATTAATATTGCTAAATAACCAAAGACAGCATGGAAAGTGACCAGTACAGTAGCTTTTGCAGTATGTAATTTTATACCCTTAAGTTATTTAGACAACAATTTTTTTTTTATTTTTATATTTAAACAAATGCATATGCGTCATGAATGTGGAAATATTTTCCATGCTTTCACAAATCTTAATTTGCTCATGCAAATGGTTTTTAGCCATTATATTATTTTCGTATATGCCAGAAAGCTCAAGTATCTGAAGAGGTACACATGGTGCTCTCTGAGCAACAATAAAAGCTGTTGATAATCATACAACTTTCCCCCCATTTTGTTTGTGTACAAACAGCAAAGGCCATTATATTCTATATTTAGCTGTAGCTCGACTGGTGGATCACGGCGCTGAACGCCACTGATTCCTGCAGGGAAAACAAACTGTTCACATGGACATTGTCACTCATTATTTCTCTAATGAAGGAGACATGACCCTGAAGAAGCAGTTCTCATCCGTGAAGAAAGACGGGAGAAACGTAGGGAAAGAAAATGCTGCTTGAAAGTAGCGCTGCACAAACTGCAGTCTGTCAGAAAGCATGTTACGGTTGTGTGTGGATGTTTTAGTACCCACAGCATTAGAGATGTGTGTGTGTGTGTGTGTGTGTGTGTGTGTGTGTGTGTTTGCAATCATTAGAAACCTCAGAACAGAAGGAAACTGCTATAATCTCTCGATAATCATCTTTAATCTCATTTATTATGAATACAGTGAAATAAATAAGCATGTATTTTGTCACATTTCTGTGTCTGTGAAGGTGTCAGTCAAGTCAGTTTTATTTATTATAGCGCTTTTTGCAAAACACATATTTTCAAAGCAGCTTTAGAGAAAATCATGATGTTTATAATATCTTAATCCCTTCATGCCTTATAGTCACGTTTCGCAGATTAGAGCTGGCCGATAATAAGATAGTTTACATGTTTGGCGATACAATCATGCAGTTGAGACTTGCTATATATAAATCACCCTACACGAGTAGATATTTATGTAAAACTGGGCATACTTATATGTACAACTTTATATAAAGAGCTGGGAATTAATATAGTTGCATTTTGCGATGATATAAACAAAATTACACCGCTGAGATTTGCTATATAATACTGCTTAATGTGAATATAGTATAAGTTGTGTTTAAAACGCTTTACACACTGTCAGTATATGTTAACATTGTTCGCTTCACTGGTGCTTAAACAACTCTTTATACAAACGTATGAAGACTAATAAATCTTGTTGGTGAAAAGAGTTTGGGGAATTACAGAGAAACTTAAGTGTAAAACCGAGCTTCCAGTTTGTTGGGTAATGAATTGTAGCCTCACCTTTGTTCTCTTCTGTAGTCTTGACATTTTAAGTCATGCACTAAGGCATTGTGTGTCAGGACCTGTGTTGCACACCTAGCATGAGCTCTCACACATGAGTCCTCGTGCAGTGTTTTAATCGCGTCCCGTTGAGCTGCCGAGAGTGACGGATGGGCGGTTGCGTTATGCAGTGTGTGTTGGTGAGGCTCATCCAGTTGGAGGTTGATGAATGGCTAAAGGTCTCGTAGCCGCATCTATCAGAGGATTAGCATTGACCTGTGAGACCTCTCCACCGGCCCCAACAAACGCCTACATTAGCATAGAGAAAGACCACAGGCTCTTCACAGGATAGCGGCGTAATGTGTGTGGATACCTCTGTGGGAATGTCTAATTAATTTTATTTATGTATTTATTTGTTTAGCTGTGAGGATGCACACAGCAGCTGGTAACGCTACATCTGTTGAGTTTGTTTCAGTTCGGGCTGATCGTGACTAGTAGCTGTTCATTCAAGCCATCAGTCGACTGATGCACGTTTATGGTAATTGCATCGGGACAAGTTTAAGTTTCAAGGCTGAGAAAGAATATTATATGTAATATTGCTAACATTGTTCTACATGACAGAGAAATACTCAACTAGAGCTGTATGATTCTTTTTTTGTTTGTTAAATTGAGATCGTTATTAGGGTTGGGTATCGTTGTAATTTTAATTATTCCAATTCATCTTATCGATTCCTAATTTCAAGTCCAATAAAATAAATAAAAAATTAAATTATTATAAAAATTCATATTACCATGAACAAAAATCAACATGCTAAAGAACCCTTACTCAAGGAACTTTTGTCTATAGATTTAACCATAGAAAAAACAACTAAATAATATACATTTCAAGCATTATTAAATACAAGTAAACACTCAGTAATTTAAAAAAAGAACAAATAAACAAATTAGTAATTGCGCAAATAAATACAACTGAACAATTATATGATTGAAACAGATTTTCAGGTATTCAGGTTCAGAAACTAATCAAATGTAAAGTAACACTGCACTCTATGAATAAAATATACATTACAAATATAGTTGCAAAAGTTACTCAGTCAAGAACGAGTGAATTTTCTCTTTGTCTTCTGTTATTATAGAGACGGCAGGAATATTAGTGTTATTATAGGAATATTAGTGTTATTATAGAGACGGCAGGAATATTAGTGTTATTATAGGAATATTAGTGTTATTATAAAGACGGCAGGAATATTAGTGTTATTATAGAGACGGCGGCAGGAATATTAGGCTGCTGTCACTTTAAGAGCTGCACGGATCCAATACACTGTTACACACGCGTTTTCTTTGTTTTTACGAGGATGTTTTTGTGTGTATTTGTCCATTCAAGTGCAAAAAGACGTGCAAGTCACCTTTATTTATACAGCGCTTTTTACAATACAGATTGTTTCAAAGCAGCTTTACAGTGCTAAGAGGAAAATAATGCAACAGAGTTTGTTTCGGCTGTAGAGCAGATCTCAGTTCAGTTTCGCGCTCTATACAGTCTTTCTGACTGTGTGTGTGTGCAGCACAAAAAAACTGAATGGTTTAAAGTCACATTAAAATGCACACAAAGGAATCGGTAAGAGTAATCGAAGTGTGTGTGCGTCTTATCGAATCTCCTGTTTTGGGGATTTCGGAACCGGCTCTCGATAGCCAGCCCTAACCGCGGTGTCGGTCGAGATGATCCGAGAGTCGTTTGTCTGCGCCGTTTATGCCAGGTTTTCTTCTCGTGGAAGGCAGCGCATGTGTTCATGCGTGGCACATGATTTTATGACACTCTTGATGTGCCTCTTGCCAAATGGTTATGAATCATCATCATCATCTTTGTCATAAAGGCTTTGAGGAGGACCTTTATGAAACCGCCTGACAGAAAAAGAGAGAAGAACTGCATATGTGGCGTATTTAATTCCTCTAAAACAGATGTATATTTTGCAGCGTTTGTGCCTGGTAATTATTGTTCTCTGCATTTTTTGTTTTCATTGTGCTTTGAATTCTTTTTGATTTTATTTATCCAATATTTTCTGGCCACAGATGCAGAAAGCCACATGGCTGCGGTGTTTAATTCATTCCCTCCCTCTTGATTGCCTCTGATTTGCTCCATTTTAAACAGGCTGGACCGTCTTGCCGTAGATGCGCTGTGAAGCGAGTGTGTTGATCAGCCAGGCGAGCAGAAGCGTGATTGCTGATTGCTCAGGGTTTTAATTATGGAAATCATGAGCTCTTAAGAATGCTCAAAGCTATTTGCTAATGGTGCGAGTCATAAAAATGGGGTATCGAATATTGTTGCACTACAAGATGTTTAACGCTTGAGAATGCTGGTGGTTGAAACCTTTAACGTACACTTGGAGTTATATTGGGTTTGAGAAGTAATTTGTGCATTATAATGGCAGACGACACATTATATCTTATTGTGGCTCAAGAGGATTGTAAATTGTGTTTATAAATGTCCTTTTGAGCATCATTCTGGCAGCGCTGCAAAATACTTTCTTTTTTATTGCTTTATACAACCAATAAAATAAATACTTTTTATCACTGGATACTAACAAAATAGTGTCTTTGATCAAAAACTTTTCAGACGGTCGCAACAGTTTATCATGAATCCCTCAGCAACTGAAAGTTTGATCAGCTCCGTCAAATGGGGAAATTATAGCAACATTTATTTTTTTATGGATTATTTGCTGTGAAACTAATTTCCCTCATGCTTTCTATTTCAAATAATATATAGTATGTGGACCTTTAGGGTCACTACTCTTACTTGCTTTTGCGGTCGGGGAGTATTTCTCATTTTGGTGTATTGGATCTTATCGAACAAATGAACACAATCATGTTTTTTTTACCCTAATGTTCCAGCATTAAGACTGCCTTAGACATCTCTCAGGAAGGCGTTGTTGTTGTCAGTTTGGAAAATGTAGGCTGTGCTCTTATCACTGAAACCTATTTAGCATGTCAAAGTCTGTTAATGAAATGCTTAAGGGTTTATTTTATGTAGTTGTTCACAGTAACCTGTTTTCCTCCAGAGAAAAGCTCTTAAATCGGCGCTTACAGTTGTGAAACAGGTTCATTTCACTTCGCAACTCTTCAGCTGAAAGTCATTGAGTCATTTTAATTGCTCTGCAAGTGAATTTCACCAGTCTTGGTCACAGAACTAGTCTAGTTAGAAGGTGTGGTGGTGCTTTAAACGCTCATGGGTTTCTCATGAAAGAAAGGACTGCTACACTAAATATCTAGATTGAAGCCGGCTAAATATGAATTGTGCTGATTGCTTCCTTTTTTGGTCTGTTTTCCCAGAACAATCCTGCATATAATGTTCTGTTCCTGACCGGTCACAGACTGTGCTAAGAACCAAATAGTAGATAATGCTGCAAATGACTGTGAATCATTGAATGGTTAGTTTTTTTGAGTGGGACCAGGCATGTTTCTCAAACCGCTGCGTTTCCTTGTTCTCTATGCGGTAACTAAGGGATGGGACACGGACACAAGCAGGAATTATGTTCAGGGGGACAGAAGAGGGAAAAGTGGAGGATTGGGCCAGAAAACGGATTAGACTCCATCCAGCGGCAAGCAGACCCTTCTCTTTTGAAGGGTATCAAAAAAGTTACTTTCGTTCTTTTCATATAAAATACGTGGATTCAAAGCCAATGAAGCCGAAGCGACTGTACATTCATTGTGATTTTCTTTGCGTTTGTGAACAGAAGATTGATAAAAGGAACATTTGAAAGAGTAGTGTCTTCATTATTCATGTGAAATGTAATGCATAAGTGCTTATTCATTCTTAGATGTTAAGAAAGTTCTTCATATCTTCATTCCAATACGAGCTTGATGCTAAAATTAGGGATGCGCCGAAATGAAGATTCTGGGCCGGAACTGAATATTCTGGTCTGGATGCTATTGACAGAAAACCGAAACTGTAAATTATTATTTAAAATTATTTATTTTTGTATAATTGTATTAATGTTAGATTATTAATATTGTATTAAATTACTTTTAAATGAAATTCAATAATTTGAATACATTTAAAAAATACAAGCCTATATATGTATATATTTATATTTATTATATTACATTGGGGTAGGCATAGACAAATACATCATAGATAAATACAGTATAACAAAGTAACAAATAGAGTAAGGTCTAACTGTAGTGTGTTCAGGTACAGACATGTAATAATTAGGCCTAAATGTAAAATAACACTATTGTGTTCACTGTATAAATTAAATATAGATGAATCTAAAGCTGAGTTTAGTGGTTTAACAGTAATGACTTAGCAGCAGGTGTTTATAGGCTGCTGTCACTTTAAAACTGAATACACAGATCCAATATAATGATACACATCGATTTCTTTCTCAACTCTTTACATTCACTTAAGACAACCGACTGTGTTTAGGGAATACTTGTTTTGACATCATTTTGTGTGTGTGTGTCCGTTGCAAATGCGCTGTTCGCTCGCGACCTGAAACGCGCCTATCTTTCGGGTGTGTGTGCTCATATATTCAGTCATTTTTCTCTTTCGACCAAAAAACCAAAATGCCATTTTCGGCCGATAATTTTCTGCAGCCGGTGCATCCCTAGAGATGTTTTTTTTTTTTTTTAAGATAAAACGTCCACATAGATTTTGAGTGATTTTCATAAAAGCACGTGAACACAATTGCGTATTTATCAATATCAATAGAAGACTGAATTTTCTTTGGGAACTAGAGCCGTGCTGGACAACATCTCTGTGGATGGACATCATTAGTGGTGAAGTGCTTATCATACGCCAAAACCCATTTTAGCATAATTTGTCATTTTGTTATGAGCTTTTGTTTTAAATAGTTTTTATTTCAGTTTTATTTGATACTCCCCTGCTGTAACTAAACAGTGCACAATTGTAAATAACACGGCTTAGTACAGTTGACATTTCATTGACATCCATCAGCGACAGGTGGAGCTCTGTAATGTAATGTATGAATGATGAACTGGGGCTCATAAAGCCACTGCAACAAGTGTCTAAACTGGACTGGTTCACGTCAGATCAGGGTTGAATGTCTGTCTGGACTAAAATCACGCTTAATACGATTTAAAACCAAATGTTATTTCAGTAGTTTATCGACAAGCCATTGATCAGGCGTAGTCAACACTGCAACTGGTGCTCCTTCAGTCCCAGTCAAACCAGCGAATCAAGGGTTTGCTTGAAAAAGAACTGGTTTGAACTGAAGTGTGCAGGAGCCGTACATAAACACTTTCCACTCGAAGTAAACATGTAGAATAATTAGTTAGTTGTCAGTATAACATAATAATAATATAGCATGCACATTCCTCAACTCTGAGAATAATTAAACTGTAACAGAGCACCTGTTGTGAAACTGCATCCACTCCAGATAATTGCTTTTTAAATAATTGTGGTTTGTGAATTTAACATGACTGTAATTGGAGAAGCCCGTAAAAAAAATTAAGCAAAATGTTAATGTGCAAATTAACCAATGGCTTTAGACGAACAAATAGTGTCTACATTTATAGATCATAATCAAGTGACCGCATGTGTTGGGCACACTGATGAAAATCACACTGATGTTTTGGATTAGTTAGGTGCTAATGTTAAGAAAAAGTCTCTTTGTGAGACTTAAATGTGGGTCATATCAATATTATACAGGGCTTGACGCTTTTTATTTTTCCCAAGGAACATATGTGCTCCTAAGATTACATTTCAAAATGTACATTGTACACAATGTACACAATGTACACAATGTACAAAAAAACGTTTGGAGTGCAATGAAATTATCGAATAATGTGTTTTTCGTCAATGAAAAGATACAGGAAGACGTTTACAAGCAAAGATACACTAGGTTTTTCAATATTTCTGCTTCAAACTATTTCAATTATGTAATTATAAATATGGTGACGAACTTTCGCATCTAGACAGTCAAAAATAGTCGATCTCTATTGTATGTACATTTTTTTTTAAATAAATAAAAAAATATTCATTTTCATCTTCATCTTTTTGAGACTTAAATGTGGGTTGTATCAATATTATACAGGGCTTGATGCTTTATTTTTTCCCAAGGCTCCTAAGATTAATTTAAAAAAAAAAAAAAACCTTTGGAGTGCAATGAAATTCAATGAAAATCAAATAATGTGTTTTTCGTCAATGAAAAGATACAGGGAGACGTTTACAAGCAAAGGTACACTAGGTTTTTCAATAGTTCGGCTTCAAACTATTTAAATTATGTAATTATAAATATTTATACACACATACTGTAATAAACAGGTCATTGTGTAGTAAAATCTTGAATAATAACGCTAATGTTCTTTCTGTGACAGGGCAGCACAGACTAAAGTTACAAGAGTTTACGTCGAAGTAAGTTCTGAAAACAGATTATTACAATATTAACTTAATGCAGTAAACATTGTCATAATTCATCAACCGTAAATCATAAGAAATCTAGTGGCATAAATGCACGGTGTTCGTTGATTACGAACTGCTTTGAAACGCGGATGTGTTTTACTTTGAAACGTCCAGCGCTCGTTAATTTAATAAAATCATAGCCTTTTGAAGTTTAATAATCACATTAATAAGTCTTATTGCTATTCCTGTTTTTTCATCTCCTATCTTAAAATGAAGACGATATTTGTTGTTGTGCCTTTAAATGTCATTTTTGGGACTTTTTAAGAGGGAAGGTTTTAGTTGCACACGTTAAATACATTAACATTAAATACGTTTTACATCTTCTAGTGCCACGCATCTCAGTTTAGATGTTATGTCCCTGCTATGACAGAACAGTGTACCATCCATGTCTGAAAGAGCAAGCGGTGTCCAAAAATGAAACCCACAGCTTGTCGTGTCTTTGTTTAGCTGCGTTTGAGCTTAATTTTGGATGCAGCTTTACATCTCATTTGTGCCTGCTCCGCTTGCTATGCGTGCATGTATGCATTCTTTATTTTCTCCCATCTTGGGCCTGGCAATTGAAAATAAATTAACATTCCAGCTCTTTTATGCTGTCCTCCTTTAAGCCTGTCAAGAATACTTGGAGGCGAACCCTGAGAGGTCAAGCGACACTCACTAGTTGTCAATCTTCCCGGTTGACCCGCCCACCCTTTTCTCTTTCTTTTCCATTCTCTTCTGTCCCGTTCATTCAGTTCCAGCCCGTCTTAGAAACCGGGACTCTTGGGCATTCTCTCTGTGTTCTCCTTTCCAGCCTGAGACGGGAAGCTCTGGGATGAATGTCACATTCACAAACACGGCCATATTTGATCTGAAGTCCTCCTGCCCGCCGCCTATTCATTTTAAGAGCATTTCTTTGATAAAAATGTCTTATTAATTTAATATGGAAAGTTAATCTAAATGGCCAATGGTCCCGAACCCCAGCTCAGCTCGTCAGAATCGTCCTAGATTCCCAGAAAGGTTGCGTTATCACGGTTTGGTGACTCAAATGGTGTATTTTATCAGAAATTTCCAGCATCGTCGGGTAACATTGAATCATTAGGTTTGCATTGTTGGTTTGTCTGGTTTCATGTGCGGAAGTGAATTCCAGATCTCTCCCTCATGCTCAGAAAAAGGCTCAGTCAGGAATGGCGTAAAGCTCTCCAATGCTAATCGCTTAATCCTTTTATTTCAAGTCAGGACAAATCCAGTCTGAAATCTGCCAAACAAAGTGGTGTTTATGGGGATGATAACAGTTGGCTCCTGCGATTAAGCCTCCAGACATAAAGCGAGCATGTTTCTCAGCGGCGTGTGAGGGTTAGCACACACTGATGACGGGAAGTAAAGCATGTTCGGCGGAGCGTCGCTGCACGTCTGCTGTCTGTCGGGATCAGCGGGGTGGGGGATCTTTCAGATGGTCAAAAACGCTCGCTCTTTCTTTGCGGTGCTTGGAATGCTAATCCCATAATGCAGTGCACTAAATGATTTTCCCACCTGAATGCTCAGTCGGAGATAAGGCTGATTAGCTTTATATGATTAAGCCTTGATTCACCTAATTTAGCGCATTAACGACAAGTAAAACGCATTCAGCCTGAACCCTCTAGTAGCGGGTGCTCGATTGTTAAATCATAATCGAGATTATTTTGGCTGATACTGAAATCACTATTATTTAACATGAATATTTGTGGGCGATATGATGAAAATCTTATTTCACAAGTAATTTTAGACATCGGTGAAATTCACAATTAACAGAACAATTTTGATACTTTAGAAGAAAACTAATACTAGGTTAACTTCATGTCTTGAAACAATGATCATTTCCCAGGAACACAAGCTCACAGCAGGAAGGGGCATTGGAGGGAATGCAGCACAATACATTTGAATTATGTTAATTATGTTGTTTTCATAATTAGTGGAAACCTAGTTAGGGGTGTGTGATGACAAACAAATAATATCGCTATTTTCTGGGATTATATTTGGCTGAGTGTGTATTGTGCTGGTTTGGCAGCTTTAGGACTGCCGTTGACCGCTGACTCTTATAGTATTTAGTATTCTTCATATTTTGAGAAGTGGTTAGTTCACAGCAGTGACTTTACATTTTCCAATCATTTTAAATAGATTTTTACCTTTTATCTGCATTTTTACCTTCATAAGGGCATATATTACCTTTTTTTTCTTATCTAATTACATGTAGCCTATATGCATCATTTATGATGTCAAATTATTACATTTAATCAATACATTTAATTAGAATAATAAGAGACTGTAGGGCTGTTTCCAGTCAAATGAAATCAGTATCAACAAAATACATGTTTGCACTGCAGAGGAAACAGAAGCTGCATCTGATGACATTTAGATGTGTTTACACAGACTGTTCAACAGCTCAGAGGGACAGGAGTGCTGCTACAAATGCAGAAATAATGTTTCATGGGTTTTTTTTAAAGCATTGAAATGATTTTAAAATTGGAAAGATGCTTTTTAAATATGAAACTAAAACAGCCAGTAGACACAGTTAATCACTGAGTCATTAATTTAAGCGATTAGTTCGAACGGTTGATCATTTCAGGATCAGGTTCATTTCACAGAGCATTATTGAGTGAGTCATTGAATCATTCATTCAACCGATTCATTCAAATGGACTGATTCATTCAGTAACACCGCTGTGTGTTGCTCAGACTCAAACCAGTTCTGCCGTGGCTTTGTTTGGAACTATTTTGGTCGGCAAAATAGAGCAAAAATAGGCAATATTGTGTCTAAAATGTAAGTCACTTAATTGTTTATTAAACTGTTGTATAAAATCAATATCACATCTGACAGCAATCATGCTGATATTTGGAAAGAAAGCACTATTTGTGTGATTGCTTATATCATATGATATAAATATAGCCTAAAAGACAAATATAGGGACATTTTTACCATATTTTAATGTCAGATTGCACATCGTTAAAACAACGAGGATATCATCGTAGACGATATCGCACATCCCTACCTCTAGATGCTTCAAAGTTTGCAGGGTTGCTATGCGGTGTTCAATGTTCCCCTGCTAGTTATTTAACAATAAATGTGCTTGGACAATATGAGTGTTTGATATTTAAAACAACACACAAAAACAAATTTGTGCAATGTCAAAATGTCTGATCTTCAGTACATGTGCGAAGGAAAGAACATTTCCTATAGCTGGATCTGTGATGAAACGTAATTAAATTTAGTCTGCTGTATGCAACGTTTTGTTCCAACTCTTTCTTTGTCTTTTCAACTACGTCCGCCGAGCGAAGGAAATGTTTTATATGTAGGTTCATTATAAAATAATCAGTGCACTTGATGGCGAGAAAGGCTTTGATGAAGCTCACTTCAAAGTGCAACTTTCCACAGGATTCCCTACCGATGTGAATGCTGAGCCCGTGCATTATGGAAATGCTCTGAGGAAGATGAAAGTATTGTTTGTGTGTGTGTGTGTGTGCGCGCGCACAGGTACATGTCAGTGGAAATGAATCTGTAGACAGAGTGAGCGTGACATGTCATCTGTCTTCAACATTCGACACTGTGTGTCATGAGGACCTCGCTCTCAGATTGTACCGTCTGTCAATGCAGGCAGAGAGTCTGTGAATATGAAATCACAGGAAAAAGCAAACGCACACAAAAGAGACGATTTTTAATTGTTTATCAACTGGACCTGTTGCCATAGTCATTATTATCTACCTCACGCAGGGTCAGTGGAGGGGATATGAGAGATCTGTCTGTGATCTTCATAAACAGTGTAGATGTAGACTAGGAATGTGAATGCAAAGTTTGTTTGCAGCTTCTCTTGAAATGCATTGTACACTGTTGTAGTCACAGATGTGTTCAGTGTAGAATTATAATGGGTCAGGTGTGTGTGTGTGGTTATGAAGATTAGCTTTATGCTGGAGGTGTGTGAATCTTCACTTCCCTCACGAGTCGATTCGATGTTATTAATAATAAGAACATAGATGCAAACAACAGACATTAGAACAAATACAATATAAGAAAGAAACAAGCAGTAAGAAATAATACAGGTATTGAATAATCAAATGTAAAAATAATCACTGCATAGTCTTTAGTGTATTAATTACTAATAAATTGATTATTATTATTATTATTATTATTAAAACAACTCAGTGGAGAGCAGTGAGAGATTCCCTTTCTTTTATTAGGCTGCTGTCACTTGATGTTTTCCGTGGCTCATTGCGCTTAAGGCCTGTTATTAACATCAAACACGTCCAGCACTTTATTTCTCATTCATGCATGTTTTTTTTTTTTGGTATAATCGAAACCATCAGACGCATGTGCTTTGCTTCCGGAGGACATGCACAACATTTTTATTAGTATGTAATAAGAGTAGCCTACTTCATTTACAATAAAACAGAGTACATTAATATGTATGATAGCCCTATTTAATACACATTTTTTTAATGCATCGAGGCAGAATCGTTCGTAAAAACGATTATATTCCACAGCTGTACTTTATGCTATCTTGCTATAACTGCGACAGCATATTTACACTGAATTATTTTTACACTGGCATATTGAAGCATATACCATTTTTTTCAGAATCGATCCGATACCAAAGATTCTGAGTATCGACCGATGCCGATCCGATACCGATCCGATACCGATACCGATACCGATCCGATACCGATACCGATACCAGCGCAGGTTTTTTTCTCTGTGTTGAACTGATAATCACTATTTTGTGTGTTAAACACAATCTACTTAATACAGACAACTTCATTATAAAGAAAAACAACAACAACAAAAAATATATGATCATAATCTGACATAAATGCTATTATAAACTAGATTAGTGGATAATTCAGCAGTAAAATTTAGTCTAGAAAAATCACGAGTGCACAATAATTGTATAAAATCTGAACATTTTGTGAAAAAAAAAAAAACCCGTTTAGTGAGGAACAAATTAGAGACAATAAGTGTAACACTAAATCTGGTAAAACTTTACACATTGCTCTTTGTATTGTTGTAAAATACATTCATGAAAAACAAGATAACAAAATTCTAAAATATCAATTATTTTATCTATAGCCTTCTATAATATTGAGACATTTTTTAAATGTATAGCACAGCTGTTTAATGAGGTAGCAACATATGATAGATGGGACAGAACAAGAACGATTATTAATAATCTTTCATTTCGTCTGTATTATGATATGAAAGGCTCCAATACAGTGCGGCACACAGCGCTTATGCGCAGACCGAGCGCAGAATGATGCGCTTGAAGCATGAGTCGCAGCGCGTCGAGTCCGCAATCCGCATTGAAAAGTTTAAAGCACAAAGAAAATACATATTGATGCGTAGTGTATTATACAGTATCTATCTATGCAATAGTCTATTTCACAATTTCCTTTTAATAGTTTTAAATTTCAGTTACTGTGCGCGTGAAGAACAAATAGTGCTCAGACTTTACTCCAGTGTTGTGATCTAACAGACACCCGGTAGAAAGTAACATGATTTGAGCAATAAAGTCCAGCAAGATAAAGTTGTTTTATGCGAAACCATAGACCTTTATCTACAGATCAAGTATAATAATAGTAACATTGAATCATCTTGGAGAGAGTTTCATCGCTGTGGTAACCGAACACGACGCGCTGTCTGAATGCTGAATGAAGAATGATTGACAGCCGCAGCTGAGGGAAACGTTTACGTGATCTTGAATTTAACGACTTAAATATTCATTTCTATCTCACATTGTACTATATAATGGCCTCAGAACACTTATAATATCGTGCACGAAAACTTATGGTGCTTTATAATGTTTGTGTGCCTTTTGTGGGGCTTAACAATAACACTGAACAGTATACACACAATATCGGGTTTGGATCGGCCTCGTCTGACCGATACCCGATCCGGCAAAAATGGCAGTATCGGTGCATCCCTAATTTACACACTGAATAATTATCTTCAGACTGGGAAGAGAGGAGCTGCAACAGTGGAGAATATGAGGAAAATAATCAACATTCAAGCAGGAAAACCTGTAACTAGTAGAGCCTGAAAACATATATTGGCCATCATTATTAGCAATAACATTCAAAGAATCATTGGGTTGACAGTATCAACAAGAAATATATAATTAGGCAAGGTATACATTACATCAGTCTGTTATAAATGGCCTGTGCAAATCTATATCAGATGTCAGCAATGCTTCTACTGTTTCAAAGGAAATCCGAGCTCAACATTTGTGATATAGTGTTCAGCATGGTATAAATTGAAATAGCTTGATGTCGACAGTGATATGAGTTCCCATTAAATTTTTCTTTCTTCCATGTGCTTTCAGATGGAGAATGAATGGTGAAAGGTGGAGAACAGATTGCTGATGTCCACGTGACCTGCATACTGTCTAGATCTTCTTTACAATCCAAACTATTGTCCAGCATCTGGAGTTTGTCCTGAATAACCAAAATGGCTCCGTCACTGTGGAAAGGTCCCCTCGTGCGTGGACTTCTGTTTACTGTGATCTGTTTACAATCTTCAGAAGGTAAGAGCATCTGTCGTTGTCTTGTGTGCAATGGTTTATGGTTCTGAGTGTAGATCATTAAGTGACTTTTTTAGAGATGTCCGTGAACGTGGAATACTTTTCAAGCACACTGTGTTGGTGTTAGTTTGCTAATTTATTTGATAGTCCAGCACAGTGTTGTTGTCTATAGTGAAACTGTATGTAATGCCACCAGTCTTCCCCTAGTGCGGAGTAAACTCAGTTCAGTACCCGCTTTCAAACTAGACCTGGTGACTAGTTAGCGAAATGATACTGCTGCTGGTAGTTGACATTGGAAATACTAGTCGTTTACATTGAATCTTCTTTGGACATTTAGATTTTGCTTTATTTTTATGTTACAGTTTGATCCAATTTATTTTATTTTTTTTACTGTAATGGGGGGGAAAAAGTAAAATACGTGTAAAAAAACGATTGTAAGAATACATCAGGTTTGATTTTGCTATACAGAATTTAATTTTTGACCAGACTGGATGATACTCATCACTGGATGAGTCTTATTTTTCTTTTGATTTCAAGGTAATATTAATTAATTTTCAGATTTTGGATCGTTAGCTGCATTTCCCGATACAATTGCTCCTTTTTCTGCCCAACATTTCCTGACTTATCTTTATTATATTGTACCATATTATGCATAAAATTGGCAAAGCCAATAATGGGAAGCTTCAGAATCCAGTGTTTGTGTCTGTTAGCATTGCATTTGAGACATTCACTGGATTTGAAGATTGGACAAACTCGAGTCCGAGAGTGAAATCAGCACTGTGCGTATTGTCCAATCGGACTGACTCAATCTCATAGTCCCATTGTTTTGGTCTCGGATGAGTCTGGTTTGATGAAGGCTGTTCGTTCCACTATCAGAAACGCCCATCTGTGAAACTCTTTGTGTTTAGTTTAGCTCTTGATAGCTCACGTCTGTTGGGTGTATGTGACACGGCTTTCATGAATTAGCTCTGCATTGCCTTGGGCAAAGTGTCCACAAACACAAAGAAGATATGAGTTATCAATCTTACACACGGCGTCGCCTCAATACCAGTCATCGGTTAACAAGAAAAGCTTCTCAAAACAACATGCCTTTGCCTTTATGATCTGGATTTTGTGCCATAGTAAATAGATCGTACATTGATTCTCTAGAAATGCCTAACCTTCAAGAAGTTGAGAGGTTGTTTCCTCCTTAAAATGCACCGCTTTGATCAGCCAACACAGTTAATTATGTTTTGATTTTACTTTATCTTTTATAACTTTGGGAATTGGGAGATTTGTATCTGCAGGCAGCTTTTGTTTGTTTTCGTCTGTCACGCATCTCCTAGCAACAAGGCGCATATTGTCTGTGTGAGTTTGTTTTGATCTGAAGTTGAACGACTTATGAAATTATGAGAAGCTTAAACTACTAACAGCTAGCCTAACTTTTACAATTTTCACACCATTAACCCCCAGCTGAGGGCTCGTTTGATTTATCTGTTGAGTACTCACGTAGACAAAATGGTGCAATTTAAAAGTTGGTGCAATTATTTTGTCATCATTTCCTCACCCTCAAACCTGGATGAATTTTTTTCTCCTGCTGAACACAAAATAAGATACTTTTGGAGAATATGGCTAACCCAACCGTTGACGGGCCCCATTGACTTATATAGTAAGGGGGAAAAATAGGGATGCTCGATATATCAGCCACCGTATCGGCTGATGTGTTTATTTTTGATGTTATCATTATCGGCCTGACTAGAAAATTTGGCCGATATATTAAAGCCGATAGCCTAAATAATGTTTTATTTCCTTCAGCTGAGACGCTTCAGATGCGCACTGTTCAACATGATGGGTTTAAAATTGCTTGAAATATGATTGAAATCACTTCAAAAAAGTGAATACAGTTCAGCGCAAGTCTGTCATATAGGCTACATACAATTATTATGAAAACATCCTTATAATTGTGTGCTTGGGACGTGGTTTTTAATGCTGAGACTTTTGTTTTTGTAATCAGGCTCTCAAAATTATATACAAATTTGGATTTAGATTTATGGGCCAATATATCGGTTATCGGCTTTCAAATATAAAGAATTATCGGTTATCGGTATTGGCCAAAATTTTCATAACAGTGCATCCCTAGAAAAAAATACTATGGGAGTCAATGGTTTACGCCAACTGTTTGGTTACTCATATTCTTCAAAATATCATCTTTTGTGTTCAACAGAAGAAAGAAACCCATACAGGTTTTGTGGGAGAGTAAATGTGACCTCTCCCTTTAAATGCACCCCAAGCATGCTTTTATTTTATTCTCCACTCTAATGCTGTAGGAAGGGAACGAGTTCATTTTATTTAACAATGGTTTGTTCCAGTTATTAAGGGGTGGGAAAATGTGTATTTAAGCCAGTTGTCTCTAGAAGGGAAAGAGCACTTACTAGTGAACCGATTGTGTTTTGAGTGGAAAGAAACAAGGTGACTGCCAGAGAGGGCTACAATAGTCACTTTTAATACACTCTCTACAGTGTCAGACATTGTTCCATTTCATCTTGAATTATTAGGGATCGTTTTAAAAGTTTGCGCATAATTTGGTGTACTTATCAAACTGACTAATCGAACTACAGTAAGCCTGAACAATTAGTTTTAAAGCCTTCTCATTTCCTGGAACACGTCCAGTAATTGTAAATTCTACCTCTGTGTTATGAAGAGCCTTATTATAGATTACTCCTGTAATCCTCTGGGGATTATGAGTATATGCTTCATTATGAATCAGCTCCCTGCTGGAAAAACCCGCTTTACACGTGATCGCCTGTGATGCAAGGTCAGCTGGCCTATTAATATAGATTTGAGCTGTACATTAATCAGGATTACTTGAGATTAATCTCACCTAACAATACACCTCTTTACCCATAAGATTCAATATGCATTGAATATCCAAGTTAAGCATTAATCAGTACTATCCTTTTTTTTTTTTTTTTTTTGGTGAAACCCATATTTTTTTTACATTTAACAGTGTTTTTGTTGACCATTTATTAACTTCTTGATAAAAGCTCATAGCTTTTAATCTAAATCAACTTTACAATTGTCACAAACCCATTGCAAAAATAGTTAGTGTGTCCTTTTTTTAGAGCCAAATAACATCATATGTCTTTTCTCTCTCTCCAAACAGAGCTTATTTGAAGCGGTAATTTTATTGCTAAATAAGTAATAGGCACTAAATCAAAGCACTTAGTATTATTATTTTTATGAGGACTGATCCACTCAATACGGCATCATTATTGAAGGTATGGATACTCTACATGGATACATGCATGGACACTTCTACATCTGCATTCAGAGCAGTGATTCTTTGTCCATGGAAGCAAAGATTGGTTTCGGTGGATTCTGTGGCTGAATGAACCTTCATTTGAGGTTGAGGCCAGTGTTGGTCTGGTTTTTATCTGTGCGCACGACAGCTGGAGGGAAAGATCAAGAACTGAGTTCCAGCAAACCACGGCTGGACTTCAAATCGTACAAGCCCTCCTCCCTGGACAATGCATTATATCACTGTACGCTTGAGCAAAACCCTTCCCTGGTTTATGAGGCCCGAATCATTGCACACAGCCTGTAGCCATTCTCTGGCAGTCCTGAGGGGAAAAGAGGCCTGCCATGTTTTATAGTCCAATACGACAGACCAGTGTCTCCAACAACGACACACTGGCTTCTAAACTGACAAACTTAACAATCGAAAAAATTACAGCAATGCTTGAAGTGCTTCAGATCATTGGGTGCCTAATACGCTTTTAACAGTGAGAATGCTTAAATATCTGGACTAAATGGGTTTATCTTGAATCTTCGCAAGTAAAAATCAGTTTGCAGGTTAAAACCGACCACGGTTGAAGCAATGTCGCATAACATGCGAGGACATGTTTATGTCATTTAGGTTGTGAGAGTTTCTTCACATTATTCATGAGAGGAAATGCTTCATCTAATCTCCTCTCCGCATCAAGCATGAGGTCAGATCACAGACGACTGCTGTAGTTTCAGCTCCGCTCATTCCCCTCTGTGCTCATAACACAATACATATTCACTGAATATAATCTAAACATGCTGGCTTAAAAACAACCCAACTTGCATCTTTTTGGGGGCAAACTCAGGGAACCAATAGGTTGGGGATAAATGTTCAACAGTTGTTTAAAAATTACAATACAGCTGGGTAAAAACGAATCAAAAATAGCTAGAAATAGACAAAAATGGGCAAAAGTAAAAACAACGGACATAAATGTTAAAGCAAATCAACAGTTATGCAATGCAATGCAAAATATTACATTCAAGACCAAATTTGTGACCCTGGACCACATGGAAGCTGAATAAATATGCTTTCAATTGATGTATGGTTTGTTAGGATAGGACAGTATTTGGTAGAGATACAACTATTAGAAAATCTGCAATCTGAGGGTGCAAAAAAATCGTAACATTGAGAAAATGTCCTTTAAAGTTGTTCATTTATGTTGGCGATTGTGCTGCGTTCACTCACACAAATGCATGTTTTATATATTTACGGTAGGAAATGTACATAATATCTTCATGGAACATGATCTTCACTTAATATCCTAATGATTTTTGGCATAAAAGAAAAATCGATCATTTTGACCCATACAATGTTTTGTTGGCTATTGCCACAAATATACCCATGTGACATGTGACTGGGTTTAGTGATCCAGGGTCACATTTGTCTTCTGAAAATAGTCCCAATATCAAATCTTATTCGAATTTTTTTTTTTTTCATGATAGTTGAAAAGTATTGTCTTTAAATGATAAAACAGAAAAGATGTTTGACCGTTTGTTGTCAAAAGGTGATATATAAAAAATACAGCCACTGGTTTCTCCTGCTGGATCGTAATGTCGATTCATCCCTGTGTAACAGGTCTGTTGTGGATCAGTCACAGTCTGGAACGCCGCTCTGTCTGTCAGGGTTTCGTTTTGCCCTTCAGTTCCTTCAGAAGCGCTACTGCACACATTGTTCATATTACTGTCATTTCCAGTGGCGGACTGTGTCTTTACTTTGCTTTACTTCACTGCAAATTTGAAATACTATTCTGAGGATTTTTCTTTTGGGAAACTTAAACTACATTCCAAAGTATGATGCTTTTTATTCCACAAAAAAAGTCCCCCTGTGGTGAAAATCCAGCTTTTAATGTTGTTTATGTGTCTATGTGGTGTTTTTAATATGCTTTAAGACAAACCATGTGTAAATTCATAAGTCGACAGCATTGCTGAGTATTCTCTCCTTAAAACTGCAGTGAACCAAAGACAGTCTCAAAAACACGCTTTGAAATCGCTGGTGTTTCTGACGTCACAAACTACCTTGTAACCAATCAGATCAACGTGTGATCGTCAACCAGTGGATCTCTGAGCTGAGTGAGTGAGTGGAGGCGGGGCTCATTTGCATATTCATAGAACCGCGCATACTAAATGAGGCAAGGGTGTCGAGTAACATTCAAGATCCAAAACAGCAATCTATCATTTGAAAAATATTTCTAGAATCAAAGGCTTGGTGCCTCAAAAAGTCCTTGAGAAACTCATCCATGCTTTTATTTCAAGTAGGGTTGATTACTGTAATGGCCTATTAACCGGACTTCCGAAAAAGACTTTAAAGCAGCTCCAGCTCATTCAGAATGCTGCTGCTAGATTATTAACCGGGACTAAGAAAATAGAGCACATCACTCCGGTTCTTAAAACCTTACATTGGCTCCCAATCAGCTATAGAATAGTTTTTAAAGTAATGCTTTTAGTTTATAAAGCGCTGAATTGCTTAGGACCTGAGTACATTTCGGAAATGTTTGATCTAAGAGTCCTGCTTGGATCTCTGAGCTGAGTGAGTGAGTGAGTGGAGGCGGGGCTCATTTGCATATTCATAGAACCGCGCATACTAAATGAGGCAAGGGTGTCGAGTTACATTCAAGATATTTTAAGACATGAAGACTTTTTTTTCCAAGGAAAAACGTTACTTTAAATGTAATTTTGGTGATCAAAGATGAGTTTTAAGGGATACAATTGACTACAGGGGGACTTAAAAAAAAATATGTTACTCATTTTTTCAAACTGCAGCTGATTCATTTTTTTAACGAACCCGTTGAATTAGTTCACAATTGCGAATTGAACTGATGTGTCAACAACTCCCCGATTCATTTCTCTGGTCAAAGCGAGTCTCCAGTGAACATCCGGCTCTCGAGTGTCCATGCTACTGATGCTAATGCCAGATTTTAGCGTTGACTATTGTAAATTCAAATCATATTTAGGTCAAAGCTTGTCAGTTGCTTGTGAACTGAATCTGTTTTTAATGCAGTGTCTGAAATATTCTCACCATCTTTATGGATTTGGCCACTGGTACCCGAGCGCTTCACATCGCGAGTGAGCTCCTGAGAAAGATTACTACTACATACACACTGCTTATGTGATGCAAACGTCAAAATGTCATGGTTTACAAACAATGCACAAAATGCTTTAAGTTCATAACATAGCATTGTGCAAGAAATACGTCTTTATCAATCATTGATCTGCCCCTATAATCATATTTTGTGTGAAAATGACTAAAAGTTGTTGGTGTTTAATCGCCTCTAATGTTCGTTCCAGCTGGAAACTATTTTGCAGAAATGTAGGTATGGCGTGTTTCTTCCAACGAGCCTGGGTCGAAATATAAATAACACGATTTAAAATAACACACGTTATAACCTCGCTCATCTCTCCTCGCTGCTGTAGCAGTTTCACATTTTATAACTAGTATGTTTGTGTAGAATTTTCCCCCTTTATATTAACACGTTTTGTACCACGTGACATCTGATATTTTAAATACTAATAATGCATAATGTCACACTGAGCTCTAACCTATTTAAGCTCTGTCTTATCTGTGTGACTGGCACATTAAACCCCTCGCTCCTCCAATATATATATGTTTTTGAACAAGAGTTGGTGAAAATGCTAAAATATACATGTTAAGAAAGGATCTCACACACTCCCCTCTGTGCCACTGGTCAACCTGCAACAGTGTTGGACTAGTGTTCTTTATTATGGTTTTATTAATCATTTTGAATTGGCTTTTATTTGTATCATTTAAGGCTTCCTGTTAATTTTAGTTATGTACTTTTTTGTCATTTTTATTTTATTTAACATTGCTATTTAGGTTTAATTTATTTTATTTTATTTTTTATTTGCTATAGTTCTATTTATTTTTTTATATATTTTTTTCAGTTAATAATTTTAGTGTTCCAGCTTAACTTATTTTTGCCAAGGCAACATTTCTAATTTTCATTTATTAAAAAAAAAAAATAATAATAATAATAATAATAAAAATCTACTATAATTCTTTTTTTAAATTTTTTATTTCTTTTTATTTCAACAAACAGAAATGTTATTAATAGTTTTATTGTTAGTTAATGATAATAACCCTGACCTCCAGCACTGATATTCTTGACCCAAACCATGAAGTGAGTCAGTGTGTTGGACTTTTCTGGATGTTTCTTTGTTTTTTGTTTTCAGGGCTTCCTCGAACAACAGCAGAATTTAGCGTTCAAAGTGTTTGGAAGAAACAAGCCTTAGAAAGAGCCCCCCCCCCCAATCCATCCAAATTCTTTTGTAAAATACAGTACAATACAGTAAGCCCTGTATATTGGATTACAGGCACTTAAGAGAAGTTTGCACATTTCCCTTTTCTCCTGAAGACTCTTGGCGGCCAGTAATAAGGGAACAAAATCACAAAAAAAGACAAGTAGGCTGGAGAAGTCCCTGCTGGGTCTACTGTGGGACTCCTCAAACTTTTCTAAAGATGACACCACCCGTTACCCCCCTCCACCCGCTTCCCCTCGGAGGAATCCCCCGCTGAGCCCGGAGTCTGGGACACAATGGGGGCTGGTCGAGGGGGAGTGTGTTGGATTTGCATGCAGCTGTTTGCTGTTCCTAAAGCTACAAAGGCCAATACTATTTGCATTAATAGAGGTTGACAGGCAGCGGCCAGCGCAGGAATCCTGCTGGAACCAGCCCTCACACTCGCGCGCATTGGGTTTCTGCCCATATGGGCACTGGGCTGGGATCTTTCCTTGAGGAAAGCTGGAATGGATTGGAAATGTTAACAAAAAACGGTCTAGGCATTTGGATGAGTTGCACATGCCAGTGTTAGTTTTTTACTGGTTAGTCTAGATAACTGGAGTGACGTGTTTGACATGTCCTGGTTTAGTTATCTATTACCATGAAATCTCTGAATTAAAAGTATCGACTTATGGTTGAGTTTTTAAATGGCGACAGTCTGAGGTATAGTGTGACGTTCCTTTGGAAGTGATGCAACCCAAAATATTAGGGTGAAATCATTGACCAAAAACAGTGATGTTTAATTTAAGCACTTCTCCAATGCAGTTTTGACTGTCAATAGCTGTGTTTCCATTACAGATCTGCGCAAAACTTTTGCGATATTTTCTAAATGTCGATAAAAAACGATTGTGAAATGACGGCGTTTCCATCAAACGATGTTATTCGACTAAAACGTTGTTTTTTCCTCTCGCGATAATCATTTAAAAAAATCATAGCAACGGATGTTGGTGGGTTTGCGTATATCCCAGCCACCGCACTAGCCATTATGTTGGAAGGAGACGTATGCGTGTATCCAAGCGTTGATGGCGAGGAAAGATCGGATACTGGGAGCGGCTCATATGAGGAGTTTCTCCCTCATATCTGCTTCAAGATCTTGATAAATTGTGGCATTTCTTTGTTGTTTAGAATCCAGTATTCCCGTGATTCTTGTACTTTATGAGTTTAATAAAGTCTCGTCTTCTGTCCAAACACACCGCGTCATCTTTAAAGAGTGATCGACTGTTAAGGACGTCAGGTGACCTGTAAATGCCCCAAAACTGTTTCCATTGCAGTTTTGCGAAATATTCCTTTTTCCGATTGACTGAAAGACGTCCTCACGCGAGCGTAAAACACTTTTTGCGGAATATGGGAGCTTTTGTGAAATTGCCGTGTTTCCATTGACCGTATTTTCAATTAGGGCTGGTCAGGGCTCACTAGGACTGGTTATCGTTCAAACGTTTTCGATACCGATACCGTGACTTCGATACCGATTGCTGAACAATACTTTTTTCGATTGCAATTTTATGAACAGATTATCTGTGTTATCGCAGAGGCTGTAACATTAATGTGAAGAGGGACATAACAAGAAAGCGAAACTCTTAATGCAGCCAATCTTAAGAATAAGCAAACTTTACAAGATTTAAGTTTGTCACTTAATTCTGGTTTTCCCGTTTACATTTTTCTGGATTCCGGGTTTTTTTTTTTTTTTTTGAATGAAATTAATCAAAAATCTGAGTAATTAATTGAAATTATGAAACTTAAATTTAACAGCAATTTAAGTTTAACAAAAATGTAATTCTTAATGGATTTTTTTTAAACCCATTTTATTTTTACCCAGTTCTGTGCTTTCCGTTTTTTATCCATATTCCATTTTAATGATTTAATCAAAAAACATATCAAATTAATTGAATGAATAAAAACAACTAAATTTTTTCATTTGTATACAATAATAGGGCCTTTTTATTTTAATGTTTTAAAATGAATTGCATGCCATTTAGCAACACAAGCCATCCAGCATTTATTAATATGATATTGTAATATCGATCTAGCTCACTGCAGTGTGCCACAAGTGTCTCATAGCAGCCGTGTCTCGCGCTCTTCTCTCATTAGCAATCGCTCCTGCTCTGCTTCATACTACAGTAATGTTAATAATCTCATCCGTGAATATTATTCCTGCCCGAGTCCCGTCGGATTCTCCTCCACCGGCTGTGAGATGAAGACAACAACTCACTCAATCCCGGCGCCATCAAGCTACGCCTTCGTTTTGAATAGGCGACCTCTAGTGGCGGAAAACTACATATCGTGCCTTTAATTGATTATTAAATAAAGCATATTTTCAGTTTTAGTTTATTGGCGAAATGCAAACTTTAATTTTGGACTCTGTGTGTTAATTTTTGTGCATCACTTGTTGATAGATTTGTATATAAATTGAGATTGGTCCAGCAGAAAAGGTGGTTGTGCAAAAGCACGGTAAAACTGGCGAGCGGTGACTCGAGCCCCACAGCAGAATCCAGGAGGACACGTGAGAAAATGACTTTTCCAGCCGCGGACCAGAATTCCTGATAAAATTCCGTGTCAGAAAGAAGAATGAGATCACGGCCAATTGCAGTCCAGGTGGAACTGTTGCCATGGCAACACAATCGAACATTCCGTGTGATGATGTATCGTTTATGGCTCAGGGTTCCCCGTTAACATGATTTAACTGAGCGATGGGCTGAGATAAAGCAGCACATGCGTTGGCAGGCTTGTTGTTGCGTCTCTTCTCTTCTCTCTTCCCAGCTCAGATGTAAATCTGGACTGCTGTTGGCAGTTCTTTGCCGAGACAAAGTTGAGTTTGAAAAACTTGGACATAAATAGTTCCTCTAGAGAGCCCGTAGGAAGGACAACATATTTCAGACTAGAACATAAAGCAGGCTTGATTTACGAAAAAGCAAAATTGAAACTCTGCTTACTTTGCACTCTTCATCTGTGCATGTTTTTTTTTCCCGAAGAACAACAAAAGCTCATTATCAAAAAGTAGCTTTCTCCTCATCTGAAAGGACATCTGCGGATGCGATCGAGGCCACGTGGGCTGGCTTCAAATCCCCAAGGACACGCATTCTTGCCCTACATCATTTTCATATGTCGTAGTCATTTAGCAGATCAAGCCCTGTGAAAGGTGCTCAGGCCAACGGGTCAGTCAGCCTGGGACGGCTCATATGTTTGCTCTGCGTCTGATACTGGATATAAGAAAGGAATTTAACAGAGGAAACGATGCGCAGCCATAAATGCTCTGCTGTCTTTGACAAACACCAACAGGTTCTCTTGAAAGAGCCAGGTGAAACATCTCATGCATGTTTTTATAATATGTACAGTTGTGCGAGTATTAGTGCTTCCTAAAGCAGAGTATAGTTGGATTTGTGGCGTTAGTGACCCTGATGTTTGGGGTTCTCGATGGCTTTGTAAAGGGTATATTACTGTTATTTTTTTTTATGGAATATCACAAAGTTTTGTCCATGTTTTAATTTAAACAGTTAATCTCTGTTGTGCAGCACATTTTTGGTCAAAAGTTAATTTGATTACATTTGTTAAAAGCTTAATTAAATTGTTACAATTTTTAATGCATTTGATTATTTATAAGTTTTTATAAATAATTTTTTTATAATACATTTGTATTAAGTCATAAAATACAATTCAGAACGTTTTTAACAGACAACAGAACTTCTGTAAAAGTAAAACACATCTTATAGGAAACTGTTATTGTTAAAATAATTATAAATTGCTAACATTATATACATTCAAATGGATTAAACCTTTTTTAATGGGCCTTATAACACAAGATCTGAGACTCTTTATTATTGTGCTTTACTGAGAGTGTGTTCTGTGAAAATGTAACGTTATTATAATAATGTTAAAGTCCCCCTGTGTTGAAAATCCAGCTTTTAATGTAGTTTATATGTCTATGTAGTGTTTTTAATCTGACAAACCATGTGTAAATTCATAAGTCGACAGCATTGCTGAGTATTTTCTCCTTAAAACTGCAGTGAACCAAAGACAGTCTCAAAAACACGCTTTGAAATCGCTGGTGTTTCTGACGTCACAAACTACCTTGTAACCAATCAGATCAACGTGTGATCGTCAACCAGTGGATCTCTGAGCTGAGTGAGTGAGTGGAGGCGGGGCTCATTTGCATACTAAATGAGGCAAGGGTGTCGAGTTACATGCAAGATATTTTAAGGCTGTTTTAAATATGTAATTTTGGTGATCAAAGATGAGTTTTATGGGATAAAATGATTGACTACGGGGGGAGTTTAAATAAAGCAGATCCAACAGAACTTGCTGCATTTACTTCGGTTCAAAGGCAGTGTAAAGACTGAACTAAGTGAGTTTAAGTGCATGACTGAGCCATGAGCGCATGGCATTATGGGAAAGTGTCATGTTTCCCCCCCCCCTTCATGAAAGCAACAGTCTGAGCAAGACTAACAAGAGATCAGCAAGTGTTTCTGTCATCTTTGAGTTTAGTCATGTTGTAATATATCTCTCTCTGTGATTACAAGCAAGCTCATGTGCTCCAGGTTATTTTTAAAAAAGGGTTAGTAAAAAAAAAACAGGATATTCTGAGGATGCACATGAAATTGTTCAAGATGCAACTAAAAACCTGTCATAACTCTGCAATAGTTGAATCAAGAAATCTGATATCTTATCAGTCTGGCAAATCACAGAAAATGGATACCAACAGCCAGTGAAATTATATCAACTGATAATTATCGGTCCCATCAGCCAATCAGAACACAGATCTGAATTTACATTTGTCCACATCATGTAGCCTCTGTATCCAGATCTGTTTTCGCCACACAATATGTTAATTACAACTGCACAAATCATAAAAATAAAAATAATAATAATAATTTTTGAGTTTGATTGACTAATCGTACAAAGTGTTGTTACAACAGCATTTTGTTTAGATGTACTCCGGCTGTGTAAAAGTCTTCTACGTACAGTGTTTTCAGCGTTGAGCATTAATACTCAGTGAATGTCCACAATGAAGGAACTCTGAGCAGAGCGTGTGGAGAAACAGAAACCCTGGAGCGGATCTGGAGCTGCTCACACAGGACTCGGACTCTGTTCTCACACTTCACACGGCGGGATTTATGTTCTCTCACACTCTCCTGTCTGTTTTCCCAGTGCTAGAGAAGATATGCAGTGAAAGCTTTGAGTTCTTTCATTTGAAGTGTTTCTGGTGGGTGTTCAAGGTTTTACTTTAGATTTGAAGAATATGAGTGTGTGATGGGATGAATGCTGCATACGGCACACTGACTTTTTATACAACACACAATTCAATGGGACATTAGTTTAAGCATTATGACCAGCACATAAATCATGTATAATCTAGAAACCCTAATGGAAAAATATTCGTTTAAAAAAAGTTTGATTCAGCAAATCGTTCCTAAGATATAAACCAATCAAATTTTGGTAGATTCTATTAACGCTGTGTAAATAAATTGTTGTTAGATGCTATTTATACATCGTGACCAATACTATTTGCTGCTCAGTGTATTGTAGCATATTATATTAAACTGTGTGCAATAACTACATATTCAGTGTATATGACAATATTTATTAAAATCATAAATGGATGCTTCCTTATTGGGACATTAGTTTTCCCTGTCCCAAAAAACCCTCACCCACACAACCCCAAAGCCTACCCGATATAAACACTGTATTCCTACTATTAAATACCCGGTAAGAACTTTATTTCTTAACTTTTATTTGAAATAAACGCTTCTCTGAGCTGATATGCGATGGGAAAGGGAGAATAATGGTCTTTTTAACCACACAGCATCATTATAATTTTTGTTACAAATATTCAAATTATTACAGAAGAACTGGGATAAAAGTTTATAGTTCGG
Organism: Rutilus rutilus; assembly: GCF_951802725.1. NCBI lineage: Eukaryota > Metazoa > Chordata > Actinopteri > Cypriniformes > Leuciscidae > Rutilus > Rutilus rutilus. The sequence continues at coordinate 40,355,581 of NC_140214.1, read as the reverse complement.
ATATAAACGCTGATGTCTACAGTAGTGATCAAAATAGAGTAAATCACATTTTAGAAGTAACTTGATGTTTCAAATAAAGAGCGTATTAATTACATCGATACACCAGTAGGTGGAGACAAGTGACTGTTAAAATGTATTTGTCATTGAGTCATTCACTCAAGAGATTCGTTCAGAAACGCCTTATCATCCAGTAATGAAACAGTTCTTTATGAGTGAGTCATTGAGTCATTCACTCAAGAGGTTCGTTCAGAAACGCTGATTCATCCAGTAATGAAACAAGTCTTTTGAGTGAGTCACTGAATCATTCACTCAAGAGATTTGTTCAGAAACGCTGATTCATCCAGTAATGAAACAAGTCTTTATGAGTGAGTCATTGAATCATTCACTCAAGAGATTCGTTCAGAAACACTGATTCATCCAGTAATGAAACAGTTCTTTATGAGTGAGTCATTGAATCATTCACTCAAGAGATTTGTTCAGAAACGCTGATTCATCCAGTAATGAAACAAGTCTTTATCTGATTATTCCAGTAATGAAACAAGTCTTTATGAGTGAGTTATTGAATCATTCACTCAAGAGATTTGTTCAGAAATGCTGATTCATCCAGTAATGAAACAAGTCTTTATGAGTGAGTCATTGAATCATTCACTCAAGAGATTTGTTCAGAAACGCTGATTCATCCAGTAATGAAACAAGTCTTTATGAGTGAGTCATTGAATCATTCACTCAAGAGATTCGTTCAGAAATGCTGATTCATCCAGTAATGAAACAAGTCTTTTGAGTGAGTCATTGAATCATTCACTCAAGAGATTTGTTCAGAAACGCTGATTCATCCAGTAATGAAACAAGTCTTTATCTGATTCATCCAGTAATGAAACAAGTCTTTATGAGTGAGTCATTGAATCATTCACTCAAGAGATTCGTTCAGAAACACTGATTCATCCAGTAATGAAACAAGTCTTTATGAGTGAGTCATTGAATCATTCACTCAAGAGATTTGTTCAGAAATGCTGATTCATCCAGTAATGAAACAAGTCTTTTGAGTGAGTCATTGAATCATTCACTCAAGAGATTTGTTCAGAAACGCTGATTCATCCAGTAATGAAACAAGTCTTTATCTGATTCATCCAGTAACGAAACAAGTCTTTATGAGTGAGTCATTGAATCATTCACTCAAGAGATTCATTCAGAAACACTGATTCATCCAGTAATGAAACAAGTCTTTATGAGTGAGTCACTGAATCATTCACTCAAGAGATTCGTTCAGAAACGCTGATTCATCCAGTAATGAAACAAGTCTTTATCTGATTATTCCAGTAATGAAACAAGTCTTTATGAATGAGTCATTGAATCATTCACTCAAGAGGTTTGTTCAGAAACGCTGATTCATCCAGTAATGAAACGAGGCAAGTCTTCATGAGTGTCATTTGTTTTGTTTTTAATTATTCATGCAAATTAATTTTAAATAGACTCCAGCAATTAACGTTTTTTCAGAACCTCTAGTAAATTACATGTTATTTTGTTTAGTTATCTGTTCAAAATCGTGGGAGAATCGTGATCTCTGTTTGAAACCCCCAAAAATGTTGATTCTCAATTTATCCAGAATCGTGCAGCTCTATGCGACATTATATAAATATCTCAAATATGTGATGCCAACAGAAAACAGCCCTTTATATTTTGGTCAGTAATAAACTCTTCCTCCCACACTTCACTTCTTTCCCTACATCTTACTGAAGTATGACCAAACATATGGTCATAACCATAACTCCTACATTCACTACAGTGTATATATATTTATATCATAAAGTATGATGGCCTTTTGAGAAGATGAAAAAGAAGCATCATGTAAACATGCAATTTTTATACTGGGTAAATGCACGCATGTTGTTATGGACTAAAAACAATCAGAAAACATTTCTCTGTTTTGGTTGACATGTTGTCTTTTGGACTAGAAGACAGATGCTGAGCCATATACTTCACATGGGACTCAATTCAACCATATTGTTGGGACAGTAGCGGTAGACATAATACATACTGAGAGTGCAGTTTGTAATTTTATCCTAGTTATTACTTCATGCTAGTAAACGGCTGGCAGATCAGATATCAAAATAAGTGGACTTGTGGTTAAAATGGAAGCCATTTGCTTATTTATATTACAGCTGATAAGCTACTTAGGAATATCTAGTACTTAACATAATACTTTGTGGTTAAATTAGTGAAAAAAATACTATAGCATTAGTGAAAACATCTTCCATTTAGTAGATCTGAATTTATTTATATAAGATGCTATCTTACACCTGAACTAACTAACTGGGATGAAACTCACTGAGATTACTTTTATACAAGACCTGGCACAGGACGACACACACATGACAATTCAGTTAAAGTCCCTCTGTGGTGAAAATCAAGTTTTTATGTGGTGTTTTTAATCTGCTTTAAGACAAACCATGTGTAAATTCATAAGTCGACAGCATTGCTGAGTATTCTCTCCTTAAAACTGCAGTGAACCAAAGACAGTCTCAAAAACACGCTTTGAAATCGCTGGTGTTTCTGACGTCACAAACTACCTTGTAACCAATCAGATCAACGGGTGATCGTCAACCAGTGGATCTCTGAGCTGAGTGAGTGAGTGGAGGCGGGGCTCATTTGCATATTCATAGAACCGCGCATACTAAATGAGGCAAGGGTGTCGAGTTGCATTCAAGATATTTTAAGATGAAGACATTTTTTTCAAGGAGAAAACTTATAAATAATTGCCCAAGTAATTTTTTCAGGTTTCTCAGAAAACACAAAAAACTGAACTTCAGAGGCCGAGTAGATTTTCGTTCTTCTTGATGCAACTGCCATCTTGAAAAGCTTGTAAAATTGCCTAAGTCTCATTGTCTTTTGACTTAGGCAAAATAAAACAGCCTAAGTCACACTCTTGACATAGGCCATTACACTACAGGGGTAGAAAAGCATGATCTGTTCAACTGAGGATGTGGGCGGTTTTACCAGAGGTGGCCAGCATCATGAGAAGATGACTTATGCAAAAAAAAATCATTTTTGTCAAAAAGGTTTTTGTGATCAAATATGAGTATAAAATTATTGACTACAGGGGGACTTTAATTTTAAAAGGATATAAAGAAATAAAGTGGAAAGCACGATTTGCAAGTGTGTCACGTTCCGAGTGGGTTCGTTCATTTCATCCATTGTTTTAGGTTTTTCTGTGTTCTTGGGCATTGAAGCTGAGCTTGTTTTTGGCCCAGCTAACCTCTGATCTTCCTCTGGTTCCTCTCAGGCTTCAGCCGGGCAGCGCTGCCCTTCGGTCTGGTGCGGAGAGAGCTGTCCTGCGAGGGCTACCCCATCGACCTCCGCTGCCCAGGAAGTGATGTCATCATGATCGAGACCGCCAACTACGGCCGCACCGACAACAAGATATGCGACGCCGACACGTTCCAGATGGAAAACACTAATTGCTACCTCCCGGATGCCTATAAAATCGTATCTCAAAGGTAAAGTGTGTGTGCCGAGCGTTGCCTGTAGTATTTTGTTTCCTCCTTTCCTATTGGGTTGTAGATGGTGAAGTCTTGTTTCTGTTAGTGCGTCGGTACAGCTCTACACTCTAAAACACTGCGAAAAAAGATTTTGTCTCAAAGTTGTGAATAAAACTAGATTATTGAAGTATGTTTTTACAATACTTTGAAATGGCATGTTTAATTCAATGTGTTATTCGCTGTTTATTTTAAATTATGTGTGGAATTTACGAGCAATTTCTGAGTAAATCCGACATAAAATGTTATTGACAGTTTTAGCACGCAAACTCTAGTTCAAGTTCGTTTGTTGTAGCTGACTGTTCTACTCAGTTTGTCCTGATCAGACGTTTTGGACTATATTTAGACCTGTCGCCATTGATTTATCATCTGATCATGGGTGTTCATTCTACTCGCAATTATTTGAGGAATCACATCCCATCCAAATATAGGACAGTTAAGAGCTCACAGAAATGCCATCAAATGTGCGATTTCTTGTTTCCCTTTCCAGTACGATAAAGAGAATAAAGAAGATAAAGACACTGTTTTAAATTAGACAAAGATAGTCAAAGGTCTGCCTTCATAATGTATATTTTATTATATTATATTATATTTCAATTATTTATTATATATATTATCATTTTTCATATGTGCCTATTTTTTTATTTTTTATTATTATATTAAATATCATATGATTCCATGTAAACAAATAAGATATATAAGGCTAACACTGTCAGTGAACATGAACAAAACAGAATTAAATGGTTAATCACAGCTGTTTGTGAGACAGTCGTCAGCATGAAATGCATGATTGTGACCAGCCTAACCATATAACAGTGAGATTAAAACGGTATATTCTAAATGCGTTTTCCGCCACTTTGACATTTAGATTTCTCCCCCAAACTCAAAAGAACTACAGTGCGTACATGTTTCTGTGACTGAACAAAGCATGTGAATAAGGTCATTCAGATTATTATTGGTTGTTTGTTGCCAAACAGTTTGCTGTTACATTCTACACACTGTACAGCTTTGGCACTGCAATGCGGGATTCACTCTGCCGTGGAGAGATCAGGGTTTAGAGAGAGAATAATAAGAAACACACAATAATGTTTTGTTTTTGAGGCTGAAAATGCAGCGTCCACCAAGTTAAAGTCAGCATGACACAGAAGTTGCAATAGTCTTTTCTTCTCTACTGTGCCGTATATCCGAGTGAAACGCTTCTGGAAGCAGAACAAATGTCATCAGAGAAGAGATGCTGCAAGAGGAAGTTATTCTGATTGAATATTACGAGGAACATGAATTTAAGAGAATGTGACTGGATCATTTTTGGGTGAACTGTCCCTTTAAATGTGACATATTATGCCCCTTTTCACAAGGGTTTTTATGTAATATAAATCTATGGTGTCCCCAGAATGTGTCTGGGAAATTTCAGCTCAAAATAATTTATTATAGCTTGTCAAATTTGCCCCATTTTGGGTGTGAGCAAAAACGCAGTTTTTGTGTGTGTGTCCCTTTAAATGCAAATGAGCTGCTGCTCCGCCTCCGTTCAGAAGAGGGCGGGGCCTTTACACGAGCTTCAGAAACTCCAGAAATAACTAAACATGCGAATAATCTCACTCATCCAGAATCTCAGAAATACCCAGTTTGAGTGCAGCCTTCAGAGATGTCCCCTTTAATGGCATGTTGTTCTGCTGGTTAACTCAGTGCCTGAATTAGTGAGATTATCAGGGTCAAAGTTTAACCTCTGACAGTGGCGGTTTCATATGGACATGTGCTCCTCTCAGTTGATTGGTTGATGCGATCTCACCTTTACCTATGAACGGCATCACAGAGAAGGATATTGGTGAGTTGTATTCAGTGCTGGGGGATTTGAAAGTCCTTGAGGGTTTTCTTCTTTTCTGTTTTATATTCCCTGGCAGAATAGCTTGCAGTCGGCTCTGAGATAGAGTTAATGAAATTTCTTGTTTCCTTAATAATTTTTTTTCCCCCGGTTAGCCCAAGGCCAAGCTGTGTGTGCTGGTTAACATCTAGGATGTGTAGTAATGTCGAGTTGTAGAACGTGACGCAAGGAAGGTGCAATTAACAAAAGTAATATAAGATGTCTTTATGCCGAGGCCAATGTTCGTGCGCTTAACGAATATAAGGGTTTGGAAAAGGTCATGTAGGGTCAAAGGTGTCTAATGCTGGACAAACTCTTGAGGCAGTCCAAAAACATTTCAGTATTTTGGCGAATTAATATGAATTTGTGCCATTTTGTATAATTTTGTCCGATCTGTTTACGCCCCACTGCTGGTTAGGTTTAGGGGAGAATATTCCTGCTTATTTTATACAAATCTCATCATGCAAATGTGTATGAAATAGCCACCTCATAAAATAATTACGTCTTCACATGGGATCGGGTTGGTTGTGTTTGATTTCTGATTTCTCTGATTTCTCTTCAAACTTGATTTAAATATTTATTTACTCTATTTGTTAGAGAAGCATGTTGTGCCAATATTGGTCTTTTTATATGTAATATTGGCTAATTTTAGCAGAATATTGAAGGAATATTGCGCCCTGTCCAAACTCTCTGGACTGTGCGTTGATTACCACCAATTCAAACTCCATCTTTCTATATCAAACTAAACCGAATGGCTGAAAACTGACTTAATTCATCACCACAAATAGCCATGAAGTTAAGCACTCAAATCAGAAGTAATCAATATATCTATATGCTAACGTTACGTCGTCTTTTAATCCGAATGATAGCATAAGATACCCTAGTAAACTAACAGTCAGCATGGTGAAGGCTTCTCTGGGAAGTTCAGTGCAGTAATTCCTCTCATCAATGCTTGTTTCGCAGGTGTAACAATCGGACTCAGTGTGTGGTCGTCACTGGCTCGGATGTGTTCCCTGATCCATGTCCCGGGACGTACAAGTATCTTGAGGTCCAGTATGAATGTGTGCCATACAGTAAGTTATCTTCATGCAAATCCTCTGAAATACTGCACGTGACATCAAAGTTTATCTCGTTTATTTTACTGTAAATTGTTTGCAAAGTAATGCTAGAACAGTAAAATGCTGAAATGTGACATTATGGAATTTGGTGTGACGTTTAAAAAGTTTTATCCATATGGGAATGTTTTGATGGTGAGCTAGTAATGGCACCCCCCCCACACATAATACAGTTCTTCAGGTAGATGTACTTACTATCAGGTTGAGTGCAGTTCTGTGTCGTATCCTAACATCATTGCTCTGTTTCAAATCTCAGTGAGCTGCCTACATAGGAAACCTCATGAGTGATGTCCAGCGCTCCTCATTCATGGGCAGCAGCTCTATTTACAGTCACGATTGCTTGATCACATGATCACCTAATAATCAGAACAGAAATACAAAGCACAAACCAATATAATGTGAGAAACTGCATTTCTGTACTGTTGGGAATGCAGATGAATACACTATATGTAGCCTTTATAAATGGCGTTTTCCTAGATCTTGGATAACTTTTTGGGATTGCCTTATTCGTGAAAGAAACATGCATTTGTGCCTTATATTTGGACCAAAATGTGGCATGTTATGAGCGCAACTATAGCTATGTTTCCATCCACCTATTTTTAAGCGCATTTTGGGATATTGCATAAAACCGCTGGACGGAAATGCAAAAATACAAAACATGCTCATAAAAATCGTATGTGCTCACTTGAGACGGATTCATTTTTTTATCTGATAACATATGCGCATAAACTACGATGGAGACGTGTTTCTCGAATAAATCCCTCGATGTGCAACAAAAACCTCACGTGACTTTGCCTCATCGGAGGCTGTGATTGGATAACTGGACTAACCAGCGGACCAATGGCGTCGCAGCATCTCAAATGTTGGTTTGGTGTTTCTGAAACGTCGGAGTCGAAGTGTGTGATCAGAATGATTTGGTTTAATTCCCTCCAGAAGCGTCTCACACGAGTGTGTTCCCGAACACCAGCATCCCAACCATTCGTCTGAGACACACTCGTTTATGATGGAGGAGAAAAGTTACAGTTTATTACTGATAAATTTACACCAATTTCCCAGAAAGTCACGGTTTTGTTCTCTTGAACTCATGGGATGGAAACGATGCTTTATTTGCAAATGTTTTATGCCATATTCCAATTGTTGCGCATAAGATGAATTCACAACTTTGGTTGGAAACACAGCTGTGTATGTACACTAGGAAGCTCATTAGGATTTGGAACAGAGCCGATGTCTGTTTCAGCGTTTAGCTTCGTGGTTAAATGGAAACGTGTTTACTCTGTGTTTAATATCTTCAGCTGACCTTTTGGATCTCTAGTTCTCCATCCACATCTGCAGCTGTTAGCCCTGATGGGGAATAATAACACAATTCTCTTCTGTCATCTCTTCTACAGATGCTTTGTTTCGTTATGTTTGTCTCTCTATTGAAAGCCTTTAGGTTTTCAGATGGTTGTTTCAGGACCATATCCATGTCACAAAGAACATGTCTGAATATGTTTGAAGGGCTTCATTTTACTTTTATTCATTGAGGATGCATTAAGTTGATCGAAAGTGACAGTAAATACATTAATACTGTTAAAACAGAATAACAAAATAAATGCTAATAATCATAAATGTTTCTTGAGCATCAAATCATCATATTAGAATGATTTCTGAAGGATCATGTGACACTGAAGACTGGAGTAATGATGCTGAAAATTCAGCTTTGATCACAGGAATAAATTACACTTTACTATATTATCACATAGAAAACAGCTATTTAAATTAATTCAAATATTAAAATATTACAATCAAATAAATGCAGCCTCGGTGAGCATGATACTTCTTTCAAAAGCATAAAAATGTTTACTGACCCCAAACGTTATTTCACTTTACTGGCCAAAGGTGTGTATATATATATATATATAATAATAATAATAATAATAATAATAATAATAATAATAATAATAATAATAATAATAGTAATAATAATAATAATAATAATAATAATAATAATAATAATAATTATTATTATTATTATTATTTATTTTTTGATAACTTTAAAACCAAACAGACGCTTCTATGACACTTTTTTTGTAATTCACTTAAATTGTCCAAAAATGAATTTTAATTCATATTCATATTGAATTATTATATGCTGATGTATATTAATATATCTTGCATGTTACATTCTGACTTGCCTATAAATGTATTATTATTTGTCTTTGTGCCAATGTACGATTCATGTCAAAACATTAATGAAGTTGTTCAGTTGTAATATCTAATCATAGATAAACTTCTAATTTTACATCTTTTTTTAATATTTGAAAGAGAAGATTGTGTGTTTTTCTTCTCCTTATCTTTCAGTTTTGCTTTCTCCTGCTCTCTAACCACTCTAATAGCTTCTCTCTTTGTGTTTAGGTGTCCTCTGATCGCAACATGATTAATTACACCTTATTCTCAGTTACACAGGTGTAACACCAAAAATGTTTTTCCCCTGAACAGTTTTATTTCTGCATGTGCTGTATACATTTTCCCATTGGATGGTCTCTTCTTTGACGTAAATGTATTGGCCTGTATATGTAAATGTATGGGATGGATGGGGGGGCTCTAATCTTTTCTCTCCCTTGACGCTCTTTCCATTCTCTTGTTTTTCCACGGCTCAAAATAGAAGTGGAGCAAAAAGGTAAATGACTGCTCTGGCTCTCAGTCCTCAGCTCCTTGTTTTGTGTTGTATGGTTTCGAACCCTCCACACTGCTCCCCCCCTCCTCCCCACCCCATCGCCTACATGATATCAAGATGGACAAGATCTATCTAACCCAAGCCCAGAAAATGTTTGGTCGGAGGTTAAAGTGCAATCAGCATTTACTGACATAGATATCCTCTGCGGTCTAGACTCTATAGTATCATGTGTGTTTTTTAGACTATAAAATACTACCCCAGTTTAATGTGTGGAGCCAACTATAGGTAAGCTGTAAGTAGCCGCGTTTCCATTACAGATTTGCGCAAAACTTTTGTGATATTTTCTAAATGTCGATAAAAAACTATTGCGAAATGATGGCGTTGCCATTAAACTATTTTATTTTTTCCTCTCATGATAAGTCATTTAAAAAATCATGGCGACGGATGTTAGTAGGTTTACGTATATACCAGCAACTATACATTGTTTTTAATCGAAGGAGACGTAGGCGTGTATCCAAGCATTAATGGCGAGGAAAGATCTTTATATGTGTGACATATGAGGAGTTTCTGGTGTTTCTCCCTCATATCTGCTTCAAGCTCTTGATATAAATTATGGCATTTTTTTGTTGTTTAGAATCCAGTATTCCCGTGATTCTTTTGTCTTTTATGAGTTTAATAAAGATCTGTCTTGTCTTCTGTCCAAACATACAGCATCATCTATAAAGAATGATCGACTCACACCAGGTGACCTGTAAATGCAAGATGCAAAATATTCATTTTTCGAATTTCCTGAAAAACCACCTCATGCGAGCGTAAGGAGTTTTTGTGAAATCGACGTGTTTCCATTGGGAACGTATTTAAAATTTAAAATTTCAATTTGTGCAATTTGAAGGGTAATGGAAATGTGGCTACTGTTGATTCCCTGCAAAGTGTAAACACTTCTGGGCCATCAACACATCTCTCTCTGTGTTTGAGCGTCCCGACCAACCCAACATTGACTCAACCAGTGATTGTGGTGGGACTGTTTTGTTTTTAGGACAAGGAATACCAGTTTTGAAAACCTGTTTGGAAACACATTTTTGCCAGTCTAGTCAGTGCCACTAGAAGCACAACGCACAAGATAAGCTTTCTGACATTTCATGTACAATGAACTCTGGCTTAATGTGATTTGGCTTTTTCCTACAATGGCACCTCTGGCCACATAATATTGCTGGGAGAGAGAGGCCAATTATCTGTAGCCATCTGCATGTGATATGCTGTTCACCACAGACTTTACATTTCTAACTGGTTCAACCCCCAGAGACGGGTGCGTTTGACCTATTCGTTCCTCAGTGACGAGACACTTCCCGTTTGGCTGTCACTCTATCTGTCCTGAACAGCATTGTCATCCTGTCCCCTTGACCTTTGTGTCCTTTCCTCTCGCCTCTCATGTGTCGTCGGTTCTTTCCTCAGACATAATCCTCCATGTATGTGTGCTTACTTTCGAAGGTATGTCTTTTGCGACAAATACGACAATCCCGCCCCCATACTGTTGACGTAAAAGAACCATGGCTATATTCCAGAATGAATTGTGTCTGTCCATTAGCACTGTTTCTCTCATCTTTTTCATTTACAGGACTTTTTTCCCCTTTTGTCTGCTCCTCTCAGTTAAACTTGTTTGCGAACAATCTCAAGAAGCAAGGCCACCTCAAACAGTTGCTCTCACTTAACCTCTCGCTTTCTTTCGATTATGCACACAACACCAGATATGACACTGCTAAAAATGACATTGTGGTACATTAGCCTTAGAAACCCTTACACATACACTGGACCCAAAGAATGCATAGAAGATCATTGCTGGTTTTAATTTTCTAACTCTAGCTCTTGCCTCTTGACCTTTTCCCCCAGTTTTTATTTGCCCTGGGACTCTGAAAGCAGTAGGAGATCCGACCTTTGTGTTTGAGGCCGAACAGCAGTCTGGAGCTTGGTGTAAAGACCCTCTGCAGGCGGGGGACAAGATCTACTTCATGCCCTGGACGCCGTACCGCACCGACACTCTCATAGAGTACGCCTCGTTCGACGACCTGAGGAGTGGCCGACAGACGACCACCTACAAGCTCCCGCACCGCGTAGACGGGACCGGCTTTGTGGCCTATGATGGGGCCATCTTCTTCAACAAGGAGCGTACTCGAAACATCGTCAAGTTTGACTTGCGCACGCGGATAAAGAGCGGGGAGGCCATAGTCGCCAACGCCAACTACCACGACACCTCACCGTATCGCTGGGGCGGGAAAACGGACATCGACTTGGCGGTTGACGAACGGGGACTGTGGGTTATCTACGCCACCGAGCAGAATAACGGACGTATCGTTCTCAGCCAACTCAATCCCTATACTCTACGCTTTGAGGCCACATGGGAGACCGCCTACGACAAACGATCGGCCTCCAACGCCTTCATGGTGTGTGGCGTTCTGCACGTTGTGCGATCCACCTATGAGGAGAATGAAAGCGAGGCCAGTAAGAGCCAAATTGACTACGTGTACAACACCAAACTGGGGCAAGGGGACTATATCAATATCCTCTTTCCTAACCAGTATCAGTACATCGCAGCTGTGGATTACAACCCGAGGGATAACCAGCTATACGTGTGGAATAATTTTTACATTCTGCGATACGATCTGGAGTTTGGGCCCCCCGATCCAGGAGAAGGTAAGACACATTGTTGTCTCTGTTTTGGTTTTGTGTAGCGGTTGAATTTGTGTCTGCAGAGCATCGGCTTGCTACGGATGATTTACTTTTAATTTTGAGTACTGTAGTGAGACGAGTGTGTGATGGAGGAGAGACCCCTGGAGAGAGTCTTCTAGACCAAAATTGCTCAAGTGCAGTGGATTATTTAATCATTGTCATGTGTGATAGTCACAGTGGCTGCTTGTAAAGGCCAATTATCATAGTGAGGCAAGCAGGGCGTTCAATGACTTGACTCAAGAGTGGCTGATGAGACTTTGCAGGCCTATTATCTCACCCATAAACTCCTGGAAATTGAAGGGGGAAATTCACAATTGCCCTGTTTTGCAAAAGTGCGTCATATCTGAGAAGGCTAATGATTGACCCTACTAAGTTGAAAATTGTCTCAACTTGTTCCCATAGAACATTGATTATTTTCCTAGAGAATAGGATTTTCAATTAATTTAGACAGTCTCAATATCATTTGGTGTGTGGTAAAGGAAAATACATAGCTTGTGCATGAAAATATGCTACTATCATTGACTTAGATGTGTTGGAAGCGGGACTTTTATTTTGCCGGCTTCTATTCTCCATCTTCATTAGTTATGGTCTCTGTTTAACAGTTTTGTCTGATTTGTTAATAGATAGAACTGTTAAACAAAGAACGTAAACTGTCTACGAAAAAGTAGTATAGCATTTGCTTTTATATTGTTAGTAACAGAACGGCAAACACTATTAATACTTCAGCAAATATGCATATTTAAACAAATCTTTGAATATTTAATAAACATTTAATTTCACAAACCTTGCAGACTTCGTCGAGATATTCTGACGTGTGCATTTGTAGCCTGCATGACATGCCGGTCCGTATACAGACAGGAGAGTCCAGCTTCACTGGAGACACATGATCGACAAACTTTATGACTATATTCAGTTGCCCACACTGTCATATTCATGTCATTTTCATTGTGCTGTATGAAAATTTATCGTTACCTTGTAAATATTTATTTGAAAAAATATGATTTCCAGTGGGCACAAACTTAACCAGATCACCACATTTTATTCATGTTTTTTAAAAATAATTCTTTATTTGTGAAAAATACTGTATATGATTACAGAGTCAAGAAGTCTGTCCTATTTAGAGATTTATTTTTGACAGGAAAATACAAGATTATAATTTATATGTAGCGCATCTATTCTAAATGATATGTCAGACTCTTGCTCTCTCTCTCTTTGTGTGTGTGAGAGAAGCACAGAGTGACGGTGAGTCGGTTGCCTTCACACTACAGTTTACGGTGCATCACATACGCTGTGCATCCATTGAGATGAATTGCAATAGTGTGCTTTAAAGACAGAGAGCAAAACTCTCAAGCGCTCAGTGTTCAAGACGGGTGAAGGCGAGAGAAAAATTACTTGTCAAACTTATACTTGGGAACACTAACGTGGGAAATCTTACAATTTTGCCTAGTATGCTAGTGATTTACTCTCAATGTATAGGGTTGTTAAAGGATTAACCAAGGTCATCCAAGATATTTATATCTTTCTTTCTTCAGTCGAAAAGAATTGAAGGTTTTTGAGGAAAACATTCCAGGATTTTTCTCCATATAGTGACTTCAATGGGGTCCAACGGGTCGAAGGTCCAAATGTGAGTTTCAATGCAGCTTCAAAGTCTCGACACGATCCAGCCGAGGAATAAGAGTCTTATCTAGACAAACCATCGGTTATGTTATAAAAACATAAGCATGTATATACTTTTTAACCACATAATGTCTTACACTAGCTGTGATTCGCCACAAATTACGTAGCTAATTATGTTGAAAGGTTGGTAATCAAAGTTAGATTTTAAATCAAGTGCATTATAAAAACCACGTATTCAGCCAGTTTTGAACAAATCAGGTGAATGATTCAATGACTCACTAACATTGACATGATTTGCAGTTTTATTATTTTGTAATGTTGTAATGAGGTTCATTCGTGCCTTCTCCGAGCTGCATTAAACGGTCTCTGTACACCTAAATTCCACTTTAAATGCAGCTTCCGATCACCTCTGCAGTGCAAAGATGGCTTTTAGTGAAACTGATTTCATTTGATTGGTAACAACCCTAAAGTGTCTTGTTATTCTAATTGAATCGGAAAAGATGGCCTATACATTTAATAAAGTTAAAAACAGCCATTATAAGTAAGAAATGTCCCTGGAAATCATTTTAAGGGGTCAAAAATTCCTTCTTAAAGGGATATTTCAACTCTGGAAAGATGAATGTGTATTTAAAATGGGTCATTTATGTAGTAAAAAATGTGAAATAAATTTTGAAGTTGGTGCTTTCTAGACTGAGAAAAGCCAGAAAATTTATTTTTGGCTCATGTGGATACAAGACAACAACTCCCAGAATGCACTTGCTTCGCTGCCCTACGAGGCCACTCCCAAGCTTACAGAGGGCAGTATCGGGAGAAATGATGCAACTAGGCTACTAGTCGACTCGAAACTGAAAAGATCCCCCATGGGCGGGCTGAAGACATGCGGGACGAGCTCCTCCTACTGGCTGTAGTCTCTCGCCTCTGGACAAAAAAGCCTCAGATGATTATGACGCTAAATGAAGATTTTTGGGTCATCAGAGTTTTTTTTCCAGACACACAATACAGAAATCTCTCGTCTCAGGGGGACATGAGGGAGGGAAGCACGGTCATTCCAAAATACTACCGGGTTTCTACTGATACAAAGCTTAAAGGGTTCATAGACTGGATTATTTTATTATTTTATAATGTAGTTAGTATGATTTGAACATAAAAAATGGTCATAATTTAGAAATAGGCCTAAAAGGCATTTTTCCTAGCCTGATTTTAGCCTCTGATTTGAACTCTCCGTTTTAAGGGGTGTGTCTGCTGTGATTGACTTCAGTGTAAACGCCCTCTGCTGTGATTGGCTGTGAGACTTCGGTGTAAACGCCCACTGCTGTGATTGTCTGTGAGACTTGAGTGATTGTCTGTGAGACTTCAGTGTAAACGCCCACTGCTGTGATTGGCTGTGAGACTTCAGTGTAAATGCCCACTGCTGTGATTGGCTGACATGTTTGCATATGAAATAGCTAGTATTACATGTGGAACTCTCTCTAAAACTTTTACTACGTTTTTACTATAACAGCTATCGAGATTAAGGAATCGTGAAAAGTATTGATCATAATGATCTATTGACATCACATGAAAGGTTGCAGACAGATGACAGACAGTCTGTTGATCGCGTATGAAATTAGGCTACACCTCTGGCTTTCACCAAATAACAATGCAAACACGATGTAAATACAGTAAAAGCTTCGTTGTACTGTACATTGTAACAGCGGATGCGTCATGATTTCGTGATTGAGTTTCGGCAAGTGTCCAGATAAACTCGCGCTGTTTGATTGACAGCTTGGGCAATTGGAAAGGGACCATTCTTTGATTGCTTTCTTTATATAATTTAATCACAGTTTTAATAAGATTATTTTCATCCTACTAAGAGAAACTGATTGTTTAGTCACTGGCTTGATTTACTGATGCATAAACAGTATTGAACGATATTTTGAGAGATAATCTGTCTGAACTTGAATAATTACATCAGAAATCACTGATCACAGATCAGGCATTAGAATAAACATGACTACTTACATGTTTGTGGCGTTGCTGGCAGATCCATATCGTAAAAGTCTGTTTGTAAAGCCTGCGCCGAAATGTACCAAATAACCCACAGTGAAATACACCGAATACAAACAAATAATGCACTGCTAAGACATTCACATTGTTGGGAAAACCCCCACTATCCTAGCATTAGGATTGTCTGGAAGGTAATGGTATTGATCCTGCATCGATCTTTTCTCATTCTCATGTCCCTGTTCACTAACGCTCCAGTGGGCGGAGCCAACGCTGCCCTGTTTAGATCCTGTCGTTTGCTGGCCTTGGTTTCAATAAAAGCAGTTTTTGGAATAACAAGAAAGTTTTGAGTTTTGAAACTTACAGGGTATTTTTATAGTATAACGAACTCTTAACCGTCAAAGGATCAAGGAACATTTGAATTCTCATTTTATGACCCCTTTAATGCTAATCGGTGAAGTATCCCATTAATGGAAATGTTATTTCTGCCACCACTGTGGTTATAAAACCAGAGCTTGAACTACAACATCTGCTCTGTTGATGAAAAATGATTAGAAAATCCTCTTCACAGTAGCAGCTTTACACCAGTGAGCTTGTGCTGAACATACACAGAACACTTTTTATTGCCTTCAAACCTTTAATTTAATGTTAGACATGTAGTTTTTCCACCACATAAAAGCTTAACATTAAACAATTCGTTTTTATTTCAGCTCTCAGTATCGACTGCAACAAAATATTTGTCTTAGAACATGTAATGGTACATGTAGTGTCTCTAGCGAGAACAGAATAAAATGAAGTCGCTTGCATTAATATTCACTGTGAATGCGATAAAACCCCACGGCAATACCTGCCGGAAAAGCATCTGTAGAGTTTCCACCATCCAGAACTGATGACGCGAGATGCATCTATGGCAGCGATTAAATCTCATTACCAGACTTTATGAGCTATGTATTACGCCTCAACCGTGAGTTGGGTAATTACATGTTAGCTCGATTTCCAGCCTTTAAAAGAGGAGCAGGGACTCTGGTGTGCTCTTAAACCGCTGTAACAACACCCTGAAACGCTACTGCAAGCCGAGGAACTGTGCTAAACGCGTGCTGTTGTAATCCTCCTTTACAATTCTTGTAATTCCATTAGGATGCAGACCAAAATGAAACGCATCTGATTTATAAGGGGAATTGGTGTGCGTTGAAAAGCTTATTTGAGTGTTTACCAAACTTGCTCATATATAGACTCTAGAACGAATAGATTGCTGCTTCTCTTCCATAGAAAGAAAGAAAGAATGAAAATCATTTCACACAAATTAGTAAAATTGTCTCTTAAAATGATCTATATCAGTGTTTCTATAGTTTTTCTATAGTGTTAACCCCCTTTGAGCTTATAAGGTGATGTATTAATTGTTTTAATGTTTGAGCTTATAAGTGAGTATTAATGTTTATAAGTGAGTATTAATGTTTGAGCTTATAAGGTGTCTTAAATATGCATCTGCGTCTGTTCACACAAAATTTGTTGGGTTAAATGAAGAACAATTGGACCTTAGTTTAACTAATTTGACATTAGGCTGTAACTTTTAATCTTATTTGCCTTTATATCATTATACCAATGTCTTAAATCTGTGACTCCTGTGTATTTATGATTCGTTTGGAGGGGGAATATGGCGTTTTGGCTTGAGTCTACCTCCAGCCTATGACTTAATGTGTATAGATGTGTGTTTTACCACAATGTCCTAACTAATTTTTTTAAGCCAGCTTCACTTTTTAATGATAGAATAATAATACAACAGTGATTTAAAATAAACACAGGTGAAATAATCCAAATACTCATCATGGTTTGGTTTTGAGTTTTGATTTATAAGTCTGCTGAAGATGCATTTGGTGGCACTAATGGGTTGGAAACAGTTTTGAGGATTTTTCACCCCAGCTCCTGCTAGATTCCAGTTGGCATCCATTCCTGCAAAAATACCCAATTTTTTCCCCGCTGCCTTCCATGATTTTTCTAATGAAAAGTTGTTGTTGTTGTCCCGGTCCAGCCTGCATAACCCAGCTTTACCTGTGGTTACCATGATCTACAAATGTATGATAGTATGGAAGACCAATGGTTAATTTATTAAGAGTAGAGTCCTAACTCAGTCTATAATATATCAGAATATTTGAATTTTACCCCATTAAAAGGAGGTTATTAATTTTTACTGATGTTACTGTTTTTGTAAATTAAAATAAATTTACATCGCATGCCATCTCAAGCTACTGTCAAATGTGCATTTCCAAGAGACAAAGCATATAATAGTATTTGGAGAATAATAAAAAAAAAAATTGGTGCTACCAAATCAGGTGCTGGTGCCTCCATCTGTAAAACTCTCAAATGTTAGTCTGGAGCCCTGTTACATTGTAATTTGATGCTAAATTCGAGCAAACCAAAAAATACTCATTCCTCAAAGCATTATAGAGAAAAGAGGGCGAGTCAAAGGGAACCAAATTAATTTTCTGATTGATGGCTCTTTCTTCAAAGTGAAGCTACTAAGAACCAGTAATAAAATGCATACCTAACTGCTGACACAACTTCTCATGTTGACACTTTAAAGCCATTGTCAGGGATGCACAGTGATTATTGAGTCTTTGTTCAACAAGGTAAAAAGACGGATCAGAGGAAGCAATTATTGCGAGGAATTTTCAGAAGTAATGCAGGGCATGAAGGAGAACATTTAAAGAGGACCTGTTCTGCTTTTTTCCTTGTTCATCTTTCTTTTTAGCGTGTAATGTTGCTGTTTAATCATGAAAAAGCTCAGCAAAGGTCCAAAGTCTCTCCAGCAGGAGTTCTTCTATATGAGTGTCAGTGTTTCTGAACTCCTGAAACGCCTCCATTGTAGTCTTGAGTTTCTTCCGGGAACGAACACGTCACAGTATTCCTCATTATAATAATTCATACGCAGAATAAAGGGGCGGGGCCTGGTTGAGTTAGTTAGTAGTGTGTTAAACTGGCGGTTATGGTAAGGGGCGGGACATTTCCCAAACACACTCAAAGCGCTCAACCAATCACAACACACTACTCCCGCCGACCAATCAGAGCACAGTGTGCTTTTCAGAAGGAGGGGCTTCATAGAGACAGGAACTAATCAGAGCGTTACTGACAGACTGGGAAGAGAGGAGCTACAACAATGGAGAATATGAGAGCATGAAAAGCTCTTGTAGTAGAGCCCAAAACCCCAAAAACCAAGACTTTGAAAAGGGGCACAATAGGGTTTTGTTAATGTTCCTTAGAACTGCGATTTGTCCGAGTGTAAAATATTCAAAACAAGTAGGTCTTATAGGCACAAAGATCCATCCGTACCATTGAATTGGCAGTTGTATTATTTATAGTCATAAAATATAATTAACTAGCCCATTCTGGTGCATATCACTCCAGCTTCTGAGCCAATAAGAGACTAAAATGTGGCTTTGCATGGCCAGTGTCCTCTGAGAATATCTCACAAGAGTGCCTCTGTGTGTTTTGAGTTTCAACAACACACATTTCGTGTTGAATCAATGCATTTGCAGCAAACTGAACTGAGAAAAGCAAGCAGGGAAAAAGAGAGTATTGTTCTGGGGTTTTTTCTCCGCCTCCGTCCTCACTGTTTGCCTCAGTTTTTCATCCTCCTGCTTCTCATACGGGTATTCCTAGAGGCAGTGTCAGTTCTGAAGTTAATAAGCCACATTTCAGCTCGCTTTGGTCTTTGGCACACATACATCAGAGTTTCTAAACAGAGCCTCTGACTCGGGCACCAATCCGTCTGGTTTTTATGTGCCTGTGGCTATTCACAGGAACACACACCAGTCAGACCTGGAAATGCTGTTGTTTGGTAATGGAGCGTTTGACACCTGTTAGACTCGGTGTCTGTGGTGATTAGTGGAAATGGAAAGCCCATGTGGGGTCTAAGACTTTAAACCTTTAAAGATTCTGCAAAACAGGTGTTTCTCTTTACATTTCCACTGAAAATGGCTTTAGGAAGTACTGCATGCTTCAGTTGCTGTAGTTTGTTTGGTTTGTCTTGCACTTCTTACAATACACTTTGGTTTTAGGCAGTTTCACAGAAAATCATGATGTTATACACACACACACACACATACATATATATATATATATATATATATATATATATATATATATATATACATATATATACGTGTGTGTGTATAATGCCTTAAATGTCCACATTTAGTCTATCAGTTTTTCCATATTCTACATATGGTGATGACATAAATAATCAAGCAGTTGAGATTTGTATAGCATGCATTTCTTTGATTATTAGAGTAAAATTTGCTTTGTAAATGTTTGTGAAATTTACTAGCAGTTTCTGAGTGAAAATTGTTTCAAACAACGTTTTCCCCCATTGTAGTACATGATACAACATATCTTTAAGGTTTCAAACTGGTTTGATGTCGTTAAGAACAAAATCAGGCCAAATGGAAGTTCGTTTCTGGAAAGCTTCCACTTTCTGGCTGGTAAACACCTTTGCACTACCATTGGTTCGTGGAGATGATGTAATAGGTGGGCGTGGCTCAGAAGCTCCGGCTTTTTTGGCATGGAAATCCTCTCTGGTTCATTTCTTCTGTTCAGTCCGTGGAGGTCAGACGTCTGCGGATGAAGAGCTGCTTTAAAGTAGGAAATGTAGTTGTAATTGTAATTGAAAGCGGCATTGTTTATAATGTTTAATACTGTAGCAAAAAAGAACTTGGCCTTGAATATATCAGGGTCTTTAGTCCTGTAGTGTGCAAGCCGACTGAGGCAAGGAATAATAACTCCATTTGATGTTGGATAATGGAGAAAAAACTACTTTCTAGAAACCAGCCGACACCAGTTCTCTCCTGGCTAAACACTCCAAATATAATGGCAGTAATTAATACTTTGCCGCAATTATTGAACTGCAAGATTAAAATGGGTAAATGTCTTTGAGGTCCATTTAGGATTAAACGGTGAAGTCCAGGCAGATGTGCTAGTGTCCATTGGGAAGCAGTGCGGGGCTGATTGAAGGCTGATGGGATGCAGATGTTGATGCACTGAATGCCTCTCGCCGGTTGCTTGCCACTGGCCGTGATCTGTAGTCTTTAAACATCAGTATTGCTATTGCTCATACTTAGGATTAGGGATCTGAACAAAGCACCTTGTGGGTGGGTTAAAACTCCGCCTGTAGTCAATAACTGTATCCCTTAAAACTCAAGGCTGGTTTCTAGGGACTCGACACCCTTGCCTCATTTAGTATGCACGGTTCTATGGATATGCAAATGAGCCCCGCCTCCACTCACTCACTCAGCTCAGAGATCCACTGGTTGACGATCACACGTTGATCTGATTGGTTACAAGGTAGATTGTGACGTCAGCGATTTCAAAGCGTGTTTTTGAGACTGTCTTTGGTTCACTGCAGTTTTAAGGAGAAAATACTCAGCAATGCTGTCGGCTTATGAATTTACACATGGTGTGTCTTAAAGCATATTTAAAACACCACATAGACACATAAACAACATTAAAAGCTGGATTTTCAACACAGGGGGACTTGAACTGAAAATTAGTATTCAGTTTTATAACACATTGAAAGAGACTGGACGTACGATTCATGATTTAATAGTTTCTTAACTATTCCTGTTCCCATGATTGTTTGTTCCAGGAACAAACCTGTACTAGACCCCCATACTCCGGTTTGAAGTGTCTTTTCCCCTCAGATGACCTGATAGAGCCCTCATCTGTCTCAGTCTCACATTACTGCTAGAGATGTCAGGGAAGTTGACTCTCAGTTAACAATGGAAACAGATATTCAGTCATTTAATCAATAGTCGAGCTGAAACCCCACTGATGGATTTCCCCTTGGGGATTTTTAGGAGCTGCATAGACTATAAAATGGCAGTCTAAGAGAGACGTCTGTTAGACCTTCCCCTGGTTTCACAGACAAGGCTTAAAGGGTTAGTTCACCCACAAATGAAAATTATCCCATAATTTACTCTCCTAGGTGTGTATGACTTTCTTCTTTCAGCCAGACTCAATCTGTGTTATATTAATAGTTGATATTAATAGCTGAAGGTAATTGTTTATAAAGCTATAAATATGGATATTTTTCTTACACGAGCGCATAGCTTCTCTTCAGAGGGCCTTTATTAACCCCGGAGCCGTATGGATTGCTTTTATGATGGATGGATGCACTGTTATGATGGATGGATGGATGCACTTTTATGATGGATGGATGCACTGTTATGATGGATAGATGCACTTTTATGATGGATAGATGCACTTTTATGATGGATGGATGCACTGTTATGATGGTTGGATGCACTTTTATGATGGATGGATGCACTTATGATGGATAGATGCACTTTTATGATGGATGGATGCACTTTTATGATGGATGGATGCACTGTTATGATGGATGGATGCACTTTTATGATGGATGGATGCACTTTTATGATGGATGGATGCACTGTTATGATAGATGGATGCACTTTTATGATGGATGGATGCACTTTTATGATGGATAGATGCACTTTTATGATGGATGGATGCATTTTTATGATGGATGGATGCACTTTTATGATGGATGGATGCACTTTTTTGAGCTTCAAAATCTAAGGTACCATTCATTGCCATTATAAAGCTGGGAAGAGCTAGCCTGACTACGTCAGACTTCCTACTTCCGCTAATTTCATTTCGCTCCTGTAGTCAGTCTGAGATAGCAGCCTATCTTTCAGTTTTACACCGGCCTGAAAACAGCCGGCCAATCAACGAACAGAGGGCGGGCTGAGAGCCGTGACGTAGACGCTGATTGTACCGTGGATGCGTAGATTTACTTCACATAATCTGCAAAAGTCATTCACAGCCATGTTCACTCCGGTATTTCGCTCGATGGTTTAGTTTTTGCATCATACATGCGTTTACAGTGGAAGTTAGATGCGGCTGAGCATGCGCATAACACACGCCATAACCAAACGTTATGTGATTGCCTTACGGGTAACCAATGATTTTAAACTTCAGACAAGCGCCCCCCCGCGAGAGAGAAAACACTTCTCTATTATGCTATTCCAGACTCTGTCTACGAAGCAAAGTGAAGTAGCAGAGTCTGGTATTACCAGGCTAGGGAAGAGCCAGGATATTATTAAATATAACTCTGATTGTGTTCGGCTGAAAGAAGATAGTCATATACACCTAGGATGGCTTGAGGATGAGTAAATTATGGGATATTTTTGGGGGGGTTTTATGATCATTTTGGGGTGAACTAGCCTAACTCTTTAAGTCTAGTCTCAGATTATTTCACTAAAATGCATGTTTGAGCAGTTTTAACTGAAATCAAATGTCAGTGCCATTGTTCTGTCTCAAAATGCACACCAGTAATGGTTTTTTTTTTTTCTAAGGCATGTTTTTAAAAGCTACTTAAATGTCCTAATTGAACTAAGGCCTAATCCTGGCTTAGCTAGTATAAGCCCTGTTTGTGAAGCCGGGCTCTTGAGATGGAAATCTTGGAAGCACCGAGAATTGACACGTATAATTTGTTGCTCCCAGACTGCACAAACACATGCTGGTCCTATGTTATGTTGTTGTGACGCAGCCAGCGTGAAATAAACCCTCCTCCAAATGACCGCCACCAGAAAACAGAAACTTTGGCAAACCCTGCTTGTTGCCTGAATAAAATAGAGAGAAATAAATTGACACTGTTTTGCCAGTTTTTTCTGTGTTTTAGTCTGTAAAGGCTCCAGAGCAGTAATAAGCACAAGCCAATGTCAGTGATGTGACAGATTTGTTTAGCTGTCTTACCACTTTTCCTCTTGAAATCCCAATTCCTCAGCAGACCATTCAGGATTGCTCTCACTCTGGGTGTTATTGTTAATCGCTGAGCGGTCTGGTCTCCGATAGGCTACGTGTCCTTGCGTTCTGAGAGGATGATTTCAGTGACACTGACTGAAGTGACAGCTAATTGAGGCTACTTTTCCTGAAAGCTCTGATGGACAATGCTCTGCGGTTCCTCCGGTGAAATTGCCTGGCATAATAAAAAAGAAAATTGTAGAGGCACAAGTCAGGAGATGTCAAAGTGAAGCAGCGAAGCAGACTCAGCCATTGACAAGCAGTTTACCTCTATTTATTTTTTCTCACTCATTCGCTCTTTGTTTTCCATTTCACCAAGAAACATTTAAGTGGACACAAGGTGAATGCAGTTGTCACGAGGTTCAAGAATTTGTCTAGCATAGTTTCAGCGACGTTTATCTTTCCACCTTTCCTCCGTATGATGCCTGTTAAAGTGGTGTTTACCAGCGTCGTGTACTGGGTTAACTAAGGTAACCGCTGTATTTCTGTAAATATACGAAAAATATACAAAATATATATATATATATATATATAACATACATAATCCTACATAAACCCCACTGTAAAAAATCGGTTAAATTTACAGTAAGAAACCGGGAGCTGTGGTTGCCAGAAATTCAGACTAAAAAATACGGTAGCAACATTTTAGGTTTTACAGATTTTACTTTAATTTACAGTAAAATACTGTATTTCATTAACTGATATAACGTTAATTTACCAATCTTTTGAAGAACTAATGTCTTGTTTTGTACCTTTGTGGTACACTGACAACCACCAATCACAGTGGTGATGAGAGTCACATGACGAAAGCTCATCACAAGCAGCTTTTCCACAAGCTGAGGAGGTTCATGCTAATATCTGGAAGCTACACTGTGTCATTCACACAAACACTAAACACCATCATGATAACACGCATGACAACAAACATTAATTTACCAACATTAGATGTAACATAAACCTTAATGTACATACCTGATTGGAAAAACTAAGACGAAACAGTTATCTCAACGAAAAATACATCAAATGTGAAGTGTGTCACAGGGAAAAGTTAAATGTGCGGGTCGATCTATTACAGTTATTCACCGGATATAGTACGTAAACTTTCTGTTAACCAAATAACTGTTCTTCACCACATCATTTTTACAGTCTTTTACCGTTAAATTTTTATTTTATTTTTTACTGTGTAGATGTTGGTGTTGTTTCAAGAGAACACTTTCAATTTCTACCTCTGATTTGAAGAAAACCCCCATCAGCTTTATGTCCTGGTCCGGGGTTTAAACCGTTCAGATTTAGTAAGCCTTCTGTCCTAATGCCTGCTTCTGTAGATCATGCCATTTATAATAATCATTTTACTTTTGCTATCAAAATTGGTATTGAACACCATTATATGTGACTGGTATCAGCTACTGGTTTGGTAAGTCAGTGGTCACAGAAACACACACTGGGCTGGCGTCCAAACCACCAATCTGGAACAATTCTACCCAAAGAAGAGGTGGACTCACGACCGCTACAACATAGTGTGTCCTGCCTGTGGCAGAATGAGACAATATTGGCCATCTTTGAAGTAGCAGACAGCTTAATTAAACCGGTTCACAGTCAATTAATTAGTTTAATGTGTTGAGCGTTCACTCACAATCACAGTGCACATGACATCCCTTCTGGACAGCACTGCAGGTTGGAAATAAAACGTCAAGCTATGTCTAAGACAGCATACTGTTTCTGCTGGAAATGAAGCATTCGTTTCTAGTTGTGTGTCTTTAGAGCGGAGATTTGCACCAAACTTGGGCCGTGTCTGCAACTAAACAGAGGAGTAAAGTGGAAATCTTCCGCGGAGTCGCTCTCAGACGGTCGGAGAAACGTGTACACGTAATCACAGAGCTGTATCATCGTGTTACTGTGATGCGAAGATACGGCTGGATTTCACTGAGTTGCATTACATTCCCACCTGAGAGAGATGATGAAATGGTTAAAAACCTCAGCGGAGACAGGCATTGACGTACACTCATTTAAGGGTCTAGGGCGTGTGTTTTTCTCCTTTGCCATAGTAAAAGATGTGAACGTATCTTTCAGCATTCCTCCTCCTTTACCCGTGTTTATTTGGCGATGTAACTCAACCTTTCTTTACTCCAAGGCCCGCTCCTCTGCGAATCAATACTGCAGAATATTATTCTTTTTTTAAACAAAATAAGACAGATTTACACCTTCAGTATTCGTCTTTGCAAACATGCTTTGCAAAAATGTCATTGCAGACATTCATTGCAACATACAAGTACTTACTCCTCTCTTTTATAATAAGCTCAAGTCAACACGCCATACCAAACAAAGACGCCGAAGAACTGAATATAGCTCCTGTTACGGATGCGTTCAGAATGATTAAACACCAAACACAAATGAACAATAAAAACATTGTGAATGTGTGGAAGCGCAGCGACGTGAAGGAGCAGTTCCTCTGACAGAACAAGCTCACAAACTCCTCTAAAACACACTTCCTCAGCGAGCATCCGTTATAAAACACACACAGTTCATTCATTTCATTAAACTACTGGCATATATGAGCTGTGTTCATGCAGAGATACGACGTTAAAGCGATCAGTGTGCCGACGGCGCGCGTCAGTAATGACTGACTCCTGTAATCGTCGTATTCGTCGTCATCCATCAAAGCTTTATTAGTGACACTGGGTTTCTCTCTCCAGCTGGGAGATGTAGTTTGCGTATCCTGTGGTCATGCAGCGGTCGAGCGATTTGAGCCCTAGTTCACACAGCTTCTGTAATAATGTGTGATATCTGAACACATTATTGAACACAGTGTCACACATTCCTCTGCATGCCGAGAGGCAAGCTATTCAGTTTTTGAATTCGCGATGAGTGTGATTTCCTGCAGTCGCCTCTCATGAGTGATTGACATGAAAGGGAATATTTTAATCTGAGCTCATTCCTATCTTTTGAAGTTCATCATCATTATGACTTCAGCCTGTTGCCTGTAAATATTAAATCATTAATCGACTTGTTTATCACAGCTTATATGATGTGTTTATAGTGGTTGGTAGTATTCTGGATCTTATGGTAAACTTGGGAGTTTTTATAGTTGTATTTCTCACTTTCATTGTTAAATTTCTTGTCATTCTGTTGTCAAGTCTCCTTTATTTATATCTCAGCTTTACTGAGATAACAGGAAATAATGCAACAAAGTTTGTTTCTGGAAGAAAATAGTGTTATAGTCCAGCTTAAGTAAGTCCAGTGATGGTTCATATCGGTTGTAAAAAGCTTATTAGTTTTGTTCATTTATCTATACAGCCGCTCTGGAGAAAACAGTGATGTCATCGTCCAGCTCAGTTCAGTTCTCATATAATGGTGTCAGTGCAGGCCGATCTGTAATATTGATGAATAATGTTG
The DNA here is from genome assembly GCF_951802725.1 of Rutilus rutilus. Classification (NCBI taxonomy): domain Eukaryota; kingdom Metazoa; phylum Chordata; class Actinopteri; order Cypriniformes; family Leuciscidae; genus Rutilus; species Rutilus rutilus. The sequence goes on along the minus strand of NC_140214.1, from coordinate 40,328,884 downwards.
TGTGTTTGTCACTTTTAGTAGGTTTTTTTTTTTTTTTTACTTGTCTACATAGTTTTTATTAATTATTTCATTTCATTTAGGGTTTGTTCTTTTTTAGCAAAAGTAAACAACACCAAAAGATAAGCTAAATGAAAATGAGAAATGTTGCTTTGGCAATTAGGCTAGTTGCAATAAAATAAGTTTACTTTATGTATCAGTTTTTTTTTTTTTTTTTTTATTATTAACATTTGCTTTGGCAATTAGCTAAAATAAGATTTTTTTTTGTTTTTTATATTTGTTTATTCTTTATATAAATATAATAATATTATTATTATTATTATTATTATTATTATTATATTTATTTTTTTCATTATTTAATTTAATTTAATTTAATTTAATTTTTATTTGATTTATTTTCAGTTAATGTTCATTTCAAATTCCAAAAGCGTTTTAGTTAACTATATAATAACCCTGTCAAGATTATTATTTTTATTTTATTAACGTTTGCTTTTGCAATTAGCTCAAATAAGTTGAAATGAGTTGGTTATTTTTATTTAATTGACTTTTTTATATATATTTCTTTTATTTTTTTATTTCATATTTAATTTTAAAATGTATATTTTTAATTTTAAATTTTTTTATTTTTTTTGTTAGTTCATGTCATTTCAAGTATCAAAAGCGTTAGTCAGTGTCATGTTCGAGATGTGTTGAGTGAGCTGACAGAGGGAAGAGTCTCTGATGTGGACAGCGTGTCCCTGTGCTGTGTGTTGATCAGATTGAAATGAAAGTGTGTCTTCTGTGCTCACAGTGCCAGCGGTCTCAGATGACGTCACGTCCACGCTCCAGCCCAGCAGATCCACGGCTCCTGTGATGATCAGCACCAGCACCATCACGCACGTGACCCCCGTGACCCCCGCGACCCCTGACCCCGAGCAGCCCGACCCCCCGCCGGACCCCCCCTCCGCCAGCAAGCGCTTCTGCGACGGCACGGAGAGACGGGGAATCTCCTGGCCTCAGACGCACAGAGGAGTGACGGTGGAGCGGCCTTGTCCTACAGGAACTCGAGGTATGTGTGCTATCTCCGCTATTAGCGTCAGCATCTCGCTGGCATCTTCATTAGCGGCGACACCTGTTTCTGCCTGTGCTGCTCTCAGACATGTGGCTTTCTTATTTGAATAGGATCCAAGTAGAAAATTATTGGCAAGATTCGCATTCCATAACTGAGTTAATAAGCAAATGTTATGCAGTGCTGTTTGTGATAGCATGCTTTCAAACAATTTTTTTTAAATTCCTCCAGATATAGTCCTAATTTTAAAGTTGTAGGGTGTGTTCACACATGTAGTTCGGTTTGCTTGGTTCAAAAGTAGTCCTGGTCCGCTTAGCGTTCACATTGGTGTTTTTAATACCGAATCTAAAGGTACTGAACATAAAGTCATAGGGATACTGCATGTTCACAGCCTGATTGGTCGGTTTTTTTACGTATATTTCACGACCGAACAATGCGCTCGTTGTGTGTGTGTGTAGCTGCATATGATGGTATTCTGAACAGCTAAAAACTGGTGAAGAGCTCATAAAGTGTGTAAAGGAGTCAAAACAGTGGCAGGAATCCCTCCGTCACACACACACACACACACACACACCCACCAAGCCACTATAGCCCTATTAGCACTGGATTAGCATTACCTGGTGACCTCTAGTCATTTGTAATGATTGCGGAGGTTGTCTGTGATCTTAATCCCGCGTGAATCTCCATGTCTGTAATTTGTAAAATAAAAATTCCCCCGCAAATGCCCTAAAATATGGTCCTGTGATAATATTGGTGATTTGACCAGGATTTGGCAGGGTCGTATATAATTATTTCAAGGTTTTTGTTTCGTGTGCGCCTTTTTATCCATCGTTCGTGAAGAACGGAGACTGAATGTTTCAATGGTATTTTGGCTGCTGGGTCATATTGCTATACACCATACAACTATACAATTTACAGAAAGAGAAAACCATCAGAAGAGCGAAAACAAAAATAAGGATTAGATGGAGATGGATGACATGCGGTAAGGGACATTCTTCTCTTTGTGATATATCATACGGCTAGACCTATAACGACTAGGGTTGGGAATCGAATACTTGTTATAAAATAAAAATTTTGATTCCTCTTATAATGGTTTTTATACTGTACAAACTGTATATTCTATCCCCTTACACTGCCCCTATCCCTAAACCTACCCATCACAGGAAACATTCTGCATTTTTACATTTAAAAAAAAAAACCCTGCTTAGTATGTTTTTAAAGCCATTTGAAAAATGAGGACCCCCAAAATGTCCTCATAAATCACGTATTTTCCCGAGTGTCCTCATTTGCAGGTGTGTTATTATAAAAATGTCCTCAGTTGTCATAAAAACAAGTACACAATCACACGCACACACACACACACACGTGTGTAACAGTATATTGGATCCGTGCAGCTCTTAAAGTGACAGCAGCCTAATATTCCTGCTGCCCCTAGTGTTTACTTGTCGTTAATAATGTTCCTTGTGTAAGTGTTCTTTAGCCTGTTGTTTTTTGTTCATGATATTCAGCTACAGTTAAATGTTTTGCAATTAAATGTTTTCCTAAAAGAAATTAGGAATCGTTAAGCAGAATCGGAATCGTTCAAATTGAAACGATACCCAACCCTAAAAACGACAAGACATTTCCAAGCAATTGCCTGTTGACATCATATCCGGGAGATGAGTCAGTGAATCCGAGTAAAATCACAGGCTTCGCTTATCCTGTGTGAATGTGAATTCAGATGTGGAGGGGTCATTTCTAAATCACACGAGGTCCCAGATAATACTAACCTGTTGGAATAGGGCCTATGACGAGAAAACACAGGTTTGCTTGAGCATTCCGTCCTTTTTAGGGTCGCATCTTCCTGTTTGTGGTTCTTCGGTCCGTGTTCGTTCATATTTCAGTCGAACCGCACCCGAGTTCGTTTAGAGCGCTTGTTTGGTTCAGATGGCAGCGTTCACACTTATTCAAACGAAACCAGTCTCACCAGGGTTTGTTTTAATCCAACCACACATGCCAAGTGTGAACACACGCTAAATCTTCGAATGAACACATGTTAAAGTGAGTGTTGAGCAGATTTGCGTGTGTGTGTGCTCAGGAATGGCGTTGTTCCTCTGCTCGGCTGGCGACGGCACCTGGAGCCCGAAAGGCCCTGATCTCAGCAACTGCACCTCGCACTGGGTGAGCCAGGTGGCACAGAAGGTCAGTCCACAATAACTAACATGTTTATTTGTATAGCACTTTCACGATACACATTGTTTCAGAGCAGCTTTACAGAAAATAATGATGGGTGCTGGGTGATATAATACAAGTGATGATATAAACCAGGGTTTCTCAAACTCGGTCCTGGAGGGCCACTGTCCTGCACAGTTTAGCTCCAACCCTGATCAAACACACTAGCTGTGAGTTTCTCGTGATCCTGAAGACATTGATTAGCTTGCTCAGGTGTGTTTGATCAGTGTTGGAGCTAAACTGTGCAGGACAGCGGCCCTCCAGGACCGAGTTTGAGAAACCCTGATATAAACAATCTAGTAGTTGAGATTTGCCATAGAGTATTGCTTGATATTGAGTGTACTGTATGAAATAGGACATATTTGAATACACTGCTGGTATGATGCGATGCAGTTTAATGTATCAAAATAGACAGACGTAACAGTTTAAAACAATCAAACGCACACTTTATTTCATACAGTATCCACGGGTTGAAAATATTGATTTCTCGATTTTAAGCGATTCTCATTTTTGAAGAACCGTCATCTATTCTTATATCCCAAGAAATGATTCTTTAGTCTGTGCTGTTTTCAGTTGATGAATGAACATTAACCTCTAATAATAAAGCAATAATAGTAATGCACAGACTGACAGTGTTTCCCTGTACAGTTTACAGCTTTAGTTTACAAAGGTTTTTTTTTCCTTGAGAAAAATGTACATGTACTGATTACTGAATCAATATTGAATAGCAAGCTTGTGAATTGATGTACAGTAGTCAACATTTGAAGTGGATCAAAAAAATTAATCAAAGTTGTCCTGGGACAAGAACGGGTATTGTTCATAATTCATGTATAACTTTGATGAAAGGTTTTGATTCACTTCAAATGTTGACTACTGTATTCATACATACATATATATATGGGCTTGGAAAAACAAGAATATCAGTAAATAACGAACTAATCACACAGAAGTCATTTTTGCCTCATTACTCTCAAACATCAACAAGATTGAGGCGTTTGACCATTAAAACCAGATCGACTCATACTCATTACACGCTACCATTTATCAGCTTTCTACACGCTTGAGTTAGTTTCAGACAACCATATGTTTAGCAAATGTTGACTACTGTGGTTGAATGGTGAAATCTGTGCCAATACCCAGCCCTAATTAATATGAGTAACTGTCCAGTTTATTAACGTGTGTTTTACTGGTGTTCTCCAGATCCGCACTGGTGAGAACGCTGCTAACCTGGCGAACGAGTTGGCGCGCCACACGCAGGGCCCGGTGTTCGCCGGGGACATCAGCTGGTCTGTGCGCCTCATGGAGCAGCTGGTGGATATACTGGACGCTCAGCTTCAGGAGCTCAAGCCCAACGATAAAGACACGGCGGGACGCAGCTTCAACAAGGTACAGGACACTCTACTCGTTCTGGCTCATGAGTCACATGACTGAAGCTTGATTCGTCAACAGCTCTGGTTCGACGGTCTCGGCTGGAGATGCTTTTATCAGGACAAATTCAGTGACCAGGAAAAGTACATTAATGCTTTAAAACTTTAATGAAGTCGATGAGTGAGGGGTCAGTCCCTAATGCTAGAAATTATTTGGCCTTTCCAGCATGGCTTATATTGCCACGGAAACTCCTACAGCTGATTTATCTGATATTGCACTCAGTCAACACTCTCAAGAAGGTCATCCATCCAATCATCCATCCATATATCCATATATCCATATATCCATATATCCATCCAATCATCCTTCCATCCATATATCCATCCAATCATCCATCCACCCATCCATCCATCCATCCATCCATCCATCTATCCATCCATCCATCCATCCATCCATATATCCATCCAATCATCAATCCATCCATCCAATCATCCATCCATCCATCCATATATCCATCCATCCATCCATATATCCATCCAATCATCAATCCATCCATCCAATCATCCATCCATCCATCCATCCATATATCCATCCATCCATATATCCATCCATCCATATATCCATCCAATCATCAATCCATCCATCCAATCATCCATCCATCCATATATCCATCCAATCATTCATCCATCCATCCATCCATCCATATATCCATCCATCCATATATCCATCCAATCATCAATCCATCCATCCAATCATCCATCCATCCATATATCCATCCAATCATCCATCCACCCATCTATCCATATATCCATCCATCCATCCAATCATACATCCATCCAATCATCAATCCATCCATCCATCCATCCATCCATCCATCCATATATCCATCCAATCATCCATCCACCCATCCACCCATCCATCCATCCATCCATCCATCCATCCATCTATCCATATATCCGTCCAATCATTCATCCATCCATATATCCATCCAATCATCCATCCATCCAATCATTCCTCCATCCACACATACACCCATACACACATCGAATCATCTATCCATCCAATCACCCATACACCCATCCATCCACACAACCAATCATCCATCCACACATCCACCCATACAATCATCCCCACCCCAACCATCCATCTATACATCCATCACTCCACGAATCCCAGAAAATAGAGCTCTAAATAGATTTATAGAATATAAAGTCAATTATTCGACGTCTCAATATGAGCATGAACATACAAACTAATAATATTCTCTACAGATTTTGCAGAGATCACATCGGAACATTATGGTGTCCACGTTCATTGAATAGCTCCATACTTTTACTGTATGTCATGTAATTTGATACTTAAAGGTGCTGTATGTAAGTTTTTTAACTGTACTTAACCATAACAATACCATAATATGTTCTCAGATATTTAGGAAACATGCTGAGTTCAAATACTTACTTCTAAGAAAAACACTTCTACAGCCAGTTATTCTACTTTGAAATGTGCGTTCCGTGTCGCAATGTCTGTTTTTGTTTTGGTCTGTGTGATCTCGCTCACTGCCAATTTATCCTATAGTCTTTCGCCACCACAGGTTGCCAGTTGGCGGAAAACACAGCGTATTGGGGAAATTAAAACATCAAATGAACTGGGCGAGAGATCGCGGATTCTACCAGAACTAAAAAGCTCTATGACGTTGATAGCCTACTTTAGCTGATCAACTTAGTGTAAAGCTTGTCACTTTCCATTATAAATTAAGCTTGTTCTTGTGGTGTGTCGTCAATCTGGCAACCCGTGTGAGCGTCGGGTCTGGGGAGGAGGAGGTGGTGAAACAACCAGTTCCCATTTCAACCACTAGCTGTCCATATTACACACTGCACCTTTAAGTGAAGTGACGTATGAAAGATCAGCCTCTGTTGATCAGTTTATGACTCACTCTGATAAAGGAAAACAGGTTAACACGTTTACATGACCACACGCATTGTCAGCTTATTGAGCATTATGGGGTTAAGAATGTGCATGTAAAAGTGCCTAATATTTTAAAATGAAAAAACTGTGGTTTCCATACAAGAAAAAATAAATCCTAGTTGAACACTTTGAACACTCCATACTTGAAATGGCTGACACACAGGCTCTTATTTGTTCTGTTTCTCTTTCCCTCTCTTTTTCTCTCTCTCTCTCTCTCTCTGTGTGTGTGTGTGTGTGTGTTGTTCCTAATCTCCCGTCTTTGTGTTTGATAAAAAAAAGCGTCAAAAAAGAGAGAGGACTTGCAGGGCCTATACAAAGGTATATACGGACCCCCTCCCAGAACTCCCTTCACCTGCTCTTCTGCATGCAGCTTGAGTGTGTGTGTGTGTGTGTGTCTGAAACCCACATGTCCTGCTGGCCCGTGTGAGTCTGTCTGCTGATGATGAAGTGTGGCTCTTGTCTTTCTGTCCTGCTTTGTGTTGCTTTCCCATCCTCCTCCTCACCGCTTTTCTTCCCTAACTCCACACTCTTGTCCTGTGCCTGAGTAATGGACATCCCACAGTCATAATCACTCTGGTCTGTCAGCTGATATTGTGATCAAACTGCATATTCCTCAAGTCCGTTTCACTCTGCCACTTATTCCCACTGCATTTCTGTCTTCTCTTTAATGCACATATCTGTTGTGTTGTCATTCTGAATGACATGTTTCAGTCAGTTATTCAAAGCTGCACCTGTCAAAGAATAATGGCATATCACACACTGTACACATATAGAAATTCACAACCCCTTTTTTATTAATGTGTTTTTCCTGTGTTGATATTTCCTTTTGAAACAGAAAGTTGGACTGGGTTGATGGTTGATTTAAAAAAAAAACAACTAAAAAACAATTTACTTTGATTTTCTGCAATTAGAACATTGCATTGAACTAAACGATGGACACTCCTCTGAGTTGTGCTGTTCGATTCCTGAACGAATTGTTCTTTTAAGCGGTTGCATGAGCCAATGAGCATGTCCAGACGAGTTATTGAACAAATAAAAAAAATAACTCAGATGAGCCGGTTCTGACTGGAAGTTTCCCGAGGTCAACAGTTAGGACCAGCTCATTCAGCTTGTAGGTTTGATTCGTTTATTTCTGGACATTAGGGCTGGGCATTGACACACATTACAAGATTCAATTCGATTTTGATTCAAGATTTGCTGCTGTAACTAGTAGTAAAGAGGAAGAGATGATCGGTTCACGAGCCGCTTGAACTGTGGCACTACAGCGATCCGTCACGCTACATTAAAGAGCAACAAAACAAAACTTATTTGAATTTTGCAATGAAATAGAGAGTCTTTGAAAGCTGCGACTTTGTTTAATATCAAAACTAACAAAGCATATTGCGATTTATTGGATGGGAGATGCAACAAAGTTTTTTCATTCATCTAAAATATTGATTCTTGGGATTTATATCGGTTCATCAAAATGAGAATCAGAAATGTATATTTTTAAGCCAGCCCTACTGGACAGGCTCATTGGCTCATTCAGTGCCTCAGCAATTGCTAGTAAATTTCACAAATAATTACAACACATTGATTTAAACATCCCAGACAGCAACAAGATGTCGGCCCAGATCCGGGCCACGTCTGGCGCATGTAGATTCAACGTGTACCAGACGTGGGCCGGATCTGGGCCGACACTATGTTGCTGTCTGGGATGATATTTTGAAGTAGAAGTAGACTGAAATAGTATTTTCTTGTGAAAACGCAGTAAGAAAGCGATCTCTGTTTTCCATACACTAAGGCTGCGTTTGCACTTGGCACTAAGATGCGATGACTGTGATCCGATCAAGCAGATTAGGATCATCAGCCAATCAGGACACGGCACATTTATGCTTGTCAACATCAAGTAGCTTCTGTATCTGGAAAGCTGATCAGTTCTCTGTGTCCCGTGCATTATTTAAAATAAGTAATAGAAAGAAAATGGCCCCGGTGTAAAGTCGCACCTGAAGTGGCGGGGTTTGTTTTAAAGACTATTTTCAGTCACAGAGCTACACTTTGAAATTCTCATAAATGAGGAAGCAGAGGTTGCAAAATAACAAGACATTTTAAAGATGCTGTGATAGAAACGCTAAAAAGGGACATTTGGGTCTCAAATCATTGCTAGATATGGTGGGAAAATTGCGCATCCTTTTCAGCCAATTAATAGCTGTGCAACTATTGGTCCCAGTATATTTCAACAAACTGGTGTGGCATCAATTCAACAAAAATAAGGATGAAAACAAAGTTTGTTTTGTGTTCGAAGTTGTGTTTGTGTTTTGTGCCCCTAAGCAAAGAACGAAGAAGAAATTCGCAGTGAGTATATCGGGACCTTTACTGCTTTCTACTCCGCTCCTGATTGTCTCGCAAAAGCGATGGCTAGATTGTGTTAACATTACAATCCAATCACAATCCACCTTCGACTACCTCTGTACCAGGACACACAGATCTGATCACAAACGCATTTACACGTGTCTTTTCAGTGTGTGTATATGGACAACATCCGGAAAAGGGTTGCATGTTAATGCCAAGTTCAAACTTCAAAGTTCAAGCCCAATGATTTTCGAGGTTGAAAATCTTTCATGAATTGAACTGTGGAGAGATCTTTCTCACTGTTATTTCTGTGTGTGTCTCTTGATAATGACGAATGCCTTCATAACCGGTAGCAGCGCATATTCAGCAGAGCTTCATCTCTGAAAGAAACGCCACAGCCCACAAGGCCACTGGCACTTCAGACAGCCCACACACGCACACACACACGCACACACACACGCACACACACACACACACACTTCCATCAGTCGCTGTCTGTCATAACTTGCCAACCAGCCAGAAGAGGCTGTGAACACCTCTTGTGGTTTAGCAGATGCTGTTGACTTACTGTAGACTAATTACAGGAGTCGTCAGTGCCGTGATCATGGGGTTAGTGTGCTACAGTTACTCCATGTCATTCAAGAGCTCTGTGGTAATGAGATCCTCTCACAGTCTCAACAGGTAACCGCTCACCCCGTCTGGGAAAGGCCTTTAGTGAAGTGAAGTTAAAGGTGAAGTATGTAGTTCTGCGACACTAGTGGAATATTTCGCAAACTCAAACATCTCAGTCACAGCTCTTACGGTGCTTGTGAAGGCGTGTCTCAACACTTAAACATAGGCTACTTTCAATAACAGGTCCAACGTTTTAGGAATACTTTTAGCTGTGTTGCTACGTGTCACAAGTAATTGAGTAGCTAACAGTGGGTCTAAAAGTGACTCGTTTACAATAAACCCATCCGATAGATCTGAACTGGACGCATTTTTTGACATGACGTGCCGCAACTGTAGAGTTAACATTAGAAACTGGTACATTTGTCTTTCTGAAAGGATGCATGATGATGCTGTAGAGTATTGAAGCGTCCACTGTAGTTCAAAGCTTTGCATTTCCCTGTTCACTTTGATCGGTTTAATCTTTGAAGATCTAAATACAGTGAATTTTGTAACCGAAGCTGAATGTCTTTTCCCATTGGTCTAAACACCATGTGGCTCCGCCCACTACTGTAGCCATGCCTCCAAACTCAAGCTATTGGTTGAGCTGGAGACAGATTGACCGATCTGAGCGAGCCCATGAATGACATACTTATTAGTCAATGAATTATAAACTAAAATAATTGATTTTAACATAAAATATCTTACATACTTCACCTTTGAAATTGTAAATAATTTTGTTAAATGATAAATTTTACACTTTTTTAAATTTGTTTTGTATATTATATTCATTTACGTTTAGCAACATAACATTTAAAAAATGTAAGAAACTTTTTTAATTTTTTTAATTTTTAATTTTAAAAGATAATTATTAATTTTGTTTGTAAAACATTCTTACATAAATTAGTGCTTTGAATTCTTTTGAAATCTACACATAAATCAGTTTTGTGCATACATGTACATTTGCTCTGTTTGAGGCTTTTAAATACTGAACTTATATGTTTATAACTTTTATAGCTTTGATCATGAAACTAAGCATTAAATATCATCTTACTGAGACATATTATTGGCAGATATAGTGACGACTGATATTTATATTCGTTTTACGTAAGTATCTGTTATACTCTTATAAAGATCTTGTTGATTTGCACTATAAGCATCAGAATTTCATTTAATTTTTGGCATATAAATTTTACCATCTGCACCAAATTGCAATTTTTTTCTTAATTTGGGCCTCAATAAAAAAATAGTTTTCCTCTATATTCTAGCTATATCATACTAAATAGACTATAAAAGTTTCAAATATGATACTAAACATTGTCTGACTGTGATTTAATGTGTCAGACGTTAAACCCAGAGGCACTGCAGTGTTGTTAGTCAGCTTAGGATTCTTTAATTGAATTGCATACTAATGATTTTTCTTTGATGCAAATGAGAACATCCCGTTTTCTGGAGTCTTTCCTATAATCTGCAAGCCTCTTCCCGTCTGATCATGTTTTAACTGTACAGGAAGATGTTTTGTGACAGCATTGCAGTCAGATCCAGGGAGGAAGAGATGCATTATTGATCCCTAACAGGAAATGAATATGACAATCAAGTAGATGATGTAGCAGTGGAGACTGTACTAGAATTGGATAAGAATGTTATTTGTGTTCACAGTCCCGGTGATCTCGAATGATAGCCGGCATAAACACACACAACACATTAACTGTTGAGCCGTGAAGTCACACAGCATACTACTTTTCAGAAAGTGTTTCATTTCCCATTACAGTTGTTGCGTGTTTCATTTGCTTCTGCTCTTCCCAGCATATTCCCTTTTTTTTTTTTTTTTTCAGGGAAAGTGTTGGAAAAATTTCAACCGCTTGTCATTTCCCTTGTTTCCATGGTTACAGGCCATCGTGGACACGGTTGACAACCTCCTGAGGCCAGAAGCTCTTAAATCCTGGAAGGACATGAATTCCACAGAGCAAACGCATGCGGCCACTATGTTACTGGATACCCTGGAGGAAGGAGCCTTTGTCCTCGCAGACAACCTGATCGAGCCCGCCGTCGTCAGAGTGCCCGCCGAGAACATCGGTGAGTCTTTCTGTCTAACTGAGGAAGTTTCCATGTGAGCCGCCTGTCGCCGCTGACACTGAACGACTAATAGAGTCATAGCGGCTCATTATGAAAAGCCAAGCTGAAGGAAATAGAATTGGCAGGAATGCTTGAACGGGGTAAAGGTCAGTTCAGCTACTGGTGCCAAACAACTCAGAATTCTAAATTATGTTTCTGAACATTCTAAAACCAACTGCCAATTGACACGGTACAAAGTTTTGTACGGGAAACTAGTGCTGCCAAAGATTTCATATGCCTTTGTGCTCAGAGAACACAGCATCGTTCTTAAGACGGTCTCAAGCTTAAAGGGCTGGTATAATGCCCTTTTCACAAGATGTAAAATAAGTCTCTGATGTCCCCAGTGTGTGTGTGTGTGTGAAGTTTCAGCTCAAAATACCCCACAGATATTTTTATACAGCATGTTAAAGTCGTCACTTTTAAGAGTGAGCAAAAACGGCTCGTTTTGTGCCTGTTCCTTTAAGAGCTGCTGCTCCCGGCACAGGGGGCGGAGCTTCAAGAGCTTGTGTCCTTTTATCTCACACACACGCACTGAAAATTTCGAAAACTTTTAGCCTTTTATGTTCAAACTGAAGTCAAAAGATGGAGAGACTCGAGAAGAAGTGACAACATGTAGAAGCAACAGGACGGTTCTGAATGGTTAGTTGATGAATTTATGTAGCTTATGTGTAGTTATCTTCTAGTCATTGATTAGCATATTCTGTCTTGATAATCTATAAATTGTGTTCGGGGGCGGGGTTTATGTAAATTTTAGGGTTGGTGATGTCACTAACCCGGGAGGAATGTGGTGTAGTCCTTACCAGCCGTTTGTTGTAGTCCTTAAAAAGCAATTTCTTTAAAAGCAAATTTCTCACTTTGCTTTGAGCTTTGAGCGTCGTAACTTTGCAGATGTTGTTTATGCTCAAACAGCAACATTACACACTAACTAAAGTTAGAAAAGTCAAATCATAATCAACCACCCCTTTAAAGAGGATTTATTATTATCACTGTTTCTGAACTCCTGAAACGCCTCCATTGTAGTCTTGAGTTTCTTCCGGGAACGAACACGTCACGATATTCCTCATTATAATAATTCATGCGCAGAATAAAGGGGCGGGGCCTGGTTGAGTTAGTTAGTAGTGTGTTAAACTGCCAGTTATGGTAAGGGGTGGGACATTTCCCAAACACACTCGAAGTGCTCGACCAATCACAACACACTGCTCCCGCCGACCAATCAGAGCACAGTGTGCTTTTCAGAAGGAGGGGCTTCATAGAGACAGGAACTAATCAGAGCGTTACTGACAGACTGGGAAGAGAGGAGCTGCAACAATGGAGAATATGAGGAGAATAATCAACATTCAAAACATTTTGAAAATCGGCATAATAGGCTATTTTTAATGTACTGTGTCTGTGTTTGGATGTAGAGATCAGTCTTTCTTTTCTTTCAAGTTCTTGTTTTATGAAACTTTAAACATTTAAGTCTTGTGTGGTATAAATGCCAGTCCAGTTGAGTTGAGCTGTTTGTCCATCACTTTGAAGCTCACTACAAAGCAGCCTTCAAAATCTACTACAAAGGCTGTCAAATTAAATGTTTTATTTTGAACATTCACCAAATTTAAGATAAAAGTGCACATTAAAATGCAGAAGTTGACATATGGCAAACAGCTGAAGAAAAACATGTCTGTTATTATTTCAAATCATCCAATCATAGTCGGTGTCCGGATCGGCCAAAGCTGAACAGTGAATGAACACTGGTACACTAAAGCGCTCTGCTAATGGGTTTATTCATTCAAATGCAATCATCATATTAATCATATACACACACAAACATACTATTGAACTTGCATTAAGTTGCGTGCGGGTCAGAACCTGAACATCACGCTGTGAATGAAACGCTCTGTTCAGTTGCATTGGCCTTAATCAGTGTTCAATTCAGTTAAAGAGTCCCAAGCCGACTAATGCTTCTGGTTTACGGCATCGCCATCTGAAAAGTCTGTTGTTAAGTACTTAAAAGCCTCAACCAGAACACATTTCAAGAACAAAACAAATGGGAATTGGTCATTAAATTGTGCAGTGAATGAGCTTTTCCGCCTTACACATTAAAACACATCATGACTAACTAAAGCGCCAAAGATTTCATTGCAATAGTATAATTAAATTATAACGGTATCTAAATGTCATACATCATACATGTTCAAAGGTTTCGGGTCAACAATAATTTTAATTTATTTTTTAGACTTAAAAATGCTTTAAATTGATCAAGAGTGACAGTTTTTTTTATAAGGTTGTATAATATTTTTATTTCTAATAAATGATCTTTCTATTGTAATATTTAATCAAAGAATCCTAAAAAATACATTTTCTGCAATATATTGTGATGTCAAGAAACACATTGATGTTCAGCAGATGACGTGAACAGCTATACTCGGAAACAATTAATCATTCCGGAATGAGTGGGATCATTTTGTTGGGCAGTGCAACATAACATTTATTTTAAAAAATTAGAAAAGAAGCCTTTTTTTTGTGCAAATCATCCTTTTAGGGTTCAGTAAGAGTTAAAAATGAAATAAAACTCATGCATAGGGCACATTCCCACTTTTTTGACCAATTTAGTGTAATATAATTATAACAATAATGATTTTTATGACAAAATTATTATTACTAAATAATATTTTAAAGAAAATACATTTTTTTATAATATCATAATTGTTGTACTGTAAAATAAGAAATCAAGTATTAACAAAAATTGACCCCAAACTTTTGAATGGTAGTGCACATTAACATAACATGTTTGGTTTAATTAATCAAATCTCGAAATATTGACTGAAGTCAATCTAGGACTAAAACAACTTGGTGAAAGTGAGCACTGGAACTAAATCTCTTCATTTTATAGTCGTATGTACTTTACTTTCAAATAAATGCATTTGTTCCCCATAGCAATAAGTAATAGTACCATGGTGCAGTTGGGGTTATATCTGTTATTGCACCCTCTTGTGGACTGTTGTTCACTGCTCTTCCTCTATAGCTGAAGCCATGCCTATGGAAGTATGAACGTTTCCCCGTGGCTGACAGCGCTGCTTCAGGAGACGTGTGGGCTCTGCTTGGCTGCAGTGCGCTGAAACTGGCACATTTAGGTCCAGCTCCTCAGAAGTAAAGAAATATGTATAGAGAGCGGAAACATGATTAATTATTCATGCATCTAGCATATTAGACCGTATGCAAATCCAACTCACTGCAGCAGCAGCAGCAGAACGTCTTCAGTGTGTTTCATGGACCCGTGCGTCAGTGCGTTTCCGGAGAACTGTGTGTGTGTGTGTGTTCATCTATGAATCTAAACACACGTTTAAAGCACACGTGTTTTGTTTCGGACTTTTTCTGCTTGCTGTGGTGTTTTGTTTCTAATGAAGCTCTTGATTCTGTACATGTTTAGATCTTGCAGAGTCTTTTAGATGACGGTAACACACACTGCTTTTGCTACCACACACACACACACACACACATCCATCTCTACAGATATCAGATTCCTGGGGAAGAAACCAAGCAATCCGACACAACGCTTAATTTAGACAAGCTTTCCCGGCAGATTGGATCTGGGCTCAGGAAATGATCGTGCTGATTGATATTTACAGTCACAGATATGAGAGTCTGCAGTGAATAATGCAGGAGTCTGACGGCTGTGCGAGAGTTTACTCAGAGTCTCGGCTTTCTTCTGTCCGTCTGCTTTCAGGCTGGATGTAGAAACTGACCTTTCTGGAGTTTGAGCATTCTTCACTGTTCACAAGCTATGACAATACACTTATACACAGTCTATACAATACTGATGTTTCAAAGCAGCTTTACAGTGATAAACACAGTTCAGTTCTGCTGTAAAGCAGCTCTGAGAGTTATATAGTGACACAAGGTTCATCCTCTACCACGTTTGAAGATAACGCACCGCCTGTTAATAAAGGGCCAGTTCGCCCAAAAATACAGATTCTGTCATCATTTATTCTCCCTCAAGTTGTTCCAAACCTGTATGAGTTTCTTTCTTCTTCTGAACACTAAAGAAGATATTTTACATTTATATTACAAATAAAAACTAGGCTATGTTAGATCTGTTTTCTGTATTTTTTTTTTTTTTTTTTTTGGATGAACTATCCCTTTAATAAATATTATTTTATTAATTATTAGCTTTCATCAACTCCCGAACTCCCTGCAGTTCTTTCATGAATCCCAGTTTTGGAAAGCCTGGTTAATGTTTAATGCACTTTTTGTTAATCAAATAGAATGTTATATATTTTCATTCTCTTTGTACTTTTATTCCAAACTAATCCTATGCAGATCTATGTGATCAAGTTAGGTCAAAAATCAAATAAAACTTTTTTTTATATACAATTTTTTTTTTTTTTTTTATATACAAACGTCTTAGATTGTTCGCCAACCAATAGTTTTAAGGCAGCAGTTAGAAATATCAGTTTACATTTCCAAACATTCCTTTTGAACATTCCTTTATTTGTGATGCTAATCATATACATGAGGAGTCCTCAATGGTTTCCACACACAGATCTGTTTTCACCAGCATTGAGTCTGCCTGGGAGCAAAAACTGAGACTAAATCCATAAGAACTGTGGAGAAATGCACCTGTAAAGCCACACTAGTGTGATAGTTTATAGACACATGTGAAATAGCGTGTCTGTTTCTGGCATGTTCTTTCATCAGTATTGATCATATTACAGCTGCAGGATTGATGGATGGACAGCTGATATTGGGGATGCGCTGATATGAACATTTTGGCCGATACCGTTAACCAATAATTCGTTATATCGCCGATATATTGGCCAATAAATCTAAATTGTATATCATTTTTGAGTGCCTGATTACAAAAACTAAAGTCTCATGTCCCAAGCACAAGAATTATAATGATTTTCTTATTATAATTGTATGTAGCCGATATGACAGACTTGCACTGAACTGTATTTTCCTTTTCAAAGTGATTCCAGTCATATTTCAAGCATTTTAAACCCATCATGTTGAACAGTGCGCATCTGAAGCGTCTCAGCTGGAGGAAATAATACATTATTTATCGGCTTTGATATATCGGCCAAATTTTCTTATCGGGCCGATAACGATAACATTAAAAATGAACATGTATCAGCCGATGCCGATATGGTGGCAGATATATTGTGCGTTCACTAGTGGACATGTCCAGTGCATGAGGTCATAAGTCATGCAAAACATTGAGAAAAAGAGAGATTTCATAACTAGTGGTTATTGATCCAAGTGTGTTTGCAGTAGTGTTGTCACGATACCAAAATTATTGTTTCGATATTTTTCCTGAAAAGGGAGAAACACTCTCAAATATCATTGCTGTGCTTTATTTTAAAACCGGGACAACATTCTAATCATATAACACACTAATAAATGAACATATGAACAGCAGATATATTAAACATTTGAACAAAATATGAAATATCAAAATATAAAAAATAAATTAGAGCAATGAATTATATTTTAAAAAAAGTTTATAAAAAAAATTATACATTTAGCAGCATTATCTCAGTTATCATTAGAAACATAAGAGTTACCGGTAATAACTTTATCTTGATTATGAACTTTCAATAAAAATATGAACAGCGATTATATTAAACAATGTTTAATATTGGTAATGATAAGCCTCATTGGTGATATATTTGACATATGGGGAGAGAGTTGTGGAAGGCCTATACTTCATGTTAAACACAAATATATAGCAGCAAAGACAACGTCGGCAGTGTTGACGGCAAAATAGGCTACAGAATATTTTGTTCTGTATTGAGAGGTGCAGTATTTGAAAATTAAATTACATTTATATCTGCATTTATGTCAAAACCTAGACTTTCAAACATCAAAATGTAATTTATTAATATGCATTCGTGTCAAAATGACATAAAAACATATTTTCCTATTCTATTTTGCCTGGAAACGATTCCAACACGCTTGCGTGTCACGTGAAAAATAGGCGTCGGTTCTATTCTAGCATGCACGCTGAGCCGCGCGGCTCGGGCGCACGTGTCACGCAGGCAGTGTGCTAGCTCTTAACATGGGAGCTGAAATAAAAACGGACACGCCACGCAGCTGAGACGCTCACGCCACGCAGCTAGTGTGTCGCCGGCCTTACAAATCTGGAACGCGGTCATTCTTAGAAGTATCGATACTAATAAATGTAGGTATCGTGACGTTTTTAATTTCCAAGAATCGCGATACTTTTGAAGTATCGGTGCACCGTGCAACACTAGTTTGCAGTAAAGTAGAAGAAAATAAAGCAGTTTCTAATAATCTCACACCTGTTCTTTGAGAAATCTTCCTATAAAAGCTGAAAGGCCATCAGTTTAGTTTGACTTTTGAATGGAGACTAAATTTGAGGTTGAGTGAAATAGCCTTTCAAACTGTTCAGTTATTTAATCAAACGCTGCAGAGTTTGACTCCATGTGTTGAGCTCGTTCTGGCTGGATTTCAGGTGTTGAAAACAGACGTCCTTGGGTTGCTTTCTCAGGCATAAGTCACCATGTACAGTTGCTATTCTAACTCTCAATGAATCGGACCGCGAGGAACCGCAAAAATGGCATCTGAACCTCTCATAAAGTTAAAAACTAAATGTTTCTTGTGTACTAGTTTATATATATTTATATTCTAAATAGCAAGAATGATGTAAAACAGAAGGCATAATCAAAGCAACCTTTTAAAGAGGATCTGTTCTGCTTTTCTCCACGTTCATCTGTCTTTAGTGTGTAATGTTGCTGTTTGATCATGAAAAAGCTCTTCTCTATATCAGTGTCAGTGTTTCTGAACTCCTGAAACGCCTCCATTGTAGTCTTGAGTTTCTTCCGGGAACGAACACGTCACAATATTCCTCATTATAATAATTAATACGCAGAATAAAGGGGCGACCATTCACAACACACTGCTCCAGCCGACCAATCAGAGCACAGTGTGCTTTTCAGAAGGAGGGGCTTCAGAGAGACAGGAAGTAAACAGAGCGTTACTGACAGACTGGGAAGAGAGGAGCCGCAACAATGGAGGATATGAGGAGAATAATCAACATTCAAGCAGGAAAACCTGTTCTAGAAGTGACCAAAACAAAATTAAGGCCAAAATAGGTCCTCTTTAAACGTTAAAATCACCAACAGTTAGAATGATTACACTGTGGTAAAGTGCTTACATGCATCAGGGTGGAGTCCATAGAAAAATCTGACTTGTCACATTATCTTGAGTGCATGTAAATAGGTTGATATTGTTCTGTTTGTAATATTTCATGAATGCATTCATCACTGGTGAAGTGCTGAGAGCAAATCGGTTTAGCTCCGGTCTCAGCATGTGGCGGCCCTGAACCGTTCACATGGTAAAATCCAAGCCAGGCCCTGCCAGCTGAATTTATTAGTAATGTGATCTCATTCATAAGTCAGCTTTGTGCTCTCATCTGTCAGTTCACGGGACAGTCCTCTGGGTTACTGCACCTCTACACCTCAGTGCTTTTCCACCTCAGACCTGTGTTTGTGTGTCTGTCAAGTCGTAGCTGTCAGATCTATTGCTTTCGCATCAAAAGGGAATTAAATATCAGAAATCACAATACTTAAAGTGGACTTACACTTTAAAACTTAAACTTAAAGTGCTTAAAGTGGCGGCTGACAAAACGACGCCATCTTTCAGTTAAAGGTGCCGATTTTAGTAGAAGGTATTGAATAGTTTTTTTTTTTCCTTAAATTTAGGCACAAGTTAAATTAACTTGCAGCATTTATTGTTAAAGTGAAAACATGATCTGCTTACATTAAAGAGTACACCTTGTTTATTCTCTGCCTATGATATAATGTGGTGCAGATGCAGAACTGGTTGGCTGTGGCCTGAGGAGCATTAGGAAACCTTGAAGCACAATTATATTGCTTTCTTCTCAATTCAGTCTCTTTTATGTGCACAATGTCTTGTTTTAATTAAATTACCTCACGTAGACTTAATGAAACTGAGAAACGGTTGTTAATTTCCATCTGACAGAAGAATGTGAGAAAACTTCCCGGGCAGTTTATGCAGCTGCAATTGTTTAGTTTTTTGTTCAAAAAAATGCTCATAGGAATCCATTTATATATGATTTCTTTCTTTCTTTCAGTGTTGGACGTGTATGTGTTGAGCACCGATGGCCAAATTCAGGACTTCAGGTTTCCACAGACCAGCAAAAGAGGAGCCACAATTCAGCTGTCAGCAAACATGGTCAAGCTCAACAGTAAAAACGGTAAATAAATGCAAGGTTATGCTTGAGTGAAGGATCTTCAGATGCTCAGTTAATGAAGTCAATGCTTTCCTGAACTGTAGGATGAAATGAAGGCCATAAACACTCAAGCTTCACTTGCAAGCTACTGTTATACACACATGCATTCTTGTGTTACTATAGCTGTAATAAACTAGTACTCAAGGATACCTTTGTGTATTCTTTCAACATGTGTTGGTATTCTGGGTGCTGGTAAAAAAAAAAGAAAAGAAAAGCTTGTAATATCTAATGTTCTCTTCGATCTGTTGATATGACTAGGGTTGGGAATCATAAGACATTTCCCGGTTCCGGTTCTGCCTAACGTTTTCCGATTTCGGTTCCATTAAAATTATTAAACGACTAATAAAAAAATAGTGGTAAGAAATATGGTAAATCGCTTGAATTTTAGCAATTCTGGTTCTTATCAAATACCATTCCAATTCCAAAGGTAAAAAAAAAAAAATAACCTTAGATGATATTCACATTTATTCAAAGTCTTATTGCAAAACATTGAATTGTAGCTGAATATCATGAACATAAATCAACAGGCTAAAGAACACTTACACGAGGAGCGTTTGCCTGTGGTTTAAAAGTACCATAACATATCTAGCCTAACTTATATAAATTTCAAGCATTATTAAAGACAAGTAAACACTAAAAAATTAGCAATCCCAGCAAATAAATTCAACTAAACAAATATACGATTGAAATAAACATTCAGTTTTAATATTTGTAGTTATTCGGGTTGAGAAACTAGAAATGAAAAAATTTAAAATATAATTTACATCACAAATATAGTTGCAATGGTTATTCAGTCAAGAACGAGTGAATTTTCTCTTTGTCTTCTGTTGTTTGATTGGTGTTATAATAGAGACGGCAGTGAACCACTGGTTTAAATCACATTAAAATGCACACAGGAACCAAGAAGCGTAATAGAAATGCGGCAAATCGATGCCCATCCCTAGTATAGTTATGACAGTAGTTGACCTGAAAGAGAAAGTTCAAAATAAGAAAGAAAATGTCATTGATATTTTACTAAGAAGAAAAATGAAACCCTAAAGCCATTTTACACAAGTTCTGTTTGTTTGTTTGTCAATCATGTAATAACATGGTATCTCCTCTCGTGGTTTCTATACTCAAGGCATTGCCAAGCTGGTGTTTGTCCTTTATAAGCACTTGGGGCATTTCCTCAGTACGGAGAACGCCACGGTGAGACTGATGGGCGAGAGCGGAGTTAGAAACCTCACGCTGACCGTCAACTCACACATCCTCTCCGCCTCCATCAACAAAGAGTCCAGCCGCGTGTTCGTGTCCGAGCCGGTCGTCTTCACACTCGAGCACTTGGATGTAAGACGCTTACGGATGTTATTTTTGTTCATTTTTGTGGTAACACTTTACAATAAGGTTCATTAGTTAACATTATATAAGAATGAACAATACTTCTACAGCATTTATTCATCTTAGTTAATATTGTTTTCATCATTTACTAATACGTTATTTAAATCAAAGGTTGTATGTGTTAGCATTAGTTAATGCACTGTGAACTAACATGAACAAACAATGTACAGCTGGATTTTTATTAACATTAACTAAGATTCATAAATACAGTAACAAATGTATCATGGTCAGTTCATGTTAGTTAACTTAATACATTAACTAATGTTAACTAATGAACCTTATTGTAAAGTGTTACCATTTTTTTGTTTTGCATGTATTGCTTTATATTGTCTGTTTGTGTGCATCAGATATAAAAAAATAAAGATTTAAAAAACGTTCACATTTTAACTGCATAATATTTGGTAACTGGAAGGTCTTATTGTTGTAATGTAAAATATGGGGCATGTTATTTTGAATAGGCAAGTCATGCTTTCTGATTCCAGGATTTGAGTTAAGGTTAGAGTTAAACCTCGAAAAACATTCTTAATTCTTTCCCCGCCATTGACCAGATTTTCCATCATTTATTCAGTTCAGTTGAATTCAATTCACATTTATTTGTACAGCGCTTTTCACAATACACCTCGTTTCAAAGCAGCTTTACAGAAAATGCACGAGTCCACATTACAATGTAGAGTGATCTGTTATCAGAGGAAACTGTCTAAGTTATGTGTTTCAGAAATGTACATATACAAAATCACAGTTAGCTAAAAATTTATTAATTTAAACAATGTAATAATTGAAGGCATAAACAATGAGCTCATTGAAGTAATGAATACTTGTTTGTTAACAAATGATTATGACATTTAGAAACATGTAGCACTGGTGCATGTTATCCGATCGTGGAAGCTATGAACATTTGTTGATGTGATCAAAAATGTTGGCGCTGACTGGTGACTTAAAAATAAAAAGAGTAAATTGAGGTTGTTGATCAAGGAAAACATACAGTTTGGGTATAAAACATTGTGCCTTTGTTATTAAGAGGGTGCAAATAAAAATGTCATGTTTCTTCATTCATCAGACCGAGAACTACTTCAACCCAAACTGCTCGTTCTGGAACTATTCGGAGCGGAGCATGGTAGGATACTGGTCAACACAAGGCTGCAAACTCCTCAACACCAACAAGACTCACACCACCTGTTCCTGCAGTCACCTGACTAACTTCGCAATCCTGATGGCCCACCGAGATGCACATGCGGTGAGTAACCAGACCTGTCCTGTGGTGGGACGTCCGGTCGAGGACATCTACATGTAGTTCTGCTTTCTCCATGCTTTTCACATAACCATATTGAGTCTGTTGAGCCTCCTTATGTCTACAACAGAACAAATGAATATAATGGAGCACGTTCTTAATAATAATATAACTCTTAATCTGCTTTGATGAATGAAGCTCTTGTGTCGCCAGTAGGTTTCTGGGAACAATGCAGTTTTGTCATTATGACATGACAGCAGTAGCCTGATAACACCTGACACTGGATAATAAAGATAGTGTAGTAATGGTTTAAGCTGTAATGAATGTGGAAATTATGGGTTTTGTGGTGCGTCACTGCAACTGCAGCTTAAATCACATCTATGGAAATACATAAATGACAAAAGTCTTGTATACGATAATCAAAAGCAGTGTTGTGGAGGTGACTTCACAAGCAAAATATTGAGTGATAAAGATGGTGTTTTTTAAAACAAAATAAACCAATCTGAATTTAGGCCGGTCATTATTTGTTGAACTGACAAAAAAAAAAATCTCTGAAATGTTTTCAACTTAAATATTCACATATTAAATATAAGCTGTGTAATAAAGTAATTGATTTCAGCCCCCAGAAATGCAAGGAAATCAGTGTCTAGTTGTGTTCAACAAATCCAGCTTTGAAATGTAATTTTTCATTGAATATTAAGTCTTTTTAAAACCCTTTGCTGCCATTGTTCCATGACACTATCTCTAAGTTTTTTGAAATTGCAGAAATGTGTGTGGTAGATATTTTTTTTTATGCACAAAGAGTGGATAGATGTATTATATTCCCATTATGACAGTAAATATATTTTCTGCCTATATAAAGATATTGCGTAGATATTTTTTTTCATATTATGTTTTGGGGCATGGGCCAAATTGCATTCTGGGGGTCATTATATCATTATTTCAATGTACAATACACTCTAAATATGGTGAGGTAAAAACAACCCAATTTGGGTCATTTTGGCAACACAGCTCTGGGTCAAAAGGGAAACTCAAAAGTTTGAAATTAAAATCACACAGGAAATCACTGCAGTAAAAACACAGGCAACAGTAATGAGCTAATAAAGAGGTGAACATTTATTTATAATGGACAAAAATATAGACACGAGTAAAAGCAACATGAAGAAGTGCAGAAAAGAATACAAACTTAAACTCTGTTATACATCTTATAACGCAATTGCGTTTTTAAAAAGTTTAAGAATCAATAATGTTTAAGAACAGATTTGACCAGTTATTTAGTTTACTTTTTCTCCCGCTAACGAACATTAGACTGCCAAACCATCCGGCTGAGTGCCACCAAGGTATACAGTCTGAACGTCCTGAAATTTGGGAATAAATGATGTATTACAGTGAATCGACAGGATTTTACCCTCTCTGTTTAATGGGTTTATAATCACTCACTTCACTCCGGAGCGTTAGTCCGGCTTGTTCAGTTCCAGCTCATCAGTCACTGTTTGCTAGTCACACTCCGACAAAAACTTGCAGTTTAGTTTCCGATTAGTTTTCTTCTATTTTCCACATATATTCCTGTCATGATCTCCGCGAACACGGATAGGCGAATACTTACTCGTACTCAAACTCTTGTGCCATTGCTTCAAAAATGCACCGGCCCACAATGCATTGTGACTTAAATAATACAGAAATACAGTAGATTACTGTTGAAAATGGGCTGTAAATTAGCAGCCGTTGCTTACTGTGCAGATTATTGCCCAGAATGCTTTGTTTCCTACCGTACATTACTGTTTTAGTGAAAAGCTTTAGTGGTCGTTTTTTTACAGCAATTTTTTCCAGTTTACAGTGCTGGAGAAACCAATTAAAAGCTTTGAATGCTGGCCTGATGTGAACCTAAACAACATGCAAGTGAAACAAATAAGAGAGGATATATAGGGCTGGACCCGAATATTCGTCCGGCGGGTTGGTATTCGATGTGAAAATTTTAAATTCGAATATTCGTTTGTTTGTTTTTTTGCACACCTGCATCCCCCTCGAAACGGTTCTCATTCACGCTTGAATATGTTCAACACTATAAAATCTGATGAAATACAATACTCTTTTTTTACAATTATCTTATATAGCCTAGCCATTTTTAATAGGATGGACAGTTGAAGGAACCCAACCTCGTTATACTTACTAAATATATTTGCTTCTTCTTGGCCTTCTAAAGTGTTCCTGCAACGGGAGTATTCTCTGGCTCAGCGGAGTGTGTGTTGACAGAATAGAAGTGCAGAACAGCGGAGTGTGTGTGGACAGAAGTGCAGAACAGCGGAGTGTGTGTGGACAGAAGTGCAGAACAGCGGAGTGTGTGTGGACAGAAGTGCAGAACAGCGGAGTGTGTGTGGACAGAAGTGCAGAACAGCGGAGTGTGTGTGGACAGAAGTGCAGAACAGCGGAGTGTGTGTGGACAGAAGTGCAGAACAGCGGAGTGTGTGTGGACAGAAGTGCAGAACAGCGGAGTGTGTGTGGACAGGAGTGCAGAACAGCGGAGTGTGTGTGGACAGAAGTGCATGAGAACAGCGGAGTGTGTGTGGACAGAAGTGCAGAACAGCGGAGTGTGTGTGGACAGAAGTGCATGAGAACAGCGGAGTGTGTGTGGACAGAAGTGCAGAACAGCGGAGTGTGTGTGGACAGAAGTGTGTGTGGACAGGAGTGTGTGTGGACAGAAGTGCAGAACAGCGGAGTGTGTGTGGACAGAAGTGCAGAACAGCGGAGTGTGTGTGGACAGAAGTGCATGAGAACAGCGGAGTGTGTGTGGACAGAAGTGCAGAACAGCGGAGTGTGTGTGGACAGAAGTGTGTGTGGACAGGAGTGTGTGTGGACAGAAGTGCATGCCTTAGCTTGTGTTTCGGGTTAAGCTGCGTTGCTTTGACATTGTGGAAAATAGAATAATAGAAACAAAATGTATTAGCCTTTTTACCCGTTATTATCAATCTAAATTAATTTCGTTTTTCTTTATTTAAATTTCTTTTTTTTTCTTTATTTAAATTTCGTTTTTCTTTATTTAAATTTCGTTTTTTCTTTATTTAAATTTAGTTTTTCTTTATTTAAATTTTGTTTTTCTTTATTTAATTCTACCCTTTACTGTGTCAGTAATTTGTTAGTCAGAAAAATATTAGACTACCTTATTAAAAGTATTTAACAGACCTGTGTGTGTGTGTGTTACGTGCGAGTGTATTTACTTTGTGTTGTTCATGGGAAAGATGTGTTTAATAGCACTAGTGCAGTGTCCGTTCTCGGAGCATATAAGCCCTGCCCGTGTGAGGTGCGCCGCTTCCCGCTCGCGCTGTTCTGTAGTTTTTTAAAAGTTTATTCATTCTGAACGTCTCGCGTGTCCATCTATATTGCACCAAATGCGACACTGCACTCCCTTGTGAAGTCGATTGGATGAACGGTTCTCTAAATAATAAAAATGCAAACGGACATACAGACACAGAGATTCCTGCCTTTATTAGAGAGAAGAATATGTTCAGCCCCCTCTCTCCGAAGCTTCGAATATTCGATGTTCATTACTACCGAAGCCTCGAAGCTCAAAAAATGGTATTCGGACCAGCCCTAAATCCCTGGCCTCAAGCACATCAACAGTACCAAATTAGAGGAACCAAAGTTTCATCTGCCCTGTCTTTCTGGCCAATTACCTTGTGCAAAGTCACCTTTTCACAGGTCAGCAAGCGGGACTGTTTGATTGGCTCGCACACGAGAAAGTTGCTTGGATTACCAAGATGTCTCGGCATTATGGGACTGTATGGAAACAGGGTAATTTCACTCGCAATTACTAACCTTGCCGAGGAAAACAGATGTGCTAAAGTTGAGTTAGACATGATACTCAGACAGTCCAAGGATATTGTAGTTGGAGAGTCCGCTCCAATCATAATGGAAGGAAGTGCAATCCAGCATTAGCGGTCCATGGAACAAAATCTGCCCTTTTACACCGGGACATTGTTGGTCCCGGTGTATGGAAGAATGGGTTTCAGGCGAAGAACAAACAAGCCCACCATGCGAAAGACAACAGCAGCTGAATGTGCTGAACTTGTGGTGGAGGATGTTTACCATCAAGAAGTGACTGGGATCGCTAAAGCTGTATCTCAAGCCAAGCAAGACTGCCCGATGAGATGGGAGGAATTACCTGGAAAGACCTGTGGTGGAAAATAGGAGTTGTCCAGCAGACCAACAATAAAAGGCACTCTTGGAGGCCACCATTGGCTATGGCTGAAAAGGAGCAGCACCACAAGGTCCAACAATTGAGCACTGTAAGAGACTAAAAAGTGGCTTGGGGACATGCTTCAGAACTTGATCGGCCCACTGCTTGTTTCTAGATGGCTTCTCTCAGTGTCAAACTTTGTGCAATGGCAGTCGTGCACTCTGAGAAACTACTAAAAATAAAGAGGGGCTTGCAAATTGCTGTAGGACACACATCTGAGCCTATGGTGGGTCTGCCTCAGGGTGTTTTGAACTAAACCCAACTAAAGATATGTCTCAATAAAAACCTTTAACCTTTCCGCCCAGCAATGCCAGCATCAGAAGATCCCTAGTTTAAATGGAAGGCTGATTCACAGGGATTGTAGTACCTAGGCTATGTTTGCACCAGTGAATTTATGTTTTAAAACGTGTAACTTCTGCTACGGTTGCGCCTGGCGTCTACACTACTCCGGAGTTTTCGACCCTCGAAAATGGAGACTTTTGGAAATGCTGCAGACCCTGTTTTAGTTTGAAAACTCTGGGGTTGCGTTTCAGTGTAGATGGACCAAAACGGAGACTTCTGAAAGTGAAGGCGTGGCCGTCGTCATTCGCTCCCTGATTAGGTATCCTTCCCCAATTGGTCAAGCCCCTATCATATGACTATTACGCTACCAAAACACCACAATCGAAATCTCACTAGTGTGGACATACCCCTAGTCCTATTAACTAATCAAAATATGTATCAATTAAACATTGGTTCAAGATTGTCCTGATTTAAACAGTCATAGTTTAATACAGTGTCATTGAAGATACAAGCTAATTGTTGGTGTTTTCATGCTAGACAGCCTGTCAGTAAATTTAACAGAAGTGTTTTTTGTTTGGACGATGTGTGAATAGAACCTGTTGTCAAAGTTAAAATGTCTTAGACAATATTTATTTAATTAGAAAACATCTGTATTGATGCTATGTGTAAACAAAGATGTAAGATGGATGATATAATCACTAGGATATTTGAGATGTCTGCTGTCAAACACTCGCTCTATACCAGACGTGAGCTTCCGTTGTAGTCTATGTAACTGTCTCCGCTGGAAGTGCCCAGTTTTAACTGACTCTTGTTGCTGATGTGTAAATGGTAGAAATGCATAAACAAGATGTAAAGCCTATGCATGTGTGACCAGATGTGGTACATTTACTGGAAAAGGTAATTAAGGTTTTTGCATTTGAAACTGGGCCAGTTTTTCAAGTCTCTACACATTCAAAAACAAAAAATCAATTCTCACTCATATTCTGACAAGTGAAGCGTTAGAGTTAAGTACATGGCATAAATGCTAATGTTAATCTTTACTTTTCCAGGGTGAGGGGAGCGTTCACGAGCTCCTGCTGACAGTCATCACGCGGATGGGCATCGCCGTCTCGCTTGTCTGCCTCGCCATTAGCATTTTCACCTTCTGCTTCTTCCGTGGCCTTCAGAGTGACCGCAACACCATCCACAAGAACCTGTGCATCAACCTCTTTCTTGCAGAGCTTCTCTTTCTAGTGGGCATCAACATGACCGAACCTCCGGTGGGTATTCTTCATAAATCATGATATCCAAAACGCTTGTGAAAAGCGCCAAAGAAACAAACTGTAACTGTATTGAATTAATATCAGTCTCAACCCTAGTAAGCTGCAATATTTATAGGCATCACATGCATGCCCACAAGAGCCAGCACAACCCACAGCCACATGATGTGATTGAGTAGAAATGCCTACTGGAGACCAACAGAATGACAACTCGCCAACCTCTAGATAGTGTGAGCACCTTAAAGGAGTAGTTCACTTCAGAATGAATATTTCCTGATAATTTACTCTCCCCCTCGTCTTTCAAGATATTGAAGATAGTGACTTCAATGGGGTCCAACGGGTTGAAGGTCCAAATGTGAGTTTCAGTGCAGCTTCAAAGTCTCGACACGATCCCAACTGAGGAATAAGAGTCTTGTCTAGACAAACCAGCGGCCATTTTATAAAAAAACAAAAACATTTATATACTTTTAACCACAAATGCTGGTCTTGCACTAGCTGTGATGCACCACACATTACGTAATCACGTTGAAAGGTCATCCTGAAGAAAGAAAGACATGAGCATCTTTGATGACGTGGGGTGTGAGTAAATTATCAGGAAATTTTAATTCTGAAGTGAACTACTCCGTTAACATTCACTTCTCAAGAGGTGCAGTATTTGGCCGAGTAATTTGACCACTGAAGTAGTTTTAACGATGCTGCTGTCCAGGGCTTGACATTAGCTTGTTTGCTCATCAGCCACTGTGGCTTGTGGTTTTCCAAAGTTACGAGCCACTCAGCGTTTTCACTGGCCACAATTTTGACATCGATACCATGGTGAAAAACTGCCATATTGATATTTTTAATATTATCTGCGGCCGGTATATTAGGCTGCTGTCACTTTAAGACCTGACGCACGGATCCATCATACTGTTTTATATAGCCGATATACTTGTATTTATGTGCGCACTTTGGTGTGAACACAAAATCTGCGGGAATGAGTAAAATTATGCACAATCCGCGCAATCCCACGGCAAAATTCAAGCCCTTTAACACCAACAATATTCATCCTGAGCGAATGAAGTGAGTGAGTAAAGGGTTTGTGTGTCACTCGCTGTCGGAGAGATTAGAGAGCGAGAACGTGCAGCTGGTGTTGTGTCTCCTGCGGAAGAGTTTTAGATATTACAGTATCGATACAGTGTTGAAAAATCTATCGTTTTGACAACACTTGATTGCACTTAGTTTATTATTTCAGATGCTTTTTTAAAAAGACTACAATTAAAAAAATATATATTCTACAGTATATAAAATTCAACCCGCCAAAGTGTCTTGTAGGAGTGACTGCGTTACACGCCGCTGCTGAAATACACACACATTTGGCAGGTTGGCGGGTGTTAATGTCAAGCTCTGCTACTGACTATGAATAGAGTTTCAAAATGGGTTGGGATACTCACTTAGTAAGTTTTATTCACACACTACAGTGATGAAGCTCATAACAGTTTGGAACAAATTAAATTGAGAGATGTTAAAGATGCTCAGTGAGATGTTATAACAGCAGTTTCCAAACCAGTAGTCTTGACTCGTATAACATTTTTGGTGAATAAAGATCTTCTATAAACAGCTTTGAAGACTAAGCCCCTGTAATATCTTTCTGTGCAGATGATTTGCTCTGTGATTGCTGGAGTCCTGCATTTCTTCTTTCTTGCTGCGTTTTCCTGGATGTGTCTGGAGGGCGTTCAGTTGTTCCTCATGCTCGTGGAGGTCTTTGAGAGCGAATTCTCTCGACGGAAATACTACTACGCGTCTGGCTACCTGTTCCCCTGTGTGGTGGTCGGCATTTCGGCAGCCATCGACTATAAGAGCTATGGGACGAGGAAAGCGTGAGTAATGTTCTTTGTTTATATCAAAATATTGATCTGTGCTTTGGGTCATGCAGTTTAAATTGCAAATACAGACTTGAATGTGTCTATTATGGCATTAATATTAATAAAAAAATTACTCCAAAACTTGTACTGGGAGGGTCAGATTAGTTAGACATCGTAAATGTTTGCTGTTGGTGTGCCTCCAGGAACACGGTTGGGAAACACTGTTTTGGGATTTAATTACATCCAATGAAAGTGGTTGTCACTCTCAAGACATTGCAGTGTGTTCATGGTTGTCAGTAATTGCTTCTGTGGTGGTTAATTATCTTGTTCCCTCTTTTGCAGCTGTTGGTTGAGGGTTGATAATCATTTCATTTGGAGTTTCATCGGCCCGGTTACGTTCATCATTATGGTAAGTTTTGCACATTTAACATGACTACCTTTATTTAGGTGTTTAGAACTTGTTTAGAAAGGTTACAGAAACATTGAAATTACTTCAGTGATGATGTACTTCCTTTTGGACAGCATTGAGAGAGATTGGTGTGGTTTTGTGCGTTATGTTGAATTGTGAGGCATCACATTGTCTATGGTTTCTTGAGATGTTTGACAATACCCAACCCTGATGTGTATGGTGTTTCCATTTCCTGGTAAAATATGCTGGTTTCCTGGTTTCCAGTAATATAAGCTTTCTTTCCATCGGTTGATGATGATTGATGCTGTTTTTTTGTTGTTTCATTTTGATTGGTCAGTAATGTATACTGTCTTCCCATTGGTCAGTCTTCATTCCTAGAGCGATGTACTACGTATTTGCTACCCATATTTCCTGGAAAATGACTCCAGACCTGAAGGTTTAAATGGAATTTGAACTGTTGACAATGGGAGTAGAGATAAATGATTGTATGGAGAGACAGTGCCCTTTGACACACGTATTCAGACTTGATTACAGCCTCAGGTCTTTCTGGGTTTGATGCGACATGCATTGCACACCTGGATTTGGGGATTTTCTACCATTCACTTCTGCAGATCATCTTAAGCTTTGTCTGGTTGAATGTGGATTGTCAGCCATGTTGAGGTCATGATGAGATGTTCGATTGGATTCAAGTCCACTATATTTAGAGTTGTCCCTAGGGTTCGGAATCGAATACTTGACGTCAGGAATCAGATACTTGTTATAAAATAAAAATTTCGATTCCTCTTATCGATTCCTTTGTGAGCATTTCAATATGACTTTAAACCATTTGAGCGGGAGACGACTCGCGCGCTGTTCTCTGTGCTGCACACACACACACACACGTGTGTAACAGTGTATTGGATCCGTGCAGCTCTTAAAGTGACAGCAGCCTAATATTCCTGCTGCCGTCTCTATAATAACAGAAGACAAAGAGAAAATTAACTCGTTCTTGACTGAGTAACTTTTGCAACTATATTTGTAATGTATATTTTATATTAAAGTGCAGTTATTTTACATTTGATTCGTTTCTGAACCTCAATACCTGAAAATCCTAAATCGTTGTTTGTTTCAGTCGTATCTTTGTTCAGTTGTATTTATTTGTGCGATTGCAAATTTTTAATGGTCTTTTGTAATTACTGAGTGTTTACTTGTCTTTAAAAAATGCTTGAAATGTATATTGGTTAGCCTATTTGTTCTATGGTATTTTTAAACCACAGGCAAACGCTCCTTGTTTAAGTGGTCTTTAGCCTGTTGATTTTTGTTCATGATATTCAGCTACTAAATGTGAATGATATCTAGGTTTTTTCGAAATCGGAATCATTAAAATTCAAACGATGCCCAACCCTAGTCGTCTGTCCCTAAGCCACTCTTGCATTGTCTGAGTGTTTAGGGTCATTGTCCTGTTAAAAGGTAGGCTATACCTTCGGCCCAGTCCGAGGTCTAGAGCGTTCAGGTTTTCCTTAAAGGGATACTCCACCTCTGGAAAGATGAATGTGTATTTAAATGGGGTCATTTATGTAGAAGAAATGTGAAATTATTTTTGAATTTGGAGCTTTCTAGACTGAGAAAAGCCAGAAAATGTATTTTTGGCTCATGTGGATGAAAGACAACAACTCCCAGAATGCACTTGCTTCGCTGTCCTAGGAGGCCACTCCCAAGCCACGCCTACCGGTTAGAGAGCAGTTGTAAACAATAAAGCTAACTAGTTTCCGTGAGTCTGCCCGGGTTTTTGAGATCGCATCGCACATAATGTCCGGGATTCGGCTTTTGCGTTCTACAGTCGCCATTCATTGTGTTTACTGTGGCGAGCAGGACGAGGCTAGGGCAGCGGGAGAACGACGCGAGGTCGGTGGCGTGATTACTGATGGCCGACACCTGTGAGGCACTGGTCTCGTATCTCTCACGGAGGAGCGGGTATTTTCTTAGCAATGGTAAAAAGCACATCAACCGATCACGCCACCGGCCTAGCGTCTTTCTCCCGCGGCCCTAGCCTCGTCCTTCTCGCCACAGTAAACATGATGAATGGTGACTGTAGAACGCAAAAGCGGTGGCGTGATTACTGATGAGCGGCGCCTGTGAGACGCACCGGTCTCGTATCTCTCACGGAGGAGCGGGTATTTTCTTAGCAATGGTAAAAAGCACATCAACCGATCACTTGTTTAGCGTTCATGTAAACACTACATTCAGATTCACCAATCGGAATGAATTCAGTTAGATTGAAACAAAAGGTGTGCATGTAAATAATGAATGGCGACCGTAGAAAGCAAAGCCGAATCCCGGACATTTTGGACGATCTCGACGGCCGGACATGCCGGTTTCTGCCGGTGAACTCAAACGCACTGGCACTTATCTGTGATAGGTCTGTTAGCGCATTAGGTCCAACCCCCTATGGGCGGGTTTGAAAGGGTGGGAACTAGTGCTTGTAGTCTTAACTGAAATCCCCCCCTCTTACACTTCCTCCTACAATGACGCAAAAATCGTCATTTTGTGTCATTGTAGGAGGAAGTGTAAAGAGGTAATACAGATTTCTCCCGTCTCAGGGGAAAATGAGAAAATGTTGCACGACCATTCAATAGTATGACTGGGTTTCTAACATTGCAAAGCTTAATGCAAATGGGTGGAGTGTTCCTTTAAGGATATCTCTGTATTTTGTTGCGTCCGGCTTCTACCCTGGCTAGTGCCCAGTCCCTGCACTGCATGACACAACCATCAATCACCTTTGACCTCCTCCAGATCTGATGCTTGTAGTGATGCTGCCTGGGTGGCCAGCTCTGGGAAGAGTCCTGGTCATTCCAAACTTCTTCCATTAGAGAAGCACGGAGGCCACTGTGCTCTTGGGAACCTTCATGCATTTTTTTTTGTAGCCTTCCCCAGATCTGTGCCTGTACAGAACCGTTTCTCAGCTCCTTTCACCTCATGACTCTGATTTGCATTTCCAGCTGTTAGATCTTATATAGACAGTTGTATGCTTTTCTAAATCATTTCCAATCAATTGAATTTGCCACAGGTTTACTCCAATCAAAGTTTAGAAACAACATGATCCAGAGAAATTGGATGCACTTTAGTTAAAAGGGTCTGAATACTTATGTCAGTGTTGCTTTTTAATTAATTTGCAAAGTTATCACATCAGTTTTTTTTGTTTTGTCCTTATGAGGTATGGAGTGTAGATTGATGTGATGTGAATATTTTCCCAAAGCATTTTATCATAAGGTTGCAACTTTACAAAATGTGAAGAAAGCAAAACAAAGGGGGTATTGTTGAATGCACTGGAACAATATGGATAGCTAAAGTTGTTTCCATACTGATAAGACAAATCCAGGCTATTTTCCAAGAAAAGGTGCTGTGAGATGCTGTTATACTAAAGTGTGAAGTCAGTGCTGTTTAGTTTATATATGCAGTTTGTTTATAGCCGGGTTCCTCAATTAGTTTTTACCAAGGGCCAAATTCTGCCGACAAAGCAAAGCCAAGGGCCACTGACCACAATGCTATCGCCTCAGTGTTTGCTCTGCTATTATTGTTGTTGTTTTGTTAAAGAGTCACAAATCACAATATAATGATTCTGATTTTATTTATTTGTATTATTTTAGTTTTCTCATTAGTCTGCTTTATTCAAGCAATTATGAGCATTTTTGTATTCAGATCCAGAAAACGAAAGACCTTTTGAATGGTGGATATTAAAAACAAAAGAACAAACAGTAACTCTGGATCTCCATGTGTGACTGATCCTGCTCATCACCACACTGGACCTCTTCTCATCAATTCCCCTCATAGCAGATTCAAGTATTAGACCTATCAGCATTCATATTTTACTGTTCTTACTTGGATCAAAGTAAAAGTATTAACTGGCATGTATTTACAAACGTGAAAGAAGTGACAGCGACGGGCTGAAGCAATACCTCTGATGTTAGGGCTACAATCCTGAGACGCTGATCGAGATGCGCACTGGACAGCCTGTTCATGTCCTGCTTCTTGATGATGTGCATCATAGAGAACAATGACTCACAGATGTAAGTGGATGGGAACATTGAAAGAAGGAACATTGCAGTAATTCTGCTGTTCTTGAATTTAGCTTGAGAAACCACTTTTGTCCAGAAGTCGCTCACACCAGCCTCCTTGTGCTGCTCTCTGACATTTCCAAAATCTCCAGCTGCAAAGATGCTTCATCTAAGGATGAAACCAGGCGTTTGGCCTCAGCATTGTCCATCAGCTGGGACTGAAAATGTCTGTCTTAGGAAGAGGAGGAGGTCACTTGACCGGTTAAAGCTGAAATTCTCTGCCAGTCTCTTCACGAAGTGGCGCGTTAACCGGTCCTCTTGCACCTGCTGTTTCTCGCTATGCTGTTGTAAATACGGAAAGTGCAGCTTTCTCCCTTGCAGATCCCACTCAAAAAGGGTTCAACCGCTTCGGACATGTCAGCAGTCGTGTGGTTCTTGCCTTGCAATTGCAAATTAAGCTGATTTAGGTGAGACATGATATCGCACAAAAAAGCACCAATGCCATCTGTGTGTTGTCGTTCAAAAACCTCAGGCACGTCTCTGCCTTTGGCATTGAAGGCTGCTTAAAAAATGAGCAAAGTTGATTTTGAAGTTCACACACTCTCTCCAGCACACGGCCCTCGCTCGGCCATCGGACAAGATTGTGCCGTTCTGCAGACCTTTCCTCCAGCAAGGCTCGGGAAAAGGCGATGTTGCAGACCAGAACTCGCGCGAATAAAGTTCATCAGCCTCATCACAGTATCCATTGTCTCGTTCATTTTTCCAGACAAGTGTCATCAGCTGGAGTGCCCTAGAGAGCCACCTGAGAGCACTTCACATCAGACTATCATGTTTCACTCACAACTACGTCTTCCAATATTCTCTGCCTGGACTCATCAGCATTCATTATCACATTCACCTGTGTCTCATTATCTTGTTTAGTTCACCCCATATAAGCCTGGCTCACCCCATCACTCACTGCGAAGTTTTGTATGCTGTTGCGCTGCATCTCTGAGCATTCTCCCTGATTTCATTGTCTCTTGATTCTTGGATTTTTGCCTGTTTCTCGGATTCCCTTTTTGCCTCTGACCCCTGCCTGCCTGTTTGTTTGTTTGGACTGCCTTCCTGTGCTTGGCCCTCTGCTTGTGTTTGATTACGATTCTGGATAACCCTTTAAATAAACTGCATTTGGATCCTCAACCTTGCCTCGGAGCAGTTCGTAACAGGCGCACAACACCGATTCATGAATTATGCAGTGAAATGCTGTGAGTTTTGGACTGACATCAGCTAGCCTGCTCATCAGGCCTCTGTGATGTCCAACCATTGACCCATCAGTGATAACTGACACAACTTTGCTTAAATACAATCCGTTCTTTTTTTAAAGAATTGCATCAGTTTGTTTCGTTAAAAATGATTTATCTGGTTGTGCATCCCGTTATTGGCAGCAAACAAAGCAGCTCTTCATGGAAAAGCTTCCCATCAAAAACTCTGACGAACACTGACAGCTGTTCACTGTCGGTTCGGTCGCAAGACGAGTCTATTGCAGGTCACGTGACTTCGGCTTTCATGTCGGATAAAAGATTGGACAGACACTCATCCGCCAGTGCCTCTGCTCTTCATGTTGCTGTGCAGTCAGATAATGGCTCCTTCTGGAGTAGGTGATTTAAAACTTCATCCACCATGTCAGTCGCACAGGTTTAATTAATTCGGCATCCGTGAACGGCTTTTTGGCCTTTGCCAGGTTCTGAGCCACACGTAGGGATGCTGCGGTGCATTCTGCTGTATGGATGTGGCTTTATGAATAACAGCAACTGATTGCTTGTAAGCTGCTACCAATTGTGTTACCAAATGAAATTATATTTTGCACAAAGCTTATTTTGAGACATATATATATGTAATCAAATCATGCAATACAAATATATACACTACCAGTCAAAAGTTTCAGATATCATTTTAATATGCGGATTTGATGCTCAAAAACATTAATTATTAATATTATCAATGTTGAAAAAAGTTTGAAAACAGTTATTTCCATTTTTATTTCAGGATTCTTCAAAATAACAGCATTTATTTTAAATACAATCTTTTGTAACATTATAAATGTCTTTACTGTCACTTTTGATCAATTTAATTCATCCTTGATGAATAAAAGTATTGATTTCTTTTATTTCTTTCCCCAAAAAATAAAATAGAAATCCTTACTGACCCCAAACTTTTGATGTTTAATGTCGTGTTTAATGTTACAAAAGCTTCTATTTCAGATAAATGCTGTTCTTTTGACCTTTGTTCATCAAAGAATCCTGAAATAAAAAATGTAAATAACTGTTTTCAACATTGATAATAATCATAAATGTTTCTTGATCATCAAATCATCATATTAGAATGATTTCTGAAAGATCATGTGACACTGAAGACTGGAGTAATGATGCTGAACATTCAGCTTTGATCACAGGAATAAATTACACTGCACTATATATTCACATACAAAACAGCTGTTTTAAATTGGAATAATATTTAACAATATTACGTTTTTTTTTTTTTTTAAATCAAATAAATGCTGCCTCGGTGAGCAGAAGAGACTTCTTTTAAAAACGTTAAAAATCGTACGATCTAAAGCGTGTGACTGTAAGTGTAGACTCAGTCAGCTATAGAGAAGCGTGTCCTCCTCAGGACTCTGAACACCAGCTGCTTTATTAAACTTCTGCTGGTTGGTGTGTTTGGGGAATGAATGTAAGGGTGAGATGGAGGAGTGTTGAGGTGGTTTTGCGAGCCTGGCTTCATAATTAATAACTCAGTGTTTCTCTGAAGACCCTCTCTCTCTCTCTCTCTCTCTCTCTCTCTCTCTCTCTTTTTGGTTGGATATCGTTTAAATTTTAGCGGTTGCGATTCTTATCAATTCCGTTTCTGCTTATTAATTCCGATTATTATCAATTGCCATTTTCGATTCAAATTTTGTCGTTTAGATTCAAACATATTTATTCTGTCTCCTCTCCTCCAATAAGCTGGTGTGTGTTGAAGTGTTTGGTGTGTGTTGGGCGTTCTGCCGTTGCATCATTCACATGTAAGCGTTTTGAGTACAGAGAAAAGCACTACACAAATGTGACAAATTATTGTTATTATTATCATTAAAGTGGTGGAAAAAGAGGTGAGCAGTTCTCCAAACAGAACACAAGCTGACATATGGCTAAATCCTGTCGGCTCACTTTCCTCTCGTTCCTCACAAATCCAGATGTTTCCAGATTCACAATGTCAAATTTGGTTGCTAAACTATTATTTATTTATTTATTTATTTATTAAACAAAGCTTGTGTCCCAATATCCACATATAATATAAACGTTCACATGCGCAAACGTGTTTGCTGTCCCACCATCGGCACAGCTCTACTGTACAACACACAGCTTTAAACAGAGCCGGGCAACTATTATTATGCTGTCTGCATTTTATTTTGAGCAGGCTGAAAATGTCAAAATAATAAAATCTACTTTAGTATATGTTGTATTATATGGCATTATCGATATATAGATTTTGCAGCTTTCAAAAAAAATCTACTTTCTCCCAGTAACACTCTCTCTTTTTCCTTCCTTCTGTCTGTTAGTGAGCAGGGCTGATCCGCTTCTGAAAGCCTCTGAAACACTGAGTTGAGTTCTGTCTGTTTACACATGTGTGTGTGTCTGTGTGTGTGTGTGTGTGTGTGTGTGTGTGTGTGTGTGTGTGTGTGTGTGTGTGTGTGTGTGTGTGTGTGTACAGTGGGGAGAACAAGTATTTGATACACTGCCGATTTTGCAGGTTTTCCCACTTACAAAGCATGTAGAAGTCTGTAATTTTTATCATAGGTACACTTCAACTGTGAGTGGCAGAATCTAAAACAAAAATCCCGAAAATCACATTGTATGATTTTTAAGTAATTAATTTGCATTTTATTGCATGACATAAGTATTTCATACATCCGAAAACCAGAACTTAATATTTGGTACAGAAACCTTTGTTTGCAATTACAGAGATCATACATTTCCTGTAGTTCTTGACCAGGTTTGCACACACTGCAGCAGGGATTTTGGCCCACTCCTCCATACAGACCTTCTCCAGATCCTTCAGGTTTCGGGGGTGTCGCTAGGCAATACGGACTTTCAGCTCCCTCCAAAGATGTTCTATTGGGTTCAGGTCTGGAGACTGGCTAGGCCACTCCAGGACCTTGAGATGCTTCTTACGGAGCCACTCCTTAGTTGCCCTGGCTGTGTGTTTCGGGTTGTTGTCATGCTGGAAGACCCAGCCACGACCCATCTTCAATGCTCTTACTGAGGGAAGGAGGTTGTTGGCCAAGATCTCGCGATACATGGCCCCATCCATCCTCCCCTCAATACGGTGCAGTCATCCTGTCCCCTTTGAGAAAAGCATCCCCAAAGAATGATGTTTCCACCTCCATACTTCACGGTTGGGATGGTGTTCTTGGGGTTCTACTCATCCTTCTTCTTCCTCCAAACACGGCGAGTGGAGTTTAGACCAAAAAGCTCTATTTTTGTCTCATCAGACCACATGACCTTCTCCCATTCCTCCTCTGGATCATCCAGATGGTCATTGGCAAACTTCAGACGGGCCTGGACATGCGCTGGCTTGAGCAGGGGGACCTTGCGTGCGCTGCAGGATTTTAATCCATGACGGCGTAGTGTGTTACTAATGGTTTTCTTTGAGACTGTGGTCCCAGCTCTCTTCAGGTCATTGACCAGGTCCTGCCGTGTAGTTTTGGGCTGAACCCTCACCTTCCTCATGATCATTGATGCCCCACGAGGTGAGATTTTGCATGGTGCCCCAGACCGAGGGAGATTGACCGTCATCTTGAACTTCTTCCATTTTCTAATAATTGTGCCAACAGTTGTTGCCTTCTCACCAAGCTGCTTACCTACTGTCCTGTAGCCCATCCCAGCCTTGTGCAGGTCTACAATTTTATCCCTGATGTCCTTACACAGCTCTCTGGTCTTGGCCATTGTGGAGAGGTTGGAGTCTGTTTGATTGAGTGTGTGGACAGGTGTCTTTTATACAGGTAACGAGTTCAAACAGATGCAGTTAATACAGGTAATGAGTGGAGAACAGGAGGGCTTCTTAAAGAAAAACTAACAGGTCTGTGAGAGCCGGAATTCTTACTGGTTGGTAGGTGATCAAATACTTATGTCATGCAATAAAATGCAAATTAATTATTTCAAAATCATACAAGGTGATTTTCTGGATTTTTGTTTTAGATTCCGTCTCTCACAGTTGAAGTGTACCTATGATAAAGGTACAGACTTCTACATGCTTTGTAAGTGGGAAAACCTGCAAAATCGGCAGTGTATCAAATACTTGTTCTCCCCACTGTAGGTCTGTTAGTGAGCAGGGCTGATCCGCTTCTGAAAGCCTCTGAAACACTGAGTTGAGTTCTGTGCTGTTTACGTGTGTGTGTGTGTGTGTGTGTGTGTGTGTGTGTGTGTGTGTGTAGGTCTGTTAGTGAGCAGGGCTGATCCGCTTCTGAAAGCCTCTGAAACACTGAGTTGAGTTCTGTGCTGTTTACGTGTGTGTGTGTGTGTGTGTGTGTGTGTGTGTGTGTGTGTGTGTGTGTGTGTGTGTGTGTGTGTGTGTGTGTGTGTGCGTGTAGGTCTGTTAGTGAGCAGGGCTGATCCGCTGCTGAAAGCCTCTGAAACACTGAGTTGAGTTCTGTGCTGTTTACGTGTGTGTGTGTGTGTGTGTGTGTGTGTACACGTGCTCCTGTAACCTGTACAGAGAATCAGTGCTTACATCAAACATTTCCCAGATATTGTTACAGTGTCGATGTGACACACATTTTGAAATCAAATATGTAGATTTTCAACACTTAATATAACTCATTTTTAAAGGTTTCCACTTATTTAATGCCATTTTACAGTCTTTTATTTTTAAGCATTTGATGGAAAGAGGCTTGAGAGAGCTTCTAAAATCAGGATCCTGTTTTTATATTGAAGGGTGTGTTTTGGAAGTCAGCAGACACACTTCTTTTACCAGAGCGCGCTCTCTTCTGTTACACATATTTACAATAGATGAAACTTTTTTTTTTTCTTTTTTCGGGACTCATTTTTCTGTGAGTTTCTTTAAGAGGTCTTCTCTGGTCAGCCTGAATTACATTCCCATGTTCGGGGCGGTGAAGAAAAACAGGAGCTCTCGCCAGCAAGCAGACGTTTCCCGGGCCAGAGTTATGACTTACACTCGTCTGAGGCGCCGCTACTCTCACAGCGTCTTTATACGTCAGCATCAGGAGCAACTGGAAGCACTCGATCTTCCTGCTGATAGTTTAAGTCTCGAGAAATATTAACATTCTTACAAGCTTCTGTCCTAAGATCTATTTGAATTGAATTGAACATCTTTCCATCTCTTTCCAGCTTAGAAGACGTCTTGGAAACTCCCGGTAGAGTTCATCCACTGGGAACACTTTACAATAAGGTTCATTAGTTAACATGAACTAATAATGAACAATACTTCTACAGCATTAATTAATCTTAGTTAATATTAATTTCAACATTTACTAATACGTTATTAAAATCAAAGGTTGTATTTGTTAACATTAGTTAATGCACTGTGAACTAACATGAACAAACAATGAACCGCTGGATTTTTATTAACTAACATTAACAAAGATGAATAAATACTGTAATAAATGTATTGCTCGTTGTTAGTTAATACATGAACTAATGTTAACTAATAAACCTTATTGTACAGTGTTCCCCATCCATTCTTGCTTTGTGACATTTCTGCAGTTGCTGTCTACTTTATGAATTATTGAAGGCCATACTTCACCGTTCAGATCATAGTGTGCCAGAGCCAAAATAAACCACGCTTTATTTTTATTTAATGCCTTTGCTACAGTCGTCTAATAGCCCGGTGATCACATGACCCGAGAGAGACGTCCCTGCCTCGTCAAACTGTTGCTGTTACTGTCCAGAAAGTGCAGCTGCAAATATGAATATTAAATGATGTTTGATAAATACTTCATCTGAGTGATGAATGGCAGATGTGCGTTCCCAGAACTGTGTGGTCTTCTCAACACACACACTTCATCTTCTCCCACAGCTCAATCTCATCTTTCTGGCGGTGACGATGTACAAGATGGTGAAACACTCGATGTCTATGAAACCCGACTCCAGCAGACTGGAGAACATACGGTAAGATCTCACAGCTCGACTTATCATCATGATCGCTCTATTCAAAGTGGCAGGACTTTAAAGGGTTCGTTCACCCAAAAATAAAAATTCTGTCAGTAATTACTCGCCCTCATGTTGTTCCAACCCCGTCAGACTTTCGTTCATCTTCGGAACACAAATTAAGATATTTTTGATTAAGTCTGAGAGCTTTCTCACTCCTCCGTTGGCTTCTATGTTATTGAAACTTGCCGGCCCGGAAAGTTAGTAAAGGCATCATTAAAATAGTCCAAGTGACTACAGTGGCTCAACCTTAAGTTTATCAAGCGACGGGAATACTTTTTGTGCGCAAAACCCCCCAAAAATAACGACTTAATTCAACTATTCTGTGTGTTTCTCTGAGTGAGTTCACGTAGTGTAACAGCGCAGCGCTTCTGGGTTGAACGTCAGAAAGGAGGCTCACTATTGGCCGAAGCTGGTCATGTGTGTGATGCGTGTGATGCTGGCCAATAGTGAGCCTCCGTTCAACCCAGAAGCGCTGCGCTGGTACACTACATGAACTCACTCAGAGAAACACAAAAAGCCTAAACACTCTCAATAATCAGGCCGTTTGGGTTTTCTAAACAATATGATGTCATAATGCTCATGCTCCGCCCACGACCAGCGATGGACTGTCCCGTATTAGCATATTTCCCATATTACCATATTTCTCGTATTAGCATATTTCCGCCCTCAGCCATTCGGCAGAGGGGTGGGGTGAGCAGTTGCTCATTATCATTTAAAGAGACATGCGCCGAAACGGGAACAGAGCTGTTTTTGAGGAGGTAAAAGGGAGTTGTTTTACACAACAAAAGT
The DNA here is from genome assembly GCF_951802725.1 of Rutilus rutilus. NCBI lineage: Eukaryota > Metazoa > Chordata > Actinopteri > Cypriniformes > Leuciscidae > Rutilus > Rutilus rutilus. Next base: position 40,286,310 of record NC_140214.1, on the reverse strand, counting down.
ATGTTACAAATTTTACATGAACACCCTAAAGAATCACACCAACTTGTGGAAAATGTGCATCCAGTGACCCCTTTAAAATGATGATTGTGTGATTTGTATCTCCACTCTCATCTGGGTTTTATGCATTTCTAAGATAGAGGTTTCATCTGGATCTGTAAATACTCCAACACGGCTAATAGGGGTTTATGGGAATAATTAGAGGAAGCATTAACTTTTCAAGCAGCGTGTTATTAGCGCATTGCTTCACTTCCTGCAATGTGATATCACAGTCTGACCCGCTCATAAACATTAACTCCATGCATGTTTCCAGATGGGCCGTGATACGCAAGATGTTTTATTGCACCCAGAGTCATGATAAATTCATAAATTCTAAGAAATCTCCCCTCATCGTGTCCGTTTGAAGGATCATCCGTTCAGGACATGTGATCCACAGGAATAGTTGCAGGAATCTCTGTTGGGAACGAGTGTGGTGATAAACTGCTGTCTTAGACTCGTCTCTATCTGGGTGGTCTAATCGTTGGAGTGGTTTATATTTATATAACAAATCATGCTCTTTTTATAAAAATCATTAATTTGTGTGTTTGTGTATTCCATGTAAAACTGAGCAAATGAATGTAATAGCTAATCAAAGGCAATTAAAACACTCTGAGCGAGGAAATGAACTCAGATCAGCGTGAGCCGCTTCACTCCTGCGAATGCTCTCGGTACAATCAACAAGTGCAGAAACACTGTAAATAAGATTCATCAATGCAGACAACGGGAACACTTTACAATAACGTTCATTAGTTAATGTATTAGCTAACATGAACTAACAATGTGCAATACATTTGTTACTGTATTAGTTCATTTTTGCTAATAGAAATACAGCTGTTCATTGTTTGTTCATGTTAGTTCACAGTGCATTAACTAATGTTAACAAATACAACCTTTGATTTTAATAATGTATTAGTAAATGTTGAAATTAATATTAACTAAGCTTAATAAATGCTGTAGAAGTTCATTCTTAGTTCACGTTAAGTAGTTAACTAATGTTATTACATGGCTCTCTTGCTCTCTCTCGTTTCATACAAACACTCTGCTGCCATTTTGTGACTTGTTTTGTACACTGTTGGATTATGAGATACAAACAGGTCCAATTTTACAACAGTTTAATCTGAAATCAATATCGTGTATCCTTATAACTATTAATGTGGTGAAATGCTGTGTAATAAGTGGAATGACTGTATACCGTATCTCTTAAATGTTCGTCTAGTTTGATCTGAAACTGCTCTCTCCGCGGAAGCTTCGCGTTTAAAGAGCTAATAAAATATTTAGACTCAGATCAATATTTCGTGTCTAATTATTTACTTATGTGGCAAGTAGCCGTGTAATAAGCGGGATAATGTCCATCCAGCCGGCTGTTATCTCAGAATAAACCCCTTCAGTCTCCGCTTATTTTGAGAGAAGCACCGGCTGGATGTACATTATCTCTTACTTACCTAATGAACCTTATTGTAAAGTGTTACCAGAACAGCTATAAACTAGTTCAGAAAGGCACACACAAAGCTTGCTGTGTTTAAATATGTAACAGTCTGAGAGTAGATTGTAATCATTCACTGGAAACTTGTTGCCCACGCTTCGCTGGTCGAGGAAGACGCCACCACTCGTCTGTACTCGTGATAACATCTAACGGACACAAGCGGGATTGGGAAGAGAGCGTAAATACATAAGCAAATAGAGAAAAATGAGAAATAAAGGGACAAAAATGTAAAAGTCCCCCTGTAGTCAATAATTGTATCCCTTAAAACTCATCTTTGATCACCAAAATGACATATTTAAACGTTTTATCTTAAAAAAAAAAGTCTTCATGCCTTAAAATATCTTGAATGTAACTCGACACCCTTGCCTCATTTAGTATGCGCGGTTCTATGAAAATGCAAATGAGCCCCGCCTCCACTCACTCACTCAGCTCAGAGATCCACTGGTTGACGATCACACGTTGATCTGATTGGTTACAAGGTAGTTTGTGACGTCAGAAACACCAGCGATTTCAAAGCGTGTTTTTGAGACTGTCTTTGGTTCACTGCAGTTTTAAGGAGAGAATACTCAGCAATGGTGTCGACTTATGAATTTAATTTAATTTTGGCAGAGAAGGCTGATATTGTCCTGTTGTTTCAGATGCTGGGTGTTCGGTGCGTTCACACTGCTGTGTCTTCTCTGCCTCACGTGGTCGTTTGGTCTGCTGTTCTTGAACGACTCTTCAGTCATTATGGCCTATCTCTTCACTATCTTCAACACCTTACAAGGGATGTTCATCTTCATCTTCCACTGTCTCCTGCAGAAGAAGGTAAACCATAGACCGCCTGTGAAAAGCGTACACCTCACTGAAGGCTGCTGAACGTATTAAATATTGGTTCATAATGACATTTTTTATTTTTCCTATCAAGTTAAACTAGGCTTCTTTGAGCTTATGGGACTTAAAGTAAAAAAAAATTCAAGGTTGTCTTTTTAAAGGCTTGTTTTAAGAGGTTATTTCCTTGATGTATTAAACGAAGTATATATTTAATTATAGCAGGTAAAGTCAACATAAAAAGTGTTGCAATCCAGTTTTATTTCAGGCACATTTGTGAATAAATCTGTCAGTGGATTAAAGAATTCAATAGTGAAAGGCATTTTCTTAAAGAGTATTTACAAAAACATCAATCACATTTAAAGCGTTACACGGTGAAATAATTTTAGAGACAGAATTGCCCGGCTTTTGCTGATGATTATCATATTAATTTATTGTGAATCATATATTATTTATATTATACTTTTAATACACTACATGTGAGCGGTTATATTTTCACAATATCAAGCTTTAAGATCCTTTCACACCATCACACAATGCAAAAAAGCGAAACATCTTGCAGAAAAATGCTCCTTTCACACCAAGATGGAAACGAATGTGCGTAAGGTTAAAGGAAACGCAAATTCACACTCGTACAATAAAATAGGGCTGGTGTCACCGAGACTAAACCATGAAGATGAATAAAACAAAAACTTTAAATGAAAGCAAACCATAACCAAACTCAGGACAAGCAGAACTGAGAACACAGGAGCTAAATACTCATTAAAGTTCATTAATGACAAACAGCTCAACCGAATGACCAATCATATCAGTAACCATGACAACTCGTACGTGGCGGGAAACTAGGACAAAGGAAACATAAACAAACTAAAAGTTTGACATGTAAAAAATATTGATCTCTCAATTTTAATGAATTCTCATTTTTATAAATTGACACTTACCAATTTGTGTAATTTAAGTGTTTGTATACAAATCAGTTAAAATTAATCATCAATATTATAGTAGTGTAGTACCAACTGACTCCCGGTATAGTTTACATCATTTATTGAGATTTGTTTTGGTTACACTTTATTTTAAGGTGTCATTGTTACAGTGTAATCATATATTTTAGTACTGAGTAATATTAATTAACTACATGTACTTACTATAGGGTTAGGGTAGGATTAGGGTTTGGTTGAGGGTTAGTTGCATGTAATTATGCATAAATTATAGTCATTGCTATACTAACTACATGTGTAATAAGGACACTGTAAAATATTTTATTTTTTCTTGAGAAGATTTGCCATATACTGTACCTGATATATATCCAGAATCATCAGTATCGTATATGATGGTGAAATGAGTGTCAGTATTCAGCCCTAGACACAAACTCATCATTCCTGATAGTTGAATTAAAGTTCAACACTCTCATTTCAGCCAGAAACAAAGAAATGAAACAGGCGTGATATTTAACGCTAGTAAATAAAGTGAGGTTAAATCCATAAAGTGTATTTGTATTAATTAACATATTTAATTATTGCAGGTGTGCATAAAGTTCCATGTTTATACTTGCCTTTTTTTCATTAATTTGAAGCAATATTGAATCTTGTTTTTGCGCTAGTGAGACAAGTGAAGAACATCTGTTGCAGAAATCAGCATCTGTCTATATTTAAGCAGCAGGTTATGGCATATTTTACCACCGGAGTGATTTAAATGAGTTGTTGAACTCAAGCGTTGAATCTGTGCATGCTGTATTTACACTAAAGCTGAGATAAATGTTAGCTCTCACACAGGGCAAAAGCAGGAATGTTTGAGGAATATTATGCAAACACATGCTAATGCCTTCAGTTCAGAAGCTTCATCAGTTATTGTATAGTAATATTCTGGCTTATTCTCAAGACTTCAGTGTGTCAGGGCCACCAAAGCCGAGCTAGGAGTCAGTTGTTTTATTTGTCATAACACAAATTATGAACAAAATGAACTTGTTTTTCTATGCATTTTATTTTTACTTGATCTTTTTTGCATACTGAATTTAAACCTGTTGCCGCAGTTCAGCCTTTTTTGCCATGTAATTTTGTCAGATAAATCCCTTATCCAAGTTCAGTGTTTTGTTGTTGTCTCGTATGTGAAGTGTTTGTTATGCTGATGTTTTGTCACAGGTGCGTAAAGAGTACAGCAAGTGTGTGCGTCAGTCTCAGTGCTGTCGCGCTCTTCCGTCTGAAGGAGCTCACGCTGCTAACAAACCCTCGGGCTCCAGGTCCAGCGCTCGATACTCGTCTGCCACACAGGTACACCTACACCTACATATACATTTACACATTTGGCAGACACTTTTATCCAAAGCGACTTACAATGCATTTCAAGTGCACATTTACATTGTTATCAGTTCTTGCTTTCCCTGGGAATCGAACCCATGAGCTTGGCGTTGCGAGCACCACCGCTCTACTGTTTGAGCTACAGGAAAGCATCTTATACACCATCCAAAGCTACATCTATAACCTCTCAGGCTCTGTCTTATGACCAACAGGGTCCTGGAAGCCCACTGACCTGCGTAATGTTTTCCTGATCTATAGTGTTTACCAAGCCTACAATAATCTTTTGTAACATTATAAATGTCTTTACTGTAACTTTTGATCAATTTAATGCACCCTTGCTGAATAAAAGTATTGATTTATTTATTTCCAAAAATAATAATACATGTTTTTTGATTCTCAAATCATCATATTAGAGTGATCTCTGAAGGATCATGTGACACTGAAGACTGGAGTAATGATGCTGAGAATTCAGCTTCGATCACAGGAATAAATTACACTGCACTATATATTCACATACAAAACAGATATTTTAAATTGGAATAATATTTCCCAATATTACTGTTTTTTTTTTATTATTTTTTTTTTTATATATAAAATAAATGCAGCCTCGGTGTGCAAAAGAGATTTCTTTCAAAAACATTAAAAATCACACCGATCCCAAACTTTTGAATGGCAGTGTACGTCACAAACAACTGACAGTCATAACCTAAATATCAATTTTTTTTGTATTATTAACGTATTTTTCTCAGCATCTGTAGCTCGACGTTTCATTTTGAGCCAGACACGAGCAATTCAGTGAGTCTTGCTCCGACCGGATCATGATATCAGTGACTGGTTGACAGGAGAACCGCTGCCGTTGGGATCAGTCCAGTTCACATTTAATATTATTGAAAAACAATCCGCTCGATCGGATCCTATTTCTTCTGTTCCAAATAATGAGTAACTGTTTTATATAACTATAACTATAACTATATAAAAAACCAGTGCTTTCTTTAAGGGTTTAGGGTGTGATTTCAGACACAGCCCGAGACTGTGAAGCGCTTTGCTCGTTCTGCATGAATATCATCTGTATTAAACACTGAACGTGTGTGTGTGTGTGTGTGTGTGTCGCCACAGAGCCGCATCAGGAGGATGTGGAACGACACCGTGAGGAAACAGTCCGAGTCTTCCTTCATCTCTGGAGATATCAACAGCACTTCCACACTAAACCAAGGTGAGCGATCTAACCTGGTGAACACTGAGCTCTCACACACACTACTGGACATTTGTACACACTCTTCATGTTGACTGTGAGTCGGATGTTTAGGAGGAAGTTTTTCTTGTATCTTAGGATCTTACCATAGGGTTTGGCTTATGGTATGCTTATGGTTCTTATGGAGATCATTAAGAAACTATGATGATTTATCACAGAATGATGATTTATATACGGACTGCTGAAGTGAGGACGTTAGCTGAATGCAGTATAAAAATTGCTGATATATATGAAAACAGATCAAATTGTTGTATATAGATCCACACTGAGAACATCGTATTAATTTAAAATGTAAACATGTTTGGCAACAGTTTACTTAAAGCCTTTGTGCATAAAGGTGTTCATTATGTATATTATAATGCATTATATCTTTTCATAAGATAAGATTTTTTAACAACGAATAGTTGAGTATTATGATATATTATAACTGAGGTTACAGTTATTCATGAGATCATCTAATGCGTTATAGGGTGTTTTACAAGGCATAATTAATGCATTAAAACAAATTAAAGTGTGACCTAGTAATTAAATTAATAATTACTATAATTTTGCTTCTACAGCTCCAGCAGCAGATGAAAGAAAATACAAAGTGAGCAATGCTTGCAATGACCATAGTTATTTAAAAACTGAACACTTTCTTTCTAGCAACACAAGTAATGAAGATACATCTGGTGGACTGGTGTCTCTTTTTTTAAATGATGTACTGTTTCCATCTAACTAGCGATTTTATCAGCCTGTATTTTATAGCACTACAAAGAGTATTTTTTAGGTTTTTCCCATCGCATGCTACTACATACAGGTTTGTAAAAATCATAAAGAAATAAATCAGTTGATAGTTTTCAGTCACATGACTGGCGCAGAGACCAGAAGAGCAAAGCATCCATCAACTGCAGCACAGGCCTGTCAAGCCCCATCTGTTACGAGCCGTCACCTCTCAGAAGAGGACAAACAAGCGTGTGAACTAAATGCACGTTTTTTACCTGCTTCAGCATTTTAGTCACTAAAAACAGCGGGACTAAAACACTTAAAGGATTCGTTCACTTTCAAAACTATTTTTGCTGATAATTTACTCACCCCGATGTCATCCAAGATATCCACGTCTTTCTTTCTTCAGTCGAAAAGAAATTAAGGTTTTTGAGGAAAACATTCCAGGATTTTTCTCCATATAATGGACTTCAATGGGGTCCAACGGGTTGAAGGTTCAAATGTCCGTCTCAATGCAGCTTCAAAGTCTCGACACGATCCCAGCCGAGGAATAAGTGAACTAATCTTTTAATGTGAAAAACACTTAAAAGCCTTAATGTGCTAAAACTGTGTTATTATATGATCAAATTCAGTTTATTAATGGTGCATACTGTATACAGGCGAGCGCATGAGCCAAGAATATGAATGCGACGCACTTAATAGTGAAGTGTTTTCTTTATAATGGTTTTCTATGGAAAAACACTTAACAAGAAATGTTGTGTTTAAACTCTGTGTTCTTCTGCTTGTCTGTATGCACACTAGGGTTCTCAAATCTACTGGTACAATTTTCTTTCTTTTTCTTCCAGCATTTCTTTCTAATTCAAATCAGTATGTTTACTGTGTTACTGTACTCAATCTGCTTTCAAACGCTCTCGTTGCTGTTTGTTTAAATGCTCTCTGAGCATCAACGGTTTCTTTTTACAACGTGATTTTACAAGCCAATCACAATCATAGCTGTGAGCAATGGCCAATCAGAGGTGCTCGTCTGCAAGCTTAAAAACCCATCGTGAATCCTTTTATTATAACCAACAAAGTGTAAACACGATGTAAATAAGAGATTAATTGTACCATTAAAGGGATAGTTCACTTTGAAATTAATTTTTGATATGTTTTAGCTTACCTCAAGGGCATCCAAGATGTAGGTGTCTTTGTTTCCGCAGTAGTTTCGATTTTTATATTTTTAGGTCAAACCGTTCTTGTCTGTCAGTCATATAATGCAGGTCTATGGTCACTGTCTCAAAACACAAGCACAGAGTCCAAATTAAAACAATTCCCCATCGTCCAAATGAAACAATTCCCCATCATAAGTACACATTGATGGCCTAAGACACGAAACGAGCGGTTTGTGTGAGAAAACGAACAGTATTTATATCGTTGTTATCTCTTGAAAACAGCACACGTCCAAATGATCTGACGGCGTGGGCGGGTATAGATATATACATAGATGTCGCCTTGGCTACTGCAGTTCATTGGAACGAAACCGTAGCCAAGGCGACATCTATGTATATATCTATACCCGCCCGCTCCGTCAGATCATTTGGACGTGTGCTGTTTTCAAGAGATAACAACGATATAAATACTGTTCGTTTTCTCACACAAACCGCTCGTTTCGTGTCTTAGGCCATCAATGTGTACTTATGATGGGGAATTGTTTCATTTGGACGATGGGGAATTGTTTTCATTTGGACTCTGTGCTTGTGTTTTGAGACAGTGACCATAGACCTGCATTATATGACTGACAGACAAGAACGGTTTGACCTAAAAATATCAAAATTGAAACTACTGCGGAAACAAAGACACCTACATCTTGGATGCCCTTGAGGTAAGCTAAAACATATCAAAAATTAATTTCAAAGTGAACTATCCCTTTAAGACAGCTTTTTTTTTTATCAGCGAGAGAGAGCTGAATTCAGTGAACAGCCTTAGGCTCTTCTCATGCTTTCTGTTTATTACCCACTCAGTCTGAAGACAAGTTTAGTTTTTCATGCTGCTAAAAACACTGCAAAGTTTCTGGATTGACAACCATATTTAAATACATGATTGAACTGGAAACATCAGTGATTGACAGTGATGAGCAATGGACGAGACAAAGCGGGACACATTTTTTATTTTATTTTTGTACTTAATTCAACAGTTTTTGCTCTGGTACTGAAATTAGTACTAAGAACTGCAAAATTTGACTGGAATTGGTCCTGACTTCTGAAATGTTGTAGCACTTCATTTTACAGTCCTATTCCCCTTGTACATACTATGCACATATTATAGTAATTACAATAACTGGGTTATTGATGGGTTATCGTTAAGAACTAAGTGCATAACCCCTAAACCTAACATTAACCTATATAGTTTCTCTGTCAATTACCTGTAAGTGCACGTACTATAAAATAAAGTGCAACTGAAATTTTGTTATGACAACCCTAGTATGCACCATTAATAAGGTATATATTGAATTATTGTAACAATGCATGCAGGGAAGCTGAAGACAGAAGTCTCAGGCTCTCACAAAACACTAAGAAGTTTCATTCTGACTCAAAACGCAAGCAAACAGGCAGTGCAAACACATCTCAACATAACAGAGACTGGACTAGAGTGAAGGCGAGGGTTAAATAACACACTGAAACGAGCTAATAAATGACACACAGCTGAAACCAATGAACTAATAATGACGGTAACCATGGAAACTGAAGAAAGGAACATGTGAAACTCAGGCATGAACAGAACTGGGAAACAGATCAAAAACAAACATAACCCTGACAATTATGTGTTTTAACATCACTGTCTTACTACATTACAGTTCAAAGCTGTTATAAATGTCTGGTGGTCAGTGGGGGAAAGCCTGGTTTGGGCGTTCCTGTCAGGGTGTCTATTACGTCTATTACAAACTACGAATAGTAGAATGTATGGCTTTAAATGCGTAATTGGATATTTTTTTTGTTTAATTTTCTTAATTTTCAACTTTCATTGCATTGGGATGGGTGCAAATCAAGTGAGGTTCTAGTGGGATCAGGCGACACTAATAGTTGCAATGCAAATAGTCACTTGTTTGTTTTTTTCGACCCAGGACGCTTTAAAAAAAAAAGATCCATTATTTAGGCTTTGCAAAAGTGTTGGTGTTGACAGGATGATGTTCAGCTCTGAGCTCGAGTGTGTGTTTGAGTCGTTCTTATGCTCAGCTATGATGCAGGACAAGTTTGGCTTCTCCAGTCTTCTTTGCTGCTCTCAGACCCAGTTTACACTCGCTACTAAGATGTGTTTGGGTGGATCGGATCACAAGTAGACCAGGGAAACACATTCCCATTTACACCTGGTGTTTTAATCCGTCTTCTGTCCACTTTCACCCACTTCTGTCCTGATTTCGTCGAGGGGAGGGTCTATGGCCGGGTGAATGTAGTGTTTTTTTCAGATCTTTCAATCTAATGGACGAAATAAGCTTGTGCAATTTACATATGAACACGACCGTAGACGACAGACAAACACACAGATAGCTTCAGCTTTGGTTTCTGCTCTGACAGCCTCAAGACCAGCCCAACGCTGTGAGAGTGTGTGTGTTAGAAATCAGGAATGATGAGAAAACATTGTGTTTGGTATGTTTTTCCTCTTCAAACCAAACTTGGGTCTTCAGCCGACAGTTTAAACCCCGTCTGGCTCGAGCTCTTCCCATGATGTTTATGCATTAGATCTGTAGACAGAGAGGAGACAGTCTTTAGTGGCTGTTGAACACATTCGATCACATGAGCGTTTACACTACGAAAGCAATCCGGTCAAATGTGTTTCAGCTAGATCTGGAAGCGGTGGAAACTGGACAAGCTCTAAACCTCTTAGACCCCGTTTACACCGGTATTATTGTGTCCACCTGTGATCTGACCGACCAAACACATCTTTACACCAGTTGCCTTGCCTAGTTTTCAGATGTTCTTGTAGCTCATCCCAGTGGATGCTCAGACTGGTGGTGTTGAGGAGAGATGCCCTGATATGATTGTAAAGCGCTTTGAGTGTACAGTAGTACATGTGAAAGCGCTATATAAACGCCTCATTCATTCGTTAACTGAAGTATAATCTAAAAACATTTCTCTGTAATTTGGCATGGTGAACGGTTGCATGCTGTAAACAGAGACATGAACGCCAGTATCTGAAAGTCAAACATCATATCAGTTCTCGTGAATAATGAAGAGATATTCTTGTTCGCATCTGTCCAAGCTCAACATTTGGTTCTGTTCACTTTCTGAAATGTGGGATCAGTCAACATTTGTTCTTCTGATCCACTCGGAGAAACTTCGCCTCATGTAATCCTGTTTTCTTCTGCTCTGTTTTCCTAAAGCTCTCTTCTTATCTCACGCTCCTCTCTTTATCTATTCAACAGGCATGACGGGCAACTATCTGCTAACTAACCCTCTCCTCAGGCCTCACGACACTAACAGCCGTTATAACAACCTCCTGGCGGAGACCCTGGTGTGCAGTGCTGCGTCTCCTGCAGGTGCTCCACGGGCCGGTCCTGGCCCACACACACGCTGGGACCAGATCACTCGTCCTTTCTAAACACTTCATCTTCAGATGCATGACACTCTTGCTTTCACCTCTAACTTATTATTCACGCTTTAAATTCTGTTTTTCTGTTTGGTTTCCTGCTTTATATTGTCCGGCGCGCAGCCAGCGTTAGCATTATATCAGCAGGGTTATTATCGTTAACTAATACTATTAAAAACATTTATATTTAAATGAATGATGAAATCACTGCGGACGCTCTTCCTTTGAAAACATTTGATTTTCAGCTGCATGAAACTTTTGCTTTTTCTATATTACCATTACCTCCAATTTATTAGTTCACGCTTTAAATTCTGATTTATTTTTAACTTTACATTCATGCTTTATATCGTGTCCTGCTTTATGTTGTTCGGCGTGCAGCCTGCGTTTGTGTCATATCAGCAGGGTTATTATCGCTAACTAAAACTATTAAAAACATTTCTGTTCGTTGAAATGAAGATGAAATCAAATAAAATAGGAATATTATACTTAAACTGAACGTAAATGAGAAATGTTGCCTCGGCAATAAACTGAAATATGTTTAAGCTGCAGCACTATTATTATTAACTAATTAAATTATTAACTGGAAATAAATAAAAACTAAAACTGAAATAAAAATAAAAATAAATGAAACCTAAATGGCAATATTTAAGAAAAAAACGAAGAAAATGGCAAAAGCAGATAATACAATGTTGGTACTGCAGCCAAACAAAATCTTCCTGAAAGCTCTTTTTTTTTAGATATCAGGCTAAAATTTTGAACACAACTTTGAATTTTGAAAATATATATGTCATAAAAAAAGTGTTTTGACATTTTTTTACGTGTATTGTTATGAAAAATGCACAAAAATACTATTTTCGATTTTTATAAGTACATTTTTTTAAACTTTTTTCACTTCCGCAATAATCTGCCAAGTGTCGTCTTTGAAAAGAGATCAAACTTCAGTCTGTTGCTCTGAAGCATTCAAGATGCATGACAGTTTAAGTTGGACATTTAATGTTCAGGTCTATGCTCAAAAAGTTAATAAATGGATTATAAATACAGCGTAAATATAATTTAGTTATAAAAAAAAAAAAAAAAATATGAAATAAAAAACATTATCAGACTAAAATATAGTACATTAAATTCATTGACAAAAAAAAGAAATAAAAGCGGGTAATATTTGCCCGACAGGTGCAGAGCAGCAGAGGGTTAAGGCTGATGCACGTCCACATCCTGCATGTACTCAGCGTGTTGTGAAGCTTATATACAGTGACGAATGGATTTAAACCATCGCCTCTGTAGAAGAAAGAGGGAAATGTTTTGTGTCTGTAGTGCCGATGTTAGAGAGTGTTATGAGCAGGATGTGATGTGCTTTTGATCGCTTCAGATCCAGACACAGAGAAAACAATGCCAGACCTCCTTCATGTAGCAGAACAATGGATGTGTTAGATGAGAAAAAGACCCACTGATGAGTCAGCATTTGCCATTTCATATTAGATTATCAAAAAAAATAAAAACTGCATTTGATCAACTTTTTCAGCCATTTCAAGGATAAAGCTAATGATCTACTGTAGCTCCAACAGTCGAAGTAGACCCGAATTTAACAAATTATACACACAGTCAAACCAAAAATCATTCAGACACCAGATAGCATTTGTGATATTGTTTTACTAGTGTGTGCAGGACACTAGTTCATTTAGCAAAATAAAGTAAACTCTGATATATTATACCCAAATCTTCTTCATACAGTGACTACCAGTAACATTTATAACAATTTGGGACCAAACATTATTATTATTCAGACACTTTGACCTGATCATGTTTTCTTCAGTGTTTTGTCTTTAATAACTAATGATCTTTTTACACACAGACTGAACAAAATGAAGCATTGCTTGGTCACTGGTTGAGCTAAACTGGTATTATCTAATTGTGTAGTTAAATTTAACAGCTGACAGATATTCAACATAATTCATGTGTGAGACAGTCTAACAGAAGGACGGACAAAACCAGTCAAATATCCACTGAGTTCTTGTCATATTTGATTACCTTTTTCTAAACTATAGCGAATAAACTGTGATAATGTGAGAAATGTTGAAGGTGTCTGAATAAACTTTGGTTTGACTGTATATGGCAGATATTTTTCTATGTAAAATGAGGTATTCTGTACTTCAGCAGTTTTGTGGTAGAATATGCAAACTCTCAAACTGTGAATCTCTCTAATAGTGTAGACGTAGTGACTCCGCTAATTAAATGGAGTTGTATGAGGGCCGACCGCAGTGTGAACGCTCTGTGTGATTCCTGAAGCAGAAGTGAACAAAAGAAACTCTTCAGTAATTGCGTCTGAACAGAGAAAGAGCCGAGGCCTTCGCTCTTAGAGCAGAATAGCTGAGGCCGTCGTGGACTGATGCATGCGGACATTTCCGACAGCGAACAATCAAAGATCTGGCCTGGCTTTTCTCCCAGAATCCCTGCTTTCTGTCCGCATCTGTTGGCCAGGCTCTCCAGTCTGGATTAAACCCTTCGCCAGGGTATAAACAAATGCAAATAACCTTGGCTCAGACGATGTTTTATGCTTGTGTGCTTTATTTCCGTCCCCCTCGGTCTCGCTCAGTCCTTTGATGCCTGTTTCACGCTCTAAAACCAGACTCTCCTTCTGTCTCCGCAGAACACAGATATGGTTTCCACATCCCTGCTATCTGATGTTATTAACATCCATGCTGTGCTCTGCATGACTTCCTGCTCTGTCACCAATTTGCTTTTATTACTCAAGTAACACTGTTGATATTTCGTACCTCTTTGTAATTATGACTGAAGATGTTTATGCTTTCATATAGGCCTAAACCATCTATTTTTAATTCATTTGATTAACTTGTCCTGCATTCAGTCTTCTGAAAGATTCACTCACTACTGAAGAAGAATATATATATATATATTAGGAGTGTCCCCGACTAAGGATTTTCATAGTCAAAAATCTAATTAAATCGGCCATATTGCCTGTGTGAGCACTCGAGAAGTACAGCGCTATATCAGTGCACCGAAAAACAATTACTTTACAGAATTAAAATAGAACCTTTCTAATAAATAAAAATACAAAACGAAAGTCAGAATCAAGTCACAAGGTGCAAAACAAATGTGTGCAAACTGCCTAAAGTGCAGGGGAACATATATTCAAAACACAAGCCATAACCCAGAGTGACCAATAAATAAGATAAAAATAAATAAATTATTAAAATAACAAAAGTATAGCCAGAATTGTCAACTTTTGTCTTTTTAACTGCAGAGACAACAATAAGCGCTAAAGTGGAGTGGCAGTCTTTTTAGCTAAACATGTTCACAGCATCCAGACATCAAATTACAAATGTTTTAAAATCACTTTTACCCTAAAAAAAAAAATCTAGTTTGTGTTCGTTTGAGTGTTTTCAAATATATATATAGATTAATAGCATTGGTTAAACACATTGGCATTTTATTGATGGCACTTCTGTCATTTACTGGAATAATCTTTGAGCCAAATTTAAAATATTGCTTATATTTTGTTGAATACGTAACTGGGACATACATTTTAAATTACAATTCCTGAATTTGAATAAAAAATTAAATAAAATAAAAAAGAAACACATCCCGTTTCTCTGGATCATCTTTGAGATGTTTCTACACTTCGATTGCAGTAAATCTGTGGCGAATTCAATTGAATAGACATGATTTATAAAAGCACACTACTGTCTGTCAACGGTCTAGCAGCTGAAAATGCATTTTAGAGTAAAAAGCAAGTCATGAGTCAGAAACTGAGTCCTGCGGAGCTGAGAGACAGCATTGTGTCGAGCACAAGAGCACAGCGGCCCGCGTTATTCTTCACTGAAAGAAGTCTGGGACACCCAGGACTGGCGGACCCAGTGGGAAACAGGAGAATTCAGTGAGAGAAGCAATGCAGAAGAATTCAGATTTTAAAGACATTCATACCGTTGCTCTGAGTGTAGGTTTAATACTTAATGAATAATTAATAATTACTCCATAGACAAATTGATATTAGGAAGTGCTCGAAATGCTACAAATGAATGTTTGCTTTATATACATGTAATATATTGTTAATAAATCAACTTGTTTTTATGGACAGGGTGTATTATTATGTGCTTATAGTTCAAATCACCAAAATGATAATCGATTTTTTTCGCTGTTAATAGTTCTGATCATGTTGAACCTGATTTATGTCATTGTAAATTTGTTCTTAATTTGCTTGGTTAAAGCAAAATACAAATTTATATGCAAATATTATGGGCAAAATTAATTATGTAATGTTTCCTCACAAATATAATCTTGTGGCGTATGGCCAATTCAAATCAAACTCAAACTCATGAACTGAAGTTTAAAAAAAAAAAAAGCCCATTTTTAAATGTAGAATTTTTCCCAATGATAAATTAGGGGGAAATACAATCATTTTGATTCTGGCTTTCAGTGTGTGTAACTTGAATATTTGTTTATTACTTTTATTTGGTCAAGTTGTAAGTGAAATTAAAATGTGTGGTGGATCTTGATGGACTGAATTCAGACGTCTGTAATTTGCAAGCTTTTCTGCTTGATGATTTGTCACTCTTCTGTCTTCGCTGCGACTCTCTAAAGAAGGCGTTTGTTTGACTCTTTTTCTTTTGGCACATGGGCAGTTCTCAGGTCAGCTAGCCTGAGCAGACACACATGATGTGAGTGTTTGCACAAACATGCCTCCATTTCTCCTAAGTTCGATATACACACTTGCAGCATGTTTTGTGTGGATGTTTTTCGCTGTTGCATCTGGCATTCATTTACAATAATGGCTCTTTTTGTGTTTGTGCAAGAGGTTTTTTGGCGCCTTTTAACATTCTTTCTCTCTGTGCTGTACGGTTACGGACATCAGTTTCTGGAACGCTTTGTTTGAACAGTTTCTGTCTAGTGACATGCATCTCTGCTCTTTCAAAGAGGACCTATTATACTTGAATGTTGATGATTTTCCTCATATCCTCCATTGTTGCAGCTCCTCTCTTCCCAGTCTGTCAGTAACGCTCTGTTTAGTTCCTGTCTCTATGAAGCCCCTCCTTCTGTAAAGCACACTGTGCTCTGATTGGTCGGCTGGAGCAGTGTGTTGTGATTGGTCGAGCGCTTCTGGCGTGTTTGGGAAATGTCCCGCCCCTTACCATACGTTTCAAACATAGACTGTATAAATCAATGGACGTCACCCGTGTGTTTCTGAAGAGAAGTGGGCGGAGCCGGCCGTCGCCATCTTGGCAGCGCGTCACTTCCGGATGACCGAAAATGGGCTAAGACGCGGTGACGTGATGCTAACAGACAGCAGACAAACGGCTAGTAGTGACATCAGTGGCAATGCACCTGTCAATCAAGTGGCCACGCCCTTAATTATGCAGAACTTTAAGGCTCAATATAATTTAAACGCTTAAGTTATAAAAAAAATGAGTCATGAAGGGCAAAATTAGCTATATAGACCAAAACCACTTTTTGCACCATGCTGTAAACATAAAAATGTTTCTGTTGTAAAGTTGGGGATTTAAACATGGGTGTCTATGGGATTGACTCTCTTTTGGAGCCTGTCTCTAGTGGCCAGTCGATGAAGTGCAGTTTAAGTCACTTCCGTGTCGGTTTCAAGAGAGAGACCGGGATGTTGCCGCTTGGTTTCAACACACTACTAACTAACTCAACCAGGCCCCGCCCCTTTATTCTGCGTATTAATTATTATAATGAGGAATATTGTGACGTGTTCGTTCCCGGAAGAAACTCAATGACTACAATGGAGGCGTTTCAGGAGGTCAGAAACACTGACACTGATATAGAGAAGAACTCCTGCTGGAGAGACTTTGAACCTTTGCTGAGCTTTTTCATGATTAAACGGCAATATTACAGTCTAAAGACAGATGAACATGCATAATAGGTCCTCTTTGATCTGTCATTTTAGTTTTTAATGAGTTATTTTTAGTTGCATTTGGCATGTAATGAATGTGATGACAAATATCATGTCCTTAATAGTAATGCCATGTCTGTTGATCGTTCCAGGCCAGCCTTCACTGACCAACAGCCGTGATGTCAGCACCATGGACACACTCCCTCTGAGCGACAACTTCACCACCACTTACTCCCGGCGGGAGGAAGAGTACGAGGACCCCGCGTTGAGCTGCCCGACCGCATGCCTGGACGACGCCGCCCTGGAGAAGAAGATCATCTCAGAGCTGGTCCACAACAACCTGAGGCCTCGCAGGCTCCCGCAAAACCAAACCTGCTCCAAAACCCAACCCCGAGACCCGGCTCCACAGGACACCGGCGTGAGCGGAGACGGGGGTGTCGGGAACACAAGCGGGAACGAGGTCGAGGTCACAGTCGCTGATGCCGACACCCCCGCCCTCCCGGCCTCCGCCAGCCAAACGCTGGAGCTCCTCCTCCTCCACCCCAACGACCGGGACGCCCTCGACGCCCCGCTCCTGCCCCAGCGAACTCATTCACTGCTTTACTGCGCTCAGAAGGCGTCTCAGCGGGCCGTCAGGCCACAGAAGGACAGCAGAGAGTCTGAAGGAGAAGAAGAAGAAGAAGAGCGAAGAGAGGAAGACGACGCGCCCTCGCCGAATCACAGGGACTCGTTGTACACAAGCACGCCTGATCTCAGAGACTCTCCGTCGTCCTCGGCTCCCGAATCCCCAGACCTCGTCAGCGGACGGGACGACGGTTCCCCCGCTCAAAGTGAACTCGAGGAACACTGTTACAAGAGCTTACCTGACCTGGGAGACGGGACTCGAGCGCTCTCCTACTATCAGATCAGCCGAGGAGGCGCTAGCGAGGGCTGTGGCGAACCCGCGAGCGATGGACAGATGCAGCTAATCACCAGCCTCTGAGACAAGAATAGCCCTTTTCCTCTCGTTCCGGGGTGCGTTTCCCGAAAGCATCGTTAGCCAACTGTGCTCGCAAGTTCTGTCGTTATCAGCAGTTCGAGGAGTCGGTGTTTCCCGAAACCATCGTTCTAACGAACATTCGCAAACAGCATCGCAGAGTTGTGTGTTTGGAACGACAGATCTCGACCTGTGGTTAGAAGCAGAGTTTCTAGTTTTCATGAATCCTTATCTTGAGCCAAATAAGCAATCAGACATTCAGAGCAATCTGTGTCTTTATTTAGAATACATACAAGTGTCATTTACGTCTTTTAGTTTGTCAAGAGATTTAAAGCGTCGTTTTTGAAGAGTGCGCATGTGCGAACTAGTGCAGGGGTGCCCAACCCTGCTCCTGCCGATCGACTGTCCCGCACAGTTCATCTCCAACCCTAATCAAACACACCTGCCTTTAATCAAACACACCTGCCAGTCGATCGGCAGGAGCAGGGTTGGGCACCCCTGCTCTAGTGCGTAAGAACGAGTCTATGATTGAATCTGGAAATAAAGCGGAATAACTGAGGAATAGTCCTCAGATGTCACGTCCGTAATTTATACAAAACATCTTGCAGTAATTTGATCTCAAACAGATTTATTAAAACCAACACCTGCGTGACGTCATTAACATGGTTGAACGACAAATTCGCGACAATATGGTTTCGGGAAACAGTCGTGACTCGCTAGTTGATTTCTTCAGCTATGATAGTAAAGCAGCGAGTTACGTTGTTGTACGGGAAACACACCCCTGTCAGTCAGACGCTAACGACAGGAAGAGAGACTCGTCAACGGCACAATGACTCTTTCTCACTTGTGTTTTGTTTTTTTGTACCAGAACTGACGGTCTGGTCAAACTCGAGCAGAAAGTGTCAAGACTGGCTTCGTCCACGTCTGCCAAAAGCTTTGTACAGTATCATGTAAAAAAAAAAAAAAGAAACATGCCGATGTCTGATTTTTGTAGAATTTTGAAAACTCTCCCTAGTCAGTTTGCAGGTGAATTTTCCCTTCTTTGGAAATCCAGAATGAACGGAGAGAGAGAGAGAGAAAATTAAAAGAATTAATATCCCAGACTCAGGCCTTATATTTTCTGTATTGCACAAAGAACTGTTGTACGAATGACAACTAAAGAAAATATATTTTGCAGTACCAAGTGTAAAGACCCATGATCACCACATCTCCACTTGTGACTGATGTGTTCAGTTATGGATTTTACCATGAAAATTGTATTTTGCCAACATATATGTACAAAAAAAAAGAAGCTTCCTTATTTTTTTAGCTTAACGGAAGCTGTGTCTTGCACAGATTTGGACTGAATTAGACTAATATGTAATTTCTTTTACTTAAAAAAAAAAACAAAAAAAATGCTTTGACTTTGTCAGGGATCATAACATTCATGTGTCTTAAGAACAACATATCTCATTATTTGGCACTAAATAATTTATTGTATGAAGTATGGAAATGAAAAGGGTTGGAATGGAAGTAGGTGTGATGTAACACTGCTGATATTCATTTCAGTCTTTTCTAAGAGCCCATTGCAGATGTACATTCAACTGTTGTTTGATATTGAATAAATGTGAGAATTTTTTCTCGTTTGCAGATGTATCATTCTCATTCAGTGCGGCGTTAAACGAGCAAAGTGATTTTGTTAGAAGTATGACAAATGAAAAGAAAAACTTGAATGATTAGTTATTTGCAAGTTTTGTATTGTTTTTAGGGATGCACAATATATCGGCCACCATATTGGTATTGGCCGATATATGTTCATTTTTAATGTTATCGGCCCGATAAGAAAATTTGGCTGATATATTAAAGCCAATAAATAATGGATTATGGAGACACTTCAGATGCTCAACATGATGGTTTTGAATTGCTTGAAATATGATTGAAATCACTTGAAAAAAAAAGGAAAACACAGTTCAGTGCAACATGTGCAGCGCAAGTCTGTCATATCGGCTGCATACAGTTATCATGAGAACATTATACTTTTTGGGACATGAGACTTTTAATGGTGAGACTTTTTTGTAATCAGGCTCTCAAAAATTATATAAAAGTTTGGATTTAGATTTATCGGCCAATATATCGGTTATCGGCTTTCAAATATAAAGAATTATCGGTTATTGTTTTTGGCCACATTTTTCATATCGGTGCATTTTTTTTATATATTGTCAAGTCAGCATAAAACTCCATTCGTAGCCCATTCACATCACATCCCATCACAGATGTGATGCATTTCAGAGGGAAAAACACTTTCTTCATCTGTCTAAATCTGGTATGGAATGAATAGCTGGTGTATTTGACGGCTGCTTTTGCCTTGTAAAGATGCCGTCGCATTAGTGAAATTTTGCTGGAAAAAAAGGTGCATCTCACACTCGCTCTCTGTTCGTCAACCTGCCAAAATCACGTGACCAATTTGAACCCAATCTTTCACTCTCACATGAAATTCGCAATCGCATGGATTCATATTCATATATGAAATTACTGTATTTTGGCTGTGAAAACTTGCCGAACAATGGTAAATATGACCACAACTTTAGAGATATTAAAAGTTCCAGAATGATGACTATATCAGTAGACTATAACAGTAGTTAAGCTCAAAAGCTTAAACACAAAGAAACTGATCTCTTGCATGTTCCTCATTATGAAGACATTAGCTAGCCTGGGAAAACCCAGACGAACTTCCGGCAAATTTAGATTTGCTCTGCAAGTCAGACTGGCCAAGAGCCCATTCAAGCCCATTTCCAATCTTTCCAAATCTTGGCACCAATCACAAACGTTGAGGCGGGCTTTACACGATGACGATCGCTCTGATTGGTTTAGGTCTATCCAATTGCGCCCAGAGGCATTTGAGCGACATCCGTTGGTGACGCCCCTTTGGAAATGGGCTGTGAATGAAGCTTTCCCAGACCCAGTTACGACTGAGAAGAGTCTGGTGTCAACCAGGATAGACATTAGCCAGAAAAGGACATGACATTTATTTTAAAAAATTTACATATCCAGAAGGTTTTAATATTGATATTTTAATATTGTAATGATTTTCTATTACATTCTATGTAGGCTACTTGTTTTGTCCAGTTTTTTTATAATATTCTTTTGGTAGCACTTTACAATAAGGTTCATTAGCCAACATTAGTTAACTACATTAGTTAACATGAACTAATAATGAACAATACTTCTACAGCATTAATTAATCTTAGTTAATATTAATTTCAACATTTACTAATACATTATTAAAATCAAAGGTTGTATGTGTTAGCATTAGTTAATGCACTGTGAACTAACATGAACAAACAATGAACAGCTGGATTTAATTAACATTAACAAAAATTAATAAATACTGTAACAAATGTGTTGCTCATAGTTAGTTCATGTTAGTAAATACATTTACTAATATTAACTAATGAACCTTATTGTAAAGTGTTGCATTTTTTTTTTTTTATTCTTCACATTAAATGGCAGTGTTTAAAACGGACAAATCAGACCCTACATATTCTATCTACGTCATATTCAAACTAGTGATTAACTACGGCACATGACGTGAAGGGACAAAACTTTTTTTTTTTTTTTTTTACAAATTAAGAATTACATTTAGTTACATTGTGGAAATAATTTGCTTTTTCTCCATCAGCATTAGTTTTAATTATCATATTCACAAAACTTTCATTGCCACCAGAATATTTTTGTTGTCTGAATATGTAAACAGTCAATATATCAAGAAAAAGAAAAAAAAAACTATTGTAGCTTAATTTGTTTTTTGTTTTTGTTTTTTTAAATAAACATTTTTGGGGAAAAAACTGAGAAAATCATGTTTTGTCAAGAATCGTCTGGATGGGATTCAGAACAATGATCAACACTGCATTTGTGAATGATCTGAGGTGTTGAGACTTGAGTGTGTGCAAAATGGAGCTGAACGCAGAACATTAGGTGTACCTGAGCCTTGAGTAACTACTTCTTAACTACGTGTGCTTCCTCAAACTTGAACTGAACACCTGAACAGCACCTGAAAGTGCAGCTCTTCAGCCATGATGAAAGTGCAGCTCTTCAGCCATGAGTCTCTGATGCGAGAGCAAGTGTGCTCCACGATTCAGGAGAGCTGGCCCTGCACTGAACACACACAGACACAACAGCTGACGAGAACATGCACTGCTAAATCTACTGATGTACTGATGTAGACCACTGTCTCAGTACTGTCAGACTCCATCCGCATGTGAAATCACTGAGCCAATGAAAGCTATGAACACAAACAGGATTATGTGCCATTAGACAGACCAGATGACCAACACACACCGTTTCAAGAGCGCATCCGCCATGACAGCTTTGCACCGGGACCTTTGACCCAAGACGAGCTCCTCTTAGACAGTCTCTCCTCAAAGGCTGGGTGCGATCCTAGAGCGTGACATGAGGTGTCTCTCCATCAACTCCTTTAACAGAAACCACAAGACTTCTTGTATCAGGACATTTATCACGTAACTCGATCTCTTTCCCGCCTTTGAGAGTCCTGAAAACACAGTGTTAGGGGTGAAAAACTAACACAGGGCTTGTTGCAACACACATGGTTTAAAACTTTTCACACGTGCCAGCATGACAAAACTGAGTGTGTTTACTAGTTGCCATATCAACACTATATAGAGAAAAAATGCACCATAATTCAGAACTCTTCGGAGGATATCACATTTATTTATCCATAGCAAAAGTACATTTCTTACTTATGGTAATTTTTCATCTCTATTTTTTTGTGTTTATATACAATGAGACAAATCTGATATTATTTTAATCTTATACAGTTTAATGCTGATCTGACCAGCAGAAAACACTCGCCGGGTTTAAACTCCAGTTGTGCAGGCGGGGCATGTTGTCACTCTGCGTTACAATGAGCTCCTATTAGAAATATGATATTCTATTCTATACTTTTATTAATTCTATTGAGAAACCATGAGGAAACGGTGAATAAAGACTCTAGAGTCAATGTAAAAAAAAAAAAAAAAAAACGTTGTATTAGGGTGAATAGTGGTAAAGTGGGACACTTTCTGATAATTTACCTTCTGCATAATGTTTTATTATGATCCAAATGTCTTAGCCCCTCATACGATACTATTCTAAATAGCTTAATAAGAGCTCTAATCTACTATACAGAATAAAAAAGAAAGAAAAATTAAACACAGGATGGATGACTCTTCCTCAAACACACATGGACCCCAAACCACATTTTTCCAGGTGCTACTGTCAAACTGGGACACCTTTATTGGCAAACTGGGACACTTCAAACACATTAAATTGTTATTCAAATGTAGTCCCAATGAATTAAATACACAATAACAATATAAACAACAACAACAACAATAATAAAAATCACTTTTTTTAAGGAGGGGTGCAGGTACAGCAGATTCGTTCCACCCCTCCCTCCCTCCCTCCCTCCCTCCCTCGCCTGTCCACAATATTTTGTATTGGGTTTAGTTTATTTCATGTCAATTTAAAAAATAGAAATCTTCATAAACATTTCTTCTTATAGGCTAATTTTATTCCACACAGGCTAAGTTTCATTACTTTTTGGTGATTTTTTTTTTTTTGCAAATGTCCCAGCCATCCAAGCTTGTATCCTCCATCTTTCTTTCTTTTTGGGGGGGGGGGGGGGGGGGGGGGAATTGGCATTGTTTTTTAAAATCAGTTTACAATCTTTGTTGAAATAACTAGCTAGCTAACTAAAGGGGTATGAGGGGCATACAAAAAGGGAACTCAATTCCCCCATTAGAATGACTTAAATGGCTGTCCCAGTTTGCCAGTAATACCCTGTCCCAGTTTAACAATACGCTATTGGCAAACTGGGACAGTGTCAAAATCACATAAAAAACAAACAAAAAAGATTCATATGATTGTAATTTTTACAAATTCTGATTCACCATTACATCCTATAACAAAATATATAACAATTTTAATTTTTATAACCTTAACATTATTCACCTCAGAATGCTATGTCATTTTACTTTACCATCACGGTTCACTGTAAGGTTGTTGAATATGGTGTGCCACACCCCCGGAAGTGATGTCATAGCCACAGAATCTATATTTTTTTATCACATACTTGCTTATGATGAGCTCAGTGTTGATTTTTAGTAATGGAATCATTTACATGTAAAGATAGAAATTAAGAAGCTTAACTGTCCCACTTTACCCATTGTCCCACTTTGCCAGTATTCACCCTAATTATTAAAAAATGCCATTATTTTATATGAAAAAGTTAATAATTGTATTGCATTGACAAAATATTTTAGTTTGTGTTGATCTTGATTAGATCATCAGATAACATTTTAATCTGTCATATGGCCATGTTATAGTGTACCTCACCTATGGGGCATGTTGTCACATTTCACTTCCATTCTTTCAAGGTAAATCAAGAAAAAAGTATACAGTGTATTAATAAAACAAAACCACATAATACTAGACGTGTGTGAAATTAATGTGTGGAAAAATAAATACTCTGAACCCTAAGTGGATTTACACAAACTGAGAGAGTAAAAGTGTGAGGTTGTGCCCCGCTCTCCCCTAATTACAAATAACTAACCCTAAACCAAACCATAACTCTAGTACATCACTGTAAAAAATGAATCATGAGTCTTGTAATTTTCATTAAAAAAATTGAGGTGATCATTAAAAATATTATGTATATTTTATTAAGAAAATTGTGGTTCAGTGTTTTATTGAAAATATTGAGAAAATTTCACTAATAACACCAAGAGATGCATTTTCCTATTTTTTTTTAAGGAAACAAACACAATTTTAAGGCTTGAATTGAGGAACGGATAAACCTCATAAAATTAAGGAAAATGGGCTATTTATTTTAAGAGAATTAGCTCATTTATGTGGTTTTATTTAGAGACACCATTGTTTGTTCCCAGCATGCTTTGCACATGGCTGGAAATGGAGAGTAAATCTTGAAATGAAGTGTTATTTCATGTGTTTTTGAGTAAAGGGAAACATCTGTTAATGTTTAATGTTCAGGTATGTTTGACATTTGAAAGAGTTTCTATTATGTTAAAGTTTTGATCGTTACCATTGTGCAGAAGAGTAGGGCTTATGGTTAGGTTGTGAATAACTGCATTTATTTAATATTATGAAGCATATTGTTATATACATGTAGCAATAACTCTGCTAATGATAGTGCAGTAGCAAGTTTGATTTTGTGCTGTTCTAGCAGTATACAGTCTTTTTATAAAAAACAATATATCTCAAAGTTAAATATAAACAGGGCATATCCATTCACTTGACTTCACACAATTTTGAGAATAAAAAATACTTTTCACTAAAAAATTGTGTGTCATAGACTAAATAAATAAGGGCATTTTACTTGATTTATTCAGGTAGATTCCATGAATGAAATCAAGCTTTAACTACTCAAAAATATTATGTGTAATATTGTTACCATAATTTTTTTAAGTAAATAGCAGTAACATTTTTTACAGTGATGTAGCTAATTAATATTACGAGTAAGTACAATGTAAATACGTCACCTTAAAATATGAATAAATGTGCCCCGCTCGCCCCTACTTGTTGAACACCTACAATATCGAAATGTGTTCGATTTGAATGTTACTTGGAAGAAATATCAGAATACTGTTGAAAATTGTACCACAACAGTTTTGAGGAGTTGCTAATTATCCAATAAAACATATTGGAGCATCCATAAAACTTTCGAGTCACGTGCGGTAAATGCGACAGTACTACTAACCGCAACAAACAATCCACCTGCAAACACACCAACCAAGATGAGACGCATAAAAGAGCCGTAAACCAGCAGACACTCTTTTATCAGCATGTTTTTAGGACACAACAACAGGCTTAACGAAAGTCTTAAACACCTTCAAAGAGCTTCGCAGGGTTTCTATGCATATATATTGCCTCATTCTTACTCTGAAAAACAGCCCATCTCATCCTATTTCTAGGTAATTATCACCCTTCAGGAGGAGCAGATGGCAAATTAACCGCTGGATGCAAAACTGCTGACAATGTTGTCGTCTTATCCGTTTTGCATGATGACAGTGTTAGTGTTTTATGCACATCCTGATTACAAGAATTTTGACGGTGGGAGGTTGTTTTCTGGGACTTTTAAGTATGGGATGATTTCTGCAGAAGGCTGCTGTTTTTTTGTGCGTGATATAATCAAGCTCCATCTTGAAATGTGTTGTTTGCATAAAGAAGCTTCATTAGTAGCATTTGTTATGCAGAACTAACTCATTTGTTACCATTCGGAGAGAGCTTTTATTTTGTATACAGTTCACATTTTGGGGTTTTGTTTAACACAGTTTTGTTAGGCTTGTGTGTCTCAGTAAATCAATTGATTTTGTGAAGGAGAGCAGTGTGGGTTAAACTGGGCCAGTGTCCAGTTTTCTTTCTTTCCCCTATAGGAGTATTATAGAGCCCAATCCACTTCATAAGACGTTAGAGTCAAGGAGTAGAGCCAGTGAGAACGAGCATGGTGTGTCCCAGCTCAAAATCAAATCATTGTGTGGAGAAACCAATATTGTGGAGTATTTCCATTTTGGGAAAAATGTGTGCATTTGTTATGCAACTTTACTGTAGTGTGTTTTTCTAAAGATCATCTTAGTCAATGAAAAGTAGACAAAAACTATGTTAAACAGTTTTAAAGGGGTCCTATTAGTTAGTGTGTAGCGTTAAAAAGATCTTCAAGGTTGCAAACCTCAGTCACTCCAAAGGGAGATATTTTATTTAACAGAATCCACTTTTCAAAAAACTACGACGAGCGGCTCGTTTGGACTACAACAGGATTTTTCCGGGCTTTATGAAGTCATAATGTTACTAATTTAAATAATCTCCGACCACAGAATACACAAGCAAAAAAAAAAAGTAAGGAGGCCTGGAGTAGCTGTATTAGAGAAGACAGTGTTGTCTCTGTCAAAGAGACGCTGTTTTTTCCATGTTCCCAAAACTCATTTGTTTGACCTTTCTAAGACTGTCAAAACTTATTATTATAACACCAACTTTCCCACACACATTAAAGGACATATTTTGGATTTAATCTGCTGTTCAGGTGTTACACCTGTTAACTGTAAAGCCGATTCTTTCCCTTTTTCTGACCATATGCTGCTCTCGTTCAGTGTTAATCTTTCACTCTCCAAATCTAATCTCCCACGTACTATAACATTCCGAAATATTAAGGATATCAACTTGGGCAATTTATCCTCTCTAGCCTTCCCAGTGCCGACAGTTTTTCTACCCCAGATGAACTGCTCTCTCACTACAACAATAACCTTCATAACCTCCTTAATAACCTTGCTCCACTCAAGACCAGGACTGTCTCTGTCTCTGCACCTTGGTTTACTCCCACTCGTGGAGAATTAAAAACAAAAGGACAACCACTCGAAAGACTTTACAGGATAATCAGTCTCACCGTGCACAAGGACATATATTCAAACCACGTAATTCTTTACAAAGATTGTATTTCTAAAGCTAAATCCACATACTATTCTGGTTTAATCAGTTCAAGTGAGGGAAATTCAAAGGCCCTTTTTTCCCTCATTACAATATTCACAACACCTCTGGATCCACTTCCTCCTCACTTCTACTCTTCTGATTTTTGTAATACTATATTAGCATTTTTCTCTTTAAAAACTGAACACATCCACCAGCAACTTATGTTTACTTCTTCTCCGAACTCACCTATCTCAGTTTCTTTTTCTCCCACCCATTTACTCTCAGCATTTACCTTACCCTCAGTAAATGAAATTTCCAAACTCATTCAAAAATCCAAATCTTCAACCTGCATTTTAGACCCTCTTCCTACTGTTCTTGTAAAGGCCACTGTCCCTTTTCTGTCCCCTCTCATTACAGACATCATTCACTCTTCTCTTACCACTGGAATTCTTCCTTCTTCTCTTAAAACAGCTGCTGTCACTCCAATTTTCGTCCTATTTCAAATCTTCCATTAATCTCCAAAATTCTTGAAAAAATAGCTGCTGCTCAACTCCATTCTTATCTCTCCTATAATAATTTATTTGAACAGTTCCAGTCTGGTTTCCGTCCTCTTCATATCACAGAAACAGCACTCCTTAAAATCACTAATGACCTTCTCCTAGCTGCTGACTCTGGTTTACTATCCATTCTCCTTCTGCTTGATTTGAGTGCGGCCTTAGATACAATTTCACACTCCATTCTTCTAGACAGACTCTCCTCTCTTGGTATTAGTAACACCTCTTAACCGGTTTTATTCATATCTCTCAGGCCGCACTCAGTTCATTCAGTTAAAATCATTCACCTCCCATTCAGTCCCTGTCATCACAGGAGTACACCAGGGCTCTGTCCTGGGGCCCCTGCTGTTCATTATTTATCTTCTCCCCCTTGGTTACATCTTCCGTAAATATCAGATTTACTTCCACTGCTACGCAGAAGACACCCAGCTCTATCTTTCAACCAAACCTAATTCAAAACTTCCACTTCCACTACCAATTGTCTTCTGACATAAAATCCTTCTTCACTTCAAACTTCCTCAAATTAAATAGCAATAAAACATTAAACAAACTCCATAATTTTTCTATTCCCATTGAAAGCTCCTTCATCTCCCCCTCCCCTCAGGTTAAGAGTCTGGGTGTCATCTTCGATAGCACCCTTTCTTCTCCCTCTCATGTTAATTACCCGGTCTGCTTACTACCATCTTCGAAACATCAACCGTCTACGTCATTTCCTCACGCCTCACTCCACTGCCATTCTTGTTCACAGCTTAGTTACCTCTCGTTTAGATTACTGCATTCCCTTTTGTTTGGCCTCCCGCATAAAACCCTCCATAAACTACAACTTGTCCAAAACTCAGCTGCCCGTATTGTCACTCGTACCCCCTATATTCATCACATCACACCCATCTTACAACAGCTCCATTGGCTCCCCATTACTTACCGTATCAACTATAAAATACTTCTCCTCACTTTTAAAGTCATTCATAATCTCACCCCTTCATATCTTTTTGACCTCCTCCATATACCCACACCCGCTCGCACTCTCAGATCCTCTTCTTCCATCCATTTCACTATCCCCCGTGTCCGCCTTGTTACTATGGGGAGCAAAGCTTTCAGCTGCTCTGCTCCTCAGCTCTGGAACTCGCTTCCACCGGACCTCAGTAATACTGATTCCCTCTCACAGTTTAAATCCAAACTCAAAACCCATCTGTTTAGAATAGCTTACTCCCTCTGACCACAAATGCATTGTCTTTTTTAGTTGTATTTTATTTCATTGTTTTTACTTAAATATTGTCATTGTCTTGTTGATGATGTATGGTGACTTTGAGTGTCAAGAAAGGCGCCTATAAATAAAATGCATAATAATAACGTTTATCTGCACATTTTATGGAGAACTCACTGTTATGGAGGGGCAGGACATTTCCCGAACACGCGCTAAGCTCTGTCAATCACAACACACTGGGCCAGCTAACCAATCACAACACATTTTATAATTTCTGTTTCTTAAAGGTCTACATCTATCTGTCAGTCTGTCCTATAAGAAAGATTTTTTGTTGTGATTAAACATTGTCCGTTGAACACCACTGCCTGATCTCTTCCAGCACCACTGTGGAGTGTGTTTATTTTAAGGTAGTAGAGCAGCTTCAGCACTACCTGAGGGAGATAACAGGGAGAATAACAACACTAGAGGTATCATTTAATATAGATGAGCTGCCGATTTTCAAAAGCATCAGGGCACATCTATGACCAATCTCTGTACCTGACACTCATCAGAGTCTTTCCTGCGACACTGACACTTGATCCTTGGATTTTGTTAAGCCTTATGGATACATTCAGGAACTGATTTGAAGGGAAACTAATCAAAATTGTGATGCGTTGTCTGTGACACATTCCCAAGGGCAATGGTAAAACAAGATAAAGCTGCACTCATGATATTATGGGTACGATAAAACAAATTATAGGCCGACATACCATGCTGAAATGGCAAGACGGCAGGACAATGAGGCCTTTTCAATGCCTTTTCATTTTTTGAAGCTCCCATTGAGCATGATTTACCAATTTCCAATAGACTACATGCAATAAACCTGCGTGTCGGTTAAAAAAAAAAAAAAAGATCACAGAGTGAATAAGAAAAGAAAGCAATGTGCAATGTGTGAATGTCTGCTGGACAAATTACTGAAGTGACACAAAAGCTGCTGTCACTGTGGCAGATTGCTGTGTACAATGGTAAGACTGTATTAAAGAGCATTCAGGGCGATAAGTTGTTTGACCATTTCATGAGATTCAGTATTGCCTTCGGCCTTCTTCTTCTTCGGCCTTCACCCATCTTGGCAGTGGCAGTACTGAGCTGATGACTTACTTCATTGCAAAAACAAAAGAGCTAAACTATATTGCCAAAAGTATTGGGACACCCCTCCAAATCATTGAATTCAGGTGTTCCAATCACTTCCATGGCCACAATTGTGTAAAATCAAGCACCTTGGCATGCAGACTGCTTCTACACACATTTGTGAAAGAATGGGTCGCTCTCAGGAGCTCAGTGAATTCAAGTGTGGTACCATTATTGCCACCTGTGAAATATGTCCATTTGTGAAATTTCCTTGCTACTAAATATTCCATGGTCAACTGTTAGTGGTATTATAACAAAGTGGAAGCAATTGGGAACAACAGCAACTCAGGCACGGATGCAGTGGTGTAAAGCGTGGGATGCAGTGGTGTAAAGCGGTGGATGCAGTGGTGTAAAGCGTGGGATGCAGTGGTGTCAGGGGCGGACTGGCCATCTGTGTGATCTGGAGAATCACAGAACGGCCGGTACTCCAGGACGGCCGGCGGGCCGGCCGCACTGGCCGTGGCCGCAAAGTAAGGAGAAGAAGAAGTGGAAGAGGAGAAAGAAACCAACAGCAAAGACGTTAGATAGAAGCATATAAATAAGTATTTATTATACTCGTATGAGAAACATCAAATGGCAAACGCTCAAAAAGCGGAACAAAACTTGTTTGATCTGAGCAGCGCAGAGCATTATCAGCTCAGCCCCCCAAAAAAGCGATCGCGGCCAAAGCAGCTGCGGGCTGATCTCGATCACGCGAACATTACACCGAGCTGCGCGATCCACCGAGAAGCATTTCAATTCAGCGCACAATTCTCTATCTCTATTATAAACCCACTGCCCAGCTAGAAATTTTTTGTTCTAAAAATGTTCTAAGAACATTAGCATGTATTGTTCTATAAATGTTTTCAGCGGCTAGTTTTAGTTTTGTTCTCAGAATGTTCTTTTAAAAGTTTGGAGAACATTCTTTAAAAACATTATTAAAATGTTTAGTAGTAACATTCTTTTAACATTATTCTCTAACGTTCTTAGAAAGTTTTCAGCGGCTAGTTTTAGTTTTGTTCCCAGAATGTTCTTTTAAAAGTTTGGAGAACATTCTTTAAAAACATTATTAAAATGTTTAGTAGTAACATTCTTTTAACATTATTCTCTAATTTTCTCAGAACGTTTTCAGCGGCTAGTTTTATTTGTGTTCCCAGAATGTTTTTTTAAATGTTCAGAGAACATTTTCTAAAAACATTATTAAAATGTTTAGTAGTAACATTTTTATAACATTATTCTCTGACGTTCTTATAATGTTTTTAGCGTGTAGTTTTATTTTTGTTCCCAGAATGTTCTTATAAATGTTCGGATAACATTTTTTTAAAAACATTATTAAAATGTTTAGTAATAACGTTCTTATAACATTATTCTCTAATGTTCATAGAACGTTTTCAGCGGGTAGTTTTATTTTTGTTCCCAGAATGTTTTTTTAAATGTTTAGAGAACATTTTCTAAAAACATTATTAAAATGTTTAGTAATAACATTCTTATAACATTATTCTCTAACGTTCTTATAATGTTGTAAGCGGATAGTTTTATTTTTGTTCCCAGAATGTTCTTTTAAATGTTCGGATAACATTATTTAAAAACATTATTAAAATGTATAGGTGTACCATTCTTACAACATTATTCTATAACGTTCTTAGAAAGTTTTCAGGGGGTGTTTTTATTTTTGTTCCCAGAATGTTCTTTTAAAAGTTCAGATAACATTTTTTTTTACAACATTATAAAAATGTTTAATAATAATATTGTTAGAACATTATTTCTCCTAAAAGGTAGGATAACATTCTCTAAGAACACTCTAAAAATGTTTTGTGATGATGACCTTCTATAAATGTTTAATCATAACATTTTTAGAACATTATCCCTTTATTCTTATAAAGTTTTAAGCAGGAAGTTTTATTTTTATTCTTAGAACGTTCTTCTAAAAGTTAGGATAACATTCTCTAAAAATACTCTTAAAAATACTACTTAACATTCTTATAAATTTTTTAGTGGGAAGTTTTATTTTTGTTCCCAAAATGTTCTCTTAAACATAAAAAATGCTTAGCTATAACATTGTTAAAACATACAATTGTATTAATCTCTAAAATAAAACAAAAATCTAACAGGTTTATGAATGGCATTCACATAAATTATTAGAAGTTCTGCGTACAGTAGATGCCCAACATTAAATGAAGAACTCAGTAAAGTCCAATGTGCAATCACACGTCTTGACTGCTGTTTGCTCAGAGCGCTCATCATCAGTCTTTGGTTGTCTTGGTTCTTGCAGAAAAAGAATAAAGTCATCTGCATTAATAGGTGTTCTACTGTTCTTCTCTTCTTTTTCAGCTGCTATCCCAGTTAGCAGAATTGAGCTCCATTCTCTGTGTGCATGGTAGAGTTTTTCCTCATAGCCTATAAAAGAAGATCATGCAACAGTGTAAACAAAAATAATACAAATACATATTACATATTAAGATCACAAGCAATATTGACTTTGAAAACTTTCAAAATTAGCCAGCCTAATTATTAATCAGAAATTAATTAGATTAGTTTATTTAAAAGTATAAATATGATACCTTATGAGTATCTATTTTGTTTCTGTAATTTAAAACATATACTTAATCCATTATATACATGTTAAAGGGATACTCCACTTTTTTTTGGAAATAGGCTCATTTTACAACTCCCCCAGAGTTAAACAGTTGAGTTTTACCGTTTTCGAATCCATTCAGCCGAGTTTCTGATATTTAGAAGAATGTCAGTAACCAGACAGTTTCTGGTCTCATTGACTTCCATAGTATATATTTTTTCCTACTATGGAAGTCAATGAGACCAGAAACTGTCTGGTTACTGATATTCTTCCAAATATCAGAAACTCGGCTGAATGGATTCGAAAACGGTAAAACTCAACTGTTTAACTCTGGGGGAGTTGTAAAATGAGCCTATTTCCAAAAAAAGTGGAGTATCCCTTTAATAACACAACTAGAGGCTAAATTATTTTAACAAACTACAAACTTGGCTTGAGAAGTGTGAACCTCGAACTCAGGTAGCCTTGAGCACAGCTGCAGCATGTCACAACACTGCCCACGATGCTTTTGCTCTGATGTAACAGCTTATTTTCATCAGTTATATTGTCTATGGATTGTTACATTTCTTACAGATTTCTGCTTGTTTTAAATCAGATACAGATAAAGTAGTACTGCATTTGAGATAGAACAATTTCTAGTGTGATTTAATCATACCTGTGAATCGTCTCTTTGCTATTAGCTAAGCTGTAAGTTTTAGTTACTTCAAAAGCAGAAAGAAAAATATGCTATAACTTCTGTTTCTTATTGAGAAATCACAGGACAGTGTTGACACTAACTTTTTGTGCTCCAGTAGGTTTCTGTGTGCGCACAATCTGCATGTTAAATGTGAGCTACTGTCTGTGCATATGAAAGCTTGTTTCCGCCATGGAATACAATTTTTAAAAAAGGTAATTGCGAATCACAATTCAAACTTTTTTTTTCTCAGAAGTGCGAGATATAAACTCGCAATTGGCCGCTTGAAAGTCAGAATCACAGGATAAATTAGTAAAACCTGAGAAAAAAAAGCAATTCTGGCTTATTTTTTTTTTGCTGTCGTTTCTATATGAGAACATTAATGCACTTCATCAATACAGCTGCTCTGAGAGTCACTTCAGCAGCATTTTAGCTTCATTTGAGAAAAACTATCATCATATCATAAAACACAGAGAAACTCAAAGGTCTACACGGCAATCCGTCAAATAAAAGTTTGGTTTAACCTTTGAAGAACGTTTTGCTTAAATCATTACATTTTAAATAATTGGTTATAGCAATTTAATTAAACCATTCAAATGGAATCAAGAAAACAAAAAAAAATTTACTTTTGGGAGATGCGAGAGCGAAGTAGTCCAGTGATAATTAACAGGCAGCCATGGTTAATGCAATTTGCAAAGACCCGCCCCCTTTAGTTACTGTTGCTATGTCCAACAAGCCATGGCGCTCTCACGCCACACATCATGTTGTCACGCAATGAAAAATACATTGCGGATCACAGAAAAAACGCTGAAACGTTTAAACGCAGAGACAAGACAGAGCAGGTTACTTTTGATATGAAAGTTGAAACAAAGTCTCAACGTTTAATTTGTGTAATTTTTTTAGAAAAAAATATTTTTGGTAAAATAAAAATGTAAAAAATACCTGTCAATCAAACTCCCTCGAAGGGTGAATTCTGAGGGGAGTAAAAAAGACAGCTCACAATTCTGATATTTTCTTGCAATTGTGTGTTCTTGCCTCACAATTCTGAGAGAAAAAAAACAACTGTAATTTTACTGATGGAAACAGACAGTAAAAAAGTGGACTTCAAAGATTTCTTATTCTGTAGCTCCCTGTGGGATTTTTTTAACAAGTCCATAAAAATGCATCCATCCATGATAAAAGTACTCCACACGGCTCTGGCAGGTTAATAAAGGCGAAAGGTGAAGCGAAGTGATGCGTTTGTGTAAGAAACATATCCATATTTTATATTTTAGGGCTGGGAATCGATTAAAAAAAGTAACTGATTAATTACACAATTTGCTGTAATTAAATGCAATTAATTGCATTTCCCCCAAGCTTGTAATCATCAATATTTAAACTTAGATTAACCTAATTAAACAACAAAAAGGAAAAAAAGGAACAGAAAATAGCCCTGTATTAAAATAATATTAAACATCAATATATCAATATATTATTATTTTCAATAATCAATCAACATAATAAATTTAACAATTTATTATTATAATTTTTTTTTTCTAATTATCAAAATAAAACATAGTCCTACAAAGCTATTATTACAAGAGCATGTGATCAGAGCAGGTAATTTTACCATTGTTGTCAGCATGACTATACCAGCTCAGTAGGGCTATTTCACAGAAGTCTACTACTGAGAAATTTCACGTTATTTGACTTTGCTTTTCCAGTGCATGATTGGTACATGATTGGAGCGTTTGGGCCGTTAACGACAGAGCAGAACGCGCAGCGCAAACACGGAGCAGAACATTGAGCAAAGAGCTCAATGTTTGCTCAGTGTTGTGTGTGTGTGTCAGTGCGCCGACACACAAACACGGAATGTAGAGCGCGGAGCGGAAAAGACCCGGTCATGAAAGCTGCGCGAGAATAAAACCTGATCGCCAAACACGGAGGGGCGGGACGGCATATTTTGCAGCCTTTTCCGCAACAGGAAGGCAAAAAAAGTGCTGCGTTAATTGCATTTTTTTTATAAACTCGTTAAGCATCTCAAATTAATCGCGAAGATTAACGTGTTAATTCCCCCAGCCCTACCATATTTATAATTTTATCGACTTAAATAACTAGCTTCCAGCAGACAGCCATATGCAAGTCAAATTACGCCCAAAGAGTTAGTCAACGCATCGATACGCATATGCGCCTGCAAGGCAACGCATCACTACACTTCGGCCGCCATATGCGTCTATGAGTAGAAAAATGTGTCGTCCCAGTTTTTGATACGCGACGCACCGTTGTATGCAATACTATGCGTTGTTGGTGGGGGCAAAACTGCAAGTTGCTTGCGTCCGACGTGTTGACTATAAAAGGCTCTTGTCGGTGCATGACATAGGAGTAGCATAAGCTTTGACGGCTCTCGCGGTTCAAACAAACAGGGCTAGGCAATAAATTCAAGCTCCTCCCACATTTCTCTTTATATGATTCTCTTTAATGATCATTTTTCTAAAAATCTCTGTGGAAAGAAAGTCAGATATAAATCTGGGACAGATATAAATCTGGCACGAGGGAGAAAAAAATAGATCATTTTTATTTTGGAGTGCATTGTGCGTTTAAAATTGACTACGGTTTTATAAAATGCAGTGGATACTTACTAGTGATGGACTTGTTTCTCTGTTGGTGCCTGTTCTGCTCCGTAAACATTGGTCCAATGCTTGATCTTAAGAAAATGTAAAAAGTGTGTTAATGTGTGTTAACAGACTATTGATCTGTGTTAGGCTATATAAATCTGGAGAACCCTTACTAACATTAACCATGGTTTTGCAACACTAACTAAATGGTAATAAATTATTGTAATCAATCCACCATAAAAATATTGTTTCTACACTTTACTATAATAAAAACCATGGTTAATTTAGCAAAGGACCCTGGGAACATGTCCTAAAAAGAACAGCTCATCCAAAAAATAGACTCTCTATCGTTATTTACCGGTACTCCATGTTGTTCCAAAACTGTATGAATTTATTTTGTATAACCTTAATTAAGATATCTTGAGAAATGACTTCACTGTTTTTTTTTGTTTTTTTTTCATAAAATGGGTTCCAATGTTGTTTAATTCCCAACATTCTTGTGTTTCAGAGAAGTAAGTCATACAGGTTTGAAAATAATTTCATTTTGAAAGGACATTTATGTTATGTATAAAGACACAATGTTCTCAGTTCCCTCATTGTAAAGCTCCTATGCTGAGGTTTATTTTATTTAATTTTTTCAAAATGTTGCAAGTAAAATGTTCTAATTGTGTTAACTTGTCACATTAGAAGAACGTTTTATGAAGAACATTCAACATCTCATCTCTCAATGATATCCTCAAAACATTTCCCTAACGTGACAGAGAGAATGTTCTTCTTTTGTTATCATGAAACATTGGGACAATGTTATATTGAGATCATTGTACAACTTTAACTTTAGCAACATTCCCAAAATATGCTCAAAATGTTGCAAGTAGAATGTTCTTCTTTTGTTATCATGAAACATTGGGAACATTTGTTTCCATAAAATGGGTTCCAATGTTGTTTTATTCCCAACATTCTTGTGTTTCACAGAAGTCATACAGGTTTGAAAATAATTTCATTTTGAAAGGACATTTATGTTTGGGTCAGCTAGGCCCATAAAAACTCATATCAAGAAGACAGGTACAATTTTGACTGGAGGGTTTGGACCAGTGTGCCTTTGAGCAGAGTTTACATGTTCTGCCTCTATTTCACGTGTATTTTACTATGACAATACTCACCGCAACTGAAGATCATGTGGCTGGATAATTTATTCCCAAAATTCCTGGATGGGAAACACACACATACAGCAATATTATTAGCTATTTGTATTTACTTACTAAAAGAGACATAAAAAGCTTGCAAATTTTTACTCACCAGCTCAAAAACATATTATGATGATGACTCATCATTTTGACGGTAACGTTAGGCCGATATCCCGCGATCATTCAAAAGCCTAGCTTTCATAGTGTGGTTCGAGTTCCTCTCTGTATAAAGACACAATGTTCTCAGTTCACTCATTGTAAAGCTCAGACTATGCTGAGGTTTATTTTTATTTATTTTTATCAAAAACTAACTTAGCTGACAATATTTAGCCTAAGGTTACACATGCAGCCTGAAACATTGACATAATATCGATATTGCTCTAGTCGCATTTAAAATTAGCTTCTCAATTTAACACACTATATTTTGATGTAGCAGAATGTATTTTTATATAAAATAAAGTTATTTACCTTCCGCAGATTGCAATATGTCCGTTACACGTAGGCTACGTTGTTAAAATTCGTTGTCCATTTACATCCCGCAACTCGCTCAAAATAAAAATGTAACAGTACGATGCAAAATAATCCATGTTTTAAACAATGTAAAAGCCACAGAACCGAAGGAGGCTAGTACTGAAGATCCTCCCGAGCAGCAGCAGCGCGCACACACACACACTCTCACTCTAACAGACGAATATTCAAACTTCAAACTTGACCAGTAAAAGGCGCGCATAGCTGCCATTGGCCAGATTCCTGGATGACAGTCTGAATAGCCAATCATGCTCAAAACAACTCGAAGAGACAGCCAATAATGTGGTAACATTGCAATTACAGGAAAAGATTACATGTTTTAAAAGAAAGAATATGAAAAAAATGTGCACGGCTATTTATTTAGTTGTATTTGTAAGCTGGCTGTTATATTTAATCAATTGGTTAAATGGTGTCTTCATTGCAGTGCATGAAAAAATAAAAAATAAACTTACAATAACATATAAATAATAATAATAAATTACACAAATAATATATACCATGTATAACAACATATATTTACCACTGCTCTGCCAAACAGCAGTTTAAAAGAGCAAACATATTATATATTAAACAGAGCAAACATTGCATATGTAGGCTATTCATATACAATTCTGTATACCTACCTACATGAAAAACTAATGGATTGGTATCATGGTAACATAAGAGTTACATTCATGTGACCCATAAGGATCCTTTTGCACTTTAACAAAATATTGACCTTTCCTTTAGAAACACTCTTATGCCTAATAATGTCAACTTGCTTTTCACCCTGTGTGGCACAGTTACACAACCTGTTGGTTTAGGGTTAATCCTCTGTCCAACACAACACTTTGGTAACATTGGCATAATTCTATACAAGTTGCAACATATACCCCAGGTTTCACAGGCAAGGTTTAAGCCTGTAGTCCCAGACTAAAATGCACGTTTGAGCTGGTTTACCTGAAAGCAACTTGCACTGACATATCTTAAAATATGTCAGTGCCATTGTTTTGTCTCAAGATGCACACCAGTAATGTTTCTTTTTCTTTTTTCTAAGGCACATTTTTAAAAGCTAATTAAATGCACTAAGGCCTAATCCTGGCTTAATCTAAACTCTGTGAAACCGGGTCTGGGTTAGAAATTAAGGGTTAAGGTTAACCCTAACCCTAACCCTTGTCTACAGACTTTTATTTAACAGCATGGATACTCCAAGGTGTTGACTGCAGTGGTTAGGCCTTTAGCGTTGATACAGGACGAATAACTTCTTACTGTGACAGTCTGTAATGTATTTTAGCAAAGAGTGTTTGTATGGATTGTCCCTAATTAAGCTAGAGCTATTGCATTCAAGTCATGTCATAAAGATCGTATTTACAAGTTGAACGCCACCACAATGATGAGAATATGAGTAGGAAGCTCAGGATTTTCTTTAACCCTGATCTTGAAGAGTTAGGGGTGTGTCAGTGGGAAACATTGTGGGATACCACTATACTTAGGTATTTAGCAGTGACAATGAAGTAAGCTAATGCCTGCACAAAATATGATAGCATTAATATGTAACAGTATAATATGTGATGATAAAGTTTACAGTGGCTTCATTAATTTAAAACATTAAACAAAATTGTAAAACCTCATGAATACAAACTTCCCAGGAGGACTTAAATGCACCATATGTTCCATCGTGAACCCTGTTGGCCTGCTGTCTGACCAGCAAGCTCAATTTAACAATAATTGTGTAGTTTAATTGCTTAATGTTACATTTAAAATGTTCTAGTTTTGTTAACACGTCACATTACAAGATTTTTTTTAACAACATTCCCAAAATATCCTCAAAATGTTGCAAGTAGAATGTTCTTCTTTTGTTATCATGAAACATTGGGACAATGTTATATTGAGATCATTGTACAAACTTTAACTTTAGCAACATTCCCAAAATATGCTCAAAATGTTGCAAGTAGAATGTTCTAATTGTGTTAACTCGTCACATTAGAAGAACATTTTATAAAGAACAATAAACATCTCATCTCTCAATGATATCCTCAAAACATTTTCCTAATGTGACAGAGAGAACGTTCTTCTTTTGTTATGACAAAACATTAAGACAAACGTTATTTTGAGATCATTGTACAAACTTTAACTTAAACAACATTCCCAAAATATGCTCAAAATGTTGCAAATAAAATGTTCTAATTGTGTTAACTCGTCACATTAAAAGAACGTTTTATAAAGAACATTCAACATCTCATCTCTCAATGATATCCTCAAAACATTTTCCTAATGTGACAGAGAGAATGCTCTTATTTTGGTTTTATGAAACATTGGGACAATGTTATATTGAGATCATTGTACAAACTTTAACTTTAATAACATTCTCAAAATATCCTCAAAATGTTGCAAGTAGAATGCTCTTCTTTTGTTATCATGAAACATTGGGACAATGTTATTTTAAGATCATTGTCCAAACTTTAACTTTAACAACATTCCCAAAATATGCTCAAAATGTTGCAAGTAAAATGTTGTAATTGTGTTAACTCGTCACATTAAAATAACGTTTTATAAAGAACATTCAACATCTCATCTCTCAATGATATCCTCAAAACATTTTCCTAACGTGACAGAGAGAATGTTCCTCTTTTGTTTTTATGAAACATTGGGACAATGTTATATTGAGATCATTGTACAACTTTAACTTTAACAACATTCCCAAAATATGCTCAAAATGTTGCAAATAAAATGTTATAATTTTGTTAACTCGTCACATTAAAATAACGTTTTATAAAGAACATTCAACATCTCATCTCTCAATGATATCCTCAAAACGTTTTCCTAACGTGACAGAGAGAACGTTCTTCTTTCGTTATAATGAAACATAGGGACAATGATATTTTGAGATCATAGTACAACTTGTTATTTCAGAAACATTCCCAAAACATCTTTTGAATGTTGCAGTTAAAATGTTATATCTTAGTTTTCATATAACGTTATAGGAAAATTTTTTTAAATGAGAAAACATCCTTAAAATGTTCGGTAAACATTACATTCAAATGTTTTCTTTAGAACATTAACCAAACTTGTAGGGAATGTTAGCGAAAGTTCTGAGAACGTTCCCTGCTAGCTGGGTGATGACATTGTGATTTAAGCTTGTTAAAAGCCAGATGAAACAGCGCTGATATTCTCAACATATTAACGCAAAAAACAGGCGAAACATTGTTCCAAGAACAAACCAGTCAGAAGACATTTCACTCAACAACTTATGAATTAGCTGTAGTAAAACTGTAGTAAAACAAACTTTTTTGGTAGAAATGTGCCTATTCATATTAAAAATGCTGTATAAATGTATTAAATGTTATGCAGTAATATTTGTTTAGAAGTTGTGGCAGTTTATTAATTTATTTTTGCATTTATATTTATACTAAATGTTTGGGCTACTGTTTTTGATAACACATACAATAGGTTTATAGAAAATCAACAAAAAAATCTATAAATAGGCCTACTTTAATCATTTTTCAGGAATTGTTGATTTTTTTTTAAACGCTTAAAAGTCTGAAACAGAATATCAAGATATTTTATTATTTCGCATATGATGGTGAAAAGTAAAAAAGCACCACCATGTTATATGTATATAATAAATATTTTTGAGCAGCCAATAACAAACAAAAATCCCTTCTAGATTATTGTATCCCTTGAGGTAGCCCCCACAAAATGGTTG
Source organism: Rutilus rutilus (assembly GCF_951802725.1). Classification (NCBI taxonomy): domain Eukaryota; kingdom Metazoa; phylum Chordata; class Actinopteri; order Cypriniformes; family Leuciscidae; genus Rutilus; species Rutilus rutilus. The sequence goes on along the minus strand of NC_140214.1, from coordinate 40,244,732 downwards.
GAGACCCCTGGTAAATAGTAACTATGTTTTATAATTACAAGTTTGTGTAATTTGGGGTTTCTGTAGCCAGTGACACTTCATTATTTATATTTTATGGCATTGCACATTTTTTGTTTTTATTTGAAGGCTGAGGCTTCATTAATAAACACAACCCCAATAATCATCATTGGTTTTGAGATGTTACTTGCTGTGAATACCTTGTCTGATAGGCTACAGTATTGTGGCATAGGCTATAGTATCAGGACATCCTGGCTAGTGTCTGTCGCACAGGGGCGAATGGCCGGATGATGGGCCTATTTGGGAGAAAGTCCAGGGCTGTTTTTTAGCCCCAGTCCGTCCCTGAGTGGTGTAAAGCGTGGGATGCAGTGGTGTAAAGCGGTGGATGCAGTGGTGTAAAGCGTGGGATGCAGTGGTGTAAAGCGTGGGATGCAGTGGTGTAAAGCGGTGGATGCAGTGGTGTAAAGCGGTGGATGCAGTGGGGTAAAGCGGTGGATGCAGTGGTGTAAAGCGGTGGATGCAGTGGTGTAAAGCGGTGGATGCAGTGGTGTAAAGCGGTGGATGCAGTGGGGTAAAGCGGTGGATGCAGTGGTGTAAAGCGGTGGATGCAGTGGTGTAATGCGGTGGATGCAGTGGTGTAAAGCGGTGGATGCAGTGGTGTAAAGCGGTGGATGCAGTGGTGTAAAGCGTGGGATGCAGTGGTGTAAAGCGGTGGATGCAGTGGTGTAAAGCGGTGGATGCAGTGGTGTAAAGCGGTGGATGCAGTGGTGTAAAGCGTGGGATGCAGTGGTGTAAAGCGTGGGATGCAGTGGTGTAAAGCGGTGGATGCAGTGGTGTAAAGCGTGGGATGCAGTGGTGTAAAGCGGTGGATGCAGTGGTGTAAAGCGGTGGATGCAGTGGTGTAAAGTGTGGGATGAAGTGGTGTAAAGCGTGGGATGCAGTGGTGTAAAGCGGTGGATGCAGTGGTGTAAAGCGTGGGATGCAGTGGTGTATAGCGGTGGATGCAGTGGTGTAAAGCGTGGGATGTAGTGGTGTAAAGTGGTGGATGCAGTGGTGTAAAGCGTGGGATGCAGTGGTGTAAAGCGGTGGATGCAGTGGTGTAAAGTGTGGGATGCAGTGGTGTAAAGGGATGCAGTGGTGTAAAGCGGTGGATGCAGTGGTGTAAAGTGTGGGATGCAGTGGTGTAAAGGGATGCAGTGGTGTAAAGCGGTGGATGCAGTGGTGTAAAGCGGTGGATGCAGTGGTGTAAAGCGGTGGATGCAGTGGTGTAAAGCGGTGGATGCAGTGGTGTAAAGCGGTGGATGCAGTGGTGTAAAGTGTGGGATGCAGTGGTGTAAAGGGATGCAGTGGTGTAAAGCGGTGGATGCAGTGGTGTAAAGCGGTGGATGCAGTGGTGTAAAGCACGCCGCCACTGGACTCTAGAGCAGTGGAGACGTGTTCTTTGGAGTGATGAATCACGCTTCTCTGTCTTGCAATCCGATGGACGAGTCTGGGTTTGGCGGGTGACAGGAGAACGGTACTTGCCTGATTGCCAAGTGTAAAGTTTGGTGGAGGGGGGATTATGGTGTGGGATTGTTTTTCAGGGGTTGGGCTTGGCCCCTTAGTTCCAGTGAAAGGAACTCTTAATGCTTCAGCATACCAAGACATTTTGGACAATTGCATGCTCCCAACTTTGTGGGAACAGTTTGAGGATGTTCCTGTTCCAACACGACTGCGCACCAGTGCACAAAGTAAGGTCCATAAAGATATGGATGAGCAAGTTTGGTGTGGAGGAACTTGACTGGCCTGCACAGAGTCCTGACCTCAACCAGATAGAACATTAAATGTCTGAACATTTGGGATGAATTAGAGCGGAGACTGGGAGCCAGGCCTTCACAAATGCGCTTCTAGAAGAATGGTCAAAACATTCCCATAAATACACTCCTAAACCTTGTGGAAAGCCTTCCTTGAAACTGTTATAGCGGCAAAGGGTGGGCCAACTCCATATTAAACCCTACGGATTAAGAATGGGATGTCATTAAAATTCATGTGCATGTAAACGTCCCCACTATTGGCAATATAGGATATGAGATCACATTATTTGAGCTTGGGAACAGGGAACAATCAGAATGATGACAAAGTGACAGGAAAAAAATAGAAAGGGCCAGTTGAAACAGTTTTTCTCAAATTTTTCTCAAATACAAATCCAGTAAAGATAAAGTGCTAAAAACAATCTCTCTCTTTTACAGAAAAACTGGGAAGGATTTTTTGGAAAAACACAAAGCACAAAAAATGTCCAAAAATCTGGTTCTGCAGCTATTTTACAGAGGATAGCTTCTGCTCTCTGGCATCGGCTGGATCATAGACCTGCTGGGCATTTTGGAGAATTGCAGTCTGTTACTGTTAGCTTAATTTGGGATCACTACATTGGGTGCCTCGAGGTGCGCTCTTTAGGAGGAAGCAGGGGAGCAACCTTTCATCTTCAGTTCATCCAAAGATACTTAACTGGAGAGGAAAAAAATCTTGTCTGGAGAGAAATAACCAGCTCAATTTTAAAACAAGATTGAACTGGTCTTTACCTGTTTTGTTGTTGTTGTTTTCCAGAAGGCCTATATGTTTTCAAGTATATTAACTTTTTAACATGCAGAGACAGAACTCTAATAACTCCAGATCATTATAATGCTAAAACCTATCAGAATCTATAGAAATTACATCAATTGATTTTCCATATGTCTGTAAGTGCAAGTGTGTCTGTATCCTAAGTGAGTTAGACACTGGATCCTATTGCTCATTTCTGCGGCCTTTGGAAGCGTGTCTTCAGCAAACTTTCTGTCAGCTGATTGAACTTTAGATTTTACTCCTGGTCTTCACTGAGCATATTGGTCTCTTTATGGGGTCAAGCTGTCCTCCCCAACATCTTAATGGTGAAGAATTCAGGCAAGTTGTAATGCAACCTCTGATCAACTCTTTCTGTTTAGTGACATGCATCTCTACTCTTTCAAACAGGACCTATTATGCCCAAGTCTGATTTTGTTTTTGTAGTTTTCATGCTTGAATGTTAATTATTTTCCCCATATTCTGATCAACCAACAAATAAGGCAGTAGAGTAGATTGGGGGAGTGATGAGATTTGCACACTCAAGGGGTGTGTGAGACATACATTAATATCCTGCATCTGTAAACAGACATAAAAAAACTTACTAGCCAGACGTTCAAATACTGAACAGCATATGTATGTCCAAGAGGGATAATAGGCGTCCAGAGACTGAACCTGATTTGCACATCAATTGCACTGTCCTAAGATGGCTCTGATTGTACTAAGAGCTCAATAGCGCCCCAAAATCTGTGGTGAAATATGAAAATGCAGTGCAACACCATCTGAAGAAGTGGAATCTGGGGACCCACCTCTCTGCACATTTTGTATGTCTCTCTTATCTGACACACTCAGGCTATTTCTCAATATCCGTTCCTTAGCGATCTTGCGTCCTTGTGTTCTTACACTACGTCATCATCAACCGTCGAAGTTCAGTTTCAATCCTCAAGAACGCAAGTAGGCTACAGAGGATGCATGAAAGTGCCAGGGTGTGTTCTTGATATTGAGGATGCATCGAATGCAGACTTGAGAGAATCGAAAAATCTGCAATCCAAGCCTGCTGATGTCCCCAAAAACGTTAAAAATCCCAGAAGACGCTGCGGGAGGTCGACACACGAAAGCCTGTAAGCTTTAAACGTCTCGTTCTCACTTAAGAGATTCCCGCTGCAGGCTCGAAATACAAGGCAGTTGGTGAAAGTAAACATTTGTACGTTTGGTTTCCTTAATTTTAATGGAGTGATAACCTGAAGAAAGCAGCAATATTGTTATTGGCATATTAAAAAGAATCTTAACATTGACAAACATAGGTAGCCTAACACATAGGCTTCTCATAAACACACACAGTAAAATAAAAAATGTATAAACTTATGAAAACAATATCTACAATAATATGAAAGAAATGTTTAATAGGTTGTGACATTATGTTGTATTTATTGTGCTTTGGTCGTTAATCTCTATTTGCTGAGAGGGTCAGTTAAGCAGCAAGATCGCAGCACATCTCAATTCTCAGAAACGTTTTTGGAATTGAGAAACAGCCTCAGGTCAGTTCTCTTACCGAACAAGCTGATGATCTGAATCAGATGTGTTAAATAAGGGCGATATATACAAAATGTGCAGAGCGGGACCAGGATTGGAGAAGACCGTAGTCAGGGATTCTCAACTCTGACCCTCGAGGTCCATTTTCCTGCAGAGTTCAGCTCCAACCTTTAACTCTCCTGTCTATAACTTTCTAGTAATCCTGAAGAGCTTGAAGAGCTTGTTCAGGTGTGTGTGTGTGATCAGGATTGCAGCTGAACTCTGCAGAGAAGTTGAGCTGTAGTCAGATGTAGGCAGGAAGGTCAGACTCCAGACTGAGGCTACGTCTATATTAATCTGGATAGATTTCATTACAAACCGCTCTCAGTCCACACTAGCGTTTTCAGGCGTTCTCCAAAAGTTTCTCATCCACACTGAAACGTTGGGAAACGCTAAATTAAATTACGTTAAAACTTGAACTCTGAGTTGACTTACCCTGAGATGGTAAACTCTGAGTTTTCGGTTACAGAACAGCTGAAATGAGTTAGTTCAATCAACTCTGAGTTAAGCTCGTGCACCACAACTATAAAAAGCCATTATCAATGGAGCGCAGATATTATGAGTCACCATGGCAACATCGCCAGACAAAAAGAGGTCTGCATATTTCTCAGCAGCAGAACTAGATGAGCTTCTGCAAGCATGTGTAGAGTACAGACACTTATTATTATTATTATTTTAAATATCGGCTCCAGCAGGGAGAAAGCTAGGGAGAAAATAGTGGCTCGAGTCAATGCGTAAGTTTACATTTTAATTACTGTAATAGCCTACAGTGATGGGTGTAATTAATCACCAAGTAATCTAAATACTGTAATTTAATTCAGAAAATTCGTGGTTTTTTTTATTTTTATTTTTTTATTCTGTAATTTAAAGTAAAATCTGATGTAATTGCATTAGACTATAAAACAATTTTGTATATTTAACATACATTTTTAAAATGTATATTTTTAATGTAACCTTCTCCCTCTACACACTTTGGTCAATTCAAGAATAATTCATGCAATTGTATACTGTTTATTTGAAAGCATTAAGGTTGAGGTTCATATGGGATTTAGTAATTAGTAATAAGTAGACCAATACTTTCTAAAGATGGTCATTATTACATTAATCTAATTACACTGTTGAAGATGTCATTTGTAGTTAGTAATACAAGTAACTTACCCAACTGTTATAACATCTGAGGTGAAACTGGAAGAACAGTGTGTTATTCAACCTAATATTAATTTTCATGTGGAGCAATCCTGCAGGTGTTAAAAGAACATGGCAGCAGCTGAAAATTAAATATAAAAACATAATTCAATCAAGTAAGGCTTGAGCATATCATGGGTGTAGGCTACCTGACTTTACATTTGACATATTAAATAACTAAATAGCATCCAGTGTCTAGCAGTGCAGCAGCATTTACAGCTGAGGGAATTCCTGGAGGGACTTCATCAGAGCCAGTCACTCCCGAAGATCCAAGGGCCTTCATAAAATGTAAGAGGTTTACATATGTGTTATTTTTTATATAGGCTATTTTTGATATGTCCATTTATTTTACTTTGGGTGGGTTTTTTTGTTGGTCCCAACAGATTCTGATGGTAATATCTGTCTTTTGGAGCCTCCTGTCCCAACAGAACCCCAGGCAGTCGTAAGTAGCCACTCAATACACCAGAAATTATGACAAATAGTGTTATAAAGTGTCCTCAACCAAATGCTCATCTTCACAGGACGATGGGGATAAAGAGTTTCTGCTGCCACAGAGAGGCCTACAGAGGTAATGTTAATATTATGTGTCTACACATCAAACAATCTACACATTCAGATTTTTTCACATTTTTATGTGGAGTAGCCTGTAGTAGAATTAATTAGATAAGATTAATTATGTTACTAACCATGAAAATCTGAACTTAGATTTTCGTCTTATGATAAGCTTTTTATTACACTTCCCATTTCTATGTCTGATGGTGACTAACTTTCCATTCCAGATCTAACAATAAAACAGGATAACTTTTACTTCCTTTTATTTAGGATGTAGCCACCAGACGAACTTTCGATATGATCTAACCTTCTAACAAACTTTTGACTCAATGTAACCTGGGTCGAATGGAACTTTTAGAAAGGACTCAATGTTCTGTTTATTTTGACTGTATTGTGAAATGATTGACTGAAATATTAACCCCTTACAATGTTTTTGATATTTTGCTGATGTAGCTAACAAAGGGTAATGACAAGGGGGGGCTTGCTTTAAACAATTCAACCAATCATATTGATAGCGCATGACATGTTAGTCATGATGATTCTATTTTGATATGTCTGGCTTTACCCTATAAAGCCTATTGTATTTTTATGTTGGGCCGAGAATCTCTGAGTATTGCTCGAGAAATCTCCCGGCCGTTTTGAATAAACCATCTGAGGGGCATTTACTGAAGTCTGTCTCATTTGTTTTTATGCTGCGCAGCAAAGAAGTTAGGTTAGTAAACTCAGTCAGTTGTCGATTGAAGACGCAAGAGCTAGAGTATAAAGGGTATTAAGTGTCGATTGTAGACGCTCTGTGTCGATGAGTAGACGCAACAGTTTTATTTATTAAGTGTCGATTAGTAGACGCTCTGTGTCGATTAGTAGACGCAACAGTCTTATTTTAGGTAGTCAGATTTAAGAATTTTACATCACAAGCCTATAGAATCTAAGTTTAAATCTAAGTATAAACGGGTACCCTTATCTTTCGAAAGAAACTCTGGGTTTACCGAAGAAAACCTGCTCCCGACCAGGTTAGGTTCACAAAGTTACCATGGTAAGTTACCTCTCTTTCAGAAACGGGCTTGACTTACTCTGCTTTCTCCCATTGAGAAACAGAAAACCCAGAGTTTCCCTCATTTCAGGGTTAACATACTCAGAGTTTTCACTTAACCTCCTTTCTGAAACAGGCCCCAGGTCGCTCTCACTCACCATTATATGTTTGATCTAAAACACAAATCCTCTCATGTGTTATTATCCTCTCAAATTTTCTGTCATAATTGCAGGACTGTGATATGAAGAGTGTGTGAAGGAACATATTTAGCAACTGTGTGAAAGTGAAAAGCACATAACAGGCACAATACCAGTATAAACATGAATATCTGTGGATTCAATGCGTCACATGACTAAACTTACGTCATCGTTTTTAAATACCTTTGTTTTCACAGTCCGTAATATTTCTAGTACCAATAACAAAAGTATTTTAATTCACATCATGTCTCTTATTCCAACTGTGGTGGCACATGGAAACTGACAACAAGCTGCTACTGACATCTAGTGGTTAGACTAGAAATATTCTCTTTAATGAAATCCTTTTCTTTAGATGTGAACAAGTTGAATAATTATGCAAAATAAAACTACACTGAAAAAAAAAGTTACTTTGAAACATTTTTCTACAGAAATCGCTAGTACATTTTACAAAGAATTACAAAGAAGAGGCAAGCAACAATGAAATTAAACATTAACTTTTGTATTTAATATTTTCTTGTAAAACAAACTGCAATACAATCTTTGTTTTATTTACAAAAGATTTTTTTTACAGTGTAAATACCTTGCAAACATCGTAAAGATGGTACAGAACACTACACAGAATAATATCTGTCACAGAAATAAATAACAGATAAGAAAGATGTTTTTTGTCTTTATTTTTCTTCTTTTATTTTCATTGTGAATGCTCAAATGTCTAAGTTCAGTTTAAAGTACTATACTCACAGGCTGAGCCTATCAGAGGCCTCATTTATAAAAGCGTGTGTAGAATCCCAGCTAAAAGTGAACTTACGCCAGAAAGCAGAGATGAGTACACAAACACACATTGAGATTCATAAACCTCATGAATGGACATGCATGCATATTAAAATGAGCCAGCTAATTAAGCGTAAACCCTCCACCCACCCTGAGATCGTTAGAAAATAGAAGTTAATTCAGTTTATGTATTTTTATTTTATCATTTATTTTCTATTTATTTATAATGTGATCATGCACTGTATTTATGATTAAGACTCATAATGAGGATTTAAAGTGGTTTGTGTGTTTATATTAACAGGGATCTGTGAGCAACAGGTTTAAGTTACAGGTTTTTTCGATTGCTAAAACACTATAACTGGTTCAGTCGGCCCAATTTCCCAAACCGTTCATTCAGCTCTACAAACAAAGACACATTTCTCAAAACGTGTAACACATTTCTCCTGTTTTCACACACGTTCCAATTTTCTCAACGTTTTCGGCAAAACTCTACACAAAAATGCCCTCGTTTTGCACAGGTTTAACCATGCTCTCATTCAGAAAACACTAACACACAATAATTACCTCAGGTGTCACACTGGGAACTCAAATAGCACACAGGGGTAAAGAGACCTTTGTTCCTGATGAATACAAAGCACTATAGTTGAACAAGTTCTTGTGCATTTAATGACCATAAGGGGAGATACCAGCTCATCGCAGGGCTTTTATACTTACAATTACAGTCCACAGTAGCAGAACTTACACTACTCTAGCCAAGTATTTCTTACAGTTAGTATTTTTGCAGAACTGAGAGACGACTGCCTCGCAGAGGGAGAGAAAGTCTTCTGGCAGAAGACTAAGAAACTCCTCTAGAATGGTAAATATGGTCATTAGCATTTCTGCAATGCAATTTGGCAGAAGATGCTAAATGTATTTACTGAACTGTTATTTCCATTTCATCAGTTCAGCATTTCATCTTTTCTGTTCTAGTGCTTTTCATCTACTGCAAGATCTCTCTTCACAGTATAGTGTAATGAAAATAAATTTTCTTAAAGCTTAGCGTTGAATTTCTCTGTACCTGCACCCCTTTATTTATGTTGTACACTGTAATAGACATTGATTTTTACAACCTGATTGCCAAAAGGAGGTTTTTGTAACAGTGTTATGAACTGATCTCACCAGTGTTCTCCAGGCAGTGGAGTAGTGTGTGTGTGTGTAGATTTTGTGTGTCATATGAGGCCAAAGTTTGATTCTCACAAAAGCAAATGTTTTTTTACTAAAATATTTGAATTTGTAGTGGAGGTTTGAGGTTTGTACAAGTTGGTGTGTAGTTTTGAGATTGTGTTTATAGTTGTGAGAAAATGGTCAGTTGATTAATGAATTGTGTGTTAGCAAAAAAAAAAAAAAAAAAAGTTTTTCTCGATTGTTTACACACATTTTCTGAAAGCATGCCTCATATTCTCAAAACTCTACACACAAATCAAAAAACACACACACAATGGGCAAAACCCCTCAATTCTCCTGCAAAATTAAACTTTACATTCAAAACAATGTTATTTCTTCTCAAAATGGTATTTTGTTTTCAAATGACACACACAAACCATCATATGAATAGACATTTATAAGAACCAGTTGAACACTGATGTGCTCAATGTAAAACACTATGATGAATGGAAAACACTTCTTCTCCATTCATCATAATGACTTAGGCCTTTTTTTGTTCAGTGTTACACTTACTACAGACAGTACATACATAAGTGTGTTGTAAAATATTTGAAAATATTGTTTTTATACTCAGAACACACAAATACACGGTAACAAATATATTAAATTTTTCCCACAAAAACAATGTACACAGTGCACATCCCAACTAACACAAAGTTGTACATACAGTGGTCTACATACAAAACAACAGAAGAATTGAAAATTTTAAAGAATAAAAAAAAAAAAATCCAGTGTTGGCATCCATTGCTCCATTGAAGAGCTCACCTGTGGCCCTTTATGCTAAAGCTCTGATTGCTAATTGTAAAACTGTGTGACGGGTGTTTGCCCATGTGATGTGTCAGTGTGCATATTTGAATGGCAGTGTGTTCCTTGTGAAAACAAGAGATTTTCTGCATGAAAATTGTGCCAAAAGCAGATAATTGAGTGTAGTGTTTTGAAAAAAGTGTGTTTTAGAGCTGCAATTTGAGTGTAAAGCAGGAATTGTGCTTGTAGTTTAGCAGAATTGGCTCAGGGGGTTGGTGAATGAATTACATGTTGTGGTCATTGTGTCTCAAGTACCAGTATTTGTGTGTAAACAATTGAGAAAAACTGTAATTTCCTTCATCTGCCGTCAGTCCCTCAGTACGCCCCTTTCTGGGCCTGTTTTGTGCGACGCAACAGTTATAAATGAGGCCCCAGGAGAAGTTTAGATCTTCTCAACACTGGTGAATATATTTCTTCAGCTATGTCCTTGTTTTGCAGGGCTGGAGATGTTTCAGAGGTTGATGCTGATTCACCGTAGTCTGTGTTATCTCCAGATTTATTCCCTGCCAATGTCTCTTGTGTTTCCTAAAGACTCCTTCAATTTCTCCTCAGGATTTGACCATCTTCAGTCCTGACAATGTAAGAAATGTTAACTTTCTCCAGGACCCTGATCAAACACATCTTAATATTCAACAATATCACTGATTTAACTGCACTGACGCTGCTGTATAAGAAATGAACAGAGCTGGACGATGACACTTTTTTTTTTTTTTTTTTTTACAAATAACGCTGGACCCTGTGTCTCAGAAGCAATCCTGATCCGCCAGGAAGAGAGAGAGAAGGGTTAAGTCTCCAAAAAGTCTCAAGTGTTCCTCCAAACACCCTGTTCAGTTCCAGCTGTTGGAGTATATGTTGCATTACAGGCCCATGCAATTGACCCCTGTTATAGCGAACAAAATAAAACACAAAAATACTCGAAAAAAGAGCACTTTTCCTCTTCCAAATTCGAAGGGGCAAATGCAGCGAGCTGTCTCCTGAAATGATTCAGCCCCTAGACTCCCGGGCCGAGGCTTGGAAAGCCATCCCCGGTGTGTCTAAATGGGTACTGAGCACGGTGACACAGGGTTACTCGCTCCAATTCGCTCGCAGACTTTCCCGGTGGCACACAACGTGGCACTCATCCTCCGTGCAGAATAAGCTGAAGGGAGCTGTGAAAACAGTTCCTCCGCCCCACAGCGAGTCAGGCTTCCACAGACGCTACTTTCTCATTCCCAAGAAGGATGGCGGCCTGAGGCCCATCCTAGACCTCGGACATCTGAACCGTGCCCTCATGAAACCGCCGTTCAAGATGCCACAGCACAAGTACGCCCAGGGGATTGTTTTTTCTCAGTGGATCTGAAAGATGCATACATTCATATCCAGACAGACCCCCATCACAGACCGCTCTTGAGGTTCGCGTTCGCAGAGGTGGCCTACCAGTACTCGGCCCTGCCATTCGGACTGTCCCTGCCCCCGCACACTTTTAGGAATCCCTATCCCCCGAGACAGAAGGTTTATCGACGACTGGCTTATCTTGACCCAGTGGGAGGAAGAATTCATTTCTCACAGGTCTGTGCTCCTCAGCCATCTGAAGTGCTTAGGACTCACTGTCTCCCAGCCAGAAAATCTCTTTCCTATTGTTATTATTATTATTAACAATAACTAAACAATTATTGATGAATAGAATATGTCTTGATTAGTAAGAACACATACTTTTTTTGTACCCATTTTTGCCAACAGGACGGTAAATGTTATTATTATAATTTATAAACAGTGTTGGGGGAAACTCATTACAAGTAACTTGAGTTACGTAATCAGATTACTTTTTCAAGTAACTAGTAAAGTAAGGCATTACTTTTAAAATTTACAACAAAATATCTGTTATTTTTTCAGATAAGTACCGCAAGTTACTTTGTTTTCCCGTTTATTGACTGACAGCTCTCTTGTCCTCATGTTGAGACAAATCAAAGAGCAGAGGCATTGGGTTTAAATGGTTATTGTAGTTCTCTAGACTAAATTTGTACAAAAAAAAGATTCAATATTCCTCAAAATGAATAAAATCAGTGAAATGCAGAATCAGAATACTATGCAAACCTCCAATAACTTAATATGTTAAATAAAACATACATTTTTATGCATTTATTCTCACTTTATTGACCAATGTGCTTGCTTCTGACCTTTGATGATTCAGTTAAACCATAAGCAAAAATGACTATAGATCTTTTTTGTTTTTATTGGTTATAAACTTCACATTTTCTTCAGCCTGAGGCTTATTATTTCACTTTTGGTGTGAAAGGGTCTTTACATTTGCCCAAAATTGTAACTTTTTAGTTGTAAAAAAACAAACCCAGCACAGGTGAGCAAAAAAGTAACGCAAAAGTAACGTAACCGTTTATTTTTCAAAAAAAGTAACGCAATTATCATTTCACTATTTCAAGGTTTGCGTTCTCGAGCACCAAACACTGTTGTCGTGCGGATGAGCCGGAGCGCGTTGAGGGTTTTCTGTTGGAACGGTGTCGTGTTAGTAGCCCCAAAGTTAATTAATGATCTTCGCAACGGAAGTGAATCAATCAAAACTAACTTTAGCTGGACAGTAACTTTATTCTAGAGCTGCTGTAAAGCCTAAACAATCTCTGTTACTGTAATGTCCTATTATCACTGTAAAGCTGCTTTGAAACAGTCTATATTGTTATAAGCACTAAATAAATGAAGGTGACTTGACTTAACTTTTTAAGGGAGTAACGCAATATTGTAGGCTATTACATTACTTTTCATGATGTAACTTTACCAAACACTGATAATAAATAAATGATTGTATTTAGCAGTTGCTTCTACCTGTAGTGTGACACCCCTACACCATAGTATCTTTTATTCTTGAAACAATAACAAAACAATTATTGATCAATAGAATATGTCTTGATTATTAAAAACGGGTACTTTTTTGTACCCATTTTTGCCAACAGGATGGTAAATATTATTATTATTATTCTAAAAGATATGAGTGTGTTTAGCAGTAGTGTGTGGCTCACATCCATCAGTCCAGAAGGTGTCAGTATCAGTGCTGTCTGTGCTCGCAGTGCCATGTCTCTGCTACAGCAGAGGAAGACTCGGCTTAGCGGCTAAAGAAGAAGGAGAAGAAGAAGAAGAAGAAGAAGAAGAAGAAGAAGAGCAAGAGCTGTGAGAAAGTCAAGAGAGACTCCGCGATCAGCGTGGCGGAGACCCGAGGAAGAGAAGACCCGCTGCTGATCTGCCCGTCCTCCGTCCATCAGACGCGGCCCGAGGGAAGCTGACGCGCCGCCAAGGACTCGCTGTCGTGTCGCCCGAGGATCGCCCGCGTCGCCCGCCACCGCACGATGGGGAACGCAGCGACCGCCAAGAAAGGCAATGAACTGGAGAGCGGTAAGAGGAGGAGCGCTCGGTCGCCCTGCCGTGCTTCATAAAGTCCTCGCTGTTCGGGGAATATCACTGTTTGTTTACCTTTGTAGCCTGTGCTAATGCTAGTTAGCCGCTTAGCGAGGGCAGGACTGCGTTTCCTAAAGTGTCATCGCGAGGAATTCCGCGCTCATTCTGTCTTCATCGTGACCAGCGATAGTGTTTCTGTGTGTAAATCTCGCTGCTGTGTTTGTTTGTCATGTAGAAAACACAAAGTGAGTCGAGCTAGCTTGATCTGAGGCCTGAGGCTATCAGTGGCGGTCATTTTTCTACACCAGTGGAAATGCTTATATAACGTTAACCTGAAAGTTTAAAACGGAAAAGGGCTTTTGTTTTCATAACTTATGCAATGGAGTCAGAAGGGTTGAGGCTAATAAGCTGTTTGCTAGTTGAGAGAGAGGCCCAGGCCTGTATCAGGAGGAAAACACTCGCTCAAACGCCGTTTCTTATCGTTCACACATGTCCCCCAGATCTCGAGCTGACATTAGATAACGCCTGTGAGAGTGAGCAGTTGATCCGGTTGTCCTGACCCGGAGGATGAATGAATGAAATGAGCTCTGGCTGTCTGGTCGGGCCTGTGAACAGCAGAGACAGTCTCTAGTAAACAACAGAAAGCCATTAAGTTAATTAAACGCTGAGCTCATGAGAAACGAACTATAACCCGCGGCTAGATGTTGGTTTTTCAACTTTTACTGTTCAAACTTTAATACAATCCTAAACGGAAACCGACTATAAACATATGGTTGTCTGAAACTAACTCGACCGTGTAGAAAGCTGATAAATGGTTGCATGTAATGAGTATGAGTCGATCTGGTTTTAATGGTCAAACGCCTCAATCTTGTTGATGTTCGAGAGTAACACATATGAGGCAAAAATGACTTCTGTGTGATTAGTTCATTATTTACTGATATTCTTGTTTTTCCAAGCCCATATGTATGAATACAGTAGTCAACATTTGAAGTGAATCAAAACCTTTCATCAAAGTTATACATGAATTTCGAACAGTAACAGTTACCCGTTCTTGTCTTGGGACAACTCTGATTAACTTTTTTGATCCACTTCAAATGTTGACTACTGTATATTAATATTTCTCCCCTGCAAAGGTCATCATGCAGCTCTTCCACTGAACTACAGTTCAGGCCGTGTCCAATCACATGACTTACGCCAGGTCCGCACATACTCCGTTTGCAGAGTATATCCCGGACTTCTGGGGGCCCTGAGCAAAGCTTTATCCGGGGGCCGCTGTCAGTGCGTTCATTAAAGTGACCCTCAACCCCTTAATCTGTTCTTTCAGAGCAGTTTCACTGTCAACCAACAACAGTGAGGTAATGCTATTCAGCAAACGCTCAGTAATGCAATAAGAAAATAGGACAAATTCAACACAAAAAGACATGAATGAAATGAACAATTTAGCCTACTACTAATAATGCACAGATATTTAATAAAACAATGAAATTAATAAAATACATATAACATTGCGTAGTCTTGACTGTATGAATTAAATATACATTGATTATTATTAAAGTTACTAAAGTTAAAGAGAAAAGAGGTGAATGATTCTCTCAATCAATCTTGTGTTGTTTGATTGATTGTTTATTAGGCTGCTGCCACTTTAAGACCAAATGCACAGATCTAATACACTGACAAGCATTCGTTTGCTTAGCTGTTCACTGAAGACATAACTGAATGCATTTAAGTTAAAAAGATGGACATTTTGACACATTTTTGCATTGTCTAAGTGCACTCCCGGAAATCAAAATAGCCCGTGCTCGTCCGTGTTTCCTCTTCATCTCGGATCGCGCGGACAGAAAGCGCATGTTGAACAGTGTGTCTTTCGCAAGTTAATACACTTTTACACGTGACATTACACGGTTCGACTGATTTGGATGTTGCGTATGTGGTGCAGAAGTGTGCTCTCATGTATGACGCGTCTGATCCACGGCTGTATACATACAACCGGCACATCCGGGACCTTAACTGTCAATTTCATAACCGCCCCTTTTTAGGGGAAAACAAACCAGAGTTCCCATAGACTTCAATACAAAATAGCGGCACAAAACAACGTCCGTACACAGCCGGCAGATGCGTATAACTTCAGAAATCACTTAGATGAAATATATCGAGTAATTATATGTCCACCCGGTCTTCCATAGAGCGTGAACGATACATTTATAAACTTAATTTGGGCAACTTAAAAACATGTCCCTTTCATTCTACCAGCGTCAAATTGGTCTAACAACCCCACCCAGTGGCCAGAAGTGTCTTACCCGGACATTTACTCGTACCTCATCGAGTCACCAGGTAGCCAGTGAATGATTTTACTTCGGTTTTAAGAAATAAACATCTTTAAATGTATATATTATGTCTTTATATTTGGAGTAGCTATTTAGAGTAACTACTGAGTGCACTTTTCTTTCCAGCCATGCAACTAGCCTGATTTAGCTTTCGATAGCATATCCGTAAATCATGATATTTCCATAAAAGCAAGATATGGATGACGATGGCAGGCAGAGATTGGCATAAATACATGGAAATGTAAGGAATACAAAGGAATAAATTTAAATTTGGGGTTTTTACAAATATTATTGGTGCACCCAACCACACAACAACTCTTTGGCATGTTTGTAAGGGTTAGTACACGTCCTAAATCCGATACTGTGTTTGGCGGTCGCTGGTTTGTTTTGCCCTAAAAGTGGCTTGTTAAAATTAATTAATTTAAATTAATCGTGTACTTGTTAAAATCACACATTTTAAATGAAAAGAATTTAAACTAAAGATTTTTCTAGTTGAGTAGTCGTTCATTTAAGCCATTAGTCGACTAATCGCACGTTTTTATAAAATTATTAAAATTTATACTGAGGAGAATACTAAACCATAATGAGCGTTTAACATAGGTGTAATATATAGCCTATTCTGCGCTCAAAGCTTGTCACAAAAGTAATGATTATGAATGTGGGGAAAAATAGCAAGGAGATATTTTAAAGATTTTTTAATAAACTAGTGTTTTCTGAGTCAGTGTCGGCTGCAAAGATGATGATGCTGACTCTCATCCCCTATAGTGAACGCACATATAGAGAGAAATGCTCCTTTCATACGGATTACATAATCAGAGTATTTGTTTTTGATTATAATTGGTTAGTTTAAAAGTAGACATGTCGATCTTTCAGCAGAAAGCGCATCCTGTTTGTTTTCTTTTGCAAAGGCACATGTTTTCTTATTATTGTGAGGTAAATAAAAGTAGACCCTTTACAGTTTTTAACGATCTGTATTCTCTTATCTGTATGACCAAAAATGACGGAGTATTTTAAGTAGAATAAATGTAAGTGATTGTGCCGGCGCCTCCATGTGATGCAGTAAACGTGCTAAACTTCAGCTTCCACACTCCACACAAACACTTGGATATGTCTAATAACAGCACACATTTATCTAGGTTAACGTTAGAGCGAGCGGCCATGTAAATTTGCTATTTGTATGTTTCAAATGATAAGCCATATTTGAGGTCGATGGATGATAGGCGGATGTTTGTACTCGTGCCCGATATACTGTAATTACCAAAAGTATCCGCCGTCATCTGTCCCTCACAGACTGTGTGTCTTCACCACTTCCTGTGGACCTTTTCTGTGATTAACTTACTAATAAATTTTAGGTCGACTAAGCCTCGTCTCGTGGACTATTAGGGAGCAGTCCTAATTAAAACTTACTGTTGAGAAAAACGCTGACTCTCATGCCTTATCTTCTGCATTTAACTCCTGCGGGTCATGAAGAACTTGTTTTTCCACCTCCACAAAGAGACGAGTGCCGTCCCTTACATCTCCTTGTGGAGGGAAGGTGTCATTGTCCTTGCTTTACACTGGGCAGAAAGCCATGTGAGGGCTGGGAAACACAGTAGAGGTTAATCATATGCATTTGTGGTGAAATTACTTCAGTTTCGTGTCCATCCAACGCAAACAATGCCATTTCTTTAAAGGGAAAGTTCACCCCAAAATTAAAATTCTGTCATCATTTACTCACACTCTTGTTGTTTCAAACCCGTAAGACTTTCGTTCATCATCGGAACACAAATGAAGATCTTTAATGAGATCTGAGAGATTTCTGTTCCTCCAATGACAGCAACGTTCTGTGTGGATCGTCTCAGTAATGTGACGTTTGTATTCTTCAGTTAGCGATTCCTTTAAAGGGTTAGTTCACCCAAAAATGAAAATTGTCATCAATCAGTCACTTTCACGTCATTCCAAACCCATAAGAATTTAGTTGATCTTTGAAACTCAGATTCAGAGATATTTAATGAAACCTGAGAGATGTGTTTCTCCATTGAAAGTCCATGCAGTCAAAGCTTTCACACATTAAAAAGTACACAGAGACATCAAATACATAATCCATATGAATCTGACTGTTTAACCCCAGTTTTATTTCCAGCATTTTTATTTCAGGGGAAATATTCAGGTGTTCCTGCTTAAGTGCAGAGCGTTTGAACGATTTCACGCTTTGTTAGGTGGCCTTAACCATGATGTATCTAACTTTTGATCCTGTACACGTATCATGCCTGTAGTCCGTTGTAATCCTTGCGCTTCATTAACACTTGTAGTCAGTAGGGCTGCACGATATTGGAAAAAACTTGCATTGCGATATTTAGTTTTTTTGCGATTTCTTTTTTTTTCTTTTTTTTTATATATATTTTTTTTTATATTGTGATATAAAAACAGTTTTACCAGATGATCTGAATAGCTCTATTTGAAAAGAATGAATGATTCTAGAATAATTGGGGTGGTTTTATCGGGAGTGAATCTGCATAGAAAATAACAAATTACAAGTATAGATAAACACAATAGAATAAAGATACAATTGAAATAAGCAGCGCTTTATGTTTTTCAGGTAAATCTAACAATATTCAAGTACAGAAATTGAATAATCAAATGTAAAATAAGTCTTCACTGTATAAATTAAACAACTAATTTAGTTAATATAATTTATCTTTGTTAAAGCTAAAAGTAATTTTCTCTTTCTCTTTTGTGGTTTGATCACCATTGCTGACGCAAACAGCTGCGGGTACATTAGGCTGCTGTCCCTTTAAGACCAACGCACACACCTGAGATAAATGACACGCATCAACTTTCTTTCTTTCTTTCTTTCTTTCTTTCTTTCTTTCTTTCTTTCTTTCTTTCTTTCTTTCTTTCTTTCTTTCTTTCTAACTTTTCTTTCTTTCTACCTAATCTTTCTTTCGTTCTTTCTTTCTTTATACCTAATCTTTCTTTCGTTCTTTCTTTCTTTCTTTCTTTCTTTCTTTCTTTCTTTCTTTCTTTCTTTCTTTCTTTTATAAAGCACATTTCAATACAACCAAGGTTGCCCAATGTGCTGTACATCAATAATAAAAAATAATAATAATAAAAAAACAAACATACAACAAGGAGACAACATAACACAACCGCACACCAAAGAATGAATAACCCGGGTAATTGAAAGCCGTCGTTAATAAATTAGCTTTTAGCAAAGATTTAAAACTGGAAATGGTCTGAGCAGATCTAAGTCTTAATCTGGATCTGGGAACCACTGAGAGAAACTGATCAGAGGGTCTCAGGGGCCTCAGAGGAGTCTCCGTTCACTAATGTCTCCGGGTGTTTTGGTGCCAACCCGTTCAGACACTTAAAGACAAACAATAAATGTTTTAAATTCGATCCTGAAATGGACCGGCAGCCATTTGAGAGACGATAAAACAGGAGTAATATGATCACGCTTTTGAGTGCCTGTCAGCAATCTCACAGCCACATTCGTTTTCTTTCTGTTTACAACACATAACTGACTGTGTTTATGAGGACACTCGCCGAGACGGGCAATGCGACTTCATTATTGCACAGAAAACAGCGCGCGAGTCCTCTTGCTCTCGATGCCTGACTCAACCTAAAAACACATGCAAAAATGATCAACTTTCATGATAAATGATAAACTATGATGGTTAAATTGGTTATTGCAATTAATCTGCGAATCACATGCGTCCCAAATTGGGGACAGCTGGCCCGTACGAGTCAACTACGACCCTTATACTTGACATCACACATCTTGATATCGATGCTAAAACGATATATCGCGCAGCCCTAGTAGTTAGTTACACTGTTAACTTTAACCCTCACCGTGACCCAAACCCTAACACTTACTCCTAATCCTAACCATACCTCAATCTAATAAATATTAATATAAAATGTGACTGGTAATTTTCATGTGAAAGTGATTTGACGGCTGGAACAGGTTAGCTGTCAGTCTGTGTAGTAGTGGGGAGTTTCAGTCACTCTTTTCTGCGGGTTACATCGCTACGCTAGAGGGAGTCATTGAATCAGTTACGCAACAGATTTGTCCAAAAACACTGATTCATTTAGGAACAAAATACCACCTGTGTATTGCTCTGAAATGCAGAAAGGTCATGTTGTGGCTTTGTTTCCAAATATTGTCATCGGTGGAGCAGTAGTAAGTGGCAATACTGTGCCTAAAATGTAACGATCTGAATATTAAGATCTTGTGGTAGCCTAACACTTTTTTACAGTCCTTGTTACACGTTACATGTACTTATTATAGTAATAACAGTGAATTATTACAGTACCCTATCCCCAAACCAAACCCCGAACCTAATAAGCAAAATAAGCAAAACTTTTAAAGTCCTCATAAGGCAAAACTGCCTCTGTGATGTTGATGTTAAAACATTGTTGATGCTCAAGTAGATTTATATAACTTAAGTAAATTTCTGATTTCTAGATATTTCTACTGGAACATATAAAGCAGACTCGCTCCTTGCTCCGGTTTCATTGGCAAAATGTATAAATCATGCATTTAATTTCATTTAATTCATTACAGATGAGGGGCCGTATTGACAAATCATTTTATCTTACCACTAGGAGTACTCCTAAATCGCACTAAAAGATTTTAGCTAGGAGTTTTCTCTTAAAAGTTATTCACAACGCCTTTCAGACCTACTCTTAATAAAGAAAAATGACAACTCCTAAACTAAGAGTGAGTCTTCGTTGCTATGGATGACGTCATTACTCATGCACGAGCTTGACTGAAGTGACCACCTTGATTGGCTGATGATTGTAACGCAGGAATGATTCCAAACACCTCCCCTACGATGATGAGTGACAGGTGACAGGTCTGAGAATGCGTGCGCTACACAAGTAGTGCGAAGGACGGAAGATGATGAATAACTGAATAAATAGCCTAAATGAATAAAGAGTAAGGCAAAACAAATAGCCTAGTAGCCTAATGAAACATATGGATTGATGCAATATCTTTGCAACATTATTGAATTAATCTGTCACTATATGCCTCTCTCTGCCTACGTTTGCAAAGAGAAGAACATTTTAATTTGATTCACAATGAAACGTTACAATTAGTTTACATGCAATGAGTAGCCTAGTTTTGCTTGTTGTTGGTGGCGTTATTGCATCCCTAGTTATGCCTACAATGCAAAATTGTTCCCTCGCGATTGGAAGCTCCTGTAGCCGCCGCACACGCATTTCAAAACATCGCAACGTGAAATGCCACAAAAAGCGGTTTGTGAATAGGTCTTAGTGAGTTAGGAGTCCTCTCGACTTCTTTTAAGCTGTCCCAGGCTTAGGTGCTACTTTTAGGGCTAAAATGCTTCGTGAATTACTCTTAGTCAAAAAAATTAGGAGTCCTAAAGTTACGAGTGACACGCCCATTATTTTTAGGAGTTGCTCCTAAATTCGCCAGTTAGGAGCTACTTTTAGCCTTAAAATTCTTTGTGAATACGGCCCCTGAAGCTTGCTCTGAAATTTGCAGTTTCCTCTGTTTATCCTTGAAAACATTAGTATGTTGTTGGCCCGTCCTGGCACATCTCTGATTCTGTCAAATATCAGCTCAAAATCTGCTTCTCTGCACAACCTTAACATTTCCATAAATGCATCTTAAACCCCGAACCGTTCCAGTCTTTGTCTATGTTAGCCATCTGTACCCATAAGCAGTCGTACTTCACAAAAATGGCTCGTTCCAGGCCGTCACATACTTGTGGAGCAGGAGCACACCATAAAAGGATGAGCCGGAGAGGAGGATGCTCCTGCGCTCGTAAAAACCCTCAAACACACACTAGCTGTTAGAAAATAGGCACCCGAATGGGACCGTGCCCAAGACCATCTGCACACACACAGCTCTTGAATGTTTTGCTGTGAACTACGGCTAGCGTCCTCAGATACATCTTATTCGATACATTCTGACTCAACTTTAGCTTTGTCTAGTATCTTTTGTCACGTCTAATCCATGTCTTGCACCGTCTAACTGATGTGATTGACCGAAATCTTTCTTGTGTATCTCTCTTTCTCTTTCTCTCCTGTTCTCTTTCTGATTCTTCATCATCCCATCCATGTGGGTCAATGTTCCTGAAATCCGTGGTGATCTGTAGAGACTTTTGGTATGATCACGATTGCATTAGGTTACCGCCGTGACGGGAAAGCATTTGCGTAAATTCTGCTGGCCGGCGTAAAAGAAAAGCCACAGTAAATGTGATGATTAGCTCTCTGATCATGTTTCCGTCACGGCGGTCAACTGAAGTCTGCTGTGTTGTTTGTGTTTCATGTCTTAACTGATACTGTTAATGTCCTGCTCCTGTGTTCATCAGTAATGCATGCATGCTTCACATGTTCACCACTGATGGCCATGGTTGCCTTGTGAGATTGCCTGATTTTGATGTCTAGAAAGTATAAGTAGCTAGAAAAATATTCCCTCGTTCACTTTTATCTTTGAATGTCCATTAGTTAGAGTTAAGTTCCTGCTAGTTTGTTCTCTGATTTAGCTTTTGTTTTTTCCCTCCTTTCAGTTAAAGAGTTTCTAGCCAAAGCCAAAGAAGATTTCTTGAGGAAATGGGAATCACCACCACAGGTGAGTTTATTTATTTATTTTTATTGTTGTGTAGTGATGCAGTATTGTAGGAAAATGTCTTTCAAATGTGTGTGTTTTTTTGTCCCTAAAGAGCACAACTGGCTTAGATGACTTTGACAGACTGAAGACACTGGGCACAGGGTCCTTCGGCAGGGTCATGCTGGTCAAACACAAGGCTTCAGATCAGTTCTACGCCATGAAGGTTCTGGACAAACAGAAGGTGGGTTGTAGTTCGCTGGTAACTAGGGTTGGGTACCGAAACCCGGTTCCAATAGGGAACCGGTTCCGACGTAAACGGTAGTAACGAGACCGAATAAGAACGAAACTTTTGGTGCCTGACTTTTTTTACCGCCCCCTATAAAACATCTCGCAATGAATGTTCCAATAATAAAACATCTCCAGTTAACTAGCAGAGCATTCATTTTGTTCGTTTGTTAAATAAGAGACGATCTAGCGCTGAAATGTGTTTTTTAAATGAAGTGATCAAAGTGCTCGTTGCCATGGCGATCAGTGGCGCTGATACAGTGTTTTCTTTTGTGGCTCGCGCACACCGCACCGTCTTTACTCGGACGCGCGCTTCAATAAGTTACGGAGACTCAGTATTCGTTCCGGTGAAATCACGAAATATAATGCACACAAACGTGTCCCTGCTTGATATACAACCACTGATAAGCATAATCGTTTAAAAAACAAAAAAACAAAAAAAAACTGTATGAATGCGGATTAGAACCCAAAACCTCTGACACGCCTGACGAAAGTTCAAGTTCAGCTGCCAGTGTCGTGGTGGACATGGTAAGTCTAGTATTTTAATGCCAACTGCAAATCTTGCATATCAAGTATGAAGTATATCAAGTATATTTATATGAGGCTATACTGTGTGTGTTAAATATTTCTGCTTAGTGTCAGATATTTCTCTGCTTTAAAGTAAGTCATAATATGAGAAGACAAAATGTTGATCTTAACTTAAGTGTTTTACATCAGTAGCCTATTAAACGGCGCAATTTTTCATTTAATCAGAAAATCTTTAAAGATATAAGTTAATATTGTGTCCAGTTTGGACACACACACACACACACACAGGTATTATTTTTTTGATAAAGTGTGTGCAGTTTCGTTTTCTTAAGTACCGGTTCAAGAACCGTTTAAGCACCGGAACTGTTTAAAAAATACAGAGTAGGTACTGGTATCTGATAAAACCCAACCCTACTGGTAACCAATACTAATACTAATACTTTCACTTTAAGCACAATAAGCAGCGAAAAATAACTCAATTTAGTCCTGAGAGGCGGCTTTATGTGCTGCACTTTGGGTGTTTGAGCACAAATTCTGTGGGAATGAGTGAAACTATACACAATAAGTGCAATCTCGTGCTGAAACAGCAACAATGTTCATCCGGAGCGAGCTAAACGAGTGAGTGAGCAGAGGTGGGTTTGTGTGTCACTCGCTATCAGAGAGATGAGAGAGAGAGCAGTTGGTGTTGTGTATCTATTCTGCGGGAAATGAGTATTGGAGGAGTTTTAGATATTTCAGTATTGATATATCTATACTTTTGATGTGTATTACATGTGTATATCAAGTCTATATTTCTGACAACACTAGATCACTTGGTTTATTATTTCAGATGCCTTTTTAAAAGACTACAATTGAAAAATGTATATATTATATAAAATATATGTGGTTTTAATGTCAAGCCCTGGATCAAAGTGTAAGGGATAATAAAAACCGTGATTCAACGGATTGAAATTCAGCCAATCAGAATCGAGCCCCTGCTCTATATAAATACAGCATGTATGATGGTGTATGATGATCTGCTCAATAATTCTCGTTTGTGTATTTTCTGCCAGGTGGTGAAGTTGAAACAAGTGGAGCACACGCTAAACGAGAAGAGAATATTACAAGCAGTATCGTTCCCGTTCCTCGTCAGGTTGGAATACGCCTTCAAGGTACCTTACCTTACCTTCATCATCAGCTGTGTGTAGTGATCAACACATCAGTGTGTGTTCAGCAGATCAGTGTGTGTTCGGCACACAATATTTGGCCCTTTCAGTGGAATTGGAATAAGGGTTTTATTAGTTAACATGAGCAACACTTCTACAGCATTTATTCATTAATGTTCATGAACAACTATTTTATATTAACTTACATTAACAGATTAATACATCATTAATAATATAATACTGTAAATGTTGTTAGTTCATGTTAGTTAATACATAAACTAATGTTACCAAGTTAGACCGTATTGTAAAGTGTTTCTCCTGGTGCTGTTTTCAAAATCTACACAGAATTTACAAAATATTCTCCAACATTCTAGAGCTTTTATTTTGTGATTTATTTTAAGTGTTCATTTAATTTCTATCTATGGTGTACATATATTTTAATAGCTTTTCTGGAATTTTCTTTATTTTTTTAGCTAAACAAACAAAAGTAAGCAACAGTGTTTACGTATAGAAATTAGAGATTGTTCGGTCTTGTTAGAAAAAGATCAACAACAGTCTGAATATAGCTTCAAAACTAGTAATGAGGAACAAAAACACATTACAAGCAATTATTCATTACCATTAATGTCCGCTTAAACAGCAGCAGGTCTGATAGACTAATGCACACATCTGTGTAGACATCAGATATCTCCTATCCGTTTACAAGCCCTTGTACCGTAACTGACTGACTACATTCATCTTTCATCATAAAAGCATTTTAAAGCGAGTTTAAGCTTCAGAGAATTGACGTTTTGTCCCACCACTGAATTGTAAACAGAATAACAAGTTAGCCAGCATATTTTTTTTTTATTATTATTATTTTACTATGATAGTAATTTAAGAAAAGCCTTTGTAAAGAAAAAAAAAAGACTAACTAATATAAAATGTTTGAATGAAATTGAATGGGAAACATTATTGTGTAACAGTCGAGTAGTATATCCAGGAGAGTGGTTTACTACACATCCCTGCTCTAGACCTGCTGTGTGTGTGTGTCTCAGTCTTCATGTGGGCTTTATTCTCATAGGACAACTCTAACTTGTACATGGTGATGGAGTATGTGCCCGGAGGAGAGATGTTCTCGCACCTCAGAAGAATCGGCAGGTTTAGGTGAGTGGAGCTCAGGGTTATGCAGACGACGCCGTGTCAGGTGGACTTATTGCACATTATTGTTATCAAAAACCTGTTACTTGGATAATGGTGCAGAAGAATTACTAGTTTGTCGAGTTATTGAAATGTTTCAAGTGGTTAATGTGCTTGAAGTTTCGTTTTTGTTTTGTTAAACTCTCTGTAAATGCCTCATCCTGACAGCACTCAGTGCACCAATGAACTCAAGCGTGTGCATGCTTGTCAAAGTAAATGCTTTAATTTAGGTTTAAAAGTGTTTTTTTTTATTGAAAACATGGAAGTAATGCTATGCTGAATGGGATTGTATCATGTAGGATATGTCACATGTCAGAAAGTGTTACTATAGTCAGCAGTGTTCATAATAAAAACAAATGCAGAAGTCATTCCCAATACCAAATAATTGTAATGATTCTCCATATTTCTCTACGGAGGCCCTAAGAGGACATGGTGATGGAAGAAAATATGATGTGGGAGGAAAAACTATATGTCAGTGCTTTTGCATTCTCTCACAAATGGTTTGCGTTCCCGTGAGAAACTTTGCGTTCGCTCGCTAAACATCTGAGTTATTAACAAGCAAACGCAAATAGATTTTTTTTTCCTTCAGTCTAATTTTTCCACCTCCTCCATGTCCCTTCAGGCGCTCCGTAATGTTCATATCCAGGTAAAACAATTGCTATTGGACAGTCTGATTTCCCTGTGTAACTATTTAACCGTATGGAATTGAAACATGGATTTGTCTTGTGTCTTGTGTCTAACTCTGGGATGTGATTGGTCTGATTGACAGTGAACCACACGCACGGTTTTACGCTGCACAGATCGTCCTGACCTTCGAGTACCTCCACTCACTTGACCTCATCTACAGAGACCTGAAACCTGAGAACCTACTCATCGACCAGCAGGGATATATACAGGTAACCCTTTAGCCATCATTCCCAATGACATGATCTGATCTTGATTTAACTCACTATTAGACAAACTCAATCGGGCTTATATAATGCACAGACAGTTGTGGTTTCACGTTTATATCTCACACATCGAGTCGTTCACAGTGCGGGGGCGGCGGAAGTAAGCGCACCCTTGAATAATAACTTGTAGATGCTCCTTTAGCAGCAACACTTCCTCCAGTGGTTTCCTGCAGCTGCTTCTAACGCCCGTTTCACACACACTCCGTGTGCGGTGTGTGTTTTGCAGTGCGTGTGCGGTGCAGGAGCAGCACGCGCTAAAGTGCTTTCACATATGATGCGTTTGCAGTAACTGATCCGCGGCTCTACCACAAAAACACACTCACTATTTGTATTTCAAATCCAGAAGTTATCAGCAACTTTTATTTAAAAAAAGTTTTGTCAGCATTGCGATTCTCTTTGTACTCATATACACTCTTTAATAGACGTTTAAACACAAGTTAAGCAATGTATTATTCAGTGCTACTTCTGTATAGATTTATATATTAAGTTGCTCAAGCAAGTGGTAAAATATTTAACCATGTACTTATACTAAAATCGCAAACATTTTAAATGAAAACTTAAAATTGACAAAAACAGTGTGTTTCTTATGACTGTCCTCTAGATGGCAGTAGTACCAAACATACAGTTAGCAGATACCCAAGGAGTGTAGAGCAGGCACAAGGAAGTGACAGAAAGAGCTAAGCTCATGTTGAAGTTGAGTGCTCTAAGAATAAAGAGGCTATTTGTTCAGAGTGTTTAATCTATGAACACTACATATTCCATTAGTTATTATTACACTGGACATGGAATCTTTTCCCAAATCTTCACTCACGTCTCTCACCCATTTTAACAGGGGACTATAAACGTGTCTTCCTTTGGTTCGCTTTTAAGTTGGCCTATTATATTCGCATTCTTTACTGTGGTAAAGTAGAAAAACGCCGTAGAGATAGCCTACCTTTATATTTATATTTATATATATATATATATATATATATATATATATTAGGGATGGGAACGACACGGGATTTGGGAAATCGACTGTCGAGGCCCATGTGTCGACTTTTTGTCGGATTGTCGGCCTTTTTTTTCTTTTCTTTTTTTTAAAGAGCAGCAGCAATGCGGAGGGTGGAAAATATTCTACATCAGGGTCCGAAATTAACACCCGCCAAGCGCCAAATGTGGGTAGATTTTCTGTTTGGCGAGTAAATCTCAAAAGGCTATCCGCCACACTGGCGGGTGAATGTTCATAACAAAATATGAAATTTTAAGCGCGCACGCACGAGCAGAGAGAGAGAGCGAGTCCCGGCCACGCGCGCGCGCACTCACCATTCAGAGCGGTCAAGCTTCCCCGTACTTTTTGACAAGCGTCCTTGACAGGGCGGCCAGAGCTTCTTTGCAGCTCAAGTCGGCGGCGGTGTGTACGTACCTACAGTTAACGCTCTTTCTGTTGACGGCGCTGAGGAAAAAGCTCCCGCCACTGTAAGAAGCTGTCGCCGCCCATTTGTGTCCTCCTGCGCACCCATCAAAGCCGTGCAGAACGTCTTCAGCACTCGCGGATCGTGCATATTTCCGCTGCTGCTTCTGTTTACACACCATGGTCGTTCTTTTCTCGAGAAAATGAGTTTTCTCATAGCGTTTGCAACGCAATACTCGTTCCCTTATCTCTCAGGGAACCGAGGTTAAAGTAACCGAGGAAATGTAATAAATTAAAAGCCAAAAAAAAAAAAAAAAATGCAATTTGGAAATCCCACAAGCCCCGCCCCCTCGACATGTCGACACTCTATTTTTTTTGTCGAGTGGAGCATGTGTCGAATGTCGGTCGTTTTGTCGATAAAAAGTCCCATCCCTAATATATATATACTAATGTGCTTGTTGTAACTCTTCAAAATTAAACTTCATTTTTTATCTTTTTTCAACACTGAATCTAATTCTACCCATATTTAACTATTCAAAATGTGTATTGGTCAATCTCAGGCAACTTTGGTACATTTTTTACAAGGTATCTAAGCAGAAGATGGACACATGTTTTCTCAGTCCTGTTACCCAAACTCATGTGCCATTTAAAAAGCATGTTTAAAAGCATGTCAATTAATTATTTTGTTTTCCCCACAAGAAAGTGTTTATTTTAAAGAAGACCGAAGCCTCAGGTTTATATATATATTTTTTAATAATTTAATTTATTAAACAATTGTATAAATGATGGACCAAACAAAACTGATAAAACAGTGCGTTATTTTTTTAGGAAAAAAAAATAGTAACCGGAATGAACACTTTTTTTTTTTGGTTTACTTTGCGTCATTGACTGTTGCATCATCCTGCGTCTCTAAAGCTTGGCGTTGTGAACGGTCATCCTCACATTCTCCTGTTAAATACCCTTATCCACTCTATGAATCCACCAGGTTTCTCAGTTGGGAAGAGGTGTTGGTGTTGCGGTGCAGTGGCTTTTTCCTCTAAACTTAGCATCGTGTGTTTTTGTATGTCCGTCGGTGAGCGAGAACTCTGATTGGCTGTTCAGCTTATCAAACGAGTGCAAGAGAATAAAAGCAAAAGTAGCCTCGTTTTCATTATCCTTCAAATTGTGCAAATTAGGGGTGTAACGGATCGCAGTTGATCGTGATCGTGATCAGTACGGACCAGCTGCCCCATGATTCGGCGCGCTTGTGATTCGTGGATTAACCGCTAAGTTTAACCATCAAAGAGTGAAAGTTTATAATTTGGACGTGTTTTATCTTGCCACTTTACACATTCAAACAGTTTTAAATGCGGAAGAAGAGGCAAAAATCGTGAGTCCGAGAGAGAGACGCGTTTCAGACAGCGCTCAAACACTGAATTGCGTTTCCTGGCCTTGAACGGACACATAAACACACAATGTGTCCAAGTACTCGTCTCAGCAAGTGTTCTCTCGGTTCTGTCAGAAGTGAAGAGTTGAGAAAGAAACCGGATGTTTGTCTGTTTATTCGGTCTTAAAGTGACAGCAGCCTGATAATCCTGCTGTCTGTGTCATTAACGTTAATAAAACAACAAAATACAGCTTTAACAAAGATGAAACTATATTTCATTTCTAGTGAACAAAAAAGTATTATTTTACATTTAGGGATAATTATTAATATCTGTACCTGAATACTGTTAGCTTTTGTAACTTTGTTATTTAGTATTGATCTCTGCTTGTCATTTGTGTATTTGTTCTTATTTTATGACTGACTGTGTCTTTAATAATGTTTAAACTATCAGTTAGGCTAGTATATGTTTATGTGGTATCGAAGTACTTCAAGTGAGCTTTAAGTAATAAATGAAAAGCAGTGCCAATGGAAAC
Organism: Rutilus rutilus; assembly: GCF_951802725.1. Taxonomy (NCBI): domain Eukaryota; kingdom Metazoa; phylum Chordata; class Actinopteri; order Cypriniformes; family Leuciscidae; genus Rutilus; species Rutilus rutilus. The sequence goes on along the minus strand of NC_140214.1, from coordinate 40,215,201 downwards.
AGGTCAAAAACTCCCATATCCCGCATGAGGAGGTTTTTCAGGCAATTCAAAGAAGGAATATTTCACAAAACTGCAATGGAAACAGTTTTTGTGCATTTACAGGTCACCTGACGTATGTAAAAGCCACCATTTTATCAAGAGTTTGAAGCAGATTTGAGGGAGAAACTCCCAGAAACGTTCCTTGCCATTAATGCTTGGAAAACACGTCTACTTCTCCTTCCGGTAAAAATAAGGGCTAGATGCTGCGATATACTTCAACCCACCAACATCCGCTGCCATGATTTTTGGAATGATCATCATGAGGAAAAAATACGTTTTAGTCGCATAATATCAGTTAATGGAAACAGTCATTTCACAATAGCTTTTTATCGACATTTACAAAACCGTGCAAAAGTTTTGCTCAAGTCTGTAATGGAAACGCGGCTAGAGATGAAAGGGAGCAAAGAAGTCATGATGACGGTACAGACAGAAAGCTGTTATCATTTCACATCATCTTACCTGACTCAAAATGACTGAATATTTGATCTCTACTTACACGCTTGCTAGTTGACCGTCTCCTTTAGGCCTTTTTGTGTGTTCAAGCGTATTTTTGGCTGAGAAGCAACAACACACTTTCATCGCCGCTAGTTCTTTGGCGTCAGCTTGTCGTGTCCCGGGCTTTACAGAAACTCTTAAAACCGTGTGTGCTGAAAGAATGCCATGTAAAAGAAAATGCCCTTCTGAGATGGCTCGGCTGTATATGGATTATGTGCATGTTATTTTATTTGTATAAAAGATTATTCAGCACACTTAAGGCGACACTACAGGCAAAAATAGTTTTTTTCATGCATCTGTCAATTTTGCGATTTTGGGCTTTTTGGCTTTTCAAGTGTTTTTATTTTTTTACTAGTGGAAAGAAAACTTCCAAAATACACTTTTAACTGTGTCTTTTAGAGCACTTTATCTATTTGCATCTGTACATTTCAATTACAGTATATATCTTTAAAAGGTCGTTTTCTCAAAATGAGTATCTACATTCTGAAGGTTTTTACTGACAGGTTTGTTCATCTAGAATTTTCCTGATTTTTATACATTTTTCCAAATGTTATTCCTAAAAAATATATATATATATATATATATATATTTTTTTTTTTTTTGCTGATTTGTGGATTATTATTATTATTATTAGTGGATTATTATTATTATTTGTGGAGTGATAAAAAGAGAGACCCCAAATCCCCTCTGTAAAAACCTGTGACTCTAATAGAGTCAAACCAAAAATTATTCAGACACCAGATATATTTTTTTATATATATTTTTTTCACTAGTGTGTGCAGGACAATATAGGAGAGCAAAATAAAGTAAACTCTGATAAATTATACCCAACAATTCTTCATACAGTGACTGCCAGTGACATTTATAACAATCTGGGACCAAAAATTATTGACACTTTGAGCTGATCATGTTTTCTTCAGTGTTTTGTCTTTAATAACTAATGGACCTTTTTACACACAGACTGAACACAATGAAGCATTGCTTGGTCACTGGTTGAGCTAAACTGGTATTATCTAATTGTGTAGTTAAATTTAACAGCTGACAGATATTCAACATAATTCATGTGTGAGACAAGTCTAACAGAAGATGGACAAAACCAGTCAAATATCAACTGAGTTCTGCTCATATTTCATCACCATTGTCTCTAAACTATAGCGAATAAACTGTGATAATGTGAGAAATGTTAAAGGTGTCTGAATAAACTTTGGTTTGACTGTATATAAAAAATTAAACAAGAATTTTGAAACTAACTTCATCCAATATTCAGATTTTTGTTTTAGAAATGAATGAAAATTAGTGCATATTTAATTGGATAACGCCACATTTTCCTTGTAATATTTTTTTTTTATTTTTTTTTTTTGCAATTATTAATGTAATCAATCAGCTGGTGAAGTATGGTGATATCTCTTAGTTATTTTAATGTTTTACCCTATTCTCCTGGTGTCTCTTGCCTTAAATGCACTGAACTGTTGTTTCCCGCACAGGTGACAGACTTCGGATTTGCAAAAAGAGTAAAAGGCAGAACCTGGACATTATGTGGGACTCCGGAGTACCTGGCGCCAGAGATCATCCTCAGCAAGGTCTTCCTCCACACTTCTCTGATTCAGTTCACATGTTTCCCACAGGGCGACTCACTCATGTGTTGCTCTAATGTAGGGGTACAACAAGGCTGTGGACTGGTGGGCTCTCGGCGTTCTCATATATGAAATGGCGGCTGGATACCCCCCGTTTTTTGCAGACCAACCCATTCAGATCTATGAGAAAATCGTGTCTGGAAAGGTATTGGCAGGTTCATGATGTGTGCAGCAGAGCGATTGGGGCGATAGTAATTGACATGTTGAGCGTGTTTTGTAGGTCCGGTTCCCCTCGCACTTCAGCTCGGACCTGAAGGACCTGTTGAGGAATCTGCTGCAGGTGGACCTCACCAAACGCTTCGGGAACCTGAGGAACGGGGTCAATGACATCAAGAACCACAAGTGGTTCGCCACAACGGATTGGATAGCCATCTATGAGAGAAAGGTATGACGCTCAGTCTTCGGTTGTGTCGTTCGAGTCTTGGTTTAAACTGAGTGTTGTGGGTTTTGTTGTTGTTGATTTCATTTCTGATGCTGCTTTAGAAAGCGTCTTCCTGTTTAGACCAGAGACTCTACCGGTCTGAAGTTTAGATTTTTTTTTTATGTTTTTGAAAGAATAGTCTCTTCTGCTCAGTAAGGCTGCATTCAAAAATACAGTATTATTACAATTTAAAACCGCTGTTTTGTATGTGAATATACAGTCAAGTGTAATTTATTCCTGTGATCAAAGCTGAATTTTCAGCATCATTACTCCCGTCTTAAGTGTCACATGATAAATTATTATTGGTGATCGATTATTTAAAGGGATGTTTCACCTCTGGAAAGATGAATGTGTATTTAAATTGGGTCATTTATGTAGTAGAAATGTGAAATTATTTTAGAAGTTGGTGCCTTCTAGACTGAGAAAAGCCAGAAAATGTATTTCATGTGGATGAAAGACAACATCTCCCAGAACGCACTTGCTTCGCTGCCCTACGAGGCCACTCCCAAGCCACGCCTACCGGTTACAGAGGGCAGTATCGGGAGAAATTATACAACTAGGCTACTAGTCGACTCGAAACTGAAAAGATGCTGTTTTACCGTGAGATCCCCCTATGGGCGGGTTGAACACATGTGGGACGAGCTCCTCCTACTGGCTGGAGTCTCTCACCTCTGGACTAAAGAGCCTCCGATGATGAAGCTAAATTACCATTTTTGCGTCATCTGATGTTTTTGTCCAGAAACACAATACAGAAATCTCTCGTCTCAGGGGGACATGAAGCACGGTCACTCGAAAATACTACCAGGTTTCTACTGATACAAAGCTTAATGCTAATCACTGAAGTATCCCTTTAATAATGGCTCTTATTAATAATAGTTCGGTGTTGAAAACGGTTTTGCTGCTTCATATTTTTGTGGAAAATTATATATTTTTTCAGGATTCTTTGAATAAAAATTTCAAAAGAACAGCATTGACATGAAAAGTCAATATTTTGTAACATGTCTTTCAATGCCACTTTTGATCAATTAAATGCATTCTTGTTGAATAAAAGTATTTATTTCTTTATATTTTTTATGTCTTTCCCCAGATTGTTTTATAAAAAAATCTGTTAAATCATATTAGAGTGATTTCTGAAGGATCATGTGACACTGAAGACTGGAGTAATAATGCTGTTGCAGCTTTGATCACAGGAATAAATTACACTTTACTGTATATTCACATAGAAAAAATGTTTTACATTGAAATAATATTTCACATTATTACAGTTTTTTTATCCAAAAAAAATGCAGCCTCTGTGAGCAAAAAAAGACTTCTTTCAAAAACGCAATTTTTTTTAATTATTCCAGGCATTTGACTGGTAGTGTATAGTCAGAGAAGTGAAACTGACTGTCACTATATTGTCAGTATAAGCATATATCAGTATAGCTGGAGCGCTCAGGCATTACGACACACACTCCTGATGACATGAGTTTCTCCATCCCGCCAGGTGGAGGCGCCGTTCATACCAAAGTGCAGAGGTCCAGGAGACACCAGCAACTTCGACGACTACGAAGAGGAGGACATCCGTGTGTCTCTCACGGAAAAATGTGCAAAGGAATTCTCAGAGTTTTAATTATGGACACATCAAAGCTAGACATGCGCATATACACACATATGTACTTCTCCATATATGTGTATATATGTGTGTGTGTTTGTGTGCGTCACACGACACGTCAAATGAGGGTATCTTTGCACTCTAAAGACATGGGATGAGCAGAGAGCACATCACCCTTCCTTCATTCCTCCATCCATCTATCCATCCATCATCCGGCTTTAGAGAGGTCAGAGGTCACCGGGGTCACATGCTCTTAACCGTCATACACTGGCACATCTCTCACTCCTGTAACTCACTCCCGTCCCACTCCGCTGTTAAACAACCTCAGTTGTTCGGCATTAAGTTCCCCATTTCAGAGATGCTTTAGTCCGTATTTTAATCATCGTTCGTGTGGGAGAAAAACAAACACACACTCAAAGGCCAATCAGCATTGTTATCTTTATTTCCCCGGCAGCGTCTCAGTGTTGTGATTGGAGAGGTAGGCGTTGCCTATTGGCATTGTCGGTGTTACACGTCGCTTTTATTTCATTTTTACCTTAGACCAAAACAACTGACAACTTTCTTTTGTTTTGTTTGTTTGTTACATGTGCAGATCTGTTGAATTCAGAGTGTTTTTCCGTTTATTTGAACCGCCGTGTGTGTGTTGAAAGCATGACCAAAAGCATCATGTTGTGAATGGCAGAGGAGATCCCGATGTCACAGATGTTACAGTGATCTCGATCACGACGGTACAGTGAAGGTCCAGTCTCATGCATATACTGACAGATGTTGTTAGCAATATGAAATATATCTTATTTTACCACTTCATTATGCAAAGGTTTTATTCTAAAGTGTAAGATAGAACCGGTTCACTTTGATCATTTTAACAGTGCTGTTTATTATCTGATATTTAAAACTAAGAAAAACAGCAAGTGTATTGGTCCGATGTGCTGTAGGATGAATCCCATCGGGAATGAGCAGCTTCGGTCCCGCAGAGTTAGAGGAGGAGTTCACTTCAGAATTAATATTTCCTGATCATTTACTCACACCCACGTCATCCACGATGTTCAGGAAAAGGTTTTTGAGGAAAACATTCCAGGATGTTTCTCCATATAGTGACTTCAATGCGGTCCAACGGGTTGAAGGTCCAAATGTGAGTTTCAGTGCAGCTTCAAAGTCTCGACACGATCCCAACCGAGGAATAAGAGTCTTATCTAGCCAAACCAGCGGCCATTTTATAAAAAACATAAACATTTATATACTTTTTAACCACAAATGCTCGTCTAGCACTAGCTGTGATGCGCCACACATTACGTAATCACGCTGAAAGGTCAAGCGTGACGTAGGCGTAAGAACCGACCCAGTGTTTACAAAGCCAGCGTGCAAAGACTAAGTCAAACGCCCTTTACAAAAACAATTAAATAAAAGGTAAAACAATGATGTCGCACGATTTTGAAGTTGGAGGAGAAAATTAGATGGTTTTTGCTCTTTTTGAACCGAAATGCGTGAAGTCGTGGACGTGCAAGACCAGCATTAGTGGTTAAAAAGTATATAAATGTTTTTTTTTTTTATATAAAATGGCGGATGGCTTGTCTAGATAAGACTCTTATTCCTCGGCTGGATCGTGTCGAGACTTTGAAGCTGCACTGAAACTCACATTTGGACCTTCAACCCGTTGGTCGCCATGGAAGTCCATTATATGGAGAAACATCCTGGAATGTTTTCCTCAAAAACCTGCAATTCTTTTCCACTGAAGAAAGAAAGACATGAACATCTTGGATGATGTAGAGGAGAGTACATTATCAAATTTTAATTCTGAAGTGAACTACTCCTTTAACTCGAACCCTGATGATAACTCCTACCTGTAGTTATTAATCCTGAAGCCCTCGATCATGTGTGTGTGTGTGTGTGTGTGTGTGTGTGTGTGTGTGTGTGTGTGTGTGTGTGTGTGTGTGTGTGTGTGTGTGTGTGTGTGATCCTCCAGGACTGAAGCTGCTCATCCCTTGATGTGATCGTCACAGCGAGGCACTTATCAGTTACACATCAGTTACTTATGTTCACGTTTTTGTCACTGTTTTTAAGTTGTTAATGTTGAAGCTGTTTTGCAAAGTTCTCTCTTAACTGAAAACTGTAAAACTGCCAAAACTGTTTCTTCTTTCCATTGTCGCTGTTAAACTTCTGTCGTTCGTTCTTCTTTTGTTCTTTTCTTTATGACCGAATGTAGTGTTGAAACTTCTAGGTATGCATATTGTTTGAAAAGTTTGAATTTTGAGGTACATTCTCACAGACATATACTAAGAAACTGAATATGTTACAAAGACAGAGAGAGACCGAGGTTAGCGAGCCTCTTCTTTGTATCACATATAATCCAGTTATTGTTCAGCTCATACTGCGTATATGCATTATTTCTTATAAATGTTTTTATTTATACACATATTAGAGAGATGCTAATAAATTTTATTTTTAAGATTGGTTGTTCTTTTCAGTGTGTGCAAATGATCTGTTGCTTTTACATTACATCAATTAGGTTTTAAATCACCTTTTCAAACTAAGATTTTAAGCATTGTCAAGCAGGCTCAAGCTAAATTATTACATTTTAATACATGTTGGCATATATCTGTCAAAAAGGGTTAAAATTGCAATGCATTTATACAGTACATTTCAATCAGTCGATGCTGTTTTTATCCACATATAACAAACATTGATCAATGCACATATGTGACCCTGGATCACAAAACCAGTCACATGTCGCACGGGTATATTTGTGGCAATAGCCAACATTGGCCATTGTATAGGTCAAAATGATCGATTTTTCTTTTATGCCAAAAATCATTCAAATCAAATCAAATCAAAGTTTATTTATAAAGCACAGTAAAAACAACAATAGTTGACCACTGTGCTGTACAATGTCATACTAAAAAAAGGTATAAAATAAGTGATATACACATATTCATATATACACATACACATGTACACATGCACAAATATACATACATGCGCATATACACACAGTGCACACCCATACACAAAAACATGCATAACACATACATACATACATACATACATAAATATAATAAAGACCGCAATGCAAAAAAAAGAGAAAAAAAGAGAGAATGAGTAAATCAGAACACTGATAAATGGTCTAAAAAGTCTAGGAACAGTCATATGCCTGAGAAAAAAGGTATGTTTTTAGCTTAGATTTAAATTCAGCTTCTGATGAAACTGATCTGAGGGAGACCGGGAGACTGTTCCACAACTTTGGCCCAACAACAGAAAAAGCCCGGTCACCTCGCAGCTTTAATCTAGATCTAGGGACCATCAGTAATTTTTGTTCAGAGGATCTCAGAGATCTAACAGAGGTTTTTGGGTTCACAAGGTCGCAAAGATAAGTAGGGGCTGAACCATTCAAAGCTTTAAAAACAAAAAGTAAAATTTTAAAATCAATTCTGTAGTGGACCGGCAACCAGTGCAAGGAGCGCAGTACAGGGGTAATATGTTCGAACTTGCGAGTACCAGTCAAAAGTCTGGCAGCTGCGTTCTGAACCATCTGAAGTCGATTTATATTAGATTGACTAATTCCAACATAGAGAGAATTACAATAATCCAGCCGAGATGACACAAATGCATGGATCACTCTCTCAAACTCAGAAAAGGTTAAAAAACTCTTGGTTTAATCCTCCATAACCTCTGTTTTGCTCTCATTAAGGTGCAAAAAATTTGAAGAAAGCCAAGACTTAATATCAGCCAGGCATGCAGCTAAGGATCTCAAAGCTGTTTTGTCGTTGTGCTTCAGGGGCAAATAAATTTGGGTGTCATCAGCATACAAATGAAATGACAACTTGTGCTTGGTAAAAATAGACCCCAAAGGAAGCATATATAATGAGAACAAAACAGGAGCCAAAATGGAGCCCTGAGGAACTCCAAACATCAGGGCGCAGCTGGATGAAGAAAAACCATCAAGACAAACAGAAAAAGTCCTATCTTCGAGATATGATTTGAACCAGTCCAGAGCGCGACCTTCAATACCCACATATTTTTCTAGGCGCGATATAAGAATTTTGTGGTCGACGGTATCGAAAGCAGCGCTAAAATCTAAAAGTAGAAGTATCATTGAGTCCCCTGAGTCTACAGTTAATAAAATATCATTTAAAACTTTTAAAAGTGCAGACTCCGTACTATGATGCTTCCTGAAACCAGATTGAAATTTTTCAAATATATTGTTTGATTCTAAGAAGCTCTGTAATTGTACTAAAACAACCTTTTCTAAGGCTTTAGAAATGAAAGCCAAATTTGAGATCGGTCTATAACTTGATAAGACGGCCGGGTCGAGATTAGGTTTTTTAAGCAGTGGTTTAACAATTGCATGTTTAAAATATCTTGGAACGGTTGCTGTAAGAAGTGACTTATTTATTATAGCTAAAATACTTGGTCCGACAACATCAAAGACCTCAAGAAAAAACCGAGTGGGAACAATATCAAGTGGGCATGTAGTGGGTTTCAAATGCTTAATTATGTCTTGAAAGGAGCTTAAAGAGATTGTCTGGAATTCATTACAAATTGGAGTGCAGAGATGCGGGACAGATAGGTCATAATTTGAAGATACTATACGCTGTCTTATGTCAACTATTTTATCTGTGAAAAACCTGAGAAAATCTTCACATACTGCAGCTGAGGCATTCAAAGAAACAGCACTATTTGGATTTAAAACAGAGTTTAAAATGGTAAAAAGAGTTTTAGGTTTATGACAATTTTTTGCAATGATATCTGAAAAATACTGAGATTTTGCCAGTTTAACTGATTTTTGATACCCAATTAATGATTCACGTAGAATTTCAAAAGATACTTGTAGTTTATCTTTTTTCCACTTCCGTTCGGCTCTACGACAAACTCGTCTATGTTCTTGTGTGGTACTGTTTAACCAGGGTTCAGGTTTAGATTTTAGTCGTTTTTCTCGCACAGGAGCCACAGAATTTAAAATATCATTTGAAATGGAATTAAACAATGAAAGATGTTCATCTACATTTGAATTATTTAAGGAGGAATCAAGGTTGTACATCAAACAGGCCTCCTTAAAATAAACAGCAAAATCATCATTAGATGAAGGATTAAAAAGCCGAGTTTGCTGTGATTACCTCTTAGATTTCATAGTTTTACCATTTGGAAGAGAGCAAGTGAACATAATAGGCATATGATCTGAAAAACTCAATTCAAGGGTTTCAAGTTTGCAAACTGGAATACCATGCAATAATACAAGATCTAAGGTATGGCCTTGTTTGTGAGTGGGACCATTTACCACTTGAATGAAGTCCAGAGAGTCAACCAGACTAAGAAAATCTTTAGCCAGGGAATTTGACTCGCAACAAACATGAATATTAAAATCCCCCACAACTAAAAGCCTATCATATTTAAGAACAGCTTCGGATATTTTTTCATTAGGATATTAAGTAAAGATCATGTTCCATGAAGATATTTTGTAAATTTCCTACCGTAAATATATAAAACATTTATTTCTGTGAGTGAATGCAGCACAATCGTGAACATAAATGAACAACTTTAAAGGACATTTTCTCAATGTTTTGATTTTTTTGCACCCTCAGATTCCAGATTTTCTAATAGTTGTATCTTGGCCAAACAGTGACCTATCCTAACAAACCACACATCAATTGAAAGCATATTTATTCAACTTTCAGATGATGTATAAATCTCAATTTCAAAAAAATTTACCATGTGACTGGGTTTGTGGTCCAGGGTCACATATATAAAACTCATGTAAACAGAAGATAAAACATGCTTGATGCTCGTGAGCCATCATTCTTTATTAAGTATGAAAAACAATATAATCCTTGTTCACAGTCATCAAGAATATGAAGTTGTTCATCCCTGCATGAGCCACAGGAGAGATGAAGTGATCTCACATCAGCCCAGCAGGAGGAGATGTGGACACACAAACTCTCTGAGATGATCAACACACTCCACAACACACACTCTGGAACATATCCACGAGTAAGCAATGACTGGGTTAATGAACAGTTCATGTGACAGGAAAAGCTCGTTTCCGCCACAGAATAAAACATTGTAAAAGATAATTGCGACTTTACATCTCGCAATTCTGACTTTATTTCTCAGAATTGCGTGTTATAAAGGAAATACTTTTGTTGTTTTTTTTCTCAGAAATGCATGTAGCCTAAAGGCTTTATCTCGAAATTCTGATTTTATAACACACAATTGCAACTTAATGTCAATTCTGACTTTATATCTCGCAATTATATCTCATATATAAATATGCAATTGTGAGAGAAAAAAAAAGTCCCAATAACCTTTTTTATTTTTTATTCTGTGGCGGAAACAAGCTTTCATAGTTAACCTTGCTTTCTGGAAACATGTGGTCCAACATAATCCTACACACATTTTAATTGCTGTTAGCGACTGTTTAATGCTGATGTTTTCTTTGTTATTTATTAACCCTGTAAAGCCTGATATATGAAATAACGGTCGGACAAGTCTAATGTGCTTTATGTGTTGAATCACCGTTGGTATAAACGGGCTTTTACAGCTCATATAGTATTAATATACAGTATAAGAACAAAATATTCCGAGGCCCAAACTGAGCTAAAAATAAGCAAGTTGGTGCAGTTGCTGATATTCATCTGGCCAAAAACATTTGATGAAATTCTGAGAGCTTGTAACGTAAATCAATGAGATCTTAAATAACTGTAAAAGAATAAAGAAATAGAATAGGAAATTAACATCATCACAATTATTTCATCACATAGGATGCTTTTTTTTTTTTTTATTGAACATTTGTGTGTGTGTGTGTGAGAGAGATTGTTTCAAGATTCATTATTGTTGGGTTCTTGCATTGCAATTTTCAGATTTAAATTTTTTTTTTTATTATTTTTTATTTGAGAAATAGGGAAAGCAAAGCAGAGTTTTTTTTTTTTTTTGATTTATATTTAATCATATTTAGCAGACAGACACTAATTTTGTCCAAAGCGACTTACAAATGAGAACAATAAACTGTCAAATTAACAAAAGAGCAACATCTAAGTGCTGTGACAAGTCTCAGTTAGTCCAGCGCAGTACACATAGCAAGGTTGTGTTTTGTTTTTATAGAAAAAAATAGATGTATTAGTAAGTGTTAGTATTAACGGGTCAAGTGTTGACAGAAAAGATGTGTCTTCATCAGTTTCTCTAAGATGGTTCTTCAGCTCGAGTTGAGTCCAGGTGAGAGATGTTGTGCCTCTATGAGATGGTGACCACGAGTGACCACTTTTATATGACCACGAGGTGGCGCTCTCTCCCCCACCACAGGCTTGAGGGAGTGCAGGTGAGAGAACCATTGTTCTGCACAAAACCATCAAGCTTGAACTTGAAGCCAGTAAATAAATCCCAGTTGTGCAGGCGGGGCATGTTGTCACACTGCGTTACAATGAGCCCCTATATAGAAATAAGATATTCTATTCTATACGTTTATGAATTCTATTGAGAAACCATGAGAAAAAGGTGAATAAATACTGAGAGTCAATGTTTAGAAATTATTATTCATTATTATTATGTTTTGAACTATGCTGTATAGCTGTGTTTTGTTGTGTGTTTGTTGTCAAACTCAAAATGAGTTCATTTTTAATTATAACAAAAATTATATATATTTTTTTTTATATAAAAAAAGTTAATAATTGTATTTTATTGACAAAATAGTTTGGTTTTTATTAGATCAGATAACATTTTAATCTGTCATATGGTCATGTTATAATATACCTCACCTATGGGGCATGTCACATTTCACTTCCATTCTTTCAAGGTAAATCAAGAAAAAAGTATGTAGTGTATTAATGAAATAAAACAATTGTACTAAACGTGTGAAATTATTGTGGGAAAAAATAAATTCTCTGAACCCTAAGTAGATTTACACAAACTGAGAAAGTCAAAAAGCGTTAGGCTAGGTTGTGTCCCGCTCTCCCCTACGTATACACATAGACAGTAAAAGAAATGGACACAGCGACCCCATTGGATTCAACGGAGACAAAGGGTGTTTCTCAATATGCGTTCTTCAGCGATCTTGCGTCCTTGTGTTCTCGTTTTACGTCATCATTAACCGCCGAAGTTCAGACCCAATTCTCAAGAACGCAAGTACAGAGGACGCATGAAAGAACCCGGATGTGTTCTTGATACCGAGGATGCATCGAATGCAGACTTGAGCTAGTACTCGCCTGGTGTCCCAGAAGTCATTGCGGTCGGTTCCGAGTTCGTTCTTCCAAGGAAGCTTGGCAAGACCGGTCTCCACGAGAACACAAGTCCGTTCTCTGCGTTCTTGGAATTGAGAAACAGCCATAGTGAAGCCAATTAGAAACTCTTACTTCCTGGGGGTCCAGCGTACTGCGCAGACTCAAACTGAGCTCGACGACGTAAATGTGACGTGAGCAAACCGTCTGTCTTCTAGTAGCTGTGCCAAGATCAATCTGAATCATTACCTTCCGAAACTCGCAGAGACGGAGAGCGTGAGTAGGAGCTGTCCATGATCTTGGAGCAGGAGAAACTTTTTGTAGGTATTCTGATTAATTATTTTGTCATTTTGCCTCGACGTCTCCCCGATTGCCCGCGAGCTTCTCCTCCTGTCCATACGGTAATTTCCTACTGTGCGACAGAGAGTTGCGTGGCTGTGACGCAATCGTTAGCCTACTTTTACAAAAACTGCTTCTACAGGGCCATAACGTAAGCTACAAGGTAATGGAGCCTTTTATACATTTTCGTGTTTCTTTAGAAATAAATAATGGACAAATGGAGTCTTTAAACGCCTCAGATGTAAAGTTATTCGCTGTCAAAGTGACGCCAAAATGAATGGGAGTCAATGGGATGCTAACAGCAGGTGGGGTTCCGCTAGCCAATGGCGGCGCCCGGGGGTACCTTCAAAATAATACAAATCCCTGCCCCCCTGCATATACAGTGTGTGTGCGCGCGAGCGACAGTGCGCGAGAGACCGAAGCTGTGTCCCAATAGAGCGTCACAGTCCCGCCCACAGCCGGTGCCGGAAGTAAGAATTCAATACAATTTCTCCATTGACAGTTGGGGTATAAGCCATAAAAACGTAACCATACATGGTAGACTTAAAACCAGCTACGGCTGTACTAAGCGATTGTATATGCTCATATAACCGCCAAAAGTTCATGGGGCACTAACCTTGTTTTGAGATAAATGCCTTTTATTCGCGATGTCTTGGAGAAGTACTTCATTACCCACAATCCTGAACAATCCCACAACCCCACAGTGATGCATCTGATTGGTGGAGCTCGTGTAACTGTCTGGTTAAACCCCGCGAAAAGTCCGTGTTGGAAACGACATGTGTTGACGACTGAGCGGTGATTGCAGTCAGGTACAAAACACTGCACCATGTTGCTAACGTTATCGTTAACCGCTTTTCACACACTCACACAATATAAAATACACGATGATAAATATAAAATTCAATACACAATACCTATATAAAACACTATTATTTACACGATTACTACTGAAAGAACTGCTATAAACTGCACAAGAAAAAGTTCGCGTGGCTGTCGTCAGATTTGAAAGTCGCTCAAAAGGCTCTTTCGCGGTTGTGGCTTCAGTCGACTTCAGTGAGGCGCGGTGATTTATGGGATGAGTAGTTCCTTCGCTCGGAAATGAAAATATGTACACAGTCTTGTACCGTTTACTTTTTTTGTATTTTCTCGTCGTTTTTTCACTCGAAATGATATGTTGTATGCCTATGAGTTCAGCCGTAGCTGGTTATTCTCAGACATGCTCTAAAACTCTTTAGATACGGATTTTTCCAAAACGTCAATGGGACGAAATGAATGGGAAATTTACTTCCAGCACCTAAGCTCTCTCGGGCTGTGGGCGGGACTGTGACGCTCTATGTGAAGGCTGCATCCTCCGAAGTCCGTATTTGAAGGCCGACTGCGTCACAGCGGCGCGACTAAACGTCACAGCGGCGCAAAGAAGGACGTCCCAATTCAATAGGCTTGTTTGAGATGCGACTTGCCTCGCCTGAAATGTAGTCGAGAGTAGGCGGCTAGAGTGAGGGGAGGAGTGAAAAAAGTGCAGGCAAGACGGACAGATCTCTCTTCTCGCAGTGGATTAGACACCTTTGAGATCAAAGGCTGATATCGCGGGATTTACGGAATTTATGCTCGTGCTACAGTGTTGCTAATAAACTGGATGTAATTTAAGTTCTGTTGCATTTATATGAAAATAAATATACTGAACAAGACACTCAAAGTACTTGTCCATTCAAAATACGTGTTTATCAGTCATTTTTACTTTAATACATGTTTATAGCCTATAGGTTTTATATATATATATAATTTTTTTATACAATGGCATCACATAACCAATATCACACTGTCAGAAAGGAATATTCACTCATAATTTATACACATAAAAACATGATATCAGAGTTTTAAAATCAAACATTTTAAAAGAGACCATACATCACGGTTGTTTAAACCAATGAACATTAAGCTGTGTCGTCAGCAAGTCGTTTCCCATCATGCTTTTGATCAGCGCAGTCGGTGGAGAGCAACTGCGCTCGACTGCAGAATCGGACAGGTGCGCCTTGCGCTCGCGAGAGTGTTTTGACATACGTCAGCATGACATCAGAGCCAGGCGGACTGCAGTCGGACACATTTCTAACTGGCATGCATCTCGCGGTGATCACCGGTGATCGGTTCTGCGCAGATTTTGCTCATCTCAAACAAGCCTAAAGGCTGCACACTTCGGAGGTCGCATTTGAAGGCCGATTGCGTCACCGCGGCTCGATGAAGGCTGTCCCAATTCAATTCTGCATCCTCCGAAGTCCGTATTCGAAGGCCGGTTGCGTCATCGCTGCGCGACGAAGGCTAAAGCGACGGCAAATGCACCCTTCGTTTCCCCCGTGAAAGGAAGGATACATAAATCATAGACAGTAAAAGAAATGGACACAGCGACCCCATTGGATTCAACGAAGACAAAGTGAAGTCAATTAGAAACTCTTACTTCCTGGGGGTCGAGAGTACTGCGCAGACTCAAACTGAGCTTGACGACGTAGATGTGACGTGAGCAACCCGTCTGTCTTCTAGTAGCTGTGTCAAGAGAAATCTGAATCATTCCCTTCCGAAACTTGCAGAGACGGAGAGTGTGAGTAGGTGTCCATGAGCTAGGAGCAAGAGAAACGTTTGCTATGTATTCTGATTAATTATTTTGTCACTTTGCCTCCACGTCCCCCGATTGCGCGCGAGCTTCTCCTCCTGTCCATACAGTAATTCTCTACTGTGCGACAGAGAGTCGCGTGGTTATGACGCAATCGTTAGCCTATTTTTACAAAAATTGCTTCTACGGAGCCATAACGGAAGCTACAAGGTAATGAAGCCTTTTATACATTTTCGTGTTTCTTTAGAAATAAATAATGGACAAATGAAGTCTTTAAACGCCTCAGATGTGAAGTTATTCGCTGTCAAAGTGACGCCAAAATGAATGGGAGTCAATGGGATGCTAACAGCAGGTGGGGGTCCGCTAGCCAATGGCGGCGCCCGGGGGTACCTTCAAAATAATAGAAAACCCTGCCCCCCTGACATAAATGGACACTTAGCGGACTATTCTACCCCATAAGTCATCGCGCGCCGGTGACGACAGCATTTTTTTTTTTTTTTTTTTAATGACGGCCTGGAGTTCGGTGGTGGACGGCAAATTCACATTTAAATGTAAGTATTATGTTTTCATTTACTCAAATAGCTAGTGAAACCTGAGTTAAAAGCCACAAGTTTTTCTTTCTTATAAACTTCATCTTAACTCCTTCGTCACCATTATGTGGCTTCATTTGTCAGGTGGTCTGAGGCAAAACTTGTGCTAATGTTAGTTTAATAATTGTTTCAGGGAGCAAGGAGCAGACAGCCCAATTTATTAAATTGCAATTAAAAAAAATAATAAACTAAATAAATTAAATTAAAATTTATTGTAATATTTGCACTAGTCTGTCTAACTTGTGTAAATAAGAAATATCACCCTATAAAGCCCACAAACCTAAGAAAAGCAGTAGATAAGGCAATGGGGTTTCACTTTTATGTGTTTTTGTAGTGCTGTCATGCAAGCTATGTCTACAAAGGTTTTAACCAAATTTGAGTATTCATAAATATGATTTCTGAATATGAATATGATTTTAAAAATATAAAGTAAGAATGTTGAGATCACATCTTTGCTGAAATGTATTGTGCTGTTGTTGTTAACAAGCCATGGTTAATTTGCTCTGCCTTAGGACTGCACGTGTCCTGGGACAGGTGAGGGTGTGAGTGGGAAACCCGGAAACCCACTGCTGAAACTTGGCCCTGGTTTGTCCTCATGGATGAGGTGTTGGGACAGAGGCATTACACCAACCCCCCCCCCCCGTCCTCATTGCCTCAATCCCTCAATCCCTGAGGACAGACCAGGGCCGAGTTCAGCAGTGTGTGACCAAGAAGAGGAAGAGCCAGGGGCAGCACCAGCACCCGCACCAGGAGAGTAGGGAGAGAATGGACAGGCTGTTTTCTCTTCTTGAAAGAATGATTGAGAAATATATATATACAGTATATATTCTTGTTTAACTTTTTTTCACTTATATTTTTTAAAAGGAAAAAAAAAATTCTGTACATTTATTTATTTTTATGCAACTTTAAATGTGTAAATAAAAGAGAATTCATTGCTCTGGACATTGTTTATTTTTGTAATGACAGTCATAATTTCTGCATGAAACAAATTCTTCTATACCTTTTTTCCCCCAACTATTTACAACATACGTTAAACATCTCAAAATCAACATAAACATTTAAATTTACAGTACATAAAATAAGAAAAAATGATGTAGACTTTTATTCAGCTGAGTGGGAGACCCTGGTGTGCTGCTGGACCGGGATGGGCTCCACAATAGAGACCCTGGTAAGGCCTCCTGCTGGTGGGACATCATCTGGGATGCTCTCCAGAGTGTTTGACTGCATATTTTCACTATCCACTAAGTTGTCTACCAACAGGTTTGCAGGGCTAACTCATGGAATAAATATTGAGCTACTTTATTACACTAAAGTACTTTTAATAACCACTAATACCACATTGGGGAAAAACTACTAGTCATATATTTCAAACCTTAGTTAAGCAAAGTTATCTTGCATACTCTAATGTACTTAAGGCATCAAGAGTAAAAGTAAAGGAATTCTGCAGGAAAAAAACCTTGTCAGGGTTTTTATGATGGTTCTGCTTTTATATTACTGCATATGTTGCATTTTACTTTGAATATTTTCAAGGTTGAGACATTTAAACTATATACTTTTGTGTAGTTTAATGTAAAACAATGCATCATATTGTAAAATAACAATTTTGTAGTGTTGCTGTCCTGTGTGGGAAAATTACTTCGAGTATTAACAAAGTATGTAGTAACTTACATATCACCACTGGTTATTTTGAAAATTAAAGTAACAAAATGTAGGCCTATTGTCACAAAATTAACAAATTGTTGCTAACTACAGCTCCGTCCCATTTCAAAGGGCGCATCTGAAGCGCTCGGACCGGTCTAGCCTATGGAGGAATGTTCTTGTCGCCTAGCAACTGTGACTGACAGCTGCCGATGAAGAGCGGGAGTAACATTCGCACTGGACTTTTTATATTCAACTGGGTTTTATATTCAAATAGGGTTGAAAACCTGTGTAAATATATTTACCATGGTTTATTTATGTGCATAATAAAAATAATACACTAGCCTACAAAATCACATCAAAGTAAGATTTGAATCTTCGGCTAAGCCGAAAGTACATGGCCTGAAACATCCATACCATGTCCTCCAGTACAATATAAAACATAAAAATGACAATAGCCAATTCTGGCTCCATAGCTGTTTACTCAATTATATAAAATGAATTATCAGGATAGCAGCATACTCTCGCACCGTTGCTTGGCGCCTGCAGCGGTAATCGGGAACACCTGGCTGCGCAATTAGGAAATCCTACGAAGGCTACATGGTGCGCCGTTCGGAGGACGCATAGGCTGCATCATTTGAAGTCCGCGGCCGTCGAAGGATGCAGCCTTTACATTGGGACACAGCTCGAGTGTGTCCGAGACCACTCCCTATCCACTATATAGGTCCTGTCCCAAATGGCGCACTTCATGAGGACTTTCGGTCTCGTGGACTTAAATTGCGTGTGCTCGCTGAGTCTGCGAGTCCGTAGGCCGTCCCATTCAGCATTTTAACGCTCTGAAGTGTGCTCAGCAGCGCCCCCTTTGTACCCTTGAAGCGGTCTTCCGCGAAGCCCGCATAGATGCAGGGTCCACCATAGATATCATATAATAAAGGCTAGATGTCTCGTCCGCGCTGCTGGCCAATGGAGGTCGGCGTCCGCACACGGCGGCCATCTTACCACAAGGAGCTCGCTCACTCGTAACATGGTGCATGTACTTTTAAATAACCATAACTTGCTAAATTTTCAACCGATTTTCAAACGGTTTGGTTTGTTATAAACGTCAGAGATGTAGTTATGACACTGCTGCATACATATGAATAATAATAACAACGGACTTCCATATGAAAGAATTATAGCCACGTTAATAACGTTTGTAAGAAACCAAACCGTTTGTAAATCCGTCAAGATTTCAGCGAGATAAGAGGATTTGTGTGCATGCTGATCACTCACCTTAATTCACAGCTTCCCTGTGGTAAGATGGCCGCCGGTGATGCCGGAAGTGACTCCGCCGTAAGACATCTAGCCTTTATTATATGATATCTATGGGCTCCACACACTTTAAGGCTGTGAGTTTTCTTAACCAGGGTCCCCCCAAAAAAGGCTTGAATTTTGCCAGCAGTCGAACCACCATACTTTAAGTTCAAGCCAATCCATGACACCCCTGGCTATGTGGTATGATGACTTTGGTATTGACTATGATGGCCCTGTAGTTCGGGAAGATAATGAGCAAATTATAGTTCCAGAAAGTAACCTAACATTAAATCCTGACAATGTTACCCGTTTACATGCTGCATGTAACCCACTTACCGATGATGGCAAGCACAGCATTGATCACTATCTTTTTGTTATCGATTTTATTTCAGTTTGCAATTGCAGAATATCTTCTTAAATATATGGAATAGTATTTGTATTTTTTAAAGAGATTTAAAACTGGAAAGTACTTTTTACAGTAACTTAATAAACCTTTCTCCCATTAACTGAACAGTTAGGCATTTAATGTTTAAGAAATATGATTAGTTTTGAGATTATTTCCTCCTGTATTTGAAGCATGTTTCCTAGTCTAGTGTGTATGGCATGAGCGCATAAAATGTACCTTGTTATAGTTTTATAACAACGAAAGTTTGCAATTACAGCATGTCTTCTTGAATATATGGCATGCACATGTACTTGTGTCATTTAAAGAGATTTACAACTGGAACATATTTTCAACTCACACTGAACCTCTTTCTTACAAGCTAAACAGCTGAGCCTTCTTAAGTGGCGCTCAAAGTTAAAATGATTTCAACAGCTTGATTTCATCTCTTTCATGTTGTTTGTAGTAGTAGTAGTTTGTGTAGTTTCATTATATATATATATATATATATATATTATATATATATATATCCGTACGATCTTATTGCCAGGATTATGGTCCGTTCTGTGGACCCTTATTTTGAACACACAATAATAAAGGGAAATCCCTTCAACCGCAACAGCCCTAGTAACAAGTACAATAAGGCGAGCGTAATGTAAAAGCCAAACACAGTTTATTTGACAAACCATCATAAACGTGAACACAAACTTGGCATATTTTAACTTTAAACTAAATTTAAACTAAAACTTACCATCAGTAGTTACATGGACAATACTCTCGACAGGAGACAACGGGAACGTGAGGGCTATATGTACACAAGGCTAATCACATAGCAAGGAACAGAGCCGTTGGCTCTGGCAAGGAACACGTGAACAATTAAATAATGAACCAATGAGAGCAAGACACTTGAACAGGGGAACCACTTGACAGGATCACTTGAAGAGCAGGGTAAACATATGAAAGACAGGAAACATGGCAAAATTACAAAATAAAAGACATGAAACATAAAACAAACCCCAAACCAACGTGACATCTAGGGTGTATGGCATAAACGCATTGTTACGAGCCCATTAAATTAATTAAAATGGAACATCATAACATATAAAGACCACAGAGATTCAGTGACGGTGCATAAATTATTTATTTATAAATAATTTAAATGATGCATAAACAGAGCATGGTGGTAAAGAAAGTAACAAAACAAACAGAAAGAAAACCCTGCATGTCTACCGGAGAAATATCCCTTGCCTACCTCCCGTTCGAAAACGAACGACAATGTTCTCCGTGAGTCGTCCGGGTTCTCTGACTGCTGCTCTAACTAAACCTAAACTAAATAATGTGAACACCCAACACCAGTTACCACCAGCTCTAAATAAAGTTATAAACTAAATCTAACAGACATGAGTTCCACGCCAGGAACGTGCTTAAAAAAAACACGATCATCAAGTCGACACGGGGAAACTCCATAAAGAGGCATAACGGGCCGAGCCCACGAGACACCACGGAGCACGCTCCGTCTGCCACCTGAAGCGGATCGGAAGTGAGAGTGAGAGAGAGAGCGGATGTCAAACAAGGCGTCTTTAAAGCAGTTGCCCCACCCACAATCAGCAGTCGGCGGGATGTCACGTGACCTACAGAGGAAACAGAAACACAACCGCACAAAGCAGCACAAACACTGTTCCCATTTGCTTGACAACGTAACACCCCCACCCTTAAAGAAAATAAATTGGGGTTTAAGTCAATAACTAATAAAGATTTACAAAAACATTTACAAACCCACATTCAGCAATGACTCCAAAAAAAAAAAAAAAATAAGGTGCAACAAGTACGTTTTTTTTTTATTATACCACAATTTATTTACCATACTTTCCTATCAAGCACGAGACAATGCATCGGCAACTACATTGCCACGTCCTCGGATGTGCCTAATCTCCAAGTTGCAACCTTGTAGAATCAAGCTCCAACGCATTAAGCGCTGGTTAGAATTGCGCATGCGATCAAGAAAAACCAAAGGGTTGTGGTCGGTGTAGACCACAACCGGACATGCAGCACCTCCCACATAGACCTCAAAGTGCTGAAAGGCAAGCACAAGAGCAAGAGCTTCCTTTTCTATGGTCGAATAAGCACGCTGATAACAGTTAAACTTGCGCGAAAAAAAACAGACAGGGTGTTCAAGACCATCATGTTGTAGAAGAACAGCTCCTGCTCCCAGATCACTCGCGTCAACAGCGATGGAAAAAGGCCGAGAAAAATCAGGAGCGGCTAGCACAGGCGCAGTAGTCAGCAGTGCTTTAACAGACTCGAAAGCAGCTTGACTCCGTGGAGTCCATTTGTAGGTCACTTTCGAACTGAGCAAATCAGTGAGGGGCGAGGCAAAAACAGAGAAATTCTTACAAAATGACCGGTAGTAACCTACCATGCCAAGAAAGCGACGGAGTTCGCAACGGGTGGTTGGAGGAGGATAATTCACAATCGCCTCAACTTTAGACTGGACAGGACGCACCTGCCCACGACCAACCACTTTACCCAGATATACCACAGTGGCCTGGCCAAACTCACATTTAGCTAAATTGATGGTTAAATTAGCTTCTGATAATCTGCGAAACACGGTAGAAAGATGGGCCACATGCGAAGGCCAGGTGTCACTATAGATGACCAAATCATCTAAATAGGCCTCGCAGTTAGGCACACCTTCAAGAACGCCGTTGATGAGTCTTTGAAAAGTGGCGGGAGCGTTACGAAGGCCGAAGGCCATGGCTGTATACTGTAGGAAGTGATCGGGTGTCACAAAGGCTGAGATCTCTTTGGCACGGAGTGTCAGCGGAACTTGCCAGTAACCCTTCAATAGGTCAATTTTACTGACAAATACAGCTGAACCCAAACGATCAACACAATCGTCAACACGCGGTAATGGGTAGCTGTCAGGTTTTGTAACGGCGTTCACCCTCCTAAAATCCGTGCAAAAACGCATGGAACCATCACTCTTTGGAACCAGTAAACAAGGCGAACTCCATGGGCTATTACTAGACTCCGCAATGCCGTTTTTCAGCATAAACTTCACCTCATTTTGAAACAACAACCTTTTATGTGGATTTGCACGATAAGGATGTTGTTTAATTGGGCATGTAGCGCCCACATCAATGTCATGTTCAATTGCCGTTGTCCGATGAGGCACATCAGGAAACAAATTCTCATATTGCTTAAACAGAGAGATTAAATCATTACGTTCTAAGGTGGATAAACTAGACAAGAATAGATCTAGATCATTAAGAACCTCAGAATTCTTCATTCTCCCTTCAATAACCTCCCTCGAGGGAATGCGACCCTCATCTTCAAATGAAGGACTAGTCACAGCACCCTGTTGTACCGACGGAAACGCGTTTTCAACTTGTACCGCAACCGGTACTTCTTGGACAGCGCCGCTTTTGTTGCGCGAGCATTATTTCTGACAGTTGAAGTGCAAAGCGACTTGAGTTCCGAAATTGAACCTTCTCTACGATCACAAAACAACTTCAAACGATTAATGTGACATAGCGTGGTCTTTCTCCTTCGATCTGGAGTGGAGATGACGTAGTTTAAATCACTCACTCGTCGTTCGATACGATAAGGACCACTGTAACGAGCCTGCAAAGCAGAGCCCATCCCAGGAATCAACACAAGAACTTTATCACCAGGACTGAAACTTCGGGAAACAGCCCTGATCAAACCTCTGCTTCATTCTCTTCTGACAGAGACCTAAGTTATCTCTAGCCAACTGACATGCACGACTGAGCCTACTACGCATATTGGACACATAATCCGACAAACTGGGACACTATTTAGGCTCAGCAAGCCACGACTCTTTCAACAGCTTTAAAGGTCCACGAACCGTGTGCCCGAAAACCAGCTCCGACGGGCTAAAACCCAAACTCTCTTGCACTACCTCGCGAACAGCAAAAAGAGCAAACGGAACACCTTCATCCCAATCACGCTGAAACTCGAGGCAAAAACACTTGAGCATACTTTTCAAAGTTTGGTGGAACCTCTCAAGTGCACCTTGGGTCTGTGGACGATACGGGCTGGATGTAACATGGTGGACCGCAAGCTGACGCATAGCTTGTGCAAACCCACGGGACATAAAATTAGTACCGCGGTCAGTCTGAATAGTTTTTGGAAGGCCAAAAAGAGAGAAAAAACCCATCAGGGCTTTAATGATGACAGGAGCTGTGATCTTACGGAGCGGAATAGCTTCTGGAAAACGAGTCAAGCTACACATTATGGTGAGTAACCATTGATTCCCAGTCTTTGTTCGAGGCAATGGGCCAACACAGTCCAATATAACGTTTTCAAAAGGCTCAGACGTAACCGGAATCGGCTGTAAAGGCGCAGGCGGAATCACCTGGTTAGGTTTACCAGTGATCTGACAAAGGTGACATGTTCGACAATATCTCACGAAATCTCTTTTAATACCTGGCCAAAAAAAATGGCGTAAAATTCTATCAGTGGTCTTATTTACGCCGAGATGACCCGCGAAGTGATGGTCATGAGCTAAACTCAGAACTTCATCACGAAACGAAACTGGGACAACAATTTGAAAAAGAACTTTCCACTCATCTTGCGCTGAGGCCATTAAAGGTCTCCACTTGCGCATTAAGACACCATCCCGTAAAAAATAGCCATGCGGCGAATGCTCAATGTCTTCCTCAGACATAGCTTCCGAAAAGAGAGAAGACAGAGACGGGTCAATTTTCTGTTCCTTAATAAGCTGCTCTCGACTCATAGAAAAATTAGGAACATCAGAAGAAAACGACAGTGAAACAGAATTCCCAGATAAGTCACTATCGCTTGAGAGTGAAGGTCGAGCAATAAAAGTATCACTAAGATCAAGTTGATCCTCAATTTCATTCTCTTTTTCGTTTTTTGCCATAGCACGAGTAACCACGCTAGAAGAAAAAACCTCAGGGAAGTTAATTGACAGGTCATCAGTACATATTTTTGGAGATGCATGAGACACTATGGGGCAAGGCAAAACCTTTCCACCACACAAATCGTTACCAAGTAGCACCGCTACATTTTCAATAGGCAAGGAGGGGCGTACGCCCACAATAACCTTGCCAGTAACTAAGTCAGAGCTAAGAGAAATCTCATGCAAAGGGACGTTAACGTAACCCATTTCAAATCCACGTACAAGAATACTATCACCATTAAAAGTCTTATCACTGAAAGGCAACACATCTTGTAAAATAAAGCTCTGTGAGGCACCAGTATCACGCAAAATTTTTACCGGAATTTTTAAGCGCTCACTAAACTCACCGGGCAAAGAGACAAAGCCATCCATTATAAAAGGTGCAAAACTGTGATTGTCAGTACTGAAGACGTCCCTACTCACAGGCATGTTTGAAACACACAAAAACACACATATAGTTCTGATCTATAAGCCAGTTGACTCACTGCCTTATTTTTACGCTTTAGAGAATAACAGTCGGCCAGAACATGACCACGTTTCTTACAATAGGCGCAGGTCGGAACTGTAGCGTTAGACCCCGACGAACGGCGGTCTGGAGAGCGGGCAGAAAAGGGCACGGTTTCTCTAAACACCTTAGAGACATTTGAATGACTAGAAACGTTTTGTGAAAATTTAGGATTAGAAGGAACACGTTTATGTGTGAGTACATACTCGTCAGCAAGCACAGCTGCACGAGCAGGAGTCAGATTCTGATGCTCACTAACATGGGTAGCAACTGTTTGAGGAAGACCGTTTTTAAAATCTTGAAGAATCATCAAATCACGAAGAGATTGGAAAGTTGTTACTTCTTGAGAACTAAGCCATCGATCAAATAGCATTTCTTTTTCTCTAACATACTCGACATATGTGAGAGCTTCAGGTTTATGATAACTACGAAACTTTTGTCGATAAGCCTCTGGCACAAGAGCATAAATGCATAAAACAGCATGTTTGACTTTTTCGTAATCTGCTGCGTCTTCGAGAGTTAATGAGGAATAAGCTTCCTGTGCTTTTCCAGTGAAAACACATTGCAACGTCATGGTCCAAATTTCTTTGGGCCATTTAAAAGTCAACGCTACGCGCTCGAAATGTGCAAAAAACTTATCAACTTCGCTCTCATTAAAAGGTGGATCAAGGCGAATGTTACGAGTTATGTCAAATTGATCTGGCTTGAATGAAACACCAGCCTCACGAGCCTTCAGCTCAAGTTCTTTAATTCGTAATGCCTGCACAAATTCAAGATCTTTCAATCTCAATTCGTGTTCTCTTTTTTCTCATTCTCGTGTTGTCTGTCTATCAGCCTCAAATCTAGTTTTTCCGCGTTCCCATTCAATTTCCTTTTCTTTTAACTGTAAACGTTTCAATTCTAGTGCTGCTTTACTAGGTGAAGGTGAAAGGTCAATAGGAAGACGTTTACCCTGATCAGGCGACGTAGATACATCAGGAGACACTTTCCCAAACACTCCAAGTTCTCGCAAATCTTCAATAAGCTTATCCTGAAGCTCAGCCTTGGAAGGGCTACCACTCACCTCAAGTTTATAGTGGCCAGCAATTCTAACAAGGTCATCACGCGTTACAGTTAACAAAATATCCTCTGAAGGAGCAAGAATGAACGCGTCTAAATTAGGGCTGCACGATAAATCGCATGAGATTGTTATGCGTATCTCGTCAGTAAAGCCGGTTCCTTGATTAGTAGTAAATCGCCATCACCTGCTTTCAGATGGAGCGGCATTTACTACAAAGAGCCGTAGTTAACTGACAAGCTGAGCCATATCGCATTAATATCGCGGACGTATCGCCAGCGATAATTAATGCGATATGGCTCAGCTTGTCAGTTAACTACGGCTCTTTGTAGTAAATGCCGCTCCATCTGAAAGCAGGTGATGGCGATTTACTACTAATCAAGGAACCGGCTTTACTGACGAGATACGCATAACAATCTCATGCGATTTATCGTGCAGCCCTAGTCTAAATCAAACATTGCGAGTGACACAAAATTCCCGAAAAATCAAAAAGCGAAAAATCAAGAAAATACACAAAAAAAACCATCACCGAAAATCTACGGCACAAAAAGAGCAAAGGGCGATCACAACAAACTAATGCGCACACACAGCGCGCAGTGCGACCACCACGGAAAAAGATTTTCACAAAGGGAAAATCAGATTTATTCAAAAATGCCCAAAAAAAAGTCATCCCGGACGAGCCCCCATTTATATGTTACGAGCCCATTAAATGAATTAAAATGGAACATCATAACATATAAAGACCACAGAGATTCAGTGACGGTGCATAAATTATTTATTTATAAATAATTTAAATGATGCATAAACAGAGCATGGTGGTAAAGAAAGTAACAAAACAAACAGAAAGAAAACCCTGCATGTCTACCGGAGAAATATCCCTTGCCTACCTCCCGTTCGAAAACCAACGACAATGTTCTCCGTGAGTCTTCCGGGTTCTCTGACTGCTGCTCTAACTAAACCTAAACTAAATAACGTGAACACCCAACACCAGTTACCACCAGCTCTAAATAAAGTTATAAACTAAATCTAACAGACATGAGTTCCACGCCAGGAACGTGCTTAAAAAAAACACGATCATCAAGTCGACAAGGGGAAACTCCATAAAGAGGCATAACGGGCCGAGCCCACGAGACACCACGGAGCACGCTCCGTCTGCCACCTGAAGCGGATCGGAAGTGAGAGTGAGAGAGAGAGCGGATGTCAAACAAGGCGTCTTTAAAGCAGTTGCCCCACCCACAATCAGCAGTCGGCGGGACGTCACGTGACCTACAGAGGAAACAGAAACACAACCGCACAAAGCAGCACAAACACTGTTCCCATTTGCTTGACAACGTAACACGCATATAAACACGTACCTTTTACAGAGTTTTATAACAAGATAAAAATGTAAAATTTTTTAGAAAACTTTCACCATAAAAAAAAGCTATGAAAACCCAAAGCCTTGGCAATTTAGAATTGCATGTATCATGTTCTTTTTAAAGTCATTGTAATTTTGATGCACAGTTGGAATTTTTCACCCATGTTCATGTACAGAGACTCATGTGAATGTTGAAGTCAGCAGGACTCATCAGTGGCATCTGGTCCCTGTAAAACAACAACAAAACAGCTGTGAACACGCTGATATCAAGAGAAACTATAGGGCTGCACGATTTTGGGAATACATTTTTTATTTTTCTGGTTAAAATTGCTTTTTTTTTTTAACCACAAAACACACACACACACATACTGTTTTATGGTGCGTAATTTTAAACACCTTTAACCTTATTTTAATTATTCTCAGGTTAGGTAAAGTAAGTCAAATCTGTCCTAAATAATAAGCATTTGAATTTCCATACTTACAATATTTAGATCACAGAAGACTTCTCCGTGGTCAGTTCAGCTCAATCTTTTGTAAAACAGAGACTTATGGCAGGCGAGCTTCTTAATTTCAATAATATGTATTTTTTATTAAATACAGGTTAACTAGTTTACATAAAAGGTACTAATATATAAAATAAAAATAAAAGCAAATCCAAACCAAATAATTTACAAGCTTTCATCTTCATGAGGCGCAATGGCAAGGCATCCAACACCGGAGAGGCCGTCCTTGGTGAATCAGCGTCTACCTTGGACATGTCATTCTAGCTCTTTTAAAGTCCATCAACTTTTTGACATCTTCCGAAATCTCCTCCTGGAAACTCCCTAAAACTTGTCCATTGGTAATCCCCTCCTGGAAACCCCCTAGGACTTGGTTATAAAGCCTTTCTCTTGCCATCCTCCTTCTTCATCGCTGTATCTTCTGTGTCTCGTCCGCAACGCAAGACGGTAATGATTGCATTTTCCTTCTTTCTTTGGTAAAGCTCTTTCTAATACATTTTCAATTTATCTCTACTCTGCTATAATAAATAAATGCTTACAACATTCAGTGTGGTATATTTTTCTATATAAACCATTTTCTCAATAAATGACTTTACATCACCAATTGCAGTGTCTCTTCTTTATAAACCATTTTCTTAATAAATGTTTTTAAAATAACAGTTCAGTGTCTTTCTTAATAAACCACATTCGCAATAAAGAACTTTAAAATAACAGTTTCAGTGTCTTTCTTAATGACAATTTCTTAATAAACATGTTTATAAAAACAAGTCTCAGTGTCTTTTTCTTATATAAAGGTTTTTTCTTATAAAAAACCCTCTTTACAATATTTTTCTTATATAAAGGTTTTTTTCTTACATAATAATACATGGTTAATGTAAAACACTTTTCCTTACACACAGTTAGATTATAGTTAATATAAGCCTGTTTATGTGAGGCATGAATCATAACATAATCAATTGCGTGTTTCACCCAACAATACATACATACATACATACATACATAACATACATAACATACATACCAGGTTTGTTGTGCCTTGTAGGCATATAGGTGCAGTGCTGCATAAAATAATAATAACAATAGCCTATAGCAGGCGGCCTATCAATCGTTAAAAAAGAATGATGTTATGAAATGAGATTGGAGTAAAAACATGAAGCCTAATGTTTGGTGCGTTTTGCTTTTCAAACGCACAGCGCTTTATTTACTGAAGCGATGAGCTGCTCCAAACTATGAAACATTATCGTTACCATACATATCTACGTTTGAGCAGATATCCACAAACACAGTATTTAACAGTAAACACGGGTCTAAACATTATAATATTCAGCATATATCTAGCAACAGTTCAACTGCAATGTGAAGTTTATGCAACAATAACATTAACTAATATAATTAAGAATACATTTCTTACCTTACATCTTTCTTGTCTTCAAATCGCGTTCTTCTTCTTCTGAGGTAAATCCAATGTAAGCTGACTAAGCTCACAGCGGGTCTTCCAAACTCGATGAAAAGCAGAGACTGATGAAGTTTGGTGTTTTGTGTTTGAGGTAATGAGCGCGTTCGCGTTCCTTCACTTGAAGATTTGCATGTCAATCTCTTTTGCGCGCGTGGGCGTGGTCAAATTAAAACTATAATGAGCAAGGGTTTGAGAAACTGGACATCTTGTTGGTTTTATAGAAATGACTTAAACAGAGAATATTTCTTTTCATTTTGAATCCGATCATTTAAAAGTACACACTTAAATGATTATAAAGATATATGGCTCATAAATGTGTGACAAGTATTCGCTGAGTTTTGTTTCAGTTTATAGACGTGTAGCGCGGCCACATAAGGGGTGAATGTTTATATTTCAGTGTATTATTCAAATTAATATAATAAGACAGCTGCTATGTTATAAGTATTCTACCTGTGTTGATTGCCGGGACATGTGGTTGAGTTCCCGTTTTACTCACGCGAGAGTTCTGTCGCGGAGCTCCAGGGAATCCCAGTGACGTCAGTCGAATCAGCTGTATCACTTGACTTCCGTTTAAAGGAGCGGAAAAAACCCGTCGTACGGTAGCTACTTTTCAGTGCTCAGAGATTTGCGATCGATCGCTGGATTATCACACATATCAAGCTGTTCAAGACTGTGACTGGAAAACTTCATTGTGGAATTATCAGTACTTTGGATTTTTTGCCTTTGGGATTTCGTCACAGGACAGCGTTGCCTCTCATCGAGCTCCCGGACTTAAAAGAATCAGCCGGTGAGGCCGATTCAACTACACACACACACACTCACACACACGTACAGTACATTGTACGGGACTAATACGGACAATTTATCTGCTTAAATTACTATTTGTTTGTTGTTTTTCTTTATATGAGTTGTGTATACTGTATATTACTTGATACAGTTTGATGTTTTTTTCTTATTATTGTAAATACACTTTGGGGTTAAACCAAATTGACGTTATCCAAGAGTTTTATTTTGATAAACATTCAAACATAACTTTAAAGAAGGGTCAAGACCGTAAAGTTTGTTGTGTATGATCACCTATAGTCTAGGCTGAGCGTTACATATTGGTGGCCCGTACAGGGACCCTTTATTATTGTGTTTGTTTGTGGACTTTCTCTTTTTTGTTTTCAATTTGTAATATGGATGTGAATAATTCTGATGCAGTTGCAGAAGTTGTTAATACTGCTGATGTTAATACTGATGACCCAGTTACATCTGAAAATGTACAAAATGATACTGAAGTGACAGATATGAATTTTACTGCAGGCCCATTTGTGACCAGGCGTAATCCTACTGCAGAAATAACTTCAATGATTAGCTCATTGTACATTTCTGATTCTGAACACTCCGATGATGACGATGATGAGAGTTGTCTGCAAAATGTTGAGATGGTACAATCATTACAATCAGAAATAACTAAATGTAAAGTGGATTTATTGGCCCTCAATAACAAAGTACATAATTTAGAACAAGATTTCAAACAGTCAATGGACAGTACATTAAATCGGGAAACAAGCTTCAGGCAGGCCGTAGATACTAGCTTGGCAGGGTTGGAGGATTATTTTGTAAAGGCGCTGGAAAAATTAGAAAGGGCCGTAACAGATTGTTTTCTTAGGAGAGATGCTAAATGGGAAAGTCAAATGAGAAAATTGAGGCTCACTAGCACTCCCACACTCTCCAGATTACGGGCATTCTCGCCTGATGCCTCCCACTTTTCTTCTGTCCATTATCCACCGACCTTAGTTCCGGTATCTAGAGAGAAAATTCCCATTCATACACTGCTCAATGATACTTATGACATTCAACATCCTAGGATTGCTCAAATCCCAAATGTGCTTACCTCCTCAGTAGTGGCTGGCTCATCCTCATTCTGTGGCCGACCTCCTGTCCGCATAGATTTCCCCTCTTTCGGCGACTCCTGTGAGACGGCGGAGGTGCTCAACTTCATCGAGCAATGTGAGAACTTCCTGGAGATCCGACCCCTTCCCAGTGCTGAACTCCTAGGAACCTTGAGCACAGTACTGAAGGGACCCGCTCTGAGCTGGTGGAAGGCGGAAAAGGTCAAGGTAACGGACTGGAGATCCTTCAAAAAGGCATTCATGGCTGCTTTTCTTTCAGACGATTACCTCTCAGAAGTGGAGGAAAAGCTGAGGACAATGGTTCAGCAGCCAAGACAACGCCTGAGGGACTTTGCATATGACTACCGGGCCCTATGTCTGAAATGGAAACCAGAGATCTCTGAAGAGGAACTAGTAAATCGTATACTTAACAACATCAACCCCAGGGTGGCCGGGTGTATGAGGGGAACAGTCAACTCGGTTGAGCAGCTGGTGAAAGTTGGATCTATGGTGGAAAAGGACCACATGGGAGCCAAAGACTACTGGCAAAAAGTCGGCACTCAGAGTAACAAAGAAAAGACCAACAAGAAATCTGCTGAACGTACCTTCAACAAAAACCTGGCCGGAGTAACAATAGCACAACCCCATCCAGTGTCATCTCTCCTTGTGGTGCCTGTAAGGGTGAATGGCAAAGAAGTGAAGGCGGTATTAGACACAGGTAGCACTTACACTTTAATGCAAGAAAACCTGTGGAATCAGTTGAAAGGTGAGATTCCATCAGTCGTTACCTCCAGCCCACAGAGGTTCATTATGGCGGACGGAACGATTCACCAGTCCAGAGACCTGCAAAGGATTAGGTTTCAATGGCATGACCAAGAATGCAGTATGGATACTTATATCCTAAAAGACACTCACCTCGCCTTTCCTCTTATTGCTGGTCTGGATTTCCTGAGGGCTACGGGAGCAGTCCTGGAAGTGGGACTAAGCAGATATGGGTTAAGATCTGACAAAGGATATACCTATTACCCTTTCTTGCCATCACAGATTCCAACAGGTCCAGCTACCCTGTCTAGTCAAGATCTTTCTCATAGGACTGCGAAGCTGAACTTATACTATGCCTTACTGTCACAGGGTGACAAAAAGGCAGGCGGAACTTTTTTTTTGGAGGGGGGCGTTTCCCCGTCGGAGCATTTCCGGTGGGACACCGGGCCGGTTCCGGTTTTGACGTGATTGCCGGTCGCGGGGTAATGAAGGAAGAAACGAGTGTCAGCTGTGAGAGATGAGGGAGACGATCAGCAATTGGGATGCGTGTCTTAACAATGGATATAAAAAGGCATTTTGGTGTGAGGAAAAGGCGCGGGGAGCACGAGGCTCGAGCACAGTTCGAGATGTGAGGCACGCAGCACGTGAGCGGCCGTGGCCGCGGATGCGGAGGGAGGCCGTGGGAGAGAAAGAGAAAGAGAAAGAGAGAGAAAACTTCAGCTGGATTGCGGGTGTAAGCCTTGGTTGCACCGTGAGTCTGTTGAATTGCAGTTTTATTGTGGAAATGAGCACGAGTGAAACCTTACAGTGTGTGGTGGATATGCGAGTGTGGGAATTATTTCTGCTGTTCACTCGCAGTCACAGCTGTCCATTCCTCTCTCTGCCTGAGTCCAGTGAAGAACCTGCTAATGCTGTGAGTTAGACGTATCCATTCCTCTCTCTGCCTGAGTCCAGTGAAGAACCTGCTAACGCTGTGAGTTACACGTATCCATTCCTCTCTCTGCCTGAGTCCAGTGAAGAACCTGCTAACGCTGTGAGTTACCCGTATCCATTCCTCTCTCTGCCTGAGTCCAGTGAAGAGCCTGCTAGTGCTGTGAGAAGAACCTGCTAATGCTGTGAGATATACGTATCCTCTACTCTGAGTCCAGTGAAGAGCCTGCTAATGCTGGTGAAGGGCCTGCTAATGCTGGAAGAGCCTGTTAATGCTGGAAGAGCCTGCTAATGCTGGAAGGGCCTGCTAATGCTGGAAGGGCCTGCTAATGCTGGAAGGGCCTGCTAATGCTAGCGAAGAGCCTGCTAATGCTGTGAGTTATACGTATTCTCCACTCTCTGTTTGAGGCTAGTGAAGAGCCTGCTAATGCTGTGAGTTATACGTTTCCTCTAATCTCTGAGTCCAGTGAAGAGCCTGCTAGTGCTGTGAGAAGAACCTGCTAATGCTGTGAGATATACGTATCCTCCACTCTCTGAGTCCAGTGAAGAGCCTGCTAATGCTGGTGAAGGGCCTGCTAATGCTGGAAGAGCCTGCTAATGCTGGAAGAGCCTGCTAATGCTGGAAGGGCCTGCTAATGCTAGCGAAGAGCCTGCTAATGCTGTGCGTTATACGTATTCTCCACTCTCTGTCTGAGGCTAGTGAAGAGCCTGCTAATGCTGTGAGTTATACGTTTCCTCCACTCTCTGAGTCCAGTGAAGAGCCTGCCAGTGCTGTGAGAAGAACCTGCTAATGCTGTGAGATATACGTATCCTCCACTCTCTGAGTCCAGTGAAGAGCCTGCTAATGCTGGTGAAGGGCCTGCTAATGCTGGAAGAGCCTGCTAATGCTGGAAGGGCCTGCTAATGCTAGCGAAGAGCCTGCTAATGCTGTGAGTTATACGTATTCTCCACTCTCTGTCTGAGGCTAGTGAAGAGCCTGCTAATGCTGTGAGATATACGTATCCTCCACTCTCTGAGTCCAGTGAAGAACCTGCTAGTGCTGTGAGAAGAACCTGCTAATGTTGTGAGATATACGTATCCTCCGCTCTCTGTCTGGGTCCAGTGAAGAACTTGCTCTCCAAAAGAAGAGAATGCTGAAGAGAAACTGTTTTATTTATTTAATAAAGAACATTTATTTTTTTAATTCTGTGTTGTCTCCTTTGTCCACGGTCAGCTCCTCAGGGGCGGTACGCAAGCGGAGGGGTGGGCGGCCCGCTGGCGCTACACCCCGACCTGTGACATTACCATCAAGTGGTAGACTTCCCGAACTCATGTCTGTTTCCCCCGAGATCACTACGTGGGACTCTGACAATCAGGAGGAGTTATTGAAGTTGATCTCTGCTTGGCCACGTACCACCTCTAACACCCTGGGTAAGACGTCAATAGTACAGCACAAAATCACATTATCGGATGACATACCTCTCAAATCCCGGGCATACAGAGTTTCTCCTCTTAAGAAGCAGATCATTGAGGAGCAAGTAGATCAGATGCTGCGAGATAAAATCATTGAACCTTCCTTCTCGCCTTGGTCTTCACCTGTGGTCCTGGTCCCCAAACCTGATGGCTCATACAGGTTCTGTGTGGATTATAGGAAGCTTAACAGCAAGACCGTACCTGACGCTTACCCAATGCCGTTGATTCACGACATCCTTGAATCCCTGGAAGGAGCCTCCTGGTTTAGTTCCTTGGACCTGCAGTCTGGGTACTGGCAGGTGGAGATGGACGACCAGAGTAAGGAGAAAACTGCTTTTATCTCCACCAAGGGGTTATTTCAATTCAAGTCGATGCCGTATGGGCTCAGAAATGCCGCTGCTACCTTCCAACGTTTGATGTAGAGAGTTCTGTCTGATTTGAGGGGGAAAATTTGTTTAGTTTATATTGACGACATCATCATCTATTCAAAATCAATAGAACAACACATTCAACATTTCAACATGGTTCTCCATAGACTTACCCAAGCCAACCTGACGCTGAACATGAAGAAATGCCACTTCTTCAAGCGACAGCTCAAATTCCTCGGCCATATAGTCTCTGAGAGGGGAGTGGAGATTGACCGAGAGAAGACCAGAGCTGTTGCGGAGTTTCCCCCACCGCAAGATCTCAAGGCCTTGCAACGATTTCTTGGACTGGCAGGGTGGTATCATAAGTTTATTTCCCACTTCGCTGACATTGCAGCTCCATTGAACCACCTCAAAAAGAAAGGAGTTAAGTGGGAGTGGACTCCAGAGTGTCAATCTAGTATGGATGCACTTAAACAAGCTTTACAAAACTCACCGGTGTTAATACAACCAGACATTAACCAAGACTTCCAGGTTCACACGGACGCAAGTGAGGTAGGATTGGGTGCCATCCTCACTCAACAATCAGAGGAGGGAGAAAAGGTGGTGGCGTATGCATCAAGGACCTTAACTGGAGCAGAGAAAAATTACAGCACTTCTGAAAAGGAATGTCTGGCAGTGGTTTGGGCTGTCGAAAAGTGGAGACATTACCTGGAGGGAAGACCCTTCAACGTCTTCACTGACCACGCAGCACTCGCATGGGCGTTCAACTGCCCTAAAACCTCCTCACGCCTAACCCGCTGGACACTTCGCCTGCAACAGTTCAACTTTCAGGTCCATCATCGGAAAGGTTGCCTCAACATGGGACCTGATGCGTTGTCCCGGGTCGAGGAGATGCCTGCTGTAGATGCTGCACCTTGCCTATCCATATCTTCACACCATGCATCTATATTACCTCACTCTCTGGAAGAAATTACTAAAGCTCAAAGTTTGGATAATACCATCACTCAACTGCAGTCTAGCATCACCCCTCGATCAGTCAAAGATCAACCCATCACCTTTGAAGACCTCCAAGGGGTGTGGTACCGCGAAGTCCCTATGAGAAATAAGGGAGAGAAGTATCAGTTGGTAGTACCACAATCGTTAACCTCTGACTTCATGCATTATTACCACGATAATCCACTTGGAGGCCATCTTGGACAGTTAAAAACTCTGCTGAAAATCCTAGACGTGGCATGGTGGCCGTCCATCAGGAAGGACGTGTGCCAATACGTCAAAAGCTGTGAAATATGCCAGAAATACAAACCCAGCAATAACGGGGGGGGGGGGGGGGTTATGTAGCGCGGCCACATAAGGGGTGAATGTTTATATTGCAGTGTATTAATCAAATTAATATAATAAGACAGCTGCTATGTTATAAGTATTCTACCTGTGTTGATTGCCGGGACATGTGGTTGAGTTCCCGTTTTACTCACGCGAGAGTTCTGTCGCGGAGCTCCAGGGAATCCCAGTGACGTCAGTCGAATCAGCTGTATCACTTGACTTCCGTTTAAAGGAGCGGAAAAAACCCGTCGTACGGTAGCTACTTTTCAGTGCTCAGAGATTTGCGATCGATCGCTGGATTATCACACATATCAAGCTGTTCAAGACTGTGACTGGAAAACTTCATTGTGGAATTATCAGTACTTTGGATTTTTTGCCTTTGGGATTTCGTCACAGGACAGCGTTGCCTCTCATCGAGCTCCCGGACTTAAAAGAATCAGCCGGTGAGGCCGATTCAACTACACACTCACACACACACACGTACAGTACATTGTACGGGACTAATACGGACAATTTATCTGCTTAAATTATTATTTGTTTGTTGTTTTTCTTTATATGAGTTGTGTATACTGTATATTACTTGATACAGTTTGATGTTTTTTTCTTATTATTGTAAATACACTTTGGGGTTAAACCAAATTGACGTTATCCAAGAGTTTTATTTTGATAAACATTCAAACATAACTTTAAAGAAGGGTCAAGACCGTAAAGTTTGTTGTGTATGATCACCTATAGTCTAGGCTGAGCGTTACAGACGTGCTGAAGAAAAAAAAAGTTCACCGCGACGGAGAGGCAGAAAGCACACCCTGTTTATTTTCTTTATTTTACAAAAGCACAATGTTTTGTTTTGATTGTAAGTGGACACATACAAAAGTAGACATCTCACAGATTCTTTTTTCATATTTCTTTTTTCTGTATGACCATAAATGACAGAAAAGTGTAATTTAAGTTTATTATTGTGCTACTATGTGAAGAAAATCCAGCAAAACGCGTCGGCGCGGGATCCAGCAGATCTGCACACTCCGCCCACTCGTTCACTCTCCCCGGAATACTGATTCACCACACCTGCACCTCATCATCACCTCATCATTCACTCCCTTTATATACAACCCTTCACCTTCTGTTCAGTGTCTGGTCTCGTCTTTACATGGACGCACAAGACTCGCCACCTGCCACCTGCCACCATCAATTCTCCACTCTGGTTTTCACTCCACCTGCAAAGACATTCATATTACTATTCAGCTAAGTTCTATCTTCATCTCAAGTTTGCATGACCTACTCACCATTACATCTGCTGGTTCTGTGCTTCTGTTCTCAATAAACATTGTTTATATTTACTCGCCTGTTTGAGTCTTCTCTAAACCTGACAATATGATTGATATCATATTTTTAAATGTGATGGTTTCATTATAAATATGGTGATTTATCTCTAAGGTGGACAGACAATTTAATATAAGATATTTACCATCTGAATCTAACCATGTCATGTCAACAAATGGCAAAGTCAGCCGACTGGTTATTATAATGTTAATTATTGTGTCTTTTACCCCAAATACCATACTTTTACAGTTCTTCTTCTAGACGTCTTTGCATCTCCCGTGGACACGGCGAAGAAACCTGTCAAAACAAGTAGAGAAGAATACCTTTCACGCACACACGCACACACCTGCAGACAATCCACATGATCTTCATCTCCAGAGCTGCTCTTCAGAGTCACTTCACAAGCTTTTCCCCGTTTCATCTGAGGAAAACTACTGTCAAATACACACTGAAATTGAATGATTACATTTTAAAAGAAAGTTTTAATTTATTTCAAAAGAGACCATATTTGATGATACATTTGTATTAAATCATAAAACATAGAATCCAGAAAAATATAATTAAAACACACTTTAGGGAAAAATAAAACAATGTTGGGCCCTATATTAAAAGGTAGCTTACTCTGTGGAGTTTAATTGTGAACAAACAAATTATGATGATATTTTTGGCCATATCGCCCAGCTCTATTTCTGAATCATTTGTGTCCTAATACAAAACAAAAGGATTAAATGTATAATAAATACAAACCTCAGGATGTCAGTCATTTACAATATCCAGCATCTTAGATAATAGTCCAGAAACAGGGAACATAACAGATGCACAGTTGAAATGTCTATTTAAGAGGTTTTAAACAGGATTTAGAGATATATGTGGTATAATATCCCGCTCCAGTGCAGTAGGTGTCGGTGTGCAACTGTTCAGCTGTTCCAAACCCTCCTGTAAAACACACGAAGAAGAGGAAAACGAAAGTAACAACACATGTTGATACTGAAACCTGTCGCTCACTGGATTTGATTTGATCTATGATCCAGAAAACATTTCTACAGATGTCAATTTAGCACAATGCCTACCAAATCTAATAACACTCGCGGCCATTTATGTGTTTAATCCACAATCCATCGAGACCAGCAAGAGATTCTGAGAACGACGCGCGCGGACTGACAACAAGCGTTACTGAGTTTAAAATACTGATAAATTCTCTTCTTAGTGGACAAGACTGCAAGTAAGTTTAATACATTCTCCATTAAAGTCATTTGTAATTATGAAGAACTTCATATTGTATATTAAGCGTGATTTAAATGTGAAGTTACAGAAGGCTGTTCTT
The DNA here is from genome assembly GCF_951802725.1 of Rutilus rutilus. Taxonomy (NCBI): domain Eukaryota; kingdom Metazoa; phylum Chordata; class Actinopteri; order Cypriniformes; family Leuciscidae; genus Rutilus; species Rutilus rutilus. The sequence continues at coordinate 40,176,797 of NC_140214.1, read as the reverse complement.
CTGCTACTCCGAACAGACGAAGAATCTGCCAGAAATTACAATCTTTTGAAGTTAAAACACAAAGTTTTATTGGGGTTATTGAAAAATGTTGTGGCAAAAACAATAATTAACAAACAGCATCAAGACATAAGAAACATTCAGAGTCAAATTGTATTAAAGAGAAGAGGTTTTATTCTCTTTAAGAGGTTTGTTCACAAAAATACCACGACAGCTACCTCATGATAGGAACAAAAACCTAAGAACACAGAAAACAGACGGCCTTCTTATACTTTTCTTCTTCAAAGTCTTCCTCTTCTGTAATGTTCCACTCAATGTGGCTCATACAGTGCATAATCATCAGGGACTCACAGAGAGTCCGGGAAGAGGGGCTAGAATAGCATAATTCCCGTAGAAGGTAGTGCTCTATTAAGAGCAGATTATATCAAGTGTTCCACACAGTCAGGGGGAACTCGGCCTGGACTGATAAGTATTAGGGGACTTACACACTGCCCACAGAAGTATATAGTCGATCAGCGAGCGACGCTCTAGCAGTTTCAGCATCCTGAGCCGATAGCATCGGGCAGACAATACTGATTTATTAGGCAGAGAGCAGCGGGAACCTCTAGGTTGTAGAACCTTATAAATGTAGACGGAGAGGCCCAGCCTGCCGCCATACAGATATCTTGTAAGGCAATCCCACTAGACCAAGCCCACGACGAGGCCATGCCTCTTGTGGAGTGCGCTTTGACACCTAACGGGCACTGCAGGCCCTTAGATGTATAAGCCAGCGCTATAGCATCAACTATCCACCTGGATAGACTCTGTTTTGACGCAGCTAGTCCCTTAGAACATCCGCTGAACAAAACAAAGACCTGCTCCGTCTGTCTAAAGACAGATGAGAGAGACACATAAGCTCTTAATGCCCTGACCGGGCAAAGGAAGCCCGCGTTCCCTTCCTTTTCAGAGACCGGCAGAGCCGACAGGGAAATCACCTGTGCCCTAAACGGTGTGTTGAGGGATTTAGGAACGTACCCGTGCCTTGGTTTGAGTATGACTTTTGAGTCATTAGGCCCAAACTCCATACACGTCGCGCTCACTGAGAGCGCTTGCAGGTCCCCTATGCGCTTTACTGAAGCGAGAGCCAGAAGAAACACCATCTTGAAAGATAAGTGTTTGAGGTCTATTGACTGAATTGGCTCGAATGGGGCACCTTTCATGGCTTCCAAAACCGTAGAAAGGTCCCAAATGGGAACTGAGGGAGGTCTGGGAGGATTCAGCCTCTTAGCTCCTCTAAGGAAGCGAATGACCAGATCGTTCCTTCCGAGTGACTGGCCAAGCGTTGGTTCAGCGAACGCTGCTATGGCCGCCACGTAAACTTTGAGCGTGGATGGGTTTCTGCCCTTATCCAGTAGCTCTTGCAGAAAGGAAAGAACCTCCGTCACCCCGCAGTCTGAGGGTGATATGTCACGAGCTGTGCACCAGCTAGAAAACACGGACCATTTCGAGGAATAGAGCCGTCTAGTAGACGGGGCTCTAGCCTGCGTGATCGTGTTTAACACTCCCACTGGGAGGTTAACGGGTACCCGTTGATGGCCCACGCATGTAGGGACCAAAGCTCCGGGCCTGCGAAAGGAGGTCCCTCCTCACTGGTATCGGCCATGGGGGCGGTACTCGTCAGCTGCATCAGAACTGGGAACCAGGCTTGGTTCGTCCAGAACGGCGCCACTAGTAAAACTGAGCATCCGTTTTCCCTGATTCGCTCTAATACCTGAGGTAAGAGCGTGACGGGGGGAAAAGCATAGAGCGGGCAGCGGGGCCAGACGTGGGCCAGCGCATCCCTGCTCTTGGAGAAAAACTCCGGACAGTGAGCGTTTTCCTGAGACGCAAACCGGTCTACCCCTCTGCTGAATGTTTTCCACAACAGTTGGACTGTCTGCGGATGTAAAGACCATTCCCCTGCCGGAACATTGTTCCTGGACAGTCTGTCTGGTCCTACATTCAGGTGACCTGTCACGTGCGCTGCTCTCAGCGAGCACAGATTGTGCTGAGCCCAGACCAGGAGGCGTTCCGTCAGCCTGTGAAGGGTTCGGGATCTGATACCTCCTTGGCGATTTATATAAGCCACCACCGACATGTTGTCCGAACGGACCAAGACGTGGTGTCTCAGCGCGTTGTCGACTGCCATCATTTCTAGGCAGTTTATGTGTAGAAGCTTTTCCCGTTCTGACCACTGGCTGAAGAACGGTCTGCCCTCGAGCAGCGCTCCCCATCCCGAGGTGGAGGCGTCCGTAGACACCACCTTCACACTCGAGGAAGTCCCCAGGTTTACACCTGACCGGTACCAGTCGGTCGCTTTCCAAGGTTTCAGAGCTGAGATGCATTTCTGATTGACCTTGAGGCGTAAGAGACCGGAGGTCCACGCTCGACGCGGTACTTGCGCTTTTAGCCAGAACTGCAGCGGGTGCATGCGAAGCAGACCCAGCTGAAGCACTGAAGATGCTGAAGCCATGAGACCCAGCATCTTCTGAAACTTTTTGAGCGGGACTGAAGTGCCGTAGCGAAAAGTTTTCGTCATGCTCTGAATACTCAGTCTGCGCTGTGGTGACAGCTGTGCTGTCATAGACAGCGAGTCCAGTTCTGTGCCCAGAAAATATATTTTCTGACTGGGAGGCAGCGAACTCTCTTCGCCCAATTGACTTTTAGACCTAGATTCTCGAGATGATCGAGTGATATGGTCCTGTGTTCTATGAGCTCTGAGTGTGATCGAGCTAGAACCAGCCAATCGTCCAAGTAATTCAGAACTCGCATACCCCGGAGTTTCAGGGGTGCGAGCGTTGCGTCCATGCACATCGTGAATGTACGGGGTGCTAGGGACAGGCCAAACGGCAGGACTGTGTACTGATATGCCTGGCCCTCGAAGGCGAATCTCAAAAATCGCCTGTGACGTGACGCTATTTGTATTTGGAAATACGCGTCCTTCAGATCTATTGACATAAACCAGTCCCCTTGGCGAATTTGCGAGAGGATTTTCTTGGTTGTGAGCATTCTGAACCGTCATTTCAGAAGTGCTTTGTTCAGTTGTCTTAGATCTAAAATGGGTCTGAGACCCCCGTCTTTTTTGGGTACCAGAAAATATTTGCTGTACATGCCCCCTTCGCTCTGAGCTTGTAATAAGGGTTCTATGGCCCCTTTGCTCAAAAGTGTCGCTATTTCGGCTCGAAGTAGGTGTGCTACTTCCTTTTCCACCGTAGTTTCGGTTCGCGCCGCGTAATGTCGTGGGCGTCGAACGAACTGTAGCGAATAGCCTCTTTTTATAATGTTCAGCATCCACTCTGATATCCTGGGAAGCTTTGCCCATGCGTTCGCATGAATAGCTAGGGGTAGAATGATATCTGGGCTCTGGCCGTGACATAGTGGCGAACGGAGAGCTCCGGTATGCTGTAACATAAACGCCGTGCTTGCAGCGTGTGAGGCGGGGGGCGCGCTGATCACAGCGGGCAGCCTGCCCGTGCTCAGCTCTCTTATAGCGGTTTGCTGAGAGAGAGCGAACCCCATAGGGCTTATCATGTCTGTGAGTGAATGTGGGCGCGGGACAGCGGGCACATTCATAACACTGAAAACACTGTCTGTTTGGGCAGACTGTATGTGCTTTGGTTTCGTTTTTACAGAAAACGTGAGACATGCAGTGTGTAGTGTTTGTGGGCACTGGGTCGTGGGCACATTCACTACATCTAGTGCACAATCGACATGAGTCGACTTTATTTGTGCGGGCCGTATGCGGCGGGCTGTGCTTGTGTGTAGGAATGAGCACTGGGTTGTGGGCATTTTTACTACACTCATAACACCATCGGCCGTGGCCGGAATACCAGAAAATACACTCTTTATGGGATTTATCTGGGTCGCCGTAAAAGCCATAAAACGGCGTTTGTGTGCAGGCAAGCGGGCTGTGTTACCGACTTGTTTACTGCAGAATACACTGGAACAGTCGCATTTACTGGAACTGAACGAGCGAAAAGTTTTGGTGGAAGTCCGGCCGCAGCGGGACTTGAACACCGTCGTTTCCCTAGACTGGCTAGGAAGACTTTGAGGCCTCGGGCTTTATCTCAATCTTCTGCCGGGGCCCACGCGGAGGGGTGCGGCGGCCGGCGGAGCGAGAGCGCGGTCCCTGGTCCCGGGCCTGACGGCGCTGTGAAGCGGCGGCGGTGGGTGGGGGTTGCGGCTGGGAGCTTTGAGCAGACGGCTGTTTAGAGCGGCCTGCTGCGGAGCTAGAGCGCTTTGGCAGAAAATGCTTCATGGCCTGTGACGTTTTCTGTACCTCAGCGAATCTATCCGCGAAATCCTTGACGGAAGATCCAAAGAGGCCGGCAGAAGAGATGGGGGCGTCGAGGAACGCGGCGCGCTCCGTGTCCGACATCTCGGATAGTGTGAGCCACAGGTGTCTCTCAGCCACAGTGAGAGAGGCCATGTTCCGCCCTATGGCCTGTGCAGGGGATTTAGTTGCGCGAAGGGCGAGATCCGTAGCGCTCCTCAAATCCGTCACGCTGATAGCTTCCGGTCCTTCCTCATCCAGTTTGCGGAGAAGGTTGGCCTGGAAGATCTGCAATATGGCCATCGTGTGCAGCGCAGAGACAGCCTGCCCGGCGGCGGTGTAAGCGCGACCGTGCATAGCTGAAGTCGTGCGGCAAGCTTTTGATGGTAGCGCCGTCCAGCAGAGGGCGGGCAAAGATGGGCCGCTACAGCTTCTTCCACGGGGGAAAGAGAATGGTACCCCTTGTCTTTAGCACCGTCCACCACGGAGAATGCTGCTGACACGGAAGTACGCATCCTGGCTGAAAAGGGGGCGCTCCAGGACTTAGCGACTTCTTCATGAAGCTCAGGAAGAAAGGGCGCTGGTCTCGAGGGCGGCGAAGCGCGGTCCCCTTGCAGGAAACAACCGTCCAGTTGGTTGTGTGCAGGCTCCTGGGGCGTCGACCACTCAAGGCCGAGGCTCGCAACTGCCTGCTCGAGCAGACGCATGAGCTCTGCCTCAATGTTAGCTCTTTTCCCAGAGGGTCGGTGAGAAGAAGGTGCGAGATCCGCAGAGCTCGACCAACCCTCACTGCCCGACGCTAGAAGAGAGCAGCTGTCGTCCTCCACACACACAGCTTCTTCGTCGTCACCTGTAGCGGACGCGGCGGCAGACGGCGGCCGCTGTCCGGCAGTAAGAGACTCGGGTGAAGCAGGCGGTGAAGCTGTCGGGCGAAACGGCGAGCTTTCGTGGGTTGGAGGAGGTTCCGGGACCCGCTGAGCACGGCGCTTCTTACGGCGCGAGATGCCAGGCGAGTCCTCAGAGTCACCATGGGCATAAGCTCGCAATGAGGGCAGCCGCCTTCAGCGAGCGCGAGAGCTGCATGATCCTCACCCAGGCAGGAAACGCAAATGACATGGCGGTCCCCGTCGCTGAGTGGAGCTTGGCATGAGCCACAGGATGTACAAGGCATCTTAAAAAAGACGCTCGGCTCTTTTAGAGAGGGAGTGTGTGTCGCGGCGGCAAACACACACAGCAGAGAAAAAGGATATGGACGCCGGATAGCGTAGCAGGAACGGCGACTGAAGGCGGCGCGGCCAGCGGCTTCAGGTGCAAAGGCTCGTCCCACAGACGGCTTTTCAGACGGCGCGGCTTCTTCCTCTCGGGATCCAGCAATGTGTGAGCTTCGCTGAAGAGATGAAAAACCAGATTTTATCAGCCTACGAGCCTTATTTATAGGCCCAAGCCACGCCCGTTTCGGCGGGACGTGACGTAATGGGCACGAAGCGCCCTCATTGGATCTGACGTCACGAGGGGCCTCTCTCGATAGGCTGCTGCAGTTGCCGCAGAGCAGCCAATGGGCGCGCGAGCCGTCTCGCCTATGTCTGCATGCTGCAGCAACGCATTTTACAATATTACAAAATTAAAGGAGAACTCCGGTCAATTTTAACATTGAGCTCATTTTTTTGTACATTTGGAGTGCTGTCAATACAGAGAACAACGACAAAAATCGGTGTTGCCTACACCGAGTTATTCTATTTTTAAAATTTGCACCCTATTGACTTCAATGGGGCAAGTAGTAAGCCTGCTTTTTAGCCTCTTAACATCCTTTAAGTGTCATTACAAGTGCACAGAAAATGTGAGTGATTCCTTCCGAGTGAACACGAGTGGATCTGACTGCAGTAGATGTTAGAGATATTAATAAAAATGAAGTTAATTCAGCCAGCGCTCATACCTTTGTTTACATCCTGTTTTCGGTGGAAGGCCATAGTAATCGATTGTCGAGTTCACGCGCATAGGTTTAGTACCTATGATCACGTGCGTGAACTCGACAATCGATTACTATGGCCTTCCACCGAAAACAGGATGTAAACAAAGGTATGAGCGCTGGCTGAATTAACTTCATTTTTATTAATATCTCTAACATCTACTGCAGTCAGATCCACTCGTGTTCACTCGGAAGGAATCACTCACATTTTCTGTGCACTTGTAATGACACTTAAAGGATGTTAAGAGGCTAAAAAGCAGGCTTACTACTTGCCCCATTGAAGTCAATAGGGTGCAAATTTTAAAAATAGAATAACTCGGTGTAGGCAACACCGATTTTTGTCGTTGTTCTCTGTATTGACAGCACTCCAAATGTACAAAAAAATGAGCTCAATGTTAAAATTGACCGGAGTTCTCCTTTAAGGATAATTTTTGGCTTCAATATCTCGTGGAAAAGAGTTTTTCCCCTAGCGTAAGCTATTACGCAGTACAAGAGACCTCTCGTAAGAGAACCCCTCTGCCTTTTGTGAAAACAGTGGCCCTTCTGGCCCCCCGCGTTTTACCGTTTTCCCACCCGTGAGGCCGAAAAGGTCTTTGTTTGTGGCTAAATAATCCCTCTGTCCTGAATGCAAATTACCCATACTAGAGAGATCAAAGGCTCATCTGACCATTTGTTTTACTGTGTGTATTTTTGTTTCTGCCAGGTGCATACATACATTCCAGGAGAGAAAACACATGATTGAATTGAAAGAAAACCCACACAATGTCTAAGGAAATAAATTTAAGGAAAAAGTAAACTATTAATTTTTCCATAACAAAACAAATATGTTTTTAAAAGTTTTCTTACATTTCCTCTTCCGTTTTAGGCTGTTGTTTTTGTGATGTGAAATCGAAAGTATTTTTGAAGCAGACATTTACAGTAGACAGACAGATGAAGCCTAACGTCAATGAACAATTATTGAACGTCAATTATTAAACTGAATATTTCAGTTCATATATAGCAATTATGATTAGTAGTTATACATTGTCTATAATAATGCTGGTTTCTTTTACTTAAACAGTTATTTTAGGATCATTTGAAAGTAATGAAATCAACCATCATTGTGAACTTGAAGTAATGATTAAATGACAAACGACTCAACAATTAATAAAGATTGGGTAAATATGATTGTAAAATGATATTATACTGTAATAGAGAATATAACAAATTGGGTTCAGTTTTCCCAGCACAGTGTAAATTTCTGTTCCCCAATGAATTCATATTTAGAGTCAGTTAAACTCAGTAAACAATAAGAAATGATTAAGACCATTCAGTTATTTTACATGGCAATATATTTGTCTGTAACTCACTTTATTTTATACTTTTTTTTTGCTGTTGCTGTTGTTGATGATAACAACATCATTATTGTCTTAACCCTTGAATGGTGTTCGGGTCTGTAGGACCCATTTTCATTTTTTATCATGACACAATTAATTATTTTTTCAACCTCAGACTCATTGGCCTTGGCTCATTTTCTATGAAGAACATATATCAGAACACATTTTCAATGACCACACACTGTACACCCCCCCTTCACATTTATATTACACACAGGATGGACCCGGGGCTAATAAAAGTGTGGAAATTTTAGGTCCTGTGTACCTTTACTCTGTCCTGTGTACCTTTACTCTGTCCTCCTCCTGTCAGGGCCTACTGTTATTGTGTGTGTGTGTGTGTGTGTGTGTGTGTGTGTGTGTGTGTGTGTGTGTGCGTGCGTGCGTGCATGAGTGTGTGCATGCATGTGAGAGAGAGATTGTGTGTAAAAGTGTGAGAGAGTGTGAGTGCAAAAGTGGGTTTTGTTTCTACCCCTGCCATTCCCGCATAAGGTTGCAATTCTTAAATGTGATCTAACAAAGGTAAAGGGAAAATATTAACCATATATGCAGTTTATATTGCTTGTAATTGGGATGAAGTAAACATCTGTTGAGTATTTTAACATAAATTGTTTGATTATGTTGAATAGGGTGACCATATTCCAGGTCATGTCCGGCCGGGATTTCGAGATCGCCCAAAATATCCGCGATTCGGCTTTTGCTTTCTCGTCGCCATTCATTTTGTTTACATGTACACCTTTTGATTCAGTAGTACTGAATTAATTCCGATTGGTTAATCTGAATGTAGTGTTTACATGAACGCTAAACAAGTGATCGGTTGATGTGCGTGTAAGCATTGCTAAGAAAATTCCTGTGTTTTCGTCTCGATCGGGATCCGTGTGAATCAGAATGCATGACCTGCAAAGCTGGCACGTATGTGTCAGTGTCAAATAACGTAATAATGTAAACATAATGAATGGTGACTGTAGAAAGCAAAAGACGAATCCCGGGCATTTTGGGCGATCTCGAAATCCTGGCCAGATATGTCCTGGTTAAACAGGACGTATGGTCACCCTAATGTTGAATTAAAAACCCAAAAATGCAGCGGGTCCACCAGACCCACGAACACTGGCTGAATAACAAAAATATGAACACCACACAAGGGTTAAATAAGATGTTCTTCATCTGTGTAAAATGGTGTCATTTCCAGGTGATGCTGAAGGATTGAGTGTTTTCAGAAACCAGTGCTGATCAGTTTTCAGTGTCAGTTTAGCTGCAGTATGTCAGAGGAAAGAGGAAAGGACTCTCTCTCTCAGATGAGTCTCTCAGAGAAACACAGGTAAGACTGCGTCTGTTTTCATCAGTTTAAACTCGACTGGACTTTGTGTTTTCCTGTCAGTAACAAAACTTTAAGCATTGTTTTATATTTGCAAATGCTTTGCACAACTTCACTTTTGAACTTCTTAAATTAACACTGACATCTATAAAGCCCTGTTTGCTGTATAGGAAATATCACAGTTAATAATTTGTTAATAACCTTCTAGACGCTGAATTAATCCAAATAAATGACTTTAGTTTTTAGATCATAAAGTTATTGATAGACATTAGAAAACAACTTTACACTTAATTTAATTCAAGTATGCTAACAAAACTGTCGCAAAGACATTTCTGCTCTCTTTTCTGTCAATAAACAAAAACTTGACATGTTTTCTTAAATTATAATCCTCAACATATTTAATCTCACTCATGTATATTAAAGAAATTGTTAAACTAATGTGAGCCAGTAAATAAAATGATCGTTAACTATAAAACTGTAAATTGTGTGAGTGTGTGTATTTCTGTGGAGGATTAGATAAAGACACAGATGTGTTTCACACACAGTTGATCCTCCTTTACTAAAGTGTTTTCTCTCTCTCTCTGTTCTTTGTGTCATCAGTGTAAAATCAGGCTCACATGTGTCCAGCTCTGTGTCTCTGAAGAGTGATCAGTCAAAAGATTATCCACTAAACTTCAGTGAGAAAACACCATCATCTAATAAAAGGTATTTTGTTACAATTTTTTTTGTCACACATTGACTGTGTTTAAAAGTTGTATCAGTTAATACCAATCATGAAACATGTTTAGAGTAAATATTTGTCAGAGTATTCACAGCTAATGCTTATTTCTCTTTCTGTAAAACATCAGTTCCCTTTTGTCCTGGGAACTCCGACGTGTCGTCGGGGGAGTTCCCTGACGAATTGGGATCACGCTAGGGAGACCAATTGCCTACGAGTGAATTAAAACGAGCCATTGAAAATTGGCATGCAGGATTTGCATTCCGCAGCCCGCCTACCAGCGCGGGTATAAAAGGCGGAAGCAACGCATGCATAGTGCTTTTAGCTTCGGAGCCGACTGATTGTGTCCTCTCTGAGTGAATGAGCTTTAAGATTGTATCTGTCTTACGCTCTACGAGTCTGCTGTTTCGGGAAGGGATCTCTCTGTGTTGGCGTGACGGCGTTTCAGCGACCGCACGATTTCCTGTCTGCCGGCTGCGTCTACACACTGTTAATTCAAAAGCTGTTTTCACAGCTCGTAAACGGTTGAGTGCGCACAGCGGGCTTGCAGTTTCCCCGCTGTGTTGCCGCGTTGGGTCCCTGTGTGCTTCAGCACAATAAAGAGAGTACTTTCTTCCTGAAAGAGCAACACGAGTGAAGATCGCGTCCTTTTCAGGATGACGTTTCACTCGTGTGTTTCTGGATGCGATCGTTTCCTGTCCTCATTTGACGGCCACGTTCATTGTTTCACATGCCTAATCAGTGTGTGAGACTACGTTCGTGGGTGGTTCATGTTCTCTCAGGAGTGCATGACCACGTCGGCACGTTGTTCGTCTCCCCTTTTTAAAGGCTCGAGCCGCTCAGCGTGCCGTGTGCCGTCGAGCGCCGGTTGACAGCGCGGGTTGTCACGGCAACCCAGCGCGCGTCATTCGGCGCTCAAGATGCGCGGTCAAGATCAAGACTCGCGTGCCTCTATGACAGGGATAGGCAACTCCGGTCCTGGAGGGCCACTGTCCTGCAGAGTTTAGCTTCAGCCCTGATAAAAACTCACCTGCCTGTATCTATCTAGTAATCCTGAAAACACTGATTGCCTTGTTCAGGTGTGTTTAATTAGGGTTGGAGCTAAACTCTGCAGGACAGTGGCCCTCCAGGACCGGAGTTGCCTATCCCTGCTCTATGAGGTGAGTCCCTTTGCTTATTTCCCGATCTAGTTTCTCTTCTGGTGCACCAGAGGAGGGCTACTTTGGCGAATAACATTGGTGATCTGAGGGTTACAGTGAGCACGAACCACTCACTCCTCTAGCGCATCGCAAACATGCTGAGACTGTGTTCGTGGGTGGTTTGTGCTCTCTACATGAGAGCATGACCACGTCGGCACGTTGTTCGTCCTGCCTGAGGGCTTGAACGCTCAGCGTGCCGTGTGTCATCGAGGCGATGGCCACGTTCACTGTCTTGCATGCCTGGTTGACGGCCATGATCGCTGTTTCACATGCTTAATCAGGGTGTTGAGACTGCGTTCATGGGTGGTTCATGTTCTCTCATGAGTGCATGACCACGTCGGCACGTTGTTCGTCTCCCCTTTCTCGTAAGGGCTTGAGCCGCTCAGCGTGGGTAGTTCTGATTCGGGGTGGAGCTGCGCTTAGTGACTGACCGTGATTAGTCACAGCGCTGGCCCTCGGTCAGACGATGTCCACACTAGTGGTCCAGAAGCGCCTCAAAACCAGCCCGCTCGGAGTTCGTTTCCCCCCAGCAAAGGGAAGGGAAACGACCCTGAGAGGAGCGAACCGGAGTATGTGATGTCTGCTCTTCGGGAGTGCGTGTCATCACCACTCCTTCCCCCGGGGGAGGGCCGGGTGGAGAATTTCATTTCTGTTCCCGCCGCTGGTCATCCAGTCAGTGGTACCCAAAGTTTGAGCAGTCCACTTCCTCTGAGTCACTCACGGGCCCCAGTGCTCAGATGACAGTGAGGGCTACGGCCTTGTCACTCTCGTCTCTCGCTGGGTGGGGAGGCGGAAACCAGGACTCGACGCCCCCGGGCATCGCTCCTCGTTTCCCCTCACGGTCGAGTCTGGCAGACCAGTAAGACCAGTCTCCTCTGTCCGAGAGGGTCAGAATGGCAGTGCGCGCCGCCCCTGAACGGCGCCACTCCCGTTCCCCTCTCCCCAGCTCGCGGATAGCAGTCTCTCCCCCTCCCCTCGCCACCAGGCAGCCCGCAGGTGGAAGCAGGTTGGTGTCAAGTTAAAACGCCCAGACCCCGCTCACGGTCGCTACAATGCCACCAGAGCCGGGTCCCTGTCTTCCAACTCGCTGCCCCTCCGCGGGTACGCCGGTGGTTCGGGTGGGTTTGTTGAGACGGTATCTGGAAGCCTGGCTAGCGCTTCCGGGTCCATCCCGATGGCTCATCCGCACCATCCGGTTCGGCTATGCAATTCAGTTTGCACGCTGGCCTCCCAATGAGATCGATGTCCTGCTGGCGAAGGACGCGATCGAGCCGGTCCCTCCTGCCGAGATGAGGTTTGGGTTTTACAGCCCCTACTTCATTGTACCCAAGAAAGGCAGTGGGTTACAGCCAATCCTGGACCTGCGAGTTTTGAATCAGGCCCTGCACAAACTGCCGCAGGAGGAGGCAGACCCAGCCCTAGCTTTTCTCTGTCCCGTCCGCGCCCTGCGGGTTTATATTGACAGAACGCAAAGCTTCAGAACCTCAGATCAGCTCTTTGTCTGTTATGGAGGCCAGCAGAAGGGGAAGGCTGTCTCCAAGCAGAGGTTAGCCCACTGGTTAGTGGATGCTATCACCCGAGCGTATGAGTCCTCCCAGGTTGCGCGCTCACTCTACTAGAGGTGTTGCCGCTTCCTGGGCTTTGGCTCAAGGCGCCTCGCTGACAGACATCTGTAGAGCTGCGGGCTGGGCGACACCTAACACGTTCGCTAGGTTTTATAGCCTACGTGTAGAACCTGTTTCCTCCCGAGTACTCGCTACGGCCAGTGGTGCGAGGGAATAGGTTGTGTCGGCTTGCTACGCCACTCCGCGCCTCGGCCGGATACGTGCGTCTTTTGCTCCGTTGGCGCCCTACGTCGGTGAGCCTCGTGAGGTCCTCCATCACCCCTCCGGTGCCAGGCGTGGCGGACCGCCTGGCACCAGGTCTGCTACCTCTAGTAGGAGTTGCTAGTAGACTGGGTGTTTTTTCCAGTGGTCTCTACGGTGACCCATGATGCCACGTGCAGTTCAGCCGTGTCTTCCCCTTGACAGCCTCGTTCTGTCGTCCCTGTTGAGTACGCTCCCACTAACCCCCCGGCGGTTAGGGCACGCTTTCCCAGTGTTACCCAAAATCCACTGTGCGGGTCTTGCGGAACAGCAACTTGATTCCCTAGCTAGCTCCCGCAACTTATTACAAGAAACTGCTGCAGGGTAGCTTAGCTGGGCGCTGGAAGGGGCCAGCACCATGGCGTTTTATTAGGGATCCCAATTCGTCAGGGAACTCCCCCGACGACACGACTCCGTTCCCTGAGTTCAGGGAACAGAGATGTGTCGTCCCTTCGCCATGTTGCTGTACCTTCGCCGGAGGACTGGACACCGTTCGGCTCCTCAGCGAAAAGCACTATGCATGCGTTGCTTCCGCCTTTTATACCCGCGCTGGTAGACGGGCTGCGGAATGCAAATCCTGCATGCCAATTTTCATTGGCTCGTTTTAATTCACTCGTAGGCAATTGGTCTCCCTAGCGTGATCCCAATTCGTCAGGGAACTCCCCCGACGACACGTCTCCGTTCCCTGAACTCAGGGAACGAGGGTTACATACGTAACCGAGACGTTAGTATTTTATTTTACTAATTTGATTACAGGCTTCAATATGAGACATTAGACTCAGACGTTCAGACTCACAGGAACCACGAGAATTTCAAAGACAATCTTCTAGGGATCTTCCAGGTAGGAAAACACATTTTTATTAAAAAAATTATATTTCTAACAAACAAATATGTTATTGAACAAAGAAATTGAATTAAATTTTTCTTGATCACTTATTTTTTCCTTTTAAACACATTTAGCACAACTTGGTTAGCATGTTAGTATTTTAACTGGATTTTTTTATGTACATGTATTATAATTATTGAATAAATAGTTTTGACCAAATGTAGATGTACAATTTGACTTAAATTGTGTCTTTCTGTCTTTTCTCTTACTTTTGTTTGTAGGATCTTGAGAGCAAAATAATCACATTTCTGAAGAATGAGCTGGAGAAGTTAAAGAAAATATTACAAAAAGAGAACACACAACACTTTGTGAAGGACTTTAATGAGAACAGATCCAGTATCAAATCAGCAGCTCTTGATCTCTCACTACATTACCTGAGAGAGATGAAGCAAGATGAAGCTGCTGATGCTCTAGAAGGTAAGAGACTCATGATCATCTGTCAGATTGTCTCTTATAAATGTAGGAGAGAAATTAAGACTAAAACTATCTATTGTCTGTTCCTGTGTTTAGATGAGCTGTTCCTCATTCATCAGCTGAAATGTGGCCTAAAGAAGAAGTATCAATGTGTGTTTGAAGGAATTGCGAAGCAAGGTGACTCCACACTTCTGAATAACATCTACACAGATCTCTATATCACTCAGGGTGGCAGTGAACAGGTCAATACTGAACATGAGGTGAGACAGATTGAAGTTGCTTCCAGGCGTCATGAAGCACAAGAGATACCGGTTGAATGCAAAAATTTGTTTGAAGCACCTGAACAAGACGTGGAGATCCGAACTGTTCTGACAAAAGGAGTCGCTGGCATCGGGAAATCAGTCTCTGTGCAAAAGTTTGTTCTGGACTGGGCTGAAGGAAAAGAAAATCAAGATATCAGCTTCATATTTCCTCTTCCATTCAGAGAGATGAACTTAAAGGAGAAAGAAAAACTAAGTTTGATGGACCTTATAACTCAATTTTTCCCAGAGACAAAAGGACTCAATCTTACAAGAAGGAATCAGTTCAAAGTGCTGTTCATCCTTGATGGACTGGACGAATGTCGCCTTCCTCTAAAGTTTGACTGTAATGAGACGTGGCGTGATGTGTCGTCACCGGCCTCTCTGGATGTTCTCCTAACGAACCTCATGAAGGGAAATCTGCTTCCTTCTGCTCTCATCTGGATCACCACCAGACCAGCAGCTGCCAGTAAGATTCCTCCTGACTGTATCGACCGGCTGACAGAGATACGAGGATTCAGCGACGCACAAAAGCAAGAGTACTTCAAAAAAAGGTTCACTGATCAGAATCAGGCTAACACAATTCTAGATCACATTAAACAATCAAAGAGTCTCTTTATCATGTGCCACATCCCAGTCTTCTGCTGGATTTCAGCCACTGTTCTCCAGAACATTCTGGAGGAGAAAAGAAATAATGATGTGAAAAACACTCAGGCTGATGAGATCTCTAAAACACTGCAGGAATCAAACACTGAAGACACTCCCAAGACTCTGACACAAATGTACACACACTTTCTCCGCTTTCAGATCCAGCAGAGCCGCCGAAAGTATGATGGAGAATACGCACCAGATGTTTCCTGGGATAAAGACGCCATCCTTTCACTGGGGAAACTGGCATTTCATCAGCTGGAAAGAAACAACCTGATCTTCTATGACACAGACCTGGAAGCCTGTGGTATTGACGTCTATAAGGCATCAGTGTACTCAGGCATGTGTACCCAGATCTTTAAGGAGGAAACAGGGATCATTCTTGGTACCATGTACTGCTTTGTTCACTTGAGCATTCAAGAGTTTATTGCAGCCCTTTATGCACATCTGTTTGTAGACATCAACAAGACAAGTGTGTTTGAGCATGAGTCTACAGAACAGGAAAACAGAAATGAAACCATTATTGATTTACTCAAGACTGCAGTGGACAAGGCGCTCGAGAGTGACAATGGACACCTGGACCTTTTCCTTCGCTTCCTCCTCGGTCTGTCACTCCAGTCCAATCGACGACTCTTACGAGGTCTGTTGACACAGCAAGATGGCAATGACCAGAGCAACAAGCAAATAGTTCAGTACATCAAGCAGAAATTAGAAGATAATCTTCCTGCAGAGAGATCCATCAATCTGTTCTACTGTCTGAATGAACTGAACGACCAAACTCTGGTGAAAGAGATTCAGACCCACCTTAGCAAAGGAAGTCTCTCATCTGGTGACCTTTCACCTGCCCAGTGGTCTGCTTTAGCCTTTGTGTTGTTGACATCAGAGGAAGAGCTGGAGGAGTTTGAACTTCAGAAATTCAAGAAATCAGACGAGTGTCTCATTAGATTATCGGCAGTCATCAAAACCTCCAGAAGAGCCCTGTAAGTCTTTTAATATATTTTGTCATGTTTAGCTCTCATCTGAAAAATGCATTTATCTACATTACTCTATAGTGATTCCCCATCATAAACATGAAACTATTCCTGTAAAGCCTGACATATGAAATAGTTTTGTGTGTGTGTGTGTGTGTGTGTGTGGAGACAGTTTATCAAACCTTAAGACAAAATATAAAATACCATGTAAAAATGTTTGCATGTTTGTTTTGTATCATATGATACACCAGACTTGTATGAAGAATTATATATATTAGCTCATACTCATACTTGAGGAAGGAAAAAAATATATATATATTATTCATATACCCAAACTGGGGGGAAAGAATGTAATTTGGTACAGATGTTATTTATATTGCCAAAAAGTAAGATGAAATTCTGAAAGGTTATACTATAAAACATTGAGATTTTTATAAAACAGGCTTCTTAAATAAAGTACATATATATTACCACATCATATATTAGTTGCCCCTTTGTTTCTCCCAGTAATTAGATATTTTAAATGTTTATTTCTATGAGTAATTCTGTAGTTTAATGTAATAATAATGTAATGCAATATGTAGATCATGAGATTTACAAATAAACATTTATCAAAAGCCTGTTGTATCATATTTGATGTACACATTTTCTACAAAAAAGTTTCAATTTTTTTATCGTTCAAAATCTCTTTTTTTCATATAATTTTTTTCATATATTTTTCTAATTTAGTAATTAAGTAAAATAACTATAAATTTCATTTCAGCAATTGTTATGGATGCATTTTTACTATCTTTAAATTAATGATATATCACCCATTGGCCACCCTGCTCTCTAAGATATCGGCAACAGCCATCGGTTGACCTTAATCTTGAAATATTAAAAACAAATACAATTTCTTAGGTTCTTAGTTTTAAGTAATCTTTAAGTAATCATTAAAGATTTTATGTCAAAAAGACATGTACATGTGAATGGAGGCATTTTTAGAATTATAGTGAAAGCCCTTTAACTTGCCATAAAAGTGTGAACTGTCTCATATAATGGTGTCGGTGCAGTCAAGTCAATAATATTGTTGAATATTAAGTGTCCCCAACTAAGCAAGCCAGAGGCAACAGTGGCAAGAACCTAAATTCCATCAGGTCACATGAATAGAGAAAAAATCCTATAGCTATAAAAGCTTTACACAAATATTTTTTCAAACATGCTTCATTTTATCGAGGTTATTTGTCACTGAATAAAAACACTAATGTACTGGAAATAGTAGTTTTTGAAGATGAATGTTAGTTTAACTCAGCCTCTTTGCTGTATGTGCTGTTTATGTAAAAAATAAGTAGAAAATGTAATATTTGTATATAGAAAATGCATTGTATGTATTCCATCTAATTCTGTGTTGTGACTTATTGTAGGTTAAATGATTGTAACTTAACAGACAAAAGCTGTTCAGCTCTGGCTGCAGTTCTTGGATCAGATACCAATCTGAAAGAGCTGAACATGAACAATAATAATCTGCAGGATTCAGGAGTGAAGCTGCTCTGCACTGGACTGAAGAATATAAAGTGTAAATTGGAGATACTGAGGTAAGTTGAGCCACAGGAGTCACATGACATGACTGACAGGATGATGACGGAGGCAAAAGCACGAGAGAACTTTTGTGAATAATTCAAAGATCTTTTATTTATTTGTTACAACGTGGGTATACCATATCAATCCTGTCATTGTGCTATTTTATTGTTGTTGTGTTTTTTCATAGATTTTTTCATACTTTGATGGACTTGAAAAATATACAGCCATTCACTGCTATTATAAAGCTAGGAAGAGCCAGGACATTTTTTTATATAATTCCGATTGTATTCGTCTGAAAGTAGAATGTCATATACACCTAGGATGACTTGAGGGTGAAATTATGGGCTAATTTTCAAGGGATTATAATATTTAGTTGATAAAGTATTTTATATATATATTATATATATATATATTTTTTTTTTTCTATTTCTTATAAGTTAACACTTAAATTGTGCTGTTTTTGTTTATAGTAATTTATACTTGAGTGATGTAATCATTACTTGCATACCTAGTGTTGAGTCAGAATTCAGATAATTCTGTTAGAGCTGGTAAATCTGCCTCAGAATGGAGGGCGAGATCTGGTAGAAATCACTTCTCTTAATATTTTATGTGACAGGATTTATGTATTTTAGTGCTTTTGAGGGAGCTGTGTATCTTTGATTCTGCTTTCAGCTTTGCAGCTAGTCTCGACTAAACACTTCCTCTAGTTTATGAGTGTTTTACACCACTGTGGAGGTATTTTGGTCCCACTCCTCCTTACAAAGCTGCTTCAGCTCAGTGACATTTGTAGACTTTCCAGCATGAGCTGTGTTTCACGTACTTCCACAGCATTTCAATGGAGTTGAAGTCTGGACTTTAATTAGGCCATTCCCAAACTTAAATTTTCTAATTTTCCGACCATTTTCAGGTTACTTGTTGTGGATCATTCAGATCACAGACTTTCAGACCTGTACAGTTGTAAGACTGGATAAACTGGAAGAACTGGAAGAGAGGGCAACTCTCTGAGAAAACAAAGGAAATTAACAATTGAACTCTCTTGCTATATTACCATCCCCATTCGGGAGACGATCACACTTCAGTTGATTACCTCCCAATTTACACATCATTCCCTCAACTTCTGTCCCCAGTAAGTCTGGGACGGTGATTAATGCAAATTCCCACTGTGAACTCATGTTTACATTTGAAAAGAGGTTTCTGCCTTGGTCTGAGTATTTAGGGAGATGCTGAAGAAGGCTTGTGGCGATTTGTAACTCAAATTAGCCTATGATGCAGAGTGTATGCAGGCACTACACATCATGTATTTTATAATGTCAGGTTCGCATCTTCTCTCTTTATTCCAGAGCATTTGATGTTTTGTATTTAGTACCTTTGAACTGATTATGTAATTGGCATGATACATTTACCTGACATAATAAATTGTTACATTTGATTTTATTCCGACTGACCCTGAAATTGTTTTCCCAAGTAGATTAAACTGATTCGTATGTTACCGCAAGTTTTGTGTGAGATTAGTGACGACTAATATTTTGGCGCTAATTCAAGTGTACATGTTTTGCAAAGAAAAGAAGTGAATTTCCGTTTAGGGCAGCAAAAGTGCTGCTTGACCAACCTAAATCTGGGTGTGTCTTACCTCTATTTTAATTTAATGTTACTTTAGATAAGTGTACGTGGGAAACCAGACAAGTAAAGTTGGTTGACTTATATCTGTAGTAGTGGCCATACCTCTACTGAAGCAGTGTTGAGGTAGTTACTCAAAAAAAGTAATTAGTTACTAGTTACTTCTGTAAATTGTAATGAGATTACTTTACTAGTTACTGCATTTGAAAAGTAACTTCACTACTTAGTACTTTACTTTCCCGTTTCTTAATTTACCGTGTAGATACATGGTCAAACATCATAGCCCTATCATCACTTAGCCTGTCCGCATAGTGTTTATAAATGTAGCCTATACAAAATGGCATGTAAAACCATATGAAAGAACAGTATCCATGTCTGCACAAAGAAATATGCCTCACTGTAAAATCCACAAACAACTGGATAAAGGACAAATGTCCGCGGTGGAAGACACATAATCAGGGCTGGACTGGGACAAAAAAATCGGCCCTGGCATTTTGGCCATAATAAGAATAGCACACTAATAGACATATATTGTAAAACAAATGCACTGAAAAATAAAGGGAACTTTCATAATTAGTTTTGTACTAATTTCTATACTTGAAAGAGATATAAGCACATTATCTTTTATTTTGGCGGAAAACATGGTTTACAAACGCGTCTCATTAAATTTATAGTAAATTACGGTAATCGTCAACAATGCAGATGTGGAAATAATGCGTTACTGGGTAATGGGTTCCTACACTCATGACATAACCTAAGTGTTTTGAAAGTAATTGTTAGTTCTGCACTTTCTCTACACTTTCTCATCTCTGTCCTTATCCTCCTCACTATCCTCATAATCAGCCACAGGAGCTGATGAAGGTCCTGCTGCTGCAGAAAACATTTTGACACATTTTACAGCGTCTGCTTGAAGGGCCTGTGTCTATTTTTGATGCTATTTCTCTGCACATTCCTTGCGTTTCTTCTCCATCTCTCAGACTTTTTTGACAGATACACACTGACACACTGCACGCTCGCTCAAAGCCCAAAGGGGGAGGTGTTTAAAGATGTGATTGGACCAGCCCAGTGTCAATCAAGAAAATATCCAATGGGCCAAGGTGTTTCATGGGCCGGTCAGCTAACTTATCAGGAAAAAAAAACTGACGCAGACTTTTTTTAACTAATGCATTACACCGGCACGCACTTAACACAGCGCCACCAATTAAGCAAAACGAATGGGCAGCCGATGTACGAGTTTTATGGTCCGTTAAGACAAAAAACTGAAAAAGAAAAAAAGTATGAGATGTTGGCCCAAAAGGCACGTCAGCCCACTGGGAATCTCCCGGTAGTCCCGATGGGCAGTACTTGCTGCCTGGGCATACAGTGCATTTCACAAGAATATTTTTGTCCTTTCGAGCAATAAACTGAAAGTAATGTGAATATCGCCACTGGCCGAAACCCCCTGTCTCCGTCTCCATTTCCCGCTCCCCTTCGCACCAGCAGCTACGTCACTCAAATCGATCTCTATGACAATGCTGCCCAGGGAAGCACACACACACACAGGCATGCACGCACCACTTAAACAGATCAGAGCTTTACACGCAGGCAAACACGGCTTGGGTAACGCAGGAAAGCGCGTTCCTATAGTCTAGTAAAGTAGTGTAGTTACCGACATTTTTAGTGTAATGCGTTACTTTACTTCGTTACCCCAAAAAAGTAATATCGTTACTGTAATCCGTTACTTTGTACCTCGTTACCCCCAACACTGTACTGAAGTAAACGTTACTTTAATTTCAAGATTATGCAATCACGGGGGCTATACCAAAGTATCTTTGATTGTGTAAGCGTCAATGCGACCGATCTCAGGTATATAGCAATTACCTCTGTTTAATGACTGAAGCTGGCGAGATTGTGATCGTGAGACCCACGTTAAACAAGGCGTGAGGACCTCTGAGCGACATAGCTTCCTAATATGAATGGGTGAAATATAAGTAAAGAGTTAAATAGAACAATCAAATGTATTGCTAAACTATTATATAATTGACCAATAACCAATTGGCAATCTAACTGAAAATGGAGTCAGATATAAAATGGAGTCAGATATAAAATGGAGTCAGATAAATTATAATAATTACTAATTACTAGTAATTATTATTTACTAATTACTTTGCCATGCGGAAAGACAGTAACACGCAAAGACCTTCACCCGTTCTGGCAGAAACCCCCATTTGGACCGATAAACGGGCTTACACAGTTTTAGATAATTGTAATCTCGAAAGTGATGTTGATGTCTAACATATTAAAGATTTCTGTGCCTTTTATTTGCCTCCATATTCAGTTGTCAGTTTTTGTAACTAACTTTCAATGCATTTGTACAAAGAACAAAATAAAATTCAAGTTTAAGGATTTATATTGTTCAGGTTTAACAGATTAATCAGCTGAATGCTTTCATTCCTGTTCTAGACTCTCTAACTGCAGTGTGACAGAAGAAGGTTATAAAGCTCTGGCTTCAGCTCTGAGATCAAACCCTTCACACCTGATAGAGCTGGATCTCACAGGAAATGATCCTGGACAATCAGGAGTGAAGAAGCTCAATGATTTACTACAGGATCCAGACTGTAAACTGAAGACACTGAGGTGGGACGGGATCAAATAATTAACTAAATTAGTTATATGGAGGCTAAATATTCATAACTGATATATTATTTTAGCTATACAATATGTTGCATCAAAATGATCAAGATCAGATGCTGCAGGTTCTGTCATGATGATGATAAACGTCAACACAGTTTAGTTGTGATACGAGCTAAAGGTCAAATAGACATTATGGGTCAGTATATGGGCTGCTATTCTGGAGTATACCTTGATAATTGAAATGCACAATTTTATTTTTGTGCACACTTCTCATCAAAATTCTAGATAACCTTTTGGTGAAATAGTTTTCTGAACACAATAGTTTTCCATCAAGCCAAGATTCACTGCATCTCTCAACAGCAGGTCTATGAGTCTCCAGATGTTCACAAACATGCAGTTTCACAAGCCAGTTTTCTCTGTGCTGACGTTTCTCACTTCTCCTACTTAAAAGCCAGAAAGATCTTAATTTCACACTCTGTATTCACACTGAAAACCATGATCTAGTGAGCTTCTTTCCTTCTACTCTGTGAGACATTTCTGTTCTTATGAGTTTGCTTTAGGACTGAGTGTCGCTCTAGTTTCTTTTAAATTTATATTTATTTGTGTATTTAAATGTTCAAAGAATTTTTTTTATCGTATCAATCGTTTTTGTAATGCAACAGACATTTATTTGAGAACTGAATTGACTCTTCTGCAGGTTTTTGAGTCCTGCTGCAGAGGAAGCCTGTCAGTATGTGAATAGAGTTGTGGGTAAAAACCCGTTACTCCAGAGAGAGCTGAATCTGAGTAAACATGAACTAGGAGACACACGAGTGAATCAGATCACTGCTCTACTGCAGGATAAACACTGTCAACTCAACACACTGATGTGAGTATTGCTCATTTATTTATAATATTACTTTGCTTTTAGTTGTAATGTTAGCTGATGATAATATTTCCTCACTTGTTTGAGTCAGAGCAGTTTTTTTCCTCAGCATCACACAGAGCCACAACAATTTAAAGTAATAAAATTAAACAGCAAATTAAAAACACACAATTAAAACCTGATAACAAGGGGATCACGTGATGCTTGCAACTAGATAGACGCACTTTTTCACCTCCCCACTGGGTCGATGCAAAATAACTATTTGAAGTAACAATTTCTCCGTGTGATTCACCGCAATGGCTGTAATAAGTGTCAAAATGTCCCTGGATAACTTCTTTGCACCGCCCGCATCGAGTAAGAAGAGAGACGTACGAAAGAAAACAGCTAGCAAGGCTAATGCTAATAGCACTGCTAACGTAGCATCTGCTGCTAGCCAAATCGACACTGAACACGAAGAGGCTGAGCATGATACGGAGCAGGTGGCTACAGAATGTGAAGCGGAGCCGGAGGACATTAACCTCCAAAGAGATGACATATTAGTTGAGAGAGTGACCACCAACATTGCTGAGATGCTAGACACCAAACTTGCTGCTGTTGTTAAACCAGTTACGGAACTGTCTCAGAAGTTGGACGGCATTTTGGAAAGAGTGACGGCTATAGAAAAGCGCGTATCTGATCTTGAGGACGTGTCAACGGTGACTGAGCCGAGACTGGAATCTTTGGAAAATGTTCTCAAAAAAGTACTGGAACGCCTTGATAATTATGAGAATAAAAGTCGTCACCAAAATATTAAGATCACAGGGCTTAAGGCTGGCTTTGAGGGTGAAGATCCAGTTACGCTCTTTGAGAAATGGATTCCTGAAGTTTTGGATATGCAGCAGGACAGGTTCAAGATTGAGAGAGCCCATCGCACGGGACCCGCGCTTGGAGGAGGAGAGAAAAGCGGCTCTCGAGCGGTCCTAGTGAGATTACACAATTACACCGATAAACAGAAGATCCTTAATGCAGCAAGGAACAAAGGCAGGCTGACAGTGGACGGTCAGGAGGTGTCCTTCTATCAAGATATTTCAGCTGAAGTGATCAAGAAGAGGCAAGAGTCGGCAAACGCTCGGCGGAGGTTACGGGAAGCGGGCATCAGATACGCTTTTGTATACCCGGCCGTAATACGGATCTTTCAGCAGGATGGGACTACGAAAACACTTTCCAACATGAAAGACGTCAACAACTACATTAAAGGACTGACTGAGAGATTAGACACAGGTAAATAACTTAGACTGTGTTCCGGTAATAGCAACGTTTGGCTATTAATAAGCTCCGATGACAAATGACAGAACTTAAAAAGCGTTTAAATGAGTGCTTTGACAAATAATACTGGACCCCATTCTCTGTTATTTTATGTTGTGGGTTAAGACACTCAATCCGTAGCTGTTTAAATGTACGTTTCAATTAGTGTTATCATATGGCTTGTTACATTGACCAAAAACCCAGCCGGGAAGGTTTTTTGTTTTCTTTTTTTTCTTTGCAATCCTTTTCCTGGCTCGCTAAGACCCCAGTTGGATACTCCTTAATAAGAGTATGACGTTTGTTTTTGTTTTTTGTATCTTCCACCTTTTAATAGGTTTGTGGATATTTAGGTTACTGTTTGTTACTCCAAGCTGTGTGTTTTGTTCTTGCTTGGAATTTTTTATGTTTTCTTTATCAGCACAGTTAAATGTTGGGATTGGACTAAACATACTTATTTCTACCTTTTTGAATACAGCATTAAGTACATAAAGTATATTATATTTAGTAATGAGTATTAGAATTTGTGCTTGGAATGTTAAGGGATCCAATAATCCAGTGAAAAGGAAAGCTATCCTAAACAGTCCTATCCTAAAAAAAGATAAAATCCAAATAGCCTTTTTACAGGAAACACAAGAAATATCTCCGGGAGTGGGTTGGTCAGGTTTATTATTCATCTTATTCAACAAGTAAGAGGGGGGTAATAATATTGATACATAAAAACTTGCCGTTTGTTGTTACAGACACATATAAGGATACAGAGGGGAGAATCGTTTTAATCAAAGGAATGCTTTATGGGGAAATTATTTTGCTGGGTAGCATCTATAGTCCTAACGTAAATGATGATGATTTTTCTGCCTTACTTTTTGACCGGCTTGTTGGGATGGACTCCTCAAACATTTTGATAGGAGGCGATTTTAATTGCTCTCTTTGTCCTTTTTTGGACAGGAGCCCAGCTCAGAACAGTCAGTCTAAAAGTGCACGATTGCTTAATAACGCAGTAGAGGAAATCGACCTGTTAGATATTTGGAGGCATTTAAACCCTTCAACACAAAGCTTTACATTTCACTCCTTACCTCATTCATCAATGTCCCGTATTGATTATATATTTATCTCAAGGCATTTGGCCCATCTAGTGGAGAAGTCAGATATAGGAGTTATTGCCATTTCTGATCACGCTCCTGTTAGTTTAGAGATGCAACCGCCCAGACCACTAAAGCGAACTATTTATTGGAAGTTAAACAGGCTATTACTTTTTGATGACAATTTTATTAAACTATTAGAAGAACAGACAGATTTTTATCTAAACATCAATGACAAAGAGGACGCTGACCCTAGAATTGTATGGGATGCTTATAAAGCCTACATGAGAGGGGTTATAATCTCATATACAAGCTGTAAAAAGAAGGAACGAATAAGACTACAAAATGACCTTGAAATAAAAATTAAAAGACTGGAAGAAGAATATTATGCATCAAAATCAGACGAAGTCCTTAAGGAATTAAAGACATCCAGGGATATGTTAAGTGACTTAATGACAAGGAAAGCTGAGAAGGATATGTTATTTGCACAACAAAGACTATTTGAATTTGGCAATAAACCAAACAAATTTTTTGGCGAGGCTGGCAAACAATGCTCCCCCTAAATTCTTTATTTCGGCAGTTAAGGATGAGAATGGTCAGCGTCATATGGATAATAAGCATATTAATGAGCGTTTTAGACAATTTTATGAGGAACTGTATAGTTCTGAGACTGACAATGACAAATTGAAGGATTGCTACTTTCTAAACAGCTTGAATATACCACGACTGACCGAAGACCAGGCTAACTTACTGGAAGGTCCCATTACACTGTTAGAAATTGATACAGCCATTTCATCACTCCAATCGGGCAAATGCCCTGGAGCTGACGGATACCCCGTTGAGTTTTTGAAGGTTTTGAAAGGCAAGATTAATAAATTATTACAGTATTTAATGCATCTTTTGAACACTCAAGTCTCCCGGGGACTATTTATATTGCCAATATTACAGTAATTCTAAAAAAATATAAGGACCCAGAACTGCCTTCTTCCTATCAGCCGATAAGCTTGCTAGGTGTAGACATGAAAATATTGTCAAAGGTGTTGGCCAATAGATTAGAGCGGGTTGTATCAGACATAGTAAGCACAGACCAGACTGGATTTATTAAGGGTCGTTTGTCCTCAAACAATACAAGACGCTAGATTAATATTATTAATCATCTTAATCACCATCAAATACCCAGCGCCATTGTTTCAATGGACGGCAAAAAAGCTTTCGACCGTGTCGAATTGGACTACATGTTCGAAGTGCTAAGAAGATTTGGTTTTAAATCCACTTTCATAGACTGGGTGAAGATCTTGTACAAGATGCCTGTAGCCTCTGTCTTGACAAATGGTCTTTTATCCGCACCATTTAAACTTACACGCGGTACTGCTCAGGGCAGCCCTTTATTACCTTTGCTGTTCTCCCTGGCTATAGAGCCGCTTGCGATAGCCGTCAGACAGAATATAAATATAGGAGGAACTTTAATAGGAACAAAACAGCACAAAATTGTATTATATGCCGATGATATTCTTTTACCTTTAACAGATCCCGATAAATCAATTCCAGCATTGATTGATTGTATTAAAGAATTTGGACAAATATCGGGGTATAAGGTACATTTTGAAAAGTCAGAAATAATGCCTTTAACAAATAGTGGTCAGGCCGAGCCTGTTTATGTTAAACCTTTCCGCTGGGCACCTAAAGGATTTAAGTATCTAGGAATAAAAATCACACCCAGAGTTGGTCAGCTGTATGCGGAAAATATCAATCCTTTAATTAGTCACATAAAAGAAAAAGTTACAAGTTGGAAAAAGCTTCCTTTATCAATGCTTGGTAGGATTAAAGGAGCCGTATGTAAGATTGTGGCCAAAACTGGTACTGCAATCACTTTCAAATTACTGTAGAGCGGTGTATCCCCTCCCCCTCCCCCCTGACTCGAGGTTGCCAGATAGGCTGCAGGATCCAGCAGGAACGTAGGCTGCTACGTAGCTGTGGTAACTAGAGCAGAGCTGGCAACCCGGATGCTGAAACACTACTGACTTCGTGATTGGTAGATAGGTGGAGGGTGGCGCTTCAGGCCAAAACACAAGATGACAACATCAACATCAGTTGAGGGCTGCAACTTCACTTTTTAAATGACAATATCCTGGCCGGACTACGGTTGTCAGTGATATAAGTATTTGAAATGAACATGATTTCTTAATGTCTAGTGACATATCAGGGCCATTTTATGATTAATTGAAATACATTTCTTACATACAGCTCCTTTAACCTTACTAAAATGGTACTACTTCCAAGAATTTCTTATCCAATGTCAATGCTTTTTGTGTTTTTGAATCCAAATGATCTTAAGGACATTAATAAACTGATATCAGATTTTATCTGGGCAGGCAGAAAACCTAAGCTTAAAATGGATATTTTACAACTTCCAAAACATCAGGGTGGGTGGGGCTTACCAAAGATTGAGAACTATGTACTGTCTATTCATGCTAGAATTGTTTCAGTGTGGGCAACTGAACATGATGTGACACCTTGGCTTGAGATTGAAAAAGTAATTAGCCAACCCTTCTGTCTTATAAACTTATTAGATAAACGTGCAAGAGAACTGCCACCTGCTGTTAAAGACAATTACCTAATTAATAATGTTATCAAGACATGGAGTATTTTGAAGAAATTATTTGGGAAGTCTCAGGCTCTTAAAGGAACACTTCGACTTTTTCGGACTTTAGCTTATTCACCTTATCCCCCAGAGTTAGATAAGTCCATACATACCCTTCTCATCTCCGTGCGTGCTGTAACTCTGTCTGACGCACCCACCGCTAGCCTAGCTTAGCACAAAGGCTGGAGGTAAACGGCTACAGCTAGCATACTGCTCCCAATAAGTGACAAAATAACGCCAACATTTTCCTATTTACATGTTGTGATTTGTATAGTCACAGCGTGTACAAATAACAAGGTCACAAGAGACACAACCATCTTCTAACCGTATACATACTGGGAACTATATTCTCAGAAGGCGAAGCACTGCTACTTCTGCGGAGTGATTTACTCCAACTCTGAGCGAACTCTCTGCTCCTCACCACAGGGCTTCTCAGCTGCTGCGAGCAAATCACTCCGCCCAAGTAGCAGTGCTTCGCCTTCTGAGAATATGTGACCATGTTATTTGTACACGCTGTGACTATACAAATCACAACATGTAAATAGGAAAATGTTGGCGTTATTTTGTCACTTATTGGGAGCCGTCGGGTCAATTGTATAATTTTTTTTTTTTTTTTTTTTTTTTTTTTTACAGATTGGGCTTTGGTCGGACTCGGGCTCATTTAGCTTTTCTCCTTTCATCGTGCCCATAATATACGTGCAGAGCGCAGGCTACTGTATGAAATATTGTTATATTGATAATATTATAAATATGCAACGCAATATGCGATCACGCGAGTAACGCGACGCGCGCGCAATGCATTAGGTGACAGTTGACCATGCAGAGCATAAGGGAGAAGTTGGAGCGTAAGGAGTTACTAAAAGTTCCCAATACTTCAGGAAAAGCTGCATTTTGAAAGAGTTTTGATTTGATTACCACAACAAACAATGAGCCTGAAGCCTTCAACAGTGGATGCTATTCTTTTTCTTCACAACGATCGCGAATAAACAGTGAATGAACCTACTCAGTTCAACGGATTTTTTTTTTCTTTATTATATTTTTATTATTATTTAACGTTAGCCAGTTGGCGAAGAGTTCTTTGAAACGTTGTTCTTCAGTAAAGTTACTTGACATCAAAAAAAGGTAGGCCGTAAATCTTTATTTACTGCTGGATCACATTTGGCTATATAATATTCTCTACTGCATGCTTATACTTCTCTGTAATGGACAGTCTGTATTAACATTTGTGGGCATAATTGTCGGTGGTGGTAGTTATGTTTGAGGCCTATAATACAATTTTACCTAGTAGCGTGTGTGTGTGTGTGCGTCTTGTGTGTGCGTCTAGCAGAGACAGCGCGCATCAGAAAGCGCGTGTCAGAGAGAGCTCAAAGTGATATTGATGTTGGTCTCGGGTCCGGTTCGGGCTGAAAAATTGCAGATGTTTTCGGGCTGGGGCCAGATTAGGGCTTGAACACCACGGGCCAGGTCTCGGTTAGGGCTGGATGTTTTGCCCCGTGCAGGGCTCTAGGCAGCATGTTAGCTGGAGCCGTTTACCTCCAGTCTTTGTGCTAAGCTAGGCTAGCGGTGGGTGCGTCAGAGAGTTACGGCACGCACGGAGATGAAAATGGTATGTATGGACTTATCTAACTCTGGGGGATACGGTGAATAAGCCAAAGTCACAAAAAGTCGAAGTGTTCCTTTAACTTTCTTGCAACTCTGGTAGATATCCCAGATTTAACAGCAGAGGGACTTGTCAATCTCAAGTCATGGCAAGAAGCTGGTATTGGGAGAATGTATGATCTGTGGGACAAAGGTAAATTCAAGACATTTGAAGATCTCAATATAATATACCTGCTAAAGATTTCTACAAGTATCTCCAGATCAGGCATTACATAAAATCAAAGACTGGATCCCTGGAGCTACCAACTTCCTTGTTACTTGCTTGAAAAAACTCAATTTTAATGTTTTGTTTGAAATAACTAAAATGTTTAATAAAAAGAATATAAAAAAAAATTAAAAAAACCGTGATAACAAGCTTTAAGTATTTGGTTAAGACAGACAGTTTGATCATGGGTCAATAATTATTTCAGTTACTGTAGAGGCAGAACAATGTTTTTTGTGACATAAGAATCAGAAATGTTCATAACTGCTTTCAATTCAATGTTTGTATTTCCCAAAATGTAAAATGTCTAAATTTGATACAGCATATTCATGAAGCTACGAAACCTTTACGAATCTTTTGTTTCGAATCAGTGGTTCAGAGCGTGTATCAAACTGCCAAAGTCACATAATTTCAGTAAATGAGGCTTAGTTACATCAGAACTGTTTCAAATGTTTGGAAATGTCAATGGTTCTCCACTGGGGGGCGATGATCTCTGTGAACCCATGAATCATGCTGATTTACTGGGATTGAACAAGTGTCTGTGGGTTTAACCCAAGCGGCAACCTCCCCGTCTCTCTCTTGAAACCAACACGGAAGTGAGTTAAACTGCAATTCATTGACTGGCCGCTTGGGCTGGCTGCACAAGTGAGTCAAATCTGTATCTCCCCCATGTTAAAATTACCAACTTTACAGCAGAAAAAAACATGTTTACAGCCTGGATCTCTATGTGGCTTTGGTCTATACAGCTAATTTTGCCCTTCATAACAACTGTGAGGGGGGT
Source organism: Rutilus rutilus (assembly GCF_951802725.1). Lineage (NCBI taxonomy): Eukaryota > Metazoa > Chordata > Actinopteri > Cypriniformes > Leuciscidae > Rutilus > Rutilus rutilus. The sequence continues at coordinate 40,146,554 of NC_140214.1, read as the reverse complement.
GAATTTTTTTATAACTCATCCGTTTAGTTGATTAATATTTAAAGTTCTGCATAATTAAGGGTGTGGCCACTTTAGTGACAGGTGGATTGCCGCTGATGTCAATGCTAGCCGTTTGTCTGCTGTTGTTACTAGCCGTCACTTCACCTCAGCAAATGTTAGCTGCTGAACTTGCCATCTCTGCAGTGTTTTGTGCTTTTTTTCAGGATTATTTCATACAATTTAATACACCCATTACTTCGCCCACGGCTTAGGATTCCGTCATTGTCGTCGAGTATCGTTCGAGAGAACAACCAGCGCTGTATTTCAGTGGTTTTCCTCTGTGAACATGCACTAATGGATGTCTGACAATTTCGTTGCTTTTTGGAGTTTTCAGATTTAAAAACGTCAATAAAGGCTCGTTCGTTCTGCTCTCACGGAACAGATAGATTATAATATGCGTATGTACCGTCAGGTGAAATCCTGCAGGTGTCGGCGCTTTCTCCGTCCATGCAATAAATGCACATCCTTGAATGAGTGCGGATTTTCTAGCGCATTTACTTGATCTTCATAGGAAATATATCTATGGTTTAACCCATTTGAGAGGCGGCCAAAATCAGAATTTAAAATGGACTGAATAAGCTCTCTACGAACTTGACGAGCGATGCCGCGCTGACGGACCATAGACTATAAAAAAGAGTGACTGACATGTATGCACATAAATCACTGTCACACACACTCTCTCAGAGTAATATTAAGTTACTGCATAATACATTTTCAACTAGCAGAATAGTACAGAATCACGATACACATTCTCACTTGTAGCCATGTCTTTTAACTATTATAATATTTCGAAGGGCAAAAATAGGAACTTTTAATTGGCTTTACATCATCATCAACTGTCACTTTAGCGCGAGGCCCTGTGCAGTCGCAGACTTGGTACTGTCAGCAGCATAACGTTATAGCATTACCTCCCCAGCCTGAGCTAACTCGATCACGTCGAGCTAGGTGATTTCAGATAGCCAGGCTCCCTAGCTCCACTCACGCCCCGCCTCTTTGCCTGTTTTCTGCATAGACAGTATAAGAAGTGGACAGAGCCATCTCATTGGAACTCAATTGAGACAAGTGAAGCCCATTTTTAGCGATTTTTTAGGACTTCCGTTCCTGACGCGCAGACTCAAACAGAGCTTGACGACGTAGATGTGACGTGAGCAACCGTCTGTCTTCTAGTGGCTGTGCCAAGAGAAATCTGAATCATTCCCTTCCTAAACTTGCAGAGACGGAGAGTGTGAGTAGGAGGTGTCCATGAGCTAGGAGCAGGAGAAACTTTTGCTAGGTATTCTGATTAATTATTCTGTCATTTTGCCTCCACGTCCCCCCGATTGCGCGCGAGCTTCTCCTCCTGTCCATACGGTAATCTCTCTACTGCGCGACAGAGAGTCGCGTGGTTATGACGCAATCGTTAGCCTACTTTTACAAAAACTGCTTCTACGGGGCCGTAACGTAAGATACAAGGTAATGGAGCATTTTATACATTGTCGTGTTTCTTTAGAAATAAATAATGGACAAATGGAGTCTTCAAACGCCTCAGATGTAAAGTTATTCGCTGTCAAAGTGACGCCAAAATGAATGGGAGTCAATGGAATGCTAACAGCAGGTGAAGTTCTGCTACAAGATGGTGGCACGCGGCCGGCTTCAACTTCCGGTCGACTTCATTCCCGCTTGGTTTTCTGTTATCCGGGAGTGACGCAAGGCCAAGATGGCGACGGTCGGCTCCGCCCACTTTAGGCTTCAAAAATGCTCTTCAGAAACCTACGGGTGACGTCACGGACACTACGTCCATATTTTTTTACAGTCTATGGTTTAACCTGATCTCTGATCAGTTTTATACATGTGTAGAGGTTTTAATTAGACATTAGTATAATTAAAAGGAATGTTAGTTGTTAATCATTTCTTATTGGCCTGTTTAGCTGAGCCATCCATAAAATAAACAAAACAAGCACTGAAAATTGATAAAAGAGCACATATTATACAGACACTTGATATTTAATCATATTAGATGATTAGTTAATTATATTAACGTATATTCCCATTCAATTGACCGTTCGCAAAGACCGGTTTGCGAACGGTCCCAAACCATTCCCTTCCGTTTCCCTTTAGTTACTGTTGCTATGTCCGACAAGCGACACCGCTCTCACGCCACACCATGTTCTCATGCAGTGAAAAATACATCGCGGAGCAAAGCGGACACTGACAAGGCACTGACAGACAGGACAGACCAGGTTATTTTTTATATGAAACAAATTCTCACCTTTCAAATTTAGTAATTTTTTAAAGAAATTTAAACAATAAATACCGTTTTGTGGCTCTTTAATGTGTCGTGACAGATCGCTGTAGAGCCTCAGATAAAGCTGCTCATGAACCGATCATCTCTTCCTTCTAGTTAATTTATAGCATCAAATAAACATGAATGAACATAAGAAGGCAGTAGCGCGGGAAGGAGCCCCCTCTTCATAGCATCAGCACCCCCTGGTGGGGGGCTGTGGACTGTGGTGGCAAACAATTTTCTAATAATGAATAAGAGACAAACAGGTATCAGTTGTCTTTAACAATTATTTATTCCGTTGCAAGGAAAGGTCAGCAGTCATACAGTCATAAAAAGTGCCTGCAGAGTGTGACAACGATTGGGGGGTATCCTTCATTCTTTATAATTGTTCCTCCCCCAAGGTTGTTTTCCCGAGGCTAAATCAAGATACATCTTAGCATCTTAGCCATAACTAACACATTGTTTAGATTTGTCTATCATATTTAATCATATTACACCCTTGAATGGAGACTCTCTGTCTCGGTCATACATTCAGTCACATTAACTTTTGTCAGGTCATATACAAGTACATACACATACGTATATTCATAAGAGTATGTATCGACACTACATTCATCTGATTATCATCATATTTCTAAGATTCTATGAATATAAGAAAATGCCACATATAGAACATAAATTTCTTCCACAGGACTAACAATAATAATTGTTAATATTGTTGTAATAATATTGTACTTAAAAACGTGAAATAAAGTGGGCATCAATGGACAGCGTTAACTAATGCACTTATGCCTAATGTAGTGAGTGTTCAAGCTACGGAGAAAATGAAATAAAGTTTGAATTTGTCATGCTTTGTTCCGATCAGAGCACGTGAGAGCTCCGCTCGCTCATTCCGCTCAGGGTCGCTCGCTCAACCCAGAATGGCAGCTGGTACCAAAACATGTGGAATAAGGGCTGCCTCCGACTAAAGTTTTTTTTCTAGTCGACTAGTAGTGTCACGGGTACACACAGAGAAACAGGTGGATCCAAATGTAGCATATTTATTGCCAGGGCAATCCAACTCGTAGTCATCCATGCAAGGGTCAAAATCCATTTTAGCAGTCCAATAAACAAATAAACAAATAAACAAGAAACAAAACAAAACAAGAAACAAAACAAGAACAGGCGAGGAAACAGACTTCAGAAGTGTAAGTGACATTTAAACAATGACTCCGTGACAAGGACTAAAACAGACAGGGTATTTATACACAGACACTAACAATGTGATAGGGAACAGCTGAGTGCGATCACGAGTGATGAGAACAGACAAAGGATTATGGGAAATGCAGTTCCAGAGTGAATGGTGATAGTATGGGAAAGAGACCTCTAGTGGACACCCGGGGAAACACAAACCAGACACTGTGACAAGTAGTTGTTCAGTTAAGCCATTAGTGGAAAAATCGCACCTTTATATTAATTTAATTACTTAAATAGGCTATACAGGATAATGAACGTTTACGTAATATAGCCTTACTCAAGCGCACGACCGCACGCATAAAGCTTGCCACAAAGAACCGGCAAAAGTAATGATAATGAATGTGTCAAAAATAGCAAGGAGACATTTAATTGTTTATTAATAAACTGGTGCTTTCTGTGTCGCTGCAAAGATGAAGTTGACGATGCGGACTCGCCATGAACACCAGAGAGAAATGCATATTCTTGGATTACATATTCAGAGAGTAGCCTATTTATTTTCGTTTTGAATATTTTTGTTAAAAAGTAGACATTTCAAGCTTTCTATAATAGATAGCCTATTTTCTATCATTCGGCACAAGCTGAGTTTCGGTGCCCTCCAGTTCACGGGCAATGCAAGTAAGTGATCGTGCTGGCGCCTTATTACATTGTCTGCAATATATTGGCTTCTTATTTATTAAATACAGGCAATTGGTTGATAAAACATTGATCAAAATTAAGATACAATTTATACAAAACAAAAATCTTTTAAAAAGAGTCTTTCTACAAAACTAAACTCAATGAAGTGGTCAAAATCATGTCTTACCCACTCCATGTCTCCAGACATATTGCGCACCTCATGATGTAGGCTATCATATCTTTCACATGCTGCATGCTCACTTTCATAATCAACAGTGATTAAATAAAAAAATAACATTAGCCTATCATATTTAAACGTAAATATGAAACTAAATATGTTTTGTTTAATGGATACAACACGTATAGCGAAATTTCATGTCTTGTCATCAGCCACAACATGACGTCACATATTTTCCAAACCAGCACTCAGCCCCCCTCACATGAAACAGCTTCCAGCGCCTGTAAGAAGGAATGTTGTTTTTACGCGAAAAGACACTTTGTTTTTCAAGGTTAAATCCTCCAATGTTAATCTACTAACTCTCCTGACAGCTTTGTCGGACAAAATGGTGGATTATGATTGGTCAGATCGCCTGTCAATCAAACTCCCAGCGAAGGATTGATAATGTGAAAAATAATAATGGTAACTCCACTGAAGTTATTTGAAACTAAAGTAATGAGCCAATTTTGTAAAATGTAAGGAGTAGAAAGTACCGATATTCGTGTTAAAATGTAAGAAGTAAAAGTAAAAAGTCGGCACAAAAATAAATAGTAAAGTAAAAATATCTGAAAAATCTACTTGAGTACAGTAACGAAGTACTGTATTTGTACTTCGTTACTTTCCATCTCTGATATAGACCATATATAGCCTCTTTTCAGCGCTGCACTCGTTGTCTTTCGACTTACGGTCTGCATTTTCACAGCGATCTTGCGTATTTATGAATGAACGGCTCGTTTTAAAATCTTCCCAGTCTACTGACATTTGTTAAGACATCTGCTTAAAACATTACCATGCTCATGATAACTTTCATTAACTCTACAATAAGTAAATCCACTTCTCCAGCTAATAACTCCTCGACAGCGATGCCATAGAAATATACAGAGCGACCGCAAAAAACAAGTTCAAAGACAATATTCTAAAGATGCTGCACGCTGGTTTCTCTGGCGCATAAGGTCTATACATGTCGAAAAATGACCAAGGTCTGGACCTCAATGGTGTGTACCGCCCTACATGAGGGCTAAATATGCACACAGACACTATTAAGCACACAAGAAACACCTGAACACAATGAACCACATTTGTCCCAGTGAGCAAACCACAGGTGACATTGACATGAAAGAACCTTAACCCTCTGGGCTCTGAGGTGTTTTCTGGCCCTGGAGGTGTTCTGACATGCTCTGACATTTGTGCTTATTTCTGTTACTTGTGACATTTTCATGACTAAAGTTTGATTGCACTGTATTTAGCACAAACTCTGCTACAATAATATATCAGCAGCATGTATGTAAAAGTTTGTAGTTTTGAGATAATGACATTTATGCGTGGTTTGTGGAAAAAAAAAATTCACTGAAATAAGGTCATGGTCAACTTTTGAAAATTGTATCACGTAGCCTAGAATATTTGCTCCAAAACTATGTGAAAATCATCCTGACAACTCATTCAAATAAGACAATATATTGATTTAATATTTGTAAGATGTGTTTTGTGTAAGAAAGCTTTATGTGAGGAGGCGTGAACACATCCTGAATATTTATGGCTTTCACACCTGAGAAAGACAAAGACCCTCCCCTAATGGCCCTATCAGGTGCTATCAGGCGCTATCATTATGAGGAACCTTGCACAAAGAATGAGGAGATTTAAAAAGAATGGCTTTTTGATTGTTTGGATTTATTTACAACACAACATAATCCAAAGATACACAACAAATGACAAAAAAGCACATTGAAAACAACGATCCAAAGACAGAGACCTTTGTGCCATTCCTAAAAACATTGTACATACCTTTCATTTCCAAGGTGTTTGATTTTCACTTTACCATGTTCATGTACAGAGACTCGTGTGAATGTTGAAGTCAGCAGGACTCCTCAGTGGGGCATCTGGTCCCTGTAAAAAAAAAACAAAAAAAAACAACTGTGAACATGCTGATATCAAGAGTAACTATAGGGCTGCACGATTTTGGGAATACATTTTAGATTTTTCTGGTTAAAATTGCTTTTTAAAATGTACAGAATACACACACACACACACACACACACATATATATATATATATATATATATATATATATATATATATATATATATATATATATATTGCAGCACAGCACATAGCTTATGCCTACAAGGCACAACAAACCTGGTGTTGTGCCTTGTAGGCATAAGCTATGTGCTGTGCTGCGTAAAATAATAATAACAATAGGCCTAGCCTATAAATCGTTAAAAAGGAACACTTCAGTAACACTGCACTAGAGAAAAATATATTGATTATCATATGTTACTTCAATCTCATTTCATAATGTCATAACGAAACAAAACATTTGGAGTAAAAAAATTAACTGAAAAAAATTGCTTTTCAAACGCAAACGCGTTACTGAAGCATCAAGCCGCTCTAAACTATTAAATTATTGTTACCATATTATTAGGGCTGTCAGTTAACGCGTTATTAACGGCGTTAACGCAAACCCATTTTAACGCGATCAATTTTTTTATCGCGAGATTAACGGTCTTTTTGGCCAAGCAAACTTTGTAGTTTTTTTTCACATGCTTTTGCAACAGGACGCGGCATGCGCGGCGCTGCTCTATGAAACCCATTCATTTCAATGGCTTGCGCCGCGAGAGGACGTTTTGTTGCTTCGTCGACCAAAGCGCAAGCGGATCTAGCTAGACCGGAAACAAAACAGCAGGCACGCGCACACACTTGCTTGGGCTTGCGAGCCGGCCAAATAGTAGGTTAACGTTACGTTTTGAGTGGATGACGAGCGCGAGACGCCGAAATGGATGCCAATAAGATTCTGAATGGAAAGTTTACTTTTAAAAAGTTGCCAAATGGTTCCATTGACTAGACCAAAGTGATCTGTGTGTTTTGTCGTTGTGAACTGAGCTATCATCATCGCAGTACGTCCAGTCTGAAACACCACTTGATGATGGCCACACACACACACACACACACACACACACACACACACACACACAGCTGATGCGAATTCTCCAAACCCTCGTCAATATCAGGACCTCGTCAGGATTTCTTTCACCCTTTTATTGATGGACAGTGTTACATTGTGTGAGAGATTATTTGCTCCAAGTGAGAATGTTAGTGTGAAATTGAACACAGTATTGCCAATGTTGTTTTCAATAAAAAAAAAAATCTGCACAAAGCAAGCCAATCCGCTTTTTTCATGTTGATAAGAGCATTAAAATGAGAAAAAAATAATGGGACAAAAATAAATCAAGAGACATTTAGAATAGATAAAAATGTGCGATTAATCGCGAGTTAACTATGACATTAATGCGATTAATCGCGATTAAATATTTTAATCGTTTGACAGCACTACATATTATACATCTACGTTTGAGCAGATATCCACAAACACAGTATTTAACAGTAAACAGGGTTCTAAACATTATAATATTCACCATAGTATACACTCATACTAGCCTACTTTTATCATGCTGTGTTTTATTATAGAATATAAAAACATCCTCGTGTCGGACATGTATATACATTTAGCACTGAAAGGTTGCCTACCAGTCTAGTTCACATTTCAACATGTTTCTGTCTATTTACAGATACATATACATGTACGATATTAGGCTTAGTTCATGTTTTTACTCCAATTTCATTTCATTTCATAACATACATTTTAATCTGGCTCCACCAGTTTAACATGTCTTACCTTAAAAATCTTCTCATCTTCAAATCGCGTTCTTCTAATTCTTCTGAGGTAAATCCAAGTGAAACAGCACAGCACAAAGTCTTCCAAACTCGATGAAAAGCAGAGGAGGACGTTACTGAAGTCTCTGATTCTTTGTTTTGAGGTAATGAGGGCGTTTACAGGTCTGCGTTCCTCCACGTGGATCATTTGCATGTCAATCGCTCGTGCGCGTGTGGGTGTGGTCACATTAGAGTTAATTAGGACGCGTTTGAGAAACTGTACATGCCGCTGCTTTCATACGGATTACTTAAACAGAGAATATTTGTTTTTTATATAATTTACATACTTTAAAAATAGAGACTCCAAGCGTTGTATAGACATGCGTTTCAAGTCTGTGTGACAAACATTCGTTGAGTTACAGGTCATTTTCTGTCGCGTTTCAGAATGAGTTTCACATTGATAGAGACGGCAGAACGTGCATCGTTTATTTTCTTTATTTTACGAAAAACACAACATTTTGTTTTTATTATGAGTGTACACAAATAAAAGAAGACATTTAACAGTTTTGAATGATGTATAACACAAGTACATAAGATCAAAATCAACAGAGTATTTTGAGTCTCTTTTGCACTGATATGAAAAAAAAAACAAGCCTATTGCGCCGGCGCGATAGCCGACCACAGTTTACGTGATTTGGCTCTTCTTATTGATTTCGTTTTTTTATTTCTTCGCAGTGTACCGAACACATCTACATCCATTATCGGTGCGCAAAAAGCAGAAACGTGAATACCGCTGCGATAGCGAGAGATTGTACGGTAGTTGACCAAAACACACAAGAAAAAGCATTTTGGAAAAAAACATTTTCGGCAATCACAGACATTCGCATTCGGATGGGATTAGATTTCTCTGAGGACTGCCGAGTTTGACGAAAAACAGTAGGTAATTTGCTCTGGAATTTTTACAGAGGTCGTGTGAGAAAAAGACAGACATGGCAGATTCGGACAGGATTAAAATCTCAAAGTACGTCTGTGAAACAGAAATTTCTCTAACGTCCCCCTGTGAAACTAGTCCCGTCCGAATAGGGCTTATGACTGCAGAGGAAAAAAATAAATGGATCTGAAGGCACCTTGATGCATTTTAAAAATATTACCCTATATGACACACTCACAAGAACGAGGGAGAATTGCAGAAGAATGTTTAAAAGATCTAATAATATTTATTAGATCTTTTTCATTAAATTTATGAGCACTATAGTCTCTGAGTCTGAACAAACGACGCGTCAGTTTAACACAGAAATAATAAAGACATAGTTACTTTTGTCCATTGTTCTTTTAATTGTCGTCTACATCATTGTGTTCTGTGTATCAGAATAATCCATTGTATCATCGCATTCATGATCAGGGGCCTCATTTATAACTGTTGCGTATGCAAAAAACAGGCCCTGAAAGAGGCGTACGCCACTTCCGACGCATAAGTTGTAATTTATAAAAACAAACTTGACGGGAAAATTTGCGCACCTGCACGCAAACTCTTACCCATGCGTACGAACGTTTTGGAGATGGAGCAGTTTGGCGACACCGATGGTGAGCTGGAGTTAAATGTCTTTTTGGTCACTTTTAGACAGAAAATCTAAAGACATATACAGAAAGATAATACAAAATATAATTTCACTCACCAAGCCTATCACTTGAAGCAAATATCCATCCCTTCTTAAATGTCCGTGCCAGCGAGCGCGTTGGGCCGTTTAGTGAAACTGACGCAGTTTAAATAAATAAAATAATGATTTAAACTATGTTTTACTTCTGATATAAACATTTAGATTAAATATGCCATTCAAATTAATGGAGTTAAACACTTAAACATGAAATCATTACTGAGAAGTTAGAAAAAAAATTTCTATTCAATCAATAGAAATTTTTGTTATGGATGAGATGTTTTTGAACACTTTTCCTGTGGTGTGCTGTGTTTTAATGTGTTAACCACAGAGATAATTTCTTATCATGATAATACCAGATTGTCTGAGAAAATCGTTTCGTGCAAATAATGCCCAAGGCCTATCTGTTTCCATTAAAAATATAAATCAATTAAAAATACAATTCGGCCAGTGGAAAAGATTGAGAAAAACTTTCTCTGAAATGTTTTTTTACACTATTTGATTTATGTATTCAAAAACAAAGCAAGATATAGGCAACTACTTGATTTTTATTAATGTAATGTGTCTTGTACCGTTAAAAGTTATCACGTGGATGAATAATCATATGCAAATGATATGCAGACGAGGATCTGCATAGTAAAACTAGGCGTTGTAAGCTCCATATATGGTTATTTCGGGGTGGAGACGCATGTGCACACAATCTTCCACTGACTGGGATTTATAAAGTGAATTCTGCACAGGTTCTGGCGTACGAACGGTTTTATAAGTCTGAATATTTTTTTCCGTACGCCATTTTTGGCTTTCGGGCGCACGTACACTTTTAGTAAGGTTCCTACGCACAGTTTTATAAATGAGACCCCAGATGTACGGCTGTATCAGTGTCTTTATTTGCACATATATTTAATTTGAAGAAGAGCGGTGCTGGTTCATGTTTAGAGCACTAGAGTATATGAAATATGTCCATAAAAACTTAAAAAGCTATTGCTCTGGTCTGTATATGAACTATATGATCCACCTCACGTTCAGCCAATCACACGCTCCGAAAGCACGCTTCCACCTCACATTCAGCCAATCACACGCTCCGAAAGCACGCTTCTACCTCACATTCAGCCAATCACACGCTCCGAAAGCACGCTTCTACCTCACGCTCAGCCAATCACATGCTCCGAAAGCACGCTTCTACCTCACATTCAGCCAATCACACTCTCTGAAAGCACGCTTCTATCTCACATTCAGCCAATCACACAATCCGAAAGCACGCTTCTACCTCACATTCAGCCAATCACACGCTCCGAAAGCACGCTTCTACCTCACATTCAGCCAATCACACGCTCCGAAAGCACGCTTCTACCTCACATTCAGCCATTCACACGATCAGAAAGCACGCTTCTACCTCACATTCAGCCAATCACACGCTCCGAAAGCACTCTTCTACCTCTGATACCATAACGTCGCTTCCACTTTACTTTTCAGCCCGGAAAAAACAAATTGCTCAGAAAAACACAAAAATAACCAATTTCCACTTATTGGTAATACTTATGAGTGCTTTTATTATTTTCAGTGATGTGCAGCCTGTACATATCTGTACAATGTGTTTTAGGGGGTTTCATGACCCTTTAAAAATGATGTGAAATGAATGTGTGAACTAACATACATAGATCAAGACAACCTTTGTATTGTTACAATATTGGTAGTATATTTAAATGAACAATGTGTAGTCTTTCTCTGTGTTACCTGAACCTGGATATCACTGTTTATTTATCAGCAAAAGTCTGCTGGATGAAGCTAAACACGGTAGTTGATCATCATAAATCTGATTCATTTTCTTTCTCTTGCTGTCTTCAGTCTGTATAGATGCAGTATTACAGAGAAACAGAGTCTCATCATGACTTCAGCTCTGAAATCAAACCCGTCACACCTGAGAGAACTGGACCTGAGCTGGAATAAACTCGGAGACTCTGGAGTGAAAAACCTCAGTGATCTACTGATGAACCCACAATTCAAGCTGGAGAAACTACAGTTAGTATCATTATACCGTACAGCAATTACAGTGTGACTGAAGTTTATTTATTTGAAGACAGCAGGGCTTATGTTTCATTGTTTATAGCAGTGCACTTTCTGGGTTTTCCCTATTGCTCACATTTTTATGTCTTTTTTAGTGCTGTCAAACGATTAAAATATTTAATCGCGATTAATCGCATTAATGTCATAGTTAACTCGCGATTAATCGCGCATTTTTATCTATTCTTGATTTATTTTTGTCCCATTATTTTTTTCTCATTTTAATGCTCTTATCAACATGAAAAAAGCGGATTGGCTTGCTTTGTGCAGATTTTTTTATTATTGAAAACAACTTTGGCAATACTGTGTTCAATTTCACACTAACATTCTCACTTGGAGCAAATAATCTCTCACACAATGTAACACTGTCCATCAATAAAAGGGTGAAAGAAATCCTGACGAGGTCCTGATATTGACGAGGGTTTGGAGAATTCGCATCAGCTGTGTGTGTGTGTGTGTGGCCATCATCAAGTGCTGTTTCAGACTGGACGTACTGCGATGATGATAGTTCAGTTCACAACGACAAAACACACAGATCACTTTGGTCTAGTCAATGGAACCATTTGGCAACTTTTTAAAAGTAAACTTTCCATTCAGAATCTTATTGGCATCCATTTCGGCGTCTCGCGCTCGTCATCCACTCAAAACGTAACGTTAACCTACTGGCCGGCTCGCAAGCCCAAACAAGTGTGTGCGCGTGCCTGCTGTTTTGTTTCCGGTCTAGCTAGATCCGCTTGCGCTTTGGTCGACGAAGCAACAAAACGTCCTCGCGCGGCGCAAGCCATTGAAATGAATGGGTTTCATAGAGCAGCGCCGCGCATGCCGCGTCCTGTTGCAAAAGCATGTGGAAAAAACTACAAAGTTTGCTAGGCCAAAAAGACCGTTAATCTCGCGATAAAAAAAATTGATCGCGTTAAAATGGGTTTGCGTTAACGCCGTTAATAACGCGTTAACTGACAGCCCTAGTCTTTTTATCTAGATAAAAATGGTGTAATTTCCAGCATTTGATACAATGTACTGATTGTGTACATGCAGAAATCTGCCTTTTCAACAGAGAATAAAGAAGAGAGACGTCAAATAAATAGTTGAAAGAGAAGAAACAGTGTCTTCCAGCACACAGAACTAGTGTGACTGGGTTTCAAAACAGACTATTGGAAACTAAATGCTGCTGTAGCTCTTCAATAAGATGATCATCATAGATGTGAACTATTGTTATTTCTCTGTCTTCAGTCTGAATAGATGCAGTATTACAGAGAAACAGAGTCTCATCCTGACTTCAGCTCTGAAATCAAATCCATCACACCTGAAAGAGCTGGACCTGAGCTGGAATGAACTAGGAAACTCAGGAGTGAAGCACGTATGTGTCGTACTGAAGGATTCACACTGTAAACTGGAGAGATTGAGGTCAGTCACATTCACATATAAGAATCAAAATGCTTAAAATCACTTCAACAGTTTAACCTAAAACACTTTATACTCAATATCTCACAGTGAGTCTGAGTTCACATTATATTTGTGTAAAATTCTTCACATTCATGATTTGTTTGTAAGATAATCTCTCTTCCTCTGTTTGTGTCTTTCTAGTCTAGTCTACTGTGGCATTACAGATGTTTCTTCTTTAACTCAGTCTTTGACTAAATCAAAAGCACTGCAGTTTTTAAAAGAGCTTGATCTGAGACACAATAAGATAGGAGACTCAAAGCAGCGACTCAGAGACGTGATACGAGACTCAAACTGTGACCTGAGGTGAGGAAACATCACTGAGATGTTAAAGAGATCTTCACTTACCTCTGATATGTGAACAAACCTTTCAAACATTCGTAAAAGGAAATTATTAATAAGCTTTATTGCAACAAAGGGTTTGTGTGAGAACAAAATGTGAAGTTATTGAAATGTTTAACACAAAGGAGGGAAGAGAACAAAAGCTCACTGTCACAGCTTTATACATCAACACCTGCTTTATTAACTGTGTCAATAGAAGTGAATCATTTCAGTGTGAAAACAGACTTGGTCAGATTGTAGGAAAACGCTGCACTCCTGCTAAAATCAATGTTGTTCCAGCTTTAGCTCACAGCGTCCAGCTCACATGAGAAATGTCTCTGTCTCTAGTGTGTTTTTACTGTGACGAGCAACACGTCACACTACTTTACACTTACTTTACTCTCAGTTATTTACTAAGAGCCTACAAACATGTTTAAACTAGAGGACAAACGGCTTTAACTAAAGGTTTGTGTTTGAACTCAAAATAACATTTGTATTTGCTCCCTTGTGGTTTATTCCATACGCCGTACACTCATTAGTTTCTCCTTTACAGAGACTCAATAGGAGTCTCACCGACACACACAGACAAACATGAACATTATTCAGGTTTTACATCTATTAAAGCAACATAATGTAAAGTCAGTAATTAATCTGATTACAGGAATTCAATTTAATTTAATTTTACAAAAAAAAAAAACAGTAATTGAAATATAATAATTTGCACTTTGTTCCACTGAACACTGATTGTTTTCTCTTCTGTTCCACTTTACAGAGTAGATGAAAATCTGTGGCCAAACATCCCTGATAAAGATCAATCATCAAACTCTGATGAAGATCAATCATCAAACTCTGATGTATGTGTTATATTATAGTTTGAAATGATCATGAGAGGAGCAGAAACCATCAGGTGATCCACAGAAGAGTCTCACTACTGTCTATGAGGAGAAATACATGTGTATATGTGTTTCATACATGTGGAAGAGACTCAGACTTCACAATTAAATAAAGCAGCGTGTGTGTTAGCATGCGTATTAGAAACGTGATATTGAATGATTCATGCTGGTTTATTATTCAGCCAAATGATGGTTTAGTTGTAATTAAAGGTGGAACAGAGGAAGAAGCTCAGATGAGTGTCAGCAGAAATCTTCAGTATCAGGCCTGCAAATATAATAATGTTTGGATTGAACTCATCCATAATTATTAAAATATTTATAATCATGAACGTGATTGTCAAGTATAGCACATAAATGTTTCAAAAGATATAAAGTTAAACATTAAACATTTACAGTGGGTACGGAAAGTATTCATACCCCCGGTAAATATGATAAAAAATGGCTGTAAAAAATAAATCTTTCATTTAAAAAATTTGATCTTTCATTCAAAAAATTGGCAAAATTCTAACCTTTCATTGAAGTAAAAGAATTCAAATTGGGGGGGAAATCACATTATGAAATAAATGTTTTTCTCCAAAACACGTTGGCCACAAAACTTACTTAACTTACTTAACAATTAGTTAATAGTCATGTGCCTCAACAAGTAAAGTCATAACATAATGATACATTTGCAAATCATTAGTTAATGATTAATTAAAGCAGACAACTGGAAGTTGAAGTACATTGCTTTGACCAACTGTGGTAATTAACACATTAATTTACACTTTTAGTTAATAAAATAAGTTATTAAGGAATTAATACATTGACACATTTAATTAATAACAATTCATATATTACTTAATCTATTAATCATTTAGAATCTTTATTAGTTGCTGATGCAGTAATCATTAATTAATGGTTTAGTTCTTCATGAGTCATACACTAACACATGATTATCTGTGCATTAGTTAAGCATGAATTAATGCAGATTAGTGCACCCGTATTGTAAAGTGTTACCGGCCAATTTTTATGATCTTGCCTAGGGCCCCACAACCCCACGGGCCGGCACTGAATGTATATATAATATATATATGAGAACCGTAGTTCGAGTTTAACCAGGACCGGATATTTATCAGGCTCAAAGTTTTAGGGGGTTTGTGCAAAGCATGAACTTCCAGGTTATAAAACCCTCATAAATGGACGGAGGGTTTAGCCTCCTTACCCCTTTAAGGAAGCGCATGATGAGGTCATTTCTTCCTAGTGATTGTCCGGCCACAAAAGCGTGAGATGCTGTTATGGCCGCCACATATGCTTTAAGCGTGGAGGGGGTGCGACCTGCGTCCAAGAGCTCTTGCAAAAAAACGAGTACACTTGGTACTTCGCATGAGTAGGTGTCCAGGCTTCGTGCTGCGCGCTGCGCGCCAGCCAGAGAACACCACCCATTTCTGAGCGTAGAGGCACCTAGGTTTACTGCGTTTTACTGACATATAGCCTGACAACATCTCATCTGACAGAGGACTGTGCGGCGGTGCTGACTGCGTTATTTATTCATTTTTTTAATTGCTGTGAGATTGTTTGCTGTTGCACGCAAATACTGGAGATATTCTAGGATAGGCTGAAATCACTCATGTGGTGCGTTTCTGTGTGAGACAGATTTCAACAATCACCAGTCAGAGACAGCAGCAAAGCCAAAGCACAATGAAATAAGGCAACTTATGATTTCGGGGGTTTACATAGGCTATTGTCCGGTTTCATATTTGTCAGTCAACTTTTCAAAATACATTCGGGGCTACACTCAAAACATTCGGGGCTGAAACCCCAGCAAAATTGACTGACGCCTTTCATTCAGTTTCATTCAGAACACTATTGTTGTTTTTTTGCATTATTGTGACTGTAATAATTTTTGAGCGTCCTATTGTTTTTCTGAGTGATCCATAAACTGTGTTGGAGTGAGAGACATTGATTTTTTTCTGCGAATCATTTAAGTGCACTTGTTAGTGTGCGAGAATGCGTCTGTGAGCTGAACGATCGGTTTTGAAGGAGTGATTTTATTATTTTTTTTCGTTTTTTTAAAGAGACTGACGATCGTCCATGAACAAGATTTGTTTTTGAGAGACATTTTTTTTTTTTTGTGGTTTAGATCATTCGATCTATGCGTCCCAGCAAACATGCTCCTTTGGGGCCCGAATGGGGCTCTTGCGGGCAGCCCACTGTGGGCCCAGAGACCGGCGTGAAATGCGGGGCACATGTGGGCCCCACACTATGGGGTCCAGGTGGGGCCCTAGTGGGACAGGCCAAAGTGTGGGCTGACTTTGGTCTGGCCCACACAAATTAGAGCGGGCCCTCATGTGGGCTGGATGTGGGCACACTGTGGGTGCAGGTGCAAAGTTTGAGCACACAGAGTGTAGGTACACCCATATTACTATATGCAGAACAATTGCACTTGTTAGCAGCAATAGATCGATGATCATGTTTTTTTAAATAATTTATTTACAGACAATAATAATAATAATTTATAAGAATACAGTTTAAAACAGCAATAACCACAAAAACAGAAACACAGAACACTTAAAGGTACAATATGCAAGAATTTTGCATTAAAATATCCCATAATCTCAAGGCCAGTGTTATATATTTTGTTAAGTTGATTACTTACAATATCCCAAATGTTTCCAACTATTTTTAAATCGTGAGAAAATTGCGATTTTAACCAAGGAAACGGGGCGTTAGAGCAGGGGTGAGCTGGGAGTCGTCAGTCAATTGCATCATATCCGCGTTACCCTCGGTTTCCGCTCGTACTGCGTGGAGTCCTGGACAAATGCGGAAGTTGTAGTTGTAGCGTCTATCAAGCAACAAACGTTAGCTTGTTTCTTGCAGTCGTTATGCAACACAATTATTCTTTACCGATTGCAGCTGGTTCTGTCGACAAAGCATGCTTAATTTTATATTTTCCAAATGTAGCATTCGGTAATAGTTATGTTTATGTAAGGGAAGTATTATTGCTTTAGATTTGTGTATAGTTTATTGACATTGTTTATCACGTCTGGTGTTTATGGCCATGTAAATAAATATAGCATGTGTTATACATAAAGATTAATCAGTATTTTGTCAAATGATGTGGGTATGTTCGAATGTACTTTTACAACAATTGTTTAGAACACGTAAAACTGCGCCGCGTTATCACAGCAATGAATTCGACATACAGTAACATCTATGATAACCAATATAGTATTAAACCTTACTTTTCTTGCGGTTAATTCATTTTAATGAAATAAAAGTGTGATGAGGTTCAAGAGTCAGGAAGGAAGAAGACAGGGGTCGGCGTGACTGGGACTCGTACTTTATTAAAATAAAGCAAAACAAACAAAAGTCGTGCACAACGCGCATTCACCGTGGCAACCGCGACGGCACAAAACAGTTCAAAAATGAGAGCTCGGATCCACCGGTTTTCTTTATCTGCGTCCAATTTTCTCTTCAGTCTCTCTCTCGTTCCAGCGCGCGGCTTATAAGCGGTCTCTCCACGCGGATCACAGCAATAAGACACAGGTGTTCGTCATTTGCACTTGACCTACTTGCTCGTCTCTTCTCTCTCCCATTACAGACCGCGCTGAACCACGCCCCCCTCGCCACAAAAAGCATGTCATTATAAAAAAATAACTTAGCCTCATCCATGAACATGATTTTTCGATTCCCGTCTGACTGATTTACATCCACGGTGGAGTTTAAAACGACAGTTCCCATCATTCCACGCTCCTTCACATCGTCATCAAGCTACGCCGTTGTTGTTGTTTGGAATGTAGCGCCCTCTAGAGGCAAAAAATTCTTGCATATTGTAGCTTTAAGACACTACAGGGGCACCAGTATGTGTTTCTGCAGTTCTGGCCCTTCCTTGCCTTCCCCCATCTCTGTCCCTGGCATTACGGAGCCACGTTTTTATAGAGGCTTCCGCCTCACATGCAGTGGCTTGACTGCTTTTTGTCACTGCATCTAAGTGAGAAAGGATCAATTGAAATACAAATGTTAAAAACAAAATAAGGGTTGTTCAAGTACTGTTAAGCCATTTCAACCTAAGAAAGTTTTCAAACCTGCACTTTTGAGTGAGGAATTGAGGACACTGAGAGAATGACTGAATAGGACAATGAGAGAGCTGCGATTTATTGGGTAACACTTTATAATAACGTTCAGTTGTAAGTCATTTATAAGTGGTTAGTTAATGATTAACCAATCGTTTACAAAACATTCATAAATGATTAGCAAGTGTTATACTAACATTTTATGTATGTTTTGTAAATTCTGTTACAAGTAATTTACAAGTGATTATTAAATGATTAACTAATTATTTATGAAACATGATTATGCATTCATAAATGATAAATAAGTGATATGTTAATTATTGTGTTTTCAATATTCAGTTATAAGTCATTTACAATTGATTAGTTAATGATTAACTAATAATTTACAAAATATGAATGTGTTTCATAAATGTTTAATAAATTATGTAATTTTTTTGTATGTATGTAGCAATTAGAGGGTGCAGAAAGTGTTGTAAATGCCTTGTATACACGTACAGATAATTTGTAACTGGTCAGTAACAGTGTCCAAAACAATGATGTCTAAACGCATGAATAAATCATTTACAACACTTTCTGCATCCCCTAATCTAATGTGTTACACATCATTCGTAGATTACCACTTCAAGAATCAATATGGCATAAGATCAACAAATCTTATCTACGAATGATGTTGTAAGACACTTACAAGTGATGAATAGTTTACACTTTAGGTTAGGGGATGCAGAAAGTGTTGTAAATGATTTATTCATGCGTTTACACATCATCTATAACAGGTGTTGAACACTGTAGTGTGTGCTGCAGTGTAAGTGCTGACTGGTGAGGGTATAGACAGCTGTCTTCTGTAGTGTAGTGTAGTTTAGTGTAATGTAGTGTGCACTGCAGTGTAAGTGCTGACTGGTGAGGGTATAGACAGCTGTCTTCTCTGAAACACATGGAGTCTTTAACCACTCTAAATGACTTACAAGTGTAAAGTAAAGTGTAAGTGTAAAGTAAACCACTTATAAATGACTTACAACTGAACGTTATTATAAAGTGTTACCATTTATTGGTATAGAAAATTAGACTAATGGATCAGCATTGAGATTACACAGTGAATGAGTAAATTAATTTGTTAATA
The DNA here is from genome assembly GCF_951802725.1 of Rutilus rutilus. Taxonomy (NCBI): domain Eukaryota; kingdom Metazoa; phylum Chordata; class Actinopteri; order Cypriniformes; family Leuciscidae; genus Rutilus; species Rutilus rutilus. The sequence goes on along the minus strand of NC_140214.1, from coordinate 40,126,994 downwards.
TTTTTATATTTATGTTTAAACAACATACAGTACATTTTGTAGTTGTAACAAAGGCCCTGGAACTGAAAAAGTCTCCAGGATTATACTAAATGTGCATTGGACCTTTGCTGACAAACAAACGAGGATTACTGGGTACAGGAAACATGGAGATAGATCAAACATTGTTAATTTACTGTACATTTACACCTGACTACTGATTTTTCCTTCCCATTTTTATTTTATTTTATTCCTGTTATAAGGGCTTATCACATATAAACATTATATACTGTTTCTATAACTGCTTTGCAGACCAACATCTGCCCAAAGGCCATCTTCTGGCCAGAGCCCTTCCAGCACAGTTGCTGGGCAAGTGGGGTGGTCAACATGCAGACTAGGATACGTCTGGTGTTAGAGGTTGGGCTTGTACCCCCAACTATTGCCAGATACTTTGCCTAAATTAAAGCAGTAACACATCCGTGTATTCACAGGACAGCTATAATGAAACTGTAGTGAAAAAGTACAAAACTTTATTTATTTAAATGCATTTATTCATTTAGCAGGCTCTGTTATCAAAAGCAACTTTTAAAGAACCAAATATTTAATAAAAACAAGTGTACCATTGCACTGTAGCACGCCTCATCCTTCAGTTGTAGTTCTAGATTTTGAAGGTCTAGCATGTTTTTCAAAGGCAAATGGACACCCTCTGGCAGGTCTGCATCCACAGAGCTCTGTTTTGTGAGCTTTAAAACCAATTGCTTGATAACAGCAACCTCCCCTTTCAGGTGGTCTAACTAAGAAATTGTTTGATGTTCTGTTGCTGGAGAGATAGAGAGACATACAAGGAAACAGTGAGACAATCTTGAAAAAAGTAACAAAAACTCATTGTAATCATTAATGTACTGTTAATTTACAATTATTCTGCAACTAATACAACAATATCCTCTTTTCATGAGACGTAAAAACCTGAAATCAGTGCTTACGTGTAATTGTCTGCCTTCTTGACAGAACTGGTCCTGGTGGGCCAGGTGGTGCAGGGGGAATAGGCGGGGCTGGTGAAATTCGTTGAGATGGTGTTGACAGCGGAGATGGTGGGGACGGAGGGGACGGAGGGGATGGAGGGGATGGTGGAACCAGTACAGAGCCCGTTCTTCTTTTACTTACTACTTCTTCTTCAGAAGAGTGGCCCTGATCAGGGTACCGTGGGTTTGGTCTGGTGTAGATAAAAGTCACATAAGCCGCGTTTCCACCGCAGGAACTTTCCCCAGGAACTAGGAACTTTGGGGTGGTACTCGGTGTGTTTACACCGCAGGAACCAGGGTCTAAATGAAGTTCCGGGTAAAAATTTCCCCCCCAGAAAGTCCCTGCTGGCGAGGTAGTACTTTTTCAGAGTTCAGGAACTTTCGGGGTGGGACTTGTGCGCTGAACATGCTGATTGGTTGAGCTCACGTCACATTTGATTGGTTGACTCCACGCAGCATTTTATTTTAGCCGCCATTTTTAAAAATCGCGCTTCCTGGCTTCATGCAGTAAAGAGTTGTCTGGAAATTAATATGGAGTTTACAAAAAAATATGACCGCTGGACCGACGACGAGGTCCAGGCTTTAATAAGCGTATTTGCGGAAGAAGAAATCCAGCGGGAACTGGAAACCGCAATCCGCAATGAAAAGGTATACCTGAAAATATCGAGTAGGTTATATGAGCTGGGCATTGTTCACACTGGAAAACAGAGAGAAGAGAGAAGTTAAAAAAATTAAAACAAGACTACAAAAAAGTCAAGGATCACAACAATAGAAGTGGATCCGATCGGCGTACTAACAAGTGGTTTGACCGCCTGGACGCGTTGTTGGGACACAGGCCGGCATTTTCTGGAGCAGCGGTGTCAAAAGACTCTGCAATTGCATTTTTGGAATCCATTCATGAATCTGAGGACCAGTCGGTTGAAGGTAAATGATTACACATCTACATGATATCGTCTTAAACTTGTTGCAGTGATAAAACAAACTAACTTTTCTCAACGTGTGTTTTTACAGATGAAATGAATGACCCCAATGATGTGCAGGCAACAGAGACCAGCGTGTTTTCCCCTGCAATCACCAGTAGCCCTCAACCCATGTCTTCCGCCGAAACACACACACGACGAGGTATTAAACAACGTTGTCTGTTGATAAAAATATACTTCAAAACTAGGGGTGTAATAATATATCGTGCAACAATATATTGCAACACAAAAATGCAACAATACGTATCGTGGATAGGTCACCCAAAATAAAAATTACTGTGTGAGAAAAAATTCAGGTTTTCAGAGTTTTAGTGTCAGTACTACATTAAAATGATGTTGATATTAATGTATAATATAATGCATTGGGGGAATATTTGTGGGTCCGGATAATGCCAAACATGTTACCAATGTTAAGCATATTCGTCTTAAATAATTCAGTATTTTCAGCTTCAGAATCATGAATATTTTTATTCTGGTGTCACCATTGTCCTTGGGTTACAAGCACCAAGTCCAAGCTTATTCATTTAAACCCACAATGTAATATCAAAGTTAGCATTTTTTAATCAACAGTAAATTTTTTGTTAACCTTTTATCATATGTCTTGGGAGTATCGCAATAACACTGTATTGTGATAAGTATCGAATCGTGACACGAGGGCATCGTTACACCCCTATTCAAAACTGACCTAATTGTAATCCTAATGGTTTTGGGTCATTGTGTTATTTTTTTATTGCAAACTTAAATGGCCCATGATAAAAAATATGGAGCATGATGGCCCAACACAAGTTTCAAATTTAAGATTTTGTAGTGAAAACACTTAAAATAAGTATTTTATGGTTTTCAGGGTGGGCTTGTGTATTTATTGTCATGTGTTTCTGCACTTAGGGAAGAGGAAAAGAGATTGTGACTTCCTTGATGCGCTGAGGGACATGGAAGATTCTAACCGGACCGCCCTGCAGCTTGGACAAGAACAGCGTGACAAATATATGCAGCTGTTACTTGAGAGCCAGGCTGAGGAAAGAGAGATGAGGAGGCAGGAGTTGGCGTTCCTGCAGTCGGAAGCTGAAGAAAGCAGACGGCAGCAGAGGGACTTTCAGGCTGGGTTTCTATCTGTTCTTGCACAGTTTGCCCAGTCTTTCAAAAAGTAGCCACTTGAACTCTGAGATTGCACTTTAAATTGCACATTTGCATTTTTTATTTTTCTTTGCACAATTCAAATTTTTATATATTGTTTGCATTCCTGCAGAGGGCCGGGTTTCTGTCTGTTCTTGGACAGTTTGCCCAGTTCTTTACACAATATATTACTGTTCTCGTAATTTATTTCTTTTCACATGATTGTATTTTAAAAAATATATATTTTGTAAGCAGTACTTGCCTTGTGTTAAATAAAGTTTGTAAAATGTCACTTTGAGATCAAGTGCCTTTTCATCCCCATGGTAATTTTAGCTCTTACGGTAAGGTTTTGAAGTGCTGGTTAGATGTAAAACATTTCCGGTGAAAGTGCACAGGTTAAAATAAGCAAAGTGTAGGTTATTTAAGTCACTTATGAAATTACATTTTATATTTGACAGCCAAATATACAGGTGAAACTCAAATTTTTTTATATTGTGCAAAAGTTATTTCAGTAATTCAATTTAAAGGTGAAACTCATATATAGACTCATTACATGCAAGGTGTATTACATTTTCAAGCCTGTTATAATTTTTATGACCACGGCTTACAACTTATGAAAACTTCACATTTATTCTAATTTTGAATTTGGTTTTCATATCTGAAATATCTCACTTTGCATGTAATGAGTCTATATATTAGTTTCACCTTTTAAGTTGAATTACTGAAATTAAATGTTGCATGTTATTCTAATTTTTCAAGTTTCACCTGTAAACAGAAGGTGATAACAGAAATTAAAACCAAAGCATGATTCAGAAGTAATCATTTTTATTTACAAAAAAAAGTGTTACACAGCCAAAACAATGTACAACAGGTGTATACAGCATAAAAAAAGCGCATTACAGCACCTGAAGGTTATTTTTCCCTTACAAAAATAAAATAAAAACTTTCTGGTGTGTAACCAGAGATACTGCAGTTTACTACATTGTAGTCAAAAGCTTCATTAGACCTGTACGTGCATCTAGACCCTCGGCCTCTACAGTGGATGACAGTGCCCCGTCAGGCTGGTTGAATGTACCCGTAGCCCATTCTTCTCTGAACTCATCACCATTCATTTCACAGAGGTTATGCAGAACACAACATGCTATCACCAGGGATTTGACCTTGTGTGTATTGCAGTCATTTCGTTTTAGCAAACACCTCCATCTGCCCTTTAGTCTGCCAAAAGCATTCTCAACCACCACCCTGGCTCTGCTTGTTTTATGGTTGTACACAAGTTGTTGGGGTGTCAGTCGTCCGTTGTCTGTGAAAGGTTTCATCAGCCAGCTCTTCAAAGGATAGGCTGCATCACCAAGGACATAGTACCCCACATCATGTCCACAAATGTTCTTGGTTACATCAGGTAGTAACAAACCCCTATCCACTAGGTCCCACAATCCTGACAAACGCAGCACTCTGGCATCATGCAGGCTACCTGGCGCTCCTAAAAAAACATTCCAAAAGAGACCTCTTCCGTCCACAACAGCCTGTAGGATGATCGAATGCCAGCCCTTTCGGTTGAAGTACTCTGTGTGGTACTCCTCTGGTCCAAGAATGGGGATGTGTGATCCATCAATGGCACCTACACACTGTGGCACACCCCATCTGCACTCAAAATACGTCACCATTTCTTTTAACTTTTCACTGTTTGGTAACTGGATAACTTCTTGCATGAGTACCTTCTCAACAGATGAGCAGAAATCGTGAACACAGTGACACACAGTAGCAACTCGGACTCCAAATAAATGTGAGATGCTTCTATACTCTGAGTTGGTCGCAAGTTTCCACAGTGCAATGGCGATTCTTTTTTGAATGGGTACACAATGTCGGTAGTTTGTGTCATGTCTCTCCAGTTGGGGTTGCAATCGACGACAGAGGTACAGAAAAGTATCCTTAGACATCCGGAAATTCTTTATCCACTGTGCTTCGGTGAAAGTTGGAACCACGCTGTCCCACCATTCTGTTGTTCTAGTGTGCATCCAAACCGATCGCGAAACACGACGCATTCGATAGTACTCCCATATCTAAAACACACAAAAGTTGCAAAAAATAAGTTGATGTAATCGATAATAACATTATTCATAACTCTTGTTAATTTTGATGGATTCATTTCTTACCAATCTTGTTCTTTCTGCCCGATGGCGTGCGTTCGTCCCATCCATCTCACGGTCAATGTCTGCTATAGCTGATAACAAACGTTGTCTACTTTTATATCTAGCATTACGAGCTTTCTGAATACGCTTTAGTATTAGTGCTCGTCTCTTTTCTGCCGTTTTGTTAATTACCTAGTTAGTAAACCAATAGATCACACACAAAAGCAGCACAGCTTGAATCTCCTCCATACTTAAAACTCAAAACGCGCTCAAAACTCAAAACAAAGCCGCTTCCTGTCCGTCGCAGACTGGGAGGAGCAGTCGCACGCAGTTCAACGTCACCAGACTAATTTACATAATCTTCCCGGTACTTTAGACCGCGGTGTAAACGCAGTAAGCAACCGGTCTGGGGCAAAAAAAGTTCCTATAAAAAAAGTTCCTGGGACAAATAGTTCCTGGTAAAAACGCGGCTATAGTGAACCTTTAATCCTAGATTTTTGTAATCTGAAATTTCACACTCTACATTCCCACTCCGGGTACTTCTTTCTCCTGTGTAAGTTTTATAATCAATGCGAAAACCAAGAAACTTTTGCGATTACATTTTCCCAGCACGGTGTCATTTTCCGAATTGAGACAGGAGGATGTCTCAGCCTTTTTGGCCTTCTGTCTGGCTTTCTCATAATCTGCTACAGAACAATAAACCAGTACTCTGTGAGCTATCATAAGCTGAACATTTGTCATCACATTTCTCGAATTAAAAATTCGTAAGGCACCCTATACACAAGGTGAAACTAAATATTAAAAGATTTAAACTACGTTTTTTAAGACTTTCAACAAATAGTCACAAAGTTCACACAACAAATCTATTATTGATGAATTAACAGCTGTCTGTGGATTCCTTGACTTCTAAAGATACACAAATGCTTTATATAAAGAACAGAACTAGATGTACCGCATCGCGGTACAAAATATGACCGCCGCTCAGGCCTGCACTGGCTTTCCACAAAAATAAATGACGTGGAGTAATTTGGCTGTATTGCGTGTTTATGTATATACCTAAAAAAAGTAATAGTATGTGCATGTCTGTCTGTGTGTGTGTGTGTGTGTGTGTGTGTGTATGTGTGTGTGTTTGTGTATGTGTGTGTCTGTGTGTGTGTGTGTGTGTCTGTGCGTGTATGTATGTGTGCGTACATGTGTGCGCGTGTGTGTTTGTGTGTGTGTGTCTGTGCATGTGGATTTGTATGTGTGTGTATGGGTGTGTGTCTGTGCGTGTGGATGTCAGTGTGTGTGCATGCTTGCGTTTGTTTGTATTCCTGCATGTGTGTGTGTGACAGTATCATCCTAAACCAGCAACCCTTCGCTCAACAGCACCATCTACAGGCCGATGAGTGTACAGTCACTAAATGTGCACATAAATGAATTTATTTTATACCCCCCCATGGATGAAATTCTACAAAACTTAGCAGAGGATACCCCCAGAGGATGTCAAGTTAATCATACACATGAAATATGGTGCAGTTCTGAACATCTCCACTGAAGATAGGGGCGATTAAAGCAGAATAATATTGCATTTTCATTTTTTATGGGAGGGGCGCAAATCACAAATGAGTGATTATGGGCTAGGTTGATGTGGGCCCTTAAGAGCAACATACCATAAAAATGTCTTCATCCTCGGTGCCACGGTTCAGGTAGTTATTTAGGAAAAACTGAATTTTTTTGGGTTTGGGGGGGCCCAGCGCGGGGGGGGGGGGGAGTGGCCCCCGGGGACCAAACGAAAATTTTCCGTAGAAGTCTAGTGGGGCTACATGCCCACCAAATTTCATGTTCCCCGGTGCTTCGGTGTCCCTGGTATCGTTGACGGAAAATTTACGGGGGCCCCAGCGCGGGGGGGGAAGTGGCCCCCGGGGACCGAACGAAATTTTTCCGTAAAAGTCTAGTAGACCAACATGCCATAAAATTTCTTCATCCTCGGTGCCACGGTTCAGGTAGTTATTTAGGAAAAACTGCATTTTTTGGGGTTTGGGGGGGCCCAGCGCGGGGGGGGAGTGGCCCCCGGGGACCAAACGAAATTTTTCCTTAGAAGTCTAGTGGGGCTACATGCCCACCAAATTTCATGTTCCCCGGTGTTTCGGTGTCCCTGGTATGGTTGACGAAAAATTTACGGGGGCCCCAGCGCGGGGGGGGGAAGTGGCCCCCGGGGACCAAATTAAATTTTTCCGTAAAAGTCTAGTAGACCAACATACCACAAAAATTTCTTCATCCTCGGTGCCACGGTTCAGGTAGTTATTTAGGAAAAACTGCATTTTTTGGGGTTTGGGGGGGCCCAGCGCGGGGGGGGAGTGGCCCCCGGGGACCAAACGAAATTTTTCCTTAGAAGTCTAGTGGGGCTACATGCCCACCAAATTTCATGTTCCCCGGTGTTTCGGTGTCCCTGGTATCATTGACGAAAAATTTAAGGGGGCCCCAGCGCGGGGGGGGGAAGTGGCCCCCGGGGACCAAACGAAATTTTTCCGTAAAAGTCTAGTAGACCAACATACCATAAAAATTTCTTCATCCTCGGTGCCACGGTTCAGGTAGTTATTTAGGAAAAACTGCATTTTTTGGGGTTTGGGGGGGCCCAGCGCGGGGGGGGAGTGGCCCCCGGGGACCAAACGAAATTTTTCCTTAGAAGTCTAGTGGGGCTACATGCCCACCAAATTTCATGTTCCCCGGTGTTTCGGTGTCCCTGGTATGGTTGACGAAAAATTTACGGGGGCCCCAGCGCGGGGGGGGGAAGTGGCCCCCGGGGACCAAATTAAATTTTTCCGTAAAAGTCTAGTAGACCAACATACCACAAAAATTTCTTCATCCTCGGTGCCACGGTTCAGGTAGTTATTTAGGAAAAACTGCATTTTTTGGGGTTTGGGGGGGCCCAGCGCGGGGGGGGAGTGGCCCCCGGGGACCAAACGAAATTTTTCCTTAGAAGTCTAGTGGGGCTACATGCCCACCAAATTTCATGTTCCCCGGTGTTTCGGTGTCCCTGGTATCGTTGACGAAAAATTTAAGGGGGCCCCAGCGCGGGGGGGGAAGTGGCCCCCGGGGACCAAACGAAATTTTTCCGTAAAAGTCTAGTAGACCAACATACCATAAAAATTTCTTCATCCTCGGTGCCACGGTTCAGGTAGTTATTTAGGAAAAACTGCATTTTTTGGGGTTTGGGGGGGGCCCAGCGCGGGGGGGGAGTGGCCCCCGGGGACCAAACGAAATTTTTCCTTAGAAGTCTAGTGGGGCTACATGCCCACCAAATTTCATGTTCCCCGGTGTTTCGGTGTCCCTGGTATCGTTGACGAAAAATTTAAGGGGGCCCCAGCGCGGGGGGGGAAGTGGCCCCCGGGGACCAAACGAAATTTTTCCGTAAAAGTCTAGTAGACCAACATACCATAAAAATGTCTTCATCCTCGGTGCCACGGTTCAGGTAGTTATTTAAGAAAAACTGAATTTTTTTGGGTTTGGGGGGGCCCAGCGCGGGGGGGGGGGGGAGTGGCCCCCGGGGACCAAACGAAAATTTTCCGTAGAAGTCTAGTGGGGCTACATGCCCACCAAATTTCATGTTCCCCGGTGCTTCGGTGTCCCTGGTATCGTTGACGGAAAATTTACGGGGGCCCCAGCGCGGGGGGGGAAGTGGCCCCCGGGGACCGAACGAAATTTTTCCGTAAAAGTCTAGTAGACCAACATGCCATAAAATTTCTTCATCCTCGGTGCCACGGTTCAGGTAGTTATTTAGGAAAAACTGCATTTTTTGGGGTTTGGGGGGGCCCAGCGCGGGGGGGGAGTGGCCCCCGGGGACCAAACGAAATTTTTCCTTAGAAGTCTAGTGGGGCTACATGCCCACCAAATTTCATGTTCCCCGGTGTTTCGGTGTCCCTGGTATGGTTGACGAAAAATTTACGGGGGCCCCAGCGCGGGGGGGGGAAGTGGCCCCCGGGGACCAAATTAAATTTTTCCGTAAAAGTCTAGTAGACCAACATACCACAAAAATTTCTTCATCCTCGGTGCCACGGTTCAGGTAGTTATTTAGGAAAAACTGCATTTTTTGGGGTTTGGGGGGGCCCAGCGCGGGGGGGGAGTGGCCCCCGGGGACCAAACGAAATTTTTCCTTAGAAGTCTAGTGGGGCTACATGCCCACCAAATTTCATGTTCCCCGGTGTTTCGGTGTCCCTGGTATCATTGACGAAAAATTTAAGGGGGCCCCAGCGCGGGGGGGGGAAGTGGCCCCCGGGGACCAAACGAAATTTTTCCGTAAAAGTCTAGTAGACCAACATACCATAAAAATTTCTTCATCCTCGGTGCCACGGTTCAGGTAGTTATTTAGGAAAAACTGCATTTTTTGGGGTTTGGGGGGGCCCAGCGCGGGGGGGGAGTGGCCCCCGGGGACCAAACGAAATTTTTCCTTAGAAGTCTAGTGGGGCTACATGCCCACCAAATTTCATGTTCCCCGGTGTTTCGGTGTCCCTGGTATGGTTGACGAAAAATTTACGGGGGCCCCAGCGCGGGGGGGGGAAGTGGCCCCCGGGGACCAAATTAAATTTTTCCGTAAAAGTCTAGTAGACCAACATACCACAAAAATTTCTTCATCCTCGGTGCCACGGTTCAGGTAGTTATTTAGGAAAAACTGCATTTTTTGGGGTTTGGGGGGGCCCAGCGCGGGGGGGGAGTGGCCCCCGGGGACCAAACGAAATTTTTCCTTAGAAGTCTAGTGGGGCTACATGCCCACCAAATTTCATGTTCCCCGGTGTTTCGGTGTCCCTGGTATCGTTGACGAAAAATTTAAGGGGGCCCCAGCGCGGGGGGGGAAGTGGCCCCCGGGGACCAAACGAAATTTTTCCGTAAAAGTCTAGTAGACCAACATACCATAAAAATTTCTTCATCCTCGGTGCCACGGTTCAGGTAGTTATTTAGGAAAAACTGCATTTTTTGGGGTTTGGGGGGGGCCCAGCGCGGGGGGGGAGTGGCCCCCGGGGACCAAACGAAATTTTTCCTTAGAAGTCTAGTGGGGCTACATGCCCACCAAATTTCATGTTCCCCGGTGTTTCGGTGTCCCTGGTATCGTTGACGAAAAATTTAAGGGGGCCCCAGCGCGGGGGGGGAAGTGGCCCCCGGGGACCAAACGAAATTTTTCCGTAAAAGTCTAGTAGACCAACATACCATAAAAATTTCTTCATCCTCGGTGCCACGGTTCAGGTAGTTATTTAGGAAAAACTGCATTTTTGGGGGTTTGGGGGGGCCCAGCGCGGGGGGGGAGTGGCCCCCGGGGACCAAACGAAATTTTTCCTTAGAAGTCTAGTGGGGCTTCATGCCCACCAAATTTCATGTTCCCCGGTGCTTCGGTGTCCCTGGTATCGTTGACGAAAAATTCAGTAAGGTGACGAAAAAAAAAAGAAAAAAAAAACTTTGACAATCCCTATATGACCGCTTTCGCTAGCTACGCTAGCGGCGGTCATAATTAAATCGTCTCGGTTACTAACGTAACCTCGGTTCTCTCTAGATGAGGGAACGAGTGTTGCGTAAGCTAGTTTACGCTACGGGAAATACTGTTTCTAACCCTATTCTCCCTTTTCTCGAGAATACTGAAGCCAAAAAATTATCCTTAATTTTGTATTAATGTAAAACGCACTTGCTGCACAGAGCAGACACAGGCGAGGCAGGTCGCTCTGCGGCAACTGCTGCAACCTATCGAAGGACTGCTCGTGACGTAAGCACCAATGAGGGCGCGGGCCCATCCTGCCAGAATGGGCGTGGCCTATGGCTATATAAGCCCAGTCCGATAGGATGCTCTTTGATTTTTGACATCGATGAAGCGAAACCAGAACGAAGCACAAGCACAGCAGGGTTACGCAACACTCGTTCCCTCATCTAGAGAGAACCGAGGTTACGTTAGTAACCGAGACGTTCTCTTACGAGAGTACTCTCGTGTTGCGTAAGCAATGTCCACAACATAGTCCCAAGGGCATGTGCCCGGGGCACACATGATAAGTGGGTAATCAAGGCAAACGAGGGAGTGGGCCAATGAATACTAGAAAACAAAAACTGCCTTATGAATAATAGTGCTTGACTAGTCTAGCAGTCAGAGTGGACGTAAGTCAGTCTGAACTGTAGTGTGAATGGGTGCTTAACACAGTATATCAGACGGGAAGACATAAGTCGGCCTGTACTGAAAGAGAGACAGCTGGACTGAGGTGTCCAGACTGTAAGCAAAAACGCAGTCCGGTCGTAATTAGACTGACCAGACCTGCTTATTAATTAGACTGAGAGCAGTCTAGCCTGTAAGGCAGGGACTTCAAGGTTGTAAAACCTTATAAATGTAGACGGAGAGGCCCAGCCTGCCGCCATACAAATATCATGAAGTGAAATCCCGCTGGACCAGGCCCATAAAGAGGCCATGCCTCTGGTGGAATGAGCTCTGACCTGCAAAGGGCAGCGAAGGCCTTTGGACGTATAAGCCAGCGCGATAGCGTCAACTGGAGAGGCTTTGTTTCGAGGTAGCTAGCCCTTTGGCCGGCCACCGAAGGAAACAAAAAACTGTTCTGACTGTCTAAAAGCAGCAGAACTGTCCATGTAAATTCTCAGTGCCCTGACCGGGCAGAGGAGATTCATGTCATTCTCGCTGTCAGATCCAGAGAGAGCTGACAGGGAAATAACTTGTGCTCTGAAGGGGGTAGAGAGTATTTTAGGCACATAACCGTGTCTCGGTTTAAGGATGACTTTGGAGTCATTAGGCCCAAACTCGAGGCACGTGGGGCTCACAGAGAGCGCGTGCAAGTCACCCACTCGTTTGACTGAGGCGAGCGCCATCAGAAAAACGGTTTTGAGTGAGAGATATCGCAGATCCACAGATTGTAATGGTTCAAAGGGGTTCCCTTTCAAGGCCTCCAGGACCGTGGAAAGGTCCCAAACAGGAACCAACGGAGGACGATGAGGGTTAATTCTCCTCGCTCCTCTTAAAAATTGGGTGATAAGGTTATTCCTACCCAGCGACTGACCATGCATAGTTTTTCTAAACGCAGCTATGGCCGAGACATACACTTTGAACGTGGAGGGGGACCTGCCCTCATCCAAAAGCTCTTGTAGGAAGGAGAGAATCTCCGTTACCCCACAATGTCATGGATCAACCTTTCGAGCTGAGCACAAGCCGGAAAACACTGATCATTTAGAAGCATAGAGCCGTCTAGTCGAGGGCGCTCTAGCCTGTGTAATCGTGTTTAATACTCCCGCTGGGAGGTCAACGGGTAACCGTTGATGGCCCAATGCATGCAAAGCCCAAAGCTCGGGGCGCGGGTGCCAAATGGCCTGAGAGAGGAGCCCCTGGCCTGAGAGAGAAGATCCTTCCTCACTGGAATCGGCCACGGAGCCGTGTTCGTCAGCTGCATCAGCTCTGTGAACCAAGTTTGGTTCCTCCAGAGCTGCGCTACGAGGAGCACGGAGCATCCATTCTCCCTGATTCGCTTGATTACTTGTGGTAACAGCGTGACAGGAGGGAAAGCATACAGCGGGCGGCTGGGCCAATTGTGAGCCAGCGCGTCTCTGTTCTTTGAAAAGAATATTGGGCAGTGAGCGTTGTCTGACAACGCGAAGAGGTTGACTTCCGCTTTGCCGAAAGTGTCCCATAGCAGCTGGACTATGTGAGGGTGAAGGGACCATTCCCCTGTGGGGACGTTGTCCCTGGACAGCATGTCTGGACCCAGGTTCAGACAGCCTGGCACGTGCGCTGCCAGTGTGTGACAGGGACAGGGTGTGTCTGTGTGACAGGGACCCAGAGGCGCGATTGGGCTGACATACTGACATTGTGTCTACAGTGCTCATACAGGGCGGCGCGCTGAGAATGGCGGCCGGCTGATTTACACATAACACTCCCGTCACGGGGACTGGGCAGTGTTTCATTGTAGAGGGCCCTATATGCGTGTGTGGCACAGGGCATGTGGTGTTTACGAGTAAGCGCGAGCGCTGAACAGTGGGCGGGCTTCTCACACTTGAAACACATTCGGTGTTTATGGATGGGCGCACTAAGGGCCCTATCTTGCACCCAGCGCAATTGACTTTGTACAGCGACGCATGTATCATTCCTATTTTGCACCCGCGCAAAGCGCGCTTTTCCCTCCACAGAAGCACGTCGGTAAGTTAGGAACTACACTTGCGCTCCCCAGGGCGGTTCAGCGCAAAGAGGAGGCGTGTTCCGGCGCAAACGTTTCTTCATGCTATTTTGCAGGTTTAGAAAACAATTGCGCCACTAACCCGGAAAAAATAGTTTAAAGTCAGTGGCGCGGTGCGCATGTTATTCATATGCTATTTTAAGGGCGCATGCTTGGCCATAATCAATGTAGCGTGTGCACAACACACACACACTTTGATTCTCTCATCTACACAAAAGCAGCAGTTTTCATTTTTGCAAATCATACATTATTACGATAGATAGATAGATAGATAGATAGATAGATAGATAGGCCTAGATAGATCGACAATTTATTATAAAAGCATAAAAGCATACATCTAGCTTACACATTTACCCAAATTATCATACGCCTTTTTAACCTAAGTTAATTTGGGTGGGTTTCTCCATCCTCAACGTCCCTGACGAGAGCGTTGCTCTCCTTGGCTGTGAACCGCTCCTGGCAAATCCGCCGTTATAATAGGAATCCGCTTTAGAACAAGCGCGTCTGCTCTTAAAGGGAATGTGAGATGACGCTCTGATTGGTTTATTTCACGTTATGCCCAAACCACACCTATGAATAATGAAGCTACTTCAGACCAACCCATTTTAGATTTGCGCCAGGCGCAAGAGTCATTTATCCCACCGGGAAAATAGCAACAGCGCCAAGACCCGCCCACAAAGTTACTTGCGCTTTGCGCTTTGACACTTGCGTTTCAGATCGTTAATATATGTCCCTAAGTGAGCGTGTGTCACTGAGTGGGCAGTGTTTATGAGTAGGGGTGAGCACTGAATAGCGGGCACATCTCCTACATTTGAAACATACGCGGCGTGAGCCGGTTTTAATGAAGGGAGCCCTATATGTGTGTGTGACACAGGGCGTGTAGTGTTTATGAGTAAACGCGAATGCTGAACAGCGGGCGCGCTTCTCACACTCGAAACACGGTTTGTGTTTATGGATGGGAGCTCTAAGTGAGTGTGTGTCACCGAGCGAACAGTGTTTATGAGTAGGGGTGAGAACTGAACAGCGGGCACATTTCCTACATTTGAAACACATGCGGCATGAGCCGGTTTTATTGATTTGGGCCGTGAATGAGTGAGTAACACTGAACGGGCCGTGCTTGTGTGTAGGGGTGAGCACTGGGAAGTGGGCACAATTCCTACATTTATAACACCTCGTCGAGCACGTGGCAGAAGCTGGCGCTGACCATCCGTGAGCGAAGTGGGGGACTCAGGAAGTGATGCACGCGGGGATTCCATCGCATTCGCGAACAGGATCGCTTTCCGGTGGTCTCTGCGGGCAGCGCATTTACGTGCAGCCCGGACGAGAGAGGCGGAAGCGCAGGGTCCACGTAGAAAATGGCTAGTCGAGCCCGCAGGGTCGACGTAGTCATGGTGTCGCTTTCCGGGCAGCCGCCCTGGGAAAGCACGTGCACTTGGAAACGAGGCATTTGAATCAACGCCTCGGCTCTTTTAGCGGATAACGTGTGTGTCGCGGCGGCGAACACACACGGAGTAAGTGAAAAGGATATAGGCGCCGGATGACGCAGCAGAAGCGGCGGCTGAAGGCGGCGAGAAGACGGCCGCCCTCCTAGGTTCTGCGATGCAGATGCTCATCCCGCTGCAGTGCCTTTTAAACGGCGCAGGCTTCTTCCGGAGATCCAGCGATGTGAGTACTTCGCTGAAGAGATGAAAAATCAAAGAGCATCCTATCGGACTAGGCTTATATAGCCATAGGCCACGCCCATTCTGGCGGGACGTGACGCCCCCCTCAGCAGTCCCTCGATAGGTTGCAGCAGTTGCCGCAGAGCGACCTATAGGCGCGCGAGCTGCCTCGCCTGTGTCTGCTCTGTGCAGCAAGTGTGTTTTACATTAATACAAAATTAAGGATAATTTTTTGGCTTCAGTATTCTCGAGAAAAGGGATTTTCCCATAGCGTAAGCTATAACTTACGCAACACGAGAATACTCTCGTAAGAGAACTAGTATATTTTTTGCCAAATTTAGCTTTTATTGACATAAACACATATAATTTACTTTCCCTTGATATCAATTACGTCAAAAGACTTGATCAAGATGCTGCATATCATTTTAAGGTCAGTTTTGGAAGTCAATGTCTTCCAGTGGTAATTATGTTAAAAGAAAAAGTTACTATTATTGTTAAACCCACACTGAAATTGTTTTTATGTATAGCCTATGCAGGTATGTTTGAAATTCAGTTTACATCAAATCAATGTCATGGTTTAGAAGTCAAATTGATATCATTTGGACATCACATTGACATCAATGATTTGTGTGTATATTTATTGCATATGATTTCTTTCTCAGCCTGATTAGTTCAAATAGCATTTTTCTTAACTGAGGCCCCAAACTATTTCTCCTTTTGAACTGTGCGTTGGATTTGTACATGTGCCCAACTGTAAAATTGCTGTGGGTGGACTTTAACTTAATAAAAAAATAACAATTTCTGACCGAAATTTACATAGCCATGCTGAAATGGAAGCAGTGGAGTGATTATTATTTATTTTTTTACCAAAAATGATACTGATTTGTTGATTAACTTGAACTGTAATTCATTACAATTTCATAAATGACAAACAGCGTTTTTGCTGTAACCCCACATAAAGTATTGTATATTATCTATATTATTTTTATTTATTTATAGTGATACAATTAATTATTATACATTTGATGAAATTAAATAATTGTAATACCACGTTTACAGGGTTACCAGTCAATTGTTATAATATTTAGATGTTTGATGTCAATTTGATGTCTTTTAACATCCACATTTGAGTTTCAATTTAACATATTTGTGTGCACTATATGCATGCTGATCAATGTTTATGTTGACAAATGTAAATCTAAAAACTCAAAAGTGGCGTCAAGTCTTAAGGAGTGACTCACTGAATCATTCAAATTCAAACGATTCGCATCACTCTATTGTCTGGAGACTCAGGCGCGCAACCGTTCTGCTGTGGCGTTATTTTGGAACTATTTTCGCGGGACAATGACTGTGTCTGAAATGTAAGTCACTTACTTAATATTAACTAATTGTGTAGCCTATTGAACTGCATTTATTGAACATTTGCAACCGTGCTGATGTGTGTGTAGTGTAGGCTACTGAGAGCAGCCATCGACGACAGAATCTGAAGTGAAGATGTATTCACACAAAATGACTAATGCAGTTTAAAAAGTGGCATGGAATTACAATTTCATGAAAAATGTTATTGTCACCGGTGCAGGCCGGGGCGGGCACCAGATGACCGGCCACACCCCTGACTTACACCCCACCGTGAGGAGCCGACACCGCAGGTACACAACAGACGGACAGAGACAGTGAAGTACAGTAAAAAGTTCTTTATTGATTAAAACTTTATTGATTTAGAACGACTCTCCGTGGGCAGGTTTCTTCGTGTCAACCAGGAGGACGGCCAGAATAGCCGTATTCTTCGAGGCTCAGGCAGAGAGAGAATGGAGGTAAGTTGCTCACCAGCGTAACTGTTCTCTTTGGGGCTCAGGCAGAGAGAATGAAGGTAGGTTGCTCACCAGCGAACTGTTCTCTTCGGGCCCAGGCAGAGAGAATGGAGGTAGGTTGCTCACCAGCGTAACTGTTCTCTTCGGGCTCAGGCAGAGAGAATGAAGGTAGGTTGCTCACCAGCGTAACTGTTCTCTTCGGGGCTCAGGCAGAGAGAATGACGGTAGGTTGCTCACCAGCGTAACTGTTCTCTTCGGGGCTCAGGCAGAGAGAATGACGGTAGATTGCTCACCAGCGTAACTGTTCTCTTCGGGGCTCAGGCAGAGAGAATGACGGTAGGTTGCTCACCAGCGTAACTGTTCTCTTCAGGGCTCAGGGCTCAGGCAGAGAGAATGACGGTAGGTTGCTCACCAGCGTAACTGTTCTCTTCGGGGCTCAGGCAGAGAGAATGAAGGTAGGTTGCTCACCAGCGTAACTGTTCTCTTCGGGGCTCAGGCAGAGAGAATGACGGTAGGTTGCTCACCAGCGTAACTGTTCTCTTCGGGGCTCAGGCAGAGAGAATGGAGGTAGGTTGCTCACCAGCGTAACTGTTCTCTTCGGGGCTCAGGTAGAGAGAATGGAGGTAGGTTGCTCACCAGCGTAACTGTTCTCTTCGGGGCTCAGGCAGAGAGAATGGAGGTAGGTTGCCCACCAGCGTAACTGTTCTCTTCGGGGCTCAGGCAGAGAGAATGACGGTAGGTTGCTCACCAGCGTAACTGTTCTCTTCGGGGCTCAGGCAGAGAGAATGGAGGTAGGTTGCTCACCAGCGTAACTGTTCTCTTCGGGGCTCAGGTAGAGAGAATGGAGGTAGGTTGCTCACCAGCGTAACTGTTCTCTTCGGGGCTCAGGCAGAGAGAATGGAGGTAGGTTGCCCACCAGCGTAACTGTTCTCTTCGGGGCTCAGGCACAGAGAATGGAGGTAGATTGCTCATCAGCGTAACTGTTCTCTTCGGGGCTCAGGCAGAGAGGATGAAGGTAGGTTGCTCACCAGCGTAACTGTTCTCTTCGGGGCTCAGACAGAGAGAATGAAGGTAGGTTGAAACCACCGTTGCTTCAGCAATGCATTCTCCGCACTCGTGTTCACTACAATCCACACAGGTAAACACACATGAATAAATACTATAAGATACTGTGAATCACTCCACTCACAAAGGTAAGGCTTCAGCGCGGCGTCTCATCCATCACTCATCGAGATAATCCTGATCGCGACAATGAGGAAGTGTAGGCACTTATCTCTCTCTCCTTGATAGACCCCGCTCATGGCTTCCATTCATCTGCCGCGTCTGCAACCCGGAACCAACCCTCCTTCGCTGAGCAACGACCTCACCGAGCAACAACCTCCTTCTGACTTGATGTGATGCCCTTTTAAACTCCACTCAATCCAAGCGCTCTCCAATCGGGACCCCGCGGACCATCCTTACGCACCTGTTTCTAATTAAAACATTAGAATAGCCGGCATTTGCGGGTTTACCCGAAACCGGAGATTCGGTGGGTCCCACGCTGAAAGCGCTCCCCATAGGAACCTTAACTCCGAATATTTGTTCCGTCTTCTCCGCGACTAGTCACCCGTGACATCCCCCCCCACTAATGGGTTCTAGTCCCTAGAACCGATGGTCTTCGGCCCAGGCACCATACCTTTCTGGGGGTCGTCCCCGTGTATCTCGCTGGGAGTGTCGTGGTGGAGATGGAGGAGCCAACCTTCCCGCTTCAACTTCGGGGCCTCTGGGGACCACTGCCCATCCTACCGGTGGTACTTCGGTGACTATTGGGGTGACTGGAGCCTCTTCCATTGGCTCAGGGTAATTGGGGCAAGGCCGAAGTAAATTTCGGTGGAGCATCCGTTCTGGGCCTAGCCTCCCTTCGGGCCGCACGGTGTACACAGGCATATCAGGTCCCTGCTGGCGTTCTATGACGTAAGGCGTAGTCTCCCACCGGTCACTAAGCTTCCCATTTCCCTGACGTCGGTTATCCCGTACCAGCACCCGCTCTCCAGGTAGTAAAGGGGCTTCTCGGGCTGTCGGGTCGTACAACCGCTTGTTCTTAGTAGCCGCTGCACTCAGGTGGTCAGTTACTCGGCGGTAAGCATAATGGAGCTGTTGGTGATGTCGGCCCACCCACTCAGTTGTACTCCGAGCCTCCTCAGCCGGCTCCATTCCCAAGAGTAAGTCTACAGGTAGGCGCATATGTCGACCAAACATCAAGAAAGACGGAGCGTACCCGGTAATATTATGCACGCTGTTATTATAGGCTTGTATCAGGGCGGGGAGACATTCCGTCCACTGGGCCTGTTGGTCGGCTTCCAGGGTCCCCAGTAAGCCCAACAAGGTCTGGTTGAACCTTTCACATCCCCCGTTACCTTGGGGGTGGTACGAGGTGGTTCGAGTTTTCCGACATCCGTACAACTGACTCAGTTCTTGAACGACTCTAGACTCGAAGTTCGGGCCCTGGTCAGAATGGCGGGTCTCGGGACACCCAAAAGGCTGGATCACCATCCGCCAAAGCACGCCAGCGGTAGTAGTGGCTGTCTGATCTAAGGTAGGGATGGCCCATGTATACTTCGTGAACAGGTCAGTCACCACCAGGATATTTTGGAACCGGTCCATCGGCCGACTCAGCGTCAGAAAGTCCATACCCACAATGTGTAAGGGCGCTCTAGGGTGTATGGGGACCAACGGAGCCCTGGCCTCCTTCCTTGCTTTAAACAGCACACACCGGGGGCAACTCCGAATGAATGTCCCAACCGTTGCTTCCATCCCAGCCCAATAAAAGTACGTCCTTAACAAGGACAACGTTCTTTCCTGTCCTTGATGTCCCGTATGCGTGTGGTACGCTGTCAGCAGAGGCAAAATCTGTTCCTCTGGTACTACCACCTGATGTACTATCTCCCGGGTCACAGGATCTTGAATAGAGCGGCAAATCACCCCTTCCCTCAAACCGAGTCTCCTCCACTGCCCCAAGAGTCGCTTCACCGCCAAGGTCTGAACTTGCCTTTTCTCCACTCCAGGCACAAAACCACGCTTCAGGTAGGAATGTATCTTCACCAGACCTCCATCCTTTTCCTACAGTTCCCTCCACCGACTTGGGTCCCACCCCCAGCTAGTGGGCACTTCCTCTAGGCGGGATCCGGGGGCCTCCACTACCCCCACCAACAGCCCTTCCTCCAGTTCAGGCGACGGAAGCGGCGTTCGACGGTTCTCCTTGCTCGCCGGTAGCCTGGACAATACATCCGCATTGGTATGCTCTCTGCCGGGTCGATATTGAAGCTGGTACTCATAATTGGCCATCGCCGCCACCCAGCGCTGCTCCACCGCCCCCAATTTGGCCGTGTGTAGATGGACTAAGGGATTGCTATCCGTCACTACCGTCACTTTAGCTCCCCACAGATAATCCTTGAACTTTTCCGCCATGGCCCACTTCATCGCCAAAAGCTCGATCTTAAAGGAACTGTAATTTGACACATTCCGCTCGGCGGGGTGAAGACTCCGACTTGCATAAGCAATCACTCTCTCGACCCCCTGCTGTCGCTGGGCCAACACTGCTCCCAGCCCCGCATTACTCGCATCAGTGTATTGTATGAAAGGTTGAGTAAAGTCAGCGTACGCCAAAATTGGGGCTTGCAACAGCTCCCGCTTGAGATTTTGGAAGGCATCTTCGCACGCCGGGTGCCAGTTAACAGCAGGAGAGCCCCGACCACGAGGGCATCCAGTGCCCGCCAGGAGCTGATTTAAAGGCCTGGCGATTTCAGAGAACCCTTTAATAAAGCGCCGGTAATATCCCACAAAGCCCAAAAAGGACCTCACTTGACGAACAGTCCGGGGTGACTCCCAATTATGAACGGCAGAAACCTTCTCTGGGTCGGGGGAGACTCCGGCCGTACTGACGCAGTGCCCCAAGAACTTCACTTCCTTCCGGAACAGCTGGCACTTATCTGGGCGAAGCTTCAGCCCATACCTCTCCATAGCCTGAAACACCTGCTCTAGATGGAGTAGATGGGAGGCGAAATCCGGCGAGAACACAATCACGTCATCAAGATAGACCAAAGTGGTATCAACCAACTGTTCCCCTAGGCACCGCTGCATCAACCGCTGGAAGGTCGCGGGGGCGTTGCACAAACCGAAGGGCATACGGTCCCATTCGAAGAGCCCAAAGGGGGTAGTAAAGGCAGTCTTCTCCCGGTCCCTCTCCTCGAGCTGCACCTGCCAATGCCCGCTTGCCAAATCCAGCGTAGAATACCAAGCCGCCTGAGTCAGACTGGTAAGAGAATCTTCTCCTGTAATCGACACAGAACCTCCATGCTCCCGTCTTTTTCTGTACCAGGACAACTGGGGCTGCCCAGGGGCTGCTACTCTCTCGGATGATCCCCCCATCCAGCATCCCCTTCAACAAGGTGTGGATCTCTGAGTAAAGGGTCGGTGGTACTGGCCGATACCGTTCCCGGCTTGGTGCCGCATCGCTGGTGGGAATCTGGTGCCTAACCACCCCTGTACAGCCGTAATCCTCATCATGAGTCGAGAATACATGCTGCCATTTGATCAAGAAGTCTAGTAGCTGGAGTCGTTGTTCCTCCTCCAGGCCCTCTCCCCTCAGGGAGTCTCCTACCAGGTGATCCGGGACTCCATCCCCCATAGGGTCGGTTCTCGGTTCTACCGGCCGGACGGCCACCTCTACCACCGCAGAACTCACTTGAACAAAGTGGACGTCACTTTTCTCTCGCACTTGTTGGGGGCTCACCGAGATGACTCGGGCCAGACGTTGGTGACGATGGAGAGTAATCGGATAGGGATTCGTGTTCCATATCCTTACGGACACCCGACCCCGATGGACCACGGCCAGCCCTCTAGCTACTTCAATGGCCTGGCAATCCCAATGAGGTTCAACAAGGACCCAGTCTTCCGGCCCATAGGACCCGGCAGGCAACCTGGCCCATACGACAGCCTCACTCCTTGCTGGTACCGACAGGGCATACCGGCAAGCCACCCGGCCCACGCCCTCCCGATCTGCTCTGCTGCCAGCGGCATGAATCCTACGGCAATCCGTCAAGATGCGCTCCCACTGGTGGTTATCTCCCGTCGGGGGCTTCTGAGCCGGCGTGTTCTTAAACAATTCCTCCCAGCAATCTGAGATGACATTCATACCAAGTAAAGCTCGATGGGTACCCAGGCAATGATCTTTAACAATGACTACTCCTTTTTGTTGTACGGGGAACTCCTTGAATGTGGAAATCAGCGACCACATAACCGGTATAGGGGATATCGAGTCCATTCACCCCTCGTAGCGTAAGCCGCGAGGCCTCGGCTCTCTGGAGCCGGTGATCTGTAAAAAGTTCTCTGGACAGGCTTTCCGAGAATAAAGTAACTTGAGAGCCAGTATCGACTAGACAGTTAATCTTCACCCCGTTGACCTGAATCTCTACAGTGGGACAATGCCCGACCCAATCGTCCCTTGGGGTAGGCATAGGAAGGGGGTCTCTAAAAGGGGTCCCGGCCACTGTGGGTCCTTGACCCACAGTGGCCGGCGAACCTAAAAACCCCCTGGGAGCCACAACGGGGGCCGCACTGGCGACTAATGTGCCCCGGCTCTCCGCAACTATTGCAGATGGGCCTGCCCTGGTCATCCCACTGAAACCTGAGGCCGGCTGGACGGGCAGGACGGCGTCTGGGCTCTCGGCTCCCATCAGAATAGGATCGCTCACGGGTCATAGGCATGCCGCTAGGTCGACCTCGACGCAATTCTTCTAGGAGATTTTTGGATAACTCCGCCATCTGTCCCTTAACGTCCTCCAAGAGCTACTCACACAACTTCTGTTTCCAGTCAATCACTTCGGAAGATGTAGGGACACAAGCGCTGCTGGCCGCCATGCAGACCGGTGGATCGATGGTTTCGCCCTGGTCCACCTCCAAAGCCAACGCCTCCTGTCGAAGGGCTTCAAAGGTCAATGTGGAGTCCCAGCAGAGCTGAAGCCGTGTACTCTGTCGAACCGGCCCATCACGGAGCCCCAAGACAAACTGGTCCCACAGCAGGGTATCCCCGTCCCCCAGGCCATGGTCTTGTCGTCCCTTCAACCGGGAGAACTGCTCTCTCAGCTTTAAGGAGTACGCCCGCAGAGTTTGCCTGGGTCCCTGACGATAATTAAAGAACTGGGCCCTGAGGGCAGCCACCGGGGTAGCATCCCCATAAAGCTCAGACAAGAAGTCAAAGATGGCTTTGACAGTAACCCGTGCAGCTCCAGGTGCGGCTAAAACTTCTCGCTTCGCCTCCCCTTCTAGGGATCCCAGAACGAATTGAATTTTCTGTTGGTCACTCAGCCCCTGTATACCTGCCAGGTACGTAGTCTGTGTTTTCCACTCCTGGAGACCCAGCTCTGATCCCGGTCCCTCATATCGCTGGGCCCAAGGAGCCCCCATAAATACCGGCATGACCTGTATCCATCCCGCTGGCACTTCTTCGTCTGCCATAGTGAACCTGCGGCCGCTGCAACTCACGGTGGGTATACCCTGCCGACTACGCCACTTTTATGTCACCGGTGCAGGCCGGGGCGGACACCAGATGACCGGCCACACCCCTGACTTACACCCCTGACTTACACCCCACCGTGAGGAGCCGACACCGCAGGTACAAAACAGACAGACAGAGACAGTGAAGTACAGTAAAAAGTTCTTTATTGATTAAAACTCTGATTTTAGAACGACTCTCCGTGGGCAGGTTTCTTCGTGTCAACCAGGAGGATGGCCAGAATAGCCGTATTCTTCGAGGCTCAGGCAGAGAGAGAATGGAGGTAAGTTTCTCACCAGCGTAACTGTTCTCTTTGGGGCTCAGGCAGAGAGAATGAAGGTAGGTTGCTCACCAAGCGTAACTGTTCTCTTCGGGGCTCAGACAGAGAAAATGGAGGTAGGTTGCTCACCAGCGTAACTGTTCTCTTCGGGCTCAGGCAGAGAGAATGGAGGTAGGTTGCTCACCAGCGTAACTATTCTCTTCGGGGCTCAGGCAGAGAGAATGAAGGTAGGTTGCTCACCAGCGTAACTGTTCTCTTCAGGGCTCAGGCAGAGAGAATGAAGGTAGGTTGCTCACCAGCGTAACTGTTCTCTTCAGGGCTCAGGCAGAGAGAATGAAGGTAGGTTGCTCACCAGCCTAACTCTTCGGGGCTCAGGCAGAGAGAATGAAGGTAGGTTGCTCACCAGTGTAACTGTTCTCTTCGGGGCTCAGACAGAGAGAATGGAGGTAGGTTGCTCCCCAGCGTAACTGTTCTCTTCGGGGCTCAGGCAGAGAGAATGACGGTAGGTTGCTCACCAGCGTAACTGTTCTCTTCGGGGCTCAGGCAGAGAGAATGGAGGTAGATTGCTCACCAGCGTAACTGTTCTCTTCGGGGCTCAGGCAGAGAGGATTAAGGTAGGTTGCTCACCAGCGTAACTGTTCTCTTCGGGGCTCAGACAGAGAGAATGAAGGTAGGTTGAAACCACCGTTGCTTCAGCAATGCATTCTCCGCACTCGTGTTCACTACAATCCACACAGGTAAACACACGTGAATAAATACTATAAGATACTGTGAATCACTCCACTCACAAAGGTAAGGCTTCAGCGCGGCGTCTCATCCATCACTCATCGAGATAATCCTGATCGCGACAATGAGGAAGTGTAGGTCACTCACTGCAATGACAACTTCCTTTAGACAGTCAGCTTCACGTCATAGGTTTTTTGAAACAGTTACAAGAATCGTCAATAATGTCATAATCCAACTCAGAATATCACTTATCTCTCTCTCCTTGATAGACCCCGCTCATGGCTTCCATTCATCTGCCGCGTCTGCAACCCGGAACCAACCCTCCTTCGCGGAGCAACGACATCACCGAGCAACAACCTCCTTCTGACTCGATGTGATGCCCTTTTAAACTCCACTCAATCCAAGCGCTCTCCAATCGGGACACCGCGGACCATCCTTACGCACCTGTTTCTGATTAAAACATTAGAATAGCCGGCATTTGCGGGTTTACCCGAAACCGGAGATTCGGTGGGTCCCACGCTGAAAGCGTTCCCCATAGGAACCTTAACTCCGAATATTCGTTCCGTCTTCTCCGCGACTAGTCACCCGGCCGTGACATTGGCTGTTTCTCAATTCCAAGAACGCAGAGAACGGACTTGTGTTCTCGTGGAGACCGGACTTGCCAAGCTTCCTTGGAAGAACGAACTCGGAACCGGCCGCAATGACTTCTGGGACACCAGGCGAGTACTAGCTCAAGTCTGCATTCGATGCATCCTCGGTATCAAGAACACATCCGGGTTCTTTCATGCAACCTCTGTACTTGCGTTCTTGAGAATTGGGTCTGAACTTCGACGGTTAATGATGACGTAAAACGAGAACACAAGGACGCAAGATCGCTTAAGAACGCATATTGAGAAACACCCATTATGATATGGATGTTTAAAATATAACGTTTAGGATATAGAAGTGGCGCAATGGAAATTTACTAAAAAAATTGTTTTTCCTCAAAGGGATACAAGTAAACATTTATAAGCAAAATTATTTAATTCATTTGAATGCAAAACGTACATTCAGGTATTTTTCTGCCGTAAAACAGTATTTAAAGGGATGCTTCACCCAAAAATAAAAATTCTGTCATTGATGATTACTATGCAAATGCGAGTGAAACGCTCGCACTGTTGAGCCCTTATAGCCTTAACCACTTTGATGACAGACTTTGGTCAGGCATTTCAGAACATTCAAAACATGTACTGTACAATCGGCTGTTTGGTCTAGTTATGCTGTCCCATGTCAATGTGACATAATTTTTTATTGCACATCGAGTAATTTATTCGATAAACATGGTTCTATCGCGGATCCTTTAAAAAGTCTTAAATTAGATTTTTTTATTTTATTTAAGGCCATAAAAAGTATTATTTTTACTTATGAAAGGTCTTAAATTTTCGATGGCAATTTGACTTAGACATATCTAAATGTTTTCCAAATTAGAACTATCTAATTAGCTTACTTTTTTATTTATTATTCTTTCTTTGTGGATTTGCTTGTTCACGTGACATTTCGCGTCACATTCGCGGCAGCATTACGTCCTTCTCCTGCACGCGAAACAGGAGGAGAGAAGGAGAAGCAAGTTGGTAAATGTCAGTTCAATTGTAAGTTCATTCTTTATGTGTGTAATGGTGTGCGATGTGTATTTTCTATTATGATATTGTAATCATTGTTTTAACGATGTGCGAGACACTGCGAGCTGACATCGCATTTCTCTCGTGCTTTCACTGCGTGATGTGTGCAGTTGTATGTTCCCAAATGAGTTTTTATCTTATATTTCTATCATATTATGTTGTTATCATAGGCCTACAATATCACATCAGCAAGAGTTCCATTTTCCCGTGCACAATTGCAAATGTGATATTTTATATAACAGTTAAATTAACAATAAATTAACATTGTGAGTTACATTGACAATATTGTTTGTTTTCTACGGTGGCCGAGAGGTGCAAAACAAATCACAATTACAAAAACAAAATAACAATTTAGAAAACAAAATAACAATTCAAAAAACAAAATAACAATTCAGAAAACACAACGACAATTCAGAAAACAAAATAACAATTCAGAAAACAAAATAATTCAGAAAAACTAAATAACAATTCAGAAAAAACAAAACGACAATTCAGAAAACACAACAACAATTCATACAAAACGGAAAAGTTAGGTATATTTTGAGAATGACATACTTATCACTGATTGGATGAGACACCTGTCAATCAAGAAATTGTGATCAACTTTGTTTTGCTATGCGAAAATGGAACACATTAAACGTTACTTTGAAGAAGGACATTCATGTGCCGCAATTGTGGACATGCTGGCGACATACCACATAATATTTACTATATTAATAGTGTGTTATGAGTTTAGTATGCCTGAGCACATGGTTAGCATGTGATAGCGATAGCCCGCTATTCATTATAAATGGTCATTATGTCGATGTTATTTGAGTGTATGAGAGTACATGATGTTGTTTCAGTCTTATTTTGTTTGTAAAAAGCATGAGATTAGAGTGTTACTACCAGCTGTAAATGCCACACGTCATTTTGGGGCTAGAGCATGAGAACTGTGTTAAATAGCTTGTTTATCATATTTTTCCTTCTAGTGTGATGGAATGTTTAAAGCTACTTATGTCTACAATGAGTCATTACTGTAAAAAAAAAAGGTGATATACATGTTGAGAATGTATGTTTTGAGCTTTTGTTATATGCATATTCTCTGAATAAATACGCCAACAAAGAAGCCATCACTGCAGCGCTCTCTTTTATTTCATTTTTCGACATACAACATTAAAAGCTGCGTGGACCAGGACAGTTCGGCTACCGGACAATGTGGTTAGTACTTCTGCAGAAGTTGCGTGTTAAACATGATGACATTATGCGGCTGCTGCAAGAACTCAACCCACAAAGGACAGAACAAATTCGTAGTAGATTCGTTAGGCGTACCTATCACTCCATTTGACCGAACTATCTTTGGCACGTTGATGGGTACGATTTTCTACCCTTGGTACTTCCAGTATCGCTTGATTCCGGTTCTGGCGTGATTGACAGGTGTCTCGTCCATTCAGTGATAAGTAGGGTAGACTGTGTACAGTTGAGACATAGGTACAGTTGAGACACCTTAAATAACTTGCGTTTGCAGCAAGCATAAGTTGTGATTTTTGCTGTGCACATGCGTATTAGTGTCCTCTTTGTTTGTGGGAAATTTGAACAGTGGACGCATCTCCGATCCGAAAATATCGGGAAAAGTTTTTTTTCTAAAGTAGGACATTCACTTCACCATGCACTCTCCACAATGAATAGCTTATTATCCCTATATGACTGTTAAACGTAACTGGTATCACCACAAACGTTATTCTGTGCCCTAAAACCTGGCATATTTCATGGTATTGTGTCATGCAAGATAATTGCAAAATCTAGAGAAATGTGCGAGGTGGCCAGCGGGGGATAGTTGAGACACACGTGTACCAACTGTACCCCCGATAGAGTTCTATTAGGAAACACACTGTTTAGTTGTGCAGTGTTATGATAACAGGTTAAACGCCGTAATTAGCCAGCATAGGACGCAAATGAAAATAAAATTTGAACTGTGTATTATTAATAAATATTGTTTAATATCTTGTTCCTGCTTTATAAATTTTAACCAGTGCTAATTTAAATAAAATGAATGAATATAAATGGTTGAATAAACAAAAATGTTGCCCAATTGTTATTTTCTTTATTTGTCTTTATTTTTTATTTTTAAAATGAAATGTTAGTTACCTTTACATCATTAGAAATGGGTGTCTCAACTGTGCCATGCACTGTCTCAACTGTCCCACATATGGGTACAGTTGAGACAAGGTTGAGACAAAAAGCACCTTATTTTTATGAGCTAATTGTGGAAAATATAAACTACTTGTGGGTATTATTGATTGATAATATCTTAGTCTATAAGCTAATTAAATGTCATGTGGCATGTCATGTGGAAATTCACTTCTTTTCAGTATCTATTTTTGTGTGAAAAATCAAAATGCAAAAAGTGTCTCAACTGTATTCAGTCTACCCTATGTCATTCTCAAAATATACCTACCTTTTCCGTTTTGTATGAATTGTCGTTGTGTTTTCTGAATTGTCGTTTAGTTTTTTCTGAATTGTTATTTTGTTTTGTGAATTGTTATTTTGTTTTCTAAATTGTTATTTTGATTTTAGACTTGCCATTGTGTTTATAATTTGTTGTTTTGGTTTTGGATTTGTTGTTTTGTTTTTATAATTGTGATTTGTTTTGCACCTCTCGACCACCGTAGTTTTCCCTTTATTTAGCCCCGACGAGAATTTCGAAATGAAGCCATAACAGTCTCAATGCAACAGACAGCGATGATTTTGAGACACCTCTCACTGCAGCCTGTAGCACGATGACGTACGTAGCTGGATGATCCAATATGTAGGCTACTGGATGCAGTAGCACCTCAATGCAGTACACAAGATCCAGGGGCGGAGTTGGATCTTATATAAGGGGTGGAGATTGGTAGGTTTAGGGGTGGGTTTAGGGGTGGGTTTAGGGATCAGGGGGTGGAGATGGGTAGGTTTAGGTATATGTAAGTTGGGAGGAGTTGGATCTGGATCCGACTCCTCCCCCCGGATTTCGTGTTCTGCAGTGAGGACCATCTCACTGGATGGGGAAGTTCGGATCATTTTGCTGACTCTCTTTTTCGCTCTTGTTCATCAAAATGATCTTTTTTCGAGTCATTTCGTTCATTTAAGGGGCTTTAAATGTTATACTTTTAACTGGCAAATTCCCAGAACACACCTACGCAATCTTGATCATATTCTGAATTAAGAAATCACTATAATGCAGTAAAAAATTATTTACAGGGAACATAAATAATTACTTTACCTTCCGAGTCTTTCGCTCATTTGTCACGTGACAAACGCAATGAACGGATCGGATCGTTCATGAACATAATTCGCATGCGCTGGTCAATGACATGCGCTGGTGACATGTGGTCAATATTGTATTGAGATGATGTTCTAACCTGTCTAGTAGCCTACTGATAAATAGTAATAAGTAATTATTGATGAATAAGTAATTATTTACATAAATGTGATGCTTTCCTAGTTTCTCTCTACCTACATGCAAAATAGTTAATTTTACAACATTTAAAATAACATGATTTTAAACCTAAATGTGATGGATTTAATGCGTGTATACAGAACATTTTAAAATAAAGCCATTTTATTTTATTCAGGTCATATTTGCTGTTGAGTGGAAGCAAAAATGAGTCAAGTAATTGTCTCTGTAATTTTAATCCTAGAGGTAGGCCTACAATACAATACGGTCTGTAAACAACTTAAAATACCAGTACACATTCAAGGGAAAATGCAAAAATAATAACAGCATCAAGAAAATAAATCTTGTCAGAAAAAAAAGTGCTTAATGATATTTTGCCTGGTAAGAGTTCCTTCTTTAATGGCTATACTAATTTTTCCACAGTGATCTGTACGGTTTCTCTTGCCACCCGTCCCTTAAAATACGGAATCGTCCCGTATTTACAAGTAAGATGATGCGTCCCGTATCAAATCAATAAGGGACGGGATTTGTCCCATATTTTTCATTAGGCCCACACATAGTTGAATAAAAACATAAGGATTTTGCAGTATGGATAATACTAATAGCAAATATAAAAATATCAATTTCACAATAAGTAGTAGAGAAGCTCATTGCATGATTGCATTTTAACGTCTTTGTTTCTATAGCGACGGAGTCGACGGAGTTTTATGTATGTACATCATGCCATGATGTACATACATAAAAAAAATAAAAAAATAAAAGAATTTAAGTTTAATATACAAACTAATCACAGCAGTCAGATCACGCATTTGTCACTCAAGTGATCATTTATATTTAACTTAAATGCAGGTTTTTTATTTATTTTTTATTTTTATTTGTACAGACCAAAACACACCACTGCACATGCGCGTCCAGTACGTGTCGGATCTGATCCAGCTACGTCATTGTGCTACAGGCTGCAGTGAGGACTTCTTGGAAATTTCAGAGGGTTCCGGCAAGATGCGGCGTGAACAGTCAAAAGTTTCGAGCTCTCGGTGCCTAACTTTTAGTAGGAAAGCAGTTAACGTAGCTGTCAGCAGAATTCATATATGCTTTAGATCGTAAGATATTCTGTACCAATCTATGATATCTTTGACCTTAAACATGCCTAAATCTGCACAAAAAAGGACCAGTGACTTCACGTGTGTCGGCTAAAGATGGCCATGATTACGAAAGCAGTATGATTGAAGACGCGCATCTGGGAGAAGATGAAGAATTTCCGCCATACCCTGTAACTCCAAGCAAACCTCCACTTGCAAAAAAAACAACATTCGTCAAAGTTCACACTGGTAGTGTATCTAATGCCGATGAGATTGTAACAACGCTCGCTAATCTTATCAATACACGTAGTGATGCCCTGGAAACGATGGTTCAAAACGCCTGTGCAGAAATAAAAGAGCTAAAAAGCAAAATGCTTTACATGGAGAAACGAATGGACAGGGGCGAACAAACATCCAGGTTATGTATGAATCGGGTGATGGATTTGGAACGGTACGGTAGGCGCTGGAACCTGCGGCTTCACGGTCTGCCAGAGACGACCACAGAGAATGTGCGAGAGGAGGTTATCCGCGTGTGCCAAGAAGTGCTGCCTTAAGAAGCAGCGAAACTACCAGATTCTATCGATGTCGCTCACCGGCTGGGAACCAAACGTGCTAATGAGACGAGGCCCCGCGCAACAATCATTCGGTTCACTGCCAGGAGATTCAGAGATGCTGTATGGAAGGCAGCTAAAAGCAGTGAGTTTCTCCGGAATCAAGGCATGCAGTTTAAGGAAGATCTGACAAAGGAGGACAGAGATTGCAGACAGAAATTGTGGCCTTTAATCAAAAAGGCGCGCGATGATGGCAAATCTGCTTACTTTGTCGGAGGCCGTGGTTTTATTGAGGGAACTGAAGTTACGGGATGAGACAAAGAGCTATTTTTTCTAGGCTACTTTCTCAAGATTCTCCGAAATTTGAGTTCATTTGTTGTACTGAACGCCAAGATGCTGCTGTAAACTTCGATACCAATGGACATTAGTTAACACTTACGTCCGGGCAACAACCTGTGTTCAGAAAGGTATGGCCAGTTGTAAAAAAGTTTAACAGCAACCTATGTTATATACTGTTCTTTCTGTTCTAGGTGAATATTAAACAAGAAATAAGAGAGAATTTACGTTTAGACCGCTAACGTGGGTATTTAAATAGAGGTATTTTCCTATGCATAATTACTGCAGTTTTTCATTGGGTGCTGATCTCGATGCTACTTTGATTTCAACGTTTATACCAGATTGACCAGACATTTTAGTTCTCTATTCTTTAATTAATCTGTCACATTTATCACTTATTTCATTTAATGCTAGGGGGTTAAGAAATATAGTTAAAAGGAAAGCTCTATTTCTTTTTGCCAAACAGTTTAGGGCGGACTTTTGTTTTGTACAAGAAGCTCACTCTATTTAAGAAGATACAAAATTTTGGACTTCACAATGGGGTAACTTAGTATGGTTTGCGCATGGATCAGAACACTCCGCTGGAGTAATTACATTAAAGAATAGATTTAATGGAGATGTTCTTCATACAAAATGTGATCCTGCAGGACATTTTATTTGCCAAGTAATTATGTATGTTGATAAAATACTAATATTAGGAAATGTGTATGGATATAATAACACTTTGGAAAATAACAATCTTTTCAAATACATAGAGAATATATTTATTGGTTGGTTAAATAAATATCCAAATGCAATTTTGTTAGATGGAGGGGATTTTAATATTATACTAACTGGAACTATGGATAAATGGCCGCCAGGTCGACCTAACATAAATAACAACAATCTTAAAAACTTCATGGATAAATTCAACCTTACAGATATTTGGAGAGCCAAATTTTCACATAATAAGTTATTTACATGGAGTAATAAATCAGGATCTAGTCAATCTAGAATTGACTTCTGGTTATTGTCTGAGAGTTTTAACAAAGATGACGTAGAAGTTGACATTATTTCTACTCCGCTCACAGATCATAAAGCTATCAGCATTAATATTAAATTCTCTAATACAAGTTGCTTTATGAATGGATCATATTGGAAGCTTAACAATTCTCTGCTATTATATGGTGAAGTAAAAAAAGTAATCACTGGGTTGATAAGTAGCTTTTGGCATAAAGCAAATAAGGAGGATGCTTTTTGCTCAAATTGGGAACTTCTGAAATTTGAAGTCACTAAATATTTAAGGAAATTTGGCAGCCAGATAGCCAAACACAAAAGAGCTAAAGAAACCGACATAGTTGTTGAAATAACAAAACTAGCAAATAAATGCCCAGACAATTTGATGGATGAAGAAAAATTACAATTGTCAGACCTGCAAATCAAACTAGACGATCTATATAGAAAGAAAGCTGAAGGTGCGTTTGTCCGTTCAAGGAGACGTTGGCTCGAAGAAGGTGAACAAAATTCACAATACTTCTTTAATTTAGAGAGAGACCAGATTAATAACAACATTGGTAAATTAAATGTGAATGGGATTGTAACAAAGGACCATAAACTAATTTCTAATTACTGTTGTGAATTTTTTAAGAAAATAAATGCATCCAATTATTCTCCAGAAATATCTGATGCCTTTCTGAGTTCTATAGAGGTGAAAACTATTGACAAAAATGAAAATGAACTTTGTGATATGCCCATTTCTATTGAGGAAGTGATAAAGGCACTTGAAAAAAATAAATTTTACGGACGGTTTGACCGCTGAATTTTATATGCAATTTATTAAAGATTTGGCCCCTTTTTTGCTCAAGATGTTTACTGAAAGTATCAATAATCAATGCCTTCCACCCACCTTGACTCAAGGTTTAATCACTTTAATCCCCAAACCAAAAAAGGATTTACTCTGTCTTGATAATTGGCGACCAATTAGTTTACTGAATAATGATTATAAAATATTTGCCCTGATATTCGCTAAAAGACTCAAAGTTGTATTAGATTCAATTATCGATGAAACACAATCTGGCTTCATGAGGAATAGGCATATCACAAACAACATATAAGATTAGTTTTAGATATTTTGGATTATCCTGAATTTAATGAAGATAATGGGTTCAATCTTTTTCTTGATTTCTGTAAGGCTTTTGACTCCGTAGAGCATCAATTTATTTTTAAGACACTTAGAAAATTTGGTTTTGGAAATTTCTTCACTAGCGCAATTAAAACCCTTTATAAGAACAACAACAGTTCAATTAAATTGTTGGGTGGCACTTCTAGTAGGTTTAATTTGTCTAGAGGGATTAGGCAGGGTTGCCCTGTCTCTCCTTATTTATTTCTAATAATAAGTCAACTCCTTGCTAATCATATTAAAGCCAGTACGATTAAAGGTATGACTATTATTGATAGAGAACTTGTTATAACACAATTAGCAGATGACACCACCCTCTTTCTCCAAAACGATAACCAAATACCCATTGCAATTAAAATAATAGAAGAGTTTTCTAAAGCATCTGGTGTTTATCTGAATGTAAAGAAATGTGAACTTATGGCGGTCAAAGAATGTTCAGTGGCATCTTATTGTAACATTCCAGTAAAAACAGAAGTCAAATACCTAGGAATTACAATAAATAAGAATAAAAAAAATAGAAGTTCATTAAACTTTAATCCTGTTATCCAAAAAACTCAGAGGACGTTTAATTAATGACTTCTAAGAGACTTGTCATTAAGAGGGAGAGTTCTGATTTCCAAAGCAGAAGGTATGTCCTGGTTAACTTATACAGCTATGGCTCTTCAGGTTGATGATAAAATATCTAAGGAGATTGATAAGATGCTTTTTTGTTTTGTTTGGAAAAATAGGATACATTATATAAGAAAATCAGTATTAATGAACTCGTATGAAACCGGTGGTCTCAATTTCCTGAACTTTGCTACATTTCAGAAATCAAGTGGATTAGACAACTTGTTAGGTATCCAGTCTCTATTTGGAATATTATTCCCCTCCATATTTTATCTAGTCTGGGTGGCATAAATTTCTTCCTTGTTTCTGCATTTCTGCATTTCATCGTCAAGCTTTTCTAGCATGGAGTTTAATTTACAAACACAACTTTTCACCACACAAATACTTTATCTGGAATAATAAGGACATTCTTTTCAAAAATAAAACTATTTTCTTTGAAAATTGGTTTCGAAATAATATTGTTTTGGTAGACCAATTATTTAATTCAGATGGCCTTCTTTTTACTTATAAGGAATTCATGATCAAATATAATATCCCTATACCACCAAGAGAATTTGCAACTATTTTTGGAGCAATTTCTGCTAAAATATGTATGTTATTTAAACAACAAAAAAGACTAGATTACCAGCAATTTCCACCTCTCTCAACAAATCAATCTCTTGTAGGTAAAATATGTTTCTCCTGTCATTATAATTATAACAGGTCAATAAGAACCCTTTTCCAGAAAGATATTGTTTCAAAACCAAATGTTATTGCGTACTGGAGTCAGTTTGTGAGTGATGTTGACTGGAAAAAAGTCTGGCTTCTACCCAATCACTTTCTCTTAACAAACAAGGTTAAAGAAGTATCCTTTAAACTCCTTCATAGAATATACCCTGCTAAACACTATTTATCCACATTTAAAAAAGATATTGATGAAAGTTGTAGTTTTTGCAAAAAGAAGCCAGAGACAGCTGTTCATTTATTTTGGCACTGCCCTTATGTGTCTTTTTTTTGGCAAAATGTTCTTTATTTCATTGTTGGAAATGTTGATGAAAATTTTACATTACTGTGGAAATTTGTTTTACTAGGTATTGTAAACTCAAAAGATAAACAACCCCGCACTTATTTGATTAATTTCTTTATTTTGATGGCTAAATTTCATATTCATAAATGCAAATTTTCAGGGAAAAAGCCATGTTTTATTGCATTTAAAAATGAAGTAAAGCTTTATATTGAGTCAATATTGCCCTCGAAGAAACAAAAAGCAATTAGAATTTTACAAGCATGTACACTCTTTAAAGTATTCCTATAATACTATCTGTACCTCCCCCTAGCATTTGAAGTGTATTGTATTTCTATTGTTTGTTTTGATATTTCTTCAATAAAAAAAAAAAAAAAAAAAAACTTCTTGGAAATTTCGGCGATTCCGTGAAACTGCCACAGATTTTGAGTTAAGGGGCTGTGTTCATTTCACGGAATTGTGTAAGACCAGGTTGTGCTGAGAGTTAGACCATCTGTTATCAGACTCAGATTCATTTTTAGATTCGCTTTTTTTTTTTTTTTTATCTGATGGATTTTAAAAGAAATCAATTATTCTTTTCTGACTTGCCATAGTTAGCTGAGTAAATACTCGCTTGTTTTCTCATTTGAATATTTTAATTTTAGCATAGTCACGTCATTCACGCCGGATCGACTTTTGAAATTTATTTATTTATTACAATCGCAAACCACATTTGACATATAAAAATGAAATAATATTTTGAACAATTTTATAAATAAAGGTGGAAAATTAAAAACTTTATTTCAAGTCATATTTTAAATTCCCATGCTGTCAGCACCCTCAGCACCCCTAGTTCCCACGGCCATGTATATCAATTAAATTAAATTCATTTCAAAACTTTATTGTCTCTCCCCACAGAAAATTATCTTTAGACAAAGGCTCAACAAACAATACAACAACAACAACACATAACATCAGTGCAAATAAAAGTTCTGAAGTCAGTTTATATAGGTATATTGAGAATTGAACATTTAAGCTCACATGTAATCATTTTTGTCACGTAACGTGGTAATGTAGAGATCGCACAACGAGAAATAGATCCAGAAAACAAACTTTTATAACATTAACTCAGGCAATAGCAACTTATATATACTTTAACACTTATACATTGACTAGAACGGACAGAGAACGAGGAACAGGGTTTAAATAATCAGGAGCATTAACAAGGTGATTGACAGAACAGGTGAACATAATGACTAATTAGACACAGTAGGAAAACTAGTTCACAAAAACAGACACAACATACATGTTACAACTTTATAGCTTTATCTATTGATTCTGAAGCTTATTGATATTACCATTTAAACTAAGTGCTTAATAATCATTTATAAACTAAAATTGTACATATGCTGTGGATTAAGGGTTTTATAATTGCATAAATAATATCTAAATCATAAACAAATATTATTAATATAAATAAGCATTGCTAAAAGGCAGATGATTTTGTCTTTAAAATCATTTGCTATGTAGTGACCTTTAATTTGGAGCAAGAGAAACAGGGGGAGTGACTTTATTGCTTGTGTCACTTTGATCAAAGCTGATTGGTCCAGTTTCGGTTTGAGATCTCTTACCTGGAACATAACCTGCCTCGGAGCAGGTCAGCCATGGAGCGTGAGTTACTATGGCGATGAACACTGCTAAAAGCTAAGCCACTTTCATTGTGCCTAAAATCCAGGTTTGGCGCAAACTAAACTGAAACATACTTGGCTGTCCACCTAAACCGGGTTCATGGTAAAGGCCCCAGGCCAGACAAAAAGCTTGTAGTTGGATCTCGCGAGTGGGCTGGCTGTCCGCCGTGAGGTGAGCCAGCACCTGTCCCGGACCCTGCCTCCTGGCGCCCCCCGGATTCCCTAGAGGTGAAATTATTTTGCCAAGAATGTTTTGTTTTTATTAATCAAAAAAGAAAGTCGGAGGTTCGAAGACGATCAGATACCATCGTATTCTGACTGTAAACGATGCCGACCCCACAATCCGGCAGCATTATTCCCATGACCTGCCAGGCAGCATGAGGTAACCACAAGTCTTTGGGTTCCGGGGGGAGTATGGTTGCAAAGCTGAAACTTAAAGGAATTGACGGAGGGGCACCACCAGGAGCGGAGCCTGTGGCTTAATTTGACTCAACATGGGACACCTCACGCAGCCCGGACACGCAAAGGATTGACAAATTGATCAATCAATCAATCATTTTATTTCTAAAGCATGTTTAAAAACTATTCGTTTTTTAACTGAGAGGATCTTAGTGGTCTAGCAGCAACATGATGCTGTATCAAACTAGAAATATATAGCCCATGTAAACCTTTAAAAAAAAAACATTAAAAGGACCTTGTATTGCACCCTATACTCAACATGGAGTCAGTTCAGAGAAGCCAGCACCGGCGAGATACTTGAACATTTCCTGATGCCAGTCAACAATCTTTGGTAGATTGATAGCTCTTTTTCAATTCTGTGGGTGGTGGTGCATGGCCGTTGTCACTCTGGTTGATCAGTGAGGTCAAATTTCACCGCAATGGATCACTGGAAGTCTGGACTTTGGCAAATTCCAGTTCCTAGAGGACAGGGCTTTAGGGGCTTCAAGGCAGAAACCTAAGTCCACCAGGAGTCACTCTGGTCAAATGTCTGAAACTGCGGTTCCTCTCGTACTGAGCTGGATTACTATTGCAATGACTTGGACATCAGTAGGGTAAAACTAACCCGTCTCATGACGGTCTAAACTTAGCTCACGTTCCCTATTAGTGGGTGAACAATCCAACGCTTGGGAAATTTTGATTCATCAAAATAGGAAGAGCCGACATCGAAGGATCAAAAAGCAACTTTTCTATGTACTCTATGTATTCTCTTGGCACACAAGCCAGTTATCCCTGTGGTAACTTGACTGACACCTCCTCCTCAAAACCCAAAAAGCCAGAAGGATCGTGAGGCCCCGCTTTAAAAAGGCCTTAAATAGCATTAAAAAGCATTACATTTTAATCCTACAGGCATTCAAAATTTCTGCATCAATAGCTGTATTAGTATCAGTGAGACTGACCTTCATAATAAAGATGCCATTAAACAAGTATTTGAAATATACTGTCTTTATGCTGTTTCTACATTAATTTGGAGATTAATTGCAATTATTAAATTTAAAACATATAAAGTAGATATAAACCTAAAAAAAGTATTTTTTTTATTGTGATCAATCACGATTAATCACAGAAAAAATAGATTGAGTGTTTTTTTTATCGATTGACTGCACAAATATATATCTATATTTGCATATATTTATTTATCTGTGATTAGTGTCATGTATGGCATTAAAAACAATTAAAATGGCATTAAAAAGCATTCAATTTAATTTTAAGATACCTGCAGAAACCCTGTTGATAGCAGATAGGGACAGTGGGAATCTTGTTAATCCATTCATGCATGTCACTAATTAGATGACGAGGCATTTGCCTATTTTTTACACAGGTTGACAAGTCATTTAAAAAAGTAAAGAGTCTGAAAGCATTGAATGAGATCCCATAATAATTTAATATAGATTTACAGTAGGAACAAATAATGGTATTTTGTTATATGATATGTATCAGGGATCCACCAGATCTGCACATTCTGCCCACTCGTTCACTCTCCCCGGAATACTGATTCACCACACCTGCACCTCATCATCACCTCATCATTCACTCCCTTTATATACAACCCTTCACCTCCTGTTCAGTGTCTGGTCTCGTCTTTACATGGATGCACAAGACTCACTGTTACTTACCTGAGATACTAATCTTCAGTCTTCATTCCGATCTGCCTTCTCCGTTGATCATCTTCATTGTCCGTTTTCCACTCTGGTTTCCACTCCACCTGCAAAGACATTCATATTACTATTCAGCTAAGTTCTATCAGTTTGCATGACCTACTCACCATTACATCTGCTGGTTCTGTGCTTCTGTTCTCAATAAACATTGTTTATATTTACTCACCTGTTTGAGTCTTCTCTAAACCTGACAATATGATTGATATCATTGATAGCATATTTTTGGCCATATCGCCAAGCTCTATTTTTGAATCATGAACCATTTGTGTCCTAATACAAAACAAAAGGATTGAATGTATAATAAATACAAACCTCAGGATGTCAGTCATTTACAATATCCAGCATCTT
Source organism: Rutilus rutilus (assembly GCF_951802725.1). Taxonomy (NCBI): domain Eukaryota; kingdom Metazoa; phylum Chordata; class Actinopteri; order Cypriniformes; family Leuciscidae; genus Rutilus; species Rutilus rutilus. The sequence goes on along the minus strand of NC_140214.1, from coordinate 40,087,598 downwards.
AGATAATAGTCCAGAAACAGGGAACATAACAGATGCACTGTTGAACTGTCCATTTAAGAGGTTTTAAACATGATTTAGAGATATGTGGTATAATATCCCGCTCCAGTGCAGTAGGTGTCGGTGTGCAACTGTTCAGCTGTTTAAAACCCTCCTGTAAAACACACGAAGAAGAGGAAAACGAAAGTAACAACACCTGTTGACACCTAAACCTGTTGCTCACTAATAACACTCGCCGCCATTTATGTGTTTAATCCACAATCCATCGAGACCAGCAAGAGATTCTGAGAACGACGCGCGCGGACTGACAACAAGCGTTACTGAGTTTAAAATACTTATAAATTCTCTTCTTAGTGGACAAGACTGCAAGTAAGTTTAATACATTCTCCATTAAAGTCATTTGTAATTATTAGGAACTTCATATTGTATATTAAGCGTGATTTAAATGTGAAGTTACAGAAGGCTGTTCTTCTGCTACTCCGAACAGACGAAGAATCTGCCAGAAATTACAATCTTTTGAAGTTAAAACACAAGTTTTATTGATAAAGGGTTATTGAAAACAAATATGTTTTTGAAAGTTTTCTTACATTTCCTCTTCCGTTTTAGGCTGTTGTTTTTGTGATGTGAAATCTAAAGTATTTTTGAAGCAGACATTTACACAGACAGATGAAGCCTAACGTCAATGAACGACAATCTGATATTATTAAACTGAATATTTCAGTTCATAAACCAATTAAGATTAGTAGTTATACAGTATGTCTATATCATCATTTGAAAGTAATGAAATCAACCATCATTGTGAACTTGAAGTAATGATTAAATGACTAACGATTCAACAATTAATAAAGATTGGGTAAATATGATTGCAAAATGATATTATACTGTAATAGAGAATATAACAAATTGAGTTCAGTTTTCCCAGCACAGTGTAAATTTCTGTTCCCCAATGAATTCATATTTAGAGTCAGTTAAACTCATTAAACAATCAGAAATGATTAAGACCATTCAGTTATTTTACATGGCAATATACAGTATTTGTTTGTAACTCACTTTATTTTATATATTGTTTTTGCTGTTGTTGATGATAACTAGCATTCTTCAATATTGTCTTAACCCTTGTATGGTGATTGGGTCTGTAGGACCCGTTTTCATTTTTTATCAAAAGAAAAATGATACAATTAATTATTTTTTCAACCTCAGACTCATTGGCCTTGGCTCATTTTCTGTGAAGAACACATTTTCAATTACCACACACTGTACACCCCCCCTACACATTTATATTACACACAGGATGTTCGGGTCCACTGGACCCGGGGCTAATAAAAGTGTGGTCCTGTGTACTTTTACTCTGTCCTCCTCCTGTCAGGGCCTTCTGTTATTTTGTGTGTGTGTGTGTGTGTGTTCTTGTATATGGTTTATGAGGACACAAATGTGTATAATGACATGGGTATTACAACGTAAACATGGTTTATGAGGACATCTGTGTCCTCATAAACCAAACGGCTTAAAAAAACATACTAAATGGTGTTTTTTTGTTGTTGGTAGGTTTAGGGGTAGGGTTAGTGTAGGGGGATAGATTATACAGTTTGTACATTAGTAAAACCATTACAGCTATGGAGAGTCCCCGTAAACCACATATCTAAGTGTGTGTGTGAGTGTGTGTGTGTGTGCATGCATGTGAGAGAGAGATTGTGTGTAAGTGTGAGAGAGTGTGAGTGCAAAAGTGGGTTTTGTTTCTACCCCTGCCATTCCCGCATAAGGTTGCAATTCTTAAATGTGATCTAACAAAGGTAAAGGGAAAATATTAACCATATATGCAGTTTATATTGCTTGTAAGTGGGATGAAGTAAACATCTGTTGAGTATTTTAACAAATTGTTTGATTATGTTGAATTAAAACCCCCAAAAATGCAGCAGCTCCACCAGACCCACGAACACTGGCTGAATAACAAAAATATGAACACCACACAAGGGTTAAATAAGATGCTCTTCATCAGTGTAAAATGGTGTCATTTCCAGGTGATGCTGAAGGATTGAGTGTTTTCAGAAAGCAGTGCTGATCAGTTTTCAGTGTCAGTTTAGCTGCAGTATGTCAGAGGAAAGAGGAAAGGACTCTCTCTCTCAGATGAGTCTCTCAGAGAAACACAGGTAAGACTGCATCTGTTTTCACACTATCAGTTTAAACTCTACTGGAGTTTGTGTTTCCCTGTCAATAACAAAACTTTAAGCATTGTTTTATATTTGCAAATGCTTTGCACAACTTCAATTTTGAACTTCTTAAATTAACTCTGACATTGTCTATAAAGCCCTGTTTGCTCTATAGAAAATATCACAGTTAATAATTTGTTAATAACCTTCTGGACGCTGAATTAATCCAAATAAATGACTTTAGTTTTTAGTTTTTAGATCATAAAATGATTGATAGACATTAGAAAACAACTATACACTTAATTTAATTAAGTATGCTAACAAAACTATGTCGCACAGACATTTCTGCTCTCTATTTCTGTCAATAAACAAAACCTTGACATGTTCTCTTAAATTATAATTCTCAACATATTTAATCTCACTCATGTATATTAAAGAAATTGTTAAACTAAGTGTGAGCCAGTAAAATAAAATCACCGTTAACTATAAAACTGTTGATTATGTGAGTGTGTGTATTTCTGTGGAGGATTAGATAAAGACACAGATGTGTTTCAGACACAGTTGAACCTCCTTTACTAAAGTGTTTTCTCTCTCTCTCTGTTCTTTGTGTCATCAGTGTAAGATCAGGCTCACATGTGTCCAGCTCTGTGTCTCTGAAGAGTGATCAGTCTAAAGGTAGACCACCAGCCTTCAATGAGAAAACACCATCATCTAATACACCTAAAAGGTATTTTGTGTGTTTACATTACATTATAGGGTTGTATTATTTGTCCACAGTGGTGTATGTGATTGAACTTGACTGTGTAAGGGGATTTATGAAACTCATTCCAGTAACACAATTACACAGGCAGCCACAAGGAGGCATAAATTCACTATGGAAAATAGATCATGCAACTAAACATGTCCATCCATCCAGCCATGATCGTAAATGAACAAATACACAGCTATACTGCATTTGATTACTATTTGCAAAATTAAACCTTTTCAAATGAGACTAAGTATCTCCTGTAGTAAAGTGTTTTCTCTCTCTCTGTTCTTTGTGTCATCAGTGTAAGATCAGGCTCACACGTGTCCAGCTCTGTGTCTCTGAAGAGTGATCAGTCTAAAGATGATCCACCAGCCTTCAGTGAGAAAACACCATCATCTAATAAAAGGTATTTTATGTTACTAATTTTTTGTCACACGCTGACTGTGTTTAAAATTTGTATCAGTGAAGACCAATCATGAAACATGTTTAGATCAAATATTTGTCAGAGTATTCACAGCTAATGCTTATTTCTCTTTCTGTAAAATATCAGTTAGTATTTTATTTCACTAATTTGATTACAGGCTTCAATATGAGACATTAGACTCAGACGTTCAGACTCACAGGAACCACGAGAATTTCAAAGACAATCTTCTAGGGATCTTCCAGGTAGGAAAACACATTTTTAAAAATGTTTAATGTTTCTAACAAACAAATCTGTTATTGAACAAAGAAATTTGATGATAATTTTCTTGATCACTTATTTTTTTCCTTTTAAACACATTTTAGCACAACTTGGTTAGCATGTTAGTCTTTTAACTGGATTTTTTTATGTACATGTATTATAATTATTGAATAAATAGTGTTGACCAAATGTAGATGTACAATTTGGCTTAAATTGTGTTATTCTGTCTTTTCTCTTACTTTTGTTTGTAGAATCTTGAGAGAAAAATAATCACATTTCTGAAGAATGAGCTGGAGAAGTTAAAGAAAATATTACAAAAAGAGAACACACAACACTTTGTGAAGGACTTTATTGAGAACAGATCCAGTATCAAAGAATCAGCTCTTGATCTCACACTACATTACCTGAGAGAGATGAAGCAAGATGAAGCTGCTGATGCTCTAGAAGGTAAGAGACTCATGATCATCTGTCAGATTGTCTCTTATAAATGTAGGAGAGAAAATGAAGACTAAAACTATCTATTGTCTGTTCCTGTGTTTAGATGAGCTGTTCTTCATTTATCAGCTAAAATGTGGTCTAGAGAAGAAGTATCAATGTGTGTTTGAAGGAATTGCGAAGCAAGGTGACTCCACACTTCTGAATAACATCTACACAGATCTCTATATCACTCAGGGCAGCAGTGAACAGGTCAATACTGAACATGAGGTGAGACAGATTGAAGTTGCTTCCAGGCGTCATGAAGCTCAAGAGATACCGGTTGAATGCACAAATTTGTTTGAAGCACCTGAACAAGACGAGGAGATCCGAACTGTACTGACAAAAGGAGTCGCTGGCATCGGGAAATCAGTCTCTGTGCAAAAGTTTGTTCTGGACTGGGCTGAAGGAAAAGAAAATCAAGATATCAGCTTCATATTTCCTCTTCCATTCAGAGAGATGAACTTAATGGAGAAAGAAAAACTAAGTTTGATGGATCTTATAACTAAATTTTTCCCAGAGACAAAAGGACTCAACCTTACAAGAAGGAATCAGTTCAAAGTGCTGTTCATCCTTGATGGACTGGACGAATGTCGCCTTCCTCTGAAGTTTGATTGTAATGAGACGTGGCGTGATGTATCGTCACCAGCCTCTCTGGATGTTCTCCTAACGAACCTCATGAAGGGAAATCTGCTTCCTTCTGCTCTCATCTGGATCACCACCAGACCAGCAGCTGCCAGTAAGATTCCTCCTGACTGTATCGACCGGCTGACAGAGATACGAGGATTCAGCGACGCACAAAAGCAAGAGTACTTCAAAAAAAGATTCACGGATGATATTCAAGCCAACACAATCCTAGATCATGTTAAACAATCAAAGAGTCTCTTTATCATGTGCCACATCCCAGTCTTCTGCTGGATTTCTGCCACAGTTCTCCAGAACATTCTGGAGGAGAAAAGAAATAATGATGTGAAAAACACTCAGGCTGATGAGATCTCTACAACACTGCAGGAATCAAACACTGAAGACACTCCCAAGACTCTGACACAAATGTACACACACTTTCTCCGCTTTCAGATCCAGCAGAGCCACCGAAAATATGATGGAGAATACACACCAGATGTTTACTGGGATAAAGACGCCATCCTTTCACTGGGGAAACTGGCATTTCATCAGCTGGAAAGAAACAACCTGATCTTCTATGACACAGACCTGGAAGCCTGTGGTATTGACGTCTATAAGGCATCAGTGTACTCAGGCATGTGTACCCAGATCTTTAAGGAGGAAACAGGGATCGTTCTTGGTACCATGTACTGCTTTGTTCACTTGAGCATTCAAGAGTTTATTGCAGCCCTTTATGCACATCTGTTTCTAGACATCAACAAGACAAGTGTGTTTGAGCATGAGTCTACAGAACAGGAAAACAGAAATGAAACCATTATTGATTTTCTCAAGACTGCAGTGGACAAGGCGCTCGAGAGTGACAATGGACACCTGGACCTTTTCCTTCGCTTCCTCCTCGGTCTGTCACTCCAGTCCAATCGACGACTCTTACGAGGTCTGTTGACACAGCAAGACGGCAATGACCAGAGCAACAAGGAAATAGTTCAGTACATCAAGCAGAAACTAGAAGATAATCTTCCAGCAGAGAGATCCATCAATCTGTTCTACTGTCTGAATGAACTGAACGACCAAACTCTGGTGAAAGAGATTCAGACCCACCTTAGCAAAGGAAGTCTCTCATCTGGTGACCTTTCACCTGCCCAGTGGTCTGCTTTAGTCTTTGTGTTGTTGACATCAGAGGAAGAGCTGGAGGAGTTTGATCTTCAGAAATTCAAGAAATCGGACGAGTGTCTCATTAGATTATTGGCAGTCATCAAAACATCCAGAAGAGCCCTGTAAGTCTTTTAATATATTTTGTCATGTTTAGCTCTCATCTGAAAAATGCATTTATCTACATTAATCTATAGTGATTCTCCATCATAAACATGAACCTATACCTGTAAAGCTTATTTTTTTGTGTGTGTGTGTGTGTGTGTGTGTGTTTGGAGACAGTTTATCAAACCTTAAGACAAAATCTAAAATATCATGTAAAAATGTTTGCATGTTTGTTTTGTATCATATGATACACCAGACTTGTATGACTTATATAGAATTCTGACATATTTTATTCATATACCCAAACTGGGGGGAAAGAATGTAATTTGGTACAGATGTTATTTATTATGCAATATCTAGATCGAGAGATCTACAAAAAAAAAGTTTATTTTTTTTTATCGTTCAAAATCTCTTTTTTTCATATAGCCTAATGTTTTTAAATATATTTTTCTAATTTAGTAATTAAGTAAAATAACTATAAATTTCATTTCAGCAATTGTTATGGATGCTTTTTTACTATCTTTAAATTAATGATATATCACCCATTGGCCACCCTGCTCTCTAAGATATCGGCAACAGCCATCGGTTGACCTTAATCTTGAAATATTAAAAACAAATACAATTTCTTAGGTTCTTATAGTTTTAAGTAATCTTAGCTTTACTTAAATCATTAAAGATTTTATGTCAAAAAGACATGTACATGTGAATGGAGGCATTTTTAGAATTATAGTGAAAGGCCTTTAACTTGCCATAAAAGTGTGAACTGTCTCATATAATGGTGTTGGTGCAGTCAGGTCAATAATATTGTTGAATATTAAGTGTCCCCAACTAGGGGTGGGTGATATGACCAAAATTCTGTTTCACGGTATGACTAATTTTATTTCACGGTAACGATATATTTCACAATATAGTTATTTATATATGTAGTTATTCTCAAAAAATCGACAAAAAGGGCTTTGTATAATAAATAAACCCAAATACTTTAGAAATGAAAAGTACTTAACTTTCTTTTTCTTTTATTTGGTAAATTATTTCTTTGGTAAACTATTTTTAATAGCTAAATATAGTAAACAAAACACTCTCATCAACTTTTAGATGAACTGCCCCCAACTGATTGATATTAAATACAACTCATAGGTGTTATTAAACTTTAAATAAAGTGTTGCTGAATAATTTTTCAATCTCATGTTATTGCTTTACTTCAGTCAGTTTATAATATCTGAATACTTTATATTGAACTATTCTATTCATAATAAATTAGTTAGCCTACTTCCTTTTAATTTGGTAGGATATTAGTAAATACTAGTTATGTTTAAATGTTTTCCCGGTAAATTTTTTGCCATGTCTGCTTATTATACTGCATTTTAAAGGGGCTTGTTTAGCTCTTTTTGTGATATCTGGCAACCCGTCACCTGGAGCTTTAATCGAGAGGTCCAGAAGTGTCAAGTTCATCAAGTTCATAAGTGACTAGGAGAACAGTGGTATGAAAACCGAACAGCAGCTACTGTTAGTGTTGACTAAGTAGTGTAAATTATACACACCTTGTAACTGCGTCATTATTTTACATAGCTCGGTGAACACCGACACACCGTGCTCCCTCTCAATGCGTGTGCACGCGCACGTCTTTTGCATCAGTAAAATGCGATCGGTTCATTTGAGTGACAAGTTGTAATCACGCATTAAATCAAAGGAAGATTTTATCAGCTGGTTCAGTGGCCAATTGTTTGGAGATAGAAATATATAACTCGCGCTGCACATTTAGTAATTTTGCCTCAGATACAGGATTATACATTCGCTTTAACAAGCAGGTTGTTCATTACATCGGCAACCGCTCGCGTGTCATGCTGAATGCGATTTTTGTGTTTAAAAAGTAACTATACATAAGAGACGGAAAGATGCAGATAACTATACATTATTATTTAAGATTATTTCTATTCGTTACGATATTGATATATAATCTGTTGTTGTCAAGGAAGCTTCATGCTTTCCCCGTTCCCAGATAGCAAAATTGGTGTGGCCCAGATCTGGCCCACACTTGACACTTTCATCTGGCCAACATACCGCGCGGAATGATGGCACTTGGGCGGTCCGCTCCTGTTTGCCGGATATGGGCCACAATTAAGCCATAGCACTGCCGCATGTCAGCCGTAAACAAAACAAATGAAGCAGAACTGGCCCATATCTGGCCCAGACACCAAAGTTGCTGTGGCCCAGATCCGGCCCACACTTGACACTTTCATCTGGCCCACATACCGCGTGGAATGATGGCACTTGGGCGGTCCGCTCCTGTTTGCCAGATTTGGGCCACAATTAAGCCATAACAATGCCGCATGTCAGCCGTAAACAAAACAAATGAAGCCGAATTGGCCCACATTTGATCATGTTAGTTCACAGTGCATTAACTAATGTTAACAAATACAACTTTTGATTTTAGTAATGCATTAGTAAGCATCACAATTAGCATTAATTACGATTAATAAATACTAGGGGTGAAACGGTACACAGAAGTCATGGTTCGGTTCATGCCTCGGTTCGGACATCACGGTTCGGTACGAGTTCTGTACAATGGAGGGACAAGCAAAACAAAAATGTAGAAGGCAATTTTTTTTTTCTTGTGCATGTCTGTAGGCTGTACCACCAAAGGAAAATAAATGTCTTAAAGGGATACTCCACCGTTTTTTCATATTAAACTATGTTATTCCCTTAACTAAGACGAGTTGATACATACCTCTCTCGTCTCAGTGCGTGCACTAAATCGCTCTGTCTTGCGACGAAACTTTGTTAGCACTTAGCTTAGCCCAGTTCATTCAATATGGGCCAAGCAGAGAAGCTACCAAACACCTCCACGTTTTCCCTATTTAAATTAGAGCCCGACCGATATGGATTTTTGGGGGGCGATGCCGATGCCGATATTAACTCGAAAAGAGCCGATTTATAAGCCGATTAGGGATGGGCATTCGATTAAATTTTCTTAGTCGATCGTCGGGAGAATTAACGATCGACTATCGATTAATCATTAATATTTTTATATTGAAATTCATTATTTCTTTAACTTTTTATAAATTAAAAATGCAATGAAAATACAAAAATACAGTTTGTTTGTCCTCGATGAGATCTTTATTACAAGAAGATCAACTTGTGGCAGTGAAACTGGACGTTCGGTACCGGTAGACTTGAAGATATGCCCTGCGGTGCTCTAAAACAGCGGAACCTGCAGCTGCGAGCCGGCGTTCTTAAACAGAGACCCATGGCCACTTCATCCGTTTTCTGTGATCGGATAGCTATCCGATCGTGAAAAGACCAAATGTAAATGCCCTCCGAAACGCATTCGAGACGGATTTAAACCCGATCGCTCAAACCACTTCAGGAGGAGATCTGAGACGCATTCCAGACGAAACTGGACAAGTGTAAATGCATCTGGTTGTTGAAACCACATGTAAATTTGACTTATCCCAAAAATGCTAAGAAATAAACGTGTGAGAGCGTGTTATAGGCTATATGTCATGTTATAGCCAGATATGACGACGCTACTTCAACACGCATCACCACAGATGAGCATCTATTCATCAAGCCAACGTGCAAACTATCGCAAATCAAAGTGAAAGTCATTCATCAACACACAATCATCTTCATTAAAAGTAAAGAACCGAAATGATCTTACCAGGGCTGTTGCCGCAATATCTTGTTGCGGTCTTTGATTTAGACATTTTCGCTGATGATCAATAAAATGCAGCTCATATCAGTTGCTTTCGGTGACGTGCAACAATTTAAATATGCATATAGCGCGGGAATTCAAGATCGCATTTATATCCGTTTTGCAAAAACACATTTATGTGACCAGGTGTAAATGGAATCGTTTTGATAAATCAGATAGCTATCCGATCTGAGAAAACGCATGAAGTTCCCATAGAACTTCTGCACCAGTCTACTGATTTCTGTTGAGAAAGATAAGCATGTTGACATGATCTGGGATCAGATGCGACCGCAACCTGGTGACAGCCAGTCCAGCCGAAAACACCCGCTCTGAGGGGACTGACGTTGCCGGGATGCACAGGTACCTCCGCGCTAAAATGAATTCCATTGCTTCAAGACTCACACTACGCAACGCAACCTGCATTAGTTTAATCGATAACAAATAAACATGATCGACGAAATTCTTAACGATCAATTATCGATCGTCGATTAATCATGCCCATCCCTAAAGCCGATATTTTGATTTTGAAAATAAACTGGATATTAGACCCATTTCCTATAAACTGCACTTACACAACATTCAATAGCAAAATATCTGCCTGTTCTATGTATGTGGGCTGTATAAACCATTTTCCAGAAGGGATTATGTTAAAAAAAAGCCTTAGATTACAGTCTCAATGACTAAACAATTGCACATCAAAAGTATATATTTTTTAATGATCAAAAAACAGTCTGGTTTTAAACATTTAACACTTTTACTTACTTCTAGTTGAAGCTGGTTTTAACAGTCTGTGTACTGTAAATAAATTATAATTACTAAAGTTAAAGTAAAAGAGCTATACCAAACAAATTCAATATTCCACAAAACCATGTCAATGAATTGAAAATTAGAGAATCATTTTCAATGATCAGTTGCTGCCTCTCTTCTAAAACCTACTATTTAGCGATCTAAATACATTATGTGACTCGTTAATGCTGCGGCTGAACGACAGTCTGCAACGTGTTTACTATTACTACTGTGTCTTTAAGAGCTGCGCGCAACGCGTCTAATACACGCATTTGACAAGCAGATTTTCTCTCAATTTTCTCAAGTTTGCTTTCACTTTAGACATCACCGACTTTGTTTATGTAAACCTTGTGTGTATTTGACATTATTAGCACAATAAGACTCGAAAGATAACTTAGTCCAGCGCTGGTAGACAGGCTTTTAGTGCATGTGAGCTTCACATGATGTACGCGCTGAGAAACACATGTTAGAACAGCGCATCAGCACGCAAATTAAATGTTTAACCGACAAGGCATCAAAGCACATGCAAATTATGAACTTTTATGAACTGCAGTGTCCCTTTCCGCTGCGTTAACATTTTATGTGAATATACGTCGCATTGTTCAGTATGATGGGCGCCAGAATAGCAACTGACAGAATGCGCGATACTACGATATTTCTTCAAAAGCAGATCGTGGAGACATTTTAATCGTCCACGGTCAAAAATCGTCATATCGTACACCCCTACCATGAACACACCTCACCGATGATCTCACTCGCGGATAACTGGTTCTCTCTGCCCGAGCCCGACTCTCTCTGGATCAGCAGGTTGCAGGATGTGTGGCGCGTTTATACACGAGTGTTGCCAACAGGGACGGTGTAGAGTGCCCTCTGGTGGACAAACTATACAACGCCAACACTCATGACATGGTTGAAGGGTGTTTCGTCCGTTTTTATTTTATTTTTGAAATATTCATTTATCGGCCATTACAAATGCCGATACCGATAGTTTGGAAAATGCCTAATATCGGCCGATAAATCGGTCGGGCTCTAATTTAAATACAGTTACTCGCGTAGTGTAACTCGACCTAGGACGGTGACACAAATAAAACGTTGCGCTTTTCCAAGCGTGTAAAATGGATAACTATATTGTATGGCGGAATACCATAGCAAGTGCTTGGAAGCACTTCGACTTGGCGCAGTAATATCTTCACTAGAGGGAGCGGGGGCCGGTGAGAGGATTTTTCACGAGTGAAGATATTACTGCGCCAAGTCGAAGTGCTTCCAAGCACTTGCTATGGTATTCCGCCATACAATATAGTTATCCATTTTACACGCTTGGAAAAGCGCAACGTTTTATTTGTGTCACCGTCCTAGGTCAAGTTACACTACGCGAGTAACTGTATTTAAATAGGGAAAACGTGGAGGTGTTTGGTAGCTTCTCTGCTTGGCCCATATTGAATGAACTGGGCTAAGCTAAGTGCTAACAAAGTTTCGCCGCAAGACAGAGCGATTTAGTGCATGCACTGAGACGAGAGAGGTATGTATCAACTCGTCTTAGTTAAGGGAATAACATAGTTTAATATGAAAAAACGGTGGAGTATCCCTTTAAAGGAGAACTCAGGTCAATTTTAACATTGAGCTCATTTTTTTGTACATTTGGAGTGCTGTCAGTACAGAGAACAACGACAAAAATCGGTGTTGCCTACACCGTGTTATCCTCTTTTTAAAACTTGCACCCTGTTGACTTCAATGGGGCAAGTTTTAAACCTGCTTTTAGCCTCTACTGTGAGTGATTCTTTCAGAGTGAACACGGTGAATCTGACAGCAGTAGATGTGAAAGATATGAATAAAAGTGATGTTAATTCAGCCAGCGCACATTTATTTACTTCCTGTTTTCGGTCGAAGTCCACAGTAGTCGATTGTCGAGTTCTCCACTGTTTCTTAGTTACCTATGATCACGCGCGTGAACTCGACAATCGACTACTGTGGACTTAGACCGAAAACAGGAAGTAAATACAGGTATGTGCGCTGGCTGAATTAACATCACTTTTATTCATATCTTTCACATCTACTGCAGTCAGATTCACCGAATAAAATCACTCACATGGCTGGTGCACTTGTAATGACACATCAAGGATGTTAAGAGGCTAAAAGCAGGTTTAAAACTTGCCCCATTGAAGTCAACAGGGTGCAAGTTTTAAAAAGAGGATAACACGGTGTAGGCAACACCGATTTTTGTCGTTGTTCTCTGTACTGACAGCACTCCAAATTTACAAAAAAATGAGCTCAATGTTAAAATTGACCGGAGTTCTCCTTTAAGCCTTGTATTTTAAAAAAAAGTTGTATTAATAAAGTAAAGGCATAGAACCAGTTTATTTGTAGTGCATTGACAATAGTTTTATATAATTAGTTTATTAATTAAATTAATAAAAATACAAAAAGACCTTGAGATGTGTTTTGTAATTGTACCTGAATGAATTTAAAATAAATTTGCTACATTTCAGATCAATATATTTGTTTTCCTTAAAATTTTAATTAACACTAACTTTATTCTCATGTTAATTATACATAATTTATTTCTGTATAAAATAATACTACCATTAAAAACACATTTGATTTTCTTTTTTAATCAATGTAGAATGTGTAACTTAAAAATAAACAAATTAGTGCTCTGTTTATTTTTAGGACAAGAAATGAAAACCAATGCAATATGATGAATGTCCAAAAGATGGCACCCACAGACTGTTTTTAAATGGGGTTGGATAAATATTTTTTGCTTTTAAACAGTGTGTGTGTGTGTGTGTGTGTGAGAGAGAGAGAGAGAGAGAGAGAGAGAGAGAGAGAGAGAGAGAGAGAGAGAGAGAGAGAGAGAGAGAGAGAGAGAGAGAGAGAGAGAGAGAGAGAGAGAGAGAGAGAGAGAGAGAGAGAGAGAGAGAGAGAGAGAGAGAGAGAGAGAGAGAGAGAGAGAGAGAGAGATTTTGGTTGGGTGACAGTTGTAGGTTACAGTTTGACAAGAGTTTACAGTTTGACAAAAGCACAATGTTGTGTTTTATTGCAAGTGTACACAAATATAAGTAAACACTTTGCAGTTTGAATGATGTCCTGTATGAACAAAATGATGGAGTATGTTTTTATGTTTCCACTGTTCGATCGCGCCCGCGCCTCGATCTCTCTCTCACACACGCATGCACACAACATATTCCAGCATTGCAATCTTGACATCGCAGCCTGTTCATTATAGACACAGAGCTTCAGAGCTAAGGCGGAGCTACAGATTAGGTGTCCCTAAAGAACCTGCGTATTTAACAGTAGTCCCGCTTTACATTAATTAATTTGCACGCAAGTTTTATTTATTTTTATACCGTGTATTCTCCGTGTATATTCATGCACCGAACCATGACGCCGTACCGTTTCGGTTCAATACGAATACATGTACCATTCCACCCCTAATAAATACTGAAGAAGAATTGTTCATGCCACATGTTAACTAAAGTAGTTAACTAATGTTAACTTGTAAAGTGTTACAAATGGCTAGGCTACACCTTGCAGCCAATCAGAATAAAGTATTAAGACAGACCATGGTATTATACACATCTAGCAAAAACGCAATGTAACTGACTTACTGGTGTCTTGGACCCTCCTCCGTTTCTCTTTCTCTTCTCCCTCCGTCTCGGTCACTTGCAAGATGAAGCCATTTTTTAATAAATGATTCGATCTCTTGATCGGTGGCCGCAGCTGTCAGTCTGTTGTTTCTGACAGTTCCTAAAAAAATATAACATTGTAAATGCAAGGATGGACTACACAACTTTTAAAATCTTAGGACCCAATTAGGTAACACAAGCATTAGCGCATAGTTAATGCATAGTTAGCCAGTGCCAATGTAAAGAACATTTTGGCCATGGCCAAGGACACTCTTTGCTTCCAGATGCCCAAAAGGAACAAGTTTGATGCCTGCTAGGAAGATCGGACTGCGTCAAAAAATGGAAATCACATTATGAAATAAATGTTTATCTCCAAAACACATTGGCCACAATTAATGGCACCTCTAGATTATGTTTACGAGTAAAATATCTCAGAAATAGCCTATAGGCTATTCCCATTAATATTTATCTTTTTTTAGCACACCAGGGTGACTAGGAACATGAAATTGTCCAGCTATGACTTCTTGTTTCACAGGAGTTTAAATATGAGGAAACACAAAGGCCAAATTCCCTGAATCATCCATCACAATGAGTAAAACCAAAGAATATAGTTCTGATGTGCAGCAAAAGATTGTTGAACATCACAAAATAGAAAGTGCCTCTAAGAAAATAGCTAAAGAATTGAAAATCCCCATTTTGACCATCAGGGCAATAATTAAGAAGTTATAATCAACTAAAGATGTTACGAATCTGCCTGGAAGAGGACGTGTTGTCTAGCCTATATTGTCTTAATGGACGGTGAGGAGGAGAGTTTGAGTGGCCAAAGACTCTCCAAGGATCACAGATGGAGAATTGCAGAGATTACTGGAGTCTTGGGGTCAGAAAGCCAAAAAAAAAAAAAAAAAAAAAAAAACCTACATCTCCACATGTTGTTTGGGAGGGTTTCAAGAAAAATCCTCCTCGCTCCGCTAAAATTAAACTCCGGCATATTCAGTTGTCAGACACGACTGGAACTTCAAAAGGGACCAGATTCTATGGTCAGATGAAACAAAAAAAAAGGGGCTTTTTGGCAGCAAACACACTAGATGTGTTTTAAACTGTAGGCTATTTTATTCCCACCAGCAGTTTTCTGTAGCAAATCACATTGACACATGTTATTAAGGTAAAAACATCCTGACTCAAAACATAAAGCAGGCCAACTAACGTTAATTTTATAATTACTAGGGTATAATAAAAATGTGAAATACATAGAGGAATAGCCTAATACCTGACCCAACTTTTAAAAAGTCTACCTGAACCCAAAACATCTATTATTGTTACTTTGTAATCAAGCTTTTATTGTAAGAAAAAGCATGTCGTTTTTTTATTTATTTGTGCATTAGTCCTAGGGTTAATGAAACATTGCTGTCACAAAGTAATACAACTAGTGCAGTATTATGTCCAATGTATATAAACAAGAATGTCAAATTACACTATATTATTTTTATTTTTTTTCATTGTTGTGCCAAAATAAGACACGAGTTTTAAAATACTTTAACCGTGCAGAACTGACTAAAGGTTGGGAGAGTGATAGGGAGCAACATGAGCAAATCTAAATGTAACGTTAATGGCGCGCCGAGCAATCGATACTTGTTCATTTCGCATTCGTGACAACCATAATAGATCTAGCTTAGAGTTGAACTGCCAAAATAATGTAACTTCGAATAGAAATTATTCCATCGACTCTATATAACACAACATGCAGACTCCAACTTGATATAACGAAGCAATCGCTAACAAAAAGAAACATTTATCGATTATGTCTTACCTTGACTTTTTGCAGTACCGGTATCCGTCCTCCGTCCTCCTGACAATCCTCTGACGTTTTGGTTTTGAGCGCCTTTTTCGCGCTTTCCGGCAACGTTTAAATTTAAAGGGCCGTGAACTGGAAAATCGTCAGTTAGATTTTTTTTTTCTTCACAGACAACTACAAATGCAGTAAATATTATATTTAAACATAATGGATCTTATCTCTAATCAGCAAAAAAGTGGGAACATTTTGTCATGAATGCAGGGCTTTGAAAAAGTATTCAAGACAACATATCAAAATAATATTTTCTCATAGCAGGTTCTGCTGATTTGTCATCTTCATTTAATTGTATTTCATCAATTATAGTGTCAATTAGTATTATAATTTTTTAATCTTTAATAAAGATTGTTTATAGCCTAAAGATGACAGTTGTATAAATGTCAATTATATTTAGCCAGAAATGTAAGAAAAATTTAAGGTTTATTTAGAATAAAATATTGTTTATATATATATATATATATATATATATATATATATATATATATATATATATATATATATATATATATATATTTTACATATTTAAATATTTTAAGGGAGTTTAAAATATAACCCTTTGTGGGGTCACTTTGACACACCTAGGAACAGTGAATCGCAACCTTTTTGACTTCAATGTCCCCTTATATTCTCCACAACAAATCCTGTACATTTGTTATAAAAATAGCCAAATAATGAGAAATATCTTGATTTTTGGTGGATTTAGTTTTGTCATAATTTTAAGTCATCTTGAGGCCCCAGTGGAAGTTTGTCCAGGTCTGCACTAGAAGTTAGATGACACTGCTAGCAAGATAAGCAAGGTTACACCGAGTAGGCTACAACATGTTCCTGGCTCAACATCTTTGTTGATCCTGGAACAGCATTCGACCAATTAGATTTGAAGATTGCAGTTGTGTCAAGTTTAGGCTTACAACCATGCTTTTAGATCAATGTTATTATCATTTCCCTCTGATTGTAGGTTTAGGGTTAGGGTTAGGGTTAGGGTTAGGACTATTTTTATGGACAGGAATGTTGTTCCAAGATCAACAAAATATATTGATACAGGAGCATGTACTTGGCAAAATCATTGTGCCCCAAGCTTTGCACAAACAGCAACTAAAGTATCTTCTTGCACATCCCAAAACCATAAAAAGTCTTCATAAGTTTGAACCTAGACACTTGAATTTTTCTAGACACTGTACCTACAAAACATATGTTAGCAATAGCATATATGTCATAGATGTAAGTACATGTAGCCTCACATCCAGCCTAAGTGTCTACTCCATCCATACCAAAAAATATTGTTAAATGTTGTTAAAAAAATGTTTAACAAATATTCAGGCCATTACAGTTTCAATCTTTGTCCCTTTTAAGCTAAATTAGCCATTTTCAGAAGTGTGGCATCCAATCCAGAAATGGACTTACCACGTAGGTTTTAATTTTTGGGAAACACAAAGAATATTTGCCACGTCGAATGTGAGCCAAGTTAGACTTACACCCTGCAATGCTGACTGTGCCGTATATATTTCCCAAATTGTAATTAATTATTTGGGCAATATTTGCCATGTCAAATGGGGGCCACTTTTGCCTCACATCGAGATGAGACAGTACTCACTGAGCCATATCTTTGCCAAAACTGGCCCAGATATGTTTTAAGATAAATGGGTCACATTTGCAGCATTATATGTGGGCCACTTTTGGCTCACACCCAGATGTGCCAGTGCTCACTGAGCCATATCTTTGCCCAAACTGGCCCAGATATGTTTTAAGATAACTGGGCCACATTTGGAGCATCATATGTGGGCCACTTTTGGCTCACACCCAGATGAGCCAGTGCTCACAGAGCCATATCTTTGCCAAATCTGGCCCAGATATGTTTTAAGAAAACTGGGCCACATTTGCTGAAACATATGTGGGCCATTTTTGGTTTACATCCAGATCAGTCATTGTCGATTGTGCCACGTTTTTGCCATAGGTGGCCCACATTTGGCTTGTGATATTTGGGCCATATTCATTATTTATCATATGGGCCACTTTAAGCTCACATCCAGATGAGCCAGTGCTCACTGAGCCATATCTTTGCCCAAACTGGCCCAGATATGTTTTAAGATAACTGGGCCACATTTGGAGCATCATATGTGGGCCACTTTTGGCTCAAATCCAAATGAGCCAGTGCTCACTGAGCCACATCTTTGCCCAAACTGGCCCAGATATGTTTTAAGATAACTGGGCCACATTTGGATCATCATATGTGGGCCACTTTTGGCTCACACCCAGATGAGCAAGTGCTCACTGAGCCATATCTTTGCCAAAACTGGCCCAGATGTGTTTTAAGATAACTGGGCCACATTTGGATCATCATATGTGGGCCACTTTTGGCTCACACCCAGATGAGCCAGTGCTCACTGAGCCATATCTTTGCCAAAACTGGCCCAGATATGTTTTAAGATAACTGGGCCACATTTGCAGCATCATATGTGGGCCACTTTTGGTTTACACCCAAATGAGCCAGTGCCACTGAGCCATATCTTTGCCAAAACTGGCCCAGATGTGTTTTAAGATAACTGGGCCACATTTGCTGAAACATATGTGGGCCACTTTTGGCTCACACCCAAATGAGCCAGTGCTCACTGAGCCAAGTCATTGCCAAAACTGGCCCAGATGTGTTTTAAGATAACTGGGCCACATTTGGATCGTCACATGTGGGCCACTTTTGGCTCACACCCAGATGAGCAAGTGCTCACTGAGCCATATCTTTGCCAAAACTGGCCCAGATGTGTTTTAAGATAACTGGGCCACATTTGCTGAAACATATGTGGGCCACTTTTGGCTCACACCCAAATGAGCCAGTGCTCACTGAGCCATATCTTTGCCAAAACTGGCCCAGATGTGATTTAAGATAACTGGGCCACATTTGCAGCATCATATGTGGGCCACTTTTGGCTCACACCCAGATGAGCAAGTGCTCACTGAGCCGTATCTTTGCCCAAACTGCCCCAGATGTGTTTTAAGATAACTGGGCCACATTTGCAGCATTATATGTGGGCCACTTTTGGCTCACATCCAGATGAGCCAGGGCTCATTGAGCCATATCATTGCCAAAACTGGCCCAGATGTGTTTTAAGATAACTGGGCCACATTTGGATCATCATATGTGGGCCACTTTTGGCTCACA
Organism: Rutilus rutilus; assembly: GCF_951802725.1. Taxonomy (NCBI): domain Eukaryota; kingdom Metazoa; phylum Chordata; class Actinopteri; order Cypriniformes; family Leuciscidae; genus Rutilus; species Rutilus rutilus. The sequence continues at coordinate 40,068,569 of NC_140214.1, read as the reverse complement.
CCCAGATGAGCAAGTGCTCACTGAGCCGTATCTTTGCCCAAACTGCCCCAGATGTTTTTTAAGATAACTGGGCCACATTTGCAGCATTATATGTGGGCCACTTTTGGCTCACACCCAGATGAGCCAGTGCTCACTGAGCCATATCTTTGCCCAAACTGGCCCAGATGTGTTTTAAGATAACTGGGCCACATTTGCAGCATTATATGTGGGCCACTTTTGGCTCACATCCAGATGAGCCAGTGCTCACTGAGCCATATCTTTGCCCAAACTGGCCCAGATGTGTTTTAAGATAACTGGGCCACATTTGGAGAATCAAATGTGGGCCACTTTTGGCTCACACCCAGATGAGCCAGTGCTCACTAAGCCATATCATTGCAAAACTGGCCCAGATGTGGTTTAAGATAACTGGGCCACATTTGAAGCATCATATGTGGGCCACTTTTGGCTCACATCCAGATGAGACAGTGCCACTGTGCCATATCTTTGCCAAAACTGGCCCAGATGTGTTTTAAGAAAACTGGGCCACATTTGCTGAAACATATGTGGGCCATTTTTGGTTTACATCCAGATTAGTTATTGTTGATTGTGCCACGTTTTTGCCATAGGTGGCCCACATTTGGTTTGTGATATTTGGGCCATATTCATTATTTATCATATGGGCCACTCTAGGCTCACATTCAGATTACACATTGCCATAAGTGCCGCATCTTTGCCTAAAAAGGCCCACATGTGATTTAAAATATTTGGGCCATATTTGCCATTTTACATGTGGGCCACTTCAGGCTCAGACACATTTGGTCCGGGCCATAAGTAGGCCTGAAGTGCCGCATCATTGCCTGAAGTGGCCCACATCCGTCTTCTATCTGGGTTCCGATCGTGCACTCCTCTAAACTGTCAATGGTTGCTCTACACTGCTGCGCCTTTTTCCCCGAAAATATCACGTTAACAACAACCCTTTAGAAAACGTAATTCCCTTGTGGATCCTTTTGATCTGCTTTCTTCATGTTTATTTGACAAATCTCAGTGTCTCAGTCTCACGCACGCTGCATGTGAGTTAACTACGCCCACTTATTTACATGTCGCGGTATACACGGAATAAAAAAATCTGTTACGGTTGACATTTTAGTTTAATGCTAGTACAATGCTAGTTTAACTCAGCCTCTTTGCTGTATATGCTGTTTAAGTAAAAAATAAATAAAAAATTTATTTAACCTGTTAAGCTGCAACCCCACTTTTGAAAAATCCCCAGAAATGACATACCCAAACTGAAACAGATACAGTTCATGAACCCTTTGCATTAAAAGCACAAGTATGATCTCATTTGAAAGCTGATACCTGGCAGTTTATTGTAAATGTAGAATTAATTATTGTCATAATGACAAAAATTGTTATAAATAGCTTTAAAGTTTTGTAAAATTATTAGAAATTAATTTTTATGAAACATCCTCATGAAAATAAAATTGAAGTTGGCACTGGAGCAATCTAGAAATGCACTACAGCTAAAGCCATATGTCTAAACATTCTATGTTTAAAATCTGAAGATAATAAGTCCAAAACTCTGTATTTAGTTAAATGTTTTTCAAGACCATGTCAAATGACTTTATTTTGATTTGACGCTAAAATGCTACTGATGTTTATTGTCATCTTCTAACCATCTATCCAGTATATTGTCTCTATTGTTTTGTGGTGCAGACGATCCCCATTCAGTCTCAGTCTCCCCCTGCACACATTCACATCTCTCCAGCCTGGTTATGGCTCGAAATATGCATTTCTTTTGTCTGCATTATAGCTACTAACGACTGGCTATTCACAGGCTATTCATAGGGTTTCAGTCCCTAATTTCTTTTCTCAAAGTTTACCCCACATTTTAAACTGTATCAAATGCATTTCTTGAATAAAGACACATTTCAGGTAGCATTCAAAAAATAATAAAAGTATAACTTCTAGGTAGCAGGTGCACCTAGGGCTAGCTAGCATGTTAGCTTAGCACACCATCAATACACGACAATTTATGAGATTAAAACCATGTTTGTGCTCTAAACTTACTTTTTAACGCACGTTGAGTATTTTAAATAATCTTCTGTGATCTAATTTGGCTTCAGATAAAAAAAAATCAGACAGAAAATATACTATTGGATAGTGTTCTGCACAATGATAGTCTATATAGATTAGCATTACATTATAAATATAATCTATTATTATGAAAATACCTGGCATGGCTTGAAAAACACAGGTAACTCAAATATCAGTGCAATCATGTTTATTGTCTTCAAAACGTCTGTATCTGCATGTTACAGCGCGATCTCGTTAGCTTTGTGTGTATCAGTCAGGTATCAGTGACGTCCTGGAATGTCACATGGTCATGGCTCTTCTTCATGTTCCATATATGGACTATTATTGTGCATGTAGCGCCCTCAGGCTATTGGTATGAATTAAAAAACACAGTATCGGAATACCAAATGCTCATAAAGATTACATCGACGCATTTGGGTATAAATTCAATAAATATTATTCCTGTCTATAGAAATATGATGTAAATCTATGAGAATCTATCAATATTTCTCCAAATCTGCACATTTTTGAGCTAAAGCCCTGAAGGACGTTGTTTTGTGTATCGCTGTCATGACGACAGCACGGAGTTTTTTATGAATGAAAGCGGCTGACGCGCATAATTCATATTAAAGGTATCGACTCATTTTTTCATTTCATAACTCCTGACACAAATTAAGACATAACTGTCACTATGAGTTTCTCAGAATACAATAGTGGTCAAATACTGAAACTTGAGTATTATATCTTTTTAATTATGTATAGTTTGTCAAGGTATAACATTAAATCTGATAGTAATTTTGAATTAAATAAATAAATAACGCTTCAGTGCGCGGGCGCACTGGCAACGGTTAACAGGTTAATATTTGTATATAGAAAATGTGTTGTATGTGTTCCATCTAATTCTGTGTTGTGACTTATTGTAGGTTAAATGATTGTAACTTAACAGACAAAAGCTGTTCAGCTCTGGCTGCAGTTCTTGGATCAGATACCAATCTGAAAGAGCTGAACATGAACAATAATAATCTGCATGATTCAGGAGTGAAGCTGCTCTGCACTGGACTGAAGAATATAAAGTGTAAATTGGAGATACTGAGGTAAGTTGAGCCACATGAGTCACATGACTAGAGTGAGGTGCAATGAATGACAGGACGATGCCGGAGACAAAAGCGCAAGATAACTTTTGTGAAAAATTCAAAGATCTTTTATTTATTTGTTACAACATGGGTATACCATATCAATCCTGTCATTGTGCTATTTTATTGTTGTTGTGTTTTTTCATCGAGTTTTTCATACTTTGATGGACTTGAAAAATATACAGCCATTCACTGCTATTATAAAGCTTGGAAGAGCCAGGACATTTTTTTTTATATAATTCCGATTGTATTCGTCTGAAAGTAGAATGTCATATACACCTAGGATGACTTGAGGGTGAGTAAATCATGGGCTAATTTTCAAGGGATTATAATATTTACTGGATAAAGTATTTTATATATATATATATATATATATATATATATATATATATATATATATATATATATATATATTCTACTTATGTTAACACTTAAATTGTGCTGTTTTTGTTTATAGTAATTTATACTTAAGTGATGTAATCATTACTTGCATACCTAGTGTTGAGTCAGAATTCCAATTCTGTCAGAGCTTGTAAATCTGCCACAGAATGGAGGGCGATATCTGGTAGAAATCACATCTCTTAATATTTTATGTGACAGGATTAATGTATTTTAGTGCTTTTGAGGGAGCTGTGTATCTTTGATTCTGCTTTTAGCTTTGCAGCTAGTCTCGACTAAACACTTCCTCTAGTTTATGAGTGTTTTACACCACTGTGAAGGTATTTTGGTCCATTTGTCCCACTCCTCCTTACAAAGCTGCTTCAGCTCAGTGACATTTGTGGACTTTCCAGCATGAGCTGTGTTTCACATACTTCCACAGCATTTCAATGGAGTTGAAGTCTGGACTTTAATTAGGCCATTCCCAAACTTAAATTTTCAAATTTTCCAACCATTTTCAGGTTACTTGTTGTGGAACATTCAGATCTCAGACTTTCAGACCTGTACAGTTGTAAGACTGGATAAAATGGAAGAACTGGAAGAGAGGGCAACTCTCTGAGAAAACAAAGGAAATTAACATTTGAACTCTCTTGCTATATTACTATCCCCATTCGAGACACGATCACACTTCAGTTGATCACCTGCCAATTTACACATCATTCCCTCAACTTCCATCCCCAGTAAGTCTGGGACGGTGATTAATGCAAATTCCCACTGTGAACTCATGTTTACATTTGAAAAGAGGTTTCTGCCTTGGTCTGAGTATTTAGGGAGATGCTGAAGAAGGCTTGTGGTGATTTGAAACTCATATTAGCCCGTGATGCAGAGTGTATGCAGGCACTCCACATCATGTATTTTATAATGTCAGGTTAGCATCATCTCTTTTTATTCCAGAGCATTTGATGTTTTGTATTTATTACCTTTGAACTGATTATGTAATTGGCATGATACATTTACCTGACATAATAAATTGTTACATTTGATTTTATTCCGACTGACTCTGAAATTGTTTTCCCAAGTAGATTAAACGGATTCGTATTTTACAGCAAGTTTTGCGTCAGATTAGTGACGACTAATATTTTGGCGCTAATTCAAGTGTACATGTTTTGCAAAGACAAGAAGTGAATTTCCATTTAGGGCAGCAAGTGACCAACCTAAATCTGGGTGTGTCTTACCTCTGTTTTAATTTGTTACTTTGGATAAGTGTACGTGGGAAACCAGACAAGTAAAGTTGGTTGACTTACATCTGTAGTAGTGGCCTTACCTCTACTGAAGTAAACGTTACTTTAATTTCAAGTGTATGCAATCACGGGGGCTATACCAAAGTTTCTTTGATTGTGTAAGCGTGAATATGACCAATCTCAGGTATATAGCAATTACCTCTGTTTAGTGACCGAAGCTGGCGAGATTGTGATCGTGAGACCCACGTTAAACAAGGCATGAGGACCTCTGAGCGACATAGCTTCCTAATATGAATGGGTACAATATAAGTAAAGAGTTAAATAGAACAATCAAATGTATTGTTATATAATTGACCAATAACCAATTGGCAATCTAACTTAAAATGGAGTCAGATATAAAATGGAGTCAGATAAAAGCTTAAATGGAATTAAATTACTTTGCCACACGGAAAGACAGTAACACGCAGAGATCTTCACCCGTTCAGGCAGAAACCCCCATTTGGACCGATAAACGGGCTTACACAGTTTTTTTAATAATTGTAATCTCGAAAGTGATGTTGATGTTGTAAAAGCAATTTTTTATCTCACTGGGAAAAACAGCATCACAGGGTTAAGGAACACTCAAAAGGCAAAATTGTAATATAGAAGAAAAGGCTTTATTCTTTGAGGAATCTTTTCGCAACCGCAGCCACCCAGATGTGAAACAGAAAGCCTACTGACATAATAAAACTGAGACATTTTATACAGGTTTCTGACATTCTTGACTCCTCCTTTCCCTAGTCTCTGTAAATTTCCTTAAAGACATCTAGTATGGACTGGTTCTACCCCCCCCCCCCCTGGGCAGGTTATGCTGTTCTTTGTCCCTGAGAAGCCAAAAGGCCTTTATTTACAATCTTTATCCCTGAGAAGCCAAAAGGCCTTCATTTACAATCTAGATGACCTCCTGCTGTTCTTTATCCCCTAAGGGGATGGCATGGGACCCCTTGTTTATTGTTAAACGACCCCTGTATTCTCCTGGCTGGATCCTTTCTCGTGCTCAGGTGTAAGTTTTTATCACCCTGTCTTCCTGTCCCTTCTTCAGCTGTTAGAAAACCCTCACAGAAATATATATGGTCAGATGCTTTTACACACACTCAATTGAAATCAACAAGTTTAAATGAATGGACACAAGAACAATGAATTTTTCATTAACATCTCCCCCCTGTTTATCATTCTCTGATAACCAATAAAATAATAAAAATTCATTTCTATTTTCTAAAATCAATCAAACCCATTTTACTATTGAATCCTTAAGAATAGAATTAATTCAAGTCTTAATTCAAGAACAGTTATACCCTTCATGTATATCAATACTAAGCCCTAATTTGATTCAATCAAATAAAATCGCAAAACTTTTCTTCAACCATTAATTGGTCAACATTTTCTCCAGATATGTTGATCATCTCGTTGCCTCATGGACGTTCCATCTTCACCAATATGACACTTTGTGTGCTGTTGAAATGGTCTTTTTCCAACGTTGGCAGGAGAGGTATGTTCTAGCGCATATCCTTGAGTCATTTACTGTCTACTGTCACCTGCGAATGGAGGCCTTAAGTGATTTTGTTAGTGACCGCTTGTCTTGTCGTCCCTTTGGTGTGACCTGTGGATTCAACAGCCTGAAACACTATTGTCACCAGATAATTTTTGCTCATTGAATAGCACTCAGGGTCCTTGTTCCCCTGAAAAAAACATTCAACCCATGTTGTTCATGTTAACAAAACAATACAGAATCAGTTCTGTTTGGTTCAATCCATCCTGACATCCTGCAAAATGAAAATTTTAAGTTAGGCATTACACAGGGTGAGGCACTGTTTCTTCACTTTGCTCATGCCATGCGCAAAAGTCTGCATCTTCTGTAAAGAAAAACAAATGTTGAGGTTATTGTCACATAGTTTTCTTTTGTCTGCTGTGCTGCCACTTCTGCTCCGGCGTTTCCTGTCAAAACAATTCTTGTTATTAGCACACTTAAAATACAAACAATACACACAATTAAACCCAATGTCCTCCCAACATTTATCTTCCCACCTGTGCGATGGCTTTCAGCAAATGTGAACCCCTTAGTAAACCAGATCTAGCTGGTTAATACAAATAAAGTTCTTCAAATAAACCCCTCCTGGACTTTTACTGTCCTCATATACCGATGAGGTCAAAGCTAGATAACCTCTCAGCCTGCTGTGAAGACAATGGGTTTAGCCCTTCCCCCCTGGATTTACTGTTTTTCCCACCTGTGAGGCCGAAATGTCTTTGTTTGTGGCCTGAATACAAATTATCCATACTAAAAAGTTCAAAGACTCATCTGACCACTTGTTTTACTGTGCGTTCTCTTGTTCCCGCCATGAGCATATTCATCCTCCTCTTGATGCCCAACACCCATCTCGTGCATAAATCTAACATAATAAAATTCTCTTACTTTTATCAGACGCTTTTATCCAAAGCGACTTACATTTCAAGGTACACATTTACATTCTTATCAATTCTTGCTTTCCCTCGGAAATTGAACCCATGACTTTGGCGTTACAAGCGCTAACGCTCTACTGTTTGAGCTATAGAAAACTGCAATATTTGTTCATATTTATTTGGTAACATTTGTTTGGATAAAGTTTGCTAACCCAAACGTTGTCCTTAAGCCAAATTTCTTTTAGACATCTTTCTCTGCCTCTGAAATAAAAATATTACTTAAAACCACAATTTCATCTTCTTATCAAATTGTTTTAAGGCAATGGCCCCTAAACCCTATTGTTTGGTCTCTTAATCAGCTGTCATCTACGAACATTCTCCAGGTCATCAATTGGTCAGGTCAGGTCGTGTACACTTTGTCAACGTCACTACACTTCGTCAACGTCAGTCGAATAACAATCTTCCCCTTTTTACAATACATAACTGTTAAGGGCTCTCTGGATAATCTGATATTTACTTAGCCTACTGTACGTGTTTGTTGCTGTCAAATTTATAACTTTTTCTCAACACATGACTGACGGCTATCTACGACTTCACAATTCTAATTTATCAATACTTAAACCTGTCCAGAAAGTAATTCAAATCTACTGCACATCATGAATGACCAAAATAATAATTAATAGACAGAGCTCGATGATCAATCAACTTAAAGCTCATCCTGTTCTGTGTTGCCTTCTCATCAGATTGACTCACAATCCTCAGCTTTGTGAAATTTCAATTTCAAAATTTCAAATTTGTCATTCGCCTTAACCCATCTATAATGCTAAAACACTCTTTCCAGAGGTTAATGACAAATTTATACACACTATTCAGACAGAACAGTTGTCCTAAACTAACACATACTGTACAAAACATGAATTCACACTCACACTCTTCCCTGACTATGAACCGCTCATATTTCTTATTAATATCTTTTTATCTAAAAGGATTCAAATTTTAAATGACATTTTAACCTTACATTTTCCTGTATCTTTTATCTAATGTTTTTATGGCCTCTTAACCAGTTTCAAAGCATGTCTGTTCATTATCCATCTGATTTTAGAAAAGTCAGCTGGATTGTTTTGGTTCATTATCTTATTTTGCTCCAGCTTTCTTTGGCTGACTGATAACAGAAGAACAGACAGAGTACCATCCTCTTCCTCCACTCAAGCAGTCTCTTTCTCTTTCATTATAAGACTTTTAATCTTTTCAACAGCCTCCTAGGACTGTAACTAAAATAATCATAGTCATATTCAATCGTTCTATGATCTTTTCTAAGGTTATCTTTAGTTTAAATACTCAATTTACCTAACCTTTGTTTTCCAGAAAATTCTCTTGAGTCATCTTTAGCCACCACCATGTCTTATAGTGGTCCTTTGTCATGTCTAAATGATCTACAGGAGTCAGAACTGACACATTAGTTTAGCATCGACACAAATCTCTGTGTTTTCCTTGCTCATCAGGCAACTAACATTACAACTTTTTTTTTTTTTTTTTTTTTTTTTTTTTTTTTTTTTTTTTTTTAAAGCTGTCTCCACAACAGATAACCACTAGTTCAATGGTCTCTGCTGGCTCCTGAATGCCCATTCAGATCAGCTCTTAACCTATAATTGTCTTTTCTTCAGAGTGTTGTCCCCTGGCATAGTTGCAGACACTTGTCAGAAAAACAAGCCATTCAATCAACGCGGTTTCTGGTGAGTGGTATATAGAGGAACTCACATTTTCTGGGTCAGACGGCCGTAACTTCTTACAGCTCATCTCGCCTCTCAATGGTTTGCTGATGCTGCTGGCCTCACAGTCACCGCTCAACTCTAATACCTTTCTCACATAAAAAAAAACACCTCCATCAGGAAATGCCCAGTGTTTTTGCGTGACCCTTCTGTCTTAGGTTGTCTTTTTGGCCTAAAAGATCGTACCCGTCGTTGAAGTAATCACTCGTACACACTGGTAACCGCTTTTTCCCATCACAGAATCTGTGACCGTTTTCTTCAACATAATCTGTTGTTTTCTGGAGCTTAGGAAAAGGCGCATTCAAGAGTCATCAGAGCCATTCTGACCTAATAGTGTTCACAGGGAGACAGGTTAATAACAACAGTATTTAATCACTTAAATTCATTAATCATCTTAAAGGTAGCAACCTGATTATAGTCAGTGAATTTAGATCACAATCGTACATTCAGTGTACTGTTACTTCTGCTGCCGGAGCCATCGACCCTGTTTTATGGTGGAAGCTAAAATGAGAGCTAAAAGTCTCTGGTCCTAAAATAAGCAAGTCCTAAACAGTGTTATTGTAAAGACTTCTAAAGTCATTCAGGTTTACTTCTAAAACATTTACAAATTGTCCTCTAAATTTGTCAAATCTGAACTGCCTTAGCTTTTCCGCATCTATGAATCTGTTCAACTGAAACACTGTGCTTTACACAGCCTCAGAAAACAGCTCTCAGCTGACATTGAATGAGAGAGAGACTCTTGAGGCATCAGGACTGGTACACTGCATTCTCATAAACCTTTAACTTCAGACTTTATCTGCCATCTTTTCTTTAACTGTAGCCCATCTTAAGGCATCTTTTCCATAAATTACATGTATTGTAATTTAGACATTACAAATATCCACTCCGAATGAGTCTCTGTTGCACTGAAACTGTGGCAGTTTCAGTTACAGCACATGCCAGATTTAGATAAGCAAACCTGTTTTGGCCAAATCACATTCTTATCTTTTAAAATCAACATTAACAAGCCTTTGTTTAATCAAATGCCTTTTACACATTTTACATTTAGCAACTGTTAATCCTGTAACACTGCTTCTGTTTATTTTATCTTAAAGAAATAATAATTATTCTAGTTCTTAATAACGTTTCAAATTTCATTTCAATTTTATTTTCAATTACCATAATTTAATACCCGACTTCAATGTTTTCTCTAGGAGTTTATCAATCTGCTTCTATGGTTCATACTAACTTTTGAGGCTGCGCTCTCTGCTTGTCATACATTTTATGATTATCACTATAAATCATTCGTTAGATTTGTCTCTCTATATCATCTAAAACCTTATCAAAGCGTTTCATTCAAAACACAATCATCCTTTTAGTGATCGGTACTTTTAAAATATTTTGCAACTCATTTAGCTCATCTGTAATTTTACGTCAACCGGTACTTTTTATAGTTCTTTTCCTTTCAAAAGGAATTCCTTACACTTAATATCTTTCAATCTTCTTAACAACTTTCAAAAGTTCCATCTATCAACTTTCTTTTCTCCTTCATTTACTTTTACAGTCATACAGTGGGCATTTACAGTCACTGAATGACCCAGCTGACTGCAATAAAACACTCTCTGTTATTCTGCCTTTTATCTTTCTAACATCTCCACCCTACTTTACGCCCCTGAAGCAGAGCGTTCCTATTCAGGAAATGCAAACAGAGCCACTGATAAGTTCTCTGCATTTTCCCCCACTGTCCCAGCTGCAAATTCAATTACAATAGCCGAATCACAATCTTCATCATATTAACACTGATCTACTTTCTAACTCATATTAACACAGACTTTTCTTTACATTTGTGTTAGTTTGGCACTTTCTTTGTTTGGAGCCAGTCAAGTTACTATTTATCTTTCTAATTACAATCAAACTTTTACTAAACATCATCTGCAATTCTCTTCAGAGCGTGAGCAAAACTGCTTACAGCATTTGCTCTCTTTTGTATCAGGACTATTCAGTTACTCTTCATACAGTATAAAGAAATTTAGCATGTCATTAATTTCATTAACACTGGTTTGATAGCTTATTCAAATGATTAGTATGCAGATTCAACTTAATATTATCATTATTCAGTCCCACTTATCTCTACTGTTCCACAGAAATCACAAGATTCTCTAAATCTTCTCAGTCTCTAAATTACACAGACAGCTATCTTAGCCGCTTGCACCTTCAACTCTTGTTACAAAAGTATGGCAATCTATTCTTCAATACCCTTGTTTTCATAACATTAATACAATAAAGCATTCACATCGTCATTATTGGCAGAACATTAATTTTCATAAGCGACACGGAAAATCTAAATATTCTAAACGGGTTTCACAAAGTTTCTGATTAACTTTGGTCACACGTGTCTGGGGAAATTATCTCCAACCCATAATTTCCTTTATAAAACAATATATTTCCTTAAATGGCTTAATATCAACAAAATATCCAATCTCTGGACATTTTCTAATTTGATATTATCATCAACAACACATACAAAACAAGTATACATTTAACATTCAGAAGCTGGTTTGAACAAGCAAGCGCTGTTGCTGTACTCCCAGCATAGCTGGACCCTTTAGGTTCAAAAGACAATCGTTTTACTTAATGAAACATTCCTTATCCTTATATCATGCCAATCCCTGTTAATCATACTCAACGCCCCATTTCCATCTAAAACTCACCTTTCGTACCATTTCAACTTAATTTGACTTAATCAGGCGTTCATAAATAGTTCCATGAACTCTATCGTTCCCTACATGTCAGTTCCTTCTGCATGTGCTCAATCCAACAATTCACTGTTTCCATCAGGAAAAAAAAACATCCTATCTTCCCCTACATGTCAGTTCCTTCTGCATCGACTCTGTTCTCTTTTATCTGCTTCTTTCCCATCCAACAATTCACTGTCCGTTCACAGTTTTACACTCATGAACAAACTTCAACAACCCTTTCTGACTAGTAACGGATAAGTTAGCATTTCAGAAAACCCTGTAGACTACTTTGTACAATCTCATATGCTCATCATTCACAACACTGCTCAAATTATCAGTCATTGCTTTGCTCAAAGTTTCATCAGCCACACATAAAGATCCTTTACACACGTTTAACACACACACAACAACCATTCTGTTTTCCCTCGTTCTTTTCTATTGATTCTTTTACAACATTGAGTCTTATCTTACTCAAGGTTCCCGCCTCGGGGAAATACATTTACATTTACCACCATCATTATTTCTCTTTTAACAGAAAATTGGTGTATAAAAATGATCTACTTTACTGTTAGATGACCCCATTTTGGCTGAATCTCCCTTCTGGATTTCACAATTTCGACACGTGTCTTACAGTATCTGTCAAACGTCTTCAACAGACCCGATCTTTCCCTTACCCCAAGATCGGTCGGGTGGTTTGTAATTACGTTTCACTCAAAAACTTCCTATAAGCACTTTCCAGCGCTCGATTAATTCTGATTTGACGTGGCTCTTCCGTCCACCTAAATCGGTTACTAGCACTTTTGAGTAAAACTAATTAATCAATAACTGCGATTCCCCTGAATCTGTGATTCCCCTGAATCTGTGATTCCCCTGAATCACCTGTGGGCTTTCCGTCCACCAACGAGCTAAGTGAGGTAGAAACTGATTCGAATTCCTCAGATCAATTCCCTTACCCCCAAAAAAATTGTGATTCCCCTGAATCAACTTTCGCCCGTACCAAAAAGCAAAACTCAGCCAATATGGTTCACGTTCACTCACAATTATCAAATTACACTCAACTTCAATAAAACAATTTTGCCGTTTCTTACCCAGAGATGCTTTTCTGTTTTTCCCGCAATCGTCGCGGATTTTTTTTAATCCTGGTGGGAGTTTTTCTTTCACTGGTCCTGAGTGTGGGGTATTTGCCTCTCTCTCTCGTAATCTGTTGAGTTTCTATCTCAAACCGTCGAGGTATAAGACGGCTGCCTAGTGCTGCCGAGGTTGTGCACTTTCCCGTCAAATCCGTTCTCAGGACCAGGAGAAGAAGCGTCCGCACAGGATCCCTCTTCTTGACACCAGCTGTTAAAGCAATTTTTTATCTCACTGGGAAAAACAGCATCACAGGGTTAAGGAACACTCAAAAGGCAAAATTGTAATATAGAAGAAAAGGCTTTATTCTTTGAGGAATCTTTTCGCAACCGCAGCCACCCAGATGTGAAACAGAAAGCCTACTGACATAATAAAACTGAGACATTTTATACAGGTTTCTGACATTCTTGACTCCTCCTTTCCCTAGTCTCTGTAAATTTCCTTAAAGACATCTAGTATGGACTGGTTCTACCCCCCCCCCCCCTGGGCAGGTTATGCTGTTCTTTGTCCCTGAGAAGCCAAAAGGCCTTTATTTACAATCTTTATCCCTGAGAAGCCAAAAGGCCTTCATTTACAATCTAGATGACCTCCTGCTGTTCTTTATCCCCTAAGGGGATGGCATGGGACCCCTTGTTTATTGTTAAACGACCCCTGTATTCTCCTGGCTGGATCCTTTCTCGTGCTCAGGTGTAAGTTTTTATCACCCTGTCTTCCTGTCCCTTCTTCAGCTGTTAGAAAACCCTCACAGAAATATATATGGTCAGATGCTTTTACACACACTCAATTGAAATCAACAAGTTTAAATGAATGGACACAAGAACAATGAATTTTTCATTAACAATGTCTAACATATTAAAGATTTCTGTGCCTTTTGTTTGCCTCCATATTCAGTTGTCAGTTTTTGCATCTAAATTTCAATGCATTTGTACAAAGAACAAAATAAAATTTAAGTTTAAGGATTTATATTGTTCAGGTTTAACTGATTAATCAGCTGAATGCTTTCATTCCTGTTCTAGACTCTCTAACTGCAGTGTGACAGAAGAAGGTTATAAAGCTCTGGCTTCAGCTCTGAGATCAAACCCTTCACACCTGATAGAGCTGGATCTCACAGGAAATGATCCTGGACAATCAGGAGTGAAGGAGCTCAGTGATTTACTACAGGATCCAGACTGTCAATTGGAGACACTGAGGTAAGACGGGATCAAATAAAAAGCCAGAAAGATCTTAGTTTCACACTCTCTATTCATACTGAAAACCATGATCTAGTGAGCTTTTGCCCTTCTGCTCTGTGAGACGTTTCTGTTCTTATGAGTTTGCTTTAGGACTGAGTGTCGCTCTAGTTTCTTTTAAATGTATATTTATTTGTGTATTTAAATGTTCAAAGATTTTTTTTTTATCGTATCAATCGTTTTTGTAATGCAACAGACATTTAGTTGAGAACTGAATGTACTCTTCTGCAGGTTTTTGAGTCCTGCTGCAGAGGAAGCCTGTCAGTATGTGAATGGAGTTGTGGGTAAAAACCTTTTTCTCCAGAAAGAGCTGAATCTGAGTGGACATGAACTAGGAGACACACGAGTGAATCAGATCACTGCTCTACTGCAGGATAAACACTGTCAACTCAACACACTGACGTGAGTATTGCTCATTTATTTATAATATTACTTTACTTTTAGCTGTAATGTTAGCTGATGATAATATTTCCTTATTTGTTTGAGTCAGAGCAGTTTTTTCCTCAGCATCACACAGAGCCACAACAATTTAAAGTAATAAAATTAAACAGCAAATTAAAAACACACAATTAAAACTTGATATCAAGCTTTAAATATTTGGTTAAGACAGACAGTTTGATCATGGGTCAATAATTATTTCAGTTACTGTGACATCAAAATCAGAAATGTTCATAACTGCTTTCAATTCAATGTTTGTATTTCACAAAATGTAAAATGTGTAATTTTGGTGCAGCATATACTGTAACTTGTAAAAATTTAACATGTGCATTTTAAAAGTCTGTGATCAGTGTCTGTAATAAGATCCACTGAACGCTAGTGATGGGCGCTTTCGAAACACGCTTCATGAAGCTACAAAACCTTTATGAATATTTTGTTTCGAATCAGTGGTTCGGAGTGTGTATCAAACTGCCAAAGTCACATGATTTCAGTAAACGAGGATTTGTTACATCATAACTTAGTGTTGGGTCCGAGTCCACCCTTGTCGAGTCCGAGTCAAGTCCAAGTCCTTAACAATCGAGTCAGAGTCCTAAGAGGGCCGAGTCGGACTTGAGTCCGAGTCCTTAACATCCGAGTCGAGTCCGCCCGAGTCCACGAAGATTTAAACAATTTGAAATTGACCTTTCACAAAGACCCGCCCCTCTTAGTTACTGTTGCTACGTACAACAAGCCATTCCGCTCTCACTCCACATGTTGCAGAGCAAAGAGGACACTGACATTGCGCCAACAGACAAGACAGAGCAGGCTATTTTTGGAATGAAATAAAGTGTCAGCTTTCACATTTTTTAATTTTTTATGAAATTCAAACAATAAATACTGTTTTGTGGTGCTTTAATGTGTAGGCCTCAGTTCAAGCAGCATGTAAACTGATAATCTCTTCTAGTTATAGCACAAATTAAACATGAATGAACACCAGAACTGCAAAAAGAAATCAATACACACCATTTTTCAAGTTCGAGTCCACTGACTTTAATCTGCATTATGATTGGTCAGATCACCTGTCAATCAAATTCCGGCGAAAGGTCTCACCACTGAGCTCTTAAATTAATATTTGAAACCTTACAAAATGATTGCAATGTATAGTTACAGTCATAAGTTTACCAACTGTACATCTTTCAGAATCTGCAAGATAATGCTCAAGAATGCAACACGATGCATTAAGAGCCAGGGGGAAACTTTTGAGCAAGATGATGGTGATGTGTACATTTTTCTTATTTTGTTTTACATGCTATTATCTTATTTAGCCTCTGAAGGGCAGGATTAAATTAATGAATTTTTAAACAAAATAAGAACAATTTACACTAATGATCCAGTTCAAACGTTTACACCCCCTGGCTCGTAATGCTTCCTTCTTGAGCATCACTAAACGTTTGCAGGGTTTGTAATAGTTGTGTATGAGTCCCTCAGTTGTCACCAGTGTGAAAAGATGGATCTCACAATCATAGTCACTGCTAGGAAGGAGTCAAATATGCAGAAGATGCTGGAAAAGCAAAGAATGTGCAGGAGCTGGAGGATTTTTCCTCATGAACAAACATTACAAAAAAAACCCGTTATCATTCAGGTCATTCACACACAATATTAAAATCAAGCCTATGTAATTTGTCTTGTATTTTGTATTTGTATTTTGTCTAGTGGACTAGGCTATTAAACATCTGTTATGTGAAAAAGCTTTTTCAGGGCAGTACTAAATAGAAACAATGTTTTTATGATCCTTCTTATTAAAAAAATAAATAAAAATAACATTTTGGAGATTCTGCAAGGTGTATGTAAACTTATGGCTGAAGTGTAAATGTAACAAAACGTACTCGGTTACTAACGTAATCTCGGTTCTCTCTAGAAGAGGGAACTCGTACTGCGTAAGTATCTTACGCTAGGGGAAAATCCCTTTTCCCGCGAGATACTGAAGCCAAAAATTATCCTTAATTTTGTAATAATGTAAAACGCGTTGCGGCAGCATGCAGACATAGGCAAGACAGCTCGCGTGCCTATTGGCTGACCTGCGGCAACTGCAGCAGCCTATCGAGAGAGGCCTCTCGTGACGTCAGATCCAATGAGGGCGCTTCGCTCCCACTGCGTCACGTCCCGCCGAAACAGGCGTGGCTTAGGCCTACAAATATGGCTCGACAGGCTGATAGAATCTGTTTTTTCATCGCCGAAGCGAACCAGGGTGTGTTGCATGCACGGCTAAGATACGCAGTACTCATTCCCTCTTCTAGAGAGAACCGATGTTACGTTAGTAACCGAGTACGTTCTCTTACGAGAGGTCTCTCGTACTGCGTAAGTATCTTACGCTAGGGGAACCCAATGTAAAACGGCGTGCGTGCTGAGATCCAACACCAAAGTCCCAAAGGCAGGTGCCCGGGGCTCATATAGTGCACGATCACCAGGGGACTCACAGAGAGTCCGGGAAAAAAGGGGCTAGAACAGCATTTTTTCCCAGATTTAGTAGCGTCCTATAAGGTGCAAATTACATTAATAGTATTCCATACAGACAGGGCGAAAAACTCGGCCTGAACTGATGAATATTGTGGGTCTTACACACTGCCCATAGAGCTATTCAGTCGATCAGCGAGCAGCGCTCAGCAGTTTCAGTATTCTGAGCCGATAGCATCAGAACAGACAATACTGATTTATTAGACCGACAGCAGCTTAGCCTGTAAGGCGGGAACCTCTAGGTTATAAAACCTTATAAATGTAGACGGGGAGGCCCAGCCTGCCGCCATACATATATCTTGCAAGGCAATCCCACTGGACCAGGCCCACAACGAGGCCATGCCTCTTGTGGACTGCGCTCTGACACCTAACGGGCACTGCAGGCCCTTAGAAGTGTAAGCCAGCGCTATAGCATCAACTATCCATCTGGATAGACTCTGTTTCGATGCAGCTAGTCCCTTAGAACGTCTGCTGAACGAAACAAAGAGCTGCTCCGTCTGTCTGAAGACAGTCGAGCGAGACACATAAGCCCTTAATGCCCTGACCGGGCAAAGGAAGCTCGCGTCCTTCTCCTCATTAGAGACCGGCAGGGCTGACAGGGAAATCACCTGTGCCCTAAACGGTGTGTTGAGGGATTTTGGAACATACCCGTGCCTTGGTTTGAGTGTGACTTTCGAGTCATTTGGCCCAAATTCCATACACGTCGCGCTCACTGAGAGCGCTTGTAAGTCCCCTATGCGCTTCACTGAAGCGAGAGCCAGAAGAAACACTGTCTTGAAAGACAAGTGTTTAATATCTATCGTTTGGATTGGCTCGAATGGGGCACCTTTCATGGCTTCCAAAACCGTAGAAAGGTCCCACACAGGGACTGAAGGAGGTCTAGGAGGATTCAGCCTCTTAGCTCCCTTAAGGAAGTGTAAATGACTAAATCGTTCCTTCCAAGTGACTGGGGTCCTGCCCTTATCCAGCAGCTCTTGTAGGAAGGAGAGAACCTCCGTCACCCCACAGTCTGGGGGTGATATGCCACGAGCTGTGCACCAGCTAGAGAACACTGACCATTTTGAGGAATAGAGCCGTCTGGTAGACGGGGCCCTAGCCTGCGTGATCGTGTTTTAACACTCCCACCGGGAGGTTAGCGGGTACCCGTTGATAGCCCACACATGTAGGGACCATAGCTCTGGGCGAGGATGCCAAATCGAGCCCTTGGCCTGAGAGAGGAGGTCCCTCCTCACTGGTATTGGCCATGGGGCAGTGCTTGCCAGCTGCATCAGAACTGGGAACCAGACCTGGTTCTTCCAGAGCGGAGCCACAAGTAGCACTGAGCATCCATTTTAATCGCTCTAATACCTGAGGCAGGAGCGTGACGGGGGGAAAAGCATAGAGCGGGCAGCGGGGCCAGACATGGGCCAGCGCATCCCTGCTCTTGGAAAAAAACTCCGGACAGTGAGTGTTTTCTTGAGACGCAAACAGGTCTACCTTCGCTCTGCCGAACTTCTTCCACAGCAGTTGGACTGTCTGTGGGTGTAGAGACCATTCTCCTGTCGGAACATTGTCCCTGGACAGTCTGTCTGGTCCTATATTCAGAAGGCCTGGCACGTGCACTGCTCTCAGCGAGCGCAGATTGTGCTGAGCCCATACCAGGAGGCGTTCCGTCAGCCTGTAAAGGTTTCGGGACCTGATACCTCCCTGGCGATTTATATAAGCCACCACTGACATGTTGTCCGAGTGGACCAAGACGTGGTGTCCTCTTATCTGGGGACAAAAACGCGTCAGCGCATTGTCTACCGCCAACATTTCCAGGCAGTTTAAATGCAGAAGCTTCTCCCGTTCTGACCAGTGGCTGAAGAACGGTCTGCCCTCGAGCAGCACTCGTAGACACCACCTTCACACTCGAGGAAGTCCCCAGGCTTACACCTGATTGGTACCAGTCGGTTGCTCTCCAAGGATTCAGAGACGCATTTCTGATCGACCTTGAGACGAAATAGACCGGAGGTCCACACTCGACGCAGAATCAGCCAATCGTCCAAGTAGTTAAACACTCACATGCCCCGGAGTTTCAGGGGTGCGAGTGCCGCGTCCATGCACATCGTAAATGTACGGGGTGCCAGGGACAAGCCTGGTTTCTGGTTGTGAGCATTCTGAACTGGCGTTTTGCAAGCGCTTTGTTCAGCTGTCTTAGATCTAGTATGGGTCTGAGACCCCCGTCTTTTTTCGGTACCAGAAAATATCTGCTGTACAGCCCCCCTTCGCTCTGAGCTTGAGCTAAAGGCTCTATGGCCCCTTTGCTCAACAGTTTTGTGATTTCGGCTCGAAGTAGGTGTGCTACCTCTTTCTTCACCGTAGTTTCGACGCGCGAGTTTAGTTACACTGAACTGTAGTGAATAGCCTCTCTTTACAATGTTCAGCACCCACTCTGAAACCCCGGGAAGCTCTGCCCATGCATCTGAACGAATGGCTAGGGGTTGAATGAGGAGTGAGCTCTGGTCGCATGGCGACCGAAGAGCTTCGGTGTGCTGTAACATAAATGCCGTGCTTGCGACATTTGAGGCAGGGGGCGCGCTGATCACAGCGGGCAGTCTGCCCGCGCTTGACCCTTCTATGGCGGTTCGCCGAGAGGGAGAAGCCCCCGTGGGGCTTGTCATGTCTGTGAGTGAATGTGGGCGCGGGACAGCGGGACAGCGGGCACATTCACTGCACTGAATACAGCTGAATACAGCGCGGCCAGCGGCTTCAGGTGCAGTGGCTCATCCCGCTGAAAGGCTTTTTCAGATGGCGCGGCTTCTTTCTCTCCGAATCCAGCGATGTGTGAGCTTCGCTGAAGAGATGAAAAATCAGATTCTATCAGCCTGTCGAGACATATTTATAGGCCTAAGCCACGCCTGTTTCGGCGGGTGGATCCTCATTGGATCTGACGTCACGAGAGGCCTCTCTTGATAGGCTGCTGCAGTTGCCGCAGGTCAGCCAATAGGCACGCGAGCTGTCTTGCCTATGTCTGCATGCTGCCGCAACGCGTTTTACATTATTACAAAATTAAGGATAATTTTTGGCTTCAATATCTCGCGGAAAAGGGATTTTCCCCTAGCGTAAGATACTTACGCAGTACGAGAGACCTCTCGTAAGAGAAACAAAATGTTGCTATGGTTATCACGTTTTCAGGTTGCTATGTCAATCATCGCAATTTCATGACTCACAGGACTAAAATTTAGTGGATCACTCCCACATTTAAATGCAGTTATCACTCTTTATAATTTGCAGTGTGAACGTAACCACTGGTCCTCTAGAAGTATGAAAACAAAACCATTATTTAGATTGTCAATAGCGCTCCCTTTAAGCCATCGCTTACCGCGTTCTGCACTCTCACTGAAACTCTCATCATAAACACTGAAGCTGTCCGCACTGCACAGTGAATCTCTTGTTGTTTTGTATACTTTGTTGCGCTGATTCTGAACATACATTTTGAGCGAATTCATAAAAAATGAAGAAATATATAAAAAATGATGTTTATTCAGCCAGCGCACATACCTGTATTTACATCCTGTTTTCGGTCGAAGTCCACAGTAGTCGATTGTCGAGTTCACGCGCGTGATCATAGGTACTAAACCTATGCGCGTGAACTCGACAATCGATTACTGTGGACTTCGACCGAAAACAGGATGTAAATACAAGTATGTGCGCTGGCTGAATAAACATCATTTTTTATATATTTCTTTCACATCTACTGCAGTCAGATTCACCCGCGTTCACTCAGAAGGAATCACTCACATGACCTGTGCACTTGTAATGACACTTCAAGGATGTTAAGAGGCTAAAAGCAGGTTTAAAACTTGCCCCATTGAAGTCAACATGGTGCAAATTTTAAAAAGAGGATAACACGGTGTAGGCAACACTGATTTTTGTCGTTGTTCTCTGTACTGACAGCACTCCAAATGTACAAAAAAATGAGCTCAATGTTAAAA
The DNA here is from genome assembly GCF_951802725.1 of Rutilus rutilus. Lineage (NCBI taxonomy): Eukaryota > Metazoa > Chordata > Actinopteri > Cypriniformes > Leuciscidae > Rutilus > Rutilus rutilus. The sequence goes on along the minus strand of NC_140214.1, from coordinate 40,047,599 downwards.
TTGACCGAAGTTCTCCTTTAAAAACAGTGAATTATTTTGCGAAGAAATTGGTTTAATTGATTTGAAGCTTTGAAAAGCTTTGTTTCTCCCATCACTACTGAAAGCAAGTGCAGCTTTATTCAAATAAACGTGAACAAAACTAAAAAAACAAACACTTGACTGAGAAACATGAAGGTCACCAACAGCAGTTACAGGGAACAAAGCCAGACAGAAGACAATGGTAACATGAAGGCAGGGCCGTACGCAGGATTTTATAAAAACTGAGGTCCCAGAATTTATGTTGCTAGGGGGTTTCAGGGAAATTTTAGATTTTCCTGATCTACACATGTGCAATTTCAGGTGTTTGAAGGACAAAAAAATTGGATATCAATATCTTTAAAAGCATGTCAGTGGGCAGTAGCATAAATTATTTGTCAAGCAGAAAACAGATTCTTAAACATGAGAATCAGGTTAAATGTTGCGATGAATGATCCACACTACAAAATTGAAATGCAGAAATGTTATGCTTATTGTTGACAAAACACAATCACTTATTCCAAACAGGAATGAGAAATGATTCAATGATTATTTTGCATAGATGTTACATTTCAATCAAACGCCAGTGCAATCCTTCTGTGTCCAGAGGTTTCAGCAACTTGTTTCTTTCCTGAATTAATCAATGATTTTGGACTAATCAGTTCAATTAATGGTTCAGTTGCTCACTCATAAAGACAGTCACGTGTCGCCCCCTTCTGGCTTAATGATGCAAGTTGCACAAACACAGACAAGTGGAGTAATACAGTGAAAAGTCCCAGTGCTGATACTGGTGAAATATTCAAACACATTCAAGGTATACAAATACATATTTATACAATAACACTATTATGGAAATATTTTTAATAGGTGCTTGTGCTGTTAAATTGAGCTTATAGTTTCCGCTGTAATAGTGAAGATAAGAACAAGTGGAGGAATGGCGGCCTGCGGTCTAGCAGGTGCTGCTTCGCTGCTATCCAGCTTTAAAATCTCTCAAAGTTCATCTCTGTTCATCTACATAATGGCAAGATTACCATGTTGATCGTCATCTATATTGTCGCTCTTTTTGCCAATTCAGTGCGGCCGTGCAATGCACTCGACCGACGCACCGGAAATGAGAGCAAAGATTCCTCTTTGTTCTGTGGATATAAGCCTACTCACATATGGTTGCCTAGTGGACAATTTGCTTTATATCGCAATGTTCTTAACAATGGAAAAGTGGCAATCCAAAATACTACTTCAAATAAGATTATCTCACACAAGGCTCCGCAACTCCTGGGAAAACTTTCTGGATACCTGTTGCTCACCCTTTTGCTTGAGGGAGATGTTCATCTTAATCCCGGACCTGCTGAGAGAGACGTGGGTCCAAATCACCATCGAGCGGCACTTACGGAGAATAACAAGCAATATCCTGGGTTGGAAAATAGGCCTACGCCAGATGGTATGAATTTCTTAAACAGCAATTTGCATGCTACCGAATCTGCCACACTGGGTGTGTTTCCAGCTGACTTTACTTCATTACCAGCAGTGATCCTGCCGAGCGCTGTGATGTCTTGCATGAAAAATCATGTGCAAAAACTAATAAACTGTGCATCAATAAACAATTTAAAACATAAGATAAATCCTGCAATTGTGAAACACAGTGGTATTAAACTTTTCCGCACTGTAAACCAGGCTCGCATGCTGTGGGATTCTCAGGCTAAACCAAGCGGATTATTAGGAGGACATTTAAATATCTGAAGCGCAATTCCTAAAGAGGATCAACTGCAACATCTCTTATATGAGTCAAATTTGGACTTCCTTTGCTTGACAGAGACATGGCCACACGAAAACTCCCCGGCTGATGTATTAAAAGTCCATGGCTACAATATGTTTAGACGAGACAGAAATGTTGGTCGGGGTGGCGGAGTATTGTTTTATGTCAAGGATAGTATAAATTGTGCGCAAATTCACTTGTCGTATGTTGATGACTTGGAATGCATTGTTCTTAAATTAACTCTCTCAACTCAACATGATTGGAATATACAGACCACCGGCCACAAAAATAGTTTTTTACGATAAAAGGAATGTGACACAAAAAATGAGGTAATTTTATTAGGAGATTTTAACCCCCTGAGGTCGGCGCGTTTTGCTGGATTTTCTTCACATAGTAGAACCATAAACTTAAATTACTCCGTCATTTGTGGTCATACAGAAAAAAGAAATATGAAAAAAGAATCTGTGATATGTCTGCTTTTGTATGTGTGCACTTAAAATCAAATCAAAACATTGTGCTTTTGTAAAATAATGAAAATAAACAGGGTGTGCTTTCTGCCTCTCCGTTGCGGTGAACTTTTTTTTCTTGAGCACGTCTATAAACTGAAACAAAACTCAGCGAATACTTGTCACACATTTATGAGCCATATATCTTTATAAACATTTAAGTATGTACTTTTAAATGATCGGATTCAAACTGAAAACAAATATTCTCTGTTTAAGTAATTTGTATAAAACCAACAAGATGTCCAGTATCTCAAACCCTTGCTCATTATTTTTAATTTGACCACGCCCACTAGAGATGCGCGGTTGGCGGTTACAGCCGCGGACTCCGCGGATAAACCGTGGATTGGGCGGATGACGTGACGAAAAATAATATTTTAATTAAATTCGGGCGGGTGGCGGGCGGTTGAACCAATCAAATGAAAAATATATGTATACACCAATCAGGGGATGGCGGGCGGGTGCGGTTTTGAAAATTGGTCAAAAACATTGGTGCGGCTGGATGGCGGACGGATGATGAGTTTTGTGATGCGGTTGCGGATGAAATAATAGCCCATCTGCGCATCTCTAACGCCCACGCGCGCAAAAGAGATTGACATGCAAATCTCCACGTGGAATGCGAACGCGCTCCTTACCTCAAACACAGCACCAAACTTCATAAGTCTCTGCTTTTCGTCGAGTTTGGAAAACACGCCGTGAGCTTACATTGGATTTACCTCAGAAGAAGAAGAACGCGATTTGAAGACAAGAAAGATGTAAGGTAAGAAATTATTAATTATTAGTTAATGTTATTGTTGCATAAACTTCACATTGCAGTTGAACTGTTGCCAGATATATGGTGAATATTATAATATTTAGACCCGTGTTTACTGTTAAATACTGTGTTTGTGGATATCTGCTCAAACGTAGATATGTATAATATGGTAACCATAATGTTTCATATTTTGGAGCGCGCTGTGCGTTTGAATGTATCATATTCAAAACGCGCTGTGCATTTGAAAAGCAAAACGCACCAAACAATAGGCTTCATGTTTTTACTCTAATCTCATTTCATATCATCATAACGAATGGAAACATTTGAAGTAACATATGATAATCAATATATTTTTCTCTAGCGTAGTTGTTACTGAAATCTTTTGGAAGATTTATAGGCTGCTATAGGTTATTGTTATTATTATTTTATGCAGCACTGTGCGTAGCCTATGCCTACAAGGCACAACAAACCTGGTGTTCATTATATATTGTTGGAAACATTTGTGTGTGTGTGTGTATTCTGTGAATTTTAAAAAGCAATTTTAACCAGAAAAATCTAAAATCTATTCCAAAAATCGGTCAGCCCTATAGTTTCTCTTGATATCAGCATGGTCACACAGTGGTTTTTTTTTTTTACAGGGACCAGATGCCACTGATGAGTCCTGCTTACTTCAACATTCACATGAGTCTCTGTACATGTTCATGGTAAAGTGGAAATCAAACACCTTGGAAATGAAAGGTATGTGCAATGTTTTTAGGAATGGCACAAAGGTCTGTCTTTGGATCATTGTTTTCAATATTGTGCTTTTTTGTCATTTGTTGTGTATCTTTGGATTATGTTGTGTTGTAAATAAATCCAAACAATCAAAAAGCCATTCTTTTTTAAATCTCCTCATTCTTTGTGCAAGGTTGCTCAGGATGACAGGGTCTGATAGCTCCTAATAGGGCCATTAGGGGAGGGTCTTTGTCTTTCTCAGGTGTGAAAATCCATCAATATTCAGGATGTGTTTACGCCTCTTCGCATAAAGCTTTCTTACACAAAACACGTCTTTCAATTTTTACAGGGTTCCCGCGGGGTCTTAAAAAGTCTTAAAATGTCTTAAATTCTGAACTTTAAATTTAAGGCCTTAAAATGTCTTAAAAACAGACAGATTTTCATCCGCGGTCTTAAATTTCATTTAGTCAGGTCTTAAAAAAGATTCTACCCTCGTTCATTGCCAGAAACGCTGGCCGCAGAAAGTTATTACAAAGTAGCAAAAAAGTATCGAAGTCGCTCGCCAAGAGGTAGTTCACATATCGCGTCTTTTTCGCGCTCAAGTTCATTCAAATGTAGGCGCGCTGTAAGCGCGCTTATAATAGAAGCGACGCGCTCGTTTATTTCCAGGCGCAGTGACATGAAAAAAGACATGAAGGATGCGGGTGCACCCAAACACTACGGGTGTTTTTCTCTTCTCCGTAAATAAATCTTGTAACAGAGCTACAGCAAGCGTTTTTCGGCGGTGGAAATCCATTAGCCACTAAAACTTTTTTGTCATTGTGGAGTTGCATAGCAACGACAGACGCCACGGGAAAATCGGACCGAATTTTACTATTAATAATAAAAGATAAGCTAAAGTGTATTGTAAATGTCACTAAATAATTTTTTTATAAAAAGAATGAGTCAAAAAAGATAAATTAAAGTCTGAAATATGTGAGGTTTATCTTTTTATAAAAACCTTTTTTGTCAACTTAATTTGAACTTGTACATGGTAACTTAGTATATAACATGTTGCAAGACACTTTTAAAATCTGGCTATCATTTTTAATCGTATTATTTTAATGTTTATGTTAGTGCGTATTGATGCTAATTTTATTTGTTATTTGCTGTTTTTCGACATAAAACTTGGTGAATTGATTTCATTGTGTAGTATTAGTACTTTTTGAACAGGATTCTGTGATAACAGTGATAATTTTTGGCACTATAATAATTAAGTGAAATGTTCATGCCATTTCATCTCTAGTTATGATCAACTATGATCAACTAAAATCATCTAATTATGTGTTTTTTACATTAGGCCTAGTCTATATTATGCAAAGTACAATTTTCTATAAAAAAAATTATATCTGATTCTGTTCTTTTCTCTGACACGCGTTGTTGGGTCTGGAAGCTTACTAATGTGATTGCTTTATCTGTAAATTAAGTTAATGCTTTTTCAATTACTGAATTCATTGAAATAAAATGAATTCTTTGATTTGAATATTTTTTGGCAATGCGTCGTGTAGGTCTTAAATTTCAATCTTTATGGTCTTAAAATGTCTTAAAAAGGTCTTAAATTTGACTAACTGAAACCTGCAGGAACCCTGTTTTTAAATCAATATATTGTCTTATCTGAATGAGCAGTCAGGATGATTTTCTTTAGCCATGAAAATGTCACAAGTAACAGAAATAAGCACAAATGTCAGAGCATGTCAGAACACCTCCAGGGCCAGAAAACACCTCAGACCCCAGAGGGTTAACATAAATTGGAGTGATAAAATAAAAAGAAAAGAGCTAAAACGTGTTACAAGAAATTTTGAATTACAACAGGTTAATTGAAGGGCCTACGAGGATAACTAGTTTATCGGAGACACTTATTGTTTTGGCTTTCACAAATAGACCAGAAAGTCTTACAATTTGGTCACAGGGCTATCCGACCACAATATGATCCTGATTGTAAGAAAGCTCTCCAAAATGGCATTAAATGTATCAACTTATACAAACTTAAATCAGTATGTAATCCCTAAAAGTCAGTTACCTAGTCTTGAACATGCAATTAAAGAAATCAATTGGAATGAACATCTTGCTCATAAAAGTGTTGATGAAAATTGTAAATCTCTCATGGTTAAACTTGAAACAATTATACATAGTTTTATGAGAAAAATTAAAAGTAAACCTGGCAAAAGAAACCATCTACCTTGGATAACTGAGAATTTGGGGTCACTAATGAAACAGAGGGACCGCACCCTTAAGATGGTTCAATACACTGGTTCATGAGAGACGTTTATATACCACATTGAGGAATAAGGTTTTAAAAAAACTCAGGCAGGCAAAAGCAACATTTTTTATTGATGCTATTAGTTAAGCTATGGGAAATACCAAAGAAATCTGGCATAATTTAAAAAAATTAACAGGGAAATCATGCACCATCAATAAACTAATACAATTGAATATATAGATGGAAATGTAACCCATGATCCAAGTAAAGTGGCAGCAGCATTTAATTGTTATTTTATTCATTCTATAAATGCTCTATCTCAGAATTTTGCCAGATCAAATTACTCTCTCACTCCTTTAGATACAGGTGCCCCCATTATGACTTTTAGAGAAGTGACAAACTTCAAAGTAAATTCAATCATCTTCTCTTAATGGTTCAAGGGCAAAATATATATATGGGATGGACACAGCATTTATAAAAACCCATAAGGAGGCACTCATTCCATCTATTACGAAAATTGTTAATTGGTCAATTAATGAAGGAGTGTTTCCCAGTTCTTGGAAAACTGCAATAATAACACAGTATTTAAATCCGGTGATCATAGTGTCATCAGCAACTATCGACTGATAAGCATTCTTCCAGCAGTTTCCAAAATTGCAGAAAAATTTATATCTGAACAGATTACAATGCATTTAAATGCAGGTTCCTTCCCATTACATCCGATGCTATTTGAATTTAGAAAATATCATTCTACGGAAACGGCTAATGTCTTTCTGTTGGAAAATATAAAGGCTAAACTGGCTAAAATATAAAGGCTAAACTTCGTCCAACAAAATCTAAACTCATCCACCAGAGTGTCTACAAGAGGGGATTGTAAAATACCATGTAGAAAAAATAGTTTTGGACAGTCAGCTTTCTCTTTTCGAGCAGCTCATACATGGAAAACCATACCCACAGAACTAAGGACCATCACATCTATCAAATCATTCTCCAAATCCATAAAACATTGTTGTTATTGACAAATCAAATATGCTGCCATAATACAGAATAATGTGTTTGTATTCATCGCTATAGTGGTGTCTCTGTGTGTGCTTATGTGTTGTTGATGCATTGAAATGTGTGTCTATACACTCTTACCTGTGTCTGCTGTATGTGATACTTGTGTTATGTTTTTTTTTTTTTTTTTCATGTCATCAACCTGCCAGTTGTCTTGATCAGGAATAGTGGTTGTGTTATTCTTACTTATCTATATCTAAGGCTTTCTTATTGATATGTATTTATTGTATTGTTGTAGTGTATTTGTTTTTTTAACCATCAACCTGCAGATGAAAATTAGCCTGTATGGCTAAATCTGGCACATTTACATGTTGGACTTTGTACTCATGTTGATTAATGTGCGTTGTCCCTTTTAAAGGGACTATGTGTAGGAATTTCTCCCATCTAGTGGTGAAATTGTATTTTGCATTCAAACGAATAATGCTCTCCAGCGCCTCACTTTTTCAAATGCGTGTTGCATCTACGGTAGCCGTTATGTACCAAAAAGCTATGACAGGATGTCTTATAATAGCACTTCGAGTTTTTCTTCGGGTGAACAGGTTTGTTATTTAAAACAAACTGAAACTTGAAACAACGAAAAAAAGAATGTTACAGTATGAATTACTGACTGTGAAAAACATTAACTATGGTAATTAGTAGTAATGCCTTCTTTACTTGTTATATTTTTTGAAGTACGTGCATTGTTAGATATCATCATCATCAGCGCCTTCTCTAACGTTACTTTACTCAATAGCTGCTATTCATCAAAGAGCCTGTTTAACTTTTAACTATAAATGTTCTACTGTCTATATAATAAAGTATACAACCAAGCAATGAAAAAAAAGCTTGTAATTAAGACCGTAACATTTACTTACCTGTCGAGAAGAAAGCAGGCAACTTCAGCGTCTCTTTTGAAAGCCTTCTCCTGCATTAGCTATCCCGACATTAACCCTTGTTTTTGTAATCTCCGGTCACGTTTCCTTTTACGGTCTATTTTGGATTTTTTCAACGATGAGGACTCATCCTGTGACTCAGCATATGTATGAATGAACGGTGTATAAATAACTGTGCAGTGCAGCCTTTTAAACTTGCCGGGGCAGTGACAAGCGCCTCTCACTGCTCTGCGCCTCCGCTTCTGCTGGCTTCAGTCACGTGACACTGGTTCTGAACGAAAACGCGTTATGGAAACGCGTTGGCCTAGTACTTTTTGTCCCTCTCTGCTATTATAGTTTTTCAAGATGGCGGAACTACATGGAAGCCTCCGTGGACCTACCCGTCCCATGTATATAAAGATAATAAATTCTTCGTTTACGAGGATTAGTCTGATCATTGGCATAGGTATTTGTACACCATTGAGGGCATATTTATGAATAAAAATATTGATTTTAGATAATGAAATACCTAAAAAGCTACACACTGTCCCTTTAAATAAAAAAATAAAATAAAAAAAAACATATCTGTGTTAAATATGAATCCATTGTAATAATGTTAATCTCACCCTGGGCACAGTATGCAATACCTGCTCTTCCTCTCTCATCTCCATCACATTCTTTCTTTCTTCTTCTCTCAGTCTCCTTATCTTCACCTGTATATCTTCCCTTCCCAAAGCTGAGCTTTGATTGATACAGTCTTTACAAACTGATTATTTCTGTGGGTTGTTTAAAACTTCTATCGTAAAACAGCTGTTTAGTTTCGCTGCTTACATCATATCTCACACTTTATGAGCGTTAACTGAAGCGTGTCGTGAAGCGTTGCGCTGGAATTCGCGCTCGACTCGCAGCTTCTGTGAACATAAAGCCCGCCTACTTTGATTTGATTGGTCATCTCAAACATAGTCAGCTGAAGCAGCTCAGATGTGGTCGTTTATCATGGTGATGGGCAATATCATTACAGCACCAAAGTAGAGTTAATATTAGGCCATTATTTCACAACTTTCATTATATAGACCATATATAGCCCCTTTTCAGCTGCGCTCGTTGTCTTTTGACTTCCGGTCTGCATTTTCACAGCGATCTTGCATATTTATGAATGAACGGCTCGTTTTAAAATCTTCCCGGTCTACTGACATTTGTTAAGACATCTGCTTAAAACATTACCATGCTCATGATAACTTTCATTAACTCTACAATAAGTAAATCCACTTCACCAGCTAATTACTCCTCGACAGCAATGCCATAGAAATATACAGAGCGACCACAAAACAGAAGTTGTGAAAACAGGAATGGATCTGAAGGCACCTTGATGCATTTAAAAAATATAACAGAGTCGCTCAGAACCGGCTGATGTACAGAATCGTTCTCTCCAGCCCCGGCAGCCAATCACACGCTCCGAAAAGCACGCTTCTACCTCACATTCAGCCAATCACACGCTCCGAAAGCACGCTTCTACCTCACATTCAGCCAATCACACACTCCGAAAAGCACGCTTCTACCTCACATTCAGCCAATCACACGCTCCGAAAGCACGCTTCCACCTCACATTCAGCCAATCACATGCTCCGAAAGCCCGCTTCTACCTCAGATACCGTGACGTCGCTTCCACTTTACTTTTCAGCCCAGAAGAACCAAATTGCTCAGAAAAACACAAAATAACCAATTTCCACTTATTATGGTAATACTTATGAGTGCTTTTATTATTTTCAGGGATGTGCAGCCTGTGTTGCACAATGTGTAGTCTTTCTCTGTGTTACCTGAACCTGGATATCCCTGTTAATTTGTCAGCGAAAGTCTGCTGGATGAAGCTAAACACGTTAGTTGATTATCATAAATCTGATTCATTTTCTTTTCTCTTTCTGTCTTCAGTCTGTTTAGATGCAGTATTACAGAGAAACAGAGTCTCATCCTGACTTCAGCTCTGAAATCAAACCCGTCACACCTGAGAGAGCTGGACCTGAGCTGGAATAAACTAGGAAACTCAGGAGTGAAGCACTTATGTGACTTACTGAAGGATTCACACTGTAAACTGGAGAGATTGAGGTCAGTCACATTCACACACAAGAATCAAAATGCTTAAAATCACTTCAACAGTTTAAACTAAAACACTTTATACTCAATATCTGACAGTGAGTCTGAGTTCATATTATATTTCTGCAAACATTTTCACCTTAGTATTTTGTGATCTGGTGAAATAAAGATGTTTTATTTGCTGATGAAGATGATGTGACTTTACAGAATAAAGAGTTTTCTTTTCTTCTGTCTTATTTTCTTCTCTCTCTCTCTGCTAATGTAGGTTAAGCTGCTGTGATTTGACAGATGAAGGTTGTTCTGATGTGACTTCAGCTCTGAAATCAAACCCGTCACACCTGAGAGAGCTGAACCTGAGCTGGAATAAACTAGGAGACTCTGGAGTGAAAAACCTCAGTGATCTACTGATGAACCCACAATTCAAGCTGGAGAAACTACAGTTAGTATCATTATACTGTACAGCAATTACAGTGTGACTGAAGTTTATTTATTTGAAGACAGCAGGGCTTATGTTTCATTGTTTATATCACTTTCTGGGTTTTCCCTATTGCTCACATTTTTATGTGTTTTTATCTAGATAATTTTTTTTTTAATTTCCAGCATTTGATACAATGTACTGATTGTGTACATGCAGAAATCTGCCTTTTCAACAGAGAATAAAGAAGAGAGACGCCAAATAAATAGTTAAAATGAAAGAGAAGAAACAGTATCTTCCAGCACACAGAACTAGTGTGACTGGGTTTCAAAACAGACTATTGGAAACAAAATGCTGCTGTAGCTCTTCAATAAGATGATCATCATAGATGTGAACTATTGTTATTTCTCTGTCTTCAGTCTGTGTGGATGCAGTATTACAGAGAAACAGAGTCTCATCCTGACTTCAGCTCTGAAATCAAACCCGTCACACCTGAGAGAGCTGGACCTGAGCGGGAATAAACTAGGAGACTCTGGAGTGAAAAACCTCAGTGATCTACTGATGAACCAACAATTCAAGCTGGAGAAACTACAGTTAGTATCATTATACTGTACAGCAATTACAGTGTGACTGAAGTTTATTTATTTGAAGACAGCAGGGCTTATGTTTCATTGTTTATAGCAGTGCACTTTCTGTTTTTCTTTTTAAACTAAAACACTTTATACTCAATATCTCACAATGAGTCTGAGTTCACATTATATTTGTATAAAATTCTTCACATTCATGATTTGTGTGTAAGATAATCTCTCTTCCTCTGTTTGTGTCTTTCTAGTCTATATGACTGTGGCATTACAGATGTTTCTTCTTTAACTCAGTCTTTGACAAACTCAAAAGCACTGCAGTTTTTAAAAGAGCTTGATCTGAGAGGCAATAAGATAGGAGACTCGCAGCAGCGGCTCAGAGACGTGATACGAGACTCAAACTGTGTCCTGAGGTGAGAAAACATCACTTTGAGATATTAAAGAGATCTTCATTTACCTCTGATATATGAACAAACCTTTCAAACATTTGTGAAAGGAAATTATCATTAAGCTTTATTGCAACAAAGGGTTTGTGTGAGAACAAAATGTGAAGTTATTGAAATGTTTAACACAAAGGAGGAAAGAGAACAAAAGCTCACTGTCACAGCTTTATACATCAACACCTGCTTTATTAACTGTGTCAGTAGAAGTGAATCATTTCAGTGTGAAAACAGACTTGGTCAGATTGTAGGAAAACGCTGCACTCCTGCTAAAATCAGTGCAGTTCCAGCTTCAGCTCACAGCGTCCAGCTCACATGAGAAATGTCTCGGTCTCTAGTGTGTTTTTACTGTGACGAGCAACACGTCACACTACTTTACACTTACTTTACTCTCAGTTATTTACTAAGAGCCTACAAACATGTTTAAACTAGAGGACAAACGGCTTTAACTAAAGGTTTGTGTTTGAACTCAAAATAACATTTGTATTTGCTCCCTGTGGTTTATTCCATACGCCGTACACTCATTAGTTTCTCCTTTACAGAGACTCAATAGGAGTCGCACCGACACACACAGACAAACATATGAACATGATTCAGGTTTTAAATCGATTATATTTAAAAACAAAAATATCTATGCAAGATCATGTAAAGTCGGTAATTAATCTGATTACAGGAATTCAATTTAACTTATTTTTACAAAAAAAAAAAAAAACAGTAATTGAAATATAATAATTTGCACTTTGTTCCACTGAACACTGATTGTTTTCTCTTCTGTTCCACTTTACAGAGTAGATGAAGATCGATCACCAAACGTCAGTGGTGGATTGTTTACATCATGATTTTAAATCTGTGAAATGATCATGAGAGGAGCAGAAACCATCAGGTGATCCACAGAAGAGTCTCACTACAGTCTATGAGGAGAAATAAATGTGTAAATGTGTTTCATACAGGTGGAAGAGACTTCACAATTAAATAAAGCAGCGTGTGTGTTAGCATGCGTATTAGAAACATGTGATATTGAATGATTCATGTTGGTTTATTATTCAGCCAAATGATGGTTTAGTTGTAATTAAAGGTGGAACAGAGGAAGAAGCTCAGATGAGTGTCAGCAGAAATCTTCAGTATCAGGCCAGCAAATATAATAATGTTTGGATTGAACTCATCCATAATTATTAAATATTTCTAATCATGAACGTGATTATCAAGTATAGCACATAAATGTTTCAAAAGATATAAAGTTTACATGTAACTTTTAAACATTTACATTATCTCTCTAACATTTTATACACAGAATATCTTTATTGTTATTGTTTTATTGTATATGAAGTTAGTTATGGGTGTGTCTGTTGCTGATGCACAGATCTACAGTATATTGTCTTTGTTCTGTGGATGAAGTCTCTTCTCCACTACAGACGACTAAACATTTTTACCAGTTAACAGCATTTGTGTGTGTTTCACTCGCTCCTCAGATAGCAGACGGATGTGGGCCACTTCAGGCAATGATGCGGCACTGCAGGCCTTCTTATGGCCCGGACTAAATGTGTGTGAGCCTGAAGTGGCCCACATGTAAAAGGGCAAATATGGCCCAAATATTTTAAATCACATGTGGGCCTTTTTAGGCAAAGATGCGGCACTCATGGCAATGTGTAATCTGAATGTGAGCCTAAAGTGGCCCATATGATAAATAATGAATATGGCCCAAATATCACAAACCAAATGGGGCAAAAATGTGGCACAATCGACAATGACTAATCTGGGTGTAAACCAAATATGGCCCACATATGTTGCAGCAAATGTGTCCCACTTATCTTAAAACATAACTGGGCCAGTTTTGGCAAAGATGAGGGACAGTAATCACTGTGAATCTGAATGTGAACCTAAAGTGGCCCACACATGACATAGCAAATATGGCCCGATTACATTGCAGCAAATTTGGTCAACATTTGGCAAATGAATGACACATTCAGCACTGGCTAACCAGGGTGTAAGCTTTATGGCACAGTAAGCAACGTGTGTGTGTGTGTGTGTGTGTGTGTGTGTGTGTGTGAGTGTGTGTGTACTGTGCAGCACAAACACAGACGTGCACTAGCTCTTACAGTTAGTTAACTTATGTTGTAGATGTTGGTAGAGTTTCTGATTGAGAATTTTTTTTATGGTCTTGGAACGTAACTGAATATTTGGCTGAGATACTTTTTGAGTTGCTGTGTGTAAAAATATTTGCTGTGGTTTCAAGCAGACCCAGCAGGCACACAACGTCATATGACGTTGATATTCGGTTGAATTTTGGTTGCGACGTCGGATGACTAAAATCCAACATCAACTCAACGTCTAATGTCAACGTTAAGCTGACGTCCAATACCGACGTCAGCTGACGTTGATATTTTGTTGTTTTTAGGTTGTGGTATTAACTAACCAAAATACAACGTCAAGCCAACGTCTCAAGACAACGTCATATTTACGTCAAACACTGACATTTAGTCGTGAGGTATGGTGACCAAACCCCAACGTCACCTTGACGTCATAATGTGGACGTCCACACAACGTCAAATTCTAACACCATTAGACGTTGATATTTTTTTGGTTTTAGGTTGTGGTATTAACTAACCAAAATACAACGTCAAGCCAACGTCTCAAGACAACGTCATATTTACGTCAAACACTGACATTCAGTCGTGAGGTATGGTGACCAAAACTCAACGTCACCTTGACGTCATAATGTTGACGTCCACACAACGTCAAAATCTAACACCATTAGACGTTGATATTTTGTTGGTTTTAGGTTGTGGTATTAACTAACCAAAATACAACGTCAAGCCAACGTCTCAAGACAACGTCATATTTACGTCAAACACTGACATTCAGTCGTGAGGTATGGTGACCAAAACTCAACGTCACCTTGACGTCATAATGTTGACGTCCACACAACGTCAAATTCTAACACCATTAGACGTTGATATTTTGTTGGTTTTAGGTTGTGGTATTAACTAACCAAAATACAACGTCAAGCCAACGTCTCAAGACAACGTCATATTTACGTCAAACACTGACATTTAGTCGTGAGGTATGGTGACCAAAACTCAACGTCACCTTGACGTCATAATGTTGACGTCCACACAACGTCAAATTCTAACACCATTAGACGTTGATATTTTGTTGGTTTTAGGTTGTGGTATTAACTAACCAAAATACAACGTCAAGCCAACGTCTCAAGACAACGTCATATTTACGTCAAACACTGACATTTAGTCGTGAGGTATGGTGACCAAACCCCAACGTCACCTTGACGTCATAAGGTTGACGTCCACACAACGTCAAATTCTAACACCATTAGACGTTGATATTTTGTTGGTTTTAGGTTGTGGTATTAACTAACCAAAATACAACGTCAAGCCAACGTCTCAAGACAACGTCATATTTACGTCAAACACTGACATTTAGTCGTGAGGTATGGTGACCAAAACCCAACGTCGTCTTAACGTCATAATGTTGACGTCCACACAACGTCAAATTCTAACACCATTAGACGTTGATATTTGGTTAGTTTTAGGTTGTGGTATTAACTAACCAAAATACAACGTCAAGCCAACGTCTCCTGACAACGTCATATTTACGTCAAACACTGACATTTAGTCGTGAGGTATGGTGACCAAACCCCAACGTCACCTTGACGTCATAATGTTGACGTCCACACAACGTCAAATTCTAACACCATTAGACGTTGATATTTTGTTGGTTCTAGGTTGTGGTATTAACTAACCAAAATACAACGTCAAGCCAACGTCTCAAGACAACGTCATATTTGCGTCAAACACTGACATTTAGTCGTGAGGTATGGTGACCAAACCCCAACGCCACCTTAACGTCATAATGTTGACGTCCGCACAACGTCAAATTCTAACATCATTAGACGTTGATATTTTGTTGGTTTTAGGTTGTGGTATTAACTAACCAAAATACAACGTCAAGCCAACGTCTCCAAACAACTTCATATTCACGTCAAACACTGACATTTCGTCATGAGGTATGAGGTATGGTGACCAAAACCCAACGTCTCCTAAACAACAATGTTAACATCCACACAACATGAAATTCTAACCTCATTAGACACTGATATTTTGGGGGGGTTTAAGTTGTGTTGTAAAGTAACAAATATTCAACATCTTTCCAATGTCAACATCTGCTAATTCTAACATACGCCTAGATATTTTCTTGGTTTTAAGTTGTGTTGTAAAATCCAACATTGTGCCAATGTCTCAAGCTAACGTCATATTGATGTCAAATACTAAATGTGAATGAATGTGTTGTTGGGTCACAATCTCACTTCTAAATTGTCGTGAGGTATGGTGGTCTAAACCCAGCTATGAGACAATGTTAACATCTAGGCAAACAACATTCCATTATTAGATGTTGTTGTTTTGTTGACTGCACATCATGGTTACTAACCAAAACACAAACGTCAGCATGCTAATGTATATACATCTAAAATAGGATACAGGCAACATTAGACAAATTTGATACGATTTCAGTTATGGTGTTGGGTAAGATAAATCAATGTCTCAAATACCCCAACTTCAAGCTTCCTGTAAGCATGGCTCTTTATTTTATTTAAGGTGATAGTTCAGATTATCCATAGATTTTCTGGTCCATGCAAGTGTAATAGATCAAGTTGACCCAGTGTGTTCCCTGTCAGAAGAACAAGCTCGACTTCACCAGGAGTGTGCTGATCTAAAATGAATGAACTACCTGCAAGCAAGCAACTGAAAGACTGTTGTGCGCACAACAACACACATTGGTTCGGGATTTATTAATGGTTTATACTTATTTCTACAATTATATAATGAATCCTAAACCACCTTGTGTTGTTTTGCATTTTTTTATATAAATATATCAGCTGGGTTGCTGCTCAAAATTATGTTGTTTGCAGGTGTATACACTATATTCATTTTGGAGCAGCACACTCCCAGTAAGGTGTTCATTCTCACAAGAGAAAATGGTTCAAATTGGGATGATCTACATTATGGAACAGCAAATACAAAAGTTGTGCCTTTTGGTAATGATCAAAATCACAATACAGCAGTTTGTCAGCGACTAATGAATACAGGTAGTGACAGCGTAACAGTAATCAAATCTGTATAGCATACGTCAACCACCTGACAAAAGTTTTAGCTGTTTTATCAGGGCTACTTATCAGGTGAGTTGGACCTCATGGCACTGAAATTTTGGTTATAGCGTTTATAACACATGGCCTTAATTTGGATTCCATGAGACACAGACATACATTGCACCCATAATTTATTTATCAGGTTGTGCTTCATAACAGTGCAGCTGTCAGACAAACGCAGTAATTATTATTAGTATACAATAATGATGATAATATGAACAACAATAATAATGAAATCAATTTAGCCTATTGACGTGTAAAAACAAATTGTAGAATGTTGCAGGTAACCCAAGAAATTTGAAAGTAATTCCTAACCAATCACAGCTAGGCATCAATTTGAAAATAATTCCTAACCAATCACAGTTAGGCATCGACCTCACGTTTCCTCTCCAGCTGTTGTACTGGCGGGCTGGGCACTGCACACACAGTGCACACATTTCAACATCCTGACACACCTGCTGTGGACGATGAGTGAACAGAGGTAAGGAAAATATAAATAGATATTGGTGTTTATTCGTTTTTTTTTTTCTCTGTGAGGCAGCAATGGATTTTTGTGAACTGGCGCGATTCTCCTACTATTTAACTACCAGAGTAGGCCTACCTTTAATAATGTAGTTAAAAGTGACTTAAATATAATAACTATATATAATGTTGTACAAGTAGTGATAGGAATGTCGCCTCAGCGCACATTTTTCTGACTGAACTGCACGTGCGCCGGCTGTCCGGTTCGCTGGGGGTACCGCTGTTGTTGAGGGAGTCGTGGAAACGTGACTAGCACGTGAAATAAATGCATTTATTTATATCAATTTTACGGAGCCCTCCACATGACACGCATAATAGTGGCCATACCTGTCCTTTGCCGTGGATTCTAGATCACTTTATTGTGTAAAATGTGCTAGTGGGTCAATTTAAAGGGTCAGAAGTTTTTCGACATGCCAATTTAAAAATACAAAAAATAATAATATCTATTGCAATTGTTCTAACATTAAAGGAGAACTCCGGTCAATTTTAACATTGAGCTCATTTTTTTGTACATTTGGAGTGCTGTCAACAGAGAACAACGACAAAAATCGGTGTTGCCTACACCGAGTTATTCTATTTTTTAAATTTGCACCCTATTGACTTCAATGGGGCAAGTAGTAAGCCTGCTTTTTAGCCTCTTAACATCCTTTAAGTGTCATTACAAGTGCACAGAAAATGTGAGTGATTCCTTCCGAGTGAACACGAGTGGATCTGACTGCAGTAGATGTTAGAGATATTAATAAAAATGAAGTTAATTCAGCCAGCGCTCATACCTTTGTTTACATCCTGTTTTCGGTGGAAGGCCATAGTAATCGATTGTCGAGTTCACGCGCGTGCACTTGTAATGACACTTAAAGGATGTTAAGAGGCTAAAAAGCAGGCTTACTACTTGCCCCATTGAAGTCAATAGGGTGCAAATTTTAAAAATAGAATAACTCGGTGTAGGCAACACCGATTTTTGTCGTTGTTCTCTGTATTGACAGCACTCCAAATGTACAAAAAAATGAGCTCAATGTTAAAATTGACCGGAGTTCTCCTTTAAGACTGTTGTGTACACATAAATACTGAGTGTTTATTCATATAGATGAATTGGTCGTAGCCTTAAAAAATGTCATGTGGTGCGACCGTGATTTATAATTTTATTTCCTTAACATGTTTAAATTTTTTTTTTTTTTTACGAGTTCTGGTAACACTTTACAATACGGGTGCACTAATATGCATTAATTTATGCACAGATAATCATGAGTTAATGTATGACACAATTATTACTGCATCAGCAACTAATATGGAGTCTAAATGATTAATACTGTAGATGAATTAATATATGAATAGTAATTAATTAAATCTGTCATAATGTATTAATTCCATAATAATATATTTTATTAACTAATAGTGTTAATTAATGTGTTCATTACCACAATGGGTCAAAGCTAATGATTTGCAAAGGTATCATTATGTGTCCATTAACTAATTGTTAAGTAATATGTCATAGTAAAATCCATAGTGTGGATGTCAAAACCAAAATGACAAATTACAATTAGTTAATCATTTGTCTTAAGCTGTAAATTTACTCTCTGATTTTTGTAGCCTCCCGGCAAATTCAGAAGCCCATCTCAGAAAATCAGACCAGACCACCTTCTCAGGGAGGACCATCTCTCCAAACAAAACAAAGTTGAAGATCAGGTTCACCTGTTGATCAGCAATCTACGCAAAGTCAACCAACACATGGGAAACATTCCCCGTACCCAATCCCAGAAGCAAGTAAGTATATAGTAGTAGTTGTGTGTGTATGTGTGTGTAGAAATGTCAAATCATTTGAATGGGTTAGTGTTAAAAACCTAGACCCACTTAAGGGCCCATGATGTCATCCTCAGTTATAATATAAGGGAAAAATATGATTTGTGCATTTTACTTTTGCTTTCAAATTGGCGCCAATTGCTTGAATGGTGGGTTTATTATTGATCTTAATGTAAAACAAAATAATACAGTACAATGACAAACTTGCTTAAATAGGCGCTTTTACATTTCGTTTTCAAACCTAAATCTTCCGTCATCATCTCGTCAGTCAGCTCCTCACTAACGCTGCATTGAGCAGACAATTTCAGGTTTTAAGTGTAGCGTCTGTTCTCTAACTTTTTCAACCTTTTAGGACCCACACTAAAACGTTGTGTTTTTGCTCACCCCCGAAAGTATCAATTTTAACATGTTATAAAACCAGTGTGACATCAAGATATGACAAACCTACTAAACTATAACAACCGCTTCATAATGTGTTGTATATAATTAATTATTTGGACATTTAAATCCTCTTTCTTTTGGATCCACAGGTTGATGACAAATGAGGTAATGGCCAGTTTCAATATGAAGTGTGGGAAGGGGAAGCTTGCCTTCACCAAGCTCCATCTTTACAATGTTGTCACAGGTAAAAAAATAAAATAAAATAAAAAACAGTAACCTCATAGTACCTTTCCGTTTCATATCTTTAATTTTTCAGAACTCTAACGTAGGGGTGGGCAATCTGACAATTTTATATCGTGATCGATCTTGAAGACGTCCACGTTCTACTTTTCAAGCGAGTCTTAGAGATCGCAAACTTTTATGTCCTCATAACAGCAGGACTTTTATTTTGACGATAATGTGTCCCCAGTGAAGCTGACTTTTATTTTTGCGGGCGACCCTGAGCACACAGCGCTCTTATTCTTCGTCTTCATTAGTTTATGGTCTCTGTTTAACAGTTTTGTCTAATACGTTACTGGATAGAACCTGTTGTTGGATAGAACAAAAAGTAAACTGTATATGAAAAAGTATTATAGTGTTTGCTTTTATATTATTTGTAACAGAAAGGCAAACACTATTAATACTTTCTCATTTACCATAAGCATTCAGCAAATATACGCATTTATATCATTTAACAAATCTTTGAATATTTAAAAAACATTTAATTTCACAATCCTTGCAGACTTAGTCGAATCCAGATGTCAGATATTCTGAAGTGTGCATAGACGGTCAGTCCTGGTCAGTCCATGTGAATTAGTTCAGCTTCACTGGGGACACATGATCGACAAACTTTAAACCCTTGATTTCAAACTATGCTGGGGCTATATTCAGTTGCCCTCTGTCATATTCATGTCATTTACACTGTGTGCTAAATGTAAAATGAGTGTCACCATGTCTTTATTTGAAAAAATATGATTCCTAGTGCGCTCAAACTTACTGAATGCCCAGTTAAAGGACAAGTTCGGTGGGCTTTAAGTGTAAAATACAGAACTTGTCCTTTAATTACACTATTTTTATTCACTTTTTTTTAAGCGATTTCTTTTATATGTGAATTCGGTAATAGCCTATAATTACAGAATTAAGAAGTTACAATCTAAAATAAGGCTGTTTAATTTATAGATTAATTTTTTTAACTTTTTTTATTAATTTTCTGATTATTTATTTAAATATGAATTCATATCTTAGTCTATCAGATTGGTGTCGGTCGATGCCAGTCTGAATTTTCTTGATGAGAGTTCATCTCAAATTTGGGAAGATCACGATTATGATCATGGATCGTGATTGTTTCTTATAAGATCGTGATATGAAATTTTTGTAAGATCCCCCACCCCTACTCTAACTGTTGTTTTTACATTCATTCTGATGTCTTTTAAATGTTCATTTAGCTTAAGACACTCTGCAAAAACACTTAGGCTTTGCACCTGTGCATTCACATTTTTCTGCTTAGAATGTCTGATCGCTATTTGTGAACAGCATCAAAAGTTAAAATTTCTCTCTTTTGATGAGTTACAGCATGTACATGCAAGAATGTGTAAGAGAATATATGCCAAACATTAGCAGTTCCTCTTGAACCAACAAGTGAAAAAGGTTTTATTTAAAAAAAACAAAAAACTTATGACATTATATTATTGCAAAATGTTTAAAAAAAAATAATGTTTTTTCATTATTCACATTCATTATTATTGTTATGTCTCACCAGTGAATAAGACATGAGGTAATCTAAAAGCGTTGCACTTTCCTCCACCAACTCTGTCTCTCCTCCTGGCTCTTTGCAGAGGAGGCATGGCTTTAGAGACACTCTGAAGGGAGGGTGGGATCGTATGCTTTCAAAGCTAGCTTGCTATTGCTAGCCTCTGTGAAATTTCCTACCCTAGCATTAAGACTGTTCGCAATATTTATTGTTTTAATGCTTGCTGTAGTGCATCATATCCTATATTCCCCATACATTTTAATTTTCTAATATTTCTTACAGAGAGTGTCCAGAGGACTTCAAAGGAGACGGAGGCAAACATTGGAGCGGTTGTCGCCTTATGTTTAAAATATGCCCCAGACAGGGTGGGCGGAGATGGCAGGAAAAACATTTGTACGATTTTAGAATAAGGATAATGTTAAATATAAATGGTTATTGTTGAAATCCTTCTGTTAAAATAATGAAAATAAAATAAAAGGTTATTTTATAATCCATTTAATTTCTTTGTCATTTATCTAATACACAACATTTGTGGATTCCAGTTTCACTAAGATTTTTAAGTTACTTTTCTGTTTGCTCTTGTCTTAAGATAAATACTTTTGGGTTGTCTCGCATTCTGTTCGATTTTGTTGTTACATGAAGTTTCTTTGTATGTTGATTTTTATTTTACAACGAAAACCTGGCTTTGCCAATGCCAACAAAATAACCATATATTTCTTTAAGTTGGAATTTGACAGCTGATGTTGTGTTTTGAATGATATCTGGCCCAACGTGAGTTTGATGTCTAGCTTAACATTGGGTTCAGACGTCAAACTGATTTCCATTTTCAACCAAAATGCAATGTCCAACATGGGAGGTTTACCCAACATCGAGTTGACGTCATAACCCAACGTCAGACTGACGTTTACTTTCAATGTTGGACAGACATTGCATTTTGGTTGAAAATGATAAGCGGGTTGACATCATAACTCAACGTTAGATTGATGTCTACATCAAACGTTGAATAGACGTTGCATTTTGATTGAAAATGAAAATCGGGTTAACGTCATAACCCAACGTCAGTCTGATGTCAATATCCAACGTTGGAAAGACGTTGCATTTTGATTGAAAATGAAAATCGTGTTGACGTCATAACCCAACGTCAGTCTGACGTCAATATCCAACGTAGGAAAGACGTTGTATTTTGGTTGAAAATGAAAATTGGGTTGACGTCATAACCCAACGTCAGTCTGACGTCAATATCCAACGTAGGAAAGACGTTGTATTTTGGTTGAAAATGAAAATCGGGTTGACGTCATAACCCAACGTCAGTCTGACGTCATAACCCAACGTCAGTATGACGTCAATATCCAACGTAGGAAAGACGTTGTATTTTGGTTGAAAATGAAAATCGGGTTGACGTCATAACCCAACGTCAGTCTGACGTCAATATCCAACGTAGGAAAGACGTTGCATTTTGGTTGAAAATGAAAATCGGGTTGACGTCATAACCCAACGTCAGTCTGACGTCAATATCCAACATTGGAAAGACGTTGCATTTTAGTTGAAAATGAAAATCGGGTTGACGTCATAACCCAACGTCAGTCTGACGTCAATATCCAACGTAGGAAAGACGTTGCATTTTGGTTGAAAATGAAAATTGGGTTGACGTCATAACCCAACGTCAGTCTGACGTCAATATCCAACGTAGGAAAGACGTTGCATTTTGGTTGAAAATGAAAATTGGGTTGACGTCATGACCCAACGTCAGTTTGACGTCAATATCCAACGTTGGACAGACGTTGCATTTTGATTGAAAATGAAAATCGGGTTGACGTCATAACCAAACGTCAGATTGACGTCAACTTCCAACGTTGGACAGACGTTGGATATTGACGTCAGACTGACGTTGGGTTATGACGTCAACCCGATTTTCATTTTCAATCAAAATGCAACGTCTTTCCAACGTTTGGGTCCAACGTCAATCTAACGTCATATTGACGTCCCGTGCCTGCTGGGGAGGGTTGTTCCATAAAACAAGATTAGAATATAAGCCAGGCTTATTTTGGTTAGTCAGACTTATTGTCGGTGGATTCTGTTTCATAAAGCAAACTTAAAATAGTTCAAACTCAGTTACCCTGGCAACTTATGCTGGGAAACTAGCCTGGTCCTGGGCAGGCTAACTGTCAGGCTAAGCCTCAGCTGTTACACAGATCCTCTAACACTGACCGACAAGAACACAATGATATTACCACTGACACTCTCTCATACCATTATTGGACTTTATTAACCACTATTAGTCCAAAAATAAATACACAGTATACAGAAAATCAACTTAAATAAGGCTACAATGATAAATTAGACAATAGATAGATAGATAGATAGATAGATAGATAGATAGATAGATAGATATACTACAGGTTTTATTTTTTTACTGGCTGAATGTGTTGTGCCCAACATTTAATTAGATTGTTTTAAAGATTTATGAACACATTTCTCTCTGGTTTTGTTTGGCAGCTGTAGTACATGTTTATGATTATTAGAAGAACATTAGAACACAATCTAAAAAAAGCTTTTTAAAGCAGAAGTTAAAATCCCAAAATTAAAAATAAATAATTACAAAAGCACAGTATAAATTTTAACTGGTAAGATGAATCTGAGCTTAGTAATTGACAGTATATTAGCCTACATTTGATTTACCCCATTACAATAGTCCCTTTACAGTTATTGCTATCATAAAAATACACTTGTAGGTTTAAAATTCCGAATAAGGCACCTCTAATGTCCAAATAACAAATATTTTAGCATGTATATATATATATATATATATATATATATATATATATATATATATATATATATATATATATTTATTTATATATATTTATTATGTACTTTATTGTGTCTTTCAATTCAAACACATTTAACACAATTATACAAATGGACAGTTCCTTTAAAGACATCATATTTCCCCCCAATAAATATTCATTATTTTTCCTTCTACTTTTTTTCTTTTGTGATAATACCCACCAACACATAGCCTAAAAAACACATGATTAGAACAATAACCAAAAAGTACATAGTTAGACTCTTTACATATGATTTAAGGGGGAAAAGACAAAAAACAATACATAAATATTAATAAAAATTTAACATTCACATATTTATATCAAACTCTTATAATGACACATAATTCCTAATAGTTATTCAAGTAATATTATTTGAATATCAAATATTCACACTGCAAAAAATGCTGTTCTTACTTAGTATTTTTGTGTTGTTTCCAGTCCAAAAATCTAAAAATTCTTAAATCAAGAAGCATTTACTAGAGAAGTAAAACTACATAAGAAATTCTATTTTGTTTTCAGATAAACAGAAAGTATCTTAAGTGATTTTTGCTTAAAACAAGCTAAATTATCTGCCAGTGCAGTAAGGAAAATAATCTTGTTTTAAGATTATGTTTTTATTAAGTTTTTTTGAATTAAGTTTTTTTTTCTTACTGCACTGGCAGATAATTTAGCTTGTTTTAAGCAAAAATTACTTAAGTTACTTACTGTTTATCTGAAAACAAAAAATAATTTCTTATGTAGTTTTACTTCTCTAGTAAATACTTCTTGATTTAAGAATTTTTAGATTTTTGGACTGGAAACAACACAAAAATACTAAGTAAGAACAGCATTTTTTGCAGTGCAATATTAAATAAGTCAATAAATAAAATAACAAATAACTAGAAATAAAAGGGAGGGAGGGTTATATAAAAATGTAGTTAATGTAGGCTAATATATATTCCTTTATTTTATGGAATATTCTTTGATTTTAGAGTTGCACATCTCTTTTCAAAATGTATACATTTGCTCTTAATTTCATGTTATCCTCTCCATAGTGTACTTTAGAAACTAAATCTACTCATTTAAAACTGGGGATTCTTGCTTTCTCCAAAAAAGTATTGCATTAAAAGCTGTAATTCTCAGCATTCAAGTATACCTCATCTTTATTAAGTAGCATAGGTCCTATACCCAAAACTATATTTTGTATCTTTATATATTTAGTTTCTTAAAAAAAACTTCCCTGAATTAGGCTACTTCACTGAAGTACTTCTGTTCGCTAGAAGTTCCCTGCAACTTATCCAACATCCTAAAGATAAATTATTATAATTAGAAGATATTTCTAGTGTTATAAAATATCGCATATTAATTTTCCAAGCAAAATGTATATTTTAGTCAGAATTATTGCGCTCCTATTTGACGCGCATGCGCGCAGCAGCGCTCGTTCAATATGAAGATTAGCAGCAAAATGGATACATTTGCATGACTTTCTAACATTTACAGATGGAGAATATAACTGTAAAATGTAAGTTTTGCACTGAGAAAAAAAACATGTCACAAACGCATAAAACAGCACAAAATATAGGCTGTTTGATGGTGGATCGATTTGATCCACGATCGACCTCTAGGGCTGCTTCAGAAACGCGTGCACACGCAATTATCTAGACTTGATAAACCTGGATCAAATTAGTGAGATTGCGTGAACTTCAATTACCTTTTATGGAACCACTTTAGCCCCAACTTATTTGTTAGGCTCATTCAAGTCCGGTTTTGGAGTTTAATCCCCGCTTTTCTAAGCGTCGTTTATGGAACAACCCTCAGGACATATTCTTGGGTCAACATTTTTTTTTTTCATCTTGGAACACAATTCCTTTCCAGAAACCCAAACCCTACACATAACTTATCCTTAAAGAGGGAAATGACAGATAAATAACCAGCACCAAACCCTGGTTGTAAACATAAACTTAATATAAAGAGTAAACTTTACTGGAATGCAGGATTAACAAAGATGTTTATCCAGAAACATATTTTGTTGAAATCACATTCACCTGTAAGGCAGTGTCATCTTATAAACTGCTTGACAACTAATATAAAAAGAAAATAAAGAAATAAAAAAACAAACAAATTAATATTTAATTTGTCTTACATTTTGTCTAAATATTGATATTTATATGACATGTTTTATAAGTAACAATAGCCTATCAGTATATTTATTGATAAATTAATTTATGAGTGAGTAAGTGAATGACAAATCAGCACAAACTGCTATGATAACATTTTACTGTTATTTTAAAATTAACCTTTTTCAACCCTTTTTTATTATCCATCCATGACAAAGAAATTTGCTAAATTTTTATTTGCTAGAAAACCCTTAGACTTCTACTTTGTTAGAGATAAGTTAAGTCAAGTATAGTTGATCTCTATTTTTATTTATTTATTTAATCAACATGTATTTGTAGTTGGCTAAATTCAAACTGGTTGGAGGTTTCCTATTTCCGGCCCTTTAAAGGTGCTCTAAGCGATGTCACACATTTTTTAGGCCAAAACATTTTTTGTCACATACAGCAAACATATCCTCACCATCCGCCTTAAACCACGCAGAAAAAGAAGAGGAGGATTGTTGTTTGGAGAATTGACGGTGGAAAACTGCACAAGTAAAGTTAAGGTAAGATTTCATAAAAAATAATGGATAAATGTCCATCTTTCTGTTGGCGATTTATTCAGTTGGAGTATTGCATGTTATGTGATATTAGAGTTAACAATGGTAAGTCAGCAAATTGTTAGCTAGCAAACACTAGTTATTTTGTCAATTCAACTCTTGCCATCTCAGGTATTTCAGGGAAAATGTTTAAATATTAATGTTTCTGCAGAGAAATTAGCTGAATGATTTTGTAAGTAACCATGACAGTAATTGGCGATGTGTAACCTTACAGTGCGCACGTACAGTAACAGTAGGCACTGTGGATGAGAGCATCAATTAACAACATGCTAGATTTCATTTTTACTTAAGACTCTGCTATGGCCAGTAGTGATGGCTCAATCAATAATGATTAGTTCATTGTTTTTTTTTATAAACTTTTATATGGCTCATGAATAAAGTTGATTAGTTCACCTCCTGAGTCACGTGATGTGACATAGGGGAGAGCGGGGCACAACCTAACGCTTTTTGACATTCTCAGTTTGTGTAAATCTACTTAGGGTTCAGAGTATTTATTTTTTCCCACATTAATTTCCCACATGTCTAGTTCAAATATGTGGTTTTGTTTTATTAATACAGTGTATACTTTTTTTTTTAATATAGCCCAAAAGAATGGAAGCAAAATGTGACAACATGCCCAAGGCCGCATTAATGCACGGGCTTACCTGGGCTGAAGCCCAGGGGCCTCCCAAGTTCAGGGGCCTCCCATGTTCAGGGGCCTCCCATGTTCAGGTTCATGATGAGCTGAAAAGGTCATATTGTTTTGCAACTTGTCAGGTTTTCTGTCAATCACTCTAATCGCATGTTATATGTCTGCTGATTGAGTGACCCACGTGGCCCCTGTGATGGATTTTAATTAATCAACTTTAATTAATCAACTAACATTTGTTTTTCTTGCAGGAACAACATTCATATGCTTTTAATGTTTCCAAACTTTTTGGGGAAAACTTGTGACTTTGACTGTATGTGTATAAATACAGAAAGGGGAAGTGAAACTAGACAGTCTGTTAGAATCTTGTGATTAACAAAATGAAGTCATCATTAAGATCAAAGTTTGCTTTACCTAGTAACAAAGGGGTTTGCATATGAATAATAATAAATAATTTTGAGTTTAACAACGAACAAAAAACTAAAACAGTTGATTCTACCGTTATAAAAAAAAAAAAAACCTGATGCTTTAATTAGCTTGAACAAAACAAAAAATCAATTAAGAAGATCTTAGTCTCAAAATAATCAATAATTTTAGCGATTCTCATTTATTTTTTTATTTTTTGTGTGTATGACATTAGATCCAGATGGATCTATAAGGCATTTAATATGGTTAGGCACAATTTCATGTATCAGGCCCTAATTATTTTAGCTTTAACAAGGTTGTCACAGGGGTGGTTGTACACACACACACACACACACACACACGAAGATGACAATGAAGGTAAATTAGGTGATGTTTAATAAATCCAACAGGTAATCCAAAAGGAACAAAGCAACAACACATCCATTTACTGACGACACCGGACACTGAAGTGAAACAAAATGAACACACTATATATGCAGATGATAATGATGTGATGGATGAGTGCACAGCTGAACATAATTAGTGTCTGGGACAACAGATGAATGAATGACTAATGCCTACAGTTCACACTACATGACTGCCCGATTTGCAAGTTAACGAGCTCGCTGACAGGTAAATAGGTCGGGCTGTAATCGCGTGCAAATCTGCGGGTGATCTGCGCTCGTCAATCTTTATGTGTGAAATACTAAATGACGCTTCAAAAACACTCGCTGACACCTCGCCGACGCCAGAGAAATATCTATAGCATGCTAAATATCTGGAGCTGTCGACCTTTGGTGTCACGTGTCGCGACGAGCAACAGCCAATGATCAGCTTGTTATGACATTACAAAAGCCTTTTGTATTTGTAACCATCATTGCCAAACCACAACCAGGGGGGCAGGGTTTCATAAAATATTGAAGCTTCCCCGGGCGCCACCATTGATTAGCAGACCCTCACCTGCTGTTAGCATTCCATTGACTCCCATTCATTTTGGCGTCACTTTGACAGCGAATAACTTTACATCTGAGGCGTTTAAAGACTCCATTTGTCCATTATTTATTTCTAAAGAAACACGAAAATGTATAAAAGGCTCCATTACCTTGTATCTTACGTTATGGCCCCGTAGAAGCAGTGTTTGGTCCGTTCTGTAGACGTGAAATCCCTACAGCCCTAGTAACAAGTCCAATAAGGCGAGCGTAATGTAGAAGCCAAACGCAGTTTATTTGACAAACCATCATAAACGTGAACACAAACTTGCCATATTTTAACTTGATTAAACTAAAACTTACCATCAGTAGTTACATGGACAATACTCGACAGGAGACAACCGGAACGTGAGGGCTATATGTACACAAGGCTAATCACATAGCAAGGAACAGAGCCATTGGCTCTGGCAAGGAACACATGTGAACAATTAAATAATGAACCAATGAGAGCAAGACACTTGAACTGGGGAAGCACAAGACTTAGGCTGCGTTCGAAACCGCATACTTCCCTACTATTTAGTATGGGAAAAAGAGTAGTCGAGCAAAAAAGTATGTACGAATCCAAAAGAGTAGGCGAGAATTACCTGGGTGACGTACTAATTATCGCGAGATTTGGACTTAAGTGCGTTCGAATATGCCTACTTTCCTACTATATAGTAGGCGAAAACAGTACGTGAAGGAAGCAGTATGTTAGAAACATCAGTATTTACAAAAGAGTAGGCGAGAAGTTCCCGGATGGCTTACTGCTTCCGGCCAGATTTTCGAGTGCTCGACCGATGGATACTCTTCTATCCCAGGAGGCCACGCGAGAGGATACGTCATTATCAAACATCGCAGAGATCGGCGACGCGGGTGCTTTCAAATGTGAGTAAACACGGTTCCTTGTGTTAAAATTGCATGTTTTGAACTACTGAAGAGTAAACTGTTGAATTGTTGGAGGTGTAAAGACGTTACACAGTATAGTGTAGTTGTGATTTTGCTGTAAAAACACGTTTTATTATGTAATGTTATAACTAACAGGGGAGCTCCAGGAAAGACACGGAAGTTACGTCTCTAAAGTGAATTTACATAAATCATATACATCTTAAAGAAGATTATTTTAAATATCTATTTACATCTGACAGGAAAATCTTCAATAAGTATTGCAGAAGAGCACATCACAACA
Organism: Rutilus rutilus; assembly: GCF_951802725.1. Lineage (NCBI taxonomy): Eukaryota > Metazoa > Chordata > Actinopteri > Cypriniformes > Leuciscidae > Rutilus > Rutilus rutilus. The sequence goes on along the minus strand of NC_140214.1, from coordinate 40,017,827 downwards.
TGAAATAGACATCTGAGTGATGAATGTGTGGTGTGCTATTATGTAGAACAAATCTATAAAGTAACTAAACATAAGTTATCTATTTTATTTGTCCATTAGTACTGTTGATAAATTGAGGAACATTTATGTTGGATAAAAAGTTAAAACAACCTCAACATGTAAATGTAGTGTTGAGCTCATAAATCACAGGTAATGTGAATCTCATCTGGATGTTACAGGGTCAGATGAACAGATGTGTGTTTATCTGGTGGAGAGTGGCTGAAAAAGGCTTTGAGTGAGTATACTACAGAAATGAATAACAAAATCTATTCAAATATTAAGTTGTAGTTTATTTTAATTATTGTAATTTCAAACAGAGCTATTACAGCACTTTTCTGATTCCTGATTTCTGTGCATTTGCTGCAGATCTTTTGTGGTGGAGCAGAACCTACAAGGAAAGATGATGGCGGCGTTTGTGAAAAAAAGCGTTTTTGTCTTCTAAATAATACTGAAATCAAATGACATTGTGCGGTTAAAATAACTGCTTTTGTGTTATGTTTGTGCATTTTTGTAGGATCTCTGAAATGCCAGCAGGCTGGTGTGAACACTGAGGATGAAGAGCCCAGGGGCCTCATTTATAAAGCTTGCGTACGCACAAAACGGGGTTGAAAACATGCGTACGCCAGTTCCTGCGCAAAAGGTGGGATTTATAAAGAAAAACTTGACGGGAAAATTTGCGCACCTGCACGCAAACTCTGACCCATGCGTACGAACGTTTTGGAGATGGAGCACTTTGGCGACACCGATGGTGAGCTGGAGTTAAATGTATTTTTGGTCACTTTTATACAGAAAATCTAAAGAAAATTAAACATATACAGAAAGATTATACAAATACAATTTCAATCACCAAGCCTGTCACTTGAAGCAAATATCCATTCCTTCTTAAATGTCCGCGGCAGCGAGCGTGTTGAGCCGTTTAGTGAAACTGACGCAAATAACAGTTTAAATAAATAAAATACTTCTGATATAAACATTTATATTAAATATGCCATTCAAATTAATGGAGTTAAACACTTAAACATGAAATCATTATTGAAGTTACAACATTTTTTAAAATTCAATCATTAGAAATATTTGTTGTGGATGCGATTGTTTTTGAACACTTTTCCTGTGGCGTGCTTTAATGTTTTAACCACAGAGATAATTGCTTATCATGATTGAGTGAGTGTGTTTGCTTCGGTGTCTGCCTCGCTGCCTGCTGTGAGTGTGTTTGCTTCGGTGCTGTAAGCTCCGTCTTAGCCTCGTATTTCCTTGTTTTGAACCATCATTTACTACAATTTCTAGTTGTTTATACTACTACTAAATACAGCTTACCCAACATCTCATCGCTAGCTTCCGTTACTACTAGCACAACACGCTAGTAATTCACTAGCCTGCTAACGCGCCACCCGTGCGCTCAGCTATTTTTATTTATTTATTTTTCTCTCGCGCGCTCGCGCCTTTGAGTTCATAAAAGCTCAGGTGAGTAAGAATCACTCAACAAACACGGTGAGTAATGTCTTGTCCTGTTATTGTCACCTGCACTTCATGTCACATGTTTAGCATAGACTTCTCTGTCGGCAATATAGGATTTATATGTGATAAATGTAAGGAGACAGTTAGGTTGACAGAGAAGATTTCAGAATTAGAAACACGCATCCAAACTTTAATTGAGGATAGTAAGAGTGCTAGAGCTTCAGATGTTTTGGATGCGCATAGCATAGTGAACACTTTACATGAGTCGGTTCCGGCTGAAGTAGAGCCTGTGCAGCCGGGCAAATGGGTGACAGTGAGGGATCGCTCTAGTCGCGGATCTAAAAACCACTCTTCCGTTCCGATTACCATAACAAATCGATTTGCCCCGCTCAGTGAAACACCCACTGAGAATGATTGTGCCCTAGTTATTGGCGATTCTATTACACGGAACGTGAAAATAGAGACACCAACCACCATAGTCACATGTTTGCCGGGAGCCAGAGCGCCTGACATCAAAGCAAATTTAAAAGTGCTGGCTAATGCTAATCGTAAATTCTCTAAGATCATTATTCATGTCGGCACTAATGATGTTCGACTCCGCCAGTGGGAGATCACCAAAATAATATTAAAGAGGTGTGTGACCTTGCAAGTACGATGTCAAGGACTGTAATTTGCTCTGGCCCCCTTCCTGTTCGCAGGAGTGATGAGATAGTTAGTAGATTGTGTTCGCTTAACGGTTGGCTGTCTAAGTGGTGTCCGCTTAATAATATAGAATTCATAGACAAATGGAAAAGTTTTTGGGGCAAACCTGACCTGTTGAAAAGAGATGGTATTCATCCCTCCTGGGTGGTGCTGCTCTTCTCTCTAGTAATATGGCTCATAGTCTTAGAGCTCAAACATGACAATCTGGGGCTCAGGTCAGGAAGCAGACAGACTGGCTAAACCGACTGTCTGCTAACGGCCTCGCGTCACCTAGGTCAGATAAATCCCATCACATAGAGCCTCTTTTACCTAGCTATCATCGTATAGAGACTGTGTCTGTTCCCCGAATTTGGAAATCCAAAAAAACGTTTTAACCCATCTAAGGTTAAAAATTTAATTGATGTTCAACAAATAAAAAACAGCTATAATACAGACGAGCAAATGCTAAAGCTTGGGTTGCTGAATATTCGATCGCTTACTTCAAAAGCACTCATTGTTAATGATATGATTTCAGATAATAACCTAGATGTGCTGTGTTTGACAGAAACCTGGCTAAAACCAAACGATTACATTACTTTAAATGAATCAACCCCGCAAGATTACTGTTATAAACATGAGCCTCGTCTGAAACGCAAAGGGGGGTGGTGTTGCTGTAATTTATGGTAATAGTTTCAAAACCACTAAGAAATCAAGTTTTAAATATAATTCTTTTGAAGCATTGGTGCTTAATGTAAAAATATATAGTGTAAACGATAAATCACGTTTGAGATTTGTGCTGGCTACTGTATACAGGCCACCAGGGCACCATACAGACTTAATCAAAGAATTTGCGGACTTTCTATCAGAATTAATATTGACTGCAGATAAAGTACTAATTGTTGGTGATTTTAATATACACATCGATAATGAAAAAGATGCATTGGGATTGGCATTTAAAGACATTGTAAATTCAATTGGAGTTAGACAACACGTGTCAGGACCTACTCATCGTTGTAATCATACTCTAGATCTAATATTATCACACGGAATAGATGTTGATGCCGTTGAAATTCTGCAGCAGAGTGATGACATCTCAGATCATTATCTAGTCTCGTGTAATTTGCATTTAGCCAAGGCTGCAAAGCCAACTCCGTGTTTCAAATATGTGAGACCTATCACTTCTGCCACTAAAGATTGCTTTATTAATAATCTTCCTGATCAGTTTCATCATCTCAGCATCCCAGATAGCTTAGAAGAACTTGATATTACAACAGAAACGTTTAACTCTCTCTTTTCCAGCACTTTAGACACAGTTGCTCCGTTGCGCTTAAAGAAGATTAAAGAAAATAGTCCAACGCCGTGGTACAACGAGCACACTCAGGCACTTAAGAGAGCAGCCAGAAAAATGGAGCGCAACTGGAAGAAAACAAAACTAGAGGTATTTCGCATTTCATGGAAGGAGAGCTCGATTGCTTACAGAGAGGCTTTAAAAGCTGCTAGATCTGCTTATTTTTCAACCCTATTAGAAGAAAATAAACATAATCCTAGGTATTTATTTGAAACGGTGGCTAAACTAACGAAAAATAAAGCTTCAAGCACCGAAGTTTCCAAGCAACACAGCAGTAATGATTTTATGAACTTCTTCACTTATAAGATTGAAAATATCAGGGACAAAATTATAACTATGCAACCGTCTACTACAGTATCGCATAAGGCAGTGCATTGTAGTCTCCCTGAGGAAAAATCTGATTCATTCGTTGCTATAGGAGAGGAAGAATTTACTAAACTCGTTAAATCATCTAAATCGACAACATGTATGTTAGACCCGACTAAGCTACTGAAAGAGATGCTTCCAGAGGTCATAGATCCTCTCCTTAATATCATTAATTCATCTTTGTCTCTAGGATACGTACCAAAAAACTTTAAGCTGGCTATGATTAAACCGCTTGTTAAAAAAACGCAACTTGATCCTACAGAATTAGTCAATTACAGGCCGATCTCGAATCTACCTTTTCTGTCAAAGATATTAGAAAAGGCAGTATCCTCACAACTGTGTTCCTTTCTTGAAAGAAATGATATCTGCGAGAATTTCCAGTCCGGATTCAGACCGTACTATAGTACCGAGACAGCTCTCGTTAGAGTCACAAATGATTTGCTCTTATCATCCGATCGTGGTTGTATCTCGCTATTAGTGTTACTCGATCTTAGTGCTGCATTTGACACCATTGACCACAACGTTCTTTTAAATAGATTAGAACATTATGTTGGCATTACGGGAAATGCACAAGCATGGTTTAAATCATACTTATCTGACCGTTATCAGTTTGTAGCAGTAAATGATGAGATGTCTCATCGATCACAAGTTCAGTATGGCGTACCACAAGGCTCAGTACTAGGACCGCTGCTGTTCACTCTGTACATGCTACCATTAGGAGATATCATTAGGAAACATGGAATTAGCTTTCACTGTTATGCTGACGGTACTCAGCTGTATATTTCTTCAAAACCTAACGAAACTTATCAATTCACAAAATTAACGGAATGCATAGCAGATATAAAAAATTGGATGACTCGTAATTTCCTACTTCTTAACTCTGAAAAAACAGAGTTTCTAATTATTGGACAAAAAACTTCCTCACGTAATAACCTAGAATACTGTCTAACAAAATTCCGGCCAGTTACTAATACCTAGAATATCAAAATCGACTGCTGGCGGTAGATCCTTTTCCTATTTAGCACCAAAACTCTGGAACAGTCTTCCTACCATTGTCCGGGAAGCAGACACACTCTGTCAGTTCAAAGCTAGACTAAAAACACATCTCTTTGACCTAGCATTCACATAATACATTATAGACTTCTATAATTTAATGTTAGGCTGCATAGATTAGGTCATCCGGAACCGGGAACACTTCCCAAAAATCCTGATGTACTCGTTACATCATGAGAAGAATGGCATCTACGCTAATTTTAGTGTCTGTGTTCATCCCGAGGTTTTCCTGCAGCCTGCCGGATCCGGGCCGTATCCAGATCTGACGAAGGACCTTCGCCTGGACCGATGACAACGCAGTGCTGAAGTGCCAACTAGTCTCTCCCTATGGAGGATCCCTCTACAACTATACAGATAAGGCGTTGTCGGGAAAATCCGTTTCGCGTTCCTACCCCAAAGCAACAAAATAAAATAAAATTCTTTATCAAAATTTATAAGGAAAGACAAGTACTTTGTTTAGGCTTGGCTTGTAGGGAATTCCAAACCTGCGTATATTCAAACGCACATAACTATAGAACCCATTCTAAATGCGCATGTGAACGCCATCAGCGTTTCTCACAGGTTCGCGTTTAAAGTCTGTGTAGAGGGAATGGTGTCGTCTTAGCGGCCCCTAATTTAATAACAAATGATCGTTGCGACGGAAGCAAATCAATCAAAACTAACTTTAGATGGAAATAACTTAACTCTGCTATAAAGCCAAAACAATCTGTTACCTTAAATTATACGCTTATCTCTGTAAAGCTGCTTTGAAGCAATCTACATTGTTAAAAGCGCTATATAAATGAAGATGACTTGACTTGACTTGACTTGGTTATGGCTCTAAATATGCATTTGTTTTGTCTGCATTATAGTTACTAACGACTGGCTATTCACATGCTATTCATAGGGTTTCAATCCCTAATTTCTTTTATCAAAGTTCTCAATTCAAATGCCCTTCTTGAATAAAGAAACATTTCAGTAAGCATTGCTATTCCGTCCTTCGGATGAGACGTTAAACCGAGGTCCTGACTCTCTGTGGTCATTAAAAATCCCAGGATGTCCTTCGAAAAAGAGTAGGGGTGTAACCCCGGCATCCTGGCCAAATTTGCCCCTTGGCCTCTGTCCATCATGGCCTCCTAATCATCCCCATATACTGATTGGCTTCATCACTGTCTCCTCTCCACCAGTAAGCTGGTGTGTGGTGGGCGTTCTGGCGCAATATGGCTGCCATCGCATCATCCAGGTGGATGCTGCACATTGGTGGTGGTTGAGGAGATTCCCCCATCTATGTAAAGCGCTTTGAGGTCTCAGAAAAAGCGCTATATAAATGTAACGAATTATTATTATTATTATTTAGAAAAAAATCATAAAAGAATAACTGCTAACTTAGGTGGCAGGTGCACCTGGGCTAGCTAGCATGTTAGCTTAGCACACCATCAATACACAACCATTTATGAGATTAAAACCATGTTTGTGCTCCAAACTTACTTTATAATGCAAGTCGAGTGTTTTAAATAATCTTCTGTGATCTAATTTGGCTTCAGATAAAAAAAATCAGACAAAAAATATATTATTTTATAGTATTCTGCACAATGATAAAGTCTATATCGATTAGCATTACATTATAAATATAATCTATTATTATGAAAATACCTGGCATGGCTTGAAGAACACAGGCAAATCAAATATCATTGCAATCATGTTTATTGTCTTCAAAACGACTATATCTGCATGTTACAGCGATCTGTGTTAGCTGTGTGTGTATCAGTGACGTCCTGGAATGTCACATGATCATGGCTCTTCTTCATGATCCATATGTGGACTATTACTGAGCATATAGCGCCCTCAGGCTGCTGGTATGGATTGAAAACACAATAGATCAGAGTATGAAAGCGCTCATAAAGATTACATCGACTCATTTGGGTATAAATTCAGTAAATATTATTCCTGTCTATAGAAATATGATGTAAATCTATGAGAATCTATCAATATTTCTCCAAATCTGCACATTTTTGAGCTAAAGCCCTGAGGCACGTTGTTTTGTGAATCGCTGTCATGACGACAGCACGGGAGTTTTTTTATGAATGAAAGCGGCTGACGGTCATAATTCATTTTAAAGGTATCGACGCATTTTTCCATTTCATAACTCCTGACACAAATTAAGACATAACTGTCACTATAAGTTTCTCAGAATACAATAGTGGTCAAATACTGAAACTTGAGTCTTATATCTTTTTAATGATGTATAGTTTGTCAAGGTATAACATTAAATCTGATAGTAACTTTGAACTAAATAAATAAAAAAACGCTTCAGTGCGCCGACGCACTGGTGAAGCTTAACAGGTTAAGGAAGCGGATGATGAGCTCGTTCCTTCCTATTGCCTGGCTGAGTGTCGACTCTGCGAACGCTGCAATAGCCGCAACATATACTTTGAGCGTGGAGGGGGACCTGCCCATGTCCAACAGCTCTTGAAGGAAGCAAAGCACCCATGAAATCCCACATGTTTGTGGGTAAAAAATTTTGTCGGTGCACCATTTAGTAAACACAGAGCATTTGGATGTGTAGAGCCGTCTCGTAGAGGGAGCTCTAGACTGTGTGATCGTGTTCACAACTCCTTCTGGCAGGACAACGGGTATCTGTTGATTATCCATGCATGTAGAGACCAGCGCTCTGGATGAGAATGCCAAATCGAACCGTCGGCTTGAGAGAGGAGATCTCCTCTCACCGGGATCGGCCATGGGGCTAAGTCTGACAGTCGCATCAGCTCTGGGAACCACGTTTGGTTCTCCCATCGCGGGGCTATGAGGAGCACCGAGTGGCGTGTTTCCCTGATTCTCCTGATGACCTGTGGTAGCAGTGATATCGGAGGGAAAGCGTACAGCAGGCAGCTGGGCCAAGCTTGGGCCAGCGCATCCTCGTTCTTCGAAAAGAACCTTGGCCAATGAGCGTTGTCTTTTGACGCAAAGAGGTCGACTTTCGCTTTGCCAAAAAGACGCCATAGTAACTGGACTGTCTGCGGGTGCAGGGACCATTCCCCCGGGGGAACATTGTCCCTGGACAGTTTGTCTGGGCCATCGTTCAGATGGCCCGGCACGTGCGCGGCTCTGAGTGAGTGCTGAGCCCAAACGAGGAGGCATGCCGCCAGAGCGCAGAGATTTCTGGATCTGACACTGCCCTGGCGATTCACGTAGGACACCACAGACATGTTGTCCATGCGGACCAGTACGTGGTGGCCCCGCAGGTATGGGAGGAAGTGCTTCAGCGCATTCTTGACCGTTATCATCTCTAGACAGTTTATGTGAAGGTTTTTCTCCCGGTCTGACCAGAGGCCATAGACCGGTCTGCCCTCGAAAAGAGCACCCCAACCTAGGTTGGAGGCATCCGTCGAGATCACCTTTCGGTAAGAGACGACTCCCATTTTCACTGCTGGTACCATTCGGCCGCTATCCAGGGCTGCAGAGCTGAAACGCAGCTCTGAGTCACTCTGATTCGCGAGCCGCCGGCAGCCCAGGCTCGGTGAGGCACTCGAGCATTCATCCAACATTGTAGAGGGCGCATACGCAGTAGACCCAGCTGGAGCACTGCTGCAGCTGAAGCCATATAGCCCAACTATGGAGAAAATGGACCAAAGTGGTCTGATTTCAGCAGGCTGTGGTCCTGGGACCCATGATGCTGACGTCCGATGTCCTGTCTTTATCCATGATTGGACGAATTAAGCAGGATCAAATCTGTCGAGGGGTGGCCCATTTAAGTCCACGAACAACAATGCAGAAAGGCTCCTGGCACGCAGTCTGTTTCTGGTCTGACAGTCTGTGTCATTGCATGCAGAAAATCCTCTCTTGCACTCTGCAGAGGTTGGGAGAACAGTGTTGCTTGCCACAATAAGTATTTTTAATGTATTTCCCTGATTTCCTTCCAATTTCCAGTCTCTGAACTCACTGACTGCTTTAGTAGCGGACTCTCCGAGAAGTTTTGCAAATGTCGCAACCTCATGCTACTTCTGCTCTCTCTTTGGGCCAAAAGTGATGATCCATTGGCTTCAACATAGTCACTAGGTTACTGTCGGGGAGACGCTTGGTGAGATTGTCAATGATTGCCTGGTAAAACTGGGTCTTCTTTATTTTGGGCTGCGCTTCGGTGAGAACAACCCTTTTGAACTGTCCCCTGGTTATGGCCGTTTTGACTTTAATTTCAGTTTCCCCCCCTCGGTCTTTCATGGCAGAGAGCACCTCAATTGTTTGGTGAATGAAATGGCTTGCATCAACCAGAGAAGTGTCCTGTCTCTGCAATTTAAGGGAGAGTCCTTGCAGCTCACGCAACACGTTTTTTCATTGTCGCTAAATCCTCGACAAACCTGGTGGATGACAGATGCTTTAGCAAACCAGTGTATTTGGCCCTCTCCACACCAGAACGTGATCCATCTTCACTAGCTGATCGAAAGTGATGTGCCCACACAAGGAAATCCTTGAGCACAGCTTTAACAGTGTTGAAACTGCTTACTACCCATCTTATTGTAAAGACTTTCCCAATTTTAAGAATCTGCATGTTTAGCTCTGAAGCTGCTTGCTCCAACTCAAAGTTTTTTGTGGACTGATGGTAAATCACATAGAGCTTGGAGAGGAAACATTCTAAATGATTGCACCCTGCAACCACCTTCAATGAGTCATTCACAGCTAATTCTACACGATATGCAAGGCAATGTATGGCCTGAAGTCGAGGAAAATCCTGTTTCAGTCTTTCTATGAGTCCCGTCTGTTTCCCTGTTAGGACAGCAGCACCGTCTGTGGCTATGCTTATTACATTTTTCCAAAGAAACGCCGCATCCATCCCAGCCACCTGAAGACTGTTTTTCAGTGCGTTATACAGAGATTCTGCATCTGTACCCTGGTCCAACTCAACAATGTCCAAAAACAAATTGTCCAGGTCTCCCTTCCCAGTAACATCGCATCTCACATAAATAATCATGTAAGCACGGCCATGAATTGTGCTTTCATCAAGTGTAACGCTAATATGGGAATCAAGTGCTTTCACATTAGAAATTACTTTCTTTGTCGGCACCGATAGCCTCATGGGCAGCGCGCTGACATATGGCGCCGTAGTGCTTCGGGTGACCCGAGTTCGAATTCCGGCTCGTGGACCTTTCCCGATCCCGTCCCCCGTCTCTCTCCCACCTCGCTTCCTGTCCACTCTATACTATCCTATCACAATAAAGGCAAAAATCACCCCCCCCCCCAAAAAAAAAGAAATTACTTTCTTTTTCATCTGTTCTGCAATGTGCTCAACCATGTTGGCACACGAGTGATCAGATCGGTGTTCAGCTGTCTTTTGAATGTTGTCAGGGATTCTGCATTCCGGATGAGGGTGGGGAGAGCATTCCACCAGCATGGAACTGTGAATGAGAATGTTCTGGAAAGTGATTTTGTGGCTGTCTGTGATGGAACCACGAGACTGTAACGACTGGGCTATTGAATCATTCGTTCGTTTGGTCTGAATTAACAAATTCGGACTCTCTGTGTTTTCTAAACACATTTCTTCTAAACACATTCCTTGCTAAGAGTACTAAAGTTTTAAAGTTGCATTCAGTAACTTCGGGATTTCTTCGCTGTATTCTCGCTTTTCGCTCGCAGGTTTCTCTCTAGAGCTCCCCCCACAGCTTCGGAATAGATATTTGACAACACTGTTGTAAAAACTCGTTGGCGATTCTCAAACACCAGAGGCTAGTAGATCAACGACATCAAAGCAGATGGGATATTCTTTAAAACATCTTCTTCATTCGGGTTCGAACAGCGTGAGGGAGCGCAATAATGACGGCATTTTAGCAGATTTCTTTTGGCCGTAAAGCAATTGTTTACATCGCGAGACCTGATATCACGCGAGACTTCCTGACGCGGCGGCCCCAAAGTTGCAAGTGCGTATTTTCCGCTCACGGGCACCAGGGGGGTGCGAAACGACCACCATTCAACCCGAAATAAGTAATATAACCATTCCAATGACTCCGAAGCTGTTCAGTTAAGGTAAAAAACGTTACTTAGTTCACCTTTAACCTCTTGACTCAAGCATCTGAATTACTGGCATGGAGCCACCAGGTCTGGGTTTAGGTTGCCTTTTAACATCATTTACGATGCTGAGTCCTCTCAGAGATACTCCAGGACCTAAAACTAACGTGCCTGTGGTGAGCCTCAAACAGATGCACCGAAGAGATAATGGACCTTCCACAGACATTCCAAAAACACACACACACACACACACACACACACATTTACACACAAACGTCCTTTTTATGTAATGCAGAATTGTATCTGACCTTCCTGTGTGCATACATGTTTGATTCATTTGTTTTATCATATAGTTATGATCTTCTGGTGTGCAACTTTGAATCTTAAGTGTATTTCTAAAGAATTAATCCCTAACAGGATCACATTCCTGTAACATTACCTAGGTCATAAAGTTTATGAAAAAGCGAAAAAAAAAAAAGCGGGTTCTCCGTTTCTCTTTTTCTTTAAGTCTTTTCTTTATTTTCGTCCGGCAACTTCCACTCAAAGAAAAAGACTCCTTTGAAATTCCTGCGACCGCGCTCAACGGAAGAGATGGAAGTGCAAGCTCCTCTTCCTCTCCGGTCAAACTTTGGGAAAACACCGGCTTCGGCCACCGTCTCCGGATGTGCACCTCCGCATGCGTCACTCCCAACCTTTCTCTTTTCTTTTTCTTTACTAAGTTTTATTTTCATATTCGCCTCTCCCTCCAAGAGGGAGATGAACTTTGAATTGTTTCTTTGGTAACTTCACGTTCAATGGACCTTTAAGTCTTCCCGCGAGTCCGCTCGCCCCAAAGACACGATGGAACACACCCAGCTCTAAAAAGAACGACACACGCGTCTTCTTTCCTCAGCAAATACAAAGAGAACCATACACAAGTATTGATTTTGATTTGATTGATGTGGTTTCTTGTTGTCTCTCTTAAAAGTTACCTGGGCTGTGATTTGTGCCATATTGTGATCTCTCTCTGATCGCAGATTTTTGCTTTCACTTTCGTTCGCTCTCACCCTTTCTCCCTCTCTCATCTTCCGATCTCTCTCTCTCATCATCTGTTATCCGTTTTGTCTTGTAATGTTTTTACTGTTTGTATTGTTATATGCATACTCGTGTAAATTGTAGAATTTGTATTCCTTAGTTCGATGTAGTAATTAGTTCAATTATTAAAACCATTATATGCTTGATTGTTTCTGTCTGAAATGCTCATAATTACAAAGTCAATGAAGTGTCGATCTTAAGCTACAAAGCTTTACGATTTGTTAAGTTTATAAGGGCAGGATAATGGTTTCATGGCCAGAAACTATTTCCCCTGAAATTGTAAGAAGGATAATTTTTCTTGAGAGTTGATAAGTTAATCTTATGGCCGTTTTGCTGGACAAACCGATTGTTTGATAACTAAATTAATTCCATTAAAGTTATCTCATAAACTCGATCTGAGATAAGACTATTGATATATTAATGACAAACCATAACCCGTTGTGGTAGTCATTCATATACGATCGATCTATTTTCAGCTTCGATAATGTAACGTAACTGTAATATGCAATTTATTAATCATTTTCATGATTAATTAGTAAAATTCCCTATAGATCATTTGAGCTAATTCTAATGTACTACCCAGTGCGGTTACAAGACGTTGCTCGTTGAACGATCGTAGGCTTCTGGTAGGGATGTAGACTCGTAGGAGTGAGTGAAAGTAGGAGGGAGCTGAGCCTGTGATAGATCTGTAAGCAAGCGTCAATGCCTTGAACTTGATGCGAGCAGCGAGAGGTAGCAAGTGCAGAGAGATGAACAGGGGAGTGACGTGGGCCCTTTTGGGCTCGTTGAAGACAAGACGAGCTGCAGCATTCTGAATCATTTGTAGAGGTTTAGTTGCGCATGATCGAAGTCCAGCCAGAAAAGCATTGCAGTAATCAAGCCTAGAAATGACCAGGGCCTGGACGAGAAGTTGTGTTGCATGCTCAGTTAGGAAAGGCCTGATCTTCCTGATGTTGTGCAGTGCAAACCTGCATGATTGAGCTGTCTTTGAAATGTGATCTGTGAAGGTCAGCTGGTCATCAAATGTTACTCCAAGATTTCTGACCGACCTTGATGGGTTGATTGATGATTAATCTAGCTGGATAGTGAAGTCGTGTTGTAGAGGTGGATTGGCAGGGAGGACGAGAAGCTCAGTCTTTGCCAGGTTGAGCTGCAGGTGATGTTCCTTCATCCATGTCGAGATGTCCGCCAGACAGCTTGAGATCCGTGCAGCTACTGTGGGATCATCTGGTTGAAATGAGAGGAAGAGCTGTGTGTCATCAGCATAGCAGTGGTAAGAGAAACCATGTGCCTGTATGATGTGTCCCAGTGATGTGGTGTAGATGGAGAAGAGCAAGGGTCCAAGAACTGAACCCTGAGGAACCCCTGTGGTCAGTTGATGTGCTTTGGATACCTCGCCTCTCCATGCGACCCTGAAGGACCTACCTTTGAGATAGGACTCAAACCAGTGGAGGGAAGTTCCTGTGATGCCCAGTGATGAGAGGGTGGACAGAAGGATCTGATGATTCACAGTGTTTAAGTTGGCTTGAGAAAGTTTGGAACAGAAAGTTTGAAGTTTAAAGTAGTTTAAAGTAATTTAAAGTAGTTTGAAGATTAAAGTAGTTTGAAGTTTAATTTAGTTTAAAGTTTTAAGTAGTTTGAAGTTTAAATTAGTTGTTTAAAGTTTAAATTAGTTTGAAGTTTAAAGTAGTTTAAAGTTTCAAGTAGTTTAAAGTTACAAGTAGTTTAAAGTTAAAAATTTGTTAGGTGGTTGTTAGGGTGTTCTGGGTGGTTGCTATGTTGTTGCTAGGCGGTTGCTAGGGTATTCTGGGTGGTTGCTAGGTGGTTGCTAAGGTGTTCTGGGTGGTGGAGTTTTTATAGAGTTCTTAGCATGATCTTGGCATGATCTTGATATGAAACCAGCGGCCATTTTATAAAAAATATAAACAGTTATATACTTTTTAACCACAAATGCTGGTCTTACACTAGCTGTGATGCGCCACTCATTACGTAATCACGCTAAAAGGTCAAGCTCACGTAGGCGGAAGAACCGACCCAGTGTTTACAAAGCCAACGTGCAAAGACTAAGTCAAGCGCCCTTTACAAAAAATAAATAATAAAAGGTAAAACAATGATGTCGTACGATTTCTAAGTTTGAGGAGAAAATGAGATGGTTTTCGCCTTTTTTGAACCGAAATGCATGAAGTCGTGGACGTGCAAGACCAGCATTTGTGGTTAAAAAGTATAAAAAGTAAATTTTGTTATAAAATGGCGGATGGTTTGTCTAGATAAGACTCTTATTCCTCGGCTGGGGTCGTGTCGAGACTTCGAAGCTGCACTGAAACTCACATTTGGACCTTCGACACGTTGGACCCCATTGAAGTCACTATATGGAGAAAAATCCTGGAACGTTTTCCTCAAAAACCTGCAATTCTTTTCCACTGAAGAAAGAAAGACATGAACATCTTGGATGATGTAGAGGAGAGTACATTATCAAATTTTAATTCTGAAGTGAACTACTCCTTTAACTCGAACCCTGATGATAACTCTCCTACCTGTAGCTATTAATCCTGAAGCCCTCGATCATGTGTGTGTGTGTGTGTGTGTGTGTGTGTGTGTGTGATCCTCTCAGGACTGAAGCTGCTCATCCCTGGATGTGATCGTCACGCGAGGCACTTATCAGTTACACATCAGTTACTTATGTTCACGTTTTTGTCACTGTTTTTAAGTTGTTAATGTTGAAGCTGTTTTGCAAAGTTCTCTCTTAACTGAAAACTGTAAAACTGCCAAAACTGTTTTTTCTTTCCATTGTCGCTGTTAAACTTCTGTCGTTCGTTCTTCTTTTGTTCTTTTCTTTATGACCGAATGTAGTGTTGAAACTTCTAGGTATGCATATTGTTTGAAAAGTTTGAATTTTGAGGTACATTCTCACAGACATATACTAAGAAACTGAATATGTTACAAAGACAGAGAGAGACCGAGGTTAGCGAGCCTCTTCTTTGTATCACATATAATCCAGTTATTGTTCAGCTCATACTGCGTATATGCATTATTTCTTACAAATGTTTTTATTTATACACATATTAGAGAGATGCTAATAAATTTTATTTTTAAGATTGGTTGTTCTTTTCAGTGTGTGCAAATGATCTGTTGCTTTTACATTACATCAATTATGTTTTAAATCACCTTTTCAAACTAAGATTTTAAGCATTGTCAAGCAGGCTCAAGCTAAATTATTACATTTTAATACATGTTGGCATATATCTGTCAAAAAGGGTTAAAATTGCAATGCATTTATCCAGTACTGGCCTGAGGTCAGTTAGTGCTCATGCAGATGAAGCTAGTGTTTTCTGTTCCTCCATTTCCCCAAAACTACTGCATTTCAATCAGTCGGTTAATACAAGTCTACTGAAGAGATGCGGTTTTAATACACATATAAACATTGATCAATGCACAAATATAACACACATGTAAAGTGAAGATAAAACATGCTTGCTTGATGCTCGTGAGCAGAGGTGTCAAGTAATGAAGTACAAATACTTCGTTACCTTACTTAAGGAGACATTTGGGGTATCTATACTTTACTGGAGTAATTATTTTTCTGACGACTTTTTACTTCTACTCCTTACAATTTCACGCAATTATCTGTACTTTATACTCCTTACATTTTAAAAATAGCCTCGTTACTCCTATTTAATTTCGGCTTGTTTTCATTCCGGCTTGCCGTCGTTAAAAAAAATAAAATAAAATTGGCCAATTACACAAACGGTTTAGATCTGAGTCCCGCCTCCTGAATACACATCGCTAAACTGATTGGCGTTGTGGTGTCTTTCTAACTTGTGAGAGGCTGTAGTCACATTTGGTTGTGCGAAGCGCCAAAACTCCTCAGAAGGAAACCTAGATGCGGTAAGCGAGGGAGAAATCGGGGCGAGAGAGAGAGAATTGCATTGATACTTCAACTTCTACAGAAGTCTTTTTAAACCCTAGTATCTATACTTCTACCTGAGTAATGAATGTGAATACTTTTGACACCTCTGCTCGTGAGCCATCATTCTTTATTAAGTATGAAAAACAATATAATCCTTGTTCACAGTCATCAAGAATATGAAGTTGTTCGTCCCTGCATGAGCCACAGGAGAGATGAAGTGATCTCACATCAGCCCAGCAGGAGGAGATGTGGACACACAAACTCTCTGAGATGATCAACACACTCCACAACACACACTCTGGGAACCACGAGTAAGCAATGACTGGGTTAATAAACAAGATAAAAATAAAAGATAATTGCAACTTTACATCTCGCAATTCTGACTTTATTTCTCAGAATTGTGAGATAAAAGGTCAGAATTGCGTTATAAAGGAAATATTTATTTCTCAGAAATGCATGTATAGGCTTTATCTCGAAATTATGATTTCATAACACACAATTGCAACTTCATATCGATTCTGACTTTATATCACAATTATATCTCACATATAAATATGCAATTGTGAGGAAAAAAAAAAAGTCCTAATTACCTTTTATTCTGTGGCAGAAACCAGCTTTCATAGTTAACCTTGCTTTCTGGAGACGTACTGGTCCAACATAATTCTACATACATTTTAATTGCTGTTAGCAACTGTTTAATAATGATGTTTTTTTTGTTATTTATTAACCCTGTAAAGCCTAATATATGAAATAACGGTCAGAAAAGTCTAATGTGCTTTATGTGTTGTATCACCATTGGTATAACAAGCTTTTACAGCTCATAGAGTATTAATATAGTATTAAAGGGATACTCCACTTTAAAATGAAAATTCTGTCATCATATACTCACCCTCATGATGTTTCAAACCTGTATGAATTTCTTTCTTCTGCTGAACTTCCGTAGTATATATTTTTTCCTATACTATGGAAGTCAATGGGACCAGAAACTGTCTGGTTACTGACATTCCTCTAAATATCTTCCTTTCTGTTCAGCAGAAGAAAGAAATTCATACAGGTTTTAAACAACATGAGGGTGAGTATATGATGACAGAATTTTCATTTTAAAGTGGAGTATCCCTTTAATATATAAGAACAAAATATTTGAGGCAAGTTGGTGCAGTTGCTGATATTCAATGAATTATTCATATGGACACAAACATTTGATGAAATTCCGAGAGCTTGTCACGTAAATCAATGAGATCTTAAATAACTGTAAAAAATAAAAGAATAAAGAAATAGAATAATTTGTGAATAGAATCAGAAATAAACATCAACACAATTAATTCATCACATAGGATGCATTTTTTTCATTGATTTTTTTTTTTTTTTGTGTGTGTGTGTGTGTGTGTGTGTGATTGTTTCAAGATGAGAGATTGTTTCAAGATTGTTTCAGATTGTTGGGTTCTTGCATTGCAATTTTCTGATTTTTTTTTTTTTTTTTTTTTTTTTTTTTGAGAAATAGGGAAAGCAAAGAAGAGTTTTTGGTAATACTTTATTTTACAGTGTCCTATGCATAATTACATGCAACTAACCCTAAACCAAATCCTAATCCTACCCTAACCCTATAGTAAGTACATGTTGTTAATTATTATTACTCAGTACTAAAATATATAATTGCACTTAAATATTATAATTATTTTTAAGATTTACATTTAATCATATTTAGCAGATGCTAATTTTGTCCAAAGCGACTTTCAAATGAGAAGAACAATAAACTAAATCAAATTAACAAAAGAGCAACATCTAAGTGCTGTGACAAGTCTCAGTTAGTCTAGCGCAGTACACTTAGCAAGGTTGTGTTTTGTTTTTATAGAAAAAAATAGATGTATTAGTAATTAGTGTTAGTATTAACGGGTCAAGTGTTGACAGAAAAGATGTGTCTTCATCAGTTTCTCTAAGATGGCTCTTCTTCTTGAGTTGGCCAGGTCAGTGCACCAGCGGGGATCAGTCCAGGTGAAGAGATGTTGTGCCTCTATGAGATGGTGACCACGAGGTGGCGCTCTCTCCCGCACCACAGGCTTGAGGGAGTCCAGGGGAGGGAACCATTGTTCTGCACACAAGCATCAAGCTTGAACTTGAAGCCAGTAAATAAACCCCAGTTGCATGTATTAGAAATATGCTATTCTATTCTATACTTTTATGAATTCTATTGAGAAACTATGAGAAAAAGGTGAATAAAGGTGAATTATTATTCATTATTATTATGATCTATGCTGTATAGCTGTGTTTTGTTATATAATTATTGTATTTTATTGACAAAATGGTTAGGTTCTTATTAGATCAGATAACATTTTAATCTGTCATATGATCATGTTACAATGCACCTCACCTACGGGGCATGTTGTCACATTTCACTTCCATTCTTTCAAGGTAAATCAAGAAAAAAGTATACAGTGTATTAATAAAACAAAACAATTGTACTAAACGTGTGAAATGAATGTGGGGAAAAAATTCATTCTCTGAACCCTAAGTAGATTTACACAAACTGAGAAAGTCAAAAAGCATTAGGTTGTGCCCCGCTCTTACTTATGTATGCCGAGTGTGTCTGCGCGCGGGCGACGGTGCGCGAGAAGAGGCCGAGTGTGTCTGCGCGCGAGCGACAGTGCGCGAGAAGAGGCCGAGTGTGTCCGAGAGCAAGCAAGTTTAAACCAGAGATTACTTTACAGCTTTCTTATTTATGATTTAACATTTATTTTTAATGCTAGTTTTATTATTATTATTAATCATTACTTGAATAAAACATATTAAAATATGTTTTAATATGTTTAATTCAAGACAGAGAGAGAGAGAATACGGCCGATAGTAGAACCTCGGATTCAGGAGGAACAGTGCGGTTTTCATACCGGTTGTGGAACACTGGACCAGCTCTACACCCTCTCCAGGGTGCTGGAGGGTTCATGGGAGTTTGCCCAACCAATCCACATGTGCTTTGAGGATTTGGAGAAGGCATTCGACTGTATCCCCCGCGGCGGCCTGTGGTGGGTGCTCCGGGAGTATGGGGTCTGGGGTCCTTTGCTAAGGGCTATCCGGTCCCTGTACGACCGGAGCAGGAGCTTGGTTCGCATTGCCGGCAGTAAGTCAGACTTGTTCCCGGTGCATGTTGGACTCCGGCAGGGCTGCCCTTTGTCGCCGGTTCTGTTCATAATTTTTATGGACAGAATTTCTAGGCGCAGCCAGGGGCCGGAGGGTGTCAGGTTTGGGGACCACACGATTTCGTCTCTGCTCTTTGCGGATGATGTTGTCGTGCTGGCCCCTTCAGACCAGGACCAGGACGGTTTGCAGCCGAGTGTGAAGCGGCTGGGATGAGAATCAGCACCTCCAAATCCGAGGCCATGGTTCTCAGTCGGAAAAGGGTGGCTTGCCCACTTCAGGTTGGTGGAGAGTTCCTGCCTAAAGTGAAGGAGTTCGAGTATCTTGGGGTGTTGTTCACGAGTGAGGGAAGGATCGAACGGGAGATTGACAGACGGATCGGTGCAGCTTCTGCAGTAATGCGGTCGATGTACCGGTCTGTCGTGCCGATTTACCGGTTAATCTATGTTCCTACTCTCACCTATGGTCATGAGCTTTGGGTCATGACTGAAAGGACAAGATCCCGGATACAGGCGGCCGAAGTGAGCTTTCTCCGCAGGGTGGCTGGGCGATCCCTTAGAGATAGAGTGAGAAGCTCGGTCACTCGGGAGGAGCTCAGAGTAGAGCCGCTGCTCCTCCACATCGAGAGGGGTCAGCTGAGGTGGCTCGGGCATCTGTTCCGGATGCCTCCTGGATGCCTTCCCGGGAAGGTGTTCCGGGTATGTCCCACTGGGATGAGACCCCGGGGAAGACCTAGGACACGCTGGAGGGACAATGTCTCCCAGCTGGCCTGGGAACGCCTCGGTGTCCCCCCGGAAGAGCTGGAGGAAGTGTCTCGGGAGAGGGAAGTCTGGGCATCTCTGCTTAGACTGCTGCCCCTGTGACCCGGCCCCGGATAAGCGGAAGAAGATGGATGGAACATATTAAAATATTGAGAAAATATTATATAGATGAATTTTAAAATGAAATTAAATGATATTAATAAGGTAAATTATATAGGTAGCCTATATTATTTTTTACTTAAAATATATTATTTAGCTATTAACTCAATTTAATGTGTTTTACTAACAGCCAGTGTTTTAATAATTTGTGGCATTGTTGTTAACTCGTTAAACTGTAAGGAAGAGATGATAATTTGGAGGATGATTTAAAAATATTCGTTTATCATCAGTAGGCGCGTATTCATTCGAATATAATTATAGCGGCCGCCTGAGGGCGCTCAACGACCACGTCATCTGAGAGCGTGAGAGTTTCTTACAATTTCAATCGACGAAACTACAAAGCTGGCACGGAGGTATATATAATTACAAAATAAAGTCATTATGATTGTTATTGTTGTTAATATTATTTTATAAAGTAAGTAACATGTAAGATAAAAGGAGTTTTATACAATAGGCTCTATGCACGATCGCCTCCGTGTTTTGTCTCAGCCCGCCCAGATACATCTGCGTCGGAAGCCGTTTTTGCATTCGGTGGAGATAATGGTAAATTACACTCGCTGTTTACAAGAACTTCCAGCGGTTACCGTGAATGATGTTAACAGTATTGTGAGGCAGTTAGCTGTCACACCTAAGAGTAAGAAAGAGAAGGGCTTTAAATTATATATTTCAAGGCGAGCTACATCGACAACTTTGAGGATGAGTATTCTCTCATATCATGCGAAATCCGACTAGTGAATCGGTTTCTAAAATCATTGTCTCCGTTTCTGATAAAATTAATTTTATGAAAGTTTTGCCGCTGGTACACTTCGCTATAGAGCTGGTAAGTCCCGCCCCCTTCCGCTAATCCCACTGGACCTCTGGGTTGAAAAATCGTCAATGCAAGTGAATGTGAGAAAATAATTATTTTCTGGTCACGTTTGAATTTTGCCATGAATGTGACCATATGTTGTCTGTGAATTTTTAATATAATTTTTTTGTGTGAAGAATGCTACAATTTAGCGGGTAGAAGTTTGATACGGTTAGACTTTGTGTGAGAGCACTTTGTGGACTACAACTCTTCGCTGCTTTCGACGGGAATCTGAAGAAAGAACAGCCCATTTGGTTTGAATGGTGACATTTGGGTACAAAACACACAGGCATCTCGATCTGTCTCCACAGATTATCGCAGTAGCACCGTGATTTGACAAGTGGAGGGAAAATGTGTTATGGGGTGACGTCACATAGGCGACATGTAGTCTTTCTCGTTATGTCTTTTCCACAACTGCTAGCCAAAGAATCATACAATATACTGTCAAACTCGTAACATGAAAAATTATATAAAAAATTCACAGACAACATATGCTCACATTCATGGCACAATTCAAACGGGACCAGAAAATAATTATTTTCTAACATTCACTTGCATTGACGATTTTTCAACCTAGAGGTCCAGTGGGGTTTTACGGATGGCCGGGACTTACCAGCTCTATAGAAAGCGCTATGTGGGAGTAAAGACGCTGGCTGAGATTCTACCAGAAATACGTCAGCAGTGTTCGTGCATAGAGCGTATTTGATAAAAAAAAATTAGAGATAAACTATACTTGACTTAACTTATCTCTAACAAAAGTAGAAGCCTAAGGGTTTTCTAGCAAATCAGACATTTTTTGTGTGTGTGTGTCATGAATGCATAATAAAAAAGGGTTGAAAAAGGCACATTTTTAAATAACAGTAAAATGTTCTCATAGCAGTTTGTGCTGATTTGTCATTCATTTACTCACTCATAAATGAATTTATCAATTACTATACTGATAGGCTATTGTTATTTATAAAAAAAAGTCAAAATGTAAGACAAATTAAATGTATAATATATATATATATATTTTTAAATATCAGGGTCAAGCAGTTTATAAGATGACACTGCCTTACAGGTGAATGTGATTTCAACAATATGTTTCTGGATAAACATCTTTGTTAATCCTGCATTCCAATCAACAAATCATATTTGAGTGACAAGTTTACAGTTTATGTTAATTTTATGCTTACAACCAGGGTTTGGTGCTGGTTATTTACCTGTCATTTCCCTCTTTAAGGATAAGTTATGTGTAGGGTTAGGGTTTCTGGACAGGAATTGTGTTCCAAGATAAAAAAAAAAAAAAAAAGTTGACCCAAGAATATGTCCTGCTTGAAACCACAGCAAAGATTTTTTACACACAGCAACTCAAAATGTATCTCAGCCAAATATTCAGTTACGTTCCAAGACCATAAAAAAAAAAAAAAAATCTCAATCAGACACTCTACCAACATGTACAACATAAGTTAACTGACTGTAAGAGCTAGTGCACGTCTGTGTTTGTGCTGCACAGTACACACGTACACACACACACACACGTGCCACAAGGCTTATACCCTGGTTAGCCAGTGCTGACTGTGACATTCATTTGCCAAATGTTGTCCAAAGTATTTTGCAATGTAATCGGGCCATATTTGCTATGTCATGTGTGGGCCACTTTAGGTTCACATTCAGATTCACAGTGATTATAGTCCCTCATCTTTGCCAAAACTGGCCCAGATATGTTTGAAAATAACTGGGCCACATTTGCTGCAACATGTGACCCTGGATCACAAAACCAGTCACAAGTCACATGGCCAAATATAGCCAAAAATACATTGTATAGGTCAGAATGAGGGTCATATTTGGTTTACACCCAGATTAGTCATCCGGGCCATAAGAAGGCCTGCAGTGCCGCATCATTGCCTGAAGTGGCCCACATCCGTCTGCTCTCTGAGGAGCGAGTGAAACACACACTAATGCTGTTCACTGGTAAACACTTTTAGTCTGTCTGTAGAGGAGAAGAGACTTCATCCACAGAACAAAGACAATATACTGTAGATCTGTGCATCAGCAACACACACACACATAACTAACTTCATATACAATAAAACAATAACAATAAAGAAAAAATGTTGTGTAAATGTAAATAATGTAAATGTTTAAAAGTTACATGTAAACTTTATATCTTTTGAAACATTTATGTGCAATACTTGACAATCACGTTCATGATTATAAATATTTTAATAATTATGGATGAGATCAATCCAAACATTATTATATTTGCAGGCCTGATACTGAAGATTTCTGCTGACACTCATCTGAGCTTCTTCCTCTGTTCCACCTTTAATTACAACTAAACCATCATTTGGCTGAATAATAAACCAACATGAATCATTCAATATCACATGTTTCTAATATGCATGCTAACACACACGCTGCTTTATTTAATTGTGAAGTCTGAGTCTCTTCCACCTGTATGAAACACATTTACACATGTATTTCTCCTCATAGACAGTAGTGAGACTCTTCTGTGGATCACCTGATGGTTTCTGCTCCTCTCATGATCATTTCACACTACGATATAACGCATCCATCAGAGTTTGATGATTGATCTTCATTTACTCTGTAAAGTGGAACAGAAGAGAAAACAATCAGTGGAACAAAGTGCAAATTATTATATTTCAATTACAGTTTTTTTTTTAGTAAGAATAAGTTAAACTGAATTCCTGTAATCAGATTAATTACCGACTTTACATGATCTTGCATAGATATTTGTGTTTTTAAATATAATAGATTTAAAACCTGAATCATGTTCATATGTTTGTCTGTGTGTGTCGGTGCGACTCCTATTGAGTCTCTGTAAAGGAGAAACTAATGAGTGTACGGCGTATGGAATAAACCACAGGGAGCAAATACAAATGTTATTTTGAGTTCAAACACAATCCTTTAGTTAAAGCCGTTTGTCCTCTAGTTTAAACATGTTTGTAGGCTCTTAGTAAATAACTGAGAGTAAAGTAAGTGTAAAGTAGTGTGACGTGTTGCTTGTCACAGTAAAACACACTAGAGACAGAGACATTTCTCATGTGAGCTGGACGCTGTGAGCTGAAGCTGGAACTGCACTGATTTTAGCAGGAGTGCAGCGTTTTCCTACAATCTGACCAAGTCTGTTTTCACACTGAAATGATTCATTTCTACTGACACAGTTAATAAAGCAGGTGTTGATGTATAAAGCTGTGACAGTGAGCTTTTGTTCTCTTTCCTCCTTTGTGTTAAACATTTCAATAACTTCACATTTTGTTCTCACACAAACCCTTTGTTGCAATAAAGCTTAATGATAATTTCCTTTCACAAATGTTTGAAAGGTTTGTTCACATATCAGAGGTAAATGAAGATCTCTTTAATATCTCAGTGATGTTTCCTCACCTCAGGACACAGTTTGAGTCTCGTAGCTCGTCTCTGAGCCGCTGCTTTGAGTCTCCTATCTTATTGTGTCTCAGCTCAAGCTCTTTTAAAAACTGCAGTGCTTTTGAGTTAATCAAAGACTGAGTTAAAGAAGAAACATCTGTAATGCCACAGTCATATAGACTAGAAAGACACAAACAGAGGAAGAGAGATTATCTTACAAACAAATCATGAATGTGAAGAATTTTACACAAATATAATGTGAACTCAGACTCACTGTGAGATATTGCGTATAAAGTGTTTTAGTTTAAACTGTTGAAGTGATTTTAAGCATTTTGATTCTTGTATGTGAATGTGACTGACCTCAATCTCTCCAGTTTACAGTGTGAATCCTCCAGTACGGCACATAAGTGCTTCACTCCTGTGTTTCCTAGTTTATTCCTGCTCAGGTCCAGCTCTCTCAGGTGTGATGGGTTTGATTTCAGAGCTGAAGTCAGGATGAGACTCTGTTTCTCTGTAATACTGCATGCATACAGACTGAAGATAGAGAAATAACAATAGTTCACATCTATGATGATCATCTTATTGAAGAGCTACAGCAGCATTTAGTTTCCAATAGTCTGTTTTGAAAGCCAGTCACACTAGTTCTGTGTGCTGGAAGACACTGTTTCTTCTCTTTCATTTTTAACTATTTATTTGACGTCTCTCTTCTTTATTCTCTGTTGAAAAGGCAGATTTCTGCATGTACACAATCAGTACATTGTATCAAATGCTGGAAATTAAACAATTACTATCTAGATAAAAAACATAAAAATGTGAGCAATAGGGAAAACCCAGAAAGTGCACTGCTATAAACAATGAAACATAAGCCCTGCTGTCTTCAGATAAATAAACTTCAGTCACACTGTAATTGCTGTACAGTATAATGATACTAACTGTAGTTTCTCCAGCTTGGATTGTGGGTTCATCAGTAGATCACTGAGGTTTTTCACTCCAGAGTCTCCTAGTTTATTCCAGCTCAGGTTCAGCTCTCTCAGGTGTGACGGGTTTGATTTCAGAGCTGAAGTCAGGATGAGACTCTGTTTCTCTGTAATACTGCAACTCCACAGACTAAAGAAAGAAAAAGAAAATTTTTAAACAGATTTATGATGATCAACTAACGTGTTTAGCTTCATCCAGCAGACTTTTGCTGACAAATAAACAGGGATATTACAGGTTCAGGTAACACAGAGAAAGACTACACATTGTTCATTTAAATATACTTAAATATACAACATTGTAACAATACAAAGGTTGTCTTGATCTATTTATATTAGTTTACATATTAATTTCACATAATTTTTAAAGGGTCATGAAACCCCCTAAAACACATTTTTTTAGATGTGAACAGATATGTACAGACTGCACATCACTGAAAATAATAAAAGCACTCATAAGTATTACAAATGAGAGGAAATTGGTTATTTTTTCTGAGCAATTTGGTTCCCTTTCGTGGTCACTCCGAGTTACGTCGGATGACGACGATTGGGGTTTCGCTTAGAAGCCTATCACCTTCGAGTATATAAAACGAGCCAATGGCAATGAAATGCCATGGGTCTGCGGAATTTGCATAGCGTAACTCCGCCCGCCGCAGGGGGTATATAAGGAAGTACGCTGCACAATGCAGACATGCTTTCGCTTCGGAGCCGAGAACTTCTCCACTCCTGCAAGCCAAAGATTCTGAGTTAGTCTTCTCTTACCTTCGAGACGAGCGAACTCTCCGGTGTTGGTGTGACGGCGATTTCAGCGAGTGTTCACTACCCTGCTGATCTGGTCAGTGATCTGACAGATAGTGTGTCTCTCCCTGTTCGCTTCAGCATCCGCGGAGTTTTTCCTCTCACAAAAAGAGCATTGCACGTGGCACGTCTTTTTAAAGATGCCTCGCCCGTGCACTTCTGGTTGCGGTCGCGACATATTTTTCTCTGATGGGCACGATCTCTGCTTAGCGTGTTTGGGCGTTGATCACGCTAAAGCAGCGTTCGTGGATGACTCATGTTCCCACTGCGGGAACATGACCATCTCTATGCTGCGGTCGAGACTCAATGAGCTCACTAGAGCGAGAGTCCCCCTACCCACACCCCGATCTACTGGTCCCGAGAGGGCTAGTACTTCGGCTGGTGGCCGGGGTGACCTGAGGGTGACTGTGTGGGACATACCGCCGACACGTCCACGGTCCACACACCCCTCTCCAGCATCAGCACCCGCGAGTGTTCAAACTGAGACCGCTGGTCCCTCTTCGGAGCCCCAGCGCATCTCGTTTGGAGCTCCAGAGGAAGATACGATGTCGATCGCTGCATCACAAGGTGGGCGCGAGTCCTCGGGAAGTGAGGATTCGGCTGTGTTGCCGCCCTCGGGCGCGCCAGCATTGCCCGAGTCTGATCCCGAGCTGACCGCCATGCTTTCCCGGGCAGCCGCGGCCATTGGTATTGAGTGGTCCCCGCCACCTGATCCAGTGCGCTCGCGGCTGGATGATTGGTTTTTGGGAGCGGCCGCTGACACTCGTCGCCGCCCAACCCCAATACCATTCTTCCCGGAAGTGCATGAGGAAGTCACGCGGTCCTGGAAGGCTCCCATGTCTTCCCGCGATCGTTCGTCGGCCTTTCCTCCCCTCGATAGAGCTGATGCTTGTGGGTACACTGGGATTCCCACGGTTGAACGTTCTGTCGCGATGCAGCTGTGTCCGGCAAGCGCTTCATCACGTGGTGATCCAAAACACCCATCCAAAGCCTGTAGATTTTCGTCATCCATGGTGGCGAAGTCTTACAGAGCGGCGGGACAGGCAGCTGCTTCTCTGCATGCCATGGCCATCTTGCAGGTCTACCAGGCCAAGATGCTCCGTGACATGCACGAGGGTAGGACAGACCCAGGGCTCTTTGATGAGCTGCGCGCCGCCACTGACCTCGCTCTCCGGGCGACGAAAGTGACCGCGCGCTCCCTGGGTTTGGTGATGTCCACAGCTGTGGTCCAGGAGAGACATCTCTGGCTGAACCTGGCTGATATGCGTGAGCCCGAGCGGACTCGTCTGCTTGACGCTCCCATATCCCAGGCCGGCCTTTTCGGTGGTGCGGTCGAGGATTTTGCCCAAAAGTTCTCGACTGCCCAGAAGCAGACTGAGGCGATCAAGCACATTCTGCCCCGACGCGCTGCTGCTGCTCAGCCGCCGGTACAGAATCCTCAGCCTGCTCGCCGCCGAGGGCGCCCTCCCACGGCTCCCGCCCCTCCCGCACGGCCCCAGCAGCAGCCTTCACCGGCGCCGCGTCGCGGAGGAAGCCGTAGGAAGGCGCCACAGCCCTCTCCAGCCCCGCGGCCCGCTAAACGCCAGGCTAAGCGGCGCTCCTGAGACGGGCAGCTCAGGATTGGCTTTCTTTTCTATACAGGAGGTGGTAGCAGGGCCACTCCTTCCCCCGGTGGAGGGCCGGGGGAGAATCTTTTGTTCTCCACTCCCCGCTGCTCGTCCCATGACGGGCAGCACCCTAATGTGGTTAAAGAAAGAATCGAAATCCCCAATCCTGAGCCTACAGAGCCAGAGGGCCGCAGTGCGCGCCACCCTCGGGTCCCGCCACTGCCGCCCTCCTCTGTCCCAGAGGTGTTGGATGACAGCACGCGCCGCCCACGGGCCACGCTCCTCTCATCCCCCTCTGTCGCCAGACCCCTGCCAGAGCACGCCCCCGTGGGACGCGCGCCCTCCCCTGGCCTCCTCTGGCAGGACGCGGTTAATGACCGTGCCCCCGCACAGGGCCGCTATGCCACCCTCGCCGGTGCCGGTCATTCCGCCTCGCTGCCCCACCGACGGTACGTCTGTGGTTCGTATGACCCCGCTGGTGCACTTTCTGGAGGCCTGGCTAGAGCTTCCCAGACTGTCCCGCTGGGTCGCGAGAACCATCAGGCTCGGCTACGCGATTCAGTTCGCGAGATCTCCTCCCCGCTTCAGGGGAGTCCGCTTCACTATGGTCGGTGGCAATGCCCCTGTCATGAGAGCGGAGGTCGCCACCCTGCTGGCGAAGGGTGCGATCGAGATTGTCCCTCCAGCCGAAATGAAGTCCGGTTTCTACAGCCCTTACTTCATTGTACCCAAGAAGTCCGGTGGGTTACGGCCAATCCTCGACCTGCGCGTCTTGAACCGCTCCCTTCACAGGCTGCCATTCAAGATGCTCACAGCCAAACACATCCTCCAGTGTGTGCGGCCGCAGGATTGGTTTGCAGCGATCGACCTGAAGGACGCCTACTTCCATGTCTCCATTTTACCTCGACACAGACCGTTTCTACGGTTTGCTTTCGAGGGGCAGGCATACCAGTACGCGGTTCTCCCTTTCGGGCTAGCCCTGTCTCCTCGCGTCTTTACGAAGGTCGTCGAGGCAGCCCTTGTTCCCCTCCGGGAACACGGGGTTCGCATCCTGAACTATCTCGACGACTGGCTGATCCTAGCTCACTCTCGAGACCAGGTTTGCGAACACAGGGACCTAGTGCTCCGGCACCTAGTCCGTCTGGGCCTTCGGGTCAACTGGGAGAAGAGCAAACTCTGCCCCGTGCAGAGGATCTCTTTTCTCGGTATGGAGATCGACTCGGTCGCCATGTGCGCGCAGCTTACGAGCGAGCGCGCGCAGTCACTGCTGACTTGTCTTCGTCAGTTTTCGAAACTTCGAAACTTTTTCAGAGGCTCCTGGGGCATATGGCATCCGCAGCCGCAGTAACGCCGCTGGGATTGCTTCATATGAGAACGCTTCAGCTTTGGCTTCGCGATCGAGTCCCGAGGTGGGCATGGTAACACGGCACGCTCCAAGTCCCAGTGACTCCAGCCTGCCGTCAGACCTTCACCCCGTGGAAGAACCTCAGTTTTCTACGGGCCGGAGTGCCCTTAGAACGAGTTTCCCGGCATGTTGTTGTATCAACAGATGCCTCCAACACGGGCTGGGGCGCCATGTGCAATGGTCATGCTGCCGCGGGCTCCTGGACAGGACCCCAGCGCCTTTGGCATGTCAATTGCCTCGAGTTGCTGGCTGTACGTCTCGCCCTGCACCGCTTCCATGCGCTGCTCAGGGGTCAGCACGTACTAGTCCGATCAGACAATACCGCAACAGTAGCGTACATCAACCATCAAGGTGGTCTACGCTCCCGCCGTATGTCGCAACTCGCTCGCCACCTCCTCATATGGAGTCAGAAGCATCTGAGGTCGCTTCGAGCCATTTATATCCCGGGACACCTGAACCAGGCGGCCGACGAGCTGTCTCGAGTTCGGCCTCTCGCTGGAGAATGGCGACTCCATCCCCGGACGGTTCAGCTGATTTGGGATCAGTTCGGCGACGCACAGGTAGACCTGTTTGCCTCCCACGACTCGTCCCATTGCGACCTGTTTTATTCCCTGACCGAGGGCACGCTCGGCACGGATGCACTGGCGCACAGCTGGCCGCGGGGCCTACGCAAGTATGCGTTTCCCCCAGTGAGCCTTCTTGCGCAGACCTTGCGCAAGATCAGGGAGGACGAGGAGCAGGTCATTTTGGTTGCCCCGTATTGGCCCAACCGGACCTGGTTCTCCGAACTAGTACTCCTCGCGACAGCACCTCCCTGGCCAATTCCTCTGAGGAAGGACCTCCTTTCTCAGGGACGGGGCACCTTATGGCACCCTCGTCCCGATCTTTGGAACCTCCACGTGTGGCTCCTGGACGGGACGAGGCAGGTTTGAGTACCCTACCACCTGCGGTGGTGGCTACCATCACTTCCGCTAGAGCATCGTCCACGAGACATGCCTATGCGTTGAAGTGGAACCTCTTCGTCAACTGGTGTTCTTCTAAACATCAAGAACCCACGAAATGCCCGATCAGTGTCGTGCTTTCCTTCCTGCAAGAAGGGTTGGAGCGAAGGCTGTCTCCCTCCACCCTGAAAGTGTATGTTGCCGCCATTGCCGCACATCACGAAGCAGTTGATGGTAAGTCTCTGGGAAAGCACGACCTGATCGTCAGGTTCCTGAGGGGAGCGAGGAGACTAAATCCTCCTCGTCCTCCCCTCGTTCCCTCTTGGGACCTCTCAGTGGTTCTCACTGCCCTGCAGAGTGCTCCCTTTGAGCCTTTGCAATCAGTGGAGCTTAAGTTCCTGTCAATGAAGACAGCGCTCCTGGTTGCATTGGCCTCCATCAAGAGGGTAGGGGACCTGCAGGCATTTTCGGTTGACGAAGCGTGCCTGGAATTCGGGCCGGCTAACTCTCACGTGATCCTGAGACCCCGGCTTGGATATGTGCCCAAGGTTCCTACCACACCCTTTCGAGACCAGGTAGTGAACCTGCAAGCGCTGCCCTTGGAGGAGGCAGACCCAGCCTTGGCACTGCTCTGTCCAGTACGCGCCCTCCGTGCTTACGTAGACAAAACGCGGTGTTTCAGGACCTCAGACCAGCTCTTTGTCTGTCATGGTGGGAAGCTGAAGGGAAAGGCTCTCTCAAAGCAAAGGTTATCTCACTGGATAGTGGATACCATTGCTTTGGCATACCAGCAGCAAGGTCGTCCGTGCCCCCTTGGTGTGAAAGCCCACTCCACACGTAGTGTGGCTTCCTCTTGGGCTCTAGCGCATGGCGCCTCGCTAACAGACATTTGTAGAGCTGCAGGCTGGGCGACACCCAACACATTCGCGAGATTCTATAATCTCCGCGTAGAGCCAGTTTCTTCTCATGTACTCGCTTCAACCAGCCGGTGCTAGATTCTGCTCAGGTGTCTTCGCTTGCTCGCCATTCCTCTCCACGGACGGGATACATGCGATTTTCTTCTCAGGTGAGTCTGATAAGCTCTGAGTTCCTCCAGCACTGGTGACGTCAACGCCTGAGTTATGCCAATCTGCCATAACGCAGCTTTTGCGCTTGACTAGGTGCCTCCATGTGCATGGTTCCCCCTCTGGGCGACCCCCACATGTGTATTCCACTGTAAGTCTCCTTGTGAGCGTGTGTCTTTCCCTTGGCAAGCCACCTTGCCACCCCTGGGGTTTAAAATTCCACCTGCGGCTGGACACCCCAGTGATTCTCCATATGCATCCCTCTGGGTCATATGTGTATTCTAAGTCCCCCCCTCAATGGCTGGGCATGATTGCATATTTCTCTCTGAGATATGCTTCCCAGTGTACCTTGGTATCCCTGTGTTAAGTAGGACTCCTTCGTTCGTGCTAGTCTCACAACAGGGAGCTCAGACTTACGCAGGGCACTGGAAGACAGCCGAGGTGGCGTGATTAGACTGGAACCCCAATCGTCGTCATCCGACGTAACTCGGAGTGACCACGAAAGGGAACGTCTCGGTTACGGATGTAACCCTCGTTCCCTGAGTGGGAACGGAGACGTTACGTCTTCCTGCCACTTCCGCTGTACCGCTGAAAAACGCCTGGGGCCAGTCTCGGCTCCTCAGCGAAGGCATGTCTGCATTGTGCAGCGTACTTCCTTATATACCCCCTGCGGCGGGCGGAGTTACGCTATGCAAATTCCGCAGACCCATGGCATTTCATTGCCATTGGCTCGTTTTATATACTCGAAGGTGATAGGCTTCTAAGCGAAACCCCAATCGTCGTCATCCGACGTAACGTCTCCGTTCCCACTCAGGGAACGAGGGTTACATCCGTAACCGAGACGTTCTTCCGGGCTGAAAAGTAAAGTGGAAGTGAAGATGAACTCAAGAGGTCACATGACTGATATTCATGTATTACATATATTTCCATTATAGTATTATTGTATAAATATATATTTGTATACCTCGAATGTGTTTGAATATTTCACCAGTATCAGCACTGGGACTGTTCACTGTATTACTCCACTTGTCTGTGTTTGCGCAACTTGCATCATTAAGCCAGTAGGCGGCGACACGTGACTGTCTTCATGAGTGAGCAATTGAATCATTAATTGAACTGATTAGCACAAAAACATTGATTAATTCAGGAAAGAAACAAGTTGCTGAATCTGATCTTTGATGCTCACACATATTGCTCATATGCCTCTGGACACAGAAGGATTGCACAGGCGTTTGATTGAAATGCAACATCTATGCAAAATAATCATTGAATCATTTCTCATTCCTGTTTGGAATAAGTGATTGTGTTTTGTCAACAATAAGCATAAAATTTCTGCATTTCAATTTTGTATTGTGGATCATTCATTGTAACATTTAACCTGATTCTCATGTTTAAGAATCTGTTTTCTGCATGACAAATAATTTATGCTACTGTCCACTGACATGCTTTTAAAGCTATTGATATCCAATTTTTTTGTCCTTCAAACAGCTTAAATTGCACATGTGTAGATCAGGAAAATCTAAATTCCCCCTGAACCCCCCCAGCAACATCAATTCTGGGACCTCAGTTTTAATAAAATCCTGCGTACGGCCCTGCCTTCATGTTACCATTGTCTTGTCTGGCTTTGTTCCCTGTAACTGCTGTTGGTGACCTTCATGTTTCTCAGTCAAGTCTTTGTTTTTTTAGTTTTGTTCACGTTTATTTGAATAAAGTTGCACTTGCATTCAGTAGTGATGGGAGAAACAAAGCTTCAAATCAATTAAAACAATTTCTTCGCAAAACGATTCACTGTTTTTAAGAGTTAGTCTAAGCGTGTAGTTTCGAAACGACACGCTGGGACAAAAACTGCATAAAAACACCTTCTACAAACCCATTACAAATGTTTTATTGAAAGTAAAATCTATCAAATGCAATTAACTAATCATCTAATATGATTAAATATCAAGTGTCTGTATAATATGTGCTCTTTTATCAATTTTCAGTGCTTGTTTTGTTTATTTTATGGATGGCTCAGCTAAACAGGCCAATAAGAAACTACTATTATTCCTTTTAATTATACTAATGTCTAATTAAAATGTCTACAAATGTATAAAACTGATCAGAGATCAGGTTAAACCCACAGACACTTGTTCAATCTCAGTAAATCTGCATGATTCATGGGTTCACAGAGATCATCGCCCCCCAGTGGTGAACCATTGACATTTCCAAACATTACGAGTTATGACGTAACAAAGCCTCGTTTACTGAAATCATGTGACTCTGGCAGTTTGATACACACTCCGAACCACTGATTCGAAACAAAAGATTCGTAAAGGTTTCGAAAGCGCCCATCACTAGAGTGCAGTGGATCTTATTACAGGCAGATACTGATCACTGACTTTTAAAATGCACTTGTTTAATTTTTACAAGTTACAGTATATGCTGCACCAAAATTAGACATTTTACATTTTGTGAAATACAAACATTGAGTTGAAAGCAGTAATGAACATTTCTGATTCTGATGTCACAAAAAACATTGTTCTGCCTCTACAGTAACTGAAATAATTATTGACCCATGATCCAACTGTCTGTCTTAACCAAATATTTAAAGCTTGATATCACATTTTAATTGTGTTTTTATTTGCTGTTTAATTTTATTTCTTTAAATTGTTGTGGCTCTGTGTGACGCTGAGGAAAAGACTGCTCTGACTCAAACAAGTGAGGAAATATTATCATCAGCTAACATTACAGCTAAAAGTAAAGTAATATTATAAATAAATGAGCAATACTCACGTCAGTGTGTTGAGTTGACAGTGTTTATCCTGCAGTAGAGCAGCAATCTGATTCACTCGTGTGTCTCCTAGTTCATGTTCACTCAGACTCAGCTCTTTCTGGAGAAACAGGTTTTTACCCACAAATCTATTCACATACTGACAGGCTTCCTCTGCAGCAGGACTCAAAAACCTGCAGAAGAGTCAATTCAGTTCTCAACTAAATGACGATTGATACGATACACAAAAATAATAATTCTTTGAACATTTAAATACACAAATAAATATAAATTTAAAAGAAACTAGAGCGACACTCAGTCCTAAAGCAAACTCATAAGAACAGAAGCATCTCACAGAGCAGAAGGGCAAAAGCTCACTAGATCATGGTTTTCAGTATGAATACAGAGTGTGAAATTAAGATCTTTCTGGCTTTTAAGCAGGAGAAGTGAGAAACGTCAGCACAGAGAAAACTGGCTTGTGAAACTGCATGTTTGTGAACATCTGGAGACTCATAGACCTGCTGTAGAGAGATGCAGTGAATCTGGGCTTGATGG
This sequence comes from Rutilus rutilus, assembly GCF_951802725.1. Taxonomy (NCBI): domain Eukaryota; kingdom Metazoa; phylum Chordata; class Actinopteri; order Cypriniformes; family Leuciscidae; genus Rutilus; species Rutilus rutilus. The sequence goes on along the minus strand of NC_140214.1, from coordinate 39,983,570 downwards.
AAAACTATTGTGTTCAGAAAACTATTTCACTAAAAGTTTATCTATAATTTTGATGAAAAGTGTGCACAAAAATAAAATTGTGCATTTCAATTATCAAGGTATACTCCAGAATAGCAGCCCATATACTGAACCATAATGTCTATTTGACCTTTAGCTCGTTTCACAACTAAACTGTGTTGACGTTTATCATCATCATGACAGAACCTGCAGCATCTGATCTGATCTTGATCATTTTGATGCAACAAATTGTCAAGCTAATTGTATAGCTAAAATCAGGGTTGCCAACTCTCACGCATCTGGCGTGACACTCACGCTTTCAGCATCAATCTCACGCTCTCACGCACATGCAAGAAATGTCACGCCAAAATCCATGTTTCTCCCCTCAATCCGTTAATTTTCTGTTGATGACTAGACCACAGCGTATTAATGACAGGAGAGGAGTTTAAGGCCCACAGCTGTAACATCTGCCTACAACGTTCTCACTGCAGTATTCTCTGATCGTTGATTCGCTGAAAACCTTACACCTGATACATCAGTTGCGTGTGAGAAGTTCAGAGAGAGTTCAGAGCATAGGTTCGGAGTCGGAGCCACTGATGGGCATTTGAAAGTTTGGATGACAATCAAGGTAAGCAGATAATAAAATGTGTGCCTTTCGCTACAGACGTAGCCTTGCCTAATCAGTCTGTGTGCCGAGAGTACAGATTTCAGTTGCGAAGGTTGTCTGACGTGCGTCATGTGGGTTAGCTAATTGCTCAATAAAAATAGGCTCATGGTACAAATTACGTTTTGGCAAATCGGGCAAGTGGCATTTTAAATTTCCCCAAATGATCAAAGGTTGCCCAGATTGTGTTGAGCCTGCCACACTCAAATGCGGATGCTGAGCGAACCTTTTCAGTTATTGGCCTAAACAAGACTGACACCAGGAACAGACTGTCACTTGATGGCACCCTGTGAGTGATGGGAAGTTCGGATCATTTTACTGACTCGCTTGTTCGATCTCGTTCATTAAAATGAACGAATCTTTTTTCGAGTCATTTCGTTCATTTAAGGGGCTTTAAATGTTATACTTTTAACAGCCAAATTCCCCGAACACATCCACCTACGCAGTCTTTATCATATTCTGAATTAAGAAATCATTATAATGCAGTCAAAAATTATTTACAGGGAACATAAATAATTACTTTACCTTCGAGTCTTTAGTTCATTTGTCACGTGACAGACGCAATGAACGTTCATGAAGGGACTGAACCCTACTTCAGATACGAGCCTCCTGCAGAGGTAGTGAAGCAGGCCATAGGCTACAACAGGCCTAATGTGTGAAACTTGTGTTGTGGTTTTCTGGGGAGGTGGAGTAACTATTATGTGTCCCTTTTGTTTTGAGATTTTTTATTGTTTTGATGTTGTTGTTTTACATGTTTGTTATTTAATCGCCTCTATCTTTATGTTTTTATAGTGCAATCAATAAATGAATTGTACATTTTGAAAAAAACTCTTTTTTTCCATAAATCAGGGTTTATACTAAGTAAACAAGGACCGACATTTTTAAAATTATGGTTAGGGTTACGAGCGCGCACTGATGTTTTACAGAGTCCAGCCAAAGTCCCAAAGTTGGCAACCCCGGCTAAAATAATATATTAGTTCTGAATATTTAGCCTCCATATAACTAATTTAGTTAATTATTTGATCCCGTCTCACCTCAGTGTCTTCAGTTGATAGTCTGGATCCTGTAGTAAATCATTGAGATGCTTCATTCCTGATTGTCCAGGATCATTTCCTGTGAGATCCAGCTCTATCAGGTGTGAAGGGTTTGATCTCAGAGCTGAAGCCAGAGCTTTATAACCTTCTTCTGTCACACTGCAGTTAGAGAGTCTAGAACAGGAATGAAAGCATTCAGCTGATTAATCAGTTAAACCCCGAACAATATAAATTCTTAAACTTGAATTTTATTTTGTTCTTTGTACAAATGCATTGAAATTTAGATGCAAAAACTGTCAACCGAATATGGAGGCAAACAAAAGGCACAGAAATCTTTAATATGTTAAACATCAACAACAAATGGGGGTTTCTGCCAGAACGGGTGAAGGTCTCTGCCTGTTACTGTCTTTCCGCGTGGCAAAGTAATTTAATTCCATTAAAGCTTTTATCTGTCTCCATTTTATATCTGTCTCCATTTTATATCTGACTCCATTTTCAGTTAGATTGCCAATTGGTTATTGGTCAATTATATAATAGTTTAGCAATACATTTGATTGTTCTATTTAACTCTTTACTTATATTTTACCCGTTCATATTAGGAAGCTATGTCGCTCAGAGGTCCTCACGCCTCGTTTAACGTGGGTCTCACGATCACAATCTCGCCAGCTTCGGTCACTAAACAGAGGAAATTGCTATATACCTGAGATCGGTCGCATTCACGCTTACACAATCAAAGATACTTTGGTATAGCCCCCGTGATTGCATACACTTGAAATTAAAGTAGCGTTTACTTCAGTAGAGGTATGGCCACTACCACAGATATAAGTCAACCAACTTTACTTGTCTGGTTTCTCACGTACACTTATCTAAAGTAACATTAAATTAAAACAGAGGTAAGACACACACATATTTAGATTGGTCAAGCAGCACTTTTGCTGCCCTAAACGCAAATTCACTTCTTGTCTTTGCTAAACATGTAGACATGAATTAGCGCCAAAGTATTAGTGGTCACTAATCTGATGCAAAACTTGCAGTAACATACAAATCCGTTTAATTCAGCTCTCTCAGGTGTGATGGGTTTGATTTCAGAAATGAAGGATGAGACTCTGTTTCTCTGTAATACTGCAATAACTCAGACTGAAGAGAAATAACAATAGTTCACATCTATGATGATCATCTTATTGAAGAACTACAGCAGGATTTAGTTTCCAATAGTCTGTTCTGAAACCCTAGTTCTGTGTGCTGGAAGACACTGTTTCTTCTCTTTCATTTTTAACTAAGTTAATACAAAGCTCTTTTGCACAAGCTACCATTTTATATTAATTCACTTTTAACTGTTAGAAGGTCTGGTTATCAGACCAGAGCTCATGGATGGCTATTACTACAGATCCCAAAGATCTCCTCTGAATTGGGTAGATCTGCTTTCAGTCTTTCTGCCCCTCACACTTGGAATGAATTACAATGTACTTTTAAACTGGATGATCTGATGCCTTTACGGCATTTTAGACGTCTGCTTAAGGATCATTTTATTACTGATTGTGTTTGTTTCCTGTGATTGTTTTTGCTCTCTTTTTAATTGCTTTTAATTTATTTAGCTTGTTTTACTGTATGTTGCACTTCTGGCTGTATTTCTCTTTTTTTCTGTGTGACCCACACAGGTCGTTGCTGTAAATGAGAACGAGTTCTCAGTCAACTTACCTGTATAAATAAATAAATAACTATTTATTTGACGTCTCTCTTCTTTATTCTCTGTTGAAAAGGCAGATTTCTGCATGTACACAATCAGTACATTGTATCAAATGCTGGAAATTAAACAATGTTTATCTAGATAAAAACACCTAAAAATGTGAGCAATAGGGAAAACCCAGAAAGTGCACTGCTATAAACAATGAAACATAAGCCCTGCTGTCTTCAAATAAATAAACTTCAGTCACACTGTAATTGCTGTACAGTATAATGATACTAACTGTAGTTTCTCCAGCTTGAATTGTGGGTTCATCAGTAGATCACTGAGGTTTTTCACTCCAGAGTCTCCTAGTTTATTCACACTCAGGTCCAGCTCTCTCAGGTGTGATGGGTTTGATTTCAGTGCTGAAGTCAGGATGAGACTCTGTTTCTCTGTAATACTGCAATCATACAGACTAAAGAAAGAAAAAGAAAAGAAAATGACTCAGATTTATGATGATCAACTAACGTGTTTATCTTCATCCAGCAGACTTTTGCTGACAAATAAACAGGGATATGTTTGTACTTCGGGGGTTGATGAATTGTCACACCTTTAGTACAGTGGGGGAAGTGTAATTATCTGATTGGTCAGTTTGAATGTCTCACGTCTGGGTTTTAGTCACATGGTCAGGAAAGGATAAAAGAAGATTGAAATTGTTGCTCTGTCTCTTTTTATGCTTTGGCTCTCTTCTTCTCTGGGTCCCTTTCTTGGGGCTCTCTTCTTATTCTTGGGGCTCTCTCCTTTTGCCTCCTCTTCTCTTCTCTCTCTCTCTCTCTCTCTCTCTCTCTCTGTCTGTCTCTCTCTCTCTGGTAACATTTTACATGCTGGGTAAGATTAATGGTATAAGTTATCATCATCTCATACATCTATTTTGTAACTATTTTAAGTGTAACCATAACTATATTTTGTCATTAAACCTTTTCAATTACAACTAATGTGCTAACTAGTTTTGATTTGGTATTGACTTTGAAGTGCTACATATTGCAATACAATATTGTCACTCTCTATAGCAACGCTCTCCCACAAATATTAAGCTATTGTAACTGCGCTTATTTCTGTCGTTGGTATAAGTGGCAGTGGGTGGAATAGACAAGAAATGTGCAGTTTTCTACCTTCTATCTTGCTAATAACGTTTCTTTAGTCATCCGGCAGTCTTGCAGCTTTAACCACTGCAGGAATCCACCCTTACAATTTAAATATACTAAAAGTTGTCTTGATCTATTTATGTTAGTTTACACATTCATTTCACATAATTTTTAAAGGGTCATAAAACCCACTAAAACACATTTTTTGAGATGTGAACAGATATGTACAGGCTGCACATCACTGAAAATAATAAAAGCACTCATAAGTATTACAAATGAGAGGAAATTGGTTATTTTTGTGTTTTTCTGAGCAATTTGGTTCTTCCAGGCTGAAAAGTAAAGTGGAAGCGATGTCACGGTATCTGAGGTAGAAGTGTGCTTTCGGAGCGTGTGATTGGCTGAATGTGAGGTGGAAGCGTGTTTTCAGATCATGTGATTGGCTGAATGTGAGGTGGAAACGTGCTTTCGGACCGTGTGATTGGCTGAATGTGACGTGGACGCGTACTTTCAGAGCGTGTGATTGGCTGAATGTGAGGTGGAAGCGTACTTTTAGAGCATGTGATTGGCTGAATGTGAGGTAGAAGTGTGCTTTCGGAGCGTGTGATTGGCTGAATGTGAGGTAGAAGCGTGCTTTCGGAGCGTGTGATTGGCTGAATGTGAGGTGGAAGCGTGCTCTCAGAGCGTGTGATTGGCTGAATGTGAGGTGGAAGAGAGCTTTCGGAGCGTGTGATTGGCTGAATGTGAGGTAGAAGCGTGCTTTCGGAGCGTGTGATTGGCTGAATGTGAGGTGGAAGCGTACTTTCAGAGCGTGTGATTGGCTGAATGTGAGGTGGAAGTGTGCTTTCAGAGCATGTGATTGGCTGAATGTGAGGTGGAAGTGTGCTTTCAGAGCGTGTGATTGGCTGAATGTGAGGTGGAAGAGAGCTTTCAGAGCGTGTGATTGGCTGAATGTGAGGTGGAAGAGAGCTTTCAGAGCGTGTGATTGGCTGAATGTGAGGTAGAAGCGTGCTTTCAGAGCATGTGATTGGCTGAATGTGAGGTGGAAGAGAGCTTTCAGAGCGTGTGATTGGCTGAATGTGAGGTGGAAGCGTACTTTCAGAGCGTGTGATTGGCTGAATGTGAGGTGGAAGTGTGCTTTCAGAGCGTGTGATTGGCTGAATGTGAGGTGGAAGTGTGCTTTCAGAGCGTGTGATTGGCTGAATGTGAGGTGGAAGAGAGCTTTCAGAGCGTGTGATTGGCTGAATGTGAGGTGGAAGAGAGCTTTCAGAGCGTGTGATTGGCTGAATGTGAGGTAGAAGCGTGCTTTCAGAGCATGTGATTGGCTGAATGTGAGGTGGAAGAGAGCTTTCAGAGCGTGTGATTGGCTGAATGTGAGGTAAAAGCGTGCTTTCGGATCGTGTGATTGGCTGAATGTGAGGTGGAAGCGTGCTTTCAGAGCGTGTGATGGGCTGAATGTGAGGTGGAAGTGTGCTTTCAGATCGTGTGATTGGCTAAATGTGAGGTGGAAGCGTGCTTTCAGAGCATGTGATTGGCTAAATGTGAGGAGGAAGAGAGCTTTCGGAGCGTGTGATTGGCTAAATGTGAGGTGGAAGCGTGCTTTGATGTGAATGACAAGCTAAAACAGGGGGTTTCATGACACTTTAAGGTTCTTTCGTGTCAATGTGACCTTTGGTTTGCTCACTGGGACAAATATGGTTCATTGTGTTCAGGTTTTTATTGTGTGCTTAATAGTGTCTGTGTGTATATTTAGCCCTCATGCAGGGCCGTACACACCATTGAGGTCCAGACCTTGGTCATTTTTCGGCGTGTATAGACCTTATGCGCCAGAGAAACAAGCGCACAGCATCTTTAGAATATTGTCTTTGAACTTCTGTTTTTGCGGTCGCTCTGTATATCTCTATGGCATCGCTGTCGAGGAGTAATTAGCTGGTGAAGTGGATTTACTTATTGTAGAGTTAATGAAAGTTATCATGAGCATGATAATGTTTTAAGCAGATGTCTTAAAGAGGTCATATAATGCCATTTTTGTACAAGCTAATATGATTCTTTCGGGTCTAAATGAAAAGTTTGTAATATACTTTAATTAAAAATTCTCATTAGTATTGTAAGAAAACACTCATTTTACCTGGTCAAAAACAGCTCTGTTTTCAGCACGCCGTTTTAACCCTCTGAGGTCGGCAAATGCGCGGGCGCGTTTTGCTGGATTTTCTTCACATTGTAGCACAATAAACTTAAATTACTCCGTCATTTGTGGTCACACAGAAAAAAGAAATATGAAAAAATCTGTGATATTTCTACTTTTATATGCGTTCACTTACAATCAAATTAAACCATTGTGCTTTTGTAAAATAAAGAAAATAACAGGGTGTGCTTTCTGCCTCTCCGTCGCGGTGAACTTTTTTTCTTGAGCACGTCTATAAACAAACAAAACTCAGCGAATACTTGTCACACATTTATGAGCCATATACCTTTATAATCATTTAAGTGTGTACTTTTAAATGATCAGATTCAAACTGAAAAGAAATATTCTCTGTTTAAGTAATTTGTATAAAACCAACAAGATGTCCAGCTTCTCAAACACTTGCTCATTATTTTTAATTTGACCACGCCCACGCGCGCAAAAGAGATTCACATGCAAATCACCCACGCCTCACACGAACGCGCTCGTTACCTCAAAAACAAAACACCACACTTCATCAGTCTCTGCTTTTCGTCGAGTTTGGAAGACACGCCGTGAGCTTACATTGGATTTACCTCAGAAGAAGAAGAACGTGATTTGAAGACAAGAAAGATGTAAGGTACGAAATTCTTAATTATATTAGTTGAATATTATTGTTGCATAAACTTCACATTGCAGTTGAACTGTTGCTAGATATATGGTGAATATTATAATATTTAGATCCGTGTTTACGGTTAAATACTGTTTGTGGATATCTGCTCAAACGTAGATATGTATAATATAGTAACCATAATGTTTCATATTTTGGAGCGCGCTGTGTTTGAATGTAACATATTTTGGAGCGCGCTGTGTTTGAATGTAACATTTTGGAGCGTGCTCTGCGTTTGAATTTTTCATATTATATCATCATAACGAATGGAAACATTTGAAGTAACATGATAATCAATATTTTTTTTCTAGTAGTTGTTACTGAAGTGATTCGTTTGAAAGATTTATAGGCTGCTATAGGTTATTGTTATTATTATTATTATTTTATGTAGCACTGAGCGAAGCTTATGCCTACAAGGCACAACAATGGTGTTCATTATATATTGTTGGAAACATTTGTGTGTGTATTCTGTGAATTTTAAAAAAGCAATTTTAACCTGAAAAAAAACAAAAATATTTTAACCATACAGCCCTATAGTTTCTCTTGATATCAGTATGTTCACAGTTTTGTTTTATTTATTTTAGAGTCCTGCTGACTTCAACATTCACATGAGTCTCTGTACATGAACATGGTAAAGTGAAAATCAAACACTTTGGAAATTAAAGGTATGTACAATGTTTTTAGGAATGGCACAAAGGTCTCTGTATTTGGATCGTTGTTTTCAATAGTGTGCTTTTTGTCATTTGTTGTTTATCTTTGGATTATGTTGTGTTGTAAATAAATCCAAACAATCAAAAAGCCATTATTTTTTAAATCTCCTCATTCTTTGTGCAAGGTTGCTCAAAATGATAGGGCCTGATGGCTCCTAATAGGGCCATTAGGGGAGTGTCTTTGTCTTTCTCAGGTGTGAAATCCATACATATTAATGATGTGATCACGCCTCCCGCATAAAGCTTTCTTACACAAAACACGTCTTACAGTTTTTAAATCAATATATTGTCTTATCTGAATGAGCAGTCGGGGTGATTTTCACATAGTTTTGAAGCAAATATTCTAGGCTATGTGATACAATTTTCAAAAGTCTTGTGAAGAAATAAGCAGTATGGGTTTCATGAGCTCATTTCAGTGACAATTTTTTTTTTGTATTTTCACAAACCACGCATAAACGTCATTATCTCAAAACTACAAACTTTTACACACATGCTGCTGATATATTATTGTAGCAGAGTTTGTGCTAAATACAGTGTAATCAGACTTTAGCCATGAAAATGTCACAAGTAACAGAAATAAGCACAAATGTCAGAGCATGTCAGAACACCTCCAGGGCCAGAAAACCCCTCAGACCCCAGAGGGTTAAGTGCATGTGTCTTTAAATGATAATGAGCTTTGCTCACCCCGCCCCTCTGTTCTGTGGGGTGTTTTGACACAACACACGTGGAATGTTGCCTTGACAACAGTTGAGGGTATATTTTGGAGAAACAATGGCAGCGGGAGTTTCTGAGGAAACATCTGTGCAACCATGTCAATTTGAACCGGGGTCGGACCCGGAACAAGATGACGGCCCCGAAGAAGTTCGACAATTAAGGCTCGAACAGGACGTTTCTGAATGCTTGGTTAACGTAATGTCACTTTGATCTATCTTTGTATGTACTGGCAGGATAGAGTAGTGAGATACGAACGCTATGTGTTTACTGATGTATACGTTAGTTCATTGACAGATTGATGTTACAGCTAATGGTCATGAAAAACTTTTTTCCGGTAAATGTAGGCTTGTCCGTGATGCGTAACGTTATCTATGCAGTGTTAGGTACAACTGTCAGGGCTGAAGCACTAAAATTTTACTGATCTGTTTAAAAAATAACCAGTCTGTGAGACTATGACAGTCATTAGTAGGGTTGGGAATCGTAAGAAATTCTCCGGTTCCGGTTCCGATTCCGGTTCCGCCAAACGATTCTGGTTCCAGTTCCGGTTTCCATTCAAAAAAAATATTAAAACAAGTAATAAAAAAAAATAGTAGTATAAGGGAAAAATCTCTTTCTTATACTTGTCAAATGAGTTTAACAGACTGGTAATGTCAACAAATTCAACATATTGTTAAGCAATTTTTGCAAAAAAATATTAGTTTTTTTGAAGGAAAATAAAAATTTCTGCATTCTCTAGAATAATTTGGGACCTCTCCTATAACTTATTGTATAATCTCCAGCAGTGGAGAATACCCTCTCAGAAGGAGTAGAATATGCTTGAACACCCATGTAAGATGTGTGTAGAACAGATTATTTTTAAAATCGTTTTGAATGATTCATTCATAAAGACTTGTTTCATTACTGGATAAATCAGCACTCTAGCAGTTAATAAACAGAACTGCATGTGTCTTGCGGAAGAACATTGTTGCCGGAGCTACTTCTCTCTATTTATGTCTATGACGAGTCACGCAGGCACTGGGCTACTCCGCATCGGCTGCGATCCGCCTGTCTAAAGTATATAGTCCGAGTAGCCTATAAACGCTTATTGCAGGCTTAACGTAGTAATTCAGGATAAGTTCATGATGCACTCGCTCATTGTATATATTTTGTAAATTCTGAACACAAAAAAGTTACGGACTGCGTCTTTATGAATGTTTTGAAGCATCAGATGTAATCGATACACTCGTTACTTGAAGGCAGCGACTTTCAAAAGGTGATTTACTCTATTTTGGTTGCTACCGTAGACATCAGTGTTTATACTCGAATTATAAACTTTTATCTCAGTACTTCTGTGATCATTTGAAATATCGATACTGGTATTGTAAAGCTGTTTCATATTGACAACTGCTCTCTCTGGGTCAGCGACAGCGCAAACAGATTTGAATGTTCAGGGGTGAGGTTTTTGTAATTTAGGAATAAGATCGCGTGGGTGTTTGAATCGAGATCTTTTAAAGATTAATCGTGCAGCTCTACTGTCTTTAAGACTCTTCGCCCATACAGCGCACCAGAACCGTTTTCGGAACCGAAACTTAGGAATTTCGCACGGTTCCGGTATTTTTTCAAAAACACTACCGGTTCTGGATAAGAACCGGTTCTCGGTTCCCAACCCTAGTCATTAGGCACATAAACAACACATACTCAGACAGGAGCTAATACCTTTTTCAATGTTCTCGTTTATAAAGCAGTCTGATGAAATGATTCACGCAAACATGAAAGCATTGACGTTGATCGTAGAGAATATTCCCTTCGAAAACAAAACTCAGCCACTGGGTCTTCAGCGGTTTAGATTTAGGAACATCAAAATGACTGCTGTGTTCATTATTGCACCCAAGAACAGAACACCACAATCGCTTACGCCATTCTGCTCCAGCGTATCAACAATGGCTGACTATGATGACAGCTTGCTCATGAGCGAGGGCGGGTCTGTTTAAAAATGCTGCTGTCAATTAACAATCGTGGGAGGGGCGTCCGACCGTGTGCCGTCACATGGTCGAACGGCTTGATTTGAGACAGGGGAAAACATAAGGAGATTAAAAAAAACACTGGATGGATTTTTATCATTATATGATGGTTGTGTACAGGCAATGCCAACACACATTTCAGTACAATCAACTTGTAAAAGTGCATGTACCATTATATGACCCCTTTAACAAATGTCAGTAGACCGGGGAGATTTTAAAACGAGCCGCTCATTCATAAATACGCAAGATCGCTGTGAAAATGCAGACCGGAAGTCAAAAGACAACGAGCGCAGCACTGAAAAGAGGCTATATATGGTCTATATCAGAGATGGGAAGAGATGGATCTTTACTTTACCATTAATTTTTTTGCCCACTTTTTACTTTTACTCCTTACATTTTAACAAGAATATCGGTACTTTCTACTACTTACATTTTACAAAATTGTCTCGTTACTTTAGTTTCAAATAATTTCAGTGAAGTTACTGTTATTATTTTTCACATCATCAATCCTTCCCTGGGAGTTTGATTGACAGGCGATCTGACCAATCATAATCCGCCATTTTGTCTGACAAAGCAGTCAGGAGAGTTAGTAGATTAACATTGGAGGATTTAAACTGTCTTTTCGCGTAAAAACAACATTCTTTCTTACAGGCACGCTGGAAGCTGTTTCATACGAGGGGGGCTGAGTGCTGGTTTGGAAAATATGTGACGTCATTACAGTATGTTGTGGCTGACGACAAGACATGAAATTTCGCTGTACTGTATACGTGTTGTATCCTTTAAAGAAAACATATTTAGTTTCATATTTATGTTAAAATATTATAGGCTAATGTTATTTTTTAATTTAATCAATATTGATTATGAAAGTGAGCATGCAGCATGTGAAAGATATGATAGCCTACATCATGAGATGTGCAATATGTCTGGAGACATGGAGTGGGTAAGACATGATTTTGACCACTTCATTGAGTTGAGTAGTTTTGTTGAAAGACTTTTTAAAAGATTTTCGTTTTGTATAAATTGTATCTTAATTTTGATCAATGTTTTATCAACCATTTGCCTGTATTTAATAAATAAGAAGCAAACGTATAGCAGACAATGTAATAAGGCGCCAGCACGATCAATAACTTGCATTGCACGTGAACTGGAGGGCGCCGAAACTCAGCTTGTGCTGAGTAATAGAATATAGGCTATTATAGAAAGCTTGAAATGTATACTTTTTAACAAAACTATTCAAAATGAATATAAATAGGCTACTCTCTGATTGTGTAATGCGTTCATGGCGAGTCCGCATCGTCAACTTCATCTTTGCAGCGACACAGAAAGCACCAGTTTATTAATAAACAATTAAATGTCTCCTTGCTATTTTTGACACATTCATTATCATTACTTTTGCCGGTTCTTTGTGACAAGCTTTATGTGTGCGGTCGTGCGCTTGAGTACGGCTATATTATGTAAACGCTCATTATCCTGTATAGCCTATTTAAGTAATTAAATTAATATAAAGGGGCGATTTTTCCACTAATGGCTTAACTGAACAACTACTAGTCGACTAGAAAAAAACTTCAGTCGGAGGCAGCCCTTATTCCACATGTTTTGGTACCAGCTGCCATTCTGGGTTGAGCGAGCGACCCTGAGCGGAATGAGCGAGCGGAGCGGAATATTCAGAAATACGCTCGATCTCCGCTCACGAGCTCTGATCGGAACAGAGCATGACAAATTCAAACTTTATTTCATTTTCTCCGTAGCTTGAACATTAGGCATAAGAGTGTTAGTTAACGCTGTCCATTGATGCCCACTTTATTTCACATTTTTAAGTTCAATATTATGTTAGTCCACAGCCCCCCACCAGGGGGTGCTGATGCTATGACGAGGGGGGCTGCAGCACCCACAGCACCCCCTTTCCCGCGCTACTGCCTTCTTATGTTCATTCATGTTTATTTGATGCTATAAATCAGGGGTGTCCAAACTCAGTCCTGGAGGGCCACTGTCCTGAAGAGTTTAGCTCCAACCCCAATTAAACACACCTGAACCAGATAATCAAGGTCTGATTATCTGGTTCAGGTGTGTTTAATTGGGGTTGGAGCTAAACTCTGCAGGACAGTGGCCCTCCAGGACTGAGTTTGGACACCCCTACTATAAATGAACTACAACCCCAAATCAGAAAAAGTTGGGACACTGTACAAATTGTGAGTAAAAAAGGAATGGAATAATTTACAAATCTCATAAACTTATATTTTATTCACAATAGAATATAGATAACATATCAAATGTTGAAAGTGAGACATTTTGAAATGTCATGCCAAATATTGGCTCATTTTGGATTTCATGAGAGCTACACATTGCAAAAAAGTTAGGACAGGTAGCAATAAGAGGCCGGAAAAGTTAAATTATTAGGTCAATTGGCAACATGACTGGGTATAAAAAGAGCCTCTCAGAGTGGCAGTGTCTCTCAGAAGTCAAGATGGGCAGAGGATCACCAATTCCCCCAATTCTGCGGCGAAAAATAGCGGAGCAATATCAGAAAGGAGTTTCTCAGAGAAAAATTGATGTAAATTGAGTTTGAAGTTATCATCATCTACAGTGCATAATATCATCCAAAGATTCAGAGAATCTGGAACAATCTCTGTGCGTAAGGGTCAAGGGTGGAAAACCATACTGGATGCCCGTGATCTTCGGGTCCTTAGACGGCACTGCATCACATACAGGAATGCTACTGTAACGAAAATCACAACATGGGCTCAGGAACACTTCCAGAAAACATTGTCGGTGAACACAATCCACCGTGCCATTCGCCGTTGCCAGCTAAAACTCTATAGGTCAAAAAAGAAGCCATATCTAAACAGGATCCAGAAGCGCAGGCGTTTTCTCTGGGCCAAGGCTCATTAAAAATGGACTGTGGCAAAGTGGAAAACTGTTCTGTGGTCAGACGAATCAAAATTTGAAGTTCTTTTTGGAAAACTGGGACGCCATGTCATCCGGACTAAAGAGGACAAGGACAACCCAAATTGTTATCAGCGCTCAGTTCAGAAGCCTGCATCTCTGATGGTATGGGGTTGCATGAGTGCGTGTGGCATGGGCAGCTTACACATCTGGAAAGGCACCATCAATGCTGAAAGGTATATCCAAGTTCTAGAACAACATATGCTCCCATCCAGACGTCGTCTCTTTCAGGGAAGACCTTGCATTTTCCAACATGACAATGCCAGACCACATACTGCATCAATCACAATATCATGGCTGCGTAGAAGAAGGATCCGGGTACTGAAATGGCCAGCCTGCAGTCCAGATCTTTCACCCATAGAAACATTTGGTGCATCATAAAGAGGAAGATGCGGCAAAGAAGACCTAAGACAGTTGAGCAACTAGAAGCCTGTATTAGACAAGAATGGGACAACATTCCTATTCCTAAACTTGAGCAACTTGTCTCCTCAGTCCCCAGACGTTTGCAGACTGTTATAAAAAGAAGAGGGGATGCCACACAGTGGTAAACATGGCCTTATCCCAACTTTTTTGAGATGTGTTGATGCCATGAAATTTTAAATCAACTTATTTTTCCCTTAAAATGATAAATTTTCTCAGTTTAACCCGGGCGCGTTTTGCTCGTTTTTTTTTTTAACAATGAAAATAAACACTAAATGCTCTGTTAATTTTGATCTTTCATTTTCGTGTAATACATCAATCGATCCTGTTCAGTTTCTATTTTTTTTCTGTATACTCACAATAAAAATAAAGTGTTTTGCTTTTTGACAAATAAAGAAAAATGAACATGATGCGATTTCTGCCTTCTCTCTGTCAGTAAACTCCCATTTGAAACGCGTTCGAAAATGATCTATAACTCCGCGAAAATTCAGTCAAACAGGCAAACAGACCCACGGGCATAAAGCTTGAGATCGCATCTTTTAAATGAAGTAATTTATATAAAAAACAAATATTCTCAGCTTCTGTAATCTGTATAAAAAGAGAGCGACTCTAGTCGAGCTCATTACGAGCCATTCAAAAGTAATTTGACCACTCCCCGGAGAGCGCGTGCTATTCAAATGCAAATTCTGAGAACCATTTCAGTCTGTGAAACGCCCCCACATCAGCTGTAAACGAGTAATCGAGTGAGGCATAATATAACCTACCTTATGGAGAAAAGTTTCCTCAGAACAGTGCTAATATGAGGAGCAATATCTCCTGATATGAGGAGCAGATCCCGCTGAGGAGTGAGGTAGGCTGTTTTCTTTTCTCAAGTGTTGGTGTGGAATAACGTTATGGAATAACGTTAGTGTAGGCCTATGCAAACCGCAAAAAGATGAATCGCATTTCTATAATATGACTCGCCTTTCTGTGAGATGGATGAAGGGTACATATTTGTAAAGACTGTTTAGCCTAAATATGAATCGCGTGAAATAATAACTATATTATTTATATATATTATATATATTTATATATATTATATATATATTTGCTATATTCAAACTAATGAATACATATGATAAAATGTAGGCCTATAATCTTTTTTCTTTTTCTTTTTTACAAAGAAAGAGTACACTTGAAATATTATTGAAATTGTAATTATTGTTGTAATTGTAACATTTTTAATAAAATAGCAAAACATATTTACAAGATAGATGTAAGCGAAATCTTAAATGGTCAATATAAGTCTTCTTCTAAATACATCTTTTGTCCTTGCATTGTGGCTCAGTCAGTGTCACACCTGAATGAATGGCTAATTATGCAGAGTCATTATGCAGAGTGGGTGGGACATTGTAATCTAAGGTGTAAACTACTCCTCCCCCTCGCATATTGGCTTTCCAAGCAAAACCTGTTTTACACCATTTAAATCAATGTTTTTTTTTTGTTTTTGTGAACGATAAAGCAAGACTATTTTCACATAATTTTGAAGCTAGAACTGAAAGGGACAACATCCATTTGTCAAAAGTCTTGTGGACACATATAGTCGAGTCCCAAAATAGATAAATAGCCCTGGATAAGATGCAGTAGGCATTTTTGAGGAAAAGTACTTCAAGTGTTGTTTCTATATGATTTTTAGGTGCTGAATCCATTTCTGCCGTATAACAAGTTGTAAACATCACTGTTTTGGCATAAACAATAAAAACAAAATGGCTGCCAAAAAATAAAAAATAAAAAACTTTTTAATGCATTTATTGCAGTTTAAACATTAAACATTATAACTAAACTATGCATTATCACAATATTTAAACATGTAAACAATGAAAAAACAACATTAACATGAAAGGAACAGTTTTTAATGGCTGCTGGAGTTATGCCAAGGTACCAAGGTACACTGGGAAGCATATATCAGTGGAAATATGGAACTTGGAATACACATGACCCCAGGGGGCTGCATATTGAGAATCACTGGGGTGTCCAGCCGCAGGTGGAATATTTCAAACCCAGGGGTGGCAAGGTGGCTTGCCGAGGGAAAGACACATGCTCAGAGAGGCTTACAGTGGACTACACATGTGGGGGTCACCCAGAGGCCGTGTTAGGTGTCGCCCAGCCTGCAGCTCTACAGATGTCTGTTAGCGAGGCGCCATGCGCTAGAGCCCAAGAGGATGCCACACTCCGGGTGGAGTGGGCCGTCACACCAAGGGGGCATGGTCGACCTTGCTGCCGGTAAGCCAAAGCAATGGCGTCCACTATCCAGTGAGACAACCTTTGCTTGGAGAGAGCCTTTCCCTTCAGCTTCCCACCATGACAGACAAAGAGCTGGTCTGAAGTCCTGAAACACTGCGTTCTGTCTACATAAGCATGGAGGGTGCGTACTGGACAGAGCAGTGCCAAGGCTGGGTCTGCCTCCTCCGAGGGCAGCGCTTGCAGGTTCACCACCTGGTCTCGAAAGGGTGTGGTGGGAACCTTGGGCACATATCCAGGCCGGGGTCTCAGGATCACGTAAGAGTTAGCCGGTCCAAATTCCAGGCACGCTTCGTCAACCGAAAATGCCTGCAGGTCCCCTACCCTCTTGATGGAGGCCAATGCAACCAGGAGCACTGTCTTCATTGACAGGAACTTAAGCTCCACTGATTGCAGAGGCTCAAAGGGAGCACTCTGCAGAGCAGTTAAAACCACTGAGAGGTCCCAAGAGGGAACGAGAGGAGGGCGAGGAGGATTCAGTCTCCTCGCTCCTCTCAGGAAACTGATGATCAGGTCGTGCTTTCCAATGGACTTACCATCAACTGCATCATGATGTGTGGCAATGGCGGCACCATACACTTTCAGGGTGGAGGGAGACAGCCTTCGCTCCAACCCTTCTTGCAGGAAGGAAAGCACGACACTGATCGGGCCTTTCGTGGGTTCTTGAAGTTTAGAAGAACACCAGTTGACGAAGAGGTTCCACTTCAACGCATAGGCATGTCTCGTGGACGATGCTCTAGCGGAAGTGATGGTAGCCACCACCGCTGGTGGTAGGGTACTCAAACCTGCCTCGTCCCGTCCAGGAACCACACATGGAGATTTCAAAGATCGGGACGAGGGTGCCATAGGGTGCCCCGTCCCTGAGAAAGCAGGTTCTTTCTCAGAGGAATTGGCCAGGGAGGTGCTGTCGCGAGGAGTACTAGTTCTTGGAACCAGGTGCGGTTGTGCCAATACGGGGCAACCAAAATGACCTGCTCCTCGTCCTCCCTGATCTTGCGCAAAGGCTGCGCAAGAAGGCTCACTGGGGGAAACGCACACTTGCAGAGGCCCCGCGGCCAGCTGTGCGCCAGTGCATTCGTGCCGAGCGTGCCCTCGGTCAGAGAATAAAACAGGTCGCAGTGGGACGAGTCGTGGGAGGCAAACAGATCTACCTGTGCGTCCCCGAACTGATCCCAAATCAGCTGAACCGCCTGGGGATGGAGTCTCCATTCTCCAGCGAGAGGCCGAAACCGAGACAGATCGGCTGCACGGTTCAGGTCTCCCGGGATATAAATGGCTCGAAGCGACCTCAGATGCTTCTGACTCCATATGAGGAGGTGGCGGGCGAGTTGCGACATACGACGGGAGCGCAGACCACCTTGTCGGTTGATGTACGCTACTGTGGCGGTATTGTCTGATCGGACTAATACGTGCTGACCCCTGAGCAACGCACAGAAGCAGTGCAGGGCGAGACGTACAGCCTGCAACTCGAGGCAATTGACATGCCAAAGGCGCTGGGGTCTTGTCCAGGAGCCCGCGGCAGCATGTCCATTGCACATGGCGCCCCAGCCCATTGTGGAGGCATCTGTTGATATAACAACATGCCAGGAAACTCGAACACTCCAGCCCATAGAAAACTGAGGTTCTTCCACGGGATGAAGGTCTGACAGCAGGTCGAAGTCACTGGGACTCGGAGCGTGCCGTGTTGCCATGCCCACCTCGGGACTTGATCGCGAAGCGGTCTCATATGAAGCAAACCGAGCGACGTTACTGCGGCTGCGGATGCCATATGCCCCAGGAGCCTCTGAAATAGTTTCAGTGGAACCGCACTCTTGCCCTCGAACTGACGAAGGCAAGTTAGCAGTGACTGCGCGTGCACATGGCGACCGAGTCGATTTCCATACCGAGAAAAGAGATCCTCTGCACGGAGCAGAGTTTGCTATTCTCCCAGTTGACCCGAAGGCCCAGACAAGCTAGTGTGTTCACAAACCTTGTCTCGAGAGTGATATATACTGGTATGCCTCATTTGCATATGTAAACATGACATTTCAGAAAACTTGTAATACAAAAAAATTCTGTCTCTATGTAAGTGAAAAACTGGAAAGGTTTTATGGTGATATCTATAACTTAAAAATTTTACCCTGTCCACCTGTAGTGTTTCGGCTGTGAATAATGCACCTATTGTTTCAATAACAATTACAAGAAAATGGGACCCTTATTTCAATGTTATACGGTGGATCCTTATTCAGGAGACATTGAACTTTCTAAAAATGTGGTATAACAACTTTTCCTCAAAAATGCCTACAGGGTTACACAATCTTGAAGATTCGGACCTGACTAATATTTAATATGTGTTTTGTGGTCTTAATTCAGCAACTTTCATTTAAATTTTTTCCAATAACCACGCATAAACATTATTCTCTTAAAAATACAAACATCTACATACACGTTGCTCGCATATTATGGTAGCCCTGTTTGTGCTATATAGAGTGAATTTACACCTTTGCCATTAACATGTTTATAAATGACTGAAAAAAGCACAAATGTCAGAGCATGTCAGAACATCTCAAGGACCCCAAAAACAGCTTGGTCCCCAGAGGGTTAAACATTTGTTATGTCATCTATGTTGTATTCTGAATAAAATATTGAAATTTGAAACTTCCACATCATTGCATTCTGTTTTTATTCACAATTTGTACAGTGTCCCAACTTTTTCTGATTTGGGGTTGTAGAAGGACGAGATGATCGGTTCACGATCAGCTTTATCTGAGGCTCTACAGCGATCTGTCACGACACATTAAAGAGCCACAAAACTGTATTTATTGTTAAAATTTCTTTAAAAAATTACAAAATTTGAAAGGTGAGAATTGGTTTCATATAAAAAATAACCTGGTCTGTCCTGTCTGTCAGCGCCTTGTCAGTGTCCTCTCTGCTCTGGGATGTATTTTTCACTGCGTGAGAACATGGTGTGGCGTGAGAGCGGCGTCGCTTGTCGAACATAGCAACAGTAACTAAAGGGAACGGAAGGGAATGGTTTGGGACCGTTCACGAACCGGTCTTTGTGAATGGTCAATTGGATGGGAATATACGCTGCACTTGACCATTAACTATAAGACGACTCAACAGATTCGGCGGCATTCATTCGCAGAAAAATCATTACATAGCCTACATGTAGATTCCATTAAATGTTAAGGGGAAGATTAAAAAAGATAAACTGGATCTGTGAATTCTCACAGAATCACAATTGAATTCACAATTGAATTCATATCTTGCTACTCAGTCAGAATCTCATTAACCTGGAGTCTCTGTCACAATAATCATATAGGCTATGTGATGTTTTAGGCCTATTGGCAGACATCCATTTAAAATGTAGGCAATGGCATATAAAGAACATTTTCTCCAAATCCACTTAAGTTTCTCAGCTTGCACTTTAGTAACATTTGTGTGGTCCTGATAGCTTTGCATAAAAAATGGTTGTCATTCGCAAGGCTACTTTTACTTTTATACTTTAAGTAAATTTCCAAGCCTGTACTTTATTACTTTTACTTGAGTAAAGAAGTTAAATCAGTACTTCTACTTTTATTTAAAAAAAACAAGTATCTGTACTTCTACTTGAGTACGGGAAGTGAGTACTTTTGCCATCTCTGGTCAATATAATGAAGGCTGTGAAATAATTGCCTAATATTAACTCTACTTTGGTGCTATAATGATATTGCACATCACCACGATAAATGACCTCATCTGAGCTGCTTCAGCGGACTTACAACACTCGTCAATGTCAAAATGTTTGAGATGACCAATCAAATAAAAGTAGGCGGGCTTTATGTTCACAGAAGCTGCGAGTCAAGCGTGAATTCCGGTGCGACGCTTCATGACACGCTTCAGTTAATGCTCATAAAGTGTGAGATATGATGTAAGCAGCGAAACAAAACAGCTGTTTTACGATAGAAGTTTTAAACAACCCACAGAAATAATCAGTTTGCAAAGACTGTATCAATCAAAGCTCAGCTTTGGGCAGGGAAGATATACAGGTGAAGATAAGGAGACTGAGATAAGAAGAAAGAGAGAATGTGATGGAGATGAGAGAGGAAGAGCAGGTATTGCACACTGTGCCCAGGGTGAGATTATCATTATTACAATGGATTCATATTTAACACAGATATATGTTCTTCGCTATTACAGTGGAAACTATAAGCTCAATTTAACAGCACAAGCACCTATAGATGAATATCAGATGATGTCACCAACGTCTCCTCACTGATGTCACTCACTTCTAAAACTTGTCTGCCGCCATCTTGAGTACCTGATTCACGTCAGTCGCAAAGGAACTAGCTAGCTATGCCTTCAATATGTTGTGCGGTGGGGTGCAACAACAAAAAAGGAGACCCCAAAATATCCTTTTACAGGCTAAAAGATGTCGTAATTTGTGGGTGGGACATGTCCCCACCATTTTTTTAAACATCTCGCCAATTGAATATACCAATACAAATAAACAAAACATCTCCAGTTAACTAGCAGAGCATTCATTTCATTCGTTTGTTAAATAAGAGGCGATCTAGCGCTGAAATGTGTTGTTTCTGAAATCAAGTAATCAAGTGTTTGTTTGTGGCTCGCGCACAGTCTTCAATCTGACGCGCGCTTCAATGTGGAGAGACTCTCTATTCGTTCCGGTGAAATTACAAAACAAAATGCACACAAACGTGTCCCTGCCTGATATACAACCACTGATAAACATAATCGGTTTTGATGAGAAGAAAAAAACGATATGAGTGCGGATTAGAACCCAGAACCTCTGACACGCTTGGCAAAAGTTCTGCCACTGGACCATTTAAATACACGCTTAAAATAGTCAGATCAACATATAATATCATTGAATACCAGGATTGGTAGCTCTGTAGCAGCAGACAGAGGCTAGAAGTACGTATCAGGTATCGCGTAGGGATCACACCCTAACGATATAATTTTTTTGAAAGTAGCGTTTCTTTTCATGGCAGTCGAGGTGCGAAATGTTGTCTTTCTCAGCCATTTACTGTATCTGTACGAAGCTGTAAATAGTAGCAAGCTAGCTAGTTAATGCTTGTCAATACCATAGACAGTACTCGGTAGGTACTCAAGATGGCGGCAGTCAACTGGAAAAAGAGCGGATGACATAAGAGGTCACGTGACTGATATTCATGTATTAAATATGAGCAGAAAACAAAACTAGAGGTATTTCGCATTTCATGGAAGGAGAGCTCGATTGCTTACAGAGAGGCTTTAAAAGCTGCTAGATCTGCTTATTTTTCAACCCTATTAGAAGAAAATAAACATAATCCTAGGTATTTATTTGAAACGGTGGCTAAACTAACGAAAAATAAAGCTTCATGCACCGAAGTTTCCAAGCAACACAGCAGTAATGATTTTATGAACTTCTTCACTTATAAGATTGATAATATCAGGGACAAAATTATAACTATGCAACCGTCTACTACAGTATCGCATAAGGCAGTGCATTGTAGTCTCCCTGAGGAAAAATTTGATTTATTCGTTGCTATAGGAGAGGAAGAATTTACTAAACTCGTTAAATCATCTAAATCGACAACATGTATGTTAGACCCTATACCGACTAAGCTACTGAAAGAGATGCTTCCAGAGGTCATAGATCCTCTTCTTAACCCTCTGGGGACCAAAAACGCGCCCGCGCGTTTTGCTCGTTTTTTTTTTTTAGCAATGAAAAATAAACACAAAATGCTCTGTTAATTTTGATCTTTCATTTTCGTGTAATACATCAATCGATCCTGTTCAGTTTCTATTTTTTTTCTGTATACTCACAATAAAAATAAAGTGTTTTGCTTTTTGACAAAAAAAGAAAAATTAACATGATGCTATTTCTGCCTTTTCTCTGTCAGTAAACTCCCATTTGAAACGCGTTCGAAAATGATCTATAACTCCGCGAAAATTCAGTCAAACAGGCAAACAGACCCACGGGCATAAAGCTTGAGATCGCAGCTTTTAAATGAAGTAATTTATATAAAAAACAAATATTATCAGCTTCTGTAATCTGTATAAAAAGAGAGCGACTCCAGTCGAGCTCATTACGAGCCATTCAAAAGTAATTTGACCACGCCCCGGAGAGCGCGTGCTATTCAAACGCAAATTCTGAGAACCATTTCAGTCTGTGAAACGCCCCCACATCAGCTGTAAACAAAGAGGCATAATATAGCCTACCTTATGGAGAAAAGTTTCCGTGCTGATATGAGGAGCAATATGAGGAGCAGATCCCGCTGAGGAGTGAGGTAGGCTAAGTTATCCTTTCTCAAGTGTTAATGTGGAATAACGTTATGGAATAACGTTAGGCCTATGTAAACAAAAAGATGAATCGCGTTTCTATAATATGAATCGCGTTTCTGTGAGATGAATGAAGGGTACATATTTGTAAAGACTGTTTAGCCTAAATATGAATCGCGTTTCTGTGAGATGAATGAAGGGTACATATTTGTAAAGACTGTTTAGCCTAAATATGAATCGCGTTTCTGTGAGATGAATGAAGGGTACATATTTGTAAAGACTGTTTAGCCTAAATATGAATCGCGCGTCTGTGTGTGAAAGAATAAACTGCTTTGCTATAGCCTACTGAGATGAGTAAAAATCGACTGAAATATGTTGAAATAAAATGGATTTGTATAAGCAACGTATTAAACTGCAAATTAACATTTATAGGCTATGCCCTAATATTTCATAAAAACAACGTTACAGTCAGGCGAAGTATGAAAGACAACATTTTGTTGACTAGATTTGGGTACAGTTTTTACTGTAGAATAGACTGTCACATCAAATAAGCTTTTCTGCTCATATATATATATATATATATAAAAATACTATTTTGTCAAAAATAAAGTCATAGACTAAGATGTTCCAATGTTGGCTATATTCAAACTAATGAATACATATGATAAAATGTAGGCCTATAATCTTTTTTTTTTTTTTACAAAGAAAGAGTACTTTTTTGCAGAAATATTGCTGAAATTGTAATTATTGTTGTAATTGTAACCTTTTTAATAAAATAGCAAAACATATTTACAAGATAGATGTAAGCAAAATCTTAAATGGTCAATATAAGTCTTCTTCAAAATATGTATTTTGTCCTTGCATTGTGGCTCAGTCAGTGTCACACCTGAATGAATGGCTAATTATGCAGAGTCATTATGCAGAGTGGGTGGGACTGGGTAATCTAAGGTGTAAACTACTCCTCCCCCTCGCATATTGGCTTTCCAAGCAAAACCTGTTTTACACCATTTAAATCAATGTATTTTTTTTGTGAACGATAAAGCAAGACTATTTTCACATAATTTTGAACTCGAAGAGACAACATCCATTAGTCAAAAGTCTTGTGGGCACATATTTTGCATGAGTTTTGTGGTCTTATTTCAGCAACTTTCATTTTTATTTTTTTAAATAACCACGCATAAACATTATTCTCTTAAAAATACAAACATCTACATACATGTTGCTCGCATATTATGGTAGGCCTGTTTGTGCTATATAGAGTGAATTTACACCTTTGCCATTAACATGTTTATAAATAACTGAAAAAAGCACAAATGTCAGAGCATGTCAGAACATCTCAAGGGCCCCAAAAACAGCTTGGTCCCCAGAGGGTTAATATCATTAATTCATCTTTGTCTCTAGGATACGTACCAAAAAACTTTAAGCTGGCTATGATTAAACCGCTTGTTAAAAAAACGCAACTTGATCCTACAGAATTAGTCAATTACAGGCCGATCTCGAATCTACCTTTTCTGTCAAAGATATTAGAAAAGGCAGTATCCTCACAACTGTGTTCCTTTCTTGAAAGAAATGATATCTGCGAGAATTTCCAGTCCGGATTCAGACCGTACCATAGTACCGAGACAGCTCTCGTTAGAGTCACAAATGATTTGCTCTTATCATCTGATCGTGGTTGTATCTCGCTATTAGTGTTACTCGATCTTAGTACTGCATTTGACACCATTGACCACAACGTTCTTTTAAATAGATTAGAACATTATGTTGGCATTACGGGAAATGCACTAGCATGGTTTAAATCATACTTATCTGACCGTTATCAGTTTGTAGCAGTAAATGATGAGATGTCTCATCGATCACAAGTTCAGTATGGCGTACCACAAGGCTCAGTACTAGGACCGCTGCTGTTCACTCTGTACATGTTACCATTAGGAGATATCATTAGGAAACATGAAATTAGCTTTCACTGTTATGCTGACGATACTCAGCTGTATATTTCTTCAAAACCTAACGAAACTTATCAATTCACAAAATTAACGGAATGCATAGCGGATATAAAAAATTGGATGGCTCGTAATTTCCTACTTCTTAACTCTGAAAAAACAGAGTTTCTAATTATTGGACAAAAAACTTCCTCACGTAATAACCTAGAATACTGTCTAACACTCGATGGCTGCTCTGTTAAGTCTTCGTCGTCGGTTAGGAACCTGGGTGTGCTCTTTGATACCAATCTTTCATTTGAAAGTCACGTGTCTAGTATCTGTAAAACTGCATTTTTCCATCTTAAAAATATATCTAAATTACACCATATGCTCTCATTGACAAATGCGGAACAATTAGTTCATGCGTTCATGACCTCAAGGCTAGATTATTGTAATGCTCTACTGGGTGGTTGCCCTGCACGCTTAATAAACAAACTACAGCTGGTTCAAAACGCAGCAGCTCGAGTTCTTACCAGAACCAGGAAGTATGACCATATTAGCCCAGTTCTGTCAAAACTGCATTGGCTCCCTATTAAACATCGCATCAATTTTAAAATATTGCTAATTACTTACAAAGCACTAAATGGTTTAGCTCCGCAGTACTTGAGTGAGCTCTTAACGCATTATAGTCCGTCACGTCTATTGCGATCTCAAAATTCCGGCCAGTTACTAATACCTAGAATATCAAAATCGACTGCTGGAGGTAGATCCTTTTCCTATTTAGCACCAAAACTCTGGAACAGTCTTCCTATATGGAGGTATTTTTGGTGCAAAACTACTGAACGCCTGTGACAGTGAAATTTGTAGTTGTAGAGAATAGCCACACATGTGTATCAGTAAATTTGAAGTCACAGAGAGAAATGTTTTAAGAGTTGCAAACTTGTAGACTTTTTTTTATCTTCCACAAACACAACACAACAGTCACACCTTCTCAAATTCTTCATTGCAGGTGCACAAATCCTATTCTACAAATCACAAATTAAGAAACTCATACGCTCACATTTTTGCTACAGTTGCTGCAGTGAATATGGTGCAAAACGCATTTAAACACCTGCATAAAAAAATGTGAAGTCACGGAGAAATTTAGCTCATCTGCACATCAGTATGTGAATTCATCCAATGAGAGTTGCACACTTGTAGAATATTTTCTCACAAATGTCTTGTATATTTTTCTAGCACAAACACAAGTACATAACTACAGCTGCTTGAATCTGCTGCGACGAATCTCAAACACTGTTTTTCGCTTTCAAGTGACAAGTTTCGCGCGCTCTCCCTTTTGCACCAAGTGCACCGTGAAATGTGGGGCAAAAGTGAGTTGTGCATCTGTAGAGGCAGTGGGCGGAGCCTACATGAATATTCATGAGTTTCCCGGGCATGCGCGTGGAACTGCTCATTCTAGTTCACGCTCCTCGTTTCTCAGCAGGTTTATTGGATTATTTCAAAAAAGGTAAATATAGTTTCAGCGCGATCTTAAACTACAGTTGTGTATCGTTTTGTTAAATTCATAATGTTTTTATTAATTCGTCACTGACTGAATGATTGCTGGCATTCACTTTGTGTAGGCCTATATACAGTAGCTACAGCAAACTTCAACTCGTCGTATAAATTGCACCTTGCGAAGCTTTAAAACTGTGGCTTTTACTAATTGTTATCATTTGTTGATTGCAATAAATTAAATAAACCATCATAAATGTATCTGTGGCCTAACACTTTTTAAAATATATATAATATATCCTGGTGTGATCGTTCTTAAATTCTTGTTCGTTTAAATAAGCCAAATCATTTAAGACCAAACTCAAGCATGAATGTGTTGCTTTAATACATACGTACAATTTGGATTAAACAAAATTGTATGGACAAAAGTGGATAATTACATTTGGTACAACTAGGTTACTGTAAATGAGAAATAAAAAACACTTAACATTATTTTACGGAATAAGGGCATGCGCGTGGAACTGCTCATTCTAGTTCACGCTCCTCGTTTCTCAGCAGGTTTAATGGATTATTTAAAAAAAGGTAAATATAGTTTCAGCGCGAACTTAAAATACAATTGTGTATCATTTCATAAAGTTCATAATGTTTTTATTAGTTTGCACGTTTTGTGCATTCGTTATCGTTAATGACTAAATGATTGCTGGCATTCACTTCGGCCTATATAAAGCAGGCCTATATAAAGCACAGCAAACTTCAACTCGTTCATTTCGTTGTGCTTTTCCTCTGTACATTGCAATGCTTTAAACTGTCTTTTGTTATCATTTGTTGAATGTCACTGCAATAAAAAATAAAATAAAAATAAAATTACGTTCCACTTTTACCGTAAAACCAAAAATTCCAGAACACCTGAATGATTACAGCAACACTTATTTCCAACAGAAGAGCAGAATATTCCTAAATACATGAACCATTACCATTTAATTTGTTTATTGCTAAGCTCTTCTGATACCTTTATGAAGCTTTACAACTGTGTCATCTCTGGCTATAATCTCTGGGAAATAACTCCACAACCAAACCATGTCAAAATAAACATTTTGCACCCTACACTGATGTTTCTCTTTGTCATGTTCTTTCTTTGACCTTATGTGTTGCTCTGTGTGCCTGGATGATACACAATGATGACCATTGATACAAATGCATGATCTACTTCTGACTTGAACTCTTGAAAATAAAACCTTTAAACTTTGTTGGATCAATGTTAAAACATGACATTCTGGCATTTAAGATTGGCATGACAAACGTTTGGAATCACTATGATTTAAGAAATGTTATACTTTTATAGCAAGCAAGGTCAATTTCCACACTTCATTAAGCAGCACAACCACTTTCAACTGTGATAATAATCAGAAATGTTTCTTGAGCAGCAAATCAGTATTAGAATGATTTCTGAAGGGTCATGTGACACTGAAATCTAGAGTAAAATGAGCTCTGCCATCACAATTTTTTTTTTTTTTAACATTAAAATAGAAAACAGTTGATAAAAATATTTCACAATATTACTGTTTTTCAGAAATATGTAGTCTTGGTACCTTACCTAAGAACCTTACTAATACCAAACTTTTGAACAGTGTATATATTATTATATCAAAACCAGCACAAACACACCTTGCAATCAAAACATTAAAAATAATATTGTTACATTATTTTGCCAGTATGCTTGTAAATATTTTTTTAGAACATCAAATTGGTGGCTTATTATATTCCGTAAAATAATGTTAAGTGTTTTTTATTTCTCATTTACAGTAACCTAGTTGTATCAAATGTAATTTATCCACTTTTGTCCATACAATTTTGTTTAATCCAAATTGTACGTATGTATTAAAGCAACACATTCATGCTTGAGTTTGGTCTTAAATGATTTGGCTTATTTAAACGAACAAGAATTTAAGAACGATCACACCAGGATATATTATATATATTTTAAAAAGTGTTAGCCCACAGATACATTTATGATGGTTTATTTAATTTATTGCAATCAACAAATGATAACAATTAGTAAAAGCCACAGTTTTAAAGCTTCGCAAGGTGCAATTTATACGACGAGTTGAAGTTTGCTGTAGCTACTGTATATAGGCCTACACAAAGTGAATGCCAGCAATCATTCAGTCAGTGACGAATTAATAAAAACATTATGAATTTAACAAAACGATACACAACTGTAGTTTAAGTTCGCGCTGAAACTATATTTACCTTTTTTGAAATAATCCAATAAACCTGCTGAGAAACGAGGAGCGTGAACTAGAATGAGCAGTTCCACGCGCATGCCCGGGAAACTCATGAATATTCATGTAGGCTCCGCCCACTGCCTCTACAGATGCACAACTCACTTTTGCCCCACATTTCACGGTGCACTTGGTGCAAAAGGGAGAGCGCGCGAAACTTGTCACTTGAAAGCGAAAAACAGTGTGTGAGATTCGTCGCAGCAGATTCAAGCAGCTGTAGTTATGTACTTGTGTTTGTGCTAGAAAAATATACAAGACATTTGTGAGAAAATATTCTACAAGTGTGCAACTCTCATTGGATGAATTCACATACTGATGTGCAGATGAGCTAAATTTCTCCGTGACTTCACATTTTTTTATGCAGGTGTTTAAATGCGTTTTGCACCATATTCACTGCAGCAACTGTAGCAAAAATGTGAGCGTATGAGTTTCTTAATTTGTGATTTGTAGAATAGGATTTGTGCACCTGCAATGAAGAATTTGAGAAGGTGTGACTGTTGTGTTGTGTTTGTGGAAGATAAAAAAAAGTCTACAAGTTTGCAACTCTTAAAACATTTCTCTCTGTGACTTCAAATTTACTGATACACATGTGTGGCTATTCTCTACAACTACAAATTTCACTGTCACAGGTGTTCAGTAGTTTTGCACCAAAAATACCTCCATATTCCTACCATTGTCCGGGAAGCAGACACACTCTGTCAGTTCAAAGCTAGACTAAAAACACATCTCTTTGACCTAGCATTCACATAATACATTATAGACTTCTATAATTTAATGTTAGGCTGCATAGATTAGGTCAGCCGGAACCGGGAACACTTCCCATAACTCCTGATGTACTCGTTACATCATGAGAAGAATGGCATCTACGCTAATTTTAGTGTCTGTGTTTATCCCGAGGTTTTCCTGCAGCCTGCCGGATCCAGGCCGTATCCAGATCTGACGAAGGACCTTCGCCTGGACCGATGACAACGCAGTGCTGAAGTGCCAACTAGTCTCTCCCTATGGAGGATCCCTCTACCACTATACAGATAAGGCGTTGTCGGGAAAATCTGTTTCGCGTTCCTACCCCAAAGCAACAAAATAAAATAAAATTCTTTATAAAAATTTATAAGGAAAGACAAGTACTTTGTTTAGGCTTGGCTTGTAGGGAATTCCAAACCTGCGTATTTTCAAATGCACATAACTATAGAACCCATTCTAAATGCGCATGTGAACGCCATCAGCGTTTCTCACAGGTTCGCGTTTAAAGTCTGTGTAGAGGGAATGGTGTCGTCTTAGCGGCCCCTAATTTAATAACAAATGATCGTTGCGACGGAAGCAAATCAATCAAAACTAACTTAGATGGAAAATAACTTAACTCTGCTATAAAGCCAAAACAATCTCTGTTACCTTAAATTATACGCTTATCTCTGTGAAGCTGCTTTGAAACAATCTACGTTGTTAAAAGCGCTATATAACTGAAGATGAAAAAAAATATATATATATATATATATATATATATATTTCCATAATAGTATTATTGTATAAATATATATTTGCATACCTCAAATGTGTTTGAATATTCCACCAGTATCAGCACTGGGACTGTTCACTGTATTACTCCACTTGTCTGTGTTTGCGCAACTTGCATCATTAAGCCAGTAGGCGGCGACACGTGACTGTCTTTATGAGTGAGCAATTGAATCATTAATTGAACTGATTAGTCCAAAAACATTGATTAATTCAGGAAAGAAACAAGTTGCTGAAACTGATCTTTGATGCTCACACATATTGCTCATATGCCTCTGGACACAAAAGGATTGCATTGGTGTTTGATTGAAATGCAACATCTATGCAAAATAATCATTGAATCATTTCTCATTCCTATTTGGAATTAGTGATTGTGTTTTATCAACAATAAGCATAACATTTCTTCATTTCAATTTTGTAGTGTGGATCATTCATTGCAACATTTAACCTGATTCTCATGTTTATGAATCTGTTTTCTGCTTGACAAATAATTTATGCTACTGTCCACTGACATGCTTTTAAAGCTATTGATATCCAATTTTTTTGTCCTTCAAATTGCACATGTGTAGATCAGGAAAATCAAAGATTTCCCCCGAACCCCCCTAGCAACATCAATTGTGGGACCTCAGTTTTTATAAAATCCTGCGTACGGCCCTGCCTTCATGTTACCATTGTCTTCTGTCTGGCTTTGTTCCCTGTAACTGCTGTTGGTGACCTTCATGTTTCTCAGTCAAGTCTTTGTTTTTTTAGTTTTGTTCACGTTTACTTGAATAAAGCTGCACTTGCGTTCAGTAGTGATGGGAGAAACAAAGCTTTTCAAATCTTTAAAGGGCACCTATTATGCAAAATTCCCTTTTACATGGTGTTTGAACAAAAATGTGTGTTGGCAGTGTGTGAGCAAAACCACCCTAGAATGATAAAAATCCACCCAGTGGTTTTTTTTACAATCTCAATAAATCATAAGCACTGTCTCAGAATGAGCTGTTCTCAGATTCGGCGCAATGTGACATAGAATTGAGCAGGCCCCTCCCACGACTGTTGAGTGACACTTCAATTTGAGCCCAGACCCGCCCTGAGTGAGCTGGACACAGAGTCCGCCATTGTTCGACGCTTGAGCAGCTGTAGACAAGAATGTCTCCTAAGCGATTGAGGTGTGTTGTTGATGGATGTAAGAATGAACATAGCAGTCTTCATTTACTCCCGTTGTTACTCGAGGATGGATCTGTACTGTTCGTGATCCAGCTTACGGTCTCCGGAGCAACAGGCCTAACTTGACTGGACACGGAAGAAATGAAAGTGCGAGCGCACTCTTTATGACAGCTCTTCGAGTCATTTTACGGATATAAGGTTTACCAGTTTATTTAGCACCCACTGAAAAGGTGTGTATATTTGTTTACTGTTAGTTGTAACAAGTGTTTTGTGTACTTCTCTGTGTATGTTGTTGATAATGAAAGGGAGAGAGAGAGAGAGAGAGTTTATGGATAAGACTTTAATGCGCACTTCTTATACTATGTTTATTCACCTCTTACAGAGATTCTCTGGAGTAAAACTAACGCTTCATCTTTTGTGTGATGTACAATAAACTTCACTGAACTCGTCAGTATATTTTGGTCATCATTCGGATGGGTTTTGCAGGCTTGTATTAGTGGATAAAAGCAAATGACAAATAAGCTATAGTGGTTCAGTGGATCTTATTACAGGCAGATACTGATCACAGACTTTTAAAATGCACTTGTTCAATTTTTACAAGTTACAGTATATGCTGCACCAAAATTAGACATTTTACATTTTGTGAAATACAAACATTGAGTTGAAAGCAGTAATGAACATTTCTGATTCTGATGTCACAAAAAACATTGTTCTGCCTCTACAGAAACTGAAATAATTATTGACCCATGATCCAACTTTGTCTTGGCCAAATATTTAAAGTTTGATATCACATTTTAATTGTGTGTTTTTTATTTGCTGTTTAATTGTATTACTTTAAATTGTTGTGGCTCTGTGTGACTGCTCTGACTCAAACAAGTGAGGAAATATTATCATCAACTAACATTACTACTAAAAGTAAAGTAATATTATAAATAAATGAGCAATACTCACGTCAGTGTGTTGAGTTGACAGTGTTTATCCTGCAGTAGAGCAGCAATCTGATTCACTCGTGTGTCTCCTAGTTTATGTTCATTCAGATTCAGCTCTTTCTGGAGAAACGGGTTTTTACCCACAACTCTATTCACATACTGACAGGCTTCCTCTGCAGCAGGACTCAGAAACCTGCAGAAGAGTCAATTCAGTTCAACTAAATGTCTGTTGCATTACAAAAACGATTGATATGATAAAAAAAAAAAATCTTAGATATAATCTTAGATATAATTCTTAGAATTCTTAATATGAATTTAAAAGAAACGAGAGCGACACTCAGTCCTAAAGCAAACTCATAAGAACAGAAACGTCTCACAGAGCAGAAGGGCAAAAGCTCACTAGATCATGGTTTTCAGTATGAATACAGAGTGTGAAATTAAGATCTTTCTGGCTTTTAAGCAGGAGAAGTGAGAAACGTCAGCACTGAGAAAACTGGCTTGTGAAACTGCATGTTTGTGAACATCTGGAGACTCATAGACCTGCTATAGAGAGATGCAGTGAATCTGGGCTTGATGGAAAACTATTGTGTTCAGAAAACTATTTCACTAAAAGTTTATCTATAATTTTGATGAGAAGTGTGCACAAAAATAAAATTGTGCATTTCAATTATCAAGGTATACTCCAGAATAGCAGCCCATATACTGACCCATAATGTCTATTTGACCTTTAGCTCGTATCACAACTAAACTGTGTTGACGTTTATCATCATCATGACAGAACCTGCAGCATCTGATCTGATCTTGATCATTTTTATGCAGCTAATTGTCAAGCTAAAATAATATATCAGTTATGAATATTTAGCCTCCATATAACTAATTTAGTTCATTATTTGATCCCGTCTCACCTCAGTGTCTTCAGTTGACAGTCTGGATCCTGTAGTAAATCATTGAGCTTCTTCATTCCTGATTGTCCAGGATCATTTCCTGTGAGATCCAGCTCTATCAGGTGTGAAGGGTTTGATCTCAGAGCTGAAGCCAGAGCTTTATAACCTTCTTCTGTCACACTGCAGTTAGAGAGTCTAGAACAGGAATGAAAGCATTCAGCTGATTAATCAGTTAAATCCCGAACAATGTAAATCCTTAAACTTAAATTTTATTTTGTTCTTTGTACAAATGCATTGAAATGTAGATGCAAAAACTGACAACTGAATATGGAGGCAAACAAAAGGCACAGAAATCTTTAATATGTTAGACATCAACATCACTTTCGAGATTACAGTTTATCTGTCCAAATGGGGGTTCTTTCCGCATGGCAAAGTAATTTAATTCCATTAAAGCTTTTATCTGACTCCATTTTATATCTGACTCCATTTTCAGTTAGATTGCCAATTGGTTATTGGTCAATTATATAATAGTTTAACAATACATTTGATTGTTCTATTTAACTCTTTACTTATATTTTACCCATTCATATTAGGAAGCTATGTCGCTCAGAGGTCCTCACGCCTTGTTTAACCCCCTGGGGTCGACTATCGCGCTGGCGCAATAGGCTTGCTTTTTTTCTTATCAGTACAAAAGAGATTCTAAATACTCTGTTCACTTTGATTTTGCATACAAGTTTCATACATCACTCGATCATGTTAAGTGTGTATTTTTTAGTGTATACTCACAATAAAAACAAAATGTTGTGCTTTTTGCCAAATAAAGAAAAATAAACTTCACTGACAGAGAGAAGGCAGAACTCGCATCATGCGAGTTCTGCCTTCTCTCTGTCAGTGAAGTCCATTCTGAAACGCGTCCGAAAATGAACTGTAACTCAGCGAATACTCAGTCAAACAGGCATACAGACACACAGGCATGAAGCTTGAATTCTCTTCTTTTAAATGAAGTAATTTTTATAAAAAACAAATATTCTCAGTTTATGTAATATGTATGAAAAGAGAGAGATGTCAGTCGTTCTCAGCTCATTATGTTTTAATGTGACCCCGCCCACGGAGAGCGCGTGCTGTTCAAACGCAAATGATCTGAGGCAATCCATGCAAACCTGTGAACGCCCACAATCAGCTGGATAACACACACTGCGAGTTCACTTTCAGACTCATGTATTTCACGACGCTGTGAGGAATAATATTATCTTAATAATAATCCTGGAAAATTTACCTCAGAAGTGCTGGAAGTTTCATTTCGCGCAAAAAGACTGTTTAAATATGAATCGCGTTTCTGTGTGTGAATGAATGAACAGCTTTTACCAAACTCTATTGCTATACTGAGATGAGTAAAAATCGACTACAAAAATAAGCTTATAATGTTGCCAATAATGAAAGGCTCATTATGCAGGCCATTATCTTCTCAGGTGTGAACTACTAATTATTTATGATGGTGTTGGATCATTCACGCCCACTCGAATATTGCCTTTCCAAACAAAAAGTGGCGACAAAATGTATTATTCAGAAGTCTTGTGGACACATATTTAGTATGTGTTTTGTGGCCTTATTTCAGAAACATTAATTTTTAGTTTTTTCAATAACCATGCATAAACATTATTCTCTCAAAAATACAAACATGTACATACATGTTGCTCACATATTATGGTAGCCCTGTTTGTGCTAAATAGAGTGTCATTATACCTTTGCCATTAATATGTTTATAAGCAACTGAAAAAAGCACAAATGTCAGGGCATGTCAGAACATCTCAAGGACCCCAAAAACACCTTAGACCCCAGAGGGTTAACGTGGGTCTCACGATCACAATCTCGCCAGCTTCGGTCACTAAACAGAGGTAATTGCTATATACCTGTAAGGATGGATTTCTACTAAGACTGGATTCAAGAATTTGAACCTGCAATAAAACAATAAAACTCACTAATCTGAAGAAGAGATCTATGGGACAGAGAACACAACACAACTGGCCCAATCTCATCTCTTCCCCACATGCTGAGTGTTCCTGACTCTGCACACCATCTTCTCCCTACAGGTCTCATTCAGTCATCCAAATCTCACGAACCTACTGTCTCCAGCTGTTTTATGTGAGGGCAAAACAAATACTTCTGGTGCGAATGGTAAAGGAGTTTCATTCCCGCAGCAGCAGAACAGTCAGAAAAAAAAGAAAACAATGCCTGTTCTTCTGATGTGGGAGATGCCCCAATAAAGATTGTTGATAACCATTTATCTTCATCCAACAAACTCAGGCGTGACCACTTGGGGCATGAGAAAGGGTTCAACGAAAGCTGAATAAATATTTGGGTGCTAGATGTTTATTGTTCTTTTGTTCTACTTGGGTATTTAAATGGAATTGGCAAACCACTCAAGGAAGCATCTGTAAACAGAACTTCCCACACTGTGGCTATGTGTCTCTATTGCCAGGTATGCTGACTCTTTTAAACTATTTTTGATACTGCATTTTGAATTATGTTTGTATTTTATGCTGATCAGTTATGCATTGTGTATTCTGTTTAATCCATTTAATTGATGCTTAATGTCAAAATAAATGTTACATCTTGATTTATTCTGAAGTATTCTGAAATCATTATTTTAATGGATTATAAGGAGGCTGATGCTACCGCAAATCTTAGTTAAGGTAGGTCAAACTAAAGGCGCATGTATGAACGGAGCAGTAGGCACGTCATCTGAAGACCTTTTGATTTTTGTCTATCACTGATTTAGCAAGTTGTATGGAAATGGCTAAAATAAACTACACTTTTTTGTACGAGTGAGCAGTAGGCAACCGACTTAAAAGGTATTAGCAAACCCTACATCCACTGACTAAAATCAGAATTAGCAAGTTTGTGACGGTGAGAAACACGATCCGGCAGACATGATCTCTATGCGGCATTGGGTCCATAATGAATTAATAACTGAAAGTATGGAATGTCAAGAATAATCAAAGATCTAAATTAAATCACAATTCATCTTTTGATCAGCTGTTAAGATAGAAAATCAGTAAAAATTAAAGAGTAATTTAAATTTGGAGTCAGATTAAATTATTTATGGAGTCAGAATTAAAATTAGAAATCAACTGTTTAATAAATTAAACTGATTTTTCCAGAAGCACCCGAAAAGTCATACACGCTGAATTTCCTTCGACCACGACACCGGATACCGTTTTTGGGCCAGTGGGTGGAGTTTACATACCTGAGATTGGTCGCATTCACGCTTACACAATCAAAGATACTTTGGTATAGCCCCCGTGATTGCATACACTTGAAATTAAAGTAACGTTTACTTCAGTAGAGGTATGGCCAACTACAGATGTAAGTCAACCAACTTTATTTGTCTGGTTTCCCACGTACACTTATCTAAAGTAACATTAAATTAAAACAGAGGTAAGACACACCCAGATTTAGGTTGGTCAAGCAGCACTTTTGCTGCCCTAAACGGAAATTCACTTCTTGTCTTTGCAAAACATGTAGACATGAATTAGCGCCAAAATATTAGTCGTCACTAATCTGACGCAAAACTTGCGGCAGCATACGAATCCCTTTAATCTACTTGGGAAAACAATTTCTTAGTCAGTCGGAATAAAATCAAATGTAACAATTTATTATGTCAGGTAAATGTATCATATTCCAATTACATAATCAGTTCAAAGGTACTAAATACAAAACATCAAATGCTCTGGAATAAAGAGAGAAGATGCGAACCTGACATTATAAAATACATGATGTGGAGTGCCTGCATACACTCTGCATCACAGGCTCATTTGAGTTACAAATCGCCACAAGCCTTCTTCAGCATCTCCCTAAATACTCAGACCAAGGCAGAAACCTCTTTTCAAATGTAAACATGAGTTCACAGTGGGAATTTGCATTAATCACCATCCCAGACTTACTGGAGACAGAAGTTGAGGGAATGATGTGTAAATTGGGAGGTAATCAACTCAAGTGTGATCTCGAATGGGGATGGTAATATAGCAAGAGAGTTCAAATGTTAATTTCCATTGTTTTCTCAGAGATTTGCCCTCTCTTCCAGTTCTTCTAGTTTATCCAGTCTTACAACTGTACAGGTATGAAAGTCTTTGATCTGAATGATCCACAAGTAACCTGAAAATGGTCAGAAAATTAGAAAATCTAAGTTTGGGAATGGCCTAATTAAAGTCCAGACTTCAACTCCATTGAAATGCTGTGGAAGTACGTGAAACACAGCTCATGCTGGAAAGTCTACAAATGTCACTGAGCTAAAGCAGCTTTGTAAGGAGGAGTGGGACAAATAGACCAAAATACCTTCACAGTGGTGTAAAACACTCATAAACTAGAGGAAGTGTTTAGTCAAGACTAGCTGCAAAGCTGAAAGCAGAATCAAAGATACACAGCTCCCTCAAAAGCACTAAAATACATTAATCCTGTCACATAAAATATTAAGAGAAGTGAGTTCTACCAGATATCGCCCTCCATTCTGTGGCAGATTTACCATCTCTAACAGAATAATCTGAATTCTGACTCAACACTAGGTATGCAAGTAATGATTACATCACTAAAGTATAAATTACTATAAACAAAAACAGCACAATTTAAGTGTTAACTTATAATAAGTAGACATATATAGAAAATACTCTATCCACTAAATATTATAATCCCTTGAAAATTAGCCCATGATTTACTCACCCTCAAGTCATACTAGGTGTATATGACATTCTACTTTCAGACGAATACAATCGGAATTATATATAAAAAAAATTGTCCTGGCTCTTCCAAGCTTTATAATATCAGGGAATGGCTGTATATTTTTCCAGTCCATCAAAGTATGAAAAACTCGATGAAAAGACACAACAACAACAAAATAGCACAATGACAGGATTGATATGGTATACCCACGTTGTAACAAATAAATAAAAGATCTTTGAATTTTTCACAAAAGTTCTCTCGCATCGTCCTGTCAGTCATCGCACCTCACTCTAGTCATGTGACTCCTGTGGCTCAACTTACCTCAGTATCTCCAATTTACACGTTATATTCTTCAGTCCAGTGCAGAGCAGCTTCACTCCTGAATCCTGCAGATTATTATTGTTCATGTTCAGCTCTTTCAGATTGGTATCTGATCCAAGAACTGCAGCCAGAGCTGAACAGCTTTTGTCTGTTAAGTTACAATCATTTAACCTACAATAAGTCACAACACAGAATTAGATGGAACACATACAATACATTTTCTATATACAAATATTAAATACATTTTTCATTTATTTTATTACATAAACAGCACATACAGCAAAGAGGCTGAGTTAAACTAGCATTCATCTTCAAAATGTTTTTATTCAGTGACAAATAACGTAGATCAAATTAAGCATGTTTGAAAAAATATTTGTGTACAGCTTTTTATAGCTATAGGATTTTTTCTCTATTTATGTCACCTGATGGAGTTTAGGTTCTTGCCACTGTTGCCTCTGTCTTGCTTAGTTGGGGACACTTAATATTCAACAATATTTTTGACTTGACTGCACCGGCACCATTATATGAGACAGTTCACACTTTTATGGCAAGTTAACACTAGAAGTGCCAGAATTCCATAACTACTAGAACTGCCGCAAGCGGTCATTTTGACTGCTATATTCCAAACTCTATATCTTTAATGATAAATACCCAATTGAGAGATTAATGCATTTATTGTATTAATATGTCTTTTAAAAACAAAACACCAAACTGTACATTTAAACAAGTTTAATTATACATTTATAAATAAATAATCCGTAGATGTCCTGAACAAAATGACGGAGTAGCCTATGTTTTCATGTTTACACTGTTCGATCGCGCCCGCGCCCACCGACACACAGACACACACACACACACACACACACCAACCATATTCCAGCATTGCAATCTTGGCATTGCAGCCTGTTCATTATAGCCACAATAAAATATAATAATAAAATAGTCAGCCTAACATATAAAAATGTCACTGCTCTGTTTGTAGCCTAGTACAATTCGTACCATTTTGCGCATGTGAAGAGGATGATTTTTTCCGTCGATATTGGAACGTGAGTGAAGTACAAAGCCTATAATAAAGAATAGTTTACCATCCAAATACATTGCAAATGTTGAAACATTTTGATTCTAATTAGAAAGTTACGTGAGCCTAACGCCGCTTACTTTCACTTTCGCTTATAAAGTATTTCATTTTGGCTTGTTTATAGTTATTTTTTCATTCTTGTTCTGTGCTGAATATCATTACATTTAAATGATTTGTTGTTGAATATGCTTAGTGTATTTTTAACCACATTTTATTGTTGTGTATATTGGTATAGCCTATAATAATACCGCGAAATTCCGTGCGGTCAATATGACCGTCTATGGCCGAAATAGGTAAATATGTTCATTTGGTTTTTTTTGCCTTATGTGTAATTTATATGAAAAACATTTTAAATGTTGCTATTTTCCCGGCGGGATAAATGACTCTTGCGCCCGGCGCAAATCTAAAAGAGGTTGGTCTGAAGTAGCTTCATTATTCATAGGTGTGGTTTGGGCGTAAAGTGAAATAAACCAATCAGAGCGTCATCTCACATTCCCTTTAAGAGCAGACGCGCTTTTTCCATAGCGGATTGCTATTGTAACGGCAGATTTGCCAGGCGCGCGCCAGGAGCGGTTCACAGCCGAGGAGAGGAACGCTCTCGTCATGGCCGTAAAAGAGAGAGAAGTTACATTGAAATGGAGAAACCCACCCAAATTAACTTCGGTTATACAGGCGTATGACAATTTGGGTAAATGTGTAAGCTAGATGTATGCTTTTATAATAAATTGTCTGTCTATCTATCTATCTATCGTAATAATGTATGATTTGCAAAAATGAAAACTGCTGCTTCTGTGTAGATGAGAGAATCAAAGTGCGCGTTGTGCACACGCTACATTGATTATGGCCAAGCATGCGCCCTTAAAATAGCATATGAATTACATGCGCAACACGCCACTGACTTCAAACTATTTTTTCCTGGTTAGTGGCGCAATTGTTTTCTAAACCTGCAAAATAGCATGAAGGAACGTTTGCGCCGGAACAGGCCTCCTCTTTGCGCTGAACCTCCCCCGGGAGCGCAAGTGTATTTCCTAACTTACCGACGTGCGTC
Organism: Rutilus rutilus; assembly: GCF_951802725.1. Lineage (NCBI taxonomy): Eukaryota > Metazoa > Chordata > Actinopteri > Cypriniformes > Leuciscidae > Rutilus > Rutilus rutilus. Next base: position 39,943,594 of record NC_140214.1, on the reverse strand, counting down.
TGTGGAGGGAAAAGTCCGCTTTGCGTGGGTGCAAAATAGGAATGATACATGCGTCGGTGTACAAAGTCAATTGCGCTGGGTGCAAGATAGGGCCCCTAGTGTTAAAGGCCTTTCACTATAATTCTAAAAATGCCTCCATTCACATGTACATGTCTTTTTGACATAAAATCTTCAATGATTTAAGTTAAGCTAAGATTACTTAAAACTAAGAACCTAAGAAATTTTATTTTGTTTTTAATATTTCAAGATTAAGGTCAATCGATGGCTGATGCCGATATCTTAGAGAGCAGGGTGGCCAATGGCTGATATATCATTAATTTAAAGATAGTAAAAAAGCATCCATAACAATTGCTGAAATTAAATTTATAGTTATTTTACTTAATTACTAAATTAGAAAAATATATTTAAAAATAATTATATGAAAAAAAGAGATTTTGAACGATAAAAAATTTAAACTTTTTTTGTAGAAAAAACATCTTAAAATTTGTACATCAAATATGATACAACAGGCTTTTGATAAATGTTTATTTGTAAATCTCTCGATCTACATACTGTATTACATTATTATTACATTATTCTACAGAACTATTTATAGAAATAAGCATTTAAAATATCTAATTACTGGGAGAACTAATATATGTGTGGTAATATATATGTACTTTAAGTAGGTTGTATTATAAAAATGTTTTATGCTATAACCTTTTAGAATTTCATCTTACTTTTTGGCAATATATATATAACAGCTGTACAAAATCAGTATACATATATCTATAAGTCATACATGTCTGGTGTATCATATGATACAAAACAAACATGCAAACATTTTTACATGTTTTTTTTATATTTTGTCTTTAGTTTTGATAAACTGTCTCCACACACACACACACTTTACAGGTATAGGCTCATGTTTATGATGGGGAATCACTATAGAGTAATGTAGATAAATGCATTTTTCAGATGAGAGCTAAACATGACAAAATATATTAAAAGACTTCCAGGGCTCTTCTGGAGGTTTTGATGACTGCCAATAATCTAATGAGACACTCGTCTGATTTCTTGAATTTCTGAAGCTCAAACTCCTCCAGCTCTTCCTCTGATGTCAACAACACAAAGGCTAAAGCAGACCACTGGGCAGGTGAAAGGTCACCAGATGAGAGACTTCCTTTGCTAAGGTGGGTCTGAATCTCTTTCACCAGAGTTTGGTCGTTCAGTTCATTCAGACAGTAGAACAGATTGATGGATCTCTCTGCAGGAAGATTATCTTCTAGTTTCTGCTTGATGTACTGAACTATTTCCTTGTTGCTCTGGTCATTGCCGTCTTGCTGTGTCAACAGACCTCGTAAGAGTCGTCGATTGGACTGGAGTGACAGACCGAGGAGGAAGCGAAGGAAAAGGTCCAGGTGTCCATTGTCACTCTCGAGTGCCTTGTCCACTGCAGTCTTGAGAAAATCAATCATGGTTTCATTTCTGTTTTCCTGTTCTGTAGACTCATGATCAAACACACTTGTCTTGTTGATGTCTAGAAATAGATGTGCATAAAGGGCTGCAATAAACTCTTGAATGCTCAAGTGAACAAAGCAGTACATGGTACCAAGAACGATCCCTGTTTCCTCCTTAAAGATCTGGGTACACATGCCTGAGTACACTGATGCCTTATAGACGTCAATACCACAGGCTTCCAGGTCTGTGTCATAGAAGATCAGGTTGCTTCTTTCCAGCTGTTGAAATGCCAGTTTCCCCAGTGAAAGGATGGCATCTTTATCCCAAGAAACATCTGGTGTGTATTCTCCATCATACTTTCGGCGGCTCTGCTGGATCTGAAAGCGGAGAAAGTGTGTGTACATTTGTGTCAGAGTCTTGGGAGTGTCTTCAGTGTTTGATTCCTGCAGTGTTTTAGAGATCTCATCAGCCTGAGTGTTTTTCACATCATTATTTATTTTCTCCTCCTGAATGTTCTGGAGAACAGTGGCTGAAATCCAGCAGAATACTGGGATGTGGCACATGATAAAGAGACTCTTTGATTGTTTAATGTGATCTAGGATTGTGTTGGCTTGAATATCATCCTTGAATCTTTTTTTGAAGTACTCTTGCTTTTGTGCGTCACTGAATCCTCGTATCTCTGTCAGCCGGTCGATACAGTCAGGAGGAATCTTACTGGCAGCTGCTGGTCTTGTGGTGATCCAAATGAGAGCAGAAGGAAGCAGATTTCCCTTCATGAGGTTCGTTAGGAGAACATCCAGAGAGGCTGGTGAAGACACATCACGCCACGTCTCATTACTGTCAAACTTCAGAGGAAGGCGACATTCGTCCAGTCCATCAAGGATGAACAGCACTTTGAACTGATTCCTTCTTGTAAGGTTCAGTCCTTTTGTCTCTGTGAAAAATTGAGTTATAAGGTCCATCAAACTTAGTTTTTCTTTCTCCTTTAAGTTCATCTCTCTGAATGGAAGAGGAAATATGAAGCTGATATCTTGATTTTCTTTTCCTTCAGCCCAGTCCAGAACAAACTTTTGCACAGAGACTGATTTCCCGATGCCAGCGACTCCTTTTGTCAGTACAGTTCGGATCTCCTCGTCTTGTTCAGGTGCTTCAAACAAATTTGTGCATTTAACCTGTATCTCTTGTGCTTCATGACGCCTGGAAGCAACTTCAATCTGTCTCACCTCATGTTCAGTATTGACCTGTTCACTGCCGCCCTGAGTGATATAGAGATCTGTGTAGATGTTATTCAGAAGTGTGGAGTCTCCTTGCTTCGCAACTCCTTCAAATACACATTTATACTTCTTCTTTAGGCCACATTTCAGCTGAGGAATGAGGAACAGCTCATCTAAACACAGGAACAGAAAGAGATAGTTTTAGTCCTAATTTTCTCTCCTACATTTATAAGAGACAATCAGACAGATGATCATGAGTCTCTCACCTTCTAGAGCATCAGCAGCTTCATCTTGCTTCATCTCTCTCAGGTAATGTAGTGTGAGATCGAGAGCTGCTGATTTGATACTGGATCTGTTCTCAATAAAGTCCTTCACAAAGTGTTGTGTGTTCTCTTTTTGTAATATTTTCTTTAACTTCTCCAGCTCATTCTTCAGAAATGTGATTATTTTGCTCTCAAGATCCTACAAACAAAAGTAAGAGAAAAAGAATAACAGAATTTAAGCCAAATTGTACATCTACATTTGGTCAACACTATTTATTCAATAACTATAATACAAGTACATAAAAAATCCAGTTAAAAGACTAACATGCTAACCAAGTTGAGCTAAAATGTGTTTAAAAGGAAAAAATAAGTGATCAAGAAAAATTTTATTACATTTCTTTGTTCAATAACATATTTGTTTGTTAGAAATATTAAACATTTATAAAAATGTGTTTTCCTACCTGGAAGATCCCTAGAAGATTGTCTTTGAAATTCTCGTGGTTCCTGTGAGTCTGAACGTCTGAGTCTAATGTCTCATATTGAAGCCTGTAATCAAATTAGTAAAATAAAATACTAACTGATATTTTACAGAAAGAGAAATAAGCATTAGCTGTGAATACTCTGACAAATATTTGATCTAAACATGTTTCATGATTGGTGTTCACTGATTCAACTTTTAAACAGTCAAAGTGTGACAAAAAATTAGTAACACAAAATACCTTTTATTAGATGATGGTGTTTTCTCACTGAAGTCTGGTGGATCACCTTTAGACCAGTCACTCTTCAGAGACACAGAGCTGGACACACGTGAGCCTGATCTTACACTGATGACACAAAGAACAGAGAGAGAGAAAACACTTTAGGAAAGGAGGATCAACTGTGTCTGAAACACATCTGTGTCTTTATCTAATCCTCCACAGAAATACACAGACTCACATAATCAACAGTTTTATAGTTAATGATCATTTTATTTACTGGCTCACATTAGTTTAACAATTTCTTTAATATACATGAGTGAAATTAAATATGTTGAGAATTATAATTTAAGAGAACATGTCAAGTTTTTGTTTATTGACAGAAATAGAGAGCAGAAATGTCTGTATGACACAGTTTTGTTAGCAAACTTGAATTAAATTAAGTGTATAGTTGTTTTCTAATGTCTATTAATAATTTTATGATCTAAAAACTAAAGTCATTTATTTGGATTAATTCAGTCTAGAATGTTATTAAATTATTAACTGTGATATTTTCTATAGAGCAAACAGGGCTTTATAGACAATGTCAGTGTTAATTTAAGAAGCTCAAAAGTGAAGTTGTTCAAAGCATTTGCAAATATAAAACAATGCTTAAAGTTTTGTTATTGACAGGGAAACACAAAGTCCAGTCGAGTTTAAACTGATGAAAACAGACGCAGTCTTACCTGTGTTTCTCTGAGAGACTCATCTGAGAGAGAGAGTCCTTTCCTCTTTCCTCTGTCATACTGCAGCTAAACTGACACTGAAAACTGATCAGCACTGGTTTCTGAAAACACTCAATCCTTCAGCATCACCTGGAAATGACACCATTTTACACAGATTAAGAACATCTTATTTAAGACAATAATGAAGAATGCTGAGTTATCATCAACAACAGCAACAACAGCAGAAACAATGTATAAAATAAGTGAGTTACAGACAAATATATTGCCATGTAAAATAACTGAATGGTCTTAATAATTTCTGATTGTTTAATGAGTTTAACTGACTCTAAATATGAATTCATTGGGGAACAGAAATGTACACTGTGCTGGGAAAACTGAACCCAATTTGTTATATTCTCTATTACAGGATAATATCATTTTACAATCATATTTACCCAATCTTTATTAATTGTTTAATTGTTTGTCATTTAATCATTACTTCAAGTTCACAATGGTGGTTGATTTCATTACTTTCAAATGATCCTAAAACAACTGATTACGTAAAAGTAACCAGAATTATTATAGACATACTGTATAACTACTAATCATAATTGCTATATATGAACTGAAATATTCAGTTTAATAACAGCAGATTGTTGTTCATTGACGTTAGGCTTCATCTGTCTGTCTACTGTAAATGTCTGCTTCAAAAATACTTTCGATTTCACATCAGAAAAACAACAACAGCCTAAAACGAGGAAATGGGAGAAAGTTTTCAAAAACATATTTGTTCTCAATAACCCTTTCTCAATAAAACTTTTTGTGTTTTAACTTCAAAAGGTTGTCATTTCTGGCAGATTCTTCGTCTGTTCGGAGTAGCAGAAGAACAGCCTTCTGTAACTTCACATTTAAATCACGCTTAATATACAATATGAAGTTCCTAATAATTACAAATGACTTTAATGTAGAATGTATTAAACTTACTTGCAGTCTTGTCCACTAAGAAGTGAAGTATTTTAAACTCCGTAGCGCTTGTTGTCAGTCCGCGCGCGTCGTTCTCAGAATCTCTTCCTGGTCTCGATGGATTGTGGATTAAACACATAAATGGTGTTATTAGTGAGCAACAGGTTTAGGTGTCAACAGGTGTTGTTACTTTCGTTTTCCTCTTCTTCGTGTGTTTTACAGGAGGGTTTGGAACAGCTGAACAGTTGCACACCGACACCTACTGCACTGGAGCGGGATATTATAGCATATCTCTAAATCCTGTTTAAAACCTCTTAAATAGACATTTCAACAGTGCATCTGTTATATTCCCTGTTTCTGGACTATTATTTAAGATGCTGGATATTGTAAATGGCTGACATCCTGAGGTTTGTATTTATTATCCAATCCTTTTGTTCTGTATTAGGACACACATGATTCATGATTCAGAAATAGAGCTGGGCGATATGGCCCAAAATATCATCATAATTTGTTTGTTCACAATTAAACTCCACAGAGTAAGCTACTTTTTAATTTAGGGCCCAACTGTACAAATGTATCATCAAATATGGTGTCTTTTGAAATGAATTAAAACTTTCTTTTAAAATGTAATCAGTCAGTTTCAGTGTGTGTTTGACAGTAGTCTTCTCAGATGAAACGGGGAAAAGCTTGTGAAGTGACTATGAAGAGCAGCTCTGGAGATGAAGATCATGTGGATTGTCCTCATACAGTGAGACTGCAGATGCTGGTGTGTGTGTGTTCTGTGTAGCACAAACACAGATGTGCATTAGCTCTTACAGTCAGTTAACTTATGTTGTACATGTTGGTAGAGTGTCTGATTCAGGGCTGGGCGATATATCGCATGACATTGTTATGCGCATCTCGTCAGTAAAGCCGGTTCCTTGATTAGTAGTAAATCGCCATCACCTGCTTTCAGGCGATACATCCGCAATAATAAATGCGATATGGCTCAGCTTGTCAGTGAACTACGGCTCTGTGTAGTAAATCCCACTCCATCTGAAAGCATGCCATGCGATATATTTCGCCCAGCCCTAGACAAGAGGGATGGACATGAGTAGTATTAGGATATACCTTATGTCAAAAAATGATTGATGGCCCTCTAATGGATTGATGGGTTGACCTTTTGACCTGGTTTGCCCTCTTGACCTTGCCCTGACCTGCCCTAGTGGTGACCTTACCCTCTCGATGACATTGTCACCTTTGACCTTGTATCCTCCAGGGGTGGAAATGACCTATGACCATTGACTAATTGGTTAATGGGATTATCTATGACCTTGTGAGTATAGGGCTTCCATTGATGAAAATTTGAACTTTGATATAATGGTGGGTTATAGATATCAGGATGTGTGTCTCAGGCATCAGCATGGATCTCCCTCTCTCCCTCCGCATTCCTGAGCGCATTGGGGTTGCTGGACACTGTGGAAGTGAGAAAAAGAGATTTTCTAATAATGTTGTATATCTCACACTAACAAAAGTTGAAAAAAAAAAAATCTTTCTTTTAAAGAATATAAATGAAATAATTATAAAAATAAATTATATAATATAAAATAAATATCTTACTAAATATCTACTGAACCAATTATTTTAGTTTAGATAAAAAAAAAATAAAAAAAAATCATCTTACATTTTTTAGAGAGTTGAAGAAGCTCCTAACGTATGAATGGGTTCACAAAAATGCAATAAGTTAAATATACAATCTCAGAGTGTTTCCCTCTCACACCAGTGTTTGACAGTCTCTGAGCCAGAGTGTGTGTTCAGTGATCAGGATATGAGACATTGTGAATGTTGTGCTAAATTTATTTCAAAGCATAATCTTACAAAGTTCAAATTAAATTAAAATTACTGTCATATAGATGTCCATACACCGTGTGAGTTAAATATAAAAGTGTGTGTTTTCCTGAAGGTCTCTCACAGCATCGTTTGTCAGTCTCTGAGCCAGAAGGGAGTGTGTGTGTGTGTGTGCGCATGCTCAGTGATCAGGATGTGACGTGATTGTTGAATTTAATTTCAAAGTGTAATCTTAAAATTTTAATTATATCTTTAAAAGATATTTTTAAATTAAATTTCAATTAATTATTTAAAGTCTTATGAATGTATCTATCCATGAATATGTCTTCGTATATAACGCGTTGCCTTCGGATACCTTCACACAACGGTCAGTCATGACATACATCTGTCACGACTCTCGGTGATGAACCCAAACGCAGACAGTATGCAATTAACAAGGTTTATTAACGACAGGAAAAACGGGGAAAACAAACCCCACAAGGGGGCAAACAACACGTGTAGGGAAAATAAAGACTAACAACACTAGACTAAGGCCCAATCCCAATTCTATTTTATACCCCTTCACCTACCCCTAACCCTTCGCCTACCCCTAACCCTTGCCCCTTGAAACAGAGTGCCAAGGCGTAGGGGTGAAAATATTCCCCTAAGAAATGGGACACCACTACTACACATAGTATACATTATACGTCGTATATATAGCGCCTACGTCACAGGAAATGCGCCAATGTTTATCACAAACTTCCAAGATGCCGTCTTCAGCTGTAGTCTTGCATGAGTTACAGCTATTTTTTGCATTTTTCTTCTGAAGTTCGCAGAAAACAACGGAGATGACGATATCTTCGACGCCTAATGCTGCCGCGTTTACACCAAACGTGAATAGAGCGTCTGGCGCGAGTGATTTCAATGTTAAGACGCGTTTAAGCGCGTCTGGAGGTCTTGCGGCGCGGTGGACGCGAATTCGCCTCATTCGCGCGTCCACTTCGCTTCGAACTGCTTTTTACACGCGTCATATTGTTAACGAACTTTAGCGTTTTTTTGCAACCGTTTCTTTGAAGAACATGACCGTAAATATGAACACAAGATTGAATGTGACAAAGAAAATGATTATTGGCAGTCATGTTGCCTCTGTAGCCGGTGTATGCAGGTACATTTTTCATACCCCTTCGTTTGAAGTGTGGTCACGAAAAATCTTCGTTTCAAGGGCTATCTGGCCCTTCTATCTTCCCCTTCCCCTTACCCTTACCCCTCCAACCAAAAGAGAATTGAGACAACCCTACCCCTTCACGGGAACGCGCAAAACAGAGGGGTAGGGCCAAGGGGTAGGGGCAAGGGGTGAATTGGGATTGAGCCTATGACTGGACAGTTAACTAGACTATTAACTCACAGCAGATAAAAGCCTAAACAGCTCTTTGACAAAACCTCTTAACAGGATACTCACAGGGGTGATTACAAAATGAACCCGCCCAAGACAGCAAACACAAGGGGATTAAATAGGGGAGAAAATGATAAGGACAACAGTGATACTAATAAAACAATGATGACTAACGAGGAGAACAAGGGGGCGGGGTTAAGTGACGAGACAACACAAGCACACAGCCCAATCAAAAGGCCATGTGCTTGCACACAAAACATGGGTCTGTCATGATCCTGCCTCAAGACTAGAGAAAATCAAGGACACGAGGGCAGAATCATGACAACATCAATAAAAATAGCCACTATACTATTGCGTTAATGAATTACTTCGGAGGAATATCCACAGTTTAAAATACACAATAGATCTCTGAGATCTTTGTGAATCATCCAATTGTTTTCGGTCTCTGCGAATAACGTCGTAAAATGCTGTACGGGGTAATTAAGTCGTAAATGATGTGAACTGATTTAAAGGTCCCATTCCATGGATTATTTTTATTATTTTATAATGTTTCCAGGGGTGCCCTTATAATGTTAGTATGTTTTTTAGATCAAAAATTGTTATAATTTAGAAATAAAAGGCATATTTCCTAGCCTGATTTCATTCCCTGGTTTGAACACTCTGTTTGAAGGGGCGTGTCTGCTGTGAGACTTCAGTGTAAACGCCCTCTGCTGTGATTGGCTGACATGCTTGCATATGAAATATCTGGCATTACATGTGGAACTATCTGGAAAACTTTTACTATTACAGCTATTATACGTTTTTACTATTACAGCTATCTGGATTAACGAATCATGAGAAGTTTTTTAAGTATTTAGATCTATTACCATCACATAAAAGGTTGCAGTGATGAGCACTGAGCCGATGACAGTCTGTTGATCGCGTGAAAGATCTTATCATTGCAACGCAGTTTCTGCACTATCACTAATGATTTCACCAATGCAAACATAAGGCATATAAATACAGTAAGAGCTTCGTTGTGCAGTGGAACAGCGTCATTGATTTCATAACGAGTTTTGGCAAGTGTCCAGATAAACTCGCGCTGTGTGATTGACAGCTTGGACGATTGGAAAGGGATTGTTCTTTGATCGCTTTTGTATATTAATCACAGTTTAAGTAAGATTATTTTCATCCTACTAAGAGAAACGAACGATGTGAAGAGTGATCGCTACTTCCATATTAAATCACTACTTACCGCTTGCTGGAATATAGTTGAAATAGTCCCCTTCGTCAGTATGAAACGCTGAGAGAAGTCTGCTTGATATTATTCCAGGTTAGAAAAACAGTCCGTGGTGAAATGGACAGAGCAAACTAACAACTTCGAATTAAACTTTTGCGGTATCCGATTATAGATAAACATCAACCACGTCTGTTGACATTTCGCCATCAATACGCCTGTGTTCCTGTGGGCGGAGGTTACGGTTCTAGTGACATCATTAAAGCAGGATGTAGAGGGGTGTAGTCCAATCCAGCCGTTTTTTGTAGTCAACTTCTGTTAAATAAAATATCTCGCTTGGCATTGAACTTTGAGCTTTATAATTTTACAGATATTATTTATACTCTAACAACAACATTACACACTAACTAAAGTTTGAAACATGGGATCACATAGAACGGGACCTTTAACAATTGTGTGTGTGTGCGCGTGCGTGTGTGTGTGTCCTGCGGGTGTGCAACAGGGGGGCAGGGATTTGTATTATTTTGAAGGTACCCCCGGGCGCCGCCATTGGCTAGCGGAACCCCACCTGCAGTTAGCATCCCATTGACTCCCATTCATTTTGGCGTCACTTTGACAGCGAATAACTTCACATCTGAGGCGTTTAAAGACTCCATTTGTCCATTATTTATTTCTAAAGAAACACGAAAATGTATAAAAGGCTCCATTACCTTGTAGCTTACGTTATGGCCCTGTAGAAGCAGTTTTTGTAAAAGTAGGCTAACGATTGCGTCATAGCCACGCGACTCTCTGTCGCACAGTAGGAAATTACCGTATGGACAGGAGGAGAAGCTTGCGGGCAATCGGGGGGACGTGGGGGCAAAATGACAAAGTAATTAATCAGAACACCTACAAAAAGTTTCTCCTGCTCCAAGATCATGGACAGCTCCTACTCACGCTCTCCGTCTCTGCGAGTTTCGGAAGGGAATGATTCAGATTGATCTTGGCACAGCTACTAGAAGACAGACGGTTTGCTCACGTCACATCTACGTCGTCGAGCTCAGTTTGAGTCTGCGCAGTACGCTGGACCCCCAGGAAGTAAGAGTTTCTAATTGGCTTCACTTTAGCTGTGTCCCAATGTTGAAGGCTGCATCCTTCGAAGGACGCAGACTTCAAGGATGCAGCCTATGCGTCCTCTGAAGGACGCACCATGTAGCCTTCCTAGGATTTCCTAATTGTGCAACCAGGTGTTCCCGATCACCGCTCCTGGCGCCAAGCAACGGTGCGAGAGGACAGCTGCTATCCTGATCATTCATTTTGATAACTGAGTAAACAGCTATGGAGCCAGAATTGGCTATTGTCATTTTTATGTTTTATATTTTACTGGAGGTCATGGTGTGCCCCGGCGCTGCCGGATCATGTATTTTCGGTTTAGCCCTGTTTGAATACCAAACCCAATTTAATATAAAAAGTCCAGTATTTCTCGCGCTCGTCATCTGCAGCTGTCACGGTTGCCAGGCGACAAGAACAATCCTTCGTAGGCTAGACCGGTCCGAGCGCGTCAGATGCGCCCTTTGATATGGGACGCTGCTGTAGTTAGCAACAATTTGTTAATATTGTGACAATAGGCCTACATTTTGTTACTTTAATTTTCGGAACTGCATATTTCGTTAAGTATTCACTTACAAATGTGAAGTTACCTGAAGTATTTTTTTCCCTCACATCACAATATGATTACATTACACTACACAAAAGTATATAATGTAACAACCAGATATTACTGTATATTGAAAATATACAGAAGTAAAATGCTACATAGCCTACGCAGTAATGCAGTAGTAGCCTAATATAAATGCAGTAGTTATTAAAAGTACTTTTTTCAGAAAGCCGTCGATTGAATCAGCCCTGCAAACCTGTTGGTAGACAACTAGGATAGTGGAAATATGCACTTTAACACTCTGGAGACCATCCCAGATGATGTCCCACCAGCAGAGAGGCATTACCAGGGGCAGCCCATCCCGGTCCAGCAGCTCAGCTCAATAGAGTCTACATCATTTTTTTCTTATTTTATGTATTGTAAAATTAAATGTTTATGTTGATTTTGATATGTTTAACGTATTTTGTAAATAGTTGGAAAAAGTACTTTAATGTAGCCTATAGAACAAATGATTTTCATTTACCAATTTAATTTGAAAAAATAAAAAGGTATAGAATTTGTTTCATGCAGAAAGTATTACTGTCATTACAAAAATAAACAATGTCCAGAACAATTCATTCTCTTTTATTTACACAATTAAAGTTGCATAAAAATAAATGTACATCATTTTTCTTTTAAAAAATGAAAGTGAAAAAAGTTAAACAAGAATATGTAGAAAATATATATATATTTTCAATCATTCTCTCAAGAAGAGAAAACAGCCTGTCCATCCTCTTCCTTCTTTCCTGTGCACTCCTCGCCTCTGCCTCCCTCTGTAGTTGCATTTCTTCTCTGATCAAGTCCAAAAACTCGTCCTGTCTCGCCGCCTTCGTGCTGCTGCCCCTGGCTCCTCCTCACCGTGGGCACCCACTGCTGAACTCGGCCCTGGTGTGTCCTCAGGGATTGAGGCGATGAGGACAGGGGGGTTGGTGCAATATATATATATAGACCCATTTTTTCCTGAATTGTTCTAAAAAAGCAGAAAAGGGTACTTAACACAGAGGAGCAATCTTAAGTGCACTGTTAACACTGCAAAATATGACACATCAAGACATGCATACAAAATACTTAAGAAATCATATTTCTGTATACTAAAATTTGGTTAAAACCACATAGCTTGCATGACAGCACTACAAAAACACATAAAAGTGAAACCCTATTGCCTTATCTACTGCTTTTCTTATTGTTTTGGGCTTTATTGGGTGAGTGATATTTCTTATAATACACAAGTGCAAATATTACAAATAGGTCGTTAAACTAATAACGTTATTACCACAAGTTTTGCCTAAAACTACCTGATAAATGTAGCCATGCAATGGTGACGAAGGAGTTAAGAAGAAGTTTATAAGAAAATTTAACTCTGGTTTCGCTAGCTATTTGAGTAAATGAAAACATAATACTTACATTTAAATGTGAATTTTCTGTCCACCACCGATCTCTAGTCTCGGCCGCCTTTAAAAATAAATAAATAAATGCTGTCGTCAACGGCGCGCAATGACTTATGGGGTAGAATAGGCCGCTAAGTGTCCATTTATGTATCCTTCTTTTCACGGGGAAACGAAGGATGCATTTGGCGTCGCTTTTGAATCAGGGAAGCCTTCGGCGCGATGACGCAACCGGCCTTCGAATACGGCCTTCGAAGGATGGAGAATTGAATTGGGACAGCCTTCATCGAGCCGCGGTGACGCAATCGGCCTTCAAATGCGACCTTCCAAGGATGCAGCCTTTGAATTGGGACGTCCTTCGTCGCGCCACGGTGACGCAATCGGCCTTCAAATACGGCCATCCGGCCTTCAAATACGGCCTTCGAAGGACGCAGCCTTCACTTTGGGACACAGCTTGAGTCTCCGTTGAATCCAATGGGTTTCTCGTTATGTCCATTTCTTTTACTGTCTATGGTGTGCAATGATATTTCCCTCATAGAGTGCTGGCGACATCTACTGGACAGACTCTGACACGCGGGTTCAGAGCAGTACATTTTTGACAACTATGATACAAATAATATGTGAATCTTAAAGCGTATTCAACAATCGATACGGGCCATTTAAAATACACCTTTTTCCTATTTTAATCTTAAATGTTATATATGCCATGATTATTTCTATATTTTCTTATAGTCAACAAACGCCTTAGGCTAAATATTGCATCGCCTCTCAGGTGCGCAATCTCTTTAAATACCATGGCATCTTGGTGGATACTTTCAAAACTTTGGTGATTTTACTTCTTGCTGATCTCTCCAGCGAACACAATGGCCAAAAGTAAGTAATTTCTCTTTAATTAATTTATGATGTGTTAAGTAACGTACCTGTTGTATTAAATATACCCTGATTATGAGAGTTCGTCAATATTTGTCGTGTTCCTTTAAAAGCTTGTATATGAAATCAGTGGCAGATACAGAACGTCATTAATAGGTGGGCCTCGGTTTTTTAAGCTTATATACATGCCTGATAAATATGTCAACTATAGCAGATCGGCACTTCGGTAGTGAATTTAAATAGGCCTATGCCTTGTACTAATGTCAGTCAGTCGTCCTGCCTGCTTTAAACCTGAAGGTCATCTGTCTGTCATTACACACAACTCGCATGTAGACTATCACAACGTTAAGACTACACTCGAAACTTTGAAGGAGGACAAAGGAGTAAGAGGTCAAGAGCCAAAATACATGGACTTTACAAGCAAGCAATAAAAGGCGAAACTTCCTTCAGTCTTCTTTGCTGTCAAGCTCTATTTGAGCCATGTGAAGCAGTGGCCAAGAGCCTGCAGGGGAACAAGACGAGCGCTCTTGGAGCCACAGAGTGTGTGAATCTGCAGATGGAGAGACTAAAGGCCTTGAGAGTTGACAGCACAGTGGCAGGAATGATCAACCAAGTGAAAGAATGATATGAAGATGCCCGAGAGTAAGTAGGACTCCAGCTCGCTATCGCTACACTACAGAGACAGAGGCACTGTCGCCACTAACTTATAAACTGAGATGGAGAACAGGACTTTTTGAAGCAGTGGATCTGTTTTAGCTTTAGATTCGGCCAGGATGGAATGAAAGTCGCAGCCTTCGGAGAGCAGACTGTTCTTAATGCGGCACATGGAAAATCTTCACCAACACTGGACATGCAGTCTCTCCTTCTTCCCAGAGATATTGATGTGGAGCGGCTGAAACTTCAGCTACAGATGTTAGGAGATGATTCAGAGGTGCTGTGTGAAACAGAGCCTCTCCAGACTTCATTCTCAAACCAGATCTCTATTTGTAGAAGCAGAAAAACTGCTAAAACTCTGCCTATGCCTTCCTGTTTCTATTGCTTCATCTGAGAGAAGTTTCTCGACCCTCAAAACCTGGTTGAGGAACAGCATGTCTCAGAAGAGATTAACTCATTTAACTCATCAAGGGTGACAGACAACATCCTTCAGGAGACCCAGTGGAACAAAATAACTGTTTAGAGTATACATCGTTAACTTTAATACACTGTGATCTAAAATCCTTCCAGCGACATTTAAATCAATGTTAAAATGTGATATTAATTTCTCTATTAACAAATGAGGCTGAATGGTATTAAAAGCAGAAGAGAAATCAATAAATTTAAGCCTGTCACATGACTTAGGTTGTTCCAAATGTTTATACGCAAGATTTACCAGACAGAGAATAGCGTCCTCCACACCCCTACCCTCTCTATAGGCAAACTGAAGTGTATATTTATATATTTCATCACGACCAGATGAAAACAATAAATTATCTAAATTGACAGAGTGTGTTAAAGATATAAAATACTGGATGACGTGTAATTTTCTGCTATTAAATTCAGATAAAACGGAGGTATGACTTATTAGTCCAAAAAACTGCCCACAAAACCTCTTACAATACAACTTTAATTTAGAAGGGTGTCCTGTTACTTTATCCACTACAGTAAAAGACCTGGGTGTTATATTAGACCGCAACTTGTCCTTTGAAAATCATATTTCATATGTTACAAGAACAGCCTTTTTCCACCTTAGAAACATTGCTAAGCTACGTAATATGCTATCTGTTTCTGATGCAGAAAAGTTAGTTCATGCATTCATGACCTCGAGACTAGATTACTGTAATGCTTTATTAGCCGGTTGTCCTGTATCCTCAATAAACAAGCTACAGTTAGTGCAAAATGCAGCAGCTAGGAGTTCTTACTAGGTCAAGAAAATATGATCATATAACACCGATTCTATCATCTCTACATTGGTTACCTATAAAGTTCCGTATCAATTACAAAGTATTACTACTGACCTATAAAGCCCTAAATGGTTTAGCTCCAGTGTATTTAACGGAACTTCTATCGCCCTACAATCCATCGCGCTCTTTAAGATCACTAAATTCGAGGCTTCTGGTCATTCCTAGGATATCTAAGTCCACTAAAGGAGGGAGGGCGTTTTCACATTTAGCTCCTAAACTCTGGAATGGCCTTCCAGATATTGTTCGAGGCTCAGACTCGCTGTCCCAGTTTAAAACTAGAGAAAGAGACGACTCGACGCCAGTGAAGAGACGACTCGAAGCCCGTGAAGAGACGACTCGACGCCCGTGAAGAGACGACTCGACGCCCGTGAAGAGACGACTCGACGCCCGTGAAGAGACGACTCGACGCCCGTGAAGAGACGACTCCGACTCGACGCCCGTGAAGAGACGACTCCGACTCGACGCCCGTGAAGAGACGACTCGACGCCTGTGAAGAGACGACTCGACGCTGGCGATATGTTTATGCCCTAAATCAATACATGATTAACTAACTGTATTTCTCTATGTACATTTCTGAAATGCACTTTCTGTAAGCTGCTTTGAAACAATATGTATTGTGAAAAGCGCTATACAAATAAATTTGAATTGAATTGAATTGAATAATGTATGAAATATATTTATCTAAATGTATCAATTAGTTTCCACAATATTCACCAGAAGCCATCATTTCAGGAGTTATTTTTCAAAATTTTCTTCCGTGGGGGCATGTCACCGGACACTATGGACAGTATATTTTGATTTCCTAAGAAAGCATATATCCTGAAATCCCTCTGAATTTTTTTTTTCCATCTTGTGTGTAAACAAAATGAAAAAGAATTTTGCACCTGGCTTTATCATATGTTCAGATCTTTTATATACTTGTGTAAGTAATCAACGGAAGTTTCGTGGTGATATCTATTATTTTAAAATGTTACCCTATTCACCTGTAGTGTCCCGCCTTAAAACAAGCAAAGGCTTTGTTTTAAACCTTCAATTAATTGTTCGTGAGTAAGGTTGCAAGACTTTTGATCAGTCTGTACAAGGTCAGAGTCTTCTTCTGGGATATCTGATCCTAAATCATGCTCATCTTCTTATGTCCGATCCTAAATTAGGCTCAGCATGTTGATGGCTGTCCACTGTATGATTGCGTTTTAACAGTTCCTTGTGTTTTCGATAAACATGAGAACGGTAGGAAGTAAAACAACTACTGTTATGGCTGCACCCATTAAGTCCACAAGTTATGTGGAAATGAGGCTCATGTTGATGGTATAGTCCAATGTGTTTGAGTAGATGGGTAAGATAAAATGTCTTCTTGTTGCACAGTGGGCAATTATAAACGGTCATTATTGAACTATTTACATTGTTGGTCATTTCTTGTCAGCCAGCAACAGACATCAGAAACTGTCCACTGCCTCACATTAGAGATGTCCATATAAAAGATAATTCATGAGTCAATTCTAATACTCATCAAGGCTGCATTTATTTGATGAAAAATACAGTAAAAACAGTAATATTGTAAACTATTAAAACAAATTTAAAATGTTTTCTATTTTAATATATATAAAAGTATCATCATTACTGCAGTCTTCAGTGGCTCATGATCTGATTAGAATAAATTAATAAAAAATATAGCCGCAAACAGGAATAATTGGGGCCCAAGCATCAATGGCCCGTGTGGACGATTAGTGATTCAACTGAAATGTATAGTTTTAGTTTAGTTATAGATTGATAGTTTAGAATTTGCTGTTAGCCTCCCGAACATCTGAAAACAATTAGGCCTAATGAAACTAAACATGTTTTCTCAGAATGACTTGTTCTCCATTTGTGCAGAGTTTTGAGAAATTTGGACTTTGTGCACAAAACATATAGGCATAATAGTCATAAACGGTCTACCAGACACATACATTTATGTATTTGCTAAAAATATCCTAAGAGTTAGGATAAAGAATAATATACAGTTTGTACAGTATAAAAATCATTGTCTACCCTAACGAAAATTAACCATGGTTTTACTACAAATAAAACAAAAACATTATATTATTATAATTATTTATTATATTATATATAATTATTATAGTTATACCATGGTAACCACAAATAGTAAAAATAGTAACAAAAAGTAAAGCGTGTAGCTTTAGATCGAACATTTAAGGGACTTTGTGATGTGAGCAGCAGACAGAGACAATCAAGAATATAATGGGTTTTAATAAATGAAATTACGAATACATGTGACTACAGTTAAACACGGAATATATATATATATATACACAACAGAATAATGGCAGTACACAATGAAAGAGAATGAGAATGAGAGAGTGAGAGGAATAGAGAGAGAGAGATCACAGAATGATCACAGTATGGCAAAATCACAGACAAAGTGACCTTTGAGAGACAACAAGAAATCAGATCAGAATAACTGAAGAATAACTGAAGTGAAGTGAAACTAAATGTTCCGTCCTTTTAAGGAAATCCTCGTTCACGCCTCCTTTAGTGTGAATGACAAATCACTTTCAGGGATTTTTGAGCGGCAAGAGTTTCTTTGTCCTGTCGGGACGGTTCATCTGCATAGTTTATGACGATGTCAGAATTCGACATTTCTACTCCAGAAAGATGGTACACACAGAATAATACATTTAACTGTAAACTCCTAAATATGAGTAGCTCAGTCAGACCGAGACGGTTCAGGAGATACCAAGAATGGTAGGTAAAGAAGGTGGAAATACAAAGTTACATTCGTATGCATGAATATGAGCGCTTAAGAGTTCACTCCTACAACTAGAAAATCATAAACTAAGCGAATATGAACTGGGAAACACACAGGAGTATATTGTATACATTTGACAGGCTTATATTCTAAGTTTAGTGTTCAAAGTTCGTGTATGTGTGTGCGTGAATGTGCGGAGAGTTCGTAATCTCTGTGAAGCTGGCCAACGTGACTCGTGAGGAATGTCTGTTGTTCTGGGGACACTCCACGGGCACATAAAAGATCTCAAAAAGGCAATCTACCCCAGACTCTCTGGCGCGAAGCTGGTGATTTAGATTGGATGAGCCACAGGTAAGAGCATTAGGAACCTTAGCAAAAATGTGTGCATCATTGTGTGCAGAAAGAAAGAATGAAAGAATCATGATTCTTGTCCATCCGCTACAAGGGTATGGAAAGTGTCCTTAAAACATGTAAACCCAACTTGTGTATGTTTGTGTGGACAACACATTAACACAAATGCCAGTGACAACAAATAGTTCAATAAAAAAAGTGCGCTACATTGTCTAAAAGTTAACATAACTAAAATCATTGTTTGTGATTTAACAGTGCAGTGCTCATTTCGTCCCACAAAGTCATTTCGTTAGCATCACAGCTAAAACAGTCAGTCCTATTCTGCTATAGGCCTACTGTCAATGTGTAACGTTAGCCTAATATTAAGCGGTTAAAAAGTTTAAAACAGACATTTTTAAACAGCCATACAATTAAGCGTGTTAGTGTGTCAATGTGTGTACACATAGTATATATTTTGCATACTAATTTTGGTGACTTTACTCACCTTTAAAGGGATAGTTCACCCAAAAATGAAAATTCTGTCATCATTTACTCACCCTCAAGTTGTTCCAAACCTGTATGAGTTTCTTTGTTCTGCTGAACACAAAGGAAGATATTTGGAAGAATGTTTGTAATCAACAGATCTCGGTCCCCATTGACTTCCATAGTAGGAAAAAAATATACTATGGTAGTCAATGGGGACCGAGATCTGTTTGGTTACAAACATTCTTCCAAATATCTTCCTTTGTGTTCAGCAGAACAAAGAAACTCATACAGGTTTGGAACAACTTGAGGGTGAGTAAATGATGACAGAATTTTCATTTTTGGGTGAACTATCCCTTTAATGGGGAGGTTTTTTTCTTTTTCTTCTTCTTCTCCTTCCGATTAATAATTATAATAATAATAATAATAATAATAATAATAATGAGGGTTGTTCCGATTCCGATACTAGTATCAGAAATGCCGCCGATACCAATAAAAATTCTGGCATCGGTATCGGCGAGTACATCTACCCATGTACCAATCCGATACCATTTTCTTAAACAATACCTAGTTATGCCCGCTAGCTTTGCTTAACGCTGCAAATCGGAGATCAATTCTTCTTCGATGCTCTAAACGGTGGTTGCTTGTGGCAACACAGGAAGTTGTGCTGTTGCCACAAGCAACCACTATTTAGAGCAGCGTAGAAGAAATGAAAACGCGCGCAGTATGAGTATTTCAGACTGGACCAACCAGCCAGTAAAACGGCGACATGTCTCATATGCCATACTGCAATTTCGAGGCACAAGTATTAGCAACACGGTTCGTTGGACCATTTTTCCTGCCGACCAAAATTTCGTTATTTCAAATGTAGGCGCGCGGCAAGTGCATAATGTAAGAGACGCTGGCGCTAATGAAAACGGAACAAAACTGCGCTACTCGTTATTTTGTGCTTCACGGACCATTAAACAGTTTGGAACAATGCAGCGCGAGCCGATCTTGATCAAGCTACACTGTTACTACACAGCGCTAAGAGATCCAGTAAAGAAAGCATTTGAATTCGCCACTGAAGTAATAACGTCGCTGCGAAATCTAGTGAGAAGCATTCACATTTCTCCGTTATTAACGGATCAAACAGCGCTGACGTGGAAACCAGAAACTTCTGCTTTCAAGTAACGTTACGTCGGTTTTATTTTGACATTATGAATAAAATTGCTGCCCTCAAATGTTAATCTGAAATAAAATAAACCTTTGTTTATAACTACTACAATATTACATTTCATTTTTTTATAAGGAGCTGTTTTTGTTTTATATGTCAAGTATAGCTCCATCATTGCTCAAAGTAAAAAATGATCATACTTTATGATGTTAGTTTTAATAAAATAAAAAAATGTAAATCAAGGAAATTTCTCTGGCATTTCTTTCTTTTTGCTGTATTGAAAACATACTGAACCGTGACACCAGTGTATGGTATCGAACCGAACCGTGAATTTTGTGGACCGTTACACCCCTATTATTCATATATCATTGTTTAGATCCCTAGATTTATTACTAAAATACCTTTTATAAAATAATTCTATCAATTCATACAGGGCTAGTATGAATTGCAGCCGTATAGATACACACCCAGGTATCGGCCGATACCCTGAGTCCAGGTATCGGGAAGGGAAAAAGGGTATTGGAACATCTCTAATAATAATACACTTTTTTTAATAAATTCTGATTGTAATAGGTTTCATCATGGCAATAACAACATAAAGATAATTAATTGTATTAATTGTTGAGCAGTTTAAACAATACCCTGTCCTAAAAGCTATTTACTTCAGAATTACAAAAATACAAAATTTTATCGTCATTATTATTATTATTATTATTAAGCTATTAAATTAATGTACAATCTATATTTCATTTCATGGTACTAAACAAAATTTCACTACTAATAATGATTAAATCAATAATAATTTATTTCAATATGAAATGTTAAAAATAATATAATTTTTTATTTTATCATTATTGACGTATTTTGTGGACATGATGTAACCACTAGATGTCTGTAGGCTATAGTAATATAAATCTACTGGGTTGTAAAATGCCTATTTGTTTTTTTGTTTAGGCCTATATGAAGTGTCATGTTTTACATGAGTACAGTCAAACAGGAACACAAAGCATTACCCATAATCTATTCAATAAAAATGTAACAAAAATGTATCCAAAAATGTGCGATCTGATCTCAACCTCTTGTCTTCTGGCTAACTGGTCAACAATCTCTCTCTCTCTCTCTCTCTCTCTCTCTCTGTGGGTGTCTGTGTGTGTGTTAATTAAGAATTATTAACAACAATTGAGAACAACAATAATAATAATAATAATAATAGGCAAATAAACTGTACATCTGAAAGGCTGTACTACATCTTATTGTGGCCTCACATAACTTTTGGGTTCCACCTGATGCTGGCTTTTACAAAAGAGATCTTCCAGCAACCACATAAATGTTACTGGGCCCGTATTCATAAAGAATCTTAATGCAAAGAGTAGCTCCTAGTGACAAAATTCTAAGAAAATTCTTAGAAATGTGGGCGTTTACTCTTAAAATGAAAGAAAAACTCCTAGTAAAGAAAAAAGTAATTCAGAAAGCATCTTAACCCTTAAAAGAGGTCTTAAGGTCAAAATTGTTAGGAGCACGGACGAGGACTTTTAAGAGGCTTAAGAGTTTCTTTAGCAGAGGAGAAAATGGCAGAAAGACGAAGAGGGAGAAGAAATGTGTTGCAGACAATGGATGACAGTGAGTTAATAAGACGCTATAGATTAGATCGTGCAGGGATCATGTTTGTGACAGATCTTTTTAGAGACACGCTAATATCTCCGACACAGCGCAGAAATGCCATAGCGCCTGCAATGAAAGTAATCACTACATTACGATATTTGGCAACTGGGAAAATTCCATGTTTGATACATTAAAACCAACATTCAAACCACCACTTAAATAGACATGCCAGCAATCAGTGTAACAGGAAAGAGTGGAACAATTTTTATCATTCTAAGCAATCAAATACCTTATAGGAAATCAACAGCATGGTAAATAAAAAAAGGATTTATATACACATATATAATGCAATAGTGTGTGTGAGATAACGATCAAATAGGAAAAATTACGCATGTAAGTTCAAAGTGGAGGCTTAGAATAGACCCTATACTTAAAATCACATTTTTTTTCCTTCTTGGACAACCAACCAATCACAGTCTTCAAAAGATTGTGTCATACATAGCAACGGGGTCAGCCCCACCTCCTCACTAAGATAAAAGTTTTTGTATTTTCCTTACTCAAAGTTGCTCTCAGATCGGTCCCGAATCGCTCTTAAGCTAAGACTCCTACATAAAAGTTTTTAAGCTAAATTAAGAGTTTTCTGAGAGGATTCTTAGAATCTTTATGAATACGGGCCCAGGTCTTACAAGAACCCTTTCATAAAATATGAGTTCCTCTAACTTCCCCCAAACTCGTCAAAGACGTCTCACGGTAATGAAAAGGTGCCTCCAGAACCTCAGAACTGAATACAAAGTGCTTAAAGGATCAGGGGCCGTATTCACAAAGCATTTTATCTTACCACTAGGAGTACTCCTAAATCGCACTAAAAGATTTTAGCTAGGAGTTTTCTCTTAAAAGTTATTCACAACGCCTTTCAGACCTACTCTTAGTAAAGAAAAATGACAACTCCTAAATTAAGAGTGAGTCTTCGTTGCTATGGATGACGTCATTACTCATGCACGAGCTTGACTGAAGTGACCACCTTGATTGGTTGATGATTGTAACGCGGGAATGATTCCAAACCCCTCCCCTACGATGATGAGTGACAGGTGACAGGTCTGAGAATGCGTGCGCTACATAAGTAGTGCGAAGGACGGAAGATGATGAATAACTGAATAAATAGCCTAAATGAATAAAGAGTAAGGCAAAACAAATAGCCTAGTAGCCTAATGAAACATATGAATTGATGCAATATCTTTGCAACATTATTGAATTAATCTGTCACTATATGCCTCTGCCTACATTTGCAAAGAGAAGAACATTTTAATTTGATTCACAATGAGAAGTTAAAATTAGTTTACATGCAATGAGTAGCCTTTTGGTTGTTGTTGGTGGCGTTATTGCATCCCTAGTTATGCCTACAATGCTAAATTGTTCCCTCGCGATTGGAAGCTCCTGTAGCCGCCGCATACGCATTTCAAAACATCGCAACGTGAAATGCCACAAAAAGCGGTTTGTGAATAGGTCTTAGTGAGTTAGGAGTCCTCGCGACTTCTTTTAAGCTGTCCCAGGCTTAGGTGCCACTTTTAGGGCTAAAATGCTTCGTGAATTACTCTTAGTCAAAAAAATTAGGAGTCCTAAAGTTACGAGTGACGCCCATTATTTTTAGGAGTTGCTCCTAAATTCGCCAGTTAGGAGCTACTTTTAGCCTTAAAATTCTTTGTGAATACGGCCCCTGATAAGTTCCTGCAAGAACCGCAAAGACAGTCAATGGTTCGACCAGTAACCCTACTAAAGGAGAAAGAGCTTTGAGGCACTTAAAATACATTTTGAAGTTCATTGAGTATCCGACAGGATATTTGAGGCACCTTTAGTTTTTACAGTGTACAATTGGATTGCTACAACTGTGGGACATGTTTGTACTAAATTAAGCACATACAAAAATATTAACAAAATATGTTTAACCCTTTAGAACCGGCTGTGTCGTCGCCAACACATACCAGCAAGCTGTATTCATTTTACCGTTACTCTTCAACCGTTTTCACTATCAAAACCATTCAAATTGCCCCTGACAGTAGACAACATGCGCTTTTCGGCAATATACGGCTTATTACGGTAATTTCATGCTTTTCCGTCAGCAAATGACAGCAGCTTTCTGGCAGAGCGGGAAGGAAGGATTTGAACAGAGAGATACGAAGCGCAGCAGGTTAGAGTGTTTTGGATTGCATAAAATAATAAAAGAAACGAACAAATACATTGAGAAAGAAGTGGTAGACAGCAGAAGAGGGGATTGGGATGATTTTTAATGAAACTTGGGAAGCGGATGGCCGTTACTCTTTCATGTATCTATAGCATGTGGTGTGTGCATGTGTATGTGTGCGTGCCTATAAATGCATGCATGTGTGCCTGTATGAAAAAAAGTGTCCTAAATGAAAACTGTGTAACTCAATGTCACAAAAAAGACTTGTATATATGTATTATAGTTTATTTTTCAACTTTTAAGTGTTAGTTTCTTTCGTTCATGATTTTTTTCTGTTTGTTTTTTTCTAAATAAAAATCAGTAAATTTATTCTCGTTTTTTTATTTTTGTCTATTTAAATTGTATTTACAAACTCACCACACACAATAATGGTCAATAACTGTAATTTGCTGAAAGCTAATCTTTTTCTGAAAAAGATGACACCTTGCACATGAAGATAGCACATTGTTTTAGAATTTTACAGTCCAAAAATCTAAATATGTGAAAAACACCTATTTTAGCTTCAGGTTCTAAAGCAGGGTTTCTCAGACTCGGTCCTGGAGGGCCACTGTCCTGCAGAGTTTATCTCCAACACTGATCAAACACACCTGAGCAAGCTAATCAATGTCTTAAGGATCACGAGCAACTCACAGCTAGTGTGTTTGATCAGGGTTGGAGCTAAACTGTGCAGGACAGTAGCCCTCCAGGACCGAGTTAGAGGAACCCTGTTCTAAAAAGGGTAAAAAACATTTTTTTTTACAATTCTCTGCAGAATCACATTGCTATTGCTGTTGGATGGATGTTGCGCACAACTGAGTCCCATTCTGGGCGCTCTCAGAAAGTATTCCTACAGCTGTTTCTGTTACCGCTGTGCACACCACCCCTCTGCTGTCATCGCTGACACAAACTGGAGAGTTCCCTTTGAATTACTAGGTGAGAGTTGATTTCAAATGTATTAAAAAACTTCTAGCATAATTTATCCCACATTCACATGCTCATTGTCACTACCCTTTTTTCAACAACTACCAGTCCATCTCTTGAAACATCAGGAGAAAAATAATATCACTCCCCAGGACACAGAAGTTAAAGTGGCAGCAAGATGGGAGAACCTGGAGAAGGAAATTACAGCCATCGGATTCTGTGATGGTAAACATAAAATACTGTATACGTTAACAAGTGCTCTGTGATTTATTTATTTTTTATATTTTGCAACATTATTAAACTTAAAACTCTTAATATGAATTTATACTAATTGTAATTAAGTAAAATTTCTGTAAATTAAAATTCTGTATTGTTTCACAATAATGTTGAAGCCATGTCATTTTATAGTACTTAAATTACATGACAGATCTATTTCAAAGCACATTGTCATACTCTGGCTTTGGTCCATGGATGGGGCAACATACACAAACCAGTGATATCCTACCGTAAACTGAAGTTTTCAAAGGGCTATCCTACAGTGACAGGGCCAGGAGCAGATGTGTTGCAAAGGACATTGATGAGGACCATATTTTACAAGTTCTCGAATTTAAAATCGGTAAAGTACAATGTACATGATTTACCTTACATTGACATGCACAAATTACTTACAAATTTTGCATTCCTAAACAATTTTTAATGTAAATTATCATTTGATCAGCCAAAAAAAGATGAACTCTCCTCGGAGTGTCTGCCAGTGGATCAATCGCTGACATGATAAACAGGCTTGAGGAGCTTCTCCTTTATAAGCATGTTTAACCCAAAATGTTTGTGAAACTCAAAACAGCTGGAGGTAAGATGGGGTTTGTTACTCTGGCATGTATATAATTTATAGGGAACAATATATTAGAAATTTTCTTTAGTAATACAATATATTTTTGGTTGAACTCACCTACTGTGTTTCATAAATTAAGGTTAACGTTTCATATTTGTTGCAATACAGGTGGAGTGTTACATATGGGATGCACCCATAGAGTGGTGTACTATTCATCACCTTTATGGTGGCAGGAGTCCGCTCGGGACCATGGGGATGTTGAGTTTCAAAAACACTGTATACAGTATGACATTGCTGGACGTGTTGCCTTACGTGATGGGAGGGCGTGTGAGCCAACAGAGGCAAACATCATTGGCATCTAGTCAAGTCAAGTCAAGTCATTTTCATTTATATAGCGCTTTTAACAATGTAGATTGTCTCAAAGCAGCTTTACAGAGATAAATGTATAATTTAACGTAAGATTGTTTTGGCTTTATAGCGGTTCTTTAATAAAGTTATTTTCCAGCTAAAGTTAGTTTTGATTGATTCGCTTCCGTCGCAACGATCATTTGTTTTTAAATTAGGGCCGCCAAGACGACACCATTCTCTCTACACAGACTTTAAACGCGAACCTGTGAGAAACGCTGATGGCGTTCAGATGCGCATTAAGAACGGGTTCTATAGTTATGTGCGTTTGAATACATGTGTGCAGGTTTGGAATTCCCTGCAAACCAAGCCTAAACAAATTACTGGTGTTTCCTTATAGTTTTGATTCAGAATTTTATTTTATTTTATCAATTCGGGGTAGATGCGCAAATTGAGTTTTCCCGACGACGCGTTATCTGTAGAGTGGGAAAGGGATCCTCCATAGGGAGAGACTAGTTGGCACTTCAGCACTGCGTTGGCATCGGGTCCAGGCGAAGGTCCTTCATCAGATCTGGAAACGGCCTGGATCCGGCAGGCTGCGGGAAAACCTTGGGATAAACAAAGACACTAAAATTAGCGTAGATGCCATTCTTCTCATGATGTAACAAGTACATCAGGATTTATGGGAAGTGTTCCCGGTTCCAGCTGACCTAATCTATGCAGCCTAATATTGAATTATAGAAGTCTATAATGTATTATGTGAACGCTATGTCAAAGAGATGTGTCTTTAATCTAGATTTGAACTGACAGAGTGTGTCTGCTTCCCGGACAATGGTAGGAAGGCTGTTCCAAAGTTTTGGTGCTAAATAGGAAAAGGATCTACCGCCAGCAGTCGATTTAGATATTCTAGGTATTATCAACTGGCCGGAATTTTGAGATCGCAATAGACGTGAAGGAGTATAATGCGTTAAGAGCTCGCTCAAGTACTGCGGAGCTAAACCATTTAGTGCTTTGTAAGTAATCAGCAATATTTTAAAATTGATGCGATGTTTAATAGGGAGCCAGTGCAGTTTTGACAGAACCGGGCTAATATGGTCATACTTCCTGGTTCTAGTAAGAACTCGAGCTGCTGCGTTTTGAACTAGCTGTAGTTTGTTTATTAAGCGTGCAGGGCAACCACCCAGTAGAGCATTACAATAATCTAGCCTTGAGGTCATGAACGCATGGACTAATTGTTCCGCATTTGTCAATGAGAGCATATGACGTAATTTAGATATATTTTTAAGATGGAAAAATGCGGTTTTACAGATACTAGACACGTGACTTTCAAATGAAAGATTGGTATCAAAGAGCACACCCAGGTTCCTAACCGACGACGAAGACTTAACAGAGCAGCCATCAAGTGTTAGACAGTATTCTAGGTTATTACGTGAGGAAGTTTTTTGTCCAATAATTAGAATCTCTGTTTTTTCAGAATTTAGAAGTAGGAAATTACGAGTCATCCAATTTTTTATATCAGCTATGCATTCTGTTAATTTTGTGAATTGGTAAGTTTCGTTAGGTTTTGAAGAAATATAGAGCTGAGTATCGTCGGCATAACAGTGGAAGCTAATTCCATGTTTCCTAATGATATCTCCTAATGGTACCATGTACAGAGTGAACCGCAGCGGTCCTAGTACTGAGCCCTGTGGTACGCCATACTGAACTTGTGATTGATAAGACATCTCTTCATTTACTGCTACAAACTGATAACGGTCAGATAAGTATGATTTAAACCATGCTAGTGCAATTCCACTAATGCCAACATAGTTTTCTAGTCTATTTAAAAGAATGTTGTGGTCAATGGTGTCAAACGCAGCACTAAGATCGAGTAACACTAATAGAGAGACACAACCACGATCGGATGATAAGAGCAAATCATTTGTTACTCTAACGAGAGCAGTCTCAGTACTATGGTATGGTCTAAATCCGGACTGAAAATCCTCGCAGATATCATTTCTTTCTAGAAAGGAACATAGTTGTGAGGATCTGCTGGGAAATTGAGGGTAGATCCTGACTGGGTCAATAGCATCAAGACAAAAATAAGACTGAACCCAGAACTCTCAACAATGGACAATTTTTCACAACCACATCCAGAAACTGGAACATCAGACCGCTTCTCCTTTTCTGATCGGTTCCACCAAAAGAACCAAAAACGACCAGAGGAGAAACTGCGGAGTCTGAAAGTAATCCCTGAACCCCAGAAGCTGAACAAGTGAATAGGGAGCGGTCCTTAAGCCGGTATTCATTGTGCCAGATGAGAGATAACCACTACATGTTTTCACTACGCCTGTACTTCCATCTACATAATGCCAGGAAAAACAGAAACATACAAATGAAAATATACACCTAGAACTACAGGGCAAACTGATGTGAGGTAATGATGTGAACTTTGAAGTAATGTGAGCTGTTACACGTTATTTTTCATGATAGCTGATCTGTAATATTTACTATATATTATGTATTCATAGATAATTGCAGAAACAAACAATGCCTTGGCTAACTAAGTATGAAATGCTGTAAAGCATTATACAATTTGTCTTATCCATAAATGTAATATGTAAATGTGTCATCACCCCCACATATGTTTATCTATAACAATAAAACAAATATTTTCATTGGTTTAAAGGCTGTGAATTGCCGCATTGCTCAAATTGTGGAAGAGACTAAGGATGTAAGTTATTCACACAGAGCCTTTGACTTACCTGTGACATTTATAGTTTGTTATATAAAGACTAACACCTGTGATTTTGTGGCCTTGAACACAGACACGTTCATTCTATGGCACAGAGATCGGCAGAGTAACGCAACTGTGTCCGACGTGCACTTCAAAGTTCTTGAGGTATTTACAAAATGTGCAATTCAAAATGCACATCTTTTTTCAGCATCAAGACTAATAGTTTGACATAAGTGTCATACATGTCTCAGAAGTGAATGTTTCCAGTTTGCTTCATTTCAGAATGCTTCAGATGTTCAGAAAATACTTTTTTCAAGGATTGTTGGACCTGGAGATAACCCAGAGATGGGATGCCACTTCATTCTTTGGGTAAAAACAAATCATATACTAATGAAATGTTACTAATTGTTTTTTCCCCTTTTTTTCCAGCTTCAGGCTGCTTTAAACTGGACCACCACTTCATATTGCAGTAGCCACTGCTTTTTCATATGTAAAAGATGTTACTGTTATTTTTACTTAAATATAAAATATTAAAATATCAAATTAAAATATTAAAATGTGTCAGGAAATGCTGCACAATGAACAGATGGGATATCTTCGTCTTTGCCATGCCTCGTGCATGGTGAAAAATCTGCAACCAGAGGTAATGCTGTGAATAAAAAAAAAAAAAAAAGTTTACAGGGTTTGCAAAGCTTAACATGATTATTTTTTTTTTTTCTATGACTTTCCACCCGAGGTTAAACAGTCCAGAGTGCAACACAGAACAGCTGTATGGCCCAGGATGTTGGAGTTTGCATTTACCAAAAATATCGATCAAAGTATGTGATGACTATTTCATTTCCATGTTTTCATTACAGTTATCATTGATCTGCCTGCAGAATGATGCACGCACAAATCCATTCACTGGTCTGGATTCAGTGTGACCTTTGCAAAAATGGCATCAGTCTTGTAGCAGTCACAGAGGAAACATCATTCAGCTGTGGATGTGACACTAAACGTGCACACCTTTGAGAACTATATTATACCTTAAATTATATCTTTTTCATAAAAAATGACAATACACGTTTTAATGCCACTTTGGTTTTACAGAACATGGGCACTCTTGAAGCACGGCTGGTTGGTTGACATTGTAATAGAGGATCAAGAGATCTTGGTTAATATTACAAATTACTAAGCAACCCATTTTACTACTTATATCCTAGCTGTATCATTTTGAGTATTGTTATTTACATCGGGGTGGTCTCTTATTTACACATTTCACTTTTGTAATGTTTTTCATGTGGTTACATAATGTATAGCAATGTAATCTGTTGGAGCTAGTAGAGGTGCACTAAAAAATATTTTCAATTATACCTTAATTTAATTATTATTTTATTTTTTACCATAATACATAGGCCACCACTTCATATATGCTGTTTATTGAAAGTTTACATTTCTTACATTTGTCTTGTATCTATATAACATTACAGCAATTACACGAAGACTTGAAGAATGGCACAATCCAATCCAACAGGACTTTTTATTTAAACATCCCATATTTTCTCCAAAGCTCAAGATGAAACTTAGTGAAAAGCTTTTTTATTTTATTTCATATTGTTTGCCTTTTTTAGCAATTTATATAGTTAAAATAAGTTTGTGTTAGTTTATTTATTTGTTGTACCATAAGAATACAAGACTGTATACGGATGCATAAGAAAATATGTTGGATATATTTGAACATCTCATATTTCATTGTTCCGTATACTGTCAATGTAGATTTTCTACAGAAAAATTTATTAGAGAATTACTTTATAAATTGGAATACATTTTTAAAACATTTAAATGTTAATATGTACAATTTTAACAATTGTTTCGCTACAGACAGAGAGGATAATTGAAAGATTAAACACAGTAACATCTAAAAAATGCTCTAAAAAATCTATGGGTCCGGATAGAATTTCGGCTTTTTTGTTAAAAACTTGTGTAATGGAGCTATCCACGGCATTCTGTCCCATTTTCCAAAAATCTTTGGACTCACATACTATTCCATCTCTATGGAAGAAATCCATTGTTATACCAGTTCCTAAGAAACAGAACTCAGTGGAGAATTGTGATTTTTAGACCAGTGGCCCTCACATCTCATGTTATGAAGTGTTTTGAGCGATTTGTTTTAATGGGGTTAAAGGATCAAGTCAAACCATTACTCGACCCGCTTCAATTCGCTTATAGGGAGAGGCGAGGTACTGAAGACACCATTAATTACATCTCTCATTTGGTCAGCAGTCACTTAGAAGACATTAAAGCATATGCCCGTTTACTTTTTATTGATTTTAACTCTGCGTTTAATACCTTAAATCTCATGTTGCTGACAACAAAGTTAAAAGAGCTTAAGATAAATCCATACTGTATTAAGTGGCTCTATTCCTTTCTGAACAACCGTACACAACAGGTAAGAGTCAACAACTCGTATTCTGAGGTTAAAATTACGAACACGGGAGCCCCGCAGGGATGTGTCTGCTCACCAATTTTATTTACACTATACACCAATGATTGCGTAGCACATCAAGACAATACTTTTTTTATCAAATTTTCTGATGACACTGCAATTTTAAGCTTATTAAATAGGAAAGAAAATGTTTCTGATTATTTCTCTGAGATGGAGAGATTTGTAGGTTGGTGTGACAATAACTCCTTAATACTAAATGAAACTAAGACGGTTGAGATGATTTTCGATCCTAGAAGTGTAGGGGACCATAGTCCGGTAATGATACACGGTAACATCATTGCACAGGTTCCTTCATATAAGTACTTGGGAGTCTTTATAGATAATTCACTATGCTGGTCTTTTCATGTCAACAATCTTTGTTCCAGGCTACAGCAGAGACTATACTTTCTACCCAGGTTAAAAGCATTTGGAGTGAATCAGAGAATCATGTATTTGTTTTACCAGTCTATTTTCGAGAGCTTGATTAGATATGGTATTACTGCATGGTATGGTAATCTCTCTGTCCAATTAAAATCAAGATTAGGACGTTTGGTGCACACCGCCTTTAAAATTATAGGGGGTGAGGAGAGACGATCACCACAAGAGTTGTTTGATGCTTCAATTTTAAACCATGCCAGGAACATTGTTGGAGACGATACTCATATCCTGAATGCCAACTTTAAATTATTACCATCAGGAAGGAGGTATAGGGTCTTGATGTGCAGGTCTAATCGACTGAAAAATTCCTTTGTTCCTACTGCAATCAAAGTGTTAAACAGATAAAATATTATGAATTGCCATTGTGTCTTCTATGTATCTAACTTCACTTACTTTCTATTTATTTTAATGTATGTTGTATTGTACGTATTGATTGCCATTATGTTTTATGTACTTAACTTTACTTATTTCTATTCGTTTTTAATGTATGTTGTTGTATGTATGGACTTTGCATGTTGTCCAAGACAAATTTCCCAGTGATGGGACTAATAAAGTATAAAGTAAAGTAAAGTAAAGTAAACACAACTGCCCAGAGTTTCCCTGTGTGGCGGAGCGGTACAATTGTGAAACCAACCTTTTACCAGTAAAGAAATCCGACTACGCCACCCTAGAAATTAACTCTAGGGAACAATGCTCAAAAAGCACACAGGTTCGGTTCCCCCATAAAAGTAAGCAAGAGACGTGGGCGAAGTATCAAAAGTACAAATGTTTATTAATACAAGAATGTTTTTAAAATAGACACTAAAATGTCAAAAGAACAGCATGCGACCCCACTTTAAATTAAGGAAAACAAAATTACAAAAAGAATGAATGTGGGCAAGGACAAAATCAATTTTAAATATGAAAACAAAAAGTAATCAGCAGGGCTGAGGCTCCCATCGGCAGAAACAAAATGGAGTCTGGTTTTACAAGAGCACACTTCCACGCACACACCAAAGTGCACTCAAATCACACTACCACACACTTGAAGTGGTACACAGCACGCAATAAAGAAGAACCACCACCACAAGAAGGAAGATCCGTTCACCCGTGGGACCCCCAGCTCCTGCAGACAAACAAAAATAATAAATAAACTATAACAAAAATCACAATTAAACACGATTAGCTCCACATACAATATAAACAAATAATAATAATGACGGATGAAGCAACTCCAACAAAACAAAAGGTATCAATATCACATGAAACAAAGGAAAACGAAACTAAATCAAAAGAAAAGAAACAAAACAATTATTTTCTCTCAATAAAATGAGATCGTCATATTCTCCATGCTGATACTCGAACAGAAAACAGCCACTACACACAATCGGAACCAGACAAACAGTCCCCTTTCAACAACGATGGTGTGGTGTCTGCTCGACAGTATACACCGCAGGACTGCAGGGATGTGAGCAAAACGTCCACAGCGCAAAGCTGAAGACAGCAGCAACGCAGCAAATCCGATATAATATAAAATAGATCGGGATGAAAAGAGAGTGAACGAGAGGGAGAACCCTATAACGAACACAGAGAAACGTTACTAATAATGATACTTGCGCTTTTACGAATTATAATTACATTTAAAACACCTACCGTCAAGGTATAACCCCAAATAGAAAATGTACAGGCACAGGTCTCTTAATCAGCCCACCGATAACAATGGGGTACAGGAAACCATACCTAAACAGCGTGTGGAAGTGTCAACAGCACAACAATGGTAGTACAATATGAGTTTATACAAATGCACATGCACACACACATACCTGAGAGGCAACCGGTCACTAGATCCACTAAAGCCGCGCCGAAAACACACCGACACCCGGACAAATTGACACTATAAATTTACAAAAAAATGCTTTAAAAGACCAACCAGTTTTAAAATTACCCCCGTTACAGCACAGCACGCTTACCTGTAAACACGAGCACACAGGGGAAAGTCGGACGTGACGCACCACGGCCAACAACAACTCAGCCCTTATATTACGGATACTGATCGCTGATAGGCAAATCCGGCTGTCAATCACCTAATCTCATTACACCTGCAAAACACAACCTACATTCTTGAAGTTTTGACCCCTGATGTACATATACAGACACTTTGATACAGTACATTGACAATAGCATTGAATGTAATGTACATGTACCTTTTGTAACTGTATCTTCTTGTCTTTTAAAGCTAACACTGTTAATTCTGCACAAGACTGAGGGCTTTCACAGGTTCCAGGCAGAAATGGCTTTGCAGTCTGACATTGCTTTGGAGTAGGCTATGTCTTTCTTTTACTGTAGTTGTTTTTTGTTCTTCCTTACAACATTTCCGCTTCTTTTAAAGGGTACAAAAATAAGTGTGTGATAAGGGAGGCCAGCTACAACTGAGCAACTATAGGCCCAAGAGAGGCTCTCGGCAAAATCTGTTTCAATCTGAGTCTCCAAATTCATTTCACATTCCTCCAATGATTGAAGTTCAGTAATTTCAATGACATTCAAGACTTTATGTAAAGATTGCTATTGAAATATAAATTTATATACATGTTTATACGTATTTATAGAAATATATTTATAAAAATGTATGTAAATAACACATTTCTGATCATAAAAATGCATGCATATTGCAATTGGGGCCTTTTTGGAAGCTTTATTACAAGAAATTGTTGGTGAAATACTAATAAACATTATTTGTTTTTGTACCATTTTTGTAGCATTTTAGGTTACTGTTATTTGGTTGCAAAGCAACTACATCACTGTATTTTTTTTTTTTTTACTATCTTTCAGAATCAGGATGCGTTTAACTGGTCAAGCATGGCAACAGGTAGGCCTATAATATTAAATATATAATATCATTATTGTTTCATGTAATTCTAAAAATGTCCTGCTTGTCATGAATGTAATGAATTATGAAACAAATGTCATAAACAATATGCTTACATTAAAGTGTGCTTTTAAGTGGTATGTAGGCAATGCTTTTGAGTTGGTGAAACTTTCCATGTATGTGTTAAGGAGGAGGATCAGCACCTAAGCCACTGAGCCACATTGCATCGGTGGTGTATAGTGTAATTGGGCCAGACACCAGCATAACGGGCCTTGAGGGTGCAACTGATCCGGCAATGCAGCTGCTAATGGAAATAGAGGGGTAGGCTATGTTTATGCAATGATTGCAATACTTGTACATTTTTGGTGATATTTAATGAAGGACTTACAACATCATTATGTGCAAACCACCCACCCACACAAAAAACTGTGTTCACAAATTATAAGATGTTTTAACAGGATACAATTTATGGTACAGGCCAAATGGAAACCCAGGTCCTTCAGGTGCAAGTCATCTTCCTCTTCCTGCGCGTCTTCCACCCCTGACTCTTACTGCACCTCTTCCTCTTCCAGCTTCCTCTTCCACAATCCCATCACCTGCCTCTCCCCTCAGTCCTGCTGCTGGTGCAAGGCCATCACCCCTGGAAGAAAAGAAGATGAAAATGGAAATGCGTGTGTTAAAAAGGCAGAAAGGGGTCCTTGATGCAAAAGAGAGGCTAATACAATTAAAGTCTGAATATTACACTCTAAAGATTGCAAAAGTGCAAAGGGAATAAACACACTTAAATTGAGCAAAAATGTGTCTTTACTCATTTGTGCATATGTGATTATTTACCCGAAGTGTGTATGGACAAAGTGATCCCTGAATGCCATTCCACATTGTTCCACTTCATCAACAAATTGGTTGTGTTCATTGTCATCATCATCATCGTCAAACTCATCACCATCTCCTGTCTGTGGTATGTTCCTTTGCCGGCACAGGTTGTGAAGAAGCGCACACACAGTGATCACTTTACTCGTCTTCTCTGGACTAAGGTGGATTTCACTATGTAAAACGTGGAAACGTCGCTTTAGCTGTCCAATCCCCCTTTCCACCACACTGCGTGTCTTCTTGTGTGCTCTGAAACATACACCAAAGAACAGTAAACATTATTGATTTAACCAACAACACCAAGAGCCACCACTATAATTTGTAATAAGCTTTGACATTGTGGTCATGCTATTGAATTATGGCACCTAAATAATATAGCCAACATGTGCACTTACCTATTGTAATTTAACTGTGGTCCCACTTGTGGACGGAGGTAAGGTGTAAGGAGCCACGACTTACAGGGATAGCCACTGTCCCCCACCAAGTGACATCCAGCTGGCACATGACGTCTCTCAAACAGTTGCCTCAGACCACTCTCCATCAATATCCTCGAGTCATGAGTGGATCCGGGCCACTTTGCAACAACATCGAGAATTGTGAAGTTTGCATCGAACACAATATGGGTATTGATGGAGTGGGTTTTCTTTCTATTCACAAACACGTCCTCATCCTGACGTGGTGCAATTAGTTTAATATGTGTCCCGTCTATAGCACCGACCACTCCGGGCACACCGGCAATATCCATAAAGCTGGCTTTGTTTCTTTGGAGTTGGCGAATGTCCAAAGGAAAACTTATGAACTGTCGAATAATATGGGGTCTACAGAGTGCATTGATGGTTTGGTGGATGGATCTGCTTACCGATGGCTGGGATATCGCTAGATCATTGGCATTACACAATTGCATTTTCCCCGTTGCCAGGTAGCGAAGTGTTGTCAAACATTTCAATTCGGCACTGATTGGGTTGTTGCGATCAGTTGGCGCTGTTATTGCATCCCTCACAAGATCCACAAGAATCAGTATTCCCCTCACAGTTAAGGCAGTATCTTTGTAATAACCATTATTTTTAAGGCCATTTTAAGATCCTTTGTGACTAGGTCTTAGTGAGTTAGGAGTCCTCTCGACTTCTTTTAAGCTGTCCCAGACTTAGGTGCTACTTTTAGGGCTAAAATGCTTCGTGAATTACTCTTAGTCAAAAAAATTTGGAGTCCTAAAGTTAGGAGTGACACGCCCATTATTTTTAGGAGTTGCTCCTTAATTCACCAGTTAGGAGCTACTTTTAGCCTTACAATTCTTTGTGAATACGGCCCCTGAACTTTTCTACGAGTGGAACAACTCTGCCACAGCTGTCAATATTCCTGTGAATGGAGCAGTGCAGCTGGGAACCTCCAACTGTCTGCTGCTGTCTGTCTTTGCTGGGCAGTGTTTCCCCTACCATTGTTTTGGGGGGCCCAAAACAACCCCCACTCCCCCAAAGAATGACAAATATATATATTTAAAAAAAGGACCTGCGAGCTCCATGTAGTAACTTTAGCGGTAAAAATGTCGAAGAGGAACGGAGAAGAAAAAAAAAAAGAAAAAAAAAATCTTAAAAGCAAAAAATCCAGAGAAATAACTAGCAAGGCAGAGCCAGCCAAGCAAAGCCAGCCTTTGTGGAGATGCCAACTGACGATAGCGGATAAAATACAAGCTCCTTGCAACTTTTGCAAAAGCAAGTACCGGATTTCAGGGTGGGATCCTGCCTGGGTTGAAGACCCCATACAAGTCATGGCTTTATAAAACAGACATAGGCAAATTAACCAGTGCGATTTACGTGTTACTCGTTTCCTTCATTAATACTTTGCTCCTGCATTCAAGTCCTCCAGAGAAGTTCGTATTTACGAGGTGGGAAGATGTGTTTACGACAGCAGTGCGTTCAAGTCACTTTCGTCGGAGTAAGATGGCGGTGTACCTTCTCTTCATTACACAAAAATACAGCAAGTTTCTTAAACTCTACTTCTAGAAAATGAAGAACAAAGAATGTGTAGGGCCCTAGATTTCCGCAATGCAGAAAATGCAGATGGAATCGCGGAATCCAGTCATAAAAATGGAATTTACTGTATAATGTGGAATTTCACGGAATTTGTAAATTTTTTGATGAATAAAGCATCTCCACCTTCCTTTAAGGCATCCAAATACGTTCTCCACAACTATCCTTGCCGAGCTCAACCGATGGTTGAAGTGTCATTTTTCTTGGCTGAGTGTAACACTGTTGGAGAAGGCTTTAATCAGCCAATTTTAAAGGGATAGGCCGGGTCACAGATTACATAGAGGAATCTCCAAGCCATTAATATGCTTGAGAGTGCTAAAGCAAAAA
This sequence comes from Rutilus rutilus, assembly GCF_951802725.1. Classification (NCBI taxonomy): domain Eukaryota; kingdom Metazoa; phylum Chordata; class Actinopteri; order Cypriniformes; family Leuciscidae; genus Rutilus; species Rutilus rutilus. Next base: position 39,905,713 of record NC_140214.1, on the reverse strand, counting down.
TGAATAAATGAGAGTATTTAATGGATGGTTCAACAATGTTCAAAAACGTTGTTTGACTATAAATTTACAGTGTAGATGGAAAAAAAATGACATTTATGGGCTATGAACCATGAATGAGATTAAAGGTGAACTAAGTAACTTTTTTACCTTAACTGAACAGCTTCGGAGTCATTGGAATGGTTATAATACTTATTTCGGGTTGAATGGTGGTCGTTTCGCACCCCCCTGGTGCCCGTGAGCGGAAAATACGCACTTGCAACTTTGGGGCGGCGGGCCGCCGGCCGCCGCGTCAGGAAGTCTCGCGTAATATCAGGTCTCGCGATGTAAACAACTGCTTTACGGCCAAAAGAAATCTGCTAAAATGCTGTCATTATTGCGCTCCCTCACGCTGTTCGAACCCGAATGAAGAAGACGTTTTAAAGAATGTCCCATCTGCTTTGATGTCGTTGATCTGCTAGCCTCTGGTGTCTGAGAATCACCAACGAGTTTTTACAACAGTGTTGTCAAATATCTATTCCGAAGCTGTGGGGGGAGCTCTAGAGAGAAACCTGCGAGCGAAAAGCGAGAATACAGCGTAGAAATCCCGAAGCTACTGAGTGCTGCTTTAAATATTAATAATTCTATCAAATAATGCGTTCCATTCTAGCCTATTGCCATGTAGTGTGTTGTTGAGAGGCCTGGGAGAAGTTTAGGAAGGCTCAGTACAATGGAGTGGTTTTCAAAATGCCAGTTGTGGTTTATTTTTTAAGGTGCAGTCCACATAGTACCAAAAAAAAAACAAAGAAAAAAAAAAAAAAAAAACACTTAATGCAACATATACTGTTGCTAAAACCAAAAAAATGCTGTGAGCATCAAAACTGGCACTTAACAATGCCTAGTGGCACATCCACAAAAATATCAGCTTGCCTCACCTAAGGTGGCCATACATCCGGATTTTGGCCGGAAAGTCTGGATTTTAAGCCCCTTGTCCTGCGCCCGGCACTAGGGATGTCCCGATCCGATCACGTGATCGGAAATCGGGCCCGATCACGTGTTTTCAGACTCGATCGGAATCGGACGTTACCTCCCGATCAGGACTCGGATATATATGTATATATATTCTCATAATTTTTTTAACACATCTATAGTGGCACAGAGTTACGCCGGTTTCAGACTGCACGCGCGTAAGCTGCGTATGGTGAGCAGGAGCAGGACACGCGCGTTTTGCTTTCACACTGGCAGTGTTTGTCACGCGCGGCTGAACCGCGGGTTGTGTACAGACAGAGTACTCTATAATGGATAAGTTGGCATTGCTTTTTTTAGTTTTCAAATACATTTAAGAGAAAAGACTTGTCAAGAAGCTTATTTTATTAATAATTTCATTTATATAACTTTTGGTTCATCTTTGTTTTTATTGTTATGGCAACAAGTTTGTTTTTGGACATTTTTTTTTTTTTTACATTGCTGTTGGTCATTTGATTGACTGTTTAAAACACAATAGATATCATCAATGCACTTTTTGGATAAAACTGCGGTGTATTTTGGCCATGATCAATGTATTGTCACTTTAATTCAGCAAAAGCGGCGCAGCAAAATTAGACTCGGCGCCGAAACGATCGCGGCACTCCTGCTCTGCTCTGCTATACGCACTGCCGCGCCACCTCTGCGCGGTGTGAATGCTGTAAAGACTAGTTTAATCTGTTAACATGGGCGGCGAAAATAATACGCGCTGCACGCTCTGCTAACAGTGCAGTGTGAAACCGACGTAAGAGTTAGGAGTGCAGTTCCTAAAAGCACATTACTGGCTTTGCAAACACTGTGGCACTTTTATTTTTTATTTGTTTACATGCCTACCGGGTATTTTAAGTTGAGGTGCTATTTGTTTATATATTAGACTTTTTTATATTTACTGTTGCACTTAAGTCCAAAAGTGAAGAATTTATTTATTACTTGATTGTTCAAGCTACCTCACAGAAGTTTGTTAACAGAGTTGTTGAATGTTAAAATAAGGTGAATTAAATAAAAAATAAGGAACATTCTGGATCTGTTTTTCGCTCTTCTTTATTCTTTTTTTATGTATTAGAAGTATCGGATCGGGACTCGGTATCGGCAGATACTCAAAATCAAATGACTCGGACTCGGACTCGAGGGCAAAAAAACCTGATCGGGACATCCCTACCCGGCACAGCCTCAAGCCGGACACTCATTTGTCCTTCTTTTTGGAGTTGCGCTGAATCGGCCTAAAAAAAACCCGCTCTAAAATCTTTATTGGTGCGCAGCAACATAGCGTCTCATGCCGTAAGATCTCTGGTCAAACAAATGATTGTCTGAAACCGGTGTCAAATAAATATCTGATATATCATTGGTTAAAAACATAAACAAGCCTCCACGTGCTGGCTACGTCATATCATAACGTTAACATGCCGAAACGTCAGACCTCATTTAATCCAGAATGGACAAAAGAGCACGAATTTATATAAAAAACAGTAGAGACGCTTTTCATGGATTTTGCACACTGTGTCGCTGTGAAGTTGACGTTAGTATTCAAGGGAAAGCCGCCATTGACCGACATGCCAGCACGGAAAAACAATAAAAGCAACTGACCGCAGGTACGTCTTCCCTTAGGTCATTTTTTCGAGAAGCAACATCACCTCAGTATGACAAAATCTCCACTGCAGAACTTTGTAAAGTCTATCATGCAGTCAAGCATCACCAGTCATACAGGAGTGTAGACTGTGGAGTGAAAGTTGACAGAGAGATCTTTAGTGACTCATCTACAGCTAAGGGGATGACCTGTGGGAAAACAAAAGCTAAGGCTTTTGTGTGAAAATGTCCTAGCGCCCTACTCTGTACATATACTTTCAGATTACATCAAATTAAACAATCTGCCTTTTTCAGTGGCAACGGACGCATCAAACAAAGGTACGACCAAGTGTTTCCCGATTGTACTGAGATATTTGCACTTTGAGGAAGGCATGCAACATGCACTGTTAGATTTTTATAGTGACAGCAACGAAACTTCAGAGGCTATAACAAACCAGCTGCTGGCTAAACTGGAGATGGCTGGTCTTGATGTGAAAAACATGTCTGCATATGCAGCAGACAATGCCAGTGTCAACTATGGAAAACACAACAGTGATTATCAGAAATTGCAGCAGGCAGCCTGGATTTTAAAGTTGAAAATGCTGTGCTCAAGGTTTACAACCATTATAGCATGTCAGCAAGCAGAACAGCACAGTTGAAGGAATTCTGTGAGTTTGTGGAAGTGGAAGAATGCAACTCGCCACGGCACGTCATCACACGATGGCTGCCCCTGCTTCCATCTATTGACAGAATACTGAAATATTGGAAGCCCCTGACCAGCTACTTTCAGAGTGAAGGTGAGGAGCAATGCTCCCAGTTTTTGTGGAAATGTTTTGGAGAGGAAAGCATTGAAGTGTCTGAGACATATTTTCTTTTCCTCAGTCACATTCTAAAAGTGTTCTCAGACACTGTAGTGGCAGTGGCACCTATTTGCGTCCAATTCTTCTGTACCACCTTTTGAAGTCAGTCAAATTGTAACCAGTATTTGAAACACGAGCAAACCACGATCTTCTCTTTAAATGTTTACTTCAAAAACATAAAACAAAACTGTTACATAGACATGGTACGCACGGTCAAAAAACTGTGTTGCTTCCAACGTCTCTAACTTCAAACTGAAACTAAATACATCCAATCGCTTGCGTTATGACGTAGTGCGATCTGATTGGAAGATCAAAATAATTAAATATAATCAGATCTAAACATTACTAAATATGCATTTTAAACCAAAACATTTCTTATGAATTTCCATGAAATATTTTCTTATTATTTTACTAAATTATTATTTCAGATGAACTAATCCCCATGTGGCTCTTACATTACCCGGCCCCTAATTGGTTAGACAGGAAGACTAAGCAATTATAAACTTAAACACTAAGAGCCAAACCATTTCTAAATGTCCATAAACTATCAACTTGTTTCTTCTTTCTTCACTCTTCAGACATCGCCTCTTCCAACAAGCACAGTTTGTTTACAGGCCTTTCCAGAGTGTTGGTCTTGGTCTTTATCTTCACTCTTCGTACTGTTCCATTGGAATCCGGCAACGTTTCAACTACCTTTCCCATGAGCCAGGAGTTCCGTGGGGAAGAACTATCCACTAGTAACACAACATCTCCTGTCATGAAGTTTCTTCTTGGCTTTAGCCATTTCTGGCGTTCCTGAAGAAGTGGAAGGTATTCACGCGTCCATCTAGTCCAAAATAAATCCACAAGATATTGAACTTGCTTCCATCTCTTTCTTGTGTACATGTCATCTTTGCTGAAAATCCCTGGAGGCATGTTGGGTTGAGATTTCAACAGCAGTAAATGATTGGGTGTTAGAGGTTCTACGTCATTCACATCATCTGAAACAGTTGTAAGCGGCCTACCGTTGATGATGCTTTCGACCTCACACATTATTGTCAGAAGACAATCATCATTCACTGCTTGTTCTTTCAGAAGGGAGTTAAGGATTCTTCGCACAGTCCGAATCTGTCTTTCCCAAACCCCACCTTGGTGCGAAGCAGCTGGGCTATTGAATATCCACTTTATTCCCTTTGATTGCAAGGCCTTTTCAATCTTGTCATTATCCAGCCGTTGAATGGCTTCCCTCAACTCTCTTTCAGCGGCCACAAAATTTGTGCCGTTGTCAGAACGCATGATGGTAACTTGACCTCTCCTGCACATAAAACGACGAATTGCATTAATGCAGGAGTCTGTGTCAAGGCTATCTGCAACTTCGATGTGCACCGCTCTGAGAGTGAGACAAGTGAACATCACGCCGTACCTTTTGACTGTACTCCGGCCCCGCTTGACATCAAATGGCCCGAAGAAATCAACACCGGTATTTGTGAAAGGAGGCTTATCTGGCAAGAGCCTATCTTCAGGCAGATTTGCCATCTTTTGCTCACCAACCTTTCCATTAATCCTGCGGCACACTGTACATTTGTTGATTATCTTTCGAACAGCAGAATTGGCTTGTGGGATCCAGTACCTGCATCTCAGTTGTGCCAAGACATAACTGCGTCCGCAGTGTCCTGTTCTTTGGTGTATATCTCTCAAAATCAATGTAGCCACTCTGCTGTGCTTTGAAATAATTGCTGGATGTTTAGCATTGTCTGGCATAGCAGACTTGTTGAGTCTTCCGCCAACCCTTAACGTGCCATCTTGAAGAATCGGATCCAATTTAAACAGCTGACCACTGCGACTGAGCTGTTTACCTTTCTCCAGTATTTTGATTTCTTCTCCAAACTGCTGTCTTTGACTGAATTTGATTATTTCCGATTCTGCGACATCTAGATCATCCAAAGTAAGTGATTTCTTTTCTGTTGCTTTGAATTTCTTCATTTGTTGTTCTAATTTTGATCTTGCTTTTTCAGGGTCTTTTTCAGTTTCCCTGATCTTTCTTGATATTTCCTTTCTTTCCTCTTTCAGTTTCCATAGATTTTCCTTCACCTTTAAAATCCAGGCCACTGATCTTTTTAGTTTATGCCAGTCTGAGTAATAGCTGATCAGTTTGTCGATTGGTTCCATATTTTCTTCAACCTTGATCATGTTGACTGTAGCTCCATTCTTGACTTCCGGATCATTTTGAAGGCTTTCCTTTCTTCGCACAGGCTGTTCCGACCAATCACATTCATTGTTCAGCAAGAACTCCGGCCCATTGATCCAGGTTCCTCCTTGTGTCAAACTTTTAGCTTTCAGGCCCCTGCTGGCTTGATCTGCAGGATTTTCCGTTGTTCTGACATACTTCCATTGTGATGGCTTGGTTGCTTCTCGGATCAATGAGATTCTGTTCGCAACGAAGGTTTTGAAACGAGCAGTTTCACTGTCAATATATCTGAGCACAGTAGTACTGTCTGTCCAAAAAATTGATTGTTGCAATGGAACTTGAAGCTCTTGATGTAACATCTTGTCTATTTTGACAGCGACAACTGCTGCGGTCAACTCGAGTCTGGGAATGGTGACAAGTTTGAGTGGAGCCACTCTTGCCTTCCCCATGAGGAATGCACAATGCTTCTCACCTTGGCTATTCTCCAGCAGCAGATAAGACACAGTGCCGTATGCAGACTCAGAAGCGTCTGAAAAATGATGTAACTGTGCTACTGTAGTGCATCCAAAATCTGTAGGCTTCAAACACCTGCTCACATGGAAGGTAGAGAGATGACTGACATCTTCAATCCATCTTTTCCATACTTCAGCGTGTTTTCCGCCAATGTTCTCGTCCCATCCGTATTGTTCTTTACAAAGATCTTTCAGCAGGAGTTTAGCGGGCAAGATAACCGGAGCCAGAAAGCCAAGGGGGTCGTAGATAGAATTCACGACTGATAAAATGCCTCTTCTGGTCATTGGCTTGTCTTGCATCTTCATACTGTAAGTGAAAGTATCAGTTTCTGTGTCCCACTGTACACCAAGGGTCCTCTCGACTGGCAAAGCGTCATGTCTTAGATCCAGGTCTTTCACTTCGCTGGCTCTATGCACTTCAGGGATTGTCATTAACACCTTCCTGCTATTGCTCATCCACTTTGTTAAAGTGAATCCTCCACTGGCACACAGGGTACGAAGATCTTTAGCCAGGGTCACTGCATCTTCTTCTTTAGCTACACTCTTCAGACAGTCATCTACGTAGAAGTTGTGCAGAACTGTCTGGACAGCTTCTGGAGATACATTAGCCTTGTGATCTTCAGCAGTTCTTTTTAGTGCATATGAAGCAACACTTGGTGAAGAAGTGGCTCCGAAGAGGTGCACAGTCATTCGGAATTCCTCCACAGGCTCGTTCAACTTGCCGTTGGGCCACCAAAGAAAACGGAGTAGGTCTGCGTCACGCTCCAGCACCTTGACCTGATAAAACATCGACTCAATGTCCGCCATTAGAGCTACTGGCTCTTCACGAAATCTTAAAAGCACACCAACTAACGTGTTGGTCAAGTTAGGTCCTTGGAGCAGTTCGCTATTCAGCGACCTATCCTGAAACGAAGCTGTGCAGTCGAAGACCACCCGCAACTTTTGTTTCTTCGGGTGATACACCCCATGATGTGGTATGTAAAACAGCCTGTTGTCGTCACGGTTCAGCTGATGGACTGGAACTTGGACAGCGTAACCTTTTTCAATGATGGTCTCCATGAAGCTCTTGTAATCTTCAAAAAATTCAGGATTCTTCTTGAACTTTCTAAGCAAACTGGCTATGCGCTGTTCTGCCACACAACGGTTATTTGGCATTTGGAGCTTCTCATTCCTTAGTGGCAGTCCAATGCTGTAATGTCCGTTCTCAAAAATTGTGGTTTTCTGCACAGACTGCAAAAACTGTTTGTCTTCACAAGACATCTCCTCTCGGTCATCATAGTTACGCTCTGGAAAATCAGTATTATACTGTTGGACCAGCAGCTTCTCAATCTCCATCACAGAAATTCTGTTTACTGAAAAAGTAGGCGTTTTATTCATTGCATCATTCAGTTCCTTTCTTACAGGCCCATTCACAACCCAGCCAATGGCAGTCTTCACAGCATAAGGGCCTCCATCCTCAGCATTAATAACATGCCATGGTTCCATTGCTCTTGAACAGTTAGCTCCAATAAGCAGGCCTACATCAGCTTCTATCTCTGGCAAGCGTACTTCATTGAGATAAGGCCACTTCTGGATATCTGACCTTTTAGGTATGTTCTCGGCGTGAACAGGTATGTTGCTATGAGTAAACACCTTAGGTAAATCAATGAACTTGGTGTCTTCCAGCCCACACACTTCCAAGTCTGATATGACGAAACTGTTAATGAGCTTCTGTTCTCCAGGTTTGTCTTGACCCATGGTGCTAAGAAGTATTCGTGTCGGTTTCCCTTTAATGTTTAGTTTCCTTTGCAGGTCTTCTGTGCAGAACGTTGCTGCGCTTCCCGGGTCCAGAAAGGCGTATGTTTCAACACACTTGTCACTCCTTTTCGATTTTATCTTCACCGGTACTATTGACAGCACACATTCTGCTTCTCCGGCCCCCGTGAGGCTACAGGACTCTTGCAAAATAGAAACTTGAGCACAAGATACTTCACTTCCATGACGACCATCTTTCTTTTCAGGTGAGACAGAACCTTCTTCCTTTATTATGTGCAGAATGTCTGGATGCTTTAAAGCACACTCTTTACACTCAATTCTTCTTTTGCAGAATTTGCTAAGATGACCCGGAACTAAGCATCCAAAACACAAGCCTTTCAGTTTTAAGAAATCCACACGCTCCTTATGTGGTTGGTGTTTGATTTTGCTGCATGAGGCAAGGGTATGTGATTGCTGGCAGTACAAACATGGCTTCTCAAAGGCACTCACAGTTTTAATTGAATTTGCTGGCTTAACATGCGTTTCTTGAGGCCCTTTGCTTTCGGTGAAAACATTTGTTGCGAAACTGCTTCCACGGACCTCTCTTTTTCCATGATACTTTTCTTTTTGGTCAATCTTTCCACTTGAGATTGGGCGGCTGTCTGAGATATTTCCAAAGAGGGGATCCATCGCTATTCTAGCTTGGCGGTCTATGTAACTCACCAAATCAGCAAACCTTGCTCTTCTGCCTCTTCGCTCTTTTATGTCATAAGCTTCAGCACGCCAACGTTCTTTCAGTTTATATGGTAACTTAGACACTACTGTCCGTAAGTTGGTTGGGTTATCCATCTCCTCTAAGAATTCGATGTCTTCCATAGTATTGCGACATCCAATCAAAAACATTGCGTAAGCGCTCAATGCTTTCCCATCATCAGATTTCACTTGAGGCCATTTGAGTGCTTTGTCAATGTACGCACTGGCAATCCGTAATTCATCCCCATAGTGCTTATGAAGTAGTCGCTTCGCCTCGCAGTAGCCTTTGTTTGGCATCATATGAGCACAGCTGCGAACAAGCTCTTGAGGTTCACCGGCTGTAAATTGTTCCAAGAAGTACAATTTGTCTTGATCATTGCTGGTTTTCTGCTCTATTGCGTGCTCAAACGCTCTCATGAAAGATTTGTATTGTAACGCATCACCCTTGAACACAGGAATGTCCTTTGTTGGTAGATGAGATAGCTGCTGTTGTTTTACTAGTAGCTCAGTGATTACATTCTGTTTTTGCATAACCGCTATTATGTCATCACCTCCGTTAGATTGAGCATTAGACACATAATTGAAGACCGGTTGAGATTGATGTATTCGGGAGTGCTGTGTTTGTGGTTGAACACGAGTGTTTGTATTAGCTTGCTGTGAAAGCAAAATGCTAGTTCTTTCCTTCACATGTCCACCTTGTGGCTTTTGTACTGCCGAATAGCCACTTAAACCATCTTCAGATCTTTCATATTCTTTAAGCACCCTTAATTTTGCTTTACTCTCAGCTAACGCAGTTTCCAGCACTAACTCTTCCTTTTCAGCTTTGATTTTAGCTGCTTCAAACTCAAGCTGTTGGATTTTCTTTAATGCTGCAGCACGTTCGAGCAGGGCTGCATGTTCTGCTTCCTGTCTAGCTCTTGCTGACGATACTCGTGACACAGCTGAGGTGCGACTGACTTGTGATCCACGTGTGCTGGCTTGTGTGACATCACTGACCCCCACTTGTGAAACACTGTCATTTGGTTTAACAGTTTCTTGAAGATAGTCAACCACATTTTCTTCTTGCAGCACCTTTTCCACTGGCAGTATGGGTTCATGCTCAGCTGCAATCCAATTTTTTGTAGTTTTCATAAAACCTCTAATTACTGCCATTTTAGGTTCAAACCAGATCTCTTGATCAGCTGTTTTTTCATCTTCAGTCAAAAGATTTGCAACTTCGTTGTTGAGACGGTTAAACTCATTTAGTGATGTTGCAAAATCATTTTCCATCATGTTTTTCACCCTTTGTAAATTTTGAGCATCACTCATCATTAATTCTAACTCCTTTTTTTTGCTTGTCAGAGTTCCTAATGTTCTTCTTCTCAGTGCAATGCACCTCTGCAATCTCTCTTCTAATGCCTTCTCTGTCAGCTTATGTGACCTTCCCTTTTTCATTGTATCCTCAATACATCTTTGTTCATCTTCCTCAGCCATCTTACAAATTGCAGAGTTAATGCTTTAGTTGTATGCAAACGTTTCAAACACTTTCTTAAAAGATATGGCTCTAGATAAACCGAGTGCAAAACAACTTCTTAAAGATCGCCATAACTCCACATTGACTGCATCAGAGCTTGCTATAAGCATACGTTTTACAGGGAGAAGGTGATCTACTTTTTTTTTTTTTTTTTTAAACTCACTCATTATATTCGTGCGTCCGTATCGCGTCTTTTGAAGAATTAGGTCCTCACTTCAGCGCGCAGCGTCACTTCTCTGTTAACTGACAGGTCGACCAACCGTTAGCTGCCGATTGGTGCATGTAGATCCGTCGCGGGTCTCTTGAGCAAACTGACCCGGTTCTGTGTCTTGTTTGCAGCGCTAAAGTCCAATCCGCTGCTTCCTCGACAACAAGCTAGCCACGTCCTCCTCGTTATCCAGGTAATCCAGCGCCGTTTCGTATTAGCTAGTTTTTTGACTATGTAGTGGCAGTGGCACCTATTTGCGTCCAATTCTTCTGTACCACCTTTTGAAGTCAGTCAAATTGTAACCAGTATTTGAAACACGAGCAAACCACGATCTTCTCTTTAAATGTTTACTTCAAAAACATAAAACAAAACTGTTACATAGACATGGTACGCACGGTCAAAAAACTGTGTTGCTTCCAACGTCTCTAACTTCAAACTGAAACTAAATACATCCAATCGCTTGCGTTATGACGTAGTGCGATCTGATTGGAAGATCAAAATAATTAAATATAATCAGATCTAAACATTACTAAATATGCATTTTAAACCAAAACATTTCTTATGAATTTCCATGAAATATTTTCTTATTATTTTACTAAATTATTATTTCAGATGAACTAATCCCCATGTGGCTCTTACAGACACCATTGAAGCACTTGAGGCTAAATCGTTCAGCATAACGTGTGTTTAAGGCAATGACTGAACTGAAACAGAAACTTGAGAGAAGGATGACGGACAGGTTCTTTGGCTTTACTGTGAACAGCAAACTCAAGCAGCTACCCCCTTACCTGGCAAATAAATGTGTGGAGGATTTTCTTGGTTTCTATGAAAGAGCCAAGAAATATATAAGAGAAAGATATGACTTCTCTGAGAACAGCTTTCATAGCAAAGTGGCAAAGCTTGACCTCACAACTGCTGTGTCATATGAAGAATACAGTGATGCTGTCCAGGCCTGCAATCTGAAAGACATTGATATGGATGGTGTTGTGGAAATTTTAACGTGTATATTAAACTAACCATGTTTCTAACATCTAACCTTATTTAACATCTAACAATGGAACAGGATATACTGTACGAAACCAATGGAAAACTTGTGTCTTTGACTATGTGCGTATGTATGTAAAAATAACAATTTGGGAAATGAAACTAGACAGTCTGTTAGAATCTTGTGATTAACAGATGAAGTCATCACAAGATCAGAGTTTGCTTTACCTAGTATCAGAGGGGTTTGCATATGAAGAACCAATCAAATAGTGGGGAAATTATGTAATGCAGCCTGACATTTATGTCATACCTCTTTACTATAAAAACTGTTGTATATGTGTTTTACGGTGGGATGTCTCTATGGAATTTGTCTGAGATCCTCCGGCCTTGATTCTTCTTGGGAGAGTTTCTCTGAGAACTGCTCGAAGACTCTCCCGGCCGTTATTAAAGCAGTTAAAGGACATTTGCTGAAAGTCTGTCTGTTAATTTCTGCTGCACAGCAAGAAAACTAATTAGTAAGGGAAAACAAGTTTGACTAGGTGAGATATCCAAGTGGGGACGTCGATTTGAAGACGAGACTCAGATATCAGGTGGGGATGTCGCCAGGAGATGAGACCCAGGTACAGAGTTGGGTGTCCATTTGGAGACACTCCAGACAGGTCAGTTTAGGGAAGCAAGTAAGTTAGGGTAAGAGACTCGGCCAGTTGTCGACTGAAGACGCAAAGAGCTGGAGTATAAAGGTTATTAAGTGTCGATTGTAGACGCAACAGATTTATTTATTAAGTGTCGACTTGTAGACGCTAGATAGTCGGGTTTTAGGGGAAAAATCCACTACAATGGACTGTATGAGGAATATGTTTTTATGTGTACCACTCCCTGCAGGAGATGAACAAGCCCAGGGGCAATGGGGGCTTGGAGGCCATGATGACCCTAGAAGTGCTGTTGTTACCTGAGCTGCTGCAGAACTTCTTTAAGAACTTTGTTGTTTATTTTTATTTATACATTTCTGTTATTTCCAGAAGTCCAGAAATGTTGTGTTTTCTGGCACTTTACAAGACAGGTTCACAATGTCTTGAATAAATACAAATACTGTGAACAAACACTTTTTTGCCTCTTCTGTTACACATAGGTCTACATCAAGATATATCGTAGATCAAATTGTCAATGAATAGAGTAGGCTATTTCAGAATCACTGAATCATGATACCATCGATATGATGGACAAAATTGTATTGTAGTTGCGAGTACACCTATGCAATTATTCTTGCCTCACTAAATGCCGCAGAAAGTGTCCTCCTTTTTGGCATTATGGAAATGGCCACCCTAATCTCACCTCAGACATGTTCAAGCATATACACAGGATGCAACATTACCCCTCCAACATGCTCAGACAATGGTTTAAATATACAAGTTTCCCGCCAAACACTAGTGGGACGAACCATTGTCACGGGGTGGAACCTTTCCCCGTAACACTCATCACTGAATTCCACAGCAAATCACTGGCATCTAAATAATATAACTAATGTTCAAGAACTCATTTCTGACATGCAATAATCATAATACAAACATATTTAACATACAACCACAAACTCAAACATTTAACACCTCATAGCACTCATGTCTCTCTCCATCTTGAAAAATGGCTATGTGCACTACCAGAGCCCACCTCCAAAACACTGCCTCAGACAAGTAAGATCTAACATGTGCTATAATATGCAAACTTACCCAATAAAGAAATAATTTAATACAAACAATGGCTCTCTATTATCAGTCAAAACATTAACACATTGAACACGTGATGTTGGTATTGTCCATCCACATATACATTGTCAACATACAATACATAATAAACTATTCCTGCAATCAGCACACCAAGTAAATTCAAAATAGCACCAGGCTGGCACTCTAGTGATGATGTCATTAGCCGCGTTTCCATTACCCTTCAAATTGCGCAAATTGAAATTGCGAATTGAAAATACGCTCAATGGAAACACGTAAATTTCGCAAAAACTCCCATTTATAGCAAAAAAGTTTTTACGCTCGCATTTGGTGGTTTTTCAGACAATTCGAAAAATAAATATTTCGCAAACCCGCAATGGAAACAGTTTTTGCGCATTTACAGGTCACCTGACGTAGATGACGCGGTGTGTTTGGACAGAATACGAGACGGAGTTCTTTATTAAATTCATAAAAGACAAAAGAATGACAGAAATACTGGATTCTAAACCTCGAAGAAATGCCACAATCAAGACCTCGAAGCAGAAATGAGTGAGAAAAACCCAGAAACACCTCATATGTGGCGCTCACAGTATTAGGGTCTTTCCTTGCCATTAATGCTTGGATAACACGCCTACGTTTCCTTCCATTAATAATAATAATGTCTAGTGCGGTAGGCTACGTGGCTGTGATATATATAAACCATGATTTTTGGAATGACTTATCGCGAGAGGAAAAAATAACGGTTTAGTCGCATAACATCGGTTAATGAAAACGCCGTCATTTCGCAATAGTTTTTTATCGATATTTAGAAAAAATCGCAAAAGTTTTGCGCGAATATTTAATGGTAACGCGGCTATTGACCTGGTTCATCATCATCGAACCTATACATCATAGTTCCCAAACTTTCACAACTATTTTACATGCACTTCTCTCACCTCTCTTGCATAAAGATTCGACCACCCTGTCGATGCTCAGCAAGAATATAACTATTGGAATTTTCCAGTCCCCCCAAACGTAAACATCTGTGAAACTATAAACAAAATGCATCAAATTATGATTGGTAAATAATTAATTAACCAAAGGAAAGAAGCCTGTCTGTATAGTTACTTGCCACATTTTGTGATCTACTACGCCATGTAGTATTATTGAATGCCAGCCTTTGCGATTATGATAGTCCACTGGGTTTTCTCTGGGTTTTCCGCATATCTTCTGATATGATGGAGATGTGTGTACCATCAATAGCACCCACGCAAAAAAGGCATTCCTCGATTGGTAAAACCAGATAATGTGTGTTCAAGTTCAGGGTCATATGGAAGATGTATGTATTTTCTGCCTCTTTTAATTTTGCAGCGATGTACCCGATGTAGTAATTCATAATTTATTTGAAGTGTTTTTTCTCCAATTGGAACAATTTTGTAAAGAAAAAGAAAATAACTGTCAATACCACAGAGGCTGACATTGTTTTAAACCGCCCAGCACACGATACACGGTAGTGTCAAATTTATTTAAAAAATTCATTTTAAATTTCGTAGTTTTATTTATTTTGTGTTTATATTAGTTGTTATTTTTATAGTATTTGTTTTTGTTCAAACTAATTTTAAAATGGTAGTTTACATATTTTCAAAGGTATGTAAATGCATTTATGCCGCTTCAGAACAGCATTAAACAGTCTGTGTAAATGCACATTTTTGTGGTTTTATGCCACTTCAGATTGGCCCAGATTGGCCCTTTAAACCCCTGATCTTGTTATCGTGCTAATAAATAGTGTTTTTACTATAGTTTGGATATTTATATCCACTGCATAGCTGATAGTTCCGGCCCGTTCAAGTGAACACTGGACGAGTCATTTGCTCGGCTGTAAAAGTAGTGATTCTATCAAAATTAAATTAATTAATCATTCCCTTTGACCTAAATTGACCTGTTTCCCTTACACCAAGGTTACCATAGTCAGCTGGATCCAGTCAGTATCAGAACAAGTAATGAAAATCATGAATGAGACAGTTAAAAACGGGACATACTTGATGTTAAAAAGAGTTATTAAGTCATATTAACTTAGTTCTATTATTTACAAAAAAAGTGCAAAAACCGATCTTAAGAACGATGAGACGGGGAACTCTAAGCAGTGGAGCATGTGATGGATTTTTTAATGAATAAAATAGTAATTCTAACATCTAACCTTACTTCTCCTTTAGGTCTAACATACTAACACTTGAACAAAATGTACTCTGAAGATTGTGTCGAAACCAGTGGAAAATTCTGAGATGCTGGCTAGACAATATCAAAAATATACTGTCTAGAATAGTCTCATGACATACTGAGTAATCAAATGAACTTCTAACCCTTTTCTATTTTTCTAATGATCTGAGATCTAAGTTTTCTCCTACCTAGTAACAAAAGGGTTTGCAAATGAAGAACCAATCAAATTGTAGGGAAATGATGTAATGTTTCATGTCATTTTTGCCATGCTCCTATTCTATAAAAATAATAATAACATCGTGCACACAACATCGTTTTCAAAAAAGTTGTCATTTACATGAACCCGCATAAATACGCCGTCGAGCGGCATCATAACTATGCCAAACCTATGGGCACTCACATGACGTTAAGCATTTTCTCATTTTCTGGCGCATAATGTGATGTTTGAGAACCTAAAACCCCATTTCTCCCAGCTGACACGGCAACACATAACCGGCGTTATCAGAAATCTCCACTTTGGCCGGAGTTTTTAGAAATAATCGTTTCCTGTGATAAAAACGGGGTTTTCGTGTAAATGAGAGGCCAAACCGCAGGGAAATATCTGCGTCTTCCCTTCGTGTAAACGGGGCCTTACTTCTATTCCCAAGTGATAGTGTGGAGCGGGTTAAGAACACTAGAGACCTTATTCCCAAGTGATAGTGTGGAGCGGGTTAAGAACACTAGAGACCATATTCCCAAGTGATAGTGTGGAGCGGGTTAAGAACACTAGAGACCATATTCCCAAGTGATAGTGTTCAAATGGAACATGACGTTGTTTGACTCTTAGGTGGGGTAGGATTGCGGTCAGGTTACTATAATTCTTAGGCATTTTATGCAGTCAGAATAGCTACACTTAGGCATCAACCTGAGCGGTCAGAGGTGAACTCAACTGAGTATAATATTGTCAGGTGTCAGGGACACTCGATTCAACCTAAGTCAGGTGCGTAGGGGAAAATTTACCACAAGCGCTTAACAGCTAACCCGTTTTTGAACAGATACTTCACCTCATCATGCATGCTAATCTTGCAAATGGAGCTTGAGGTAAGTAGTTTTAAGTTTTAGAGCCATGTCGCGTTGATCAATGCACCATTCTGACACTGTCAGAAATTTTTTCGCAGGCTATCTTTGGTGGCAAGACCGCAAGCAAATCTTTCTTCGTTTTTTTTTTTTTTACTGACCGAAGATGGATTTCAAATGCAAGTTACAGTTGCCCATTTTTGTGGGTCCCGTAAAAAGCACTTCTTCATTCCTTTAAAAAAGACATTTGAAGGTTGGAGTAAATGGGATTTTGGTGTGCCACTGAAAAAAAAAAAAAAAAACTGTTAGCACTATTTGCAATGCTAATGAGTATTCCCAAACTGAATGGACGTAAAAAATAATAAAAAAAAAACCTGAAGCTGTCTGAGCTATTTTAACCCTCTGTTATTGAGCTTGCAGCTACGGCAGATCAAAGTCTTTGCTCTGCCCACCACTCTCTCTCTTGCAAATTCCTCTTTTCTCTGTGCTCCAATTTCAAGAGTGGAATTCCCACATCCTAAAACAGTGCATGTGTCTGCACATCTGTCTCTGGAAGACTCTGTTTGGAGTGTCTAGTTCAGGCAGAGGATGAACATCTAAACCAATTATTTTGAAAATAAATGGAGCATGATTGTGATTCTGCCAAGAGTCAGTCAGGCATATAAAATTATAGCAGACTATAATTGTATGTTTGTGTTCCAAAGCAGTGCAGCTCAACCCTGTTCACGGATTCTCACAATCCCATTTCTGGTCTCGGAGTCTCTGCTAATGAGCTACTGACCTGACCAGTGGTTTAAGAACCACTATATTAAAGCTACAATATTTATTTATTTATTTTTCGCCGCTAGGGGGCTAACCTTTTACAATAACAAAGGCGTAGGTTGATGATGCATAAGGGGAATTATGGAACTTGTCGTCATACCGAAGGATCTAATAATGTTTATGGATGAGTGAATACATTGATGTTTTTAACATGACTGTGGTGTGAAGCAGGGCGCGATTGCTAATGAGAGCCAGATATCAGCGCCACACGCGAGTCCCGCGGATATAAAGGAATGAGGACATTTCATTCTACCGAACTAACTTACCCGCAAGTGCTGAATTACTACTCACACAGGTCAGTTTATTTGACGAATGAAACTTGTGAGGTAACGCAGCGCTGTTTTTACTTGGTCTACACTATCACCCTAAACTGGGGGGTCTATGAGATTACTGTAAGCTCTGTCAGTATGCTGGTGTGCATGTAATCAAGGAGTTTTGTGGGTTTTTTACCTAAATTGTGAATGACAAGTATGTATAAGGAATTTTGCTTTTCAACTAGGGGAAGTTTGTAGCCTGACGTCATCATACTCAGATTCTAGTCAGAATATGAGTCTGACACTGCTCCATTGGGCTGTGATTATGGAGCGTGTTTCAACCGAACCCAGTAGTATGTTCCTGCACAACCGGAGGCTGCAGTTCCAGGACCCCAGTTCTAGGACCCCAGTTCCAGGACCCTAGCTTTTTTGTGACAGCGCCACCTACCGAACTGGATGATATGGTGACTGCAGTTTCAGGACCCCAGTTTCAGGCCCCTAGTTTTTTGTGACAGCGCCACCTACCGAACTGGATGATATGGCAGCTGCAGTTTCAGGAACGCAGTTCTAAGACCCAGGTGGTTTAGTTACTTTGTACATAATAACAAGATATTTAATCTCATGAGTATTTTTTTTTTTATAAATGTGATTTTTGATTCAAAATGCATCAGAGGTTAATTACAAAGTACACAAAGTGAGTCATAATTTTAAATTTAAACAAAATAATTTACACAAAATATAAATGAAAAATGTATCTCAATCTTTAAACAACTGAAAAAGTGGAGTAAGTCTTAGTTTCTTGAATTATACTGTATATTGATTAACCTCCTTAAGTTTAACTAATTAGCTCATTATCAGGTAAAATAAAGATGGAATCAGCATATGCAGTCACTAAATTACAGCCAGATATTTTAAAGGTTCTAGAGAGGCAAGATAAGACTCAAGAATGATTCAAGAATGTATATTTATTTATATGTATTTTTTGCAATAACAACAGCACCAAACATACCTCCTTTTTCATCAGTTGCTGCACAGACAGAATGGCAGGCTTCAACTCTGAGAGAGAGAGAGAGACAGAGAGAGAGAGAGAGAGGTGTATGCACTGATATGCTTTCAACCCACTCCTCCATGCCATCTCCGCGTTATTCGCCAGCGTTTTTCAACGCGTTTTTTGTGTTCACACCCAAGCGATTTTCGCTGACGATGAGCCGAGTGAACATGCAAATTCATTCCCTGACATTAGATGGCGCGATTGTCAAACGTTCGTGGGAAAAAGTTACAAGCCTATGTACATGAAAGACAATTAAGTAAAATGAAACTCACCATCAAGGCCCATTTGCTCTGCAATACCACTCCATAACAGTTCTCTTTTATCAAGATTTTTGTAGTCGCGTTTGTCATATAGTTCTTTATGTTCCGACACCAACGAGGCCAGCAGCTCTACATTCATCTTGCCTTGCATCTTCCTCGTCTTATTTCTTCCCAGCAGTGTAGACGCTATCTTCTTCGCCTGTATGTGTGCTCGGCAAGACCGTTTTGTGTTTGAGCGCCCCCAAGTTGTGTTTTACTGTAACTTCAGAAGCTCCAGACACGTGAGCAAAAGCGCCAATCTCATTGGTCGGATAGTTTTTGACGCGGCGCGTCAAACCAAAAAAACGAACCCGAGGCGTTTTTTTAAAAATGACGCTTTTACGCGTGGCGTTTTTCGCGTCGGTGTGCACACTCACATTGGCGCCCTTTGTTTAGTCACGAGGCGTTAAACGTCGGCGAATATCGCGCGCGAAATTCGTCCCGGTGTGAACAGGCCTTAACTCATATAATTGTGATTTGTCCATCATTTGTTCGTGATCAACCAATTTGTATACCAGAGGTGGGTAGTAACGAAGTACATTTACTTTGTTACATTTACTTAAATATTTTTTTTTTTTGTACTTTTAAGAGTAGATTTAAATGTGGGTACTTTTACTTTAAGTCGAGTTCATTTCCTATAAAAACTGTACTTTTACTTCGTTATGCTGTGCGACGTTCCTCTCATTACTTTATTTTTTTGGGGGGGGTTGCTATACAATGCTAAGATATATGTACAATATATGTGTACAATAACTATTTTCGGAAAAAATAACATTACGATGTCTAGAAATCAATTTCAATATTAAGTTGGGTTTACTTTGCCATTAAATGAGATCTACCAAGAATTTTCCTTGTGAATAAATCCATAGATCTGCGAACCTCGCTTGTGTACCTTCATAGTCTATGTTTGCCAAGCGTGTCAGATGTTCTAATCCGCACTCGTATAGTTTTTTTTCCTCATCAAAACCGAATATGTTTATCAGTGGTTGTATATCAAGCAGGGACACGTTTGTGTGCATTCTGTTTTGTGATTTCACCGAGACGAATAGAGGGTCTCCGCAACGGAGATAGATTGAAGCGTGCGTCTGAGTGAAGACGAGCCACAAGAGAACACTATATCTGTGCCACTGATCGCAGCGGCAACGAGCGCTCAGCTTGGTTTCAAAAACAACACATTTCAGCCCTAGAAAGCCTCTTATTTAACAAATGAACAAAATGAATACCCTGCTAGTTAACTGGAGATGTTTTTTTTTTTTTTTTGTATTAGGTACATCTGTGCCGCGAGTTATTGTTTTGTTGTTATATATCTCCGAAGTAACTAGTGACTAGCTACTTGAGTAGTTTTTTCATTGTATACGTTTTTACTCTTTTACACTATTAAGATTATTACTTTTACTTTTACTTTGAGTAAATATTTCTATAAGTTCCTGTACTTTTACTTCAGTACAGTTTTTGGATACTCTACCCACCTCTGTTGTATACTGATACTACCACAAAATTGTGAAATAAGTGATTCATAATATATCATCTACATACTGGCACAGTGTGGTTCACACACAAAAGATGAGGATAAAGCCGAGCTGGCAGAGGAAGAGACCATGGGGGACTCACCAGAGGAAGAGCCAATGGCGTAGCTGACGGAGGGAGGAGCCAGGGTGGAGCCTCGATGGAGGGCCCAGGCAAAACCAGGGGCCCAACCTACAGAGGCAGATCTGGGAGAAATGGAAACCCAGGCGGAGCCGAAGGGACAAAGACCCACGGTGACACCGCTGGTCTTGAGGGCCAAGGCAGAGCCACAAGTTCACGAGACTGATGTGGAGCTGGGGGCTCTGAAGACCGAGGCAAAGCCAGTGGGATCAAGGGCAAAAGAGGAGCCATTAGGAAGGAGGAGCCCAGTGGAGCCCCAGAGGGTGACAGGCCAAGGTGGAGTCATGGGCACGGAGGTCTGAGGTGCAGCCAGGGAATCCATGCCACAAGGCTGATCTGGGGATTGGAAAGTCTCAGTTGGAGCCAAATGGAATGGAACCCGTGGGGAAGGAGGAACCAAGGAGCTGGACGGCACTATCGAAGACGAGGGAACCATCGAGTTGGATGGAACTATTGGAGGAGGCAGAGCCAGAGAACTAGACGGAGCCATCCGAAGGGGACGGGACCAGGGAGCCGGACAGAACCAGCTTAGATGGAGTTAGGAGACTGGGCAGGACCAGTGGAGAAGAAAGGAACCGAATCATTGATACAGCCAGATGGAACAGGCAGAGGAGGAGAAAGCTCGAGGGTGGGGACATGGGTGGGAACTGGATCTGCTAAAATCCTAGCCCTAGTATCCCCGCCACATTAGCAAATCATCTGCAAATGTATATTATGTTTAGTAAATTAGTAGATCATCAATAAAGCTGTAGTATGTAACTTTTTTTGGTTATTTATTTTTTTAACAAGTATAAAGTAATTGAGCAATTCGATAAACATAAATATTCAAAACTGTCTCCCAACATTACCCCAATTCAAAACTATAAGGTTATACAAAATAATTTATTGAGCTGTCCGGGGATCTCAGTTTGACTTCATTTGTCTTTGTGTGGTTACATCAGAGACGACTTTGTTTCTGCTGAACAGACATTTCAGTGGCTTAATAGGTAGCTAGCTAATTTGCAATGTGGAATCTGAGCTGACTGAGCAATCGTTTTATCTTAACGTCAGTAACATGATTCATTACTTCAAAGGTGTGGCCTTTGATGTCCGTGTCCTTTGAAGGATGCAGCCTTTGAGTTGGGACGCAGCTATAGATCTGCAGCATTATGACACTGTGTCACGTGAACTTTACGTCGCTTGGATATGCCCTGAATATCAAGGCTGTGGAATGTAGGTCAGAGTGGCATGCAGTGAGCGCCTGACTATGTACCACCACATTATAAACACAGATTACACAATGCAGAGACTTCTGTCTCTGTCATTTTCCATGCAGCTAATAAATTATAAATAGAGTTCTTGCAACTAAACACATGTGCAAGTTCATTATTTCTTATTGATTTACCCAGCTCACCTGCCCTGCCCCCTAGGCCACATAATAACATTTCATGAGGATTATCAGTGCAATGTAGGTGTTCTTAGGCAGTAAACCCCTTTCATCCATGGTAAAAATTCTGTAAAGCACTATTGTGGCGTAAGCCCTCTCTAGTTTATTGATTTTTAAAGTGACAGCAATAGCAATATTGTAGAAGACACCAGTTTTAAAGCCAATATAAATCTGGATATCGTCAGCATAACAATGATAGCCCAGGCCATACTTCTGGTAATGAGACAAGTATTCATTACTTCAATGAGCATGCAATGATTACGTAATCGGACCAGGGTGATTGCTGGATCCATCTGTGGTCTGGTGTTCTTTAATGCTGGGTGAACTCAAAACAAAAGAAGAGTTGGATCCAAATGCAATTTTATAGTTTAACAACAAAATAACATAAGATCACGGCAACCAGGGAACCAGGGAACCAGGGAACCAGGGAACCAGGGAACCAGGGAACCAGGGAACCAGGGAACCAGGGAACCAGGGAACCAGGGAACCAGGGAACCAGGGAACCAGGGAACCAGGGAACCAGGGAACCAGGGAACCAGGGAACCAGGGAACCAGGGAACCGAATGAGCATCACCAAACATACACCAACAAAGGACAACACCAGACAAAGAACATGAGAAACACTTGGGTATAAATACACTCAATGGGAGATTGGCAAACAAGACACACCTGGGAACAATCAGGAACTAATCAATAAGAAAACTACAAAGGACTACAAAACTTGGCACAGAACAGGAAATAACATAAAAGTCCACACAAGACAAGGGGAACACAAGACCGGAATCATGACAGAGCTCATTGTTTCTGCCTTAAATTATTACATTGTTTAAATTAATAATTTTTTAGCTAACTGTGATTTTGTATATGTACATTTCTGAAATACATATCTTAGACAGTTTCCTCTGATAACAGATCACTCTAAATTGTAATGTGGACTCATGTATTTTCTGTAAAGCTGCTTTGAAATGAGGTGTATTGTGAAAAGTGCTATATAAATAAATGTGAATTGAATTGAATAATCTGCCCAAGAGGCAGCATATGGATATGAAACAGAGTAGGACCCGACACTGACCTCTGTGGAACACACTGTTGTAATGGCACCAACTCAGATCTGTTAGTACCCAGGTAGATAAATTGTGAACGTTCTGAAAGATAAGATGTAAACCAGTTCAATGCAGTGCCAGAAAGGCCAATCCACCTATGTAGTCTGTCCAACAGTATAGTGTGTCATTATTGTATCAAATGCATCATTAAAGAGCATCTTGCATGTAAAAAAAAAATCTAAATGAATATATAACCGTGTATGAAAATACCATATGAAAAGATAATGCAGGATTTAAAATGTTTTAAAACGACATAAGGACACCAATTTAGTAGATAAAGTGAGCGTTTCTTTGCCTGCTCGTACAAACCGCTTTTTTTTTCAACATCGCGTCATTTTACGTCACACGAGGGAGACGTGTGCTGTGCTCTGCCGCAGCTCAGTGCAGAGTAGGTTGGTATTCAGTAAGAGCGGTCGTGAGTCAGTGTGTTTTCAGTAGTTTTTGTATTTCAATTTATCATCGTCATGGTAAATTTTTGTGTTTGTGGAGCTTGCGAAAACTCCAGCCTGTCAGGACATCGAGTCCACCGGTTTCCTAACAAGAAAAAGGACGGTGCTATATCTTTCGTGCCTGGGTGCGGTTTGTGCAGGTGAAGAGACGGGATTTCTCTTCCGCGTCGGCTTCGGAAAATGCGGTCGTGTGTAGCGTTCACTTCAGATCGGAGGATTATCGTCCCGGCGATATGATGGAGTTCAACATGGCATACCGAAGTAAGAACCGGGTGAGACCCAGAGCTGGTGCGGTTCCTTCAGTGCACGCATCTTCGGGTTCTCCCGCCGGATGTAGGCGCGAGCACAACATCAACTGGCAAACGCAACGTAAGCGGAACGAAACTGAGCTACTCGTTGTTGTGTTTGTGTGGACCGTTTATCAGTTTGGACCAGTGCAGCGCGAGCCTCATCAAGCAACACTGTAACTGCGAGATCCAGTAAATAAAGCGTTTGAATTCGCCACTGAAGTAATAACATCGCTGCGAGATCTAGTGAGAAATATTCACATTTCTCCATTATTAACGGATAAAACAGCGCTGACGTGGAAACCTGGAATAAACATTGTGCAATGAATGAACGAACTATCTAGTGTCCACAGATCAGCAACATTCACCATGGCTTTACTGTAGTAACACTAACTGCAACCATGGAAGTTTGGCATTTTCCACTAAGGCCCAGTATGCATCCACCTCCCTGCAACACTGACTTTCCTCAGCTGTAAACATTGCCTCGCATTTCCCACACAAGCACCTATGGAACAAAACAATTATCAGGAATAAATATCTCTCTGTCTCTCGATGAGAAACCGCTAAGTTATATCACGTAACGTTAGTCTGGGCGGATATTAATGAGCAAGACAAACGCCTGATCAAAGCTTAGTTTCTGTTATTGTAAGTTCCAATATGTTCTGTCTAACATTAATCCTGGCCTGTCCCTGCTCTCTTGGCAGCCTAGCAGGCTCATAATTGTATGGCTGTGGTCCGTCAACAATTTCCTCAGCGTCCGAAATGTCATTGCAATCCATTTTTCCCTGTTGTTTGAATCGACCGCTCTCCCTCGTGTTACGTCACGACTCTCGCCCGTCACGCCCATTTTCAGATGCGGAAGTAAAATTTTCTCACAAAAACGCCACTGTAGCATATTTAGAATATTTAAAGAAAATCTAGTTCCTACATTATTTTTCTATTCATTGACTTGTTGGGTCTTCTAACCTGCAAGATGCTCTTTAAGATCTAACGAAACCAAAATGCCACAAGCCCCAGAATCAGTTGGGGCTGATTAACTAACAGCAGTGTGGGTAGGGCAGTCACAATGGGGCTTATGGTTCCCTTATAATATCTTTACAAACAGTACTTGAAGTTGGCATGAAAAGTTCCATCCTCCCAATTGTGCACTTGCCCTGCAAAAAAAAAAAAAAAAAGTTGCACACTCTTTAATTACAGCATGTATTCACCATGGCATTGTTTCGATAAACTTTGCAATGTCTCAACTTGTATTTCAGTCTAGAGTTGTAATAATGTTTCACCGAGATCTTGTGTTGAGGATGGGAGAGGCGAACAACAGCTTAAATTCTTCTCCAGCACATCTCAAAGATTCTCAATGGGGTTGAGATCGGCACTCTGTGGTGGCCAGTTCATGTGTGAAAATGAAGTCTCATGCTCTCTTTCACAATTAGAGCCCGATGATTCCTGGCATTGTTGTCTTGAAATATGCCCGTGCCATCAGGGAAGAAGAAAAAATCCATTGATGGGAAAGCCAGGTCATTCAGTATTTTCAGGTAATCACCTGACCTCATTTTAGAGCCACACAATTTTTGCTGAACCTAGGCCTGACCAAGTGAAGCAACCCCAGATCATAACACTGCTTCCATAAGCTTGTACAGTAGGGACTATGCATGATGGGTGCATTGCTTCATGTGCCTCCCTTCTTACAGGGTAAATCTGGATGTATCAGACCACATGACCTTTTTTCCGTTGCTCCAGACTCCAAACTTTATGCTTCCTGTAGCAAACGGAAGCTTTTTTTATGATTAGCCTCACTAACAAGTGGCTTTCTTAAGGCCACACAGCTGTTCATTCCCGATCTTTTGAGTTATCGTTGCATAGTGCATGTGGAAATGCTCTTACTATTAAACATAGCTGTGAGTTCTTCTGTCGATTTTCTACGATTTGAATCTCCAAAGAAAGCCATTCAAGATTGTTTTCCGACCATATTTTTTCCACTGTGATGATGATTCACCACATCCTTCTAGGTTTTAATAATGCACCAGACAGTTCTTAGTCCAATTTGAGTAATTTCAGCAATCTCCTTAGTTGATTTATTTGCTTGGTCAATAATTGGTCAATAATTTGACCCTTCTGAAACGCAGTGACATCTTTTCAACGACCACGGGATGTGTCTTCCGACATGATTGTTTAGGAAATAGGATTAAATGTAAAGATTAAATAACCTTTTGCCAGCTGAAACATATTAATCAATGCAGGAATTAACCATTCAAAGGTTCTTGCCTATTTGCTCATTTAAATCCAGATGGCGTTTTTTTTTTTTTTTTTTGTCAGGGCAGTGTATATCTGGAGTTAAAAAAAATATAGTGCAGGACTTGATTTTGTCCATGGGGAATTGATTAGACTGTTGGATCATTGACGTTTTCTATAGACTTTGGTCAGGTTAGACGTTTTTGTCAACTGAAAGT
The DNA here is from genome assembly GCF_951802725.1 of Rutilus rutilus. NCBI lineage: Eukaryota > Metazoa > Chordata > Actinopteri > Cypriniformes > Leuciscidae > Rutilus > Rutilus rutilus. The sequence continues at coordinate 39,879,665 of NC_140214.1, read as the reverse complement.
TTTTTGGGAGAGTCTTTTCATCAGCTTAACAATCAGTATATTGTTAAACAACAGTATGATCTTTTGATCGCACTGTAAGTCTATCCCTCACAGCCTTGTTTTCATTCCTGTCAAAAAATTAAATATGCCGCTACCCTGACTAAGGTCTATAGCTGCGATCTCTTGTGATTGACAGGTTGCTGGAGGGTGGAGGTTATGTTCTGCCCTCGTGCTGGTGCACACATCATCAAAATAAGAATTTTGATTTCATGGTGATGAAAATGGCTGATTTTACTGTTTTCCATTCTCATCTCATCATAGTGATATTATGTTCGACATTAAATCTTCGAAGCTAGTGCCAATAAACAACATACTTCACATGGAATCACTGTATACATTACAATGCATGTATTTTTATTTAATTTTTTTTATCATAATTCAGTTTATGTTTCGTGCAGCTTCCCCGCTTTGTTGGGAAGGGGGGATTTATGTCTATTTGTAGCCAATCTTTATACTTACCCTGCAGAAGCAGCTAAACATATCTAGATCAGAATACAAGAGAATGCAGAGGATATGTCTCCTTCACTTTTAAGGAAAATAAATTTGTCCCTCACACATTTCTCATGTACGCATTGAGGTTTTCATCTGGTATACATTTACAATTATTGTACAATAATTTCAGTTACAGTCAAGGCTGGACTTACCATTGGGCTTGACTGGGCTCCAGCCCATTCAATAATATGCCAGTTATTTCATTTTTCATTTAAAGTTTGTTGATTGGTCTAGCATGGTTACCTGGTCCTGCAATGAATAATGTAATTTAATTAGCTAAATTAAATGTCAGTCATCTCGATGTTTGCTGATTGGTTATTGGCAGTTACGCTGTGCCTCGTTTACCGCTGTTAAAAAAACCTGTCTAATGCATTAGACAGTAATGTAATGGCGGACAAACGGTATCGGAGTGGCGCGCTTAAAAGAAAACTAAAAAATTAAAGACAGCAACGCGAAAAGGAAGTACTCAGTAAAATGAAAACGATTACTTGATTTTTTGCAAGCAGAGAATCCAGAAGACAACAACCCGAACCCGCTGGAAGAAATGATTGGAGCCGATTTGACTTCACGAGCAGGGCAGCCCATCAATGAATCATCATCTCTTCAGGCAGAAGCCGTTAGCTCGTTGGAAGTGGCAACAGAAACAGCGACTGAACCATGTACGCCTACAACTACAGATTCTTTATCCACTGATCCTGCTCGCTGGGGTAAAATTGATGAGAGCGTGCGTGCTTACTGGGTGCGAAAAGGTCCGGAGTCTTGTCAAAATAAGGATGCTAATGTCAAGGCCTCTGAACTCCACTACAAACATCAGAAGAGACTGTTTTCTAAAACTCATTTCAAACGCAAGCATTTGAATGGTGAGTACTTGCCCAGAGAACGGTTGCTCTACTCACCATCCACCGGTTGTGTATTTTGTTTTGCTTTTGCTTTTTGGCGCGGGTGATGGTCAATCCCTTTTTGAGTCTGGCTATAATGACTGGAAACATGCTACCAGACGCATTGAAGAGCACGAGAATAGTGACAGTCATAGAAAGACTATGTTTAATTACATCAACAGAGCAGCAGCTGACGGAGTTATAGACTCTCAACTTAAAAAGCAGCTCGATTATTGGAGTGAAGTTCTGCATAGAGTGGTTGCAGTTGTAACATTTCTGTCAGATTGGCTTTCTGAGGCTCCAGTGAAATATTTGGTCGAGCTGACAATGGGAATTACATGGGCATTCAGTGAATTCGACCTATTCTTGAAATCACACATACAGATTTATGGCAATGCTGGGGTAGGAACCCCCTCATATCTCTCATGGAAAACATGCGAAGAATTTATAGAGCTAATGAGCAATAGAGTGCTTTCTGAAATCATTGCCTTAGTGAAAGTGACCAAGTACTTTTCTATTTGCATTGATTCAACTCCCGTCATGACGCACATTGATCAGCTTACATTCATCATAAGGTATATTTCACCCGAGGGCCTCATAGAAGAGCAATTCTTAAAATTCCTGCCTATATCTAGCCACACAGGGAAGGCACTCTGTGATGCAGTGCTCACAGTTTTACATGGACATAAACATCAGTAACTGCCTTGGACAGTGCTATGATAATGCCGCAAACATGTCAGGAGTGTACAACGGGCTGCAAGCTCACATCAAAGGCATTAATAAAGTGGGTGCGCCGCACACGCTTAATCTGGTTGGAGTTAATAGCGTAAACTGCTGCACAGAGACCGCAGATTTTTTTTTTTACTTCATTCAAACTTTGTTCAACTTCTGCTCGAAATCCACAGCTAGATGGAAGGTGGTAACTGCAGGGTTGCGGTCTGATGAAAACCACAGCATTGAGACACTACAATCTCTCTGACACCAGGTGGGCTGCACATGCACAGGCCACCAAGGCACTGTGCAGAAATTATGCCAATATTCAAGAGTCACTGATGAAAATTGCAGAAGACAGCAAACAGAACCCGACAACACAAAATTATGCTCGGTCACTGCATAGAAAAATGAACAAGCTTGAGACTGCTTTTCTTTGCACTATGTGTGGAATCATGTTCTCAAACGCTTTCATGGGACAAGTGTTGCACTTCAAGCTCTGGATCTGGACCTGTGCAATGCTGTTGATTTGGTGAGGTCACTGCGGGAATGTATTGTTGGTTTGAGAGATGAATTTGATGTGTTTGAAGCCCAAGCAAAAGCGATGTTCAGCAACATACAAACAAGACACACAAAGACGAAGAAAACGCAAGACTCATGTGGGTGAGTCTGCAACACCTGAGGTTCACTCGTCAGGAAGAGAACGGTTCTCATCTAGTTTGTTTCTCGTTGTGATGGATAGGCTGCTGGCTGAACTTGATCGCCGTTTTCAGTCCTATAATGACCTCAACAGCACTTTTGGTTTCCTGAACAACATATCTACCCTCTCTGCAGAACATCTGCGTAAAAGAGCAGCAGATCTACAGAAGAGAAACCACACAGACCTGGAAAATTTATTTTGTGAAGAAATCATCCTGTTCAAAGACTTCATCTGCCATGATGAGCCATCATCTGCAAGGGAACTTCTTTTGTGCATTAAAAAAATAAAACTACAGACCATCTTCCCAAGCGTGGATGTTGCTCTCAGACTTTACCTGACATTACCAGTCACAAATGCAAGTGGGGAGCGCAGTTTCTCCAAACTGAAACTGGTAAAAAGATCCACAATTGTACAGCAGAAATTCAATCATCTCACTCTGATGTCAATTGAGAGTGAACTTCTACGTACAGTGGATTTGACTGATTTGATCAAAGACTTTGCTGCAAAGAAATCCAGAAGATGCCACTTCTAAATAATACAATGTTAATATCTTTAAAATGAGATGACGTACATGAAGTCATACCTGATTACCTTTCTCTCTAGCCTGTTGTTGTTTTAAATGATCAGCCTCTGGATTCTGTTGTTGTATGATGTCATGCTTTTTTAAGCTATGATAGTGTACTATTTTTATTTTATTTTATTTACTGTACATAGTTTAGATTTTTTTCAAAGGTCACTACAACACCCACCTACTCACTTACGTACTACACACACACACACACACACACTTTATCCTGCACTTTGTTCAATGAGTTATTTTGATATCTTCTTGCAACTGAAGGCACTTCCTGTATTATAATTGCTATCTAATATTACCCCTACAATTTTAACTAAGTTAGGCATGTTATATGAATTTCTTTTATATAATTTTTTTTTTAATTGCTAGAGTACTAAATTACACCTAATGATCTGTATCATGTATCATGAATACAATGATAATGAGAGAGAAAATGCTTATTTAATTTTGTTTTATATTATACTCTAAAATTGTCATTTATGTGATGTAGTCATGGGTGAAAGTCAGCCTAATACATGCCTATATGTGCTATACAGTCTGGAGATGTATACAATCTATACAATATATCAGCACTTACCAAGAACAGTTTTTTAAAGATGTATCCACTCATAGATTTTGCTATTTGCATGTAATAAAAATGATTTGTTATGATTGCAACCTTACAAGGTATTTGTTTGTTTTTCAATATGTTTTCCAGGTAAAGAAGTTTTTTTTATCCTCATTCTGCCTAAGACGATTTGTGCATTGCAATAAACCCATGATCACTTTGAACTTTTTTTAATCATTGTTTATTTACTGGGAAAACGTTTTTCAAGCTTTAATCAGTGGTCATATAAATATATTATTCCATTTGTTAACATTAACATTGTCAATGGTAGCGATCAAAATAGAGAAAATCACCTTTTGAAAGTAGCTTTGCACTTCAAATAACGATTGGATCGATTATATTGTTACGCCACCAGGCGGCGCCAAATGACTGTTAAAAAAAGATTTGTCATTGAATCGTTCATTCAGGAGATTCGTTCAAAAATGCTGATTCATCCATGAAACAAGTGAAGTATTTGAGTGAGTAATTGAATCATTCTTTCAAACCAAGTTTTTTTAATAATTCAGATTAATTAAACATTTTAAATAGATTTCAGCAATTAACATAAATAATGTTATTTTGTTTAGCTGTTGGGGATATTCTGGGGATATTTAATCTGATTTTATCAATCAATAAATTCCACTAGAAACAAACCTTGTTGTATTATTTTAATTTAATACTGTGAAGCTGCTTTGATACAATCTGTATTGTGAAAAGCGCTATACAAATAAACTTGACTTGACTTGACTTGACTTGTTTGTTCAGAATCTTGGTCTCTATTTTATTCTCAATTTATCCAGAATCGTGTAGCTCTAATACATAGCTTGTGTATGTATCATTTTGTTTTATTTAAAGTCATGTATAGGGCCCGAAATGACTCAAGCCCAGGGTCCTCCAAGTCCTGCCCTGCCGAATCCTTAGTAATCATAAAACAGTAGGCGAGAAATACCTGGGTGGTGTACTATTTCTTGCGAGATTCGGACGTGCGTATACTAATGTTGCGTCCAAATATGCCTACTTGCCTACTATACAGAAGGAGAAAACGGTGTGAAAAGAGTAGTATGTCCACATCCTCAGTATTCATAAAGCTGTAGGTGAGATGTTCCCGGATGGCGGACTGCTGCCGCCCAAATTCTGAAGCGCTCACGATGGATACTCTTCTATCCCAGCCTTCCCAGGAGGCCACGGGAGAGGATATGTCATGATCAAACATTGCGAGCGACCTGGGTGTTTTCAAATATTAGAAACCAAACACTTGGTTCCTTGTGTTAAAATCGCATTTGTTGAACTACTGTACAGTAAACTGTTGAATTGTTGAAGTTGTAAAGATGCTAGATAATACAATTGTGATTTTGCTGTAAAAACATGTTTTATTATTTATAACTAACAGGGGAGCTCCAGTAAGCACATATGTCTCCAAATTGGATTTACACACATTCTAAACCATATACATCTTAAAGACGCTTACTAAATGTTTATTTAGCATCTGACAGGAAAATCTTCTATAAGTATTGTATATGAGCCCATCACAACATGAAATAGACATCTGAGTGATATATGCCATTATGGAGAATTCACTGTTGTCAACACTGATTACATTAATGATTAGATAAATCAAAGTAATGTAAATAAACAAATTTACTTAAAGTAGCTAAATATAAGTTATCTATTTTATTTGTCCATTAGGACTGTTGATCAATGGAGGAACATTTGTGTCGGATAAAAAGCTAGTTAACATATCAGCAACTACCTCAACATGTAAATGTAGTGTTGAGCTCATAAATCACAGAGGTAACGTGAATCTTGTCTGGATGTTACAGGGTCAGATGAACATGTGTGTTTATTGAGCTCATAAATCACAGAGGTAACGTGAATCTTGCCTGGATGTTACAGGGTCAGATGAACGTGTGTTTATTGAGCTCATAAATCATAAATGCATGCATTTCATATTCACATTTTTACATATTATAGTAGTACCTTGAAGAAACAAACTTTAAGAAATAATCATCTTTATTGAGCGTTTGTGCCCGAGACACTTTCAAAAAGGTATACACAAAAATCACATTTACATTTATGCATTTGGCAAACGCTTCTATCCAAAGCGATAAGGTAAAGTGCCTTGTGGTGGCGGCTGTGGAGATCGAACCAGCAACTTTCTGCTTACCAGTTCAGTGGTTTAGCAATGGTAAACATGAAATTTGGCAATAAATGGAATGCTAACAACATGATTTGTAAAATGTTTTAATCTGCTTAAATGTTTTCCAGGTAGTGATGCTCATCAAGAGCAGGCACAGGGATGTTTGGAGCAGACACAGCGGCAGCCAGATTGTCCCACTCTTGCTTCAAGGTTGTGGGGTTCAGGGGGCCTGTTATCATGGTCTTCCTCCTCCTCTGGATCAACGATGTTCCCTTTGAGAAGAGCGAGATTGTAAAGCCGACAGACGTCTATCGCACGTTCTGCTCTGCTGAAAGCTGGTGACCAGCCAACTGTGCAAATCCTCCTCCTTCTGCGTCCTCTCTGGTTGGAAAGCAAATCACCCTTCTCGAAATTCCCATGATTACCTTGCTCACTCTGTGCACAGCATCATGCACAGAGGACTTGGGGATATGGAAGGTCTGTGACACCTGAAGGACGCTGCATAGGCCAACCAGTAGAGGAACACAAGCACCTCAATGTCCCTTTCCCATCCATGATCAGATCCCAGTCTGACTGCAGCATTGAAGGACGTGATGGACGGCAGAGACAGGAAAAGGTGGGAACGGTGGTCAGCTGATTCATCAGAATAAAGCCACAGAATGGGAACCGCTGTGTTGAGATGGCAGAAGGATGTGGAGTTTAGCGCCTGTAAATACATGATTATTAGAACAATAAATGTGTTGTTGGCTTGTATGCATTTATTTATTTTGATGGTTACTTTTATTCATTCATTTACAGCTTTGATACATTTTTTTACTCCTTTTTCTCTGTGTGCGCTGCATGATCTCCGCTGTGTGCAACTGACATGAATGTGTGTGGTTCAATGAAAACAGTGCATTAATATGGAACAGTGATTGAACTGACTTGGAAGTTGGAACTAATTGTGTATGGTTTTACTCCACACCTTCCAGCCAATCAGAATAGAGTATTCAGACTCGCCTCGGTATAACTAAAATATATCATTTTCAGTCAAAAAAAAAAAAAAAACTAAGATAATTAAGTATTGGTCAGCATTTATCATTATTATTGTGTGTAGTGTGTTGGGCTGGGCTAGCAATGCATTTACTTCAGTGGTAATTTTAATTTAAGTAGTAAAACTTACATTTTTAGAGTATAAATCAACAGTCTTCTCCAAAGGCGAGATCTTCGAGCAGCTGCACGACTTCTCCTTTGTGCAGACATTGCAAACGCTGAGGAAAAGTGATTGCAGTGGTGATGAGGGACAGGTGTGGGTGATTGTGATGGTTGTGTGTGTGCGTGTACTGTGTAGAGAGAGCCTGGAGTGAGTGTGACACCTACCTTCGTATCTAACTTGCACACCCATCTTTTTTTTTCTTTTTTCTTTTTTTTCTCTATCCAAAGCTATGACACCAATACTGAAAGCTCCTCCCCTTACTCCAAGTTCAGGCCGAAAAGCTAATCGCCGTCGGCTCACAAGGCCAGTGGTTTTCAATCCTGGTACTGCATATTTATACGACACCTGATTCAGATCATCAGATTGATGGGAGAGCTCAAAGTGACGCCAAAATGAATGGGAGTTAATGGGATGCTAACAGCAGGTGATGGCTTGTTAGCCAATGGCGGCCCCCGGGGATGGTGCGCTTTCCGGGTGCTGGATTACCCTCCTGGTATCAAGTCCGACAAAATTTCTAACCGGCATGCACTGCTTCAAGTCAGCCGCCGATCGGTCTGCGCAGAGCTGCATGAAGTCGAACAAGCCTATGAGCGAAGATACACAGGTGTATCCTATGCGGAAGAGTTTTATCGACTAAACGTGACGCACATATAAATTCTCCTCCCCCTTCACATCGGTCACAATCATTTTAATTTATACTTTACCTTTGCAGTTTATATAAACCACACATCTCACATATTTCAACAGGGTATCTTGCTTTATTAATATTTATAATGAATTTCTTAAATAAACAAACTTCAGCAACATAAGGGCAGATCCTCTGAGCGCTGCTGATGACGCGGTGAAGTGACGCTCGAGTGATCAAGTATACCAATGTATAAAAAAAGCTTTCATTCGATTCCTCCCTCCTCCCTTTCTTTCCTTGCATCCTTCCCCATCCTACGGGGGGAGGAGCTGAGACGCGAGGAAAGGAAACGAGGATGCACAAATAAGAATTGAGAAGCACCCCGTGAATCAGTAGCATATATCATGTGCATGAATTCGGGCACTGGTAAGGACATAAGGGACTTCACTACACATTGGGACACTGATGACTCTCTTTCCGGCGACGTAACAACGTCCCGTACAACATCACTGGTTTATGAACAACCGCAGAGCTGATATCTAACTGACATTAGGCTGCTTGTAGGCTAATGTTATTTAAAATGCATTATGATAAATACTTTGGTTGTTACATACGTGCAACATTTCAGCCGTAAAAAATTATAAATGTTAGCTAGATTATGTTCATTACCTGTCTAGCGATATATATTTATTCTAAAATATAATAAAATAATGGTTCGTATTTTGTTATTTGCTGCTGATGTGTGAATGGTCTCTTACCGGTAAAAAGCCAGACCGCCATTGTTTTTTGTGAACAGCATATTTGTGTATTTACCGGTAAAGTCATTCTGGTAATTTACAGGGATTTCTGTGTGAAAGGGGCTAATGATTTTATACAACAGTCCAAAAACCAAGAAGTTACTGAGTAGATAGATACACATTCTGTTTTTGCTCCGTCAAAGAAAACGACACAGACAGCAGAACCGCTGCGTCTGCGAGCAACACGATTCAGCGGGTTTGAAGGAATCAGATGAGTAAAGGATTCACTTAGGCTAACCATTCATAATACAGTCCTTTGCTAAATTAAATTAATTAAGGTTTTTTTTTATTTTTTTTTATGAATCGGTTGAATGAAGGATTCAGCTCACTCATGAAGACGGAGACTTGCACCACCTTCTGGCAGTTTAAGTTTCATAGTAAAAAAGTAGACTATTATTTCATTTTTTTCCCCCCAATCATTTCATATTCATTAAAACATTAATCTCTTAACATAATTTATGCAATTATCATTTGCTGTGTAAATCCATACATGCCATGTCTGAGCAGCATTAAACAGTGTGTAAATCCAAAGATGGATTTTATTGATACTGACTTCATTTTATTGGTAATAATAGCCATAAAGTGTCTGGTTGAATTTATTGATTAAATTGAAGAAATCTGACATAAGAGGACACATATATGACAATAAATAAAAAAAAATATACTGTTCATCTCTGGCTTTATTGCTCAGTGTTATTTCAGGGTTTTGATCTTCTCTCAACTAATAGAGCAAATCCTGTATTTTATTGACTATTTAATATTACTGCTAAACTTTGACTAGGCTAGGCATGACATATTAAAGCATGGCTAGGCATATTAATTGCATTTAAATTTTTGTGTATTTTGTGCTTCATAATGATGTTTTAGTTGAGGTCATTTGTAGCATTGGTAGGGCCCACACTTTAACTCCAGACCCCTCAGTCCTGACTATAATGATAGTGTTTGTGCACATATTAATTATATATTTAAGGTGCTTTAGGCTCTATTTATCTGATATGTTATTGTGGCACGGCAAGCTGAAAATGTGCAATTTCCTAGTTTTTGTAAAACATTATTATCACTCTGAATTGGAGCAATGGAGCAGCAAAAAGTATAAAGAGGCAGAGTCAAGGGTCAGGTCCTATCCATCAATGACAATTTCACAGTGGAGATGAATATGAACAGCTCTGATTATGCAACAGCCGAAAGGGGAAAACAGCTCATTTATTTGACATAATATCCCATTATTGCTCAAGTTGCCTGAAACAGCTCACAGTGGGCCTAAATAAACGTAGGATTTCTTCATATGGATTTGGCAGCTTTTTAATGATTGTACAAATAAAAATAAAATAAAAAGTAATTTCTTGCTTTATTCTCAATGACATAATTCTTAGTATGTTTTGTTATTTTGCCAGTTGCGGTCAGACCGGTATTGGTGATCTGTATTTCATATGTTGATATATTCTGTGAGGAACAGAATATAAAAACCATAAGGAACAGGATTTTAAGAATTAAGTAAAATGAGGAATAATGTGCTTATTAAAAAAAATGGGTCGTTTATATGTTCACTTATTGAGAGTAAATTTTAGATGCTTTTATTTATTTATTTTTCAAAAGGACCATATCACAGCTTTAGAAATCACTGCAAATCAGACAAATTTTAGATTAGACTATATTTATAAAAACAACAAATTGAAATGATAGGTGCAGCAGGATTAAAGCACTCAATAAAAACATCACGCATGTGTTTAAGACACTGACATCACGGCTAGAGACAACAGAAAACTGAGACTGCAACCATCTGTTACATTTCTGGATTAGTGTTTATATGTTTATATGTCATGTCATATCACATGTCAGTGATGTCACAGTTCTGCTTTGAAAACAGGGCTTCAGAAATACAACTCAGTGACACTGTAGTCTTTATATATATATATAATCAGTACACAGAATGTGAGAATAGGTCACTGATGTTTGCATATAAGATTAGGCATCTGATCCAGTCTTTAATGGTGGACTTATAACATTATGAACAACTGGCAACTACAGCCAGCAGAGAGTGAAGCATTACACCATTACACACATAACAAACGTGTTTTGAAAATCATGGACTGTGAAAAGCACTACACAAATAAATGAGTGGGCATCTGTTATTGTATGCATGTAATGGTGGGCTTCTGATTCCCCATTCCCACTTAATCCTCTCCCATCCCCCTTCACTCATCCCAGCATTATCCTCCGTGCATTTGAATTATTTTGTCACGGGGGTCTCTCTCTCTCTCTCTCTCTCTCTCTCTCTCTCTCTCTCTCTCTCTCTCTCTCTCTCTCTCTCTCTCTCTCTCTCTCTCTCTCTCTCCTCCCACCCCATCGCCCCACTTCTCTTCATAGCTGATTATTCTGGCTGAGAAGAAACATGTTATATCTGTCTAACGTCATTGCGATCATCGGTTTCGAGGGTAACGTGTGATCGGACTGGCACTTCACATGCAGATGTGCTGAAGGATGTGCACAAACTGGATTTAACTCATCATTTGACCATGGGAGCTGCTACACTGATGCTTGTTGGAATAAAAGCGACCCATTGATAGTAATAGGTGAGTAACTGTAACGCGGTGTTTGCTGTTACAGGTGAGCAGCGTTTACTATACAAACTGCATCGGCGGCAATATAGATCACAGGCATGAACTTTTAAAAATGTAACTCTTTATTTGGGTAAAGTGCACTTATTTTCGCTTCATTTCTGTCGTTCTGTGACAATCACATTTAAAGCGACTGACATGTTTAATACAACCGGGTTTCTCCGAAACATTTTTTTTTTTTTAAAGACAAATCATGAAGGGAGGAAATATTAAAAACACACGTCGTGTTTATCAGAGCTATTGTTAATTAATTAGGCCTTACATGTTTTATTTTCCTTGCATTGCTTGAAATTTTTCAGGAGAAACGTGAAACATTGCATACTTTCGTATTTACTACAGTTAATTTGTTACACAGCTTATTATTAATATTTATAACCTGAATATAATTACACAATCCTCAGGACTCCGACTATAGGTTTTCTTAACCTATGTATTACTTAAGCAAATATAGCTGAATGGGATCCAGACACTAATGTTACTGCATTGTGTGCTGCTTGTTTGGAGTTACAGAGTTGCCTAAAGCATTACAAATGGAGAATATTTCAGGGACATTATTCTGTGAACTTCAGATGATGTGTGATCCTTGTTCTGATGTCATATTATAAATCAGTCAGTCAGGATTGGTGATTCAGTGTGGTCAAGCAGCTGCTATAACAAAACCCTACATCTCTATATATACGTAGCCTAATTAAACAATTATGTCCTGTCCAATTAAATAAAGAAGAAATATTTATTTATTTATTTATTTATTTATTTATTTATTTATTTATTTATTTATTTATTTTTGGTCACACTTTAGTGTACAATTCTCACTACTGACTATGACTTCTGCCTCAATAAACTCTTAATTACTGCTTTTTAATAGTCAGTAAGGTAGTTGTTAAATTTAGGTATTGTGTGGATTAAGATATGTAGAATATGATCATGCAGAAAAAGGCATTAATATGTGTTATATCTTTGATGCTTATTTTACACATTAAAATGTATGTATCCTATGAAAATCTGGACATTTTATGAAATTAGAAATCCCAGTTGATGCTTTTTTTTTAAGGTCTGAAAAGGAGGACATGTCTGGGAGAAAAAATGACATATGTTCACCCTACCTTACAGCACATGCCAGATGTTGTTGGCCAAGTGCTCATAATTCCCAGTGAGGAGAAAAGCATTAAAGGCTCTGGACAAAACAGCAGTATTAATGTCACCATATGTTTTAAAAATTCAAAAATGTTGATAAGCGAGCCAAGACCTATCACCAATTGAACATCAGCTTGCTTCAGGGGGATTGTCCCTGTAATACATGTAAAGTTGCTTTTTAGTTCATCTATTTTTTTAAAGAACATATATTTTTTACACTTAACGTGAATTCCTGCGTTTAATGTGAGCTGTTTAACACAATAAAATTAATTAAAAGCAATTATTGCAGCCTCACTTTCTGTGGCTAGCATTATTATTAATATGGACTAGTACTATTGAGAGGATTGACCAGGTGTTTGAAAATGTAATAAAGTCACACAGTTAAATGGCAATATGTTTCCAAGGGCCAAAGGTTCTGAGGTTGTCTATAGAAAATCAAGGTGTGTGTTTTTGTTTGTGTATTTGGTGTGTGTGCCTACTTAACCACATTTTGGGGACAAACAAAGTGCTTTTGTCCCAGTCAGGATCCTCAGACACCGTGGGAGCAACTCAATTATATAATATTTGACAGCTTGAGGCCGGCGACTGCAAAGCCTCGGCCTCCCCTACGTTGCAGATAACATGATCTAAGTGTTTTAGATGGATGGAAAAAAATGAAGCCTATTGTAAAGTGTTACTAATTAACTGACTAGTTTCTAAAACCAGGTAAAATTAAAGATGCAAAGACTGCATCACAATAGGGTGTTAGATTTTAGTATTTATAACCAGCTTTGTATAAAAATCAATGGAATGTCCCCATTTATTTAGCTAAGTTAAGCATGTATGTGTCTGTGAACACTCAATTGTTCTCTTTTTTTTTTTTTTTGTCTCACCCTTTTACTTGTAAGGAAAGCAGATTGAATGAATCGTCCAGCAATCAATTGAACGGTCCATAACTATTAATATCATATTCCCCCCTTCCATGTAAAGCGCTTTGAGTACCTAGAAAAGCGCTATATAAATGTAACGAATTATTATTATTAATTATATTAATATCCGAAGTATTGTGAAAGATCTACAGTAACAAGATCGGCAGTTCTTGTCAGTTCAGTATTTTTTTAAATTACTAGATTTTATCAATAAGTAATACATTATTTAAAGCACATTCCTCACAATCTTTCAACTTAAATTCAAAATAACTCACGATTTCCCGCAAAATCCTTTTAATTTAGCTCAATATTTCATGACTCTTGCCACTAGATTGCCCTATAGCTCTATATGGAGCAAATTATGTGTTTCCTCTGGGTCCTAAAGTCAGTTTCTAAAGTTTCTCTTCAGTATGCATTCAGATACACATGTAGACTTTATAAAATAATTTTTGGGTGAAGTTTTAGCATTTTTCTATGTGTACTGAAGCATTCCTCGCATTCCATTCATTTCTAAGGTGGTCAAATTGACCCGCGAGGGAAGGATTTGTGACTTGAATCCATTCGATTTTTTTGTGTATTCGTGATTCAAGTGCATCAAAATCCTAGCGTCTTGGACCCCTCTGATGAACACTAAAAAAAAATAATAATAATCGGGTCAAAATGAGAGAGTGAAGTTTCTAACAATACATGCAATTTCTGAGACCTGACCTGAACAACCTTCAATCATTAATTTAACCCTCGCATTGAGTATTCAACGAGGCTGTAAAACTTCTTAATGCATCAGTTCAGCTGGAATCTTGGAGGTATTACTTGTTTTTCTCTGCGTCTTTAAATGGCGATTCCCTCCTGTGGCGCCGAAAGCTGAAAGTGGTTTTCCAGGTTCAATAATTTGTTGGTCTGTTCGCGTCCAGAGTGGCATCTTGGCGACGATAGTGTGTTGGCTGATGAAAAGATGCACAGTCTCGTAGCCGGATTAAAGTTTGAAGCTGATAGTAAGTCTAGAGAGTCAGAGACCAGACAAACTGACTCACAACAGAAAAGAAAAGAAAAGAAAAGAAAAGAAAAGAAAAGAAAAGAAAAGAAAAGAAAAGAAAAGGAAAGAAACAAAGCAAAAGAAAGAAAAGAAATGAAGCTAGACCTGTTAGAAAAGGCTGGTTTTTGTCAAGAGTTTGCTGGTTGACCAACATCTAAAGGGGTTCTTGCCATTTAGACACGTAACTATGTTTTGTCTCCCTGCCTCAAATCCCGGACAGATGGAGAATATTGTTAGTTTTTACATGTAGGGAGCAACCAGTACTTGCCAAAAAGACCTCCAACTCTTTTAGTGTTGTTGTCGGCCTCTTGACAGCCTCCCTGACCAATTTTCTCTTTGTCTTCTCCTCAGTTTTGGAGGGATGCTCCTGTTCTTGATAATGTCACTGTCATACTTACTCCACTTATTGTCTTCACTGTGTTCCATGGTGTCTCTAATGCCTTGAAAATGTTTCTGTAGCACTTACCTGAGCGAAACCTTTGAACAATGAGATCCCGTTGATGCTTCGTAAGCTCTTTGTGGCCCATGGATCTTGTAGTAGCAGCAACCAAACAGCGTCTCTTCAGAGACGAACATTCTCAGAAGCTTTTAACTTGGATTTCACAGGTTTTTCAGTATGTATTTATGGACCATTTTAAAGTCAAGAAAGTCGCAGTTTGATGTAAAACTGCTGAGGTATAAGACTGTGAAAATACGTAATTACAAAGACTACAAACCCAGAAGGCGCACATGCGACGTCATACCTTTTCTCTCAATGAATGAAGCTAACGTCTGACATTTTTTATAGTCTTACATTATAATCGTAACGTAAAGCCGTATTGCCTGAGTGTTTTGAGCCAGAATACACACATACGAGCAACGGATCTTGTGACGTACATAGTGCGAGACGAGAGATGTAGTTCATTGAGCAATTTTCACATAAAACTAAACGTTACTCTTCTGTTTTATGACAAACTGCGACTTTCTTGACTTTCATAATTACCTTTTAAATTGACAAACATCATATGTGTAGTTCAGGGCACAGTTCAGACGGAATAAAAAGATAAGTTGTCTCTCGCCATTGACTTCCATACATATTTTTTCCGAAATAAGGTCCCATGAGCCGGAAGCGGAGGGGCGGGACTTAGGCTCTCTATAAGTAGAGTGTGTGTATAATAAGCAGAGTGTACGTGCATGTTGGATCCGCCTATAGGCGCACAAAAAAAATATTTCGCTATTGACTTTAGACCAGGTTTCAGTTGGTCAATGGCGCAGTCTATTTCAGTTCCTCAAAATAGCAACACACCACCAATGCGCCAGAACACACCTGGTTTTCAGACCAGCACGCCCATGGGCGCACAATTGGGTGCAAATGCATTTGCTATTTAAACAACGTGGCGCAGGACGTGAAAATGAAAACTGCGTCGGACTGAAACTAGCAAAACACACTTACGTCGCGCCTGGCGCTGCATTGCACCAGATGTATGATAGGGGCCTTTATCTGTATTAATTGCTACACTTAAAAACTTTAATTTATATAATGAAAACAAGTAGCCTAATTTATTAATGTATTTATTTACTTAAAGGAGCTGTATGTAAGAAATGTATTTCAATTAATCATAAAATGGCCCTGATATGTCACTAGACATTAAGAAATCATGTTCATTTCAAATACTTATATCACTGACAACAGTAGTCCGGCCAGGATATTGTCATTTAAAAAGTGAAGTTACAGCCCTCAACTGATGTTGATGTTGTCATGTTGTGTTTTGGCCTGAAGCGCCACCCTCCACCTATCTACCAATCACAAAGTCAGTAGTGTTTCGGCATCCGGGTTGCCAGCTCAGCTCTAGTTACCACAGCTGCAGCTACAAACGTTCGTGCTGGATCCTGCAGCCTATCTGGCAACCTTGAGTCAGGGGGGAGGGGGAGGGGATACACCGCTCTACAGTAATTTGAAAGTGATTGCAGTACCAGTTTTGGCCACAATCTTACATACGGCTCCTTTAAATTCTGTTTCTTCTTTATGGCAGCCACTACAGCATCAGTCATTTTGGAGTAGGTCTTCGCTTCAGAGAGAAAGTGTAGATCCTTAAACCTCGGATCCAGAGCTGATGTCATACACAGGGTCTCCCTCTCATTGGCATATCGGCCGACGTTGATTGTAGACGAGACCCAGATAAACTAACGTTGACTGTAGACGTTCGCGGACGTCAATTGTAGACGAGACCCAGGTAGACTAATGTCGACTGTAGACGTTCGGGGGCGTCGATTGTAGACAAGACCCAGAGAAACTAACGTCGACTGTAGACGTTCGGGGACGTCGATTGTAGACGAGACCCAGGTAGACTAATGTCGACTGTAGACGTTCGGGGACGTTGATTGTAGACGAGACCCAGATAAACTAACGTCGACTGTAGACGTTCGGGGACGTCGATTGTAGACGAGACCCAGGTAGACTAACGTCGACTGTAGACGTTCGGGGACGTCGATTGTAGATGAGACCCAGGTAGACTAACGTCAACTGTAGACGTTCGGGGACGTCGATTCTAGACAAGACCCAGAGAAACTAACGTCGACTGTAGACGTTCGGGGACGTCGATTGTAGACTAGACCCAGGTAGACTAATGTCGACTGTAGACGTTCGGGGACGTCGATTCTAGACAAGACCCAGAGAAACTAACGTCGACTGTAGACGTTCGGGGACGTCGATTGTAGACGAGACCCAGGTAGACTAATGTCGACTGTAGACGTTCGGGGACGTCGATTGTAGACGAGACCTAGATAAACTAACGTCGACTGTAGACGTTCGGGGACGTCGATTGTAGATGAGACCCAGGTAGACTAATGTCGACTTAGGGGTGTGCGATATGACGATTTTTGATCGTGGACGATTAAAATGTCTCCACGATCAACTTTTGAAGAAATATTGTGCAGTCTATCAGTTGGTGTTCTGGCGCCTCTGTCCCAACATCCTGAACAACGCGACGTATATTCACATAAAATGCTAACGCAGCGGAATGGGACACTGCAGTTCACAAAAGTTCATAATTTGCATGTGCTTTAATGCCTTGTAGGTTAAACATTTAATTTGTGTGCTGATGCTGTTCTAACATGTGTGTTTCTCAGCGCGTACATGTGAAGCTCACATGCACTAAAAGTCTGTCTACCAGCGCCTGTTATCTTTCGAGTCTTATTGTGCTAATACTGTCAAATACACACAAGGTTTACATAAACAAGTCGGTTATGTCTAAAGTGAAAATTGAGAGAAAATCTGCTTGTCAAATGCGTGTATATTAGACGCGTCGCGTGCAGCTCTTAAAGAGACAGTAGTTATAGTAAACATGCTGCCGCTTGTCCTTAAAGGGATAGTTCACCCAAAAATAAAAATGATCTCATTATTTACGCACTCTAATGTTATTCCAAACCTGTATTAATTTCCTTCTAATATTTTCTAATATTAATATTTTGAAGAATGTGGCTATCCAAATAGTAGCTGGTCCCCATTGACTTCCATAGGAGAAAAATATACTATGGAAGTCACTGGGGTACATCAACTGTTTGGTTACCCACATTCTTGCAAATAACTTTTATTTTCAACAGAAGAAAGAAACTTATTCGAGTTTAAAACAACTTGAGAGAGTAAATTATGACAATTTGAATTTTTAGGAGAACTATCCCTTTAATGTTAATATACAAATTAAATAAACAGTGCTTTATGTTTTCAGCTACAGTAGGTGTATTCAACAGTAGCATTGAAGAAAGTAATTAAAACATAGACTTCACTGTATAAATTATACATTGATGCTTATTAAAGGGTAACTAAACCCTAAAACAACTTTTTTTAGTTAATTATCTCTAAGAATGGGGCTTTATTAGTGCTGTTCATTGATTCGAGTAACTTTTTTGACATTTGGGTAAAAAGTGTTTTAATTCTACAATATATGGTGTAAAAACGTCTGAGTGCTGCCCTCTTTAGGTTGAACGGTGGCTACTGCAGTTGAATTTTCCTATTGGATGTTTGCGGTACTTCGTGACGTAAGCAGGTTCAAGCTCATCACGCCCCTTGGCGGTATAAAAACCATCTTGTTTCGTCAAGACCACTGTCAGGAGTTGGAATTGCGGGTATTGAAAACGATCAGGATAGAGTAGAAATGGGCTTCTCCACACAGCTTGCGCTGAAAAGCGACGCAGTGCCAAACGCTCCTCCTGCATGGACTCCACCACTTCACATCATTTATTTTCACTCAGACACTGGCCCCATTCTCCCTTGCGCGGCTGCTTCGCTAGCATCGTTGGATGCCGATCGCGATGCGGGAGTTAAGACCGCAGTTTGAGCCAGCGGCTCGAATTGATATGGCTCTGGCCCTGTGTCCACAAACAATTCAGCCTCCTCCACTTCAGGTGAAGTTGGGGGAGAAAAGTCCTCAACTTCAAATGACAGCTCTGTTGCAAAGCTACTTGCGTCACTCCAGTCACTCTCCATTTTAGAGTCTGACAGCAGCTGTCAATGAATCCGTCACTGCGGGTCTCAGGTGCACGCCCCCCGCTCAGCCCCGCCCTTGGTTCGTCCCCTCTATCTCCGCTGGGGTCTGCCCACTTTTCCAGCATTTTTCATGTAGACGTTCGGGGACGTCGATTGTAGACGAGACCCAGGTAGACTTAGGTCAGGTGCAAAATTAGAAAAATCTAGCACACAAGCTTGGAATAAAGTGGTGCAATGACACTTGCTCTCTTGTGACATTACCAGTGTTGCATCCTTCATTGGCTTTGGTGCCTTGAGCACTTCCTCGGCAGTCGTTCAGTGGGAAGACATGCTTTCCACTCTTTTTGACCTCTGTTGAAAGTAGTGCTGCATTGATGACTAGTTGTTGCTCTAAAAATCATTCAGTCATGTCATGAGAGCTATTCCACCTTGTGTGAACCTGTGTTTTGGTAGCTGGAGCAGGTCGTGTTTGTCCGATCCTGCCGACTAGTCATTCCACTGCTGGCAATTTCAGTGCTTTCTGTGAGGCGAGATTCAGGCTGTGAGCAAAACATCGAAAGTGGGTCATGTCTGCAAGTCCATTCATATTGGATGCATTGTCTGTTACAATCCTGGAATGTTTCTCTTCCAAACTACAATTAATAACGGCCTCCTTTAGTAATTCTGCAATTATATCCCGTGTGTCTCTGTCATGCATCGCTCTTGCCTGTAGCACATACAAGATCTGATTCCTCTCAGTCGTTATGCAACGCGCTGTTATCGCTACGAATGATTCAGTGGCCCGTGATGACCAAGCATCACGTCAAAGCGACTGTCTAGAGATTCTCATTTTTACCTCCTTGTACAAGTTGGGCACAGCGATGTCCGTAATGTGCTGTCAGCATGGTATTGTGTAGCGAGGCTCCGGTGTTTACAGTTATTTTGGTTGCACGTGTTAATGAAATGACGCGTTTATGAAATGACGCCACACTTGTACTTCGCAGCGGGACCTGGAACAATACTTTCGTCTTCCATTACTAGCAGCGAACTATGTTTTTTAAAGCTAACATTAGCGGCGTGCCCTCACGCTCTTTCCTGTCACTGTTTAAGATCAGAGATAACAAGACTGCTATCTAGCGGTCTGGATATAAACTTAAAATGAAACCACTGCCATGAATCTTGTATGATTTTTTTTTTTTTTTTGTAATACGTATATTGCATTTTTGAGAATCAATACAGTATTGCCAATCAAAATATCATTATACTCATGTGTATTGATTTTTTTTTACACCCCTAAAAACCAGCTGTTTTAAAGTCCCCCTGTAGTCAATAATTGTATCCCTTAAAACTCATCTTTGATCACCAAAATGACATATTTAAACATTTTACCTTGAAAAAAAATGTCTTCATGCCTTAAAATATCTTGAATGTAACTCGACACCCTTGCCTCATTTAGTATGCGCGGTTCTATGAATATGCAAATGAGCCCCGCCTCCACTCACTCACTCAGCTCAGAGATCCACTGGTTGACGATCACACGTTGATCTGATTGGTTACAAGGTAGTTTGTGACGTCAGAAACACCAGCGATTTCAAAGCGTGTTTTTGAGACTGTCTTTGGTTCACTGCAGTTTTAAGGAGAAAATACTCAGCAATGCTGTCGACTTATGAATTTACACATGGTTTGTCTTAAAGCAGATTAAAAACACCACATAGACACATAAACAACATTAAAAGCTGGATTTTCACCACAGGGGGACTTTAACAGGGGTGTGATTACTTTTTAAATCTGCTGTACTAAAGAGTTGTTTACCAGTAGGCATTAATGCCACTTCAAGTCAACTCAAAAATTCTGTATCTCCACTCCATAGTTGATTAAAAGACCCTATAGCTATTGTTTCGGTCAGGATACTGTTTTTATAGGGGGCCAATTAGTGTTCATAGGTTTTTATACAAAGAGTGTTTTTAGACCACATGCATTTTTGTACATTTGCGTAAACACTGAAAGGTGCCTCAGTGGGAGCATTATCACATTACAGCAAGAGGCTTCAATTCACTGCTGATCCATGAGCTCTTCAAGTCTGGAGTTTGCATGTTCTCCCTGTTTTGTTGTGGGGCTCCTCCTGTTTTCCCACAATCCTAAGACATGAGGCATAGGTGAAATGAAGCAATTGTGCTTAGTTGTGTGAATGTGTTAGTCCTGGCCATCCAGGTGTTTTCCAGGGTGTTTCCCTGCCTATGGCTGAGACGCTGGGATAGTCTGGAGAAGAGATGAATGGATAAAGCGTACCATGTCAACTTAATGCATAGAGCAAAATGCAGATCCTTTTATGTATAAACAGCTTTAGAGATATAAAAAAAGTTTGCTAATCCTTTGAGGTTCTTAGAAAGATTCATGATACTTTGATACTGATACTTTTCTGATACTTTTATATTTGACATTAAATGTTTCAGATTCATATATTTCATAGTTAGTTCCACTATGGTTATGGCCCTGTTTACAGCACACTTGGCATTAACATGTGATCCCCGTGATCCGATCAACACAGACATCAGCCAGCATCAAAACACAGCTTGTTTACAGTTATCCACATCAAATAGCTCCTGTATCCCGATAACTGATGGGATGGCTTTTCCATGCACAGTAATTAAAAAACAGCTGCATAAATCAAGATTACGCTTAGGGCTACTGCAAATAACTAATCTTATTTAATAAATATAAAGGCCTGTTGCATGAAGCTAGACAAGTTTTAGAGTAGGTTTAGATTTGGCAAAACCATACAAACCCAACCTGTTAGATCAGGTTAAACAGGCTCTCAAAAGCTCGGTATAAACTTTCTCTGTCAACTAAAGGTTTGATCCAGAGTTTGTGATTAACTCTGAAGCGTGTGCAGCTGAAAGTGTCAGTCACACAGAACATGGAGAGCGTCAGTTTGATTCACTTCTCACAAGAGAGACGGCGTAATTCACTTCTCTGAAGATTAAGAGATCATTTAGAAAATTATCATGAAATTAAACGCATTTACAAGGCAAGAAAAAAAGAAAATATCTGACTATATCAATGCATAATGTGAATCAATTGAATTTAATTAATAATGTATGTAGGTTCACAAAATGCTCAAAACACTTAAACTTAGTTATTTAAAATCTTAATGTATTAAAGCTTGTATTTATAGGCCTACATGTATTAGTTTAAATGCAAAATGTAATATTAATTATCAATTCATATAATAATTATATGCATTGTACATAATGATAATTAATATATTATAAATATAATAAATAATTAGCAGCAAAAGTTTTCACTATAAACTGTTTTATTTTAAAGCAAGAGATACAGGGGAGTGGCTTTACTGCATCAGTTTGGTCTGTGATCTCTAACCCGGAATAAACCCATAAACCCTGCTCCGGAGATAAAAATACAATATACCTGAAAATTAGAGTTTGCTCAAACTAATCTCAAACTTACCTGGGGTGCGTTTCCCGAAAGCAACGTTAGCCATCTATGGTTGCGAGTTCTGTCGTTATCAGCAGTTCGAGGAGTCGGTGTTTCCCCAAACCATCGTTCTAACGAACATTCGCAAACAGCATCGCAAAGTTATGTGTTTGGACAGATCTCGACCTGTGGTTAGAAGCAGAGTTTCTAGTTTGCATGACATGTGGACTCAATAAATCCTTATCTTGAGCAAAATAAGCGTCGTTTTTGAAGAGTGCGCATGTGTGAACGTGTTCTAGTAAGCAAGAACGAGCCTATGATTGAATCTGGAAATAAAGCAAAATAAGTGAGAAAAATAAGAAATGGTCCTCAGATGTCATGTCCGTAATTTATACCAAAACATCTAGCATTAGTTCGATCTCAAACAGATTAATTAAAAGTAGTTATTACTCCAACACCTGCGTGACATCATAAACTAACGTGGTTGAAAGACCAATTTGCGACAATCGGGAAACAGTCGTGACTCGCTAGTTGATTTCTTCAACGATGCATCGCATTATAGTAGTTAAGCAGCGAGTTTCAGTGTTGAACGGGACACACACTGCTGGGCATCAACTGAAACCGGCTTCATGCAACAGGCCTCCAGTGTCACTGGTTTCTGTTTATAACTTGTTTTTACAGCGTTAAGCATTGTAGCCAATCACAGACGTGTCTGTTGAGCACATGAATGCAATGACCAATCAGAGGTGTTTAAATGAGTCACTGCGCAGAAGAATTCCACTCAAAAAGCCAGAGTTGTGTTCATGCATTCCCACTGAGCGAGTTCTGCACTCTCACAAACTACAAACATTTAGACACACTGTTAGCAAGGTTTTCTCTAGAGTACAGAACTGATGTGAGTATTTGTCCATATCAGTGTTGTTGATAACAATGGGTACTCTTTGCTTTTGGATGGGATGGATGTACTGTTGATGCCTCCAGGAACAGGGTTGGGAAA
Organism: Rutilus rutilus; assembly: GCF_951802725.1. Taxonomy (NCBI): domain Eukaryota; kingdom Metazoa; phylum Chordata; class Actinopteri; order Cypriniformes; family Leuciscidae; genus Rutilus; species Rutilus rutilus. The sequence goes on along the minus strand of NC_140214.1, from coordinate 39,856,359 downwards.
CACCGCGTCTCCTCATTTGCCACGAGGCGATTTCGCCAGCTGGTGTTTTCAAAGCACAAGTTCTTATTCTGGAATTACAGTGTAACATAAAATTATCTAAATTCTGATGAAAATGTGCAAGGTAACAAGGTAGACTCTCTCCAATAGTGTAAAACATTATTTATTTGAGCTACAAACATATGTGTATTGGCAGCATGGCTTTTTTTGTCAAGGCAGAAAAAATGTCAAAAAAATATCGCAAATTTAGCAAGCTCATTACAAATGAAGAGAATACATGTGTCTTGTGGTATTGTTACACACATTTCTTCAGAACATCTCAACACTGTTTAGATTCTTTATAAAAAGCACAGAAAAGTAGGTAATTATGAGTTGCTTTTCATCTTTTCCCCTCTATGCTCCAAAAATGGTGCATTCCTCATTCACACAGTTGGCCACAAAAGGGGAATGAAAAGAGAAGCACAGATAGATGTGACACATAGTGAGCAGAAGACCCTGCAGGGGAACGACATCACGCTTGATCTCATTACTACTGAAGCGCACCACATGACCTCGGTTCAGATTCTCTCTTCACGACTGACACTGGCCTTGCAACATGGAGTATCATTCATGCAATAATAATTACTGGAGACATGACTTTACAAAACCATCAAGCAATAATGTCATTCGGCACATTTATGAGTTTGGATTTAGGATTCTTTGGTTTCAAGGAATGTGAAAACTTTTGAACAGGATGAAGATGTCCAAATTTTTCTTTCTTTGTTCATTTAGTACTTTCCTCCGGAGTTTCCTGGAAGACAAATTAACTACAATTTACCTTGATCTTCAAATTCAAAAACTTTTCATGGTCCTAATGCATGGTGTTTCCTTCTGGAGCATCAGTTAATGTTTGAACCTTTTTTAATACTTGTGTTTGAGTCCCTCAATCGTCCTCAGTGTGAAAAGATGGATGTCAAAATCATACAGTCTCTGCTGGAAAGGGTTCAAATATGCAAAAGATGCTGAAAAACTGAAGAGTTTGCAGGATTTTTTTCTGAAGAACATTGAGCAGTTAAACTTTTGAACTGGGTCATTTTTATAAATTCAGCTATTTTATTTAAAAAAAAAATTGTCTTGTGGACTATATGTAAACGTATTTTATGTAAATCACCTTATTCAGGACAGTATTAAATAAAAAATAACATGCATTTTGAATGTCCCCTCTTATTTAAAAAAAAAAAGAAAAAAAAACATTTAGCAGATTCTACAAGGTGTAAACTTTTGAGCACGACTGTATATAAAATAATTCTAAATATTATAAATAATAAGACTCACTGTAGACTCGTTACAGTAAACTCAATCACCTTTATTAGATCTGGACAGTTCATAATTGCTGAATACAAATAGCCATGCATATTAAACTCTTTCAAAATCTAACAAGATAATTCTGAAATTGCAATCAAATGTAAACTCTTTCATCTCTGAAACTGAAGACCATAACTGAATACTTCATATAGATTTAAATATGTAGAAAACCAGGCATAGGAACAAATAAAAATGACTGCTATGTCCTGACGCAATTCATTTTTATAAATATGTGTCTTTCTTTAAAGGATTATAAGTTCAGTTTTTAGCCAAATAATTGTCCTTATTTTTTTTTTTTTTAAAGTTGGTCTTATTAGTAGCTTAAAAACAAGAAATAAACATATGTGATTATGTCACTGTCAGTTGTCAATATTGTTAAACATTTAATTGCCCCCACAATTAAAGATAAATTAGTAAAGAGTTACCTCCCTGCTCCTAAACGTGAATGCTGGCTGCGTCAACCCAAGGGAAACTTTCCTTGTGGTAATTGTAATTATTGTGAGAATATGACTAAAACTGACATGTTTGTTGATGTTTTTAATAACAAGACTTACACTGTTAACAGCTTTATAAATTGCAATACTACCCATGTTGTTTATCGTTTGGAATGTCCCTGTGGTTGTTTTTACATAGGCCTCACCAAAAGGAGATTAAGAGACAGGCTAGCTGAACATCGGTATGCCATCCGGACTGGTAATATCAATTATCCAATGGCTAAACATTATATGGATGCTAATCATGGGAGGGATTCTACCTTAAGAGTAGTGGGCATTGAGGCTATTCGCCTTGATGCCAGGGGTGGGGACATAATTAGACGTCTCAAACAAAGGGAGACATACTGGATCTATTCTCTGAGGGCCACCAAACATCCAGGTCTTAATGAGGATTTTGATCTCTCACCTTTTTTGTGATTTTTTATGCCTCTATAGGTACAGTTTGTTGTCGTCGAATGTAGTACCCATTTCTGGTTAATGCTGTTTTGAATCATCTTGTCTATGACACTAGAGTTATGAGAGGTAACTGTAGCCTATTCACACGTATTGATCTTATATATTGTGTGGAGAATATTAGATATTTGAAGTGTTGTTTTTCCACTAAGAGATCTTTTTTATTGTATTTTGCCTGTTACTTGTATGAACCTAACTTTTGCCTCTAATGGCCAAAGAGTTGTGTTACATGTGCCAGAGTGGCACACCTGAAATCAATCACTATATAAGTATTGCTCCTGTTTGTTTGTCACTAACACCCTGATGAAGGCCAGTGGGCCGATACGCGTTGGTGTTGTTTAATTTTTTAGCCCTCTAATAAAGACTTTTGTATCACTTTTTGTATCCACTGAGTGCCTGGACCTGGATTTTTTCCTACGTTTTTTTCAATTGTTAAACATTTGTTGAAAACCTGTTGTCAATTTCAAAGATATAACCTACAGAATTCGGTAGGATAAAAAATATATTTATATTTCTTTAGTAACCATAATTTTAAAACATTTGTGGTCAAGGACATTATTTGCATGCTATGGGTATTTATAGTAGGTGAAAACAAGCTTTTTCCCCAGTTAACAGTGTATTGTAGTGATAGCACTGATCACATGATGGCTGTGGACTCTCAGATGATGGAGACTGTGATGTGGAGGATGTTGTTCATTTACACACAGATTCACAGCGACGTGTGCTGACTCGTGTCAGGATTTGTTCTGTCTTGTTTTAGGGCTCGTTTACACAACAACGATGAGCTAAAACGGGACTGTTTTTTTCTTTATACAGATGTCAATGTTATCAAAACGATCCCCGTTCACACGGATCTGTGAAAACTACTAATAACGCTGTATTATGCACGCCAGATAAGTAGTTAGAGATGTCACTCTGTAAAGAAAGACTACGACTATGCTTCTTTTACTACAGTGCACTGTTGCTATGCTTGCTTTTTTGAACCCTTTTCTCTCCTCATCTTCTGTGGTGTCTTCAGCATTCCCTCAAAGCTGTCAGTCTCTTGAGACGGGTGGTTTTCCTCCAGCTGCCTTCAAAGGGAAAAGATTACAGACATCTACAAATTGAGAATTAAGAAAAATGATGACTTAAACTGGACATGAAATGACATGACATGAAATGGATAAGCTTGATCAATGTTCAAAACATGATGGCTATAAATACACAGGAAACGAATGATAGCCGACAACAAGAGACGATCAAGACAGAAAAATAAAAGCACATGGCATGAATCAAAACCTGAAGACGTGTGACGGTCGGATAGCCGATTACAATCCTGTCAAATTTGCCCCAAATGAAAAATGTACGCAAGCATATTTGTGAGACAGTTTTGGCCATTGCAATGCTTCTGAGCTTCTGACCCAGATGAAAGGCGATGCTTGAGCTCTTTCACCACACAGCAGATTGAGCGCTGTGGTGACCTAGTTAAAAAGGGCTTTAAAGAGCAGTCATTCATTACATTAAATCATGCTTTTGTCAGACACAGGCATGTTCATAATGAAAAATGCATTGTGCCAGATTGACAATGCCAGCCTTTTCCTTTTTTGATGCAAAGATGGACATGCACACGCTCCGATCTGCTGCCTGATGCTTTCCTAACCTTCATCAGTTCTGTGCGAATGAAAGCATGTTTATTAATGATGCATGACTTCACCAGCAGAAGCGCTCGAGTCTTTGAAGACAGAGAAGAATGTTCTACATGTGACTGTTCAGAAGTGTCAGATCTCTTGGAATGTTTTAGGAATAAATGAGGAATATTATTTATTAAATACAACTTAAAGCATTTAATATGCTTTGAGACAAACCATGTGTAAATTCATAAGTCGACAGCATTGCTGAGTATTCTCTCCTTAAAACTGCAGTGAACCAAAGACAGTCTCAAAAACACGCTTTGAAATCGCTGGTGTTTCTGACGTCACAAACTACCTTGTAACCAATCAGATCAACGTGTGATCGTCAACCAGTGGATCTCTGAGCTGAGTGAGTGAGTGGAGGCGGGGCTCATTTGCATATTCATAGAACCACAAATACTAAATGAGGCAAGGGTGTCGAGTTATATTCAAGATATTTTAAGGCTATTTTAAATATGTAATTTTGGTGATCAAAGATGAGTTTTAAGGGATCAAATTATTGACAGAGACTTTAAATTCAAAAAGTTTTATATTTTAATGAAGATTTTTTTTCTTTGGTGCACTGATGAATCGTTCACAGTAATCAGATTTTTTGAAACAGAAATGTTTATTGAAACTTTATACAAAATCTATTAATAATAACAATGACATTTTTGTTTATTTTATTTTTTTATCAAATTCGATACATTATTATTTTATGATACCAAAGATTATACAAAGACGGTGCACTCGTGTTACTATGAATGGGGGAAACTGCAACGCACAGTATGGCGGAACAAGTCCCGCCTTCTGAATAAAAGAGCCAATCAGCAGTTGGTAAAGTCATTACATCACTGCAGGTGCCGTGCGCATTGGCTTGACCGACCTGAAATATACGCTTTTTGAATGCCATTTGAGGGCAAAAAAACCCCATACTTTATAAGGCAGTTCATGTCAGATTTTATTGGTGATTTCAAATATGAATTTTAATCGTAAGGTTGTTGAACAGCTTTGGAGAATTTGATGTTCCCCCATTCAACAAGATAGGAGCTGCACTTACATGACTGAATCACTGCACGAGAGGTGTTTCAAAGATGGTGCCGCGTGAAATGAATCACACTCAAACCAAGCAAAAATATGAAATTTGGTATTGAATATATCTATGGCTAAAATGTAAGATGAAATTTTGATGCTTGTAATGTAAATCAACAAGATCTTTATAACAGTATATCACTCTATATCTGCCAATAATACTGTATGTCTTAGTAAGATGATATTAAAATGCTTAGTTTTATGATCAGCTGTACTTTTAAAACATATAATGCAATACAATGATGATTGAGAGATGAACAAATAAAACCTCCTCAAAAGCCTGATGATCATATTTGATACTCATGATTTTTCTAATAAATGATGTCTGGATAATCAAGTAAACCAAAATTGCTTCAGTCCAGTAAGTGTTCATCTTGAAATATTACTAACAATACATAAGTTATTCTTACATTTACTTTATAAAAATCAGTAAAGATTTCACAGCAAGGAGAGATGCGTACAAAGACCTGAAGGGGAACACAATTATACTAAAAGGTCTTTTACTTTTACTTCATCGGTCGGGTAGATTTTGTGCAACACTTTTTTCAGCAAAGTTTTGATTAGGTTGATAATTTAGAGGCCTTAGAAATTTGCATATCAAATATGATAAGAGTATGTTTTATAGAGTTAAGAAAGAAAAAAGGATTTCAATTTAATTTCAATGGGAAAATACTTAAAGATCAACAAGATCTTTATAACGGTATAGCTTACATAAAATGCATATAAACATCAGTATTCACTCTATATCTGCCAATAATATGTCTTAGTAAGATGATATTTAATGCTTAGTTTTATGATCAAAGATCTGTAATTTGAAAACATGAAATGCATTGCAATACAATGATGATTAATAGCAGCATCTGTACAATCTGTGATAAATACCTCTTCTATTTCTCCATAGTGTCACAGCCAAGCGGTTCGGACGCAGATGAAGAATAATGAAGTAATGTGAATGCCACCGGATCAGCTGCGAACACATCAGAGGAACACTGTTCAATTATACGCAGGAAACTACAGAAGAAATATAGATAATCGCATTAACTGGAGCAGATCCTTGTGTTTGAATACTGGACATAAACCTCAGATGACTGGGACAATAATGCAGCATTTTGAATTTGCCTCCGATGACTAGAGGATACTGCGAGATAACCATCTCCATGCTTCTGAGAGGAACAGAGACACAGGAGGATGTCAACAGAGGCAGAACGTCAAACAGATGTCAAACTCACTGTTAAAAAGGAGTCCAGGAGAAAAGGTCAGTTCAGCCAGTCCCCCTGTAGTGAAAATCAAGTTTTTAATGTTGTTTATATGTCTATGTGGTGTTTTTAATATGCTTTAAGAAAAATGCATTACTCAACACCATTGCTGAGTATTCTCTCCTTAAAACTGCAGTGAACCAAAGACAGTCTCAAAAACACGCTTTGAAATCGCTGGTGTTTCTGACGTCACAAACCTTGTAACCAATCACATACATGCCGGCGGGCTTTAGCATACTGTATCATTAACAGCGAACTAGCAGGGGAGTCTCGAGAGAAGAGAAGCCACAAGCCAGGTTATCCCAGTATATTTTTCGGTTGATATGAAAAATCGGGTATACAGTATTTAGCAATATAGTGGTTGTGTGATATATATTATGATGTTGTGCCTTTCTCCACTGATGTTCTGAGTTGTTCAAAAGCGTTTCTGATGATTGTTAGAAGGCAGACTGAGATGGCGAACGGGAACACAGTTTGTGTAACATTAGCAACACATTATTAGCGGTTTAATAACATAGTCAAGCAAAAGGCTGATCATATTAATTACCGTTTTGTGTCCGGCGTTGTAAAGAGCGACACCATTATGCAGTGTTTACCTCAGTAAGTTGGCTGAGTGGATTTCTGAGCTGCTGTGATTGATTGGAGGCGGGGCTAATTAGCAAATTAATGAATCCGCATAGCGTTAGCCTCATAGCATAATTGCCTAAATCATTCAAGGCAAACATTCCAGCCTCCGGCAAACTCAGTTTATTATCGGCAAATATTTCTCTCACCATATTTGCCATTATTTCAAGAATTTCCATAAATTTTCTCATCCTTTAAGATTACTGTACACAGATTTTTGTATAAATCATTTTATAGAAAATACAAAATACTGGCATTATTTTCTCACCTCTATGTCGTTTAAAACCTGTATGACTATCAGCAGAGTTTTGCTGCACCTCAAAGATAAAAACATGTTTCTCTATTATTTCACAATAATTTACATTGTTCTGGCAATTATAGTCTGGAAAGCCAATAAAATAATCTCCTAAATAAGATCTGGACTGTAAAATACATCTCAGGTTACGACTGGTTTCCTGAAAAGGGGAACGACACACTGCATCTTGCATTGATGCTATGGGGAACGGCCCTCACCGTGACCGGTGACTGAAGCATGTGTGATAACACAGCAAATATTATTGGCTGATGACAGTCCATGATGTCATTAGTGGAGCGCCTGTGAGTATAAGAGGGAGCCTATGATACACGTCATCAACTTGTCTGAAGGAGACGTGAAGGCAAGCCCAAGGTATGGAAACGAGACACAGTGTTCGCCTAGAACGCCTTCACACACGCTATTCACAGACGTCTCCTGAAGACAAAAAAGCTGATGACGTATATCAGGCGCCCTCTTATAGAGGGTATGCGTGTGACGTCACCGTCGGCCGGAGTGACTGCAGTGATGCCCACTGAGTGGCAGCATTGGTTTTCAGCATGAATGCAGTGAAAAACACACAAAACACATCTAAAACAGGAAGGAGCTTTGAGATTGACTGTACAACTAGATTTGACAAGAAATCTGAGGTATATTTTTACAGACTGCTGAAAGCTACAGAACAGAGAAGCAAATGGATTCGCTGCAATTCACAGAAACAACTATAATCCAGGCAGCGAAGGGTGTATTTGCAGTTATCATTTTTGTGTCAATATGCTGAATTTAGTGGTAAAATCATACCCTATATATTGTTTTATATATTGTATTGACAACTCATCAATTAAATATTTTCCATTGAATATTCTGCATAATTGGATGTTTTTAAATAAACACTGACAAAAAAACTATACAAGTTTTAGGACTGGACGATATGATGATATAACATTGATATAGGTGATCACCCGGGTTTAGACCTACCTATATTGTATTTATATAAAGCGTTCACAGGCAAATTTACTTTATGTATTTCCCCGGCGTGGAAATCAGGCACAAATAAATGTCAGGAAACACGATTCCTGGCTGCATGTCAATATCCATGGATCACTGGATCTTTGGTTAGTTGTAAGGAACACTATATCGAGTTCGACCTTTAGTTTAAACTTTTACTTGTGTATTCGCAGTTTCCCCTATTTAACCCAGTCACGCTGCAGCTCTTCTGCCACTCAGTCCGGCTGAGGGAAAGTGACGTCAATGTATACTCTATACTCTATACCCTCTATACTCAGTATACTCTAATGACGTCATGGACCGTCGTCGGCCAATGATATTTGGCGTGTTTTCACAGGTGCTTCAGACACCGGTCACGCTGAGGACGTTCCTCGTTGCATCAATACAAGATGCAGTGTTGAGTTCCACTTTGAAAGGGAACATATTACGATTGGTTGTTAGCTGTCATGTTTTGATATTGTCCCTGATGAGAGATTTATCTGTGTCCTGCTCTCACTGCCTATAAATGATAAATGAAATTTCCTCATCCTTGAATTTTTCCATCTCCATAGCAACTGCAGCGCACCGACAAAAATCCATGTGAAAACTGATTCTCAAACACAGCTGTCATGCAAGCTACACAAACACACTCATAGTAACCTATGGTAGATGTCAAACTTTTATTAAATGAACACAGCCTGTGAAATAATGGCAACAGAAAGGGCATTCTGGGTTGAGCACACTGAGACACTTTCATCAATGTTCTTTAATCGTGTGATACAAAATCCTATTGACTGCAATGCACTTGAAAAATGAGTGAAACATTTCTACTACTAAGAGGTAGTTTTTTCTATCATTAGTATAAATTGTGAAGAATTGTGTTTTATTAATTCCAATGTGCCATATGAATGAAAAAGTTATTATAAAATGAGATATTATGCGGAATATTCACACTGCTCTTTTCCATACAAATGAAATTCCATACAATGATTCTATTTTATTGTCTTCTATCTTATTATTTAAATTTTAATGTTCATAATATTATATGATATTCATGTGTTTTCAGTAAAGCATTTTATAAACTGTTTTAAAAGGTGCTATATAAATAACACTTGCATAGTAGAGCAGAAGTCACCAATTAGTGGATTGTGGTCCAAATCCGGCCCCTAGACCAGAGCTGGGAAACACTGGCCCTCGACATCCACTTTCCTGCAGAGTTCAGCTCCAACCCTGGTTAGACAGACGCATATGAATATCTATATCTGCAATAGACTTCAGCAGATGATTTTGCTAATCTAAGACAATTCAACAAGACAAAGGCATCAGCTAAGTTACCATAGTTTAAAACCCTGTAATACTGAGTTAATACATATAAAAACACAAACCATCACATTCAAACCTGTGAAAGGTTATCCCATTTCTTCTGGAATTTAAATCTCTGTGGTTTTTACAACCATAATATATCTATGAATATCTATGCATGCTCACACTGTAATGGCTAGATACTGCCCACAACCCATTGCGAGGCATGTGTGTTTGATCAGGGTTAGAGCTAAACTCTGCTGGAAAGTGAAAGTGTGAATCAGTCATGAATTAATATTCATTTATGCAACCAGTCTTGTGTCCAGATGTACACCATGGTCCGTTGGTGACCTCTTCATCCTGAGCAGAGGTTCTCAAACCTTTCAGGCCTCCTCTGATCAAATCAGAATATTTAAGAACCACATAGTGACAACAATCTACCATTCATTCATTTATTTATTTATTGAGCAATTCCGTTGCTTGCAAAGTCAATGAATGCGGTAGCGGCAAAATGCCTAATATTGATTAACATTAAAGTGCCCCTATTATGTTATTTTAAAGTATCCTAATGTTGTTTTGGAGTCTCCTACAACAGGTCTACATGCATCAATCAGATAAATATATATTTCATTTTCTCATAATAAACATTGCACATCACCACATTCTTCAATGATTCTCAAACAACTCAATGAATAAATCAGTCTCTCCAAATGGTCAGATATGGCCCAGGCTGTTGTGATTGGTTAACTCTGCTCTGATTGGTCAGATAGCCCAGTATGTTGTGATTGGTCTACTCTGCTATGATTGGTCAGATAGCCCAGTCTGTTGTGATTGGTCTACTCTGCTCTGATTGGTCAGATGGCCCAGTCTATTGTGATTGGTTTAGTCTGCTCTGATTGGTCAGATGGCCCAGTCTATTGTGATTGGTTTACTCTGCTCTGATTGGTCAGATGGCCCAGCCTGTTGTGATTGGTTGACCGCCTACAGCGCACTTTGGAAACAACACCCATTACTATCAACTGTCGATGACGTCGATTTTACCATATCAATCCGAGCGCGAGTCCAATGATGAAACATTGGAGGAACTTATTCAACCCGAACCTCCATCGCAAGGACGACTCGAGCAGAACGTTACTAGGGCTGACCGATTAATTGCATTAGTGACAATATTGCGATGTGATAAAATTAGATAATTTAACCGCAAAGGCTGCGATTACACTCTGGTCACATGACACGTGAGTGTAAAGCAGTCGGCAGAGGAAACATCAACTTGAAACATTATGTATATAGGCCTGGCCTACAGGAAGGAACAGTTTATGTTTAATCTATCTAATATTGTGTTGGTCATACTATACAATAGAGTGGGAGAAAAGATTCTCTCTCCAATGATTCTGAGCAGTTTTTAACCACAGGTGTGCGATGACGCTGTGTGTGCTATAGAAGCACCCGTTTTCTGATTGCTTCCAATTCCACACACACACACACACACACCACTTGAACCTTCCGTAAAATAATATTACATAAAGTTCGGAGAGGTTGAAGCGAATTAAAAGGACATTCGCTGGCTTCATTGCACAGGACATGCGCTGTGAGAAAGCTCATGCTTGATGTTACTCTCGCAGTGTGTTGTCTCGCCGCCCTGCATTCTCTTCAACCTTGATCTACGAAAGCATCATTTATGTTGTTTGGAATGCAGTGGGCTTGATATAATTTATTTTAATTTATAGTATATTCAAATTATGAAACTCTTTGACAGGAGGCTGCTTTCAAATTCAAATACTCATGTGCGCTTTGTGAAGAGCGACTTCGTGTTGTTAAATGTACTTGAGTTTAAAAATGCTTTTAGGATGTGAAATTTATGTAAACACATTCAGTTATATCTTAAGAGATTAAACAGACAGGACAAACCACGTCTTATATTTCAAAAGAGATCTGTGCATTAGTGTGACGCAGCTGAAAACATGATTTAATGTCCCAACTTCTCTTTGGAGCCCAGCTGATTGGTTATGAAACAGTGCTGAATATTCTGCATTGAATATGAGGCGTATCTGGTAATTTGTCTCTTGGGGTTTAAAAAGGTCAATGAGTTTCTGTGTCAGGCCTCCAAAAACTAAACAGCCTGTTGACAGATTGGGGCGTCGAGAGAGTGTCTTCCTCCTCCCCATATGCTGCCATCTGTCCTGCTCTCACAGAACTGTCGAACAGTTGATGGCTGACACATGCTCCCCTAGGAGAGTCACTGATCTACTTTCACTGCTGTGGAACCAATAGGATTATGCATTTTCATGTGAGCATAGAACAGAATATTTCAAACCGTAGCACAGTTTATATGGATGAATCACATCATTTTGTTTGCTTGAAAATAATGTTATTAACAATGGTCTTGTTAAAAACAAGACAATGGTTTGAATTGTCCTAAATAAGTTGTTTTAATTTATGGAGGTTTGGCTCGAGGTCATGGTGCAAAGGACCCTAGGTTGATTTTACTCCAAACCATCCCTTTAAGGTTATGCACTCCTGAGCTAAAAAAAAGAAAAAAAAAAAGAAAAAGATATTTAATGGTCTTTCATTGGTCCTAACCATTTTAATCACAAATCACTGGTCAGGAAATTAGCAAGACATCTTTTTCCAGGAAGGAGAGTCAGTGTTGTTCCACTCAATGCTAATGGCTTCAAACAGACAGAAAAATGTCTCCCAGTCCGATTGAGTTCAAATATTCACTATAGTGTTCAAATCTGGCCAAAGCATGAGCCTGATGGACTTGTTCTCAAGACACTTCTTGGTTGTCTTCGCACTTTAAGCAGGAGCATTGAAAAATAACATCTGATCATTCCTCTTTAGATAACAACTTCTCTTTCGTGGGAAGCAAGCCATCCTGCAATATTCTCCTATCCTCCAATGCATTAAATGACTTTTCACAGTGAAGTAGCTCAGCAACTAAAAAGGCCTGTCTTCCTCCATGCTCTACTGTGCTAGAGATGCATTTATTATTAGATTTCTCAGCAGATTTTCTGGAGCATCACCATGCAACTCGTGTTTCACTGTGATTAATCACTCCACACACAACTTCCCATATTCTGCCAAAAAAAAAATCTGTCTTTAAGCCAATTCTCACCGCACAGACAAAGTCCAAGAAACATGTTTGTTGGGTTTTGCTGGATCAGTGTGTTACCCCCTGTTGGTGTCTGTTGGCGTTGGTTGGGGTTTGTTTTCACTCGACTGACCATGTTTAATGAGTGTTTGACAGTGCCTGTTAGGACAGTGTGAACATGACAGTTATTTTCCAAAAAACTATAAATCGAACTGCCAGCTTGTTGGCGTTTGTCTGTGTGGTGTGAATTTGCCTTTTGATGTTTTGAGACAGGCTTTTTAAGTTGTGCATTTGCTTAAATTTAGATCATTTCCTGACTAATAATTTGTGGTTTAGACACTTAAAAGCTTAGTGTTTAGCCATTTTGGGCTTGGTCCATTTGCTTTTGCCCAGGAGTGTGTGTATATGTATGTATGTATGTATGTATGTATGTATATATATATATATATATCTTATCAGTGAACTGTCTCTTAAAAGACAAGAGTAGACATATGTACAACCTTTGACATTGTATGAATATGAAAAATGTGGTGTATTATATGAATTAATGGAAGAAAAGCTGTAAAGGCCATGTTTTCTCTGGAGTAATTTCCGTTCAATTATCTTTTGGTGATCTTTTGATTATTACACGGCTCTGTGGAATAAGTGATTCTGATTAGTCAATCGCGTATGCTATTCCCCGATAACAACTGGTAAAAACTGATAACACAGGCTTATCCAGGTAAATTAAGCTGCTGCTTTACGCTTGCTATGAAGGTTTTTACCCGTGAAAGTTTTGCGTTTGGTAAGCTAATTAAAATATCAAAACTCAAATCAATATTTTGAGTACAGTTATTTAATTATGCCACCCAGTATCGTGGACTCGCTCTCTCTTGTTTCATACAAACGCTTTGCTGCCATTTTGTGACGACTGTTTTGTACACTGTTGGATTATAAGATACAAACAGGTATGATTTTGAAACAGTTTAATCTGAAATCAATATCTCTTATCCCCATAACTATAAATGTGGTGAAATGCTGTGTAATAAGTGGAATGACTGTATACCGTATCTCTTAAATGTTCGTCTAGTTTGATCTGAAACTGCTCTCTGCACTGAAGCTTTGCGTTTAAAGAGCTAATAAAATATTTCAACTCAGATCAATATTTCGTGTCTAATTATTTACTTATGTGGCAAGTAGCCGTGTAATAAGCGGGATAATGTACATCCAGCCGGCTGTTATCTCAGAATAAACCCCTTCAGTGTGAAGCAAGACCTGATCCTGATCGCCCTGTCGAGGGTTATTCTGCGGTAACAACCGGCTACATTTACATTATCCCTTACTTAACTGTACTGGATCAATTTGGTTAGCAGTTAGTAGAACTTGTTGCATTAAATATTTTTGTAAATCCATTAGATACATTCATGGTAATAACTTTCATTCAATTGCCTGCTGCTACTAATAGTATTCTTGTTTCATCACAGAGTAAAATAAGGTACGTTTTCTAAAAATTGCTAGATATAAACTCAAGTTATAAAGTCAGATTTGCGTGATATACAGTCGCAATTATGTGTTATAAAGTCAGAATTGTGAGATAAAAAGTCGCAATTTTTTTTTATTTCGTGGCGGAAACAAGCTTTCATGCTTCTGATTGTTTTTAGAGGGAAAAGCTGTCTATAAAGGCTGGTCTAGGGTCAGTTTTCTCCATAATAAAATAATATATTGCGCAATTCCGGTGTTTTGATCGGTGTTCTGAGTTCTACACACGTGCACATCCTCTCGTTATAGTAAGAAGTTAAAAATAAGACATTCATTGTGCACCAACTTCACTGATTATAATGGAACTTTGTGAGATCGCGATGATGTTGTATAACCGCTTTTTCATGATAATAAAATGAGCGATCTTTGCAAGCTTTCTGCCATGCCAAATCCTGCATATAGTAAATGTTTTTAAAGGGGAAGTGCATATCCTAATGGTGTTGGTTCACGCTACGCTATCAGAAAATTAGCTAATATTTTGTGTTTTGGTGTTGTTTTAATATAGAACTTGGTCTATTTCAGTTATATTAGGCTAAATACAGGACTTTTTTGTTAATGTCTGTTTCGTAGATCATAAAAAAGTGTGCCCCCTCATGAAAATGAAATGCCCCCCCATTCTATTCATCTGTCTGCTGGAATGACGTTACAAAATAAAATGAGGCATATGCCTTAATCGAGAAAAAAAAGCCAAAGAATAATTTTTCTTGTGCCCCTGTTCAGGTGTCACACTCCTCTCCATATAATGACTATCATGGACTACAAATCCCATCATGCACTGCCTTCCACACCTGTTCATCATCACCTCATTATTTACACACAGGCTGTGTCTGAAATTGCATACTCTCTTGAGTAGGTACTTATTTTGAATAAGAAATTATTTCACAACTGCTAAAAAAACTCTATGTTTTATATAGTGGAACAAAAATAACAGGAGGACAAGCGGCTCCCAACTGGAGGGCACACCATCAGCCTCATTAACTTGCAAAAACAAGGCATAAAACTACCACATCAGTACAAATGCACTCTAATACACCCTGCACAAGCTACCGGCTCATTTTACGGACAAGTGAACAAGAAAAACATAAACTAATCAATATCAGCACAGTCACAACACATTGACAATTATATACTGAATTTAATGCTACTTTCTAATAACCAAGAGTGGCATTTAGGCTTGCGTAAGTAAATAAATAAATCATATAACTTACCTTATTAAAAAGCTGAAGGCAGCGTGTGCGAACATTAAACCTCCTTAAAATGGTGTCCTTCCATTAAGATTAAGATCCCTCTCAAAAGCCAGCTGAAGTAACTGGGCCTTCAGTTTGTGAAGAATTGAGCGTCTGTGGTCCATAAAAACATTGCTCAGAGAGGAGGATGAATTCTCACAGGTTGCGGTAGAAGCGCTGAAAGTCAGAGCATGATTGAGCGCAGTGCACTAGGCATTGTTTGCAGAGTTTTGTGGTACTTGGAGAGAATGAATCTTGTGGTCCAGTTTTCTCCATCTGTGACTGTATTTGATTCCTTTTGCGACCTCAAAAAGTGTTTTTTTGACATCAAACTCTGCATCAACAGCTGGTGATTGTATCAGGTCCATGATATGCTTCAGTCTCAGGATCCAGAAATGAATCACTCAGAGCTGTAGTGCAGTCTCTTAAGTGCTTTTTCTACGTCATCCTCTCTTTGACCCGTCGTTTCTTCCACCAAGTAATTGTCCATTTTCTTGTTTGCTGTGCGTCTTGGCTTTGGGGTCATGTATCTCGGCAGTGCATCAGCAGCAGCCGTGGCTTTCCCCCACACTTTTGTAAATCCCTCATCACATCGAAGTTTCTGCACACACTCTTTTAAACTGGCCACATTGCCCAAACACGTGCCCAGACCTGTCAAAGGGTCAGTGTCCTCTCCCTACAGAAGCTTATTTGGTGGATCCAACAATATTCCAGTGAAGATCCAGCACTTCATGCACAAGGTTCACAAAGAACAGGAACTTGGGCATTGGTTCTCATTGGTTTTCATTCGCAGCTCTGGACCGTGGGCTTTTACAGAATCAGTTTCAGTCAGAAGAGATGTGATCTCATTGAAATGTTTCAGAACGATGGACACTGTATCTAAATGGCCTGTTAAGCTTTGTTCAAGAAGCCGTTTGAGTCTCTCACCCTTGTAGTGCACCACCTCCGCTGACATCACGTGTACTACAAGCAAATGTAACTGATTTCTGATTGTATAGTCCAGCAAAGAAAGGAAAGGGCCACTGCCTCATTCTGCCATGTTGTCAAAAGCATCCAATTTCCCATGTAAAGGTTGTTGATTTTTTTTCCTCAAAAATATCCAATAACATCTTTTATGGAGGACACGTAGTACCTGTTCTTTTGCAGCTGGTCTGCGTTTAAAAGAGTTGAGATCTCTTTTCCGTGCTTGCAAGTCTTTCTCGCTCGTTCCACATTGTGTATGAAGAAAGGTGCTCTTCAGAAGATTTGTGTTTGTGAAATCCTCAGTCTGTTTCACTGGAATTCTTCCAGTCACAGTAGCCAGCATTCACAAAAGCGTCCGTCACACGGCTCATGCCAACATTAAACTTATGACAGCACAAATAAATCGCAACATCCACTTTTACGCTGTACTCAAGCCAGTCTCAGTTAATATACCAACTAGAGACAAAAGCACGGTTTCTGCCACTGAAATTGCACACAGGTACGGTTGTAACATCACTTAATTAGGCTGAGGATTTTAAATTTCCGCCTCTGAGTTTGAGCCGACAGGTGGTTGGGTCACTTTCTAATATCCATGTACTGTATAGTTTACGTGATCCATAAAACGCTGTGAAAAAACAATTAGCTAATTGATCTGACCAATCATAATCCGCCATCCGCCATTTTGTCTGACAAAGCAGTC
This sequence comes from Rutilus rutilus, assembly GCF_951802725.1. Classification (NCBI taxonomy): domain Eukaryota; kingdom Metazoa; phylum Chordata; class Actinopteri; order Cypriniformes; family Leuciscidae; genus Rutilus; species Rutilus rutilus. The sequence goes on along the minus strand of NC_140214.1, from coordinate 39,839,371 downwards.
CGGAGAGTTAGTAGATTAACGTCGGTGGATTTGAACCTGAAAAACGGTGTGTACTGATGTCTTTCCAGGGTTGAAACAACATTCCTTCTGATGTTCCCCCCCCCCCCCTGATACCGGCTCTGTGAATGTGTGTAATATGAATATAATCTGGACATACTACATTCGCCATGCTGTCATTATCATGTGACCTACTAGTGTCAGTTGCTTTGCCTCACTGTCATAGGCTCGTTTGAGATGAGCAAAATTTGCGCAGAACTGATCCCCGGTGATCACCGCGAGATGCATGCCGGTTAGAAATGTGTCCGAGTGCGGTCCGCCTTGCTGTGATGTCATGCAGACGTATGTCAAAAAACTGTCGGATTCTGCAGTTGCTCTCCACCGACTGCGCTGATCAAAAGCATGATGGGAAACGACTTGCTGACGACACAGCTTAATGCTCATTGGTTTAAACAACCGTAATGTATTGTTCTCTTTTAAAATGTTTTTATTTTAATACTGTGATATCATGAATTAATATATATAAATTATGTATTATATATTAAATTGTGTGAATATTTCCAAATTCTCTGACAGTGCAATATCTCTATGGATTATGTGATTGTTGTCATACTTATAAAAACATGAATGAACATGTCTGTATTGAAGTAAAAATAATTGATAAACTAGCCTGGAAATCTGAAAGATTAATGGTCTGGCGTCGACTAATGAAAATCGCCCAGCTCGAGGGGCAGCACCAAGCATGCATTTGAAAATCTCACTGCACACAATTGGATAACACTACGACCAATCACAACAAGCCCCATACACTTAGCTACCAGCGGAGCTAACTGGTAGATTAGACTCTTTAGCGACGGTTCCTCGGACAGATCGCCTAGCTTGTCAGGTTGTAAGTTGTCATAAAAAAAATAATGTACATTTTCCTCTCCGTTTTGGCCTTCCGTCCACAATGAGACGGCGTTTTTATTAATGAAAACGCACTCCAAAGTGGATATATTTTAAGACGACGTTTTCACGTTGTAATGTGGACTGAGAATCAAATTGTTGATCTCCGTTACCGTGGAGACATTCCTCTCCGCGACTTTTGACAGTTGTTATGATGATACAGCGTGGATAACGTGCACAATTGTTTCGTTTATCAGACGAAACAAAAGCATTTAATTTTCACATGTGTGTGCCAAGGCGGCGAGAAAGGCAAGATTGCATTAAAAAATATATATATACATAAAAAAGCAATATTCGAATAGGAACTTCAGCATTCGAATAGTATTGATTTTTTTAATATTCGAATTATATTCGAATTTCGGAATTCGTTCCAACAGCCCTAGTATCCGGTCGGCAAAACAGCAAAAACGCACTTCTTGCAAAGGAACAATTCGAGCAGCGTCTTCTGTTCCTGTTTTAGATACAAAGCCAAGTCTAACTCGTTCATTGTAGCGGCCAAAGCCGTTTCAAACAACTGGTGTTCATCCAGAGCCATCTTGCAATGTTTACTAATGACTTCGACGTCACAGCGCTGTCGTCATCTGTTTAGCTCGCCTCTGGCCCGCCTATATCAGATAACCCGATGTGATTGGTGCAGCTCAGATCGAGGGGCATATTAAATGAGCATAATTTCTCGACGCCAGAGTAAACTCACTGAGCAAATTCAACTTTGATTTCCAGGGAATTGATAAACATGTCTTTCAAATGGAACTTTGGGTGTCTTGTTCATTACATTTATTTTCATATAAAAGCAACAGAACTTAAATTACATCCAGTTTATTAGCGTGAGTATAAATCCCGCGATATCCGCCTTTGATCGGTCACACTGTCACACCTCCACTCTCTCCAAATTCTTTCCATTTTTGTCTGCATTTCTGAGCGTTTGTTTGGTTAGCCTGTTTTGGATTACTGACCTGTACCTGTGTTTATCAATTTTTGCCACTTTACTTTGCGTTTTGCCTCATGTACCTGTCTTTTTGTTTTGAATCACTGCATGCCTGACTACCCCATTAAACTCTGCAAATGGACCTTCATTCTGCATCATCACATCAGGAAATATCTTAAATTCACACAATTACAATATCCTGAATAATCAGCAATTTACCAAGTAAAATGTTCGGTAGTTGTTGAAAATTGTTCCTAGTCAGCCAAGATTTAAAAAAAAATGTTTTACCAAGATTTGTCAAAATATTGTCAGAAAGTATTGTCATAGTGACCAAAGTGTGTATCACATTAAAGGGATACTCCACTTTAAAATGAAAATTCTGTCATCATATACTCACCCTCATGTTGTTTCAAACCTTTATGAATTTATTTCTTCTGCTGAACAGAAAGGAAGATATTTAGAAGAATATCAGTAACCAGACAGTTTCTGGTCTCATTGACTTCCATAGTATATATTTTTTCCTATGGAAGTCAATGAGACCAGAAACTGTCTGGTTACTGACATTCTTCTAAATATCTTCCTTTCTGTTCAGCAGAAGAAAGAAATTCATACGAGTATATGATGACAGAATTTTCATTTTAAAGTGGAGTATCCCTTTAACACACAATGCTCTATGTGCACATATTCATGCTAAATATTCCAGCATAACACTATCTCTAAAGGTTAAAGGCGACATGATATATCAGCTTTAATGAATAACAGTCTCACTCCATCTATCTATCCTGTGTGTGTAGGTCAGGATCGCAGCGAGCAGGTCCTGGTTCAGCGCTTCAGAGGCGATGGCATCAGGTACAAGGCCAAGCTGATTGGGATTGATGATGTGACGACCACACGTGGAGACAAGCTGTGTCAGGACTCCATGATGAAGCTGAAGGTAAAGATTCGACTGCATATAAGCTGCAGTATTCGCTATGTTCTTGTCTCAGTGTTGAAGACCGCTGACATCCACAGTGCATTCAGAAATGTGAACATATTAAAGGGTCTGAATACTTTCTGAATGCACTCTAGCTAAGCCATTTAGCATTGCCTTGAGACAGATCGAGGTTTCAAACCTGCTCCAAGTGACCCTGCAATGTGTTTAGAATCGCTTTTAATAATTCAATAGAGTGAATAAAATGATCTGTTTCTTTTCTGCCCTCAGAAGTCAGAGAAAATAGCAAACTAGACACATCCCTTTCAAATGTTTAGAAGTGCTGAATGAGTAACAAGAGTGACCTTACAAACTATGCAGAACAGAACACTATGTACCATATGCAAAACCCCACTATTCAAAGTCTGTCAACATATTGCTGATAAAGTGAGAATTCATCTTTACACTACGTTTTTATCCATGCTTGCTTGTAATTCTTCTCATGCTTATGTTTCTTTTGTTTATTGCTGCAGGGAATTGCTGCCTCGGCACGATCTAAAGGAAACCACAAACAGAGAATATTCCTCACTGTGTCTTTTGGTGGAATCAAGATTTATGATGAGAGATCAGGGGTAAGAGTTTTCTAGAAGTGTATTCTAGTTTTATTGGTGTTGTTGTGCCAGATTAACACTGCTCTGATTCTAAAAAATATTTTCTGATATCTGGCAGTTACATATCATATGAACACAAGTACTGACTATCATCATAACCATGATTCATCTGTAGGCAGGAGACAGCAGGTAATCACAGCCATGCTGATATTCAATACTACAGCACAACCCTGGGTTCATGTTTAGGGCGCTTTTCAGGATTTTTTTTTTTTTTTATGCTCTTGCATGTAGAACTATTTTCTTCTGCACTACTTTCTTCTGCAGAGCAAGTATGGACTTGCTACTGCCAATACATACACAGACTGTGAGCATGTAAGACATGCTGTTGCTGCATACATAGACAAACATAAATCCTGAAGCAGATCTAGGCAGGTGGAGCTGGAGGAGGTGGAGGGGTTCAGAGGAACTCTGATAGTGCACTTATAGTTTACAGAAAATGATTTAAACGTTGACCAATGAACCTCATTGGCTGCTGAATCAGCAGAGTCAATCAGCTTGTGTCGTGTTGTAAATTATGTGATTGCTTGCAGATTACATGTAAGATTACATCTAGAGTTTCATGACTTAACTAGATATGTCTGCAACACTCAAAAAAAGGTTGGAAAGGAAGGCATGTTTACCACTGTGTTTGTTACATCACCTATCATTTTTCAATTGTACTCATTTGGGACCCGAGGATACTAATTGTTGCAGTTTTGCAAGTGGAATGTTGACCCATTCTTTCTGGATACAAAACCTAAGTTGCTCAACAGTCCATGGCCGTCGTTGTCTGTTTCTCCTCTTCATGATGCACTATTCGTCAAAGACAAATCTGGACTGCTGGTCAGTCAAGCACACAACACTGTCTATAAAGCTCTGGCACATGCAAATTGATGCATGGCATTTAAAAGGCATAATGTTATGTTGTAAATGTGTGTTAAAGAATAAAGCAAGAACTGAATCCAGACAGCGATCTTTTAATGCATGGAAGCATGTAAACCGATCATCTTCAACTCCATAACTGAACTGAACTACTTCTAGTCTCCGTCCACGTTCCGGCTCATTGGGTTACACTGCCGTTTAGCGGTCATTCACAGAATCACTGTAATTCACACAACACATATCAAAGGCATGGGATGGATGGAAAAAATGGCTGTGAAAACCCCTTGTGGGCTTCACAGTTTGGAGCAATCTCTGTTGCGTTTAAGGAGGTTGTGAATCTCTGTATGTGACACAGGCATGTCTCGCTGCAAACCCACAGAGGACGGATGATGTTGAATCAAAACTGAATTGTCCTCAGTGTCATTCCAATGACTTTCCTGCATGTTGAATGACTGATGAATGTGAATTATGTCTCTGATAAGTTTCCTACATTACAGTTTTAGCAACCATCAGGCAGTGATGCACAAACACATCTATACAGGGCATTCAGAAAGTGATGAGTGTTCTCATTTTTTTTTCACAAAACCAGTCTTTTTCAATATTCAGTGTCATCTTTATCAAAAACCAGTGGACTTGTGAATAGTGGCTGTGGACTGTGTAAAACAATTATTAGTTGTTGTTGTTTTTTTATGAAAAACTGGTAATATGAAAATGGTCTTGCTTTAGTAACTGTTTCTTACATATATAATGATGTGATAACATCCCCAATCCTCAGGTCTTACAACACCATCACTCTGTACACGAAATCTCCTACATTGCCAAAGACACAAGGGACCATCGCGCCTTTGGCTACGTGTGCGGTAAAAAAGGCAACCACAAATTTGTGGCAATCAAGACAAGCCATTCGGTTAGTTGTTAATATTCCTAGATTAATCTTGCTTGTTAAAAGTGGCACTATTTTTCTTTAACCTCAGTTATCGTCTTGTAGGCAGAGCCGGTGATACTGGACCTGCGTGACCTTTTCACCCTCGTCTATGACATCAAACAGAGGGAGGAGTCACAAAAGAAGTCTCAGAAGGACAAGCACTGTGAACAAGCCATCTATCAGGTAAGATCATGAACTAAGTCAAAAACGTAATTTTATAAATTGCTGATGACTCTTTCTGGCAAAATTCTGAATGTATTTCTGCTGTCCAAATGCTTCATGCCATACAAGGTTTCCAGAAATGACAGACATATAAATCAGATTAATCATACCATCTCTCATATGAAATATAAATGATCATTCAAGAGGGTGTTTTGAACAACCATTTCCTCTGACACAGTTGCTGTAAAACATTCCTTAAAGAAAACATTGACAACTTATTGAGATCCATCCATCCATTCTGCAGAACGATTGATCTATGTAGGGCCGCAGGGATACATGGCCCACTTATTGAGACGGTTCAGAGATTTATCAAAGTTTACAACTCCTTTTAACTTGACCACAGGCTGAACAACTCTTCCATTGTTAGGACTGTATACCAACATGTTAAGAATACAAAAGATTAAGTTTCCTGTAAATGATGTTTACAGCAGCACAACTTCTACTGAAGATAGTGGGATGTTTCAGTTTCGTCACTAATGTCACTGAAGATTTTGTAGAGGGGAGGAAAAACAAACTAGTTTTACAAGTAATGAATTAATGATACAGTAGATGGATATACTATCAACCCTGACAGTTAATCGGCCCATAATATCAGCTATTAATGATATTTGAATAAAAGAAGATGTTCTACACATTCTAGTGTCTGTTTGCTCTAATTCCATCTTTAAAGTCCCCCTGTAGTCAATTGTATCCCTTAAAACTCATCTTTGATCACCAAAATGACAAAAAAAAAAAAAAAAAATGTTAGTATTCGCGGTTCTATGAATATGCAAATGAGCCCCGCCTCCACTCACTCACTCAGCTCAGAGATCCACTGGTTGACGATCACACGTTGATCTGATTGGTTACAAGGTAGTTTGTGACGTCAGAAACGTTTCAAAGCGTGTTTTTGAGACTGTCTTTGGTTCACTGCAGTTTTAAGGAGAGAATACTCAGCAATGCTGTCGACTTATGAATTTACACATGGTTTGTCTTAAAGCATATTAAAAAACACCACATAGACATATAAACAACATTTAAAGCTTGATTTTCAACACAGGGGGACTTTAACTCTTTCCCCGCCATTGACAGAAATAGTCTTCAATCCATGTTTTCACTGTTATACGGTAGGGGTCGCTGTTACGCATCTTCTGAAAAAGAACAGAATCTCCTGATCAAAACACAGGTGAAGAAGCAGAAACCAATAGAAAATTACTTATGCACATGTAAAATATCGTGATCATCAAACATTAAACAACATATAAATCAAAACTGCCTAACGTTACTGAATGAAATGTCGAACCCATGAAGAGGAACGACTGTGAAACTTTGAGGGTGTTGATGATCTCGATCTACTTCTAAGAAATCTTTGACAAAAACACGATTTCCTCAGCTTTTTGTTCAAAATGTTGCTTTTTTATGAAACTTACCCACGTTCAAGTGTTGATAAAAAAGAATGCATGAAGATAGATTAACATTTTTTTTTAGCAGAGGCTCGGTTCTTTCTTTTAATATATTGCATGTTCAGATATTCATACAACAAAATATTCTGGGGGCCATGAAGTTTTTGTGAAAATGATTTTTTTTTTTAAATGCTACTTCCAATAATGCCTGTTTTTCTTAATGACTGACACAGACGATTCTGGAAGATGAGATTGATGATCCAGTCTATCAGGTGAGTAATCTCAGTTATCATAAACTTAATCTGATTTTATTAAGAACTGGCATCCTATGTGATTTTATTATCATTTAACTCCTCCATTTAAGTGTTGCTGATATTGTTTGCACTTGATGCCTACACAACTTCCGTTAACCATTCAGCTCCTGTCATTGGCAGTGTATTGATATGCAGTCATGTTTTGTGGTTGTGTGTATATGTTCTACTGAGAGTCATGAACAGCCCCACTGGATGCACTGATGTGTTGAACCCAGTGCTCTCGCGCTCACACTGAATACAGACAACTTTAACCATCATTTTAACATCCACATTATATCTCCAAGCAGAATCCCTAAGATAGAAGCTCTCAAGATTGGTTTAGTTAAGCTTTGAAGCATTTGTAGCAGTTTGTGATGGGAAAAGTCCAGTGTTTTTACCTGCTGAATTATATAATTATTGTATTATATTATCAGAGAAAATGTTCTTGCTCAGGAGACATAAACCGCTTATGCGCTACACGACTTCCAAAGTTGTTGGATTGCTTTTCAATTTGCAATGTCAGTTCCAGTCAAAGCATTTGTATCAAAGGACTAGATATTTAACCTGCTAAATGTCTCTCGGGCATCTCTCAGATCACGTCTTTGACACTTCATACCTAGCGATCTTCACACGACGTGAACGAGACATGATTTGCCTCTGATTTCAAGCTTTTAACTGCAATCAGGGCTAACGGTGTGTCGTGTGTGGGCAGTATTAATGAAATTGTTGGTAAAGGATCAACTTCTCATATTTGTAGATAGAGTTATCCTAAAATTAGGAGAAATAAAAATATACATTAATGGGATATTAGTAACAAACATACATTAAGAGTTTAGAGATGAAAAAAACAAAAAACGAAAAGCATCTCAGATCACTTCCGGATAATTTGACATTGAGATTTCTGACTTTTGATTGCTGACTGGTACCTTGACATCTCTTCTGAAAATGGGAGACTTGTGAGATTACTGAGGTCTTTTTTGTGAGAAGTAGAGGAAACAACAGAAAAATAACTAAGAAATGGATGAGATATTGTTGATTTTCTATCCTGTGGAAATAAAGAGGGCCACCCTACAGTTCTGGATAAAGATACAAAATATATTTTTTTATGGATAAAGGGTCATCATTGAATGTTCTTAGTGTTGTCTCTGTCTGATTGGTTCCATATGGGGCCTTTCTCACTTTCTTTCCCAACTCCTTGTAGTACATTGTGTTTGAAGCTGGACACGAGCCCCTCCACCAATCAGAGGAGAGCGTTTACCAGGTACTTCCTCGAGCCACTCCCCTCTTCGCCCACACTTCTGCAGATATAGCATCACAAAGAAGGGGGAATCTGAAAATAGATTTCCTCTAATAATGTCTCCCCAAATTAAACATTTAAAATATCCAATAATCTGTCAGATTAAAAGTATACTCTAACATACCTACAATACGTATAGCCTTGTGCAGTGGCCTTGTGTTGTTAATTCACTATAATTTTTAGGTCCCCACAAGTCATCAGAAAGACGGGATCTATGATGTTCCAAAACACCATCTTATGACTGTAGGTTCTCTCATGTCTCAAACATTCGCTCAACCTCCCCGTCCCTCTCCTCCAGCAAACAAACCTCTCGGTGTCCTTCCCCCTTCTTCGTTTTAAGACCTCAAGGGATTATTTCTGAAACCCATAGCGAATTGAAAGCGATTACTGTACTAAAAATATTTCTTTGTTCTTGTACACATTGTGAGTCTTTCATTGTGCAAGGGAAATGGATGAGGGGGAAATAAAACAGAGGTTTGTTTTTGGGGTTCACCTCTAGAATGGATGTACTGCATGGATTTAGAAAAGGTTAATGTGACAATTGCAATGCATTATGGTTAACCTTTATTTCGATTGTCCACTTTAGATATTCTACTAACCATAAGCAACTTTCAAGTACATGTCAGCAAAGTTACTAAGTTACTTATAGTTAGTATAATGTCTAAAGTGGACCAATGAAATAAGGTGCAACTTGCATTAATGACAAGTATTGTTAAGGTATTTTGGACCCAATGAAATAAAGATGATGATTGGCTTGAACAACAACATTCATATGATTGAAAATTTCAGAAAGAGGGATGTCTTCCTAAAATTTCTAGAGGCTATTATTGTATAACAATCTGATCAATTAAGATCCACGCATACAATGCAAAATCCGAGACAGATCTGTGAAAGTCAAAACAGAGCATTGCTTTCACCAAGAATGAATCCATGTTAAATGATTGTTATCAGTCCATTTCACAGAGTGTTATTGCTTGTCTGTTCATTCAGTCGGAGCCTATCGAGTGCCTGGAGCTAATCTTTGCATACGTACCAGTCACGCTTCTGCAATGTTTGCTCACACGCGCCAAACATTGATCTTGCTTGAGTCTTTGAGTCTTCTGGTGTGATTTGCTTGCTTTTCTATAGAACATTACTGGTGTTTCATTGTGTTGGGTTTCTTTTTTTATGTTTTACATTCACATTGGGTTCTGGTTAAATGGTGATCCTCCACCTCATTGCTTGTACCTTCAGTTTAGTTTTTTAAGTGTTCGTCGGCTGATTCCCTTCAGTTGTTGGTGTCCTTCAAATGTCATCATTGTCTTCATTCAAGCCTTCCCTTGATAATCACTATAGCATGTGTAGTTGTTACTGTATTTCTACTGTTGAATCATAATTTCATTGTCGACCCACTAACTGATTAATAACTATTGCATTTGTGGACTGCTCTCCTCAGTGAACACTAACTCAAAATCATAACGTAATCTTTGAACTTATGCAGATAGTTGTAGTTGTGTGTTGTAGAATGCCTTCCAGTATGGCTTTATATCTTCTTTATCTTTCTCCCTGAATGTATTGCAGAATATAAGCCAGTTTGATCTTTTCGGTGACATGGCCACCCCCCCAGACATCCTTTCAGTAAGTAGACCCCAGGAGGACAATCAACCTTGTGGTCACCCCTCACTTAATGCAAACTGAATAAATTAGATATTTTAATAGTTCCCAACTTATGTTTGTGAATACGGCTAAAAGAACCTCACCCCCACTAAACCACCAGTTTGCGATGGCCTAATTATATACAATCTGAGTATACAGTATATTAATAAATCTGATATATAGTTGTCAAACTGAATATATATTTATACATCTGAAGAAAATGTTGTAAATCCAGTCATTTATAGTTACAAGTCAGAATAAATTTAAAGGGCTCATGACATTAAAATTTTCTTTTGACACTCCACGTACTCCACACGCCCAAGTCTGCTGACAACAGGACAAATGAAAGAGTGAAAGAACGTTTGCTTTGATTGTCCAGTTTAAACAGCTCGTTTACGTCTCTGTACATACTTTAGGGGGATCCAAGCGTTGGAAACCAATGGAAGGTTTATTTTAATGGTGTCGTGGATCTTGTCGGAGGATTATATGTTTGTTCAGAGCATTTGACTGCAGATTGTTTTGTAAATGAGGCACTTCTGTTGAGCCAACTGTATTGAATCTGACAGCAGCTGCATTATAAACCGTAATTACATAAAGCTTTTTTCTGTAAATGATAGTTTTATATGGACAACACTTACAGTACATGCAATAGCAAGTGGGCGGTGATACTGTTTCCTATGGAATGATGTTAGCCAATCATAACAGTGGCCCTTTACTGACAAGCCTTATAGGAGATACCCATTAAAATCTGACCATTTCAGCTCAGTCAAAATTAGCTTTTTTGTTTGTTTGTTTTTACACATATATTTGTTTTTGTTTTTAGCAAAATTTAACACTACAAGTGAACCTCAAGGAACATATTGAAATAATTGAAATGTAATGACCCATTTAAATGTTAATTCTGACTATACATAGTTTATATAATTTATCATTTTAAATAATTGTTTTCTGTTTGGCTCTCCTAGTATTATCACAGTGATATCTCTAATGCTCTAATGTTTTATTGAGTGTGCAATGTATTATGATACAATAATGTAAATTATTGTAGAGTCAAATATCAAACATGACATCAATATTCATCACAGATGCCAGCGTCGCCTGCTACCACAGTGGATCCTGGAAGGAGACGCCGTCAGCTCCGCCCAGAACTCCTTACTCATTTTAGCCCACCGGCCGTGCCCTCAGGTAACAAACATGGCAAATGCCATTTTCTATTGAGAGTACTTCGTTCCACTGTAAAATTTATTTTTCATCAAAGTGCAGCCAATTTAAAAAACATTGCTTTTAAAGGATTAGTTCACTTTCAAAAAAAAAATTGCTGATAATTTACTCACCCGATGTCATCCAAGATATCCATGTCTTTCTTTCTTCAGTCGAAAAGATATTAAGGATTTTGAGTAAAACATTCCAGGGTTTTTCTGCACAGAATGGACTTCAATGGCAACCAGCTATACCGGTGTTCAAAGAAGGTTCAAATGTCCATCTCAATGCAGTTTCAAAGAAATAAGGGTAGAGAAATAAGGGTCTTATTTAGGGAAACGATCTATATATAATATATATATATATATGTACTTTTTAACCACAAATGCCCATCTTGTACCATCTCTGAGATGCACCACGTATTACGTCATCACGTTGGAAAGGTCACGAAACAAATACAAATAATAATAATAATAAATTAAAACAAAGATGTCAGACGATTTTGAAGTTGGAGGAGAAAATGAGATGACATTTTTCTCCCTTCCCTACCGTTTTGAACCAGAGTACACAGACAAATACCTTAGATAGATGACGTTACGCGTGACCTTTCCAACGTGATGACGCAATGCATCTCAGAGATGGTACAGGACGGGCATTTGTGGTTAAAAAGTATATTTATTTATTTATTTTAGAAAATGACCGATCGTTTTGCGAGATAAGACCCTTATTTCTCGACTGGGATCGTGTCGAGACTTTAATGACCCATTTAAATGTTAATTCTGACTATACATAGTTTATATAATTTATACAGGAGACTTCTGCATTGAGACGGACATTTGAACCTTCTTTGAACATTGGAATAGTTGGTTGCCATTGAAGTCCATTCTGAGTAGAAAAATCCTGGAATGTTTTCCTCAGAAACCTTAATTTCTTTTCGACTGAAGAAAGAAAGACATGGATATCTTGGATGACATCGGGGTGTGTAAATTATCAGCAAAACATTTTTTGAAAGTGAACTAATCCTTTAATGAAACTGGTTGTTCTTGCTTCTCAGGTTATATGACCATGAGTACTATCCAGGCTGCTCACTGGACCCAACAATCGTTTGCCTCCCAGGCTGGTCCAATGGCCTTCGGGGTTCAGGCCCCATTGCAAGTGGCCCAGATGCTTCCTGGAGGCCAGCCTGTGATTTGGGGTCAGGCTAACCTCTTCCACTCTCCAGCAACTGGCCAGCAGCAATGGGCATTCGTCCCAGCCCAGACCGTTGGCATGGGGGCACATCCAATTCCAGCCGCAGTGCTTCAGGGTCTGGTCCCCATAGCTGCCATGCGCCCCCACTCCTGTGAACCTCCCGAGGCTTCGTCCAACACCATGAGTCCTCAGCACTTTGTAGACTCTAAGCACACCCTAAACACGGACCCCCAGGAGGAATCCATAGCTGTTCACATCTGCACAAGCAAACAAGACACTGCACAGCCCTCTGGGAAACAGATCATGGACTGCGCTGCTGAGCTTGACTTTTCACAGATGAAACTGACTTCAGGGTCATCGATATCACCATCCCCAACTGACTCTTGTGAGTTCAAAACACTACGGCCAACGATTGAGATTCATCACGTGTCATGCATTATTCTTACTCATTTGATTCCCTTTCCATAGGTGCTACTCCTGGTCCTGAGCAGGACACCATGCCCCCTTCAACAGAGCCCTTACTCCTGGCTGCAGAAGACAGCTCAGTCAATGACACAGAAGTTTTGGTAATGGTTATGTTTGTTTCACAAGAGATTTTTTGGTCAAACCTACTTTTGATGGTCCTCTTTAGACATTCTATTGATAATAAGAAGTTGCTCCAACAGACATTCTACTGACTATAAGTAACTTTGGAAGTACATGTAAACTTATAATAGTCTACTAAACTCTAATTAGCTGTGATTCAGCTAGTCCTAAGGCCTTTTTTTTTTAATCAATCATCTCATTCTCTCTGTCTTACAGGAAGCCTGTGCTCAAACTCTCAGCACTGATGAGATGCCACCAGATGCTCAGATAAGCCTTCCAGACACTTCACAGCTAGATGCCTAAGAGAGATGTCTTCTGGGTTGGTTTCAATTCCTTCAAACTAATATATACAGGGTTTCCGATCCTCCTCCTGGAGGGCCACAATCATGTAGAGTTTAGCTTCAGTCTTAATTAAACAGCTAATCAAGGTCTTTAAACCTTCTAGGCGAGTGTGTTGAGGTTGTAGCTAAACTCTTCAGGACACTGGCCCCCAATAGAGAAGGATTGAACACCCCTGTTCTACACAAGGGTTTACAGTGCAAGAAAGGTGGCAGTCTTCAGGTAAAGCCTTTGCCCTTTAGGGCCAGATTTACTAACAGCTTACTCCAGTGCAAACCTTCATTTGGCGTTAAAAAACTACTGTCAGGATTTACTCAAGACAAGCAGTGAAAAATTAGCGCTGAAAAGGCGTGGACAGGGCCTATTGATTACCTGAACATACCTGAACGATTACCCTAAACTATTTGATTACCTGAACGTGCTCCTCCCGAACTTTGTTACATAAAACTTTATTTAGTAGACCGTCTGCTTAATATCTGCTAACTCTTAATTGTGATGCTCCTGTGATTCATCTAGTTCTAAGGTCTTTTTTTGTCTTAAGGTCTTAAAAATTAGTGCTGAAAAGGCGTGGACAGGGTTATTTTTGCATCTGACCTTATTGCATATGCATTTGTAGGAGTTTCCCTTTCAGACGCAAAATTTATGGGAGGAGAGTGTTTAAATGAATCATGCAAAGTGATTTACTAAGGTTTGGGCTAGTCAATTTACTGGTATTTGCGGCATTATTTACCTAAAATCTGTTTAGCTATGCATTTAATGAATGAGCACTGTGCCAATGCTCGTCCGACTGTTTGTACTGTACTGTATTTTATTTTTATTTTTCTAAACTGTTTTAATTATTCTTATTTCTTTTTATTATTTTAATTTCTTCTATGTAAAGCACTTTGAATTGCCATTGTGTATGAAATGTGCTATATAAATAAACTTGTCTTAAGGCCCAATAAAGATATAGTTCTAAAAATCGTTCTCAATATTAAAGAATAGCAGAGTTCACACCACAGCTATAACGATAATGGCATAGAGAAACAATATCATTGGAATCACTTTCAGAACGATTTTATCCAGCTGATGAATGATAAAATGATTGACAGCCAATCAGAATCCAGCATTTAAAGTAACAGACAAGCACACGCTTATAATAAACAGAACAAGATTTTCCGCTGGTGTGGACAATAATATAGTTATCTTCATAGTTATCGTTCTTGGTGTGAACGGGCCTTTAAACCCGATGCTAATTTGCGCTGGCAGATTGAGTTGGTCATTACGGAAATGATCCGGCTGCGTCTGTGTTCTTGAATGTGCAGTAGATCACGCGCAGAGCTTTCCATTCCCATCGGTGCTAATTTACCCTGTTTAGTAATGTTGACCACAATTTTTGCAGATCTTGGATATTGTAAGTGTGTTACAGCAGTAGACCTTCCTTCTGTCAGTTTTAGTCTCAAGTAGAATGGTTAACACAATAAAGGTTTAAACTACAGCTGTCTGTCATTTTTATAATACTGTTAGAAAAACTTCCTCAAAGGGGCTTTACTTTTTTTTTTTTTTATCACATCCCTCATTTGTTAACGCTAAGTTTTTTGGTCTCTCGTGTCTATAAACTGTATTACTTTAAATTTATTGCTTTGTTGACTTAAACCTGTATTTGCATGTTCATCCTTAGGAAGAGTCACCCTGAACAAAGAGAAGAGCACTGTGAGAATCCAAAAATCACAGTGATGCAGATGGGACGTAAAATAACTGTGTTAAGCTCTGTGGGACATTTCACAAACTCTGATGACTGATAACAGAGAAAGTAAAATCTATTTTAATAAATAAAGTGCACCTTCAGTTTGCAATGGACTTGAAAATTGACCGTCTACAAATAGCCACTATCTATTAAAATGACTTTAAAATGAAATATTTTTTTGTAAAATATTACTAAGCTGTCACAATATGGGAAAATGGACCAGTGAGATCAAAGTTTAACTGCACTTGGAGATTCATGTCAATTGATATTTGTAATGCACAGAGATCCATTCAAGTTTTGATTTCTGGACTGGGGTGATTTTATCACCTAGGACGCTGTGTAGTTGCAATCTGCATATAAAGAAGACAAAAAGCATTGGTAAAAATAATGCTGCTTTTCTTTTTCTTGGAAGGAATTATACTGTGTGTTGGCATTGTGGTGAGGCTTCTTACATTGTTTTTTGTTTTGTTTTTGAAAAGCAAATTGACAGACATTTTCTTTTAGATTTTATACAATGATATATGTTTATTTAAAAATGAACATTTTTAATAAGAATTTTCAAATAATTAAAATATCTAACATTTTCTAGCTTCAGTGTGTATAATCAATGTTATATGTTTTTGAATGTCAAAACATATTTGTTGAATTTAAAAAAAAAATCTTCAGTTTTGAGGTTTGATTTACTCTGTGTTGAAAGTTCAGTGTGGTTCATGAGCTATACTGTATACATATGTACCTCTTCAGGGTTGATGTTTGTTTTACAGACAAACTATTGCATTCTGCATTTTCCTCTGTGAATCTGTCGGAGTCGAAGGTCCTTGTTAAATGGCTTCAAGTGTCATTGAATCAAGAAGTGTTGCAGATAAAGTGATTCAAAGACGGTTACTATCTGGATATCTGTCTACTTTATCACAAAAAAAATATCACTAGAATCAGCTTCATTTCTTTGTTGTACTGTAGTCCTTTTCTTTTTGATGATAAAAATGTAAGAAAGTGCCATTTTAAGTTTTGTCCTACTCTGTACTGGTGCATTTTTAGTTTGCCTTATTTTGTCAAGTAAGAAAAAGGAGTAATCATGGGATTAATAGATTGATATAAACTCCATTTGATTTACTAAAAAACATGACTATATGTAGCTAATTATCATTAAGCTTGATTCAATGACAAATCCTGAAGACTAACAGCAAATCAACTGAAATAAAGCAAATATGTTGATGTCATTGGTTAGATCACATTTTTTTTAATATTTACAGTCCACATGATTTTACTTTTTCAATGGGCAAAATATAATTGTTTACATTATCATTTGGTATTGAGTAAATATGACCTTGATGTATGTTTTCATAAATCACTCCACTTAACATTGTTGATGTCATTATTTTAGATTTTGTATTAAGTTTAAGGTTGATTCTTCCACTAACATACGGTGTAAGATTCAACAGACTGTGTATAACTCATTCAGCACATGCTCATTAAAATTCACTCTCTGTCTGAGAAAAAGGAGTGCAATTGTTTCACTTTGTGAGTTTTCTAAACATCCTAAAATTTTTGGATGTCATTATTTTCAGCTGGCAATAGTTCTGCTTTTTATTTCTATTTTTATCTCTGGATTAAAAATTAAAATTCAGCATGAAACGAACATTGCGATAGTCTTTTGTTTCTTGTGATATTGCGAATGCTGCAATCTCATTTGAATTGAAATTGAATTGAAATGCCTTTTATTGTCACTATACACATGTACAATGAGATGAAAAGCAACTCCTTTTCCAGTGCCAGCATGTAAGAAAACAAAAGAAGAGATATAACAACATAGAATTAAATAAGGAGTGCAAAAGGAGAGGTAAAAATTATCAATATTATCAAAAGTATTAAATATTAAATATTGCACAGTAAGTGAATAGAAGAATGTCCGGGGGTTAGACTGTGAAGTCAGTGCATATGTGAGTTCAAAGTGGTTATGGCTTTTAGAAAAAAACCTGTTCTTAAATCTGTTGGTCCTTGTTCTAATGCAGCTGTAGCGCCTCCCTGAGGGCAACAGGTTAAACAGATCAAAGCCAGGGTGGGAGCTGTCCTTGATGGCGTTTTTCGCTCTGCTAGGGCAGCGGGAGGTGTAAATGTCCATCAAAGAGGGGAGAGGGCAGCCGATGATCTTCTGTGCTGCCTTGACTACTCTCTGAAGCCTCTCCCTGTCTGCCACGGTGCAGCTGCCGTACCATACAGTGATACAGTACGTCAGTAGGCTCTCGTCTGGCAATCCGTTGGACAAGTCTGGGTAACTCTTAATGCTTCAGCATTTCAAGACATTTTGGACAATTTCATGCTCCCAACTTTGTGGGAACAGTCTGAGGATGGCCCTTTCCTGTTCCAACATGACTGTGCACAAAGCAAGGTCCATAAAGACCTGGATGATTGAGTTTGGTGTGGAGGAACTTGACTGGCCTGCACCTCCTGACCTCAACCCCATAGAACACCTTTGGGATGAATTAGAGCGGAGACTGCGAGCCAGGCCTTCTCTCCAACATCAGTGCCTGACCTCACAAATGCGCTTCTTGTAGAATGGTCAAAAATACCCATAAACACACTCCTAATCCTAGTGGAAAGCCTTCCCAGAAGAGTTGAAGCTGTTATCTGCAAAGGTACTCCATATTAAACCCTGCGGATTAAGAATGGGATGTCATTAAAGTTCATGTGCATGTAAAGACAGGCGTCCCAAAACTATATATATATATATATCAGTTACACCGAAATTTCCCATCTGCCAAACTTGTTCTGCATGAGGAAAGAACATGCTCAAGGTTAGCTGGCCTACAGAGCGTGCAATTGGGGCTTTCTGCCACCCCACTAGTATGTAGGTTTGATGGAGTAGGTGTCATGCATGGAACACAGCAATAACTTGATCCAGTGCTCTTCCATGATAGGACATGATAGGACTTCAGTGTTAATTCCACTAACTTTTGGGGTATTGTTCCATAGGTGTTGGTCAGATCAAGCCACAGGACTGTCAGGTCACTCTGGTTCCTCTTTGCATCTTCAATAATCTTAGACATTATGCTGGTATGCTCAAGACAACCAGAAACCCCCCCCCCCGAACTCCCCTTTTTTGAACTGATGTGTCTGTATACTTGTTGTCAAACATGAAAGTGGTCAGCCTTTTTAGCTAAAATCCCCAAAAGGATATTACCCTCCACATTGAGGAGTGATAAGGTACCAAACTGACTGATATCTGTGGAATTCTCCTCTTTCGGGAAGCAACATCCCTCCGCAACCAACCAATCGTCAGCCAGGAAGTTCTTCCTCCATGCCACGTTTCAGTGACCTCCAGAGTCGCCTCCTGAGCCTTTTGACACTGCTTGTACACATTATACGGTTTACCATTTCTTTTGGCTTTCTTAAAGAAGTTGTTCATTTCCTGCCAACTTGGACCTTCTAGTCCAAAAGGAATAACTGGTTTTGCCGGTTTGATGAGTTTCTCCATCTTTTACAACCTGGGGTGGCTTGGAAATAGCACAAAAAGCTTGAGCTTACGGACCTGTTGCTGTGACAGCAACTCCGGGATGAGCGTGATGGTGTGTGTGTGTGTGTGTGTGTGTGTGTGTGTGTGTGTGTTGAAGTGAGAGCAGTGGCTGATGGCTATGAGTTAGGTGTAGCCTTAACTCTTGTTAGTTGTGAGCCTGCAGTGGTTGCTAACTGTCCTTGCTACTGACTTACTGTTTTGCCTTGTGTAGGTATATAAATGGTATTATTATTGTCTCTGTTTTTTTGCTCTATCCTGAAGATTTATTCCCTTACTTTTGTATATGAAAATTAAATTAAATCCCCTTATTATCCCAAAACCTGCAAAAATGTGTTAAATAACACAAATATACATTATGTTTTTAATCTCACTTTATTCACCATTGTCTTTGCTGCTGATCTTCAGTGATCCAATTCAGTCAAACTAAGCAAAAATGACTAGATAAATGTCACATTTGTGTTTCATTTTTTGTTTTTATTGCTGAAAAGGGTTGAAGTTTCTTCTCCTTTGTTCTATTCTTCCACGGCCCAGACTGGCAGCACAGCTGAAAGGTTTGTTTGAGCTACACCCTCTACTGTTCAGGCATGAATCTGCATTTAATGTAGGCTGAGGTTTATGAAAGGGCCTTTGCATTTAGAACAAGCAAATAAAAAATAATACAAAAGCAATGTAACTGTAATATGTTCTCTTAGTCTTGGTTGGACTTTTATGTTACTTCCTGTCCTATGTGCCCTGTTGTAGTCCTCTGTAGTTTTCTTCTGTTGATTAGTCTCCACAGGTGTGTCTTGATAATTTGTTATCTTGTTATGCTTGTTTGCCCCTGTGTATACAGTATATAGCCCTTGTGTTTCTCTTGTGCTTTGTTAGTCAATGTTTGGTGTTCCTCATGTGTACGTTCTCTATGCTCTCTGTGTTTCCTGGTTGTTGTTTGCATTTTTGTTAAACTCTTATTAAACCAATTATAGCAATAATTACGTATACAATATTGTAATGCATTTCTTGCTTTTAAAAGTAACTTTCCCCAACACTGATTGTGGACATACTGTACAACTTCAGCCAGTTTGTCTGTCATTGTTATGTAGTTGTTTTTGTTCTGTTTTTTATTTTTATTTTTTTAAGGCATGTATTAAAACTAGAAAAAAACTCTCCATACATTCGTAAAGTGAGATTAAGCAGTGCATTAAGTTGCATATTAGAAAATAACTGTGCGAAAAGCATGTAAATTGTAAAAATAAGAAAAAAAAAGTCTGAAAAACTAAGAAAAGAAAATCATGTAAAAAGTAATTACTCAAGTCAGTAAATGTAAATAAGATCATTAATGTTTAACAGAGAGTCCAATGGTTACATGAATGCAGCTCAAAACAAACACTTTTCTATTGATTCTGTCTGTTCGCTTTGATGGGACTCATTTACGAGAAATCAAGACTTCAAATAACACATCCTGGAAAAGCCTGAATGCCTGAAGGTTTTTGATTTGTTCAACCCATAAAAGGAAAACACATTAAAATACATTAGATGTTATGTTTTAAAAAAGTTAATGTTATTTGATGGCTCAAAATAAATGTTTATAGTTTTATTGCAAAACGTTGAAAAATGAAATGCTCTCTAATACAAGTATTTTAATATTATAGAGGTGCAGGATTTAACTGCAGCACAGTCTGTTGTGTATAAAAGAGGATGTGTATGAATGTTGTCAGGTTAGAGGAGGGGCTGCTGGGTAGGTTTGAGGGTTTAAGGTCTGTTACTGTGTTATCCAGTCTACCATTATCTAGGTTTACTTGACATTACAATGCAAAGTTTTCTAAGAGCTAATTCAGCTTACAGCGAAACCATACTTTTTCTGGGCATTATATGGTACGTGGGAACATTTTACTTTATGAGCATGAATGTACAGTGTATTTGCTTGGTTTCCAGTGTTCTAAATAAATGTTTCGGTTTGAAGGATTCACTTTTTGATGTAATTACTTTGGTCAGTGTGCACCATTCAGAGAATTGTTGACCATTTAGTTTTGTGACTGTGTGTTCAGTGGACTGTAGACAGGAACATTATCAATCTGTTATTATAAAATAAAATATACAAAAATACCAATAATTTTGTGGGGAAAAAACATAAACCCCTCTCTCTCTCATACATTTGACCATACATTATCAAACATATGATAATAAAAATGATCGGTAACACTTTACAATAAGGTTTATTGGTTAACATTAGGTAATGTATTAACTAACATGAATTAACAATGAGCAATACATTTGTTACATTTATTACAGTTTTTATTAATCTTTGTTAATGTTAGTTAATAAAAATCCAGCTGTTCATTGTTTGTTCATGTTAGTTCACTGTGCATTAACTAATGTTAACACATACAACCTTTGATTTTAATAACGTATTAGTAAATGTTGAAATTAATATTAACTAAGATTAATAAATGCTGTAGAAGTATTGATCATTATTAGTTCATGTTAACTAATGTAGTTAACTAACCTTATTGTAAAGTGCTACCAAAAATGATCATACATATTACTTTCATAAAGAGCTTGATGGTTTATTAAATAAAATAAAAACATAAATCTGCTTCCAGCAGTGCTGTAGTGCTTTGTAGTTCAGGAGACGCTGTACAGCCGCCCAAAGCCCCAGTGGACTGTTCGCTGTCTGAATGGTCTCCATGGACGCGCTGTGACCCCTGCTATAAGAAGAGGGTGAGCTAGTGTTCTGCATATTGTCTGGTCCTTTATACTGTATGTTTATTCATTTATTTATCACCAAAAACTACACTAACATTTTTGGAGTATGCAGAGGAATAGAATATATATTTGTTATAAATATTTTTATGTTTTTTTCTGAAGAGACACAATCCATTAATTTGATGAACAGGCATTTATTCACAAAGAAACATTCATCAACTGACACATCAGATATGTAAAAAGGAAGCTACAGCATGTTTGCTTGACATGCAAGAACCAATGAGGTTCATTCTCGTGTTACGCAGCACGTTTGAGCTTCAGCAAGAACCAATGAGGTTTGTTCTTGCGTGTGAAGCAGGTGCAGTTAAGCTTCTGTTTATGTTCGCTGATCAATGTTTTTATTTCTCTTCATCTTCAGTATCGCTACGCCACACTTATCCAGCCGTCTGAGTTTGGAGGAGAGCCGTGTCATTATCATGGCAGAGAGGAGGAATCCTGCACTGCTCCATCACGATACTCCTGCCAGAAACCCCCTCCTCCATGCCAAGGCTTCCGTTGTACTACCACAGGTGACCCTCACACCACCATAGTCTTACTATGATCTTCACTTTAGAATACTGATCTAAATGGCTTGTCATTCTTAGTAGGTCCTAAAAACTACATGTAAAAAGCCATTTCTTTAACATTATCCATAGTTAGTTCTGTAATGCCCAGTACACATTGTATGATTTTGGGCTGTCCCAGATGAAAGATGACCCATCGTGGAGATTTCTGTTGTTGTGGCTCCTAAATGCCGCTAAAACTTAAAAGTACTTTCCTCAAGCTCCGTTTGCAGAATTGTCATGCCAAGTTGTCCTCTTTCCCCTAGCCATGACCACGTCCATATTCTCCTCTTTTCCCTAGCCATGACCACGTCCATATTCTCCTCTTCCCCCTAGCCATGACCACGTCCGTATTCTCCTCTTTCCCCTAGCCATGACCACGTCCGTATTCTCCTCTTTCCCCTAGCCATGACCACGTCCATATTCTCCTCTTTTCCCTAGCCATGACCACGTCCATATTCTCCTCTTCCCCCTAGCCATGACCACGTCCATATTCTCCTCTTCCCCCTAGCCATGACCACGTCCGTATTCTCCTCTTTCCCCTAGCCATGACCACGTCCGTATTCTCCTCTTTCCCCTAGCCATGACCACGTCCGTATTCTCCTCTTTCCCCTAGCCATGACCACGTCCGTATTCTCCTCTTTCCCCTAGCCATGACCACGTCCGTATTCTCCTCTTTCCCCTAGCCATGACCACGTCCATATTCTCCTCTTTCCCCTAGCCATGACCACGTCCATATTCTTCTCTTCCCCCTAGCCATGACCACGTCCATATTCTCCTCTTTCCCCTAGCCATGACCACGTCCGTATTCTTCTCTTCCCCCTAGCCATGACCACGTCCATATTCTCCTCTTCCCCCTAGCCATGACCACGTCCATATTCTCCTCTTTCCCCTAGCCATGACCACGTCCATATTCTCCTCTTTCCGTCCATATTCTCCTCTTTCCCCTAGCCATGACCACGTCCATATTCTCCTCTTCCCCCTAGCCATGACCACGTCCATATTCTCCTCTTTCCCCTAGCCATGACCACATCCATATTCTCCTCTTCCCCCTAGCCATGACCACGTCCATACTCTCCTCTTCCCCCTAGCCATGACCACGTCCATATTCTCCTCTTTCCCCTAGCCATGACCACGTCCATACTCTCCTCTTCCCCCTAGCCATGACCACGTCCATATTCTTCTCTTCCCCCTAGCCATGACCACGTCCATACTCTCCTCTTCCCCCTAGCCATGACCACGTCCATATTCTCCTCTTTCCCCTAGCCATGACCACGTCCATATTCTCCTCTTTCCCCTAGCCATGACCACGTCCATATTCTCCTCTTTCCCCTAGCCATGACCACATCCATATTCTCCTCTTCCCCCTAGCCATGACCACGTCCATACTCTCCTCTTCCCCCTAGCCATGACCACGTCCATATTCTCCTCTTTCCCCTAGCCATGACCACGTCCATACTCTCCTCTTCCCCCTAGCCATGACCACGTCCATATTCTTCTCTTCCCCCTAGCCATGACCACGTCCATACTCTCCTCTTCCCCCTAGCCATGACCACGTCCATATTCTCCTCTTTCCCCTAGCCATGACCACGTCCATATTCTTCTCTTTCCCCTAGCCATGACCACGTCCATATTCTCCTCTTTCCCCTAGCCATGACCACGTCCATATTCTCCTCTTTCCCCTAGCCATGACCACGTCCATATTCTCCTCTTTCCGTCCATATTCTCCTCTTTCCCCTAGCCATGACCACGTCCATATTCTTCTCTTCCCCCTAGCCATGACCACGTCCATATTCTTCTCTTTCCCCTAGCCATGACCACGTCCATATTCTCCTCTTTCCCCTAGCCATGACCACGTCCATATTCTCCTCTTTCCCCTAGCCATGACCACGTCCGTATTCTCCTCTTTCCCCTAGCCATGACCACGTCCATATTCTCCTCTTTCCCCTAGCCATGACCACGTCCGTATTCTCCTCTTCCCCCTAGCCATGACCACGTCCATATTCTCCTCTTTCCCCTAGCCATGACCACGTCCATATTCTCCTCTTCCCCCTAGCCATGACCACGTCCATACTCTCCTCTTTCCCCTAGCCATGACCACGTCCATATTCTCCTCTTTCCCCTAGCCATGACCACGTCCATATTCTTCTCTTCCCCCTAGCCATGACCACGTCCATATTCTCCTCTTCCCCCTAGCCATGACCACGTCCGTATTCTCCTCTTCCCCTAGCCATGACCACGTCCATATTCTCCTCTTTCCCCTAGCCATGACCACGTCCATATTCTCCTCTTTCCCCTAGCCATGACCACGTCCGTATTCTCCTCTTTCCCCTAGCCATGACCACGTCCGTATTCTCCTCTTCCCCCTAGCCATGACCACGTCCATATTCTCCTCTTTCCCCTAGCCATGACCACGTCCATATTCTCCTCTTCCCCCTAGCCATGACCACGTCCATACTCTCCTCTTTCCCCTAGCCATGACCACGTCCATATTCTCCTCTTTCCCCTAGCCATGACCACGTCCATATTCTTCTCTTCCCCCTAGCCATGACCACGTCCGTATTCTCCTCTTTCCCCTAGCCATGACCACGTCCATATTCTTCTCTTTCCCCTAGCCATGACCACGTCCATATTCTCCTCTTTCCCCTAGCCATGACCACGTCCATATTCTTCTCTTTCCCCTAGCCATGACCACGTCCATATTCTCCTCTTTCCCCTAGCCATGACCACGTCCATATTCTCCTCTTTCCCCTAGCCATGACCACGTCCATATTCTTCTCTTTCCCCTAGCCATGACCACGTCCATACTCTCCTCTTCCCCCTAGCCATGACCACGTCCATATTCTCCTCTTCCCCCTAGCCATGACCACGTCCATATTCTCCTCTTTCCGTCCATATTCTCCTCTTCCCCCTAGCCATGACCACGTCCATATTCTCCTCTTTCCCCTAGCCATGACCACGTCCGTATTCTCCTCTTTCCCCTAGCCATGACCACGTCCATATTCTCCTCTTTCCCCTAGCCATGACCACGTCCATATTCTCCTCTTTCACTTCCTCCTCTTTTTCAGCGCACATAAAAAACACAATTGCCAAAGTGTGATTCATCTTTCTCTGTTTGTTCTCCACTAACACATGCTGATGATGTTTTATTCTTCTTTACTAACTTGCGTCGTAGTCTACGATTCAATAGGTGTCATCATCGTACAGTCTACACACATGTTGTACCCAAGTTTATTAGATCCAGTGTTATTTGTAATGATCTTATTGGATTGCACAGTCTAGCGGGCATAAGAGGGCTGATCAAATGTATGAATTATTAACAGCTTACTCAAATAATAAGTCTGCTATTAGCTATTTAATATGTAAGTGGTTAACTGTAAAAGTAGTGTTTAAAAAGCTTTTATTCTGCATGTTATTGATTGGTTTAACATTAATAATGTTACATTAAAACATTTAAAAAAAAATAGTAGTCACGGCGGCATTCAGTGTTATTATTTGCTTATTAGTTTATCAGAGATTCTTGTTCATGTTTCTAGAATGTTAATGCTGCATTACTCATTTGATCCTGCAATGTAATAATTAAAGGACACACTTGTGACAGCTGTGTGTGTGTTACAGGTCGCTGTGTGCTGGAGGGTCTTCGCTGTAATGGCGATGATGACTGTGGCGATGGTTCTGATGAACAGGGCTGTACTAAAGTGCACAAAGCATGCAAACAGCCAACTGAGGAATATTATGGAATCGAGAATCTTGCCAAAGGGTGCGTGTGTTTAATACACTCCTGTACTCACCTATTCCTATTGGACTCACTTTTAAAAACTGCAGCTCACTGATGGATCTCGACGTTTTTATTGTTGTACAGGCCTGTATTTCCTTTATTCCTTTCCTGGTAATGCCATGTTGACCTCTGGCAAGTTTTACCCTTGTGTTTATAGTGCATCCAGTAGCTTTGTGAGAAGAACAGACCAAAACTGGGGACACCAGGGACAATCTCCCTCCACTGCAGTTTCATTTACAAATTAAAATGTGTCATGTTATGTTGTTTTAAGACACAAAAACGTATTTTGGCGCATGGTATAAATATATTTCATACATTATAGCATATTATAATACAACTTATACAACTTATTAGGCCTATATATTTATAGAATAGCAAAGTAGGCCTAATCAATATACAAGTCTGAACCACATACATATATAAAGCAAATATATACATATATCATGATCATTTTGCCACCAATGAACCATGGATTTGTTTACTTTATAATACGTTTTATTTTTACCTTAAACAAATACAACATAATAACATTCAAAACTCATCGGCTTCGAATTCACCAATTTTTTATTTACAACAAGTCTGACACAGAGAGCGACATTTTTGTTGCTCTTGTACTTGATGCCAAATGTAAAAACTGCCATAGATCAGAGATAACTTGTTCTTCATTCCTAGAATCAACATTTTGAATGGTAAACTGGAAGCAGTGGTGCTTGATAACCGATACTACGCTGGTGGCTGCTTGCCTCATTTTATCCAGGATGTTCGCTTCAGGAAGCCATATAACATACAGCATTACACAATAGAGGTATGTTGCATGTTTTAAAATCTATAGCTGCAGTACGTAAGATTCGTGATGTGCTTTTTCAAAACTTTGCTTTATGGAGTTTTGAAACCTTTACGAATCCTTTGTTTTGAGCGAAGCATTAAATTTCAGCAAACGATGCTTTGTTACGCCATTCTGTCTCGAAATGCTGGTGGTTCACTGTTAGACGGTGTCTAAAGCCGCGTTTCCACCCAAATTACCCGAAACAATTTGTCCCAGGAACTTTTTTTTCCCCAGACCTGTTGCTTTATGCGTTTCCACCGCCATTCAAAGTACCGTGAAGATTAGGCAAATTAGTCCGGCGACGTAGGAGGGCCACTGTCTTGCAGAGTTTAGTTTCACCTCATATCAAGCACGCCTGCCTGTAGTTTTCAATCAATCCCGAAGGCATAGGTTTGATATTTCAGGTGTTAGTGATTGGGGTTGGAGCTGAACTCTGCAGGACAGTGGCCCTTTCAGGACTGGAGTTGCCCATCCCTGCTTTAAATACTTCTTCGACAAAAGCTTTTCCAATTACACTAGTATTAAATAATGGCAGTTTCAGAACTTTGGATTCTGTTTTTAATGTATGTGTATGACATAATTTACTTTGTTCCCAGACAAAAGGCTCCTATGATTTCACGCTGGAGGCATACGAGTCTTACAATGAATACTTCAAGAGTGAAAGCAAGGCAACTTTATCCAAGACTAGCGTCTCATTTGGAATTGCTATTCCTCAGGTTTTTGAATTCAGTTTTAATTACAATGACCACAAATACAAGAAGTCAGTGAAGAAGATGCGCACCTTTTCAGGGACGGTAAGTTGTTTTTCTGTCACTAAGGTGAAGCTTCATTTGAACTATATTATCTACATTTGTGAAATGACAACAGATGAAATCAGAAAATGGCCATTACTATGAAGAACCAAAGATGAAACTAGATTTTTACATTTTCTAGCTTGCATTTGCAGAAGTCTATTATGCTAAGGTGCTGTGGCTGGTTGCCAGACAATTGCTTGGGCGTTTTGAGTGGATGTTAGGTGGTTTCTTACTGGTCCAAGAGCCTATCCCAGAGTATCTATGATCCCTAGATTAGAGGTCTTCACCCCTGCTCCTGGGGACCCACTGTCCTCTAGAGCAGTGATTCTCAACCGGTGGGCCGCGGCCCTCTGGTGGGCCTCAGAGCGTCATCTGGTGGGCCGTGTAGGCAGTGGTAGACTACCCCCAAATTCATTTTTATTTATTGTTTAATTTACAAATCTTGTTATTTTCTAATTATCTAACTGTTCTTATGAATTTATATGATCAAAAACACTCAAGTCAAGTCAAAATGCATTATCTAAAAGCAAATTTATGTTTAAATATCACAACACCAATCATGTCAGATTGAACGTTTGTTCGATCAGACGCAGTAACATTACGTTACTGTAATTTCGTTAATCGTTTTCTGAAAAGAAAAGCAGATGTGGGAGACAGACCTGTGCAGGGAAAAGCTTCGAAGTGTGTGGTGAGAAAATACGACGCTGAATACATTAAATTTGGTTTTATAAGGGCAGGTACTGAGGGAGTCGCACACGGACGAGAAGCGCAGCGCTGCGTCTACAACTCGAGGTATCGAACACGCGCACTTTCTCAGTTTATGGCCAGCAATATTGTTATGTTTTAGGACATTACGAAATTAAGATAATGTCTCTACTATGTTATGATTGCAATTCAATTTTCAATTACAATTAAATAGAATCGTTGCTGAGTCTGCAGTCTGAACACTTTACCTCAGGACGTACATTAACTGAATTAATTGAGAATCTCACCTGAAAATCCGGTCATTTTCATCCACGCAGCTGATTTCTGTAAATTTGAATATAAAACTAAATGTATCTTGCAGCACAGGGTGAAGTCAGTATAAAGGCTACATTAATGACGCTTTGATACAAATGTAATGTAGTAAATTTAATATAAAACTATGTAAATGGCGCTCTGTGGCGCAACAGGTTTTTGAACAGAATCTTGAGCCATAGCTGGCGCTGCGGACAGACGCCGCCGGTGTGTGTACACTCATAGAAAATAATGTGTTCGAATTTTAAAGACGTGCCGCTGCGCTTCTCGTCCGGTGTGCGACCCCATTAAGCTGAAGGCGCATGTGGAGAAATGTTGTTGAATGATGATTCAGGTGTTGAATGTGGAGAATAGTCGTCAAATGAGGCGCTAAAACCATCAAAGCTGCAGAGACATTTGAACAAAACTGGGCTGTTTAATATTGTTTTAAACAGTCAAGTTCATATCACTAACTGTATTTGATAAATTACACTTACAGTATAGGCTATGTAAATTGGGGTAAATGAACTTTGTTGAACATTTCGTATCTATACCACGAATGTTATTTCTCGTGCCATTTATACGGCAAACATTTTTTGGCGTGCATATGATACGCAGTTTTCGCATGCATATGATACGCACTGTGTGGTGTGTAATACGCACCCACTCCCCACCCCTAATCCTACGCATATGCACGCAAAAAAAATTTTTGGCGTATAAATGGCACGAGAAATAACATTCGTGTTATAGAGATCGTGTTGCAGCGAATAGAGAGAATCCCCTCTTGTGTGTCTGACCTGTTGTTACAGGTATGTTAGCCTGTTATTGTTACAGGAATGGTTAGGGTAGAGTGGGGGAAAACGCCCCCCCTTAAGGAAAATGTGACATTACAGTGAAACAAAACATAAATGTGACTAGAATTGCCATCCCGGTTTTGAGTGACTATGGCAGGAGTTATTCACCAAATATTAAAATTGCTCAGCCTTCATAATTAATTAGTATTTTCACTGAAAATATTTTTGTACAAAGGGGGCGGTTTGCCCCAGCGGTGGGGTAAAACGCCCTCCAAGGTAGGGTAAAATGCCCCCTTTCTTACCAACCAGTTTGCTTCATAGATCAACAGCAAAATTAACATACAATAGTTTTTAATCTCTAAAGGTAAAAGGCAAGTAATGTATCAACATGTATATATATTAATATTTATTTCAGCAATGTCCAAAATAGCCAAATTTAACTACCTTCCATCAGTGAGCTAACTTTGCTAGCAAGCTAGCTAGTTAATGCTCACTTGAGGTAATTTTTTCATGTTTTGTTCAAATATTTAGATTTTACCACCTAGTTATACTGCATTAAGTGTAAAACAAAGGATTTGATAGACAGAAATATTTTATTATGGTAATTATGATAGAGAAACTATGCCCCCAGGGGGGGCGTTTTACCCCTCAGCGTAGGGGGCGTTTTACCCCACAAGCTATGAGTTTTAAAAAAAATGTTTAATTTTTAAAATATAATTATATTCCTTATAAATAATATATGATCTCAAACTACAGACTTCACTATTCATCTATCATACATCACTGCAATATCCTGCAGAACAATATTCTCTTAAACACTTATTTACTAATATCTGAAAATTATAGCATTTACCATGTAATCCTCTTCTCTTCAAATGTGTCGCTGGTGTCAGCTTCTCCATAGAGATTTGTATATCCCCGTTATCAACGTAGTGCATAGCAACAGTAAAAATGTATCTTGACTACTTTTAGTGGTTATTTTGGGAAAAACAGGTGGGGGGCGTTTTACCCCAGGGGGGCGTTTTCCCCCACTCTACCCTACTGAGTAAACCTGCAAAGTCTTTTTGATACAAGGACAGTTTTCATCTATATAGCTGACTCTGCTACAGTGGCATAACAGATTAACAGCAGAGTATATCATTGTACTTTTAGAATTTTCTGTTATTCTGTGTTCATACTATCATATGTGGAAAGGTGGTCCTCGGAATGTTTTTAAACACTCATTGGTGGGCCATGAGTTGCAAAAGGTTGAGAACCCCTGCTCTAGAGTTTAGCTCCAATCATAATTAAAAACACTTGAACCACCTCTTGTTTTAGTTAAGCTCAGGTTGGAAATAAACTTTGCAAAATAGTGGATCAGGTCCTTCACTGTAGATATGTTGGATTTATTACCAATTTTATTGTCTGCCACTTAGCCTGGTCAGATGAAATAAGCCACATGGTTTCAGAGATATTTCATATGTGTAGCATAAACGTTAAAGGAGGAATTACACTGAAGTTCAGGGTTAGGGGTATGATTAGATTACTTTATATTCACTAAGTATAAATAATTGTAATAGTGGTGATGGTCTTAGCAGACACCACTAACTATGAGAAAATAGTTGGATATGAATAATATTAATAAAATAAAGAATGATAACCAGACTGTGAAATCTATAATTTGGAGCCATCCATGACTTTATTCTGTGTTGTCCTCAGAAAAAGAAATTCATCCGAGCACACTCTGAGCTTGAGGTAGCCCGCTATGCTTTAAAGAGCGCAAACCTGATGCTACACCCTGAATTCCTGTCCCGCTTGCGTGCCCTGCCACTGGAATACACATATGGAGAATATCGGCAGATCTACAGTGACTATGGGACACATTTCATCAAAGAGGCAACTCTCGGTGGAGATTTTGAATATACTGTTGTCCTCAATGATGAGCGACTTGAAAAATCTGGTAGGTAAAAGTAAGGAAAAATAGTATGTGATCAAAACAAAGACTACCCTGTTATTCCAAAAGATGAGCCTACACTGAATCTAAGGGTTTTTCTTTCATTATAGGATACACACTTGACGAAACCAAGAAATGTTTTCAGTTTGGACTGAATCTTGGAGCCAATATTGACGGAGTGTATTTTGGTGCAGGACTTTCAGTTGGTGGCTGTAAAGGGCTTTTGAATGAGCTTGGAGGTGAGCAAATCCACAATTACACTGTTCAGATCAAATAATCTGAAAGTTGAAGCAAATTTCTTTGCTTTTAAAATAATTTCTCCCCCCTTAGCTTAATGTGCAGAGACTGCACCAGAGAACAGTGACACAACAAAGTTGAGAAAAGTTTATTGTAACTGCAAATTTCAGCAGCATCTGCCAATGGGAGTGGCGTCAGGAGTGCAACATAATCCGTCTCTTGTAAAATAATCTTGTAATCCTTACAGTAAGAAATTACCCTATGGCTACTCACTGCAATGTGTTAGGTGCATGAAGTGTTAGGCTGGCCACACACTTGAATATTTTAAGCCTGATTTTGAGCCTGTTTTGCGCTCCCAAACGATCGGGGGTGTGGCCCAATTCGAGGCTTCTGGCAACCGACTTTTTGTCCAAAAAATCCTCAATTGTGTGGTGTCATTACAATTATTTTACTGCTCCTGATCGCGTCGTAGCCCGCACGATCCCAAATCATAAATATCAAACGTTATTTACAATTCTTGATCAGGCTGCCTCTGACGTGATACCCACGATAGCCAATGAGAGCGAGCAAGCTTCACCAAATCAGCCGCAAAAGAGTATTTGTTGAAAGTGGAGCTGACCATAGTTGGACTTCTATTTAGAGTGGTGCAAGTAGGACCAGTTATATTGATGATGTGCCCTGCATCAGGATCATGGATGGGAGTGAGGTTTAGGTGGGTGAATGTAATGGTGAGTGTTCCCTGGTTGAGTGTGAAAAAGATAAATGAAAGTCACATGTGAAGGCCAAGTAGAGTAACCCATACTCGGAATTTGTCCTTTGCATTTGACCCAACCAAGTTAGTAAACACACATTAGGAGTAGTGATAATCACACACACACTGCAAACACACACACACCCAGAACAGTGGGCAGCCATTTTTGTTGTGGCGTCCTGGGAGCGATTGGGGGTTAGGAGCTTTGCTGAAGGGGACCTCAGTCATTTCCTGCCGGTATTGAAAATCGAACCTGCAACCTTTGGGTTACCAGTCTGACTCTCTTACCATCAGGCTCCCACGAACAGACGGCGTTAGCTGGTGGCAAAACAAAGGGAAAACTGGAGGCGGCCAATACAAACCAGCACAGATTCGGCTACATAATAAGGAGCTTAAATTATTATTATTGTTATTAAATATCATCTTGTTGTGTTGTTGGGTGCAAGAATCGACGGAGTACAGGCTCCAGTTTGAAATTTTATCGCATAATGTTTTCTAAATGATTGTGATTATTTGTGAATCATCTATGATTGTATACATTGTTTTGATTGATTGTGACTAGACTTCTTGAAGAACCTGGTAAGAAAGTGTAATCAAATACATAGTTAAAAAATGAATATGCTGTATCTGGAATTTTTATGTCTAGAAAATATTCACATCATTAAAATTGCACCATAATGTCACTCTTTACATTGTTACGTGACCATTTAGTACAGTTATAGGCATCTAAATATGTATATGCCCTCAGTTTCTCTTTACCCTCGGTTTCTCTATCGGGTAGGTGTAGAAATCGGGTAGGTGTAGAAGTCAGGTCGCTCAACCGGAGGTAGCGTTGACGTTAATCCTGTCAGATCGTCCATCCATTGAATGAGCGTGTATGCCGGGTCAGCCAATCTGGGATGTCCGTTAAAATGAACTTTTGCAAATAACAATAGCGGTCCTGGACAGTGAGTGACCTTGCACATTAAGATAAAATCGGATTTTCTCCTGTCATTGTTAAAAAACAAGCTAACAAAACTTGCACACTAACGTTAGTGAAGCGGCCAGAGGGATCGTTCTGTCTCCACCTTAGCTCCGCCCACAAAAAAACGTCACCATGTTTACCAACTGAAAAGGGGTCTATACCCTGACCAGCCCACGACTGCAACCTGGCCTCAAGGGGTGCACTTGGAAACCGGAGTTGTAACTTGCATTTCCTTGTGTTGCATCTTTGAATGGGGATTCCCAGAAGGCGTAGTTTACATGATTTAAGTCGGTTGAAAATACTTTCCAGGGGAATCAAGGGAGCCCTAGATAGTCATCACCGTTCACCCCTCTAGCAACAGCCCTGCCTCCCGCTTTCAACATCTCTTATCTTCTCTGAAGATGTGTTTTCAGTCACAAGGGTGGGACAACCTGTCACTCAATGATCCAACAATACAAATGATTCCTGATGGACAAAATCAAGTCTTCTTAAAGTTGTTCCAGAAGACGTTTCACTCAGATAAACATCACAATAAAGAAGAAAAGACTATAGCAACTTCTGTTTAATGTCAATTTTAAGATATCGTGACAACTCCAGTTAGACATGGTTGAATTCATAAGGAGTTTGAACACTATCAAAACAGTTCTCTACTAGTGTTTAGAAGCCTGTTTGGAAACAGTCATTAAATCCATTTGCTGCTTGTAGAGCCGATTATCTAATGTTACTAATGTTTAATTAAACACCCTGTTTTGTCGTCTGACATTTCAGATTCCAATGAAGATAGGGACATGGTGGAAGACGTCTTTATTGTGGTCAGAGGGGGTGACAGTGAAACAGTGTCACGTCTAGCTGCAAAACAGCTCCCAACTCCAGACATTATGCAGCTCTGGGGTGATGCTGTGTTCTACAATCCAGACTTTATTCACAAGAAGGTGACATTTTTCACTCAATATGCATTTCTTTACAAAGCCTCAACTTGTCAACTTAAATCTGAATATTTCTATATCGCTATAGACCAGACATAGATATCAGCCGGATGGCTTAGTGCAGGCGCTAATGGATCCTATGATGTATCTCGTAAATTACCCCACTAATAATGCCCAGAATGGAACCAAACTTATACAGTAGTACAAATAGGTTCTGTACTCATAAAACGAGGCATTGGAAAGTTTGTAAGTACATCAGGAGTTTATTTAAATAACACTTGCCTGACGGCTCATGCTACCGCTAACCCGGACGTTGACGTCACTTCAGTGATTTGGGAAAAGCACATAAAAGTCCTGGCAGAAAGCGATGCATAAGGATGTAGTGTAACAACACCCAGTTCCAGGAATGCACTAATATTTTGTTGGTAGTACCTGTTTGCAACAATTATTAGTTAACACTAAGTTGTTAACACTTCGGAAAAATAATAATTTGTTGTTACACTACATCCTATTGCATCACTTTCTGCCAGGACTTTTACAAACTTTTCCCAAATAGCGGAAGTGACCTCGATGTCCGGGTTAGCGGTAGCATGAACCGTCAAGCAAGTGTTATTTAAATAAACTAATGTTCGACCAAGGGAAAAAAGGCTTCTGGGGGGGTGTTTGGCTCGAGGTCATGGTGCAAAGGACCCCAGGTTGATTTTACTCCGAAGCATTCCCTTTAACCAAAAATCGTATAAAACAAAAATATACCAATAAATAAAATTTGTATGCAAAATTTTAACACTTTTATCACAGTCTTAGATTGTTAGATATACTCCAATCACAAAAGCTTCTGCTCTTTCGGCAAAGCCTTTTACATTTGGCATTTACTTTTATATAAAGCGACTTTTCAGTGTACACATTTTACCAGTATCTGTGTTCCCTGGGAATAGAATCTATGATCATGCTTAAACAGGTAAAGATCACTTTTGTGCGTATTGGCATCTTATACCAAAGAGCTTCAAATTCTTCTATAGACTGTGTCATCCCTGTTGAAAAGAGCAGAATGTCTGATCACCTGCATATGCTGTGTTTTGGAGAGCCAACATGGGATGCTGATGTTCAGTTTGTTTAGTCAGCAACTGTATCTTGTCTGTTGCTTATTTTAGTCATAAGCTACTTTAACTTAAATTTTTACCTGAATCAGTTTCTATAAAGATCTCTTTACTTTTAAGTATGACAATTGTATATTTTATACAGTGCCGCTGCTAGCCATTTTGGTGCCCTAAGCATAATTCCTTTATGATGCCCCCCACCCCGACCCCGAGAAAAAAAAACGTTTGTTTTTGCCAGTTTAACTTTTTATTACCAAACATATAACTCAATACCAATAACACAATAGCAGCATCACAGTATAAAACTTAAGAACACTAAAAAGAGAAAGCAAAATCTTCACAGCTTTGCTGACTTTGTAAACTTATGTAGAATAGCCAACACACACTACACAT
Source organism: Rutilus rutilus (assembly GCF_951802725.1). Taxonomy (NCBI): domain Eukaryota; kingdom Metazoa; phylum Chordata; class Actinopteri; order Cypriniformes; family Leuciscidae; genus Rutilus; species Rutilus rutilus. The sequence goes on along the minus strand of NC_140214.1, from coordinate 39,803,977 downwards.
TTGAAAGTGCAAACTTTTCTTCAGTAAACAGAATAGCAAAATAAAAAAACTATCAAAATAATCCGGACATGTTTTTCCCAAATTCAATGTCACTTTGAATAAATTACATTTATTAGACAAAATATTCAAACAAAGAATCTCAGACCGGAAAAAATTATAAACATTTAAAACTGAAAGCATGGCAGCCAAGGAGTTCTCCCCCTTTATTCCTTATTTATCAACTATTTGATCAATATAATATAATATAATATAAAAGCATAATAGAATGAGGTGCAATAATGCACACAATTAAACAGTATTATTTGCTTTATATCATTCATAATGACATTTTATATTTTTTATATATTTAACAGGAATTGTTAGCCTACCATGTGCACTGCACTGACTGCTAACATTAACTGTTACTGAGAAAGTATTAACCACCGTCACGTCAAAATAAACCATAAACTACTGCTCAATATCTAAAGAAAGATAGTAAAGAAAGTAACAGCTAGCTGGCGTCAGTTATTTGTAAAATAGGTAATGTTTAACAGTAAAATCTCAATTTAGCTTGCACCGAAGTTATAAGTTATAATAACATAGTTTGCTAACATTAACGTCAGCAAGTTCGAAGCGCGTTAGCAGCAGCACATGCAGCACATTTCCCTTATTTAAGAATGATTAAACATGGACTTACCTGCAAGTGATGCACGGGCATCATCTCGCAGTTTCTTCTTCTTTCTTTTCTCAGATCCTAACTCCTGCTGTCTTTTAGGGGCCATTTCCAAAAAAGTTGCCTACTGTCTGTCAAATTTCGTCCGCGCGAACGCGTCCTTCGCAAAGGCGCCCGCGCGAACAACCGGCACGGACCATCCAAAGCGGGGGGGCGGTACTTTCTAGACTAGAGCAATTAAATGATCTTGTTCCCCCTTTTTTGTTAGATATACATGGCTAAAATGTGCATAATAATATTTCTATAGGCTAATGAAATAATATCGGCATTATAATTGTTTTTTAATTAGGCTATTTTTGGTGCCCCCTCAGCACTTGGTGCCCTACGCACTGCGCGTGATGCGCGTGGTGGGAGCGACGGCGCTGATTTTATACAACACTGTCTGAGAGAAAAGAGCATCTTGTCACTGCTGCATTTCCCTGAGAAGAGTTTGATTATGAAGTGTCTTCTGTACGCCGCCAAGTAGCATCAGCCAATATTTATTTCTGTGGTTGGGTGTCATGCAATCATCACACAGGGGAGGTGTTCCCCATAGTGTCAGCTGCTGTTGCAGCGTCTCGTTCGCAACTCAGGGAACTAGGGTTGTGTTCGGGTCATTTTGACCCGGAGAGGATTTTCCTGTACCTGAAAATGCTAGGTAATGTTATTGCATTGGACTAAAATTTACTGACTTTACTCACCCAGAGTCTAATAACAACTTGCCAAAAATATTGTTACAATGTGAATTACAAAAAGTATCAAACTTTTTGTAATTCTTTTTTCCACATTGTAACACCTGTGGTGTTCCCGACTACAAAAATTTGCTTATACATTTCTCATTAGGCTACATCATCACCAAACATTGGATTCAATCTTTTTGCCAGCTTGTTTTCTTTCGATCAGGACAGGTTTTGTATTTATTTTTTAAATTCATTGATTGTAGGCCTCATTGATCTGAGCTTACATACCTCCGTTTTTTGTGAAAAAAAGCGTTATTTGTGGATAATTTTGTCAGGTTCACATAAATTATGAAAAACATTACACTGTTTATCACAGTAGTGTACTTTAATGTTTAACCAGGAAATTCGTTTTGAAATGCTTTTATTGGTCAAAAATGACTGCCCATTGAAAATGAATGGTGAAGTCGAAAATCAGAGGAACAATTAGTGTTCAGGAGTGTGTTCATCATGTCCATGTTCACAAATTATGTACATGTGGGCTTGAAAAAATAAAGGCCTCGGACCTGTGCATGTGTGGATACATGCATATCCGTGCATCTGCGCGCCCACACACACATATTCATGTACACAAACAAACTATTTTGAGTATTACAGGCTTTCATTTTCACAGAGAAGCAACTTTATTCTCAAATCAGTGAGGATCAGATCAATGAGGCTTACGATCAATTAGTTTCAAAAATAAAAACCTGTCTTAACTGAGAGAAAACAAGTTGACAAAAATATTTAATTCAATATTTGGTGGCCAGTCATTTTTGACCTGAAACATCACAAGTGTTATAGGGGTTTCAACACAGCCATTTGTCCTTGATTATTGATTTCACTTTGCAAAATCCTGTAATGTTAAATGTTTACAGTTAGAACCACTTTATGAGTTGGTGCCATCCCAAGAATTGAATGCTAACATCCTGAAGAAAAACCTGAGGAGAGCTCTGTCCGAGTACCTGAAAGAAACCAGCTCCTGCCGCTGCTCCCCCTGTCTCAATAACGGCATGGCCGTGCTCAAAGGTGAGAGTAATAATCACACACCACTACTAAAAACTATATAGAAATAGTGTTGTGTTTTCCTATTATATTTGAATGTTGGTAATTTTCATTAAAAAAACAACAACAAATAAAAACATTTCGAACAAAAGGCTGAGAAAATTCGTGTTTTTAGCTTCTTCTGGATTGGATTCAGAACAGTGATCAAAAACAAAGACTATATAGAGAGACGGTGCACTCGTATTACAATGAATGTGAGAAAGTGCAACACGCAATATGGCGACATACGTCCCGCCTTTTAAGTGAAAGAGCCAATCGCTGATTGGCAGAGTCATTACATCACTGCAGCTCCGGTTCCCATAGAAACGTACTCGGTTACTAACGTAACCTCGGTTCTCTTACGAGAGGTTCTCTCGTACTGCGTAAGAACTTACGCTTGGGGGAAAGTCTCTTTCCGTGAGATATTGAAGCCAAAAATTATCCTTTAATTTTTATATAATGCAAAACGCGTTGCAGCAGCATACAGACATAGGCGAGGCACCTTTGCGCGCCTATTGGCTGCTCTGCGGCAACTGCAGCAGCCTATCGAGAGAGGCCCTGTTGACGCTGACCAATGGGGGTGCTTCGCGCCCATCTGCGCAGCGTCCCGCCGAAATAGGCGTGGCCTAGGGCTATAAATATAGCGTCGAGAGGCTGGTTCACTGGTTTTCATCACCGGAGCGAACCAGAGCGAACTGCAGGCACGGCAAGGATACGCAGTACTCGTTCCCTCTCTAGAGAGAACCGAGGTTACGTTAGTAACCGAGTACGTTCTCTTACGAGAGGTTCTCTCGTACTGCGTAAGAACTTACGCTTGGGGAACACAATGTAAAACGCCGTGCGTGCTTGAGATCCAATACCAAAGTCCCAAGGGCATGTGCCCGGGGCCCATATGGTACATGATCATCAGGAACTCACAGAGAGTCCAGGAAGAGAGGCTAAAGCATCATTCCTGAATAGGGAGCATCCCACCAGGGAGCATTATAATTATAGTGTTCCACGCAGTCAGGGCAAGTTATTGGCCTGATCTGACGAAGAATACGGGTCTTACAGTTGCCCTCAGGGCTGTATGATCGATCCGTGAGCATTGCTCGAACAGTTTCCAGCATCTGAGCCGACCTCGGGGCAGATAGTACTGGCTTATTAGACCGACAACAGCTTAGCTTGCAAAGCGTGAGCTTCCAGGTTATAAAACCTGATAAATGTAGACGGGGAGGCCCAGCCTGCCGCCATACTGATATCATGTAGGGAAATCCCACTGGACCAAGCCCACGAAGAGGCCATGCCTCTTGTGGAGTGCGCTCTGACACCTAATGGGCACTGTAGGCCCTTAGAGGTGTATGCCAGCGCTATGGCATCCACTATCCATCTGGATAGGGTCTGTTTCGTTACAGCTAGCCCCTTAGAGTGTCCGTAGAACGAAACGAATAGCTGCTCTGTCTGTCTGAATACAGACAAGCGAGACACATAGGCTCTTAATGCCCTGACAGGGCAGAGCAAAGCGGCGTCCCTCTCTTCCTCAGGGACCGGTAAGGCCGACAGGGAAATGACCTGGGACCTGAACGGTGTGTTGAGGGATTTAGGAACATACCCGTGTCTCGGTTTGAGCCTGACAATTGAGTCATTTGGCCCAAACTCCATACATGTCGCGCTTACTGAAAGCGCTTGTAAGTCCCCCACACGCTTAACTGAAGCGAGAGCCAAGAGAAACGCTGTCTTGAAGGACAAGTGTTTGATATCCACAGATTGGATTGGCTCAAATGGGGCACCTTTCATGGCCTCCAAGACCGTGGAAAGGTCCCATATGGGAACTGAAGGGGGTCTGGGAGGGTTTAACCTCTTCGCTCCTCTTAGGAAGCGAATGACCAGATCGTTCTTCCCTAGTGACTGGCTTAGCGTAGGTTTAACAAACGCTGCTATAGCCGCCACATAGACCTTGAGCGTGGAAGGGGTTCTGCCCTTTTCCAGGAGCTCTTGTAGGAAGGAAAGAACGTTCACCACCCCACAGTCCTGGGGTGACACGCCACGGGCTGTGCACCAGCTAGAAAACACACACCATTTTGAGGAATAGAGCCGTCTCGTAGAGGGAGCTCTAGCCGGCGTGACCGTGTTTAGTACTCCCGAAGGGAGGTGAGCGGGTACCCATTGATGGCCCATACATGTAGGGCCCAAAGCTCCGGGCGAGGATGCCAAATCGAGCCCTTGGCCTAGGTGAGGATGTCTCTCCTCAGTGGTATCGGCCATGGGGCAGAGCTCGCTAGTTGCATCAGAACTGGGAACCAGACCTGGTTTTTCCAGAACGGAGCTACTAGTAGCACCGAGCATCCACTTTCCCTGATCCGCTCTATTACCTGAGGTATGAGCGTAATGGGGGGAAAGGCATAGAGCGGGCAGCGAGGCCATACGTGGGCCAGCGCGTTCGTGCTCTTGGAGAAGTATATCGGGCAGTGAGCGTTTTCTTGAAACGCAAACAGGTCTACTTTCGCTTTGCCGAACTTCTTCCACAGCAATTGGACTGTCTGTGGGTGTAGGGACCATTCTCCTGCCGGAACGTTGTTCCTGGACAGTCTGTCTGGTCCCAAATTCAAGTGGCCGGGCACATGAATTGCTCTCAGTGAACGCAAATTGTGCTGGGCCCAAACCAGGAGGTGTTCCGTCAGCCTGTGAAGGATTCGGGACCTGAGGCCTCCCTGGTGATTTATAAAGGCCACCACCGCCATATTGTCCGAACGGACTAGAACGTGGTGTCCTGCTATCTGGGGATAGAAGCGCCTGAGCGCATTGTCGACTGCCATCATTTCCAAGCAGTTGATGTGTAGGAGCTTTTCTCGTTCTGATCATAGGCCAAAGAACGGTCTGCCCTCGAGCAGTGCTCCCCATCCCGAGGTGGAGGCGTCCGTGGACACCACCTTCACACTCGAGGAAGTCCCCAGGCTTACTCCTGACCGGTACCAGTCGGTCGCCGTCCAAGGTTTCAGAGCTGAAATGCATTTCTGATCGACCTTGAGGCGAAAAAGACCGGAAGTCCACGCTCGGCGCGGTACACGCGCTTGCAGCCAGAACTGAAGTGGGCGCATCCGAAGGAGCCCCAGCTGAAGTACTGGTGATGCTGCGGCCATGAGACCCAGCATCCTTTGAAACTGCTTGAGCGGGACCACAGCGCCGCGGCGGAAGCTTTCCGTCATGCGCTGAACGGCCAGTGCGCGTCGTGGCGATAACTGAGCTGTCATTGACAGCGAGTTCAGATCTGTGCCCAGAAAGGATATTTCCTGACTGGGAGACAGAGAGCTCTTTGCCCAATTGACTGTGAGACCTAATTTCTCGAGGTGCTCGAGCAAAATGGTCATGTGTTCCATAAGCTCTGTACGAGACTGAGCCAGAACTAGCCAATCGTCCAAGTAGTTCAAAACTCCCATTCCCCGAATTTTCAGGGGAGCGAGGGCCGCGTCCATGCACTTCGTGAATGTACGGGGTGCTAAAGACAGGCCGAACGGTAGGACTGTATACTGATATGCCTGGCCCTCGAAGGCGAATCTCAAAAATCGCCTGTGACGAGACGCTATTTGTATCTGGAAATACACGTCTTTCAGATCTATCGACGCAAACCAGTCCCCCTGGCGAACTTGCGAGAGGATTTGTCTGGTCGTGATCATTCTGAACGGGCGCTTTGAAAGCGCTTTGCTCAGCCGTCTTAGATCTAAGATGGGTCTGAGACCCCCGTCTTTCTTTGGCACCAGGAAATATCTGCTGTAGAGGCCCCCTTCGCTCTGAGCTAGAGATAGGGGTTCTATGGCCCCTTTGCTCAGTAGTTTCGCTATTTCGGCTCGAAGTAGATGAGCTACTTCCGTTTTCACCGTAGTTTCGACTCGCGCCTCGCAGCGGCGAGGGCGTCGAGCAAACTGTAGCGAATAGCCTCTTTTTATAATGTTCAGCACCCATTCTGACACCCCGGGAAGCTGAGCCCATGCAGTCGCATGAATAGCTAGGGGTTGAATGAAGTCTGTGCTCTGGCCGTGACAGTGTGGCGGCTGAAGAGCTTTTGTATGCTGAAACATAGATGCCGTGTTTGCGGCAGACGAGGCGGGGGGCGCGCTGATGACAGCGGGCAGCCTGCCCGCGCTCAACTCTGTTACAGCGGGTAGCTGAGAGGAGGCGAGTGGGCGAAACCCTTCGGGGTTTGACATGTCTGTGAGTGCATGAGGGCGCGCTACAGCGGGCACATGGGAAGCACTGAACACAACCTGGGTCTGTGACCGTGTGTGCGTAGGTTTCGTTTTTACAGAAACCGGGAGACATGCAGTGTGCAGTGTATGTGGGCACTGGGCTGTGGGCACATTCACTACATTTAACGCGCAATCGACCTGAGTCGATTTTATGAGCGCAAGCTCTGTGTGAAGAGCTGTGTTTGTGTGTAGGAATGAGCATGTTACAGTGGGCATTTTTTCTACACTTATAACACCGTCGGCCGTGGCCGGAATACCAGAAATTACACTCTTTGAGGGATATATCTGGGTCGCCGTGACAACGGCGTTTGTAAGCAGGCAAGCGGGCCGTGTTACCGACTTGTTTACTGCTAAATAAGATGGAACAGTCACATTTTCTGGAACTGAGCGAGCTGGTAGTTTTGGTGGAAGTCTGGCCGCAGCTGGACTTGAACACCGTCATTTTCCTAGAAGGGCTAGGGCGACTTCGAGGCCTCGGACTTGATGTCAATCTTTGGCCGGGGACCACGTTGAGGGCGGCGGGCAGCAGAGCGAGAGCGCGGTCTCGAGCTTTGGGCCTGCTTCCTCTGTGAGGCGGCGGCGGGCGGTGGCTGCGGCTGTGAGCTTCGAGCAGACGGCTGTTTAGAGCGACCTGTCGTGGAGCTAGCGCGCTTAGGCAGGAAATGTTTCATGGCCTGCGATGTCTTCTGTACCTCAGCGAATCTGTCCGCAAAATCCTTGACAGACGATCCAAAGAGCCCAGCAGATGAGACGGGAGCGTCTAGGAACGCGGCGCGCTCCGAGTCCGGCATCTCGGACAGTGTTAGCCACAAATGTCTCTCAGCAACGGTGAGAGAGGCCATAATTCGCCCCACGGCCTGTGCAGCGGATTTTGTAGCACGAAGAGCGAGGTCTGTGGCGCTCCTTAAATCCGTGACGCTTACAGCTTCCAATCCTTCCTCGTCAAGTTTGCAGAGAAGGTTGGCTTGGAAAACTTGTAGCGTGGCCATTGTATGCAACGCAGCTGCAGCCTGTCCAGCGGCGGTGTAAGCGCGACCGTGCAGTGCTGAGGTGGTGCGGCAGGCTTTCGAGGGAAGTGCAGCCTTAGCGCGCCGTCCAGCGGAGGGCGGGCAAAGATGATCCGCAACAGCTTCCTCTACAACCGGAAGGGACTGGTATCCTCTGTTTTTAGCATCATCGACAACGGAGAATGCAGCAGAAACAGAAGTTTTAACACGGGCTGAAAAGGGTGCAGACCAGGATTTCGCGAGTTCTTCGTGAAGCTCAGGAAGAAAAGGCGCGGGTCTAGACGGTGTAACAACACGGTCCCCTTTCAGAAAACAGCCATCCAGTCGGTTACGTGCTGGCTCTACAGGCGTCGACCACTCGAGGCCGAGGCTCTGAACGGCCTGAGAGAGCAGACGCTTCAGCTCTGACTCAATGCTGGCCTGTTTCCCAGACGTTTCGCGAGCAGGGGGTGCGAGATCAACAGAGCTCGGATAATCCTCACTGCCTGACGCTAGGATAGAGCAGCTGTCCTCCTCCGCTATTTCTACATCATCAGACTCATCCGTGACGGAAACGGCGGCAGACAGCGGCCGTTGTCCGGGGGTGATAGACTCGAGTGAAGCGGGCGGTGAAGCTGGCGGGCGAACCGGCGAGCTTGCCTCGGTGGGAGGAGGTTCAGGGCCTCGCTTACGGTGCGGCAGCGCAGCGGGCAGGGGTGCAGACTCGTGAAAGCGTGCCATGCGAGTCCGCAGAGTCGCCATTGACATCAGCTCGCAATGAGGGCATCCGCCGTCAGCGAGCGCGAGAGCTGCATGATCTTCTCCCAGGCAGGAAACGCAGATAACATGGCGGTCCCCGTCGCTGAGAGGGGCCCTGCACGAGCCACAGAGAGTGCGAGACATCTTAAAAAAGACGCTCAGCTCTTTTAGAGAGAAAGGGTGTGTGATTCGCGGGGCGAAAACACACTGCAGTAAAGGATATAGTGCACCGGATAGCGCAGCAGGAATGTCGGCAGAAGGCGGCTCGGCCAGCGGCTTCGATGCAGACTCGTCCCGCTGAAAGGCTTCTTCAGACGGCGCGGCTTCTCTCAGGATCCAGCGATGCGTGAGCTCCGCTTGAAGAGATGAAAATCAGTGAACCAGCCTCTCGACACTATATTTATAGCCCTAGGCCACGCCTATTTCGGCGGGACGCTGCGCAGATGGGCGCGAAGCACCCCCATTGGTCAGCGTCAACAGGGCCTCTCTCGATAGGCTGCTGCAGTTGCCGCAGAGCAGCCAATAGGCGCGCAAAGGTGCCTCGCCTATGTCTGTATGCTGCTGCAACGCGTTTTGCATTATATAAAAATTAAAGGATAATTTTTGGCTTCAATATCTCACGGAAAGAGACTTTCCCCCAAGCGTAAGTTCTTACGCAGTACGAGAGAACCTCTCGTAAGAGAACCTGAGACTCGCGCTCAAAACAGTACATGCGCATTGGCTCTTCTTGCCTGAAAAGTACGCTTTTTTACCACTATAAATCCGCAGTCAGCATTCATATTCCCTAATGGTCTGATGGTAGAAGTTTTGTTAAGTATGTCAGAGGTTTCGGGTTCTAATCCGCCCTAGTTTTTTCCCCCTTCTCATTAAAATCAAAGATGTTCATCAATGATTGTATCTCAAGAGCAGGGACATGTTTGTGTGCATTTTGTTTTGTGATTTGTGTGCAAGTATGCATGTTCTCTTTTTATGTGAAATAATGATAAATACGGTTTGATTCAGCATGATTGATGTGCACTCCTGAAACAAATTATTAAATGACTGTAACATTCTTCTTGTAAATCAGTGGTCAAATATCAATGCTGGAGTCTTAAGTCTTTTAACAGACCAAATGTCCACTTCCGTCCTGTCTTGCGGCTCGAGGTCTGAGGCTATCGGCCGATGTTAGCCCTGCCCCGCGTAGACTTGATATATAAGCATCACTATACCACTCGTTTCGAAGGGAAATGAAGTCAGTATTCTGAAGGGTGCAGGACATTACAGTCTCATATGTGGTAGTTCTACACACTTCCAGTTTATTTCTATAGTAGTAGTAGTAGTAGTAGTAGTAGTAGTAGTAGTTCTACACACAAGAATGTTTTAAGGGAACCAACAACAGGAATCCAGCAACAACAACTGAAGCACAGAGGTTTAAATAGACTGGTTAACAAGGGGCTGATGAGGGACAGGTGTTGGTGATTGATGTCATGGGAGCTTATTAGTAACTATGGTGACAGGGCAAAACAGGAACCAAACACAGGAAGTGAACACAGAAACGATGGAGAACTAAGAATATACTTCAACATACAGTAAAAGTCCTACTAAACACAAGACAGTAAAGGGATTGTGACAGTATTCATTTATTAATTTAAAAATGGGAAACAATATGTATTGTTGTGGTAACTAGGAATACAAATGGAAAAACTGACTCTGGGAATTTTCATCTCATCTGCATTGTTTTCACATAATTTGTAAATATTCTAAGTATAACAAATGTTGGTATAGTTCCTTTGATCCTTATGAGATAATATGTGTAATAACTGTCTGTTTCTCTCGATAGGCACAAGGTGTATTTGTATTTGTCCAGCTGGTTTCAGAGGAGTGAGCTGTGAGATCGGTCAGGCAAGTGTTATTTAAATAAACTAATGTTTGACCAAGGGAAAAAAGGCTTCTGGGGGGGTGTTTGGCTTGAGGTCATGGTGCAAAGGACCCCAGGTTGATTTTACTCCGAAACATTCCCTTTAACCAAAAATCTTATAAAACAAAAATATACCAATAAATAAAATTTGTATGCAAAATTTTAACACTTTTCTCACAGTCTTACTGTGCGTTCACACCGCCGCTGACTTGAGCTGCAAAGAAGCTCTGGCCGCCCTGTCAAGGACGCTTGTCAAAAAGTACGGAGAAGCTTGTTGACGCTTGTTGACGCTTTGGCCGCTCTGAAGTCTGTGTCACACCATGAAATGTAAACAAGAAAAAAAAACAAGCAATACATTGACACTAGAAACCTTTTATAATGACAGCATTTTTATAACCGATTTGGTCGGGAAAAAAATATTTTGATTAATATGCGCGAGGGAGAGCGAGCAAGACGTGTTGTTTGAAGACGGTTAAGGTGAGTGAGTGTGCGCGCGCGGCCGGGGCTCTCTCTTTTGTAACTGGTCCCTATATGAAAATAACGTCATCAATTTTTATATAATAACGTCATAAATTTCGTCATAAATGATAGGAAACCCAGCAACAGCGATTATCAGTTTCTCCTCCATTTTCTCTGAACTAATGTTTTGGTAGGAACGAAAGTTTACATCGTATGTTTCTCCGGAATCAGCCAGCGCGAAGGACGTCTATATTCTGATTGGTTGCTGGCGTTTTGCCGCTGCTTGTCGCTGAACCGCGTCATAGCTCATTACCATGAAGTTGAGCTTCTCTCAACTTTCAGATTGACGCTCAAAACGCTCAAAACGCCCAAAACGCGACGCCGATGGATTTGACGCTCCTTGCAGCTGAGAGAAGCCAGCTTCCATTGAAAATGAATGACTTCCGGTAACTTTGGAAGCTCAAGTCGGCGGCGGTGTGAAGTGAACGCACAGTTAGAATGCTAGATAGACTCCAATCACAAAAGCTTCTGCTCTTTCGGCAAAGCCTTTTACATTTGGCATTTACTTTTATACATAGCGACTTTTCAGTGTACACATTTTACCAGTATCTGTGTTCCCTGGGAATAGAATCTATGATCATGCTTAAACAGGTAAAGATCACTTTTGTGCGTATTGGCATCTTATACCAAAGAGCTTCAAATTCTTCTATAGACTGTGTCATCCCTGTTGAAAAGAGCAGAATGTCTGATCACCTGCATATGCTGTGTTTTGGAGAGCCAACATGGGATGCTGATGTTCAGTTTGTTTAGTCAGCAACTGTATCTTGTCTGTTGCTTATTTTAGTCATAAGCTACTTTAACTTAAATTTTTACCTGAATCAGTTTCTATAAAGATCTCTTTACTTTTAAGTATGACAATTGTATATTTTATACAACACTGTCTGAGAGAAAAGAGCATCTTGTCACTGCTGCATTTCCCTGAGAAGAGTTTGATTATGAAGTGTCTTCTGTACGCCGCCAAGTAGCATCAGCCAATATTTATTTCTGTGGCTGGGTGTCATGCAATCATCACACCGGGGAGGTGTTCCCCATAGTGTCAGCTGCTGTTGCAGCGTCTCGTTCGCAACTCAGGGAACTAGGGTTGTGTTCGGGTCATTTTGACCCGGAGAGGATTTTCCTGTACCCGAAAATGCTAGGTAATGTTATTGCATTGGACTAAAATGTACTGACTTTACTCACCCAGAGTCTAATAACAACTTCCCAAAAATATTTTGATACTTTTTGTAAAAAAAATTCCACATTGTAACACTTGTGGTGTTCCCGACTACAAAAATTTGCTTATACATTTCTCATTAGGCTACATCATCACCAAACATTGGATTCAATCTTTTTGCCAGCTTGTTTTCTTTCGATCAGGACAGGTTTTGTATTTATTTTTTAAATTCATTGATTGTAGGCCTCATTGATCTGAGCTTACATACCTCCGTTTTTTGTGAAAAAAAGCGTTATTTGTGGATAATTTTGTCAGGTTCACATAAATTATGAAAAACATTACACTGTTTATCACAGTAGTGTACTTTAATGTTTAACCAGGAAATTCGTTTTGAAATGCTTTTATTGGTCAAAAATGACTGCCCATTGAAAATGAATGGTGAAGTCGAAAATCAGAGGAACAATTAGTGTTCAGGAGTGTGTTCATCATGTCCATGTTCACAAATTATGTACATGTGGGCTTGCAAAAATAAAGGCCTCAGACCTGTGCATGTGTGGATACATGCATATCCGTGCATCTGCGCGCCCACACACACATATTCATGTACACAAACAAACTATTTTGAGTATTACAGGCTTTCATTTTCACAGAGAAGCAACTTTATTCTCAAATCAATGAGGATCAGATCAATGAGGCTTACGATCAATTAGTTTCAATAATAAAAACCTGTCTTAACTGAGAGAAAACAAGTTGACAATTAAAGCTGCAAGCAGCCTCAAAGGGTCCAAGCCCTCCAATGGTTCCCTGGGTTCAAAAAGTAGCTAAAAATACTTTGCTTTCAAAACTTTATAAGAAACTTTAATAACCAAAGTATTCTTACTATAGCAGTGCGGAGCCGCAAGAACAAAAACAGCACAAATTGAATATACATGTAAATGTACATCAAGCACCAACAGCAGTGCAGAGCCGGAAGGAATTTAAATGACAATTTTATACACAATTTCAAAGTCGCCCCACACTGGTCTCGAACCCACGACCAGAATGGTTCGGGATTCATGACACATGGTTGAACCGATTGCGCCACCCAGAGGACATGTTTTACAAAGCTGCAGAGGAGAGGCTTCAGTGTATGAATGAGCACACAAAATCATGTTAACGAGATTAGCATGCTAAGCTAGCTAAATGCTAATGTAGTTTATGGTTATCCTGATAGCTCAAGAGCCACATTAGAAAGAATGGCATCTGGTTAGCATGTTAACCAATTATTATGCTAAGCTAACTAGCATAAGGCAACAAACACAGGCTAGGTCAACTTTGGAGACGAATATCTCGGGAACGTTAGTGAATATCAAAAATCTATTCAGTCATTTCTGTGCGGCTTGGTCCAAAGATCATCTGAGCGAACTTTGGGCAAAATTGAGCAAGATTTGAAGGAGGAGTAGCGAAAAAACTGTTTACCATTTGCTTCAATCTGGCGGACAGTCACATTGTTGGAAAATGACAAATGAGATATCGCCGGAATCTGCATAATCCAAGGAACGTAATGACACAAAGAAATCAAATTTTAACCTATGTTTTCAAAAGTTATAAGCGTATTTGCAAAACACCTTATACCTCTGGAACACTAGGTGGCGCTGTGTTCAAAGTTCTCAGGTACCTTCAGGCCATGCTAATGATGATCCTTACCAATTTTGGTTCCGATATGTCAAATACTTTATAAGATATTGCAATTTATGACAAAAATCTAAATGGCGGACAAGTGTTTCATTCAATCCTGGCGAAATCGGTATCGGATTCGGCATGACCCAAGGAATCCATAGATACCAAATTTACGATAATGGGCGGAGTCTTAATGGACTATATTGGTCTTGATCACCATGATGAGAGGAATCAAGTGTACTAAGTTTCATTTTTCTAGATGAAATGGTTCAAAACTTATAACCCTTTGAATGTTGAATTTTTGAACTGGTGGTGGCTCTATAGAGTTGGTCCTAGAGACTCCAAAATTGGTCCAATTACTTTTCATGACCATATGTACAAGTGTGCCAAATTTCATCATTTTCCTACTTACGGTTCATAGGGCTGCCATAGACTTCCACTGGGAAGAAGAATAATAATAAGAAGAAAACCAACGGATACAATAGGTGCCTCAGCCCCTTCGGGGCTTGGCCCCTAAAAATATTGAATTCAATATTTGGTGGCCAGTCATTTTTGACCTGAAACATCACAAGTGTTATAGGGGTTTCAACACAGCCATTTGTCCTTGATTATTGATTTCACTTTGCAAAATCCTGTAATGTTAAATGTTTACAGTTAGAACCACTTTATGAGTTGGTGCCATCCCAAGAATCGAATGCTAACAGCCTGAAGAAAAACCTGAGGAGAACTCTCTCCGATTACCTGAAAGAAACCAGCTCCTGCCGCTGCTCCTCCAATCTCAATAACGGCATGGCCGTGCTCAAAGGTGAGAGCAATCACACACCACTACTAATAACTATATAGAAATAGTGTTGTGTTTTCCTATTATATTCATTCTTTTTTATCAACATTTGAATATTGGTAATTTTCATTAAAAAAACAACAACAAATAAAAACATTTCGAACAAAAGGCTGAGAAAATTCGTGTTTTTGTCAGACTTCTTCTGGATTGGATTCAGAACAATGATCAAAAACAAAGACTATATAGAGAGACGGTGCACTCGTATGCACTCGTATTACAAGATCACCCAGCGAAAAGGTTTGTCTATCTATAAGAGAGAGATGCTTTGGCCCCGGTCTCAAATGCTGCACTCGATGTGGATGCCCATTCGTTTCGAGAGCTTTCCCATGTGTTAATTTGTGATGTAGAAGTTCTGATTGGGCTCTTTAGACCAGCAGAAAGGGTGCTTGTAATGCCAGAGTATCACGCCGTTTTCCTTCATAGAAATTATATTCAGTTTCAGTTTTTAAAGTACTTTATTAGCATTTGATAGTGACAGTCAACTGACCACTATGTCAAATTTAAGAGAAAAGGTACTAGAGGCCATGTTAAAATTGGTGTTTCAGGCACCGTTTGCAATGGAGTTACTATCTTTAGATAAGTCTTTAGATATACAAAAACCGTATACTCATATTACAAGGAATGGGAGAAAGTGCAACACACTTATTTGTGAAATAACACACTTATTTAAAAGCAGAGTAAGTCCAGCCTTCTAAATAAAAGAGCCAATCGCTGATCGATAAATTGCATTGCAGGTCATTGCATCTCTGCAGCTACTACGTTTTAAAAATATTAAACATTGTTTTTAACAGATTCAAAATGAATATAGACTCTTACTCTTCAATATTGCTATGAAAAAAAATTAAAATAATAATCTTCTATTTCTCTTCTGCATTTTAGTTTGCGTACTAAGCTAGTTTAGTTTAAACTTGGCATTGGATAATATGAATATTGTTGGATCTTATGAAAAATTGCATGTGAATTTAAAAAATGTTCCTCATTTGTAAGTCACTTTGCACTAAAGCTTGTACTAATTGAGAACACATGAATCTAACCCATGCATGTTTCTTGTCATCCGAACACTCTCAGCATTGGCGGTGGATGGCAGCTGGAGCTGCTGGTCTTCATGGTCCACATGCTCCAGGAGGAGCCAGCTTCGCACCCGCCGATGTGACAATCCAGCCCCGCAGAATGGAGGAACAGCATGTCCTGGGTCTCAAGAGGAATCAGCGAATTGCCTCTAACATGTGTGTCATCTATCCATCTCTCTATCTATCTATTTCACAAACAATAAGATCTCTTTACATTTCTGGGATTTCTCCGAAGCGGAAGCCGTCATAGTTAGCCATCATACACTTCTAATAGTGCTGGACAGGAGATGACAGCAAATATAATTTTTGTATTTGCTGTAATAGCAAAATAATGAAAAAATCTGTGGTAATGTTTCCGTGACTTTCCAAATGAGGGAAAATGTTATTGATTACAGAATTCACAGCATTTTCTTTTTCATTTACTGCCAAGGTAATATAACACAATACAGCATTATAAATGTGTAAATAAAAAAAATTAAAAGCAAAAATAACAACAACAAAAAAAACATTTAAATGGAAACGAGTCATCACAGTCTGTGAAAAGGGTCCATGGTATTAAAAAGACTTAACATAAATAAAATCATATAGTTACACATTGTTGTAAAAACATTCCTTTACTCTGCTGAATATGGTGGGCATACGTAAAGAAATCCATTTCTTTAACCAGAGCTGCAATAATTGCTAGAAAAAAGTAGGCCTAATTATTTCTCTGATATTCTCTGTATGTGTGAAACATGAAAATATGTCTGTATTATTCCCCACAATGACAATTAAATATATTCTCATTATTGTAATTTTTCAGATGTTTGTTTTGCTTTGGGGGAAATTTAGTGTTAAGAAATTAATGTTAATACAAAAACCACAAAGATTTTCTTTAAGCAAAATGTCTTGATTTTAAGCTGAAACATGAAACTGACAGAATGTGTTAGCATTACCATCTACCAGTTAACTGAATGTTTCTATTGCAAGTCCTACAATATTGGCCTCAACAGACAAACACGCTACGCTTGGACCAACACTAAATGAACTAAACTAGATATAAACTAGTGGTACTTTACATTTTGTGAAGCACTTTTGCTGCTCCCAGTGTATCCGGAAATATTCACAGCGCTTCACTTTTTCCACATTTTGTTATGTTACAGGCTTATTCCAAAATGGATTAAATTCATTATTATTATCAACTTGATTGGAGTCCACCTGTGGTAAATTGAGTTGATAGGACATGATTTGGAAAGGCACACACCTGTCTATATAAGGTCCCACAGTTAACAGTGCTATTTAGCTGGTGAAATGAAGCTTTGTGAAGCACTGGGGCTTTTCTCCTCGACTGTATCGTAAATGGTTCATGACTCGAAGCTTTTCAACACGACATCTTGTTTCGTTTTTCTTTTCTTTTCTTTTTTCTTTCATTTAATAAATCACTTTGTGCTCTGTAAACCACAAAGCAATCCAATTAATCCAATTCATGTATTAGTGTTAATGTAGTTCTTATACAATGTATGGGCGTCAGTTTGGTTTGAGATGTGCTGGGGACAGAGACGCATTCAGAAGTGCATTTTCAGAAGTGCTGGGTACAATGACGCATTCATTTTGTTTTCTCTTTTGCGCAGGTCATGTTTTGAAAGACGATGTCCTGTAGCTTACTAATGTAAATAAATAAAAATGTATACAAAAATGTGATGATGTCCGACTCGTTTTATGAAGAAGAAAGCCTTAAGTTTTCAAAAAGCATTAGACATATGATATGACCCACTATTCTGCTTCATAAGTACCATGTTGACAATATGACATGACGTGGTTTAATGTAGGGACTGTTCGTTTTTTATTTAAGGAGCTACCGGAGGAGTTTTGAGATCTGTAGTCAAAATAGACTTGACCCTCCCTTCACTAGCAATACATTTGTCTATGAACCTCCAAAATGATTGTGAAAAAAGGCATGAACCTCCCCGATAATTTATTGATTACTTCTGTACTGGTTTGCGCTTGGCAAAGATGTTCAGATAGCCATTGTTTGTTTACAACCATGACAAACGACTTAACCTCTGCTTTCTCATCTTACTAGGGCTGTAACAAACCAAACCCACGATTCGGTTCGTATCACGATTTTTGATTTTTGATTTGAAAAACATCTCCATGTTTTTGGTGCTGATGCGGTGGTGACGCGATCATGTAACATGTGGGTGGCGCTGCCAATAAAGCACATAAAAGCTGTCAAATGTAATGATTATGAATATGTCAAATATAGCAAGGAGAAATTTTTAATTGTTTATTAATAAACAAGTGTTTTCTGTGTCAGTGTCGGCTGCAAAGATGAAGTTGACGATGCTGACTCGCGATCTTCGCAGTAGTGAACGCGCCTGAGAGAAATGCACATTTCATACGGATTACAAGCAGAGAGCAGAGAGCAGTCTTTTTTCTTTCGTTTTTAATTGTTCTGTTTAAAAGTACACATTTCAAGCTTTATATATATATTTCTCAGGTGTGTGAGGCAAGTAGGCTTCCTCATACGCTGAGTTTCGGTTACTTCTTATTTATTAAATCCAGGCAATTGGTTGATGAAACATTGATTAAAATTAAGATACAATTAATACAAAACAAAATTCACTTTAAAGAAAGTCAGCTGTTCTGTTTGAGGTCTCTGTGAAAGTTTTAAAGCAGTCTTTTAGTGCCGCTTCAGAGCGCTCGCATCCGTAACCGAGAACTGACACGTTGTTTTTTCCCTCATAAATGCGAACACGAAAAATAAAATAAAATGAAGATTATAATGGATTTTTGTTGGGTCAGACCCATCTGCTAGCGATGGGGGGCCGAGACTGAGAGCCCAGCTAACACAAATACGTAACTGTTACGTAACTGCAACGTAATCTGGTGACCAATCTTTCGTCGTGGCAACCGGAAAAGTGAAATTCCCAGATACGTTGCTACAACGTAACTTTGTGACGTTACCAGTTAGTAAGCGCAACGTTGGGACAACGTCCTGTGCTGGTACTAAATACTGTATGTCATTTTCATGGCGGACAGTTTGTGTCCTCATTTGCCCACACCTCATTTAAAGACTATTTAAATCTGCTGAATGATGAATGCATACTCAAAATAAGGTAAATTCAGCTAATTTATTTAGAAAACAACAGTACACATTAACATTTTTATTATAATTATAACACAATTATAATTTGTTTAGACAAAGAAAGGGAACACTGCGAGGAATGTAGAACAAGCGAACTACTCCAATTCTGCAGGTACTGGCAGTCGATCCTAAAGAAACAGCACAACAACAAAACAACAGGTTAGTCATTTTCATTGTAACCTTTAAATAAGAGTTGAATTAGGCTAAAATAAAAGGCAAAATAAGGGATATGATTCTTAAACTGTGTCACATTATTTTTTTGCAAATAATGCAATTCATAAACTGGCCTTTTGGTCCAAACGGCGAAATTATGTCTTTGAAGGGCACTTAGCTGGGATATAGATTAGCTTTTTTTTGCATTCTCACTGCAAGCTCTTATTAAATCGAGGAGATAATATTAGGTTTATTGATATTTTAACATGAGCTTAGTTATAGGAGCTGTCCAGGGTGATGAAAGCAGTTTGTAACTTTTTCCTAACAAAAATGCTGTGAAAATGTTGACTAACATGGAAATTGTGTTTTGGGCTTAGCTTAGCTTAAAATAAAGCTCTTGAGTTCTGTTTAAAACAGACGTTAACGTGGACATTTGTGGAGAAAAAAGTTTTTATAGTCCCGATAAACAATATCGATTGGACATAAGCAAAAATGAAATGCTTTTCATTTTAAGTCAGTCCTTTTCATAACATCTTGTGAGAAAAAGATGCAACTCCTGTGACATAAGATCTTGTGGCAATCAGGGTTTTATATGAAAGGTAAAGCGTCATTTTCCTCGTAATAACGAGATGTTATGTCGATAAAAAAAGAACGAGAGTAAGTCTCGCGAGAGTTACAGTTTAAAAAAGTGCGGTTAGCAGTGTGTGTATTGCATCACCCGACCCGTGCGTTGGAAATAAATAAGTGATAACTGGATAAAACACCAAAAGGGTGGAAAAATATTCACTTAATTATATATAATTGGTGAGATACTGAGGCGATTACGTTGTGATATGTGACGATTGATGACAACTGATCGTGATCCATCTGAAGTGTCAAAAACACACACAGTTCATCGACCAATCATAGAGCGTAAGTTCTGTTTATAGTTGTAGCCAGATAGGCTACATCTCTTGTTTAACACAGAGGAGAAATAGGCTGAATAGGAGATCCAGATTGTGTTCGTCAGTACAGAGTGATTATTTCTTTGATATGGAAGTTTACTATTCATGCAAGTACTATAAAACTTGTGCAACTTTGACGTGCATGTTGATTTATTTGTGTTGTAAATTCAAGAAAACTTTCCGTTTTGCATTTCCTTTAACATTTTCCCCCAACATTAGTTGTTTTTTTCTCGCACATTTAATTATTTATGTAGAATTTTGTGGATTTATTTATATATTTATTTGCGTGTTTTAAATATGTATTGTTTTTGCAGGTTTTGCCCTCCATTGTTTCAATCAAATCGAACCATTGTCTGATTAATATGAAATATTTTGACTTTGTTCCCCCTATTTTCCTATATTCAGCATCAATACCTGAGCATGTTTGTTCAGTTGGGCTGGCACGTGTTTCAGTGTCTCTGCGATGTAGCACTCTACGTCCTTCTCTCCCAGACCAGACTTGCATTTCATAACAGCATCTGGAACAAAACAGAAATCCAGAATATTATGTAAGTAGCCTACCATTTATTTATGCGCTCAAATTCACTTTATCAATATAATACTATCATTTTAAGTTTGGTAAGGGTATTTCACTTACAAAAGTTATTATCAGACTTAATGATTACAAATTTTTGATTCGTTCAAAAAGCTGATTCATTCAGTAAAGACACCTTTTATATTGAAAGAACTCAAACTTGTGATCACGGAGAAGGAAGACGCAACTGACATGACTATAGGCACGGGAAAACCCCTTAGCGGTGAAAAGGACAAGATAGAGCAGCGGATGGGAAAAAATGTTTTTTTTTATTATGAATATAGGATGAATATAGGACCACTCTAAGCAACTTAAACATGTTTGATCTCATTGATATTGCTCATTAATGCAAGAGTGGAGTATTGTGAGAGATCGAGAAAGCGAGTGTAGCTGCATTTACAGTAGACATTGCATTTTCCTTCAGGTCAGTCCTGTATTCATAATAAAAAAAAAAAACATTTTTTCCCATCCGCTGCCCTATCTTGTCCTTTTCACCGCTAAGGGGTTTTCCCGTGCCATCATGTCAGTTGCATCTTCCTTCTCCGTGATCACAAGTTTGAGTTCTTTCAATGTAAAAGTCTTCACTACCGACTGACTGACTCACTCATTAAGACAGTCTTTGCTGCCATCTAATGGCGAAATAATGTATGTAACTTCTGTTTACGGTCAGTGACTATTTTTTCCTACGGAAAGGAATGCTTTTAGTGATTTTACTTCATGAAAGTTGCATAGATACATATTTTTCATCTTTCGCAAACAACACCCTTCAGCCGTGACTTATTCACGATACAGCACAGCCTCTCGTACCTTACTGCTTATACTTATATATAGATATAGATATATACCCCTACAGCAGTTCCGTCAACTTTCCCGAGCGTCGGGCCATCGGGCAGTACTTATTGTGAAGCCCTGATAATTATTTACTTGACTCCATGTCCTTAAAACAATTTTTTTTTTTTTTTGATACACTAAAGATATATGATGCTCATATTTTTAACACAAAAAAGTGCACAGTGATTTTATACTTTTAAATGGCTTAACATTCTGCAAAGCATCCCTTGTTATATGCAAGAAAGAAATACAGTTTTGAATGACATGAGGCCAAGTAAATGTTTCCAGAAATGAAAAGAAATAATTTGTTATTTATGTTTTCAGACTCACGTTTGATGACTTTACACAGAGTTGTGTCAATCAGAGGCAATTTCTCCCTTTTCCCCTTCAAACTGAAGTGGCTCCACACGATGTTTGTCGCTACTGCCCGCATCACTCTCCTCACACAATCCCCTGGATCGGCCCCACCAATGAGGCTGAGATGGTGAATCTGTGAAACGTCATGGTTTGGCATGCAGGTTAGTACAGTCAACAAACTCATAGTCGTTGTTCATTTCTCATTGTCACAATTTAGTTGTTGAACATGTAAAAGTAGAAGCTTACATAATTGTATATATATTATATATATATATATTAATAAAGAAATTGTGCATATTTGCTACAGAAATACATACTATAGAATTGTATCACCGATTTATAGATTTTATTTATTAGGAATGAGGAGGAATTCATTAAATAATTTTTTTAAATAAATATGACAAATAAAAATAATTGAAATAATATTAATGCAACTTTCCATTGCTTGTAAATTAGTGCTAAAAAAACAATAATGACATAACCATGAATGTGTTTTTGTAATTGTTAAATCATATTTAAATAAATATATACAAATATCAAGGTAATGTCATGCTTCATGCTTCATGAAATAACCAAAACCCTCACCACTCTCTCTCTGAAGCCAGAGTCTCTGAGGCGGTGGTCAAGGGCCTCAAGCTCCTCTTTGCTCTGAGCAACACTGAGCTCCAGGATGTCTTCCGCTCTCTGGTGACCCTGGCGTTTCCTCAGCAGGATGAGGATCTCTCTCTGGGCGGCTGCCAGGCTGTCTACTTTTCTCAGCAGAACCTCCAGTGTTTCTGCAGTTAGAGAGCACCAGTTACACACTTGGTGAACCAAAAAGTAGCCTAATGTTAGAGTAATATATTAACTACAATACAAACATCATAAATCTGTCTAATTGGAGGAAAACTGACCTTCACAACGCAATTCACTTAAAACGCTATCTAACGGAAGAACTCAGTATCGATATGAACTCTTTTTATTTTTATAATTTACATTCGATGCATTTGTTTCTTAGGCCTATAAAATGTACCTTTAAGCTCACTCTTCGTTGGGTCATTGGGTCGTTGGGTCTTCGTGTGGTCAGCCCTTGCAGATGTTTGTCTCTCCTCTAAAAAAGTGATGTTATAATGTAATGTTATACAACAAGCACTCAACTTTGAATTATCCTGTGTAGGAAAAGGTATCTTGTATGGACAGCTTGATTCCTCATGATATGACCTATTTAACAATGTTATTATCATTGCCTCATCTAACTTCTAACATCAGCTACTTTCAGTTCAATCTAAAATCAATTCAGATAAAGTTTACAGATGTTGAATACAAATTACATTTTATATTCTGCCACAGACACAGAATTAAATATGGGTGATTCATCAGGATCTGCAAGCATGATAAAAACACAGTTGTCAACTTGAACCTTGAACAACATCATATTGAGACGAATCCACTAAACGGATGCGCCACTTTTGCCTGTGATATTTTACTACACAAACCTGTCTTAGTAGGCACCACTGTTTTAAGCAGTTGCAATCTGAGTATTTAAGTCATTGTCATTATTTTCTGTACAACATTTATATACCTGACAAATTATTCTTAAATAATTTAAACATTATTAATAGGAAGTTTCTGTATAGATCATGGCAGCAGTAATTTATCCAATAATAATTTACATTTGCATAGTTATTTTGTCAATTTGGACAAAATCAAAAATGGACAAAAATGCAATTAAAAAATGGACAAATTGCATTGGTTACATTAAAAATGTAACCCAACGGCTGGGTTTGTCCATTTTTAAATTGCATTTTTAACCCAACGTTGGGTTAGTCCATATTTGACCCAACATTGGGTTAAAACAACCCAGCATTTTTTAGAGTGTGGGAAGACTCTTTGACTTTTTCTATTTTGAGTATACAAAGACAAAAAAGAATGACATGTAATTGCAGAAAATATATTTGATGTACTCATGGGACTATATACTGTTCGATGTGTTTGTACTAATGTACTTGGTTTATGTTGGGCTGGGATGGGAAGAGTAGCCTCTGGTGCTGTATCAAAGAAATGTCAAATAACAAATATGTTTCAGGGGGGAAATTTTCATTTTAAACATTAATTTTAAATCGTTGTTTAAAAAGAGCATACAAATATACCTTTGTCTGGCCTTTTCTCAACAATTGATGGGTTTTTTTTTAGGAAATGCTCCATCTAAATAGCATGCAAAATGTTCATTTACTTTAACCTGAATTTAATTGCCATTTGTTGAATGGTGTTTGCAATGGTACCTTGATGCTTTCTTTTTCTTGGGGTCGCCCACAGTGGTGTCTCATCTAAATACATCACACATTATTAATGTGCAGTTGGCAATGTATTCTTTGAAAGTTGATCATGATCTGACTTGATTGTGTTCTCCGTGGAACCTGAGGTATCACCTGCATCCCATTGACCTTCTGTGATGGACTCTTCCAGACCGTCCAGTTCAGTGCTGTTGTGTTGTGTGGATATCTTCTGAAGAACACGTTTAGTTGCTCTCCAGGATCTTAGATATTGCCTCGAACGTTCTCTTTTGTCCTCACTCATTGTTAAGCCTGTAAATATTTTAGTGTAATGTCTGAATGTGCTTCTGTTATTCTAACAACAATTTAATGAAGGTCACCACTCTTAATATGTGTCACTTACCTTGATCAGAGGCTGCTGGGCTGCCAGAGAAATTCAAGAAGCAAATTCTGGGAAATATGTGTGTCAGAGACAATCAGAGCATAGAAATCCCTTTATTTTTGATTGAATTATTTTGATTACTGTGTAAAATTCACTGTGCAAATGGTAACCCATCATTAAAAACACATGAAGTTACTTAGACTACATGAAAGTCTTAGATGACTACATAAAAAATAAAAATAATAGCTTGAAGTGAAGCTAAATAATATTACTTACTTTGAAATAAAAGATGGCAAGAAAATAAACTCAATGGAGGAGGCACTTGAAAACGCACTTGAAATCTAATAAATAAATAAAAAGATAATCATTGGGTTGGTTTAGGTAAATGCATTGGTATCATGAATCAGACACTGCAAGAGCTTGTGAATCAAACTGAATCATATATGAGTCTCCAGGCCAACATCTGACTTATAACTTTTAAATATAAGAATGTGTCTGGTAGGCATTCAAAACATATACTTACAAAGACAAAGTCGCTGTGCTAGGGCTCTTAAAGAGACTCTGGGGTGTAGTTAGCTGCTGTTGACACACAAGGAAAGGGGAGAGAAAGTAGAAACATGTCTGAATATGAGTGAGATCTGTACGAATTAAAATGCATTACATTTTGGCAATGATTGTTGACTAATCAGGGTGACTGCTTTATCACTTACAATTATCAGACTGCAATATATACTGAAAAAAAGAGAAGAGAATCATTATTTTCATGGTATAAATTCCAAAAGTTAATAAAGGCTCTTGATTTATTAATATATCAATTGCATCAAAAAATGCATGAGAAGAATGCAGTAATGCATCTGATGAGACTTTACAACCCACTAACTAATAAGAAACCATATTAAGTCAGTAAAATACATTTTCTTTCTTGAAAATACTACTACTAATTAGTATTAGTATTTTTTATACTGTTAACAGTAATAATAAAATACAATTATTATTATTATTATTATTATTATTGTCATTATAATTATGAATAGTATTAATAATACTAATAATAACTTATTTTATTATTATTTGAGTTTAATTATTGTTAATAGTAGAAGTAGTAGTAATACTAATAATTAGGCTATTATTATTATAAACACTGTTAACAATAATGATTGAAATAAAATATTATAATAATTATTGTTATTAATAAAACAATATTTATATTTATAAATATTATTAAATGTAGTGGTATTAATAATATGACAGACGGACGGCCGATTTCATTATAGATCTGATCTCATCTTTACAAGCCACGCCTCTCGCTCTCTCAGCCTGTGAGACAACGCGCTTTCCATACAAAGTAAGGATAGTTATTAATAATTATATATTTTATTTATTTTAAAGTAACGATAACATTACAGACATGACTGATGAAACTAAAAAGTTCATTTTAATATGAGCGGATTTTCTCTAGTGTCCCAAATGACGTCACACAGACTTAACGGCATTTAACGGTATTTCATTATAGCGACTAGTGGACGGTGGGGGAAAAACCGAAAAAACACTGTTTATGTGAAAAGTAGTAGTGGTACATTTACTGGAAAAGACAGTTAATAAATTTTGTGACAATTAAAAATGTTCATTAGGTGAAAGTGGCAGTTATTTATCTTATTTATCTGGTTACCCTGAGTAACTTAGGGGCCTATAGACTATACAGTATGCTATAATTAGATTTTATTATTTACTTTCTTCAAAGTTTTAAGTGTCATTTACCTTTGTAGGGGGTTCGTATGTTTTAAAAGTAATTGTACCTAAATCAGTTAAGTAAAAAGTACTTTACCTCAGAAATGCTGGTAGATAACGGACGTCCACTTACAACGAAAACCGGGTTCTGCGCGCGGTGGTCACAACCCCTGCTTATATACTGGCAGGTTTCGCGGGCTTGGCACGTGCACAAATGTGTATATATATATATATTTAAATGTACCTTGTCAAAAAGTGATATACCACAATAATTTTGTAAATATAAGTTATATATAAACTTTAGAATTTAAATATGTTAACTAAATTGGCTAGATTTACTAAATTAACAATTAAAATGAATCGGTTGTGCAGTCAGTGTTGGGTAGCTGGAAGGGATGGGAAATATGCATAACATATTCAACAACCCATAGGTGGCGATATGCGAATCGCCAATTAGCATGCATGCAAGCGAAGAACCAGCGATCGCGTCTAACATGCCTAAACCATAGGCCTAAACTCGAGTTACTCTATCAACCTTTACTGTCTATATGCCATCAACGCGTGGCATCCTCTATGGTGGAAGCATTCGGCTTTGATGTGCAAATGGTTGAGAAGTAAGTAGTATGATATGGAATAATATGTGGAAATGTATGTTTTTTTCATAGTGTGATAATTTGTGGGATTGTGAGCGTTTTCCCAGAGCTGTCTAACGCGTTTTGCACGCGGCCCTGTTAAATGAGCTTTATCATTTTTAAAATGCAGTGATGAAAACTGTCTTATAGAATTTAAAGTAAATCAAACATGTAAGAGAAGTGCAAGGTGCATCCATTTGTTAATTAGTTGTGAATGAAACAGTTTTCCTTACAAAAATAACCTACAGGAATCCTGCAGTTTTTTTTTTTTTTTTTGCAGGATATTGTTTTATTTTAAACATTGACAATATGTGCAGGAAATTTCTACGGGTTTTAGAATGAACCCTTCAGTACAACAGAAACATGCAGGGACAGGCCAGGCCAGTTTATTAATATAGCACATTGCATATACACAATGGTAGTCCAAAGTGCTTTACATAGAAGAAATTAAAATAATCAAAAGAAATAAGAATAATTAAAGTACGAACAGCGGCACAGTGCTCATTCAGTAAATGCACAGCTAAACAGATGTGTTTTGAGTCTGGATTTGAATGTGACTACTGTTATAGCACATCTGGGCACGTATTCATAAAAAGTATTAATGCAAAGAGTAGCTCCTAGTGACAAAATCCTAAGAAAGTTCTTAGAAATGTGGGTGTTTACTCTTAAAATTAAATAAAAATCCTAGTAAAGTAATTCAGAAAGCATCTTAACCCTTACAAGAGGTTTGTTAGGAGTAAGGACGAGGACTTTTAAGAGGCTTAAAGGAACACTCCACCGTTTTTTGAAATAGGGCTTATTCACATTCTTTCATGCATTTAGATAGGTGGGTAAATGCATTTTTGTCTCAGTGCATGCATTGTTTTAGTTTGACAGGGTTGGCGCTAGCTTAGCTTAGCACAATGAATGGAATCCTTTGTTGCCAGCTAGCATGTCTTGAGTAAAAGTGATAAAAATAAATAAAAAAAACCCCACGTAATTACTTCTTGTGGCCCGCGTATTCACAACGAGTACAAATAGCGATGCAGATTAACACTAGGTGATTTCTTAGGCAGATATTGACTTGGGACTATATTATGGGGAAGCACTGCTACTTGGGCGCAGAGATATCACGCAACACATGAAATACCACGACTTCCGTTAACATACCGGTGTGAATAGTAGCTGCCTGGCTATTTTCCCAACAGTTCATGAATGGCGATGAACATGGCTGATTTTGTGTGAGCCAGAACCATACCAATATACAAGAGTTTACAGAAAATGAGTGGAAATAGAACGACAGGAGGAGGTTGCGATCGCTCAACAGCCCGAGGACGTGAGGATGAGAACCAACACGAACTGGTGGTGTGAATGTGGGGGAATATGCCGACGGAAATAGAGTGTCTGTGCTGTGGCGAGTGGGACAAGTTTCTGCCATCGATAACCAGGCTCAACGTGTCAGATCAAGATGAGCGTGCCCGCAGTTGTGTCACAGCTAAAGTTACCGCGGATTTCACGGCGTTGATTCATCCGGCAGTACTCGATTTTTTTTTCCGGTGTGATAAAGTGAACTGGAAAAAACGCCCCACGCCGAATAGACCAAATGGACAGCTGTCCACAGAGTAGGCTAAGTGATTATTTTAAACATGACACATGTATAGTAAACTGCTTGTAGCCTTCTCCTCTCTAGTAGTTATACTAAAACTCCTGAGTCAAAAGAACCAGGCTAACTCGGTGAGAGAAATATAGCTAACTTAGCCCTCAGTCATTTCATTTTACAGGTAACGAACTAACGATAACACCGATTTTTATTTTAGTTTGGTTGTTCATGCTAAACAGGTTGAATTCAACATGAGGTTATACTAGAGGAGGCTAACGTTATTTGAACCGTATAGTCTGTACAGCTTCTCAGCATCTTATAACCGAATAAAGACACAGATTAACATAAGGAAGAGTAATAAAAGACAACTTACATGAGCACTTTGTTCTGCCTGTGCTTTGAAAATAGATGGGATGGGGACAGCCGTATGTTTCAGACGTAGTATCGTCTTTCTGGGCCCATATTCCATTTTTTCAAAGTAACTTAGTCCTCCGGTGCAAAATGCTTTTCGCAAACACGATACTGTTTGATTTTGTAGAGAGGCGTTGAAGTACAGATCTCCAGAGCAGCTAGCCATTTATTTCTCAGTTCCACATTTGATGGAATTCTGTGAAACATTACATTCGTGTATGTCCTTTGCTTGTTCTCACAACCTTTTGCTACGCAGATAATTACCATGTTTGCTGTAACTGTAGCTGTAACTTCTAAAAAAAAAAAATCCAAAAGCAAAGACACTCGGTGCAGGTCACAAGTGTTGTTCTTCTGTGTTTTGACTCGTTGCACACCGGTATGTTGACAGAAGTCGTGGGATTTCATGTGTTGCGTGATATCTCTGCGCCCAAGTAGCAGTGCTTCACCTAAGTAGCCGTGCTTCGCCTGTGCTTCCCCATAATATAGTCCCAAGTCAATATCTGCCTAAGAAATCACCTAGTCTTAATCTGCATCGCTATTTGTACTCGTTGTGAATACGCAGGCCACAAGAAGTAATTACGTGGGTTTAAAAAAAAATGTTTTATCACTTTTACTCAGGACATGCTAGCTGGCAACAAAGTATTCCATTCATTGTGCTAAGCTAAGCTAGCGCCGACCCTGTCAAACTAAAACAATGCATGCACTGAGACAAAAATGCATTTACCCACCTATCTAAATGTATGAAAGAATATGAATAAGCCCTATTTCAAAAAACGGTGGAGTGTTCCTTTAAGAGTTTTTTTTAGCAGAGGAGAAAATGACAGAAAGACGAAGAGGGAGAAGAAATGTGTTGCGTACAATGGATGACAGTGAGTTAATAAGACACTATAAATTAGATCTAAATGTAACTGGATAAGCCAGTGTGAAGATCTGAGGACTCTGATATGTTCATATTTTCTGGTTCCTCAATCTGGCAGCAGTGTTCTGTGTGAGCTGCTACTGCTTTATGGTCTTTTTGGGAAGTGTTGTATTTCTATTCCACTGTAATACCTAGATCCTTCTAAAACATGTTCATAATCCACTGTAATCAAATATTGCCCTTACCAGATGCAAGACGTCAATCCAGGGTCGTCAGCGGAGCATCTAACCAGTTCGGTTCTAGGGGCGTTTGCTAATATTACTATTTTATTAATAAAATTCATTTAGTATTAATGGGGAAAAATTACTGCTAGTCTTGTTTAAAAAGGCTTATGAATCATCACAACATGATTTTGTTTTCTTTAAAAATAATTAGAATAATACAAAGACAAAAATTTCCAAAGGCAAAAATAACAAACACGTAAAAGTCTTTACCTGAATTGCCGCTCTTGTTGCGTTGTCCCTCTGGAGGTGTTCAACTATAAGATCGTCCATAACAATATCAACTTTGTCAATGACAAGTAATTTCTTGTACTATTTTCATCTGAGATGAAGCCAAAATCACAGGGGTAAAAATGACTTTAGTGAAAGTGAAGGAATTTGGCCTCTGCACTTAATCCATAAGTTAGTTTACACATTAGGAGTAGTGAACACGCACCGCAAACCTTGGACAGTGGGCAGCGCCAGGGGAGAGGTCGGGGTGAAGAGCAAGGGCACCTCGGTTGTTTCCTGTCTGTATTGAGACCTTTGAGTTACAAGGCTGACTCTAACCATTAGGCCACAACTGCCTTTAGAGAAATGGCAGCATCATTTGTAGATCTATTAGTAAAATCTGTTGACTTTAGCAATTGTTGGTGCATTGTATTCCAAGAAATATTAAAGACATCTTAATATCCTTTTAAAATTCTGGTTCTTTAACAAAATATTATTTTGGTATCTTCATTTTGAAGGCCCTATACGGTTTAATTCTAAGAATGAATTGTTACATTTTAATGAAGGGTCTGAAAAATACATATCATATGCTAAATTGAGTTTTTTCATTACACACAGGCAGGCTTGGTTTGGAAACTGCTCTACCATGTCCAATGGGAGGCTCATGAAGGGAGACATTTGGATGTCCTCAGTCTCCTGACGTCTGGTCACTTCAGCACAATGTGTCATTGGTGCGTACAGTTAGGGCTGGGCCTGAATATCCGAATATTCATTCGGTGGGTTGGTATTCGATTAGAAAATTTGACATTCGACTATTTGACACAAATTATTGATTTAAAAACGATTGTATTGCTTCCGCTAAAACGGTGCTGAACGTCACACTCACATCACTGGGCTGCCCTGCCACTGCTTTCTCAGATCGGCTTGGACTGGCTCTTCTTGCGGACACTGTTTAGGGAACTATAGGGAACTTCAGCGCATTGAAATTAGCAAGTGTAACGAGTCCCAGGTTGATGGGAATCCACTCTGCATGTGTTGATGGACTGAATAAAGAAACTTCAACTCTCTTGCTGTTCAGCACTGTTCTTATTTTCTGCATAAATATGAAATATAAGTTGTAAACATGTATTTTGTGACTCTCTGCATATAGCACCATTCGATGGCTTGTTGAGCCACGAGACAACCTCCTCTTTGCTCGGCATGAGGTGAACTGAGCGAGCTATTTTATATATGATCCCACATCGAGTTAACCTGCTCTCTATAAAGCTAACATAACACAGAATGGAACAAACATAACATGAAGGACTGTACACAAAATGACAATATTTGTAATATTTTGTGGCTTTCTCTGCATATACAGTGTGCACAGCACAGCCAAGTGTACATGCCATCTGAATGATTTCTTACTGTGGTTGCAACTAGCTAATATTCTGGTCTGTTGCTTCTTATTTTAAGATAATAATATATAATAACTGAATGATATATAACCAACACTACGAGTCAGAGGTTTGGACACACTTAGCTGAATTTATTATCTTTCCTACATTCATGATAAACACTGACATGATGTTTTAGTAAAATTTAACTGATGTCATTTGTGTTCTTTGTATGTTTGAATTTGATCATTATCGAAATTCTGAAATGCAAGATAAAAAAAAAAAAAAAGTAGTGCCTTTTAATAAGAACTGGGGCTGTCAAGTCTCAAAAAGGACATAGAAAACACAGTAAATGTACAACAAGTAGTCCATATCATTTCTGTGCTCTTCTCCTAGCTTAGAGTAACATACAGTATAGCTTCAGGAAGTTCAGCTGTTATTTTGGGAGAAAAAAAATATATATATATATCTTGATTTCAAATCTCATAAACACTTCTCACTAACCTTATTACAATTGATCACATAACATTTATTTCAACAAATGAAACAATTAAAAATATATATGTTCTGCCTTATGTTGATAGGACAGTACAGATAGTGATAAACAATAGAAGAGGAGTAAGAGGAACATGATGAGCCACAAGCCGGCACTCAAAATCATTCATCTGACAAAGAAAAAGTAACATATTTTAACTAAATTACAACATTAGCTAGTAAAGGTAAACCCAAAATAGTCATTTAAATTAGTGCTTTTCTTGCAACCAAAATGAGCATCAACGGCAGACTCAGTATTGTATGCAGACAGAAGTGGTGTTGTTTGTAAAACTGTCACCATGAGAATATTAGATTTTTAACAACTTCTCTTCTGATTACTGCTTCCTTGACAAGGAAGACCTCCGTCTTTTGGCGGGGGATGTTTGCACTCTCGTGTTCGTGTCTTTGCTCCAGACACACATGGGGACCAGGAGCTCCAGCAGCTCCAGACTCCGTGTGTAGGACCTGTCAGAGGGAATATGAGCTCTGTGAACGCCTCGCTTAACATTCATCACCTCACCTGATCAGGCGGGACAGATCATATACACCAATAAAACACTTCATAGTAAAATGTGAAAAGCATATAGACATTTCAAGTGTGTAGTGCAGTGGGCCTGTCCCAATACCAACACTTGCGTTCTTGGCCACTCGAGAGTGTGTGCAAATGACAGAAAGTGCACAAGACTTTCCCAGGTCGGATAAATTCCCGGAAATCCCATGAACCTTACAATGCAAGTCAAATTAATTAGATTACATTGGTTTGTAAAACATAAAGTGTTACAAAATTGTATTGGTACAGAGATGAGTATGTGTATTTTCTAAAATGTTTTCAACAGCTTTTTACCACTTAATTTGTGTTGCAAAGGAACTACTGAACACACATTCAGATTTTTTTTTTTTTTAAGTGCAAAGTCATGAATATCAAGCTAGTAGACATGCAAGTAGACGAGTGCAAAGACCACAAGCGTGGCTATTGGGACAGGCCTCATTTATAAAATGTGGCAAAGAAACTGTCCTACATTGATATTAACATAATTTCTTAAATGTGCGTACAGAACGTATGATTCAGAGAACGAACGTACGAAAAAAAAAGTATGCCTCTCTTTCAGATGTGAGGTTATAAATCTGAATGGTTTCAGATCTCCGCCTTGTAAACGCTGCCTAATAAATGTCATTAAGGTATAAAAGAGCATCAGTCAACTTCTAAACACTTCACTTACGAACGGCCAGTGGAAAAAACTGCTTAGATTTCCAAATGCCTGCAGTTCTTCGTCTCTCTGCCACAAGGATATGTGTGTACATCTGCTTAGATCCTGACCTACTTTTCCACGTCAAAAACATTATTAATTTTTTTTTTTTTATATAAACGTTGGTGTGGATTTCAGCGTATGCTCTTAAGTTCAAATCTGTGCATATGCATGTTTTATAAATGACGACCACAGTGTTTCCCAACCCTGTTCCTGGAAGCACAGAGTTGGGAAACACTGGGAAACCCAAGGTCGAGTCTGATTAGTCATAATAATAATAATAATACACTTTATTTATAATGTGCTTTTCTCATACCCAAAGCGCTAATGTCCTGATCCTACTTTTACTACTACTTTTACTTGAATTTGGCAGACTATTTTATCCAAAGCCACTAACAGCGCATGCAAGTTATG
Organism: Rutilus rutilus; assembly: GCF_951802725.1. Taxonomy (NCBI): domain Eukaryota; kingdom Metazoa; phylum Chordata; class Actinopteri; order Cypriniformes; family Leuciscidae; genus Rutilus; species Rutilus rutilus. The sequence goes on along the minus strand of NC_140214.1, from coordinate 39,770,528 downwards.
TTTGAAACTGCACCAGTTATAAAACAGATAGTTACAGCCCTTGATTATGATTGGATGAGATGCATTTGAAGCTGCTGTAAAATACTCTAAACAAACACCTGTGAACTGACCACACTACATGCATGCAACCATTCAGCTAAACATTGCTGAAGAACTACAGCACTTGGCAGAAAAGTTATTATTTGCTATCAATAAATGATTAGCTCTTCTAAAATCACTGTAAACCAGGGCTTCACTGGGGAATCTTGCTTTAACACATTATGATTTTTGTTTGGTCACGTCATGGAAAATACATGAAACAAATGTTTCTAAGAGCATTTTATAAATCACAAATCATCCTAAAATCATACACATGTAAATGGACACATCAATTCCACCTAAAAAACAGCCGTAAGTATCAGGACCAGAGCTGAGAAACACTGTAATAGAGTAACTTTGTATTATGGTTGAGCATAACTTGGACCCTCACAGCTGATAAGGGCTGCATGATTCATTAAAATTAAACCGCAGAAGTACGATAACGCACATCATCCCAGGAAACTCCTATGGGCATCATACTATCTATAGCTGAATAAACAGAAGATTGAAACGCTTTGATTAAACATGATTAATAAACACACGACTGCCTTATTCTGTGTAAGAAGCCACATCATCTCACAGAAGGAAGAGCTCAACTGTCGTTATGAAGTGAGTTTGGAGTAAAAGCATGTTATTAAATGTCATAGCATGTCATAAATGCCTCTCAAGTTTGGAAAGATGTTTGATGCGTGTTGCTTTTTCAAATGCACGTAATAAGCGACTCAAACTCGTGCTTTCAGAGTGAGCAGCGTTTACTACTGATCACTGAGCCGTACTTCATTGACAAGCTGCACATAAAACATTATCACAGCCGGTTTAATCGGTTTAATCGCGATTTCATGTTAACTGCAATTAAAGGTACAATATGCAAGAATTTTGCATTAAAATATCCCATAATCTCAAGGCCAGTGTTATATATTTTGTTAAGTTGATTACTTACAATATCCCAAATGTTTCCAACTATTTTTAAATCGTGAGAAAATTGCGATTTTAACCAAGGAAACGGGGCGTTAGAGCAGGGGTGAGCTGGGAGTCGCCAGTCAATTGCGTCACATCCGCGTTACCCTCGGTTTCCGCTCGTACTGCGTGGAGTCCTGGACAAATGCGGAAGTTGTAGTTGTAGCGTCTATCAAGCAACAGACGTTAGCTTGTTTCTTGCAGTCGTTATGGAACAGAATTATTCTTTACTGATTGCAGCTGGTTCTGTCGACAAAGCATGCTTAATTTTATATTTTCCAAATTTTACAACAATTGTTTAGAACGCGTAAACCTGTGCCGCGTTATCACAACAATGAATTCGACATACAGTAACATCTATGATAACCAATTTAGTAATAAACCTTACTTTTCTTGCGGTTAATTCATTTTAATGAAATAAAAGTGTGATGAGGTTCAAGAGTCAGGAAGGAAGAAGACAGGGGTCGGCGTGACTGGGACTCGTACTTTATTAAAATAAAGCAAAACAAACAAAAGTCGCGCACAACGCGCATTCACCGTGGCAACCGCGACGGCACAAAACAGTTCAAAAATGAGAGCTCGGATCCACTGGTTTTCTTTCTCTGCGTCCAATATTCTCTCCAGTCTCTCTCTCGTTCCAGCGCGCGGCTTAAAAGCGGTCTCTCCACGCGGATCACAGCAATAAGACACAGGTGTTCGTCATTTGCACTTGACCTACTTGCTCGTCTCTTCTCTCTCCCATTACAGACCGCGCTGAACCACGTCCCCCTCGCCACAAAAAGCATGTCATTATAAAAAAAGAACTTAGCCTCATCCATGAACATGATTTTTCGATTCCCGTCTGACTGATTTACATCCACGGTGGAGTTTAAAACGACAGTTCCCATCATTCCACGCTCCTTCACATCGTCATCAAGCTACGCCGTTGTTGTTGTTTGGAATGTAGCGCCCTCTAGAGGCAAAAAATTCTTGCAAATTGTAGCTTTAATCATGCAGCCCTACAACAGCTATATTGTAATTTGTTTTATTTGTGAGTTTTGTTAAACAACGGAGAAGAAAAGAATGTGTGATCTTCTTTCTCAATACTCCACTTTCGTGGCGTGTTTGTGGCTGCCACGGTTTGGCTATAGAAGCACTCAACATCCGGTTGGTGAAGCTCGCTCGCTCTCATTGGCTATCATACGTCAGAGGCAGCCAGATCAAGAGTCGGGTAATATCAAACATGTTCGATTTGGGATAGTGCGGGCGCCATCGGGAGCAGTAAAAGAATCATAATGGCACCACACGATTGAGGATTTTTGGACAAAAAGGCATTTGCGACAAGCCTCGAATTGGTCAGATCACGTAGAGGTGCAAATTGGACTCAAAATCGGGCTTAAAATCTTCAAGTGTGTGGCCAGCCTTACCAGAAAGTTGCAGCCAGGCGAGTTAGATCAAGATTGGAGCAAACCTCTGCAGTTGAGAACCCCTGGACTACTGTATGTCTCTCTTCAATTTGTTCTTTGTCTGACACAAAATGTCCATGGTTTGGGGCTTCCAGGAACAGGGTTCAGAGCCACTGCTTTAGATGTTGGCTGCGTCTGAAAGCTTAGGCCACCGCCCTGCAGAGTTTAGCTCCAACCCAAATTTAACACACCTATGTGAAAACTACAGGTGTGTGTGTGTGTTGCAGGGTTGGAACTAAACTGTGGAGGCACCATTTTTCAGCTTTCAGACGCAGCCGTTATTTTTAATTCGAATAGAGTTTTGCCTCTTCTGACATACTGCCAGTACTCAAACCACATGCATTTGTAAAATAAGAGTGAAAGTACATTACCTTTTCTTTCAGTCTCCTCACAGGCATTACCTCTGTATCCACTTTTACATATACAACTGCACGCTGTCCTGGAGAGCATGGGGACGCCATTATTCCTGCATGGGGCACAGCGACATGGGTTGAAGTTCTCCATATACTCTTCCCATGCCATCTTCAGGTGGGGCAACTTTGTGCGCAGCTGCTCGGCTGATGTGCTCAAGCGTACCAACTCGAATATTGGTGCAATCTATGACAGGACCACAATGACCAGAAATAGAGAAGAAATAACTATAAATAGTAGCCTATATAGCTTAAAATGAAGATTTCAAACATGGAGTTTTGACAGAGATCAAAATTTGGGTTGATAATCGTACATAATCAGTAACCCAATGCTTGACCGTAGTGACCGTGACAGTCTGTGCGATTTCGGCAATCCTATCCACCTTATTTTGCAACGCGGAAGTAAATACGATGAAGTTTCACTAGCCGGTAGGTAACGCATATGGGAACGCAATGTGCGCCATTTCACCAGATTTGTAACGTAAATGATCTATAAACCTACGCCAAAACAGGAGAATACATCAATATGTTTCAAAATAAAAGTTTAAACCCTCATAAGTTTGTGTGTTTTGATGTCCACGTTATTGTTCAAGAAATTACAGTGGCTGTAACATTTTTATCGTAAAGAAGTGTGCCAAATATTAAAGGGATGATCTTCCATGGGTCTGCCATTAACAAAGTGGAAAATTTGGGTGGTTTCTCACAAATGTGTCGCTCAAATACCCACAAGAGAAATACATAAACTACTGCTGCGTTTAGAACGTTATAATGTCATTTCACATACACCGTTTCACATGTACTGCATCGTGTCACACATTAAGCATGTGGGTGAAAAGAACTCAAAATGGCAATTGAACGGTTAATGCAACAGATACACTTTTAACTTTTTGACTAAAACATAAAAATAACAAGCAACTCTCAGTGCCAGTGTGTTCACACATTACAATAATGCTTTTAAACAAAGCCGACGAGCTTCTTGCAGCGCAGATCTGGTCTGCTACGTGGATTATGGTCAAAACAAATATCTTGCAGGTATTTTTTAGTCTTGAACTAGCTATTATGGCACACCCTAACTGCGCAAAGGACGCCAGTCTGTCTGTAGCATGCGCTAGTGGTGAACAAATAGAGCAAGATTAATCGCACTTTGGCAATTGAAAATGAGATGAAAAAAGAGGAGGAAGCAAAAGAGGAGAATGTGGACGTGGTCCTGGCTAGGGAAAAGGGGCCAACCTGGCATGACAATTCTGCAAATGGAGCTTGAGGGAAGTATGTTTAATTTTTAGCGGCATGACGTGTTAATCAATACCCCATTTCATCTATCTTTGGTTGCAAGACCTTGACAACGGCCGTCTTTGAACCTCTCTCTCTGTATGACGGCCACCGTTTAGGAGCCACGACCATCTCCACGACTGGTCATCTTTCATCTGGGACAGCCCAAAATCATACAGTGTGTACCGGGCATTACATGGAGAGAGTAAAATCCTGTCGATTTGCTTTAATAATCAAATTTATTCCTGATATTTAGGCTCTCAGTCTGTGTGTTTCTTGGGCACTCAGTCTGATGGTATGATTGGTTAGTGGTACTATTTTCACTGATAGAAGAAACATTTCTTAAATGTAAGTTATTCAATATTAATCTTTTATAAGGCAATTTTGTCTACCTAAACTTAAAACTTTTGCCTATATATTTTTTTCTTTTTCTGTTTTTGTCTGTCAATATTCTTTTTCACCTTTTGATTATTGCTGTTGCCTGTGTTACTGTAGTCATTCTGAGAGTATAAAAGTGATTTTCATTTACAACCTATTTAGAGTTTGTTTTAGACATTTTTTAAAAAATTGTTGAATTGTTAAAAAAGGAAAATCAGCATGTTGGGTCAAACATTTAACCCAGGGTCAAAACAACCAAGTGCTGGGTTTGTCCCTTTTCAACCCAGCGCTGGGTTGCCAAATGCCCCAAATTGTGTTGTTTTTAACCCTGCATTTGTATGCCATCCTAATCAAATGTCCTAGAACCTGACGGAAAAATATTTACCTAGCATATATTTATAGCTCACTGTCAAGTTACATTTACACTAAATTCTGCAGAGAAGTGGACCTCAAGGGCCAGAGTTGATGAAACTAAAGTTTGAAACAACTAAGCATCCTCTGGTGCTCTTCTGTCATTTTTGACCGAAACATTTGTAAATTTCATTGGAAATGAATGGGAGACAAATTTCATCTAGTGGAAACTTTTGGTAATGTGGCCAAACAAAACCTTACTGAAAGCGAATTTTTTGAGATATCAAGCTCAAATGTGGAACACAACTTGTTTAGATTTTAGATTTAGCTCTGATTTTATATATTTCATATAAAAATGTAAAATGACATTTTTGTGCATTTTTCATAACAATACACGTAAAATCCTGTTACTTTTATTTAAGTTCACTTTTTTAAACTTTTTTCACTTCAGCAATAATCTGCCAAGTGTCGTCTTTGAAAAGAGATCAAACTTAAGTCTGTCGCTCTAAAGTATTCAAGATTTATGACAGTTTAAGTTGGACATTTAAATGCTCAAAAAGTGAATAAATGGATTATAAATACAGCGTAAATATAATTTAGTATAAAAAAAATCCCCTAAAAATACAAAATATTAAATAAAAAACTTTTATCAAACTAAAATATAGTACATTTCATAAAAATAAAATAAAAAAACCTGTACTTTTTGACCGACCTGCGAAGAGCAGGCTAAGTTAGTAAGGCAAATTCACCTCAAACTCAATTAGCGCAGGGTTATATTTGAGACTCTTCCCCCAATCCTTGTAACTTTTGGCATCTCTGATACTCCAACTTCCACTGCTGGAGCCTGTGTCTCCACCCTTCACAAAGCCCAAGACATCCTCAATAGCACTGCTGGACTGATCACGGACTGTGGAAAATAAAATAATAATTAAAAGTTGAATTTTAACAAGTATAAAACCAAAAGAAGAAATGAAAATGCATGGGGCTCCAAGTTACATACTCTCATCCGTTGTTCCAAATTTTTTACATGATTTTACTTTTGTTGTCAGTTTGACATTTTCGACCAATGTCAGGCCCATAGAAACACCAATGCACGCTCCAATCTCTTGCCCAGTTTTTTCTAATAGTGAAAAGAATGTGGGAAATGGCACAAGCACCAATTAGATTTTCTAACTTGAATAAAGTTAGCTAAATACAGTTGAGTCATTTATTTTAGATACTTTATTTGGGTTGTATATGTAATTTACTTACCATTTCTTTTCATGGCATTCTTGTTCACAACAGCAACATAATCAAGGACCCCACCCATGGTTCCCTCTGTGACATAGTGTGTACCATATTCATTGAAGAAACTGGAATATGCACCGAAACTGTACTGATCTGGCAGATCACCCAGAGCCCAGAGCATGTCCTCATCCAGAGTCAAGTCTTTGCTTCTCATCTTAAATTGAGCCGTTTGTACTGTTGACAACAGCCTGACAAAACCCCTCTCCTAAACATGAAAACATGATCTGTGTCAGCTTCTCAGTGCACCCAAACACACTAATGAACTAGAGGAAATGACTAGCAGTATTTGCACCATTTTCTCTAATACATTAGAAACTGTTGCACCGTAAACTGTTGCTAAATAAACTAATCTCTGCATCTAAACCAACAACATGTTTTTTCCCCCACATCAATCTATACCCTTACAAAAAATAAGTTTATTCAAGTGTGTTATCAGTAAACTTCTTATAAACAAAAAAATAAGAAAGTATACTTTCAGTCTACTTTTTATGTACTCCTCAGAAATATGCTTTATGTAGTTCTCAGACTTAAAAATGCACTTAAGTATACTTGACTTATACTGACAGAAAGGTCTATGTATTTTTGGACTATACTGTACATGTACTCAATCTTTTGATAAAAATACTTAAAGGGATACTCCACTTTTTTTGGAAATAGGCTCATTTTACAACTCCCCCAGAGTTAAACAGTTGAGTTTTACCGTTTTCGAATCCATTCAGCCGAACTCCGGGTCTGGCGGTACCACTTTTAGCATAGCTTAGCATAGATCATTGAATCGGACAGGACCATTAGCATCTCTCTCAAAAAAATGACCAAAGAGTTTCGATATTTTTCCTATTTAAAACTTGACTCTTCTGTAGTTACGTCGTGTACTAAGACCGACGGAAAATGAAAAGTTGCGATTTTCTAGGCTGATATGGCTAGGAACTATACTCTCATTCCTGCGTAATAATCAAGAAACTTTCCTGCCGTACCATGAGTCCAGCAGGCGTAATGATATGACGCAGCGCCTGAAAATAGTCCCCAGCCCGGTAACTTCCAACGTGACCGGGACTAAGTTTGTCTAACCTATTAGACCTATGTTCAGGCGCTGCGTCATATAATTACGCCTGCTGGACTCATGGTACGGCAGCAAAGTTTCTTGAAAAAGTGGGCTAATTTAGTCCCATGCAATATTGAAATAGTACACTTAGGCTGAATCCCAATTCTCTGTCTTACCCGTCGCTATTCATTATGCACAGAGTGTTGTTTCAATCGGACTGAATTCATTCAAATCGGTGAATCTGAATGTAGTGTTTAACGTACATGAACGCTAAACAAGTGAAACAAGTGATCGGTTTATGTGCGTTTTAGCATTGCTTAAATTTCTGTGTTTTCGTATCAGTCGGGATCCATTTGAAGCTGAATACATGACCTGCAAAGCTGGCACATACGTGTCAGTGTCAAATAATGAAACGTTACACATAATGAATGGCGACTGTAAAAAACAAAAGCCGAATCCCAGACAATAGTCAGAGAAATCCGGGACTGATTGTGCAAACCAGCAATGTATCGTTAGCATAGCCTAGCGTAGCAGACCAGCGATTTTTAAAAACGTTTAAAAACGTTTCAGTTAACAACATGGTTGCAAATATATATGTACATGACTTTGTAGAGCACAAAACAAGACTGTCATAATTTTTCAATCAATCATTTAAGCCGAAAATGAGACTTTCTTGATGGTATGCCCACCATTGTTGCCGGTTGCGCAGTGCATTCTGGGTACCCCTTGGTTTCAAGTAAGCTTGCGAAAATTCTTGGTTTTAAGGGGTATCTACCCCTTCCCCTTAGCCCTACCCCTTGATCAAAATGAGAATTGGGATAGCCCTTACTCTCATGTGAACGTGCAAAACTAAGGGGAAGGGGTAAGACAGAGAATTGGGATTCAGCCTTACAATTTACTACTAGTAAATTGATATTAGTATTCTTACTACATAAAGTATACTTAAAATATACTTGAACATTACTTAAGTATACTTCATAAAATGAACTTGAAATGTACTTCTTTTTCGCAAGGGGATGATCAAAAGCACCCTTAAATTCTACAGCATTCTTAGTGGCCAGGAGAGGCATTACAAGACAGAAGTGTCAAATACAGCTAGTGGCTGGGAGAATCTTAACAAGCTGGAGCCTTACACTCTTCAAATAAGCCCAAATATGCAACTGTTATTCTGGAAATAAGGCCAAAACCAGCCACTGCCCAAATATATAAGTGACTTCTTGAAGAAGAAAAAAAGCCGTTTATAATATGCAGACTTGGCAACACTGGTACATGGTGACAATAAAGAGAGTTGAGTTGAAATCCAAAATGTATTACTTTACCTTATTATTGTATTGTGTTATGTTGCTGAGAAACTTGTATTCGGCACTAACTTCCCGACCACTTTCCAAAAAAGCGACTCTCTGTGTTGTACCAAAGCTGGAGGATCCTTCTGTCTGTCTTGCTCTGAGAAGGCTAACGGCATCCTCATGATAGTCTGACGCTTCCTCAGTAGTTGCTTGTGCCTGGCAAGGACAAAAGCACAGTCAGCGGATGCGTCTCAGTCGTAAGGTTGCATCCTAGTTAGGCTGTGTCCTTCTTTACCCAGTCCTACTCAGCATTAAACACAAGAACGAGTCCGCGTGGGCCTTACTAGGATACAGCTTTCCGATTGAGAAGAACCCAATATGTGCAATTCAGATTCTTTATAAAGAATTCAGATCAGCTAAATTTGCATTTGTGTTCACTAAGATTTCTATTTAAGGATTGTTTGATTGGTGGCATAAAATGCTACATATTCATTCTCAGCAAACAATGCCATTTATGTGCTATGTGTGTTCCCAATAACTTACTAATAATGATAGAATTATGCAACAAACAAAAGAGCATGGATTAGATTCTGGAAATGCATGAACATGTTAATAAAAAATGTAAACTCTGTACTCCAACATCCTTACTAAACTAAACACAAATTGACCCTACTGTTCTAACCACACATTTAAGATTCGGGTTACTAGTTTAAGAATCAGCCATTGAGAAACCCATATTGGTTGAGCAATAATTTGTTCGTTTAAAACAAAGTAGTTTAAAAACATGAAAATTGTTTTTTTGTCTCGCTTTTAGTTACAATATCCCTAAATGTCAAAACAGTGTCCATTCTGATTATGTATTGTAACAGGTTGCATTTTGCTTAATAAAGCCAAGTTTAGGATACATTATCCAAATGTCCATATTTGCTTCATGATTGGTATTGTAAGCCTTCTAACCTTTATTTTCAAACAGAAAATATGATTTCTTGAATGTTCTAACGTAATTATTTCTAATAAAATTATGATATAAAAAAACCCACACACACTCATGTGCAGCATAATAAACATTGAAACTAGTTCTGTTCTGCCAAATTAAGGAGCCAGAGATATCAGCGCTTACCATTATCTGATATGTGAGGAAGTTGTATGGTTTCCGGTAATATTTTTCAGCATCATCATAGCTGAGGTGTTCACAGAAGGGGTCGTACGTGAGTTTCCGCCACTCTCCATTATAGATGTATTCACACACACCTCCAAAGTATCTGGGGTCCAGAACATGATTCATAAAAGCTCCAGTTAAAGCATTGTATCTGAGGGAATGAAACAAACAATAATTCAGGATTTGGATACATGTTGTACTTGTAAACATAAAGCTTGATTATCTGCCAAAAATGTAATTTTCCACTTGGGCAGGATTACTGATATTCAGCATTAAAAGCACATTATGTTGTCATCATGTGCTCTCCCTCATGTCATGTGGGTCTAAATATCTGTAGATATTTTGAAGAATGTTGTGAAGCAAACCGTATTGGAGACCATTGACTTTCACTCATGCGCAGACATTATACAGTAGATCTGAATAATATTGCTAGTTCAGATACTGAAATGCTTTTTGAGTAACTACACTGATACTGAAACAACTCCGGAAATGCATAAATCAAGATAATAGACAGATTAATTTTCAATTTTATATGAATGGATAAGGGAAAGTGTATATTGTTGGTCCTGTAACTGGTCATCAACATAATTACATATGACACATCTAAACAGACACGTTTTCTTAATAAATAACCTCCATAAGCTGCAGTTCTTGTCTTAAAGGTGATATCTCTAATAAAACATATTTCTGAATGCTGAATAGCACGGTGTTTCATTATTAAAATAAACATCACGTGTGCATTTCCACATCAGTCTCCTGCTTCTCACCCTTGAGTGGCTTTATCAGCTCCTGGTATGATCAACATGTCGGTACATTTGGTTTCTCTTCTATTCACCACTTCACAGCCGATCTCATCGTTCTGACTTACACAGTCTATTTCACCATTGCAACGGAGCTGCTGTCCAATACAGCGTCCTGTGAGAACACAGACAACACATTTGAAGGAGACCGATTATGCAGAATTAACTTTTACATGGGGTTTGAACGTGTGTGTCGGCAGTGTGTGTACTTATCCACCCAATAATGCTAAAAATCCACCCGCTCCTTTTTTCATCCCCATAAATCATAATCAATGTCTCAGAATAAGCATTTTCAATATCTATGCAATGTGATGTCACACATGCTTAGGCCCCGCCCACGGCTGCTGACAGACTCCGCTCATTAGCATAGGCTCCACCCCTCAGTGAGCTGTACACAGTCCGCCATGTTTATCTCCACGCCAGAGCATTTAACAGCAGCATTCAAGTAAGAAATGTATTCTTATTAAAGCTACTGAAGTTATTCAGTCAAAAGCAGTGAGTGGTTTTCTGTTTTTCTCTTGTTGTTTGACTCATATTAACAGCATTTATAGCAGTAGGTCCTGTATATTACGCTGCTGTCACTTTAATACACAGAACTAAAATACACATGCGATTTCTTTCCCTGCTGTTTACGTTCACAGACACAGACATAACCCACTGTTTATATGAACCTTGTGTGTTTTTGACATAACCTTGTGTGTATGTGGACAGTTTAAGCACAATAAGACGTGAAAGAGAAGTTAGTTTAATACTCACGCGACGCACCGCCTGACACTCAGCTTTCTGTGCACTCAGAAAACCATATATCAGAAGTTTAGACTGATATGGCTTTAAAACATATGCAGATAATAAACTTTCATCATGATGAAGAACTGCAATGTCATGTGAGCATGAGCGATAGAGATGATAATTAAATCCATTGGTTTTTGGCAGAGTATCCGAGGCTCCACCCTCTTCTGGAAATGGGGGCGGGGACTCAGCAGCTAATTTGCATTTAAAGATACATGCACGAAAACAGCACTTCCTTCCACTCAAAAATGGGCTCTGAGGACACCTGAGACATACACACTGACAAACGTGTAGAAAAAAAAGCAGGCAGAAATATTTACCAGCAGGCCCACAAGCAAACATGTCCCCACAGTGGTCTTTCTGGAGTTGGCACTCGTCCTCTTGTGGACATTGTCTTTCGTCCCACTGACTGTGAACACACTGCTGACCACCAAACTGAGACGGCCGCTCCAAGTACTGGAAGCGAAACTGTGAAACATCACAAACGGTTTAAATATTTATTTTCAGTGCACATCAGCTTATCATATTGCGACTCTTACCAGTCGCAATACGATCACTTTAAAATGTTGCTCATGTTTGCATTACAGCTACACTCGTTTGTTGCCCAGCAAATCTCCTATAATGCATGATGTCCACTGGAGTGGATGGATATTTTTAATTGATTTGAACCTCATTTCATTTAACAAAAACAGGCTTTCTTTTCCATATTTGTTGGTTTAGATGAGTGTCTATAATTATGTGTTTACCGTCTTGTCGCTACATGTGTTACAGGGTGACCAGTCCGTCCAGCTCTTGAGTTTACAGTCGACAGGAGGGGGGGTATCGACCCCTCTGGTGTGTCTCGAAGATGCATTAGCCCTGAAGAGACACAATATGTGAAGAGTACAACATGAAAAAAGCTCCTAAAAGTACAGTATCTATTATTACCTGTTGCTTGATGATTCATGAGTTAATCTGGCAGAAACATGGTAACTGAAACATTCTAGAAAAAGTCCAAATGTACAAACAGAAAACAGAAATCGGCACATAGCTGAGATGGTTGGTTTGAGATTGATCTGAGACCTAGGTCCAGTCTACACATTGTTTGTCAGTATTATTAATGATTGACAGCATTAAAAAAAAAAAATAAAAAAAAAAATCTCTAGTCACTTTTGCCAAGAATGCTTCACCTCTAAGCAAATACATGACAAGTTTTACATGGAGAATTAGGGTTGACTCTCATTGAGTCAAAATAAACAATAATTATTACCAGATTGTATTCTGGCCATTATAAATGCATATGTCACTTTGCACACATAACAAATCTGTAAAAAAACGAATAATGGCAGAAAATTACCATTTTCTTTAACCCTAAGGCTTTACCACAGCACACATTTACATAGCCTACCTAAAGTCTTTTGACATATACATTACCAGCAAATGATAGCCTAGATGCAGTAATGGGTGCTTTCGAAACATTAATTTGTTTCAAAGCGGTGATTCTACGTCACAACTGTTTCGAAATTTCAATGGTTCGCAAAATAAATAAATAAATAAATAATAAAATTATTCGCCGCTAGGCGCCATCTCTATGAACCCAGTGTCTATAGGCTATGTGATTTTTACCTGATCTCGGATCAGTCTTATAAATTTGTAGATATTTAATGACACACTTTTATAATAAAAAAAAGGATTTTAGCTTTCTATAAAGAAAACCAATCACGTTCCAAGACCATAAAAAAATTCTCAATCAGACACTCTACCAACATGTACAACATAAGTTAACTGAGTTTACATAAGTTAACGTCTGTATTTGTGCTGCACAGTACACACACACACACACACACACACACACACAGTCTCACTGTATGAGGACAATCCACATGATCTTCATCTCCAGAGCTGCTCTTCAGTCACTTCACAAGCTTTTCCCCGTTTCATCTGAGGAAAACTACTGTCAAACACACACTGAAAAACTGATTCATTACATTTTAAAAGAAAATTTTAATTCATTTCAAAAGACGCCATATTTGATGATAGGCTACATTTCCCAGTAAACACAGAACGCTCCCCTAAGGTTCCCGTTCTGGGAACGTTCTCTGACTGCAGGTTATTATTTTAATATCATACCTTCGCAAACCATATACCTACATGATTTGGCATAAATCCAGCAAAAGGCGCTCCCTGGTGGTTTATTATATATCTCGTTGAAAACGCTTGTGCTGAATATTATTACCTACACCTATTTCTAAACATTTTGTTAACAATTACTACATTAAATATGCCTATAATGCATCCATAAAAACATTAAACATCACAGTAGTTTAAACACCGAAACAACATCACTTAAATAGCCTATTAATAACTGCATATTAATATATTCACATACTGTATATGTGAAGCACTGTTAAATATATTGAAATACATTTTGTATATTTGAAATACATTTAAACAATACTTAGTTAGAACATAAAGCTTATCAATTGTTCCTCGTGTAAATTTGTGTATATGAGAAAATATGTTCAGAATTATATCATGCAGTTTTTGCTATTTTGTTTCTACACCACGTTTACCATTTCTAAAGGTAGGGCAGGCCTATTAAATTATAATGTAGCCTATATATAAATGACTTCAAACATTGTTTTACATTTTCAATGCTTTCATAATATATTCTCATTCCATTTACAGTTTGCGATGGCCACAGGCCTATCCACTTAATAATGTATCAAGTTTCAGGATATTTTAGCTGATTATCAAATAATTCACTAAATTTATGTAAATGCTGCGTGACTTCTACCGTGTTTTAATGGGCGCGCGCGCGCTGAACATTCAAGCCGCATTTGAACTGGAGCAGAGGGCGTTACCATGGAAACGAGGCAGCAGCTCAACTGGCAATCAGCGAAACTCACTGTTTTAACTACTTTAAGGCAAGTTTAGTCCATACAATTACACAAATAGTACATACAAATGTTTCTGAGACTTTCTTTGGTAACACTTTACTTGAAGGGGTGTGCATAAGACTGACATGGTACCTTCATAATCATGACATGGCAGATGTCATAAATATGAAGGAGGTCTTATGCATGTTTATGACAACTGTCATTAAGTGTCATTCGCTCAATTATGACATTTTTAATGCGAATATGACATTGTTTGAGATGTCTTTGTTATGACAACTTGACATAAACCAATACATCATAACCAGTCAGTGTCTTTGTCATGACAACTTGACATTACCAAGACAACATAAATTGTCATAAACATGACATAGCAGATGAATTATCAAACTTCAGAAACCACTTAGCTTTATGGGTTAGCATTTCATTAAACTGTCAGGTGGTTAGTTTTGACACTGGCTGTCATGAAGCCATTATAACTGTGTCATGAATGTTTTTCTTGACCTCAAGTACAGTGGTACAAATTTAATTTGTCATTAAAATGTTATAATGGCTTCATGGCAGCCAATGTCAAAACCAACCACATGACAGTTTAATGAAATGTTAACCCCTAAAGCCTAAGTGGTTTGTTAAGTTTGAGAATTAATCTGCTATGTCATGTTTATGACAAAATTATGACAGGTTGTGTTGTCTTAGTAATGTCAAGTTGCCAAAACAAAGACATCTCACACAATGTCATATTTGCATTAAAAAATGTCATAATTGAGCGAATGACACTTAATGACAGTTGTCATAAACATGCATAAGACCTTCATATTTATGACATGTATCATGTCATGATTATGACGGTGTCATGTCAGTCTTATGCACACCCCTTCAAGTAAAGTGTTACCCTTTCTTTGATGTAAATGACTCGCTTCAGTTGAATATTTACTTTATAGAAATGGTTTAGTGTCTTCGCAAAAGTCCGTTAGCATCTCAACTGTTAGGGGGGGCTCCAGCAAGATGGCGGAGTGAATAGCCGCAACGTTACGAGCTCTCGGCATCAAACCGGATTTAAAGCACATATTGGCCGCCAGCCTCTGCAAATGCAGTTGAAATAATTTACAAGAAAAGATTAACACAAACTCTCAGCGAAAGACTAAACGAACACGACTATAAATGCCTAGAAAGTCCGGACAGAAGCGGCCTAACGATTCCATGTCAAACGAGGAGGGGGCTAGCTGCTTAGCTAGCGACCACGAGTATACCAACGACGGAATGGATTACAACCAGCAAACAAGC
This sequence comes from Rutilus rutilus, assembly GCF_951802725.1. Lineage (NCBI taxonomy): Eukaryota > Metazoa > Chordata > Actinopteri > Cypriniformes > Leuciscidae > Rutilus > Rutilus rutilus. The sequence goes on along the minus strand of NC_140214.1, from coordinate 39,755,117 downwards.
CTCGAAGAAGAATTCCCGCCCTTGCCCATAACGCCAAGTAAGCCTCCGCTCCATAAGAAACCAACTTTTACTAGAGAAGCCGGGTTCGGCTCAGACGATGCAGTGCGCTCCTTGGCTGATCTTATTAACGACAGGAGCGACACCCTCGAAAAAATGGTGGAATCTGTACACGGCGACATTAAAGTCTTAAATGCAAAGGTGGTTTACATTGAGAAGAGGGTGCAAAGGAACGAGGATTCTGCTTTGAAAACCATGAACCGGGTTAGTGAGCTGGAACGATACAGAACCTGCGGCTCCAAGGGCTGACAGAGGACAGGGAGGAGGATGTGCGGGCTCGAGTAACCAGTGTTTGTCCAGGGGGGAAGGAAGTCGACCGGAAGTTGAAGTCGGCCGCGTGCCACCATCTTGTAGCAGAACTTCACCTGCAGTTAGCATCCCATTGACTCCCATTCATTTTGGCGTCACTTTGACAGCGAATAACTTTACATCTGAGGCATTTAAAGACTCCATTTGTCCATTATTTATTTCTAAAGAAACACGAAAATGTATAAAAGTCTCCATTACCTTGTAGCTTATGTTATGGCCCCGTAGAAGCAGTTTTTGTAAAAGTAGGCTAATGATTGCGTCATAACCACGCGACTCTCTGTCGCACAGTAGAGAGATTACCGTATGGACGGGAGGAGAAGCTCGCGGGCAATCGGGGGGACGTGGAGGCAAAATGACAATATAATTAATCAGAATACCTAGCAAAAGTTGCTCCTGCTCCAAGCTTATGGACAGCTCCTACTCACACTCTCCGTCTCTGCAAGATTCGGAAGGGAATGATTCAGGTTTCTCTTGGCACAGCTACTAGAAGACAGACGGGTTGCTCACGTGGTCCGTGTAAAGCTTTGCTCGGTTTGAGTCTGCGCGTCAGGAAAGGAAGTGCTAAGAAATCGCTAAAAATGGGCTTCACTTGTCTCAATTGAGTTCCAATGGGGTCGCTGTGTCCATTTCTTTTACTGTCTATGTGTTTGTCAGGCGATTCTACCGCAGGAAAAGGAAAGGCTCCCTGCTGCTATAGACGTCGCGCACCGGGCGGGAAAACTTCGACAAGATCAGACGAAACCTAGAGGCGTTGTCATGAGATTTATCTCTCGAAGATACAGGGATCCAGTTTGGAAAGCAGCAAAAAACAACTCTTATCTCCAAAACAACGGTCTTCGCTTCTCAGAGGACTTAACCCAAGAGGACAGAGAGAACAGACAAAAACTGTGGCCGCACATAAAGAAAGCTCGGGATGAAGGAAAAACGGCCTACTTCGTGGGAGGAAAAGGATTCGTGAACGGTTCGGAAATTCATCTGCCAAGCTTAGATCAGAAGGTTGGCCTATAAGTGCCTCGTGTTCAGGTCATTCCAGGATAATTACTCTGAATTGTTTTATCTCAGGGTAAAATTTTGTGTTACTTAGATTATAGCAGGTGAAGTTCCTGCTGGTTCAAAAAAAGGTATATTGTTTACACGTTTCTTACTTCTACGGTTATATGATATAGCACATTATTCTTCTTTTACGTGAGTGATGTCAAGGTTATATTATGGTGCTGAGTTATATTGCTAAATATGGTGCCGATCTCGACAGCCCACTGTTACTTATCAACACTAGTAGTATTTAACCAAGGCTTTTCTAAGTTTAAGTTCTTTATCTTTCATAGTTCTTATTTTTTGTCTTTATCAATTGTCTCACTAAATGCCAGGGGTCTTCGTAATAGTGTTAAGAGAAAAGCTTTATTTTTGTTCGCAAAACAATTCAAATCAGACTTTATCTATTTTCAAGAATCTCACTCTAATGAGGACAATTCTAACTTTTGGAGGTCTCAATGGGGAAATACTATATGGCTCTCCCACGGAACAGAGCGGTCAGCTGGGGTAGCCTCTTTAAATAACAGGTTTAATGGAAATGTCTTGACCACACAATGTGACCCAGACGGTCACTTTATTTGCCAAGTTATTGAACACAATGACTCAACCTACGTAGTTTCTAATATTTATGGGTACAATACCAAGAAAGAAAATGTGAACCTTTTGTTGTCAATTGAAAACATTTTTACAGGTTGGTTGGTTAGATTCCCAAATGCGTTTATATTGTGAGGAGGTGATTTTAACATTATTCTAGACGGTTCTATAGATAAAAGTCCACCTTCTCAGCATAACAGTTCAGACTCATACTTGACTGACTTTATAAGAAGATTTAAACTGATAGATATATGGAGAGAGAAGAATCCTAATAGCAGATTGTATACCTGGTGCAATAAATCAGGCTCCAGGCAATCACGACTGGACTATTGGCTTATATCTGACAGTTTAAACAAGGATTATGTTGATGATAGCATCTGCCCTACTCCCTTAACTGATCATAAAGCCATATGCATATCTCTTAATATCTCAGCTGGTTCTACCCTTGCCACACGCTCAAGCTATTGGAAGCTCAACTGTTCTGCACTGCAAAATGGGGTAGTCCAATATAAGATTAAGGATATGATTTCACTTTATTGGTCTAAAGCAAACAAAGAAAACTGTTTTGGGCTCAACTGGGACCTGCTCAAATATGAGATAGGAAAATATTTAAGAAAGTTTGGTGCTGAAACAGTCAAAGCCAGGAAAGCGGAGGAGTTAAAGATTTTCTCTAATATAACAAAATTATCCTGCAGAGATTCTGACTCCCTAACAAAGGAGGAAAAAGAAGGGTTATCTTACTCACAAATTAAACTTGATGAAATGTATCGGCAAAAAGCAAAGGGTGCCTTTATCAGGTCTCGCTCTAAGTGGTTAGAAGAAGGCGAACAAAACTCTCGTTATTTCTTTAGTCTAGAGAAATATCGTTCCACCAACAACAGTATCAGTAAGTTGAATATTAATGGAGCTATCACTGAAGATCATCGTAAAATATCAGAGTTTTGTTCAAAATTTTATAAAGAATTGTATAGCTCTCAATTTAGCCCAACTGTGTCTGATAATTTTTTTAACTCCCTTTCAGTGAAGATGATAAGCGAAGTGGATAGAGAGCACTGTGACATGCCTAAGAAGTACAGCAAGCTTTAAACCAACTAAAAAATAACAAATCGCCTGGGTGTGATGGGCTATCTTCCGAATTGTATAAATCTTTTATCGCTGAACTGTCCCCTTTTTTATTGAAAGTCTTCATAGAATCCATTGAAAACGAATGCCTCCCCACCTCTCTGACCCAAGGAATAACAGTCCTAATTCCTAACCCAAACAAGGACAAATTATTTTTAGATAATTGGCGCCCAATTTGTTTACTTAACAACGATTATAAAATCTTAGCTCTCTTATTGGCTAGAAGATTACGGTCTGTTCTGGACTCCATCATAGACGAAACACAATCAGTTTTAGAATGATCAATCAGCTATTAAAAGTCTATATAACAATAGTAATAGCTCAATTAGACTAACAGGTGGTATGTCTCCCAGATTCAATGTCTCTAGAGGCATCCAACAAGGGTGCCCGGCTTCGCCTTACCTCTTCCTATTGGTTGCCCAGCTTTTGTCTGATCATATTAAATCAAGTGAGATAAACGGCATCAATAGGTAGAGAGCTTATTATATCTCAACTGGCGGACAATACCACTCTCTTTCTTAGAGATGAAAATCAAGTCTCTGTTGCAATAAATACCATAGAAAAATGTTCCATGGCCTCTGGCTTAAGGCTGAATATCAATAAGTGTGAAATCATGTCTATTAAGGACTGCATGAAATCTTCCATTTGTAGTATCCCAGTCAAAAGTGAACTTGCTCACTTAGGTATCACAATTACCAAGGACCAACAAAAAAGGACTTTATTGAATTTCAACCCTATTATTCAAAGAACCAGAAAAAAGCTGAACCAGTGGCTGTTACGGGATCTCTCCCTCAGAGGCAGAACCCTACTGTCTAAGGCAGAAGGTTTATCACGGTTAACATATCCAGCTCTATCTCTGTATGTGGACAAAAAACATATATCTGAGATTGACAAGCTACTTTTTATCTTCTTATGGAAAAATAGAACTCATCATGTGAAGAAGTCTGTTCTAACAAATGACTATGAAAAGGGTGGATTAAACTTTATCGATTTTTTTTATTTTTTTTATTATGTTTTTATTAAAAGGATATGAGACGGTACAGAGCACATTTGTCAGATTGTGAGTCTACAATCATGTTTGTTAGAAAAAGAACAAATATGGCAAATATTTTCAAGGACATTACTCGTTTTGTCTCCATCCCTTTTTTTTTAGGAAAAGAAATAAGATGAACAGAAACAAAATATAACCACTGAACACCCAGAGAGTTAACAAAAGTAGCATATCGTTATCAGAATTTGGATTAATTCAAGTAATTATATATTAGAAAATAAAATGAAATAAGAGCAAAGGCATCCATATCGACCTGTAGCATTCTCGTCAACTAAGAGCAGATAATGATTTATGTAATCTCAGGCATGTTCTGTTTAGCATATTTTTCCCATTTTTCCCAGTGATTAACAAATAGGTCTATCTTTAGGTTCACTATGAAAGTTATCTTTTCCATTTTGTAAATGCCCATTAAACTTTATCGATTTCTGTACTCTTAATAATACTTTTAAAGTAAATTGGTTGAAACATTTCTTTAAAAACCCTAATTCTATTTGGAATGTCATACCATGTCATATTCTGTCAAAACTGGGTGGGTTGAGCTATTTCTTAACCTGTAATTATAATATTGATAAAGTCCCGATAAAAATGTCATCCTTTCACCGCCAGGCCTTCCTTTCATGGTCTCTTATTTTCAAACACAACTTTTCACCCAACAAATATTACATATGGAACAACAAAGACATACTGTTTAAACACAAATCTTTATTTATTGATTACTGGTTTAATAATAACATTATTTTTGTTGACCAATTATTTAACAGGGCTGGTTGTCTTTACTCTTATAATGAGTTTCTAGAAGAATACAAAATTCCTGTGTCTCCTGGAGATTATGCCAAAGTCTTTGGAGCAATTTCTTCTGGTGTCTGCATGTTATATAGAGCTCAACCAAGATTGGACACACAAGAACTAACTTTGCTATCGCTGACTGACACTTCAGTTGGTAAGATTTGTTTTTCTTGTAACAATGGTAAGAACAATAAACTAATTAGATCCCTGTTCAAAACAGATATTATCACAGTCCCATATGTGGTTCCATACTGGAATAAATTTGTGCAAAACATTGACTGGAAGAAGGTCTGGCTCTTACCCAACCGATATCTGCTGACCAACAAAATTAGAGAAATATCATTTAAAATAAGTTTTACCCGTCTAAAAAAGACATTGATGTAATGTGCACTTTCTGCTTTATGAATATTGAAACAGTTACCCATTTGTTTTGGCACTGCCCTTTTGTCCAAAGTTTCTGGTCTGACATTTGTAATTTTATTGCAGAAAAAATTGAGAAAGATTTCAAGTTGTTTTGGAAGGATGTTCTTTTTGGGCTTTATGACCTCAACAGAACTAAGACTAGGCCTGATGAAACTTTCATTATTAATCTCATTATTCTCTTGGAAAAATTTTACATTCATAAATGTAAGTTTGCGCATTCCAAAACATCTTTTATTGCTTTTAACAATGAGGTCAAGCAATATGTCAACACGATTAAGTATTCTCTTAATCAAAAAGCAACAAAAACTGTGAATGTTTGTAAACACTTTGATATCTTTTTGTAAATCCGTACTTCCCCTGGCAAAATGTGATGATGTGAGTCTTTTGTTTATGTTTTGTTTATGTTAAAACACCTGCAATGTTGGAAACTGCACAATATGTCATTTTTATAATGGAGATGAACGTTCCTGTAAACTGTGCAATTGTTGAATTAAAAAAACAAAAAAAAATCTCAACTGTTAGGCTAACTAAAGGTAACGTTAATTTAGGTAAACTATAGACTTGAGCTGTAATTTTGGCCTTTTAATCACATCTTATGTGTAGATGAGAGATTTTGTAGTTTTGTAAAGGTTTTGCTGACAATTGGTCAATGGATGAATGGAAATAAGCTAATTTATTTAACCTAAAAGTAGCACTGTATGGTTAATTCATAGTTATCATGTGACGTCACACCATTACGCCCACCTGGAGGGCAAAATAAGGCTTTCCTCCACTGCCCAGTCATTTTTATCAGGTTTGTAGTTAGTATTTATATAGTAAAACAGTGTTATTAAAAGATCAAATCCAATATATACCGCTTATTTATGATGCATACTTTGTACAGGTAAGCAGATGAACACAGAACAAATTATTTATAACATACAGTAATAATATTGTTTGTCTTCTCCCCTTTACAGTATTGTTTGCCATCTAGTCCTGATCACAGAGTTTATCTCCAAACCCAATTAAGCAGACCTGAGCAGCCGATCCAGGATCACCAGAAACTCATATTGCAGGAGATCTCAACATTGTCTCTCAAGGTCCACTTACATGCAGAGGTTTACTCCAACCTAGTCCAGCACACCTGAACAAGCTAATCAAGGTGCATAACTCTGGGTGCATATCACTCAGGTCTCTAGCTCAGTAGTCAGTGGTTAAGGGCCGTCTTTATCACAAAATCCTTACAGTGCACTGAAACATTCGCTCCCTAAAAACTCACTATGTAATCGGAAGTTCTGAAGCTCAAAACTTTAATCACACGAGACAGTTCGCTACAAAATGACATGTGATAGCTGATTTTAAAACACAAACCAATATTATATTTCAGCATAAGCATACGTCGCTAGACAGGTAATGTCTAATCAAGCAAACATTTACAATTTATCTATGACTGAAATCTTCCACAAATATGTAGAGCAGTGGTCTCAAACTCAATTCCTGGAGGGCCACAGCTCTGCATAGTTTAGCTCCAACCAGCTCCAACTCACACCTGCAAGGAAGTTTCTAGTAATCCTGAAGACCTTGATTAGCTGGATCAGGTGTGTTTGATTAGGGTTGGAGCAAAACTGTGCAGAGCTGTGGCCCTCCAGGAATTGAGTTTGAGATCACTGATGTAGAGGGAAACCTCAAGTGTATACTTCACATTTTGGACAACCATTGTTTTTTTACATTTACATTTTGGTTATTGTTTTCTTTCTCACTTTAGATGCTGGAGAAAAAACAGCCTGGCTAAAGCATTCAAAGTGGAAACTTCTGTCGTGGCTCAATAATCCAGGACTGGGATGGTGGAAGGAGCAGAAGATCAGAGATCAGGAAGAGATCTACTGGTGCCCCTGAGGAACTGATTTACCTAATGCGTCAAACATTACCAAACATTTTCATCACTCACCTTCATGTCGTTGCAAACCTGTAAGACTTTCGTTCATCTTTGAAACACAAATGTAGATCTTTCTAATGAAATCTGAGAGCTTTCTGTCCCTCCATTTCACAGTTTATGCAACTACAACTTTCAATGTAGTAAAGACATTATAACAATAATCAATATGACTCCAGTGGTTTAACCTCAACTTTATGCATTGTGTGTGCAAAAAAACCCATTGCATCTTTATTCACAAAATATACATCTCTGACACGTGTTCACGGAGCACCACGATTCATCAGGGATGTGTTGGCGAGAGAGCCAGCCATCTCATGCGTCGGAGATACATCATTTGTGAATAAAGACGTAATTGTTTGCGCAATTGTTCTGTTTTATAAACATTTTCAATATTTTTAAGATTTATTTGTAACGATGCAGGCAGGAATGAAGCGGAGAGTGAATCCAATCACAAGCACTTTAATAAACAAACAAACAAACAGGTAATCCAGGGTACATGACAGAACACTCAGGACAGGAACAACAAGGAGACAACAGCAAACGTTACAACATCAAGAACTCACAAGGACTGAACTAAAACACAGGGCTTAAATACAAGGGAACACAAGCTAAACAAGATAACAAGGGGGCGTGGTTAAACTGAAACACCTGGGAAGACTAATCAACATAACGGGGAACAGCTGAACATGGGACAAGACACATGGCAGGATCACATGACAAGCAGGGAATTACATGACAGACAAGAACAAGGAACAAGACACAAAACCCACACCGTGACATAATTGTTTTGAAAAAATGTTTATACAGAAAAGAAAAATTTGATACGTCACAGTAAAACCTTTACAATTGTTTTAACAAAATTGTTTCAAATAAATGTTGCTCTTTTGAAAGTTCTATTCAAAGAATACTGAAACCTGTATCGTAGTTTCCACAAAAATATGAAGCCGTACAACTGATAATAATAAATTTTCTTGAGAATCAAATCATATTATAATGATTTCTGAAGGATCATGTGACACTGAAGACTGAAGTAATGATGCTGAAAATTCAGCTTTGCATCACATGAATAAATTACACATTACTGTATATTTACATGTATATTTATGAAAAGTTATTTTTACTGTAGTAATATTTCACAAATAACTGTTTTTATGCTTGATCAAATGCAGACTTAAGATGTGATCAGGAACGTGTTTTTTATGTGAAAGATGTATCTGATGTGTCAATAAATGGTCTGCAAATCTTTTATGAATTGTTTTATTATGAATATTAAATATAATCATGAATTCACGGTTGAAATAAGGCCTGAAAAATACGTATTTTCAACTCACTTTACAACCTAATTTAGATTTATAATTTATGTTATACTTATATTATAAATTATAATATAGAAATTATATAAATATTAAAGATTTTTAATTTATTTTTTATAACGTTCCGAGAACCTTCCGGGAACGTTCCCCTAACCTATAGGGAACGTTCTATTAACGTAAAGAAAACTTTCCTAGCTAACCAACAGGGAACGTTCTCGGAACCTGAAAATAACGTTCTGGGAACCAAATATTGTTAACTGGGTTGTATTAAATCATAAAACAGAATCCAGAAAAATATAATAAAAAACACACTTTTTGTGTGTGTGTGTGTGTGTGGGGGGGGGGGGGGATATATATGTGAGATATTTAGAGATATATGTGTTATAATATCCCGCTCCTACACTGTAAAATGTAATTGCTGAGCTTACTAAAATGATTAAGTAAACTTAACTTACTTTATTAAGTTTGTTGGCATTACTTAGTTTAACTAAGTAATTCCAACTTTTTCCCCACACAAAGTGCTTAAACTCAACTTGTTCATTTAGCTCAACTTAAAAGTTTAAGTATTGTGAATGCACCAGATATACAGTAGGTGGCGGTAATACTCCAAAGGAGTAAGAGCTCATTAATTGGACGAAGAAGAAGAAGACTACACACGCGGTTCAGATAGCCGGTTCATTAATTTGTACGTGGCTGGATGAGAGCATGATGAGGTGAGTCTCTTTTTTTTATAGTTTAACTGCTACATTTTCATTACAAAATAACAATATACCAATCAAAGTTCATAAACAGTAGTATTTGTTAAAATATTGATATAAAATCGATGGATGACCTTGGATTGCTCTTAGCAATCTAACAATTGGTAATCGTCTCGCTTTAAGATAAATTGTGTTTTAGGTCAACAGACAAGTTACAGAGGTGGATAGAGTAACAAAAACTTGTGTAAATTATTAGTTGAAGTTATAGTCTTAATAATTACTTGAGTAAAAGGAAAAGGTATGCAATGGAAAATTAACAAGTTTATAATTAGTGTTGATGTCGTTTATATATGAAGAGTTCGGTTGCAAAACGCAATAACGTTTACCATTTAATACTGTAGGCGAGCTGTCAGTCACGTATACACACACGCACACACACACACACACACACACACACACACACACACACACACACACACACAAACAAAACAAAACATTGATTCACTAGCTTTTCTTAATGGTATTATAGCAGCCTAGTAAAATATAGCCTAAGGTGGATATATAGCGTTTTGCAAAAAAAAAAAAAAAAAAGTTATGTTGTGTATGTTCTGGCCAAAACTAAATCAGAATCTTATTATTATTAATCAATCTTTGTATATACTATTCCATATATTTATGATGTATTGTTTTTTTAACCAATTTAAGATGTTTGACAATGTTAAGATAAATATGTTGCATTTTGGCATGGTTTTTGACTTATGAACTATTTATGGACATAAAATTAAATAAAAAAATATCCTGGATTTGAAGAATATTGTGTCCCTGGCCTTCACTGAGCTCAAGTAATAGTTTAATGTACAAAAAACTGTGAATGAACTTGACTGTTGATGTCTTAAATAATAATGTCAAATAACCAACATTTCTCAAAATGGATATATCTCGTTTTGCAATGAAACTCTTCATATATAAACAACTTTTTTCAGATTAGTGATGGACGGGTGAAGCTCTTTACATGAGTAACGTTACTCATACCTGCAATTGAACATTTGAGCATAGTATACAGGATTTTTGCCTTCTGTTCTAAAATACATACAATAACGTGTAAGGTTATATATTCTGTAAGCACGTGTGTCTAAGAAAAACTTTTGTTTTTCTTAAGACTAAAAACTCATTCTGATTTTAAACACCTCACGTGCCTTCAGACCATATACTGAACAAATTAGTGATTCGTGAGCCAGTTTAGATTGCCTTTCTCTGTTTTCAAACGAATCGACCCGAAAACCATTAATTCAATGCCTTAAAATGCAAAAGAATGTTAAATAAGAGATGTGCTGCAAAGAAACCAATATTTTATGCAAGTTTTTAAAGTGGATGCTAAAAATAATGTTTTTACAAATTGCTTGTTACCATTAATCCATATACTTTGTTAACTCTGTTATCTTTTTTGCAGAAGTTTGTTTCTTTGAAGAGTGCAGTGGACATGCAGTGGAAGTGTAAGTTCTGTGTTTATTTCTGTGAAAAGAGTTCTACACTGATAGCACAGTACATGGACATAACTTTTTCGCTAAGAAGAAAAGAGTTGGTTAAAAAGGAGCCTTCAGTAAAAGAGACTTTACAAAGATGGCCAGCACTCTTCAGGGAAAGTCAGGTAATTAAGACACATTTTATCTAGGGCATGTAAAATGTTTTAAGTCTTAATGTGCTTCTTTTGTTCTCCTTTTCGTAGATTATTGCTGAGTTCAACCGGATCACAAGCAAAAACCTCAAGCAAGAATTCTTCTCAGCCCTTGATAAACATACTTCTCGTTTTCTGGAAGTTTTCGAATCAAAGAAAGGCACAGCTGGAAAAAAAGCTCTCGGAGTTTCTAATGCAAATGAAGTCTGCAGTAAGTGTTTTTTGTCAAGTTTAAAGTGATCTGTTTTCACTGGTGAGCTTGATGTTTTATATATTATTTCTTAGAACATCACTGATGTCACTGCTCGACGGACAGCAGTTCTCCGTGGTCTTGCGGTCCTTCTTGGGGAAGACACTACAGACTTCTTCCAAACATGCTTTGTAAGTATTCTTCTAATTTAATATCTGTAAAAAGTGCTACAAGAAGGATGTCCCAATTTTTGTGTCAGCATTACGTTTATTTAAGAGATCTTATATAAAGCACATAGAAGATAGATAAAATGAAAGTAAAATATATTCTTTGTTTTCCATAACATTTGATCAAATAACTCTTAAATGTGGATGAAACCGTTTTCAAAGTATAAAAATCTCATATAGAATAGTGTCTTGAATTTTTCCAATTCAATTTCAATCCAACTACTCAGCGCAAAGAGGTCTGTATATATAGACATTCTTTACCTATGTCCCGTGACAGTTTTAGCAGCATCCCTTCTCCACCCTATCGCCTCACTCTGCTGGTACAGACGGTTTAAGCAGTAACAACAAAAATGCCTTTCGATGACCAATAATTCGCATTAAATAAGTTAAACATTAAAAGGATAGGGAAAGGATCTCAAGATATTTTGAGGAATGTTTGAAACCAAACCGATCATGGGATGGATGTAAATGTTTTACTAAAGACATTGCTATTAAATGTTTCAATGATTCTTTTGCTGAAAAGATCCAAATTATCACTGACAATTCCCACTGAAGCCCTGTTACAAATTTACTAGTTACTTAACAGCACCTTAAGCAGTTTAAATTTTTAAAAGGAACATGCACTTGTTTGCGTTTGGAATATAAGAATGTATTTTAATATTGCTTTTCTGTCTTTCTTAGGACATTGATATTGTTGCACCTCAAGTATCAATAGGAATTCTCACTGGGGTGCCAGAGGACAGCCCTATGTCTCCACAAGGTTTGCCATTGGAGGTCACTGATAAAGCAATAATTTTGGAGGGTGTTATAGCAATGGATGGACTTGAGAATGTTTCACATGCTTGGGTATAAATCCTATAAAAACAAAACTGTAATTGCTGCATAAATTGGATGTTTTGTTCAAGGTGTGTCGTTTGTGTTTCTGATGGCAGAAACAAGACCGTGTTGCAGTAGGTCTGTTGTTGCATTTTTTGGTATAGTTTTAATCAGACACCTACCAACCTGAATGCAAAACCAAAACTTTATTTAGTCAAGATGTGTTTGTTAGTAATAACAGAAAGATTTAGTCTTGTGTCTGTTATTGGATTTTGGATGTTGTATCCAGGTTGATGGGTGACTGATTAAAACAAATCCAACTAAAAAAACATCTGTTGTTTTAATCAGATTTGAGCTGATTGCAGAAACAAGACTGTTGTTGTAGGTCTGTTTTTACACTTTGGATGTATAATTTTGTCATCCTGGATACAAATCCTAAAAAGCAAAACTGTAAATGTTGCAATTCTGACGTAATTTGTGAGTTTTATTTAATCAACTGTCAGCCTGGATACAAAAACCAAAACTGCAGTAACGAAACTTGTTTTTCATATGTTTATAATAGCAGAAACAAGACTGTCTTAGGTCTATATTTGCATTTTGGGTGTTGTATCCAGATTGATGGGTGACAAATCCCTATACCCACAACAAAAATGTCTGTTTTAATCAGTTATCTGTGTGTTTGCAGTAACACAAATGTTTTATTGTAGGGTTGATTAATTGGTTGTTTAAATCACTCACCATCAACCCTTTTTGCTTTAAAAATGCTTTAAAGAAACTATTTTTGTACACTGTTACAATAAAATGAATGTTTTGACAACATAGTTCGTTTTTTGCTTTACTCGTTTTTGTTAGTTTAGCTTACTTAAAAATGTGAGGCAATCGGTTTCCTTAAATTTACTAGTAAAGTGAACACTAATAATAAGTTACCTCAACTAATGCTTTTGAGTCACCAGTACTTAATTGTACTCGATGATTAAGTTTAGTCTACAAATACTATTTAGTTTTACCAACTCAAAAGTAATTCATTACTTTACTTATAAATTTAAGGCAATCGGTTTCCTCACTTTTTTAAGTTAACTCAACTCATTACATTTTACAGGTGTCGGTGTGCAACTGTTCAGCTCCAAACCCTCCTGTAAAACACACGAAGAAGAGGAAAACGAAAGGAACAACACCTGTTGACACCTAAACCTGTTGCTCACTAATAACACTCGCGGCCATTTATGTGTTTAATCCACAATCCATCGAGACCAGGGGGGTATTGCACAAAAGCAAGATAAGGGATTAAGCTGGGATTTTCCAGTTATCCTGGCTGAATTTAGCCCTGACTCGGTTGCATGAAGGGAGGCTAAATTAATCTACATTAAGTTACTATGGAGATTTACACTTTGCAGCTAGCCTGCTCTGGAGCAGGCTAACAACCGGGCTAAGATTAATCCTAGTGATTTATCGGCTAGTTCCTCCCTAAATCCTACTAGATATTAATGTGTTTTGGTCATTTCATGGTCCTGCATTAAAAAAATATGATTATTTAAAAAAAGTCATTCATCTAATTATGCGTACTGTTATTTTAGTTATTATTGAAAACTGCTGTTCATTTCACTGTCAGAGGTTTGATGAATATATATATTATTCGAGATTTAAAGCGTTTATTGTCATACACACAGTGAGGAAAGCAGATTTTCCTGAGCAATTATTACTTTGCTGTCCACAATGAATGCCAACACAGTGCAAAAGAACTATACTATACAATATGAGAAATAGAATATAGACTATGTATATCTATATATGCAAGTATAGAGTAGAAATGTACTGTTGAATGATAAAAAAATATCAATATATTATATTTTATTGCAGTTGATGAGATAATAAGAAATGGCTCATGAAGTTGCAAATGTGGTTTCAATTAAGTCCGTAACGAGGTCAATATGTAGTATATATAGACTAAAGATTTGTGTGTTTACCATTCACAATGGCTTGCCCTTTGTTGAATGATGTAGTTGATGAGGAAGTTTTAATACTCAGACGAGCATTCAGGCATGAAAGAGTCTTCCGAGATAGGGCAGACCCATTGGCCTTTTCAGACGAATATCTGACTGAGAGGTACAGATTCTCAAGTGATGGCATCAGATATTTGTGTAGGCTGCTGGGTCCAAACATACAGCACAGGACAGCACGGAGCCATGCTCTCACTGTCCCACAGATGGTCTGCGTAGCACTGCGATTCTTTGCAAGTGGCATGTTTCTGTATTCTGTCGGTGATGCAGAAAACCTCAATAAAGCCACTATTTGCCGCACAATAAGAAATGTAAGTCTGGCATTGAAATCTCTTGTGCACATATTTATCACCTTCCCTGGCCACAGAAGATTCATCCACATCAAGGAGGAGTTCTACAAGATTGCAGGTAACACGAATAATAACAGATTACTACAAAATGTTACATTAGCACAGTCACAGTATGACACTCATTATTTTGTGTTACAGCTTTTCCTAATGTAATTGGTACAGTGGATTGCACCCATATTCGTATCCAACGCCCCTCAGGGGCACATGAGGGAGATTATGTGAACAGGAAATCCTTCCACAGTGTCAATGTTCAGGTAAGAATGAGTTATGGTTACTGTCAGCTACATAATAATTCTGTGTATTAAATGACCTTAATAGGCTATATATTTTTACAGATGATCTGTGATGCTGACTGCCTTATCACAAATTTAGAGGCAAAGTGGCCTGGCTCAGTCCATGACTCCAGAATCTTTCGGGCCAGTAGAATTTACCAGAGACTCTCTCTAGGTAAGCCACCCCATTTTTTTAAGCACCTTGAACATCAAGAGTACAGTACTTGTAAGAATTATGTTTTGTATTCGCAGGTGAGTTCTCTGGTGTGCTGCTGGGGGACAAAGGTTATGCCTGTGAGACATTTCTGATGACTCCCCTTACAGACCCCCAAACCCCAGCACAGCAAGCTTACAACCATGCCCATGCCAAAACCAGGGCTCGAATTGAAATGACCTTTGGCCTCCTGAAATCACGATTTCAGTGCCTGCACCACCTGAGGGTCTCCCCAGACAGAGCATGCGACGTGACTGTTGCCTGCACAGTGCTGCACAATATTGCCAGCCTAAGAAAAGAAAGGGCTCCCAGAGTTGCTTTGGATGTTGATTGGGACAATGCTGCCATATTTCCAGATAACAGAAATGGTAGACTTGTTAGAGAACAATACATTGCAAATTATTTCAGTTAATTTAGTTTTGATTTAGCCCATCCCTTAATAAAGGATAATGTAGGCTATATAACTTTTTCATGTGTACATGCATTTTATTTGGCATCAGTAGCACACACTGTGGTTATCTTCCCAAATTCTAGTTCCACTTCACTGGATCAATAACTATAAAGTGTACTTGACATTCATAAAAAAATTTACAAGACCACAATGGTTTTGGAATATTTTTCTTTTATTATTTTGCTGTTATCACTTGTCAGCTTGGAGCTTTGGAGAGAAGAAATTATGATGATTAATACATTGTGTTACAGTCATGGTTACAGTATGAACTGAAGTCACTTACTTCTCTTTCTAGTTTCTGGATTTCCAGTTCTAGTTTCCTCAGTGTCTTGCGTTTAATTTGCATCTCAAGGTCCATGTCCTGCAGCTTTCTTTTACTCACATCAATCTTGACTTCTGTCAGCTCGATCTGTCTCTTAAGATGTGTTGTGTAGAGATTTCTGACAGTTTGTGAATTCTGTGAACACCTTTTAGTTAGCATAGCAGAATTTTTGCATAATGTAAATTTACTTTAGGTGATACTCACTATGTTACCAGGCTGCTTATCAGGCTGCCCAATGTCAGGATCCTTTAACAAATGATATTTTCTATTAGTACCACTTCCCTGACTTCTTATCTATTATAAACTTAAAAAATGTGTCTACTTCCACAAAATTGACATGATACCTCGAGCCTTCTGGAGTCCAGCGACACGGTCTCATCATCGGCAGAAGTGCACTCCACTGCTGTAGATGTGGCTTCCCTCTGCCATATTCATTACTTGTATTGATATTTTTGACAGAACATGCAAAGCCTATGATTTAATAAAGAATACTCACCAGCGAATCATAGTCTGGTGGCTCCAAAAGTGTAAGGGTGTTACCAGCCACTGCAAGGTATAAGGCAAAGTCACACAGTCCACATAACAAAATATAAATGGATTTCAATATTTTCCATGTGCAGTAGTATGACAATAATGTACATTGTATGAAGAGGCCAGTCTCCCTTGCTGGGCCAGAGTCAGTGGCTGTCCCTCCCTGGATCCCTTCAATCACTGGCTTCCCTTTATTTAAGTCCAGGGCCAGCTCCTCTGCTGGGGTGAAGTCTTGGGTTGGAGGGCCACCCCCCGTACCAGATATATGACTTTTTTTTTTTATTGCTAAAATCAGCACAGATAATAAAATGTCAGCAAACATGTCACCTATGTTCTCAGCAAACAAGTCACTTACCAGCCTGCAAAATATTCTTGTATTTAATCTTGACTTGCTGCCAAGTCCTTTTTTGGCCAGACATGTTTGTTCTTTAAGAGGAATAGATAGATACAAATGATAAAATAGATTAGATGGATGAAAATAGAGCAAATTATCTGATTATAGATTACATCAAATCAATTAGAAACAAAACCTACATACAAATAGATAGTAAATAGTAATAGTAAAAAGATTAAACAGATTAGAGACATAAAAGAAACTAAATATATCAAATAGATGCACATAGTGGGTAAGTGTTTGCAATTATTCTTCATGTAAAATGCATGTCCACTGGACACATTTAAGGCAAAGTATACAATTATTTTTGAAAATGACAAGTAACTGAAAATGAATTGTAAATACAAGTAAAATTAATTGTAATTATGAGGGTTTCAGTGGAGCACTGGTTATTTGGACTACTTACGCATTCAATCGGTCCGCTATTGTTTGCCAAGCATTCTCTCTTTGCTTTATTACAGCAGCTGTATTGCCTTTTTTACAAATTATATGTTTCACTTCTTCATATGTTTCCATAAGAAGCTGTTGCTCATTAGGCGAAAAGTATGCCGCACGGGTTTTGTCCATTTTTGCATCGGTGATTCTGTGATCGATTTCGCGATCTTTTTAAGAATGCCGTGAACGCGCATTTATCCAAACTATAGCTGTGTCCCAAAGTGAAGGCTGCGTCCTTCGAAGGCCGTATTTGAAGGCCGGATGGCCGTATTTGAAGGCCGATTGCGTCACCGCGGCGCGACGAAGGACGTCCCAATTCAAAGGCTGCATCCTTGGAAGGTCGCATTTGAAGGCCGATTGCGTCACCGCGGCTCGATGAAGGCTGTCCCAATTCAATTCTCCATCCTCCGAAGGCCGTATTCGAAGGCCGGTTGCGTCATCGCGCCGCGACGAAGGCTTCCCTGATTCAAAAGCGACGCCAAATGCACCCTTCGTTTCCCCGTGAAAAGAAGGATACATAAATGGACACTTAGCGGCCTATCCTACCCCATAAGTCATTGCGCGCCGTTGAAGACAGCATTTATTTATTTATTTTTAAAGGCGGCCGAGACTAGAGATCGGTGGTGGACGGCAAATTCACATTTAAATGTAAGTATTATGTTTTCATTTACTCAAATAGCTAGCGAAACCAGAGTTAAATTTTCTTATAAACTTCTTCTTAACTCCTTCGTCACCATTGCGTGGCTTCATTTATCAGGTAGTTTTAGGCAAAACTTGTGGTAATAACGTTATAGTTTAACGACCTATCTGTAATATTTGCACTTATTATAAGAAATATCACTCACCCAATAAAGCCCAAAACAATAAGAAAAGCAGTAGATAAGGCAATGGGGTTTCACTTTTATGTGTTTTTGTAGTGCTGTCATGCAAGCTATGTGGTTTTAAACAAATTTTAGTATACAGAAATATGATTTCTTAAGTATTTTGTATGCATATCTTGATGTGTCATATTTTGCAGTGTTAATGTTACAGGCCCCGTGCAGAAAGCCTTGTTTACAGATTAGAAAGTCCTGTGAAAACAGGAAAAAATGAAGAGACAGAAGCAAACGTGTATGCGTCGCACATAATCTCCAGCAACTGTTTATTCAATGTGTTTTTCCACATTGTTTTCAAATAAAGTATTTTTTTCCTAATTAGTGCACGAGTGTCATTCTTTCATTTTCTCTATTATCACAACAATGCACATTTCACATTTACATTTTCCTTTTTTTCTCCACATCAAATTATACATTATAGCTTTTCACATGGCTCTTTTAAATTTACTCAGAATGAGCTAAAGGGTATTTTATGTATATAAAATCAACACATGACTAAACATGTAAGGCCTAGAAACCTGAGAATATGTGTATGTAACCCATACATAAACATTATAGTTACTGATTTTAAAATCAGCACTGCCATCACATTACATTAACATTAGTTTTTGTCTCTGAATTGTCAGGAAATAGAACAGTATTAACTGCGTTTGCACTGAAATGGCTGTTTGAAACATTTGGCAGGAGAAATACATTGATATTTATACACATGAACTCTAATAAACCAAAACACAAATTTAATACAAGTTAACTAATGAATGAACACTATACCTGGTAACTGGAGCCTGTATGAATCAAAATAAATGCATTACACGAGCACATGCTATCACAACATCCACAAAATGTCGGACGATCTACACACATTCACTATCTTCACCAACCAGAACATTTATGCATAAAATACAACAATGAAATGACAACATGAACATACACAAAGATCTCACATGACTCGTATGCATATTGTTTAGTTATTGTTAAAGGCATACCTGTGAAAACAGGAAAAAATGAAGAGACAGAAGCAAACGTGTATGCGTCGCACATAATCTCCAGCAACTGTGAGGGCGCTGGCGCGATACAGCTCTTCCATCCCAGTCCTCAATTCACTTTTTAGAATAAAAGTCCCAGTCCTTGTTTAACTTTTTTTAAAATAAAAGTCCCGATCTCACAGACCCAAATAATGCTCTATTAAAATGAGCAAGTTTAAGAAAATAAATGATTTCACCCAGAACCAAAAAAAAATAACATATTTTAGTATGTCACATCCTCCCCGACAAAATGAAAGAGGCTCCAGTTACGAAACTCACACAATTCAGTACAATAAATTTTGTTCAAAATACCACTTATTTTGCTCAATATACTGGCACTGTGTAGGTGAAAGGTGTAAATGTGTTTATTTCTGTGTAAGGTGTACTCTGAAAGGGATGTGGTAGGGGATAAGGTGTTGTCCACACAGGTAAGTATGGAAGTGTATAAGCTGCTATACTGTGGAGTGCAGGCTGAGTTTGTATCGAGGGTTGACCCAGTGTCTCATATGTGAACCTGCTCTTTGGTTTTCTCTCTCGTGCAGATCGTCTCAGTATAACCGGATCTTCTTCTGCTGGATAGTCCCTTGCATCATTTATCCAAAGACTCTCGATTTCACCATCTTCTTCACTCCTTTGTGAGGGTATGGAGCAGTGAGCAGGTTCATCCAATGAACGACTACTGTTTTGAGTATATCCTTCTTGTAGTGGCACTTGTAGTTGATCTTGCTCTCCATTTGCAGACGCTGGTGGCGCCACTTCCACCAGTGGATTCTCCTGACTTGGTTCTGGACTTGGACGGTAAGTATTTTGCCTTCTAGGCTCGGCCCAACTTGAAGGAATCCTCAACCAATACTCTCCAGTGTCGTCCTCGTCCGAATCCGTCTCCTCTCCCCCGTGGTAAGTAAGCTCCTTGCTCTGTCTTTCTCTGTCCTTTTGTCCATTTTGCTTCTGCTTCACAGGTTTCCTAAGATCTGAAGGAGTTTCCACAGGTAAATCATTTACCAACAACAGCAGGTTTCGATGTAAAGTGCGTTCTCCCTTCTTATATCCATTCTCAGGGGTCACCTTATACACTGGGTTCTCAGCCACTTGCTCTTTGACCACATAGATAGTTTTCTCCCAGTATGGTCTGAGTTTTCCCGGGCCTCCACGCTCACTGAGGTTCCTGACTAATACCCTGTCTCCAGGTCTTAGTATTGCACCTTTGACTTTGAGGTCGTACTGAGCTTTGCCTCGTGCACTTGCCTGCTTGCTGCTCTCGCTCGCTATATGGTATGCCTCACCCATTTTTCTAGCCCACTGTTCGGCAAAACCTCTGGGCGTTTGCCCCTCTTCTTCTTCAACCAGCCCGAAGATCAAGTCAATAGGAAGTCGAGGATGTCGTCCATACAGCAGGTAGAATGGGGAATACCCAGTTGACTCATGCCGAGTGCAATTGTAGGCATGTACAATCTGTGGCAGGTGATCTTTCCACTTTGTTTTTTCTTCCTCAGCCATTGTTCGGAGCATCTGCAGGAGCGTCCGGTTAAATCTCTCAGCTGGGTTCCCTTGAGGGTGATATGGAGATGTTCTTGAATGACGCACTCCAGCCAGTTGTCGGAGATTTCTGAACAGCTCATTTTCGAACTCTCTGCCCTGGTCATGATGTAGCTTCCCTGGATAGCCAAACCGAGGGATGTAGTCATTAAACAACCGTTCAGCCGCTGTCCGTCCGGACTTGTTTCTCGTTGGGTAAGCTTGAGCGAATCGTGTGAAATGATCTACAACCACTAGTATGTACTCATATCCTCCCCTACTCTGCTCCAGGTGCAGATAGTCGATGCAGACAAGTTCCAATGGCGAGCTGGAAGTTATACATCCCATGGGTGCTCGGACATGAGTGACAGGTTTTTTTGCTTTGATGCATGGACACCTTTTGGTGATATACTCCTCCACTTCCCTCTTCATATGGGGCCAGTAGAATCTCTCTCTCATTAAGTGGATTACTCTTTCTTGGCCGAGGTGTCCCATCCTATCATGCAGGTACTCCAGGGCAAGTTGTCTATACTTGGTCGGCAGGACGAGCTGTTTCCTTCCAGCCACATGCCTAATACAGGCATCCGTCCTGCAAAGACAGCTTGCTCCATTCTCTTAAGAGTTTCCTGGCTGGACCAGTCACACTTCTCCTCCTGTCTTCATCCGGCACCTCATCTGCCTCTTTCATCTCTATTATCCTAGAGACCACTGGATCATCCCTTTGAGCTTTGGCGAGTTCGACCTTGCTTATAGGTGGCAATGAGGGGGCAGGGGATAATTGGTCCATGCCTTCGTGAGCCATACTGAGTGCTGCAATCCAAGCCACATCCTTCTTCCTAGCAGCATGAGTTCCATCCCAGACCGCTCGTATCACCTCTGCCGACAGGTCCTCCGTGCACTCCGTGACATATTTCTCCATGTCAAGAGGGAGGCGTGATAGCGTGTCAGCGTCAATGTTCGCTTTGCCAGGTCGATGTTTGATTTCAAAGCGAAAATCTGACAGTTCTCCCACCCAACGATGGCCTACTGCATTTAGTTTTGCAGTGCTCATAACATAGGTTAAGGGATTATTGTCTGTGTAAATGATAAAGTGAGGGGCGTAAAACAAATAGTCCCTGAACTTCTCGCATACCGCCCACTTTAATGCAAGAAACTCCAGCTTCCCACTATGCAGTCTGTAGTTCTTTTCAGCTGGGGAAAGGGTCCTAGAACCGTAGGCGATGACCCGCAGCCCTCCATCCTGGTGCTGATAAAGGATAGCCCCGAGTCCCCTTTCTGATGCGTCAGTGTGTAGCACGAATGGGAGGTCGAAGTCCGGGTAAGCCAAGACCGGGGGATTTACCAGCATGTCAATGAGCAGGTCGAGTGTTTTCTGGTGCTGACCGGTCCATTCCACTGGTGTTCGAGAGGGCATCTGGGGACACTTTCTCTTCCTTTGACTGTACTGATGCATAGTTGCCCCCGGCTGTGTCTGGAGCAATTCGTAGATTGGTTTGGCCACACGTGAAAAGTCTTGTAGGAATGGCCGATAGTATCCGAGGAATCCGAGGAGTCTCCTCACCTCTCCTACTGTCTGAGGTTTGTTACTCTTGAGTGAGGTCACTGCTTCAAGATCGCGAGGATCTATCCTCACTCCTTCGGCTGATACAAGGCGACCCACGTACCGGACTTCATCCCGGACGAGCCCCCACAAATCTGTTACAGGCCCCGTGCAGAAAGCCTTGTTTACAGATTAGAAAGTCCTGTGAAAACAGGAAAAAATGAAGAGACAGAAGCAAACGTGTATGCGTCGCACATAATCTCCAGCAACTGTTTATTCAATGTGTTTTTCCACATTGTTTTCAAATAAAGTATTTTTTTCCTAATTAGTGCACGAGTGTCATTCTTTCATTTTCTCTATTATCACAACAATGCACATTTCACATTTACATTTTCCTTTTTTTCTCCACATCAAATTATACATTATAGCTTTTCACATGGCTCTTTTAAATTTACTCAGAATGAGCTAAAGGGTATTTTATGTATATAAAATCAACACATGACTAAACATGTAAGGCCTAGAAACCTGAGAATATGTGTATGTAACCCATACATAAACATTATAGTTACTGATTTTAAAATCAGCACTGCCATCACATTACATTAACATTAGTTTTTGTCTCTGAATTGTCAGGAAATAGAACAGTATTAACTGCGTTTGCACTGAAATGGCTGTTTGAAACATTTGGCAGGAGAAATACATTGATATTTATACACATGAACTCTAATAAACCAAAACACAAATTTAATACAAGTTAACTAATGAATGAACACTATACCTGGTAACTGGAGCCTGTATGAATCAAAATAAATGCATTACACGAGCACATGCTATCACAACATCCACAAAATGTCGGACGATCTACACACATTCACTATCTTCACCAACCAGAACATTTATGCATAAAATACAACAATGAAATGACAACATGAACATACACAAAGATCTCACATGACTCGTATGCATATTGTTTAGTTATTGTTAAAGGCATACCTGTGAAAACAGGAAAAAATGAAGAGACAGAAGCAAACGTGTATGCGTCGCACATTATCCCAGCAACTGTGAGGGCGCTGGCGCGATACAGCTCTTCCATCCCAGTCCTCAATTCACTTTTTAGAATAAAAGTCCCAGTCCTTGTTTAACTTTTTTTAAAATAAAAGTCCCGATCTCACAGACCCAAATAATGCTCTATTAAAATGAGCAAGTTTAAGAAAATAAATGATTTCACCCAGAACCAAAAAAAAATAACATATTTTAGTATGTCACATTAACAATGCACTTAAGATTGCTCCTCTGTGTTAAGTACCCTTTTCTTCTTTTTTTAGAACAATTCAGGAAAAAATGGGTCTATATATAAAGAAAAGTAATACACACATCTTTGCTGAAATGTATTGTCCTGTTGTTGTTAACAAGCCATGGTTCATTTGCTCTGCCTTTAGGATTGCAAGTGTCCTGGGACAGGAGAGGGTGTGAGTGGGAAACCCACTGCTGAAGCTTGGCCCTGGTTTGTCCTCATGGATGAGGTGTTGGGACAGATGCATTGCACCAACCCCCCTGTCCTCATCGCCTCAATCCCTGAGGACACACCAGGGCCGAGTTCAGTAGTGGGTGCCCACGGTGAGGAGGAGCCAGGGGCAGCAGCACCAGCACAAAGGCGGCGAGACAGGACGAGTTTTTGGACTTGATCAGAGAAGAAATGCAACTACAGAGGGAGGCAGAGGCGAGGAGTGCACAGGAAAGAAGGGAGAGGATGGACAGGCTGTTTTCTCTTCTTGAGAGAATGATTGAAAAATATATATATATTTTCTACATATTCTTGTTTAACTTTTTTCACTTTTATTTTTTAAAAGAAAAATGATGTACATTTATTTTTATGCAACTTTAATTGTGTAAATAAAAGAGAATGAATTGTTCTGGACATTGTTTTTTTTGTAATGACAGTAATACTTTCTGCATGAAACAAATTCTATACCTTTTTATTTTTTCAAATAAAATTGGTAAATGAAAATCATTTGTTCTATAGGCTACATTAAAGTACTTTTTCCAACTATTTACAAAATACGTTAAACATATCAAAATCAACATAAAATAAACATTTAATTTTACAATACATAAAATAAGAAAAAAAAATGATGTAGACTCTATTGAGCTGAGCAGGGAGACGCTGGAGCTGCTGGACCGGGATGGGCTGCCCCTGGTAATGCCTCCTGCTGGTGGGACATCATCTGGGATGGTCTCCAGAGTGTTAAAGTGCATATTTCCACTATCCACTAAATTGTCTACCAACAGGTTTGCAGGGCTGATTCAATCGACGGCTTTCTGAAAAAAGTACTTTTACTGCATTTATGTTAGGCTACTACTGCATTACTGCGTAGGCTATGTTGCATTTTACTTCTGTATATTTTCAATATACAGTAATATCTGGTTGTTACATTATATACTTTTGTGTAGTGTAATTTAATCACATTGTGATGTGAGGGAAAAAAGTACTTCAGGTTACTTCACATTTGTAAGTGAATACTTAACGAAATATGCAGTTCCGAAAATTAAAGTAACAAAATGTAGGCTTATTGTCACAATATTAACAAATTGTTGCTAACTACAGCAGCGTCCCATATCAAAGGGCGCATCTGACGCGCTCGGACCGGTCTAGCCTACGAAGGATTGTTCTTGTCGCCTGGCAACTGTGACAGCTGCAGATGACGAGCGCGAGAAATTCTGGACTTTTTATATTAAATTGGGTTTTGTATTCAAACAGGGCTAAACCGAAAATACATGATTCGGCAGCGCCGGGGCACACCATGACCTCCAGTAAAATATAAAACATAAAAATGACAATAGCCAATTCTGGCTCCATAGCTGTTTACTCAGTTATCAAAATGAATGATCAGGATAGCAGCTGTCCTCTCGCACCGTTGCTTGGCGCCAGGAGCGGTGATCGGGAACACCTGGTTGCACAATTAGGAAATCCTAGGAAGGCTACATGGTGCGTCCTTCAGAGGACGCATAGGCTGCATCCTTGAAGTCTGCGTCCTTCGAAGGATGCAGCCTTCAACATTGGGACACAGCTTATATACACCTGGCTTGACATATCCGCGCGTTCTCATCCTGGCTCAGCAAACGTGCAACGGATTAAGCCAGGATGCACTGATTAAACTAGGTCAAGCCGCGACTGTTCTGTTATCCTGGCTTTCTTAATTCTACTTTTGTGCAATACCCCTCAGGGGCCCGTTCTTCGTACGTCGCTAACTCAGTTAGCTGGATTTGATTGTTGACGATTTGGCATGATCTTGGATTGTTTGGTTCTTCGACGCTCATCCTGGACTTGCTGTCATAGCAACAGGTGCGCAATCTTAAACCTGCTCGGGAGCAGGCTTATTTCATGTAAACAGGATTAGACTGCGGCTCATAAACGGAGATGATACGGGAAGTCCAGCGCAGTGCGATAGTGCACTTTCTGATATATATTTTTTTTCCTCGTGACTCATGAGATTGTCGTTTACATTATTAATTTGTTGGAAACGCACATTTATTTTCGACTTGTCGGAGTCGGGCTTTAACTACAGCACAAACTGTACCCTAAGATTAATTGCGAGTGGCTCTTTCCTTTACACTATTGGAGATGCGGAGAACTTGATGGAAAGTGCTGTTTGTCGTGTCATTCGGAGTTTACCTGGCGCTTTTAGGTTTAAAAAACAGTTTTAGTTTTTTTTTTTTTTTTTTTTTTTTGTGGCATTTCCAAGCCACTGAAGACCCAATGTAAATCAGTTTTTTTAAGCAGCTTTTTTTTATTTTTTTTATTTATTAGACTATAGCCTACTATTTATTAGACTATTTAAATATTTTTTTATGAAGATCATGCGATCATGACCATGCTGATTACAGTATGTCACTCAGGCTTATAGGCTAGACTGCCATCAAGGCCTCAATGAAGGGGATTATGTGAACAGAAAGGGGGTTCACAATGTAAATGTGCAGCCCAGTTACTATTGTGATTCTTAATATTCCAGATTAATAATATTATATCAAATAAAAAAAAGGCAGTTGACAAATCTTCCATATCACAAATGTGAAAGCAAAATGGCCAGGATCTGTGTATGACTTAATTTTCAGAGATTCACATTTATGCACATTATTTGAAAGTGGTAAGGAAAGTTCCACAATTAAATATCAAGCTCACTGTATTACATACACTTATGCTGATCCTAACAGAACTGCATTTCTTCATAGGTGATTATGACATGTTCCTGCCTGCAGACAGGTGTTTTATGACCCCATTCCCTGACCCAAACCAGTTACAATGCAGCTCTAGCCAGGACAAGGGCACACAATGAAATTAACTTTGGCTAACTAAAGGGAAGATTTCAGTGTCTGAAAAGTCTGAGGGTTGCACACCTGACAGGGCCTGTGACATTGTTGCATTTGCATGTGCCATATTACACAACACTGCCAAAAAAAAAATAATACACTTTTCATTAAATGTTTAATAAAAGACAAATATGCTTAGTTCCTTGAGTTTTATTTCAGTTGTTCTTTGTAAAGAAAAGCCAGTGGTCAAGTGCCTGCAACAAGAGATATTAGACACATGCCTCATGCAACAAATAAAAGGAAAAGTTGGCTATCCACTGCCCACCTGTAGGCCTATGTCTCCTCTGTCTGTGCAGACTCTTCTGTAGGCCTTTCTGTAGATGTGGAATCCTTAAACTTATATTGCAGCCATAAAGCATACAAGTATAAATGAAGTAAAGTTCTTTATGCACTTGCAGGTAGGCTAGTTCCTCCATATGACAGTTCTCTGAGAGGGTTTATTCACTGTCCAGTGCAATGGAAACAAATGGACATTACAAAGTCTTATACTTTCTTTCCTTTGGAAAGTTAGAAAATGTCCACTTAAGTTAACAAGTGTTGGTGTATTATGTAAAAGTGCACAAAAGAGGAAAACACAATGTAATTACAATGAACTACACTTGGGAAAAATGTGATCAATAACTCTTTTTGAACTCTTCTTCAATACATATTTTTACATTAACATAAGTTTATCAGTTTTTACTTCCACAAGTCAAAGCAATTCATCATTACTCAAGATTTAACAGTTGAAATGACTATATGGCCTTAATTTAATGCAGCAAAAATACAGTGTAGGCTACTAAGATCTTTTTTTTTCTCAGCCTTTTTCTTGATTGTTTTATAAACAGACAACCATTTATTTAACAGTGCCTTTCATAAAAGAGACTATAATATAACTAAAAATTACCATTAGAATATTTACTTCACTTTTATTTGTTCCCATATTCTAGTGTGGTGACTGACATTACAATGAACAAAGTAATTATGCAATTATTAAAATACAAAAATATAGGCTAATAAGTGATAAAAACATTTAACATGGCCACTTCTAACGGATTTAAATTGTCTGCTACTTTTTGCCAGCCCTCTCTCCTGGCTTTTGCAGACTTTGAGGTGTTCCCTGGCGTTTTGATTAAAACATTAAAATTCCGAATAAACTTCGACTATTAGTTCTTGCTCTGCTGAGGAGAAAAAACAGAGATATAATATGAGAAAAACTGTGCGCGCTCTTTGGCCACGCTGAGCAGCCAATGGCAGCGTTGCTGATCAATGTTTCCACTATCGATACATATCCCCTTTTAAGCCAGCGCGTGAACGCGCAGTTATCTCAGATAACTCAATCCAGCGATACTAATCCTATCCGGCAAGTGTGTTCGAAGAACTCAATTAGCCGGATTATGATTAGCACGATGAAATCATCTTGGATGTGTCATTTGATCTCGGATGTAATAAGCAACGTACGAAGAACGAGCCCCAGGAAGAGATCATGAGAACGACGCGCGCGGACTGACAACAAGCGTTACTGAGTTTAAAATACTTATAAATTCTCTTCTTAGTGGACAAGACTGCAAGTAAGTTTAATACATTTTCCATTAAAGTCATTTGTAATTATTAGGAACTTTATTTTGTATATTAAGCGTGATTTAAATGTGAAGTTACAGAAGGCTGTTCTTCTGCTACTCCGAACAGACGAAGAATCTGCCAGAAATTACAATCTTTTGAAGTAAAAACACAAAAAGTGTTATTGATAAAGGGTTATTGAAACCAAATATGTTTTTGAAAAATTTTCTCCCATTTCCTCTTATGTTTTAGGCTGTTGTTTTTGTGATGTGAAATCGAAAGTATTTTTGAAGCAGACATTTAGAGTAGACAGAGATGAAGCCTAACGTCAATGAACAACAATCTGCTGTTATTAAACTGAATATTTCAGTTCATATAGCTTTATGATTAGTAGTTATACAGTATGTCTATTATAATTCTGGTTACTTTTACGTAATTAGTTATTTTGGGATCATTTGAAAGTAATGAAATCAACCACCATTGTGAACTTGAAGTAATGATTAAATGACAAACGATTCAACAGTTAATAAAGATTGGGTAAATATGATTGTAAAATTATATTATACTGTAATAGAGAATACAACAAATTGGGTTCAGTTTTCCCAGCACTGTACATTTCTGTTCCCCAATGAATTGGTCAGTTAAACTCAGTTAAACTCATTAAACAATCAGAAATGATTAAGACCATTCGGTTATTTTACATGGAAATATATTTGTTTGTAACTCACTTTATTTTATAGATTGTTTTTGCTGTTGCTGTTGTTGATGATAACTCAACATTCTTCATTATTGTCTTAAAGGTACAATATGCAATAATTTTGCATTAAAATATCCCATAATCTCAAGGCCAGTGTTATATATTTTGTTAAGTTGATTACTTACAATATCCCAAATGTTTCCAACTATTTTTAAGTCGTGAGAAAATTGCGATTTTAACCAAGGAAACGGGGCGTTAGAGCAGGGGGGAGCTGGGAGTCGCCAGTCAATGGCGTCATATCCGCGTTACCCTCGGTTTCCGCTCGTACTGCGTGGAGTCCTGGACAAATGCGGAAGTTGTAGTTGTAGCGTCTATCAAGCAACAAACGTTAGCTTGTTTCTTGCAGTCGTTATGGAACACAATTATTCTTTACTGATTGCAGCTGGTTCTGTCGACAAAGCATGCTTAATTTTATATTTTCCAAATGTAGCATTCGGTAATAGTTATGGTTATGTAAGGGAAGTATATATTGCTTTGAATTTGTGTTTAGTTTATTGACATTGTGTATCACGTCTGGTGTTTATGGCCATGTAAATAAATATTGCATGTGTTATACATAAAGATTCATCAGTATTTTGGCAAATGATGTGGGTATGTCCGAATGTACTTTTACAACAATTGTTTAGAACACGTAAAACTGCGCCGCGTTATCACAACAATGAATTCGACATACAGTAACATCTATGATAACCAATTTAGTAATAAACCTTACTTTTCTTGCGGTTAATTCATTTTAATGAAATAAAAGTGTGATGAGGTACAAGAGTCAGGAAGGAAGAAGACAGGGGTCGGCGTGACTGGGACTCGTACTTTATTAAAATAAAGCAAAACAAACAAAAGTCGTGCACAACGCGCATTCACCGTGGCAACCGCGACGGCACAAAACAGTTCAAAAATGAGAGCTCGGATCCACCAGTTTTCTTTCTCTGCGTCCAATTTTCTCTCCAGTCTCTCTCTCGTTCCAGCGTGCGGCTTATAAGCGGTCTCTCCACGCCGATCACTGCAATAAGACACAGGTGTTCGTCATTTGCACTTGACCTACTTGCGTCTCGCTCGTCTCGTTTCTCTCTCTCTCCCATTACAGACCGCGCTGAACCACGTCCCCCTCGCCACAAAAAGCATGTCATTATAAAAATAAAACTTAACCTCATCCATGAACATGATTTTTCGATTCCCGTCTGACTGATTTACATCCACGGTGGAGTTTAAAATGACAGTTCCCATCATTCCACGCTCCTTCACATCGTCATCAAGCTACGCCGTTGTTGTTGTTTGGAATGTAGCGCCCTCTAGAGGCCAAAAATTCTTGCATATTGTAGCTTTAAATAAGATGTTCTTCATCTGTGTAAAATGGTGTCATTTCCAGGTGATGAAGGATTGAGTGTTTTCAGAAAGCAGTGCTGATCAGTTTTCAGTGTCAGTTTAGCTGCAGTATGTCAGAGGAAAGAGGAAAGGACTCTCTCTCTCAGATGAGTCTATCAGAGAAACACAGGTAAGACTGCGTCTGTTTTCATCAGTTTAAACTCGACTGGACTTTGTGTTTTCCTGTCAATAACAAAACTTTAAGCATTGTTTTATATTTGCAAATGCTTTGCACAACTTTTGAACTTCTTAAATTAACACTGACATTAACTATAAAGCACTGTTTACTCTATAGAAAATATCACAGTTAATAATTTAATAACCTTCTAGAAGCTGAATTAATCCGAATAAATTACTTTAGTTTTTAGATCATAAAATTATTGATAGACATTAGAAAACAACTATACACTTAATTTAATTCAAGTATGCTAACAAAACTGTGTCATACAGACATTCTACTCTCTATTCTGTCAATAAACAAAAATTTGACATGTTCTCTTAAATTATAATCCTCAACATATTTAATCTCACTCATGTATATTAAAGTAATTGTTAAACTAATGTGAGCCAGTAAACAAAATGATGGTTAACTATAAAACTGTTGATTGTGTGAGTGTGTGTATTTCTGTGGAGGATTAGATAAAGACACAGATGTGTTTCACACACAGTTGATCCTCCT
This sequence comes from Rutilus rutilus, assembly GCF_951802725.1. Lineage (NCBI taxonomy): Eukaryota > Metazoa > Chordata > Actinopteri > Cypriniformes > Leuciscidae > Rutilus > Rutilus rutilus. The sequence continues at coordinate 39,724,283 of NC_140214.1, read as the reverse complement.
TTACTAAAGTGTTTTCTCTCTCTCTGTTCTTTGTGTCATCAGTGTAAGATCAGGCTCACATGTGTCCAGCTCTGTGTCTCTGAAGAGTGATCAGTCTAAAGGTCATCCACCAGACTTCAGTGAGAAAACGCCATCATCTAATAAAAGGTATTTTGTGTTACAAATTTTTTGTCACACGTTGACTGTGTTTAAAAGTTGTATCAGTGAATACCAATCATGAAACATATTTAGATCAAATATTTGTCAGTGTATTCACAACTAATGCTTATTTCTCTTTCTGTAAAATATCAGTTAGTATTTTATTTTACTAATTTGATTACAGGCTTCAATATGAGACATTAGACTCAGACGTTCAGACTCACAGGAACCACGAGAATTTCAAAGATGATCTTCTAGGGATCTTCCAGGTAGGAAAACACATTTTTATAAATGTTTAATATTTCTAACAAACAAATGTTATTGAAGAAAAAAATGTAATTAAATTTTTCTTGATCACTTATTTTTTCCTTTTAAACACATTTTAGCACAACTTGGTTAGCATGTTAGTCTTTTAACAGGATTTTTAATATACATGTATTATAATTATTGAATAAATAGTGTTGACCAAATGTAGATGTACAATTTGGCTTACATTGTTTTATTCTGTCTTTTCTCTTACTTTTGTGTGTAGGATCTTGAGATCAAAATAATCACATTTCTGAAGAATGAGCTGGAGAAGTTAAAGAAAATATTACAAAATGGGAACACACAACACTTAGTGAAGGACTTTATTGAGAACAGATCCAGTATCAAAGAATCAGCTCTTGATCTCACACTACATTACCTGAGAGAGATGAAGCAAGATGAAGCTGCTGATGCTCTAGAAGGTAAGAGACTCATGATCATCTGTCAGATCGTCTCTTATAAATGTAGGAGAGAAAATTAAGATTAAAACTATCTATTGTCTGTTCCTGTGTTTAGATGAGCTGTTCTTCATTCATCAGCTGAAATGTGGCCTAAAGAAGAAGTATCAATGTGTGTTTGAAGGAATTGCGAAGCAAGGTGACTCCACACTTCTGAATAACATCTACACAGATCTCTATATCACTCAGGGTGGCAGTGAACAGGTCAATACTGAACATGAGGTGAGACAGATTGAAGTTGCTTCCAGACGTCTTGAAGCACAAGAGATACAGGTTGATTGCACAAATTTGTTTGAAGCACCTGAACAAGACGAGGAGATCCGAACTGTACTGACAAAAGGAGTCGCTGGCATCGGGAAATCAGTCTCTGTGCAAAAGTTTGTTCTGGACTGGGCTGAAGGAAAAGAAAATCAAGATATCAGCTTCATATTTCCTCTTCCATTCAGAGAGATGAACTTAAAGGAGAAAGAAAAACTAAGTTTGATGGACCTTATAACTAAATTTTTCCCAGAGACAAAAGGACTGAACCTTACAAGAAGGAATCAGTTCAAAGTGCTGTTCATCCTTGATGGACTGGATGAATGTCGCCTTCCTCTGCAGTTTGATTGTAATGAGACGTGGCGTGATGTGTCGTCACCAGCCTCTCTGGATGTTCTCCTAACGAACCTCATGAAGGGAAATCTGCTTCCTTCTGCTCTCATCTGGATCACCACCAGACCAGCAGCTGCCAGTAAGATTCCTCCTGACTGCATCGACCGGCTGACAGAGATACGAGGATTCAGTGACGCACAAAAGCAAGAGTACTTCAAAAAAAGATTCACTGATCAGAATCAGGCCAACACAATCATAGATCACATTAAACAATCAGAGAGTCTCTTTATCATGTGCCACATCCCAGTCTTCTGCTGGATTTCAGCCACTGTTCTCCAGAACATTCTGGAGGAGGAAAGAAATAATGATGTGAAAAACACTCAAGCTGATGAGATCTCTACAACACTGCAGGAATCAAACACTGAAGACACTCCCAAGACTCTGACACAAATGTACACACACTTTCTCCGGTTTCAGATCCAGCAGAGCCGCCGAAAGTATGATGGAGAATACACACCAGATGTTTCCTGGGATAAAGACGCCATCCTTTCACTGGGGAAACTGGCATTTCATCAGCTGGAAAGAAACAACCTGATCTTCTATGACACAGACCTGGAAGCCTGTGGTATTGACGTCTATAAGGCATCAGTGTACTCAGGCATGTGTACCCAGATCTTTAAGGAGGAAACAGGGATCGTTCTTGGTACCATGTACTGCTTTGTTCACTTGAGCATTCAAGAGTTTATTGCAGCCCTTTATGCACATCTGTTTCTAGACATCAACAAGACAAGTGTGTTTGATCATGAGTCTACAGAACAGGAAAACAGAAATGAATCCATGATTGATTTTCTCAAGACTGCAGTGGACAAGGCGCTCGAGAGTGACAATGGACACCTGGACCTTTTCCTTCGCTTCCTCCTCGGTCTGTCACTCCAGTCCAATCGACGACTCTTACGAGGTCTGTTAACACAGCAAGACGGCAATGACCAGAGCAACCAGGTAATAGTTCAGTACATCAAGCAGAAATTAGAAGATAATCTTCCTGCAGAGAGATCCATCAATCTGTTCTACTGTCTGAATGAACTGAACGACCAAACTCTGGTGAAAGAGATTCAGACCCACCTTAGCAAAGGAAGTCTCTCATCTGGTGACCTTTCACCTGCCCAGTGGTCTGCTTTAGCCTTTGTGTTGTTGACATCAGAGGAAGAGCTGGAGGAGTTTGAGTTTCAGAAATTCAAGAAATCAGACGAGTGTCTCATTAGATTATCGGCAGTCATCAAAACCTCCAGAAGAGCCCTGTAAGTCTTTTAATATATTTTGTCATGTTTAGCTCTCATCTGAAAAATGCATTTATCTACATTACTCTATAGTGATTCCCCATCATAAACATGAACCTATACCTGTAAAGTGTGTGTGTGTGTGTACAGTTGATCAAACCTTAAGAAAAAATATAAAATACCATGGAAAAATGTTTGCATATTTGTTTTGTATCATATGATACACCAGACTCTTATGAATTGTATAGAATTCTGACATTTTATTCATATACCCAAACTGAGGGCAAAGAATTTAATTTGGTACAGATGTTATTTACATTGCCAAAAAGTAAGATGAAATTCTGAAAGGTTATAGCATAAAACATTGAGATTTTTATAATACATCTAACTTAAAGTACATATATATTACCACATCATATATTAGTTATCCCTCTGTTTCTTCCAGTAATTAGATATTTTAAATGCTTATTTCTATGAGTAATTCTTTAATGTATTAATAATGTAATGCAATATGTAGATCGAGAGATTTAGATAATGTTGTATCATATTTGATGTACACATTTTAAGATGGGTTTTCTACAAAAAGTTTTTTTACTTTTTTTTTTTTTTTTTTTTATCGTTCAAAATCTCTTTTTTTCATATAATTTTTTTAAATATATATTTTTTAATTTAGTAATTAAGTAAAATAACTATAAATTTCACTTCAGCAATTGTTTTGGATGCTTTTTTACTATCTTTAAATTAATGATATATCACCCATTGGCCACCCTGCTCTCTAAGATATCGGCATCAGACATCGGTTGACCTTAATCTTGAAATATTAAAAACAAATAAAATTTCTTAGGTTCTTAGTTTTAAGTAATCTTAGCTTTACTTAAATCATTAAAGATTTTATGTCAAAAAGACATGTACATGTGAATGGAGGCATTTTTAGAATTATAGTGTAAGGCCTTTAACTTGCCATAAAAGTGTGAACTGTCTCATATAATGGTGTCGGTGCAGTCAAGTCAATAATATTGTTGAATATTAAGTGTCCCCAACTAAGCAAGACAGAGGCAACAGTGGCAAAAACCTAAACTCCATCAGGTGACATAAATAGAGAAAAAATCCTATAGCTATAAAAGCTTTACACAAACATTTTTTCAAACACATTTCGTTTTATCTACATTTTGATGTTATTTGTCACTGAATAAAAAACACTAATGTACTGGAAATAGTAGTTTCTGAAGATGAATGTTAGTTTAACTCAGCCTCTTTGCTGTATGTGCTGTTTATGTAAAAAATAAATGAAAAATGTGTTTAATATTTGTATATAGAAAATGTATTGTATGTGTTCCATCTAATTCTGTGTTGTGACTTATTGTAGGTTAAATGATTGTAACTTAACAGACAAAAGCTGTTCAGCTCTGGCTGCAGTTCTTGGATCAGATACCAATCTGAAAGAGCTGAACATGAACAATAATAATCTGCAGGATTCAGGAGTGAAGCTGCTCTGCACTGGACTGAAGAATATAATGTGTAAATTGGAGATACTGAGGTAAGTTGAGCCACAGGAATCACATGACTAGAGTGAGGTGCGATGATTGACAGGACGATGCGAGAGAACTTTTGTGAAAAATTCAAAGATCTTTTATTTATTTGTTACAATGTGGGTATACCATATCAATCCTGTCATTGTGCTATTTTATTGTTGTTGTGTTTTTTCATCGAGTTTTTCATACTTTGATGGACTTGAAAAATATACAGCCATTCACTGCTATTATAAAGCATGGAAGAGCCAGTGCCCGGTTGCATAAAGCACCTTAAGTGTAATTTTCCCTTTAGTTCTCCCTTATGTTTCCCTTAAACCTAAGGGTGTTGCAGAAAAAAAAGGGTACTTAAGGTTTCTTTAAGTGAAACGTCATAAACACTTAGAATTTCCCTTAAACGCTGTTTTCTCACTTAAGTAATCCCTTAAAAAGCATTAAGTGTTGCATAAAACCCCTTAACAGTCATTTCCCTAAGTATAGCTTAAGGTTTGGAAATCGTAACCTTAACCCCCTGAGGTCGGCGGTATCGCCGGCGATACCAGCTCGCTTTTTTTTTATCAGTGTAAAAGAAACTCAGAAATACTCTGTTGACTTTGATTTTCCATAGGAGTTTCATACATCAATCGATTCTGTTAAATGTGTATTTTTTTTGTGTATACTCACAATAAAAACAAAGTGTGGTGCTTTTTGCCAAATAAAGAAAAATAAACACGAAGCTAGGTTCTGCCTTCTCTCTGTCCGTGTAGTCCATTCTGAAACGCGTCCGAAAATGAATCATAACTCAGCGAATACTTCTCACACAGGCATGTGAGTTATGTGTTTATGAAGCTTGAACTCTCTTCTTTTAAATGAAGTAATTTATATAAAAAACAAATGTTTTCAACTCATGTAATCCGCTTGAAAGCAAGGAGAGGTACCGTTTTTCCTTCTCCCTTCATTATCTCTAAATGAGCTGCGGCCGCCCCGCCCCCGGCGCGATTCACATGTAAATAGTTTAGGTGATCTAGTATGCATCGCATACGCCCCCCGATCAATGCCATAAAAACACCGTTTCTTCATCAGACTCACTGATAGTTCATCGCGTTTTGAGTATGGCACGCTTCTCCGGTAATAAAGACGCCCTTCAGATGATTCTGGACAGCGCCGGGTTGTTTCCTCAGAGGAAGATTGTAACAGACGACGAACGGCAGCATATTGAAGAGCGAATTCCGCCGAGGACACAATTTCGGAGTAAGTTTTACTTTAAAGTCTTTTGTCTTTTATTTTTCGTGTTCGCATTTATGAGGAAAAAAACAATATTACGTGACAGTTCTCCATTATGGACGCGAGCGCTCTAAGCACTAAAAGACTTTCAAACATTCACAGAGACCTCAAAACAGAAAGTACAAATCCTTTCTTTAAAACGAATTTCGTTTTGTATCAATTGTATCTTAATTTTAATAATTTTTTCATTAACAAATTTACTGGATTTAAAGTAAATATAGGCTAGCAATCACAACATAAGGTCTGAACTGGAGATCATCATGAACCCGTAGCCTACTCGCCTCACATGTCTAAATTTTTTTAAATATATTTACAGAAAGCTGGTTCTAAACAAAACCATCCAAAAAAAAAAAAAAACTATGAAGCCTAATAAATATGCATTTCTCCGGTGCGTTCACTAGCCTACTGCGAAGATCGCGAGTCAATCATCAACTTCATCTTTGCCAGAAGTTAAATTTAAATCGCGTGTGTGAATGAATTATGTTGTTTTAGCAAACTGTATTGCTATACTGAGATGAGTAAAAATCAACTGAAATATGTTTAAATAAAATGTAGGCTATTTGTATAAGCAACATATTAAACGGCAAATTAACAGTATGCACTAATATTTCATGAAAACAACGTTACAGTCAGGCGAAATATGAAAGACAACATTTTGTTTAGATTTGGGTACAGTTTTTACTGTAGAATATACTGCCACATCAAATAAGCTTTTGTTTAGCAATTTCTATATATAAAATAGCCTACTATTTTTGTCAAAAATAAAGTCATCAACTAAGATGTTAGCTGTTCCAATGTTGGCTATATTCAAAGTAATGAATACATAGATAAAATGTAGGCCTATAATCTTTTTTTTTTACAAAGAAAGAGTACACTTGAAATATTGTTGAAATTGTAATTATTGTTGTTGTAACCTTTTTAACTTTGAAATATGTATGATAAAATGTATACTTTAGTTTTTACAAAGAAAGATTACACTTGAATTGTTGTTGTAATTGTAACCTTTTTAATAAAAAAATATATTTACAAGGTAGATGTAAACAAACTATTAAAAGGTAAATATAAGCCTTTTCTTTAAATAATTTTTATTGTGTTTTATTAGTGACAAATTTGGGGAGAGGATAAATATTCCAAAACTGAAAATACAGTATGAGAATTAACTGCACAATTACTAGACATGTTTTCCTTGGCTATTATAGGCCAAATTGCAAGCACAATATGTGGAAAAATAAAAAAGAATTGAGATGCTTCCAACTGTTGCTCTTGCATTCTTGTGGCTCAGTGACTCACCTGAATGAATGGCTAATTAAGTATGCGGGCCCCATTGTCTCCTGAGGTGTGAACCACTACATATGCATTATCTGTGACGCCCACTCCGCATATGGCCTTTCCAAACAGAAAGTGCTTTGCAAAATTCAAATCAATGTATTGTGTTATGTGAATGATTAGGCAGGGTGATTTTCACATCATTTTGAAGAAAAAACACTAGGCAATGACATCTATTAGACAAAAGTCTTATTGGCACATATTTAGTATGTGTTTTATGGCCTTATTTCAGAAACTTTAGTTTTTAGTTTTTTCAATAACCACGCATAAACATTATTCTCTCAAAAATGCAGACATGTACATTCTTGTTGCTCACATATTATGGTAGCCCTGTTTGTGCTAAATAGTGTGTAAATTTTTTTTGCCATTAATATGTTTATAAGCAACTGAAAAAAGCACAAATGTCAGGGCATGTCAGAACATCTCAAGGACCCCAAAAACACCTCAGACCCCAGAGGGTTAAAGGTGCATTGCGCAAGTCTCTGAGTTTTTGCAGAACTATGCCCCCTTCTGGCGACACGCGAAACTGCAACCAGAGTTGTGCACGCGGTTACGTGGAGTTTGCGTTGGGGTTTGGGATGAACAAGAAGCCGGTCTCTTTGAATCCATCTTCTACTTTTGCAAAAGTCGCTTGAGTTGTCTTCGCTGATGCGGATAATGGCGGCGAATACACAAACCTGCCAGACATAGCCAGGTAAGCGTGAACGCGCATGACGTCACGCCCAGTCGATTCCGACCCGAATCCCTCTTATTTATTTTACTGTACAGGATTATAGAGGCAATCGCAGTGATCATAGAAGGGCTCATTCAGCTCATCAGGCAATTGTTTAAGCATGTATGGGTTAGAAAAACGGGTATTTTTAACATGAAATGTTGCGCAATGCACCTTTAAGAGTAACGCGGACAAAAATAAGACGACATGGCTGAATTTATGGAACCAGCTGCAGACCATTATGTGCCAAGAATCATTTTTAGGGATAGGGAGAACCCTTTGGACCATCTAAGCGATAAAAAATTGTTGCAGGAATACCGATTTGATCGACGTGCAACATTTGACATCGCTAACAAACTAGACGGCGACCTTGCATGTCACACATCACAACCACTCTTTACCTGCGGTGTTACAACTACTTATAGCATTGCGTTTTTTTGCAACTGGGAATTTTCAGACTGTAGTGGGAGATGTTTTCCACGTGCATAAATTGTCTGTCAGCAGAGTGGTTCATCGGGTTGCGGGGGCTCTTTCTCGTCATTTAAACGCAACGGTCAAAAATTGTTTTTCTTTTACCATATTCGTCAAGAAGAATGCATTTCTCATCCATTCCGATATCCTAGCCTACTTTATTTGATGAAACTGCGAACGTGTTAGTGTTTTGCGCATCTATGGCAACAACAGACCTTTATAACGTGAATCCAGGATCGCTGTCGTGAAACAATTAAATGTTTCCCTTACCTAAGAGAATCGTTTAAGAGATTATATGCAACACCTTTAAAGCTACAATATGCAGGATTTTTTTGCCACGAGAGGGCGCTACATTCCAAACAACAACAACGGCGTAGCTTGATGACGATGTGAAGGAGCGTGGAATGATGGGAACTGTCGTTTTAAACTCCACCGTGGATGTAAATCAGTCAGACGGGAATCGAAAAATCATGTTCAAGGATGAGGTTAAGTTTTTTTTTTATAATGACATGCTTTTTGTGGCGAGGGGGGCGTGGTTCAGCGCGGTCTGTAATGGGAGAGAGAAGAGACGAGCAAGTAGGTCAAGTGCAAATGACGAACGCCTGTGTCTTATTGCAGTGAGCCGCGTGGAGAGACCGCTTATAAGCCGCGCGCTGGAATGAGAGAGAGACTGAAGACCGGTGGATCCGAGCTCTCATTTTTGAACTGTTTTGTGCCGTCGCGGTTGCCACGGTGAATGCGCGTTGTGCGCGACTTTTGTTTGTTTTGCTTTATTTTAATAAAGTACGAGTCCCAGTCACGCCGACCCCTGTCTTCCTTCCTGACTGACTTAAAATGAAAGTAAGGTTTAATACTACATTGGTTATCATAGATGTTACTGTATTGTAGATGTATGTCGAATTCATTGTTGTGATAACGCGGCGCAGTTTTACGTGTTCTAAACAATTGTTGTAAAAGTACATTCGAACATACCCACATCATTTGCCAAAATACTGATTAATCTTTATGTATAACACATGCTGTATTTATTTACATGGCCATAAACACCAGACGTGATACACAATGTCAATAAACTAAACACAAATGTAAAGCAATAATACTTTCCTTACATAAACATAACTATTACCGAATGCTACATTTGGAAAATATAAAATTAAGCATACTTTGTCGACAGAACCAGCTGCAATCGGTAAAGAATAATTGTGTTCCATAACGACTGCACAAAACAAGCTAACGTGTGTTGCTTGATAGACGCTACAACTACAACTTCCGCATTTGTCCAGGACTCCACGCAGTACGAGCGGAAACCGAGGGTAACGCGGATATGACGCAATTGACTGGCGACTCCCAGCTCCCCCCTGCTCTAACGCCCCGTTTCCTTGGTTAAAATCGCAATTTTCTGACGATTTAAAAATAGTTGGAAACATTTGGGATATTGTAAGTAATCTACTTAACAAAATATATAACACTGGCCTTGAGATTATGGGATATTTTAATGCAAAATTCTTGCATATTGTACCTTTAAGTTATTCTCTTAGGTAAGGGGAAATCGTCCCTTAAGTATCATACTTAAGGGAAAAACTTAAGGTGCTTTATGCAACCGGGCACAGGACATTTTTTTTTTTATATGATTCCGATTGTATTCGTCTGAAAGTAGAATGTCATATACACCTAGGATTACTTGAGGGTGAGTAAATCATGGGCTAATTTTCAAGGCATTATAATATTTAGTGGATACAGTATTTTTTTTATATGTATAGTCTACTTCTTATAAGTTCACACTTAAATTGTGCTGTTTTTGTTTATAGTAATTTATACTTTAGTGATGTAATCATTACTTGCATACCTAGTGTTGAGTCAGAATTCAGATGATTCTCTCAGAGCTGGTAAATCTGCCATAGAATGGAGGGTGAGTTCTGGTAGAAATCACTTCTCTTAATATTTTATGTGACAGGATTAATGTATTTTAGTGCTTTTGAGGGAGCTGTGTATCTTTGATTCTGCTTTCAGCTTTGCAGCTAGTCTTGACTAAACACTTCCTCTAGTTTATGAGTGTTTTACACCACTGTGAAGATATTTTGGTCCATTTGTCCCACTCCTCCTTACAAAGCTGCTTCAGCTCAGAGACATTTGTAGACTTTCCAGCATGAGCTGTGTTTCACGTACTTCCACAGCATTTCAATGGAGTTGTAGTCTGGACTTTAATTAGGCCATTCCCAAACTTAAATTTTCCAACCATTTTCTGGTTATTTGTTGTGGATCATTCAGATCACAGACTTTCAGACCTGGGGCTCGTTCTTCGTATGTTGCTTAAAACATCCGATATCAAATTACACATCCAAGATGATATCATCGTGCTAATCATGATCTGGCTAATTAGGTTCTTCGAACACACCTGCCGGATATGATTAGTATAGCTGGATTGAGTTAGTGAGATAATTGCGCGTTCATGCGCTGGTTTAAAACCTCTTAAGTGTCACCGGCCCACCGGTGGGCCCAAAATCATTACATATTTAAAACATTAATATCCTATAATAAACAAACTAATCTTGACAAACTATATATCATTTGAAAGCTTACAAACTCTAGTTTTCATATTTGGTGAATGATTTTCAAAATAAATTAGAGAGGAGCTGTAATTTATCAATTTGCAACAACAATATTTTCATATTCCTAAGGCATGTTCAGACCTTTATTTTGAAATAGCAATGAATAGGGATGGGGCCGATCCGATCCAGTATCGGTATCGGGACCGATACCAGCGTAATTCACGTATCGGATTTTCCCGATCCAACCTGCTGAGATATCCGATATCCATGAGTCATGTCTGCGCTCGCTTTAACGTCTGCTGAAATGACTCCAAAAGTGATTCCCGCCGGCGAGTCTGCTAGCTGGCTGCAAACTGTGGAATGGATTTCCTGAACGGAGGCGCAGCTCAATGAGACACAGAGTTATGAGACACGCTCAGGAAATCCATTCCACGGTTTGCGGCTAGCCAACAACGTCCGCTGTGTGGAAATACTTCACACTGGAAACACCGCAGAGCAAGACAGCAAAATGCAATGTTTGCAAAGCTGTAATTCAGAGCCCTTTAAGTTTAAAGCTCCCTCGTGTCGTACAACACAACGAACGCAATCAAACATTTAATATTTTGAATCCATTCACGCGACCAGAGTCAAATTTACGTGCGTAAAAAGCTAAAGTTTGAAGCAAAATCGACGCGCGTCTGAGGCGAAATCCGCTTGTTTGTTTGCACGATGCTGATGTTGATCGAGCATTCATCGAGAGAGTTAACGTTACTGCATCGGAGAGAGGATCACCCTTCAGATAGTGTGTGTGTAAGATGTTTACACTTGCACTTTTCTTATATTTCAAGACGCAAGTATTTGACATTTTGGGAATGTAATAAATATTGACATGACAATCAATTTGAAACCCTTACAGTTGCATATTTGTTTTCAGAATGGGATTTTTCCTGTTAACAGGATTTCCTGTTTTTCTGACTTCCTTTTCTGACCTTATACTTACCTCAAGTTACCTTTTGGGACATACATGCATACATACATAGGCTACGTACATAACATATCATTCATACTTGCCTGTTGAGAGAAGTTTATTTCAGCAACATACAAAATAAACAATAATGATAATAATAGTATTAAATCAAACACAGCTCTGGTATCGGAATAGTATCGGTATCGGCCGATATCCAAATTCAGGTATCGGGATCGGATCGGAAGTGAAAAAATGTGGATCGGTGCATCCCTAGCAATGAACATGAAAAATCATGATAGAATGGTTGAAACCTCAGTTTGTTTTCATGCCAAGAGTTCAAAAGGTATCATCCATTAAATTATTTTAGAAAAAAAGATATTAAAATGTTTTTAATAACGCATATGAAAATGGAGGCGCCCTTATATGGGCAGTAATGGAGTCCAGTTGTCACCTAGTGAAAATGTTTGGTACTGCGCCCAAACAAAATCTCACTGAAAGCTCATTTTTTGAGATATCAACCTAAAATTTGAAACACAACTTATTCAGATTTTTGGCTTTGATTTTCTAGCAGTTTTAGAGTCGGCCAGGTTTTAAAAATATATATTTTATATAAAATATGAATAATTATTTTTTACATTGTACATTTTCATAAACTCAAACTTCTATAACTTTTTTTTTTGTTTCACTTTCTTAATTTATTTCACTTCAACAAAAATCTGCCAAATGTCTTCTTTAAAACAAGACCAATTTTACGTCTATACTCCAAAGCATTCTTTAATTACAACCATTTAAAGTCGAAATGTGAATTTTCATGTATATTTAAAAAAGGGGGGTGACACTTAAAGGGTTAAAAGGGGATATGTATCGATAGTAGAAACATTGATCAGCAACGCTGCTATTGGCTGCTCAGCGTGGCCAAAGAGCGCGCTCAGTTTTTCTCCTCAGCAGAGCAAGAACTAATAGTAGGAAGTTTATTCGGAATTTTAATGTTTAATCAAAACACCAGGGAACACCTCAAAGTCTGCAAAAGCCAGGAGAGAGGGCTGGCAAAAAGTAGCAGACAATTTAAATCCGGTAGAAGTGGCCATGTTAGATGTTTTTATCACTTATTAGCCTATATTTTTGTATTTTAATAATTGCATAATTACTTTGTTCATTGTAATGTCAGAGTCACCACTAGAACATGGGAACAAATAAAAGTGAAGTACAAAAATATTCTACATATAATGGTAATTTTTAGTTCTATTATAGTCTCTTTTATAAAAGGCACTGTTAAATAAATTGTGATTTGTCTGTTATAAAAACAACCAAGAAAAAGGCTGAGTTGTAGGCTAAAGATCTTAGTAGCCTACACTGTAAAATAACATTTGCTGCATTAAATTAAAGGACAATTCCGGTGAAAAATTAACCTAGGGGTAATTAATACATGGTTACCGAGTCGATCGTTCCATGGAATGCGTTTTCATGATAATCGAATGTAAAGAGTTTCATCTCTAAAAACAGATTAGCTTATAACGCTAGTATATGGGGCACAGAGTAAGTAAAAGTAAAACGCTAGTTAATACCGCTAACAAGGCTCAAAATAGCCTCACACTAACACGGTAGCATAATGAGGGTCTCTACATACAAACCGAAGCATTGAGAACTTTGTAAGTGTACATACAGTTTTATAAGAAGATACTTTATAAAGACAGTACATTACCCGTATACAGGCAGGTGTCATCTTGGAAAACAGTCTCGACTAGTCGAGCCACGAACGCCGTGCTACGTTAGATGTGTATTTGTGTATTTTTTTTGTATTTGTGTATTTATCTGTGTATTTAAAGCCAATGTTGCAGGTTTTTTTTTTTTTTCAAAATTAATATAACCTTGTATGAAAAGTAAATGCAGGATTAAAAATTGTTTTGCAAGACATAAGGGCACAAATGTAATAGAAAACGTGACAGTTTCCTTGACCGTGTTGAAAAAACGCTTTTTTTCACCATCGCGTCATATGACGTCACATGAGGTAGTCGTTTGGCTCTGCGTTCGCGCTCAGTGCGGAGTAGGTTGGTATTCAGCTGGAGCGGTCATGATTCAGTGTGTTTTAGGTGCTTATTGTATTTCAATTAATCATCGTCGTGGTAAATGATTGTGAATTATGGCCTGTCAGGACATCGAGTCCACAGGTTTCCGAATAAGAAAAAGGACGGTGCGATCTTCCGTGCCTGTGTGCGTTTTGTGCCGGGTAAGAGACGGGACTTCACTTCTGCTTCTGCTTTGAAAAACGCGGTAGTGTGTAGCGTTCACTATAGACCGAATGATTATAATCCCGGCGATATGTGCACACTGTCCCGGCTCCTTCATCGGGTCGCCCGGTGACGGTCCGCCGTCAGCATGTGGTTCGGCCGCCGGCGGGAAACATGACGCTCACGGATCCGTCAGAGATCACTTTTATTGTACATCTGTTTTACAAAATGTGCCTTGTCTTAATTTAATTCATTAACATATCCTACATAAACTTGTAATGTAATGCATTTATGTGTTTGTTATTAGTCTGCAGCCGACACATTATTATTATTATTATTATTATTATTATAAATATAATATATTATGTTCTATAATTAATTTTCAATCTGTACAAACCGACTTTAATGTTTGTGTTGGCTGTTTCTACATATAAAGTTTTTATACAGTAAGACAGTTTGTAATCATTTTTTGTATTCATCGTCACCAAATGGGTCATTTGCTATTGCCTGATCCATGATGATAATAATCTGTACAGTATTGTGATCTGAGCATAGTGTTATACATATCGTCGGCTAACGTGAATACATCTATAAGCTAACACTGTTCTCTCGCCCTGTTCTCCTCACACCACAACTCACCGTTGTTCTGTCTAACCCTGGCCTGTCCTGCTCACTTGGCTTCATATCAGGCTCATAATTATATGATATCATCATATATATCAATTATATATGAATTATATATATCATACGAGTAAACATTTAGGCTACAATTCCCCCAGCTTTCCGAGCTGTCATTGCGATCCATTGCTTTCCTATTGTTTACTTTGACCGCTCTCACTCATGTTACGTCACTTCAGGTTCGGCGGTTTTCAAATGCGGAAGTAAAATTCTCTCACAAAAACGACTCCAGAAGCCTAAATAGCGTTTTATAAGTATATGTTTATATTTAAATCTAGTTCCTACATTATTTTTCTATACATTGGCTTACTGGGTACTCTAACTTGCAACATGGGGTTTAAGCCCTCTTGTTTGCCATGTGTCTGGGTCAAGTATTGTTTCCTGTACTGCTGTTGAGTAAGTTCATGTTCATGCCACGGTTTTTGTTTGTCATGCCACGTCATGTTTTTGTTTCATGTTTTCTTTACAATAAACTGCACTTGGGTTCTAATTTACAACTTGCCTCCAGTGGATCACTTATTACACCTGTACAGTTGTAAGACTGGATAAACTGGAAGAACTGGAAGAGAGGGCAACTCTCTGAGAAAACAAAGGAAATTAACATTTTATCTCTTGCTATATTACCATCCCCATTCGAGACACGATCACACGTCAGTTGATCACCTCCCAATTTACACATCATTCCTTCAACTTCTGTCCCCAGTAAGTCTGGGACGCTGATTAATGCAAATTCCCACTGTGAACTCATGTTAACATTTGAAAAGAGGTTTCTGCTTGGTCTGAGTATTTAGGGAGATGCTGAAGAAGGCTCGTGGCGATTTGTAACTCAAATTAGCCTGTGATGCAGAGTGTATGCAGGCACTCCACATCATGTATTTTATAATGTCAGGTTCGCATCTTCTCTCTTTATTCCAGAGCATTTGATGTTTTGTATTTTTTTTTTATCTTTGAACTGATTATGTAATTGGTATGATACATTTACCTGACATAATAAATTGTTACATTTGATTTTATTCCGACTGACTCTGAAATTGTTTTCCCAAGTAGATTAAACGGATTCGTAAGTTACCGCAAGTTTTGCATCAGATTAGTGACGACTAATATTTTGGCGCTAATTCAAGTGTACATGTTTTGCAAAGACAAGTGAATTTACGTTTAGGGCAGCAAAAGTGCTGCTTGACCAACCTAAATCTGGGTGTGTCTTACCTCTGTTTTTATTTAATGTTACTTTAGATAAGTGTATGTGGGAAACCATGGCATGGCCAATCCAAAGCTATTATAAGACAAGTAAAGTTGGTTGACTTATATCTGTAGTAGTGGCCATACCTCTACTGAAGTAAACGCTACTTTAATTTCAAGTGTATGCAATCACGGGGGCTTTACCAAGTCAAGTATATTTGTATAGCGCTTTTCACAATACAGATTGTATCAAAGCAGCTTCACAGTATTAAATTAAAATAATACAACAAGGTTTGTTTCTAGTGGAATTTATTGATTGATAAAATTAAATTAAATATCCCCAAAATATCCCTAACTGAGCAAGCCAAAGGCAACAGTGGCAAGGAACCGAAAAACTCCATCAAGTGACCTAAGTCACTTACTTACCAAAGTATCTTTGATTGTGTAAGCATGAATGCGACCGATCTCAGGTATATAGCAATTACCTCTGTTTAGTGACTGAAGCTGGCGAGATTGTGATCGTGAGACCCACATTAAACAAGGTGTTAGGACCTCTGAGCGACATAGTTTCCTAATATGAACGGGTAAAACATAAGTAAAGAGTTAAATAGAACAATTAAATCTATTGTTAAACTATTATGTAATTGACCAATAACCAATTGGCAATCTAACTGAAAATGGAGTCAGATATAAAATGGGGTCAGATAAAAGCTTAAAGGGAATTAAATTACTTTGCCACGCGGAAAGACAGTAACACGCAGAGACCTTCACCTGTTTTGGCAGAAACCCCCATTTGGACCGATAAACGGGCTCACACAGTTTTAGATAAGATTATATAAAATAAGATTTTTTAGATTGTAATCTCGAAAGTGATGTTGATGTCTAACATATTAAAGATTTCTGTGCCTTTTGTTTGCCTCCATATTCAGTTGTCAGTTTTTGCATCTAAATTTCAATGCATTTGTACAAAGAACAAAATAAAATTCAAGTTTAAGGATTTATATTGTTCAGATTTAACTGATTAATCAGCTGAATGCTTTCATTCCTGTTCTAGACTCTCTAACTGCAGTGTGACAGAAGAAGGTTATAAAGCTCTGGCTTCAGCTCTGAGATCAAACCCTTCACACCTGATAGAGCTGGATCTCACAGGAAATGATCCTGGACAATCAGGAGTGAAGAAGCTCACTGATTTACTACAGGATCCAGCCTGTCAACTGAAGACACTGAGGTGAGACGGGGTCAAATAATTTACTAAATTAGTTATATGGAGGCTAAATACACATAACTAATATATTATTTTAGCTATACAATTAGCTTGACAATTAGCTGCATCAAAATGATCAAGATCAGATCAGATGCTGCAGGTTCTGTCATGATGATGATAAACGTCAACACAGTTTAGTTGTGAAACGAGCTAAAGGTCAAAAAGACATTATGGGTCAGTATATGGGCTGCTATTCTGGAGTATACCTTGATAATTGAAATGCACAATTTTATTTTTGTGCAAACTTCTCATCAAAATTCTAGATAACCTTTTAGTGAAATAGTTTTCTGAACACAATAGTTTTCCATCAAGCCCAGATTCACTGCATCTCTCTACAGCAGGTCTATGAGTCTCCAGATGTTCACAAACATGCAGTTTCACAAGCCAGTTTTCTCTGTGCTGACGTTTCTCACTTCTCCTGCTTAAAAGCCAGAAAGATCTTAATTTCACACTCTGTATTCACACTGAAAACCACGATCTAGTGAGCCTTTGCCCTTCTGCTCTGTGAGACATTTCTGTTCTTATGAGTTTGCTTTAGGACTGAGTGTTGCTCTAGTTTCTTTTTTAAATTTATATTTATTTGTGTATTTAAATGTTCAAAGAATTTTTTTTTTTATCGTATCTATCTTTTTTGTAATGCAACAGACATTTAGTTGAGAACTGAATTGACTCTTCTGCAGGTTTTTGAGTCCTGCTGCAGAGGAAGCCTGTCAGTATGTGAATAGAGTTGTGGGTAAAAACCCGTTTCTCCAGAGAGAGCTGAATATGAGTAAACATGAACTAGGAGACACACGAGTGAATCAGATCGCTGCTCTACTGCAGGATAAACACTGTCAACTCAACACACTGACGTGAGTATCGCTCATTTATTTATAATGTTACTTTACTTTTAGTAGTAATGTTAGCTGATGATAATATTTCCTCACTTGTTTGAGCCAGAGCAGTTTTTTCCTCAGCGTCACACAGAGCCACAGCAATTTAAAGTAATAAAATTAAACAGCAAATTTAAAACACACAATTAAAATGTGATATCAAGCTTTAAATATTTGGTTAAGACAGACAGTTGGATCATGGGTCAATAATTATTTCAGTTTCTGTAGAGGCAGAACAATGTTTTTTGTGACATCAGAATCAGAAATGTTCATAACTGCTTTCAATTCAGTGTTTGTATTTCCCAAAATGTAAAATGTCTAATTTTGGTGCAGCATATACTGTAACTTGTAAAAATTGGTAATTGAACTAGTGCATTTTAAAAGTCTGTGATCAGTATCTGCCTGTAATAAGATCCACTGAACGCTAGTGGTGGGAGCTTTCGAAACACGCTTCATGAAGCTACGAAACCTTTACCAATCTTTTGTTTTGAATCAGTGGTTCGGAGTGTGTTTCAAACTGCCAAAGTCACATGATTTCAGTAAACGAGGCTTAGTTACTTCATAACTGTTTCGAAACATTTGGAAATGTCAATGGTTCTCCACTGGGGGGCGATGATCTCTGTGAACCCATGAATCATGCAGATTTACTGAGATTGAACAAGTGTCTGTGGGTTTAACCTGATCTCTGATCAGTTTTATACATTTGTAGATGTTTTAATTAGACATTAGTATAATTAAAAGGAATAATAGTAGTTAATAGTTTCTTATTGGCCTGTTTAGCTGAGCCATCCATAAAATAAACAAAACAAGCACTGAAAATTGATAAAAGAGCACATATTATACAGACACTTGATATTTAATCATATTAGATGATTAGTTAATTGCATTTAATAGATTTTACTTTCAATAAAACATTTGTAATGGGTTTGTAGAAGGTGTTTTTATGCAGTTTTTGTCTCAGCGTGTGTCGTTTCGAAGCCACACGCTTGCACGCTTAGACTAACGCTTCAAAACAGTGAATCATTTTGCGAAGAAATTGGTTTAATTGATTTGAAGCTTTGAAAAGCTTTGTTTCTCCCATCACTACTGAACGCAAGTGCAGCTTTATTCAAATAAACGTGAACAAAACTAAAAAAACAAAGACTTGACTGAGAAACATGAAGGTCACCAACAGCAGTTACAGGGAACAAAGCCAGACAGAAGACAATGGTAACATGAAGGCAGGGCCGTATGGAGGGTTTTATAAAAACTGAGGTCCCACAATTGATGTTGCTAGGGGGGTTCAGGGGAAATTTAGATCTTCCTGATCTACACATGTGCAATTTAAGGTGTTTGAAGGACAAAAAAATGGGATATCAACAGCTTTAAAAGCATGTCAGTGGACAGTAGCATAAATTATTTGTCAAGCAGAAAACAGATTCTTAAACATGAGAATCAGGTTAAATGTTGCAATGAATGATCCACACTACAAAATTGAAATGCAGAAATTTTATGCTTATTGTTGACAAAACACAATCACTTATTCCAAACAGGAATGAGAAATGATTCAATGATTATTTTGCATAGATGTTACATTTCAATCAAACGCCAATGCAATCCTTCTGTGTCCAGAGGCATATGAGCAATATGTGTGAGCATCAAAGATCAGTTTCAGCAACTTGTTTCTTTCCTAAATTAATCAATGTTTTTGGAGTAATCAGTTCAATTTATTCACTCAAAAAAAAACAATTTCCACTTAATGTTAATAACTTAACTTCAGCCAATCACATGCTCCGAAAGCACACTTCCACCTCACATTCAGCCACTCACGCGCCAGTCAGACCTGCACATATGCAATGCATCACATATGCTTAAACTTTTATGTTTTGTCGTTGTTCTCTGTACTGACAGCAATCCAAATTTACAAAAAAATGAGCTCAATGTTAAAATTCTCCTTTAACAAAATGCATATTTGCAATAAAACAATCCCCTTTTCAAAGCTACACTTTTTTTTAAATATAAATTGTATACATTGTGTACCTGTTTGGCTTGATATTTTATATTCATTTCATTTATTTTTGTTCTCAGGTGGGTAATTTGCAGGAGGTGCAATCCTTTTTTTGTAATGTTGTATTAAGAAGACAAAACTAAGGCCAAATGGCCTTTACTATTTAAGTTTTCATAGTTTTACATGTTATACAGGGGCAAGATGGCTGATGGTACTAGACACCGTAAGAAAGACGCCGACAGCGACCACGCGGCTTTAATGAATGAACTACGTGCGCTTAGCGCAAAAATGGACACTATGCAGACTACAATTGAAAAACAAATGAATGACAAAATGGAAAGTCTTCGTGAGTCCATGGAAAAACTTATTAGTGAGAGTAAAGAAGCATTCAAGCGCGAGGTGGCTAAAGCAGTCAAGGAGATGCAACACGCATTGGATCTGGAAGTGGGAATTCTCTGTTCTAGAATGGATCACTAAAATGAATGAGAAAAAAGCTAAGGGTAAGCAGTTTGATCCTGACGTGTCGTTGGTAATTGTGGGACTGTCGCAAACGGAGGGAGAAGATGTTGAGGCCAAAGTAAAAACTCTGCTGTGCGAGGGAATGGACTGCGAGCCGGTGTCAAAAATTGTGGCCGTGGAGCGCATGAGGGCGCAAGGGCGAAATCCGGGACTCATCAGAGTGGAACTCGAGACAACACCGGAGAAGGTGGCTGTGCTTCGGCGGCGGCCTAAACTCAAGGACAATGAAAGTTACCGAAGGGTGTATGTTTCGTCAGCGAAATCACACGCTGAGCGTCTCATGGAATTCAATCTTAGGACTCTGCTTAGAGAGATCCCAGCTGCTAAAGACTACTACTTGGCTAACAACGGACGGCTAGTAAAGCGTGGTCAAGCCAGGGGTACGGCGGGATCGACACCACAGCCTTCGGTTTGAAGACTTCATGCCCAGCCTGTTTTGGATTATATTGCCTTAGTTCATTGGAACGTTAATGGATGGACGCTTGCAAATGGTAAGCTAAGAGCGCAACTGCTTCTTTCGTTTGAGCCAGGAATTATTTCATTAAATGAGACTCATTTGTCCGCTCTTATACCTGAGCTTCATGGATACAGTTGGATTGGACATAATCGTGTTGCTCATAAAAGAGCTGTCAAAGCCTCTGGGGGTGTGGGTGTATTTATAAAAAAAAACTAATTTGGACAACTTTTCTGTTACGATTGAGGACAAGACTTATGACGGAATTCTGTGTTTGCGGTTCGAGCACACTAGCTCACAATATTCATTTATTTTGATTTCATGTTATTTGTCTCCTGAAACTTCAACATGGGGCCGTAATGCTGACCTTTTTTATGCACACTTATTGTCTTTGATTTTTACGGTTGAGGCTGATTCTGTTTATATTTGTGGGGATCTGAATAGTCGTGTTGCGCACCACAGAGACTATGTCGACGAGGATGATATTAGTCCTAGAGTGGTGTTGGACTCGGGCCTGAACAAGCATGGGGAAAGTCTGACTGATTTCCTTAAAGAGTCGAAATGCTGTGTGGTTAATGGAAGAATAAACCCGGAGTATGATAATTTCACATTTTTTTCTGTTAAGGGTAAGGCGGTAGTTGATTATATTGTGACGAGACATGAAGATTTAAGAACATGTATTGAATTTAAAGTATTCACTCCATTTGAATTATTGGAAAGAACTGGGTCCCGAGGGCTAATAGATGAGAGGAGTAGACCCCCTGATCACTCCATGCTTTATTTACGTTTTCAAACAGCAGAGATGTTTATAAATAGTGCTGACATTACACTACTTTGTAAACAACCAATAAGAAAGCTCAAGGACAATTTTCTCATTTCTGAAACTTCTGATGAAGCCCTAAAAAAGGTTATAGTACAACTCATAGACTGTAAAAAAAGATGGACGACGCCCCTTCGCTCTCTTCCATTGATGAGAACTGAAGCCGCCAGTGTCCCGATATGGCGCTGACATATTGGAACTTGAGTCTGCGCAGTAGCGATCTCGGGACCAGACCTGCGCAGTAGTGAGCAGGAAGTAAAGCCGCGAAATCAGCGCTCCGCCCTCACTCTCGCAGAATGCACTCAGGGAGGGTGGATTCTGCACACTTTTTTAAAAATTGATTGCAGTACGACAAGAGGCTTGTTAAAATAAAGTAAACACAATCTCCTCAGTCCTCCGAAGATCCCGAAAAAAAAGTCCGTTGGTGCTTCAGTGACTACTTCGCTCAGAGAACCTGTAAATCACAGCTGTCAATCATGACGTCACACCACCGCATCACGTAACTAACTAAAAAACAACTTATTTTTGAAACAGACACTTGAACTTACATCAGCGAGATAAAAACGACAGCAAATGAAAGAAACCACCTTTGGAAAAAAGATATTTGAAGTGTAATTTAATTGTTTAGTTGGTCTCACGTCCCATTGAATAACACGGGGAGGCGGGGCTTATGACCTATACTAGGACCAGTCACTGGGGGGCGATCGAGACGTTTTGGCTTCACTTTTCAGGGCTTGTGCGGGACGCTTGGTACAACTGGACAAAGGCGGGGAAGCACAGGATAATGTTGATTGTTGCTATGAACTTTTCTGTGGGGTTTTACATAGGGAAATGAGTCAATATGGATCAAAATTGTATGGAAAACGGGCCCACAAGAAATGGTATCGAATTAAACAACCTTTTTGGAATAATGAATTATAGAATATTTGGTCAAATCTTCGTGTGGCAGAGAAAAGATATTTAAAATGCAAGGAGCCTGTTTTAAGGAAGAACTTGCACGATATATTTAAAACCTGTCAATATGATTTTGATAAAAAACTTAGATTGTATAAAAGGCGTTATAGGAGAGGTAAAGCTCTTGGAATGAAGATATTTCAAAATACTAATCCACAGCATTTTTGGAAAGAAATAAACAAGCTTGGTCTAAAGAGAAATAAATTAATTCCACTTGAAATAGTCACAGAAAGTGGGGGGTCTGAGATCTGTATTCGAGACAGATAAAATATTGGACAGATGGGAGAAAGATTACAGAGACTTGTACACTTGTTCTAGCTCTCATCAGTTTAATGGTGCATTTCTAGCTGAGATATGTAAATTAAAACATTTACTTGAAGCTGGATCTGTTATGTTGGAAACACCCTATTTTAGTAGTGTGCTAAACAATGGTATTTCCTTAGAAGAAGTTCAGAAGGCAATTGATAGAACCAAACCTTATAAAGCTGTAGGTGTGGATGAACTTTCTAATGAGGTTCTTAAATGCCCCAAGCTGTTAAATACTCTGCACATGTTATTCCAATATTGCTTTAAGAGTGGGACTGTTCCCTCGGTGTGGTATAGTTCGATTATTAAGCCTATTCCAAAGACCACACAGGCTGACCCAAGAGTACCTTTGAATTATAGAGGAATAAGTTTGCTAAGTACAGTATGTAAAGTGTTTTCTGGTATTCTTAACAACCGACTCAGTGAATATATTGAAACTAATGGAATTTTAGTGGATGAACAGAATGGGTTTAGAAAACACAGGGCATGTATTGATCATATTTATGTTTTATCATCTGTCATTAGAGCAAGGTTGCAGGAAAACAAAAGTAATTTTGTTTGTTTTGTTGATTTTAAAAAAGCTTTTGATTGGGTTAACAGATCTTTTGAAATATAAGTTACTTTCTATTGGTATTACAGGTCACCTGTATAACTCCATCAGAGCTCTGTACAAGACTCCAGTGGCCTGTGTGCAGATTAATGACATGAGGACAGGATGGTTTCCCACTCCATTCGGGGTCAAGCAGGGAGATGTTCTTTCACCCACTCTCTTTGCGCTTTTTGTGAAAGCTCAATCTGGCTCAAGAGATAAAGTTAGTAAATTTGGGTATAGACATTGATGGCTTTAACCTCAGCATTTTATTATATGCAGATGATATTGTTGTTTGCACAGATGAAGAAACTAAACTACAAAGAATGTTGGGCATTATGAAGGATTGGTGCAATAAATGGAGACTTTCTATAAATGTGGATAAAACACAAGTAGTCCATTTTAGAAAACTGTGAATCTGTGTCACGCAGTGAATTTGATTTCTTTTTTGGACAAACACAGTTTATGTACTCCAGAACTTATAAATATCTTGGTTTTCTTTTTCACGAAAATATGAAATTTTCAGAAGGGAGAAGGGTTTTGTCTGAGTCTGCAGGGAGGGCCCTGGGAGCCGTTATTAATAGGATGAAGCTTTGCCCTGAAATAAGTTTTTTA
Source organism: Rutilus rutilus (assembly GCF_951802725.1). Taxonomy (NCBI): domain Eukaryota; kingdom Metazoa; phylum Chordata; class Actinopteri; order Cypriniformes; family Leuciscidae; genus Rutilus; species Rutilus rutilus. The sequence continues at coordinate 39,700,252 of NC_140214.1, read as the reverse complement.
ACATTTACCAAGCTGTTTGACAGTATGGTGGGATCTATTTTGTTTTATGCAGCTGGGGTCTGGGGCTTCGAAGATGCTCCTGAATGTAATAGATTGCAGAGCAGGGCCATGAGGTGTTTCCTTGGAGTGCACAGGTTCACTACTAGAGCTGCGCTAGAGGGAGATATGGGTTGGGAGCCTTGTATGGTGAAACAAAAGGCGGAAGTAATAAGATTATGGAATCGTCTTATTAGATTACCTGAAGATAGACTTACTCGGAAAGTTTTTGATTGGGATAAAGCTCACAACTACCCTTGGTCAATGGAGGTCCTTGGAATACTCTCATCAGTAAAAGCACAGTATATATTTACAAATAATTTACAATGTAATATATCTCAGGTCAGACAGTCTTTGTTTAATTCCTATAAAGAGCTATGGCAATGGCAAGTGTTAAAATAAGCCCAAATTGAGAAGCTATGTTCACTTTAAAAATGATTACTCCACAGAGCCTTATGTCAAATGTTGGTTAACCAGATTACAGAGGTCTTTGTGTGCCCAGCTCAGAGCAGGGGTGTTGCCTTTGCAGATCGAGGTGGGGCGCTATAAAGGTGTCCCAGAAGAGGACAGATTATGTGTTTTGTGTGATTATGTAGGTCTTTGAGGATGAATGGCATTTTTTTTTTTTTTTTTGTCCTGTATATCATGATTTAAGAATGGGTATGTTTGAGAGAATTCAACATAAAAAGCCTGATTTGTTTTGGATGACGGATGAGGATATGTTGAGCTGGGCCTTTGAAAATGAAATTTATAGTTTGGCTAGATATGTGGAAAAGGCGTGGAAACTTAGGCAAAGGAATTTATATCCTGACCTAAATTGACAGTGTATATTGTGAAAATGATGGTAATGTACTCTGTATGATGGTCATCTTCCTATGTACTTTGTATGATGGTCATCTATCTATATTATGTTTGTTTTATGTCAATAGTGTCTTTTAAGCCTATTTGGGCTGGGCATGTAAGTGCAAGACACTTTAATAAAAAATTCAATTCAAATATACATGTTTTACAGTATAAAGTTGACTTAACTGTATTGTTATATAATTGTTGGCACTGGCACTTAAAAACACTAAATGGGTAAAAATTACAATAAATAAGCTTAGTTTTGGAGCCAAATGTTGGAGTTGGAATAAATACCTCTGTTTTTTTGTGGTTTTTTTTGAGAAATAAAAGCCAAATGCTTGATCATTTTACAGCCACATCATTTTCGTTATGCATTATTTGTTTTGGTTGTTTAAAAACACACCAATTTTTTTTTATCCGATTACTCGATTAATCGATCGATTAAGTGCTAGATTAATCGATTACAAAAAGAATCGATAGCTGCAGCCCTAGTTGGTAGTATATTTAAATGAACAATGTGTAGTCTTTGTCTGTGTTCCCTGAACCTGGATATCCCTGTTTATTTGTCAGTCTGCTGGATGAAGCTAAACACGTTAGTTGATCATCATAAATCTGAGTCATTTTCTTTTCTCTTTCTGTCTTCAGTCTGAGTGTATGCAGTATTACAGAGAAACAGAGTCTCATCCTGACTTCAGCTCTGAAATCAAACCCGTCACACCTGAGAGAGCTGAACCTAAGCTGGAATAAACTAGGAGACTCTGGAGTGAAAAACCTCAGTGATCTACTGATGAACCCACAATTCAAGCTGGAGAAACTACAGTTAGTATCATTATACTGTACAGCAATTACAGTGTGACTGAAGTTTATTTATTTGAAGACAGCAGGGCTTATGTTTCATTGTTTATAGCAGTGCACTTTCTGGGTTTTCCCTATTGCTCACTTTTATGTGTTTTTATCTAGATAAAAAAAAAATTATTTCCAGCATTTGATACAATGTACTGATTGTGTACATGCAGAAATCTGCCTTTTCAACCGAGAATAAAGAAGAGAGACGCCAAATAAATAGTTAAAAATGAAAGAGAAGAAACAGTGTCTTCCAGCACACAGAACTAGTGTGACTGGGTTTCTGAACAGACTATTGGAAACTAAATGCTGCTGTAGCTCTTCAATAAGATGATCATCATAGATGTGAACTATTGTTATTTCTCTGTCTTCAGTCTGAGTGATTGCAGAATTACAAAGAAACAGAGTCTCATCCTGACTTCAGCTCTGAAATCAAACCCATCACACCTGAGAGAGCTGAACCTGGGCGGGAATAAACTAGGAAACACAGGAGTGAAGCACTTATGTGCCGTACTGAAGGATTCACACTGTAAACTGGAGAGATTGAGGTCAGTCACATTCACATACAAGAATCAAAATGCTTAAAATCACTTCAACAGTTTAAACTAAAACACTTTATACTCAATATCTCACAATGAGTCTGAGTTCACATTATATTTGTGTAAAATTCTTTACATTCATGATTTGTTTGTAAGATAATCTCTCTTCCTCTGTTTGTGTCTTTCTAGTCTATATGACTGTGGCATTACAGATGTTTCTTCTTTAACTCAGTCTTTGACGAACTCAAAAGCACTGCAGTTTTTAAAAGAGCTTGATCTGAGACACAATATGATAGGAGACTCACAGCAGCGGCTCAGAGACGAGCTACGAGACTCAAACTGTGTCCTGAGGTGAGGAAACATCACTGAGATATTAAAGAGATCTTCATTTACCTCTGATATGTGAACAAACCTTTCAAACATTCGTGAAAGGAAATGATCATTAAGCTTTATTGCAACAAAGGGTTTGTGTGAGAACAAAATGTGGAGTTATTGAAATGTTTAACACAAAGGAGGAAAGAGAAGAAAAGCTCACTGTCACAGCTTTATACATCAACACCTGCTTTATTAACTGTGTCAGTAGAAGTGAATCATTTCAGTGTGAAAACAGACTTGGTCAGATTGTAGGAAAACGCTGCACTCCTGCTAAAATCAGTGCAGTTCCAGCTTCAGCTCACAGCGTCCAGCTCACATGAGAAATGTCTCTGTCTCTAGTGTGTTTTTACTGTGACAAGCAACACGTCACACTACTTTACACTTACTTTACTCTCAGTGATTTACTAAGAGCCTACAAACATGTTTAAACTAGAGGACAAACGGCTTTAACTAAAGGTTTGTGTTTGAACTCAAAATAACATTTGTATTTGCTCCCTGTGGTTTATTCCATACGCCGTACACTCATTAGTTTCTGCTTTACAGAGACTCAATAGGAGTCGCACCGACACACACACACAAACATATGAACATGATTCAGGTTTTAAATCTATTATACTTAAAAACACAAATATCTATATGCAAGATCATGTAAAGTCAGTAATTAATCTGATTACAGGAATTCAATTTAACTTAAAAAAAAAACAGTAATTGAAATATAATAATTTTCACTTTGTTCCTCTGAACACTGATTGTTTTCTCTTTTGTTCCACTTTACAGAGTAAATGAAGATCTGTGGCCAAACTCTGATGGATGCGTTATATCATAGTGTGAAATGATCATGAGAGGAGCAGAAACCATCAGGTGATCCACAGAAGAGTCACTACTGTCTATGAGGAGAAATAAATGTGTAAATGTGTTTCATACAGGTGGAAGAGACTCAGACTTCACAATTAAATAAAGCAGCGTGTGTGTTAGCATGCGTATTAGAAACATGTGATATTGAATGATTCATGTTGGTTTATTATTCAGCCAAATGATGGTTTAGTTGTCATTAAAGGTGGAACAGAGGAAGAAGCTCAGATGAGTGTCAGCAGAAATCTTCACTATCAGGCCTGCAAATATAATAATGTTTGGATTGAACTCATCCATAATTATGTAAATATTTCTAATCATGAACGTGATTGTCAAGTATAGCACATACATGTTTCAAAAGATATAAAGTTTACATGTAACTTTTAAACATTTACATTTTCTCTCTAATATTTTATACACAGAATATCTTTATTGTTATTGTTTTATTGTATATGAAGTTAGTTATGTGTGTGTGTGTGTGTGTGTTGCTGATGCACAGATCTACAGTATATTGTCTTTGTTCTGTGGATGAAGTCTCTTCTCCTCTACAGACCGACTAAACATGTTTACCAGTTAACAGCATTAGTGTGTGTTTCACTCGCTCCTCAGATAGCAGACGGATGTGGGCCACTTCAGGCAATGATGCGGCACTGCAGGCCTTCTTATGGCCCGGATGACTAATCTGGGTGTAAACCAAATGTGGCCCACACATGTTGCAGCAAATGTGGCCCAGTTATCTTAAAACATAACTGGGCCAGTTTTGACAAAGATGAGGGACTGTAATCACTGTGAATCTGATGTGAACCTAAAGTGGCCCACACATGACAGCAAATATGGCCCGATTACATTGCAAAATAATTTGGACAACATTTGGCAAATGAATGACACAGTCAGCACTGGCTAACCAGGGTATAAGCCTTATGGCACAGTAAGCAACGTGTGTGTGTGTGTGTGTGTGTGTGTGTGTGTGTGACAGTTAACTTATGTTGTACATGTTGGTAGGGTGTGTGATTGAGAATGTTTTTTTATGGTCTTGGAACGAAACTGAATAAACTTTTGAGTTGCTGTGTGTAAAGATCTTTGCTGTGGTTTCAAGCAGGACATATTCTTGGGTCAACATTTGTTTTTCATCTTGTAACACAATTCCTGTCCAGAAACCCTAACCCTACACATAACTTATCCTTAAAGAGGGAAATGACAGGTAAATAACCAGCACCAAACCCTGGTTGTAAGCATAAACTCAACATAAACTGTAAACTTGTCACTCAAATATGATTTGTTGATTGGAATGCAGGATTAATAAAGATGTTTATCCAGAAACATACTTGTTGAAATCACATTCACCTGTAAGGCAGTGTCATCTTATAAACTGCTTGACCCTGATATTCAAAGAAAAAAGAATACATTTTTAATTTGTCTTACATTTTGACATTTTTTTATAAATAACAATAGCCTATCAAGTTAATAAAATAGTTCATATTATAAAAACACTTGACATTTAATCGTATTAGATGGTTTCTTAATTGCATACATCTTCAATAAACGTTTGCAATTGGTTTGACAAGGGTTTTATGCATGTTTGTCTGCATGTACACAGTTCTGACCAGCAGGGGTCTCCAGGGTGTGGCGTTTCCAGCGCTTTCTCCTCGAACGTCGCGAAGTAAATGTAGGATTCTTTCATTTGCCCGCTACTCCCTCGTCTTAGTTTCAGCCAATCAGTGGTTCAACCCACACGCAACGTAATTAATATTCATAAGCCAATCCTTCAACAGAGTAGGCGGCGGTTTAATCAATCAATAAGACCAATGCTCCGCTGCCTAAACGTGTTTTACGATTATTTTGAAGAGATCATGTAATGCTTATAATACTGTTTAATACGCTCTTGCCCAAGAAGGAGACTGAACTACGATGGAACAGGTAAAAACATTGTTTGGGATAGATAACAAACAAAGTAAAAACGCCAAACAGATCCTATTTTGTCAAATGGATAGATGGGTTTAAATGGGTCAAAAAGCACACTTAGTTTAATCACACATACGTGTATTTTGTTTATATGGAGTTGATGTTTATACTGAAATACTCTATTTCAATCAATCCCTTATGAAATTAAACGTGGGTTGAATTAGTAAAAGTGTATTAATGGTTAAACTATGGTTAGAGTAGCAAAACTATGATTAATTTGTGGTTACCATGGTTTAATTATACTAACCATGTTATTATTATTATTATTATTATTATTTGTTGGAAAACCATGATTAGTTTTTGGTTACCATGGTTTAATTATACTAACCATGTTTTTTTTTTTTTGGTTTTTTTTTGGAAAAGCATGATCAGTTTTTGGTTTTATTTGTAGTAAAACCATGATTAGTTTATGGTTACCAAGGTTTAACTCTGTGTCCATGTTGTTTTTGTTTTATTTGTAGTAAAATCATGTTTAATGTGTGGTTACTGTGGTTTAACTTTACTAACCATGTTTTTTTATTATTATTTTGTAGTAAAACCATGATTAGTTTGTGGTTATCAAGGTTTAACTCCATGTCCATGTTTTTTTTTTTTTTTTTTTTGTAAAACCATGGTTAATTTTCATAAAGGATGTGTTTGCCTACTTATTTTACACTGTCTCTTGAAATGTTTTGATATGTGGGTGCTTAAATGTATACGTAGGCCTATGACAACTAACCGATTAAATCTGTTACCGTTTGCGTTTCATGTCGACTATAGGAAGCCTGCAGCAGTTTCAGATCCATAAGGGCCAAGTTTCAGCAAGAGCTCCAGGTGAGCAACAGACCTGTGCTTCCCGAGAGACCCAAACGCCCCCCAACAGCTGGCGTGGGCCGCTCTGGTCCGATAACCATGAGCTTGAGTTCAGCTGTGGAAACCAAGGCCCCTAGTCTACCCCGGAACATTTTCAGAGAAGACCTGAAAACATTCGCAGGAAGACGGCCTGTATCTTTCCCAAGCTTTCCCAACACAACATCTGAAGTCAGCAGTTCTGGTGAGGATGGGCACAACAGGCAGTCGCTCAAACTTCGGCATTTGCCCCTCGTGTTGCCGCCTTCAAACGAGCCAAAGCATGATTCTTCAGCTCCTTATTCAAAGGGAATCACATCACCTCTCAAATGCACCAGGAAGCAATTCCCTACACCTTTCAGCTTGGCCAAAGTTTCAGCGTGTGCCAAAGAAACTGGTAAAAATGGTCTTAAAAGTCCTCTTAGTGTTGAGACCGGAGAGTCAAACCCGCGTGCGAGCCTCGAGCGTTCTGCTACTCCTTCCCCGAGCGAGTCCCTGACGGATTCGTCCTCTGGCACGGGGAGTGTTAGCCACTTCTTTGACCAGCATGTGTTGAGCACGCTGGAGAAAGCCAAGAGGAAGCTCTCCCACAAGAGCCTGCTGGTGTGTGGCCGACCCAAGGGCTTCTACATCAGTAAACCCACAGAGAGTCCTCCATCTCCTGCTGATCGTCCAGTGACTTCATCTCCACTGAAGATCAGCCGAGCGCCACACAGTGAGTCGCGTAACTCTCCATTATTTCTATTATATGGATGCATACGATACCGGTCAAAACAATACTGTTTCCAAATGTCTTATGCTCATCAAGCCTGTGTTTATTTGATCAAAAATATAAGTACAATTTAAAATAATGGTTTTCTATTTTAATATACTATTTTAATATACAAAAGTCCCCCTGTGGTGAAAATCCAGCTTTTAATGTTGTTTATGTGTCTATGTGGTGTTTTTAATGTGCTTTAAGACAAACCGTGTGTAAATTCATAAGTCGACAGCATTGCTGAGTATTCTCTCCTTAAAACTGCAGTGAACCAAAGACAGTCTCAAAAACACGCTTTGAAATCGCTGGTGTTTCTGACGTCACAAACTACCTTGTAACCAATCAGATCAACGTGTGATCGTCAACCAGTGGATCTCTGAGCTGAGTGAGTGGAGGCGGGGCTCATTTGCATATTCATAGACCCGCGTATATTAAATGAGGCAAGGGTGTCGAGTTACATTCAAGATATTTTAATACATGAAGACATTTTTAATTTTTTTTCAAGATAAGTTTAATTATGTAATTTTGGTGATCAAAGGTGAGTTTTAAGGGATAAAATTAACTTTAAAATATAATTTATTCCTGTGATCAAAGCTGAATTTTCAGCATCATTACTCTTTCATTTTTTTCTTTCTTTTAAAGTAAAGATTTATATTGTTAGAAAACATTTCTATTTTGAATAAATGCTGTTCTTTTTAACTTTTTATTCATCAATGAATCCTGAAAAAAGTATCACAGTTCTAAAAGAGATATTAAGCAGCACAACTGTTTCCAACATTGATGATAAATCATATTAGAGTGATTTGTGAATGATCATGTGACACTGAAGACTGGAGTAATGATGCTGAAAATTCAGCTTTGATCACAGGAATAAATTATATTTAAAGTATATTAAAATGGAAAACAATTATTTGAAATTGTAATAATATTTCACGATATTACGTTTTTTTTTTCCTGTATTTTTGATCAAATAAATGAGCATAAGACACTCCTTTCAAAAGCATTAAAATAGTAAAGTTTCCAAACCTTTGACCTGTACTGTGTATGAATTCAGCAGTTTCAGCTTGCATGATCAGGACTGTAGAGTTAGGACTACACTGGTGCTGTGGAGCCTGTCCTGTTAGTTCTTCAGTGCATCTGTGATTGTGAAATGCCTGTCCTGTGCCGTAGCCGCTGTAATGGAGCTCAGTGCAGTCCTGCAGACCGAAAGACTACGCAAACCTCTTCCTGATCCCGCATCCCTCGGGCCGGCGCCCCTAAAGCCCCCGAGACCCCCACGTGTGGACCTCCACAGATACAGGACTGGACGTCACGGCAGAGACGCTGGTGAAACACCCACTGCTGGTTTGTAGAAGTTCATTCACACACCTCACTACTTTTTGCTTTTTTGAGGTGATTCTTGTGCATTTAGCAATTTACCTCAGTGCAACAATAAAATGGTTAAAGCGTAAGCTATGAGAAGTAAAATTAGGGGGTATTCATTCATATCCATGAAGCGCTCTGGCTTGGAGGAATTAATCAGATGGTTTTTTTTGTTAAAGTTTTTTTTCTGTATGTGTACATACACACACACACACACACACACACACACTACCGGTCAAAAGGTTTAGATCTGTAAAATTTTTAATGTTTTTAAAAGTAGTCTCTTCTGCTCACCAAGGCTGCATTTATTTGGTTTATGACATTTATGATTATTATCAGTGTTGAAAACAGTTATTTACATTTTATTGCATGATGCTATGATGATGATAAAATAAATCAATACTTTTATTCATCAAGGATAAGTTAAACTGATCAAAAGTTACAGTAAAGACATTTATAATGTTAGAAAATATTATATTTTAAATAAATGCTGTTCTTTTGAACTTTCTATTCATCAAAGAATTTTGAAAAAAAAAATTGTACACAACTGTTTTCAACATTGAAAATAATAATGAATGTTTCTTGAGCATAAAATCATCATATTAGAATGATTTCTGAGGGATCATGTGACACTGAAGACTGGAGTAATGATGCTGAACATTCAGCTTTCATCATAAATTACATTTTAAAATGTATTAAAATAGAAAACGGTCATTTTAAATTGTTATAATATTTCACAATAATACTGTATATTGTTTTTTTTGATCAAATAAATGCAGCCTTGGTGAGCAGAAGAGACTTATTTTAAAAACATAAAAAATCTTACCGATCTAAAACTTTTGTCCAGTAGTGTGTATATACTGTGGTGAGATCTGGGGCCTCATTTATAAAACTGTGCGTAGGAACCTTACTAAAAGTGTACGTGCGCCCGAAAGCCAAAAATGGCGTACGCAAAACATATTGAGACTTATAAAACTCCCTTTAGAATTCACTTTATAAATCCCAGTCAGCGGAAGATTGTGCGTACATGCGTCTCCACCCGAAATAAACATATATGGAGCTTACAACGCCTAGTTTTACTCTGCAGATCCTCATCTACATATCATTTGCATATGATTATTCATCCACGTGATAACTTAAACGTTATCACGTGGATGAATAATCATATGCAAATGATATAAACGGTACAAGAAACATTACATTAATACAAATCAAGTAGTTGTCTATCCTTGCCTTGTTTTTGAATAGCCTACATAAATCAAATAGTGTAAAATACATTTCAGAGAAAGTTTTTCTCAATCTTTTCCACTTGCCGAATTGTATTTTTAATTGATTTATATTTTTAATGGAAACAGATATAGGCCTTGGGCATTATTTGCACGAAACTATTTTCTCAGACAATCTGGTATTATCATAAGCAATTATCTCTGTGGTTAAAACATTAAAGCACGCCACAGGAAAAGTGTTCAAAAACAATCGCATCCACAACAAATATTTCTATTGATTGAATTAAAAAAAATGTTGTAACTTCAGTAATGATTTCATGTTTAAGTGTTTAACTCCATTAATTTGAATGGCATATTTAATATAAATGTTTATATCAGAAGTATTTTCTGCTTTATAAATGAGGCCCCTGGTGTTTACCTCATTGCCTGATTAACCCCTATTTAGTTAGTCTTTTGCTGTCAGGTCAGGTTCACTACACTGGCTAGTTTGTTATACCAGTTAAATCTAAGGTATGTCCCTCAACACCATATACACCAATAACAACCATTGACTCAAAAGATCTTTCATGCTCACCCTCTGGTGAAAGCCTCCTGGATCTCTTTTGTCCTGGTCAGGTGAAGATGTACAAATGCCTATTTTATTGCTATTGAACTTTCTTTGTACAGCTGAAGTAAGTCGAGAAGATACTTGTCTTTATGAAATAAACGTTTATTTAAACAAAAGAGAAATAATACTTGGTTACACAATAATCAAAAACTTGTTAGCAAATGATCAAAAGGTTACAGATTATGATTCTTCAGCTAATCCATGCCCGGGGCAGTCCCGGAAAATGGATGTACAAAGAGTAACTTACTTCTAAGCCGTTCAAGCAAGCAATCTGATAAAGATAACCTGTTCTCGTCTTGAGCTTCTCAGGTTATGAAATAACAGCAGGCAAAAAGAAGGATCTAGAGAGAATTCACTCGCTCTAGAGACGAACATTAGAAAATGAACACACTTGAACATTCTTGTTCTGAGGTGTATATATATACCCCAAACCACATACATTGTTCATGTTTTAGGCCACTTTGTGTTTTTCCAGAGGAATTGAGGAAAACACAGTCTTGTGACCTTTATGCTTAGCTTACACCATGCCGTCCTGCATAGTTGCAGATAAGTCCTCTTTTGTCACTCTTATCTTTTTATGGTGTTTCCTTCCATTGTGTGTCTGTGTGTGCGTTTGTCTGAGTGTATTTGGAGGTACATTTAACTCTTTATTAAAATATTCCACTACACCCCCTCTCGGACGTCTAAATGCACGATTTTCCATCAGCACTCTAGGCACAATTATGTCAAATTCATCAAGTTTAACATTATAAACATATACGGCAACCATGACCCAATCCAAGCAACATTCATAAAACCTGTCCTCAAGCAAGAACCCAATTTTGCAAGACGGAGAACTCATTGTTGTCTTGTACCTCATCCTGTTCACTGGCTGCCAATGGAACAAGTCCCGCCTCCGCGGAGCCTGGTCCATCTGCACCAGATTCTGGTCATTCAGAGCCACCTCGGTCCCACTGGCCAAGTGCTCTAGGGTCAACACCCGTGGCTCCCACTGGGCCGGTGAAGACCTCTCCAGACAAATCTGCAGGATCGATAACAACAACATTTGTCCATTCACTCCAGCTTGTCTAGTTCCTCCATCTATACGTGTGAATGTCGACACTACAAGTGGTCTTGGTCACAGTCTCTCTGTGGCCTATCAATAGTTCTGTTTCTTCTTGCAACTCAACTACTCGCCACTTTTTTCATCAATTAACTGCAGTGCCTCACAGGTCATGTAATGTTGCCTGGGCTGAGCCAACTGGCCCCGCCTTTACAATAGGTTATATTTTTCATTTCCGCCATAGAGTAGCCGTTCTTAATAATACATTCTGAGCAGAAGTGTTCATATGTATTAAGATCCCGTCCCCATGCCGTAATCATTAATGGATAACATTTATATTTAAAACATGATTTGCAGATTTTGTGAACTTCATTGTAATGAGGTGGTTTCCTTTTTTCTGGTTCCTGCTGTGACAACACAGAATCAACAGTGAAATAAAAAAAATCACAGAAAAAAACAGAAAATTCAATAATAGTAAAACTACAGATTAAAAATGTTGGTAGAAAAGAAAATTGCTCTTTTTTTTTTTTTTTTTTTTTTTTTTTTTTCAAAAGTAAAATCAGTAAAAAAGTTTTAAAAAAGTAAAGTACAGTAAAATTTCAATCCACATTAACAGTTCTCAACCAATCTCCATGAATTTGGAATGGTCGTTAATACCTATTAATGATTGTCTTTTTAATAATTTTGGTTCTTGCAGGTACCTTGCAATCCCCGCCATTATCAAAATTACGAAATATAGCACAGCCAATCTGTTCACCATTGGTCTTAAGGCGATATTTCTCCTCCAGCTAATTACCGTCAAAAAGACGTAGGTAATTATTCCCAATCCAATTTCAAAACATCCCAGCCGAGTGAATTTGAAAAAAGTAATCTTGTTACCCAGTTAAATGCTTCATAAGCAGGTTTGGGTTTATTTTTAAAGATTCCTAGAATTAATACATACGGGTTGAGGCCCTTCGGCCAATAACCTTTTTGCACTGGATCTAAGACATCTTCGATGACCCATTTATGTGTAATTACTTTATATGCTTCGCTCAGTGGAGCTGACCTCCCAGTTGGCTGACTGGATTTTTTAAAAATCTAATCTTATTGGTTCGACCTTATCAAACTCTTTTGGGCTTATCCAATGATTCTGGACTACAGAAACATCCTCTTTTGTCAAACAATTTCATTCATCTATCTTGGTTATTTAAAAAAAAAAGGGATGTTCCACAGTTTATACACATGCATGATGGCCGATAAATTTGTTAGATCACTAATTTGATAGATTAAGCCTCGTAACTTTACATGTGCCTGGTTATGGCTTTTAAGTACAGTCCATCTTATCCTGGTTTTATTCCCTTGCACAGTTGGTCTGTATAATAACGGGCCGTACAGGGTGCTCTTATTAAAAGTACCTGTGCAGTTCCAAAATTATTTATCTATATCTTTTATAAATCCTTTAAACATATCTAATCCTTTCTGGGCCATATTTTGCTTTACTATATAGAGATACAGTTTGGTTATAACAAAAAGCTACTCCTTTCTGGTTGACATTACTACTTGCAGTAAGGCCCAAGAATAATACTGATATGCTGGCCACCCATACAGTCATACAAGCCTGCAGGACTTTTCCTTGGTTGCGTCGGTCCTGACGCCATCTCCTGTACTTCCTCCTTAGACGTGTTCCTGGTGCACCCATGTTTCTGCAATCACAAGATAAGAGAGAGAACAGGTTGCATCCTATGCTTTCCCTAACTTCTTTTTACACCATTTGGTCAGTTTTTCAGCTGAGCTTGGTTCAGGCAGCCGGAGAGTCGATGGCTTTACCTTGACCCATGTAATCACTTGTGGTCATTATCTGTGCCTGTACCTCCCACAGCTCACTGTTGCTTTCTGGCCCAAATTTGACTTTTACTCTACCTGTCCCTGCAAAAGTCTGTTGTGATCTTGCTCTGACAGTCAGTGATGTTTCTGTGACATAATGGCTATATTCTCTTGGCATAAAAAATAGGGTATTCCTCCTGGAAAGACATATTTATAATGATTTCTACCATTACTACTTCAATCACTGTTTTCTCATATTTTCCTTGAACCTTATGGTAAACTGTGGTGTCCCTATTTCTGGTCAATGCCCTTACCCCCTCTTTCCAAAGGACCAAGTTTGTGTCCCTGGATCACATTTTATCCAGTAATGTAAAAGCCGTACGCGGTCTACTTTCCTTGGCTAAAGGTATGGACCAAAATCCGTTTTAAATTTACCTTCGTTTAATCTATTTGTAGCATCTTTTGCATTAATTATGTATCTATTATCCGGTTCTGTTACTTTAGAGAATTGGAGAATTTGTTGGACAATTTTTCCCTATAGTTATTACCCCTTTTGCGGGATAGTTCGCTTATAGTCTCTTTTATTTCTTTATAAGCGGTTTTATTTAATGGATATTGTCATTGTGGCGCTGGGATTCCTCCCAATATATCTGATATTTTTCCACAATCATTTTTACTATTGGCCGAATTGTCTTTATATATTTTTCTAGTAATCTTCTTAACTCGTATCTTTGACTACTCTATCTATCGGTTCTGCTTTTGTTTCGTTTATTAATGTGGGCTTGTTTCTCCTCTTTGGTCAGTTTTGCCCATTTTTCAGGTTCTATATATGTAGTTCCTCTTTCACCCTCATTTCTATAATTTGATTTATCTTTAGGTTTCTGATAGGCAGTGTTTTGTTTGACTCTGTCCCACTCTACTGGTTTATCTTTGTTTTGGCCTGAGCTTTCTCTGATCCTATTTATCATCACAGTTTCCCTGTCATATCGGACTGCGAATTTAGACATTTTGGACCAGTCTGTTTCTGCTCCCCAGCTGGCTATCTCATGACATCTAGGTATTTCTTTGGCTAGCTTTTTTAGTTTGGCTAACATTTTTCCCGCTGTCCACCCTTGTCTGGCTTTCCCTGAAAGGTATAGCCAAAGGCCTGCGGTTTTTACAAATTCTATGTCTTTCCTGAACTTAGCTTCCTTATCTACACCTATCATCAGGGAGTGTGCATTAAGGGTAGTCAGGCTTATGGATAATCCTGTATGATGTGTTATCATGTGCTCTACCAGGACAGTTGAGGTACCTAGGGCTTTCCCCAGGTCAGCTACCATTTTTGCCTTAAGCATATTGTCATCTTTTGCCCATGGGAATTTCATATTCTGCAGGACCTGGATGGCAGTGAAACTGTCTCCTTCAGCCTGTCTAGCTGGATCTCGCTTAGGTTTAGAGACTATAACTTCTGAGTCAGATTCTGGTTGCGTCCTTCTCCTATTCTGCCTGGATACCGCAGCTAGCGTGGACAAATCTATTTGTGGTTTAACTGACAAGGGCTTTTTAGGGCGCCTGCTCTCTTCCTCTTGATCAGAGTCTGAGCTTTTAGGTGAAGCAGCTTTCTGCGGTTTTCTTGAAACTTTACCCTTAGGGCGGGGAGCCTTGCTACGAGTGGCCTCCCGTAGTTTCCACACTTCCCTTATCGTCGGTTCATATTTATCTTTTGTATTGTCATCTAATAAAATATAACACAGGGCGTTCTGCATACAATCTAGCTGGTCTGCTAACACGTAATAGTTTTCTCTTGTGCTGGTTCCCGGCATATCCATGATCTCATCCGCAGTAAGTCCACAAGCGAGCTGCATTATTTTCTGCTCTGGTCCCTTTAGTGCTGCTACTTGTGAATCTAGCGGGTTAAACACATGACCAGGGTGGGTTAGAAATGGTATACCTCCCAGGGTGTTATTTTCCCTTTTATGCGAGCTGCTTCGACGTTCATTGGACTGACTTCTGGATTTTTTATTATTAACCCTACTCCTGCAAGCTATTTCCTCGTCTTCAGGATCCTCTGAACCTGAACTACGATTAGGCTCTGTGTTTACCTGCACTCTGGGTTTATTACCGTTTAACTTTCTCCCTGTTGAAGTTTGGTACGGTTTAAACCCTGTCTCTCTCATTTCCCATGTTTCTCCCTCTCTAGTTAGGGGACTGAACCCAGCTATGAGATTTCTTTGTTTGGGAATAGCTACTCCACATCCCTCGCCAGGGTCGCCATAGTCACGCCCGGTTGCTTCCCGATCAGTCTGATCTGATGGTGCGGGTGATCCAGCCGTGACTAGAGCGTCTGGGCATGGAATACCATTTCTAGTTACCACTATATTAGCTCCTCTAACGAGTGGTACGTTTACATCATTGTCACCGATTTCTACTGTAACCTTATCCCCTGATCTTTTTGCGGCAACCTCCCTGACCAGACGTCCTAGTCCATCCGAGTTGGATGTATAGATAGTGCGATCAACGGTTAGGAATTCTCTCCCTTCTGCTCTCCCTGCTTCGTTTTGTAGCCTATTTAGTTGATCTTGTGGGAGTAGAGTGATTTTAGTTATTTTATCCATGACTGTGCTATGAGAATACTTAAAATAGTCCATGCAATGGAGTCCTCTCTTTGCTTGAGGGTGTGTTTAGGTACTCTCTGGTCCTACAGCGCTGTCCTCGAGACTTACCTCTGGCACGCTTAACCATAAATCAACCCCTATTTAGGTAGTCTTTTGCTGTCAGGTTTACTGTGATGGATTCACAATTAATACCTTTCCCAATTATCTTAAAACTATTCTCAGTTTATCGAGATAATCTCGCGGTAACTAAAGAGCCTACCCTTTAGTCGTGTCCTCAAGAAGTCAGATGATCAGTCTATACAATAATAGATTGATTTACCTGTATTATAAGTCTATCTTTTGTGGTACTTCTTAAACCTTTTTTGCACTAAAACAACAACCTTGTTACATGCTGCCTCTTTAGCTAGGCTATATGATCAAATCAAAACACATGGTAATTGTTCTTGTATCAGAAAGAATGCTCACCCCTCGTGCGTTTCCTCCATAAAGGATTTCCTGATCCAGGCAGAAGAAAACTGTACTCAATGATCCAAGGTCCAGCCTGATGATTATAATAAATTTTTAACAAACTTGACTAAAATAATCAAATGAAAAGAATACTTGTTACAGATTATAAATGAGTACTAACTGACAGATGTAAAAATAGCTAAAGCTAGTCGGCTTCTTGCGTCTAGTAAAGCTGGCGTACTAGATTGTTGGTAGCAAGAAAGAGCAATACATCTGTTTGCTTCTTATATATTCGGCTGAATCAGGTCCTGCCTTAAAATTGTTTTCCACTCACACTTTTACAGCATAGCTCTAAGCAGATTTTCTACCAGTCTTTGATACTAATCTTCCGCACAAGCTCAAGCATCTCCGCTTCTGACATCATCTCACAGAAAGTGGGTGATTTCCTGTTCCAGAAACAGCCGTATGCGTAAGAAATGTCATTCTGTTATGGGCCTCTCGCTACATCACTACAATGGCTTGTTTGTTATACCATGTCCCTTAACACCATATACAGCAGTAACAAGCATTGACTCAAAAGATCTTTCATGCTTACCCTCTGGTGAAAGCCTCCTCTCTCTAGAGATGAACGTCAGAAAATGAACACACTTGAACATTCTTTGTTCAAACACAAAGGCCACTTTGTGTTTTTCCAGAGGAACTGAGTAAAACACAGTCTTGTGACTTTTTATGCTTCGCTTACACCATGCCTTCCTGCATAGTTGCAGATAAGTCCTCTTTTGTCACTCTTATCTTTATATGCTGTTTCCTTCCATTGTGCTTCTGTATGTCTGAGTGTATTTGTGTATACCTGCGTATGTCTAGGTATATGAGTGTAAAATATTCCACTACTATATGAGAAAAAGATTTACATTTAAAACATTTAAAAAATCTGACTAATTCCTCTTAGAGTGCTTCATGACATGAATATGAATGAATACCCCCTAATTTTACTTACTACTTTATGTGTGTGTGTGTGTGTGTGTGTATAGTGCTGTCAACGTTAACGCATGCGAAAAATGTGTCCAGTTTCAGTGTTACTATCATTGATCCCGGCCTTCATTCTTAAAAATGCATCATTAAACAAGTATTTAAAATATACTGTCTTTATGCTATTTCTACATTTATTTGGAGATTATTGCATAATAAAATATATTAAAGTATACAACCTTAAATGTTCTTAATCGCAATTAATCAGAAAAAAATTGATTAATCTAGTTATTTTTTTTTAAATGTTAAAATTCATCTTTGATCACAGGAATAAATTGTCAAATAGAAAAGTTATTTAAATTGTAATGTAATTTCTCAATATTACTGTTTTTACTGTATTTTGATCAAATAAATGCAGGCTTGGTGAGCAGAAGAGACTTCTTTCAAAAACAGAAAAAAAACCTTCTTAACTGGTAACTTGCATATATATATATATTTATATATATATATATATATATATATATATATATATATATATATATATATATATATATATATATATATATATATATACACAGTGCTATGCATAAGTGAATACACCCATGATAAAGTTGACTAAAAAGAGGAATAAAAAAATCATATTTTGGAAATTGAACTTAATGCCTTAATTAAAGAAATTAGGAAAAATCCAACCTTTAAGGACACCAATTTTCTTTGTGAATGAATAATGTATCGTAAATAAATAAATGTTCTTCCTTAAAATACATGGTGCATAAGTGTATACACCCCTATGTTAAATTCCCATAGAGGCAGGCAGATTTTAATTTAAGTTTTTTTTTATTTTTTTTTATTTTAGGATACTATGCATCCTGATAAAGTTCCCTTGGCCTTTGGAATTAAAATAGCCCCACATCATCACATAGCCTTCACCATACCTAGAGATTGGCATGGGGTACTTTCCATAAGATCATCTCTCAATGCAAATCAAACTAGCTTTTAGGCTAACTGAAATAAAACCATGCCAATCTCTAGGTATGGTAAAGGCTATGTGATGATGTGGAGCTATTTTAATTCCAAAGGCCAAGGGAACTTTATCAGGATGCATAGTATCCTAAAATTAAAAAAAAAAAAATACTTAAATAAAAATCTGCCTGCCTCTATGGGAATTTAACATAGGGGTGTATACACTTATGCACCATGTATTTTAAGGAAGAACATTTATTTATTTACGATACATTATTCATTCACAAAGAAAATTGGTGTCCTTAAAGGTTGGATTTTTCCTAATTTCTTTAATTAAGGCATTAAGTTCAATTTCCAAAATATGATTTTTTTATTCCTCTTTTTAGTCAACTTTATCATGGGTGTATTCACTTATGCATAGCACTGTGTATATATATATATCTATCTCTTATGATGTATCTTGAGCTTGAAATGCAGCTCATCCATTCAGAATAATGTAATTTCAGGAGCTGATTTCAGTCTTGTTCTGTTTTTTCAGAACCGGAGCCTGAGATTTCTGCCACCGCTGATGCGTCACTTGAGGACACGAGTTTACCTCCTCCCGAATTCCCAGATTTCGACGTGTTTGCAGCAGAAGCGGCAGACAGTGATGCTATCGATCTGTCAGCCCTGGAGTTAGAGGCCACAGAGCTCCCCGAATCCTTGCCTCCTCCACCAGAGGAACACACCGGCCCGGATACACAGGCTCTCCCGGTCACATGTTCTCCAGGGGATGCTGGCCCACGGGACACGCCGTCAGGAGACGCTCTCGCTCAGTCCTCAGAGCAAGCCACAAGCGCAGGGATCTTGGCGACCTCTGACCTCAAAATGAATGGATCACACACTGAACACCAGCTTCCATCACAACCAGTGTAAACGTTTCATTTGTCTCATTATTTGGGATCTTCCTGAAATACGAATAACATTTTTTAAATTGCATTCTTCCCTCACTGGTCAAAATGACCTTAAAGAAGCCTTAAAATTATACCTTTTCTTTTTTTTGGTCCAGAAAGCTTATTTTATTTCATTTTCATAAATTTTTTAATCCATTTTATGTTTTTTTTTATTTACCTTTAAATGACTAGATTTGATCAATAAATAATATAGTAATTTTATCACATTCCTCACATTCTTTCAACTTAAATTCAAAATAACACAATTTCATGCATAACCATTTTTTTGTTTGTATTCGTGGTTCAAGTGTGACAGAAGTCCTGGGGTCTTCATCTGAGACTTCATCTCATCGATATGTTCTTCTTTTCCCCTTAGTTTTCCTAAGGAAAGGCGTTTGCATGGGACATTTGACAATGTTTACGAGGATGTGGAGACTGTTCACAAATTTTCTTTTGCTCAAAACTCGTTGAAGAGTAAAGGAGCTCCTAAAAGTGAGTATTATGTTAGCATTACAGCTCTAGTCAATGAGTGGAGGATAATGACTGATGCGTTTTCTCCTTCAGATCCGTATGCTGATAACGGCCATGTGGTGAGTGATTCATTCTTATTATTGCCATTTATTAAAGAATTGTTAATTTACATGAAATATTATGTTTGATATATCATGATAGCATGTGTCTTTGCCAGCTTGAGCAATGCTAATAATGATGTGTATTATCTCTGTTGATCTCTTGGTTTGTTTGACAGAAAGAAGAGATTTGGAAGAATATATGGCATGTCTCTCAGTGGTTTGTCAGCACTTATTTCACTCTGCCGCTGTCAGGAAACTGATGATAAATGTTGTTTTCAAATGCTGCACAGTTTAAGAAAAGAGCACACTGCAAAAAATGCTTTTCTTACGTAGTATTTCTGTCTTGTTTCCAGTCCAATTATACTTAAAAATATACCAGTCCAAATGTACCACTCATTTAGTAAGTGCACCCCCATCTAGGTATATTTACTAGATGAGTGAAATGCCATAAGATATTATGTCTTGTTTTCTGGAGAAATAAATCAAAATTAAGTGAGTTGTTGCTTAAAAGCAAAATGATCTGCCAATGGGGTCAGAAAAATAATCTTAATTCAAACAGAAACAAGATAATTTTTCTTACTTGTTTTAAGCAAAAACTCACTTGATTTTGATTTATTTTCCCAGAAAATAAGGTATAATATCTTATGGCATTTTACTACTTTAGTAAATGCCTCTTGATTTTAAGAATTTTTTTTAAAATATTTGGACTGGAAACGAGACAAAAGCATTTTTTTGCAGTGCAAACTGTTGTTTTTGTTGTTTTTCCCCTCGTGATGTGAAGGTCTAATACAGCTGAAGATCACAATGGCCACAGTCATCACGAAAGGTATTATGATATTTGTTTTGTGACTGAACTCTGTGAAGGTACATGTCCTCTACTGTAATCTGTGAAAACTATAATGTATAAACTATAACGCATTACTATAATGTGGGTAAAAAATGTCCTTTAAAGAATCTAATGATAAACTCAAAAACACATCCCATGTCCTCAGCAGATTCTTTGAGGGAGGACAAGATTTTGAAGAAATGGAGACTTAAATTTAGCTAGGTTTAAATTTGAGAACAACGCGTTGATGTAAATTACGAGAGAAAACGTTCTTAATTGGTTCAAGTAAAACCTAGTATTCATTTTCTCCATAGAGAAATAGATTTTCACCTTATAACCCTTTAAATTCAGCCCTGCTGTGAGCTACGAGATGTTAATCGATGGTATTTGCTTCTGGTGAAGCCGTCAGCCCACGTTATTTCAGCTTATTTTTAAGATTAACAGCAGAATTCCTGATGAAAACTACATTACCCATGATGCATTTTGAGTCAGTCTCCCTACACTATTAAGATATTTATATATTCCAATATATATATGCGCATTTTGCAATAAACGTAAACTATATGGTATGAATATTTCTTTCACAATATGTGAAAGTAGTTTTATATTAATTTATTATTAATTCAGTTATGCTGTCTGCAATGCTTCATGGGATTGTAGTTCTTTCTCACTAAAGCCATTAAGTTCACAGTCTTGTACTTTTTGTCTTTTTGTCCAATTTTCAATTTTTTTTTTTTTTTTTTTTACTTCAAATCAAAGTTTGTAATGTTGTGATTCTCGAAGCTGGTTGGTTTGTTTCATGGCTTATAACGCTTTAGCGAAGACTTATAAAAAAAAACCCTATGGGAGAAATAAATAATAAAAATACTTCCATAACCAATGCCGCTAAAAAAGCGGGTGCTAATGCAAACTATAGTCATGAAAATAGCTCTTCTGGACAGGCTATAGTACGGTCACATGCCCTTTTGGCCCAGTCATGCCATTAGATCAATTGGTCTTGTACATCAGATTTAGTTTTCTGTGACACACTTTTCATTGTTTCAAATTCTGCTGATTTGTCACAGAGATATTATCTAGAAGTTTTGCTGAATTTGCAAAAACGACTTGTTACAGTGTTGAAAGTTTCAGTAAGAATGTGTTTAATATGTATACAGTCAGCAATGTTTTGCCTTGTTTTCCATCATTTGCCAGCAAAAGTGTGTTTATGAATTGAAGTTATTGGAGTACAAAATATATAATTATTACTTTAAAATAACTGGATTAATTTCAGTTATATTAAATATGACTATAATTTTATGTCTTTCTTATGATTTCTTATTTTTGGGCGTTTTTTCACTTGGACATGAGATGTACGCTTATATACGTAACTTGTAACACATGTAAATGTTTCATTGCTAAAAACACAGTCAATCTGGTGATTTACCAACTGAGACTCTGAGCAAAGCTTGTTCCTCATAGACGCTGACCTGCTAAAACATGTGTGACTCTTCCAGAAAGAAGCAGCTGAGTCCTGAACACCAGGAGGATAAAGAGCTGAAGAAGAGAGAGAAGCAGCGTCTGGAGAAGGAGAAGAAAGAGCAGAAAGAGAAGGACAAAAAGAGAAACATGTTGCACAAGAAGTTTAAAGTGAATTCAGACGCATAAATTGAAGCCACACTTAATGTAGCGCAGATATAGATTCAAACGGACTGGTGTTTACTTTAAAGATGGATAGCTCAAGCACACTTTTCTAGATGCTGTTTGCTTTGATCTTTAATGGTGACCTACATTAGTGTAACTCCTCCAGGTGTCCTGCAGGTCCTGATATATGTCCCCTGTTTCCTTATAGATCACCGGACTGGAAGAGCCCATGTATCGGGCCCGAGTGCTGGCGGCCAGCAAACTCCGCAAATACGACCTGCCCGTCAAAAGTGGGGATCTCATCAGCATCATCCGAACGGTCAACTGCCCCAAGGGCAAATGGCTGGCCAGAGACGCCAACAACAAATGTGAGACGTTCTTACAAATCTTCTAGTCATGGCTTGTACCGTAGCAGAAACTGTATGTATATTCTTTTCCCTCACCAATCCTTAAAGGGGTCCTATAATGCCCTCTTCACAACATGAAAAATAAGTCTGATGTCCCTAGAGTGTGTACGTGAAGTTTTAGCTAGCATGTTAAAATTGTCACTTTTTGAGGGTGAGCAAAAACGCGCCGTTTTTGTGTGTCCCTTTAAATGCAAATGAGCTGCTGCTCCCGGCACAGAGGGCGGAGCTTCAAAAGTGAAAATTTCAAACACTTTTAGCCTTTTATGTTTAAACTCGGAGTCGGACAAAGATGGAGAGGCTCAAGAAGGACATTTCTGAACGGTTAGTTGCTGATGTGGAGTTTACTATCTCCTAGTCATTGATTAGCATATTCTGTCATGATAATCTATAAATCGCGTTCCCGGGGGCGGGGATTATGTAAGCAGTAAGGTACGAGAGGCTAGTGCTGTATGGTGATTGGTGAATAAGTCACGGCTGAAGGGTGTTGTTTGGCACGACGCGAAGTGAAGTCAGCCGTGACTTATTCACCAATCACCATACAGCACTAGCCTCTCGTACCTTACTGCGTTTATAAAACGGTTACCACTCAACACAAATATTAAAGCCAAAAAATATGCATCTATTCAACTTTGATGAAGTAAATTCACTAAAAGCATTCCTTCCGCTGGAAAAAGTAGTCCCTGACCGTGAACAGAAGTTACATACATTATTTCGCCATTAGACGGAGACAAAGACTGTGTTTATGAGTGAGTCTGTCAGTAGAGAAGACTTTTATATTGAAAGGACTCGAACTTGTGAACATGGAAAAGGAAGACACAAATGACTATATGTGTCATAGCACGACAAAACCCCTTAACTGTTAAAAGGACAAGATATCACAGCGGACATTCAAACAGATTTTTTCTTATTAATATAGGACTGAGCTGTAAATGCAGGTACACTCGCTTACCCAATCTCTCACAATACTCTATAAGCTTCAATGAACAATATCAATGAGAATGTTGACGTTGCTAAGAGTGGTTGCTAGGGGTGTTGTGTAGTGATACATAGAACCGTTGGGTGAAGCGGTTACAGCCGTGTTTTATCATAAACACAGCTATTGACCAATCAGAAATTAATTTCCAAACAGAAGTAAATTCTAGGGTTGGTGATGTCAGTAACCTGGGAGGAAGCTCCTGTAGTCTCTACCAGCCGTTTGTTGTAGTCCTTAAAGCGATTTCTGTAAAAGCAAATATCTCCCTTCGCTTTGAGCTTTGAGCGTCGTAACTTTGCAGATGCTGTTAATGCTCAAACAGCAACATTACACACTAACTAACGTTAGAAAAGTGAAATCATATTCAGCCACCCCTTTAAGATAAGTTAAAATAAAGTTGACCACTTTTTGAAAGTCATCCTAATGTCCTAGAGAATCTCTTGCAGGAGTTAATGTAGTTTCTGAGACTGAAAGGAGACGGTCTCTCTTCTGCTGTCGTGTTCACAGACGGCTACATATCCGTGATGAATGTGGAGCTGAACATTAAGGAGATGCTGGAGCTGGGGAAGAAGGCGTCGCAGGCCGCCGGACGAGGCCAGACCGATGGAGATAACCTCAGTTTCAGCAGCAGGTACAGAACTAATATGAAAAACACATTCATATTCAGACAAACTCAATGACATCATGCATATAAAATAAAGTTCACTAACAAGTTAACCATGGATTGGCAACTAGAGGTGTCACGATACATCGGTATGGATCAAAAGACTAATGATACGATGTATTGATGCAATGCCTTTATTTCGACACTCAACATCTCTGGCTGTGTTTACACTGGCACAAGAAAATCCTATTTTTTACTCGCATATTACAGGTATCTGACACATCGGAGTGTGTTGCACACATGCAAACGCACAAGATCCGATTTTTTTCACATTCATTCTGAGCCACTTCTAAATGTGGTTTCCCACAAAGATAGTATCTTTTTAATGTCGTATCATGAAACAGACTCACTTATTTTTTTACTAGGGTGAAAACTTTATAGTTTAGAAGAACAGAAAAATAGAGCGTAGAAATTGATCAATACATGATTGTTTTAAATAAAACTGCTTCGCTACTGAAAGCTTGATTATGGGCTATTTCTCAGCACTGAGGTGATAACCGCTGTGTTTGTAAATAAATGAGCAGCTTCACTAGTACACACAGCTGTAATTCACACTTGTTATCTCAGGCCTTGTCCACACTAATACGCCTTCTCCATTTTGGCCTTCCGTCCGCTCTGAGACGCCGTTTTTAGCAACGAAAACTAACCTTTTTGAAAACACTCTCCAAAGTGGATTGTAAAGCCTCTGTTATACTCCAGTTTGGACGCGTACACGACAGCTGCGCACAGCTCGGACGTGGACTACTTGTATTTATACTTTCTGCTTAGGTCCGCTCGGTGAACGCGTTCAACGCATGCGCAGTAGATCGGTCGGGACAGTATAATCGATAATATTTTTTATATTTATAGTTTATATTTGCATTGATGTCAAAACCTAGACACTTTCAAACATCAAAATGACATTTATTAACATGTATTCGTGTCAAAATGACATATAAACATCTTTTCCTATTCTATTTTGCCTGGAAACGCTTGCATAGGCATTGGTTCTATTTCAAGCATGCGTTTTCCATTTTTTTTCAGATTCGGCGTCCATGTTATTTCCATCTCTTTCGCGGTTTTAACCTAATGAACCGGCTGTCCGCAAGGAGCCTCCGCGCGCACCCCCGATGACAATTTTTACGTCACACGGACCCTCGCGCCCTCGCGGTCGCGGAAAGTATAACAGAGGCTTAAGGGGGTACGGTTTTCAGACCCAGTACCAGATATGATGAAAGAAGACCAGGAGTCGTGAAGTTCAATCAAATAAGTAAAAATTTACTGGAGAATAGTTTGCAGTTAAATTGGTAGAGCCAGCGTCAAAGTCTACCTTACACAAAATCTTACACCAATTATACCATTTCCAAGGGCATTCATTACATATTTGGGTGTTTCTGCAACTACGGGCACTTTTGACTATCCTAATTTAAAAAAATAAACCTCTATGAATTTCAATTTTAACCATCACAGTCTGTAATACATATAAAGATTTACACAAAATAGAATGTATTTGTTAAGATTTTAATCTGGAACATGTTTATTTTTTATGTTTTTCGGGTCATCTTCTTAAAAAGTGTCCTTACCGCAATGTTACAATAACGTTCATTTTATACATTTTTCTTTAGTAATTTCTATAAAAAATGTAATATATTTAAATAGCTTTTTCAAATTTGATGCAGTTTTGTAAATACTGATATAAAAAAATAGTATACAAAATAGGGAATTTCATGTTTTTTTCTATGCCATGTAAAAAATTTACAGTAACCTTAGATGTCAATTGTTTCCATACACACAAAAGATAACATAATTAACTTTTTATGACAGATGTTGCAATTTCAATGTGTTAATCATCTCAATTTAAGTGTAAAAATATATTTTTTTGCAAATGAAAATGTGAAAAAAAAGGAAATAGAGCAGTGCTGCGGTAATGACATCTTGTGTCGGTAAGGACAAAATTTTATTTTTAATGTAAAAAATGGCATGTTTATATATATATATATATACTAATATAAATACTAATATATACTTAAGTACTAATAATATACTAAATATTTGTAATTTAATATACAGTAAACCTTGAATTTGTCTCTACCGCAACGAAAAGTCTTTACCGCAACACCCAAATTTGCTGCGGTAAAGACATGTTGCGGAAATGACATTTTTGCTAATATTTTAGCTAATTGGCAGCTAGCAAGGCCTACCACATTAGTTTTGACTCTTAACATCTTAATATATGTGAATTCAACAGTAATATAAATTTATTTTTAAAATGTAGTTATAAATACACAATTATTAAGCTGAATGGTAAGGACGCACAATAAATACTAGAGCAGAAAAGATGATGTTTACCTTATTTTTTTGGTATCTTGTGAGTGAGGTAGTGTGGTGGTCCAGTCTGTCAGCAATGTGCTCATGTGATAATTTCTGTTTTCATAGAAACTAGACTTGTTTGTGTTCGATTAAAATTTCATAATAAAAGCTTTTTTTCATTGTTGCGGTAAGGACTCAAAAGTGTGGGACAGGCACATTTAGTTAAAAAAATCATAAAAATGATCAGTAAATAATACAAAGAATTTTAAGATGCTGTAAATGAATCTGTATGTTAAACAATTCCATTTGAAATAATGTCATATTGTAAAAGAATGAGCTAATTTTAAGTATCTCAAAATTGAAACCAAATGGGTGTGGGACATGAGCAAAAATGGTGTTTGGACCTATAAATGCTTCATAATTTTACATTAAATCATATTATTTAATCATCATTTTTTATGTCAAGGTGTGTATTGACACTACTTTTATATTTATGAAACATCAAATGACAAATTTTAACATAAATCTAAAATTTCACTCCTGGGACTTAAAAGTGCCCGTAGTTGCAGAAACACCCATTTGCTACTTCTGATTGGCTAAGAGAACAGAAAGTCTAAACAATTCTACACTTAAGCCTGGAACACACCAAGCCGACGAACTAGCGCTGATGAAAGCCGACTGTGTTGTCGCCTCGCGTCGGGGTTAAAAGCTGCACTTGAACACACAGAGAGAACAGCAGCCGACTGTCAGCTAGAATGCACGTTCTGCGTCTGCGTGTAAATGAGACAACTGTCTATTTCTGAAGATATATTCAGCATATTCGTCATTCAAAAAGAGAAACCGACGCTGCCGGCTGCAGATACACACACCATAAACAAAAGCAGTGCGTGCTTACCGTTTTGAATATCAATCCTGCTAAACACTTTCTTTATTCCACTCCTCTCGTGTTAATATTGAAATATGCGCCAAGGAACACTAAGGTAAGATGACATATCATTAGAACAGCCTTCTATCAATCTACCGTTTTGACTTAGCTGCTGTTTTGCTATTATTCTCCTGCACTGACTCGTTCACTAAGCTAAACAGCCAATCAGAGTTCCCTCTTTCACCGACGGCCCGACGCCGATTCAACATGTCGAACATGTCGTTACAAAGCCGACGAGGACCAATTTCAGCCGATGGTGCGGAACACACTGAGAAGATTTAGTCGGCCGACACACGGAAACTGCCCGACGGCCGACCGTCGGCTTGGTGTGTTCCAGGCTTTAGAGATAGACAGTAGGGTACGTTGACATTAGTCAAGATAATTGTCGTCCGAGTCCCTGAAGGTTCGATGTTGACCTCGGAGGTCGTCGAGAAGGGTCCCGAGATCTGCACAGAACATGCAACGCATACACAAAAGCACGAGGAGAATCACAGCTCCACCAAGGTTGTAGAGAGCCTGAGCTCAGTGTTATCAGGTCAGACTACCCAAAACATTCTGATAACACCTTCCCTCCTCAGAAAGAAGTACAGATACTGTCCACTTTATTCTCTAGAAAAATACACATGAGAGAAGTACAATTCTGTGAACTAACTGTGAACTAGATCATGTAAGTCACGTAGAAGTTGACCCTTGTAACCTCAACTTGGTCAGCAGAAAACAGACACAGAGCATCTGATGGGCCTTCAGGCTTGCCCTCTTCTATTATTGGCTGTTTTCCCAGTACAAAGGGCCTGTTCTCAAGGGCCTCGTCCAGGGCAATAAAGATTAGTCACAGACACCATAATAGACTTAAAAATATATGAGCAGAAATGCTGACAACAAAATAGGATTAAAACTATATCTGAATCACTCGTGAATATAGTTAGTGATTATAAACTTGATTAGTACTTGTTAGAGGAATAATGTAAAGGATATATAATGAAGAGGCAAGGGATTCTGACCCCAACCCTTCAGGATGCATTTGAAAACGCAGTTTTCGTGTTGTAGTGTGGACTGAGAAAACGGTTGCATTTAAGAACGAAGATGTAAGTTTAGTCATGTGACGCGTATTGAACCCACAGATATTCATGTTTATACTGGTATTGTGTCTGTTATGTGTTATTCACTCCCACACAGTTGCTATGTTCCTTCACACACTCTTCATATCACAGTCCTGCAAACATGACAGAAAATGTACTCATTTGCTGTCCTGCGGTAAAACATGAGAGGATTTGTGTTTTAGACCAAACATATAATGATGAGTGAGAGCGACCTGGACCATTCAGTGAATGTGGAGATATTTTTAGGGCATTTTTTGAGCTTCGAGGCTTCGGTAGTAATGAACATCGAATATTCGAAGCTTCGCATAGAGGGGGCTGAACATTCTTCTCTTTAATAAAGGCAGGAATCTCTGTGTCTGTCTGTTTGCATTTTGATTATTTCGAGAACCGTTCATCCAATCAACTTCACAAGGGAGTGCAGTGTCGCATTTGGTGCAATATAGATGGACACGCGAGACGCGACACATTCATAATTAATAAACTTTTAGTAAACCACAGAACAGCGCGAGCGGGAAGCGGCGCACCTCACACGAGCAGGGCTTATATTCTCCGAGAACGGACACTGCACTAGTGCTATTAAACGCACACAGGTCTGTTAAATTAAGCAATACTTTTAAGGTAGTCTAATATTTTTCTGACTAACAAATTACTGACACAGTAAAGGGTAGATTTAAATAAAGAAAACCAAAATTTAAATAAAGAAAACCAAAATTTAAATAAAGAAAACCAAAATTTAAATAAAGAAAAATTAAATTAAGTTAAATTAAAAACGAGATTAATTTAGATTGATAATAACGGGTAAAAAGACTAATACATTTTGTTTCTATTATTCTATTTTCCACAATGTCAAAGCAACCCAGCTTAACCCGAAACACAAGCTCAGGCATGCACTTCTGTCCACACACACTCCGCTGTTCTGCACTTCTGTCCACACACACTCCTGTCCACACACACTCCGCTGTTCTGCACTTCTGTCCACACACACTCCTGTCCACACACACTCCGCTGTTCTGCACTTCTGTCCACACACACACTTCTGTCCACACACACTTCTGTCCACACACACTCCGCTGTTCTGCACTTCTGTCCACACACACTTCTGTCCACACACACTCCGCTGTTCTGCACTTCTGTCCACACACACACTTCTGTCCACACACACTTCTGTCCACACACACTTCTGTCCACACACACTCCGCTGTTCTGCACTTCTGTCCACACACACTTCTGTCCACACACACTCCGCTGTTCTGCACTTCTGTCCACACACACTTCTGTCCACACACACTTCTGTCCACACACACTTCTGTCCACACACACTCCGCTGTTCTGCACTTCTGTCCACACACACTCCGCTGTTCTGCATTTCTGTCCACACACACTTCTGTCCACACACACTCCGCTGTTCTGCACTTCTGTCCACACACACTCCGCTGTTCTGCGCTCTAGCCAGAGAACACTCCCATTGCAGGAACGTCGGTATCTCACGCAGGCAGTGTGCAAACTCCAACCTGTTAACATGGGAGCTGAAATAAAGACGCTCACGCCACGCAGCCAGTGTGTCGCTGGCCTTATTCAGGCGCGAATGAGAACCGTTTCGCGGGGGATCCCAGGTGTGAAAAAAAAATCGAATACCAATCCACCGAACGAATATTCGGGTCCAGCCCTTGATATTTTGCTAAATAAAATGATCCTGCCAGAATAATTGCATGATAACTTGATTATGTCTGCATCATCTCAGTGAGGGTTTATGAGGAGAAGTTAGCGTTTCCCGACGGTTCAGTGTGGATGAGAAACTTTTGGAAAACGCAAGTGGACGGAGAGCGTTTTGAAACAAACTCCTTTTTCAAATCTGTCCGGATTAACTCAGTCTTCTTTGTCAGAAATGAATGTTAACAGATATCGGATCGTGTCTAAAGTAAATGTAAACTGTCTCAAAGAAAAAAGATCAGATGTGCGTTCAGACTTGCAGTGTAAACACAGCCTGTGTCGACCGTTCTGACACTTTCTCCTGTAAACTGGACATCGTAATGTAATCGGAGCATATTTTTACTGCAGAAACGCAGTGTTGGAAATTTTATTAGATATTATTTATGGATTATTTAAAAAACTAAAGTGTATATTTGTTGTGAATGTCCCAATCACTGGTTGTGTAAAATAGGCACATAATATTACTATATCAATCGATCTACCGCTAAATCGAATCGTAACTGTATCGCGGCACGTTTAAAGCTGTTGGCAAATATCGAATATCTGGATGAGAGAATCTATTTAGTGTCGTATCACGACAAAACGTTAGATTTGCACCCCTGTTGGCAACCTTGTGTTGTACAACTGTACTAATTGACACTTGAGGAATAGAAGAATTACTGCAAGATGAATATCCATTTTATTTATTTCTGCTCTCACTGGATGGATATTTCAAACCCTTCTAGTTTCTGCTGTGTCATGTTAATCTCATATTCACCAGTATACAAATTATAATCAAATGGTTTCATTATTTTATCAACATTGATTCATTTTCAAATAATTTCAGTAAACATTTATTTTATTGCAGCAACGGGTGTGCATGTATTAATTCCCATCGTTAAATTGTTTGATATCACACACATCAGCCGTCGACCTGCTCTCGAAGATATGCACATCGTACACATATAGGTTTTAATTCTTGCCAATAATGTATAATCATTATAGTGACTAAAAAAGTCAACATTCAAAAGTGATTGTGTCCATAGATGTTGCGTTCTGAGCGTTCAGCTTCACGTTCATCACTGAACTGAAGGACTCTTCTACATCTCATGATAGAAGTATAAAGATCCAGTCCTGTCCTCTTCATCTGATGTTAACTCCCATCAGACACTGCACTGCATTACACAGTTTAAACACTATATCCACAGCATATGATAGTCAGACTGTTAACCTCCACAGTGCCATGAGTGCGCCTCATCTGAAACTGTTTGATGTTTGCAGGTCCTCTCATCAGAATCCTGTGTTCACCAGTAGCTGTAAGTGTTCTGCTTTTCTTCATACAGCCGTGACAAATATGTGCAACAGCCTGTGGTGAAGTAATCATGTGTGTTTAAAGGGACAATGTGTAGGAATTTCTCCCATCTAGTGGTGAAATTGTATTTTGCATTCAAACGAATAATGCTCTCCAGCGCCTCGCTTTTTCAAATGCGTGTTGCTTCTACGGTAGCCGTTATGTACCAAAAAGCTATGACAACATGTCTTCTAAAAGCACTTCGAGTTTTCCTTCGGGTGAACAGGTTTGTTATTTCAAACAAACTGCAACTTGACACAACGAACAAACGGATGTTTGATTAGAACTGAAAGTTTCCAAAGGCAGAGAAGCGACCAAGCAATGAGAAAAAGCTTGTAATTTAGACCGTAACATTGACTTACCTGTCGAGAAGAAGGCAGGCAAGTTCAGCATCTCTTTTGAAAGCTTTCTCCTGCATCAACTCTTTCCACCTGGAAAAAGCTATCCCGACATTAACCCTTGTTTTTTGCAATCTCCGGTCCTGTGGCTCCACATAAGTATGGTCCTCCATTATAAATAACCATGCAGTGCAGCCTTTTAAACTTGCTGGGGCAGTGACAAGCGTCTCTCACCATGTCCGGTTCAGCTGCTTTCAGTCACGTGACGCTGGCTCTGAACGAAAACGCGTTGGCTTTTTGTCCCTCTCTGCTATTATAGTTTTTCAAGATGGCGGAACAACATGGAAGCCTCCATGGACCTACCCGTCCCATGTATGTAAGGGATAATGTAGAGCGAGGCGGTTATAGCGAATAACATAACATCCCCGACAGGTGAAGCAGAGGGATCTTGAATCAGCCTGAAGGGGTTGTATTCGCTATAACAACCGCCTCGCTCTACATTATCCCTTACATACATGGCTACTTACCAAATAAATCAATAATTTTACACAAACTATTGATTTAAAAAGGAGTTTATTGATTTAAAAACAATTGTATTGCTTCCGCTAAAGAAAATAGTCTGTTCTGCGTCCATAGCAACGCTCTGTTTTTCATGGCAACGGGGTGTTATACTTCGCAGCGGTTATCAAGAAATAACACAGCGTTCTACATTGGAATTCAGCCAAGCCATGTAATAAATAACGATAATAAATTCTTTGTTTACGAGGATAAGTCAGATCATTGGCAGAGGTATTTGTACACCATGGAGGACATATTTATGAATAAAAATATTGATTTTAGATAATAAAATACTTAAACTACACATTGTCCCTTTAACAGCTTTCTCGGGGCGGATTAAAACTTTTTAAAACATTTCAATAAGTTAATTTTATTAGGTCCATAGATGACAAAAAACGAACTAATATGCAACAAACAGTGAATAACAGGTTACAGTATGTACTGTATGTGAGTGAGTCCCCATCAGAGGAGCATTAGTCCTCGAGTGAGTGAAGACAGTGTGTGCTCATCTGTGCTTTGCTGAATACTCACATGACACACTTCTGTGTGTGTTTGACCGTTTAAGGCACAGCCGAAGACTAAGGCTACTGTGCTTGTCAATGTTTTGCTCGGATCGCACAGAAAGCGTCCCGTCAGCAGCGGATTCACTTCTCTTCCAAAACAATGTTTTGAATTGATTGTAATCATAATTATTATTTTTAATTGAAATAGTTAATCTCCCTATAGTGAGAGCATGTCTGGCTTCAGTGTGTTTAACACCAGAGGCTGATGATGCGGTGAGATCCAGTCGCAGCGTCATCTTTAATAGAGAGAAGGCAAAAACTCAACCCATAATCAAAGGGCAAAACCCAGGAAAACACAGCGAGGTTCAGAGGCAGAGATGAGCCTTGACAGCCTTGACTTTCTTGATAAAACTATGAATTATTTGTCTGACGTCTCAGACAGTTTCTCTAGTTTTCTTTCTTTTGTTCATGCTCTCAAACAAGTAGGGTTGAACAAGTAAATAAGAATCAAAGCCTCCCACTGTACTTGCCAGGGACGTGCGGTCAGGGTAGGCAGGGTAGGCAGTGCCTCACCAAAGGAAATGTTGACATTACATTTATTAATTCCAAGAACTTTATTAATTCACCACATTATTAATTGCATTTATTTTATTCCAAATATTAATTTTTGTAACAAAAATTTTCAGGAATACACATATAATATACTCATTTTGCCATTGTTTGCTCCTAAAACCATTGTTTCATGCAGGAAATGCAAGGCAATGGCCATTGAGGCAGAGGTTAGCAGTGCCTCTTTGGTCCATAGAACGTAGTTTATGTAGGTTTGCGCATGCGCAGTCAGTTCTCATGCTTGAATTATCAACATTGAGGCAGAGACCGAGCTTGCTTCATGTCACGTGATCCACTCGCTCTCACTCAATCCGCGCTTCCCGATCTAGCAGCGCCTAGCGTTGGCTGTCAACAGGCCCGGGGTGGGTAATCGGGAGAATTCCCGGTGGGCCGCTTCACTTTTAAATTTTCTTTTTTCACATTTGTCACGTTAGTTACATTAGGCTACACACGTTCGGACGTTCCGCATTCTGACACCGCAGCGCGCAGCCTCTGCATGGGTTGTACCATGTGAGGGAGTTCTCCCCTCCCCTCCTATAGAGTTGGTTGGGTCCATAGCCCGTCTTTTCCAAAACGTTTTCTCAGGAGTAGGCTACCGCGGCACCGCCGGCGCCTACCGATAGCTGGGCCGGCCCTACTAACGCGTCAGGGAGGATGGATGGGAGGAAGAGGCCAGGAGGTATGGAAGCTTGTTTCCGCTACAGAATAAAACATTTTAAAAGATAATTGCGACTTTTTATCTCACAATTGCGAGTTTACATCTCGCAATCTTGTCATTATTTCTCAGAATTGCGTGAAATAAAGTCGCAATTGCGTGTTATAAAGTCAGAATTGCGAGATATAAAGTCAGAATTGCATGAAATAAAGTCGCAATTGCATGTTATAAAGTCAGAATTGCAAGATATAAAGTCAGAATTGTGTGAAATAAAGTCGCAATTGCTTCTTATAAAGTCTAAGTGAATTATTATTTAACCTTTACATTATTTGTTGAACCATGGCATTAATACAAACTACAATAGTGACTAGGCTGCTTGTCAGTTCGCTGACACCGCGCCGCCTCCCTCTCTTAACGTTACTGGGTTCCCGCACAAAACATTTGTTTGTTGTATAAGTCATAAGATAGATGTGTCCATTAATTTGATTATTAGATTTGTTTGTGCATTAGCCTCACATATGACTGACTTTGCTGTATGCAGGCAGCGTGATGATGCCTGATATGAACTTGGGTTGCTACATTAACCGAATGAATATATAAACATATATGCCACATTGATAGGTCACAGCCTACCCATGACAAGATTTCACCGCACGTTACTGGTACTTGCTTAATCTATTTTAACTAGTTTTATAAAAGGTAATATAACATTGTCTGGGCCATTTTAGGATTTTCTGTGAAATCACTATTTATTTTTGATAGTTTTTGTTCAGTTGCACACAGAAGACATGCAGTACATGTGTGGATATCAGTTTCTGGAAGAGATTGTGGATTATTTCAAAAAAGTGCAAGAGTGCCAATATTTGGGATGCATGTCAATAAAAAGTAAAATGGTGTGTGTTTTTCTGTTTCATTGTTTTGACTTGCAGTCACTGACGACAGTGAAGAATGGATGTATGAAGATGACACCATGTCTCTCTCTGCTGAAACTTCGTGAGCCTGAACTATGTTTCATAAAATGGCCTCAGTTCACCTGAACTTTACACAGATCTCTAGACTCGTCTTTCTCTCTCTCTCTCTCTCTCTTTTATTTCCAGGAGTCAGATTAAAGCGGTCTCTATGCCTGAGATCTGTAAGCATGCATTAGTGCTCTCTCTGCGTTGAGCTTCATGTACTGTGTAGTGCTCTGTTGTTGATTAATCCGTACGTTTCCTCTTCTCAGTCGACAGCACCTCTTCTGCTCATCAGACCTTCAGTGACTGGAGTATTGAAGACGTCCACACACAGTGAGCTCGACACTAGAGAAACACAGCTGTATAATCACGTCCACACACACACACACACACACACACACACACACAGTGAGCTCGACACTAGAGAAACACAGCTGTATAATCACGTCCACACACACACACACACACACACACACACACACACACACACACACAGTGAGCTCGACACTAGAGAAACACAGCTGTATATCCACACACACACACACACACACACACACACACACACACACACACACACACACACAGTGAGCTCGACACTAGAGAAACACAGCTGTATAATCACGTCCACATCACTGATTTATTGAGGACAGTTTTGAAGAAATGTCCAGTAGTAAAGACGGGACAGTCTGTACAGGCGTTGAAGTGTTCATTAATGTAGAGAGGTCATACGTTAAACATGAAGCTCAAAAAGATGAAATGAAAAATGAATTCTCTCCATAAGTTATGTTTTTATCTCTTAATTTTAGGTTTCACCTTATTTCGATAGTACCCTTTTTAACACTCCACTAACTATAAGTAACTACATGTCAACTAACTCTGAGTACTAGTGGACTTGTTAGGTTTAGGTTCAGGTTAGTATAATGTTGACTGACGTTAACTAGTAGTTAACAGAATGTCCAAAGACTATCGATATAAGGTGTTATTTTATTCATAGTTATACATGATTTGCAATAAAATTTATATTTCTTTCATTGAACATTTGCAACTTTTTTTGTCAGCACTGATGATCAAAGTAAGTGATTATAGTAACTATTTAGTGTCACATCAATTCCCTGCTAGTAATGATACTCATGCAGTCTCTATTTGTGTGTGTGTGTGTGTGTGTGTGTGTGTGTGTGTGTGTGTGTGTGTGTGTGTGTGTGTTAATGTCCCGTCTCTCTGTGTTCGCGACAGAGAGGCAGAAAACTTCCAGTTTGCAGACATTGATCTTCTGCCTCCTCCGGCACTGTACGCTGACTCTCTCTGAGCCTGTGGTGAGTTTTATTATATCATCTGATGTTTGCGAGATCAGTGGTGTATTCTCTCCAGCCGCTGAACCATCAAAGAAGTGAGTTGTGTATCTGTAACATTTTAGAAACGCGCATCTTTGTTTTCCTTCCACAGCGATGTTGATTTCATACCTCCATCATAACCAAGGAAATCCACATTTCTTCCGGAGCTGGCGTTTGGAAAATGACCATCTAGCACTGGGCTTTAGTTTTACAGTTCGTCAGTCCTGTTTCTGAAGACTTGGTCATCAACAAACTCTCTGTGGCGTTTAATGAGAGTGAACTTTTGAAGTTTGAAACGTTACATTGGCACTGAGCAGCGAGGGGTCGGTTTAGGGGTTTTAATGAAATGAGGGTGTGGCACTTTGTCATAGGAACTATTGAATGAATTGCGAAAGTCATCCTTAAGGATTGAGAGTAACTTGTGCATGTTATCGATAAATACAACTTTACAAGCTTTTGTGTTTGAGGATCTCGTTGTGTGGGAACTTTGCAAGTTTCATCATTGGAAGTCGGTGGTTTGATTACATGTTTGTTTATAAATGAAAACACAACTTGTAAATGTTGGCGTGAAATAAATGGATCTGTATTCAGCAGTGATACTGACTCTTTTCTAATGAGTGATAGCTGGAGTCAATCTGTGATAAAACTCTGCATTATGAACTGTGATATACTCTACTGTAGTTACACTAAAATAATACTGTAGCCTACTAGACTACAAAATGAGTCGGGGGTCTTGTAATTTTCATTCAACTTAATTTGATAATTAAAAATGTGTACAATTCAATAATGAAATTGTGGTTTAGTGTTTGATAGAAAATCTTAAGATTTCCCCTAAAACCAAGAGATACAAAATTTTGCAATTTTGAGGATAATAAAATCAAGGAAATTACAGGTTTGGAACAACTTGTATAAGAACATTATGAAACAATTTTCATTTTTGGCTGAACTATCCATTTAAAGTAGATTCAAAGTTAAAATTAATGGGATAATTGCCCATTGTATCATTTTTGTATTTGTAAAATATATATTCAATATCATTCATATTCCCTCTTTTATTTATTTCGCCGTTTTAAATACTCTGATGACTTTATTCATTTTAAGGGCGGCATTATTTTTAAACCTATATGCACCATAATAATGATGATACTTTTTGACACTGGAACATGAAAAAATAAACAAACAAAACTAACCGGGAATCTTCCGGTTTTCTCTCCCCGCCACAGGATGTTGGTCCGCACCGTATTACTTCCGGCCGAAACACGGAACAACAGTGTGAGTAAATGAATTGATGCAGCTGCAGATGAAACTGTACTGTAATGTTTGATATTTCAAGGCAAGGACACGATATAAAGGAGCGTTAATATTCTTTAGTTTATCTGAAAGCCATCACGCATTTTGTGATTGTTCTGAAGGCTTTTAAATTGTGTTTTCGCAGGGGATGAGCTAGTGTCTGCATTCACACAGCAGTTCAGCATTAACGCTGAATAAATCACACTTCAGGTAATTAATCCTAATTATGATAACATTCTGGTCATTTTAATCGCAATTATATCTTCTCATTTCACTGAATTTGCTGTGGATGGCTCCTGCTGGTGTTTTAGTTTCATAGTTTCATTGTTAGCTTTCATTCATTGTGACATCGCCATTTAATAGATTTATTAATACGTTATAATAATAACTTAACTCAAAAACATTATTGTAAGCATTACACAAACATTTGGACGTGTTATAGTGCAGTTACAGAGCTGAAACTCCTGAGACTGAGAACATATGACTCAAATCTGCAGAACACGATTATTATTATTAATCTATGTTTTAGTTAACTTTAAAGCATTGGTTCTCTGTGTACAAACACTGGACTGCAGCGTTTTGCTTGTTTTCCCAAGCAGTGGTTGTGTGTGTTGGTTTTAAACACGGATAAATGTAATGGTTTTAAACACCTTTATGAATTCTGTCCATTAAACTAAATCTCCTCTTTCAACATATGTTCGCTATAAAACATTACCATGCGAAGATGTCTTTTACCTGGGCAATATAGGGAAATAAACACCTTCTGTTATAATAAGTGTTGAAGACTTACAATGAAAGCTATTGTGTTTCCATATTCTTTAAGATGGAGAGTTTTGTTTCTCATTCATTAGGTGTCCGTTGAAGAAGAGCAGTAGATCATCATCATGGGTCTGCTGTCCGACCCGAACCGCAGAAAAGCCCTGACCAACCTCTTGACCCGCCTCAACACACCCATATGGTAGGTGTTTGCCAGCCAGACGAATGTAAGATATGGTATTATGAATGTAAAAAGCTTGTTTCTGTGTAGTTTCACCTTTGAAATGACAGCATTCATTAACCTTGTTTCAACCTGACTGTGTCATCACTTCCTGTTCCACATTGTGTTATGCAGTATGGTGTGCTACCTGGCGGCCATAGTGTGGTTCATGGGCCTGGCGTTCGAGCCCTTCACGCTGCGCACGTACATGTCGGAGAACGCCATGGGGTCCACCATGGTGGAGGAGCGCTTCTCCGCTGGGGAACGAGCGCTGGCCACGGCCAAGGAGTTCGACGCTCACAAGAGAAAGGCAGGGTGAGTAGATCATGGAAATCATGGCAGTGTCTGAGCAGCACGAGTGCTTGCTGTATAATTATGCTTAGTAATAAGTAGTGTGTAATATTGCTGTTTGTGAATTTAAAAGGTTGCAAAGTTTCAGAGCTCAAAGTGCAGATAAATGAAGTTATTGTCTCTCAAAAGGAAGAAGCGTTTCTGAACTGCCTGAAACGAATCGTCAGTAATTCCAGTCTCACTTCCTGCTTCAACCTATGTAGGTTTGTAGCTCATTTGCATAATGCCAGTCTGGGATCTTCATTGGCTGAACAGCGTCTCTTAGCCCCGCCCTCAAACACTGTAGTTTATCTGAGACTGGAAGTGTTTGGTTCATGTTGTTCATGACGAGAAGACGCTGTTTTCTGCTGACAAAGCAAATCCACTTTGATGAGATTGATACGGTAAAACCGAGTGCTGAGGAAGAGCTGGTGCTGAAATTCAGAAATGCAAAAGGGTATTTGTCTTCCGATATGAGCTTTGAGTCGTAGACCAATCACAACAGACTGGACCATCTGACCAATCAGAGCAGAGGAAGCTCTCTAAAGAAAGGGTTTAGAGCAGGGGTGTCAAACTCAGTTCCTGGAGGGCCACAACCCTGCAGAGTTTAGCTTCAACCCTAATCAAACACACCTGATCCAGCTAATCAAGGTCTTCAGTATTACTAGAAACTTCCAGGCTGGTGTTTTTGGAGCTAAACTCTGCAGGACAGTGGCCCTCCAGGAACTGAGTTTGACACCCCTGGTTTAGAGAGACCAGATCCTTTATTGAATTGTTTCAGACACTGTGAGTAAAGAAATGATGCTGCAATGGATATTATGAGAATATTAAAGGTTTTTTATTTTTTATTTTATATAACCTTGTTGCATGTAAACGTATTGTCACTTTAAAGTCGCCATGAAACGAAAGTTGCGATAGTCTTTTCTCCCCTATTGTGACGTACTATAACCGAGTGAAACGCTTCTGGAACAAGAACAAATGTGGGCGGGGCTTGATTTTGTCGTTCGGGAATTGATTGGATGGTTGTGGTTTGCTATTGGCTGATCTCATGTGAGTGACAGGTTATAGCCCCGCCCACATCATCAGAGAAGAGAAGAGATGAGCTGTTATTCTGATTCAAGATTACCAGGAACATGAATTTAAAACAATGATGTGCATAAATGTGACCCTGGACCACAACACCAGTCACGAGTCGCAATAGCCAAAAATACATTGTATGGGTCAAAATTATCGATTTTTCTTTTATGCCAAAAATCATTAGGATATTAAGTAAAGATCATGTTCCATGAAGATATTTTGTAAATTTCCTACCCTAAAGATATAAAACATGTATTTTTGTGAGTGAATGCAGCACAATCGCCAACATAAATGGAAAACTTTAAAGGCGATTTTCTCAATGTTTAGATATTTTTTGCTCCCTCAGATTCCAGATTTTCGTAATAGTTTTATATCGGCCAAATATTGTCCTATCCTAACAAAGAAAAGCTTATTTATTCAGCTTTCTGAATCTCAATTTCAAAAAACTGACCCATGTGACTTGTTTTGTGGTCCAGGGTCACATATGCAGAAAAGTTAGTTCATGCATTCATGACCTTGAGACTAGATTACTGTAATGCTTTATTAGCCGGTTGTCCTGCATCCTCAATTAACAAGCTACAGTTAGTCCAAAATGCAGCCGCTAGAGTTCTTACTAGATCAAGAAAATATGATCATATAACACCGATTTTATCATCACTACATTGGTTACCTATAAAGTTCCGTATTAATTACAAGGTATTGCTACTGACTTATAAAGCCCTAAACGGCTTAGCTCCAGTCTATTTAACGGATCTTCTATCGCCCTATAATCCATCGCGCTCTTTAAGATCACTAAATTCAAGGCTTTTGGTCATACCTAGGATATCCAGAACCACCAAAGGAGGGAGAGCATTTTCACATTTAGCTCCAAAACTCTGGAATAGCCTTCCTGATACTGTTCGTTGCTCAGACTCGCTCTCCCAGTTTAAAACTAGATTAAAGTCGCATCTCTTCAGCCAGGCATTCATATAATATTTTTAATCTTACAGTTCAAATTACAATCCGGCCTCTAGTTAATAAACGCCAGAGGAGAACTGGCCCCCGACTGAGCCTGGGTTCTCCCAAGGTTTTTTTTTCTCCATTAGGTCACTTGATGGAGTTTTTCGGTTCCTTGCCACTGTTGCCTTTGGCTTGCTCAGTTGGGGATATTCTGGGGATATTTAATTAGATTTTATCAATCAATAAATTCCACTAGAAACAAACCTTGTTGTATTATTTTAATTTAATACTGTGAAGCTGCTTTGATACAATCTGTATTATGAAATATACTTGACTTGACTTGACATATAAATGATTTAGAATAAATACTGTAATAATAAAAACAAACAAGAATTGACCATTTTTGATTTCATGCGGACTGTAGAGCAGATGTAGTGTGTGTAGTGCGTGAGGAGTACCTGGTGTGTGTGTGTGCAGTGGGATGCCGGTGGACTGGTTGGTGAAGACGATGCAGGCTCGAGGACTGGAGGTGTTCACCCAGAGCTTCTCCCGCAAGCTGCCGTTCCCCGACGAGAACAAAGAAAGATATGTGAGTCTATCACGTTTTTAACCGTATATAATGCAAATTACCTGTACTGACTGTAAGCTGTTTTTGGGGGAATATTATGTTACACTTTATTTTAATGTGTCCCTGTTACAGTGTAATTATAGATTTAAGTACTGAGTAATAATAATTAACTACATGTGCTTACTATAGGGTTAGGGTAGGATCAGGAGGGTTAATTGCATGTAATTATGCCTGATTTATAGCTTTTACTATAGTAAATACATGTAATGTGTGTAACAAGGACACATTAAAATAAAGTGTTACCAATAATTTTATTACTGTTTTTTTTTTAAATACATAGGCATTTAACAAAAGGCGAGACTGGCATTGCTTTCATGTTTAGAGTCTGAAGAATGAAGTAAATCTGATTCAGTAATGAGGTATAATTGAGTAAATCCTGTTTTCCCGTGTGTTTTGTTCAGATGGTCCGAGGCACGAATGTGTACGGGATCTTGCGAGCTCCTCGAGCTCCTCGCACAGAGGCTCTGGTCATCAGCGCTCCCTGCAGTCCTGGACACAGCAACAACCAGGCGGTCGGTCTTCTGCTGGCTCTCGCGCAGTATTTCAGGAGTAAGACACTGGTTATACTGGGACACAGGGCTGTGCAGCGGAGACGGTATCTGCAGACCAGTTTACACCCGCTACTAAGATGTGTTTGGGTGGATCGGATCACAAGTAGACCAGGGAAACACATTCCCATTCACACCTGGTGTTTAAATCCGTCTTCTGTCCACTTTCACCCACTTCTGTCCTGATTTCTTCGAGGGGAGGGTCTGTGGCCGGGTGAATGTAGTGTTTAGTTTACTAGTAGACGACAGACAAACACACAGAGCGCTTCAGCTTTAGTTTCTGCTCTGACAGTCTCAAGACCAGCCGAACGCTGTGAGTGTGTGTTAGAAATCAGGAATGATGAGAGAACGTTGTGTTTGGTACGTTTTTCATCTTCAAACCAAACTTAGGTCGGAAGTGGACAAGCTCAAAACATTTAAACCCCGTTTACACCTGTGTTTAGTGTCGTCCACTTGTGAACCGATCGACCGAAGCTCATCTTAATACCAACTATACACAGGGCCGACAAATCTCAATACCGCTGGAAAAGTGGGCGGGGTCTGTATATGTATTCGGGTGCAACCGGAAGTGGGCGGGGCTTAATATGAAACGATTAGTTTGAAAGTCTTTATTTGGAGAAATTGCTTGAACTCTCTGGAGAATCTCATGAAATGTGCCAAGAATAAAATGACTGCAATCCTAAAATATCCACACTTCTGTGATGCATAAAAAAAGAGACAATGAAAAATGTGA
Source organism: Rutilus rutilus (assembly GCF_951802725.1). Lineage (NCBI taxonomy): Eukaryota > Metazoa > Chordata > Actinopteri > Cypriniformes > Leuciscidae > Rutilus > Rutilus rutilus. The sequence goes on along the minus strand of NC_140214.1, from coordinate 39,657,382 downwards.
ATTAAAGCATTATGGTGTGTTTATCATATTTATTGCACCACCTGGTGTTTGATCGGCACCAGTTTTTACATGAATCACTTCTTACACAGTATTTTGAAAATTGGGCATTTTGTTCAAGATATAATATAAAGGAATTTGGCCATTTCATAACTATTCATTATCCGGGAGAATTTAAAGTTTAATGTGTTTGTTAAATATGGTCTCCAAAAATCTCCCTGGACTAGTTGTACTAAAATTCTGCAAAAAATAAATCAAGAAAATGATAAAAAATGCTGGTTCCTATTTATGTTTCTAATTGTATTGTGCCACCAAGTGGCCGAACCCTGCAAGATAATGTGTTTCGTTTGCATTGATAAACCAAAAATTGTCAAAATATCAGCAATAATTAGTTTGCATGATTAAAAATGTGATTAATAAGCTTTGATTGGGCAACCGTTCTAGGACTGTTATCTGTATATCTGTATGTATATATATTTGGTGGGTTTTCCCTATATGGAAGTGAATTCTGAGAGATAGGTTTTGTTTGTTTTATAAGGTTACATAAAGCATTTGAGTCTGTGCCTCTTGATAAGTTTGCTCTAGGTGTAAAAATCACAATGTTCTGCAATGAGATTGATCTTCTTTTCTAAATAATTGACTGATCCACTTCTTCCCCAAAGGCCAGGTTTACTGGGCCAAAGACATCATCTTCCTGGTGAACGAGCACGATCTGATCGGCATGCAGGCCTGGCTGGAAGGATACCACCACACTAACATTACAGGTGTGAACAGACGTCTTCATTTTGGATTCAGATCATGAAAAATGACCCTATCTCTAGGGGAAAATGACCCTATCTCTAGGGGTGTGACGAAACACTTATCTCACGAGAACGAGACGAGATTTTTGCACAGAATTTTATAGAAATCCATTTTGAAATGTTTTAATCTTGTAATAAATGTAATTTCAGTTCTACTTTAGGAGGATGAAATATGGTGATATCGCGAATCATCTTCTCACTCGACGAGAAATCTCGTCCCATTTTAGTCTCGCGAGATCTTGTCACACCCCTACTAAATTCACAACTGCACTCATTCAAGCGCTTTTAAAGAGTGAATGGCCAGCTGTGTCTGTGGTCATTGTCCCGGCTCTCTCTCTCTGCTTCAGGGATGGAGTACTCGCCCCTGCAGGGCCGCGCGGGGTCCATTCAAGCCGCCCTCTCGCTGGAGCTCAGCAGTGATGTCATCACCAGCCTGGACCTGATCCTGGAGGGGCTCAACGGTCAGCTGCCCAACCTGGACCTGGCCAACCTCTTCTACGCCTTCTGCCAGAAGCTAGGAGTGCTCTGCACCATTCAGGGGAAGGTAGGACAAACTGGGGAAGTCCTAGTAAGATTACAAATTAAACAGTCTTAATCCCTATTCGGACGAGATTAACTTTAACAGGGTAGATGGAGTGATGTAATTTTACCACAGGACGTCTGTAATATTAATGGCCAATTCACACGGGATAAGATATCTCAGTAAAACTAGCAGAAGTGGAAGAGTAACTTGATTTACTCATCGCCTTCACCCTCATACCGTCATGTGTGTATTACGCTGCTTCCTGATATCACGTGCGCAAACACATACCAATATTTTATTTATTTATTTATATATATATATATATAACAGTTATGTCCGGTCGAATGATGTATTAATTAACTTCAGATTGGATTGTGTTGGTAATAATTACCTAACGCTAAAAGATGTTTCGTGCCTCTAAAGTGCTGTCGATCTTCTCTCTGATCTGAATGGTGTGTGTGAAACACTTGAGTTTTGCCACAGACTCGTCCCAGCGACTAGAACGCAACTGAATGCTTTTTCAAGCGTCTCCATACTTGAAAACCCGCGGAAAACTACTTTTAAACAGGAAATTATGAAATATATACGTACATATTTACAGCGGGTCTATTCGCACGGGATTAGTGTTACCTGAGGTCATTTTTCTGACCTTTTTACTGAAGGTAAAAGTCGCTGTAATCTTTACTGACATTGTCCGTCACGATCACTGAGATGCACATTCAGGCGGGACTAAAATCACAGAGAAGCTCTGGTAATTATTACTTTACCCCACCTCTCCATGTTAAGCTAGTCCCGTCCGGATAGGGCTTTACATTACACTGTCATTATGTTGTATAGAACTTATATTCATAATTTATGATGTGGCGTTACAATGTTACGGCTAGATGCTTCGCAACCGACAGCCAATCATGTGCCTCATATCCACGTGCTTTGGAGAGTTACAGAAACAGTTACAGTGTTGGAGGCTATAAACAGTAGAAGCCATGTCCCAAACACACAGTTATATTGATGTTCTCATTATAATTGTATGTAGCCTATATGACAGACACATGTTGCACTGACCTGTGTGTTCTTTTTTGAAGTGATTCCAATCATATTTCAAGCAATTTAAAACCATCATGTTGAACAGTGTACATCTGAAGTGTCTCGGCTGAAGGAAATAATCCATTATTTATCTTTAATATATCAGCCAAATTTTCTTATCAGGCCGATAATGATAACATTAAAGATGAACATATATCAGCCGATGCCGATATGGTGGCCGATATATCTTGCATCCCTAGTTATATTTGTGGTTAACGGTTAGCTAGCAATAGCACGCTTGTATATGCTAATGTAACTAGCAAAGAGATTATAGCTGTATCCGAAACGACGCACTATGTACTTATCCACTATGTACTCAACCGTGCAGTGTATGAACTTTATACGTTTATTTTGTCTTTCAACATCAGAGTCTGATAGCCCCTCCCCCTCCATACGTAATTAAAGCTGCGTCATCTAGGTATTTAAAGTGCTTTTTTTGGGTGGAATTTTCAGTGTGAACACATGCACTACTCGCACTATTTATACTACAAAATGGCGTAGGATAGTGCACAAGTATGTGATTTGGGACGCACCTTATCACTATACACTTGCCTGAAACAGTTAAGGTTTCATTGCCCATCCTTAACCTGACCACAGGCTCTACTCTTTAAAAATCACTAAAAAAACCCACAAAATAACACATATTTCAACATTTATTCTCCTGGCAATCAATCCTCACACCTGAAGAATACGAGAATAATAATTATTATTATTATGCATTTTATTTATATTCTTGACACTCAAAGTCGCCATACATCATCAACAAAACTATGTTAATATTTATGTAAAAACAATGAAATAAAATACTGTACAACTAAAAAAGACAATGCATTTGTGGTCAGAGGGAGTAAGCTATTCTAAACAGATGGGTTTTGAGTTTGGATTTAAACTGTGAGAGGGAATCAGTATTACTGAGGTCCGGTGGAAGCGAGTTCCAGAGCTGAGGAGCAGAGCAGCTGAAAGCTCTGCTCCCCATAGTAACAAGGCGGACACGGGGGATAGTGAAATGGATGGAAGAAGAGGATCTGAGAGTGCGAGCGGGTGTGGGTATATGGAGGAGGTCAAAAAGATATGAAGGGGTGAGATTATGAATGACTTTAAAAGTGAGGAGAAGTATTTTATAGTTGATACGGTAAGTAATGGGGAGCCAATGGAGCTGTTGTAAGATGGGTGTGATGTGATGAATAGAGGGGTACGAGTGACAATACGGGCAGCTGAGTTTTGGACCAGTTGTAGTTTATGGAGGGTTTTATGCGGGAGGCCAAACAAAAGGGAATGCAGTAATCTAAACGAGAGGTAACTAAGCTGTGAACAAGAATGGCAGTGGAGTGAGGCGTGAGGAAAGGACGTAGACGGTTGATGTTTTGAAGATGGTAGAAAGCAGACCGGGTAATTAACATGAGAGGGAAAAGAGAGGGTGCTATCGAAGATGACACCCAGACTCTTAACCTGAGGGGAGGGGGAGATGAAGGAGCTTTCAATGGGAATAGAAAAATTATGGAGTTTGTGTAATGTCGATCTTGTACCTATAAGAAGCAATTCTGTTTTATTGCTATTTAATTTAAGGAAGTTTGAAGTGAACCAGGATTTTATGTCAAGAAGACAATTAGTAAGGGAAAATGGTGGAAGTTTTGAATTAGGTTTGGTTGAAAGATAGAGCTGGGTGTAATCTGCGTAGCAGTGGAAGTGAATCTGATATTTACGGAAGATGTAACCAAGGGGGAGAAGATAAATAATGAACAGCAGGGGCCCCAGGACAGAGCCCTGGGGTACTCCTGTGATGACAGGGACTGAATGAGAGGTGAATGATTTTAACTGAATGAACTGAGTGCGGCCTGAGAGATGAATAAAACCGGTTAAGAGGTGTGTTAGTGAACACGCCTGGAGAATGGCTAGTAAACCAGAGTCAGCAGCTAGGAGAAGGTCATTAGTGATTTTAAGGAGTGCTGTTTCTGTGCTATGAAGAGGACAGAAACCAGACTGAAACATTTTGTTCAGTCTGTGGTGTAAAAAGGTCGCATTAGCAATTAAAGAAAAAAACACTTCAGCAAAACATGATCAGGTCAAAGTGTCCGAATCCTTTTTGGTCCCGAATTTTTATAAATGTTACTGGCAGTGACTGTATGAAGAATCTTTGGGTATAATTTATCAGAGTTTACTTTATTTTGCTCTCCTCACTTACATAAATGAACTATAGTGTCCTGCACACACTAGTAAAACAATATCACAAATGATATCTGGTGTCTGAATGATTGTTGGTTTGACTGTATATGTGAACAGCTCAGAATCATGTTTGCGATGTGTGGCTGCGTTTGCTTCGGGAGAAGTTTGGATCAGAAGCTCAATGTTCCCGACAGCGAAGCCTCAACGACTTGTTTTCAAACGAATGTATTGATTGATTTCAGTGCGAGGCGCTCACTGTTCTCCAGAGTTTGTGTAAACTGGCTAGCGAGACACTGCTTGCTGAACACGTCAGGATTGCTGTTGCTTGTGTCTCCACAGCTCCAGAGGAACGACTGGGACACGGCGGAGGGATACACCCACGCGGCTCAGACCATGATGCTGATGGTGTTGAAGCAGGCGTGTGGACGCTCGTGGGGCGATCACGGCCTCTTCCTGCAATACCACATCGAAGCCGCCTCTATTCGGGGCATCAACAGTTTCAGACACTACAAGATGGACGCCACCACCATTGGCAGGTTGGGTTTGTGTTAGGCATGGGCATTTTTCTAAAATATTGAATTAGAAAATTCGGGCTCATAAAAATCTAATATTTGAATATTCATTTATTTCAATGACGTTTATTGAGAAAGACGTTTTTTTTTAAGTTTAAGTTTTTTTTGTTGGTTTTTGTCACCATTTCTGAACAAGCTATGGTTAGGCAATATACACAACAAGCTTACCATATATCTTAAAGGGATAGTTCACCCAAAAATGAAAATTCTGTTATCATTTACGCACCCTCAAGTTGTTCCAAACCTGTATGAGTTTCTTTGTTCTGCTGAATGCAAAGGAAGATATTTGGAAGAATGTTTTGTAACCAAACAGATCTCGGTCCCCCCATTGACTACCATAGTATATATTTTTTCCTACTATGGAAGTCAATGGGGACCGAGATCTGTTTGATTAAAACATTCTTCCAAATATCTTCCTTTGTGTTCAGCAGAACAAAGAAACTCATACAGGTTTGGAACAACTTGAGGGTGAGTAAATGATGACAGAATTTTCATTTTTGGGTGAACTATCCCTTTAAGGTTTTCTTTCAGTTGAAAACATTAAACAATATGTGTAGGCCTAAACAAAAAATATATATAAATAACAAAAAAAAAGCACAAAGCAAACTGTAAAATTCGAATAGTATTTTAGGTAACACTTTATTTTACAGTGTCATTGTTATATATGTTACATGTAGTTACTATAGTAATAACTATAAATTATGCATAATTACATGCAACTAACCCTCAAACAAAACCTAATCCTACCCTAACCCTATAGTAAGTACATGAAGTTACTTATTATTACTCAGTACTTAGATGTATAATTACAGTGTAACAACGACACCTTAAAATAAAGTGTAACCATATTTTATTTTTTGAATAATAATTACAGATCGAATATTCAAAAAATGTAATATTCCTGCACACCCCTAGTTTGAAACTCACTATTGATGTCAAAACCATTTTACTTTAAAAGCCATGGCCCACGCTAAGCAGTCAAACTCTGTTTTATGGCAGTTGTTCTTACTTTAGGATCAGGGCTGAAGCCAGTATTGGGGTAATCAGATAAACTGACCATCCATCCTTATTTGTTGTTCTTCTCTTTCACCTTCTCAGATTGTTGGAGGGAATGGCCCGTAAACTGAACAATCTCCTGGAGCGTCTTCATCAGTCATATTTCTTTTACCTCTTGCCTTCTCTCTCTCGGTTTGTCTCCATTGGCTACTATATGCCGGCGTTTGGCCTCCTGGCAGTCATCTTGCTGCTTCGAGTATCCTTTTCAGTCTGTGCGATGCTTTTAATCGTCTGTAAGGACTGGGTCTAGTTATTTATTAATGAATAACCAAAACACCAAACAGCCTTAAATCCCTTCGACAGCTGCCATTATAGGTACGTTTACGCGACATTACTGTATTCTGCTGCCAAGCCAGTAGATGGCGATGAAACACTATAGACTGAACACGTAATACGCATGAGCATGATGCCATGTCTTCAGAGATTCACGTTTTTGCTGTTTAAACGGAGACCGTTTTCAAAAACTTGCACTTTGAAACCCGTCTTCAAAAGTTTGTGTTTTCAGGCTCCCAAAACACTGTTGTCGTATAAACGAACAGCCAAAACGCATTAAAAGTTTTACGTTTTAGTTGAAAACGTGTAAACAGCCCCTCCAGGGTATCTGCACAATTTTTAAAGTCAAATTTAAGGCTTTTTAAGACCTGAAGAAATCAAAATTAATACCGTACATTAGGGGTGCGCAATATTGACAAAAATATGTCTAGATATTTTCAAAGTTTTGTTGATAATAATTAGATGATATTTTACTGATTGTGTTTTTGTACTGGTATCCTGGCTGGTTTAGGCCTGTTGTTGACAGAAGACTCATGAAGATATTCATATTTTTTTATATTCTATGCAGTGGTCAGTTCACAGTAGTGACCGAAATTAACATTTTTATTAAGGGGCAATATTTGCCGCCTTAAATTGATTTCCAGGGGCATTTTCACCTATATATGGACATTGTTTCTAAACTTATTTAGAGGTATCACTTTTTATGTCAAATTCTAACATTCAAATTAAATTATATTAGAATAACACAGTACCAATGTCAAAATAAATCATTAAAGGAGTCATAACCTGCAATTTTCACTTTTCCACGAGAATCAATGTATGTTATGATCGACTAACGATTATACACTGGCCGGGAAGCCGATATTTAAAAGTGAAGCGTTTGTTTACCTCAGGGTAAATAAACCAGCGTGCGTGCACGCCCACTCAAATACGAGATTTTGATTTCAGCTCCCTCTTGACGTCATGAGGTAGTAGGATATACCATATATGGACACCGCAGCAGGAAGCCCGCCCTTCCCCTCTCCCCCTCATATTCAGTTCAGTCGGGAAAGATGGAGAAACCGAGTGCACACCGGACTTGCTCTGTGGTTGATTGCCATAAAAAACATGTAAATGTGTTTTATCTCCCAAAATCGGACGAAACTATCAGGGACCAGTGGATGAAATTCATTTTTAATGACGCTGTCCCAACAACCCTTTCAACTGGCGTGCAGAGCCATATAGAGCGTCCACGACCGCCAAAACATCGCATTGATCTCGCGAGACAATAATGCCTTCAGAAATAAGGGTAAAAGTAGGTCTGTGTTTATTTTTTTTCCACTTTTCTTTTTTAGAAGGGCCTGAAAGACTATAATACAGCAGTAGGTATCCAATGTAATACTAGGTTATGACTCCTTTAAATTAAAATCCATCCTTGCAGTGCAGAGGTGACACAGAAGCGGCATCAAAATTGGCATTAGCCTACTATGTTTACACTTCATTTACAATTGCATAAATAAAGCTATTCAATATTTAAATATGAAATGATTTATAATTTTAACGTTTTAATTAAAGGATACTTTAAATATGAAACTAAAACCACCAGTAGGTGGCGGCAAGTCACTGTCTTAAGCGAGTTATTGGAGTCATTTATTCAACCGATTTTTGTTCAAACGGCTGATTCATTCAGAAAAACAAGTGATTGTTCATTGAATCGTTAAAATGATTCGTTCAAAACGTGGGTTTCAGTAAAAAAAAAAAAATTCATCGCTGTCTGTTGGACTACGGCTTCATTATGAAATTCTCGTCGGCGATATAAAGTGAAAATTGACAATATTGTGTCCAAAAAGTAACTCACAATGTTAACTTTATTGTTAATTTAACTGTTGTATAAAATAAATAGCACATTTGCAATTGTGCACAGGAAAACGGCACTCTTGCTCATGTGATATTCTAATATAACAACATAATATGATATAAATATAAGACAAAAACTCATTTGGGGACATCTATAACTGCACACATCACGCAGTGAAAGCAAGCATGAGAGACAAACGCGATGTCAGCTCGCACTCGCAAGAGAAAAAAAAGAAGTTTAAAATTAAATAATTTGTAAGACTTTTTATGGCCTTAAATTTAAAAAATCTAATTTTAGGCCTTTAAGACTTTTTAAGGATCCGCGGGGACCCTGCCCTCAAATACAGGAAAACGGCACGTTTTCTTTTTTTTTTTTAAACTTTTTTATAAACAGCAATGTGAACAAACATTAAACAGTTATGAACGAATCATTGAATCGAATGTACAGTTCAATCAAATCAGTGTGGATATAATTTATTTTTCTCTATTAGAAACCATTCAGAATTAGATATACTGACCAAAATTCTGCATTTCTGGTTTTGTATTTTGTTGTATAAAGGTGCGGTCAAAAATCTAGTCATTTCAATAGGAATCAACATGATCGGGCGAGGGCAAAAGTTGGTCCCGCGGATCTGCCATGTTGACAAAAGCTGCGTGGTTTGTAATGGACTTCAGTGTGAGCCGGCTTCATGATCCTCTACATTAGTAACAATTAGACAAGGGGCCTTTTTTCCCGCACCTAGTTTGGAAATTTGCTTGTGTGATAATTATTGTGGTGCAACTTTTTGTTAAAGATTTTTTTCTGAATAAAAAAAAAAATGGGGCAAATCAGAATCGAACACTATTTCTCACCAGAATAGGACGATGTGTTTGTTGGAAACCTTAATTTCCCCTCAGGCGCTGGATCTCTGGGTTCATCTGGGAACGCCGGATCTGGCAGCGGTCGATGGAGTCAGTGAAGCAGAGCGAGTAAGTCTCCTGTTATTTTAAGGTACACACAGTCATTTGTTTCCCACTTAGTTTTACACCTAAAGAAATGAAAATAATTTAAATGTTGATAATCTAAGCAAAGAAAGTAAAATTACACCTAATTATATTATTATTATATTATTATATTATATACATATACATATATTATATATATACATTATATATATATATTATATACACACACCGGATCTGGGCCGACACTATGTTGCTGTCTGGGTGTTGACCTTCACTTTTTCATTAAAGCTATGTTTAATATATCAGATTCGGGGATTGATCCCCAGTTGCTCGTAGCGTAACGTTTGTTTCCTGTGTTTCTCTTTAGCCGTCGGGTCCGGGCGTGTTGTCAGTGTTGACCCCAGTGGTGATCAGTCACCTGACAGGTTTGGCGCTGTACCTGCTCCCTGTTCATCTGCAGGAGATCGCAGTCGAGCACTTCCCTGTGTCTGAAACTGAAGCTGTGGTGCTCACTGCTATTGCCATCTACACCGCAGGCCTAGCCCTGCCGCACAACACACAACGGTACACACACACGAACTCTTCTTAAAGCCCGAAGTGTACTTCACTGTCCGCGTGATGTAGTTTTCGTCATTAGGAGGGTCCACGTGGATGGTACGCATACAGCAGTGCATGTGCGAGGTGAATGTCAACACGGAAGAGTCCACTAGGTGGCAGTTGTGATGTACCGAGTCAAAAGCAGTGCAGAAAGAGCTAAAGAGACAGAGTAGGCTCGCGTAGCCAGAGCTTCAGACTGACGGCAGAAGGTCTATCGCAGCTTTTCTTGGCCAAGGATCGCCCAAGAGGACGTTTGACTGACATGTAACGCGACCAATCACAGTTCGTTTTGTTCCACGTCATGTTTAGGGATGTGACAATATAATGTCGATGTGCCTACAATAACGTATATTTAATAAATTGTTCAATCAAGAACGTTGTGCGACCCGCAACCTTCATATACTTTTGAAAATCCAGCGTTTAGTTGATCCTGGTGAGCGTTTAGTGTCACGGTTGTAAACACAAGGCTTTCTTCTTCCACGAGGGGTTTTGAGTCATGGCATTTGTTTCCAGGCGGACTGATAAAGAATGCGACACACACACACACACTTCTCCCGGACATCCTGTAGAATTCAACCAATCAGATCGCGACATCCAGAAAAGTGTGCCGTATGCATCAGACGTTTTGATAGCAAACTATTTTATACAAATTCCTCCAGATATAGTCCTAATTTTAAAGCTTTAGGGTGTGTTCACACTTGTAGTTCAGTTCGCTTGCTTCAAAAGTAGTCCTGGTCCGCTTAGCGTTCACATAGAGACAGAGCGACACGCGTCATAATCTGAAAACCACACCATCCTTGGGGAAACAATCCAACCCTCTCCAGTGACTCTGTATTGCCTGAAGCTGCCTCCTTATAACAAAAAACAAAACAATGTCTAAAAGCTGCTTTGTGACGGGGTTACAGCAAACAAGCTAAAATACCCAGAACTACGTTTTTAGAAGCTGTCGACCCCAAAAAATGAGCGTTTAAGGACGCAAAGGTAGATACAGACAGAGCGCGTCATATTACTCTGAGAACTAACTTGCGCCCCCTGGAGGGGAACGTAATCGGCGACAGGATAGCTTATCTTACAGAAATATAATACATAAAACTGACATTTGGATATTTGACCTACCAGTGACAAAATGTTTACTGCACGTGTGTCAGGATCCCACAATTAACCCATTCTTCCTGCTGGTCCTTCACGTCTTATTGCCTGGATCCACTTTTGTGTCCTTAAAGGCTCGTTTTTATGGTTCGGTAGCTCATAAAAACTTAGTTGTGGGTTATTTTAGCTTGTTTGCGTCATACAGCAGCTCTGTCTCTAGTCAAAACAACACAAAGCATCAGATCATTCTCCATCGTTTTTGTTTCGGTTCTTGTTCTAAACTTTGCATGCAACAGCGGATCCGCCACTTTTCTTCTTCTGTCCTTGCGAGCGAATATCCTGTAAATGACGTGACTCAGTGCTGCCCTCTGGCGTCTGGTAGAGTACAGAAAATAAACATTACTGCGCACGTGTTGAACTCCTCCATCCACGGTTGAGTTTACTCTGAAAGCTGAGCGTAACACGGAAAATGAAGTATACCCGGGCCTTAAAGCTATTTCCACTGTGTCAGATGTTTATTCACCAACACTGATCGTGTGTTTTCTTGTGTCTGTGACAGGTTGTTGTCTGGAGAGGGAACAGAGCAGGGCTGGAAAGTGCTGAAACTGACGGCTTTGCTCTATCTAGCAGCGTTGTTGGGCTGCACAGCCCTCATTAACTTCTCTCTGGGCTTCATCTTGGCCGTCACACTGGTGCCCATCACCGCCAGCATCACGCCACACATGCCCAAGTACAAAACAGTTTCAGCAAACACTCTTTTATATGTGTCAAGCATGCTCTAATGATAACCTGAGGCAGTTTAGGTGGAAATCTGACTAAATTTGTTGAAATGACAGTATAAGCAGATCTTTTTTTGCTTATACTAAGACCCACTGGCCATTATAATGAACATCAAATTGAAAAACATTCCCTTGTTATATATACATATATCACCAAACTCAAGTAAAATTCGGCGATGTAAATGAAACATGAAACGTTGGCGAGTAAATGAAACAATGTGACCTGCCAGTTTACTGGTAACGTTTTTATGATTTCTAACAATGCTGTTGTGAACAAACGTGAAGGACGCTTGGGACAGTTTCGTCACGAAAGTTTAAGCCTTGATAATTTAAATATTCAAGTGCAAGAAGACACAAAAGAGAGTTAATTGTGTTACTTGGACAACTGAGCTCTCTTTCACGTCTTCTTGCACTTGAGCGGACAAATTCACACAAAATTATGTTACAAAAAATATAGAGTATCCACTATATATCCACTATAATACACTGATATTAGATCATACTCGCATTCGCTCTTAAAGTGACAGCAGCCTAATATTCCTGCTGCCATCTGTGTTTTTTAATGTTAATCAAGCAACAAACGACAGAACAAAATCACTCACTGCTCTTCCATCTGTGTATAACAACTTTGTGCACAGTGACTTAACGAGAGCATATTAAAACGCGGATAAATCAACTCATCAACTTAGTGTGTAAGTGTCCTTAGCTTTCATTGTCAATTGCGCTCGTTCCTGTTGCGTGTTCTCAATCTGGCAACCCGTGTGAGCGTCGAGTCTGAGGAGGCGGGGAAACAACTCTCTCCGATATTTTGAATTTGGACTGCAGTACCGATTTCCACCACTAGCTGTCATTCTTACAGGCTGCAGTGTTAACGTTACATGTTGATTTCATTGCCTCATCAGTCTGTGGTCAGCGATACCGATAACTGCTGAAAATACTCTTAATACAAGTTTAGGGGCTGTTTACACGACACCGTCTTCAACTAAAAACGTAAAACTTTTCATGTGTGTTGGCCGTTCGTTTACACGACAACAGTGTTTTGGGAGCCTGAAAACGCAAAGTTTTGAAAACGGGTTTCAAAGTGCACATTTTTGAAAACTGTCTCTGTGTAAACTACAAAAACGTGAATCTCTGAAGATGATGATGTCATGCACATGCGTATTACGTGTTCAGTCTATAGTGTTTCATCGCCATCTACTGGCCTGGCAGCAGAATACAGCGTTTTTAGCCATTTTTGATAATGGTGTCGCCTGTATGTGGAAAACTCAAAGGAAAAACTTCTCCGTTTTAAGCATAACGTTGTAGTGTAAACGTACCCTAAGATATAGCCAAATTATACGTCTCGAATCACACAGCTAGTGAGTTCTTACTGTGTTCCTGGTCCTGTGTCTGTCCTCTAATGCTGTGTCTCCGTGTGTGTCAGAGCTCTGAGTGCTCTGGTGATGGTGCTGCTCAGTCCCGCCTTCACCATCCTCTACTGCGTCTTCATCTACCAGGAGCTCATCGAGGCGCCCGTCAGCATCAACGAGGGCTGGATGCTGTTCCTCTCGGTCATCTCGCAGGGCATTCTGGATCACGCGCTCTACGGGTCGCTCGTGTACCCACTGTTAGCCCTGTTTGTTTACCCCTGCTGGCTGATGTTCTGGAACATCCTCTTCTGGAAGTAACCAGCCTCTGATGGAGCGGTTCTTCAGGACAATCCCACTTTGTGCCAATCGTAAGGATTTGTTGTCCATCTGTGGGCATTGTCTGCTGTTATTGGTTGGCGGAAGGAAGATCTAGGCGGATGTCAGGCGCTGAGAAAGCACGAATAAAGAGTGTTTAATGGTGTGACTTCAACGGTAAGAGTTCTTTGGTCCAAGTATTGAGTGTGTTTGGGGGAAAGGGGTTTATTTATTGCCCAATGTTGTAAACCGATTCACAAAATATGGCATGAGGACATAAGTAGGACAGAATGAATGAAGCAAATGCAGAAACATTAGGAAAGAAAGGCAATATTGTTACTAGAAGAGTAGACATATTGGTTAATTTATTATCTCGGTAACACTTTATTTTACAGTGTCCTTGTTACATGTTACATGTACTTACCATAGTAATAACAGTAAATTATGCATAATTACATGCAACTAACCCTCAACCAAACCCTAATCCTACCCTAACCCTATAGTAAGTACATGTAGTTAGTTAATATTACTCAGTACTAATATATGATTACACTGTAACAATGACACCTTAAAATAAATAGTGTAACCCACTTTACAATAAGGTTCATTAGTTAACATTAATGTATTAACTAACATTAACCATGAGCAATACATTTTACTGTATTTATTCATCTTTGTTAATGTTAATAAAAATCCAGCTGTTCATTGTTTGTTCATGTTAGTTCACAGCGCATTCACTAATGTTAACAATATTTTAATAACGTATTAGTAAATGTTAAAATTAACTAAGATTAATAAATGCTGTTTAAGTGCAGTTCATTGTTAGCTCATATTAACTAATGTAGTTAACTAATATTAACTAATGAACCTTATTGTAAAGTGTTACCATTATCTCATTATAGAAAAGGTTTTACCTAGTTCTGAACTCATGGGTGCTGGAATCTCTTTATCAATATGGTTTGATACTCAGAGAGTTTGTAACAGGATTGTTCTCCCCCTCTTTAATGTGTGCCAGGCAACACTGTCTTCATATGCTCCAATACATTATGCACATGGCATGGATTTTTTTGATTATTAAAGTTGAATAAAATTACTTTAAACAAAATATCAGAGTTACTGCATCTTAATTATTTGTTCATTTACATTTAAATCAAGTTCCCATGTCTCAAGTGGTAATATTAATAAAACAACCGTTTGAATTGAGAAATATCAGAAAGCATTCACTGGACTAAGTTGTGATTTCAATAAACTGATGTGATGAATATGAACCGCTTTGTGAAGCAAAGGATGGATGGGAGATATTCTGAATTGATCGGTCCAGCCATCAATAATTGTTTATTTTTTATTTTTTTTATGTGTTAGTAATTGTGTTACGAGGTGTAAGGTAAAAATATTAGCCCAAAGGGGAAATATTTATAATTACTTATGATCAATAAAACATTTGGATCAAATAACTGATTTGGGGATTCTTCACAGAATTGGTCTACCAACACTCATCCAGCAAATGTTTAGCGAGATCGACTACAGACCGTAGACAGATATTACTCTCTTGGCCGTAAATAATATCCTAATACCGATCCAAGACCTTTTTAAGAGCATGTAATAGTGATTAGCATGATTATTGACTGCAGTTTATGAGCATAAACTAACAACATCATTGTGTGTGATACAATTAATACTTTAACTACACTAAACAAACTATTCTAACATACACACATGTCCAGTACTAAACTGTACGTACAGTATGAGGGTTAAAGTTGAAGCAGTCTAATTAATAAAAGCTTTAGTTAATACAAATGTTTTATTTATATAGTGCCTTACAAGAACCCAAGGATACTTTGCATAATATTGACAAATAACACAAACGAGCGACGAGGAGGAGGAATTCGCCAATGAACTTGTAGTTGAGGATCGCGGCGATCCATGAAGGATCCTTCATTCTTTCTTGTTATTTTTTTATTTATTTTTATTTAATGTTTATTTGACAGGGACAAATGCATAGAACATT
Source organism: Rutilus rutilus (assembly GCF_951802725.1). Lineage (NCBI taxonomy): Eukaryota > Metazoa > Chordata > Actinopteri > Cypriniformes > Leuciscidae > Rutilus > Rutilus rutilus. Next base: position 39,641,997 of record NC_140214.1, on the reverse strand, counting down.
GCTTTATAAAGAATACAAAGTAGATGCCATGCATACAGGTTTATAGCCATGACTATAAACGCCATGATTTGCAACCCCTGTCCCTGGTTAGGCTTGTAAAATTAGAACAGAAATTACAGAGTATTGAATTAACTATTAAAATACATACAATAAATACATCCCATACATGAAATAAGATAGGGGCTTAAATGGATGTAGAATCACTATAAAACAGAGTCTAAACACATTTAACAATAAAAAAAAAAAAAGTGTGCATATGTCTGTGCATGCTAACATATGCAACTTTTTGCTTGTATGTATTGTGTTGTATCCTGTACAGTCAGTGTTCACAGAGTTGTTTCAGTTTCAGCCATTGCTGTAAATGTGTATTAAAAACCTTGAGTTCTGTCAATGTTTTAATTTCTGATGGGTAAGGCGTTCCACAATTTTATGCCTCTTACTGAAAATGATGTCTGACCAAATGTTGTTCTACGTTTTGCGGCTATACAGTTTCCACTTATTGTGCCTCTAGTTCTTATTCCGCTCTTTTGTTTCACTACTAGTTGACAGAATATTTCTGGTGCAATGTTGTTCACACAATTAAAAAGTAGTTTTAGAAATGAATAATTTACAAAACTGTCAAAACTCAAAACATTATGCTTCATTATGCTCAAAGCATTATGTTGATGTGTTTCAGGCAACTAGTTCATATAGGCTCGATGGATATTACCGGTAACTTGTATTGTTCAGCCCATGGCTGTCACATCATTTCGTTTTTTCATGCTGCCAAAAATCTAAAAGGGGGTCGCACACCATACGAGAGGCGCCGCGCTGCGTCGCGTCTACGACAACTCAAGGTATCGCACACTTTGTCAGTTTATGGCCAGCAATATCATGTCTGTACTATGTTATGATTGTACCGTACAGTTAAATACAATTGTTGCTTAGTCTGCAGTCTGAATTCACTTTACCTCAGAGCGTCCGTTAACTGAATGAATTGAGAATATCACCCGAAAATCCGATAACATCAGCAATTTTCATTCAAGCAGCTGATTTCTGCTAATGAGTGTAAAACTGAATGTATATTGCAGCACAGGGTGAAGTCAGTATATACATTAACGACGATTTGAGAATGTACACTCATAGAGAATAATGTGTTCGAATTTTAAAGACGTGACGCTGCGCTTCTCGTCTGGTGTGCAACCCCCTTTAGACATACGGAAATATAGTAGGCTAATTCTTACATTAACTGATCGGTTAAACACAAACACAGATTTGGTAACCTCCTACTGTCACGCTCATCTCAACACTAAATTAAAGGCCTGTCTCAAATACAAGCCGGTGCAGTTCGGTGATTTGGGAAAATAAAAGCCCGGGCTATTATTTTAAGTTTTACGGTATGGTCCAAAAAGAGAGAGGTAATCGAAGCCCTCATTCCGCGGCAAATATCCAGAGACTTACATTGCCCCCAACTCCTGCCATCCCTGGCCCACCCCTATAGGCACATAGAGTCAAATGAAATTCTGAGAATCTAAATACACCGACACTAATTTGGAATATTCCATTTAATTTTTTATTCCGAGAAACAAACTCTCATTGAACTATCTAGCACTTCTTCTTGCTTTCCTCCTCCTTCCTCTTCCTCCTGCAACGTATCCAGGGCCTTCCGTCTGGCTGCACTCGTTTTCTTCTCAACATGTTGGAGACGTGTCTGCCTCTCTTTGGCCAGAGCAGTGGTCTTGGCCTTCTCGGCACTTCCACATGTAGCACTGCAGCCGTACTCCGCCTGCCTCCATCCTCTTCTCTCTGTCGGCCCCTGCAGCCCTAATGCTCCGGCAGAGAGTTTATCAACTGGACCCATGTTGATGATGTCATCTCTTTTGAAGAAGCCAATGCCAAAAATGAAATGCATGTTCAGATACCTGATCTGATGCCCATTGATGGTCTGTGTGGATGTCTGCAAAGAACAAGTAGTTTTCAAAAGGTTCTGCCAATCTCTTTGCAGCGTTGTGGACGTGATGGCAAGAGTCACTATCCACGTCAAGCAGAGTGGGACAATGCCTCTCTCGGATCCTCGTCTCCAGCCCTGATCTGCTCCTGCGCATCACGTTGCTTGAGTCTAGCATTATGCTGATTGGGTTCGACTTTTCTGAAAAAAGTCACACATCAAACTCTCCAAACTGGCTGAACTGACTTTTGCAACTTCAAGGGTGTTGAACCACAACATCATTTAGCTCTTCTAGCTGACGAGCATAGAAAGGACCTTATCATTACTTCTGGGGGTACTCTCATCCACATTCAGAGAGAAGGGGTATCCTCGTAAGTTGGAGAATGTTTTCTCCGCAAATGTATGGCCCATACCATCCACCATTTTGTAAGAAGCTGCAGTGCGGGACAGTTTAATCTGGCTAAGGGCCTTGTCTGCAGCGAGACCCTGGCTTAACTCCACCAACACAGGTGCCATTGTCAGAGGTTGAGAGTGCTCAGCAATAACTGCCAGGACCAGGAACTGCCTAGTGAACAGAGAAAGAAAATTATTACTTAAAAATCATCTTCAGCTGTCTATTTGCGTCAATTTACATGATAAAAAAGGACCTCCTTAAACATAGCAAAACCAGCTGCTGATCAGCTAAACCCACTCACCAGTTTCTCGCCTTTCATAGCTTAAGATATGGTGGAACGTGGGATCGCGTTAACACAACTTTACTATGAGAAAATCGAGGACATGGATATGGAGAAAAAAGTTATGAGAAGTAATGCTTGACGCAATGCTAGCTAACCAACAGCAAGCAAAGTCAAGGGCAATATTGCTAGACGTTAACCATAGTAAATCCATGGGCATGCACCATTTGAAAATAACACAGTTTGTCACTCACTTTGGTTTAAATGCTTCTCGGTGGCATCAGTGAAAAAGCCGGGACTAGCGACACATTACTGAGAGAGAGAGGCTTTAGCATTTCTAGCATTAACAACAACATTGGAAAAGTGGTGGCATAGGGTATACTTTAATATTACTGTACAAGATAGGCGATAGTAGCCAAGTCAGGAATTTAATATTAAAATGCATGACGTGCAAACGAACATGATTATAGTCGAACAACTTTTTCTGTGTAGCTACAGCCATCCATAACTTGATCTGCTAGCTAGCACTAGGTCTTTTACAGGTGAACTTGATGTTGCTAAAACGTAATGATATGTAGGTTTCACACAAACACACACACACACACACTAGGGCTGTCAATCTTCCTCTATAATACTATTCGAATTCCATTCCTTATTTTATTTAATATTCGAATAATATTCGAATATTAAATGCTCAAATTCATCCTATTATTAATATTTACGACATTACACAGTCTTATGGATCGCCAATGCGTGATGTTGATCGGTCTCATATCTTCACAGATAAACCGTCAGTTTGTCTGTTATTGCCTTTTGGCGGACTGCTGGTAGTTGAGCCCCGTGATGAGGAGAGAGAGAGAGGCAGAACATAAGTAATTCTTGCCTGTTTTAGCGGCGGTTCCTCGGACAGATCGCCTAGCTTGTCAGGTTGTAAGTTGTCATAAAAAAAATAACGTATATTTTCCTCTCCGTTTTGGCCTTCCGTCCACACTGAGACGGCGTTTTTATTAATGAAAACGCACTCCAAAGTGGATATATTTGAAGACGCCGTTTTCACGTTGTAATGTAGACTGAGAATCAAATTGTTGATCTCCGTTACCGTGGAGACATTCCTCTCCGCGACTTTTGACAGTTGTTATGATGATACAGCGTGGATAACGTGCACAATTGTGTTACGATTCAAAAACTTTATTGTTTATCAGACGAAACAAAAGCATTTAATTTTCACATGTGTGTGCCAAGGCGGCGAGAAAGGCAAGATTGCATTAAAAAAAAAAAATCTATACATAAAAAAGCAATATTCGAATAGGAACTTCAGCATTCGAATAGTATTGATTTTTTTAATATTCGAATTATATTCGAATTTCGGAATTCGTTCCAACAGCCCTAACACACACACACCATATTACCTACAGTGGGGAGAACAAGTATTTGAGACACTGCCGATTTTGCAGTTTTTCCCACTTACAAAGCATGTAGAAGTCTGTAATTTTTATCATAGGTACACTTCAACTGTGAGTGATGGAATCTAAAACAAAAATCCAGAAAATCACATTGTATGATTTGTAAATAATTCATTTGCATTTTATTGAAGTACACAAGTATTTGATCACCTACCAACCAGTAAGAATTCCGGCTCTCACAGACCTGTTAGTTTTTATTTAAGAAGCCCTCCTGTTCTCCACTCATTACCTCTATTAACTGCACCTGTTTGAACTCGTTACTTGTATAAAAGGCACCTGTCCACACACTCAGTCAAACAGACTCCAACCTCTCCACAATTGCCAAGACCAGAGAGCTGTGTAAGGACATCAGAGATAAAATTGTAGACCTGCACAAGGCTGGGATGGGCTACAGGACAATAGGCAAGCAGCTTGGTGAGAAGGCAACAACTGTTGGCACAATTATTAGAAAATGGAAGAAGTTCAAGATGACGGTCAATCTCCCTCGGTCTGGGGCACCATGCAAGATCTCACCTCGTGGGGCATCAATGATCATGAGGAAGGTGAGGGTTCAGCCCAGAACTACACGGCAGGACCTGGTCAATGACCTGAAGAGAACTGGGCACGGCGTGCCAGTCATGGATTAAAATCCTGCAGTGCACGCAAGGTTCCCCTGCTCAAGCCAGCGCATGTCCAGGCCCGTCTGAAGTTTGCCAATGACCATCTGGATGATCCAGAGGAGGAATGGGAGAAGGTCATGTGGTCTGATGAGACAAAAATAGAGCTTTTTGGTCTAAACTCCACTCGCCGTGTTTGGAGGAAGAAGGATGAGTACAATCCCAAGAACACCATCCCAACCGTGAAGCATGGAGGTGGAAACATCATTCTTTGGGGATGTTTTTCTGCAAAAGGGACAGGACAACTGCACCGTATTGAGGGGAGGATGACAACGACCCAAAACACACAGCCAGGGCAACTAAGGAGTGGCTCCGTAAGAAACATCTCAAGGTCCTGGAGTGGCCTAGCCAGTCTCCAGACCTGAACCCAATAGAAAATCTTTGGAGGGAGCTGGAAGTCCGTATTGCCCAGCAACAGCCCCGAAACCTGAAGGACCTGGAGAAGGTCTGTATGGAGGAGTGGGCCAAAATCCCTGCTGCAGTGTGTGCAAACCTGGTCAAGAACTACAGGAAACGTATGATCTCTGTAATTGCAAACATAGGTTTCTGTACCAAATATTAAGCTCTGCTTTTCTTGTGTATCAAATACTTATGTCGTTCAAAAAATGCAAATGAATTACTTAAAAATCATACAATGTGATTTTCTGGATTTTTGTTTTAGATTCCATAACTCCATGGGCGGCGCTAGGGAGGGGCTAGCAGGTGCTTCAGCACCCCCAAGAAAGACCAAAGCACCCTGATAGCACCCCCAACAAATATTTCTGGAAGCAATTATATTCAGAATTTATTCTATGGAAGCCCTGAACCACATGGTGAAGGAAAAAAAAAATGGACCTTGTTATTTCAAGATATTAGGCCTAAGTCGTTATTTCAACATAGCTAATATCTCGTTATTTTGACCTAATAAGTCGTTATTTTGATATAATATTTGTTATTTCCGACACAAGTCGTTATTTCCATCCATCCAGCCATCTTCTACCGCTTATCCGGGGCCGGGTCGCGGGGGCAGCAGTCTAAGCAGGGATGCCCAGACTTCCCTCTCCCTAGACACTTCCTCCAGCTCTTCCGGGGGGACACCGAGGCGTTCCCAGGCCAGCCGGGAGACATAGTCTCTCCAGCGTATCCTAGGTCTTCCCCGGGGTCTCCTCCCGGTGGGACATGCCGGGAACACCTTCCCGGGAAGGCGTCCAGGAGGCATCCGGAAAAGATGCCCGAGCCACCTCAACTGACCCCTCTCTGTGGAGGAGCAGCGGCTCTACTCTGAGCTCCTTCCGAGTGACCGAGCTTCTCACCCTATCTCTAAGGGATCGCCCAGCCACCCTGCGGAGAAAGCTCATTTCGGCCGCTTGTATCCGGGATCTTGTCCTTTCGGTCATGACCCACAGCTCATGACCATAGGTGAGAGTAGGAACGTAGATTGACTGGTAAATCGAGAGCTTCGCCTTGCGGCTCAGCTCCTTCTTCACCACGACAGACCGGTACAGGGACCGCATTACTGCAGAAGCTGCACCGATCCGCCTGTCAATCTCCCGTTCCATCCTTCCCTCACTCGTGAACAAGACCCCAAGATACTTGAACTCCTCCACTTTAGGCAGGAGCTCTCCACCAACCTGAAGCGGGCAAACCACCCTTTTCCGACTGAGAACCATGGCCTCGGACTTGGAGGTGCTGATTTTCATCCCAGCCGCTTCACACTCGGCTGCAAACCGTCCCAGTGCATGCTGGAGGTCCTGGTCCGATGAGGCCAACACGACAACATCATCCGCAAAGAGCAGAGATGAAATCGCGTGGTCCCCAAACCCGACCCCCTCCGGCCCCTGGCTGCGCCTAGAAATTCTGTCCATAAAAATTATGAACAGAACCGGCGACAAAGGGCAGCCCTGCCGGAGTCCAACACGCACCGGGAACAAGTCTGACTTACTGCTGGCAATACGAACCAAGCTCCTGCTCCGGTCGTACAGGGACCGGATAGCCCTTAGCAAAGGGCCCCGGACCCCATACTCCCGGAGCACCCTCCACAGGCCGCCGCGAGGAACACAGTCGAATGCCTTCTCCAAATCCACAAAGCACATGTAGATTGGTTGGGCAAACTCCTATGCGCCCTCCAGCACCCTGTAGAGGGTATAGAGCTGGTCCAGTGTTCCACGACCGGGACGAAAACCACACTGTTCCTCCTGAATCCGAGGTTCTACTATCGGCCGGATTCTCCTCTCCAGTACCCTGGCATAGACTTTCCCAGGGAGGCTGAGAAGTGTGATCCCCCTATAGTTGGAGCACACCCTCCGATCCCCCTTCTTGAAAAGAGGGACCACCACCCCGGTCTGCCAGTCCAAAGGTACTGTCCCCAACCGCCACGCGATGTTGCAGAGGCGTGTCAGCCAAGACAGCCCCACAACATCCAGAGACTTGAGGTACTCAGGGCGGATCTCATCCACCCCCGGTGCCTTGCCACCGAGGAGTTTCTTGACTACCTCGGTGACTTCAGCTTGGGTGATGGACGAGTCCGCCTCCGAGCCCTCAGCCTCTGCTTCCGCAATGGAAGACGTGACGGCGGGATTGAGGAGATCCTCGAAGTATTCCTTCCACCGTCCGGTGATATCCCCAGTCGAGGTCAACAGCTGCCCACCTCCACTGTAAACAGCGTTGGTAGGGCACTGCTTCCCCCTCCTGAGGCGCCGGACGGTTTGCCAGAATCTCTTCGAGGCCGACCGATGGTCCTTCTCCATGGCCTCACCGAACTCCTCCCAGGCCCGAGTTTTTGCCTCCACAACCACCCGGGCTGCAGTCCGCTTGGCCCGTCGGTACCCATCAGCTGCCTCAGGAGTCCCACAAGCCAGCCAGGCCCGATAGGACTCCTTCTTCAGCTTGACGGCATCCCTTACTTCCGGTGTCCACCACCGGGTTCGGGGATTGCCGCCTCGACAGGCACCAGAGACCTTACGGCCACAGCTCCGAGTGGCCGCGTTGACAATGGAGGTGGAGAACATGGTCCACTCGGACTCAATATCTCCAGACTCCCTCGGGATCTGGTCGAAGCTCTGCCGGAGGTGGGAGTTGAAGATCTCTCTGACAGGAGATTCGGCCAAACGTTCCCAACAGACCCTCACAGTATGTTTGGGTCTGCCGAGTCTGTGCAGCTTCCTCCCCCGCCATCGGATCCAACTCACCACCAGGTGGTGATCAGTTGACAGCTCCGCCCCTCTCTTCCCCCGAGTGTCCAAGAAATACGGCCGGAGGTCGGATGAAACGACCACAAAGTCGATCATCGACCTCCGGCCTAGGGTGTCCTGGTGCCATGTGCACTGATGGACACCCTTATGCTTGAACACGGTGTTCGTTATGGACAAGCTGTAACTAGCACAGAAGTCCAATAACAAAACACCACTCAGGTTCAGATCAGGGGGGCCGTTCCTCCCAATCACGCCCCTCCAGGTGTCACTGTCGCTGCCCACGTGGGCGTTGAAGTCCCCCAGTAAAACGATGGAGTCCCCAGTCGGAGCACTTTCCAGCACCCCTCCCAGAGACTCCAAGAAGGCCGGGTACTCTGCACTGCCGTTCGGCCCGTAAGCACAAACGACAGTGAGAGACCTATCCCCGACCCGAAGGCGTAGGGAAGCGACCCTCTCGTTCACCAGGGTGAACTCCAACACATGGCGGCTGAGCTGGGGGGCTATAAGCAAACCCACACCAGCCCGCCGCCTCTCACCATGGGCAACTCCAGAGTGGTGAAGAGTCCATCCTCTCTCGAGGAGTGTGGTTCCAGAGCCCAAGCCGTGCGTAGAGGTGATCCCAACTATCTCTAGTCGGAATCTCTGAACCTCACGCACAACCTCAGGCTCCTTCCCCACCAGAGAGGTGACATTCCATGTCCCTAGAGCTAGATTCCGCGTCCAGGGATCGGGTTGTCTAGGCCCCCGCCTTCGACTGCCGCCCGATCCACTTAGCACCGGCCCCTTACGGTCCCTCCTGTAATTCGTTAAGTCGTTATTTCAACATGGCTAATATCTCGTTTTTTTCGACATAAGTCTTTATTTTGACATAATAAGAGGACATTCTAATCTGCATTAAGCCACATTAAGCATTCCTAAAATGGTAATTAAATAAAAAATAAAAGAAGTTGTTTTTAAATAAATAAAAATTAAATGCGCTGTGTTCATATTCTGGGCTCATCTGATTTTTTGTACATAGTAGGCTAGCATATAGCCTACTTTATTATTATTTTAGTATCATGATGATGATGATTAATAAATGCACGCACAATTATCTGTGAACTTGATAAATGCAGCAGATAGGTAGTTTTATGCACAAACAAATGCCTTTCAACTTATGTGCGCAAAATTCAGAATTAAATGAATGTGCAACAATTTGTACAAATAGAGAGTCTGCAGGCCTAGCCTAAATGTTGTAGCCATTAAATATGTGCATTTAGTTTCATTTTTGTTAAAATATTTTTTTTCAAATCTATGTTGATTATGAAAAGTGAACATCATGAGTTAGATAGGATGCGCAATATATTGGGAGACATGGTGTGGGTTAGACAAGTTTTGTTTTGTAGAAAACCTTTCTTTAAAGTGAATTTCACTTTATATAGCCTAAATTGTATCTTAATTTTAATATTTTTTTATCAACCAATTGCCTGGATTTAATAAATAAGCAAATATAGCATACAATATAATCATGACATGGAGGCGCTGGCGCATCACTTGCATTGCACGTGAACTGGATCTCATCATAAATGAACCGAAACTCAGTGTAGGCCTATGCCTCACAGACATGAGAAATATATCTAGAAAGCTTGAAATGTCTTTAAACAAAACAAATCGAATAGGCTACTCTCTGATTATGTAATCTATTATGTGCGTTTCTCTCTATAGCTCACTACGGAGATGGTGATCGTCAACTTCATCTTTGCAGCCGACAATGACACAGAAAAGTTTATTAATAAAAATCAATGCACGCGTGTCACCGGATTTACAAATGCACATCTTGCTTGTTGCACGCACACATAATTATGTCGAAATAATGAGATATTATGTTGAAATAATATTATTAATAATAATAAATCTTTAAGAATATTTAATTGAGTGCTGAATGTTGTGCTTGATCAATTTAATACAATTAAAACTGTAATTAAAATAATTGAATATTAAATATTGAGTGGCCAAGTTTTGCTCATTTATTAATAGTATTTATATAATAGCTCCCCCTGTCAGTGATCTAGCACCCCCCCTTTTAACCTGCGTTAAAAACTCCCCTGCGTAACTCACAGTTGAAGAGTACCTATGATAAAAATTACAGACTTCTACATTTCTACATGCTTTGTAAGTGGGAAAACCTGCAAAATCAGCAGTGTCTCAAATACTTGTTCTCCCCACTGTACCTAATTGAAATAGGCCTAGTTGAAATGTTTAATAAATTACATGACTAGTAGATTATATAACATCATAAACCAAAAATATCCTTACCTCCAGTGATCTCACCAGTTGCCAGTAAGACGGGAAGGCGCAGAACTCTGGTCTCAGGGAGAAATTTGTTGCATTGGCAGATAACATATACAGTAAAAGATTCGCAGCAAGAAGAAACACTAGTGGTTCACGCTTGTGCACATAACTGCTGCTCTGGCGCGCTGTGTTCTGATTTGCTTATTTACTTGTTTGGTGGAGGCAATCCAGAATTACTGTTGGTGAAATTATAAGCAGACACTCTTATTAAATGTATGCTTCATCTCGCATTTTAATTTTTTTTATGTAATCAAATTCAGTTACAAAAATAAGACACCAGAGGACTGTTACCAATCAAATTAAATAATTTAGACCGAATGATAGCCTACTATTAAACATGAAATTAATCCACAAGTAGGTGGCGGCAAGTGACTGTGTTAATGAGTGAGTCATTCATTTAAACTAGGGACACACCAAAATTTAAATTGAATGCACTTGGCCGAAAACCAAAACGGACTTACATTTTTTTTTTTTTTATAATGTTTTGTATAATTGTATTATTATTAGACTTTTTAATTAAATTCAGTATTTTAATGAATCTGAATTTATAAAATACAAGCCAACAAACTTGTTCACTCAAGACATAACCGGCAAGACGGGCATTTTGGCATAATTATGTGTATTTGATCGTTCAATAACAAGGATTACACGCCACTTCTCTTTATTCCAGCTGCTCTCTTTCTGCTGGCTGTGTAAAGCTGTGGTAAGATGGAGACGGTTTCAGGTTATTTGGTAAAAACTGTGTTGTTTAAAGCTCACAGTAATTTTTCTGACTTCGTGAAGCCAACTGGTGTGAATGAACATCTGACCAGAACAAACTGGTGAACAAGGGTGAAACTGTTAATGATGTAGACAGACAGAAATCTCATCCAATGTCAGGCTTATGTGCGTGAACTTTTTAATCAATTTGAAACTTGAAACAAATACAAACATGTATGAGTGCATGAGACGGATATCTCTCTTTATTGACTTGTAAGAGCCAAAGCATCTCAAGAAAAGTGTCCACTTGTAAAGCGACATGAAAGTATATCTTGCATTTACATGAAAGAATAGAAGTGGAAAATAAACTAGATGTTATAATGAAAAACAATGAAGAACAAGTTAAAAATGAATATCAGATTAATGCCTCTTAAAAGTATTATGGCATCTTCTTCAGCTCTCTGAACTATGAGAGCACAAGAACACATTGAAAGGAAATGTTTTTCCAGAGTGAAAGCCTGAGCCGCTTCTTCCCAGTGTGAATCTCATGTGAATCTTCAGCCTTGATTTACATGTGAAGCGTTTTTTTACACTGAGGGCAGGAGACAGATTTTTTGGCTTCTGTTTTTTTCTTCCTTGTTCACGTCCATCCGGTCTAAAGAAACATTAAATCATGTGAGATTTCAAACGAGAGACAAACGTGAAGTGAAAAGTGAAGCTCAAAGTCATGATCACTGATGAGTTCAATAGTCATTTTAATCCCATCAAATCTGGTCGACAACTGCGGTTCACAATTATGATCTATTTTAATGTCCTGAAGATGATTTGTGTTATAAATCACTATTTTGGTCATGAAACTCTAGGTGGCGCAGGCTTGACATGTAATCTGTAACGATCGCAAAATTTCCTACACGGCACTAGCTGATTGGCCGCTGCTGCTTCTGCAGCCAATGACCTCGCTTGCTCAATATTTAAATAGTTTGGTTCAAGGAACACTGCTACTTGGGCGGAGTGATTTGCTCGCAGCAGCTGAGACCCCTCGTGGTGAGGAGCAGAGAGTTCGCTCAGAGTCGGAGTAAATCACTCCGCAGAAGTAGCAGTGCTTTGCCTTCTGAGAATATAGTTCCCAGTGTGTAAAATATTAGAAGATGACTGTGTCTCATGTGACCTTGTTATTTGTACACACTGTGACTATACAAATCACAACATGTAAATAGGAAAATGTTGGTGTTATTTTGTCACTTATTGGGAGCAGTATGCTAGCTGGAGCCATTTACCTCCAGTCTCTGTGCTAAGCTAGGCTAGCGGTGGGTGTGTCGGACAGAGTTACGGCATGCACGGAGATGAAAAGGGTATGTATGGACTTATCTAACTCTGGGGGATACGGTGAATAAGCTAAAGTCCCAAAAAGTCGGCCTGTTCCTTTAAAGAAAATAGTGGAAATACTCTCTGAAGGAAACAGCATTGCTTCATTAGCGAGTGAATATTCATGCCCAGTGTGAGTTTCCACTATTTCTAATCAAAATCATTTTGCATCAAACAATTGTGTTTTGGGTGAAAAGAACATTTATACTTTACATTTCACCTACACTTTAGGCTTTTCCTGGGTCACATTTACAGTGGGGAGAACAATTATTTGATACACTGCCGATTTTGCAGGTTTTCCCACGTACAAAGCATGTAGAAGTCTGTAATTGTTATCATAGGTACTCTTCAACTGTGATTGACGGAATCTAAAACAAAAATCCAGAAAATCACATTGTATGATTTCTAAGTAATTCATTTGCATTTTATTACAGAGATCATACATTTCCTGTAGTTCTTGACCAGGTTTGCACACACTGCAGCAGGGATTTTGGCCCACTCCTCCATACAGACCTTCTCCAGATCCTTCAGGTTTCGGGGCTGTCGCTGGGCAATACGGACTTTCAGCTCCCTCCAAAGATTCTCTATTGGGTTCAGGTCTGGAGACTGGCTAGGCCACTCCAGGACCTTGAGATGCTTCTTACGGAGCCACTCCTTAGTTGCCCTGGCTGTGTGTTTTGGGTCGTTGTCATGCTGGAAGACCCAGCCACGACCCATCTTCAATGATCTCACTGAGGGAAGGAGGTTGTTGGCCAAGATCTCGCGATACATGGCATCATCCCCTCAATACGGTGCAGTCGTCCTGTCCCATTTGCAGAAAAGCATCCCCAAAAAATTGTTTCCACCTCCATGCTTCATGTTTGGGATGGTGTTCTTGGGATTGTACTCATCCTTCTTCTTCCTCCAAACACAGCGAGTGGAGTTTAGACCAAAAAGCTCTATTTTTGTCTCATCAGACCGCATGACCTTCTCCCATTCCTCCTCTGGATCATCCAGATGGTCATTGGCAAACTTCAGACGGGCCTGGACATGCGGTGGCTTGAGCAGGGGGACCTTGCGTGCGCTGCAGGATTTTAATCCATGACGGCGTAGTGTGTTACTAATGGTTTTCTTTGAGACTGTGGTCCCAGCTCTCTTCAGGTCATTGACCAGGTCCTGCCGTGTAGTTCTGGGCTGATCCCTCACCTTCCTCATGATCATTGATGCCCCACGAGGTGAGATCTTGCATGGTGCCCCAGACCGAGGGAGATTGACCGTCATCTTGAACTTCTTCCATTTTCTAATAATTGCACCAACAGTTGGTGCCTTCTCACCAAGCTGCTTGCCTACTGTCATGTAGCCCATCCAAGCCTTGCGCAGGTCTACAATTTTATCCCTGATGTCCTTACACAGCTCTCTGGTCTTGGCCATTGTAGAGAGGTTGGAGTCTGTTTGATTGAGTGTGTGGACAGGTGTCTTTTATACAGGTAACGAGTTCAAACAGGTGCAGTTAATACAGGTAATGAGTGGAGAACAGGAGGGCTTTAAGAAAAACTAACAGGTCTGTGAGAGCCGAAATTCTTACTGGTTGGTAGGTGATCAAATACTTATGTAATGCAATAAAATGCAAATTATTTAAAAATCATACAATTTGTTTTTCTGGATTTTTGTTTTAGGTTCCGTCACTCACAGTTGAAGAATACCTATGATAAAATTACAGACTTCTACATGCTTTGTAAGTGGGAAAACCTGCAAAATCGGCAGTGTATCAAATACTTGTTCTTCCCATTGTATATTTTTACCATGTTTCTAACTCCAAAAGAACTGTAGAAAAAAATACACTTGGTCACAGTTATTTCTGTTTAAATAAGCAGCAATAATTGGTTAGTGTTATTTCGGTTTCAAAGGGCAGCAATAAATAACACTGTATAATCTAAAGAGTGTTCATGTGATTTTATACATTAGTAGTGTTAATGAATGCTTAATAATCGTGAAACTGTGATTATTCCTCAGACTATAATTGTAAGTATATAAGTGTATAATCGTTGCATAGATTCAGCACATAAAGATGAACTACTAACCGTGATCTCAGACTGCGGTGATGTGGTTTCTCCACCTCATGAATCTTCATGTGAAGCTTCAGGCGAGTTTTAAAAGTGAAACTCTTTCCGCACTGATCACACGTGTGCAGCTTCTCTCTGCTGTGGATCCTCTCATGTGTTTTCAGATTGGCTGACTGACTGAATCTCTTGTTGCACTGTGAACACTTGTAAGGTTTCTCTCCAGTGTGGATCCTCTCATGTGGTTTCAGATTTGTTGACGCACTGAATCTCTTGTTGCAGTGTGAACACTTGTAAGGTTTCTCTCCAGTGTGGATCCTCTCATGTGTTTTCAGAGATGTTGACACACTGAATCTCTTGTCGCAGTGTGAACATTTGAAAGGTTTTTCCCCAGTGTGGGTCATCTCATGTGTTTTCAGATTGGCTGACACACTGAATCTCTTGTTGCAGTGTGAACACTTGTAAGGTTTCTCTCCGGTGTGAATTCTCTCGTGCAGTTTCAAATGGTTTGCTGAAACAAAAGTCTTCTCACACTCGAAGCAAAAATAAGCTCTTACACCAGTATGCATTTTCTGGTGTTTAAGCAAACTTTGCAGCAGTGAAAAACTCTTTCCACAAACAGAGCATGAATGTGGCTTTTCCTTCGTATGAACTAACAGGTGTTTCTTCAGGTTTGATGCACAAGCAAATGTTTTGCCACATTGATCACATGTGAACGGCTTCTCTCCGGTATGAATTCTCATGTGAGTCTCAAGATGATTTTTGTTTAGGAATCCCTTTTCACACTGATCACACATGAATGGCTTTTCTCCAGTGTGGATCATCATGTGTCTTTTAAGGGTAGCTGATAGTGTGAAACTCTTCCCACACATATCACATGTGAACGTATTTTCTCCAGTGTGAACTCTTGTGTGAATTTGAAGATATCGTTTGCTTGAGAATCTCTTTTCACACTGAGTGCAGATGAAAGATTTCTTGGCTCTATTCTTTAAAAATGTCTTTTTAGTCTTTGAACGACTGAAACGTTTTTTTCCATATTTGACATGACGTTCCTCCTCCACTTCACTCAGTTCTTCAATCTCCTCGTTCTCCTCCATCATGTCTGAAATAAAATAAAAAAGAGAATTAATTTCAATTTCAGTACATCAAAATAATTCATAGGGGTGTGCGATATATACCGTCTACACTAAAAGCCACAGCAGAACTGTTTTGCATCTCTGAGCAACACATCTGTTTTGTTACTGAATGAATCAGTCCAATTGAACAAATTGGTTGAATTAACGACTCAATGATTCACTTGTTAACAGTGACTTGCCGCCAGAGGTCGAAAGTAACGAATTACATGTTGATTTCTCACAATATAAAATGTGAACACATGAACATAACCAGAGCTGCTCTGAGAGAACGCTTAAAGAGCATTGTTCATTTTATTTGAGAAACCATTGCCAAATACGCTCTGAAACTCAAAAGGTCTTCACTACAGCCTGTAAATATAAAAGTTCGGTTTAACTAGATGAAATTATGACAGAAATATACAGTATTATATTATATTTTATATATATATATATATATATATATATATATATATATATATATATTACTGGTTTAATTTAGTAAATCTCTGTTCCCTTTCGGGTCACTACAAGTTACGTCAGTGACGACGAATGGGGTTGGTTTCGCTTAGAAAGCCTATCACCTTCGAGTATATAAAACGAGCCAATGGCAATGCAATGGCGTAACTCCGCCCCACCTCGTGGGTATATAAGGAAGCGCGGCGGCATAGGGGTGTGCAATATCATGGTTTTTGATCGTGGACGATTAAAATGTCTCCACGATCTGCTTTTGAAGAAATATCGTAGTATCGTGCATTCTATCAGTTGCAGTTCTGGTGCCACCGTCTCAACATACTGTACAACGCGACGTATATTCACATCAAATGTTAACGCAGAGGAAAGGGACACTGCAGTTGACAAAAGTTCACTATTTGCATGTGATTTAAAGCTTTGCTGGTTAAAGTGATACTCCACTTTAAAATGAAAATTCTGTCATCATATACTCACCCTCATGTCGTTTCAAACCTGTATGAATTTCTTTCTTCTGCTGAACAGAAAGGAAGATATTTAGAAGAATATCAGTAACCAGACAGTTTCTGGTCTCATTGACTTCCATAGTATATATTTTTTTGCCTCGCCTGTGCATTTCTGGTTGCGGTCGCAATGTACCCAATTCTGATGGGCACAATCGCTGCTTTGTGTGTTTGGGCATTGATCACGCTAAAGCAGCGCTTGTGGATGATTCATGTTCTCACTGTGGGAACATGACCATCTCAATGCTACGGTCGAGACTCAATGAGCTCATTCGAGCGAGAGTCCCCTCATCCACACCCCGATCTACGGTCTCCCCGAGAGGCTGTACTTCGGCTGGTGGCCAGGGTGACCTGAGGGTGACGGTGTGGAACAAAACACCATCGATTCGTCCGTGGTCCACACCCCCCTCTCCAGCGTTGTTACCCGAGAGTGTTCAGATTGAGACCACTGGTCCCTCTACGGAGGCCCCGCGTGTCTCTTTCGGCGCTCCAGAAGAGGATGCAATGTCAGTCGCAGCATCACAAGGTGGGCAGGAGTCCTCGGGAAGTGACGATTCGGCTGTGCTGCCACCTTCAGGTATTCCAGCATTGCCCGAGTCAGATCCCGAGATGACGGCCATGCTTTCCCGGGCAGCCACGGCGGCTGGCATTGGGCTCGAGTGGTCCCCTCCACCTGACCCTGTGCGCTCGCGGCTGGATGATTGGTTTTTGGGCGCGGCCGCTGACCCTTGTCGGCAGCCAACCCCAATACCATTCTTCCCGGATGTGCATGAGGAGGTCTAGAGGTCCTAGAAGACACCATTGTCTTCCTGTGATCGTTCGTCGACCTCTTCCGCCTTTCCTCCCCTCGATGAGGCCGCTGCCCATGGGTACACTGGGGTTACCCCGGTGGAACTCTCTGTCGCGATGCAGCTGTGTCCGCAGAGTGCTTCCTATCGTAGTGACTAGAGTTGAGCCGGATACTCGGCTGAAACGAGTATCCGGTACGGATAAAGCACTTTTGTCGAGTACGAGTATTATACGAGTAATACGAGTCAATATCTGTGCTCGGATTGAAAAAAAAAGAAAGTTATGTTGAGATTAGGGCTGGGCGATATATCGATATATTTTTTTATTTATTTTTTAATGCGATATGGAATTAGACCATATCGCATACCGATATAGTTCAAATTTGCGCTGTGATCCTTGCTCCAAGCAAGCTGCTGACCCGGAGCTCTCTGCACTGCTCCCCGCACCCCGCCCCTCCTTTTCCACTTTGCGTGCGTGTTTAGAGCATGTTATGTTATAACATGAAATAAAGTCTTTCACCTCAGAAAAACGGACTTTCTTGTCCTGTCAGCTGTAGTCGTAGCGCACACTCAATTGCACGCGCAAATGCGGCGTTGCGCGCTGTGTATCGCCTCACTGTATATAAAGTGCAAAAGAAAGTACGAGCATGCAACGCCGTTACGTTGTAAATTACACGAAATAAAAGTAATGCAGGTATGATTTTCATTCTATTCACCAGGAGCAGTTTCCATGTTTCATTAACAGTTCTTGTATTGTGTAGGCTATTCACCATGGTAACTGTCGTTTCCATATTAACCCCAAAATGCCACTATTTTTCTTTGTGTTATTTTTTATATTTTTAAATGACTGTGGTGGCTCATACCAACATTGTATTAACAAAAACTAGTTTGGGACTGCTATTTAATACCTTTAGCATAGGCCTAATGTTTATTTATTAGTACTAGTCTTTACTATTAGTCATATTCTTACAATTTATGTTAAGTAAAGGGGGACAGTACTTGTGTGTGTGTTAACAAATTTTGAAAAAAATAAAACATGAAAAATAAAAAATATTGGGATATATATATCGTATATCGAAATTCAGCCTAAATATATCGGGATATGACTTTTGGTCCATATCACCCAGCCCTAGTTGAGATGAAAACTCTTGTTCATTACATTTTACTTCATAATTGCAACAGCATGTGTTGTATTCATTGTTGCAAAACTTGTTCTGTAGTTCGTTTGTTATCGTGATCAAAACCATTGATCTGAAGCTCAATGCTGATGCTGTCATGTAAATATTTTTTTAATCAGCAATAAATATAACAATTTCTGATCAACCCATATCAATTGCATGCTTAAAATAACATACCGGTTAAAGCCCCGCCCATTTTAAGACAACCCGACTCACTTCCGGGTTAAATCCCGCCCACTTCCGGGTTAGGCCCCGCCCAGTCCGAGTACAGATACAGATACAGATAATTCATATGGTTAACAGATACAGATACAGATAATGCTGTACTCGCTCATCCCTAGTAGTGACCCTAAGCACCCATCCAAAGCCTGTAGATTTTCGTCTACCTTGGTGGCGAAGTCTTACAGAGCGGCGGGACAGGCAGCCGCCTCTTTGCATGCCATGGCCATCCTGCAGGTCTACCAGGCCCAGGTGCTCAGGGACATGCACGAGGGCAGGTCTGACCCAGGGCTCTTTGATGAGCTGCGTGCCGCCACCAAACTCACTCTCTGAGCGACTAAGGTGACCGCACGCTTCCTGGGCCAGGTGATGTCCACAGCCGTGGTCCAGGAGAGACATCTCTGGCTGAACCTGGCTGATATGCGGGATGCTGAGCGGACTCGTCTGCTTGACACCCCCATATCCCAGGCCGGCCTCTTCGGCGGTGCGGTCGAGGACTTTGCCCAACAGTTCTCGACCGCTCAGAAGCAGACTGAGGCTATAAAGCATATTCTGCCACAGAATCCTCAGCCTGCTCGCCGCCGAGGGCGCCCCTTCTGTGGCTCCCACTTCTCCTGCACGGCCCCAGCAGCAGCCTCCACCCGGGCCGCGTTGTGGAGAAAGCCGCAGGAAGAGCCACAGCCCTCTCTGGCCCCGCGCCCCGCTAAACGCCAGGCTAAGCGGCGCCCCTGAGAGGGGCTGCTCAGGGTTGGCAACCAGTTTTTCCCAGGAGATGGTAGCAGGGCCACTCCTTCCCCCGGTGGAGGGCCGGGGAGAATCTTTTGTTCTCCACTCCCCGCTGCTCGTCCCACGACGAGCAGTACCCTAATGTAGTCAAAGAAAGAACTGGTTCCCCCAACCCTGAGCACACAGAGTTCTCGGACGATAGTGCATGCCGCCCACGGGTCCCGCCACTATCTTCCCCCTCTGTCACAGAGGTCTCAGATGACAGTGTGTGCTGCCCACGGGCCACGCCGCTCTCGTCCCCCTCTGTCGCCAGACTCCTGCCAGAGCACGCCCCCGTGGGACGCTGGTCCTCTCCTGGCCTTCTCTGGTAGGATGCGGCTAATGACCGTGCCCCCGCACTGGGCCGCTATGCCACCCAAGCCTGGGCCGGTCATTCCACCTCGCTACACCACCGACGGTACGTCTGTGGTTTGCATGACCGCGCTGGCACAGTTTCTGGGAGCCTGGCTAGAGCTTCCCAGGCTGTCCCGCTGGGTCATGAGAACCATCAGGCTCGGCTACGCGATTCAGTTCGCGTGGTCTCCTCCCCGCTTCAGGGGAGTCCGCTTCACTATGGTCAGTGGCAATGCCCCTGTCATGAGAGTGGAGGTTGCCACCCTACTGGCAAAGGGTGCGATCGAGACTGTCCCTCTAGCCGAAATTAAGTCCGGCTTCTACAGCCCCTACTTCATTGTACCGAAAAGATCCGGTGGGTTACAACCAATCCTGGATCTGCGCGTCTTGAACCACTCCCTTCACAGGCTGCCGTTCAAGATGGTCACGACTTGCGTTATAAATAAGTTTGGAGAAAAAACATGGTTTTAATCTCATACATTTTTGTGCATTGATGGTGTGCTAAGCTAACATGTTAGCTAGCCCTAAGATGCACCTACCACCTAGCTGAGCAATGTTATTTTTATGAATAACTTTGAATAGTAAAGCTCACTGAAATGTTTCTTTTTTCAAGAAGGGCATTTGATACAGTTTCAAAGAAGGTGAAGTGAGAAGTTTGATCAAATAAATTAGGAATTAAAACTGTGTGAATAGAAAGTCGTGTATATATATATATATATATAAGACAAAAGATATTTATAATAAAGTCATAATGACCAGGCCAGAGAGGTGTGAATGTGTGCAGGGAAGACTGAAACTGAATGGGGCAGTTTACACCAAAAAACAATAGAGACACAGAATAGATGCTTAGAAATTGACAATAAACTTAAGTTAGCATTTTATAGTCTTCTCAAAATAAAATCTCCTGACATGATCTTAAAAACATTTAATAAAATTCAGAGTTTTAAGCCCAAAGTATACTTCGGCCATCCAATTTTCGTCATCAGGAGGGTTCGCAGACGTCCGCACAAAGCCTATTTTTTGAGACAATGCGGACAGTGCACATACAATGACACATGTGCAAGAAAGACAGAAGAGTCACAAAAACTGTACTGCGCATGTGTCAAAATTCGTCCATATGCCCTCATCCCCAGTTGAGTTAACTTTGAAAGCTGTGCAGACACGACTGCCCGCGAGACTCATCCGGATGTGGAAATTGAAGTATAGCTGAATATCAGATGATGTCACCAACGTCTCCTCACTGACGTCACTCACTTCTAAAACTTGTCTGCCGCCATCTTGAGTACCTGATTCACATCAGTCGCAAAGGAACTAGCTAGCTATGCCTTCAATATGTTGTGCTGTGGGGTGCAACAACAAAAAAGGAGACCCCAAAATATCCTTTTACAGGCTACCTCAGGACGAAGAAAGAAGACTGGACACCAACTGCAAACACCTGTCTGTGCAGTGCTCATTTTCTCTGTGGTGAGTGGATGTAAATATATTGTTAATGAGCTAACGCTAGCTGCACGTTGTCACTAATCGCCAACCTAAAGATAATAACATAGCCTACAAATCTTTCCAAACAGTATCAAGAAATCGGTGTGAATTGGTTCATATAGCTACTGTCTAACAGCATGTGTTTAGCGTCAAAGATCAGTTTATCGTTTAATCATCACATCCATAGGTGTAATTTGCGGGTGGGATTTGCATAGGCCTGTCACTTTACGCTCGAAAATCGATTGCACAATCGAGCGGACCAACCAACGCAAGTTTCGAAAACGAAAATAGGGAATCGATTTTAACGGTCTTCTCTCGGAGCGTGTCCAGCTCATCACGATACGCCCGCAGCGAACGCGCATCACACAGCAACTGCAGGCTCTTTTTACAAAAAAACTGTGAATTTTGCTGGTATGCAGACAGTCTCATGCATACAGATTTAGACTACGGTCTACAATCGCCTACGTAAGCGAAATTTGTTTGACATTTCTAATCATAAACACAGTCATGTTGAAGACTGCAGTATGTTGTATGCAACATGTTTTTCATTTATGTTATGGTAGTCCACTCTGCTTAGATTTTACAATCGATTCAATTAACATTTATGTCGCAAAAATCAAACAGGATTTTTTCACAAAAGTGACAGCCCTAGTGGGACATGTCCCCACCACTTTTTGCTAAGGTCGATATAGTCCCCCCACCACTTTAGAAACATCTCGCGGCACGAATGTACCAATACAAATAAACAAAACATCTCCAGTTAACTAGCAGTAGGGCTTTGACTTTTGCCC
Organism: Rutilus rutilus; assembly: GCF_951802725.1. Taxonomy (NCBI): domain Eukaryota; kingdom Metazoa; phylum Chordata; class Actinopteri; order Cypriniformes; family Leuciscidae; genus Rutilus; species Rutilus rutilus. Next base: position 39,620,013 of record NC_140214.1, on the reverse strand, counting down.
CAAAATCATATTCGAAGTTTGTTTGTTTATTAATATTTGAATATATTAGAATATTTATTAATAATATTTTGACCATTAAAATGCCTTCAGTAAGACATATTGGTAGAGATGTTCCAATACCCTTTTTTCCTTCCCGATACCGATTCCGATACCTGGACTCAGGGTATCGGCCGATACCGAGTACTAATCCGATACCTGTGTGTATATCTATACAGCTGCAATTCATACTAGCCCTGTATGAATTGATAGAATTATTTTATAAAAGGTATTTTAGTTTTACAATATATAACTGTATAAAAAAGTATAAAAAAGTAACGTTACTTGAAAGCACCATGTTTCTTCCAGGTTTCCACACGCTGTTTGATCCGTTAATAACGGAGAAATGTGAATGCTTCTCACTAGATTTCGCAGCGATGGTATTACTTCAGTGGCGAATGCTTTCTTTACTGGATCTCTTAGCGTTGTGTAGTAACAGTGTAGCTTGATCACGATCGGCTCGCGCTGCACTGGTCCAAACTGTCCGTCAAGCACAAAATAACGAGTAGCGCAGTTTTGTTCCGTTTTCATTACGTTTGCCATTTGATGTTGGGTGCCAGCGTCTCTTACATTATGCGCTTGCCGCACGCCTACATTTGGAAATTTGTGTTTTCATTTCTTCGGAGATCAATTCTTCTTCGCTGCTCTAAACAGTGGTTGCTTATGGCAACAGCACAACTTCCTGTGTTGCCACAAGCAACCACTGTTTAGAGCAGCGAAGAAGAATTGATCTCCGATTTGCAGCGTTAAGCAAAGCTAGCGTGCATAACTAGGTATTGTTTAATAAAATGGTATCGGATCGGTACATGCGTAGATGTACTCGCTGATACCGATGCCAGAATTTTTATTGGTATCGGCGGCATTTCCGATACTAGTATCGGAATCGGAACAACACTACATATTGGTATCAAACTTAAGTTGCATATGTTCTGTCCACCAGAGGGCAGTGTATCAGTCAATGTCAATAGGCAGGCAATGATGTTTTCAAAAGAAAAACACACTGTCTAGGGATGGGTACCGAGACCCGGCATTAAACGAGCCTCTGTGCTGAATTATGAAAGACCGCTGGATCGATAAGCTCAGACGTTCTGCTGTCGGTACTGGAGAAATTAAGAAAGTGCTATTTATTATTGCTAAATTATTATCTTGCCAATTTAATCTCGCCAGCCACTTCTATATATAATAATAGTGAACCTTTTGTGTGTGATGCATTTTTGCTAAAGAGAGAGAGAGTGTGAGTGTGAGAGAGAGAGAGAGCGAGCGAGCGAGGGAGCCACGGTGCGCAACACAACAGCCCTGTTGACGAATAGGGCTGGGTACCGAGTTAGATACTTTTTAGGTACCGACCGAATTGCCTCGATACTAGAGTATCGAAAAATGACTTGTTGTTCGGTACCAGATTTCGATACCTAAGGGGTTAACTCGTCAACGTCAGTGCTCAAACAAATACATGAAATGCACAACGACACACCTAAAGTCGCTCACGCACATACACGCAAACTCTACACACACGAGACACGCGGAAATCTCCGCGCACATACTCATATGAGAGGCGCGCGCTCACACAAACTCGTGCACATACTCAATGAGACGCGAGCACACACACACACACACACACAAACTCTCCACGCACATACTCCTATGAGAGGCGAGAGCGCGCGCACACACACAATACCCTAAAGATGTGGAAAAGTCGATCAAAAGTGTGGCTACATTTCTCCAGGCTCGATGCCAACAGCGCGCGATGCAGTATTTGCGGTAAAATAATTGCTGCAAAGACCGGTACCACGACAGATATGATGAAGACCTTGACAGTGCACGGAGTAGCCTAAACATAAGAGCAGAAAGTTGCTTCGTCTTCGACTGGTAAATGAAGAGATACCTTGTTGATCACTCTGACAGTGTTTATATTGCAATAATGACCTACTGAATGTACACAGCCGTTCAAAAAATTGTTGGTTAGTCAGAATTGTTTTTCAGTAAGGATGCATTAAAGTGATCAAAAATGACCCTAAAACATGTGTAATATTACAAAGGATTTCTGTTTCAAATAAATGCTGTTCTTTTGAAATTTTTATTCATCAAAGAATCATGAAAAAATGTATCATAGTTTCCAAAATATTAAGCAGCAAACTGTTTTCATATTTCTGAAGGATCATGTGACACTGAAGTAATGATTTTGAAAATTCAGCTTTGACATCACAGGAATAAATTACATTTTGAAATATATTCAAATAAGATTTTAAATTGTAATACTATTTCACAATGTTACAAGTTTTACTGTATTTTTGATCAAACAAATTCAGCTTTGGTGAGCATGAGCTCTTTATAAAAAAAAAAAAAATAGCACTGGCTAAGGAGCATGAGTCAAACAAATAAAACCAAAGTTTTTCTGAGGTAATGTATTATGTAATCTTGTTAAAATGGATTTCATAAAATGGGTATCGAAAAAAGTATCGTTCAGGAACCGGTATCGAAATCAAGGTATCGGTATCGGTATCGAAATTTTTGGAACGATACCCAGCCCTACTGACGAATCGATGAGGACAGAACTAAACATTCAAACGGTTACACATTAGATCTTTGATATTAAACTAATTTTATTTTAGATTTCGATTTTGGCTTCCAATGATTATAAAAAAGAAGATATTTGAGGTATAACCATTAAAAACTAAAGCCACATTCTGTCTAGTGCAAACGTAACGTCAGAATCTGCACGATCGGTGATTGTTGTAAAATGTAGTCTATACTATAGCTAAACTGCGGGACGCGTTTGATAATAAAAGGCTATTAAAAGTACCAAAATTGACGCAATAGATGCTGTTCCAAATGCGGCGCGCGTTCCGCAACACACTGCAACGAGACAAGCAACGTATATTTTGGGCTTCGTGTGCGCATCTAACCGATCAAATATACACAAAAATATGTCAAAATGACCGTCTTGGAGATTCACTTAAATACAGTTTATGTCTTAAATGGGCGTAAATAGTTGGGAGAAAATATGATGCGTAATAATGATTAGATCTGCATTTGGTCTTAAAGAGGCAGCAGTCTAATAAACCTGCTGACGATTGCTCCATTAATGTGAATCAAACAACAAAAGGCAAAGAGAAAATCAGTCGCAGCTCTTGAATGAATAATTTTGGCTTTTATAAGCTTTAATCTATCTATGATAAACTATGCAGTGTTATTTTACATCTGACTTTATTAGATCTTTTTAGCCCATATTACTCCTGAACAGTTATGTTAGTAGACATTACTGAAATTAAAGCACTGGGTATATAATTTGTATATTTGTTTTATTGTATACGTTTTTTTTTGTTTGACCATGTGTTTGTACTTTGTTTTTGGTGTCCTATGTCTTCTGTATATAAAACACAAAAGCCTGCACCCTTCTGTATAACATAAAAATAATAAAAAAAGGGACTTTCTCCTTACTCGTGATTTTTCCCTGTTTCTTTGGTAACCCAAAGTAGCGGCACACGTTGCATTTCAAATTGTCAGGAGTGTAGATTTCAAACTCAGGCGTGGTTGTTGTAGGCGTTGGCCGGCCATTGTTTTGGTATACAAAATAGGCGCTAACCAGGACGTTAACGTCACCTACAGGAGCCCAGATGACCAACAATAGCCTTGCTAATGAGCTCGCGATTCACAACTTCACCAGGCGTGAAAAAGCCTCGGAATCTGAATTGAAAACAACGTTTACAAGCAAACACATTTACAAAAAATAATGCCCATAACAGGTTCGAATATTAAAGGATGCCTAATATTCGTACGAATATCATTATTTTTTAAATATTCGAATAACGAAGTTCGGAGTCGAAGCGCTAACTAGCAGAGCATTCATTCCGTTTGTTTGTTAAATAAGAGGCGATCTAGCGCTGAAATGTGTTGTTTTTGAAATCAAGTGATCAAAGTGCTCTTTGCCGCTGCGATCAGTGTTTGTTACTGTGGATATACTGTGCTTGTTTGTGGCTTGCGCACAGTCTTCACTTGGACGCGCGCTTCAATCCGTTGTGGAGACTCTCTATTCGTTCCCGTGAAATGACAAAACTAAATGCACACAAACATGTCACTGCCTGATATACAACCACTGATAAACATAATCGGTTTTGATGAAAAAAAAAAAACGAGGCTATATAAGTGCGGATTAGAACCCAGGACCATGGCATCATCAGGTATCGCGTAGGGATCACACCCTAACGATGATATTTTTTGAAAGTAGCGTTTCTTTTCATGGCAGTCGAGGCGCGAAATGTTGTCTTTCGTAGCCATTTACTGTATCTGTACGAAGCTGTAAATCATAGCAAGCTTGTCAGTACTATAGAGTATAGACAGTACTCGGTAGATGCTCAAGATGGCGGCAGTCATCTGGAAAAAGAGCGGATGACGTAAGAGGTCACGTGACTGATATTCGTGTATACCCGGGCCCAGGGGTGGCGCCAGAGAATTTTTAACGCATGTGCTGAGGGGTTGCTAGATCATTGACGGGCAGCTGCGCAATTACAGGCAATATATATATATATATATATATATATATATATATATATATATATATATATATATATATATATATATATATATATATAATTAGCAAAACTTGGCCTCTAAATATTTAATATTCAATTATTTTAATGATCACAATTAAAGTTTTAATTTTATTAAATTGAACAAGCGCAACATTCAGCATTCAATCAAATATTCTAAAATACTTTTTATTAATAATAATGTTATTTCAACTTATTACATGGCTTGGCTGAATTCCAATGTAGAATGCCGTCTGTTATTTCTTGATAACAGACCGCTGCGAAGTACAACAGACCGTTGCCATGAAAAACAGTGCGTTGCTATGGACACGGAACGGACTATTTTCTTTGGCGGAAGCAATACAATCGTTTTTAAATCAATAAACTCATTTTTAAATCAATAATTCGTGTCAAATTATTTATTTATTTTGTAGGTAGCCATGTAATAAGCGGGATAATGTATAGAGAGGCGGTCGTTATAGCGAATAACAACCCCTTCAGGCTGATTCAAGACCTCTCCGCTTCGCGTCGGGGTCCTGTTCAGCCTGTCGGGGTTGTTATTCGCTATAACGACCGCCTCTCTATACATTATCCCTTACATAATATCTTGTTATTTTCGACATATGTGTGTGTGCAACAAGCAAGATGTGCATTTGTAAATCCGGTGACGCATGCATTGATTTTTATTAATAAACTAGTGTTTTCTGTGTCATTGTTGGCTGCAAAGATGAAGTTGGCGATCACCATATTCGTAGGGTGAACGCGCCTATAGAGAGAAATGCACATTAGAGGGCTGCATTGGGATTGAGTCTCGCGGGACCCAACGCAAATCTCGCGGGAGCGGGCGGTTTGAACTTTGCTGTGGGCGGGAATGGGAGGCTAAAAAAAACACTGCGGGATCGGGAGGTAGCCTAGCGACATGATGGAGATGTCAGTAATGGCGCTTTTCCACTACACAGGACCAGCTCGGCTCGGCTCGGCTCGCCTTTGTTTGGTTTTCCACTGTGTAAAAGTTGTACCTGTATCTGCTTCCAGGTACTTTTTTCGTACCACCTCCGGCGAGGTTCTGAGCGATACACATTTTAGTATCGCGAGCTGAGGCGATAAATGTGACGTGAAAACACGGCAGATTGCTGATTGATCAGAGAGCATCATCACTATTCACTGCATCATCATTGCACGTGCCAGACGGAGTATCCTGAATAAAAAACAGCAAAAACAAAAACAAAACTATCCAAAAACAGCATACACTCGATTTCCTCCATTGTCTTGTGTGTATGTGTCCAGAATACATGCCGGCCAAGGAAACGAAACAAACAACCCCATGAATCTCTTTAATAATAGCAATAAAAATACGTGTTTTTTCCTGCGGGATGGGAGAAGACACAAAATCAATGCATCCCTATTATTGTGCGGTAGGGATGCACCGATGCATCGGCTGAACATCGGTAACGGACGATATTTGCCTCGTTAACTGCCATCGGCCATCGGGAAATAAAAATGACATTCGCCGATGTCACATGGGCGTCAGTTTGGTTTGATATGCTGGGGACAGAGACGCATTCGGAAGTGCATTTTCAGAAGTGCTGGGTACAATGACGCATTTATTTTATTTTTTTCTATGAGAAAACTCCTTTTCTCGAGAAAAGAACGACCATGGTGTGTAGCAGAAGAAGCGGCGGAGTATGCACGATCCGCGAGTGCTGAAGACGTTCTGCACGGCTTTGATGGGTGCGCAGGAGGACACAAATGGGCGGCGACCGCTTCTTCCAGTGGCGGGAGCTTTTCCCTCAGCGCCGTCAACAGATAGAGCGTTAACTGTACACACCGCCGCCGACTTGAGCTGCAAAGAAGCTCTGGCCTCCCTGTCAAGGACGCTTGTCAAAAAGTACGGGGAAGCTTGACCGCTCTGAATAGTGAGTGACAGCGCGCGCGCCGTCGGGGCTCTCTCGCTCTCTCTCTCTCTCTCTCTCTCTCTCTCTCGCAGAAGAGCGCGTGCGCGCTTAAAATTTAATATTTTGGTATGAACATTCACCCGTGTTTTTTCCCTCATAAATGCGAACACGAAAAATAAAATGAATATTATAATGTTTTTTTTGTTGGGTCAGACAATGATTACCAAATTTCTCTCTCATATTGCTCCTCATAACAACTGAAAAAGAACTTATAAATAAGGTTATAACTGTCAACCAGAAAGTGACATTAAAGGTTTTTTTTGTTTCATAAATTGGTCTGATTGAATTTGTGCTCATTCTAGGATAGTGTGATCAAGAGCCGAAAGACTTGTATGTTTCCGTGGCACAAAAGAAGGAATAAATAACAAAAAGAAAAAACATCGGCATCGGCATCGGCCATCGGCCAAGTTGTTAAGTTAAACATCGGTATCGGTATCGGCCCAGAATTTCCCAATCGGTGCATCCCTATTGTGCGGGAATAAATTCTCAGAGTTTTGCGGGTGCGGGCGGGAGTGGACATACATATTGCGGGAGCGGGCGGGAGTGTAACACATACGTTGCGGGAGCGGGCGGTAATGGTCAGAAATTCGGCGGGCGGGAGCGGGATGAAGAAAACAGTCCTGCGCAGGGCTCTAATGCACATAATGGATTACATAATCAGAGAGTAGCCTATTTCTTTTAATTTTGAATTATTTCATTTAAAGACATTTCAAGCTTTGTGTATTTGATGTATTTCTCATGTCTGTGAGGCGTATGAGTTTCAGTTAGGATAAGATGCGCTCCAGTTCACGTGCAATGCAAGTGATCGCGCGGGCGCCTCCATGATTATATTGTCTGGTGACCCACTCCATGTCTCTCGATATATTGCGCATCCTATCTTACTCGTGCTGTTCACTTTTCATAATCAACATAGATGGAAAAAAATAACATTATAATATTTTAACAAATATGAAACTAAATGCGCTTATTTAATGGCTACAACAGTATAGTAGGCCTACAGACTCTCTATTTGCTGCACATTCATTTAATTCTGAATTTTGCACACACAAGTTGAAAGCATTTGTTCAAATCAAGTTCACGGATAATTGTGCGTGCATTTTTTAATCATTATGATATTAAATCATAAAGTAGGCTATGCTATGTACAAAAAATCAGATGAGCCCAGAATATGCACGCAACGTTTAATTACACGTTAAGCATTTTCCTCCTGGGGGTGCTATCGGGGTGCTTTGGTCTTTCTTGGGGGTGCTGAAGCACCTGCTAGCCCCTCCCTAGTGCCGCCCATGCCCGGGCCTTTAGACTTGAAATATAACATGGTCAGGAATGTGGCAGCTGCAGTGCATTTCTAGATTAAAACAATGGCAACTTCAATTTTCTTTCCATAAAAATAAATAAAAAATAACATTACAACTATTTTATTCATTATAACTATACTTAATTCTGACTTTACAATAAACTGCCATGTTTCTGCTTTCAAATGAGACCATTTATGCTTTTAGTGCAAAGGTTCATTCTTGGGATTTTTTCAAAAGCGGGGATGCTGGCTTACAGGTTAAGACGTGAGATTTCAAATGAGAGACAAACGTGAAATAAAAAGTGAAGCTCAAACTTATGATCACTGATGAGTTCAATAGAACTTTTAATCCCATCAAATCCAGTCGACAACTGCTGTACACGATTTTGATCTATTTTAATGTAATGAAGGTGAAGATTTGTGTTATAAATCACTAGTTTGGTCATGAAACTGTAGATGACGCAGGCTTGACACGTATATAGTGTCAAACTATTTATCTTTATACTATTTAATACTATTTACCATTTATTTCTTTATAACAGGCCGCTGCTAAGTATAACAATATATAGCAATACAATCGTTTATAAATCAATAAACTCCTTTTTAAATCAATATTTTGTCTCAAATGATTGATTTATTTGGTAGGTTGCCATGTAATAAGCGGGATAATGTAGAGCGAGGCGGTTATAGCGAATACAACCCCTTCATGCTGATTCAAGATCCCTCCGCTTCGCCTGTCGGGGTTGTATTCGCTATATTGTATCCGCAATGGAATGACACCATAATGTGTGTCTATGGTGAGTTGCCAGACCTAACATCTTGATGTAGGCTACGCTGCGGCTGCACTAAATGTTTATTTCAGTAGGAAGTAGGGTTGCCAACCATTTCTTATAATATGGAATCGTCCCGTATTTAAGGCAACAATGAAGCGTCCCGTATGAAAGCCATACGGAACGCAGTTTGTCCCGTATTTTTTTAGGCATACATAATCAGGCATTCAGAATTAACCATTTTTTTTAGACAAATCTTTGTTTGATTAGCAAACATAGACGTTCACGGTAGGCTTTAAGACCCAGCAGAATCCTCTACTGACTGTCGCTCCCGCTTCACAGCCATCAGGACGCGCGCTAACGGCAAATCCATTCTTTCACTGTCCGCGTTTTGATTCCAGCTAATCAGTTTAGGCGACTACAATACAAACAATGTGATTATACATGAGTAACGCAAGAAAACATGCAATCTACCTGAGGGAAGACGTTATCACACATCTTTAACTATTGTAAGTTAATGTTAAATAGAGAAAAAACATTTTACATTAAAGTAACTAATAGCCTACCATAGCCAATTTCAAGCACCAAAAGCAGCCCATACTAATCATCTAAGTACTCTTTATCTTTATTTAGGCTATACGTGGTTGCAAAAACATTTAGACCTAGTTCAAAATTGTAACTGCCGTTGTTTAAATGCTTCTTTTTTTTTTTTTTGCTGTAATTTCAAAGATGTTCAGTTACTTTGCTTTTAAATGTTATGCCATTGTGGGATTCCAAATTTATTAAAATGTTTAATTTAGGTTTACATTGAATTTAGCATGTTAAGGTTAGGTATACGTTATTATTATCAGAGTTTTCTAGCAAAAGACTCCGGTCAGTCCTGTTTTACTGAAACTCTTAAAGGCTCTCGGATTTTGTGTTTTAACAAGATAGTCCTGCCAGTCCTGTACTCGGGTCTCAGCATTTGAATAGATATGCTGAGTGAATTAGGGTGGGCAGCACTCTCAGTCTTTTTGGTTCCTGCCCCTAAATGTATATAAACTGTAAGAAAACATTTCACAGATTCAGACTTTGGTGACTGCAGCGACCGACAGCTCGTGTTTTCAATAAACAATCTTGCTGAAGAAACAACCAAGTCTCCTGGTCTTTCGATTCTGAGTTTCCAACACCATCTATATGTATCTTCCTGACAAAAAATACACTAAAATTACAATAAAAACTAGTGCAAAATACCCGTGCAAAATCAGTTTTTGAATGTGTTTTTAGTAATTGTTGGTTTGGTGTGTTTGAGTGCTCATTGTTACAATTACACAGCAAAATTTCAGAGACATTTTTATTTGTGCATGGTAGAAAGCAAGCACAGAGTGAACTCTGAGAAAACGCTATGCTTGAGCAAACAGTTTGTGAATAGGCTACTACAAATGATGGCCGTGAAAGAGACTGTGAACGCATTGAATAGGATATGTTTAGTTGGTGAATAGCATAGGCTACTATTACACAGTAGCAATAACGTTAAGCGCACCAGAATGAAATATAATATACAGAAGTAAACATTATAGCTGACTTTCAGATTCAGTTAACATCCACAAATGAATAAGCGCGTTGATTCAGGGAGCAGTGCAAAGTGCCCGTGCAAAATCAGTTTTTGTGAGCTGATCGCCGTCAAAAAAGTTGAGGAGATATTTCTTAGCGATGGCTGATTTCAACAGTTTCAATATGATAAAAAAATAAATTTTATATTGATTCAATGGATTAATTGCATTTTGAAAAAAAAAAGTGTCATGAATTTATTGCATTTTTAGGAAAAAATAATCCGTTTTTATAATAAATCTTTGAAAATCAAAATCTGGATTTGAATTTTTTATGTTATTATAACCTAAAGATGCTATGTGAAAGATTGAAACAGAAAATAGTGGTTTTCATCTTGCCACTTTCTTGGTAAAGAAAACACATTTTCTCTCAAATTAATCAAAATGGATTTATCACATTTTGGAACCAAACTATAATATTCAGAAGTAAACAGTGTAGCTGACTGAGTGTTTATGTCAGAATGTTTATTTTTAAACCACAACCTTCTTGGGGCTTCTTTTACCGATATATTTAACGATATCTTTTGCATTTCTCATCCAAACAACGTCAAACTTGGCACTGCACTTACTCGTGCCCGTAGCAAGACACCTGTCGAGTTTGAAATCCAACGGACTAACGGTTCGAGAGATATGCGAATAACAGACATACAGACACACACAGACATACAGACACACACAAAGACATACAGACAGACGTTTCTGTAATTTATAGATAGATACACCTTTTATGTTTATTGTTTTGAATAGAGGTTGATGATACAATAATATGCTATCTGTTGGTGTAGCTATATATTGAAAAAAAATCAACAATTTGAACATGGAGCCACATCATATCTATGGGATTGAACCATATAGGGCCTTTAAAATTAAGTTTATTAAGAATGAGAATATAGAAGGATATTAAGATATTACTTTTAGAGTTACAGGCACACAAACTTAGGAAAAATACTATTTATGGCACTCAGTAATTTGTGCAATTGTGTTGATAAAAAAGAAAAAAAAAAGAAATACATTTCTAGTTTCAACGTTATTTCTTCTTCAGAAAATGTGCGACCATTGAAAACTCCCCTATATATTGGGACTTAAAATTAACTTTATTCTATATTCAGCCTTAAAAATTAAGAAACCAAAAGAAAAGTTTGTTAAGAATTCGAATCTAAAAGGATATTAAGATATTTGTAATATGAGCTGCAGGCATGCAAACTTTAGGCAAAAAAAATACACTGAAAAAAAAATGTTGGCCAAAAAAACAAAGCACTCAAGTTAAACAGTAGCTATAATAAAACAAAGATGGCTTAAGTCAACTGATTTAGCTAAATAGACCTAACAATCTATGTGTAAAAGTAAAATAATGATGCAGTTCTCATTTTACCCCCCCCCCCCTGTAATCTGACTCCAAATCTCAGGTGAAAATTGTCATTTTGACCCATTTTACAAAACTATAATTTTTTCTCAGTAAATACACATCCATCACATGTAGCCTAATATTTTGGCTTTCTTCTTCATTTACGTTTGTCTTTCTTCAGAATATATATATTTTTAAAGCCGTGAAAGTTTCTGAAATTTGGTTCATTTTTCCACAAAATGACCCAAATGTGTTTGTCTGAGAAGTGAGAACCTTTATATTTTGTACACATATTTAACTGTAGATGCTAAAATGATATGCACTGTGTTGTACAGTACAAATATTTTGAGTGTCCCTTATTTTCCTTTCCATAATAACCCTAGTAGGAAGACGCACAACTTAAGTAGCGCTGTGCCCGATGAAAACAATACAGAAATGAGTCTGTCGCTTAATTAAACAACCTGTATTGTGTTTGATGGTTGTGTAGATATGAGACATACCGTGTCCGTGAACTGCGCACCTCACCTCAGAAGACTTGACGTTAAAACTCAATGAGGGAAGGAAAGGCGCGAATGGGCGGTGACGTCATCGACAGCCAGCGCATGGCCGTACGGGATAGAGACAGAGCGCAACCTATTTTTTACAGTCGAAACGCGTCATAATCTGAAGACCACGCCCACCGGGGGGACTTCAAACACTGGAGCGGAGATGAGTTGCCATGGAAACGGCGTCGGCGCAGCACCACACTACTGCAACTGTCAGGAAAACTCTGTCTCTCGCTGTTTTCACTGCTTTCAGGTGAGTTTAGCCTCTAAAATCACACAAATAATACACACAATTGTTCTTGACACTTCTCTTACTTGTAACTGACACGCTTCTGTTGAATATTTACTTTATAGAAATAGTTTAGTGTCTTCGAAAAAGTAATCTCAAGAGGTAAGTTAACATTAGGCTAATTTATAGCTTGAGCTTTTGTTGCTAACGTTATGTTAAGGCCCTTTTTTGGGGGGGCCTTTAATCACATCTTATGTGTAAATGAGAGGTGTTGATAGTTTTGTAAAGAAAGGTTTGTCACCTTGTTACTACACTTGTGGTGTTCCCGGTCAAAAATGACTGGCCTACAAAAAAATAGCTTATAAATCACTTGTTATGCTAATATCACCCAATTTTGGATTCAATCTTTTTTTCAACTTGTTTTCTTTCAATTAGGACTGGTTTTATATCTCTATTTGCATCTGATTAATCGTAGGCCTCATTTATCTGAGAGTAGGCATTTATGAATAATTTTGTAAATATTAAATAAAATATGAAAAAATTGTACTTTTGATCAAACTAGTCTACTTTAATGTTTCACAAGGAAGTTTGATTTGTTTTGTGTGTGTATCAATGTCAGATGGATGAATGAATATTAGATGCAATTCAGGGTAGGGATCAAGTTTCTCTCGGTGAAAAAGAATGTGTGTAATACTCAAAATAGTTTGTGTGTTTTAAAGTGTGTGTGTGTGTGTGTGTGTGTGTGTGTGTGTGTGTGTGTGTGTGTGTGTGTGTGTGTGTGTGTGTTTGGGTAGCGTGTGTATGCATATATCGACACATGCACAGGTCCAAGGGCTCAATGTTTGCAAGCACATAATATGTGTACATGAACATAATGAACATGTTCATATTTTACTTAATATTTACAAAATTATTCATAAATGCCTACTCTCAGATAAATGAGCCCTACGATTAATCAGATGCAAATAGAGATATAAAACCAGTCCTAATTGAAAGAAAACAAGTTGACAAAAAGATTGAATCCAAAATTGGGTGATAATATAGCATAAGAAATGAATTATAAGCTATTTTTTGTAGGCCGGTCATTTTTGACTGGGAACACCACAAGTGTTATAGGTTTTTGAACACAACACAATGAATAAGTAAACCTAAAACCATAAATTCTGTTAGCCTAATTAAGATATAATTTTCTGTATATTCTTTCTCTTTTCTGCATTTCACCTCTGCTGTAGCTTCTTTCCTTTTAATAAACCTGTCAGTGTATAATAATATTGTTGGCTCTGTGACCAATGGTTTGTTGTGTTCCTAGATCCTTCCATGCTGATGCCCTGCACCGTAGCAGAGTTGAGCTGATCATCATCTCTGAGGCGCTATCAACCATATGACTAGTAAGTAAAACCAAGCCAAAGACAAATTTCCACTTGTGGACAATAAAGGAACTAAACTAAAACTTCAAACATAAACTAATGTTGTTGGTAAAAAAAATAAAAAAAAATTACAGTAAAAGTTACTGCATTAATAATATTAAAACATTTAAATAACTGTTTTCTATGGAAAAGCATCACATTATCCTACAGAAATCATTCTAATATGATGATTTGATGAAACATATGATTATTATCAGTGTTGAAATCAGTTGTGCTGCTTCATATTGTTGTGTTTTTCAGGATTATTTGATGAATAGAAAGGGGGGGGGAGGAGCATTTATTTGAAACAGAAATCTTTACTCTCTCTTCTTGTCAATGTAATGCATCCTTGCTGAATAAAAATATGAATTTCTTTAAAAAAAAATAAAAAATTCTAGTTGAACCCAAACTTTTGAATAGTAGTGTAAACTACCATTTATATATGTTGGGTCTATTTAACAATTAATCCTGGAGAGAGAAAAAAGAAAATGGATTAAACTGGCACAAACTGTTTTCAACATTGATAATACTCAGAAATGTTTAGGACGTTTGCATTGTGAGAATGTATAGTATTCAAATATAAAAATGCTGACTCGTTAGGTCATGTTTTCTCATTAAAATCTGACGATTTCCTATTAATTCAATAGAATGTAAGGGAATAACTCTAGAATAACCTTCCTGATAATGTTTGGGGCCCAGAAACATGATCCTCATTTAAATCTAGATTAAAGACACATCTCTGTAGCCAAGCATTCAATTTACACATCTCATAATCTTGCACTACAGGTATATGTGATGAAATAGAAAAAGTGCACATGATCATCTTTTGCCTGAAATAATATGAACAGCAGCTATGCTAATCTTTCTCCTGTTGCTTCCCTGTTTCTATCTCAGGATGCTCAGCAAGTTCACTAGAGATTACAGCAGCTCCAGATCCAGCCTCACTTATGAAGACCTCTAATGACACCAACACTCACGAAGACTTCAGATGATGGCAACTATAGATAGACACAAAACTGCCAGATATTATCCTTATATTGCATTGGCCCGGTTTCACACACAGGGCTTAGATTAAGCCAGTATTAAGCCTTAGTTAAATTAGGATATTTAAGTAGCTTTTTAAAATGTACTTTAGAAAAACATTACTTGAGACAAAACAATAGGCCTTTTTCACGGAAGTTAGAACGCACATCCGGTTCAGCGTTTGTTGTGTAAAGCGACTTCCGGTCGAAACAGCAATGGCTGAAGCAACATCGAGGTGTCACTGTAGCATCCCTCATTGCTTAAAAAATAATCAGTGACAACCATATTTGAGTTTTAATGCTTTTCCAAGCGATGACTGTCTGACAAAGAAGTGGATGCATGCTATGACACGTAGAAGTCCCGACGTTTAAGATCGCTAGAAGCGCACGTTTGTTAGCCGATGCTAATTACACTGCCGCTACTGGCAGTAGCCTACTAAGTTATATATATATATATATATATATATATATATATATATATATATATATATATATATATATGATTTATTTTTTGTTAATAGGCTATCTTCATTACCCAGAGATATAACGTTAATTAAACAAAGTATTAAACAAGTAGCCTAGTCAAAACACATCTAACAGAACAATGTTTATATTTTACATTGTGTTCTTATTTTTTTTAATTAACGAAATGTCAATTTTCGTCTTTACAAAAATCTTCAAGATAGCCTACAATCTTCAAATGTATAACGGATTGTCACCTTATAAACAGTCCTTTGTGTGGTGGAATATGCAATGATAGGCTATGTTGAAATATATGGTTAGCATCTTATTTTAAACTTTATTTTATTAGTTCATTAACTATGCCAACTCAACTAATGCAATGTAAAGAGCTGGATACTAATTACTAATTAAATAATGTCAACTATTAAATGTAGGCTATTGATAAGATTTGCCATAGACTAAAGATTTTTTCTAGTAGTCATTCATTTAAATCAAGCGCATACATATTGCCGCAAAAGTAGGCTAATGGTAATTAATTTGTCTGAAAAAATAACGAAGCATTTTAATTGTTTATTAATAAACTGGTGTTTTCTAAATCAGTGTCGACTGAAAACATCTCCATACATATCCGCTGTAAAGTAGATGCACCTTTCATCGGACAGGATTACATCATCAGATAGTAGCCTACCGTACGTATTTGCTTTCAATTGGATTTTTTTTTCGTTATTGAACATTTCAAGCTTTATAGATATATTTCTCTTGTCTGTGAGGCTAGTGATGCGCTGTTTTTTCAGTTCATTTTTGAGACGCGCCCCAATTCACAGAGATCATGAAAGCGCGTCCTGTTTCTTTTATTTTACAAAAGCACAACGTGTTCTTGTTGTTGTGAGTTTACACAAATAAAAGTATTTGCGACTAATGTATTATTGTTTTCTGTATGACCAGAAATGATGGAGTATTTTAAGTTGTTACCGCACTGTTAGTAAAAATGCGAGTGATGGCACCGGCGCCTGCAGTGCGCGCTCCGCACTCTGCACAAACACTTGGATATGTGCTTAATAATAGGTAGGGCGAGCGGCCATGCCAGACGGACAAGTCCTCTTCATGTTTAACAAATTAAATCATGAATTTTCTACGGCGAGTAAGCGCTGTACCAGTGTGCGCTGGGCGGCTGAAACACAACACTAGAAAGCTGGTGTTTTTCTTTAAATAAATTCGTTTAGGCTTTAAAATAAATATTGTCACAATAATTTCTTTATTTTATAGGCTATTTATATTTTTCCTTTTTTGTTTTGCATTGAATAGCCTACCATTTAAAGGATTTGTTGTGCACCGCAATGCCATCATCCCATAGAAAGACACGTTAAGATTTTTCTTTAATAAAGGGTTTCTATGGGAGGAAAACACTTAACGTGTAATTAAATGCGTTGCGTTCATATTCTGGACTCATCTGACTCGTCTTTTCTGTAGTGTGGTTTATTAATAAGGTGTGTACAGAATTTGATATTTTAACATGTCCATTGGGGGCTATCAGCTTTTTGAACGTAGATGTATGATAGACATGATAGGATTAGGCTATATCAATTTTATGTGGATAAAGACATATTTTGTACATAAAATAATGTACAAAATAATAAGGAAATAATATGTGGCAGCAATGTGGCACCGTAGCTTACTCTGACGACGAAATAGTGAGGTAACAGCGCTGGAGCAGATCATGACTAGCAGTCACTCCTTCCAGGTATGTTTATGCATTTCTGAAAACAAATTATGAAGCTACTTTCCCGCCATATTTTATTAAATCTATTATTGAAGCCTTTACATTTATGTCCTTTCACTTTCAAGTCATAATATAATTTTAGTTAATGTTGACACAAATTAAATTACTGTTCCAGGAAGATATCACCATACTTTATCCAAATAATGCTCACTAACTATTCCACCACACAAAGGACTGTTTATAAGGTGACAATCCGTTATACATTTGAAGATTGTAGGCTATCTTGAAGATTGTATCTTCTGTTATAAAGACGAAAATGGACATTTCGTTAATTAAAAAAAATAATAAGAACACAATGTAAAAAATAAACATTGTTCTGTTAGATGTGTTTTGACTAGGTTACTTGTTTAATACTTTGTTTAATTATATCTCTGGGTAATGAAGATAGCCTATTAACAAAAAATAAATCTTATATATATATATATATATATATATATATATAAAACTTAGTAGGCTACTGCCAGTAGCGGCAGTGTAATTAGCATCGGCTAACAAACGTGCGCTTCTAGCGATCTTAAACGTCGGGACTTCTACGTGTCAAATAGCATGCATCCACTTCTTTGTCAGACAGTCATCGCTTGGAAAAGCATTAAAACTCAAATATGGTTGTCACTGATTATTATTTGAGCAATGAGGGATGCTACAGTGACACCTCGATGTTGCTTCAGCCATTGCTGTTTCGACCGGAAGTCGCTTTACACAACAAACGCTGAACCGGATGTGCGTTCTAACTTCCGTGAAAAAGGCCTATGGTACTGAAATATTGTAAGATATGTCAGTGCAAGTTGCTTCCAGTTAAGACAGTTCAAACATGCATTTTAGTCTGGGACTATTTTAAGCCTTTTCTGTGAAACCGGGGAAGGTTTGCATGACAGTTTTGCTGATAAATAAACAGGAATATCTCAGTACACGTAACTCAGAGAAAGAGTAAACATTGTTCTAACATATTACCAACATTGTAAGAATAGCGGGTTGAAAATCTGCAAACTTACCCTTTAAAAATGTTGAAGGATAGCAATTAGGACTTTAAACTCATGACTTGTATTATCTTATGGACATTACTTGCTCTCCAGTGAGTAGCAGTCGCCTTTGGCTGATTAAAGGGGTGAACATTGTTTATTTTTGTATCCATTATAGTGTAAGGGAAGTTTGGTTAGCATGAGTAACTGATTATAAACCGTGGTCCGCCAGAAAACACTTATAAACCAGCGGCACGATAGCGGACCACTGTCGGGAAAGCGGCGGCTGCCGCCGGAGGTCCGCTAGAATAACGATGAGCAAAACGCCGGTGGGCCACTGGACTCATGTTAGCTACACACGTCGTGTTTTCGCAAAACTGATATAAATCGGATCTTCTATTCCCGCGCTATATGCAGATTTAATGTAGGCCTATGCAGAGTTTACGTCACCAAAAGCAACAGATGAGCTGCATTTTATTGATCATAAGCTCATTTCAAAATCAGCGCTAGGAGAGAGCGACAGCAGCACTGGTAGCCTAATATCATTTAGTTTCTTTACTATTAATAAATATGAGTGTGTGTTGAGCGTCTACAACTTACTCTCACTTTCATTTGCGCGTTGGCTTGATGAATAGATCACTATTCTCGGATCGGAGATTTTTGAGTATAAAGAAAAAAAAAATTGAGTTGAGCGCGGAGCGGTGCAGATAGGCCGGGAGCCAGGTCCACTCCTCAGGATGTTTTTGCTACCTTTTTTTCACTATTATTTCCTATTATCTTATACCGTGGGCCATCACAAGTTGATAACGATCACCCCCAACTCGGCCCCGTTTGGTCTCAGGGGCCAAAAAACACCCTTTTTGGGAAAAGCTTTTGGCGGAATGATGTAATTGTGAATATTAGAGTACTGCAGCTACATAAATGGCCATATGACCCTAAAATTTTGCATGGTGTATCCTGACACATAGGGGAAACTAGCAGAAAAAGATTCTGGGAATTGCTGCCTTTTTGCTGTCAAATATCACCCTCAACATACCCCAAAAGACAAAAAAAATGCCTGTCCACCTGACAAATTGTCATCAAAAGTTATCATTTTCAAGCATTTTATTATATATATCACTGCCTCAAATGTACATGAAAAACTTCCCAAGTTTATAAGCTTCAATTTAAGTCCAAGATGACCTTTCTATCTAGAGGATTATAGCTGGTATAACCAAAGTTCTCCACTGTACCTCAAATCGGAGAAAACAGAAGCATTTCAAGCATTACCATTCCATATTGGATTAAGCATATTTTTTGTATATGAACAATGTCTTAAACAAGAGTTGAGACTTGACTTATGTACTGCTATATTATATGAAGTGAATTGCATGAAAAGTGAGTAATGTTATGCCCCTAGGTCAGGGCTATTCAATTAGCTTCATTCGAGGGCCGGATTATTAAATCGGAATGTTGAGGAGGGGCGGTGGGTTTAGCTTATTTATTGAAACATTATTTATTACTTATTGAAACATAACAATATCAATAAATAGGCTAAAGTAAACCTAAAAAAGTATTGTATTTACTTGGAAATGTGGTACCCAACAGTATGCAGATTTATGAGTCTTTAATTAACTTATTTACAGCTATGTACAAAAATATGAATTATACAAGATCATAGCTATTGGTAAGAATTATTTTATTTATCATTATTGTAGCTTAAATTAAAATAATCTGACAGTGAGACTTGATAACCACAGGTAAAACCATGCATGGCTACTCACTCACTACCACTGTATAACAAAATGCCTAAACACAGGTAAAAACTATACACAAAATGAATGGTATATTCCTCTACCCACCTAATTAATCTACTGCAATATAAATGACTATAAGATAGTATTCAGTATAAATATTCCACATTTCTGCCCAAACCATAGTAAATTACTACAGTACATTCACAGTAAATGTTTGTAAAGGTGGTGATTAGGGGATTTAAAGTCTTCTAACTTCGTTCATGGCACAATGTTTCAGTCGTGTTGGGAATGTTGAGGCTGCTTCATCTGATTTAAAACTAGTTAAATCATCGAGTGATTTGTGGTCTGTAACAGAGGTGTGTCAAATTGAACAACTTCTCACTGGATGTCGCAATGCTGTTTAATAATAGTGTCCAGAACCGGGAGTAAACGCAACTCCTTTAAGCTTGCTTTCCGTTATCCACTGGGCGGTGCTGCGCAGTTCAAAGTAAAATTAAACTGCGAGTTGAACTGAAACTAAACTGAAAACAGCGCTATTTGTTATATATTTGTTGTTACTGACCGAGAATAATAATAATTCGTTACATTTATATAGCGCTTTTCAGGGTCCTCAAAGCGCTTCACATATGGAAGGGGAGAATCTCCTCAACCACCACCAATGTGCAGCATCCACTTGGATGATGCGACGGCAGCCATATTGCGCCAGAACGCCCACCACACACCAGCTTACTGGTGGAGAGGAGACAGTGATGAAGCCAATCAGTATATATGGGGATGATTAGGAGGCCATGATGGACAGAGGCCAATGGGCAAATTTGGCCAGGATGCTGGGGTTACACCCCTACTCTTTTTCGAAGGACATCCTGGGATTTTTAATGACCACAGAGAGTCAGGACCTCGGTTTAACGTCTCATCCGAAGGACGGAGAAACAGCTTCAGATGATTCAGTGACAGAGCCATCAGAACAAATCTGAATCGTTTCAGACCATTATGCAAGCGCATTTGGCCAATTCATGGAAAGGAAATAATTGAACCAAAGATCGAACAAAAGATTTGCACCATTCACAAATTAACCAAATGTGAGATTTATTAAAGTCCCCAAAGTCCTCGCAACACAAGGAATAAAGATGACCCTAGTGTGCAGTCTGTTATCAAAAAGCCAACCTTAATAGAGTAAATGTTCGTAACCTTCTGTACAGGTAAACATTCTTTACAGCCAAATGGCGAAACGTGTCAGTTACATATGGTAACCCTCGTTCCCTGAGGGAGGGAACGGAGACGTACGTTGTGACCGACTGATAGGAATATCGCTAGAGAGGCTAATACAAGCCAAAACACATTGGCATGCAGTCATTTGCATCAGCTGTTAAGCCTCGCAGCGCAGGTATATAATGACCAGCAGGTGTGACGTGAGCTCCTTTTTTGCTGAGGAGCCAAGCCTGGTAAGCTGGCCGCCCCGACGGGCAGCAGCAGATGTGACGATGGGATGTATGTCTCCGTTCCCTCCCTCATGGAACGAGGGTTACCATATGTAACCGCGACATTCCCTTATCGTATGTCGTGACCGACTGATAGGAATCCCTACCAAAGCGCCACAGCTGCTGCACCCCATCCAGTGCCCGGTGTAAGCCTGTACCATTCTTGCCTGGACGGACGAAAGGAAAGGGCTTACACAGAGCGTATCTGTCACTGTTGTTCCGTGATAACCCATACAGTGAGATTTCTTTCTATGGAAGGGGAACGCTGCAGAAGCCTGAAGGTTGTACTGCATATGAATATTGGGTAACTTAGCCTAAGGGAAATACATGGGGCTTTGATTAGGAGCAGCCGTGGAAGTATATACATATGGAATCCCCGTAGGGTTACACATATGGAACCCAGCCTAACACCTGATCTTTAAAGGAATTGGTAGGAACCTTGGGCATATAGCCAGGCCGGGGTCTCAGTACAACATGGTTGTCACCAGGCCCGAACTCTAGGCACGATTCGTCGACCGAAAATGCTTGCAGGCCCCCTACCCTCTTGATAGAGGCCAGTGCAATCAGCAGCAAAGTCTTCAAAGAGAGAAGCTTTAAGTCTGCTGACTGCAAAGGATCAAAGGGAGCATCCTGAAGAGCTTGAAGCAACAGGGAAAGGTCCCAAGAGGGTATGGAGGGGGGACGAGGAGGGTTTAACCTTCTCGCCCCCCTAAGGAACCTGACAACCAGGTTGTGCTTTCCAACTGATTCGCCATCTATGTGGTCGTTATAAGCTGAAATACTTCAAAGTACAGCATGTACTTTGAGGGTGGAGGGAGACAGCCTTCGCTCCAACTCTTGCTGCAAGAAGGAAAGCACGGACCCTATCAAACATCTTCGGGGGTCCTCTCGACAAGAAGAAAACCACTCGACGAACAGGTTCCACTTCAAGGCACACGTCTTGTGGACGGCGCCCATGCAGAAGTGATGGTGTTAAGTACCTCTGGGGATAAGTCACCTAGAACCAGAGATGGAGTTTCCAGAGGTCCGGACGCGGGTGCCATAGGGTGCCCCGTCTCTGAGTCAGAAGGTCCTCCCTCAGAGAAATGGGCCAGGGAGGGACTGTCACAAGGAGCATGAGTTCTGGGAACCAGGTCCGGGTGGGCCAATAGGGGGCCACCAGAAGGACCTGCTCCTTGTCCTCCCTGATTTTGCACAGGGTCTGTGCAAGTAGGCTCACTGGGTGGAACGCATATTTGCGGAAGCCCCGGGGCCAGCTGTGTGCCAGTAGATCCGTGCCGAGTGTTCCCTCAGTCAGGGAGTAAAACAGCTGGCAGTGGGAGGTCTCTGAGGAGTCAAACAGGTCTACCTGAGCCTCCCCGAACTCTCTCCAGAGCAGCTGAACTGCCTGGGGGTGGATTCGCCATTCTCCCGTGAGCACAGCTCATGATAGCTCGTCGGCCACACGGTTGAGCACACCGGAGACATACATGGCTCGAAGTGACCTTGGATGCTTCTGACTCCAGAGGAGGAGATGGCGGGCGAGTTGCGACATAAGCGTAGACCACCTTGTCGGTTGATGTACACAACGGTTGCAGTGTTGTCCGTACGGACCAGCACGTCTCTGCCCTGTAGCGGCCTCTTTAAGCGGCTCAGAGCGAGACGTACTGCTAGCAACTCGAGGCAGTTAATGTGCCAATGCAGTTGAGGGCCCGTCCACACCCCTGACACTGCATGCCCATTGTACGTGGCACCCCAGCCGGTGGCAGAGGCGTCTGTGAACACCACAGCATGCCTGGAAACCAGTTAGAACTTGGGAGATATCCGCAGATCTGGACAAACAATTCAGATTTATACAATAAGACACGACCATAAATGGATAAATCTCTCTGCAACCAAGAGTCAAACTTTCTTTTTGTACTGTTGATAATCGGATTAAAGTTAAGAGAAGCACGATATGATTCATCTTTGCAAAGTTTTACACCAAGATATGTGACAACCTCCTTGACAGGGATTCCATCGATTTCTTCAAGCTTAACACCCCTAAGTGGAAAAATCTCACATTTGCTTAAGGTTGAGACCAGATACTTTAGAGAAATTATTCATGGTACGAATTGCTTTGCTAACCTCTGCAGCATTTTTTTTTAAAATAGTGTTATGTCATCAGCTAGCTGACACATTTTTAATTCATTCCCAAAAATGTTAATACCTTGAAAGAAATTCATATTTACATAGCAAGAAAGGACCTGTGTGACGAGCAGAAAAAGAAACGGTGAGATTGGGCAGCCTTGTCTGATGCTCCTAAAAAGAAAAAATCTATCAGAAGTCCCATTAACCATTTTAACAGAGCTGTTCGGTGTACAGGGTTGTAATTGCCTTTCTAAAGAAATTCCCAAATTTAAAGTATTCTAATGTTGCAAACGGGTGGTTGACATATTTGGCTAAAAAAAAGTTTTTTTAAAAAATCTCAAATGTAAGTCATGGAACTCATTGGATTATATTCTACCAACTCTTATATTTCCAAATATATATGTGGTCTTGTAGATTTTGTCCTGAAATTTACATTTATTCACTAGTTTACTGTCTGTGACTAAAAATGTCATTTGGTGTGACATGAATGTTATTGTGTATTAAATTAAAAAGGCGTATAATGTGATAATGTAAGTCAATTTATCCTGATTCTTTATCATTACTATATAAAAGTAGGCCTATAGCATTTCTTATGTGCAAATATGTTACATTTTGCATTATTTTACTTTATCATCACTCATAGAAAGACATTTACTCATAATCTTTCAATATACTTTAATTTGGGAATACCTTGTTATAAAAGTACCAAAATGCTTGTAACCTTTGCTGGCACTATTCCCCATCTGTCACATTGATGATTGTATGATTAATAACCAAAAAGTCTTACTTTCTTTCAAAATTCTGAATGTCACAGCAAATGACATGGTATCACGCCATATGATGTCACACCACACAACAATCTGTATGCAAAAATCTGTATTAGCTGCATTTAACAAACAACCATACTTAGTTTGACAAGTGAATCATTGTTTCAGTTACAGCAAAAATCACAAAATTGTTTAAAACACTGAGTTCTACTCAAAGTAGCAAAGAATCATATGTGTAAAACACATTCATTAATCCAATTACTGTATACATTTGATGTTGCACTTTTTATTTTAATCTGCTGAATATTAACTACATGAATTCTAATAATCTTTAGTAAATCATTGAACATTTTTTTTCTATTTAATGCATAAATTCATTTAAAAATGAGGATGCGTAAAACAATGACCGAACAGCAAGCTGATGTATCATTTCCTTGTTCTTTCTGTATTCGCATTATCTCGCCATCTACTGAAATTTACCTCAAACTAGTAAATAAATAAATAAATAAATAAATAAAGGGAAACATTTGAGTGACAAAATGCTGTAGTTTAACATGGATTCAGCTTGAAAATTGGATAATTGAGTTGGTGTATAGATATTAAATGTGTGAATAATATAGTATCAAAATGTGTTAAAAGGACGAAATATTCAATAAACTAAACTATTAGTTATAAAATATGTATCTAAGAGCATTATTTACGTATTTAAATGCAATTCATATCATATAGTGTGACAAAGTAATCATATGGTGTGACAAGAAAACCCTGTCACACCTTATGATTTTGTGTCACATCATATGAGGTTTCATGTACTTAGCATGACATTAAGCAATGTGCTTTTATGCTAACATGCTAAAACCATGCTAACTAAAATATGACAATACATTTTTAAAGGTAATATTGACTGAAAAGTAATTTCATTTGGGCATTTTTGTGTAAAATGCGTCACACCAAAAGACTGGGAACTGAAGCAGGAGTGCCGGATTTACTTGATTTTTTTTAAAAGATGAAGAGGGAAAACTGACATTGTAACTTTCCGTGTCCTTCTGAGGTGTTGTTCTTCCTCCTGAAAGAAGGAGGACCCCCACTCCCCAAAGGTCTCCAAACAATTGCCCATTTAAAAAAAGGAATATGGCGTCACACATTATGATATCCATTTTTGGGACAAAATGTTTTAGTTAAGGGTGGCTTCAAAATATTATGCCTGAACTTTTAGTCAAGCAGACTCACAAGTAGACATCTGGGATATCAATTTATGATTGATTAAACAGAAAACAAATTAATTTTCTTGTTTTTATTCAAAATAAAAATTTGTGAAATGTGCTTGGGACAGTCACGCCATATGAGCTTATTCTGGTTTGGCTGAAAATTGTGAAAAAATGGAAGATTAAACCCATGAATGCTCTGTATGTTCATATAAAACAGCACTTTCTGAACAATATCATCACAGTTTTTGATATATTTTTCTATAATTTACTTTACATTGACACATTGGACCAAAAAAAGGCCATGTCATGTCAACCACCCAAACATGAATTTGTGTTCTACTGTATCGGACGCTTTATTAAAATCAACAAATAGTATTAGATTGTCATCATTGAGAAGGTGACTATAATCAATAAAATCAAGAATAAGACGGATATGTTATATGTTATCTATGTTACTATCTGTAACAGTAATGTAGTTACTATCGGACTACATTAAAATCACCCCCGAGAATACATTTTGCATTCATGTATTTAGTTGATAGGTCTATAATTCGTTTTTCTAATTCATGGAGTAAAATCAAATTTGTAGATTTGCAATTAGTACCATACATATTAGCAATAATATATTGCTTATGAGAGTCCTCTAATATGATTATTATCCACCTTCCATTATTATTACTCTCATTATGAAGAATTTTGCCCCTGAAATTCCCTCTGAGAATAGCGACCCCTGCTGATCTATTTGTACCATGACTTGTAATAAATAAAAATCGGCCCTTTTGTCTTTCAAAAATAAAAATACAGCCTTTCTTTTATTTATATCGCGGATGCCCCTAACATTAAGAGAAACTAAAGAAAAAGACAGGATAAGAAAAAACTTGAACAACAACCGTATAGGTTCTGGTTTACTAAGTAGAACAATACCCGGACAACCCTTCTGTGTTAAAATGAACAAAAACTTATTAAAAAAAAAGAACCTTCTATATATTTCATGTATTGATGAGGAGTAAGAAGGGAAAGAGAGAGAAAAATATATAAAAATGAGACGTTGGAGGGAGGGGAAAAACTGTCCATGGAACTGGTTTAACTGCTCAGCACCTCCCTGAGTATATAACATATATCTGAACAAATTAGTTATTTCTTCCTTTTTTTTCCCCCTTTACCTGAACACAGAAATTTCATGAAGATTGTCAGCTGTCGAACTTCAAGGGAGAAATCTGTTTTCACTCCTTTCTCTCTTCTGCTGCTCGCTTTGGGTCTCTAAAAGAATAAATTCATCAGATCTCCATTTTTCCATCTTTTGGTCGAATCTGGATCCCATCCACATACGCCTTCGCTCCCACAAAGTAGACCGTCTTTCCAGCTTTCCTGTCACGCTCTACCTCTGGCCACAGCCGCTGTCTCGCTGCTCTATCAGCGGGCGTCAAATCTTCCTTGAATTGCAGTCTTCAAGTACTCGCTGGTTTTGGCTGCCCTCCAGAGAATATCTTTCTCAGATCGTGAAATGAATCGAATGATCACAGGCCTGGCTCGCTGGTTCTCACTGTTGATCTTGCCCAGTCGATGAGCCACATCAACTGTGCTCATGTTTGAATTCTGGAACGACTGCACGACACACCTCCTTGACTCTGGCCTTGAGGTCGTCCTTGCTGTTCTCCGATAGCCCTTAAAGCTGCAAATTCCACCTACTTCCATAACGCTCCACATCGGACAACCTCTCTTGTAACATCGCAATTTTCTGTTCATAAGCTTCATGTTTCTGCTTCAGAACGTCCATTTCGATGCGAAAGCCGCCCACTTCGTTGTATATGCAGTCTACTTTCTCCCGCAGATCTTCGATGAGCACAGCATTTTCAGACACCTTTGATTCAATTCTGTTCTTTTTTTTTCTTACTCTCTGAGCTACTCATTCCATCACTGTTACTTTTCTCAGCATTAGAATTCTTTGCATAGGAATGTACTTCACTTTGTGTGCGCTTTTCTCCTTTCCCCGCCATGACTAGGCCCACTATGCACTGTTCAGTCAAAACACTTCTTGAATAACACGGGGTAAAAGTTGATCGATTTCAAAAATTCTACACAAAGTTCGAACTGTCGTCAGTTCATAATTAAAAGTAAAGTTAGAAGGGAAATCCCGGGAAAATTATCTCCACTTAGAAAAGGTTGTCTGCACCCACCACCATCTTCGCATTTTCAGAAGTGCTGGGTACAATGACACATACTACGCATACTAGTTGTTCTCATAGACAGTAAAAGAAATGGACACAGCGACCCCATTGGATTCAACGGAGAAAAGTGAAGTCAATTAGAAGCACTCACTTCCTGATGGGTGAGCGACTGTGCAGACTCACACTGAGCTTGACGACGTAGATGTGACGTGAGCAACCCGTCTGTCTTCTAGTAGCTGTGCCAAGAGAAATCTGAATCATTCCCTTCCGAATCTTGCAGAGACGGAGAGTGTGAGTAGGAGGTGTCCATGAGCTAGGAGCAGGAGCAACTTTTGCTAAGTATTCTGATTAATTATTTTGTCATTTTGCCTCCACGTCCGCCCGATTGCCCGCAAGCTTCTCCTCCTGTCCATACGGTAATCTCTCTACTGTGCGACAGAGAGTTGCGTGGTTATGACGCAATCGTTAGCCTATTTTTACAAAAACTGCTTCTACGGGGCCATAACGTAAGATACAAGGTAATGGAGCCTTTTATACATTTTCATGTTTCTTTAGAAATAAATAATGGACAAATGGAGTCTTTAAACGCCTCAGATGTAAAGTTATTCGCTGTCAGAGTGACGCCAAAATGAATGGGAGTCAATGGAATGCTAACAGCAGGTGGGGGTCCGCTAATCAATGGCGGCGCCTGGAGAAGCTTCAGTTTTTTTCTGAAACATTACCCCCTTGGTGGTTGTTAACCCTAATCCTTCCCTTGCACTTTGACCTGAACCCCTAAAATGATTTATTGTTTTGTCCAGAAAGCTTATTTTATTTCATTTTCATAATATTCTTTCTATTTTTCATGCATTTTTTTAATTGAACTGAATTGAAAAACTTTATTAATCCCGGTAGGGAAACTGGTTTGCCACCAACCATACAGCCATCAAACACAATACACAACTAACAAACAAATGAATAATTCTGCATTAGAAGACTAATAAAACCTGATTAGGAGACACAATTAAAAAAAAAAAAATCAATATCACAGTTCAAAAGTATAAAAATACAAACACTATAAAAAACAAGGATAATATTTAGTAATTAACAATGTTCGTTGAAGTATCTGATCGCTGCGAAAAAAAAAAGACCTTCTCATGCGCTCACTAGAGCATCGAGGCATAACCAATCGCTCACTGAAAGAGCTTCTGAGTCCCTTAAACAAATTGTGTAGTGGATGGCCTTCAAAAAGCAGGACAATATTTAATTTTGAACTTATCCTCTTTTCCACAGTAACCTCCAATACATCTGGTTTATTCTATTTTTGTCCTCAACAGATATACTGTTAAATATACAGTTAGATATATAGTTAAAAAGTGATATAGAACACCTAAATAAACCGTAAGGCGTAACCAAGGAAACCAAGTTATTGTTTGTAACTTGTAACTTTAGATTTCGATTGTAAAACTAATTAAAATATAAACTAATGTTTTAAAAATGTGTTATTTGGCAAGTGACCATGGTATAAGCGGGTTAATGCCCTTCGAGGTGATATACTGTTTAAACCCTTACTTAATTTATTACCTAAAATATGTGGCTGTATAGTATTAAAAGCACTAGAAAAAAAAAAAAAAAACATGATCCTAACGGAACTGGCAGTAGTTTCAAGATGACTGTAAATATTGTGATGCATAAATAGTAGTGCATCATCTACCCCCACACCCTTCCTGTAAGCAAATTGCAAAGGATCCTGAAAGGCAGACACATGCCTAGTCAGATGATCCAGTACAACCCTCTCGAAACACTTCATAATCTGCGACGTCAGAGCTATAGGCCTCAGGTTAGCAAGATTGTTACAGTAGACACCTTAGCTTTTTTGAGGAATAGGGACAAGACAGGATGTTTTCCACATAACTGGGATTTTGGCAGAAGACAGAGATAAAGAAAACAATGAATGAAGGACAGAGCACAGCTGGTCAGCACACACTTTTAGGGTACTTGGATGAACACCATCAGGACCTGCTGCCTTATTTGGTTTAATACGCCTTAACTGCTGACGAACCTCTTCAATGTTACGAATAATAGCTGGACTGCAGTCCTCAGAGCTGTTAAGATTGGAAAGGACATTCTCATTCTCAGTCTAATTCATCAAACCTTGCAAAAAAAGTATTGGCATCGTTAGCCTGTAAACCCAAATTACATAAACTGGGTTTACTGGTCCCATATCCAGTAATAGACTTCATACCATTCCATAGTCCTCTTGTGTTGCTACAGGACATATTTCCTTCAACCTTTTCCTTATACTTTAATTTACCCTGTCTGATAATGACTTTCAACTCTCTTTGAGCGTTTTTAATTCTTTCTTTATCACCACTGTAAAAAGCAGCTTTCTTCTTATTTATAGCAGCCTTAACTTCTCTGGTGACCCATGGTTTGTTATTGGGAAACATTTTGATTAGTTTACAAGGGATCATAGACTCAACACAATAATTAATATAACAGGTTACTTTGTCAGAAATACTGTCCAAATCACTGTCTCCATCAAAGAATACAGTCCAATCTGTGCACTCAAAGCACCCCCTTAATGTTTCCCAGGCATCCTCTGACCAGATGCGCACAGTCTTTGACGTTATCAATTTTACCCAGTGGAGGAAGCAATTTAGCAACAAAACCATCCTTAACGTTCGTATAGAACAAGTCAATAGTTTTGTCACCCCTCGTATGACATGTCACCATTTGTTTAAGAGACGGCACAGTGGTGGAGAGAGAGCAGTGATTAAAATGTATTATTATTTTTTATGTACCTTGTATAGAACAAGTCAATAGTTTTGTCACCCCTCGTATGACATGTCACCATTTGTTTAAGAGACGGCACAGTGGTGGAGAGAGAGCAGTGATTAAAATGTATTATTATTTTTTATGTACCTTTAAATTACTAGATTTGATAAATAAATAAATAGAAATATAAGCACATTCCTCACATTCTTTCAACTTAAAATTCACAGTTTAACTTGCAATTCAAAATAACTCACAATTTCCTGCATAATCCTTTCATTTCAGCTCAAAATATCTTGCATTGGGTGTCTTTGCGGACTCTTGTGGGAGAAAAATAACATTAGGCTACATGATATTTCATGACTCTTCCACTAGATGGCCTTATAGCGCTATATGGAGCAAATGATGTGTTTCCTCTGGGTCCTAAAGTCAGTTCTTCAGTATGCATTCAGATACACATGTAGATATTGGGCAATTCCACGCAAAACTGTCACATCCATAACGCCAACACAATGCCATGGTATTTAGTTGGCGTTATGGATGTGACAGTTTTGCGCGGAATTGCCCTATTAGCAAATATTTTTTTGGTAAAGTTTTAGCATTTTTAGTTTGAATTGTGTACTGAAATTGACCCACGAGGGCAGGATTTGTAGGTTTTTTAAATTTTAACCACAAAACTCCTCGAATCCATTACATTTTTCTTTGGCGTGCATTCGTGGTACAAGTTCGACAAAAGCCCTGGAGTCTTAGACCCCTCTGATGAACACACAATTTTTAATACATTTAAAAATGAATTTCGGGTCAAAATGACTCGAGGGAAGGATGTTAAAGATGAAAAGTGTGTGTCAAATGCTTTAGATTTAATCAATCAGGTTTTTTTTTTTCTGGTTTAAAATGAAACATCTCAAAATGTGAGATAAATGCCTGTGGCCTGTTGCACAATAATAGGTGGCTAAATCCAAAATATTTTTAAGTACTTTTTGAGAGCCTGATTAAAAAAACAAAAGTCTCACCATTAAAATCCATGTTACTAGACGCGCTCATGGAGAGTACTTGTAAGTCCCCAACTCTTTTAACTGACACTAGTGCTAACAGCAGAGCGGTTTTAAGAGAGATTTCAGATCAGCCGATTGAAGCGGCTCGAAGGGCGGTCCCTTAAGAGCCCGTAGAACCAGGGAAAGGTCCAAGGCCGCCACCGAAGGTGGCCGCGGCGGGTTAAGTCTCCTGGCTCCTTTAAGGAAGCGAACAATGAGGTCGCTTTTTCCCAAGGAAGTACCATTGGTACTTCACAGTTAAGTGGGTCGAGGTTTCGAGCTAGACACCAGCTGGAGAAAACTGACCATTTGAGGTAGTAGAGGCGTCTTGTGAACGGAGCTCTAGCCTCAATTATGGTGTTTAGGACCCCTTCTGGGAGGCCCTGGGGTACCCGTTGAGGGGCCATACATAAAGGGCCTACAAGTTGGGATGGGGGTGCCAGATTGTCCTGTTCGCCTGCGTGAGGAGGTTGCGGACATCTGCGTGTCGTGGACAGCTCCATCAGCTCTGAGAACCAAATCTGGGTTAGCCAGAGGGGGGCTACAAGAAGGACTGTGCACTTGGTGTTCCTGATCTGTTCAATGACCTGAAGGAGCATCGAGACCGAAGAAAATGCATAAAGGGGGAGGCTGGGCCAATCGTGGGCCAGCGCGTCCCTGCTCTTTGAAAAGAATATTGGGCAATGAGAGTTGTCTTCTGAGGCGAAGAGTTCCACCTCTGCCTCGCCGAAGATTTCCCACAACAAAAGCACCGTCCGGGGATGGAGAGACCATTCCTCTGGGGGAACGTTACCCCGAGACAGCATGTCTGATTCTGTATTCATCATGCCCGGCATGTGAGCTGCCCTGAGTGAGCGCAGGTTGGCGTGAGCCCATAGCAGTAGCTGTTTGGCTATAGTGAACAGGTTGCGAGACCTGTGGCCGCCCTGGCGATTTATGTAGGACACCACGGCCATGTTATCCGTACAGACCAAGACGTGGTGTCCCGCCAGAGGAAGGTTTTTAGGAGGCAGTTTATTTGTAGGCGTTTCTCCGAGCTCGATCAGAGGCCTGCCCTCATACAGGGCTCCCCAACCGAGGTTGTTGAGATAACCCTCCTCTCTGAAACCAAACCCATGTTTGCACCCTGCTGATACCAGCTGGTGTTCTTCCAGGGGGCCAGAGCTCTGGTACAGCGCTGGTTTACCCTGATGTTCATGAGGCCCGAACACCACGCATGGGCTGGAATTTGCGGCATTAGCCATAGCTGAAGGGGACCTAATTGGAGTACTGAAGATGCCGAAGCCATAAGGCCCAAATCCCTTTGAAACGTTCTGAGGGGTACATAGGAGCCCACTTTGAACGACGCGGCGATCCGCTGTATTGATAGAGCCCGGCCCGGCGTGGGCCATGCTGAGTCGAGAACTGTTCCCAGGAACGTGATCCATTGGCTGGGGGACAGCACACTTTTGGCAAAGTTTACCCTGAGCCCGAGGCATTCTAGATGGCCAAGGAGCTCTGTGAGTGTGGGACTCCACCTCTGACTGAGTCAGTATGAGCCAGTCGTCGACGTAGTTTAGGATACGGTTTCCCTGCTGTCTCAGGGGGGAGAGAGCCGCGTCCATGCACTTCGTGAATGTACGAGGCGCTAGAGCCAGTCCAAATGGTAGGACTCTGTATTGATATATCTGCCCCTCAAAGGCAAATCTTAAGAATGGCCTGTGATGGGGGCTTACTTGGATGTGAAAGTAAGTGTCTTTTAGATCTACTGAAAAGAACCAGTCTCCTGGGCGGATCTGCGCCAGGATGTGTTTGGTCGTGAGCATCCTGAATGGCCGTACCATGAGGGCCCTGTTCAGGTGTCTGAGATCTAAAATGGGTCTCAGGCTGCTGTCTTTCTTCGGGACGAGAAAGTAACGGCTGTAGAAGCCCGACTCGCTTTGTGATGTGGGAACTATCTCCATCGCCCCTTTTGCTAGCAGACTCGCCACTTCGGAGCGGAGGACATGAGCCATAGTGCTCCCTACCCAAGTCAAGTCATCTTCATTTATATAGCGCTTTTAACAATGGAGATTGTTTCAAAACAGCTTTACAGAGATAAACGTATAATTTAAGGTAATAGAGATTGTTTTGGCTTTATAGGGGTTCTTTAATAAAGTTATTTTCCAGCTAAAGTTAGTTTTGATTGATTCGCTTCCGTTGCAACGATCATTTGTTATCAAATTAGGGGCCGCCAAGACGACACCATTCTCTCTACACAGACTTTAAACACGAACCTGTGATAAACGCTGATGGCGTTCACATGAGCATTAAGAATTGGTTCTATAGTTATGTGCGTTTGAATATATGTGCGCAGGTTTGGAATTCCCTACAAACCAAGCCTAAACAAAGTACTGGTCTTTCCTTATAAATTTTGATACAGAATTTTATTTTATCATTTGGGGGTAGGTACGCGAAATGAATTTTCCCGACAATGCTTTATCTGTAGAGTGGGAAAGGGATCCTCCACAGGGAGAGACTAGTTGGTAATTCAGCACTGCGTTGTCATCGGTCCAGGCGAAGGTCCTTCATCAGATCTAGATACGGCCTGGATACGGCAGGCTGTGGGAAAACCTTGGGATAAACAAAGACACTAAAATTAGCGTAGATGCCATTCTTCTTATGATGTAACGAGTACATCAGGATTTATGGGAAGTATTCCCGGTTCCGGCTGACCTAATCTATGCAGCCTAATATTGAATTATAGAAGTCTATAATGTATTATGTGAACGCTATGTCAAAGAGATGTGTCTTTAATCTAGATTTGAACTGACAGAGTGTGTCTGCTTCCCGGACAGTGTTAGGAAGACTGTTCCAGAGTTTTGGTGCTACAGTAAATAGGAAAAGGATCTACCGCCAGCAGTCGATTTTGATATTCTAGGTATTATTAACTGGCTGGAAGTTTGAGATCGCAATAGACGTGAAGGACTATAATGCGTTAAGAGCTCGCTCAAGTACTGCGGAGCTAAACCATTTAGTGCTTTGTAAGTAATCAGCAATATTTTAAAATTTATACAATGTTTAATAGGCAGCCAATACAGTGTTGATAGAACGGGGCTAATATGGTCATACTTCTTGGTTCTGGTAAGAACTCGAGCTGCTGCGTTTTGAACTAGCTGTAGTTTGTTTATTAAGCGTGCAGGGCAACCACCCAGTAGAGCATTACAATAATCTAGCCTTGATGTCATGAACGCATGAACTAACTGTTCCGCATTTGTCAATGAGAGCATATGGCGTAATTTAGATATATTTTTAAGATGGAAAAATTTGGTTTTACAGATACTAGACACGTGACTTTCAAATGAAAGGTTGGTATCAAAGAGCACACCCAGGTTCCTAACCGACGACGAAGACTTAACAGAGCAGCCATCAAGTGTTAGACAGTATTCTAGGTTATTACGTGAGGAAGTTTTTTGTCCAATAACTAGAAACTCTGTTTTTTTCAGAATTTAGAAGTAGGAAATTACGAGTCATCCAATTTTTATAAATCAGCTATGCATTCCATTCATTTTGTGAATTGGTAAGTTTCGTTCGATTTTTAAGAAATATACAGCTGAGAATCGTCAGTATAACAGTGAAAGCTAATTCCATGTTTCCTAATGATATCTCCTAATGGTAGCATGTACAGAGTGAACAGCAGCGGTCCTAGTACTGAGCCCTGTGGTACGCCATACTGAACTTGTGATGGATAAGACATCTCTTCATTTACTGCTACAAACTGATAACGGTCAGATAAGTATGATTTAAACCATGCTAGTGCAATTCCACTAATGCCTACATAGTTTTTTAGTCTATTTAAAAGAATGTTGTGGTCAATGGTGTCAAATGCTGCACTAAGATCAAGTAACACTAATAGCGAGACACAACCACGATCGGATGATAAGAGCAAATCATTTGTTACTCTAACGAGAGCTGTCTCAGTACTATGGTACGGTCTAAATCCGGACTGAAAATCCTCGCAGATATCATTTCTTTCAAGAAAGGAACACAGTTGTGAGGATACAGTTTTTTCAAATATCTTTGACAGAAAAGGTAGATTCGAGATCGGCCTGTAATTGACTAATTCTGTAGGATCAAGTTGCGTTTTTTTAACAAGCGGTTTAATCATAGCCAGCTTAAAGTTTATTGGTACGTATCCTAGAGACAAAAATGAATTAATGATATTAAGAAGAGGATCTATGACCTCTGGAAGCATCTCTTTCAGTAGCTTAGTCGGTATAGGGTCTAACATACATGTTGTCGATTTAGATGAATTAACGAGTTTGCAAAATTCTTCCTCTCCTATAGCAATAAATGAATTGAATTTTTCCTCGGGGAGACTACAATGCACTGCCTGATGCGATACTGTAGTAGACGATTACATAGTTAGAATTTTGTCCCTGATATTATCAATCTTATAAGTGAAGAAGTTCATAAAGTCATTACTGCTGTGTTGCTTGGAAACTTCTGCGCTTGAAGCTTTCTTCAAGTCACAAACTTGTTCACTCAAGACATAACCGGCAAGACAGGCATTTTGGCATAATTATGTGTATTTGATCGTTCGATAACAAGGATTACACGCCACTTCTCTTTATTCCAGCTGCTCTCTTTCTGCTGGTTGTGTAAAGCTGTGGTGAGATGGAGACGTTTCAGATTATTTGGTAAAAACTGTGTTGTTTAAAGCTCACAGTAATTGTTCTGACTTTGTGAAGCCTCCTGGTGTGAATGAACATCAACTGACCAGAACAAACTCTTTGAAATGTGTATATGATACTGGATATCAAGGGTGAAACAGTTAATGATGTAAACAGACAGAAATCTCATTCAATGTTAGGCTTGTGAACTTTTTAATCAATTTGAAACTTGAAACAAATACGAACATGTATGAGTGCATGAGACAGATCTCTCTCTTTATTTTAAACATTTTTTTTTACACTGAGGGCAGGAGATAGATTTTTTTGGCTTCTGTTTTTTCTTCCTTGTTCATGTCCATCCGGTCTAAAAGAAACATTAAATCATGTGAGATTTCAAATGAGAGACAAACATGAAGTGAAAAGTGAAGCCCAAAGTCAAGATCACTGATGAGTTCAATAGTAATTTTAATCCCATCAAATCTGGTCGACAACTGCGGTTCACGATTATGATCTATTTTAATGTCCTGAAGATGATTTGTGTTATAAATCACTATTTTGGTCATGAAACTCTAGATGGCGCAGGCTTGATATGTAATCTGTAAGCAATCGCATAATTTCTGCAGCCAATTTAAAAAGTTTGGTTCAAGGAAATAGTTTGGTACGTGGCTACTTGGGTGGAGTGATTTGCTCGCAGCGCCTGAGAAGCCCTGTGGTGAGGAGCAGAGAGTTCGCTCAGAGTTGGAGTAAATCACTTCGCTTCTGAGAATATAGTTCCCAGTATGTATATGGTTAGAAGATGGCTGTGTCTCATGTGACTATTTGTACACGCTGTGACTATACAAATCACAACATGTAAATAGGAAAATGTTGGCGTTATTTTGTCACTTATTGGGAGCAGTATGCTAGCTGGAGCCATTTAACTCCAGTCTTTGTGATAAGCTAGGCTAGTGGGTATGTCAGACAAAGTTACGGCACGCACGGAGATGAAAAGGGTATGTATGGACTTATATGTTCATTTAAAGAAAATAGTTGGAATACTTTCTGAAGAAAACAGCATTGCTTCATTAGCGAGTGAATATTTACACCCAGTGTGAGTTTCCACTATTTCTACTCAAAATCATTTTGCATCAAACAATTGTGTTTTGTGTGAAAAGAACCTTTAGACTTTACATTTCACCTGCACTTTTGGCTTTTCCTGGGTCACATTTATATATAAAATGTCAACAACAATTAAGATCAATGTCAAAATTAATTCACTTAATGTGCTTTAATTTCTCATGTTTTTATTCTCGACCTGAAACAATGTAAATCTAGCGAGCATCAGCGTGTTGTTCAGCGTGATGAATGAATGAGGACTTGAGAGTAAACACCAACCTCTCTGTTCTTCAGTGTCATGATGCTTCATTCTGCAGGATCTGCATCACTGGCATTATCTCTGTCCTCTCCTTCCAGATGCTTTCTCAGAGTTCTGCCAAAAAACACAAACAAGTTTCATTTCTAACAGACATGATGTGAGATGAATAATAAATATTTCAGACCAATCACATGCTAAATTAATAAAGAAATAAAATTAATGATATTGATCATCAAGATCTTCAGATCACGCTAGATTACAGATGATTAGGTTTTGTCGAAGCCACAGCAACACACAACTTTTCTTAAATTGTTTCTGATGATTAAAACAAACTCAAAACATGAAAATAATCATGTACAGCAGGGGCCAAAAGTAAAGTGAATTGCTTTTAATAACTTCCGGTTCTGTTAAACAATCAAAATATGTGTATATTATGTTATATTGGGAAGAATAATACAATAAAGTATTAAAATGATAAACATATTTGGCACGAAAGGCAACTCCAGAATATAATTATATGAGTCATTATGAGAAAGTATCTCATATCATATTGTTAATACAATGTAATACATTATTATGAGATTTTCTGAACATTATGTAACGAATGTGCAAGAATCATGATTCTGTTTTTCCTGCACACAAACTCCAGAAGCCTTGTCATTATAAATTTTGGGAAAACTTTTAACGTTTAACCTGTAAATGTAACTCATAGCCTTGGTGCCGCCAGGTCTGCGCCTGTGGCAACTTTTACGGCTCCCCCGAGACTTTATAGCACCCTAGACACACTCCATAGCAAGGTTCTGCATTCCAAACCCCTTTTCTCTCTGCACCAGAGAGATAACGAAACTTTCTCTGTGACATCGCCACACACACACACACAAACGTTTCTTTACACTCATCATGCAAGTCATTACTAAGGTGTATTTGATAGGTTTGTGCGTTGCATGACTGGTTAGCCCTGTTATGCGATGGTTATGATTTTCTGAAATGTATTTTTGAGGAATGTTTCCCCCAATGGAATCGCATCCTGTAACCCGACCCCCTTCTATAGGATAACACTTTACGACCCCCGGAAGACTGAGAAGTCACCTCACACACACACATGGACCCCTTTTGATGAAAAGTGCCTGTAAATGTAGTAAATGTATTCCTGCTGTGCTTTGATGTCGTCACATGTCACACTGGAAGTATCTTCAATTTTATTGTGTGTTAATCAAATGTAAAATGCCTATAATCGTGCTTTTGAGTGTAACTTTGTATCCTTAAATGTTTTACCTGTCATTCTTGGTCTCTGTTTAACCATCTTGATTTGACTGAACCACTCATACATAGGAGATTACAGTAAAATGTATTGTTCTGTGTGTACAATCTTTCTGGGTAGAAATAACGAAATGTTATACCATCACAAACTATGTAAATGAACCTGAAAAGCTTTCACATTCTCGGACGGTCATTGGTTGTTCGCGCGAACAGAGGCGTGAACCAAGTCTCTCCATAAGAGACTGACACGGAAAGTTTCTTGAGTGAGCACTCTTCTGAACCCTCTTCGTCAGTGAGAAGACCCATGGCTCCCTTTTAGGGAGCGTTCTCCATTTCAACTTCAACTCAAAGAAAAAGACTCTTTTGGAATTCCCTCGGCCGTGCTTCTCTTCCTTAAGGACGCACGCACGAGCACTTCGTCATGTGAGAGGTTCCCGATTCCAGAACTCCTTAATAGGGAGTTTTCTCCGTTTCTCTTTTCTTTTTCTTTACTAAGTTTTATTTTCATATTCGCCTCTCCCTCCACGAGGGAGATGAACTCTGAATCATGTCTTTGGTAACTTCACCTTCTGTGAACCTTTAAAACTTCGCGCGAGTCTGCTCACAACGGAAGACACGCACGTCTTCACTCAGAACGACACACGCGCCTTCGGGTGTCAACACAACAGACCACATGCAAGTACCGAAATCTAAATGCTGTTTAAGGTTGTATATCCCCTTTTTCAAGGTGATTTGATTCCTTGTTGTCTTTCGAAAGGTTACTGTCTGTGATTTAGTCTACTGTGATCATTTCAGATGATATTTTGCTTTCACTTTCGCTCGCTCACCCTTTCTCCATCTCTCATTTTCCGATCTCTCTCTCTCTCTCTCATCATCTGTTATCCGTTTTGTCTTGTATTATTTTTACTGTTTGTATTGTTATATGCATACTCGTGTAAATTGTAGAATTTGTATTCCTTAGTTCAATGTAGTAATTAGTTCAATTATTAAAACCATTATATGCTTGATTGTTTCTGTCTAAAATGCTCATATAACCAAGTCAATGAGATGTTTCGATCTTAGCTACATGCTTTATCTTGTTACGATTTCAGTAACCTAAATTTTATAAGGACAGGAGAATGGTTTCATGGCCAGAAACGATTCGTCCTGAAATTATAAGAAGTGATAACTTTATTGAGAAGTTGATAAGTTAATCTAACGGCCGTTTTGCTGGACAAACAACTGTTTGATAATTACATTAATTTCCATTAAGGGTTATCTCATAATCGATCTGAAATAGGATTATTGATATATGAATGAGGAATTATAATTCGTTGTGATTGATTATTCATATATACAAATCGATCTATTTTCAACTTCGAATAATTTTAATGTAACTGTAATATGCAATATATTAATCACATTCATGATTAATTATTAAAAATTCCCTATAGATCATTTGAGCTAATGTTCATGTGCTACCCAGTGCGGTTACAATTACAACATAACTCGTAATTATGAGAAACTTTCTCATTATTACAACTGACAGATTTATATATTTTTTTACTGTGGTGGAAACAGGCTTCCATAGCAAAGTAATTTCAGTTTAACAAAAACACATGAAAAGAGATGCTAAGAAGATATTCTTATGATTTGATCATACCTATATCAGGTATCAGAAAACGTCTTTACAGATCTCACACACCGGACCAAATGTACATCTTCAACATACCTCGCCATGATAAGAACTACCTGCAATAACAGAAACCATCTTTGGGGGAAAATTATTTGAAGTGTAATTAAATATTTTAGTTTGGCTCCCATTTGTTTGCATGGAGAGTGCAGGGTTTACCAAACTGCGACAGTGGGCGATCAAACTTTGGCCTTACCTTTCAGGACATGTGCAGCACGCTTGGGGCAAATTCCAATTGGAAGTGAGCATCCCTATGCCCTACTCACTCCGAGGGCAGAGCGCTTGAGGTGGGGACTTTGGAGGGAGCAGGGAAATTGTGTGTCAATTTCCTCATTAGCTTCATGTTGAATGTTACCACAAAGACACTAGCTGCAGCAACAAAAGGAATCGTCTCTGTTACGTATGTAACCCTCGTTCCCTGAGTAGGGAACAGAGACGTTATATCAGTGACGACGAAATAGGGTTTTTTCGTAGAAGCCTATCACCTTCGAGTATTACAAAACGAGCCAATGGCAATGGAAATGCCATGGGTCTGCAGAATTTGCATGCGTCACTCCGCCCTACCTAGTGGGTATTAGGGGTGGGGGAAAAAAACGATTCTTCGATGCCGTGGACGATTCTGAATCGATTCACAAATGTCAAAAAATCGATTTTCTAAAAAAAAAATACATTTTTTTTCTAATAACGTAATATTGACGGAACGCAAAAGGCGGAACTATAAGCGGACGTGCAGTGCGCGGACAGTCTGTGGCGTGCACATATCAGAGACGCGCACATACATAACAGACGCATGATGGCTGAGCGCCAAATTCGAACGGCACCTTCTTCGTTAAAAGCTAACGTATGTAAAATTGGCAATTTCATTGTTACCTATTTAGTATTTTTGTATGAGAGCTGCTTTCTGTATTGTTTAGTTTTCACATCAGTACACTGTGTAAACCGATCTGTTATACGTACGTTATACTGCAATAGGGCTTGGGCGTCGTGACGTCAAACTTGGCGTGGCGGCCATGTTGATGGCCTCACGAATGTAAACATACATCAAGTCGAACGAGGAGAAGCAGAGTTGGGAGAAAGAAAAGAGATATTAAAGTCCCGAAAATGATGTGGAATTTACGGGGATACGTTAAATAGGGAAGCCAGGGACCAGTAACGTTATGTGGACAAAATCGGCAAAAACCCTTCCGTTTTTTCCGGGTTTCTCATTTCTAAATTTTAACATTCATCTTTCTGTTGCTATCCCTCTGCTGACAGCAAAAATTCGTACTACAAAACTGCAGCATGTTAAGCGAGTTGTGAAGCTAGGTCTAACGTGACTTTGCTTACAGATTGGCATGAAATCGTGTTCTCACAACAACCACGCTGTTATCTTAAAAAGGCCAATATCACGCTAAGGTTGCCTTCAAGTAAGCAAAACGATGCTTTGAAAACATCTGTTTCACTGGAAGGGCAAGGGGGTAGCAACAGGACAACAGTACAGAGACTGACAGGTCCGATGGAAGGGCTAACATTAATGTTATGAGAGTAAGGTATTAAAATACGGGATATTTTACAGGAAAAATTGTCCACATACTGGTCCCTGGTTTCCCTATTTAACGTATCCCGGTAAACTCCACATCCTTTTCGGGATTTTAACATCTTTTTTCTTTCTTTTCTTCTCCCAACTGTTCATGATGTTCATTCACTTTTTTTGTATAAGCTGTTTTTGATTGTAGTATACAGCAAACATTTCAAGTCATAACTCTATATTATTTAGTTGTGTATAAGAGTGGCTTTGTATGTTACTAATTGAAGCTACAGTAAGTTGTTCAAAATTTTTAATTTTGTCTTCTTAATGATTAAATTGGACAATTTTCTTCTAGAAAGACAAGGTGTTCAGGTGGAGAAAAAACTTTTTCTTTACCTTGACATGTTTCGACTGCAACCTGCAGTCTTCCTCCACCTGAACACCTTGTCTTACGGTGGTGAGAAGAAAATCACCACCGAAGAAAATTGAAGAAGAAAATCTAGAAGAAAATTGTCCAATTTCTACAGTATGTTGGTTCTGATCTACTTCCTAAAGGAAATAAGCCTTTCATTTATTTGTTATTGTTTAGTTCAACTTGATGAGTCACAACACAATGTGATGTATTCATTTCTGTGTTCTTCAGAACATAAGCTACATACAAATAATTCTGAAGTTATAACTACATGACACAGAAAGTGCTTTGAGTTGTTGTTACTCAATAAAAGAGTTAAGTAATTCAGCAGCTGACTTTTTTTAATACTGCAATCACTTTGTAGTGTATTTTCGTTTACTGTTGTGAAATGGAAAATCAATAATCGGTAATCGAGAATCGTTAATAATCGAAAATCGACTGTAATCGAATCGGGACTTCAATAATCGTAATCGAATCGAATCGGGAAATCAGACAGATTAACCACCCCTAGTGGGTATATAAGGAAGTACGCTGCAACATGCAGATATGTTTCCTGCTGAGGAGCCGAGACTGAACTCCAGCGTTTCCAGCGATACAGCGGAAGTGGTAGGAAGACGTAACTTCTCCGTTCCCTACTCAGGGAATGAGGGTTACATATGTAACCGAGACATTCCCTTTCGTGGTCACTACGAGTTACGTCAGTGATGACGAAATGGGGGTTCCAGTCTAATCACGCCACCTTCTCAGCTGTCTTCCAGTGCCCTGCGTAAGTCTGAGCTCCCTGTCGTGAGACTGGCACGGACGAAGGAGTCCTACTTAACACAGGAATACCAAAGTACACTGGGAAGCATATCACAGTGGAAATATGCAACACAATGCCCGTCCGAAGGGAGGTCTTAAGAATACACATATGACCCGGAGGAGGGGTGCATATGGAAGAACACTGGGGTGTCCAGCCCCAAAGGGTGGAATCTTTCAACCCCAGGGGTGGCAAGGTGGCTTGCCAAGGGAAAGACTAGAGGTCGACCGATAGTGGATTTTACCGATACCGATATTTAGGTTTGACCGTACATGCCGATAACCGATTATTCAACCAGTATTTTTTTTAATGGATACTGGATTAAAAACAAACATAACACTCCAAGTAATAAAGTGCTTAACTGAAATGTGCTAAATTAAATAAATATATTAAAATGAATTTATTAAAATGAGAAGTTCTACGGAACGAACTCTACAGAAAATAATTTAAACATTAAACTATTACAGGTCAAATATGTGTTTCTTCAGCTATAACCTAGAAACATATGCAAATTTCATAGGTAACACACCTTTAATGAGGATGTATTATAGCTTTCATGAACTATATGCATTATGCAATATACAATATACATTTTTACTGCATGTATTAATATTTGAGCAATACAATTGTACCTTGATCATTCATGTTAGTTCATAGTACATTAACGAAGATAATAACAGAAAATGTTTTAAATGTATTACTAAATGTTGAAATTAACAAACTAACATGTTTGTGCATAATACTTCTACAACATTTATTAACATTAGTTAATGCTACAATTGTAATATTATTGTTAAGTGTTACCATTTCATATAAATCCAACGAGTCATACTTAAAGATGGCCATTAAAATTACAAATGTAGACCTATATTACATGTATAGTCTCTCACTTTATTTGCTTCTATTTTAGAACACTTGATGATTATCTAAACAAAATAACAATATGTATTGTAGTGATAAAAAAAGAACTGAATCAAATGTGTTTATGATTTGTTTATGGCTGCATGAACATATCAATGTTGAGAAAGCAATCACGTCACTAGCTTTAAATATGCAACTTCGCCGGCTAATGAATGGATAAAACTGGCCAGCAGGATATAAACTAATGGAAATAAATGGTAACAATTGCGACATAAAACATTTGGGTCAGGTTTGCGTGTGTTTTTGTCACATTGCTTTACTCGCTTGAGGTAGCTAATGTTATTCCTCTCAGACTCGACGGCAAACATACTTCTGTTTTTTCTCTGCTAATGTAGCATCTAGTCAACAAATTAATTACTTTATAATGATATGGCAATATGTACTTTAGTGTTCTGTATGCATACCGTTTCGCTGTCTGTGTTTTAAATGCTGAAGTGTCAGCGATATCCGTGACGCGTGATCTTTCTGTGCTGCGCGCAGCCTCGCGTTAACAACTCAGCCAGTGATAGTTGTTATTCCGCCTTTAGAGGCCGCTCTCGCTCTGTATAATGCCAGCAGTCTCTTCTCAGCGCGCTCGTACTGTGTAATAACAGCGCACTCTTCTCAGCCGCTCCAGCAACGGACGCAACCCGGAAAAACTATCGGTGTGGATTTTTGCCGATAACGATAGTTCTACCAGAAAGACTCGGGAGAATTATTTCAATAAACCATACATTTATTGACAGCTCAGCAAGCTGATAATATACAAAGTCATTTGGCGTAGGCCCCGTCCGTAGTGCATAATCCGAGGGTATCGGATCTGCAATTCCTGCCTGAAGACGAAGGCAGGGGCGCAGCCGACCCCCCCCGGGAGGTATGGACAGGACTATCCTGGTGGTGGTGGGGAGGATGGGGGTAATCGTCGCTTCAGTATCTGCGAACTCAAACATGTGTAAGTACCGAGCTTTTATACAATGAGCCAACGAATATGATTGGATAGAAGTGAAGGCAATAGGTGACATAGTAATTGAGTCTTCCCGGCAGAACTTATGCTAAAGCTTTCATTTCCACCAATCAACTACCGGTACCGATATATCGGCAAAACTGATGAATCGGTCGACCTCTAGGAAAGACACATGCTCAAGGAGGCTTACAGTGGAAATACACATGTGGGGGTTGCCCAATGGTGGAACCATGCACATGGAGGCACCTAGCCAATCGCGA
The DNA here is from genome assembly GCF_951802725.1 of Rutilus rutilus. Lineage (NCBI taxonomy): Eukaryota > Metazoa > Chordata > Actinopteri > Cypriniformes > Leuciscidae > Rutilus > Rutilus rutilus. The sequence continues at coordinate 39,575,082 of NC_140214.1, read as the reverse complement.
AAGCTGCCGGAGGCATAACTCTGGCGTTGGCGTCAGCAGTGCTGGAGGAACTCAGGGTTTCTCGGGGAAACTCACCTGAGGAGAATATCGCACTGATCCAATCCGTGGAGTGGAATGGCGAGCAAGCGAAGACACCTGAGCGGATCCAAGTTACCTGCTAGTTGAAGCGAGTACACGAGACGATACTGGCTCCACTCTAAGATTATAGAATCTCATGAATGTGTTAGGTGTCGCCCAGCCTGCAGCTCTGCAGATGTCTGTTAGCGAGGCGCCATGCGCTAGAGCCCAAGAGGAGGCCACACACTGGTATGCCAGAGCAATGGCGTCCACTATCCAGTAAGACAACCTTTGCTTGGAGAGAGCCTTTCCCTTCAGCTTCCCACCATAACAGACAAAGAGCTGGTCTGAGGTCCTGAAACACTTCGTTCTGGCTACATAGTCACAAAGGGCGCGTACTGGACAGAGCAGTGCCAAGGCTGGGTCTGCCTCCTCTGAGGGCAGCGCTTGCAGGTTCACCACCTGATCTCGATAGGGGGTGGTAGGAACCTTGGGCACATATCCAGGCCAGGGTCTCAGGATCACGTGAGAGTTAGCCGGCCCAAATTCCAGGCACGCTTCGTCAACGGAAAATGCCTGCAGGTCCCCTACCCTCTTGATGGAGGCCAGTGCAAGCAGGATCGCTGTCTTCATTGATAGGATCTTAAGCTCCACAGCTTGCAAAGGCTCAAAGGGAGCACTCCGCAGGCCAGTTAAAACAACTGAGAGGTCCCAAGAGGGTACAAGAAAAGGACGAGGAGGATTCAGTCACAGGTCACGGAGTCTCGATCTCAGCTCAGCGATGGTCATGTTCCCACAGTGAGAACATGACTCATCCATGAAAGCTGCCTATGCGTGTTCTAGTGAGTAGGCTTGGGTATCGAGTATCGAGTATTGATTGGAACCAGGACTAGCTTTGCGATTTTCCCGGAATCGTTCAAAAGTTTTAGTTTCGAATCACAGTCTGCTGACCGGAAGAAGAAACCGCTGAACACCAACGAAGAAGCGTCCACCGGAAGTGTTGGCATAACCGAGCCATAGCGTGCATCGGCGGTCCAAACTGTGGCTTCACTTTTCTAAACAGAACGAAATCTCGGCAAAATTCAACATTTGCGACAAGATTGTTTCGTGCATAGGAGGGTGCACGTCGAACATGATAAATCACCTCCGTGTTCATGGAGTAGAAATAAATGAGTGCTCCGTCTTTGACGCGCTGCGCCGACCATCCTCCGCTGCCTTTTCAGAGGTGGAATCACCAACATTTAGATTAGTTAAGCAATAACGATAGAGCTAAGCTAATTGATACTGAGCTAGGGTGCGTTTCCCAAAAGCACAGTTGCTAACCTGTTAGCTGGTTGGCAATGGGAAATTGCATTGCAACCAACAAAGTTGCTAACTTAGTTAGCAACTATGGTTTTGGGAAAGCTCCCCTAAACAGTAACAGCAACATTACATGTTTGTTTATGTTTGCAGGGACATGGCGAAAACTCTAAACCCCAAATACACACCACCTTCCAGGGATTACATGTCAAACACATTAATCCCATCGTGGTACAAGGTTGAAAAGTCTAACATTATTACAGAGCTCAGTGAAGTCAGCGCTGTTGCACTCACATGTGATGGCTGGAGTAGCATCACACAGGACCACTACCTCACCATCACAGCACACTACAGCACACTGGGGATATTATGGGGATATTTAATTTGATTTTATCAATCAATAAATTCCACTAGAAACAAACCTTGTTGTATTATTTTAATTTAATACTGTGAAGCTGCTTTGATACAATCTGTATTGTGAAAAGCGCTATACAAATATATATATATATATATATATATATATACTACATAGAAGATGGCAAAATGCAGCAAAAAGTGCTAAAAACAAAGGCTGTGTACAAAGCACAGACCGGTTGTGTTGTTGCAGAGGAAATTAGTGATGTTCTGTCAGAGTTTGGCATATCTGATAAAATTGTAGCAGTCACTGTAGATAATGCTGCCAACATGGATGTTGCTATTAAGCGCCTGCGATTTGTGAAACTGGGCTGTTTCTCCCACACACTTAATTTAGCAGCACAAAGTCTATACTCCCTAAATTCAGTGAGTCAGTGGGTGGCCAAGGTCCGAACCATTGTTGTGTGGATGAAGAGGTGCTCAATGGCCAAGGTGGTTCTCGAAGAGAAGCAACAACTTCTACGTAAGACACACAAAGTTCACTTTATTTAACTGTTGTGCACTTTATTTGCGGGGCGGGTCATTAAAAACAAAATAAAATAAAATTGCATGTTGCATGCAATGTCCAGCCTATATTAAATAATTGGGAATATCAATCTAATCATATTTTAGTAGGTTCTTTGATAAGGCCGTAGCAATGCAACTTGCGTGATTTCCCCAAACCTTTGGCGTCACATGACACAGCTCGCGCAAAGCAGCTTGCGCCAAGCAGCTCCCGCCGCAAGCCACAACAAAAAACACGGAGAAATAAAAGTGAAGATGGAAGATGAGGTGCGGGAGAAATTGAGGTCAGGATTTTACATAGCCTAATTAAAAGAAAAAAAGGTGAATGATGAATTAGATGAATACAAACGCTGCTTTGTAAATATTGAAAATGTTTAAATCATTATCTTATTAATATGACCTGATTTATGGTTCATATTCAGAATCGTCTGTTATTGCCAGTTTACATGGCGATATTTCCAAGCACTTTTCATGTAAGGCTTTTCATTTACACTACAATGCCTAGTGTGTCTATTTAATGGTCGCGGGTGCGGGGCGGGTTGTAAAAATAGATACAGTGGTGCGCCAAATAATTTCATAAAAGCGGGACCCACGGGTTGGAAAAAAAGCTGACCCGCGCATCACTAATAGGGACAGGTAGAGATAGATTTTAGACAAAAAATACCAGTACACCCAAATACGAATTCAAAGACCAGTATTAGAGTGAATGTGAATGTGCTAAATCTGCTAATGTAGGGAGTGCATATGTTAGGTGTTTTGTTAAGAAAAAAAGAGAATATTTCTAACTCCAATCTATGCGTTATTAATTATTTTACATACAGACTTCCTCGGCTAACTGAGGAGGATTTTAGGAAAGCTGAAGACTTCATCAACCTGATGAAGGTGCTCTACACCTCAACACTCTGCGTGTCCTCCGAAAAGAGTCCCAAATGCGGACAGATTCTGCCTATCCTCAAAAAGCTTGAGGCACACCTGGCTGTAAAAGATGGAGACACAGACTTTGTGTCAAACCTTAAAAAACAGGCTTGGGCAAACCTATCCAAGCGCTACCAGGTAAGTGACTGAGGCAGGGCACCTGGAAAGAAATTGTTCAAGAATAGAAATATCCTGTGGCTTGTTAAAACATTTAAAGAACATGTGTTTTGCAGAATGATGAGATCAGGAACTTTCTCCAAGTGGCCACTGCGTTGGATCCACGCTTTAAACATAAATTGGATGATGACACCATCTGGGACCAGATCCAGAGAAATCTGATTGAACAGGTGAAATGTCATTCACGCACAACTGTCCTTTTCAGCTATTAAAATCTAAGATCTAAATGCTAATTATGTTCTTTGTAGTCAACAGAGGAAGACGGTGGAGCTGATGGGGACACCATGCAGTCTGAGAATGAGGATGAGCAGGAGAGTGTATATAGGTTTTCAATTTAAATAATGATCATGCCTTTAATGGAGGTTTTCCCTTTTTTTAGTGATAATACTGGTGATGAACCTTTTGTTTTGTTTTTAGCAACAGCCTCCCTGCAAACTGCCCAGGAAGACTCCACTGGAGGAGCTGTTCGCTGAGGAAGAGGCACAGAACATAGTGTCACAGCAGAGCTCCATGTCCATCAAGAAAAGAGTGGAGAGAGAGCTGCAGATATACCAGAAAGTTCCACCGGTCCTTATGTCTGAGGACCCTGCTGCATGGTGGTGGAACCAACAAAAGACTTATCCTTTGCTGTCAAATCACGCTTTCTCCTATTTATCTGTTCAAGCTTCTTCTACACCCAGCGAACGTGTTTTCTCCACAGCAGGAGATACTATCTGTCCAGAACGCTCAGGCATCCTGCCTGAGAAGGCAGATATGATCATTTTCCTAAACAAGAACTGTTTCTGATTTTATACTGTACCTGCTGCTAATCTGGACTGGGTTTTACCAAGCGGCAACCTCCCCGTCTCTCTCTTGAAACCAACACGAAAGTGAGTTAAACTGCAATTAACTGGCCGCTTGGCCTGGCTGCAGAAGTGAGTCAAATCTGTATCTCCCTCATGTTAAAATTACCAACTTTACAGCAGAAAAAAACGTTTACAGCCTGGTTCTCTATGTGGCTCTGGTCTATACAGCTAATTTTGCCCTTCATAACAACTGTGAGGGGGGTGAATTTTGGATAAACTCATCCGTTTAGTTGATTAATATTTAAATTTAAGGGTGTGGCCACTTGAGTGACAGGTGGATTCCCGCTGATGTCAATGCTAGCAGTTTGTCTGCTGTTACTAGCCGTCACTTCACCTCAGCAAATGTTAGCTGCTGAACTTGCCTTCTCTGCAGTGTTTGTGCTTTTTTTCGGGATTATTTCATACAATTTAATACTTTGGTACAAAGCCCACGTCTTTGGATTCAGTCGTTGTCGTCGAGTATCGTTTGAGAGAACAACCAGCGCTGTATTTCAGTTGTTTTCCTCCGTGAACCTGCACTAATGGATGTCTGACAATTTCGTTGCTTTTTGGGGTTTTCAAATTTAAAACGCCAATAAAGGCTCGTTCATTCTGCTCTCACGGAACAGATAGATTATAATATGCTTATGTACCGTCAGATGAAATCATGCAGGCGTCGGCGCTTTCTCCGTCCGTGCAAAATAAAGGCACATCCATGAATGAGCGCGGATTTTCTAGTGCATTTACTTGCACTTCAAAGGCAATATATCTATTGTTTAACGGTTTAACCCATTTGAGAGGCGGCCAAAATCAGAATTTAAAATGGACTGAATAAGCTCTCTACGAACTTGACGAGCAATGCCGCGCTGATGGACCATGAAAGAGTGACTGACATGTATGCACATAAATCACTGTCACACACAAACACTCTCGAAGTAAAGGGATCTTCCATAGGGAGAGACTAGATGGCACTTCAGCACTGCGTTGACATCAGGTCCAGGCGAAGGTCCTTCATCAGATCTAGATACGGCCTGGATCCGGCAGGCTGCGGGAAAACCTCGGGATAAACAAAGACACTAAAATTAGCGTAGATGCCATTCTTCTTATGATGTAACGAGTACATCAGGATTTATGGGAAGTGTCCCCGATTCCAGCTGACCTAATCTATGCAGCCTAATATTGAATTATAGAAGTCTATAATGTATTATATGAAAGCTAGGTCAAAGAGATGTGTCTTTAATCTAGCTTTGAACTGACAGAGTGTGTCTGCTTCCCAGACAATGGTAGGAAGACTGTTCCAGAGTTTTGGTGCTAAATAGGAGAAGGATCTACCGCCAGCAGTCGATTTTGATATTCTAGGTATTAATAACTGGCCAAAATTTTGAGATCGCAATAGACGTGAAGGACTATAATGCGTTAAGAGCTCGCTCAAGTACTGCGGAGCTAAACCATTTAGTGCTTTTTAAGTAATCAGCAATATTTAAAAATTTATGCGATGTTTAATAGGGAGCCAGTGCAGTGTTGACAGAACCGGACTAATATGGTCATACTTACTGGTTCTGGTAAGAACTCGAGCTGCTGCGTTTTGAACTAGCTGTAGTTTGTTTATTAAGCGTCCAGACCAGGTTTTCCGCTGTCCGGTAATTGCCGGACATTGGCCGAAAAAAAAATGAAATGTCAGACAAAATTAAATCTCTCCGGTCAAATTGTCCGATTAAAATTGCCTAACAATCCCGCCCCCCAAACACAATCTGAATTTGAGAATAAGCCTAATATGTATAAAGCAAAAATACACCGACCTTTGTTATAAAGGAACAGGCTTTGAGTAAGGGTTAATGGCCGACGAGGTGTCCATTGTCAGGTATCAATGGACGATGGCATTGGCGAGGCGTGAACCGTCCGACGCGCAGCGGAGTATTAACCCGCTTATACCATGGTCACTTGCAAAATAACACATTTTTAAAACATTAGTTTATATTTTAATTAGTTTTACAATCAAAATCTAAAGTTTTTACAAACAATTACTTGGTTTCTATGGTTACGCGAATTTAGCAACTGGAGATATTTATAGTCCACTCAGTTTACTGCCTGTTGCTATGGTTACTCACAGCTGATGTAGCCAGCGCATTTATTTATTAATTTCGAACGGTAAACAGTCAGTTTAACCAGAACTTCTTTATTAGGTGTCCTCTATCAAATATTATTTATTTGACCGGCATATCATCAAAATGTCCAGAAAACGAAACCTCTGCCAGTCACTTTGACCGGCACCATTTTTTTCTAGCGGAAACTCTGGTCCAGACACAGAGATCCTCCAGCAGCAACCACACAACCACACAACCTCCACTGCCACCACCAGAAGAAAGAGAAGAGCACGTCTGGGTTGTTACAGCAAATCACCAATGCAAAGAAGAACAGGTCACTAGCTTTAGGACATGTAATGCCATCAATCCAAGAAAAACTTGACTCGGGGATGAAATTGTACTTATCCCTTCCTGCAATCAGTGCTGATGCTGACCCACTGGCTTGGTGAAAGCACAAGAAGAAATGCCAATTCTTTTTAAAAGTGGCCAAAAATACCTGGGCATCCCTGCAACAAGTGTGTCCTCTGAAAGGGTGTTCAGTGGCCATATCCAGTCTCCTCAGCGGTCAAGACTGAGCACTGAAGAATGTGAACATGCTCACATTTCTGCACTATACTGTGAACTGAAAGGACTGGAAATAAGTGTGCAATCTGTAAAAAGGCCCTGATGAAGGTGGGTCCTGCAGCCTTTGCCTCCTTGTTTTGTAACAAAAGGATATGCATATCTAGCTCGTGTTTAATTCCAGAGATGTGGACCTTGTTTCTTTTTATTTATTTTCACTGTACTGAATTATTTGTGTTTCAAAATGCAGCTATAGCCTACTGTTTAAGTCAAAAACAGCTATATATATTTTTAACATGTTTCTAAGTTCTCTCCAAAAGAACTGTAGAAAAAATACACTTGGTCACAGTTATTTCTGTTTAAATAAGCAGCAATAATTGGTTACTGTGTTATTTCAGTTTCAAAGGGAAGCAATACATAACACTGTAAACTATAAAGAGTGTTCATGTGATTTTATACATTAGTAGTGTTAATGAATGCTTAATAATCACGAAACTGTGAATATTGCTCAGACTATAATTAATCTATAATCGTTGCATAGATTCAGCACATAAAGATGAACTACTAACCGTGATCTCAGACTGCGGTGATGTGGTTTCTCCACCTCATGGATCTTCATGTGAAGCTTCAGGCGAGTTTTAATAGAGAAACTCTTTCTACACTGATCACACGTGTGCAGCTTCTCTCTGCTGTGGATCCTCTCATGTGTTTTCAGATGTGATGACCGACTGAATCTCTTGTTGCAGTGTGAACACTTGTAAGGTTTCTCTCCAGTGTGAATTCTCTGGTGCCGTTTTAATTCGTTTGCTGAAATAAAAGTCTTCTCACACTCGAAGCACAAATAAGCTCTTACACCAATATGAATTTTCTGGTGTTTAAGCAAACTTTGCAGCAGTGAAAAACTCTTTCCACAAACAGAGCATGAATGTGGCTTCTCCTTCGTATGAACTACCAGATGTGTCTTCAGGTTTGATGCACTAGCAAATGTTTTGCCACATTGATCACATGTGAACGGCTTCTCTCCGGTATGAATTCTCATGTGTCTTTTAAGGTGAGCTGATTGTGTGAAACTCTTCCCACACATATCACATGTGAACGGCTTTTCTCCAGTGTGGATCATCATGTGTGTTTTAAGGTGAGATGATCGTGTGAAACTCTTCCCACACATTTCACAAGTGAACGGCTTTTCTCCAGTGTGAACTCTTGTGTGAAGTTCAAGATTTTGTTTGCTTGAGAATCTCTTTTCACACTGATCACACATGAATGGCTTTTCTCCAGTGTGGATCATCATGTGTCTTTTAAGGGTAGCTGATTGTGTGAAACTCTTCCCACACATATCACATGTGAACATATTTTCTCCAGTGTGAACTCTTGTGTGAAGTTCAAGATTTTGTTTGCTTGAGAATCTCTTTTCACACTGAGTGCAGATGAAAGATTTCTTGGCTCTATTCTTTAAAAATGTCTTTTTAGTCTTTGAACGACTGAAAGGTTTTTCTCCATATTTGACATGACGTTCCTCCTCCACTTCACTCAGTTCTTCAATCTCCTCGTTCTCCTCCATCATGTCTGAAATAAAATAAAAGAGAATTCATTTCAATTTCAGTACATCAAAATAATTCATAGGGGTGTGCGATATATGCCGTCTACACTAAAAGCCACAGCAGAACTGTTTTGCATCTTTGAGCAACACATCTGTGTTTCGTTACTGAATGAATCAGTCCAATTGAACGAATCGGTTGAATTTTTTTTTTTTTTTTTTTTTTTTTTATTATGCAAGTACAAAGAAAGACAGAGAGACATGAACAACAAACAACCTCAACCTGGTTTTCCATCCAAGTCTATCCAAGTATTAACCAGTACTAAACAATATCCTCTGTGCAATAGGGAAAAAAAAAAAAAAACATAAAAAATAATAAATAAATAATTCACAATACACATTCCCCTTCACTTTATACAAACAGCACTCTTTTCTTTTCTTTTTTTTAACACACAAGACAAGGGACAATAGACAAGAAAACAAGATAAATAAAACTATTCAGACACATTCCAGACAAATTACAACACACAGGACAAATCACACTTACAAAAAGAAAAAAAAGACAAATTAGAACAAACAAAAACAAAACAAGCTCACAAACCAAAGTAATAACAATAATAATAATGATGTCTCATTTACACACACACACACACACACACAAATTACACTGGTGGTGCTCCTTGAGTGAACTGTTGAGAGAGAGAGAAAAAAAAAAGGGGATGCATCAAACTTATGAATTTTGTCCCTACTATAATAAATTCTAGTCATTAACTTATATTGAATCAATCTAAGATTTTCGTTGGTTGTGGCTTTATATGTTAGATTTAAGCACTCCTTCCATTTTGTTTTGGCATTGAAGTCCTTTATATCTCTGTCCCATCCTTCATATATTTTACTTAGCAGATTACAATTGATTACGACATTATTGAGATAATCATACATAACACTTATACATTTTTTCTTTTTCTTACTTTGTTCCAAAAGGGTCTTTATCTTTTCCGGAACATCGTTCACTATATCACAGTTCTCTTTGACCCAGTTTTTTAACTGCATATATTTAAATTTCTCTGAATCTTTTAATTTAAATTTATCTTTCAGTGTATCAAATGAGGATATATTATTTGAGCTAGTAATATCTGATAATGTTTCGATACCTCCATTCATCCAAGTTTTCCACATTAATTTAGTACCTTGAATTTTAACAGACGGATTGTTCCAAATCTTAATACAGTATGTGTTGGAGTACCGATCTCCATCCCTAAAATCTGCTTAGTTTTTTTCCACATATTTAATGTACTATTGACAACAAAGGTGTCAGTCTTTACTTTTTTCTTGGAGAACAAGATGGATAATAAACTATTTGGTTGTAGTTGATGATTTTCGATAACCAGCCATGGGTCTTCATTAGTATTATTAATAATACGATCAATATAAAACATCTGAGCTGCTATCTGATACAGTTCCATATTAGGGAGGTTTAACCCTCCTTCCCGTTTGGAGCAAAACAATAGAGTTCTTTTTATTCTGGGGGTTTTTCCAGCCCAAATGAAAGATGTAATTATGGAATTTATTTCCTTGAAAAAGGTTTTTGGTGGTGTCAGTGGGATACATTGAAACAAATAAATAAACTTAGAAAGCCAAATCATCTTTACCAGATTTATTCTACCAATTAGATTCAACTTGAGATCACTGTAGGTATTGAGATTATGTTTTAGATTATTTTTCAGTGTTAAAAAATTACTCACAATTGTTTTTTATTTGCACTGATATAACAACCTAAATATTTAATTTTACAGCTTTGTACTTTAAATTGTTTAAATGCTTCTGGGTTTATTGGTTTTTGGCCAAAAGTCAAAATTTCGGTTTTGCCACTGTTAATTTTATAACCTGAAATTTTTGAGAATTGACTCATTATATTAATTACACTCGGGATTGAAATGTCCACATCACTTAGATACAACAACAAATCATCTGCAAATAAGCTTAATTTATATTCATTTTTGCCTATAGTAATACCCGTTATGTTATCTGTCTGTCTTATTTTCTCAGCCAAGGGTTCAATAGCCATCGCGAACAGCGCTGGAGATAATGGACAGCCTTGAGCAGTACCGCGGCTTAACCCTTTGATGCGCACACTATGGATACCCCTTCTAATGCACATGGGTCTAAAAAGACCCGTATTCATTTCCTATGTTATTTCATGCATGGCTTGGCATTTTTTTTTGTTTCACCTTTTGAAATCACTTTATTTGAGCATTTACTATTTCATGATCTATTAATTTCATGATTTATGAATATAATTTTTATTTTATTTTATGATCACAAATTCATATTTTAATATTTTTTTTATAAGTTTTGTGTTAAAACATCAAGTTTACACATATGGGTCTAAAATGACCCATCTATGCAAGCGTGATAAAACAAAAGAATAAAGAAAACTTTTTGTTAAAATAACCAATGTCACAGTTGTTTAGATCAACACATTTACTGTAACACTTGAAATATGTTTATTGGCCACTTTGTCACACATAACACGCATATATGCCTAACCGATAACACTGAAATTGAACTGTAGTGTAGTGCAACTGTAGGGGGATCTCCTCAACCACCACCAATGTGCAGTATCCACCTGGATGATGCGACAGCAGCCATAGTGCACCAGAACGCCACCACACACCGGCTTATGTGACCGATAGCATTGATTTATGACCACAAATAAAAATGAATAACGGTACAAGGTTTCTGCCCAACAGCGACAATATATACTTTTATATATAACTTTCTATTGCAAATTTTATTTTATTGACCTAGCTAACATTAGATAAAATAGAATGTCGACGCAAGCTAGCTAATGGTATTGGACATGTTTCTCTTTCACACTAGTAATGGTTTTCAAGGTCAAGGTAACCTTAGCCTACAAGGCTATATCTATATTTTTCTGTAACAAAAAAGTGTTTTAAATAAAACTTACATGCATGAAAAATACAAAAGCAGCCGTGTTGAATTGTGAAATGTGTGGCAGATGAATAGTTTTCTGCAGTAAATATATTTATACATATCAAAGGTTCCTATACGGGTCATTTTTGACCCATGTGTGTAAAATGGATGTAGAAATACAAAAATCGTGTTTGTTTATAAAGTAAGAAAGGAAAAATAAACATAATGATTTTTGAAAATCAAAAACAAGATATTTAATGAACACCTGGATTAATAAATTATAAAATACATTTATTTCAAAGATACAGCAAAGAAACATGAATACGGGTCTTTTTAGACCCATGTTGCGCATTAGAGGGGTAGTGACACAAAAACCATTTTTATTCGAAAAGTAAGAAAGGAAAAATTTAAATATTGATTTGTAATGATCTAAAACAAGTTAATTGAGGAATACCTGGAATACTGAATGATTAAATAAATTTCTTGCAAAGATATAGAAAATGAAATCTCAGTCGGGTCTTTTTAGACCCATGTTGTGCATCAAAGGGTTAAAGAAAATGCCTCAGAAAGAACGCCATTGGTGTAGACTTGTGCTTTGGGGGCTCCATACACTGTTTCTACCATATTGATAAATTCTACTGGGAATTCAAATGTTTCAAGCACTTTATACAAATATGACCATTCAAGGCGATCGAATGCTTTTTCAGCATCGACCGCCATCAAAGTCAAATCTATATTATGTTTTTTTGCATATTGTGTTAAGGATATACATGTTCTAACATTAGTTCTAAGATCCCTATTAGGAATAAACCCAGCTTGGTTATGGTGGATAATGCTAGGTAAAATTAATGCCAATCTATTATTCATTACTTTTGTTATGATTTTCTTGTCACAATTGATTAAACTAATAGGCCTAAAATCAGAAGGCTTATTACATTCACGACCTGGTTTTGGTATCACAGAAATAGTTGAAAGATACATAGTTTCTGGCAGCTTTTGTTGATTAACAAATGAATTCACAACCTCCAGGAACAAAGATCTAATATTTGGCCAAAATGTTGAGTAAAACTCGATAGGGAGGCCGTCTATTCCTGGGGCCTTTTTTTCGGGAAATGCCTTAATTGCAGCTTCAATCTCAGAGGTTGCAAAGACTTTCCGTATATCTTCCTTTTGATGATCTGATAAGCACTGTAATTTGACCGATTTAAGAAAGGAATCTGAGTCATCTTTAACCTCTGCTGTATACAAATGTTCATAAAATTGCTTAAATCTTTTATTGATAATATCATTGTTTGTAATAACATCATCTGATTCTTCCTCTTTTAAAGATATAGACTGAGTCTTTGCAACCCTTTTGACCAATGATGCCAGGTGTTTACCCGATTTATTAGCTGAAATATAATTAAGCTTATTCGAATTGTGTCTAAAGTCTTTAACTTTATCCATCAGCATAGTGTCCATTTCTATTTTCTTTTCTTGCAATTTACTTTTTATTGTTTGGTCTCCATTTTTAAGTTGTTCCATTAAATTAATGTCCAGTTTTATTTTAGCCATATTCCGCTCAAAACTAGCTTTCCTTTTTGCTGCGAAGGCTATCATTACCCCCCTTGCCTATTTTTCTCGCGACACGCAAGCGTGTTGGAAGCGTTTCCAGGCAAAATAGAATGTTTATATGTAATTTTGACACGAATATTCATATTAATAAATGACATTTTGATGTTTGAAAGTCTAGGTTTTGACATAAATGCAGATATAATGTAGGCTTATTGTATTTTCTTTAATTGATTTTCAAAAATTGCACCTGTCAATACAGAACGAAATATTCTGTAGCCTATTTTGCCGTCAATAGCCTACTCCTTAAACTACATTTAGCAGTATTGTTTGTTTGATCTGACTACAGCACTTTAAAGCTAAATGTAAAAAAAAAAAAAATTGTATTTAAGTTTTATTTTAAACTTGAATTAAATGTATTTGAAAGCTGGCCAAAGCTTGGCTCTTTGCGCTGTTTAGTTGCAAAAGTTTTTATGATGACAAAGTAATATCAAACTTCATTTAATTTATTTCTTTTCTTTTAAAGGAGACATATCATGCTTTTAAATTGTTCCTTTTTACATATAAATCATACATTTGTAGTCTATATAAAGCGGATATGCAATGCTTGGGTCTGAATTCCTCATTATTATAGCTCCACAGGCCCCTTTTCTACCCCTTTTCTGATGTGCGTCTGAGAGCAACTCATTTTGGTGCGGTCTCTTTAAATACAATTGAGACACTTCATACCCTGCCCCCTCTCCAGGTTGCAGAGGTTCAACTCCACCCCGTTCGGCCATTTTTGTAGTTTGATAGCAGAGATACGATTATCTAGCGGCACAGAAACTTTTTATTCACACGTTATTAACAAAATGTCAACAACGGAAGACTTGTCCAGCCAGCCTTACAAGTTCGAGCCAGAGTCGGAGCCGGAGCGAGATGAAAATGAAGACGACGAACCTGTAGAACAACGTCTTCATATGGATGTATCGCAATGGTGTGTACTGTATTTAAACATGAAACTTTGGGCTTCCGACCTTTTACCACCGTGTCGATTTATTTTGATTAATATGTGCGAGGGAGAGAGAGCAAGACAGCGTCTAATTTGGAGACGGTGATGTCTTGTTTACACTTTCGCCTGGCTCTGAAGAGAGAGAGTGAGCGCGCGCGACCGGGTCTCTCTCTCTGCTCGTTCTTTCAGTTAAACATGCGCCCTTGTCACAAGCGCGGCAGTTTATCTACATTAGACGGTGTAATGAAGCGTGTGGGTTACTACATCCAACAACCGAACATTTTAACTTTCCCTCTCGTAACTTCTGCATCCTTTAGCTTGGACTACAAAATTGAAGGGAGAAATAAAAATGGCGGATTGCTCGAAGTGTTGGGCCAGAAGTCAATGTCCTTATTTGGCAGTTCCGCTGCAAATACTGTGACGTAATAGTTAAAAAAACGTCATAGATAACAGAAAAATCGGAACACGTTGAAAAATATGACCAAAACAGAATATAAAGATGTCAACGAAGCACCTGAAGAGAATAATTTAATATTTTCTGTACACTCCAAATATACAACAAAATGCATTTAAGGGCTAAAAAAGTGCATTTGGCATGATATGTCCCCTTTAAATTGTATGTCTACTGCAATCACACAGGAAAAAGTCAACTACATTTACATACTGTGAATCGTTTTTTGAATCGAGAATCGATTTTGAATCGAATCTTGAGACTAAAAATCGGTATCGAATTGAATCATGAAATTTTCTGAATCGTGCACCCCTAGTAAGAGGTCACGTGACTGATATTCATGTATATTCCGGGCCTTTAGACTTGAAATATAACATGGTCAGGAATGTGGCAGCTGCAGTGCATATCTAGATTAAAACAATTAGGGCTGCAACAACGAATCGATTAAATCGATTAAAATCGATTATTAAAAGAATCGATTACAAATTTCATTATCGATTTGTTGCACGACTATTGCGCCACTCAATAAGATGCAGAGATTTTTGAGTATAATTTTTTTTTAAAGTTGAGTTGAGCAGAGCTATGAGGCGCCAGACTGGACAAAAGCGAAGCGAACTACACGAGCGAGCGACACTGCACAAGAGAGACTGAGTGTGTCCACGAGCGAGCTACAGTGTGCAGGAGCGACCGAGTGTGTCTCAGAGCGCGCTCAACAGTGCGCGAGAGAGACTGAGTGTGTCCGAGAGTCCGCGCGCGACAGCGCGAGAAAGAGACCGAGTGTGTCCGAGAGTCCATAAGCAACAGTGCACGAGAGAGACCGAGTGTGTCCGAGAGTCCGTAAGCAACAGTGCAAGAGAGACCGAGTGTGTCCGAGAGTCCGTGAGCGACAGTGCATGAGAGAGACCGAGTGTGTCCGAGAGAGCGCTCAACAGTGCGCGAAAGAGACCGAGTGTGTCCGAGAGCACGCTCAACAGTGCGCGAAAGAGACAGAGTGTGTCCGAGAGTCCGAGAGCGACAGTGCGCGAGAGAGACCGAGTGTGTCCGAGAGTCCGTAAGCAACAGTGCACGAGAGAGACCGAGTGTGTCCGAGAATCCATGAGCGACAGCGCGAGAGAGGTCGAGTGTGTCCGAGAGTCCGTAAGCAACAGTGCATGAGAGAGACCGAGTGTGTCCGAGAGTCCCCGAGCGACAGCGCGCGAGAGAGACCGAGTGTGTCCGAGAGTCCGTGAGCAACAGTGCATGAGAGAGACCGAGTGTGTCCGAGAGTCCCCGAGCGACAGCGCGCGAGAGAGACCGAGTGTGTCCAAGAGTCCGCGAGTGACAGTGCGCGAGAGAGACCGAGTGTGTCCGAGAGTCCACGAGCGACAGTGCGCGAGAGAGACCGAGTGTGTCCAAGAGTCCGCGAGCGACAGCGCGAGAGACAGAGTGTGTCCGAGAGTCCGTGAGCAACAGTGCGCGAGAGAGGCCGAGTGTGTCCGAGAGTCCGTGAGCAACAGTGCGCGAGAGAGGCCGAGTGTGTCCGAGAGTCCGTAAGCAACAGTGCATGAGAGAGACCGAGTGTGTCCGAGAGTCCGTGAGCAACAGTGCGCGAGAGAGGCCGAGTGTGTCTGAGAGTCCGTGAGCAACAGTGCGCGAGAGAGACCGAGTGTGTCCAAGAGTCCGCGAGCGACAGTGCGCGAGAGAGACCGAGTGTGTCCGAGAGTCCGTGAGCGACAGCGCGCGAGAGAGACCGAGTGTGTCCGAGAGTCCGTAAGCAACAGTGCAAGAGAGACCGAGTGTGTCCGAGAGTCCGTGAGCGACAGTGCATGAGAGAGACCGAGTGTGTCCGAGAGAGCGCTCAACAGTGCGCGAAAGAGACAGAGTGTGTCTGAGAGTCCGAGAGCGACAGTGCGCGAGAGGCCGAGTGTGTCCGAGAGTCCGTAAGCAACAGTGCACGAGAGAGACCGAGTGTGTCCGAGAATCCATGAGCGACAGCGCGAGAGAGGTCGAGTGTGTCCGAGAGTCCGTAAGCAACAGTGCATGAGAGAGACCGAGTGTGTCAACGCGCGAGAGAGACCGAGTGTGTCCAAGAGTCCGCGAGCGACAGTGCGCGAGAGAGACCGAGTGTGTCCGAGAGTCCACGAGCGACAGTGCGCGAGAGAGACCGAGTGTGTCCAAGAGTCCGCGAGCGACAGCGCGAGAGAGACCGAGTGTGTCCGAAAGTCCGTGAGCAACAGTGCGCGAGAGAGGCCGAGTGTGTCCGAGAGTCCGTAAGCAACAGTGCATGAGAGAGACCGAGTGTGTCCGAGAGTGACAACGCGCGAGAGAGACCGAGAGTGACAACGCGCGAGAGAGACCGAGTGTGTCCAAGAGTCCGCGAGCGACAGTGCGCGAGAGAGACCGAGTGTGTCCGAGAGTCCACGAGCGACAGTGCGCGAGAGAGACCGAGTGTGTCCAAGAGTCCGCGAGCGACAGTGCGCGAGAGAGACCGAGTGTGTCCGAGAGTCCGTGAGCAACAGTGCGCGAGAGAGGCCGAGTGTGTCCGAGAGTCCTTAAGCAACAGTGCATGAGAGAGACCGAGTGTGTCCGAGAGTCCGTGAGCAACAGTGCGCGAGAGAGGCCGAGTGTGTCCGAGAGTCCGTGAGCAACAGTGCGCGAGAGAGACCGAGTGTGTCCGAGAGTCCGTGAGCGACAGCGCGCGAGAGAGACCGAGTGTGTCCGAGAGTCCGCGAGCGACAGCGCGCGAGAGAGACCGAGTGTGTCCGAGAGTCTGCGAGCGACAGCGCGCGAGAGAGACCGAGTGTGTCTGAGAGTCCACGAGCGACAGTGCACGAGAGAGACAGAGTGTGTCCAAGAGTCCGCGAGCGACAGCATGAGAGAGACCGAGTGTGTCCGAGAGTCCGTGAGCAACAGTGCGCGAGAGAGGCCGAGTGTGTCCGAGAGTCCGTGAGCGACAGCGCGCGAGAGAGACCGAGTGTGTCCGAGAGTCCGTGAGCAACAGTGCGCGAGAGAGGCCGAGTGTGTCCGAGAGTCCATGAGCGACAGTGCATGAGAGAGACCGTGTGTGTCCGAGAGTCCGCGAGCGACAGTGCATGAGAGAGACCGAGTGTGTCCGAGAGTCCGCGAGCGACAGCGCGAGAGAGAACGAGTGTGTCCGAGAGTCCACGAGCGACAGGGCACGAGAGAGACCGAGTGTATCCAAGAGTCCGTGAGCAACAGTGCGCGAGAGAGGCCGAGTGTGTCCGAGAGTCCGCGAGCGACAGCGCGCGAGAGAGGCCGAGTGTGTCCGAGAGTCCGTGAGCAACAGTGCGCGAGAGAGACCGAGTGTGTCCGAGAGTCCGTGAGCGACAGCGCGCGAGAGAGACCGAGTGTGTCCAAGAGTCCGCGAGCGACAGTGCGCGAGAGAGACCGAGTGTGTCCGAGAGTCCACGAGCGACAGTGCGCGAGAGAGACCGAGTGTGTCCAAGAGTCCGCGAGCGACAGCGCGAGAGAGACAGACTGTGTCCGAGAGTCCGTGAGCAACAGTGCGCGAGAGAGGCCGAGTGTGTCCGAGAGTCCGTAAGCAACAGTGCATGAGAGAGACCGAGTGTGTCCGAGAGTCCGTGAGCAACAGTGCGCGAGAGAGGCCGAGTGTGTCCGAGAGTCTGTGAGCAACAGTGCGCGAGAGAGACCGAGTGTGTCCGAGAGTCCGTGAGCGACAGCGCGCGAGAGAGACCGAGTGTGTCCGAGAGTCCGCGAGCGACAGTGCGCGAGAGAGACCGAGTGTGTCCGAGAGTCCGTGAGCAACAGTGCGCGAGAGAGGCCGAGTGTGTCCAAGAGTCCGTGAGCAACAGTGCGCGAGAGAGGCCGAGTGTGTCCGAAAGTCCGTGAGCGACAGCGTGCGAGAGAGACCGAGTGTGTCCGAGAGTCCGCGAGCGACAGTGCGCGAGAGAGACCGAGTGTGTCCGAGAGTCTGCGAGCAACAGTGCGCGAGAGAGACCGAGTGTGTCCGAGAGTCCGTGAGCAACAGTGCGCGAGAGAGGCCGAGTGTGTACGAGAGTCCGTGAGCAACAGTGCGCGAGAGAGGCCGAGTGTGTCCGAGAGTCCGTGAGCGACAGCGTGCGAGAGAGACAGAGTGTGTCCGAGAGTCCGCGAGCGACAGTGCGCGAGAGAGACCGAGTGTGTCCGAGAGTCCGCGAGCGACAGTGCGCGAGAGAGAAAGTGTGTCTGAGAGTCTGTGAGCAACAGTGCGCGAGAGAGACCGAGTGTGTCCGAGAGTCCGCGAGCGACAGTGCACGAGAGAGACCGAGTGTGTCCAAGAGTCCGCGAGCGACAGCGCGAGAGAGACAGTGTGTCCGAGAGTCCGTGAGCAACAGTGCGCGAGAGAGGCCGAGTGTGTCCGAGAGTCCATGAGCGACAGTGCATGAGAGAGACCGAGTGTGTCCGAGAGTCCGCGAGCGACAGTGCATGAGAGAGACCGAGTGTGTCCGAGAGTCCGCGAGCGACAGCGCGAGAGAGAACGAGTGTGTCCGAGAGTCCGCGAGCGACAGTGCGCGAGAGAGACCGAGTGTTACCAAGAGTCCGTGAGCAACAGTGCGCGAGAGAGGCCGAGTGTGTCCGAGAGTCCGTGAGCAACAGTGCGCGAGAGAGACCGAGTGTGTCCGAGAGTCCGTGAGCGACAGCGCGCGAGAGAGACCGAGTGTGTCCGAGAGTCCGCGAGCGACAGTGCGCGAGAGACCGAGTGTGTCCAAGAGTCCGCGAGCGACAGCGCGAGAGAGACAGTGTGTCTGAGAGTCCGTGAGCAACAGTGCGCGAGAGAGACAGAGTGTGTCCGAGAGTCCGCGAGCGACAGCGCGCGAGAGAGACCGAGTGTGTCCGAGAGTCCACGAGCGACAGTGCACGAGAGAGACCGAGTGTGTCCAAGAGTCCGCGAGCGACAGCGCGAGAGAGACAGAGTGTGTCCGAGAGTCCGTGAGCAACAGTGCGCGAGAGAGGCCGAGTGTGTCCGAGAGTCCATGAGCGACAGTGCATGAGAGAGACCGAGTGTGTCCGAGAGAGCGCTCAACAGTGCGCGAAAGAGACCGTGTGTCCGAGAACACGCTCAACAGTGCGCGAAAGAGACAGAGTGTGTCTGAGAGTCCGAGAGCGACAGTGCACGAGAGAGGCCGAGTGTGTCCGAGAGTCCGTAAGCAACAGTGCACGAGAGAGACCGAGTGTGTCCGAGAATCCATGAGCGACAGCGCGAGAGAGGTCGAGTGTGTCCGAGAGTCCGCGAGCGACAGTGCATGAGAGAGACCGAGTGTGTCCGAGAGTCCGCGAGCGACAGCGCGAGAGAGAACGAGTGTGTTCGAGAGCGCGCTCAACAGTGCGCGAAAGTGACCGAGTGTGTTCGAGAGCGCGCTCAACAGTGCGCGAGAGAGACCGAGTTGTCCAAGAGTCCGCGAGCGACAGCGCGCGAGAGAGACCGAGTGTGTCCGAGAGTCCACGAGCGACAGTGCACGAGAGAGACCGAGTGTGTCCAAGAGTCCGCGAGCGACAGCGCGAGAGAGACAGAGTGTGTCCGAGAGTCCGTGAGCAACAGTGCACGAGAGAGACCGAGTGTGTCCGAGAATCCATGAGCGACAGCGCGAGAGAGGTCGAGTGTGTCCGAGAGTCCGCGAGCGACAGTGCATGAGAGAGACCGAGTGTGTCCGAGAGTCCGCGAGCGACAGCGCGAGAGAGAACGAGTGTGTTCGAGAGCGAGCTCAACAGTGCGCGAAAGTGACCGAGTGTGTTCGAGAGCGCGCTCAACAGTGCGCGAGAGAGACCGAGTTGTCCAAGAGTCCGCGAGCGACAGCGCGCGAGAGAGACCGAGTGTGTCCGAGAGTCCACGAGCGACAGTGCACGAGAGAGACCGAGTGTGTCCAAGAGTCCGCGAGCGACAGCGCGAGAGAGACAGAGTGTGTCCGAGAGTCCGTGAGCAACAGTGCGCGAGAGAGGCCGAGTGTGTCCGAGAGTCCATGAGCGACAGTGCATGAGAGAGACCGAGTGTGTCCGAGAGAGCGCTCAACAGTGCGCGAAAGAGACCGAGTGTGTCCGAGAACACGCTCAACAGTGCGCGAAAGAGACAAAGTGTGTCCGAGAGTCCGTAAGCAACAGTGCACGAGAGAGACCGAGTGTGTCCGAGAATCCATGAGCGACAGCGCGAGAGAGGTCGAGTGTGTCCGAGAGTCCGCGAGCGACAGTGCATGAGAGAGACCGAGTGTGTCCGAGAGTCCGCGAGCGACAGCGCGAGAGAGAACGAGTGTGTTCGAGAGTGCGCTCAACAGTGCGCGAAAGTGACCGAGTGTGTTCGAGAGCGCGCTCAACAGTGCGCGAGAGAGACCGAGTTGTCCAAGAGTCCGCGAGCGACAGTGTGCAAGAGAGAACGAGTGTGTCCGAGAGTCCATGAGAGAGACCAAGTGTGTCCGAGAGTCCGCGAGCGACAGTGCATGAGAGAGACCAAGTGTGTCCGAGAGTCCGCGAGCGACAGTGCATGAGAGAGACCGAGTGTGTCCGAGAGTCCGCGAGCGACAGCACGAGAGAGAACGAGTGTGTTCGAGAGCGCGCTCAACAGTGCGCGAAAGAGACCGAGTGTGTCCGAGAGTCCGAGAGCGACAGCACGAGAGAGAACGAGTGTGTTCGAGAGCGCGCTCAACAGTGCGCGAAAGAGACCGAGTGTGTTCGAGAGCGCGCTCAACAGTGTGCGAGAGAGAACGAGTGTGTCCGAGAGTCCGAGAGCGACAGCACGAGAGAGAACGAGTGTGTTCGAGAGCGCGCTCAACAGTGCGCGAAAGAGACCGAGTGTGTTCGAGAGCGCGCTCAACAGTGTGCGAGAGAGACCGAGTGTGTTCGAGAGCGCGCTCAACAGTGTGCGAGAGAGAACGAGTGTGTCCGAGAGTCCGAGAGCGACAGCACGAGAGAGAACGAGTGTGTTCGAGAGCGCGCTCAACAGTGCGCGAAAGAGACCGAGTGTGTTCGAGAGCGCGCTCAACAGTGCGCGAGAGAGACCGAGTGTGTCCAAGAGTCCGCGAGCGACAGTGTGCGAGAGAGAACGAGTGTGTCCGAGAGTCCATGAGAGAGACCGAGTGTGTCCAAGAGTCCGCGAGCGACAGTGCGCGAGAGAGACCGAGTGTGTCCAAGAGTCCGCGAGCGACAGTGTGCGAGAGAGACGGAGTGTGTCCGAGAGTCCTTGAGCGACAATGAGATGACAATGACAATATATAATGATAATATAATATACTAAGAAAGAGGCATGGAAGTTTGATAAATGGACAACAATAAAACCAACAATTAAATTCTTACAACTGAATTAGCAGACTGTGATTTACAATTTGCAGCACTGTATTTTTCATTCTTTACTCTAAATGACTCAGAGAAACTTCACTATATGCTCCGAAAGGATGAGCTGCTAAATACCTTACACACCATACCAGGTGGTCAATCCACTGTATTTGGTTTTATTGTTTGTTTATTTTATTATTTTATATTGTATTTATTTTACATTGTATTTATAATTACTATTAGGATAGACTAGAGATATTATCTTCTGTTATCATTATTATTATTGCTATTATTATTAACTACTAGTGCAAAATGCCCGTGCAAAATCAGTTTTTGTGTGTGTTTTTAGTAATTGTTGGTTTGGTGTGTTTGAGTACTCATTGTTACAAGTACACAGCAAAAGTTCAGTGACTTTTTTATTTGTGCATAGTAGAAAGCAAATACTGATACTGACATACAATAAATGTGGAAAATTGATCTACACGATTCAGGGAGCAGGCTACACAGTGAACTCCGAGAAAACGCTACTTAAGCTCCACTGCTTTCTTCGACCCTCTCTGTCTCTGGTCCTGGGCTGTGCTCACTCAGTGTCAGTGTGAGAGGGGGAGTGGCCAGCGGCTATAGTGGCAAAAGCCAACAATATATTTTGCATTTCTAATCAAAACGTCAAACTTGGCACTGCACTTACTCATGCCCGTAGCAAGACACCGGTCAAGTTTGAAATCCATCGGACTAAAGGTTCAAGAGATATGCGAATAACACACACACACACACACACACACAAAGAAAGACGTTTCTGTAATTTATAGATAGATATAATATAGACCATTTCAAGGACGTAAACAATAACATTCCGTTGGAATGCTACTGCGCATGTCTGGCCCTGAAGCATTTACGGTGGCGGCGTTTTTAAATCTCAGGTCTGTGAAAACAAGCGCGTAACTTTTACGTCTAGCGAAAAGGCAACAGTTAAAGTATTTCTTAGCAGAAAGGTTGGGAACATTCGTTCGTAAAATGTTGATGACATCGGTCTTGTGTTTGGTGAAGATGAAGCAAGTCAAACAGCGTCAAAAACGTACTTATCATGGTTTGTCCGGGGAGGTTACGAGTGGGCATTTCACTTGCATTTGCTGGCATATCTATGCAAATATTCATATTTATTTGTACAGCGCTATTCAAAATACATATCGTTTTAGAGCAGCTTTAGAGAACATGCATGTATATTACAATGCTAAATGTACGCTAGTAAACGGACTTCATTTATGACAAGTTATGCCAGTACTCATTTCATTCGTCTCCAAATGTGTGTGCTTAGTTGGGTGAAGTGTGTTGCTGTGGAACGGTGTGCGAGAGGGTTTAAATGTCCTAATGCCCCTCATGTGGTCACAAATAAATAGAAGGTGAAAGCAATGTAATACTGGCTGTCTTTTTTTTTTTCTAATGCATAAACCTGTATTAGTCATTTAAGAGAAATGTATACGTGAAGATTAATAATTGTAAAATTAAGAATAAAACATACAGAATACACTTTTTAGGTCCTTGAAGGGAAAATCTTATTTTATGGTTAGTATAGTCACATACAGATTTGCTAGCTGTGTGTGTATTTATGTAGTCAACATTTGAAGTGGATCAAAAAACTTAATCAAAGTTGTCCTAAGACAAGAACAGGTATTGTTCCAAATTAATGTTAACTTTGATGAAAGATTTTTATCCACTTCAAATGTTGACTACTGTATATATTTAAAAATACATAAACAAAAGAAACATCCTCTCACTTTTAACAGCTTTTATTTCCAGCAAATTTCTTAATGTGTAAATAAATACTTGTATGAACATAATCTGCTTCAACAACTGAGACAACAACATACTGTAAAACACATTTCACAGACTTTTTTTGACAAACAGAAATGGAGTTATGAGTCCCTGAACAAAGGGGGTCAATATCAACCCTCAAGGTCTCGAACACATCTGGGGGTTCATATGTGTGCAGAATTATTGATTTTGCACGTTGATTTTCTGATCACATATATTTTTTCCAGACACATTTTTACCAATTCCAAACCACATTAATCTTAACTACAATTCATTTTGTATTTAATAATTTATAAGTGATATAGAATTGTTCATCAAGGCTGGAAATGAAAAAAAACAAACTTATATTCAGATGTGCATAATTATTAGGCACGTTTTCTTTTACACTTAAAATAAGCCAAAAAAGAGAGGTAAAGAATACAAAAAAATGCCCCACGCTTAAGAATCACAAGCTGAAGTGTAGTAAAATACACGAAGAGTTAATCTTCCAGAATCTGGCATTACGTTTTAGGAGTTTTTTAGCATTTTTAAAAATTATCTCCCAAAACTTACCAATGAAGATGAATTCTTCAAACAGTGGAACAAGAGGATGTGCTGGTCCTTCAAGAGTCAGCTCCAATCTGTCTGTCCATAAAGCCTATAAAAACAGTCTTCATGTGTTTTACTACACTTCAGCTTGTGAACCCAAGTCTCTGAGATCCTGATATCTTGCTCTTCTGGAGACTCCAGGTAAGTTGCAGTTCTGAAAAAATGGTGGCGCTGGAGACTAAAGGGTTCCTGATGGTTTCACACTTAATTATTTTGCAGTTAACATGTGTCTTTTCTTCTCCACCTGATTTTGTCTGACCCTGCTGACCCAATGTGGATTTCACTGTCCAATGGTCATGCTCCTTCTCATGGGCATTTAATAATTTGTGACTTTTCAGTCTGAGTTAAATCTCTTTTTTGGCTTATTTTATCTGTAAAAGAAAACGTGCCTAATAATTATGCACACCTGAATATAAGGCGTTTTTATTTCCAGTCTTCATGTACAATTATATATCCCTTAAATATATTAAATACAAAATTAATAGTAGTTATTAAGCTTAATGTGGTTTTGAATTGGTAAAAATGTGTCTGAAAAACAAAATATGATCAGAAAATCAAGGTGCCTAATAATTCTGCACACACTGTATGGTCATTGGTCACATGTGGTTTGGCTGTCATTCCTGTCTCCCTGTAGTAGTCTTGGACGTCTTAAATTACAAATGATGGCTTTCCTATTGAAGACAAAAGCAGAAAAACAAGTATTAACTTAATCTGGTTAATGCACAATATTTAAGAACTAATGCTACTATTGTGTACTATAGTAAATGTTGGAATTAACATTAGCCAAGCTTAAGTGATGAAAAATGTTTACCGTTACCTTTTGTAAACTACTGCAGCACACCAAACTGTTATACACTATACATTCTGTAATGTGTTACTTACTGCAGTTGTCAACTAACTAGACAGCTAGCCAACAAATGTTAACTCCTACTTAATTACAGCCCACAGAAGACAGAAAATTTAGGGGAAAAGACTGAAATAAAAGCTATTTTCAGTAAATTACACGCGTCAAAATGCTAGGTTTATATGTAAACAATAACGAACAGAGCTATCTTAAATTATGCTGCAGCATACATAAACAGTTAACGTAAAGAAATACAAATAATCCAGTATTTTACTTACCAGAATCGAAATGTGTGTTGTATATTACTAGTTGTATTCAGCCTTCTCGCTTCACTGATGCAATCCAGGCGCGTTTTTCAGGAATTTAAACATTTTAATTTCCCAAAAAAAAATTCGTTTCGGGCCAGAAGGAGGACCCAAGTAACGAGCAACAAGGACCTAATTTTAATTTAGATATTCTAAATAGCAGGATTAAATAAATTATCGCAATCCCACTGTACATCAAGCGCATCCCGCCATTGTTTTGAATGCGCTCGACAACTAACCGGAAACGTCCTAGGGCCAAATACGTCACTTCCTTAAACAGACGAAAGGCCGTTGAAATGGTCTATACAGAAGTAAACGGCGTAGGTGACTTACAGATTTCAGGGAGCAGGCTACACAGTGAACTCCGAAAAAACGCTACACTTGAGCAAACAGTTTGTGAATAGGTTACTACAAATGGTGGCCGTGAATAAAATATAATATTCAGAAGTAAACAGTGTAGCTGTTTACCATGTGTTTGTCAGAATGTTTATTTTTAAACCACAACCTTCTAAGTGCTTCTTTTACTGATATTTTTCACAATATCTTTTGCATTTCTAATCCATACAACGTCAAACTTGGCACTGCACTTACTCGTGCCCGTGGGAAGACACCTGTCAAGTTTGAAATCCATCAGACTAACGGTGAACTCTGAGAAAACGCTACGCTTGAGCAAACAGTTTGTGAATAGGCAACTACAAATGATGGCCGTGAAAGAGAATGTGAACGGATTGAAAAGGATATGTTTAGTTGGTGAATAGCATAGGCTACTATTACACAGTAGCAATAACGTTAAGCGCACCAGAATGAAATATAATATTCAGAAGTAAACAGCATAGCTGACATATAGATTCAGTTTACATCCACAAATGAATAAGCGCGTTGATTCAGGGAGCAGTGCAAAGTGCCCGTGCAAAATCAGTTTTTGTGAGCTGATCGGCATCAAAAAAGTTGAGGAGATATTTCTTAGCGATGGATGATTTCAACAGTTTCAATATGATACAAAATAACTTTTATATTGTTTCAATGGATTAATTGCATTTTGAAAAAAAAAAGTGTCATGAATTTATTGCATTTTTGGGAAAAAATAATCCGTTTCAAAATCTGGATTTGAATTTTTTATGTTATTATAACCTAAAGATGCTATGTGAAAGTTTGAAACAGAAAATAGTGGTTTTCATCTTGCCACTTTCTTGGTAAAGAAAACACATTTTTTCTCAAATTAATCAAAATGGATTTATCACGTTCTGGAACCAAACTATAATATTCAGAAGTAAACAGTGTAGCTGACTGAGTGTTTATGTCAGAATATTTATTTTTAAACCACAACCTTCTTGGGGCTTCTTTTACCGATGCAACCACTGATCTATATAGAATGACTGGATAGCTCATGACGTCATGAACAGTGAAGCCACCGCGCCGCCATATTGGTATTCCCTAGTGAGCTCATGCGTTCTATTGAATCAATAGGAAATTTTATGATTTGACTGAAAAAACATTGCCTAACGAGACACCGTTTTAAAATATAAAGTCTCCCTGCACATTTTTATAACGCAAACACTCTTAGCATTTAAATGGGTATTTGTTTAAAGTCGGAAATTTTTCCTGCTGATTAAAAAACGGCAATTTCTTTGCAAAAGGAATTAAAAGCTGTACGAGAACACTAGTCGGCCTTCACTGAAAAGCTATCTTCACAGGTAAGAAAAACAGTTTGATACTATTAATTAAATAGTGAATGCTAAAGACCTATATTTTTTTGAATTGGTGAATATTCATGTGAATATTGTTTCGTAGCCACGTACGAATTAATAATACCTCAGCACAATACTAATTTGTTCCCTCGTTTTATTATATTGTGGCCACGTTGTAATTCGTTAAATCAAAATGAGGGAGGGAATTAGTTAAACGTGTCCACGATTTATTAAAACGAGGGAACAAGTCGTCGTAACAACGAATTATTTAGATCAGTGCAGAGAGAGCCCCGGCCGCGCGCGCGCACTCTCAGCGCCTTCAAACAACCCGAGCGCTGTATTGCTCTCTCTCCCTCGCGCATATCAACATCAACTGACACAATATTAAAAGGTCGGAAGACCGATTTGTGTTTTATAGATTAGTAGTTTGTTCATATAAAGTGTTTGATTAGCAAGTTACATGTTCAGGAAATGCTTAATACAAATTGTATGGGTTAATGTAACGGTAAACGGACTCTGCACGAAGCTCTTTTGAAGCTGTCAAATGGTGTCGCTATTGGACACTTAATTGTGATTATTGCTGCTCTGAGGTTTCTTATAGGCTACTGTTGACTGTTTTATCGTTGATTTTTGAAGAAGCAGCAGCTCTTGCCTCGGAGAAAACAACACAGGCATAGCGACAATTTTGCATATAAATTACTACTTATAGGGCTTGAATTACAACCTGTGGGCAGTTGTTCTACATCCCTTTGTGAACGTCGTCTTACACTTGTATGCTGCACATCGGGTCATCTTAAAAGTGCCGTCGGAGCTACCAATCTCTGTATAACGGGCGTTGGATCCCTCTGCTGGTAGGGAATCGTAAGATGGCCGCTCGAACACTTCCGGTGGCTTCACTGCCTAGTGGCAGTTTAGAACGTCATGAGCTATCCAGTCATTATATAGATCAGTGGATGCAACCCTCTAATGTCAAAATGTTTATTTTTAAACCACAACCTTTTTAAAACGATTTAACGATATCTTTTGCATTTCTCATCCAAACAACGTCAAACTTGGCACTGCACTTACTCGTGCCCGTGGCAAGACACCTGTCGAATTTGAAATCCATCGGACTAACGGTTCGAGAGATATGTGGTTAACAGACACACAGACAGACAGACACACACACAGACACACAGACAGACAGACAGACGTTTCTGTAATTTATAGAGAGATTATCCGACTGTGCGAGACTTGTCTTTTGTGTGCATGTGCTTGTCAAATAATGTCAAACATTTTGTTAAAGATTATAACATCTTTGACAAAACCCAAAAAACAAGTTTGTGAGTGTGTGTGTCTGTGAGTGAGAGTTTGTGAGTGTGTGTGTCTGTGAGTGAGAGTTTGTGAGTGTGTTCATCTGTGAGTGAGAGTTGTTTTTTTTTTACCTTTAACAGTTCAAGGAGCAACCTGTTTGTGCACTGTGAATTTGCACTGTCAGTTCTGTTTTTGAATAAAGAGTTGGAAATTAATGGGTTTTTTTTTATCTGATTAATTAAAAAAAAATCGTCAGATTAATCGATTATTAAAATAGGCTAATCGTTAGTTGCAGCCCTAAAAACAATGGCAATTTCAATTTCTATTCATAAAAATAAATAAAAAATGACATTACAACTAGGCTATTTTATTCATTATGACAATAATTCTGACTTTACAATAAACTGCCGTGTTTCTGCTTTCAAATGAGACATTTATGCTTTTAGTGCAAAGGCTTCATGAACTGTATCTGCTTTAGTTTGGCTATGCCATTTCTTGGGATTTTTTCAAAAGCGGGGATGCTGTCTTACGACGTGAGATTTCAAATGAGACACAAACGTGAAATGAAAAGTGAAGCTCAAACTTATGATCACTGATGAGTTCAATAAAAATTTTAATCCCATTAATCTGGTCGACAACTGCTGTACACACGATTATGATCTATTTTAATGTAATGAAGATGAAGATTTGTGTCACTAGTTTGGTCATGAAACTGACACATATAGTATCAAACTGTTTATCTTTATCACATGGCATTGTTGAATTCTAATGTAGAAAGCGGTGTGTTATTTCTTGATAACCGCTGCTAAGTATACCGTTGTCATGAAAAACGGAGCGTTGCTATGGACGCAGGATTCTAACCGTAGAGACGGAACGGACTATTTCTTTAGCGGAAGCAATACAATCGTTTATAAATCAATAAACTTCAACTTTTTAAATCAATACTTTATGTCAAATTATTTATTTATTTGGTAGGTAGCCATGTAATAAGCGGGATAATGTAGAGCGAGGCGGTTGTTATAGCGAAATAATACAACCCCTTCAGACTGATTTAAGATCCCTCCGCTTCGCCTGTCGGGGTTGTATCACAGTATCAGTGATCTCAAACTCAATTCCTGGAGGGCCACAGCTCTGTCTGCACAGTTTAGCTCCAACCAGCTCCAACTCACACCTGCAAGGAAGTTTCTAGTAATCCTGAAGACCTTTGCTGAGTCCCAATTCGCATACTATCCGTCCTAAATAGTATGCGAAACAAGAATTAGTACGTCCCAAATCGTAGTATGTTGAAAAGAGTATTCCAAAGATACCCGGATGGTCTACTATTTCCGGTTAGAATTCGAAGTGCAGATCAATGCACACTCTAACGGCTAATATTGCCCACAACCCATTGCGTGCGGGAGGGAGAAGCTTTGTGGTGATGGTGGTATCTATGGTGATGTAAACATGGCAGCCGGATGCAGCCGCGGAGATTCGCCCTCAGTTTTTAAGTGTAAGAATTCAAATGTTTAACCCTTATTAAAGTTATATTTTATTGTCTCGTAATATTAATGGGGTTATGTTGTGCCAAAAAGTACCGTGTTTATCTTGTAAGTTAGGGTCCGATGAAATAAAAAGTAATGTCATGCAAGTGTCTTTTTTTTATGTATTTCTTCTGATGTTTCTGTCTTAGATTTACTATAAACCCTTATGAAAATAAACACCTTTTACTACACTAACCATAGTTTAACCACACTGACTTATTTGTAGTAATACTGTGGCTGTACAAATGTTAACTTTATCAATCCAACCAAAGAAACATGGTTACTACACTTTTACTATAGTAAAAGCATGGTTCATTTTCATCGGGGTATTTTTGAGTATTATACATAAGTATAAAATACGTTAAACAATAGTTATACTATAAACTTTAAATATTTTAGCTTTCGTTACACACATTGCACATGAACGTCAGAACCAGCCGCCTAAACGACCTGCGTTTGGTTGATCTACGACGACAGCCTGCTTCACTCCTCAATTTGGTAGGACACATTGTAAATGTATTTTGGAAAAAAAGATGGGAATAGTAATACATTTATATATGACATATAAGAATTAATGAAATGTAAAATGTTTTGTTAACAGTCATGGTGTGCGTAACTAAGCAACCACGTTCTCGTTCACGTTGCATGACGTCATCGAAGTATGTCCCAGAACGTGCATACTCTTTTGCTACACACTCAAAAGTATGTACTTTTTCCTCACAAAAAAAGTACATACTTTTAGGTCGTAGTATAAGTAGGCGAATTGGGACTCAGCCCTTGATTAGCTGGATCAGGTGTGTTTGATTAGGGTTGGAGCAAAACTGTGCAGAGCTGTGGCCCTCCAGGAACTGAGTTTGAGATCACTGCTCTACATTATCCATTACATTATTAATTCAGTGACAGTTCACACTATAAAACCTCGAAACAACCACACAAGCAAAAACAAAAAACACAAAATCACTGAGGTCGAATGAATTCAACATATTTTCCTCACATGTTCGCTGCTGCTGCACTAAATGTTTATTTCAGTAGGAAGACGCCAGAAAAGACGCTGTGCCCGATGAAAACAATACAGAAATGAGCCTGTCGCTTGAGCAGCCTGTATTGTGTTTGATGGTTGTGTAAATATGAGACATACCGTGTCCGTGAACTGCTCGCCTCACTGTGACGTTAAACCAAAGAGTATAGAAGCCCAAGAGGCGAAACTCTGTTGTGTTATGGGTAACAGTCTGTAGATGGCGCTGCGGAGGCGAATCCGCCATTATGGACTGAAAGCTGCTGGAATCGTTAGCGCCAGTCAATGGCAAAATCCATTTTAGTAGGTGTTATTAGTTCATGTGTGCACTTGCTGGATTGCACATCTTTTTTGTACCTTTCCGCCTGTAATAGGACATTCATAGTTTTTTTTTTCTTGCCATTGAAACGTTCACAGTGTAAAATATTAACTGTCTTTAGAAATGTTCATTTATAAAAAAAATTCCAAATCATATATATGGTGATGTTTACTAATTTCAAAATCAACATTTGAATAACTATCTTATTACTTATATCTAATTACTGTGTATCTGCCTATAGACAAGCGAGCATATATTATTTCATGAATTTCTGTTAGTCATATAACAAGGAAAATGCATAATAGAACATAAATATTAATAGATTAAAGTTTTGCAGTAATTTTATAATTGTATCTTTGCAAACCGTAAGTGGTAGGCTAATGAAGCCGATTCGGTGGGGATACCCTTACTAAAAAGTACTAAGGAATCTTATAGTATTTTGGGACAAAATAAATGTTTTTTATTATTATTGTTTTCATATTTATAGTATTTTGGGACAAAATATTATAGTAATCTTATAGGAATACTATAGTAATTTGGGACATACTACATAAGTACGAGAAGACTACTATAGCAGCTTAAAAATATTATAGAGAGGCTATACAGAACATCACAGCAGCAGGCTATGTTATGTTCTGTAATACCTCTATAATATCCTAGAGCCGCTATAGTATTTCTATAGTAGTCTTATAGTACTTCTATAGTAATATTTTGTCCCAAAATACTATTTTCCTAACCAACACATATACGTATATTTTCTGTCATTTAACGTCATTTAACGTCGGTCATCCTCATTAATGTATTTTAAATTGTTTTCATATTTAGATATGACGGCCAGAAAAAATTAAGCTATGTTAAGTTTTTGTTATTTTAAGTTTTTCAGTGCCATTGACTCCCTTTATTTTTCGGCGTTTTCCTTCAGTTTTCAGTCCATAATGGCGGCCGCGCCGTCAAGTCATGGGGGCAACTGTTGCTATGGGGCGTTCTATTGAGTTTCGCCTCTTGTGCTTCTATACTCTTTGGTTAAACTCAATGAGGGAAGGAAAGGCGCGAATGGCGAACGAGCGGTGACGTCATCGACCGCCAACGAATGTTGATAAAAATAAAATTATTGTTTATATTTGTATTATTTGGTTTTGTTAACTGCAAAAAAAGAATAAAAAAAAAGAAATAAAAAATAATAAGAAAAAAAGGGGATAGTGATGACAGTATTGGCTTACGATACTAGTTGTTCTTAACCTTCATCCTTCCCGTGCACTTTGACCTGTCCTGAAGCCGTAAAATTATTTATTGTTTTGTCCAGAAAGCTTATTTTATTTCATTTTCATAATATTCTTTCTATTTTAATGCATTTTTTTATTATTATTTTTTTTCTGTAACTTTAAATGACTAGATTTGATCAATACATAAATAGAAATGTAAGCACATTCCTCACATTCTTTAAACTTAAATTCACAGTTCAGCTTATAATTCAAAAATAACTCACAATTTCCAGCATAATCCTTTTATTTCAGCTCAAAATATCTTACATTGGGTCAATTTGGGTGTCTTTGCGCACCTCTTGTGGGGGAAAATAACATTAGGCTACATGATATTTCATGACTCTTGCCACTAGATGGCCTTATAGCGCTATATGGAGCAAATGATGTGTTTCCTCTGGGTCCTAAAGTCAGTTCGTCAGTATGCATTCAGATCCACATGTAGACATTAGCAAATATTTTTTTGGTGAAGTTTTAGCATTTTTAGTTTGAATTTTGAGCATTTTTAAGTTTTTCTATGTGTACTGAAGCATTCCTCTCATTCCACTCATTCCTATGGGGATCAAATTGACCCACGAGGGCAGGATTTGTAGCTTTTTAAAATTTAACCACAAAACTCCTCAAATCCATTACATTTTTCTTTGGCGTGCATTCGTGGTACAAGTTTGCCAAACGTCCTGGGGTCTTAGACCCCTCTGATGAACACACCTTCTTTTCTTTCTTTTTTTTTTCTTTTTTTTTAAACAATTTTATTTGGCAAAAAATGTCACACAAGTTTAAATAGCATTTACATTTTCCATTACAACTGAATAATAATAATAATAATAATAATAATAAATATATGTATATAAACAATAAAAAATAAATAAAAATAATAATAATACAAATAATACAAATTAAAACATACAACAACTTAGGCTACTTGTCTATATACTCTCAATGTCCATCAATTCCACGAAGGAGTCACCATCTAGACTCTCCAAAAAGTTATAAAACACTTTCCAGATGGACCAAAAGGTATGCGGCTTGTTTTTCAAAAAGTAGGTAATCTTTTCTAAGGCAAGGTGTGAGGTCATCCCCTTTATCCATTGAGACACGCCGGGACTTTCTTCTTTTTTCCAAGTACATGCTATTACATGTTTAGCTTCTAGCAAACAGAGAATTAACAATAATCTTTCATGTTTGGTCATTTTAAAATTCAGAGGACAAACATGCAATATACACAGCTTTGGAAGAGGAATTGCTTTACTAATGATTTGGCTTATAATATTAAGTATTTTAACCCAAAAGTAATTAACTTTAGTGCATTCCCACATACAGTGAAATAAAGTTCCCTTTTCTTGTTTACACTTGTAACACATGTCAGGAATATTCGGGTAGAAGTGATGTAACTTAACTGGAGTGATATATTGTCTACTCAACCATTTATACTGAAGTAGTCTCAAATGGGTGTTCATTGTCTGAGTTTGGGCTTTCAAGCATGCCATTTGCCACTCTTACAACACACAATGTTATAATACATTTTAAAAATGAATTTCAGGTCAAAATGACTCGAGGGAAGGATGTTAAAGATTAAAAGTGTGTGTCAAAGGCTTTAGATTTAATCAATCAGGTTTATTTCTTTCTTCTTTTTCTTTTTTTGTGCTTCTGAAACATCTCAAAATGTGAGATAATGCCTGTGGCCTGTTGCACAATAATAGGTGGCTAAATCCAAAATCTAAATCCACATTTTTAAGTACTTTTTGAGAGCCTGATTTAAAAAACCAAAAGTCTCACCATTAAAATCCATGTTACAAGCACACAATTATAATGTTCTCATTATGATTTTATGTAGCCTATCTGACAGACTTGTGCTGTACATGTTGCACTGAACCATATTTTCCTTTTTGAAAGTGATTTAAAGCCATCATGTTGAACAGTCTCTATCATCTGTCCACATGTGTCCTGCAGTGATTGTGATTATTGTTGAGACGGCAGTATTTGATGAAGATTTATTTATTTTTTTTGGTCCACTTTTGAAAGCATTGACATTTCTTCAACTTGTGCTTTCATTTTTTTAAATATTTATTTTAATTTATATGGATGTTATGGATATTTGTCTACAGTGTTCAAGGTCATTTTCTTGTGGTTGGTATATTAAATACTGTAAAGGATAATTCAGACAGACTGTTTATTATATTCCTCTCTCTGTTCTGTGTGATGAAGCTGATTTGGTGATTCTTGTATCTTGTCTGTTCATTCCTGTTTTTAGCATCTTTTTTACATTTTGAATGATTGCTACTAATTTTCTTAATAAAACCTCTGCAATTGTGTTTAATATGTCACCGTATACTGAGATGTTCGTTATGAACATTCCACTTTATGAGCTCGTAATGTGAGGATGTGTTAAATTGTGAAGCAAAGATAAACAAAATATGAAATCCTTCATTCATGTTCATAATAATAGTTCAGAAATCCACTTTGATAAACTAATGACTGTAACACACTTCACTTTCACTCACAGCCGGATTACAAGAGCAAAGTTATTGGGTTTGGAATTATTTTATTATGTACAGATATTTCCATAAAATAACTTCAGCAACTTAAAGTTTGTTTAAAGATATTTGCTCAGTCAAGGATTATACGCCTGAAATCCACATGGAAAGCTCAAAAAGCAAACATGATATTTCATGGCTTTCAGAACTAAAATTGTTCCTGATGCAAGAATAAAAAAGAATAAGTTGTTGATAAAATAAGTTTAATCTATCATTACTTGAAGCAAATACAAACATTAAGTAAAAATAAATGAGACAGATTTCTCTCTCTCTCGAAGAAGAAGAAGAAGAAGAAGAAGAAGAAGAAGAAGAAGAAGAAGAAGAAGAAAAGTCGCCAGTTTCAAAACTACATGAATATCTTGCATTTGCATAGAAGAATAGAAGTAGAAGATAAAAAAGATGTTCTAATGAAAGTACAATGAAGAACAAGTTAAAAATGAATATCAGATTAATGCCTCTTAAAAGTGTTATGGCGTCTTCTTCAGCCCTCTGAACTATGAGAGCACAAGAACACATTGAAAGGAAATGTTTTTCCAGAGTGAAAGCCTGAGCTGCTTCTTCCCA
This sequence comes from Rutilus rutilus, assembly GCF_951802725.1. Classification (NCBI taxonomy): domain Eukaryota; kingdom Metazoa; phylum Chordata; class Actinopteri; order Cypriniformes; family Leuciscidae; genus Rutilus; species Rutilus rutilus. The sequence continues at coordinate 39,539,779 of NC_140214.1, read as the reverse complement.
GTGTGAATCTCATGTGAATCTTCAGCCTTGATTTACATGTGAAGCGTTTTTTACACTGAGGGCAGGAGACAGATTTATTGGCTTCTGTTTTTTCTTCCTTGTTCACGTCCATCCGGTCTAAAAGAAACATTAAATCATGTGAGATTTCAAATGAGAGACAAGCGTGAAGTGAAAAGTGAAGCCCAAAGTCAAGATCACTGATGAGTTCAATAGTCATTTTAATCCCATCAGATCTGGTCGACAACTGCGGTTCACGATTATGATCTATTTTAATGTCCTGAAGATGATTTGTGTTATAAATCACTATTTTGGTCGTGAAACTCTAGATGGCGCAGGCTTGACATGTAATCTGTAAGCAATCGCATAATTTCCTACACGGCACAAGCTGATTGGCCGCTGCTGCTTCTGCAGCCAATGACCTCACTTGCTCAATATTTAAATAGAAATTCACAGAAGAAGAAAAGATTTGCTTTATTAGCGGGTGGATATTCAAGCCCAGTGAATGTTTCATAGGAATCCACTGTTTCTGTTCAGAATCTTCATGCACCAAATATTTGTTTCTCACCTGAGATTAAGGCTTTGTTCTTCAGTATCACGATGTTTCATTCTGCAGGATCTGGATCTCTCATGTTCTCTCTGTCCTCTCCATCCAGATGCTTTCTGCTAGCTCTGTCAAAACACAAACAAGTTTCATTTCCAACAGACAAGATGCGAGAAATAATACATATTTCAGATTCTGCATTAAGAATAATCAAATGTAAAAAAAGGGGGAAAAATATAAAACCTATAGTTATTATATAACATAGTTATTTGGAGAGGGGGAATGTGTGCTCAAATTCGGTCAAAAGGTTTGAGCCGTGAGGATTGTCTAATTCTTTAGAAGGGCTTCAGTGTATCCCTTTGCTTTGACCCTCACTGTTGGCTTCATACTCATATCTTCCTCAGTTGAGGCGAGAGTCAGCAGCAGGTCAACATACAGAGCATCCTGAGGCTTACCAAAACACCCAGAGACCTCATTGAGAGTCTGTCCTTTGCCCACCACCCGGTTCCCCCTATTGGGCACAGTCTTCTGTGACGTTTGCCGTTACTTGTCTCTTCCCACCTTTGCATACGCTTAACAATATTGCAGTTTCTCACAGAGAATCATAAAAGCAATGAAAAGAGAGAAAAGTACTTTCTACAACACTGCCTGTTGTGTCTGCCAGAACCAGATTCAGAATCACATCCGACATGAACCTCAGTAGGAGATTGCTCTGAGAGAAATGCAGAGAACCCTTGATATTGTCCCTGCATGTTGTCCACACATGTGCTGATGTCAATACCTAGCTTGTGTAATGTCTCTTTGAGCATCTCTTCACAGTCCATCACAGCAAACAATCGCTCATGGATGGCATCTGTAACATATATCTCTTTTGAGGTTATATCTTGGGTGGTCTCTATTTGGACTGAAAACATGCCTACCTGTTGAACCTCATCTGCAATTGTGCTCTTTAATTCATACAGGTTTGAACCAACTTGAGGGTGAGTAAATAATGACAGAATTTTCATTTTGCATTTGTAATTTGGCTGATGACATCCACAACTTTATAGATGATGTCTTTTGAAAGGAAAGTCACGAGAGCCTCTGCCCTTTGCCCCAGTGTCATGGTGTTTCTTGATTTGTTTAATACAAGTGTTCAAGTGCCATTGAAGGCTCATATCATACTTGCTCAAGAGTATAATCATCCAATGTATAAGCAGCCTCTGCTTTATCTCCTCTGTCACTAAATCTAATGACTTTTGTAACATCTACTTTGCGCTCCATTACCTGGTGCTTATTCTTTACTTGTTCATAATGTAAAGACATTTGGTTGCCAGTCAATAGACTTTTCACATCTGCCTTTTTAGCCATTAGAAAGTAAGTATCTGCAGCATCTCTGTGGGCATTACTTTTCTCATTTCCTCAATCCTCTGATGAACATGTTTCCATGCATTCATACCTCCCTTTATGAAAGGACTACCACCAGCAACCGGTGCAAATGCAGGACACAAAGAACAGGACAGAAAAGTAGTTTTTTTCATTACATGTCAATCACTTGTAGTTGGTTTTATACGTTCCTTGATAAACTTTTGCTATGTGATGTTTCTGTGGCTGTTGAGGATGATAACTGAAAAACATGTTAAAGAAATAGTTCACTTAAAAATGAAAACTTTTAATGTCGGTAACCAGACGGTGGATGTACCCCATTGACTTCCATAGCAAGAAAACATACTATGAGGTTCATCAACTGTTTGGTTATCGACATTCTTCCAAATATCGTCATTGGTGTCGGAAAGAAGAAAGAAATTCATACAGGTTTGAAACAACTTGAGGGTGAGTAAATAATGACAGATTTTTCATTTTGAAGTGAACTATTCCTTTAAGGTCCTTTGAGGCAAGCAAAATCAGTCTCCTCATCTACACTCACTGCTTGTGGCTCAGTGACCCTATGCCTGGCTGCTGTTGTCTCTCTGAAGATCAATGTCTCTGTCCCTGTCTCTTTTGATTTATCACTTCCCTCAGCACCAGGATTATCTGTATTAAACCACAATCACATTTAAAATAAGTCAAAAGGCTAAAATCACTGAAAATATATTTAAAATATCAAAAAAAAAAAAAAACTGAACTGAATAAAAAAGAATTCCTTTACATACATACATTTAAGGATAAAAGTTTTTGCCAAATGCACAACAGTACATGTAGCTACTACTTTAGTCGCCTGTTCCTGTGTGCTTGTTTGTCAGTTTAGCAGATTTGGACACACAAAACAAAGAGAAAACAGGCGAGTCTGCCGGCCCTGGAATCCTCCCGGTTCTCCCGATGGCCACTCCATCTTATATCTCATCGGTTTTGTTATTAAAACCAGTAACACTCATTCTGCGCTTGAGTCCAGTCCTACGTGATAATGAGAAAGTATCTCATTATGAGATTTATGTTCTGGAAATATTAAGACAACTCACTATTATGATCAATTTCCTCATTACGAGAAAAAATCGTAATTACGAGAAAGTTTCTCATTAAGTGTGACTTACAGTTTATATATTGTACTAGACTGTGAAAAACTGAAAACATTTGACTTCTATCAATCAAATGACTTCTATTATGAATAAAACAATATTAAAACCATAAGTCCTATAATCAAAGAATTAGACACTGAATAAGATCAGGGATTCAGGCAATTACATGACTATATCGTCATCATCATCATCAATAAACAGCCAACATCACTTGATCTAATTTTCTCTTGGCTTTTTTTGCTACAACAATTGTGCTTTTATAAACACACAATCATAGCAGCCAGAGAAAATTTATCATTAAAGAGTCAAGGGTCAAGAGCCTAACTAAAGCAAACACTGACCACCATCATGGTGACTTTAAAATACAACTATTGATTTCATTAAAACGGAAATCAAATCAAATCAGTCTGGTTAGTAATGAGTGAAGCTGGTAATGATGTTTGTGGAGTTGTTTAACCTTCATGTGGTGTTCATGTCATTTTTGACTGGAGAAGATTATCTTTTTCCTGAAAATACTAGTTCCCTTTCGTCATCAGGGAACTCCGACGCCTCGTCGGGGAGGCCGACGCCTCGTTACATTGGCATGCAACATTTGCATTCCGCAGCCCGCCTACTAGTGCGGGTATAACAAATGCTTTTTGCTTCGGAGCCGACCGGTTGTGTCCTCTCTGAGTGAATGAGCTTAAGATTGTATCTTTCTTACGCTCTACGAGTCTGCTGTTTCAGGAGGGGATCTCTCTGTGTTGGTGAGACGGCGCTTCAGCGACCACGCGAATCCTGTCTGCCGGGTGCGTCTACACTGTTAATTCAAAAGCTGTTTTCACAGCTGGTAAACGGTTGAGTGCACACAGCGGGCTTGCAGTTTCCCCGCTGTGTTGCCGGGTTGGATCCCTGTGTGCTTCAGCACAATAAAGAGAGTACTTTCTTCCTGAAAGAGCAACCCGAGTGAAGATCGCGTCCTTTTCAGGATGACGTTTCACTCGTGTGTTTCTGGATGCAATAGTTTCCTGTCCTCATTGACGGCCACGACCGCTGTTTCACATGCCTAATCAGTGTGTTGAAGCTGCGTTCGTGGGTGGTTCATGTTCTCTCATGAGTGCATGACCACGTCGGCACGTTGTTCGTCTCCCCTTTTTAAAGGATCGAGCCGTTCAGCGTGCCGTGTGCCGTCGAGCGCCGGCTGACAGCGCGGGTTGTCACGGCAACTCAGCACGCGTCATTCGGCGCTCTAGATGTGCGGCCGAGACTCGTGTACCTCTACGAGGTTGAGTCCCAATTGCTTGTTCCCCAATTTAGTTCCTTTTCTAAAAAGAGGACTACTTTGGTTAATGGGCATTTGGTGGTCTGAGGGTTACAGTGCGGAACGTCTCGCCAGGTGAAAGACCCTCACGAGCTTCCTACTCCTCTAGCGCATCGCAAACATGCTGAGACTGTGTTCATGGGTGGTTTATGCTTTCTTATGAAAGCATGACCACGTCGGCACGTTGTTCGCCTTGCCTGCAGGCTTGAGCGCTCAGCGTGCCGTGTGTCATCGAGAGCTACATCGGAGAGAGGGCTGTTGTACTCTGAAAATGATGCTGAGTTCCTACTATAATGGTGTGTTCTAATGCTGAAGGTTCAGACTTGACAGCCACACTTTCCTGGGCTATTCTAAAGTGCCTGGATGTGTGTGAAAAATGTTGGCAGTACGGAAGCTTTTTGGTACCAATATGGCAAGCCAAACATGCCTAAATCTGCAGAAGTTTTTCCTCTCTCTGCCTAGAGTTGCAAGCAGTACGCTTAGCCTTGTGTCGCCTCAAGGGGCTTCTCAAACACAAGCACGTACTGGTCCGTATGGACAGCACTGCGACCGTTGCGTACATCAACCGACAAGGTGGTCTACGCTCCCGTCATATGTCGCGACTCGCCTCCCACCTCCTCCTATGGAGTCAGAAGCATCTGAGGGCGCTTCGTGCCGTTCATGTCCCAGGGGAGTTCAATTATGTGGCCGACGAGCTTTCACGTCAGCCTCCCCTTCCGGGAGAATGGCGACTCCATTCCCAGGTGGTCCAGCTGATTTGGCGAATCTTCGGAGCCGCACAGGTAGACCTGTTTGCCTCTCCGGACACGACCCATTGCCAGTGGTATTACTCCCTGACCGAAGGAACTCTCGGCACGGATGCCCTGGCACACAGCTGGCCCTGGGACTTACGCAAATATGCGTTTCCCCCAGTGAGCCTTCTTGCACAGACCCTGTGCAAGGTCAGGGAGGACGAGGAGCAGGTCCTTTTGGTGGCCCCGTATTGACCAACGGACTTGGTTCCCAGAACTCATGCTCCTCGCGACAGCCCCTCCTTGGCCGATTCCTCTGAGGAGGGACCTACCCTCTACGAGGCGCCTCTATGCTCTGAAGTGGAACCTGTTCGTCGGCTGGTGTTCTTCCCACGGGGAGAACCCACAAACTTGCCTGGTCAGAGTCGTGCTCTCCTTCCTACAAGAGGGGTTGGAGCGAAGGCTGTCTCCCTCCACTCTCAAAGTGTATGTTGCTGCAATAGCCGCACATCACGATGTAGTTGACGGTAGGTCCGTGGGAAGCACGACCTGGTCATCAGATTCCTCAAGGGTGCTAGGAGGCTAAATCCACCTCGCGATTTGCACCCTGTACCCTCTTGGGACTTAACTTTAGTGCTTAGAGCGCTCCAAAGTCCTCCTTTTGAGCCTTTGACGACAGTTGAGCTTAATATCCTGTCCATTAAGACAGCGCTCCTGTTAGCATTGGCTTCCTTCAAGAGGGTAGGGGATCTGCAGGCTTTTTCGGTCTATGAATCATGCCTAGAGTTTGGGCCTGGCCTTTCTCATGTTATATTGAGACCCCGGCTCGGATATGTGCCCAAGGTTCCTACCACGGACCAGGTAGTGAACCTGCAAGCGCTGCCCCAGGAGGAGGCAGACCCAGCCCTAGCTTTCTCTGTCCCGTCCGGGCCCTCCGGGTTTATATAGACAGAACGCAAAGCTTCAGGACCTCAGATCAGCTCCTTGTTTGTTATGGAGGCCAGCAAAGGGGAAGGCTGTCTCCAAGCAGAGGTTAGCCCTCAGGCTAGTGGATGCTATCACCAGGGCTTATGAGTCCCAGGGTGAGCCCTGCCCACCCAAGTTGCGGGCTCGCTCCACTAGGAGTGTTGCCGCTTCCTGGGCTCTGGCACAAGGCGCCTCGCTAACAGACATTTGTAGAGCTGCGGGCTGGGCGACACCGAACACGTTCGCTAGGTTTTATAGCCTACGTGTGGAACCTGTTTCCTCTCGAGTACTTGCTACGGCCAGTAATTAGAGGGAATAGGTGTGTTGGCTTGCGATGCCATTCCGTGAGCGGATACGTGCGTCTTTTTGCTCCGTTTGGTTACCCAACAAACGGCTAACCTCGTGAGTTCCTCCATCACCCCCTCCGGACTTTGTTCACAGAGACTATAACAACTTTTCTTTTCTTGTTGTTTTTTTTCACCTTGTTACACCTATGGTGTTCCCGGTCAAAAATGACAGGCCTACACAAAATAGCTTATAAATCCCTCGTTATGCTATATTATCCCCAAAAATTGGATTCAATCTTTTTATCAACTTGTTTTCTTTCAATTAGGACTGGTTTTGTATTCAATTTTCAAACAGTTTAATTGTAGGAGTCATTTATCCGAGCTTATGCACCTCAGTTTTTGAGTGAAAAAAGCATTATTTGTTAATAATTTTGGCAATATTGAGAAAAATATGAAAATAAATTGCACTGTTGATCACACTAATCTACTTTAATGTTTAACCAGGAATTTTTTTTTGAAATGCTTTTATTTTGTACAAAATGACACAGAGTCACACTTGTGGTGTTCCCGGTCAAAAATGGCCAGCCTACACAAAATAGCTTATAAATCACTTGTTATGCTATATTATCACCAAAAATTGGATTCAATCTTTTTATCAACTTGTTTTCTTTCAATAAGGACTGGTTTTGTATTTCATTTTCAAACGGTTTAATTGTAGGAGTCATTTATCCGAGCTCCTGGTCATTGAAAGTGAATGGGGGAGACTGAAAATTAGAGAAAAATTGAGTTGTCAGGAGCATGTTTATCATGTTCACATATGTATATGTGTGCTTGCAGACATAGAGCCATTGGACATGTGCATGCATGGATACATGTATGCCACACACACACACACACACAAACTATTTTCTGAAAGAAACATTCTTTTTCACAGTGAAAATGTTTTAATCTAATATCCATTCGTCAATCTGACATTACCATATTCGAACACACACTCACACACCTAAACTCACACTCACGCACAAACTGGCTGTGACTGCAGTGACCCTGCTTCAAAAGAATCTCTCTTTCATGTTCTTGTTTCATCACACCTTCCAGACAAAATATTATGACATTTTGTTTTGGAACTGTGATGTTCTCACACAGAACCAGACGATATTTACAAATATGTGATAGCACAGGCATATAAATGCCTGACAGCACCTTGCTTGTCATTCATTTGTGGCAGCACAATGGCAAAGCAGCTCTCTGCACATGATGTTATTCATCAGATTTTTGATTCAGAAACTAGTGAGGAGGAGGAAATGCAGGATGCATCTTGCAGTGAAGATGTTTTAGAAGAAGATGTTTCAGAAGAGGAAGGCACCACTGAATTGGCTACGGAGCTTGAAGAAACTGATGAGGAGCAGTCTTCTGGTGATGAGGGCCCAGCTGAGGATACCGTTTAATTTTGGTCAAAAGATGGAAATTTGTCCTGGTCTTCATCCCCACCTATGAGGCAAGGCAGGTTTTCTGCTGAAAATGTCATGAAGAAGACGCCAGGGCTAACAAGATATGCCATATGCCGAATTGATGACATAAAATCATGCTTCAACTTGTTTGTGACGGAGCCAATTGAAAACATAGTCATATCCATGACTAATTTGGAGGGGAGAAGAGTCTTCAAAGATAACTGGGAGATGGTTGATTCAACAGACATCCAGGCATATATGGGTCTCTTGATTCTGGCTGGGGTCTACAGATCCCGAAATGAATCCACCGACAGTTTATGGGAGGCAGACACAGGTCGGGCAATTTTCCGAGCCACAATGTCACAACAGACATTTCACATGTTGTCACGGGTGATCCGATTTGACAACAGAGAGACAAGACCTCAATGCCATCAAAACGATAAGCTTGCTCCAATTCGAGAGCTCTGGGACAAGTGGGTGGAGAGGCTGCCACTCATCTACAATCCAGGTCCAGTAGTCACCGATGAGCGCTTAGTTGCTTTCAGAGGCAGATGTGGATTCAAGCAATATTTCCCCAACAAACCTGCCAAATACGGAATAAAGCTCTGGACAGCGTGTGACTCTAAAAGCAGCTATGCATGGAATCTTCAGGTCTATACAGGGAAACCGTCAAGTGGTGTTCCAGAAAAGAACCAGGGCCAGAGAGTTGTTCTTGATATGACAGAAGGTCTGCAAGGACATACAGTGTTATGCGATAATTTTTTCACTTCCTATAATCTCGGCAAAGAGCTACTGAAAAAAAAAAACACCATGGTGGGGACAATCAGAAGGAACAAGACGGAGCTTCCTCCTGCACTAGTGACCAACATAAACAGGGATCTTTTTTCCACCAAGTTCACCGACACACATGCACTTGTGTCATACTGCCCGAAGAAGAGGAAAAATGTCCTATTGATGTCAACTCTCCACAAAGATGCTCTTGTGAGTACCAGGGAGGACAAGAAACCAGAAGCCATCCTGTACTACAACGAAAACAAAGGGGGAGTTGATAACCTTGATAAGGTATGTTATTTTTAAAATTTTTGTTTATTGCCTAATTGTTTTATAATGTAATATTACAATTCTCTAATATGGTAATATAATTATTGTGTTGTGTGTGCGTGTGTGTGTGTGTGTGTGTGTGTGTGTGTGTGTGTGTGTGTGTGTGTGTGTGTGTGTGTGTGTGTTTTAAGGTTACTGGCACATACTCCTGCAAGAGAAAAACGCTACGATGGCCCATGATGTTGTTTTTTAACATCCTCGATGTGTCAGCGTACAATGCGTTTGTAGCATGGATGGAGGTGAATCCAGGGTGGAAAGAGGGGAAAACCTTCAAGAGGAGGCTGTTCCTAGAAGAGCTGGGGAAATCCATAGTGACCCCCCTGATACAGAGGCGCCAACACATACCACGAGCACTGCCCTCTGCTACATTGGTGAGAGACATACAAACACCAGAACCAACAGCAGGTACAGGTCCTTCAACTGTCACAGGCAGAGGAAAGAAAAGGAAGAGATGCACTTTGTGTGCCCCAAAATATGTGCAAACAAGCACTGTCTGTTTCAAATGCAGAGCGCACATTTGCAAGGCACATAGATTATGCTGTTGTCAGTCATGTGCATAAGTGGCACAAAATGACCAATTGCAAGTTACCTTAAAAATGCTTTTGTTAGTCATTTGCATGAGTTTACACAGAGACCTGGTGTTTGTCGTTTTGGTTAGTTCATAATTTGGAAAACTGAAAGAAGTGTTTGATTTGTGTTCTCTATATGACAGCGTTAATGTGTTCTTTCTTGTATGTCACAATGGTTAGATTTGTCAAGGAACAGCACAAGTGTTACTGTGCACCCCTTTTCTCAAAATAAAAGCATTGCAAAATATAAGTGCTGTGTTTTGTGATCTTCTACATTAAATTTTTAATGGCCGGTCATTTTTGACCAGGAACACCACAAGTGTGACACTGTGCCATTTTATACAAAATAAAATCATAAAAAAAAAAAAAAAAAAAACTTCCTGGTTAAACATTAAAGTAGACTAGTGTGATCAACAGTGTAGTTTTTTAAAATATTTTTCTCAATATTGCCAAAATTATTAACAAATAATGCTTTTTTCACTCAAAAATTGAGGTGCATAAGCTCGGATAAATGACTCCTACAATTAAACTGTTTGAAAATTAAATATAAAACCAGTCCTAAATGAAAGAAAACAAGTTGATACAAAGATTGAATCCAAGATTGGGTGAAAATGTGGTTAAATGAGTGATTTATAAGCTATTTTTTATAGGTCTGTCATTTTTGACCGGGAACACCACAAGTGTGACTATGTGCCATTTTTTACAAAATAAAAGTTTTTCAAAACAAAATTCCTGGTGAACCATTAAAGTAGACTAGTGTGATCTACAGAACCAATATTTTTTCATATTTTTTTCATATTTCCAAAATTATTCAAAAATAATGATTTTTTTTACTTAAAAAATTAGATGCCAACTCTCAGATAAATGAGGCCCACAATTAATTAGATGCAAATAGAAATATAAAACCAGTCCTAATTGACAGAAAACAAGTTGACAAAAAGATTGAATCCAAGATTGGGTGAAAATGTGGTTAAATGAGTGATTTATAAGCTATTTTTTATAGGCCTGTCATTTTTGACCGGGAACACCATAGGTGTTATAGGATTTTGAACACCACATGAGGGTTAATCCTCCTCTGCTGAGATCTTCACAGATTTAATGTCGTCTTTTCTCTTCAGTTGATTTCATCTAAGGCTGAAGTCAGATGTAGTTCTTGTGTTTCTGCTCGTCTCTTTTTCTGTTCTCTTCTTTCCTTCAGTGATTCTGCTTGTTAACAGCAGGTGTTCATAATTAATGCTCAATCACTACTTAATTATCTCATTAACTTACTGGTACTTTAACTCTGTAGTGTGCACACACATGAACACTGAGCAGTGTTAATTTAACATGGGCGTTTTTCTGTGTATTATTACATAAATCTTACCCGTTTCATTTAGATATGACTGACAAATATGAATCACATTCAGTTTATTAATACAATTACGTAAATCTTATCTGTTTCATTTATATATGACTTAAAAATATGAATCACATTTAGATTATTAATTGGTTTATGTCAAAACTATGTAATCCAAATGGGTGGAAATTCTATATGCAATTTAAATGCATAAATCTTATGTTTAGACATAATTTTTTTTTTGAGTGAATATCGTGGCTGTTAGGAAACCAACTTTGTTTGCTCAGCGCATAAAGATGAACTACTTACCGTGATCTCAGACTGCGGTGATGTGGTTTCTCCACCTCATGGATCTTCATGTGAAGCTTCAGGCGAGTTTTAATAGAGAAACTCTTTCCGCACTGATCACACGTGTGCAGCTTCTCTCCAGTGTGGATCCTCTCATGTGTTTTCAGATGTGCTGACTGACTGAATCTCTCGTTGCAGTGTGAACACTTGTAAGGTTTCTCTCCAGTGTGGATCCTCTCATGTGTTTTCAGATTTGATGACTGACTGAATCTCTCGTTGCAGTGTGAACACTTGTAAGGTTTCTCTCCGGTGTGGATCCTCTCATGTGTTTTCAGATTGGCTGACACACTGAATCTCTTGTCGCAGTGTGAACACTTGTAAGGTTTCTCTCCGGTGTGAATTCTCTGGTGCAGTTTTAAATGGTTTGCTGAAATAAAAGTCTTCTCACACTCGAAGCACAAATAAGCTCTTACACCAGTATGAATTTTCTGGTGTGTATGTAAATTTTGCAGTCGTGAAAAACTCTTTCCACAAACAGAGCATGAATGTGGCTTTTCCTTCATATGAACTTTCAGGTGTGTCTTTAGGGCTGATGACCCAGTAAATGTTTTGCTGCACTGATCACATATGAACGGCCTCTCTCCAGTGTGGATCATCATGTGAATCTGTAGTTCAGTTTTCTGTGTGAATCTCTTTTCACATTGTTCACACATGAATGGCTTCTCTCCGGTGTGGATTTTCATGTGACTCTTAAGGTGAGCTGATTGCGTGAAACTCTTTCCACATTGATCACATGTGAATGGTTTCTCTCCGGTGTGTATCCTCATGTGACTCTTGAGGTGAGCTAAATGTGTGAAACTCTTCCTGCACTGATCACATGAGTGCGGCTTCTCTCCAGTGTGGATCCTCATGTGAACATCAAGACTATGTTTGTTTGTGAAACTCTTTCCACACTGAGTGCAGAGGAAAGATTTCTCTGCTCTGTTTTTCTGTAAAATTGTCTTTTTCTTCTTTGAGCGACTCAACGATTTTCCTCCAGGTTTGATATTCTGTTCCTCCTCCACCTCACTCAGTTCTTCACTCTCCTCGCTCTCTTCCATCAGGTCTGAAATGAAAGAAAAAGTCAGTAAATATTCTAATTATTATTATTTTAAACATTACAGGCACAAATCCCATGTTTGTGTAGTGTGACCTACACATTGATTTGATCATCAACACAATTATCTAGCCTAAACTCAACATTAAAAAATAGACAATAGTGCCATGATTTTGGCTCCAACTTTTAAAATGAAGCCTTTTCATTATTGAGGGACGGTCACACTAGACCTTTCACCCCAATGACTTCTATTGATATGTATGTGAATGTGGGACACGAGAAACACAAGCTCGGTGTCTGTAGAAATCTGTTGACTAGATGCTGCATTAGTGGAGAATAACAGTATGTTTGAACTTCTAACATTTTTGTGTAAACTCACAATAACAACAGAACCATGTGCTTTTGTAAAATAATGAAAGCAGTCAGATGCACTTTCTGTCGTCTCGGTCTCGTGAATTGCAGCACATCACAAAAATGAGCCGAAACTCAGCGTATAGGACTTGCCTCGCAGACATGAGAAATACCAGCACATTTATAATCATAATACGTTTGTCAATGCGCTGTGGCAAACTTTATGTGTGAGCTTGATCGCTGATTAGGCTGTGTTATAGGCAATTAAAAGCTCATTATTATGATTTATAAATGATATGACTAATCGCTTAAATTAATGACCACTAGTTGACCAGAAAAATCTTTGGTTGAGGACAGCCCTAGTAACAGCGCTATAGTGTCTTATTATGATAATTTAATTTGATCAAATGTAAGAATGATATGAATAATGATGCATAGATTGAATAACATAAAAAAATGGCATTTATAAAGGTAAATAATGCCCTGGGATAAACATCAAAAATATGCATATAGTAACTTTTTGAAGTCGGACAAGTGAATAATCGTAGGACAAGAACAGTGATTTCAATGTTAAGTCAATGCAAAGAGGCGTTACACGCGTAAAAAATTCCTGCGGTGCGAATGAGGCGTAGAGCGCGGCGCGGTAGACACGAATAATGGCGCGAATTGAGCGCCTGGCGCGCTAAGCACGTTACGTGCAAATGATTTTATGTAGTGCTTTTTGTGCATTCACGTGTTTGACGCGAATTCACGTCTGCCGCCCGAGTTGAAAAATCTGAACCTCTGCGTCAATTCGCACCGCGTTAACCAATCAGGAGCCTGCTTGCTGCTGTCACGTGGTGAAGTAAAAACAAAGTAAATCTTTTATCACATAAAAACTTGATTTCAATATATGAGACATATTCATTTTGTATTGGATGCTATTTATTCCATATATAAATCAAGATTATATGAAACATTATTATTCTAATGTAAAGACAACCAATATATTTTAGTGTATAAGAACATAGTTTGTGTCTGGACAGTGTTGTGTGAGAAAGAAAAAAAAAAAAAATCACAGGACAGGTTAATCACTTTATCATCAATACAAAAATAAATTACAGATTATGTGGGGGCGAGGGTGATCCTCACTCCGATGCGGGACAACAGGTCATCAAACTGGGCGGCGGGACAGGCGGAAGCTCCACTGATAGCAGCCGTCATCCAGGCGCAGCTCCTGGAGCAAGTGGTGAAACTCTGGCGTTTTCAATTCATTCCTATGGAAGTCGAGCTTCACGCTCGCGCAGTGCATTTTGGGATTGACAGCGGACCGGAGAAAGCGTTGAGAGCGACCGAGAGCGTCAAAAGGTTGGGCAGTTCTCGACTTTATGCAAATATCAAGCGAAAAACGTGGTCGGCAGCCAATTGCTGTGAGGTTCGGGATGTGACGTCTGTTTTGAGAGTTTAAAAACATGCAAATTGTGCCAGAGTTTATGCTGGATTTAGTGCGTAAATCATTTTGTTTACAAATTAGATGCTCTGCAGTTGTTATATATATATATATATGTTAAATATTTTATTGTGGATGTTTTCATTGTGATATGGCTGGGTTTATAAAAGTTTATAAAATTGAAAGGGTCTTTCCTTGGAGCATTTGGAATCAAAGCTTGTCTATTTCTAAATGTAATCGCGTGCATCGCTGATACTGTCCGTGTGTTGAAATTTTTTTTGATTAAACACACTCGCAAGTCGCAACAGACACATCCCAAAGCGGAGACGTTACAGCGCTGCCAGCGGCACCGAGCGGAGTTTTGCCGCTGTAGTGGACACGCACCTAGTGTTGAGCCCTGACTGTTCTCTGCTGCTCAGCTACTGTTCGGACGCTCTTGCTTACTGCTCCGCGTTTTGCTCTATCGCTTTTACATTTTATCTCCTATTTTTTCTATATTTTATTTCCTTTATTTTATTTCCTTTTATCACCTAATTTTAACTTCAGCAAATCAGCACAGTGCTCATACGACAAAGTTTGGATTACTACAAAAACTGAGAATTCTTTTACCCGACCAGCTTACATACCGGGAAAGGAAAACACAACTGCCTACAAGGATAAGAGAAAATGCCTCTTCTGGAATCTACTTGCTGCACCAACTGCCACAGACTTTTACAAAGGATTGCAGTTCTAGAAACAAAGTTACTTACGGGACTACCAAACCAGACGGAGCACACAACAGAGCTTCGTCATGGACAGCCTCAGCATACCGGTGAGTCCCATGAAACTAGTACTCCTCGACAGGTAGAGAAACAAGCCGATCGACTTACTAATCGATGGCACAAACAGGGCTAAACCCAAAGGCACTCGAGACATCAGATTGTCACGAGCATCACATATTACCGCAGTAGCATCCTCTACCCCAGATACAGCTCTGACAAGGATTGCAAACACTGGTCTGCTACCACTGCCTATACATCTTGAGAACAGATTTGAAGTACTAATGAATGTAAATGAGGAATCCACAAATGTGATGAATGTGATCGAACACAGACTGAATAGGCCAGTAGCTAACACTGATGCTAACTGGCGCTCAAGGTCGAGCAGACAGCGGCACTCAGCTCAGAGCGCAGCCGAGCCCAGGACTCTGATAGTGGGGGACTCCATAATCAGAAACATTAGCAACAGGGATACAACTACGTGCTGCCTTCCACAAGCAACAACTTCTGATATAAACAGGGAACTTCAGAACATTCTGATGAAACATAAGACTGCTAATCGACTCATCATACATGTGGGGAAGAATGATATTCATAAAGAGCAGTCAGAACTCCTTAAGAAGGATTTCAATAAACTTTTTGAAACACTTAAAAGACTGAAAGTTCAAACATTCATCAGTGGACCACTACCAGCAAGAGGAACAAACAGGTTTTCACGGTTGCTTGGGCTTAATACATGGCTGCAAAAAACCTGCAATATAAAAGCAGTGAACTTCATTGACAATTTCAATCTTTTCTGGAGTCAACGACAACTGTTTCATCGGGATGGCCATCACCCAAACAAACTTGATTCAAGAGTGTTAAAGGACAATATCTACTTCTCCCTAAATCATCCTTCTGCGGTTTGTGCCAATCCACTCAATCTGAACGGCACACACA
Organism: Rutilus rutilus; assembly: GCF_951802725.1. Lineage (NCBI taxonomy): Eukaryota > Metazoa > Chordata > Actinopteri > Cypriniformes > Leuciscidae > Rutilus > Rutilus rutilus. The sequence continues at coordinate 39,524,141 of NC_140214.1, read as the reverse complement.
CACCTGGACACAGTATGAATGACCACGGGACTTCACTTCAGCAGCAAAATGGACATGATAACACCACTCCGCCACAACAACCTCTGCTCACGGACACAATCTCAGCAGAGCCCTGCACACAGAGCTCACCACAGACAGCCATATCAGAACTGCTTGAAGATTCAGCACCCAAGGACGACTTCCTGGAAAACAGCCAGGGAAGCCAGGACAGCATATTACAGCCTCCTATAACACCAGAGCAACAGCCCCTTTCACCAGACACTTTCTCCCTCTCCCCTGCAACGCCACTACTGTGCTTCTCACAGAAAATGGAAGAACTGGTGCATGCTGGAACCAGACTATCCCACTCTTTTGCTGCAAGCCCCCAGATACCAACAAAAAAAAGACAGGCACCACTACCACCAAAGCCTGCGGGCCCAGCTCGCCCTCCCCCTCCTCCTGTGAGAGCTCTTCGGCCTCTGCCACAACGCCAGGGCCCACACCCTCCTCCTTCTGCTCGAGGTGAACCAAAAACAACTGATACCAGCTCTCAGTGATATGTGTCGGGTCCCCGTTTTGATAACAGTAACTTTCTCAAATGTTTACAAAACAAGCGGGAACCCAGTGTGCCTGTATCTTTCTCTATTGCTGTTCTATTACAAGATAGAAAGTCTAAGGCCTTCAATAGCCGTACAGCAAACCCAACTAATCTGGTGCCTATTACACGTCAAACTAATATTGCTGTGGGGAAAAGTAAGTCTGTTAAGTTAGCTCTTTTAAACATTCGCTCACTTAAAAATAAATCACTTCTAGTCAACGACTTAATAACCACAAACAACCTGGATTTTATGCTTCTAAATGAAACCTGGCTAGAAGACAGCTTCAGTGCAACAATCCTCAATGAAGCAGCCCCTCCTAACTTTACTTTTATGAGTGTCTGCAGAGCTGTTAAGAGAGGTGGGGGTCTAGCTGCTCTTTTTAAAGATATCTATCAATGTAAGCAAATATCATTTGGGAATTACTTGTCTTTCGAATATCTTGGTAATGTGTTAAAAGGTGCTCCACGCATTTTACTTTTCATTATTTACAGGCCTCCAAAATACTCTCCAGCCTTTGCTGAGGACTTTACAGAACTGTTATCAACAATTACCTCAGAGTTTGACTGTTTTGCCATTGCTGGAGATTTTAACATCCATATAGATAATGCAGAAAACAATATGGCAAAAGAAATCAAAACTGTTTTAAAAACTTTTGATCTGACTCAGCATGTACATGGACCCACACACAATCGTGGACACACTTTAGATTTACTTATCAGTAAGGGTCTAAACATTTCATCGATTGTTATTAAGGATGTAGCACTGTCTGATCATTTCTGTATTTTCTTTGATATATTGATCTCTCCTGCCACTGAAGCTAGATCTGTGTCTGTCAAGAAGAGATGTTTAAATGAGAACACTAGTGTCCTATTTATGAAGGCTATATCTTTAACACCAAGCATATCTGCAGACTCTGTTGATTTTCTCCTTGATTCTTTTAACTCAAAAGTTAAAGGTGTAATTGATGATATTGCTCCTGTGAAAGTCAGGAAGAAGAGTGGCAGACAAAAGGCACCTTGGAGAAACTCAACAGCAGTGCAAAATATGAAAAGACAATGCAGAAAAGCAGAGCGCATGTGGCGGAAGACAAAACTTGTAGTCCATTATAACATCTACAAAGACAGCCTTCATGCTTTCAATATGGAACTAGGCAAAGCTAGACAGACTTTCTTCTCAAATATTAAAAACAGCAATTTAAACAACACACGCACTCTTTTTGCTACTGTAGAGAGACTGACAAACCCCCCAAGCCAGATTCCCAGTGAAATGCTCTCAGACAGCAAGTGCCGTGAGTTTGCTTCTTTCTTCTCTGAGAAAATCAATAATATCAGAAAGGTGATCAGCACATCCTTGACTTGCGCTGGGGTCAGACAGATCAAACCACCTGAGAAAGTAGTTACTATGTCTGATTTCAAAGAAATTGATGGCAAAATTTTGGAAGAAACCGTACAGCACCTTAAAACATCAACCTGCGCTCTTGACACACTTCCCACATCTTTTTTCAAAAGTGTGTTAAACAGTTTAGAAGCAGATCTTCTAGAAGTGGTAAATGCTTCACTTCTCTCTGGGAGTTTTCCAAACTCCCTGAAAACTGCAGTTGTCAAGCCCCTCCTGAAAAAGAACAATCTGGATAAGACCATATTAAGCAACTATAGGCCGATCTCAAATCTTCCTTTCATAGGCAAGATCATTGAAAAAGTTGTCTTCAATCAGCTGAATAAATTCTTAAGCTCGAATGGATACTTTGACAATTTTCAATCTGGTTTCCGACCGCACCACAGCACAGAGACAGCGCTCATAAAGATAATAAACGATATTCGCTTAAATACTGACTCAGGCAAATTATCAGTGCTGGTACTACTCGACCTCAGTGCTGCATTTGACACTGTCGATCACAACATACTTCTGGACAGGCTGGAAAACTGGGTGGGGCTTTCTGGGATAGTCCTAAAATGGTTCAGGTCATACTTAGATGGGAGAGGTTATTATGTGAGTATAGGAGACCATAAGTCTGAGTGGACATCCATGACATGCGGAGTCCCTCAAGGCTCAATTCTTGCGCCACTCCTGTTCAACCTGTATATGCTCCCAATGAGCCAAATAATGAGAAAGAACCAAATTGCTTACCACAGCTATGCAGACGACACACAGCTCTACTTAGCCCTATCGCCTAACGATTACAGCCCCATCGACTCCCTGTGCCAATGCATTGATGAAGTCAACAGTTGGATGTGTCAAAACTTTCTTCAGTTAAACAAAGACAAAACTGAAGTCATTGCGTTTGGAAACAAAGATGAAGTTCTCAAGGTGAACGCATACCTTCACTCTAGGGGTCAAACAACCAAAAATCAAGTCAGGAATCTTGGTGTGACACTAGAGTCAGAGCTTAGTTTCAGTAGTCATGTCAAAGCAATAACTAAATCAGCATACTATCATCTGAAAAATATTGCAAGAATTAGATGCTTTGTTTCCAGACAAGACCTAGAGAAACTTGTGCATGCTTTCATCACCAGCAGGGTGGATTATTGTAATGGACTCCTCACTGGCCTTCCCAAAAAGACCATAAGACAGTTGCAGCTCATACAGAACGCTGCCGCCAGGATTCTGAGCAGAACCAGAAAATATGAACATATCACACCAGTCCTCAGGTCTTTACACTGGCTCCCAGTTAAATTTAGGATTGATTTTAAAGTATTATTACTGGTATATAAATCATTCAATGGCCTAGGACCTCAATACATTGCAGATATGCTCACTGAATATAAACCCAACAGATCACTCAGATCATTAGGATCATATCAGCTTGAAATACCAAGGGTTCACTCTAAGCATGGCGAGTCTGCTTTTAGCTATTATGCCAGCCGCAGCTGGAACCAGCTTCCAGAGGAGATCAGATGTGCTCCTACTGTAGTCACTTTCAAATCCAGACTCAAAACACATCTGTTTAACTATGCATTTACTGAATGAGCACTGTGCCAATGTTCGTCCGACTGTTTGTACTGTATTTTATTTTTTATTTTTCTAAACTGTTTTAATTATTCTTATTTCTTTTTATTATTTTAATTTCTTCTATGTAAAGCACTTTGAATTGCCATTGTGTATGAAATGTGCTATATAAATAAACTTGCCTTGCCTTGCCTTGAATAACTTGAGAAATACAACTTCATCAGTAACTATAAATCTGAGTTATGCTTACAACCCTGTCAGCCATTCTGGAAAGTTCATTTACTTCATTACTGGTTATTCCTATAAAAATAAAATAAATAACAATGAAGTATATAGAAAAAGGTCTAAAATTCTGGAAACGTTGCAAATTAGGATCCATTATTATATTAAATAAATATAAAACAAACTAGTAACAAAATATTTAGTTTGACCTGATGTTGACAATCAATAAGATTTTTTTTTTTTTTTTCTAAACAGAACATTTTGCAGCCATTTCACAGTTTAACTGTTTATGTAAATGTGATGAAGCGCTTGAAGCTTTATAGCATGAATGTTTTTTAGCATCATAAATGAAAAGAAGTATAAACACCAACCTCTTTGTTCTTCAGGATCTTCATTGTGTTTCATCCTGCAGGGTTCTGGATCACTCACGTTCTCTCTGTCCTCTTTAATAAACTCAGTCTGTGCAGATTTCAGCTCCTCCTGATGCTTTGATGCTCGTCTTCACTTGTAGCTGATGGGAAATTTCAAGCATTTATTGGTGAACTGCTGTGGGAGGAGCTTCACTGACCATGTGACTGCTGTGGGAGGAGCTCCACTGACCATGTGACTGCTGTGAGAGGAGCTTCACTGACCATGTGACTAATGTGGGAGGAGCTTCACTGATGATGTATTTCCAGTGGGAGGAGCTGATCTGCCAAAATCAAACATATATCAGTTACTGAGTTTGTTTTTAAACTATTTGTAACATCTAAGCATTTTTGTCTCTCTACTGCAAAGTACCTGATGCTAATTCACAAATTAAATGTATGTATTTGAAAACAGATTTCCAACATTGTTGTTTATTAAGGGTTGATGTTTTTAGGGGAGGAGGTCTATTTCTGTTTCTGTTTCTATTTCAAGTGTGGTGACTGTTTAAGAATGTATGGGTCAGATTTTGACTGATGACCAGCACTCTTTCCCCTCTTTCACACATTTGGTAGAAGACTCAGATATATTGCCTTTCTATTTGTTCTCTCTCTCTGAAATTGTAAGTTTACTCTACAGTGCCGTGAGAAGCAACGGGCGAATAATGCCACTTTCTCTAGTCAAGGCCAGTAGGCCTGGAAAGAGTCTAGATGTAGGGCTGCACAACATATTGAAATATCGCAAATGTACATATCATGATATGCATATCGCAACGCCAATCTGAATGACTTTTTCTTGTTTACATTAAAGTTAAAATGACATTATCACATTTGTGACTTTACTTTTTATGTAATGCTAAAACACTGATGTTCACTTCCAGAAGTTGTAGCGATGCTTTGTTTTCCCAGAAAGAATGTGAAATGTTATATAATTATAATTTTTCTATTTAACATTTGCAAATATTATTTAAATTGATTTCAAATCATTTTTTGTATCGAATATCGAATATTACATTATTTACAAGATATCGCATATCACATATTTCTTCAATATTGTGCAGCCCTAATCAGATGTATTATATTATATATTATATATTAGGGGATGTTGAGGACAGAAAATAAATGTCCAATACCGGCTCAGTCTGTTGACACCAATGAAGTGGCCATTCACAGGAGATTGAGGACATCAGCATAATAAATGAGGTGAAAACAGGAACTATAGATGTGCAATTGTAGGGCTGAATGAATATGGGTTAAACTTTCTCTCTACTCTGCCATGTTTTTCTTTATAAACCATTTTCTCAATAAATGATTTTACAAGTGTCTTACAGTATATGACAATTTCTTAATAAATTGTTTAACAACAACTTATGGTACTTTTCTTTATAAAACTACTTTTCAATACAGTTACAATTGTGCTTGACTACAACACATAAGTACTTCATATACCAAAAGGCATAATTAGAATGGAATAATTGGATATTTCACAACATGCTGTAGTACTGAGATTGTACATTCGTATATATTTGTATATATTTCTATTCACCACAATTCTGTTCAGTTTATAAGCTGTCAGATGAGAGCAAACATGACATAGTTACATGTTAGAACACACAGTAGATCAATAGTATGTTGTGGGAAGAAGCATGTGTGTCGTGTGAAGCAAATGGCACAGATGTGTATTAGAGGTGTAAGCGACACTGGATCCCGACAGTCCTCAATCAGCATAATGATGATTCCCTCATATCAGATTCAGAGCATTAGCATAATGTGATGATGATGAAGGCCATTGTGCCACGTTTAATTCACATGTATACTTTTAAAGGGTTAAAAGTACTAAGTACTGTACTAGGGCAGTAAAAGTTTAAAATGTATTAGAAAGAGCTTTGCCAATGAAAGAGGAAATATGCAAGCATTACCATCTATGTTTTGCGGACGAGATACAGAAGATACAGCAATGAAGAAAAGGTCCAGAAGAAGGAGGACGAAGAGGCAAAGGCTTTATGACCAAGTCCTAGGGAGTTTCCAGGAGAGGATTACCAATGGACAAGTTTTAGGGAGTTTCCAGGAGGAGATTTCTGAAGATGTCAAAAAGTTGATTGACTTTAAAAAGAGCTGGGATGACACGTCCAGTCAGACGCTGATTCACCAAGGATTCCGTCCAACGTCTCCGGTGTTAGATGCCTTGCCATTGCGCCTCATGAAGATGAAAGCTTGTAAATTATTTGGTTTTGATTTACTTTTATTTTATATATTATTACCTTTTATGTAAACTAGTTAACCTGTATTTAATTTAAAAAAATATATATAATAGAAATTAAGAAGCTCGCCTGCCATAAGTCTCTATTTTACAAAAGATTGAGCTGAACTGACCACGGAGAAGTCTTCTCTGATCTAAATCTTGTAAGTATGGAAATTTAAAATGCTTATTATTTAGGACAGATTTGACTATAGTACCGAGACAGCTCTCGTTAGAGTCACAAATGATTTGCTCTTATCATCCGATCGTGGTTGTATCTCGCTGTTAGATGTTTTGGATGCGCATAGCATAGTGAACACTTTACATGAGTCGGTTCCGGCTGAAGTAGAGATTTTGCAGCCGGGCAAATTGGTGACAGTGAGGGATCGCTCTAGTCGCGGATCTAAAAACTACTCTTCCGTTCCGATTACCATAACAAATTGATTTTAACCTCGGTTTTAACCTTATAACCTCGGTTCTCTCTAGAGAGAGGAACGAGTACTGCGTAGAATACGCTAGGGGAAAATCCTTTTCCACGAGAATACTGAAGCCAAAAAATTATCCTTTAATTTTGTATTAATGTAAAACGCGTTGCGGCAGCATACAGACATAGGCGAGGCAGCTCGCGCGCCTATTGGCTGGTCTGCTGGCAACTGCTTAAGCCTATCGAGCGAGACCTAGAGTGACGTCAGACCCAATGAGGGCGCTTTGCGCCCTCTGCGTCACGTCCCGCCGAGACGGGCGTGGCTTAGGTCTATAAATACCGCTCGCAGGCATTATTTCTCTGGTTCCCTTTCGTGGTCACTCCGAGTTACGTCGGATGACGACGATTGGGGTTTCACTTAGAAGCCTATCACCTTCGAGTATATAAAACGAGCCAATGGCAATGAAATGCCATGGGTCTGCGGAATTTGCATAGCGTAACTCCGCCCGCCGCAGGGGGTATATAAGGAAGTACGCTGCACAATGCAGACATGCTTTCGCTTCGGAGCCGAGAACTTCTCCACTCCTGCAAGCCAAAGATTCTGAGTTAGTCTTCTCTTACCTTCGAGACGAGCGAGCTCTCCGGTGTTGGTGTGACGGCGATTTCAGCGAGTGCACACTTCCCTGCTGATCTTGTCAGTGATCTGACAGTTAGTGTGATTTCTCCCTGTTCGCTTCAACATCCGCGGAGTTTTCCTCTCACAAAAAGAGCATTGCATGTGGCACGTCTTTTTAAAGATGTCTCGCCCGTGCACTTCTGGTTGTGGTCGCGATGTATTTTCTCCTGATCGGCACAATCTCTGCTTAGCGTGTTTGGGCGTTGATCACGCTGAAGCAGCGTTTGTGGATGATTCATGTTCTCATTGCGGGAACATGACCATCTCCATGCTGCGGTCGAGACTCAATGAGCTCATCAGAGCGAGAGTCCCCTCATCCACACCCCGATCTACGGTCTCCCCGAGAGGCTGTACTTCGGCTGGTGGCCAGGGTGACCTGAGGGTATCTGTGTGGGACAAACCGCCGATACGTCCACGGTCCACACACCCCTCTTCAGCATTGGTACCCGCGAGCGTGCAAACCGAAACCACCGGTCCCTCTACGGAGGCCCCGCGCGTTTCGTTTCGCGTTCCACAGGAGGATGCAATGTCGATCACTGCATCACAAGGTGGGCATGAGTCCTCGGGAAGTGAGGATTCGGCTGTGTTGCCGCCCTCGGGCGTGCCAGCATTGCCCGAGTCTGATCCCGAGCTGACTGCCATGCTTTCCCGGGCAGCCGCGGCCATTGGGCTCGAGTGGTCCCCGCCGCCCGATCCAGTGCGCTCGCGGCTGGATGATTGGTTTTTGGGAGCGGCCGCTGACATTCGTCGCCGCCCAACCCCAATACCATTCTTCCCGGAAGTGCATGAGGAAGTCACGCGGTCCTGGAAGGCTCCCATGTCTTCCCGCGATCGTTCGTCGGCTTTCTCCGCCTTTCCTCCCCTCGATAGAGCTGATGCTTGTGGGTACACTGGGATTCCCACGGTTGAACGTTCTGTCGCGATGCAGCTGTGTCCGGCAGGCGCTTCATCACGTGGTGATCCTAAGCACCCGTCCAAAGCCTGTGGATTCTCGTCCACTCTCGTGGCGAAGTCTTACAGTGCGGCGGGACAGGCAGCTGTCTCTTTGCATGCCATGGCCATTCTGCAGGTCTACCAGGCCCAGATGCTTCGTGACATGCACGAGGGCAGGACAGACCCAGGGCTCGTTGATGAGCTGCGCGCCGCCACCGACCTCGCTCTCCGAGCGACGAAGGTGACCGCGCGCTCCCTGGGTTTGGTGATGTCCACAGCTGTGGCCAGACTGTCCCGCTGGGTCGCGAGAACCATCAGGCTCGGCTACGCGATTCAGTTCGCGAGATCTCCTCCCCGCTTCAGGGGAGTCCGCTTCACTATGATCGGTGGCAATGCCCCTGTCATGAGAGCGGAGGTCGCCACCCTACTGGCGAAGGGTGCGATCGAGATTGTCCCTCCAGCCGAAATGAAGTCCGGCTTCTACAGCCCTTACTTCATTGTACCCAAGAAGTCCGGTGGGTTACGGCCAATCCTCGACCTGCGCGTCTTGAACCGCTCCCTTCACAGGCTGCCGTTCAAGATGCTAACGGCCAAACACATCCTCCAGTGTGTGCGGCCGCAGGATTGGTTTGCAGCGATCGACCTGAAGGACGCCTACTTCCATGTCTCCATTTTACCTCGACACAGACCGTTTCTACGGTTTGCTTTCGAGGGGCAGGCATACCAGTACGCGGTTCTCCCTTTCGGGCTAGCCCTGTCTCCTCGCGTCTTTACGAAGGTCGTCGAGGCAGCCCTTGTTCCCCTCCGGGAACACGGGGTTCGCATCCTGAACTATCTCGACGACTGGCTGATCCTAGCTCACTCTCGAGACCAGGTTTGCGAACACAGGGACCTAGTGCTCCGGCATCTAGCTCGTCTGGGCCTTCGGGTCAACTGGGAGAAGAGCAAACTCTGCCCCGTGCAGAGGATCTCTTTTCTCGGTATGGAGATCGACTCGGTCGCCATGTGCGCGCAGCTTACGAGCGAGCGCGCGCAGTCACTGCTGACTTGTCTTCGTCAGTTCGAGGGCAAGAGTGCGGTTCCACTGAAACTTTTTCAGAGGCTCCTGGGGCATATGGCATCCGCAGCCGCAGTAACGCCGCTGGGATTGCTTCATATGAGACCGCTTCAGCTTTGGCTTCGCGATCGAGTCCCGAGGTGGGCATGGCAACACGGCACGCTCCAAGTCCCAGTGACTCCAGCCTGCCGTCAGACCTTCACCCCGTGGGCGAACCTCAGTTTTCTACGGGCCGGAGTGCCCTTAGAACGAGTTTCCCGGCATGTTGTTGTATCAACAGATGCCTCCAACACGGGCTGGGGCGCCATGTGCAATGGTCATGCTGCCGCGGGCTCCTGGACAGGACCCCAGCGCCTTTGGCATGTCAATTGCCTCGAGTTGCTGGCTGTACGTCTCGCCCTGCACCGCTTCCATGCGCTGCTCAGGGGTCAGCACGTACTAGTCCGATCAGACAATACCGCAACAGTAGCGTACATCAACCATCAAGGTGGTCTACGCTCCCGCCGTATGTCGCAACTCGCTCGCCACCTCCTCATATGGAGTCAGAAGCATCTGAGGTCGCTTCGAGCCATTTATATCCCGGGACACCTGAACCAGGCGGCCGACGAGCTGTCTCGAGTTCGGCCTCTCGCTGGAGAATGGCGACTCCATCCCCGGACGGTTCAGCTGATTTGGGATCAGTTCGACGACGCACAGGTAGACCTGTTTGCCTCCCACGACTCGTCCCATTGCGACCTGTTTTATTCCCTGACCGAGGGCACGCTCGGCACGGATGCACTGGCGCACAGCTGGCCGCGGGGCCTACGCAAGTATGCGTTTCCCCCAGTGAGCCTTCTTGCGCAGACCTTGCGCAAGATCAGGGAGGACGAGGAGCAGGTCATTTTGGTTGCCCCGTATTGGCCCAACCGGACCTGGTTCTCCGAACTAGTACTCCTCGCGACAGCACCTCCCTGGCCAATTCCTCTGAGGAAGGACCTCCTTTCTCAGGGACGGGGCACCTTATGGCACCCTCGTCCCGATCTTTGGAACCTCCACGTGTGGCTCCAGGACGGGACGAGGCAGGTTTGAGTACCCTACCACCTGCGGTGGTGGCTACCATCACTTCCGCTAGAGCATCGTCCACGAGACATGCCTATGCGTTGAAGTGGAACCTCTTCGTCAACTGGTGTTCTTCTAAACATCAAGAACCCACGAAATGCCCGATCAGTGTCGTGCTTTCCTTCCTGCAAGAAGGGTTGGAGCGAAGGCTGTCTCCCTCCACCCTGAAAGTGTATGTTGCCGCCATTGCCGCACATCACGAAGCAGTTGATGGTAAGTCTCTGGGAAAGCACGACCTGATCGTCAGGTTCCTGAGGGGAGCGAGGAGACTAAATCCTCCTCGTCCTCCCCTCGTTCCCTCTTGGGACCTCTCAGTGGTTCTAACTGCCCTGCAGAGTGCTCCATTTGAGCCTTTGCAATCAGTGGAGCTTAAGTTCCTGTCAATGAAGACAGCGCTCCTGGTTGCATTGGCCTCCATCAAGAGGGTAGGGGACCTGCAGGCATTTTCGGTTGACGAAGCGTGCCTGGAATTCGGGCCGGCTGACTCTCACGTGATCCTGAGACCCCGGCTTGGATATATGCCCAAGGTTCCTACCACCCCCTTTCGAGACCAGGTGGTGAACCTGCAAGCGCTGCCCTTGGAGGAGGCAGACCCAGCCTTGGCACTGCTCTGTCCAGTACGCGCCCTCCGTGCTTACGTAGACAGAACGCTGTGTTTCAGGACCTCAGACCAGCTCTTTGTCTGTCATGGTGGGAAGCTGAAGGGAAAGGCTCTCTCAAAGCAAAGGTTATCTCACTGGATAGTGGATACCATTGCTTTGGCATACCAGCAGCAAGGTCGCCCGTGCCCCCTTGGTGTGAAAGCCCACTCCACACGTAGTGTGGCTTCCTCTTGGGCTCTAGCGCATGGCGCCTCGCTAACAGACATTTGTAGAGCTGCAGGCTGGTAGACACCCAACACATTCGCGAGATTCTATAATCTCCGCGTAGAGCCAGTTTCTTCTCATGTACTCGCTTCAACCAGCCGGTGCTAGATTCTGCTCAGGTGTCTTCGCTTGCTCGCCATTCCTCTCCACGGACGGGATACGTGCGATATTCTCTCAGGTGAGTCTGATAAGCTCTGAGTTCCTCCAGCACTGGTGACGTCAACGCCTGAGTTATGCCAATCTGCCATAACGCAGCTTTTGCGCTTGACTAGGTGCCTCCATGTGCATGGTTCCCCCTCTGGGCGACCCCCACATGTGTATTCCACTGTAAGTCTCCTTGTGAGCGTGTGTCTTTCCCTTGGCAAGCCACCTTGCCACCCCTGGGGTTTAAAATTCCACCTGCGGCTGGACACCCCAGTGATTCTCCATATGCATCCCTCTGGGTCATATGTGTATTCTAAGTCCCCCCCATCATGGCTGGGCATGATTGCATATTTCTCTCTGGAGATATGCTTCCCAGTGTACCTTGGTATCCCTGTGTTAAGTAGGACTCCTTCGTTCGTGCTAGTCTCACAACAGGGAGCTCAGACTTACGCAGGGCACTGGAAGACAGCCGAGGTGGCGTAATTAGACTGGAACCCCAATCGTCGTCATCCGACGTAACTCGGAGTGACCACGAAAGGGAACGTCTCGGTTACGGATGTAACCCTCGTTCCCTGAGTGGGAACGGAGACGTTACGTCTTCCTGCCACTTCCGCTGTACCGCTGAAAAACGCCTGGGGCCAGTCTCGGCTCCTCAGCGAAGGCATGTCTGCATTGTGCAGCGTACTTCCTTATATACCCCCTGCGGCGGGCGGAGTTACGCTATGCAAATTCCGCAGACCCATGGCATTTCATTGCCATTGGCTCGTTTTATATACTCGAAGGTGATAGGCTTCTAAGCGAAACCCCAATCGTCGTCATCCGACGTAACGTCTCCGTTCCCACTCAGGGAACGAGGGTTACATCCGTAACTGAGACGTTTTTCATAGTCGAAGCAACCAGAGCGCGTGCAGGCACGGCAGGATACGCAGTACTCGTTCCTCTCTCTAGAGAGAACCGAGGTTACGTTAGTAACCGAGTACGTTCTCTTATGAGAGATACTCTCATACTGCGTAGAATACGCTAGGGGAACCTACTGTAAAACGCCGTGCGTGCTGGGATCTGATACCATAGACTCAAGGGCGACAGCCCGGAGTTCATACAGTACATAATCACCCAGGGGACTCACAGGGAATCCTGGAAGAGAGGGGGGTTAGCCACTATCTTCCTTATAGCAGCATAGAGCAAGGATTGCAATACTCAATAGCTGCATAACTGACAGCGCCAGTTATGAGATTTTGGCCATACTAGACCGACAGTAGTCTGGCCTGTAGTGCGGGAACCTCTAGGTTGTAAAACCTTATAAATGTAGACGGAGAGGCCCAGCCTGCCGCCATACAAATATCTTGCAAGGCAATCCCACTTGACCATGCCCACGATGAAGCCATGCTTCTCGTGGAGTGCGCTTTGACACCTAGCGGGCACTGCATGCCCTTGGTTGTGTAAGCTAGCGCTATTGCGTCCACTACCCATCTGGATAGGGTCTGTTTCGAAGCGGCTAGTCCCTTAGAACGCCCGCTGAACGAAACAAAGAGCTGCTCCGTCTGTCTGAAAACAGACGAGCGAGACACATAAGCTCTTAACGCCCTGACTGGGCAAAGGGAGCTTTCGTCCATATTTCCTTCAGTGACCGGCAGGGCAGACAGGGAAATGACCTGTGCTCTGAACGGTGTATTGAGGGATTTAGGAACATAACCGTGCTTAGGTTTGAGTATAACTCTAGAGTCATTCGGCCCAAATTCCATGCACGTCGCGCTTACTGAGAGCGCGTGTAAGTCCCCTATGCGCTTCACTGAAGCGAGAGCCAGAAAACACGCCGTCTTGAAAGACAGGTGTTTAAGATCAATCTTCTGCAAGGGCTCAAATGGATGACCTTTCATGGCTTCCAGTAACGTAGAAAGGTCCCATATAGGGACTGTGGGAGGTCTGGGAGGATTCAGTCTCTTAGCTCCTCGAAGGAAGCGAATGACTAAATCGTTCCTTCCAATAGACTGGCCGAGCGTGGTCAAAGAGAACACTGCTATGGCCGCTACATAGACTTTGAGCGTGGAAGGGGACCTGCCCTTATCCAACAGCTCCTGTAGGAAGGAGAGAACCTCTGTCACACCGCAATGCAGGGGTGACACACCACGAGCTGTGCACCAGCTAGAGAACACTGACCATTTTGAGGCATAGAGACGTCGCGTAGACGGAGCTCTGGCCTGTGTGATAGTGTTTAACACTCCCTGTGGGAGGTCAGCGGGTACCCGTTGATGGCCCACACATGGAGGGACCACAGCTCTGGGTGAGGATGCCAAATCGAGCCGTTGGCTTGAGAGAGGAGATCCCTCCTCAGAGGCACTGGCCACGGGGCGGTGCTCGCTAACTGCATCACAATTGGGAACCAAGGTTGGCTCATCCAAAGTGGGGCTACAAGCAGCACTGAGCATCCTTCTTCCCTGACCCGTTCTACCACCTGAGTCAGGAGGGAGACGGGGGGAAAAGCGTAGAGAGGATGGCGAGGCCACTCGTGGGTCAGCGCGTCCTTGCTCTTCGAGAAAAATTCTGGACAGTGAGCGTTTTCTTGAGACGCGAACAGGTCTACTTCCGCTCTGCCGAATTTCTTCCACAGCAGCTGGACTGTCTGTGGGTGCAAAGACCATTCTCCTGTCGGAACCTGGTTCCTGGACAGTCTGTCTGGTCCTATATTTAGGAGCCCTGGCACGTGCGCTGCTCTCAGCGAGAGCAGATTGCTGCGGGCCCATATCAGGAGGCGCCTGGTTAGCCTGTACAGAGTCAGGGACCTGAGGCCGCCCTGGCGATTTATGTAGGACACCACTGAGACGTTGTCTGAACGTATTAGCACGTGGTGTCCCTTTATGAGGGGACAAAAGCGCGTGAGCGCTTTGCTCACTGCCAACATTTCGAGGCAGTTGATATGTAAGAGCTTCTCCTGCTTTGACCATTGGCCAAAAAGCGGTCTGCCCTCGAGCAGCGCTCCCCATCCCGAGGTGGATGCGTCCGTGGACACCACCATCACTCTCGAGGAAGTCCCCAGGCTTACACCTGATTGGTACCAGTCTTTTGCCTCCCAAGGTTTCAAAGTTGCAATGCATGCTTGATTGACCTTGACGCGAAGCCGACCGGAGGCCCACACTGTGCGTGGTACTCCCTTTCTGAGCCAGAACTGCAGTGGGCGCATGCGCAGAAGGCCCAACTGGAGAACTGAAGATGCTGAGGCCATCAGACCGAGCATCCTTTGAAAGGCTTTGAGAGGGACTATCGCGCCGCAGCGGAATGAGCCGGCTGCGCGCCGAATGTCCAGTGTGCGCTGAGATGACAGGCGTGCTGTCATTAGCAGCGAGTTCAGCTCTATTCCCAGAAAAGATATAATCTGTCTGGGGAAAAGCGAGCTCTTTTCCCAGTTCACTGCGAGACCGAGATTCTCGAGGTGATCGAGTAAAATGGTCCTGTGCTCTACGAGCTCTGAGTGAGATTGGGCTAGAATCAGCCAGTCGTCCAGATAGTTCAGCACTCGTATGCCCCGTAATCTGAGGGGTGCGAGCGCTGCGTCCATGCACTTCGTAAATGTACGGGGTGCCAGGGACAAGCCGAAAGGCAGGACTGTGTACTGATATGCCTGGCCCTCGAAGGCGAATCTCAAAAATCGCCTGTGACGTGACGCTATCTGTATTTGAAAATACGCGTCCTTTAGATCTATTGACACAAACCAGTCCCCCTGGCGGACATGTGCGAGGATTTTTCTGGTTGTGAGCATCCTGAACTGGCGCTTCATAAGCGCTCTGTTCAGCTGCCGCAGATCTAGTATGGGTCTGAGACCCCCGTCTTTTTTGGGCACCAGGAAGTATCTGCTGTAAAGCCCCCCTTCGCTTTGAGCTTGAGATAGGGGTTCTATAGCCCCTTTGCTCAACAGTTTCAAAATCTCGGCTCGAAGTAGATGAGCTACTTTCGATTCTACCGTGGTCTCGACGCGCGCCATGAAGCAGCGAGGGCGTCGGCGAAACTGCAGCGAATAGCCTTCTTTTATGATGTTCAGCACCCATCTCGAAACCCCGGGAAGCTTTTCCCACGCAGGTGCGCGAGTAGCTAGGGGCTGGATGCGAAGCACGCTCTGATCGGCTCGCGATACAGCGGCTTTTGAGTGCTGTGACATAAGCGTCGCGCTCATGACATCTGAGGCAGGGGGTGCGCTGATAACAGCGGGCAGAATTTAGTACCAGGGGGGTTAGAGGGGTCATTCTACTCTAAATCAGCTGGATGTGGCCATGAGTGGAAAACTACAGAGGAAAGACCTTGAAGAAGGAGTATAAGAAGGGAATTTCCTGGGCTGGGGGTCAGGTCTTGCTCACGTCACGGGGTAGCACCTGTGACTAAGCCTCTTGCAAGAGAATAATATCTTTTAAAATACAATTTGATTCTTGGTGTCTCTTATGCAGTGATGATGATTGTTTAATTATTGTTTATGCCACAACAGATTCGAATTATTGAAACAACCCAGAAAGGGTTGAGTGCAAAAAGGCAAAAAAGGGCTGTGAAGGTTTATTTAGCCGATAAAGCTGTGAGATAAATCTCATACGGCAGGTCTCAGAGAGGCTAGGAAAGCTGAAGACACGGGGCTTCTGTGAAGGGGAGGGACACCTCCTTAACACAGAGCCAGACTCTTCATTCAAGCTAATACGAGTGATCCTCGTTTACTTGTAGTGGAGAATAGTTATATATGAGTTAATACATAAGTTCGAGAGTGAGAACTTAATCTATTAGCACTTTTGCTTCCATCCAGAGACCATTGAGAATAGAAGAAATTAATTAAATAATAGCCTCAGCAGAAATACTGTGGGCACAGAAAGTAAAAGTTAAAAGATTTAAAAATAGCACGGTAAATATTCAGGGTAAAAACAGAGAAGTTGAGGGTATATTGTCAAAAATAACAACAGTAGGAACAATAACAATATACGATACTAAATTAGACAAAATACCAGGAAAACAGACAGAAGAGAAAAAACAAACAAGAAATAATAGATTACAAATTGGAAAAAGCAGAAATACAGATATTATGGTCTAAAGTAGAGGCTATACAGGGAATGGTTGTCTTTAATAGAATCAAACAAATGATAAGTGAAGGGACTGCAGTGCAGTTTAACCTGTTAGGAGCACAGGCGTTAAAAGAGATAGAAAATGAAAAAGGGAGATTAAAAGTAAAGAATCCCTGGTCAGTAAGAATAGTTGTGGTGCATCCCACTGGGATTGTGTAGCATAAGCTGTAAGAGCAGATTGTAGAACAAAATTATGTACTATGCTATGAGTCAAAAGCTGAATTAATAATGTAGTCCTCAATTCAAAATGAAATTAGTAGAAAGGTTATAATAATGAATTTAACCTTAATGGGGACAGGACAGTTTGAACATTCAGTAACAGCTGTGATTAATGGAATAATAACAGGAATAATAGAGAATTTATAAGAGGAATCTTTTAAAATAAACCTGTTGAATAATAGAAATAGAGAGGAGTTTAAGCAAACGTACAGTATAATAAAATAAAAGTAACAATGACTGCCGTAACAGCAATCTCTACGTTATAGAGAGACAGACACAAGTCTAGGAGTTTTAAAACAGCTCAGGCGGAGAGCAAATGATGAGTTGTATTCATCAATAGCAAATACAGAAAGTGAAAATAGTGAAACAAAGTTAGGGATATGAAAAAGACTACGAAATATAAAAGGAGAAAAATTGCAGTTGAAAAGAATAACTAAAAATTTCAAAAGTAGAAGTTAAAGGAACTACATAGGAATCTGAGTGAAAAGAGAGCTGATAAGAAACTGGGATAGGGAGATAGACAGAGACTAGACTTGATCTCATGAAAGTGCGTATCTATAGCACGAATGATATTTCTCGAATCATTTATACGCCAAAACGAGTTTGTGCGTACATATGATACGCAGTTGTCGAGTGCATATGATACGCACTTTAAGGCGTGTAATACGCATGCCCTCCTCATCCCTAATCCTACCCAATGGGTTTACAGTGGGTATCATTTGAACGCAAAAACTCCTTTTGCCGTATAAATGATACGAGAAATATCATTCGTGCTATATGTGGCAGTATAGGTGTTTGACTTCAGGCTACTATTGGTTGCTTCAGGTTTATTTATTAAGCCTATCACAGCTAAAGGCGGAGCATATATATACCTGCCCTGTATTGAGTCTCGTCACAAAGCTTCCTTGCTTTTCCGGTTCCGCATGCTGTGAAGAGGCATGCGGGAAAATTGTTTGTGTGGTCCCATGGCATATAGGAGAACGAGTACTGTCTCCCATGGTTGATGTTTTTGCAGCCTCTTCACAGGTAGGAACGTGGTCGTTTGTAGCGTCTTTCCTTCCCTTATAGGGCAGTGGGTAAATTGAAATGTCTTGTGTTTCATGTTACAGCATGCACATTGATTTATGGGCACTTTGGACTGCCGTGACTGGGATTCCTCGTACCCCAAGTATGCAGGTTATTTGTATATGTGCGTCATGCTCTGATATGTCTTTTAATTAAAGTTGTCGTTTCAGAAGCGCAGCGTATTCTGCCGAGTAGCGGGGAGGATTCCGTTGCTGGGGTTACCCGACGTTCGCTCGTTGATTACGGAGCGCTGCTGTTTTGCTGCTGTCTCAACTATATTAAAACGAAAGGATTCGCGTCAATTTCATTCCACTCTGGCTGCGGCCGAACAAGAAACTGTTAGTGCTTTAACCCTCTGGGCTTCTTCGTATTATAGTCACACTTAGCTTCCTCCCGCCCGAAAACGGGCGAAGCCTTAAAATCTTACTTTACTTTTTCCCAGGATAACCAATCAAATATATTTTTGTTCTATAATGTTTTCTGATTATTATTTAGAATTTTTGGAATTTTTTATGATATTTTGCATTAATTATATAATTTTTATGAGCTATTTTTTCCATTAGAATTAATATATTATTTTTTATTTTTTTTATTTTTTTTTATTTTTCAATAAATGCAACATTTCACATCAAAATAGAGTGCAGGCCTTAAAAAAAAAAAATTTCAACTGAGAAGAGCGCCATCTAGTGGCTTCAAAATGTATTAATTTGTGTCATGTCCTATAACCGCCTATAGGCGGCCTATAGCTTTTTTATTTATTTATTTGATTTATTCCCATTCGGAAAGAAAAAAAAATATTACTAAGCAACCACTGAATGGAACAACACCAATTATATATCATTTTAAAGCTTAGGATCTCAGCTTTTTAATGCATCTAATTACATTTATTAACTCCTAACGAGTGCTGAGTAATCCCTCTAAAACCGAGTGTACCGCCAGCAGGCGCCACCTAGCTGCGAAAATATTCTTTACCATATTTAAAAAAAATCTTGCCTTGATTAACACAAAGTTGATGTCATTTGAAAGCTTAGAGTCTGAACTTTACAGTGAATGTATCCACTTTGAAAAACTCTTAAGTATTGCTGAGTTATTTGCTGATAAATAGAATTTCTTTTTTTTCATAATCTATAAAATAATGTACTGCAATGTGTCAAAAACATCATACAGCTCATGAAACATTCTCAGATAATTGAAAATGGCACTTCATTTTTTACAGCATATTATTACAATTAAAATGAGCCCAAAATTAACATAATCTATTGCTTTTATGACAAGATATTCTTCGTGGAGAAAAAATTGCCCATGAGGGGGTGTCAAAGACTGTACAAAAAGGCTGTCTCTTTTCCAAATGCTGTAACTTTTGATTCCTTTGTCCAAAAATTATTATTTTTTTTATCCAGATGCAGCTAACATGTAGGGGGACTTCACTAAAAAAGAATTTTCCTCCTACCTTATTTCCTTCCTGAGTTATTCCATGACAAATAAGAAAGATATGCAAAATCATAATAAAAATTATATATATATATTGTCTTTTATCCGCTGTTTCTTGGCAGGACAATGTCCAAATGTAATGTAATTTATATTTTCAAAAAATTTAAAAAGAGTTCTTTCAAACGATACCTACCTTTTGACTCTCCTTTCTATAGTTTTGGAGTTATTATGATTATATCATTTTTATATAGTTTGGGGCAAAATTTGCTGTTTCAGTCTTACCAGTTCATTTCTCTCTCTGTGTGTGTGTGTTTGTGTGTGTAGGTGTGTGTGTGTGGGGGGGAGGGTGTCTTATTTGCACTCTTGATGTTCTAGAGTGTCACCCCTTCATTGCTGTACACTTTTTTTCAGCACAGTGGCTGATCTGTAGCTTGTACCACCAAAAGTTTCTCTGAGTTTTCCTATTTTTTCGTATTTCCCATTCATTTCCTATGTCGCCCGTTTTCGGGCGGGAGGAAGCTAAGTGTGACTTTTTTTTTTACGACCCTTTAACATATCAGAATCATCTCCTTGATTTTTTTTGTGTGTTCATATAGGTAATAAAACAAAAGTCACCAAGTTTCACCCCCATCCGATGAAGCAAAAAAATGAAACAATTCGAAACGTTCAAGTTTTCGCCCGTTTTCGGGCGAAGAAGCCCAGAGGGTTAATGGCGTATGCAGGTTGACAGGAGGAATATCGCCGCCCTGCAGTTTTAGCGTGTTTGTTTGCGTGTTTGTGTGTGTGCGTGTGTGTAGGCAACGTGCGAGTGTGTGAATGTTTACAAGGAGAGTGTTGTGTGTTTGGTTATTGTTTTCTTTCTAAGGTTCATTGTTTAGTTATTTTGTTATTTTGTATATGTTTCTACTGTGAACTGTATGTAATTATTCTCTGTATGTTCTGTTTTTGATTTTGTTAGGAGTTGAGTGTCCAAGAGCAAAGGGGCGGGGCTTGACTTGATTATTTTTGTGCTGTGCTGTGGATGTGCACCGGTGTGAAGGTGATACTGATGTGGTTATTGCTTTGGTTTTTCTTTTGCATTTTTGGTGTTACTTACGGAGTGTTGTAGTGCTCATTGAGTGTCCCCCCTGCTGGCCTCACTCAGTCCTGTCGTCTGATTATTTGAGTTGTGTTTTTGTTTAATGTATTTATTTTGTATTTATGTTGTGAAGTTCGTGTAACTTATCGTGGAAGTATTATTTTGAACATTTGTCCTTGTATTGTCTTTGTTTTGAATTAATTATTATTATTGTGACTAGAAAAATTAAACAATTATTTATTCATCCACGTCTCTTGTCTTATAAGAGGGAAACAAATCTGTGCAGCCTATTTATTAGGTTGGTATTCCTGGGTTAAGAACTCCCAGGTGGCGTAGTCATTACACTAGAAGATCTTTAAGAAAAATACTCTTAATGCCACATATAGATACGCACTTTCATGAGATCGTGTTGGACTTATGGGCAAGTGAAAACAGACGATCGCCTCCTGCTTCAAAAATAGCTAAAGAAAAGGATGGTTAAAGTCAGGAAAACAAAATAATATGAAACAATCATATTTTAAGTAGGTAATGAATTTAAGAGAAGAATAGTGAGAGAAATGTAAAAAAATAATAAAACTATTAAACACTAGAAATAAACAGACTAAAGAGAATGCTGGAAACAAAGAAGTCAGCAAGCAATAAAGCTCTTAAACTCAGAGATATCTGAGAACTAGGAGAGTGTAGAAGCAAAGCAGAGAAAGGATGATAGAGGACCTTTGACTTAGGAGAGGAATCCAGTCGGAGAACTGGAGTTCAGAAACCCAAAGGAAAATTATTGGAGCCGTAGTTAACAGATGCGGCCAGAAAACAGATAGAAGAGAAGACCACAGCGCTTATACAGATCGTATAATTAAAACATCTAAAAATGTGTAGCAAATTAGCTCTATGAAATATTAATAATCGATAATAACTGGTTATAATTGATGATGAATATTTGGATCAGTTAATATAATTAACTTACTGTCGTAAATTAACATTACAATCAATTAGCCTGTTTGTCCCGTGAACACTCAGGATTAATTGTTTATTAACTCTAAGAAATGTACATTTCCGGGGCATGGGAAATGTCTTTCTTAATTTACAGTACGACTAATAGTCCAGGCGTTTTAAGCCAAAATGGGGGTCAACCGTGAACAAATTGCAACAGAATCAAACTCAACTGATTTTGTATCCTCAATATGTCCTGATTAAGGAAAAAAAAGCCCCGAAGAATCCCATTAGGGGAAAGTTCCGAAAAAGACCCAAATATATCCTATTCATTCGCCTATTCATTATTTTTCTCACATGAATAGGGTAAATAATTTAACCTTTAGATATCACCATGAAAATTACTGAGTTGATTACTTATATCAAGACAAACAAAAAATGTATTACAAGTTTTTTTTAATTGTTTGTTAACATGGACAAACGGTGCATAATCTAATTACAGATGTGCTAATTTGCATAAATACCACAACAGATCTAAACATTGGGTCTAGCCAGGTGAAAATATCTTGTTGAATCTTGTTGACAAATAACAGTAAAATATTTAATATTAAGGTCTGAATGAACCCATTAGGCTACACATGAACATTAATACATAGAGGCAGGAAGAAGTACTTTAGAAACCAGCCTTTATTAATTTTTAAGAGACTGGGTTTGGGGCTGGGTCCGTGGGACTGTTTCTGGGGGATGAGTCTGAGGCAAGAACAGGAGACAATGGTAAGGAGAATGCAGAAGACAAAAGGTAAATAAAATAAAAAGTGAATCCCCAGAAACAGTCCCACGGACCCAGCCCCAAACCCCATCTCTGCAATAATAGTCAATAAAGGCTGGTTTCTAAAGTACTTATTCCTGCCTCTATGTATTAATGTTCATGTGTAGCCTAAATGGGTTCATTCAGACCTTAATATTAAATATTTTACTGTTATTTGTCAACAAGATTCAACAAGATATTTTCACCTGGCTAGACCCAATGTTTAGATCTGTTGTGGTATTTATGCAAATTAGCACATCTGTAATTAGATTATGCACCGTTTGTCCATGTTAACAAACAATAAAAAAAAACTTGTAATACATTTTTTGTTTGTCTTGATATAAGTAATCAACTCAGTTATTTTCATGGTGATATCTAAAGGTTAAATTATTTACCCTATTCATGTGAGAAAAATAATGAATAGGCGAATGAATAGGATATATTTGGGTCTTTTTCGGAACTTTCCCCTAATGGGATTCTTCTGGGCTTTTTTTTCCTTACTCAGGACATATGGAGGATACAAAATCAGTTGTGTTTGATTCTGTTGCAATTTGTTCACCCTTTTTTCCTAAAACGCCTGGACTATAAGAGCAGTAACCAAGATCTAAATGATTAGTGACTCCAGTTATGAGCTTGAGACACGGACAACTTTACGTGTGACATGAACAAGATTTTATTAACTAGTCTAAACACTTAAACTACTCTAACATACACACACATACATGCATACAGTTTACCAAGGGAAAGAGAGCTGAAGCAGAATACAGGAAAGCAAGAAGTTATTGCATTGTTTGAAATTCAGCAGATCAACAGCCTTGAGCAAACCATCAGTTTAGTTCTAACACGTCCTTCTTTAAAAGGGTAAGGATACTTAATATATCAAATAATGAGACTAAGTTTGATACTTGCATGTCTTGCCCATTTGAATAGGCTCTATGCACGATCGCTTCCGCGTTTTGTCTCAGCCCGCCCAGTTACATCCGGTGCTGCGTCAGAAGCAGTTTTTGCATTAGGTGGAGATCAGAGCCATAGAGAGAAAGAGTTGCGACACTCCCATAGACCTCCGTTGTAAATAATGGCGGCGCTTTTAACCGCCTACTTCCGGGATATGAAGAGCGTAATAGTTCCAAACACTGTCATTTTGGCGTTGGACCCCATTCACTTACATTGCTGCGCGTCGACTTGTTCCAGAGTTAAGTTGTTGAAATATCGACCTCTTTTGAATTCTCAACTGTCTATTTTGTATCAGAGGCCCTTTGCGATGCTTATACTGGTCTTCATTTGTACATGCACAGCGTAATTATTTATATTTTATGTTAGTTGTTTCAACCAATTTTCAAGCACTGCCTGCTAACATAGCTAGTTAGCTAGCGCGACTTCGTCAGTTAAGAGTTCGGTAATGAATCGCTGCCACCTTTATAGCAACTTTTATTTAATTTAATTTGTTGGGATATACTAACTTTTCATTATGTTTTATTGTCTTGAGTGAGGTGGCTTGTGAGAACAATGCTGGACCTCTAGGATTGTTATGGCCATCACCAGTCCTGTCTGTTTCATGGATCACCTGCCCCTGATTTTTGCTTTTCTTGTTCACACAAGCACACATTTTTGTTGTCTGTCATTGTTTAATAAAAATAGTTTATTTGAAAACCTTCATTTGTATCAGCAATGCTTAAATTCGTTTTTAATCTGTTATAGTTTTGATAATGTGTATGGCTTAATATTAAAATAATATTCTTAGTCTTAACATGATAATGTTTCACGTTGTGGTCCTGGGGTGGCCACTTTCATCAGAAGAAGTGAGCTAGCTTAAGCGAACTCTGAACGGACCGCCACGGCAGACCTCTGCGTGATCACGAAGGTAGGCTAATGGCTGGATCAAAATTTATAAGCAAAATCACGGGAATCAATAGCCTAATACAGCCCAGTTGTGCTAAAATAAATATCATGAGACGTCCATCATCAGATGAATGATATGGAAAAGTTAAGTTAGAGCCGCTAAAGCCAGTGCTACTACCCATGCGAACATGAACACTAGCTTTTCCCTCCAAAAATATAGCCTAAAACCTGTCTCCAAATGCAAAACTGACATTAACAAAATGCAATAACAGCTGGAAAAGTACTTGGGGTGTGTTTTATTTTATATTTACCGTTCAATAATGCAATCGCTGCTGTCTGTCCCATAGAAGAACATGACAGCCAGCGTATGTTTTGGAACTATTGGGGCTTACATGAACCACGTGACAGCCATAGCGGCGACATCAAAGAGTGTCGCAACTCTTTCTCTCTATGGCTCTGGTGGAGATAATGGCAAATTACACTCGCGGTTTACAAAAACTTCCAGCGGTTAACGTGAATGAAGTTAACAATATTGTAAGGCAGTTAAACTGTCACACATGAGTAAAAAAGAGAAGTTCTTTAAATTATAAATTACGAGCTACATCAACAACTTTGAGGGTGAGTATTCTCTCATATCGCCCGAAATCCGACTAGCGAATCAGTTTCTAAAATCGTTGTCTCCGTTTCTGAGAAAATTAATTTTATTGAAGTGAATTGTCCTATAGAACGCGCTATGCGGAAGTAAAGACGCTGGCTGAGATCCTACCGGAAATACGTCAGCAGCGTTCGTGCATAGAGCCTATTAAACTGTCCTGATGCAATTTGTTGAGGCTCCAGTTGATCTTTGCTGATGTGGTCTTGATGAGAGAGAACCAGTGGTAGTCAGAGTATCTTTGGTGAATGGAAAGACAAGACCGCAGTCTGGCACAAGCTTGGGGGTCCTTAGAAACTTCTAGTTCAGCATCTTCTTCACGTCAGCATTTCAGAAAGGGACTAAGCGAGAGCTAAGAGCTGATCAGTGACTTTAAAGCGTGAAGATGGCACAACCTCTGGAGCTGTGTGAGCCAATGAGAAGATTTTCCTTTGGAAGGAAAGTTTACGACACCATTGTCCCTTTGAACATGCAATTTGATTGAACACAAGAATCTTTAAGATGCTTATAATACTAATGCGTCACA
This sequence comes from Rutilus rutilus, assembly GCF_951802725.1. Taxonomy (NCBI): domain Eukaryota; kingdom Metazoa; phylum Chordata; class Actinopteri; order Cypriniformes; family Leuciscidae; genus Rutilus; species Rutilus rutilus. The sequence goes on along the minus strand of NC_140214.1, from coordinate 39,498,919 downwards.
AAGTTAGCAGAATGTAATGTAAATTAACAAAACGGGGATGAAGATTGGAGTTTATAGATACCAAAAATGCCACACATTTGATTTGGTTAACTATATTATCCAAAGTCTGAAATATTAACCCAATAGAGTTTACTAGAATACAAAAGACAACCACATTAAAGGAAAATCATGAGATCGGAAAATTAGATGCATGTTTACACATTTCTCAAATGGTTGTATAGATAATTAACAGGGTTTATTTCTCCTTCTCAGTGAGAATTAAGTGAGAGTCGCAGCTTTCTGGACATTCTTTTGGATCGTAAAAAAACTCTTATCTGTCTCAGTGTGTCCTGTAACAAGACACCGCGTGTGTTAGCTTCATTTGGGATGTTAGTTTTTGGGGGAAGTTTCACAGGCATTTTGTTGGGAGAGTGAGTTTGCTGGATTATTCATTAAATAAATGAATAATTTGTGTGTGTCTGATTGGTCCAGATGCTACAAATGCGAATTTAAGTTGAGAAGCTATAACATTGATTAAGTTGGTAATAGCTACACTGTAAAAAAAAATCCCGTAAAAAAACGGTAAATCTCTGGCAGCAAAGTTTCCAGACGGGTTCTGTTAAATTACAGCAAATTACCATTTCACAAAATTACAGGCAAAAACCGTAAAAATACAGAATTGACTTTACGGTCAAAATTAATTAAATTACAGTACATTACTGTTAATAATGGCTTATTAAACCGTGGAAAAACAGATAAATTATGTCAAATTACATAAAAAGAACATTTAACTTTAAGGTTAAACTGTAAATTTAGGGTTTTATAAAGTTATTTTATAATAATGCTCTGTCTATCTACAGTAATTATCTTTTAATATATAGTTTTTCTGTGTAAAATAACTATTTAAGTTATGTATAAAAATGTAATAAGTCCATAAATTCAAATACAAAGTTTGTATATTTACAGTTTTTATTTTTTTGCAGATCCAGTTTCACAACTTTGACCAATCTCTAATTAAGCACTTAATAGCAAATGTAGTCAATTTCTGTTAAATTAACTAAACGTACAAGTACGGAATACCTGCACATTTACAGTATTACTCATTAAACAAACACTGAACATCAATATACGTGAATGATAGGAAATACAGGCTTAGTATATCATTTAGAACATGTAAAAATAGCCACATTAAAATACTTTATATTTATATTAAGAGAACAATAGAAGCAACAAGTGCAGTGACAGGTCCCAGTTAGTGTAGCACAGTGTACAGTTTTTTTTTTTTTTTATTAAAACAAAGATTTAGTATTATTGGGTCAAGTGTTTATGAAAAGATGGATCTTTAGCAGTTTCTTGAAAATGTCTTGAGTTGGGCAGGTCATCCCACCAGCAGGGAACAGTCCAGGGAAAGGTCAGTGAAAGTGATTTTGTGTCTCTTTGGGATGATGGCACCACAAGGCGCCGTTCACTTGCAGAACACAAGCTTCTGGAGACACATAGATCTGAAGCAGTGAGTTTAGGTCTTGCTGCAGCATCTGGATCAGTTGCAGAGGTTTGACTGATGCTGGAAGAGCTGCCAGGAGAGCATTACAATAGTCCAGTCTGGATAGAACAAGAGCTTAGACAAGGAGTTGTGTGGCTCCGATAGGAAGGGCCGGATCTTTCTGGTGTTGTATAAGGCAAATCAGCAGGATCACACAGCAAGGATGGTTTGGCTGAAACCATAAGCAGTTCTGTCTTGGCAAGGTTGAGTTGAAGGTGAAGGTCCTTTATCCAGCAAGAATTTTCCATCAGGTAGGCTGAGATGTGAGCAGCAACCATCAGATCCTCTGGCTAGAATGAAAGGTAGAGATATGTGTCATTAAGTGATAGGAAAAATCTTGTTTCTAAATGACAGAGCCTAGTTACACTACAAAAAAATAAAATAAAAACTAATAATAAAAAATAAATAAATAGATGGGTGGAATCTAACACAATCGTGGTCTTACTGTAGTAAAACCAAACATTGTGCAGCTCCAGTGGCCTCACAAGGATCAAATTAATATTCACATGGGATATTTTCAAATTATCAGTATAAAACAAATTAAATGTTCTGCCAATTTTAGTGCAATCATATGGAATCAGATGTCTCAGCCATAACAATATTTTAAATTACTTCTCCCCATACCTTGTTTGCCATGATCATTCTGCTTTCCACTTGACCTGACATCACAAAAAAATGTTTTTAACAACTCAGTATTACATTTACACATGTCAGAATATGTTCCACTGGGACAATGCAAAACCTCAACTGACTATGATCTGGAAGCTGAGCAGGAAAGGCTAATAGTGAAGGTTTGAGCTGAGACACCTCTGTTTATCTGGATCAATGCAATTTTCATAACCAATGATCAAAAGTATCCTATGAAAAAGGCTACTATGATGAACCCAGTTCATCCAAAATGTAGATAAGTTCATTTCTTCATCAGAACACAAACATTCTATCAACTTTTATTTTATAAGCCTAATATATGCACATGTATGCATTCTATAGCTAACGTTACGTGTTGGCAAGCAGATGCAGCCAGAATATGCAATTTATCATGTTGTGTCATATTCTAGTCATGTGCTTTCCTGTATCAAGTAAGTTACAGTATTTACTGAATTCGTTAACAGTCTTGATAGCCACGTCAACCCTTACGAAAATTAACTATGGTTTAACCACAAAGAAACAAACAAAAAAACAAACAAACATGGTAGGCCTATTTGTAGTAACTGTGGTTATTAAAAATAGTAATAAAAATCCGCCATAAACGTGGTTAATATAATTTTACTATAATTAAAACCAAGGATATTTTTTAAGAGAAGAGTTTTCAGCTTCCAGGCAGTGTTTCAAAATGTCCCGCCATTTAAGAGATTGATTTACTGACAGATAGTATCGCGTATTAACGAATATTTTATATACAATTAAACGGACTTTGATATAACAAGTCTACGAAAGCTCGTTTTAGGTCTTTTGAGGTGTGGGTTCAACAGATCTTTCTTAAAACAGATGGAAAATGTAAAGACGCATGCTACATTTTTAGTGTTTCGCCCTCCAGCTCTCGCCAGTTAACTGAACATCATTTAAAAATGCTAACGTTAGCTTGAAAACTGTAAACTTAATGTAAACACAAATGTAATATAAAATATTGTTCACATGTAACGAGACTCTTACCTCAGCCGGTGATCGGTTGGCATGATGTCCGCTCGCTGTGACGAACAAGGCTCACTGAAAAGGTCGTTATTTCCGAAGAATCCAAACGGACTGACTGACAACAGCTCCTGCTCACGGCTGCTCTTGATGAATACGATTGCTTTGAACCACTGTTGATCTCACAATCCACTTCACGAGAGTAGACTGAATTCAAATCTCCCGCTTGCCCAAACTCGACTGATCAGCTAACGTTAACCGTTGTGGGCGGGAGTAAACAGCGGAAATGAATTTGAATCTGCGTCATCGCGCGCGCGCACTCAAACACACACAGTCACACACACACACACACACACACACACACAAAGCCCTGAATGTGAAGCAACGGATATTTGGAAAAATATTCATAAAATATACATGAAATTATGGGAGAATAAGACAATGAAATAATGATCAAAATTAGTATAAAATAAAATAATTCAGGCCTACTGTAGTCTATGTAGGGTACTGTATGTACAAATCACAGTCTATGGTATAAATACTTTTATTTAACCTTAAAAAAAACCTCACTTTAGCCCCCACATGCTTAATAATCTGTAAGGAAAACATATTGAATAGATGCTGATTTCCGCAGTTATACCTTCTTTTCTTTGTTTTCTAATTTCACAGAAAAAATCTGTAAAATATTACTTAATAATTTCTGTAAAATTACACATAACTCTGTAGAAATACAGACAAGTTCCTTTTAAAAAACGTAAAATTGCTGTAAAACCAAAATACAAGCAATTACCTGTAAATTTAACAATGGACCTTTAAATTACAGCAAATGCCTTTTATTTTACATATATTTGCTGTATAATGACAAAACGGTAAAATTCTGTAAAAAAATACAGACAATTACCTGTAAAATTACACTTTTTTTTTACAGTGTATAACAAAAGCTAAAAGCTATTGACAATGTGAGAAGTTTAACAGAGACAGAGGAGAAATATTCACAATGAAAGGAGATAATGCATCTTTGCACAACTAAGTATATGGTTATCAATAGAGGATGAAATATCTATAACAGAAATACCTATAACCTATACCTATAAGAGAAAAAGAGCAATAGATAAAAAGAAGAAAAGGATACATTCAAAAATGATTGGCCTGTTGAAGAGAAACATTTGTGACCAAAGGTTAAATTGAATTTTTAAGATATGGTATTAAAGATTAGATTAAAGATAACATAATCTAATGGTATAATAATCATTAAAAAGATGGAAACTCCTTTATTAATGGAAAAAAAATTGAATCTTTTTTTAGACAAAGGTGCTCAGGTGTTCTCAACAACAGAGCCAATGTAATCTACGGATAACATCTTTATCAAGACAGGAAAAGTGAATGAGTAGGAGAGAAATTCAGCATTAAAATGATAAAAGGTGCAGACAATTTACATTCAGGAAGAGACTTAAAGAAAGTCTTAAGATTAAACGTAAATGTTGAACAAGAATAAAAATGGAGTAAAATTATAGAATTAAAAAAAATATATAAAAATGATTGTGGAGTAAAGATTATTAGTGGTTAGTGAAGAATATGCTCGTAAAAAACTGAGATACATAAACTACCACGATAATATCCAATCAATATCATGGGTAGGCTACAGAAGAATTACAGGAGGCAATACAGGAGTTATTTGAGCAAGGAGTTAAGGAAGATTACTTCTGCAATAACAAACAGTCCTGACGTAGAACGAACGTAGAGTTTTGTTTTGCTCTGCTCTCTGGCTGTGCTGTCACGTTCGTTCTACGTCACAACGCTTCCTACGCCAGCATCCATCTCCGTGAAAGCGCGTCGACCGCTACCGGAAGCCAGTTATTTTCGTTTATAAAGTTTTAAATATGCATATTTTTACGACAAAACCGCACGGGTTACCCTCAGAAGGCCTTCGTTTATCCCCCTGGAGCCGGATGGTTTACTTTTGTGAAGGATGCAGGCACATTTTGCGAGCTGGACCCCATAACTTGACATTATAACCACCGAAAGATCGAAGACATTTACTAAAATAACTGAAAATGTGTTAGTCTGAAAAAAGATTGACATATGCATCTCGAATGGCTTGAGGGTGAGTAAATCATGGGTTAAATATCATTTTTGGGCGAACTATCCCTTTAAGAAACAAAGAAGTAGATAAATTAGCAAGATAATAAGAAAAATTTAAATTAAAGAAAATGAGACAGTTGTATTAAGAAAATACACAATTATAGGAAATATTCTGTAAACCTAAAAATTATAATTATAGATAATTATATTAATAGGGGAAGACAAAAAATTATAAGAAATGATTATGTTAGAATCACACCAGAAAGAGTCAACCAAGGGTGTTGATTGGAAATAGCTGGACCTTTAAATCTTAGGTCAAAGTAGGAAAATAAATATATTAGTAGCAGTAGATAGTCTTTGGGCAAATACTGTAAAATACACTATTGTAAATCCCTTTATAAAAGCAATAGAGGAGTTACTGACAGAATGCTTTAGACCCGGGAATATTAGGGTTGATAATATAACACACTTTGTCAGAGGAAAGTTAGTGGTTATCTGGAAAACAAACTGTTTTGCACAAAGCTTTGCGGTATGCGCCAGAAAGTAATGTAGGCTAATTGGAAAATGTGCAGTAGGAACTTCTTTAGATAAGGACATAAGATGGGATGAAGAGATTGAGTCGTCATTATATTATAATAATTTAACTAATGTAATTCAAAAAGATAAAGAGAAAAAATAAACAATATAATGACAAACTTCAGGTTGTGTAGATAAAATTGAATAAAAAGAAGTTAACTACTAAATAGTGCTACTAATAGTATTACTAATATTACTGTAAATAGTGTTGTTTTTGTTTCTGTTATTATTTTATAATTATTTCTGTTTGTATTTTAATTGCAATATAATATGCAACTGCAATCGCTCATTTCTTAGACTGGGCAAATGTATATTGTCCATCTGTTATTGTAAAGCGTCCTTGAGCGTGGGAAAGGCACAATGTAAATTAAACTTATTATTATCAACTAAACCTTTTTAAAAGTTGATAAACATACAGTATGGTTTAGGAAAATGAGCTTTTGGAGTAAGAAGAATTTGATATTATTGGAATAAGAAAGGAAGGATGGTAAATTACCTTGAAGAAAAAGACATTGTATCTTATCAACAATGTAAAATAACTAATTAAAGACCAAGAAAAGAAAATACTTCTAACATGCTCTTTTAATTAAAAAGAGTGAAACGATATAAAGAAATAGGTCTCTTACCTATATTTGTGATGACTGCGTTAAAGATCCTAGAATGGAGCAGAACAAACTCATTCTAGCCTGTGTCTCTGTGTGTGTGTGTGTGTCTGTGTGTGTGTGTGTGTGTGTGTGTGTGTGTGCGCGCAAAACAGCAAGAATGCAGATTTATGGGGTAATAAAACTACTGATAGCATGTCTCTGGATGGAGCGAGGTTAAAGAGAATCAAATAAGCACAGTTGAACATGAGTAAAAGTGTTCAATAACATGTGTCATACAGTGCTATGCATAAGTTTAGACACCCATGCTAAAGGTGACTAAAAAGAGGAATAAAAAATCATCTTTTGGAAATTGAACTTAATGCCTTAATTAAGAAAATTAGGAAAAATCCAACCTTTAAGGACACCAATTTTCTTTGTGAATGAATAATGTATCATAAATAAATAAATGTCCTTCCTTAAAATACAGGGTGCATAAGTCTGGACACCCCTATGTTAAATTCCCATAGAGGCAGGCAGATTTTTATTTTTAAAGGCCAGTTACTTCATGGATCCCGGATACTATGCATCCTGATAAAGTTCCCTTGAACTTTTGGAATTAAAATAGCCCCACATCATCACATAGCCTTCACCATACCTAGAGATTGGCATTGAGTAATTTCAGTTAGCCTAATAGCTGGTTTGATTTACATTGAGAGATGATCTTATGGAAATTACTCCATGCCAATCTCTAGGTATGGTTCTTAGGGTCAAAGTTAACAGAAAAAACACAAATAAAAAGTATGGCAGACCATGTCAGGTTCAACTCATTTTTGAGGCTCCCCGACTATAAAGGATTTTTTTTTTTTTTTTTTCATTTAATTTTGATTAAAATTATTAGATTAAATTATTTATTTATTTTTTGTTTTGTTTTCTAAACTTTTTAATAATTTAATTTATACATTAATTTAACCAACAACAAAAAAAGAGTAATAAAGTGTACAATAAAGTAGGCTACAATCAAAACCTTATATTATAATCACATACATTTGAATAAAGTTAAAGGTGTAATCTGCCGATTGTCCTGCAGGTGTCCTCATAACTCTGTCTTCTTACGATGCACTTGGGGATGTACGATTACTCCAGAGCACTCGTAGATCTACGAAGATTTTCAAGTGCTACTTAAGCTACGATGCTTTTGGGAAACAGACCGTAATATTAAGATCAGTCGTACGATCGTTTTTACGATCAATTTAGGCTTAAGATGCTTTTGGGAAACGCAGCCCAGCACAAATGAACGAGCCTATTTTGGGTGAATTTGGAGCATCTGGGGGTTTGGGGGGCTGAGTGACCTCAGAATGACCTAAAAATATTCTTTTAATATCTAAAAAACCGAAACAGCACAAACAAAACTTTTTACAGCACAAACCAGCACAAACGATTGAGCATATTTTGACGACCTTTTTTTTTTGCGTTGGGTGGGGGGCCAACTTCACGCAGGTTGATACAAAGCTAAATATGAGATGAGACTGGACATGGCAGAGCAAGTAAATGAGGCTGTAAACAAATAATGTACATTTGTTGGCAATGGCTTGGATATCTAACACCGTAAGTATATGAATTAACAAAACCCTTAAAGGGACAATAAGTAGCTTTTTAGGTATTTTATTATCTCAAATCAATATTTTTATTCATAAATATGCCCTCAATGGTGTACAAATACCTATGCCAATGATCAGACTAATCCTCGTAAACGAAGAATTTATTATCTAATTATACATGGGACGGGTAGGTCCACGGAGGCTTCCATGTAGTTCCGCCATCTTGAAAAACTATAATAGCAGAGAGGGACAAAAAGTACTAGGCCAATGCGTTTCGTTCAGAGCCAGCGTCACATGACTGAAGCCAGCAGAAGCGGAGGAGCAGAGCAGTGAGAGGCTCTTGTCACTGCCGCGGCAAGTTTAAAAGGCTACACTGCACGGTTATTTATACACCGTTCATTCATACATACATATGAGTCACAGGATAAGGAGTCCTCGTCATCGAAAAAGTCCAAAATAGACCGTAAAAGGAAACATGACCGGAGATTACAAAAACAAGGGTTAATGTCGGGATAGCTAATGCAGGAGAAAGCTTTCAAAACAAGAGACCCTGAAGTTGCCTGCTTTCTTCTCGACAGGTAAGTCAATGTTACGGTCTTAATTACAAGCTTATTTTTCATTGCTTGGTTGTGAACTTTATTATATAGATAGTAGAACATTTATAGTTATATCTATTTATCTATTCATAGTAAGTTAAACAGGCTCTTTGATGAATAGCAGCTATTGAGTAAAGTAACGTTAGAGAAGGCACGGATGATGATATCTAACAATGCACGTACTTCAAAAATATAACGAATAAAGGCGGCATTACTACTAACTACCATAGTTAATGTTTTTCACAGTCAGTAATTTATACTGTAACATTCTTTTTTTCGTTGATTCAAGTTTCAGTTTGTTTTAAATAACAAACCTGTTCACCCGAAGAAAAACTCGAAGTGCTATTATAAGACATCCTTTCATAGCTTTTTGGTACATAACGTCTACCGTAGATGCAACGCGCATTTGAAAAAGTGAGGCGCTGGAGAGCATTATTCGTTTGAATGCAAAATACAGTTTCACCACTAGATGGGAGAAATTCCTACTTAGTGTCCCTTTAACAGAAGGGGAATATGTGTTGGTGGATTTTTAGAAGGGGAATAAAGCCCAATTTAAAGAGAAAAATCTTCTAACACATAAAACAAGAACTTGGAACTTCAGAAGCAAATACTGAACAGTGTTTAAGAAGAAGCCGAACGATTAAAGGGACACTCCACCCATTTGCATTAAGCTTTGCATTGTTAAAAACCCAGTCATACTATTGAATGGTCGTGCAACACTCTCTCATTTTCCCCTGAGACGGGAGAAATCCGTTATTTACCTTTTACACTTCCTCCTACAATGACGCAAAAATCGTCATTTTGCGTCATTGTAGGAGGAAGTGTAAGAGGGGGGGATTTCTGTTGAGACTACAAGCACTCGTTCCTCATCTTTCCCAGGGGGCGGGACCCACTCACGCTACAGACCTATTACAGATCAGTGGGTGGGACTTTACTCTCTGAAACTGAAAGCAATATCCTCCATCTTGTTTGAAGCTAAGCTAACAGGCGCTGTGGAGACAGATGTAAAGTTATGACAATAGCGGAGGAGAGTGCTCAATATGATATAGAAGAGGATTTCGGAAGTCTGATGCTTGAATCAGGTGTTTGTGGCTACCTTTACAAGCCGCATTATAGCGAAGAGCAGCCGAGGCAGAAGACCTGCCTGCCGCGGACGAGGAGCCCGGACTGGCTCGGGTTAGGGCGGACTGGTGGCGCCGGTGATCTCACTATGCAACTACGAACCGCTACGAACACAGAGATAGAGTCCGTCTGCGGCAAAGAATTTTAACGATGACAATTTCTCCTGGACGAAATCTCTGAATCAGACGAGGACACGGACGTTTGTGTTGAGAACTATCCTAGTTTCGCACCGCATATGTTCTGACTGAACATCCAGGTACCATGCAATAATTCACCTTTTCGAAAGAAATACAAACGAGGAGTAATGCACTAATGAGTTCGCCAACTAACTAGACATTTTGTGTGAATGTGAAATGAATTTCAAGCTCTGGTGGTAGCTAGCCTTGTAGACGGAAGAGTGATTTGCGCTTTCTGGATTAGTGGGAGTGGCTTGCGGAGCTGTGCAATGTGGTGCATTGTGGGAGTTGTTGTCTTTCATACAAATGCGTCCTGAAGTTATTTTTTGTCTTTTCTCGGTCACGAAGGCACCAAATTCAAAATTTATTTTACATTTCGACTACATATATGACCCACTTTAAATAAAAAACAATGTTCAAATGGGTGGAATGCCTCTTTAATGACTAAGAGATGTCTTACAGAGAGCTCAACTTTATGTTATATCTTTCAGGAGATAGAGTCTGAATCGAGATGTTGGGCTAACAGAGTGTTCCAGAATAACACAATGACAAAGAGAGAAAGGCTTGTTTAAGTCAAGTGTTGTGGTAACATTGATAAACATAGCAGTAGTCATGGTGGTATTCTGGGTTGTAGTCTAATTTTTAATAAGAATTTGATTACAATAAATCCAGACACTGTGGAAAAGGGTTGCAACGTTTGTGATAGACAAAGAGATTGACTGATTCAGAACAATTGATTTAGAACCTAATAAAACATTATGAAAGATTAAAAAAAAATGTAAATGCAAGACATTTAAGGAAGATCACAAGAAGTAGTATACAAGAGAAAAGTATACTTTGTATGAAAAACTGTGCAGAAATGAAGAAATCCAATTCCTAGTTTAAAATAGTATAGTGAATCCAATCAAAAGCTGAAGTGGTGAAAATTATTCAGTAAAGAAAAAAAAAAGAAGTTTTATTAAGTATTAAAACAGATAAGTTTTGGGAAGAATGTCTAGATGACAATCGTAATGAGTGTGTTAATGGTAAATTGTAAATTACATATAATGTGTAGTAGTAAGCTATTAAGAGAGTTAAGCAATCAAGTTAAAACTTGAAAAGCTGGAGAGATGAACTGGATAGGCCGTACATGTGTAGGATATTGAAAATGTGAAAATAACTATAATGAAAAAACAAATACAAAGATGAAAATGAAATTAAGACTCAAAGATAGAGAGATAACAGAGAAAAATACAGTAACTGATCAGAAGAGAATACAGTTTAGACACTGGAAGATGTAGCAATGCACAAGTACAAGTATGCACAAGGACAAGTTACCCCCTACACTCCTACACGTGCTCTACGCTCCTCTGAAGCTGGTCTTCTAACTGTCCAAACAACACGGCTAAAAACTATGGGTGATCAGGCTTTTTCTTCTTTGGCTCCTAAATTGTGGAATTCCCTGCCCTCTGAGATTAGGAATGCAGATTCCCTTAGTGTTTTTAAATCGTCCCTTAAAACGTACTTTTTTAGGGTAGCGTTTGTGTGATTCATGTCATTACTATGCTTGCTATTTTATTGACTTTTTACTTTAATTGTTTTTTTTTTGTTGTTTTTTTTTACTGCTTGCACTGTTGTGTACCTTTTAATTTCATATTTTTATGTAAAGCACTTTGAGATGCTACTTTTAAAGGCGCTATATAAAATAAAGTTTATTTATAAGTACAGTATGGGGAAATAATTCCAATCAAAATCAAGGGTCTGGTAAAAGGCTCATAATTAGGGCATTAAGAGTAGAGTAAATAATACAGAATGTATAAAATATTATCCCATACCTTTAGTCTTGATAAGATGAAGTAAAAACGATGAAGTAATAATTACCTGGAAGATTTCTAAAGAAATTCCAGAGTATTATATAAGACAAAAGATCTGCCATAACAAGCATACAAAATAACATGGGATTTTATTGATAATTTGGCAGAGGATAAGGAATTGTTCAATTTGAATAAATTCGGGACTGTAAAGTATTTTGGAGGAATGAGTCCAAGCATATATGCAGGAAAGGCATCTTTCAGACATTGGACAGTAATATTAGAAGGAATGATATAAATCAAGGGATAAGCAGATTATTGTCTGACCCTTTTGTGACTGTATGCCAAACATTTCCATTCTTAGAAAACATCAAGAATGAATGGAAAGAATGGAAAATTGTGAGCCAGAGAAAATTAGGAGTATAAAAGGAGTAATCAAAAGAAAGTGGTCACGTGGTTATGATCAACCAAGAAAAAGCTTTTTGCCAATTGAAGAAAAAAACACACACACATATGGAACACTGAGTGCTAAATAATATTCAAATGAAATGAAATATACTCACAATAGTGTTTTGATTATTCTTGAGTTGTCTTTGAATCTAAGAGAGTAGGTGTTGTGAGACTGTACGAAGCAACATGTGTCTAATAACATAGACGCAGAGAACTAGAGACTTGAGAGACCAGTACATCTCAACATGATATACAGCAGACTGACCTTTACACGACCTTTCAGAGGCCCGGAGGAACATGGCATGTGCAACATACTGGTAGATATACATTTATTATATCTAGAAAAATATAACTTTATTCATTAATAACAATTGAACATTGTAGAAGAAGTAGAAGTATATGAAGCTATGAAATGGAACAATATACTTTGGACTATAATGTATTTAGAAAAACTGCAAGAAGACGACTGTTGTTAAGACATCAGAAGTGTTGGATTGCGAGGAGAGATGATGAATGCATGAGTTGTCTTTAAAATGTTATTTGGACAGAAAGCTGATTTTGAGAGGGGAGACCTATGTAAAGAATGGTTTTGATAAAGTGAAGAATATATGTGGTACAATGACAGTGATGGATTGATGGAATATTGTGTGAAAGCATTCGAGTTAATAATGTATTTTAGCACAGATGTGTTTGAGAGAAATAGAAACGTCGAAAATGCTCCACCCAGAGGTCAAAGTTTTTTCACAACGATTTATGTGCACAGTTAGACTGGATTAAAGAGGACCAGCTGTTTATACATGGCTGTTATAACAGTGATAAAATGTGATAAAGTATTTAATTTTATAGACAGAAACATTGATGGGGTCCTGCAGGAGACAGGATCAGCCACTACAGACACAACTGTCTCGTCAGAGCCTCGAGATGAAACGAGCGGCCCAAGGGAAGGTAGTAATACCGCAGTACTGAAAAAAGTGTCTGATTAATTGGAAGGGGCAATTAATTGGAGAATGTTATCATGAAATTAATAATGGTAAACTGAAGCAAGTACATTTGGATGTTATTTGACCGCAATAAAACAAAGTTCAAAAACGTGGCTTTCTGGAGATGTGTTAAACAGGAGATCCTGGGTGGAACATTAAATGAATGTTTTTCAGATGAATGTCCTTATAGAGTCAGGACAAATATATACACTAAACTAAGAAAATATGATAAAAACAGACAATGTTATATGCAATACCTGAGTTTGAAAATAAAAGAATAATTGTGGAATAGAAAAGTTGCATAAGGGGGGTGTTGTGTAATATGCAATTATTCTATTCTAATTATGCCTTTTGGTATATGAAGTACTTATGTGTCGTAGTCAACCACAATTGTAACTGTATTAAAAAGTCGTTTTTAAAGAAAAGTACCACAAGTTGTTGTTAAACAATTTATTAAGAAAGTGTTATATACTGTAAGACACTTGTAAAATTATTTATTGAGAAAATGTTTAAAGAAAAACATACCACACTGAATGTTGTAAGCATTCTGCATCCAATAACCTCACTTGCTCAATGTTTAAATATTTTATTAGCGGGTGGATATTCAAGCCCAGTGTGAATGTTTCATAGGAATCCACTGTTTCTGTTCAGAATCTTCATGCAACAAACATTTGTTTCTCACCCGAGATTTAGTCTTTGTTCTTCAGTATCATGACGTTTCATTCTGCAGGATCTGGATCTCTCATGTTCTCTCTGTCCTCTCCATCCAGATGCTTTCTGCTAGTTCTGTCAAAACACAAACAAGTTTCATTTCCAACAGACAAGATGCGAGAAATAATAAATATTTCAGATTCTGCATTAAGAATAATCAAATGTAAAAAAAAAGGGTAAAGAAATTAAAACTAGCACAGTAACAACTAATTGATGATATTCATGAAAATAATCAACCAAACAGTTTTTTCTTTTCACTGTATGACTATCTAGAAATGGTGTCAGTTTACAGCAGTGAATACCACATTGCATGTTTAGGAGTCTGGGTCTCTAGCCTGACTACGTCAGACTTCGTACTTCCGCTCAATTTAATTTCGCTTCTGTACTCAGTCTGAGACAGCGTCAGAGCTTTCCGTTTTCCTCCGGCCTGAAAACAGCCGGCCAATCAACGAACAGAGGGCGGTTTCTGTTCAACAAATCGTTCACAGCCATGTTCACTCCGGTATTTCGCTCGATGGTTTTGTTTTCGCATCATACATGTGTTTACAGTGGAAGTTACAGTGCGCATAACACACGCCATAACCAAACGTTATGTGATTGGCTTACGGGTAATCAATGATTTTAAACTTCAGACAAGCGCCCCCCCGCGAGAAAGAAAATGCTTTTCTATTATGCCATTCCAGACTCTGTCTACGGAGCAAAGCGAAGTAGCAGAGTTTGGTATTACCAGGCTACTGGGTCTCATTCTCGATAGCACACTATACTTCAGAGCTCATGTTAATAATATTATGCATAGTCTACTGCATACTTTCACTTGTGTAACATTCATTGTATCCGTCCTTCCCTCACAATGGGCCTCATTTATCAAAATAACACAGAAACAACTGCAGAAATCACCTTATGATTGATCGAATGATCGTACGTTGATAAATGTGCTGCTGAAAACAATCTTCATTTGAATATCACGCCCCTGAATATTGACGGATTAGAAGAGTTTACGACTTGGAGAAACGTAACCCGGCCAAGGACAGGAAGTAATCTCGTGAAAGAGAAATTGATCTTACTCCAAAAACACCCGTTAGCCTTGTATTGCATACAATTACATTCATTTATATGTATATTAAACACTGGTAAATAAAACTAAACATGTACAAACATTATAAATAATAGCCTAGGCTAGTTTAGTTCCCCTCACTCCACAGCAAATCCCACTTGTGGTATTTTTAATGTGTCACAGACACCCATCTACTCTCATTTAGTTTTCATTTGACATTCTAATCTTAACGGTTAATGATCGATTGAGCTTTGGTTGTCGATCAGTAAAATAATCTACATGAACAAAATGCCTTCATTACAATTCTCCAGCAGATTTACTAATCAAATTCCCAATTACTCAAAAAACAGTCTAGGTTAACTATAGACCTGATAGTCCGGCTGTGTGTAACCCACTTCTAGACACAATAACCTTGAATTTAATTTTAATTTGGTTACGTCGTTTTTGCAAAAATAACTTGCGAGATGTCTGATATTCCATCGTGTAAGCGAAGTCAACAGTGATTACAAGGTGTTTGGTTTCATTTCTTTGACATGTTCTTCTATGCTATTTGTAGCCCACTTATAGTCAAAACTGATTCATTGTAGTTTTTGGCCAGGCAGCGCATGAGATGGTTGATATCCCATCATCTTACCAATGTCAATAATATCTACAAGATATCAGTGTCATTTCATTACATAGTCAATCTATATTCACGGTTTAGCTATTAAACGGCTATTAGACGTCTTTTAAATGTCTTTTCATACTCATATCTTCCTCAGTTGAGGCGAGAGTCAGCAGCAGGTCAACATACAGAGCGTCCTGAGGCTTACCAAAACACCCAGAGACCTCAGTGAGAGTCTGTCCTTTGCCCACCACCCGGTTCCCCCTATTGGGCACAGTCTTCTGTGACGTTTGCCGTTACTTGTCTCTTCCCACCTTTGCATACGCTTAACAATATTGCAGTTTCTCACAGAGAATCCCATAAGCCAGGGGTTTTCAAACTTTTTGTGCGTGTGGACCACTATTTGTAATCAATAATTTTCGCGGACCCAATATGTCTACACACACCTGAATTAATCCGCACCTCTAAATAGGCTTACTAGCACTAAAACTATATCTGGTCATCACATCAGTATATACGGCTTGTTAAAAGAAAGTTTACTGCTCACAACAGTTGCCACATATTTTATTTATTTATTTACTCAAGCGCCCGAGGGCATAATCAGGTTCATTTGAACAGGCTTATTTCCATAGCAATGGAGTATGAAATCTATACAGTAGTAATAAGAACACTTGGATATAGTCAACATTTCAAAACCTTTGGCGATTTTAGGGTTTAACAAGTCCTCAAAAAGTAACGTTAGCCTTGAGTTTGTTCACTTAACAAGCACATCCGCAAAACATTTCAGAAACGCGAGGTCAAGAAACTAACTGGAAATTAAAATAATAACAGGCCTTATTCATTCCATTTATAAACATTTCGTTTCATAAACTGCCTATAAACTAAAGGCTATGCGTGTGATGTGATAATGAGAGCATATCTGCCTCTGCCACTTTTCTCTTCTTATACTCACCGATCCATGTTGTGGTTCTAACGGCACTGAACTTGAACGTCACGGCCGAGCGCCACTAGCCTATTTTAGTAATCACACAATAACTTGACAAGTTAATTTAAATTGTATATCAATATAGGCCTACATATTCTTTTTACTTTTTTAATGGGAATTTCCTGGTAAAATGAAGGTAAAAAAATATTATTTTATATTTTATTTTGCCTTTCCACGGACCAGCTGCAGTACCCTCACGGACCACTAGTGGTCCGCGGACCACAGTTTGGGAATGGCCGACATAAGCAATGAAAAGAGAGATGTACTTTCTACAACACTGCCTGTTGTGTCTGCCAGAACCAGATGCAGAATCACACCCGGCATGAATCTCAGTAGGAGATTGCTCTGAGAGAAATGCAGAGAGCCCTTGATATTGTCCCTGCATGTTCACTGCACCATCAGTGGAGTTGCCCACACATGTGCTGATGTCAATACCTAGCTTGTGTAATGTCTGTTTGAGCATCTCTTTGAAACATTTTCCTGTTGATGCTTCACAGTCTATCACAGCAAACAATCGCTCATGGATGGCATCTGTAACATATCTTATATCTCTTTTAAGGTTATATCTTGGGCGGTCTCTATTTGGACTGAAAACATGCCTACCTGTTGAACCTCTTCTGCAATTGTGCTCTTTAATTCATACAGGTTTGAAACAACTTGACGGTGAGTAAATAATGACCGAATTTTCATTTTGAATTTGTAATTTCGCTGATGACATCCACAACTTTATAGATGATGTCTTTTGAAAGGAAAGTCACGAGAGCCTCTGCCCTTTGCCCCAGTGTCATGGTGTTTCTTGCTTTGTTTAATACAAGTGTTCAAGTGCCGTTGAAGGCACATATCATACTTGCTCAAGAGTATAATCATCCAATGTATAAGCAGCCTCTGCTTTATCTCCTCTGTCACTAAATCCAATGACTTTTGTAACATCTACTTTGCGCTCCATTACCTGGTGCTTATTCTTTACTTGTTCATAATGTAAAGACATTTGGTTGCCAGTCAATAGACTTTTCACATCTGCCTTTTTAGCCATTAGAAAGTAAGTGTCAGCAGCATCTCTGTGGGCATTACTTTTCTCATTTCCTCAATCCTCTGATGAACATGTTTCCATGCATTCATACCTCCCTTTATGAAAGGACTACCACCAGCAACCGGTGCAAATGCAGGACACAAAGAACAGGACAGAAAATTAGTTTTTTCATTACAAGTGATAAACACTTTTTACACTTTGATAAACTTTTGCTATGTGATGTTTCTGTGGCTGTTGAGGATGATAACTGAAAAACATGTTAAAGAAATAGTTCACTTAAAAATGAAAACTTTGAATGTCGGTAACCAGACAGTGGATGTTCCCCATTGACTTCCATAGTAGGAAAAAAAATACTATGGAAGTCAATGGGGTCCATCAACTGTTTGGTTATCGACATTTTTCAAAATATCTTCTTTTGTGTTCAGCAGAAAAAAGAAATTCATACAGGTTTGAAACAACTTGAGGGTGAGTAAATGATGACAGAATTTTCATTTTTGGGCGAACTATCCCTTTAAGTCATTTCTGGTTAGACAAAAGTAGTATCAGAGAAAGCTTATTGTCAATATAAATTCTAAATAATACAAGAGGAACACAAACCTTGTTTTCTAGGAACAGACCAACAGAAAGGCCCCTGTATTAAGGGACACACGGGCAGTGTTGGACAGCAGTGAGGACACCTGACACCACAACTGATAATCATCATCAGGCTCCCACAGCAAATGAGCACAGCTACTGCTTTGCCAGTCCAAAGACCCTCACCAGAAGGCTGACTAAAGCAATTAAAACAATCAAAGATCACAAAAAGAAATCCAGAATGTACAATAAAAAAAACAGGAGAAGCACAAAAAAAATGTCAAACCTACAGAATATCATTCAGTCTCTCAGGGAATCTCAGTTATGGCGCTTTTCCATTACCAGTACCAGCTCGACTCGACTCGCCTCGCCTCGACTCAGCTCGGCTCGGCTCGCTTTTCGCTCCGTTTTCCATTGCAGATAGTACCTCCACAATAGTACCTGGTCGTCATAGCGACACCGCAGGAAACTGCCGTGACTTAATCTTTTACGCGAGACGCGCGAGACACACCCGCTACCTACACACACAGGACAATGGAGGAAATTGAGTGTATGCTGTTTTTGGATGTTTTTGTTTTTGTTTTTGCTGTTTTTTATTCAGGATACTGCGTCTGGCGCGTGCAATGATGACGCAGTGAATAGTGATGATTCTCTCTGACCAATCAGCAGTCTGCCATGATTTCACGTCACATTTTAGTATCGCCTCAGCTCGCCTCAGCCCGCTTAGAACCGCGCCGGAGGTGGTACGAAAAAAAGTACCTGGAAGCAGGTACAGGTACAACTTTTACACAGTGGAAAACCAAACAGAGCCGAGTCGAGTCGAGCCGAGCCGAGCCGAGGCGAGCTGGTACTGTGTAGTGGAAAAGCGCCATTAGTGTCAGAGAATGGAGCATTCATGCTTGAAAACTGTCCTGAAGTGCCATTAGAAATCCTGAAGAGAGAAAAATGTGGTAACAAGAAATATCACCCAGCCTTAAAGTCATTTGCACTTACACTGCAATTCTATTCAGCTAAGGCCTACAAGCATGTCAGGGAGACCTTCAACTTGGGTTTACCTCACCCATCAACAATAAGAAGGTGGTACAGCGGCACTGGAGGAGATCCTGGATTCAGTGAAGAGGTACTAACCTCTCTCCAAGCAAAATCATCTGCAGCACAGGCCAAGGGACAGGAGACGCTCTGTGCACTAATGATGGATGAAATGTCCATTATGAAGCACATTGAATGGGATGGCAAAAGGATGACTGGTTATGTAGATATTGGCACAAAAATAACAAATGAAGGCATACCAATGGCAACAGAGGTATTTGTATTGATGGTTGTCTGCATCCATGACCACTGGAAAGCTCCAGTGGCATATTTTTTAACACATGGAATGACTGGGTCAGAGAGGGCTACTCTGGTGCGGCAATGCATCCATAAATTGTCAGATGTGGGAGTGAGGGTGGTATCCCTGACGTGTGATGGTCCATCAACACATTTTTCTATGCTCAAAGACCTTGGAGCAGACTTGCATTTCACAAACCTGAACCCCAGTTTCCCAGATCCATTGCACAGCCACAGAAGGATCCATGCCATCTTAGATGTCTGTCATATGCTGAAGCTGGTATGCAACACCTTGGGGTCCTGTGACATTATTGTAGATCCCTGTGGAAAGAACATAAAATGGGAATACATCAAGTCTTTACACCAACTGCAAAAGGACGAAGGGCTACATCTAGGCAACAAACTGAGATCAGCTCATATAGAATGGCAAAGTCAAAAAATGAAAGTAAACCTTGCGCACAGACCCTAAGCGCCAGTGTGGCAGATGCCCTCCGGTTCTGCGAGCGACACCTGCAGCTCCCCCAGTTTGCTGGCTGTGAACCAACATGTAAATTCCTGGAGACATTTGACCGCCTTTTTGATTTGATGAATTCCAGAAATCCCATCGCCAGGGGATTTAAAAGTCCCCTGAGGCCCATTAATGAAAACACCAACATGTCCTTCTTAATGGAAGCTTACACTTACATCAGTGGATTGAAAGAGCCAGGCATTAATGGACGCCTCCTTGTTGAAACGGGCAAGAAAACTGCCTTCCTTGGCTTCCTGGTGGCAATCAAAAGTTTTAAACACTTATATGACACGTATGTGAGACCACCGACATCGCAGTTACAATATCTGCTGACCTACAAATTTAGCCAAGACCACCTTGAGCTGTTTTTTGCTGCCATTCGCTCAGCTAATGGATGCAACAACAATCCCACAGCGAGGCAGTTCAAGTCAGCATTCAAAAGAATGGTAGTGCGATATGCCATCAAAGCCAGTGGCAACTGCTCTCCACTGGACAGCACAGTGGTACTGGAGGCAACACCTTCTGACATGTTTTCATTTCGGCAAAGCGATATGCAACCTGAAACAGAAGAGAACACAGACACAAATTTCACTGTAAGCCTTCCCAGTCTGTCCATGTTTAAAGAGGCTGTGGTTGGATACATAGCTGGCTTTGTAGTCAGAACAGCTACAAAGAAAATTCACTGCCCTACCTGTCTATCATGACTCAGTGTAGAGAGCTCTTTCCAAGATGAATTTGGACACACCCTCATCGACATGAAGTCCCGAGGTGGACTTATCAGACCATCAGACAGTGTCCTAAAAATAGGCAAAACAGCTGAGAGGTGCATTCAACAGCACTTACTCACAAGGCACGTCTCAGAATTGGACAGCAAATTTAAAACCAGGCTATCCACACAGGTTCTGGAACTCCATGGTGGCTCTGCATTTAAAGAACTTGAGGCACACATGTTCAACCTAGAACCGTACAACAATCACATATTCCTTCTCATTAAGTACATTGCAGACAGCTACACCAACATCAGGCTCCACTTCCTTGCGAAGGAAACATCTGCTGCATCACACTGCAAACGGCTGCGCAAAACTCTGGGCAAGCTTGTTCTGCACGAAAATCAATAAGATAAAGAACCATTTCAATTTCCAGCAATCCTTGCCGACATGAATTCACTGAAGATTAAAAACAATTAAACCTCTAAATTTAAACTTTGACCATGTCTGTCTCTCTCTCTATTTTAAATATAATTATACCCATATAAAATTAGGGGTGTGCATTGGCACTGCCCTCACGATTCGATTCGATTACGATTCACCAGGTAACGATTCGATTCAATTCGATTCTACGATGCATTGCGATGCATCAAAATTCTACTGCACACAACAAGGCAAAATATTCATCACTCATGAGGCAATACAAGCAGTCAGATATTGAACAACAGATTTTATTGGCTGCTATGTGTGTATTATCACTCTCCTGTATCTTTGACATAAATGTCATTAAATAAAATATTTTTCAAACCTGAAAAAGAAAGCATAAATCACTGCTTTCAGTGCTTTGAATGAGAAATGTTTCTCTTCTCTCTGCTTGAGAACCATTTGAAATTAAATTTCAACTTTATTGTCCAACTCAAGGCCAGAAAATAAACAGTGTAGGGTGTAACGGTTCACAAAATTCATGGTTCGGTTCAATACGATACACTTGTGTCACGGTTCGGTACGTTTTCGATACAGCAAAAAGAAAGAAATGCCAGAGAAATTTCCTTGTTTTTTTTATTCTTTTTTTATTAGAACTAACATCATAAAGTAGGCTATGACATTTTTTTTCTTTGAGCAATGATGGAGCTATAATTGACTCTTCTTAGGAGCATATAAAACAAAACAGCTCCTTGGAAAAAAATGTAATGTAATATTTTGTGCTTATAAACAAATGTTTATTTTAGTTCAGATTAACATTTGAGGGCAGCAATGTTATTCATAATGTCGAAATAAATCCGACATAACGTTACTTGAAAGCATTATAGCCTACTATTCCTGCCAAACTTCCAAAGTTGCAGTTAGTGTTACTACAGTAAATCCATGGTGAATATCTGTGGACACTGGATAGTTCATTCATGTCACAATGTTTCTTCCTGGTTTCCACGTCAGCGCTGTTTGATCCGTTAATAACGGAGAAATGTGAATGTTTCTCACTAGATCTCGCAGCGATGTTATTACTTTAGTGGCGAGTTCAAATGTTTTCTTTACTGGATCTCTTAGCGTTGTGTAGTATAAGATCGGCTCGCGCTGCGTTGGTCCAAACTGATAAACAGTCCGTCACGAGTAGCTCAGTTTCGTTCCGCTTACATTGCGTTTGCCATTTGATGTTGTGGTCGCGCCAGCGTCTACATTATGAGCGCGCTCGCGACGCGCTTACATTTGAAATAACCGTTCGGTTTGAAAATGCGTGCCTTGTACCGAACGGTTTAGTACGAATACGCGTACCGTTACACCCCTAAAACAGTGACATAATCGATTATGGCACTTTGCCGCATCGATGCTGAATCGTGCATGCCCCGCATTGCGATGCATCGCCGAATCGATTATTGTTGACACCACTATATAAAATCATCTATTTTTAACCCTCAGAGAGTCCTCGGTCACTTCTGACCGAAAAATTTTCTGTTTTGAATTTTTAAAAATCACAGCTTCATCGGAAGGTTATGATACTTGGTGACTTTTATGGCATTAGGTATGTGAATACAAAAAAAAATTGAGGTCATGATCCGAGCATGCTAAGTGGTCGTAAAAAAAATAGTCACACTCAGTGTCTTCGGTCAAAAATGACCGAGCCATAGGAAATGAATGGGAAATTTACAAAAACACAAAAATTCTCTGAATTTTTGTCTGTACAATCTACAAATCGGCCACGATTCTAAAAAAAAGTACACCGCAGTAAAGGGGTGACACTCTACAACATCAAGAGTGCAAAAAATTCACACCCACCCACACACACACACATACAAACACACTTTTATACACATACACACCAATAAATTCAGATTACAAAAAATCTGTTTTGAATTTTTAAAAATCACAGCTTCATCGGAATATTACGAAACTTGGTGACTTTTCTGGCATTAGGTATGTGAGCACAAAAAAAATTTGAGTTCATGATCCGAGAATGCTAAGTGGTCATAAAAAAAAATAGTCACACTCGTGGTCTTTGGTCAAAAATGACCCCCATAGGAAATGAATGGGAAATTGACAAAAACACAAAAATTCTCTACAAATCGGCCATGATGCAGAAAAAAAGTGCTCAGCAATGAAGGGGTGAAACTCTAAAACATCAAGAGTGAAAAACATAACATAATTAATAATTATAATTAATATATATATATATATATATATATATATATATATATAATATTATTATATTATAATTATATATATATATAATTAATATAATAATTATTAAAATTATTAAAATAATAATTAATAAAATGTTATAAACCTTGGCAAAAAGTATTATTTGAGAATTTCTAAAAAAATACATTCAATCCACATCTTAAAAGTAAGTAATTTGGTCCAAAAACAACTAGAATTCACAAGCATCTCCATTTAGAGCTATTCAGGCATCTAGTGGTAAACCCATGCAATAACATGATTTATTTCATTTTATGTTTAATAAATTGATTTTTTTATTTATTTTTATTTTTTCTGAAAGCCTAGTCTCTATTTTAACCGAAAATACTGTATACATTTTTTTTTTTTAAATTCAAAAAAAAAAAAAAATAATCATTATTTTCAATGGCAAAAAATGGACTATAAATAATGCATAAATATTAATAAGTTAAATCAAATTGTCTCAAAATACTAAATTAAAAAGAATAAATATTATAGAACAAAAATAAATTGCATTGGTTTTTACTGGGATGGAGGAAGTTTCATTTTTAGGTGTCCGGTCACTTCTGACCGGGAAGGCACTGAGTGTGACTGCTAAACGAAGACTCTCTGAGGGTTAAAAGGTTAAAAACATTTTTTTGTATTAAATAATATCAATACTTTCTAAAGCACTGCAGTTTTACAAACAGTCTACTGTAATGTTAGTAAAAGCATCTGCATCCATTGTTTTTCCTGACAGAGCTGGTGTCATGCCATCCTTATAACGATATAATAATTCGTTATAACGACGACTTATTTGTTACCTCGTTTTAATAAATCGTGGACACGTTGAACTAAGTTAATTCCCTCCCTCATTTTGATTTAATGAATTACAACATGGCCACAATATAGTAAAACAAGGGAACGTACGTGCTGAGGTATTATTAATTCGTGACCTCGAAACAATATTCACCTGAATATTCACCAATTCGCAAAAATATAACTTTAGCATTCGTTACTTATAATAGTATCAAACTGTTTTTCTTACCTGTGAAAGTAGCTCTTCAGTGACGGCCAACTGTGTTCTCGTACAGCCTTTTATCCCTTTTGCAAAGAAATGGCCGTTTTAGTCTTTTATTAAACAGGCCTATTATATTTTAAACGCGTTTTTTAACGAGTTAAGCAGCTTCTTCTTCAGTCAAAGGGAAAATAACAAAACAAAAAACTCTTTTTTACTGCCACCTGCTGTTAGCCTAGACAGACACTCTCCAAGCTCCTCTACCCAGTATCAAACAATTTTTTAGTAAGCATGAACAATTTCCGACTTTAAACAAATCCCCTTTTAAATGCTTATGGTGTTTGCTTTGTTTTGCAGGGAGACTTTAGATTTTAAAACGGTGTCTCGATAGGCAATGTTTTCTCAGTCAAATCATAAAATTTCCTATTGATTCAATAGAATGCATGAGCTCACTAGGGAATACCAATATGGCGGCGCGGTGGCTTCACAGTTTATGACGTCATGAGCTATCCAGTCATTCTATATGGATCAGTGGATGTACCCCATTGACTTACTACGGGCACGAGTAAGTGCAGTGCCAAGTTTGACGTTGTTTGGATTAGAAATGCTAAAGATATCGTTCAATATATCATTTTTAAAAGGTTGTGGTTTAAAAATAAACATTCTGACATAAACACTCAGTCAGCTACACTGTTTACTTCTGAATATTATAGTTTATCTACAGCCATCATTTGTAGTAACCTATTCACAAACTGTTTACTCAAGCATAGCATTTTTTCGGAGTTCACTGCTCCCTGAATCGTTGCGCTTATTCATTTGTGGATGTTAACTGAATCTGTAAGTCACCTATACGCTGTTTATATTACTTCTGTATATTATATCTATCTATAAATTACAGAAACGTCTGTCTGTATGTCTGTCTGTCTGTGTGTGTGTCTGTTATTCGCATATCTCTCGAACCGTTAGTCCGATGGATTTCAAACTTGACAGGTGTCTCGCTACGGGCACGAGTAAGTGCAGTGCCAAGTTTGGCGTTGTTTGGATGAGAAATGCAAAAGATATCATTAAATATATCAGTAAAATATATCACATACAAAATCCTCCGCTTTACCTATAAATCTCTACATGCCACTGCCCCCCAGTACCTTCTAGACCTTCTCCATCCCTACATCCCCTCACGGAATCTACGGTCCATTGACAAGGGCCTGCTCTCTGTCCCCCACACCAGACTGCGGACTTTTGGAGACAGAGCATTTAGCGTCGCAGCCCCTCAGACATCTGAAATGCCCCTTCTCTGGACACTTTCAAAAAACTTCTAAAAACCCACCTCTTTACAAAGGCGTTTAACCTTGAATGACTTTTCTTTTGTCTCTGCAGTTATGTGTAAAGCGTCCTTGGGTCCCGTGAAAGGCGCTATATAAATATAAGTTATTATTATTATTATTATTATTAATAAAAGAAGCACTTAGAAGGTTGTGGTTTAAAAATAAACATTCTGACATAAACTTCCTGTCTGACTTCTTGTTCGAATTCGAATGCGTCGCGTCTGAACGCGTTGTTGTCTTTGGAGCTCTATCGATTTGATTTATAATTCTTGATTTTTCCCTTTAAACTCACTTACAACGAACATTTTCTACTTTTCCTCACTGAGAAGCACTACTGCTCAAACCTCATAGTTACAACACGGACTGTTGAGCAGACGCGTCTCAAGCCTATTAGTGATCCAACGCCGGATACTCTTATAGGTTACGTCCGTGGATCACGGCTGAACGCGTCTTCTCCACACTCACTTACAAACAAACATGGCGAATATATCAGATGAAAGTAGTCTACCCCTTGGTGCAGGTGAGGACACATTTGAGCTGCACGCATTGCAGTCTGAGCTGGAAGCTGTTGAGAAACAGATCCACGACCTTTTAGTGAGACAAGCCGAGCATCACGCGCCGATGCACACACATCAGTGATTAACGTTACTAACCCGCTGACTCCGACCTCGTCTACTCCGTGCGTTACTCAGCATCGGTCCCGAGCGCCAAGGTCGCGATCAGCCATGGTCTCGTTCACTCCGGCTCCAACACGCCACCACGAAGCCTGGATGGTTCCGCAGCGGAAGACGCGAGTCACGTCTAGACCAAGACTCTCTCTGACCCTCCCGGTTTTCGAGATATCCACACAAAACCGCTTCTCCCCTCTTCGCGAAACAGAACGCGATGCTGTGATCATCGGTGATTCAATCGTTCGGCACGTACACGCTATGTTAGGTAAAAGTAAGGTGCACAGTCACTGCTTTCCTGGTGCTCGTGTTTCAGAAATCGCTGCTCGCGTTCCCGAGATTCTGAACGGTGACGAGCGCGTCGGAACTGTGGTCCTGCACGCGGGAGTGAACGACATCAGGCTGCGCCAGACGGAGGTTCTGAAGAAAGACTTCAGGAATCTGATCGATACGGTACGCAGCACATCGCCTGAAATAACGATCATTGTGTCAGGACCGCTTCCCACGTACCGACTAGGACATGAAAAGTTTAGTAGACTATTCGCGCTAAATGAATGGTTAATGTCATGGTACAATGAGCAGAAACTGCTCTTTGTAAATAATTGGAATCTGTTTTGGGAGCGTCCTAGGCTTTTCCGTGCCGATGGCTTACACCCAAGCAGATTCGGAGTGGATCTTCTGTCGGATAACATCTCCAAAATGTTAAATACCGTTAGATGACTAGAAACCAAAAGTCCAAATCATAGTCTCTGCTGCACCAATTTAAATGATATAAATACTAGTGTAGAACCTTGCATAGAAACTGTGTCTATTCCTCGTTTAGTGAGATCAAATAATAATTCTACTGCAGGATCTAGGAAAAATCGAATTGTTATTAAAACAGAAAATGTTGCTATTAGTAAACAAAAACAAATTTTAAAGCTAGGTCTTCTAAACATTAGATCACTCACACCTAAGGCAGTTATTGTTAATGAAATAGTCACAGATAATAGCATCGATGTACTTTGCCTTACTGAAACCTGGCTTAAACCAAATGATTATTTCGGTCTAAATGAGTCTACTCCAGCAGAATACTCCTATAAGCATGAGCCCCGTCTGATTGGTTGTGGCGGCGGTGTTGCAACAATCTATAGAGATATTCTCAATGTTACTCAGAAAACGGGTTATAAGTTTATTTCGTTTGAAGTACTTGTACTAAATGTTACGCTCTTAGATGTTAGAAAAAAATCCATATTATCTCTAGCCTTGGCTACCATATATAGACCGCCTGGGCCCTATGCTGATTTCCTAAAAGAGTTTGCAGATTTTTGATCTATTGGTCAATGTCGATAAAGCATTAATTGTTGGAGATTTTAACATACACGTAGATAATTCAAATGATGCGTTAGGGGCTGCGTTTACAGATTTATTAAATTCCTTTGGGGTCAAGCAAAACGTCACTGGTCCCACTCATCGTCTTAATCACACACTCGATTTAATTATATCACATGGAACCGATCCAACCGATATAGATATCATTCCACAAAGTGATGATGTCACTGACCATTACTTGGTAACTTGCATATTACGTACTGCTGTAATATGTCATGCTGCGTCGCGTTATCGACCAGGCAGAACAATCCTTCCATCCACCATAGATAATTTCTCAAATTGCTTATCTGATCTGTCTCAGCTGCTGCCTGAACCCAAACAAACAGATGAACTAGAAGAACTAACTAGCACTATGAGCACCATTCTCTCTAGAACATTGGATGTTGTTGCACCCATTAAATTAAAAAAGGTCAGAGAGAAAATTAAAGCACCGTGGTACAATAATACTACGCATGTTCTAAAGAGAGAAACCCGTAATTTAGAGCGTAAATGGAAACAAACTAATTTAGAGGTCTTTAGAATCGCGTGGAAAGACAGTATGTCACGTTATAAAAAGGCCCTAAAAGCGGCCAGGGCTGAGCATCTCCGCAAACTAATAGAAAACAACCAAAACAATCCTAGGTTTTTATTTAACACCGTGGCTAGACTAACAAATAAACAGACGTCACCCGAACAAAATATCCCGTTACAGTTTAGTAGTAATGATTTCATGAAATTCTTCACTGAGAAAATAGAAAACATCAGAACCACAATTGTAAACGTTCAATCCTCAATCGCGCCTTATAATTCAGCCTCAATTATCGCCCCGCAAGAACAATTACAGTGCTTTACAACTATAGAACAAAAAGAGTTAAATAAACTTATCACTTCCTCTAAAACAACAACATGTTTATTAGATCCTATACCAACTAAACTACTGAAAGAAGTGTTACCTGTAGTGGAAGAGCCTCTCCTCAATATTATTAACTCATCTTTATCTTTAGGCCATGTTCCAAGAACATTTAAACTGGCAGTTATAAAACCTCTCATTAAGAAACCACAATTAGATCATAATAATCTAGCAAATTATAGACCCATTTCAAATCTTCCATTTATGTCTAAAATACTAGAAAAAGTTGTGTCCGCTCAACTGGGCTCTTTCTTGCAAGAAAATGACATCTATGAAAAGTTTCAGTCTGGATTCAGGGACGCATCATAGCACAGAAACTGCACTCGTTAAAATCACAAATGATTTGCTTTTAGCTTCTGACCAAGGCTGTATCTCAATACTAGTTTTACTTGATCTAAGTGCTGCGTTCGATACTATAGATCATACAATACTCTTAGATCGACTACAAAATTATACTGGTGTTCAAGGACAAGCATTAAACTGGTTTAGATCATACTTATCTGACCGCTACCATTTTGTCTATTTGAATGGAGAAAAATCGATCATAACTTCAGTAAACTATGGAGTGCCGCAAGGATCTGTGTTAGGCCCTCTGTTATTCTCAATATATATGATGCCACTTGGAAATATTATTAGGAAACATGGAATTAGTTTCCATTGTTATGCTGATGACACTCAAATCTATATTTCATCAAGGCCGGATGAAAACGCTAAATTATCCAAATTGACAGAGTGTGTTAAAGATATAAAAGATTGGATGACTCGTAATTTTCTTTTATTAAATCCAGACAAAACAGAGGTAATACTTATCGGTTCAAAAAACCGCCCACAAAACCTCTCACAATACAACTTTAACATTGTAGGATGACCTGTTACTTTATCCTCTACAGTAAAAGACCTGGGTGTTATACTCGATTGTCTTTTGAAAATCATATTTCATATGTTACAAGAACAGCCTTTTTCCACCTTAGAAACATTGCTAAGCTACGTAATATGCTATCAGTTTCTGATGCAGAAAAGTTAGTTCATGCATTCATGACCTCGAGACTAGATTACTGTAATGCTTTATTAGCTGGTTGTCCTGCATCCTCAATAAACAAGCTACAGTTAGTCCAAAATGCAGCTGCTAGAGTTCTTACTAGATCAAGAAAATATGATCATATAACACCGATTTTATCATCACTGCATTGGTTACCTATAAAGTTCCGTATTAATTACAAGGTATTGCTACTGACTTATAAAGCCCTAAACGGCTTAGCTCCAGTCTATTTAACGGATCTTCTATCGCCCTATAATCCATCGCGCTCTTTAAGATCACTAAATTCAAGGCTTTTGGTCATACCTAGGATATCCAGATCCACCAAAGAAGGGAGAGCATTTTCACATTTGGCTCCGAAACTCTGGAATAGTCTTCCTGATACTGTTTGTTGCTCGGACTCGCTCTCCCAGTTTAAAACTAGATTAAAGACGCATCTTTTCGGCCAGGCATTCATATAATATTTTTAATCTTACAGTTCAAACTACAATCCGGCCTCTAGTTCATAAATGCCAGAGGAGAACTGGCCCCGACTGAGCCTGGGTTCTCCCAAGGTTTTTTTTTTTCTCCATTAGGTCACTTGATGGAGTTTTTTCGGTTCCTTGCCACTGTTGCCTTTGGCTTGCTCAGTTGGGGATATTTTGGGGATATTTAATTTTATTTTATCAATCAATAAATTCCACTAGAAACAAACCTTGTTGTATTATTTTATTTTAATTTAATACTGTGAAGCTGCTTTGATACAATCTGTATTGTGAAAAGCGCTATACAAATATACTTGATTTGATTTGATTTGACATAAACACTCAGTCAGCTACACTGTTTACATATTATAGTTTGGTTCCAGAACGTGATAAATCCATTTTGATTAATTTGAGTGAAAATGGGTTTTCTTTACCAAGAAAGTGGCGAGATGAAAACCACTATTTTCTGTTTCAGACTTTCACATAGCATCTTTAGGTTATAATAACATAAATAAATAAAAAAAATCAAATCCAGATTTTGATTTTCAAAGATTTATTATAAAAACTGATTATTTTCCCCCAAAAATGCAATAAATTCATGACACTTTTTTCAAAATGCAATTAATCCATTGAAACAATATAAAAGTATTTTTTTATCATATTGAAACTGTTGAAATCAGCCATCGCTAAGAAATATATCCTGAACTTTTTTGACGGCGATCAGCTCACAAAAACTGATTTTGCACGGGCACTTTGCACTGCTCCCTGAATCAACGCGCTTATTCATTTGTGGATGTTAACTGAATCTGAAAGTCAGCTATAATGTTTACTTCTGTATATTATATTTCATTCTGGTGCGCTTAACGTTATCGCTACTGTGTAATAGTAGCCTATGCTATTCACCAACTAAACATATACTACTCAATGCGTTCACAGTCTCTTTCACGGCCATCATTTGTAGTTGCCTAGTCACAAACTGTTTGCTCAAGCATAGTGTTTTCTCAGAGTTCACTGTGTGCTTTCTACCATGCACAAATAAAAATGTCACTGAACTTTTGCTGTGTAATTGTAACAATGAGCACTCAAACACACACAATAACTTTGCACGGGCATTTTCCACTAGTGTAGAATAATCGCTTGTGGCTCAGTGACCCTATGCCTGGCTGCTGTTGTCTCTCTGAAGATCAATGTCTCTGTCCCTGTCTCTTTTGATTTTATCACTTCCCTCAGCATCAGGCTTATCTGTATTAAACTACAATCACATTTAAAATAAGTCAAAAGGCTAAAATCACTGAAAATATATTTAAACAATCAAAAGAAAAGAAAACTGAACTGAATAAAAAAGAATTCCTTCAATGTAAGTCACATACATACATATAAGGATAAAAGACTGCGGTGATGTGGTTTCTCCACCTCATGGATCTTCATGTGAAGCTTCAGGCGAGTTTTAATAGAGAAACTCTTTCCGCACTGATCACACGTGTGCAGCTTCTCTCTGCGGTGGATCCTCTCATGTCTTTTCAGAGTTGCTGACACACTGAATCTCTTGTTGCAGTGTGAACACTTGAAAGGTTTCTCTCCAGTGTGGATCCTCTCATGTGTTTTCAGATTGGCTGACTGACTGAATCTCTCGTTGCAGTGTGAACACATGTAAGGTTTCTCTCCAGTGTGGATCCTCTCATGTCTTTTCAGATGTGCTGACTGACTGAATCTCTCGTTGCAGTGTGAACACATGTAAGGTTTCTCTCCAGAGTGGATCCTCTCATGTGTTTTCAGATTTGCTGACACACTGAATCTCTCGTTGCAGTGTGAACACATGTAAGGTTTCTCTCCAGTGTGGATCCTCATGTGAATATCAAGATGGTTTTTGTGTGAGAATCTCTTTTCACATTTTTCACACATGAACGGCTTTTCTCCGGTGTGGATTTTCATGTGACTCTTAAGGTTTGATGATTGCGTGAAACTCTTCCCACATTGATCACATGTGAACGGCTTCTCTCCAGTGTGAACTCTCATGTGATGCTCAAGATAATGTTTGTGTGAGAATCTCTTTTCACACTGATCACACTTGAACAGCTTCTCTCCGGTGTGGATCCTCATGTGACTCTTGAGGTGAGATGATTTTGTGAAACTCTTCCCGCACTGATCACATGAGTGCGGCTTCTCTCCAGTGTGGATTTTCATGTGTCCGTTAAGGCATGCTAATTGTGTGAAGCCCGTCCCGCACTGATCACACGTGAACGGCCTCTCTCCGGTGTGGATCCTCATGTGAACATCAAGACTATGTTCGTTCCTGAAACTCTTTCCACATTGATCACATGTGAATGGTTTCTGTCCGGTGTGGATCCTCATGTGTCTCTTGAGGTGAGCTGAATTTGTGAAACTCTTCCAGCACTGATCACATGTGAACAGCTTCTCTCCAGTGTGAACTCTCATGTGACTCTTAAGGTGAGCTGATTGTGTGAAACTCTTCCCGCACTGATCACATGAGTGCGGCTTCTCTCCAGTGTGGATCCTCATGTGTCTGTTAAGGTGAGCTAATTGTCTGAAGCCCGTCCCGCACTGATCACATGTGAACGGCTTCTCTCCGGTGTGGATCCTCATGTGTCTCTTGAGGGTAGCTGATTGTGTGAAACTCTTCCCGCACTGATCACATGAGTGCGGTTTCTCTCCAGTGTGGATTTTCATGTGTCCGTTAAGGTATGCTAACTGTGTGAAGCCCGTCCCGCATTGTTCACACGTGAACGGCCTCTCTCCAGTGTGGATCCTCATGTGAACATCAAGACTATATTTGTTTGTGAAACTCTTTCCACACTGAGTGCAGAGGAAAGATTTCTCTGCTCTGTTTTTCTGTAAAATTGTCTTTTTCTTCTTTGAGCGACTCAACATTTTTTCTCCAGGCTTGATATTCTGTTCCTCCTCCACTTCACTCAGTTCTTCACTCTCCTCGCTCTCTTCCATCAGGTCTGAAATGAAAGAAAAAGTCAGTAAATATTCTAATTATTATTATTTTAAACATTACAGGCACAAATCCCATGTTTGTGTAGTGCGACCTACACATTGATTTGATCAACAACACAATTATCTAGCATAAACTCAACATTAAAAAATAGACAATAGTGCCATGATTTTGGCTCCAACTTTTAAAATGAAGCCTTTTCATTATTGAGGGACGGTCACACTAGACCTTTCACCCCATTGACTTCTATTGATATGTATGTGAATGTGGGACACGAGAAACACAAGCTCAGTGTCTGTAGAAATCTGTTGACTAGATGCTGCATTAGTGGAGAATAACAGTATGTTTGAACTTCTAACATTTGTGTGCAAACTCACAATAACAACAGAACCATGTGCTTTTGTAAAATAATGAAAGCAGTCAGATGCACTTTCTGTCGTCTCGGTCTCGTGAATTGCAGCACATCACAAAAATGAGCCGAAACTCAGCGTATAAGCGACTTGCCTCTCAGACATGAGAAATACCAGCACATTTATCATCATTACGTTTGTCAATGCGCTGCAGCAAACTTTATGTGTGCGCTTGATCACTGATTAGGCTGTGTTATAGGCAATTTATTGATAATAATTGAATTTATTGATCAAATGTAAGAATGATATGAATAATGATGCATAGATTTAATAACATTAAAAAACGGCATTTATAAAGGTAATTAATGCCCTGGGATAAACATCAAAAATATGCATATAGTAACTTTTTTTTAGTCATGAACAAGTGAATAACTGAATTACTTGTCTGAAGGACAAGAACATGAGAAGGCTTTAGTGTTGAGCCCTGACTATGAATAACTTGAGAAATACAACTTCATCAGTAACTATAAATCTGAGTGATGCTTACAACCCTGTCAGCCATTCTGGAAGGTTCATTACACTACAATGAAATAAACTATATTGAAAAAGGTCTACAATTCTGGAAACGTTGCAAATTAGGAACCATATATTAAAAATATATAAAATAAACCAGTTAAAAGAAAATATTTAGTTTGACCTGATGTTGACAATCAATAAGAATTTTTGGTAATGCTTTAGATTACAGCCCGGAAAGTACTGCGTAATTAAAGCGATTTTAAAGTGTAACTTTTGTTAATTACAGTCTACCTATAAAGTACTTACATGTAAGTATAAGGGAACAATATGTAAAGTTTGGGGAAAAAAGGGGTAACAACCAGGAGAATTAAAAAATTATTTATACTGTAAGTATTCCAGAACTGAGGGGTAGGCCTACTTATTCTACTATTATGATACAACAATCTTACATTTGGGAGCAATTCAGCAAGAACATACATCAGTAGTACCTTGTAATAACATTTGTAATAATGTTTTTTATTTTTTATTACAGGGTACATATCTATGCATTTATACAGTATTTTTTTTTTAACAAAAGTGCACTGAAATATATAAATATTGGGGAAAGATATTGATTCATGTAGTGGTGCTTGTTACCCTTTTGTTACATGTAGTCATGTGTTCCTAAAAGTTCAGCATCAAACAGCACATACTGCAATAACTGTAGTAATCCATACGACAATGGATGCATCAATGACTATGGCTGCAGACCAACTGTAATAAGTTGTTTTTTCAAATAAAGGTTTCCGATCAGTGATATTAGATTGTGTATGTATTTTTACACCCTGTAACTACATGAAACAAGAGGGTAACAAGCACCACTTACCCTGTAACTACATTGAACAAATGTATATTTCCCAGTATTTAAAACAAAAATTGCAATAGTTTTAGCTTTACTTGCCTTGAAACATGTAAGCCCAAACTTAAACATCTGCACTTTTACTATAAAAAATAAAAAAAACGGTATAAATGCATAGATATGTAGAATTTAAAAGGCCTATACAGTATGTATTGTATGTACAGTATGTATGTATGTACTTACATGCAAATACTTTATAGTTACACTATAATTACCGAAAGTTACGCTGTAAATTCATCTTAATTACGCAGTTCTTTCCGGGTTGTAATCTAAAGCGTTACCTCTTTGTTCTTCAGGATCTTCAGTGTGTTTCATCCTGCAGGGTTCTGGATCTCTCATGTTCTCTCTGTCCTCTTTAATAAACTCAGTCTGTGCAGATTTCAGCTCTTCCTGATGCTCTGATGCTCGTCTTCACTTGCAGCTGATGGGAAATTTTCAGCATTTATTGGTGAACTGCTGTGGGAGGAGCTTCACTGACCATGTGACTGTTGTGGGAGGAGCTTCACTGACCATGTGACTGCTGTGGGAGGAGCTTCACTGATGATGTGCTTCCAGTGGGAGGAGCTGATCTGCCAAAATAAAAAATATATCAGTTACTGAGTTTGTTTTTATACTAATTGTAACATCTAAGCATTTCTGTCTCTCTACTGCAAAGTACCTGATGCTAATTCACAAATTCAATGTATGTATTTGAAAACAGATTTTCAACATTTGTTGTTTATTAAGGGTTGATGTATTTAGGGGAGGAGGACAAAAGTCTATTTCTATTTCAAGTGTGGTGACTGTTTAAGAATGTATGGGTCAGATTTTGACTGATGACCAGCACTCTTTCCCCTCTTTCACACATTTGGTAGAAGACTCAGATATATTGCCTTTCTATTTGTTCTCTCTCTCTGAAATTGCAAGTTTACTCTACGGTGCCGTGAGAAGCAACGGGCGAATAATGCCACTTTCTCTAGTCAAGGCCAGTAGGCCTGGAAAGAGTCTAGATGTAGGTCTGCACAATATATCGAAATATCGCAAATGTACATGTCATGATATGCATATCGCAACGGCAATCTGAATAACTTTTTCTTGTTTACATTAAAGTTAAAATGACATTGTCACATTTGTGACTTTACTTTTTATGTAATGCTAAAACACTGCTGTTCACTTCCAGAAGTTGTCGCGATGCTTTGTTTTCCCAGAAAGAATGTGAAATGTTATATAATTTTCTATTTTTAAACATTTGCAAATATGATTTAAATTGATTTCAAAACAATTTTTTGTATCGCATATCGAATATTACATTATTAACAAGATATCGCATATCACATATTTCTTCAATATTGTGCAGCCCTAATCAGATGGCCATATTATGGGATGCTGAGGAAGACTAATGTGGATGAAGATGAACCGGAAAATGTACATATATGATGAAAGGAAGAAGGAGGCCTTATGATTATGTTCATTTGTTTATCCAATAAATTCTGAAAGTCTTTGTTCAATGATAAATGAATATGTTTGATTTTACTGAATAAATACTCTGTTTTGCTTGCAGCTCCTCTTTGTGGCTCTCTGAGATATGTTTCAGTTGTAAGAGAGACTACCCTGGAGACAAATAAATAAATTTTATTTCATTTTTATCATTGATTGCCTGACTTTCATTCTATGGGTGAATTTCCACCACACTAGAAATAATGGTCAGAAAAACAGTTGAAAGCATGAAGAGAAAATAAATGTAGACGTTTGTACTCAGTCTGTTGACACCAATGAAATGAGCTTTAAGTGGCAATTTACAGGAGACTGAAGACATCAGCATAATCAATGAGCTGAAAACAGGAACTATAGATGTGCAATTGTAGGGCTGAATGAATATGGGTTAAACTCTTTACTGCCCTAGTACAGCCATTATCCCTTTAAAAGTATACGTGTGAATTAAACGTGGCACAATGGCCTTCATCATCATCACATTATGCTAATGCTCTGAATCTGATATGAGGGAATCATCATTATGCTGATTGAGGACTGTTGGGATCCAGTGTCGCTTACACCTCTAATACACATCTGTGCCATTTGCTTCACACAACACACATGCTTCTTCCCACAACATACTATTGATCTACTGTGTGTTCTAACATGTAACTATGTCATGTTTGCTCTCATCTGACAGCTTATAAACTGAACAGAATTGTGGTGAATAGAAATATTATAGTATAGGAATGTACAATCTCAGTACTACAGCTGAACATGCATTGAGGAGAACATGTTAAAGTATTTCTCGCTCTCTTGATCACCAGCCATTTGCCTTCAGGTTCATGGTCTTTTGGTTTCATGTGAGTTGGTTTTAGTGTTGGTATTCTACTCATGTTTAACAAAGCCTTGCTCACGGGATAAGAAGAAAACAAACAATTTGTTGTTCCATTATACTGTCTGTATATTTAAGCGTGACGTTATAAACAACTTTGTCTGCTTTAAAGCCTTTAAGAAACTTTCTTATTACTGATCATGTTTAAAGCTAAAGTGATTATAACTTTCATTATTCTGGATAAATCCTTTATTTTTCTATCAGTTCCAAGAAAGACTTTACTGTAAAAGAAGAGGAGGTTAGAGAATAACTCAATAGAACTTTCCATTGCAACAAACGCACCCAGTGACAGGGGGGTGACAGGGTTAATTTAGTGATAACAATGAATTAATAAAGCAGTCATTTGCCAGGTTAGGTGTTCATATATCTCTGAAAATATGCGATTTAAAAAGCCCATTTCGAGTCTTGACTCAATTTCAACCAAATACATAACGTTAGCAAACTGTTACTGCGGTTATGGGATAGCTTACATTAACGTTACAGCACCTATTATCGTTGACATTAGCTCACTTTAACGTTAATAAAAACCTTTTCTACTTTACCTCTCTGGATCTTTGGGGAATCTATGAAATGCTAGTTGATTGGTTGTACACTGGTAGTTGTTGCAGTTGATGGCAGAACACTGTTTTCTTTGTTTCCAATTATTTCCAGACATAATGTTAATGCTGTATACGGTAGTTGTGCTAACGGTAAAGCCGTTGGTTCAGTCCAAAATGGTGACAGCAACGCCATCTAGCGATTGTTGTCAAAACTGCAACGGAGTTTCGCCTCTTGGTACTTCTATACTCGGGTCTCTCTCGAAATTAAACATTTCAGGGTAAAAACACATCATACAGCTGATAATAGGCCTACTTTATATGTTGCTGCGTGTCATCCACACAAATCACAAAAGAAAAAACTAACAAATAGACTTTGTTGCTTCAAAGACACAGCATGCCTTGCTGAATTCACCTTACAATAACACAAGGTTGATCGCGAATGAAAGAGCTCTGTTTCTGCTGCTCACTCCCATTCTTTCATGGCATGAATGCATTTCATCAACAGTTCATGTTGTCACAGTAGTCGATTGTCGAGTTCACCCGCGTGATCATAGGTAACTAAGCAACAGTGGAGAACTCGACAATCGACTACTGTGGACTTCGACCGAAAACAGGATGTAAATACAGGTATGTGCGCTGGCTGAATTAACATCACTTTTATTCATATCTTTCACATCTACTGCAGTCAGATTCACCGTGTTTACTCTGAAGGAATCATCTAACATGGCTGGGCACTTGTAATGACACATCAAGGATGTTAAGAGGCTAAAAGCAGGTTTAAAATTTGCCCCATTTAAGTCAACAGGGTGCAAATTTTAAAAAGAGGATAACACGGTGTAAGTTAGGCAACACCGATTTTTGTCGTTGTTCTCTGTACTGACAGCACTCCAAATTTACAAAAAAAATGAGCTCAATGTTAAAATTGACCGGAGTTCTCCTTTTAACAAGCTTGCACATTTCCATGTTTGTCAGCCTGGGCTCCCACCATGTCTAGGGCACGATCTATTTGAGGGTGTTGTTTCTTATGACCTTGCTTTGTTTGTTGGTCGTTTAGTTGAGGAGAAGCTTTTTACATACTTGCAATTAAATCGATGCAAAAATCAGTTCAAAATCCAAAGGAAATGGGGGGCGCTAGAGAGCAGCACATGGAGTAGGACGCGTTTTCACTTAGCTCCGTCACACTTGACGAAATAAATCATCTAAAACTTCGTTATTCCTGCAAAATTTGATAGTTGTGCATAATTAACGCGTCAATGATGAACAAATCTAAAAAGGCTATCAAAAAGGCTCCGTCGCCGGCTGCCGATACCGTGGAAGGCAACCCTGCAAGTCCGAAGTTGGCTGTTACAAACACGTGCGGTCAAGGTAACGTTAACTCCGTTAGTATGGCCACAGACATCGATGTTTCTCAAACTCTGGAGGGTGAAGACGAGCCTTCACCTAGGGCTATTCTTTCGGCCATTAGAAAAATGGACAGCTCCATGACTACCAGATTTAATGACTTGGAGGCTTCCCTGTCAGGAGTGAAGTCAACACTAGCGGCCAACTCGTCCCGTATCGTTGACCTGGAAGAGGCTAGCACTGACTATGAGCGCCGCATCTCTCAGCTGGAGCAGCTTTGCTCCAATTTATCACAGGAGAATACGTCTTTGAAGTCTAAGGTAACGGACTTAGAGGCCAGATCCCGCAGGCAAAATATCAAGATCGCAGGTCTTCCTGAAAACGTCGAGAAGGGTAACCCTACACAGTTTGTATCCGGCCTGTTACCCTCGCTGTTGGGCGAAGCTAACTTTCCGCGTGGCGTAAAGGTTGACCGAGCTCACCGCATTGGCCCCATCGTGAACAACAGGCCGCGAGTTATGATTGCCAGGATTCATCATGATACTGTTAAGACTGAAATACTGCGGCTTGCCCGTAACCAAAGTCCGCTTTCTTTCGACGGGGGTCGAATCAGTATCTTCCCGGATTTTCCAGCAGAGGTGTCCTCCCAACGGAAGCAGTTTGACGGTGCACGGGAGAAACTAAGAGCTAAAGGAATAAAATATGGTCTGTTGTATCCTGCCCGTCTCATCTTCACTCATGAGAAATCGAAGAAAATATTCTCGTCCCCGCAGGAGGCCGAATCATACATTGACAATCTCTCACGGTGATGGATCGCGAAGCAGATTAACGTTACGGTACATCATGGTAAGACACTGATCCTAGCTACGTTACCGATGGCCTGCGCAATCCATGGACTTGTTCCTTTTGTCATTAAGGACTAAAAAATGACCAGGACAGTAATGTCTGAAGATTGTTCATGTGTTTATGCTTTTGTGTTTGGTTATAGGTAACGTTATACAGAATGTGCATTCGTTTATTTATACGCGAAGTTTTTTTTCCCTTACTATTACGAGTGGAGACGGAGCTGTGTGTTGTTGTTAGGTTAGGTTAAAAGCAGTTAAGTCGTCGATCGATTTTTGCTTTCTTTTTCGCTTCATCCTTTTTCCCCTCCTCTTTGTGTCCCGTTCGGCTGTCCCACGTTTAAATGGGGTATTTTGATTCTCGCGGGGGTTCGAGATGCGAGTTTATTGGGTTAAACTTATGCCAGCTTATTTTTGTGTTTATTCGTTTTTTTGTTTTTTTTGCACATCTAACAATGCCTGTACTTAATTGTCACTTATTTTACCCTGTGGTTTACCCCAAACTACACTTAAATGAGCTCCCTTAAGAAGCATTTGAATATTCTGAGCTGGAATGTGCGTGGTTTAAACGATACTGTTAAAAGATCTAAAGTCTTCGCGCATTTAAATTCTTTGCATGCAGACATATTGTTCCTACAAGAGACTCATATTAAGCATTCCTGTGCTCACAGACTTAGATTTAGGTGGATAGGCCAAATGTACCACTCAACTTTCTCTTCGAAGGCCCGTGGTGTGTCTATATTAATACGCAAGAATATTCCTTTTCAACATTTGTCCACTAAACAGGATATCAATGGTCGTTATCTTATTGTGACTGGCACAATTTTAGAGAAACATGTTACATTTGTGAACTTATACGCTCCTAATTTCGATGACCCACATTTTTTCCGATCTGTTTTTAATATCATTCCTGATGTCAACTCCACTCATCTTATTATTGGAGGGGATTTCAATTGCATCTTGGATCCTTTTATGGATAGGCACTCCCCCAGCCCTCCCAAACCTTCTAATTCAGCTACTGTTCTTAATAATCTCATTCACTCACTTAATATACTTGATATTTGGAGGCTTCAGCACCCTACTGACAAAGACTATTCTTTTTTTTCTAATGTTCATAATTCATACACAAGGATTTACTATTTTTTAACAGATTTCAAGTTAACCTCCAAGATCTTATCCTCTAAATATCATAATATTCTAATATCTGATCACTCCCCGGTTTCTATTGCAGTAGACTTTGGGATTGAAAACTCCCCTTACTCTTGGCGTTTTAATCCCACTCTATTAAATGAGGACCGTTTTAAGGAAACTTTTGCCACTCATATTGCTGAATTTTTTACTTTGAATGATAAGGGGGATGTGTCTGATTCAACATTATGGGAAGCTCTTAAAGCTGTCATTAGAGGCCAAATTATAGCTTTTCAAGCAGAATTGAAAAAGCAGAGGGGCAAAAGACTTTCAGAAATTGAGACAGAGCTGCCAGTGCTAGAGCATCAGTTCAAGCTCACATCGTCCAATTTAACTTTGGCGAGTATTATGAAGCTAAAATATGAATATAATACACTCTTATCTGCCCAAATTAGTACCCTTTTATCAAAGATAAAGCAGAGACAATTTGAATTAGGTGACAAACCCAACCGCTTGTTAGCTCGTCAACTTAGGGGCATACAAGCTAGTAGAGCCATAAAAACCATCAAGCTTAAATCCGGGGCCTTGACCAACAAACCAACAGAAATAAATAATGTATTCCGGGAATTCTATCAGGAATTATATTCCTCTCAAAGTACTGTAGGCTCAGTTGATATTACAAAATTCCTCCGCTCCCTAGGACTTCCTAAAATCAGTGAAGATGCGAGGGAAAACTTAAATTCAGACATCACATTGGAAGAAGTCTTTACAGCCATTAGAAGTTTTCCCAATGGGAAAGCGGCTGGTCCAGATGGTTTTTGCATAGAATTTTATAAAGCTTTTTCTAATCAAATTGGCCCCTTGATGTTAAGGATGTTTAAAAATTCTATTGAAAACAAAAAATTACCAGAAACACTTTACTCGGCCAATATTGCACTGATTTTAAAGAAAGATAAAGATAGTACGGACCCTTCCTCTTATAGACCCATTTCTCTCCTCGGTAATGATCTTAAAATATTTACTAAAATCTTAGCAAACCGGTTAAGTAAATGTATCAGTTCAATAATACATGAAGACCAAACAGGCTTTAGGCTTTAGCGATAATTATAAGAAAT
This sequence comes from Rutilus rutilus, assembly GCF_951802725.1. Lineage (NCBI taxonomy): Eukaryota > Metazoa > Chordata > Actinopteri > Cypriniformes > Leuciscidae > Rutilus > Rutilus rutilus. The sequence continues at coordinate 39,456,861 of NC_140214.1, read as the reverse complement.
CATCCGCATATTTCTCCTGTTATGATGGGGGGTGTAAAACATCAGATCTCATTATATGCGGATGATGTTCTTCTTTTTCTTTCAGATCCAGAGAGATCTCTGCCTTTCTTGTTCGACCTAATCAGGGAGTTTGGTACCCTCTCTGGATACACAATTAACTGGCAGAAAAGTGAGTTTATGCCATTATATGATACAATGGATCCAGTTTTTGTTAATAACCTCCCCTTTAGAACTGTAAGTGAATTAAAATATCTTGGTATCACTGTTCCTAGACATTTCAAAAGTTTATATGAAACAAATCACAAAGTTATGTTAGACAAACTGAAGAGTGATGTAGAGACTTGGCGAGTACTCCCTTTAACAATGATTGGTCGTGTCAACGCAATCAAAATGGTTACCTTACCCAGGTTTCTCTATTTGTTTCAAAATGTCCCAATATTTCTAACCCAATCATTTTTTAAGACACTTGATTCGGTGATCATGCCATTTATTTGGGGGTATAAAGCCCATCGTATATCTAAAGTTCATATCTGTAAAGCGAGAGATGTAGGAGGCTTAGGCCTTCCTTGTTTTCAACACTATTATTGGGCAGCCAACTTAAGGGCCTTAATGTATTGGCGTAATGCATATCCCGGGGTATTGACTACTACCGTTCCTGCATGGCTCGTTATTGAGCGGGATATTCAGGACTTCTCCCTCCCTGCTTTACTCTTTGCAGAAAATAAACCCATTAGAAAATTTAAGAACTGTAACCCTATCATTGTAAATTCTTTAAAGGTGTGGTATCAGCTTAGGAAGGTTTTTAAACTCCCTCAAACTTGTTCTCTTACTCCTATAGCCTATAACCATGCATTCCCTCCCTCGCAGACAGATACAACTTTTCTATCATGGAAAGAAAAAGGAATTGTATTGATAGGTGATTTATACATTAACAATGTATTTGCTTCTTTTGCTCAGCTTAGACAAAAGTTTGACCTACCCCCCTCTAATTTTTTCAGGTATTTACAAGTACGAAATTATGTTAAATGTAATATACCTCATTTTGAAACCTATAAACCCCCTGAGCATCTTTATTATTGTATGACCTCTGAACTTGACATGAAGGGTCTGGTTTCTAAATTTGTTGAATGCTTAAATAACTCCAGAGTTCCTCGTACACAATATTTAAAGATATCCTGGGAAAAAGACCTGGGTATAGATATTTCAGAAGATTCCTGGGCCGAGGCCCTCCGAGGTGTTAGATCTTGCTCCATCAGTTCCAATTTTCAACTGATACAATATAAAGTTGTACATAGACTGCACTACTCCCGTACAAAATTACATTCTATATATCCCTCTGTCTCACCTTTGTGTATTAAATGCAAGTCTAATGAAGGTACATTGGCTCATTTATTCTGGTTCTGTCCAAAAATATGTAAATTCTGGTCTGAGGTTTTCTGTTTTTACTCAAAGGTACTTAAAACTGATTTTCCTCATGATCCCCTTGTTGCGATATTAGGTTGGGCCCCTTCTTTAGAGATCTATAACCTTAATCAAGTCCAGCTGATACAATATGGGATGACAATAGCGAAGAAGACAATCTTGCTGACGTGGAACAAAGAGTTTGTACCTAAATTTGAGTTGTGGCTTACAGAGTTTAGCAGTGTACTATATATGGAAAAGATCAGATATGAAATTGCTGGTAAACCAAAGAAATTCTTCCGGATTTGGAAGTCCTTTATGGAATTTCTGGAAGGGGATCATGGAATTTAACAGACTGGACATATATTCTAATAGGTGTGGTACAGTAGATTATATTGCATCTTGCAGGGTGCAATAATTCTTTTTTTTTTTCATAATTGGGTAAACATTGGTATTGGCATTTTCTTTTAAGTATATTTTAATGTATGTATATGTAGAGGTTTGCAATGTGTGTATGTATACATGTATGTATGGATATGGTATGTTTCTGTGTGTATATGCACTTTTGATAGGCATTTATCATTATTGATTTTTCTTTTCTTTTTTTTCTTTTCTTTATTTTTGCTGGCATGGGGTGGGGGGTTTTTCTGTAAAAAATGTGAAAAGCTTTAAATAAAATATTTAAAAATCCAAAGGAAATGATGCAAATGACAAACCAGGGGAACTCTCCCCCGGGAGTGAGCGGTTAAGTGGACATGCTGTTCAGAATTGGTGTTTTCTCAGGATACTACCTCTCTTGATTGGTGACAAGATTAAAGATCCATGTAGAAATGAGGTATGGCTACTGATATTGCAACTGAGAGAGATAGTGGAGCTTGTCTGTGCACCAGCTGTAACAACAGGGCAGGTTGCATATCTCAAAGTTTTAATCGGAGAATACATTTGCACCAGGCAAAAGCTCTTCCCTGATAATCCCTTACGACCTAAGCATCATTACCTGTGTCATTACCCTGACCTTATACACCACTTTGGTCCACTAATTCGCCTCTGGACTTTGAGATTCGAAAGCAAGCACAGCTATTTTAAGAAGTGTGCCAGAAAACTGCACAATTTTAAAAATCTTTGCAAAACTTTGCGGTGCAGGCAGCATGTTCCCTCCAGTTTTACAGATACAGAAGGGTGTAGAATTCTATATTGATGATTACAGTGACAGGATTAGAGAGGCAGAGGCCAGTTACAATTTTGATTCACAGTCTACAGTGGCATGTAATGAAATCACAGTGAAAGGCACATTATACAGAAAGGGGATGTTTGTTTTGCTTGAAAAGCATGATGATGAACTTTATGCTGGAAGGATTATTCTAGTGGTTGTCTTACATGAGTCTGTGTACTTTGTTACAGAGAAACATACCTTTGCTAAGTTGAGAGACATTGGTGTCTATTGTGAATTAGGAGTAGCTCAAGATGATTATCTTTGTGTTAACCAAGAACATTTGCTTGACTACTATCCTCTTCCAACTTATGAGGTGTTTGACTTGCTACTAATTGCTCTTCATCATGCTTTTTCAGAGGTTTATTGAGCAATGTGTTACAGATTCATTTGAACTGAAAAGAAAATTGTACCTTTTCTCTTTCAGAAAATGAATCAAGGCATTAAGGATTTGGTGATCTCAATTTTACCAAGCATCTCAGATGAAACACTGGCACATTTGTTGGAAGTTCTGTAGGAGCTGGGAGTCGAAAACAAGGAAGACCTTATGTTGGTCGAAGAAAAAGACATTGAAAAATACTTGCGTCCAAGACAGTGCAGAAAATTGTTGGCTGCTTTTAAAAATGAAGGTAAATCTACACGGCATGGTGCTATGGACACGATCACAATTGACAAACAAGCAGACAAGATTGAGGGTTTTTAAAAACGTAGTTACATGATTACTTCAGAATTTAATCTATGACAAAACTTTATGAAAGATTTAATTCTTGTTCCAGAAATTCAGTTAAACGTAGAGGCTGTCCCCTCTCCCTCTTCATCTCAGAGCCCTTTGGGAAGCACATGCAGTCCATCCTCACACTCCTCATGCACTGAAAGCTTTGCACCACATCTTGGAAGGCCATGGCATGTTGATTTCAGAGTAAATTGGGAACGGATGCCTTCATTTCTTCAAAAATGTTTGGTAAATCAGGCAATACTGCTCCCAGTAGGCAGAAAAAACATAGTACAGGCAGTGGCAGATCAGATCTTAGAACAAGATCCTAATCCTAGTTGAGCAACATGCCACAGTATAGTTCGGGGCATCATTAGAGAGTTTCCTAAATGTTTTGCAGATATAGGCAAAACAGGAGATATTATTAGAGATGGCTGCCAGTCCCTCCTTCAACAAATTAAAACAAGGGTTGAGTACAAAAATAGAAATAACACTCTTGCACGACGACGGAGGGAGAGGAGGGCCTGCAGTGGAGCAGGGACAATGGCAAGAGGCCCAGTGGATCAATATGGATGCGTGAGATGGGCTCCTATGGATCTACCCAGTGGTGAGACCGAGACTACATTGGGTGAGATGATAATGCGCCTGCACCGCATGTTTTCAGAGGATGGCTTTGATGGGACAGAAAGAGCTGAGCCATTGATGGAAAAGACTTACATACATACTTACACGTTGGTACCTTAATCAGGTACCTGCACCAACCATTGACAAGGTTATAGAAGAATGGCCCTTTCTGTCTTCACGAAGATGCCTTTACTCACACTTCAAGCTGCTCACAGATGTCTCTATCATCAGCAAGCTAAGATAGGCCATCCACAGCAAAGGCAGCACAATTGTTAAGTTCTGCCAGGGACTCAGCCGTTATCCCGGGACCGCTGAAGTGCTGGCTAGTTATGACGTTGAAGTTTCAGACAAGGCCATGAGTGTTCTACAGCTCCTAAGGACATACATAAAGAACCACAAGACGCCATCATGCTTGAAGCTGATGTAAGTTCTGTTTCGCAAACACTTATTCAGTTATTGGCAAAAAGTTTTCTTTTAATGTATATTCAATAAAGTTCTTACTGAACATAAGGTATAAAGTCAAAGGCAGTGTACTTTGCACCCCGTTGCATCTATAAAAAAAGTTCTGTATAAACTTACTTTACAGCCATCTGCCACAGCTGCCGACGTCCAAAGGATGACCAGATTGCCGAGCACACCTCGCTTGATTGTCTAACGTAATGCCTAACGTAAGGCCCTATGAAATCAGCTTTATTTTTTCCCAAATTAGTTTATTCCGGTTTAGTTTTCATGGATTCTGTATTCATGGTTTAATTTAAATTTTAATCATCAAACAGCATGTATAATCAATTGCATTCATAAAGCAAACAATTTAACCAATCTTTTAAAATGTAATCAAATAGGAAATAAAATCATAGGGCCCTACTATCGTCATTCAGTATACCACTGGTCAAACCTATGTGTGTCCAGTCCCTTAAAGGGGTCATATAATGTCATTTTTGTACAAGCTAATATGATTCTTTAGGGTCTAAATTAAAAGTTTGTAATATTCTTTAATTAAGAATTCTCATTAGTATTGTAAGAAAACACAAATTTTACCTGGTCAAAAAAAGCTCTGTTTTCAGCACGCCGTTTGAGTGCATGTGTCTTTAAATGCTAATGAGCTTTGCTCACCCTGCCCCTCTGTTCTGTGCGTACACCGTTTGTAACACAATAACACAATAACCATAACGCGTTGTTCATTATAAACATGGGATTATGAATTATATTGAGAACATCATACATAGAAAACATGCCTTAATGTACCCTGAGTGTAAAAATAGCCGCATTCATTGTGAAGCGTGCAGCAAGCGATTTGCAAAGATTAATATAAAGATTAATATAAAGGTTAATAAAACATTACACTCACTCACTTCTTCTGGAGGTGGAGCAGGAACATGAATAGTTGGTACCGATCCTTTTTTCAGGAGCAGCTTCTTACCCACTGAGCACAGACACGTCCAAACGACGTCATTACAACGTCTTTGTCGAACGTTCAGAAGACGTCCACTGAGTAGCCAGAATGAAAGTTTTTATGACGTCTTTTTTAGACGTCTTTTTGACGTTCAATGTTGACGTCCAAGTGACATAAAAAGTCAACGTTCAAAAGACGTCCAATGAAGAGTCAGCTTGAACGTCTTTTTTAGACGTCTTTTTGACGTTCACTGTTGACGTCCAACTGACATAAAAAGTGAACGTTCAGAAGACGTCCACTGAGGAGCCAGAATGAAAGTTTTTATGACGTCTTTTTTAGACGTCTTTTTGACGTTCAATGTTGACGTCCAACTGACATAAAAAGTGAACGTTCAGAAGACGTCCGCTGAGGAGCCAGAATGAAAGTTTTTATGACGTCTTTTTTAGACGTCTTTTTGACGTTCAATGTTGACGTCCAAGTGACATAAAAGGTGAACGTTCAAAAGACGTCCAATGAAGAGTCAGCTTGAACGTCTTTTTTTAGACGTCTTTTTGACGTTCACTGTTGACGTCCAACTGACATAAAAAGTGAACGTTCAGAAGACGTCCGCTGAAGAGCCAGAATGAAAGTTTTTGACGTCTTTTTTAAACGTCTTTTTAGCGTTCACTATTGACGTACATAGTGAACGTTCATTAGACATCTCTTTTAAATGTTGATTTTTGATGTCCAAGTAACATCTTTACAATATTGTAAATGAAAGTTTTCACAACGTCATTTCAACGTCACTTACAGACGTCTAAAGAACATTCATACAAAATTTTAAGATGCACAAACGAAATTAGCTTTACTATTAGCTTTATTAAACCATGTTTTGGTCATCAAACAGGCTTTTGTTCCAAGGTTGGATGACAACATGGTATTCAATAAAACTCATTCTAGTCATAGTAAAAGCAGTGTGCAGAACTACTGCTTTAAAATTGTAAATAATAAATTAATACCTATCCCTTTGATGCACCTGTCTAAAACATGCAAATACTTTTTAGTAGCCTTATATTTTTGCAATTGGAAATAAGTGACATCTGATTATTGATTAAAAAAAAAGCAAAAATAGTTTGAAATGACAATTTTTTTCCATCTTTAATGAGGTTTTCAGCAAATTATGAACAGGCTGATAAATAAAACAACTCTAATGGTTACACTGAACTGCCAAGTGAACAAAAAACAAATTACTCCAGACCAAGATTGGGGGTGGGTGGTTGGAAAGGGGGAGAGAGACATAAAGTCCCCTAAACTAGAAATAAACACACGCGCCTTACAGTACTCATGTAAAATTCCTCATTATTTCCACCCCTGTATGCCCTCCACGGCACGTTTAAGATGTTCTGCTGCATGATGCTTGATTGTAGCCTCTGTAGCTTCTTTATCCCATTTTATGACTGCAGCTGCAAGAGTTGAACAAAAACAAAAAATCCATAAGTAACATTGCAAGTTAACATACAATATTTTTATACCGGCTCATTGTTTACAAGCGTGGAGGAGGATTGTTCAAATTTATTGTATGTTGAATGACATATTTATGGATTTTTGTCAGTTTATTTAAAATGGTTTGTATTAGTCTTCGCAAGTTCACTTTGTAAACAACGGGGCGGTACTTCTGCCTACGTCCAGCATGAAACTGCATTGATTTGGACTTCAACAATTTGGTTACCGTTGAAGTCCATTGTGTGGAGAAAAATCCTGGAATGTTTTCCTCAAAAACTTAATTTCTTTTCCTCTGAAGAAAGAAAGACATGAATATCTTGGATGGCATTGGGGTGAGTAAATTATCAGGAAATTTTCATTTTGAGGTGAACTAATCCTTGAAGTGGCAATACTACAGTGACCAATGGTGACTGGTGTGGTATATGGCAGCAAACAAATGACTGAAAATGGGTTCTGTAAACTCGCGTCGCTGTATGTTAGGAAGGTGTAAGACTGCAATAGACAGTGGCCTTGGGTGACAAGATATTTAAGATAGCAATCATGAATTGAGAGAGACTGCATATAATAAAATTTCTCAAGCACAGCCCAAATGTAATGCTTTTGGATACTATAACTTCCATTTTAGCAAATACTAGATTACTTGTAGATGAGTTTAGAAAGAGGTAATCCAGTGAAGTATCCAGCTCCAGCGTTATCAGTTCTGCTGTCAGTACTGGAGAAATTGAGAAAATGCACTTACTATTTATTAATGAAATATAGATGTTATCTTGCAAATTCCATCTTTGCCAGCCGTTTCTATACGAGATAATATTAAATCATCTGTCTGTGATGCATTTTTGATATTTGCAATGCAGAAGAGAGTTGTTGTAAAATGCAGTCTCTACTGTTGCATTGCGGTTACTTGTTTGATAATAAAAAAGAGCTATTTAAGTAAGGGATAATGTAAAGCAAGGCGGATGTTATAGCGAATACAACCCCGCAGGCTGATGCGGAGGGGTCTTGAATCTGCCTGAAGTGGTTGTATTCGCTATAACAACCGCCTCGCTCTACATTATCCCGCTTATTACATGGCTACCCACCAAATAAATTAATAATTTGACATAAAAAATTGATTTAAAAAGGAGTTTATTCATTTAAAAAGGATTGTATTGCTTCTGCTAAAGAAAATACTCCGTTACGTCTCTACGGTTAGAATCCTGCGTCTATAGCAAACCTGTTTTTCATGGCAACGGTGTGTTATACTTAGCAGATGTGTTATCAAGAAATAACACACCGCTTTCTACATTAGAGTTCAACCAAGCCATGTAATAATGGACAATAATTTCGAGCAAGGGACGCTGTTTCCAACTTCAAGGTGGCTTATGTGTGTGCGCACCGAAACCGACCGCAACTAGACAAGGAAATTATATTTTAGGCTTTGTGTGCGCATTTAACCATCAAATACACAACAAAATATGTCAAAATGACCGGATTGGAGAGTATTCACTTAAACAGTTCATATCTTAAATTGGTGTAAATAGTTTGGAGAAAAGGGGAGATTGGTATTATTTGATCTGCATTCAGTCTAATAAACCTTCTGATGATGGCATCATTAATGTGAATCAAACAAAAGGCAAAGAGAAAATACTCACAGCCCTTGAATGATTAACTTTGTCTTGATGAATTGTCTTAATGCTTACCCTCACTTTTGTCTATCTGAGTGCTTTTAATTTATTAAAATAGAACAATGTAAAAAAAGAAGTAAAAAAAAAAGAAATTAGTTCATTGTGTTTTTAAACTTTATGCATGTAGCATGTGCTTTTCAATTTGCAATTTTTTTAAAAGTTTGTTCAGTAGGTTACCAGTTTAAAAAGTACAATTGGGTATCATTTTATTATAATAATACTAACATAATTTGTGTACCTTTACCTTTCAAAAGTTTTAGTCGTCTCCAGAGGCAGTTTCTGCTTCTTCACCTTCCCCTTCATATTGAATTTTGCTATCAGCCGGTTGGTAAAGAGCCTGAAGAAACAAATTCACCATTTAGAAATTACATGTGTGTGGTAATCTACAGGAACTGTAGCATGGGTGAGAGTGCCAAGAGTGAATTAAAGAAATGGGGGCATGGGACACTGTTGTTTTCTGGAATCGATTAAACAAACCTCTTAGAAGTGACCATTTGCTCTGAGAAAGACCTCCCAGAGTATCTTGAGATTGGCCTTTGAACATTTTCAGAATCTGAAAGACAAAATTTGTCAAATATTACTTTATTGTTCGTAATAGTGGATATAGCTCTTGTAGCAAGTTGTGTGCCCATATAACTCGAGCAACCCCAGTGCAGAGCTCCTGCCTCTGTTGTACTGAGCGGACAGTGTAAAGATATCTAGGCTATATACTTCTGGCAAGGGCTGCACGATTTGGGGAAAATGTCATTGTCATTGGAATTATTGAGGTCAATATTGTGATTGAGATATGCAATCACGATATAATAAACAAATGGTTTCATGAGTCAACTTGCTTGGTTCTCAAGGAAAATGCACACACAGATTATTGATGATAATGCTGAAATGTGTATTTCTCGACTCAAACTAGCAACAACAACTTAATTATTGATAATACCTATAATGATCAATAAGCCATTGATGACTGGATAAAAACTCTTAAAACTTAATTGTAGCTAAGAAGACACACCTAAGAAGACTGCTGACAAGAAATGTATACACACACACAGACACAGTATATTGCTTTTAATTTATTTAGCATATAGTTAACAAAATAATACTAATATAAATGAAAGTCAAAAGCCCACAGTCATACCTGGAAACAAATCCTGTTCAAATAGGATATATGGGCCATTCTACAGAATTGGTTTAAAGTTAAACAAATTTTTATGCAAGCAAATTTTATAATATCCAATGTAAACATTTCTAGTAATTGTGCAGTTAATCATCATATTGTATTTTCAGACAGGTTTGGAATATTTATCCTCTCCCCAAAATTGTGACTAATGAAACACAATAATATGAAAGTCAACAACAATTACAATTTTAACTATTCCAAGTGTAATTTTTCCTTTGTAAAAAGCATACATTTTATCATACGTATTTCAAAGTTAAGGATTCATTAGTATTGTCTAAAAACATTCATATTTCGTCTCAAGCATATATATTTTATGATACATTAATATAGGGCGTATACATTTTAATTTGCAGTGTAATAGCATACGTTTAAAACATTGCATTTTATTTAAACAACATATTTCATGAACATATTTCAGCAGATTTTTACTCATCTCAGTATTGCAATATAGTTAAGGAAAAGCTAAACTATAATAGCGTTACGTTCATGTAAAAATAGCATGTTGTAATTGTAGTAAACGAGCATCTGAGCCGTTCATTCACGCATACAAACGCGATTCATATTAGAACAAAGATATTTACGTTTGAATAGCGCGCGCTTTCAGCGGGTGATTAGCAGATAATGAGTTGCCATGAGAACGACTAACGTCTCTCTTTTTATATAGATTACATAAACAGAATATTCTCTTTCGTTTTGAATTAGATAATTAAAAAGTAAACACTTAAATTATTATAAAGATTACTCTTGACAGTGTGTATTTGCTGAGTTTTGCTTACGTTTAGAGACCTGCTCCAGAAAAAAAGTTCATGTAGAAGGAGAGGCAGAAAGCACACAAAAGCATAATGTTTTGTTTCGATTGTAAGTGGACACATAAAAAAGACATTTTACAGTTTATTTTTCCATATTTCAAGTCTGTATGACCATAAATGACGGAGTATTTTAAGTCTATTTTGCTGCTATGTGGAAAAAAAAAAAAAAAAAAAAAAAAACAGCAGAACGCGCGGGCGCATTTGTCGACTTTTCGGTTAATGTGCCCGCGCAAATTGCCGCAGTTTTAAGAAGTTTTTCAAGGTATTAGGGGGCATGTGTGACTTCCAATTCATCTGATATCATCTCTCAACTGAATAACATATTAAATTAATTTTTTTTTAATGTTTACTTACCTGTTTTAGGGTTTTAGTCCAATTAAGGCAGTGTCTCTCTCCACGTGTCAGCAGCCTCTTTCATCGGCAGGATACTTTTCCTGGTGACTTTGCAGTGTGACGTGCGATTCTTCTTCTTTGATTTTTTAACGGCGGTCGCAAACTGTTTTAGTGCATTACCGCCACCCTCAGGTTATAAATGATCTCTGGCTTACATGCTATGTCATTATACGAAATAAATAAATAAAACAAATGATTTTATCCAGCTTGGTAGCTCTTAGAAACTAAAAATAAATATTACATTATTTTATGGCCTGATGATTTATTTAATATTTCTTTTAAAATCCCTCCCATGCCCTAAATTTTCCTCTTCACTATGCTATCATATTTATTACACATCATAACAATACTCTGCTGATCAGGTACATTGCAATTATTACATAAACCAGTATCATGCTTCCCTATTAGATGCACAGTTTTGTTTGGTCTAGTGTGCCCTAACTGTAACCTTGCAATGATTTCCCCCTTCGTAGCCCAACTTAAGGGTTTATAAACATAGTTCCCCTCCCTTGTTTCCTCTATTCTATTGTTCCTGCCACATTCTCATAACTTCTTTCTTTATTATCGATTTAGCTTCTGATTTTCCTTCTTTGCTGTATATTGAAATATTTTGTGCTAGGGTTAGGGTAACCCTAACCCTAACCCTAACCCTAACCCTAATCTCACACATACGTATTTGCTATATTTGTTCATCAGTACAGGATTCTGTGTCCTCCAATGACATCAGGACATTTTGTGATGAGATATATGTGCTAAATCAACATTGAATTAGGAGTCTTTACAAAAACAAAAATACACATATGATCCCACTCCAACATTTTTTATATAAATCTGTAACATTTTAGGCCCTTTGTGGGCTCAACCCTATTTGGAAGATCCAGAGAATCATGAAGCGTGCTCTGCACCACTTGATAGTGGGTTGTAATTCTACTGAATTGCTTTTAATGCTGGAAATGTGCATGCACTGTGCAAGTTTGAGCACACATTCACATCCAAAATTTCACAGTTTCTATTACTTAATCCATAAATCAAATAAATAATTGATTCATTTTAGAATGATTGCATAATATCAACTTATTATGCAATATCATTTGCCATTTTCATAATAATGTGATTATTTTAATTTTTTTATTTACCAGTATTTCGTATGACTATTTGTCAAAAAACTTTTTGCATTTCACAATGACACATTTCAGATTGGTTCAGATACTGAAATAGTCTTCTGTCCAAAAGGAGTCCTGGCTTTCTTGCACATCCATACATATCCACAGTAAGGGTCCCTATTCAGATGTTCGATATTAAACCAAATTTGCACTTCCACAGATGTCCAAAGGGTTCCCTAGTCAGATGTTCAGATTTTGAACCAGTTTTGCATGTCCACAGACATCCAAAAGAGTCCCTAGTCAGACGTTCAGATATTAAACCAGTTTTGCACGTCCATAGACGTCCAAAAAAGTCCCTAGTCAGACGTTCAGATATTGAATCTGTTTTGCACGTCCACAGACGTCCAAAAGAGTCCCTAGTCAGATGTTCAGATTTTGAACCAGTTTTGCACGTCCACAGACGTCAAAAAGAGTCCCTAGTCAGACGTTCAGATATTAAACCAGTTTTGCACGTCCACAGACGTCAAAAAGAGTCCCTAGTCAGACGTTCAGATATTAAACCAGTTTTGCACGTCCATAGACGTAAAAAAGAGTCCCTAGTCAGACGTTCAGATATTAAACCAGTTTTGCACGTCCATAGACGTAAAAAAGAGTCCCTAGTCAGACATTCAGATTTTGAACCAGTTTTGCACGTCCACAGACGTCAAAAAGAGTCCCTAGTCAGACGTTCAGATATTAAACCAGTTTTGCACGTCCACAGACGTCAAAAAGAGTCCCTAGTCAGACGTTCAGATATTAAACCAGTTTTGCACGTCCATAGACGTAAAAAAGAGTCCCTAGTCAGACGTTCAGATTTTGAACCTGTTTTGCACGTCCACAGACGTCAAAAAGAGTCCCTAGTCAGACGTTCAGATATTAAACCAATTTTGCACGTCCATAGACGTAAAAAAGAGTCCCTAGTCAGACGTTTAAATATTGAACCTGTTTTGCACGTCCACAGACGTAAAAAAGAGTCCCTAGTCAGACGTTTAAATATTGAACCTGTTTTGCACGTCCACAGACGTCCAAAAGAGTCCCTAGTCAGACGTTCAGATTTTGAACCAGTTTTGCACGTCCACAGACGTCAAAAAGAGTCCCCAGTCAGACGTTCAGATTTTGAACCAGTTTTGCACGTCCACAGACATCAAAAAGAGTCCCCAGTCAGACGTTTAAATTTCGAACCTGTTTTGCACGTCCAAAGACGTCGAAAAAAGTCCCTATTCAGACGTTCAGATATTTAACCAGTTTTGCACGTCCACAGACGTCCATAGGGGGTCCTAGTTAGACGTTCAGATATTGAACAAGTTTTGCACGTCCACAGACGTCAAAAAGAGTCCCTTGGCAGACGTTCAGATTTTTAACCAGTTTTGCACGTCCACAGACGTCCATAGGGGGTCCTAGTTAGACGTTCAGATTTTGAACCTGTTTTGCACGTCCACAGACGTCAAAAAGAGTCCCTAGTCAGACGTTCAGATATTGAACCAGTTTTGCACGTCCACAGACGTCCATAGGGGGTCCTAGTCAGACGTTCAGATTTTGAACCAGTTTTGCACGTCCACAGACGTCAAAAAAAGTCCCTATTCAGACGTTCAGATATTGAACCAGTTTTGGACGTCCACAGATGTCCATAGGGGGTCCTAGTCAGACGTTCAGATTTTGAACCAGTTTTGCACGTCCACAGACGTCAAAAAAAGTCCCTATTCAGACGTTCAGACATTTAACCAGTTTTGCACGTCCATAGGGGGTCCTAGTTAGACGTTCAGATTTTGAACCTGTTTTGCACGTCCACAGACGTCAAAAAGAGTCCCTAGTCAGACGTTCAGATTTTGAACCTGTTTTGCACGTCCACAGACGTCCATAGGGGGTCCTAGTCAGACGTTCAGATTTTGAACCTGTTTTGCACGTCCACAGACGTCAAAAAGAGTCCCTAGTCAGACGTTCAGATTTTGAACCTGTTTTGCACGTCCACAGACGTCCATAGGGGGTCCTAGTCAGACGTTCAGATTTCGAACCTGTTTTGCACGTCCACAGACGTCAAAAAGAGTCCCTAGTCAGACGTTCAGATTTTGAACCTGTTTTGCACGTCCACAGACGTCCATAGGGGGTCCTAGTTAGACGTTCAGATTTTGAACCTGTTTTGCACGTCCACAGACGTCAAAAAGAGTCCCTAGTCAGACGTTCAGATTTTGAACCTGTTTTGCACGTCCACAGACGTCCATAGGGGGTCCTAGTCAGACGTTCAGATTTCGAACCTGTTTTGCACGTCCACAGACGTCAAAAAGAGTCCCTAGTCAGACGTTCAGATTTTGAACCTGTTTTGCACGTCCATAGACGTCCATAGGGGGTCCTAGTCAGACGTTCAAATTTTTAACCTGTTTTGCACGTCCACAGGACGTACAAAAGTGGTTCTGAACTGACAGACGTTATACAGACATGATCTGAACGTCTATCTGACGTCGCGTGTTTGCTGGGTAGTAAAACCAGCTTTATACTGACCCTCGTTTGTAAAGCAGTCTGGTGTGTGAAATGATTCGCGCAAACATGAAAGTATTGACGTTGATCGTGGGGAATTCCCTTCGAAAACAAACTCAGCCACTGCATCTTCAGCGGTTCGAATTTAGGAACATCAAAATGACTGCTGTGTTCGTTATTACACCCAAGAACAGAACACCATAATCGTTTAGACGCCATTCTACTCAATGCTCCAGCTATCAACACTGAACGCGCCAGTCTGCGCGGGCTATGATTGACAGCTCGCTCATGAGGGCGCGAGGGCGGGTCTGTGTTGAAACGCTGCTGTCAATCAACCATTGTGGGAGGGGCGTCGATTTTGTGACGGCACAAAATCGAACAGCTTGATTCAGGAGAGGGGGAAACATATAAGAAGATTTAAAAAAAAACACTGGATGGATTTTTATCATTTTATGATGGTTGTGTACAGGCACTGCCAACACACATTTCAGTACAATCAACTTGTAAAAGTGCATGTACCATTATATGACCCCTTTAATACAGAGGTCTTCAACCCTGCTCCTGGGGACCCACTGTCCTGCAAAGGTTATTTCCAACCTGCTTCAGCACAGTGGGTCTCCAGGAGCAGGGTTGAAGACCTCTGCATTATATTGTCTATGAATTATATTGGCAGTGAGTTAAGTCTTGTAAAAGGAATAGTTCACCAAACAAATAAAATTTGCTGATAATTTACTCCTCCTCAGGTCATCCAATATTTCTGAGTTTCTTTCTTCATCAAAACAGAAATTTTATTTCAGGCCTCCACCTTTAACATTGAAAGAGATTGTAGTCCATTGGTTTTTGACTGTCCAAAATGCATAAAAATAATCCACATGACTCCAGTCGACAAATAAAAGTCTTCTGAACCCGAACCATTGATAATTTTACTTATATACTTTTAACTACAAATCTTCATTTTCGTCCAGCTGTGCAGTGCTTGAGAGGGATTTTCACAACTTGCGTTGGCAAAGGTCACGCGTGACATCATCATGTAGGTAAGGTCGCAATTAAAAGTGGAGCGCTGTACAGAAGTTTAATGTTCTTTGCTCTAGATTTGTATTTGTATTATTATTGTTCAAAATTATACCTTCATGTGTTTATCCTGGATGACCATGTCTACGTGATGACGTCACGCGTGATATTTACCAAACTCTCCTTGTGCAATATGTTGTGCAATACCTCTCACGAACGAGCACCGCACAGCTGGACGGCAGTGCTGATTTGCAGTTGATAAGAATTCAAGTATTGTTTTGTTTTTAAAAATGATCAATGGTTTCGGTTCAGAAGACTTCTTTGATGACTGGAGTCGTGTGGATGGATCTTTGATTACCTGAGGGTAAGTAAATTATCAGCAAATATTCATTTTAGGTGAACTATTCCTTTAAGTCGTTTTAACTAACATAACTTTTTTTTTATAACAATGCATGTTTGTACAACATTAAAATGCTTGACCATTAGTTCCTCTTGTTTTGTGTGTGCAGGTCTTACAGGTCCTTCCTAATGTTTGGTACTTTTGTTTATTTCAGGTGATATGATTAAGTCTGCTGCATGGTTGCTGTCCATCGAAGGGCAAGTTGTCATGGGGCCACACAGACTAGACTTTATCACTAGTATTGCTTCGCTGTTTTCTAGTTACTACTGTTTGAATCTTCAATATCCAGAAGAGTCTGCATGCACTCTTGAATTTATTCAAAGGTATTTTATCTCATTTAGATCAAGTATAATTGTTATTAAACAATGTCTGTTCAAAAACTTTAGATTGTTGAAAAACTGTACTTAATCATCTTAAATCTCATTTATATGAAAAGATTCAATCAGCATTTTTTTGTTCATGCGGGGTTTAAATTTTTATGGTGGGGGCTTTCCATAGCCATAATGATTTTTTGTAACTGCAAATTCTATCCCGTACACCTAAACACGACCATCACAGAAAAAGTTTTAAATAAATAAATAATTTAATATAATTTCTAAGCTGTTTTGCGCGCACACACACACACACGGTTCTAAAAAAAATAACTAATCTGTATTTTTAAATTAATTTATTATAAATAAAATATATAACCAATGAATAATAACAGATGTCACTAAAATGTATTTAAAAAATGTAAACAGATAGCTATGTGTGTATATATATATATATATATATATATAATATGTGTGTGTATATATAATATATAAATAAAAAGTTTCATGACATTATCCTTCTCCCTACACTGCCGCCCATAGGTTTGGCATAGTTATGATGTTGCTCGACGGCGTATTTATGCGGGTTGTGTGCACGATGTTATTTTTGAAAACGGAGGGGGAGAAATATTCGTTTCTCTAAATACCCGGCTATGTGTAAATGTGGCCTAAGTTGTCGTAACCAAAACAATCCCAGACCCTCCCAGTGATAAACCACAGTGTGAAATGAAGCTTCAGACGCTCACAGAGACGAGAGGACTTACAGACCAGATGAGCCTCGGGGGATAATGTCACAGTAAAGCTAGTCTGCGTTCCAGAGCATACTACATCCAGAGTTTATACTAAATTAATTTAAAAGCATAACCTAAAAAGTTTAAATTAGATATTTTAAAATTAAAAGACTGTTTAAATCAAATCTTTAAAGTTTTATTAAAATCGTATCTTCTATTTATCTTCTTAGAAGACTTCTGTATGATATAAATGATTTTTTATAAATGAGGCATTATTTTTACTAAACAAAAACTTAAAAAACTTAAAAAACTTTTTTAAACGAAATTTTAAAGCAAAAACTAAGTTTAGGCGTCTTAGATCTTATTTATACAAAAATATTTCAAACAGTATTTTTGTCCATGCGACATGAAACAAGTCAAAGTTTATCACAATGTTGTTGTTGTTGTTTTGTTGTTGTTTTTAAGAAATCTGAGGACTCTACATTGCTCTTATTTAGACTAAGTTGTATCATTTCACCACACATTTTCAGAGACGCGATGTGCCTCTGTTGTCCAGCATAAGTAAAGTTTGTCTTGAGTGAATATTTCATTTTACTCGTCTTAATTCAAAGCATGATCTTAATTTTTCTACGGTAGCTATGATCTATTGTACGTATAAGATACCATTTTTGCTTTTCTTGTATCTCCCGAACTATCCTTAATCATTGTGGAAACACACAGGGTGAAACCCTTTACTGAGGATATACTATCGGTCTTCTACTCAAAATATATGCAGAATTTTTAAATGTTAGAAATTGTTGATGCGACAGGCTGTCTGTCTGGTGGCCGCATGAACAGACTTTGGGGAGAGCTGATGAAACTATAGCAGGAAGCATGACCTCTGACCTCCTCGATTTTGGAGGCTTTTTTTGTTAAAGACCCTACAAGTTAGTCCTTAAAGGTACGCTGTGAAGGAATTTCACCCATCTGATGGTGAAATTGTATTTTGCATTTAAACGAATAGTGCTCTCTAGCGCCTCGCTTTTTCGAATGCGTGTTGCAACTACGGTAGCCGTTATGTGCCAAGAAGCTATGACAACATGTCTTCCAATAGCACTTCATAGAGTTTAACTATAAATGTTCTACTGTTATGCTGTCTATATAATGATTTACACAACCAAGCAATGAAAAAAAAGCTTGCAATTTAGACCGTAACTTTGACTTACCTGTCGAGAAGAAAACAGGCAACTTCAGCGTCCCTTTCAAAGTCTTTCTCCTTCATTAGCTCTTTCCACCTGGGAAAGGCTATCCCGATATTTACCCTCGTTTTGAATTCGCCGGTCACGTTTGCTTTTAAATTAAATTTTTGCTTTTTGGCTACGAGGATTCCTTCTCCTGTGGCTCTGTATAAGTATGATCCTGCATTATATTGTACCCTGCAGTGCAGCCTTTCAGATGTGCCGGGGCAGTGACAAGCGCCTCTCACTGATCTCTTTGTCCGCTTCAGCTGGTTTCAGTCAGCCGGCTCTGAACGAACACTCGTTGATGAAACGTGTTGAGGTAGGCTAGTGCTTTTTGTCCCTCTCTGCTATTATAGTTTCTCAAGATGGCGGAACGACATGGAAGCCTCCATGGACTTACCCGTTCCATGTAAATAAAGGTAAGAAATGATTCGCTTACGAGGATAAGTCAGATCATTGGCAGAGGTAATTTTACACCAATGAGGACATATTTATGAATAAAGACAATGATTTTAGCTAATAAAATACTTAAAAAAAAACTACTGTACTTTTAATTTCAGAACAAAATACCATTTTTCAACCGAGTGAATCTACACATGAGAGGCCTTCAGAAGTCATAACTTCAGGGGTCAACGGCTTAGGTCAGTTGGTGAAAACACTGCATGTGTAAGGTAGTTTTCCAGATTTTCCCCCAAAATCAAATACTGTATTACACTTTTCAAAGGATAATCTAGCTTTAAAGTTAGAATAAAAAGTTTTAAAACCAAATGTATCCTCATACCTGTTGTGTTCTGATACAAAGCCATTAAAGGGGTCATATAATGCCATTTTTGTACAAGCTAATATGATTCTTTAGGGTCTAAATGAAAAGTTTGTAATATACTTGCTGTAATGTACCTGAGTGTAAAAATAGCTGCATTCATCGTGAAGCGTGCAAGCGATTTGCAAAGATTAATATAAAGATTAATATAAAGCTTAATAAAACGTTACACTCACTTCAGTTCTTCTGGAGGTACAGCAGGAACACGAATAGTTGGTACCGATCCTTTTTTCAGGAACAGCTTTTAGGAAAACACCACAATCGCTTAGACGCCATTCTGCTCAGTGCTCCAGCTATCAACAATGAACGCGCCGGTCCGCGTGGGCTATGATTGACAGCTCGCTCACGAGCGAGGGCGGGGCTGTGTTGAAACGCTGCTGTCAATCAACAATCGTGGGAGGGGCGTCCGATTTTGTGACGTCACAAAATCGAACGGCTTGATTTGAGTAAAAAAAAAAAAAAGAAGATAAAAAAAAAAAAACACGGGATGGATTTGTATCATTTTATGATGGTTGTGTACAGGCACTGCCAACACACATTCCAGTACAATCAACTTGTAAAAGTGCATGTACCATTACACGCATGTACCATCACACGCATCACACACATGACCAGCGTCGGCCAATAGTGAGCCTACGTGGTGACGTGCAACACAGACGCGCTGCGCGAAAACACTACGTGAAAAGACTCGAGGCCCAGAGAGAAGGAAATTAATAGTGGAATAAAGTCGTTATTTTTGTTGTTTTTTGCGCACAAAAAGTATTCTTGTCGCTTGATATACTTAAGATTGAGCCACTGTAGTCACTTGGACTATATTAACGATCTCTTTAATAACTTTTCTGGGCCAGCAAGTTTCGGTCACCTAGAAGTCTATGGAGGAGTGATCCAGCTCTCAGATTTCATCAAAAATATCTTAATTTGTGTTCCGAAGATGAACGAAGGTCTTACGGGGTTGGAACAACATGAGGGTGAGTAATTACTGACAGAATGATCCAGGCATAGCTTTACTAAAAGAAAATATTATGGAAGTCATTTTCAAACTGTAATTAATCCATATTTTATTTATTAATATTATGGCTTCATGTTGATTTAAAGTGTTTGTTTGTTTGTTATTAACTAAAACCTTTTTTTTTTTTTTTCATCCAGCACAAAATCAAAGAGATGTATGAGCTAAGGATGTTCTCTGACCCCAAATAAACAGATAATGGAATCTTCACAATCTACAATAAACAGTTGGATATAACTATATATAGATATTGTGATGGATTTTAATTAATCAACTTTAATTAGTCAACTAACATTTGTTTTTCTTGCAGGAACAACATTCATATGCTTTTAAATGTTTCAAAACTCTTTGGGGAAAACTTGTGACTTTGAGTGTGTGTGTGTGTGTGTGTGTGTGTGTGTGTGTGTGTGTGTATAAATAACAATTAGGGAAGTGAAACTAGACAGATGACTAGTTCTCAAACCTTGTAATAAGTAATCACAAAATCAGAGTTTGCTTGTGCCAGTGACAGAGGAAAAAGGTTGGGGCTTTTGAACCAATTGAACCAATCATATTGAAGGTGACATGTTAGTCTTATTGTTTTCTCGATTCTATAAAAAACTGTTGTATCCGTGTTTTACGGTGGGATTCTCAATGGAATTTGTCTGAGATCCTCCGGTCTTGCTTCTTGGGAGAGATTCCCTGAGAACTGCTCGGGAAGATCTCCTGGCCGTGATTAAAATTCCTTTAAGCATTTAAAGGGATACTCCACTTTTTTCGGAAATATGCTCATTTTACATCTCCCCCAGAGTTAAACAGTTGAGTTTTACCGTTTTAGAATCCATTCAGCCGAACTCCGGGTCTGACGGTACCACTTTTAGCATAGCTTAGCACAGATAATTGATTCTGATGAGTCCAGTAGCATTTCTTTCAAAATGACCAAAGAGTTTAAATATTTTTCCTATTTAAAACTTGACTCTTCTGTAGTTAAACCGTGTACTAAGATCGACGGAAAATTAAAAGTTGCGGTTTTCTAAGCCTATATGGCTAGGAACTACTCTCATTCCGGCGTAATAATCAAGGAACTGTGCGGCTGTACCATGAGTGCAGCAGGCGTAATGATATGACGCAGCGCCTGAAAATAGGTCTAATAGGTCAGACAAACTTAGTCCCGGTCACGTTGGAAGAAGTTACCAAGCTGGGGACTATTTTCAGGCGCTGCGTCATATCATTACGCCTGCTGCACTCATGGTACAGCCGCACAGTTCCTTGATTATTACGCCGGAATGAGAGTAGTTCCTAGTCATATAGGCTTAGAAAATCGCAACTTTTCATTTTCCGTCGATCTTAGTACACGGTTTAACTACAGAAGAGTCAAGTTTTAAATAGAAAAAATATTGAAACTCTTTGGTCATTTTGAAAGAAATGCTACTGGACTCATCAGAATCAATGATCTGTGCTAAGCTATGCTAAAAGTGGTACCGTCAGACCCGGAGTTCGGCTGAATGGATTTTAAAACGGTAAAACTCAACTGTTTAACTCTGGGGGAGATGTAAAATGAGCTTATTTCCGAAAAAAGTGGAGTATCCCTTTAAAGGACATTTGCAGGTCTGTTTGTCGATTTATTCCTGCGCAGGAAGCTAGTTTAGGAAGGAAGCTGAAGTAGTTTAGGCAAGCAATTTAGTCAGAAACTCGGCCAGTTGTCGACTGAGGACGCAAGAGCTAGAGTATAAAGGTATTGGTGTCGATTAGTAGACGCCCCAGATAAAGGTATTGGTGTCGATTTGGAGACGCCCTAAATAAAGGTATTGGTGTCGATTTGGAGACGCCCTAAATAAAGGTATTGGTGTCGATTTGGAGACGCCCCAGATAAAGGTATTGGTGTCGATTTGTAGACGCCCCAGATAAAGGTATTGGTGTCGATTTGGAGACGCCTCAGGTAATAAGATCAATTGGGTGTCGATTTGGAGACGCCCCATATAGTTAGGTTTATGGAAAAATCTACCACAATATATATTATAAACATAAGTTATCTTTATAAATCAATAATTTCAAACAAATCTATTGTATTGGATTCCAGATAAACATAAAACAACAATGACACACGTTATACATTTACATTCCAGTTCAAAACAACAGTAAACACAATGTTTAAGGTAGTGTCATGCAAGAAATCAGTTCCTAAAGAAAGCACAAATCCAAACAATAATTGTTCAAATATATGACAACAAAAATGTTCTATTCAAATGGGCTTCTTTGCAGCAGCTTGCTTGATGTAGTTTTCTTATGATGCATCTCACATCTTGCATGATGTCAGGGAACTTTGACAGAGCATGGTCTGTGAGTTAAAACACACACACACACACACACACACACACACACGCACGCACGCACACACACACACACACACACACACACACCAGTATCTGCAGTCTCACTGTATGAGGACAATCCACATGATCTTCATCTCCAGAGCTGCTCTTCAGAGTCACTTCACAAGCTTTTCCCCGTTTCATCTGAGAAAACTACTGTCAAATACACACTGAAACTGACTGATTACATTTTAAAAGAAAGTTTGAATTCATTTCAAAAGATGCCATATTTGATGATACATTTGTATTAAATCATAAAACATATAATCCAGAAAAATATAATAAAAACATGCTTTAGGGAAAAAATAAAACAAAGTTGGGCCCTAAATTAAAAGGTAGCTTACTCTGTGGAGTTTAATTGTGAACAAACAAATTATGATGATATTTCTGGCCATATCGCCCAGCTCTATTATTGAATCATGAGTCATTTCCCAGCAAACACGTGACGTAACGGCGACCAAAAGTGACGTCAGTATTGGTCGTGGGTTCGTCACGTCACCAAAAGACTATGCCACGACGTTGTGGCAATGTCATCACAAGGTAGTCTCGTGACCACAGCTCTTGGTCGCTTCCTTACCTTCCCACAACGTTGTCTAAAGACCAGCTGATGACCAATTATTTTGGTCATTTTCTAACTTCCTCACCACGTCTTAGCCACGTCATTTCTTGACTTTAAGCAGATGTACATTTTAATAGAAGAATTTGTTTTCAGATGTTTTATATGTACAGGTGCTGGTCATATAATTAGAATATCATCAAAAAGTTGATTTATATCAGTAATTTCATTCAAAAAGTGAAACTATAATTTAATTATATATATACACACACACACACACACACACATATATATATATATATATATATTATTATTTAAAAATGTTACCCTATTCACCTGTAGTGTCTCACTTAAAGGGATAGTTCGCCAAAAAATTATATTTAAGCCATGATTTACTCACCCTCAAGCCGTTCGAGATGCATATGTCAATCTTTTTTCAGACGAACACATTTTCAGTTATTTTAGAAAATGTCTTAGATCTTTCAGTGGTTATAATGTGAAGCAATGGGGTCCAGCTGCTTCAAGACCGAAAATGTGCATGCATCCTTCACAAAAGTAATCCATCCGGCTCCAGGGGGATAAACGAAGGCCTTCTGAGGGTAATCCGTGCGGTTTTGTCGTAAAAATATACATATTTAAAACTTTATAAACGAAAATAACTGGCTTCCGGTGGCGGTCGGCGCGCGTTCATGGAGATGGAAGCGTTGTGACGTAGAACGAATGTAGAGTTTTGTTTTGCTCTGCTCTCTGGCTGCGCTGTCACGATCGTTCTACGTCACGACGCTTTTACGACAAAACCGCACGGAAAAGGCCTTCGTTTTTTAGTCTTTTAGTGCCGCTTTCAGAGCGCTCACGTCCGTAACCGAGAACTGACACGTTGTTTTTTCCCTCATAAATGCGAACACGGAAAATAAAATAAAATAAAATTAATATTATAATGTTTTTTTGTTGGGTCAGACAATGATGATCAAATTTCTCTCTCATATTACTCCTCATAACCACTGAAAACGGTAAAAAAATCGAACCAAAAGTCAAATTAATATGGACGGAAGTAAAAGTGGTGGGTACAAAATGACTCATGACGAAATCTGGTGGGTACGCGTCCCCCCCGTCCCCCCCGAAATCGACGCCTATGTCTGTACGTCATGTCATTCGGAGTTTACCTGGCGCTTTTAGGTTTAAAAAACAGTTTTAGTTTTTTTTTGTGGCATTTCCAAGCCAGTTTAGACCCAATGTTGTAAAACAGTTTTTTTTAAAGCAAGTTTTTTTTTTTTTTTGGCTATCATAATTTTTATGAGGATCATGCAATCGTGACCATGCCGATTACAGTAGCCTATATGTCACTCAGGCTTAAAGGGATACTCCACTTTAAAATGAAAATTCATACTCACCCTCATGTTGTTTCAAACCGGTATGAATTTCTTTCTTCTGCTGAACAGAAAGGAAGATATTTAGAAGAATGTCAGTAACCAGACAGTTGACTTCCATAGTAGGAAAAAATTATACTATGTGTTACGTCTGAGGATGTATACGGTGTGTCAAAGGTGTGACTGTGTATTTGGGTTTTGTTCTTTGCTCTCCTTGCTCTGTCTCTGTCTTTTCACTATTACGACAGGTACTCGAACCAGCTGTACCCAATCTATGGATGCCTGATGTGATTGGAGGGTGAAGGGGAGGAGCAAGGATATAACCCGGAGTGGATCTGTTGAGAGCGGAGAGAGAGACTGTTGATGCCAGGATTAATTCCTCCTCCTGTTGCCCAGACCATATTGTTGCTTTATTTCCTTAAATAGTTGTTGATTTGTTCCTGAGTAAGTGAGCTCAGGATGTGTTGTAAGTGTTCTTAAGTTGAAAGAGAACTGAACTTGTATTATGTTTGATTTCATGTTAAGTAGCCTATGTCATCTTTAATTATCCTGATTTGGGGAAGGTAGGGGGAGGGTGCCATTTTTGTTTATATTCCTCGTTTTCTCCTGTTTACGGATAGACAGGGAGAGAGGGAAGATTGACGTTATTTATTTTCTTCGGGTTATCTTGTTCCAGGTTATTTACTAAGATTTTTGGGTTAGTTAGTTTAAGTTTTGTTTGTTACTTTGGCATAGCTCTCCCCCGAAGATATTACTACTTTTTCTTTTTATTATCATTATTACTAAATTTTGTCTTTGTTATCCTTCTTATGAACTTGTTATTCTTTATATTTTTCAAATACAAAGATATTATTTGAATCTGTGGTTGTGTGATTTCTGGGACAGGAGGTTGGACTATCCTGGTACTCTCTCCAAGGGTTAATTTTCTTTATTTAATTTAAGTTAAATTTTCTTTTATTTACTTTGCTACTGACTCCCCAACCCTAGATGGGTAGTTATGTAACATATGGAAGTCAATGAGACCAGAAACTGTCTGGTTACTGATATTCTTCTAAATATCTTCCTTTCTGTTCATCAGAAGAAAGAAATTCATAAAGGATTGAAACAACATGAGGGTGAGTATATGATGACAGAATTTTCATTTTAAAGTGGAGTATCCCTTTAACGTGATTGGTACCAAGACTATAGGCTGCCATCAAGGCCTCAATGAAGGGGATTATGTGAACAGAAAGGGGGTTCACAATGTAAATGTGCAGCCCAGTTACTATTGTGATTCTTAATATTCCAGATTAGTAATATTATATCAAATAAAAAAAGGCAGTTGACTAAAATCTTCCATATCACAAATGTGAAAGCAAAATGGCCAGGATCTGTGCATGACTGAAGAATTTTCAGAGATTCACATTTATGCACATTATTTGAAAGTGGTAGGAAAGTTCCACAATTAAATATCAAGCTCACTGTATTACATACACTTATGCTGATCCTAACAGAACTGCATTTTTTCATAGGTGATTATGACATGTTCCTGCCTGCAGACAGGTGTTTTTTGACCCCATTCCCTGACCCAAACCAGTTACAATGCAGCTCTAGCCAGGACAAGGGCACACAATGAAATGAACTTTGGCTAACTAAAGGGAAGATTTCAGTGTCTGAAAAGTCTGAGGGTTGCACACCTGACAGGGCCTGTGACATTGTTGCATATACAACATTGCCACAAAAAAAAATAAAAAAAAATAATAAAAGACAAATATGCTTAGTTCCTTGAGTTTTATTTCCATTGTTCTTTGTAAAGACAAGCCAGTGGTCAAGTGTCTGCAACAAGAGATATTAGACACATGCCTCATCCCAGCTAACAATTTTTGGTTCCCATAACGTTAGTTTTTGGTACCCAGAACATTCTCAGAATGTTAGTTTATGGTTCCCAGAACGTTATTTTTTATGGTAACCACCCAGCAACGTTCTGGGAACGTTATTTTATTGTTACATAAAAATAAAACCAAAAAAGAACGTTCCCCTAACGTAAGTATTTGGTTCCCAAAAAAATAACCAAAAAATAACATTAGGGGAACGTTCTGTGTTAACTGGGATGCAACAAATAAAAAGGAAAAGTTGGCTATACACTGCCCACATGTAGGCCTATGTCTCCTCTGTCTGTGCAGACTCTTCTGTAGGCCTTTCTGTAGATGTGAAATCCTGCAACTTATATTGCAGCCATAAAGCATACAAGTATAAATTAAGTAAAGTTATTTATGCACTTGCAGGTATAGGCTAGTTCCTCCATATGACAGTTATCTGAGAGGGTTTATTCACTGTCCAGTGCAATGGAAACAAATGGACATTACAAAGTCTTATCCTTTCTTTCCTTTGGAAAGTTAGAAAATGTCCACTTACTGCACATATTTCAGCCACCACTTTCTTGGGAACAGATACAAGTGTTGGTGTATTATGTAAAAGTGCACAAAAGAGGAAAACACAATGTCATTACAATGAACTACACTCGGGAAAAATGTGATCAATAACTCATGGCAAAATATTTTTACATTAACATAAGTTTATTAGTTTTCACTTTCACAAGTCAAAGCAATTCATCATTACTCAAGATTTAACAGTTGAAATGACTATACAGCCTTAATTTAATGCAGCAAAAATTATTTTACAGTGTAGGCTACTAAGATCTTTTCTTTTCTCAGCCTTTTTCTTGGTTGCTTTTATAATCAGACAACCATTTATTTAACAGTGCCTTTTATAGAAGAGACTATAATATAACTAAAAATTACCGTTATGTAGAATATTTTTGTACTTCACTTTTATTTGGGGGGGGGGGGGGGGGGTGACTCTGACATTACAATGAACAAAGTAATTATGCAATTATTAAAATACAAAACTATAGGCTAATAAGTGATAAAAACATCTAACATGGCCACTTCTAACGGATTTACATTGTCTGCTACTTTTTGCCAGCCCTCTCTCCTGGCTTTTGCAGACTTTGAGGTGTTCCCTGGCGTTTTGATTAAACATTAAAATTCCGAATAAACTTCGACTATTAGTTCTTGCTCTGCTGAGGAGAAAAACTGAGCGCGCTCTTTGGCCACGCTGAACAGCCAATAGCAGCGTTGCTGATCAATGTTTCGATACATACCCTTTTAAACCAGCGCATGAACGCGCACTTATCTCAGATAACTCAATCCAGCGATACTAATCATAAACAACAGGTGTGTTCGAAGAACCCAATTAGCCGGATCATGATTAGCACGATGATATCATCTTGGATGTCTCATTTGATCTCGGATGTTTTAAGCAACGTACGAAGAACGAGCCCCAGGAAGAGATTCTGAGAACGACGCGCGCGGACTGACAACAAGCGTTACTGAGTTTAAAATACTGATAAACTCTCTTCTTAGTGGACAAGACTGCAAGTAAGTTTAATACATTCTCCATTAAAGGCATTTGTAATTATTAGGAACTTCATATTGTATATTAAGCGTGATTTAAATGTGAAGTTACAGAAGGCTGTTCTTCTGCTACTCCGAACAGACGAAGAATCTGCCAGAAATTACAATCTTTTGAAGTAAAAAACAAAAAAAGTTTTATTGATAAAGGGTTATTGAAAACAAATATATTTTTGAAAGTTTTCTCCCATTTCCTCGTTTTAGGCTGTTGTTTTTGTGATGTGAAATCGAAAGTATTTTTGAAGCAGACATTTACAGTAGACAGACAGATGAAGCCTAACGTCAATGAACAACAATCTGCTGTTATTAAACTGAATATTTCAGTTCATATATAGCAATTATGATTAGTAGTTATAGTATTTCTTTTATAATTCTGGTTACTTTTACTTAATCCGTTATTTTAGGATCATTTGAAAGTAATCAACCACCATTGTGAACTTGAAGTAATGATTAAATGACAAACGATTCAACAATTAATAAAGATTGGGTAAATATGATTGTAAAATGATATTATACTGTAATAGAGAATATAACAAATTGGGTTCAGTTTTCCCAGCACAGTGTACATTTCTGTTCCCCAATGAATTCATATTTAGAGTCAGTTAAACTCATTAAACAATCAGAAATGATTAAGACCATTCAGTTATTTTACATGGCAATATATTTGTTTGTAACTCGCTTTATTTTATACATTGTTTTTGCTGTTGCTGTTGTTGATGATAACTCAGCATTCTTCATTATTGTCTTAAATAAGATGTTCTTCATCTGTGTAAAATGGTGTCATTTCCAGGTGATGCTGAAGGATTGAGTGTTTTCAGAAAGCAGTGCTGATCAGTTTTCAGTGTCAGTTTAGCTGCAGTATGTCAGAGGAAAGAGGAAAGGACTCTCTCTCTCAGATGAGTCTCTCAGAGAAACACAGGTAAGACTGCGTCTGTTTTCATCAGTTTAAACTCGACTGGACTTTGTGTTTCCCTGTCAATAACAAAACTTTAAGCATTGTTTTATATTTGCAAATGCTTTGCACAACTTTTGAACTTCTTAAATTAACACTGACATTGTCTATAAAGCCCTGTTTGCTCTATAGAAAATATCACAGTTAATAATTTGTTAATAACATTCTAGACGCTGAATTAATCCAAATAAATGACTTTAGTTTTTAGATCATAAAATTATTGATAGGCATTAGAAAACAACTATACACTTAATTTAATTGAAGTATGCTAACAAAACTGTGTCGCACAGACATTTCTGCTCTCCATTTCTGTCAATAAACAAAAACTTGCCATGTTCTCTTAAATTATAATTCTCAACATATTTAATCTCACTCATGTATTTTAAATAAATTGTTAAACTAATGTGAGCCAGTAAAATAAAATGATTGTTAACTATAAAACTGTTGATTGTGTGAGTGTGTGTTGTGCAGAAGAGGACTGGCTTCTTTGATTTAGATAGTTTGTGGATCGTTAGGTAGAGCTCACAGCGGGTGATCGGCCAGAATCACGCAAGATTTCTTCATTGGAAGTATTTATTGAATTTACAACTGCATGATTGAATATGTACATTGATGTGTGGTTCTGAAATAAATAAAACAAATAAAAACAAACATAATTAGTTGAATGCAAATGAATGATTATCATGCAACAAACCTCTAGTTGTATTAAATGTATAATAATATAGTAGAAATAAAATACAATAATATTTTAACATGGCCGAATCTGGCATTAAAGAATGAAATAGGCTGTTCTGTAAGCAGCTACAACTATAACAATAAGAAAGGATAAGCCATTCGCAATACAATGGCTCCCTCTGCTGGTCGCATAAATAACTACACCAGGCCGCTCCGAAAGGTGTCACGTGACGACCAGTGTACATGCGGGAGGTGCGTGCCCTATAACGATTAACTGGATTGAAGGCAAATATCACCGCGATAGCTTACAAACTATGCGCAAAGGTGCTTAACTGGTATTCTACAATGTGTAACCAGAGAATAATGCCCGAGTGGCAACCTATACATTGATAGAAAGAAGCATCACGACACGAGGTCTAGCTGGGCAGGAAAAGCCTGAGCTTACATTTAGCAACACTAAACAGACAAAACACTACCAATCTAGCTTTAACAATGACAGTAAAAGAACAACAAAATACAGATTCTTACTTGTAAAGACGCACACAGAATAAAGCAGTTGTATCAAGGCAGGTTGTAAGTCCGTGCGGTTAGTGTACACTACTGGCAAAAGTCTCTGACAGAATGCTACCCGCGTACAGCGATCCTGAGTCAACTTGTGATTGGCTAAGAGTCCAGGTGAAGCGAGGCGTCTTCCAGTAGGAGAGAGAGAGTCACAGTAAAGTGTCTGATGCTTATCGGCCACAAGGGGGCCTTTTTTACAGCCGCCCCCAGATTATCGAAGGGAATCTGCAGAAGAAGAAAAGGCGCCCACTTGTCCGGTAGTGCTTAGTCTGACAACTCTGGAAGCTGGATGAGTCGAGCCACAGGGCGGGTGTACGCCCGGTCTCCTACATTCACTTCAGCAGATCGTACTTTACCGTCAAGGCCGGGGGAGACGCTGGTCACTGTACCCACTGGCCACAGTGAGCGAGGGAGCTGCGGGTCAATGATGAGGACTGTCTTGCCGATGTGCAGGTCTGGGTTTTCAGCATTCCACTTCTGTCGGGCCTGGAGGCTGGGCAGATAGAAACGGATAAAATGCTTCCAGAAGTGGTCAGCCAACAGCTGGCTATGGCGCCAACGCCTACTGCTCAGGAGCTCGGAGTCAGGATACACCACCTGCGGGAGAGAGGCATCTGGCCGCCCAATGAGCAGTGAGTTGGAAGTTATTGGATCAGGGTCGGCAATGTCTGCAGATGTGTAGCCTAATGGTTTGGAGTTGAGAATCCCCTCAATCTCAACTAGTAGGGTTCTTAGTACCTCATCTGTCACAAGCTGGGCTCCAAGGGTTACTTGCAGGGCTTGTTTTACTGAGCGTATCTCGCGCTCCCAGCAGCCGCCAAAGTGGGGGGCGTTAGGTGGATTAAACTTCTAGTCGATCTGCTGAGAGGCGAGTTGAGTTTTGATGTCTGGAGCAAGGTCGGCGAATGCTTCCCGGAGCTCTCGATCGCCACCTCTGAAGTTAGTCCCCTGGTCTGAGATCAGCTCGAACGACTTTCCTCTGCGGGCGATGAACCGTCTCAGGGCCATGAGGAATGAGTCTGCATTCAAACTCGAGAGCAGATCGATATGCACGGCTCGGGTGGTCATGCATTTAAAGATTATTCCCCAGCGCTTTTCACTCCTCCTTCCAATCGCTACCGAGTATGGCCCGAAGCAGTCTACTCCTGTTGAGTAAAATGCTGGCTTTAAAAGTCGGACTCTGGATGGAGGCAGGTCTGCCATTTTAGGGATTTGTGGCTTTCCGCGCCATTTCTGACACTCTTGGCACTTGCGCTGAAAGCGGCGGATAGCCTTGAGAAGTCTGCTGCTCTTGGTGACTGGTTTCCCTGACTGCAGCTGGGCATAGTCAATAGGAAAACTGTCTTGTTGGACCTGTTGTAGCAGAGCCAGCTGGGCTTGCCTGTAGGCTGTGACGTTGCCTGGGGCCGCCCCATGTAGAGTCTTAGTTGTGGCGGTCAGGAGGTCTTTGAAGGAAGAGAACTGCTTAGCGTCAGGGAGATGACTTGGCATGGTAGTAGTGAGGCCGCAGAACGGAGGTTTCTTGAGCTCTTCACCCTGATCTGCCTCTGTCGGAATCTGAGGACTTTGTGGCCATTTGTCTGGGTAACACCCCAGCGGCTGTCTGGTGTCAATGTGTCGAGAGGTTTGCCACGCGTTATGTCATCGGCAGGGTTCTGTGCAGAGTCCACGTACCGCCATGTGTCGCCCTCGGTGAGATCTTGGATCTCTGCCACACGTGTGCCAACAAACACTTTGAATCGGCATGACTCCGACTGCAGCCACTTGAGCACGGTAGTAGAGTCCGACCAGAGCACCACCCGCTGGATGGGCAGTGTGAGTTCAGATTTGAGGATCCGAGCCATTTGTGCTCCGGTCAGAGCAGCGCATAACTCCAGGCGTGGGATTGACTGCTGCTTTTTTGGAGCAACTCTGGATCTTGCGGTGACAAAAGCTACTTGGACGACTCCATGAGGATTCTCGGTTCGGAGGTATGCCACAGAGCCATAGGCTCGCTCGGAGGCATCACAGAACACGTGGATCTCACGCTCACAGGTGGGAGAGTCTAACTCACGGCCAGTGTAACACCTCGGAAATGCTATGCTCTGTAGGTGAGCTAACTTGTCCTCCCACTCTCTCCATGCGGCTAGCAGGTGATCCGGCAGAGCAGGGTCATCCCAGTCACGCTTTTTGTCCCACAGGTGTTGGATGACAACTTTGGCCCTGGTAGTGTAAGGTACTAGAAAGCCAAGGGGGTCAAATTGGCTTGCCACCACTTTGTAGATGGAGCGCATAGTGACAACTTCTTCAGTGGCTACAGCCTCTCGACACTTGAAAGACAGGGTGTCCTCTCGACAGTCCCACTGCAGGCCCAGGGCTGATTCTTCTTGACCTGGGTGACCTTGGGCGATCCACTTTTCAGCACTAGCCGATCTTGCCTCAGCAGGGAGGTGACGGATGGTGTCTGGATGGGTACTGGCCCACTGGCGTAGCTCAAAGCCTCCCTCGGCAAGGAGAGTCTGCAGCTTGTCTATGATGGGCTTGGCATCTTCAACTGTAGGCACACTCTGAAGACAGTTATCCACGTAGAAATGTCTTAACACGGAGTCTCTCACTGCATCAGCTGGCTGAGTATGGTCGGTGATGTGCTTCTGTAGGGCGTATGTAGCACAGCAGGGGCTACAGGTAGTGCCGAAGGGAAGCACCTTCCACTGTTAGACTGTGGGTTGTTCATCACGCTTGAGCTCCCTCCAGAGGAAGCGGAGGAGAGGCTCATCCTCCGGAAGGAGTCTGACCTGGTGAAACATCCCCCGTATGTCACTGCTGAAGGCCACACAATGTTCTCTGAATCGCAGGAGAACTGAAAGGAGAGGTGGACCAAGGGTTGGACCAGGGAGCAGCAGTTTGTTCAAGTCAGTGGCACTGTACTGGAAAGAGCTATTAAAAACCACTCTGTGCTTGCCATTGTGCTCAACAATGTGGTGAGGGATGTACCAGCTGCTTGATGTGTTCTCTGTGCCAGGGGGTAGTTTCGCCACATAGCCAGCCTGTTCAAGTCTCTGGATCTCTGCATTGTAGACTTGGGCTGTCTCAGGGTTCTTCGCCAGCCGCCTTTCCGTATTCCGGAGCTGAGGAAGTACTGCCTCCTTTGGTGCGCAGAGCTGGGGAAAGTTCTTCACGCGACCATGCTTGAATGCTTGGATAAACAGACGGTGCGAGTAGATGTTGATGGTGTCCACCGCTATGCTACTCCTCTCCTCCGCGTGAAGAACTTTCCCCAGCTCTGCGCAGGTGCCCCGAAGGTGGTGAAAAGACAGCGTTGTTCAATCAGGTACTGCTTTAGATTGTAGGTCGGACCTTGCAGCGTCCATCCGAGACAGGTGCGGACAGCAACCGGTGCACCAGGGGGACCAAAGATGACTGGCTCAACTGGAGTCACCAAGTGGGGGTGGTCTGAGCCAATGAGCAGTAGCGGGACAATGTCCTTGAATGAAGGGATAGAAAGCTTCTTCAAATGTCTGTATTTGCTCTGCAGTGCTTTGAAGGGATAAGTGTGCTGGCCTAGCCCGAGCTTGGGTGCGGTAAAGGCTCCTTGGATGTTGTATACCATGGCTGGAGAACAGGCTGGAGAGATGCTAAATGAGACAGCCGCCCCGTGAAGCGTCTGCAGCTCCTGTCTGACTGTACGCAGGGGCAAATCCTCA
The DNA here is from genome assembly GCF_951802725.1 of Rutilus rutilus. Classification (NCBI taxonomy): domain Eukaryota; kingdom Metazoa; phylum Chordata; class Actinopteri; order Cypriniformes; family Leuciscidae; genus Rutilus; species Rutilus rutilus. Next base: position 39,423,289 of record NC_140214.1, on the reverse strand, counting down.
GGCTGGCCTTCAAGTCCCAGTTGTTGGACAGCCGGTTGGAGGAGCAGGGTGCGTTCGGAGCCGTCGTCTAGCACAGCGTATGTCTCTAGAGTTTGGTCACCATGGCGGAGGATAACTTTACTGACCTTGAGAAGCACACGATGGCCCTGCGGTGGCTTGCCAATGTATAGCACTTGGTCTGCACTTGGTACGGACAAAGGTTTGCTCTCACTGGACTTCACCTGGTCAGGCCTTCTCTCAGCTTTGTCAGTCTTGGCTAGACTTCTCTCACTGACATCGTGCAGAGCAAGCAGGTGTCTGCTGTTGCATGTTTTACAGCACATCTTCAGATCACATTCAGCTGATCTGTGTTCTCTGCCGCATCGCCAACATCGGTTGTTGTCCTGAATCCAGTTACGTTTCTGGGTGGCGCTGAGCAGTTTGAAATTTGCGCAACTATTCAGAGTGTGCTTGTAGTTCTCACAGAATGGGCAGAACTTCTTTGCCTCTAGACTGGTTGGAGGAGTGGATCTGGCCGGCTCCCTAACCGATTTGGATTCAGCCCCCAGCATGAGAACTGAGGCCTTAGGTGATGACTTGACAGTACTCTTGGAGTCTTTGGGCTTAGATCCAGTGTCCTTTCTCGAGCGATATTGTGCTATATCCTCCTGGATCTGGAGCTCGTATTCCAACCAATCTGCTAGGTCCAGAAGAGTGGGGATAGGAATGCGGAGCGGGTGGATGTAGCGCCTGAAACTGGACCTTAGGTCGTGCGGTAGCTTGCCCAGTAGACGGGTGACATGAGAATCACAGTCCAGGTCAACTTGCCCCTTTAAACCGAGCTGCTCCAACATGCTCACTAGGGATCTAACGTTCAGGGCGAACAACCTGAATGACTTGATGTCTCCACTATGAATGTTGGGGCCGTCCATCAGTTCAGCAATACGCTGAAGGGCGAGTTGGTGTGGCTGCCCGTACTGCTGGTTTAAAGCTGCCATAGTGTCAGTGAAGGGATAATCAGAATTGCTGTAAGAATCTGCCACCAGCAATGCTTCCTCCAGCTTCAGATGATCCACTAATATCTGGAACTTGAAACGTTCAGTGGCATCTCTAGGAAGGAGATTGTCTAGGGCAATACGGAGTCTCGCAAAGTCTCTTGGGTTAGGACGGCTGAAGTTCGGGATTGTAGGAGTGGGCCCTCTGTATGTTCTTTCCTGTCCACCAGGGGGAGTCACTGAGCGTCGGCATCTGGGCTCGTGCCGAGGTGAAGGGGAACTACGTCTCTCACGCTGGTCGGGAGAGTAGCTGCGGCGTGCAGGAGAGTAATCACCTCGACGTGATGGTTCTCTGTATTCTCTGGAGGAATAACAAGAGTCTCTGTAGCTGGCATGGCGCTCAGGTGAGCGGCGGTGGCTGGACTGCTCATAATCATAATGAGAACTGTAGCGCCCTTCTCTGGACTCATAGCTTCGTCGCGGGGCCTGGTGCTTGGTGCGTACTGGCTCAGGAGAGCGCTTAGGTGAGGGAGAGCCATACCTGGTTGATTCCCTGTAGTCCTTTGTCTCTCTGCTGTAGTCATGACACCTGTCAGAGGACCGTTGTGGTGGTGTCTCCCTGTCCCGGAAGTAGACTGATTTGTACCAGGTTGAAGCACCTCCATAATCCAGCCCTTCTCGGTAAAGTCTATCTCTGGCAGTTACAGTACGTGGCTCTTGACGGGAACTGCTGGGCTCCGCTCTGGCTCTGAGCTGCTCGTTCTGTATTTTCAGTTCCTCCATTAATGCTAGGAGATCTTCCCTTTCACGCTCTAGTATGTGGCACTCCCTTCTCCACTCATCTGCAGAAGATTCCCATTTATCAGTGACCGACCATCGCGCTGGGCTGTGGTGCAGCTGACTTTCTGGGGATGCAGAGCGTGAATCAGGTCTGCTGTGGTCCTCTTCGTCTAGCTGCTCTCTGGACTGTGACTCAGAAGACTTCTTGGTTTGAGATCTGGTCGGGAGATCAGACAAGTCATAATCTTGCAAGTAGTTAGGGAGGGACCGCTGCCTCCTGGATCGTGCACTAAACTCTTTATCCGAGGTGGTAGACATCTTGCTCCGCTGCAGGCTCTGGATCCGGCTCGAAGGACCACTTTGTGCAGAAGAGGACTGGCTTCTTTGATTTAGATAGTTTGTGGATCGTTAGGTAGAGCTCACAGCGGGTGATCGGCCAGAATCACGCAAGATTTCTTCATTGGAAGTATTTATTGAATTTACAACTGCATGATTGAATGTACATTGATGTGTGGTTCTGAAATAAATAAAACAAATAAAACAAACATAATTAGTTGAATGCAAATGAATGATTATCATGCAACAAACCTCTAGTTGTATTAAATGTATAATAATATAGTAGAAATAAAATACAATAATATTTTAACATGGCCGAATCTGGCATTAAAGAATGAAAAAGGCTGTTCTGTAAGCAGCTACAACTATAACAATAAGAAAGGATAAGCCATTCGCAATACAATGGCTCCCTCTGCTGGTCGCATAAATAACTACACCAGGCCGCTCCGAGAGGTGTCACGTGACGACCAGTGTACGTGCGTGCCCTATAACGATTAACTGGATTGAAGGCAAATATCACCGCGATAGCTTACAAATTATGCACAAAGGTGCTTAACTGGTATTCTACAATGTGTAACCAGAGAATAATGCCCGAGTGGCAACCTATACATTGATAGACAGAAGCATCACGACACGAGGTCTAGCTGGGCAGGAAAAGCCTGAGCTTACATTTAGCAACACTAAACAGACAAAACACTACCAATCTAGCCTTAACAATGACAGTAAAAGAACAACAAAATACTGATTCTTACTTGTAAAGACGCACACAGAATAAAGCAGTTGTATCAAGGCAGGTTGTAAGTCCGTGCGGTTAGTGTACACTACTGGCAAAAGTCTCTGACAGAATGCTACCCGCGTGCAGCGATCCTGAGTCAACTTGTGATTGGCTAAGAGTCCAGGTGAAGCGAGGCGTCTTCCAGTAGGAGAGAGAGAGTCACAGTAAAGTGTCTGATGCTTATCGGCCACAAGGGGGCCTTTTTTACATGTGTATTTCTGTGGAGGATTAGATAAAGACACAGATGTGTTTCACACACAGTTGAACCTCCTTTACTGAAGTGTTTTCTCTCTCTCTCTGTTCTTTGTGTCATCAGTGTAAGATCAGGCTCACATGTGTCCAGCTCTGTGTCTCTGAAGAGTGATCAGTCTAAAGGTGTAGGGGAAAACATCAGAGAGAAAACACCATCATCTAATAAAAGGTATTTTGTGTGTTTATATTACATTATAGGGTTATATTATTTGTCCACAGTGGTGTATGTGAATGAACTTGACTGTGTAAGGGGATTTGTGAAACTCATTCCAGTAACACAATTACACAGGCAGCCACAAGCAGGCATAAATTCACTATGGAAAATAGATCATGCAACTAAACATGTCCATCCATCCAACCATGGTCATAAATGGACAAACACACAGCTATACTGCATTTGATTACTATTTGCAACATTAAACCTTTTCAAATTAGACTAAGTATCTCTTGTAGTAAAGTGTTTTCTCTCTGTTCTTTGTGTCATCAGTGTAAGATCAGGCTCACATGTGTCCAGCTCTGTGTCTCTGAAGAGTGATCAGTCTAAAGAGTATCCACCAGAGTTCAGTGAGAAAACACCATCATCTAATAAAAGGTATTTTGTGTTACAATTTTTTGTCACACATTGACTGTGTTTAAAAGTTGTATCAGTGAATACCAATCATGAAACATGTTTAGATCAAATATTTGTCAGAGTATTCACAGCTAATGTTTATTTCTCTTTCTGTAAAATATCAGTTAGTATTTTATTTTACTAATTTGATTACAGGCTTCAATATGAAACATTAGACTCAGACGTTCAGACTCACAGGAACCACGAGAATTTCAAAGACAATCTTCTAGGGATCTTCCAGGTAGGAAAACACATTTTTATAAATGTTTAATATTTCTAACTAACAAATATGTTATTGAACAAAGATATTTTATAGACATTTTCTTGAACACATTTTTCTTTTAAACACATTTTAGCACAACATGGTTAGCATGTTAGTCTTTTAACTGGATTTTTTTATGTACATGTATTATAATTATTAAATAAATAGTGTTGACCAAATGTGACCCGTCACGGAAACCAGTGACACAAGTCGGCAGCACAACTTTCGAGCAAAATGAGAAAGAAGCGTTTTTTTTTTCAAAATTGGTGATTTTCGTTTTTTTGCAGAATCTGTTAGTTGAGATCACGAAGAAGCCTCTCCATGTTTGAGATAGCAGTATTGGTATATTTAAAAGCGTACATTTTGATGTTCAAATCGGCTTGTTTTTCTGAGATTCTAGCACGCAGTAGGGGCGTGTCATTGTCGGTGTGTATTTCCATACTGAATAAGCCGGCGTGGCTACTTATTATGCAGCGCTCTGGCCGGCTCTATCTGATTTCAAAATTCAATGAAGATGGACGCCAATAACATTACGATGTCCAGCAATCGATTTAAATAGTAGCTTACATGGGGTTTAATTTGTCGTTTAATGAAATGTAGCCTAATACATGTTGTCAGTGCCAATACATAAATCCGCCTATATAGTTAATGTTTGTATGAATGGTACAGTGGTAGAGCATTCGCCAGCCGTGTCAGAGGTTGAGAGTTCGAATCCACCCTTGTATAGGTTTTTTTTTTTTCTCGTATAGTTTTTTTTTCTCTCATCAAAACGATTATGTTCATCAGTGGTTGTATATCAAGCAGGGACACGCAAACGTTTGAATTATTTTGTTATTTCAACAGAACGAATAGAGAGTATCCGCAAAGCAACGGACAGAAGCGCGCGTCGAGTGAAGACAATGCAGTGTGTGCGTGAGCCACACGAGTAAACACTGTATCTGCGCCACTGATCGCAGCGGCAACGAGCACTTTGATCACTTGATTAAAAAACACATTTCAGCGCTAGTATCTTATTTAAAAAACGAACAAAATGAATGCTCTGCCAGTTAACTGGAGATGTTTTATTTAGAGAATTTGTAGAATTGGTACATTCAGGGGGGAGGGGGAGACGGGGGAGCTTTACAGGGGGGTATGACTTATCTAAATGAGATGTAAATGAGCCCTATTGTCATTCCCAGCAGGAGAGAGAGGTGAGAACTTGCCAATCTTTAGAAGCAGAATTCTACCATTTCAGTTTTTTTGAGTGCCTACCTTCAAATGGCGACAACTTCTCCAAATATTATCAGATTTCCATGTGTTACACATCGTTGGAAAGCTTGAATACTACACTTTCAGAATATGTGAATAACTCAAAATGCCCCAGAACCGACTTGTGTCCCTACTTTCCGTGACTGGTCACAAATGTAGATGATCAAAAAAATTTTTTCCCAATTTCAATTGTGTTATTCTGTCTTTTCTCTTACTTTTGTTTATAGGATCTTGAGAGCAAAATAATCACATTTCTGAAGAATGAGCTGGAGAAGTTAAAGAAAATATTACAAAATGAGAACACACAACACTTTGTGAAGGACTTTAATGAGAATAGATCCAGTATCAAATCAGCAGCTCTTGATCTCACACTACATTACCTGAGAGAGATGAAGCAAGATGATGCCGCTGATGCTTTAGAAGGTAAGAGACTCATGATCATCTGTCAGATTGTCTCTTATAAATGTAGGAGAGAAAATGAAGACTAAAACTATCTATTGTCTGTTCCTGTGTGTAGATGAGCTGTTCCTCATTCCTCAGCTGAAATGTGGCCTAAAGAAGAAGTATCAATGTGTGTTTGAAGGAATTGCGAAGCAAGGTGACTCCACACTTCTGAATAACATCTACACAGATCTCTATATCACTCAGGGCGGCAGTGAACAGGTCAATACTGAACATGAGGTGAGACAGATTGAAGTTGCTTCCAGACATCATAAAGAACAAGAGATACAGGTTGAATGCACAAATTTGTTTGAAGCACCTGAACAAGACGAGGAGATCCGAACTGTACTGACAAAAGGAGTCGCTGGCATCGGGAAATCAGTCTCTGTGCAAAAGTTTGTTCTGGACTGGGCTGAAGGAAAAGAAAATCAAGATATCAGCTTCATATTTCCTCTTCCATTCAGAGAGATGAACTTAAAGGAGAAAGAAAAACTAAGTTTGATGGACCTTATAACTCAATTTTTCCCAGAGACAAAAGGACTGAACCTTACAAGAAGGAATCAGTTCAAAGTGTTGTTCATCCTTGATGGACTGGATGAATGTCGCCTTCCTCTGAAGTTTGATTGTAATGAGGCATGGCGTGATGTGTCGTCACCAGCCTCTCTGGATGTTCTCCTAACGAACCTCATGAAGGGAAATCTGCTTCCTTCTGCTCTCATCTGGATCACCACCAGACCAGCAGCTGCCAGTAAGATTCCTCCTGACTGTATCGACCGGCTGACAGAGATACGAGGATTCAGTGACGCACAAAAGCAACAGTACTTCAAAAATAGATTCAAGGATGAGAATCAGGCCAACACAATCATAGACCACATTAAACAATCAAAGAGTCTCTTTATCATGTGCCACATCCCAGTCTTCTGCTGGATTTCAGCCACTGTTCTCCAGAACATTCTGGAGAAGAAAAGAAATAATGATGTGAAAAACACTCAGGCTGATGAGATCTCTAAAACACTCCAGGAATCAAACACTGAAGACACTCCCAAGACTCTGACACAAATGTACACACACTTTCTCCGCTTTCAGATCCAGCAGAGCCGCCGAAAGTATGATGGAGAATACACACCAGATGTTTCCTGGGATAAAGATGCCATCCTTTCACTGGGGAAACTGGCATTTCATCAGCTGGAAAGAAACAACCTGATCTTCTATGACACAGACCTGGAAGCCTGTGGTATTGACGTCTATAAGGCATCAGTGTACTCAGGCATGTGTACCCAGATCTTTAAGGAGGAAACAGGGGTCGTTCTTGGTACCATGTACTGCTTTGTTCACTTGAGCATTCAAGAGTTTATTGCAGCCCTTTATGCACATCTGTTTCTAGACATCAACAAGACAAGTGTGTTTGATCGTGAGTCTACAGAACAGGAAAACAGAAATGAAACCATGATTGATTTTCTCAAGACTGCAGTGGACAAGGCGCTCGAGAGTGACAATGGACACCTGGACCTTTTCCTTCGCTTCCTCCTCGGTCTGTCACTCCAGTCCAATCGACGACTCTTACGAGGTCTGTTGACACAGCAAGACGGCAATGACCAGAGCAACAAGGAAATAGTTCAGTACATCAAGCAGAAATTAGAAGATAATCTTCCTGCAGAGAGATCCATCAATCTGTTCTACTGTCTGAATGAACTGAACGACCAAACTCTGGTGAAAGAGATTCAGACCCACCTTAGCAAAGGAAGTCTCTCATCTGGTGACCTTTCACCTGCCCAGTGGTCTGCTTTAGCCTTTGTGTTGTTGACATCAGAAGAAGAGCTGGAGGAGTTTGAGCTTCAGAAATTCAAGAAATCAGACGAGTGTCTCGTTAGATTATCGGCAGTCATCAAAACCTCCAGAAGAGCCCTGTAAGTCTTTTAATATATTTTGTCATGTTTAGCTCTCATCTGAAAAATGCATTTATCTACATTACTCTATAGTGATTCCCCATCATAAACATGAACCTATACATGTAAAGCCTGTCATATGAAATAGTTTTTTGTGTGTGTGTGTGTGTGTGTGTGTGTGTGTGTGTGTGGAGACAGTTTATCAAACCTTAAGACAAAATATAAAATACCATGTAAAGATGTTTGCATGTTTGTTTTGTATCATATGATAAACCAGACTCTTATGACTTATATAGAATTATATTAGCTCATACTCATACTTGAGGAAGAAAAAAACAAACATTTTATTCATATACCCAAACTGAGGGGAAAGAATGTAATTTGGTACAGATGTTATTTATATTGCCAAAAAGTATGATGAAATTCTGAAAGGTTATAATATAAAACATTGAGATTTTTATAAAACAGGCTACTTAAATAAAGTACATATATATTACTACATCATTTATTAGATATTTTAAATGCTTATTTCTAAGCATTTAGTTTAATTCTGTAGTTTAATGTAATAATAATGTAATCTAATATGTAGATCATGAGATTTACAAATAAACATTTATCAAAAGCCTGTTGTATCATATTTGATGTACACATTTTAAGATGTTTTTTCTACAAAAAAAGTTAAAATTTTTCAGCGTTAAAAATCTCTTTTTTTACATATAATTTTTTAAAATATATTGTTCTAATTAAGTAAAATAACTATAAATTTAATTTCAGCAATTGTTATGGATGCTTTTTTACTATCTTTAAATTAATGATATATCGCCCATTGGCCACCCTGCTCTGTAAGATATCGGCATCAGCCATCGGTTGACCTTAATCTTGAAATATTAAAAACAAATAACATTTCTTAGGTTCTTAGGTTAGAAGTTCTTAGTAATCTTAGCTTTACTCAAATCATTAAAGATTTTATGTCAAAAAGACATGTACATGTGAATGGAGGCATTTTTAGATTTATAGTGAAAGGCCTTTAACTTGCCATAAAAGTGTGAACTGTCTCATATAATGGTGTCGGTGCAGTCAAGTCAATAATATTGTTGAATATTAAGTATCCCCAACTAGGGCTGGGCGATATGGCCCAAAAAAAAATCACGCTAATTTTTTTTATATCAGTCGATATCGATAATTATCACGATAAAAGTCAAATCTTTATTTCAAATATTTTTAAGTTTAAAGGCAGATTTTTGCTCCTCAGTGAAAGTTGTAGAAACAAGAGCGTTAATTGTGGTTTTAAACTGCTCTTTATTGTCAGAACATATGACAAACACTTACCAAACAGGTGAACATTTCACAAATCTGAGGTAGAACATTCAAACATTTGTCATTTTTCCTTAACAAAATAAATATCTTTATTGGACAATTAATTTCTTAGTTTCTGCATGTGCTAATTTCTATTTGGTAAAATGTAATATTCTGACTGTTTGAGTTTTATTAAACTTAACCATTGGTCATCCAGTATCATGCATTTAGATCATGACAACCACAGATAAAACCAGGCATAGCCTGTAGCACCTCACTATCATGGCAAAATGTAACTTTATGGTTTCTATGGTATTTGTATGAAAAACAGTAGCCTAAATACATTATTAAATACTGTAGTTATATTCCATTAGTCCTTTAATACATTGTCTACATTAATAATATAATACAATTCAATATGTATATCCCACATTTCAAGGTGCAGTTAATATTACTAGGCTAACGTTACAGTAAATCCATGGTAAATTATGGGAATTTGTAGACGGAAAAGCCTTCTGACAGTATCATTGTGCACAGTGTTTTTCCTGTTTGTCAGCGCTGTTTCATCTGCCTTTAAACTGGTTTAAATCACTGAGACATTTGTGTTCTTCGCTGAATTCAAGCGCTTCTCACTGGATCTCACTGTGACCGAGAGCGATCAGAGTAAACGCATCTGCTCTAGTGAGTTCGCGCTGCCATTTGACCTTTGAGCCGAGCAGATAAATGGTCCGTGTGGCGCGCGGTTCAAATGAGTTTCGTTCCGCTTTTGGCGCATAAACATTATCGAACATTTATCGAACTCTTGATATCGAAAAATTATATCGCGATAATTATCGTTATTGTTTTATCGCCCAGCCCTATCACCAACTAAGCAAGACAGAGGCAACAGTGGCAAGAACCTAAACTCCATCAGATCACATAAATAGAGAAAAAATCCTAATAGCTATAAAAGCTTTACACAAATATTTTTTCAAGCATGCTTCATTTTATCTAGGTTATTTGTCACTGAATAAAAAACACTAATGTTCAGGAAATAGTAGTTTTTAAAGATGAATATTAGTTTAACAAATTTATTTAATATTTGTATATAGAAAATGTATTGTATGTGTTCCATCTAATTCTGTGTTGTGACTTATTGTAGGTTAAATGATTGTAACTTAACAGACAAAAGCTATTCAGCTCTGGCTGCAGTTCTTGGATCAGATACCAATCTGAAAGAGCTGAACATGAACAATAATAGTCTGCAGGATTCAGGAGTGAAGCTGCTCTGCACTGGACTGAAGAATATAAACTGTAAATTGGAGATACTGAAGTAAGTTGAGCCACAGGAGTCACATGACTAGAGTGAGGAGCGATGACTGACAGGACGATGCCGGAGGCAAAAGTGCAAGACAACTTTTGTGAAAAATTCAACAATCTTTTATTTATTTGTAACAACGTGGGTATACCATATCAATGCTGTCATTGTGCAATATTATTGGTGTTGTGTTTTTTCATCGAGTAATATTGAAGTGACATTAAGCATTCATTTTGTTCCAAGAAAAGGAAAGATCTAACATTAAATATCAGAATAAGAGCTACAGATCCTGAGGGTCATTGGCAAATATATTTTCTTGTTAAATAAGTGCTCCACATGGCTCTGGGGGTTAATAAAGGCCGGAAGCTAGTTATTTTAGTCGATTAAGTTTTAAATAAGGATATTTTTCTTACACGAACGCATCACTTCAGAAGGCCTTTATTAACCCCTCAGAGCCGTGTGGAGCACTTTTATCATGGATGGATGCACTTTGATGGACTTGAAAAATATACAACCATCAGAGCATTTGATGTTTTGTATTTATTACCTTTTAAATGATTATGTAATTGGCATGATACATTTACCTGACATAATAAATTGTTACATTTGATTTTATTCCGACTGACTCTGAAATAGTTTTCCCAAGTAGATTAAACGGATTTGTATGTTACCGCAAGTTTTGCATCAGATTAGTGACGACTAATATTTTGTTGCTAATTCAAGTGCACATGTTTTGTAAAGACAAGAAGTGAATTTGCGTTTAGGGCAGCAAAAGTGCTGCTTGACCAACCTAAATCTGGGTGTGTGTCTTACCTTTGTTTTAATTTAATGTTACTTTAGATAAGTGTATGTGGGAAACCACGGCATGGCCAATCCAAAGCTATTATAAGACAAGTAAAGTTGGTTGACTTATATCTGCAGTAGTGGCCATACCTCTAGTGAAGTAAACGTTACTTTAATTTCAAGTGTATGCAATCACGGGGGCTATACCAAAGTATCTTTGATTGTGTAAGCATGAATGCGAACGATCTCAGGTATATAGCAGTTACCTCTGTTTAGTGACCGAAGCTGGCGAGAGTATGTCGCTCAGAGGTCCTCACGTTAAACAAGGCGTGAGGACCTCTGAGCGACATAGCTTCCTAATATGAATGGGTAAAATATAATTAAGAGTTAAATAGAACAATCAAATGTATTGCTAAACTATTTTATAATTGACCAATTACCAATTGGCAATCTAACTTAAATTCAAGGTCGTGATAAAATGGAGTCAGATATAAAATGGAGATAAAAGCTTAAATGGAATTAAATTACTTTGCCATGTGGAAAGACAGTAACACGCAGAGACCTTCACCTGTTCTGGCGGAAACCCCCATTTGGACCGATAAACGTACTTACACAGTTTTAGATAATTGTATTCTCAAAAGTGATGTTAATGTCTAACATATTAAAGATTTCTGTGCCTTTTTTTTTGCCTCCATGTTCAGTTGTCAGTTTTTTCAACTAACTTTCAATGCATTTGTACAAAGACCAAAATAAAATTCAAGTTTAAGGATTTATATTGTTCAGGTTTAACTGATTAATCAGCTGAATGCTTTCATTCCTGTTCTAGACTCTCTAACTGCAGTGTGACAGAAGAAGGTTATAAAGCTCTGGCTTCAGCTCTGAGATCAAACCCTTCACACCTGATAGAGCTGGATCTCACAGGAAATGATCCTGGACAATCAGGAGTGAAGAAGCTCAGTGATTTACTACAGGATCCAGACTGTCAACTGAAGACACTGAGGTGAGACGGGATCAAATAATTAACTAAATTAGTTATATGGAGGCTAAATATTCATAAATATATTAACTATACAATTAGCTTGACAATTAGCTGCATCAAAATGATCAAGATCAGATTAGATGCTGCAGCTTCTGTCATGATGATGATAAACGTCAACACAGTTTAGCTGTGAAACGAGCTAAAGGTCAAATAGACATTATGGGTCAGTATATGGACTCCTGTTCTGGAGTATACCTTGATAATTGAAATGCACAATTTTATTTTTGTGCACACTAGGGGTGTGAACCGACACTGGTCTCACGGTTCGGTTCGATTACGATTATCATGTCATCAATTCAGTTCAATTCGATATCACAATGCATCGCGATGCACCGCATCCTCAATTTTAAAATTTACTTCAAAAGTGATGTGTGCGCGCTTGTGTGTGTGTGTGTGTGTGTGTGTGTGCTCGCCTGTTCGGGAAGTCGCAGTGACAGAAACAGTGACATTCCAGTTTAATTTCAAGGGAGTAAAGCTTGTTTATGCCATTAAGAAAAGGAAAATCTGTCAGATAAATTTAGTTTTAAAGAAATGTTCATTTAAAAGCAGCGCTCATTAATCAGTGTATTATGTTACCATTAAAGATGCGCGCATCAACCGTCGCCGAATCCGCTGTTGAAGGTGATGATCATCCATTTATAATCACGCATAACAACACAGAATAATTGTAATTTGACCATCGGGTGCGGATACTTAAATCAGAGAAAATTATTGGGGCGGGTGGATGATTTGTTTTTGGCTGCGGATTCGGGTGATGTTGGAGCTCATCCGCACATCCCTAAAGCAGTCAGTCTCTGCCAGGCATTAACAGCTCGGGGAGAAAACGGTTAACGTGGTTTATCAAGTTAGTGGTATTACCTCCTGCATATTCTATTTGTGCGTGACATGAGCGCACACAACGCGTGTCTTCTGCAGGTCATGTTTACCAGGTTGTTCATCAAATGTGCCCAGATGTAGGCTTTAAAGTAGTTGGTGCATTTTTTATTTTCTCGCACTCGTGTCTCACCTCCCTCTGCAACAAAGCACGTACGCGACAAATGACGTCAGAAAAGCGTCAGTACATTATAATCGCTTATGGTCTATTACTGAACCGATACCGAATCGTCCTCATCTGCACCGCGATGCATCATAGAAACGATAAATTTTGACACCCCTAGTGCACACTTATCAAAATTCTAGATAACCTTTTAGTGAAATAGTTTTCTGAACACAATTGTTTTCCATCAAGCCCAGATTCACTGCATCTCTCTACAGCAGGTCTATGAGTCTCCAGATGTTCATAAAAACATACAGTTTCACAAGCCAGTTTTCTCAGTGCTGACGTTTCTCACTTCTCCTGCTTAAAAGCCAGAAAGATCTTAATTTCACACTCTGTATTCATACTGAAAACCACGATCTAGTGAGCTTCTGCCCATCTGCTCTGTAAGACGTTTCTGCTCTTATGAGTTTGCTTTAGGACTGAGTGCCGCTCTAGTTTCTTTTAAATTTATATTTATTTGTGTATTTAAATGTTCAAAGAATTTTTTATTTTATTGTATCAATCTTTTTTGTAATGCAACAGACCTTTATTTGAGAACGTACTCGGTTACTAACGTAACCTCTGTTCTCTCTAGAGAGGGAACGAGTATTGCGTAAGCTAGCTTACGCTGCGGGAAAGTCTCCTTTCTCGAGATACTGAAGCCAAAAATTATCCTTAATTTTTTAAACCTTGTCAACGCAGTGCGGCAGCCTGCAGACCTAGGGCAAGCGAATCGCGTGCCCATTGGCTGCTCTGCGGCAACTGCAGCAGCCTATGGCTGAGCCTTGCGCGTGACGTCACGTCCAATGAGCGCGCTTGGCGCGCTTAATGCGTCACAGCCCGTCATTAGGGGTGTGGCTTAGCGTATATAAGCAAGGAACAGAGGCTGCTTCGCTGGTTTCTGTCGCATGAAGCGAAATGAGCTCGTGGCGAGAGCACGGCGGGTTACGCAATACTCGTTCCCTCTCTAGAGAGAACAGAGGTTACGTTAGTAACCGAGTACGTTCTCTTACGAGAGGTTCTCTCGTATTGCGTAAGCTAGCTTACGCTGCGGGAACACCCTTGTCAACGCCGTGCGCGCGCCCAGCATCCTGAATGAATCCCATGGGGAGCCCAGGGAACGCGAAGCGGAGCTGGGCGGCCAAGATACCACAGTACACAAGCACATAATATGGGGCAGGGAGTGGCACAGCCGGTCCAACTAACACTTCCCACATAGTGTAGCTCAACCAGTAGAGCTAAATCAGCAGCGTAGCCCGCGCACAGACAGTGGGCTGGCTTACGCGAGACTTAGACTGATAACACTTTGGCCTGCAAAGCGGGAACTTCCAGGTTGTAAAACCTAACAAATGTGGAGGGGGAGGCCCAGCCTGCCGCTGCACAAATGTCATGAATGGGAATCCCACTGGACCACGCCCACGATGAGGCCATGCCTCTGGTGGAGTGTGCCCGAATGCCCAAAGGGCACTGCAGGTTTTTAGATGCGTAAGCAGCTGCGATAGCATCAACTATCCATCTGGACAGGGTGTGTTTCGAGGCGGCGAGACCCTTGGTGCGACCACCAAACGAAACAAAGAGCTGCTCTGAACGCCTGAAGGCGGCGGAGCGTGAAATATAGCTTCTCAGCGCCCTAACTGGGCAGAGGAGATTACTATCTGCCTCGCAGCCGGCATTCGGCAGGGCTGAAAGGGAAATGACCTGCGCTCTGAAGGGAGTGCCCAAAATTTTGGGGACGTACCCATGCCTCGGTCTGAGAATAACTTTAGAGTCATTGGGTCCGAACTCGAGGCACGCAGCGTTAGTGGATAACGCGTGAAGGTCTCCCACACGTTTTACTGAAGACAGTGCTATCAGAAAAACGGTTTTGAGCGTGAGGTATTTCATATCCACAGTTTCTAAGGGTTCAAAGGGATGTGCTTTCAGTGCGTCTAAGACCAGTGAAAGATCCCACATAGGAACCGAAGGGGGTCGCGGGGGGTTCATCCTCCTCGCTCCTCTAAGGAAGCGGATGACAAACTCGTTCCTTCCTAATGCGCGGCCCGGCTCTGAGACAGAGAGCGCTGAAATGGCCGCGACATAGACTTTGAGCGTGGAGGGGGACCTGCCCGCGTCCAGTAGCTCTTGAAGGAAGCACAATACTTGCGAGACCCCACATGTCTGTGGATTGAGCCCTCTGGTAGTGCACCATTTGTTAAACACCGACCATTTAGACGTGTAGAGCCGCCTCGTGGAGGGGGCTCTAGATTGTATGATCGTGTTCATCACCCCTTCTGGTAGATCAGCATGTAATTGTTGAGGCTCCACGCATGCAGAGACCAGTGCTCTGGGTGGGGATGCCAAATCGAGCCGCGGGCTTGAGAAGGTCTCTCCGCACCGGAATCGGCCAAGGGGCTGAGTCTGCCAATTGTATGAGTTCCGGGAACCAAGCTTGGTTCTCCGAGAACAGGGCTATGAGGAGCACTGTGTGGCGCGCTTTCCTGACTCTCTCGATGACCTGAGGCAGCAGAGAGACTGGTGGAAACGCATATAGCGGGCCGCTGGGCCAAGACTGGGCCAGCGCGTCCTCGCTCTTTGAAAAGAATACTGGGCAGTGTGCGTTGTCTTTTGACGCAAAGAGGTCGACTTTCGCTCTGCCAAAGCGGCGCCACAGCGACTGGACTGTTTGGGGGTGTAGAGACCACTCCCCAGGGGGAACGTTGTCCCTGGACAGTCTGTCGGGGCCCTCGTTCAGATGGCCAGGCACATGCGATGCTCTCAGAGAGCGCAGAGAGTGCTAAGCCCATACGAGGAGGCGTTCCGTCAGGGCGCAGAGTTGCTTTGATCTGACACCGCCCTGGCGGTTCACATAGGCCACTACTGAAGTGTTGTCCGTGCGGACTAGAACATGGTGACCATGGAGGAATGGGAGGAAGTGCATGAGCGCTTTCTCGACCGCGAGCATCTCTAGACAGTTTATGTGTAGGAGATTCTCCTGATCTGACCAGTGGCCATAGACCGGTCTGCCTTCGAAGAGCGCTCCCCAACCTAGGTTGGACGCGTCTGTTGAGACAACTTTCCGGTGTGAAACCACTCCCATATTCACTCCAGTGTGATACCATTCGGCTGCTAGCCAGGGCTGCAGGGCTGAGACACAGACCTGAGTCACTCTGATTAGCGAGCCGCCGGTCGCCCAGGCTCGATGGGATACGCGCGTTCTCAGCCAGCGTTGAAGCGGGCGCATGCGCAGTAAACCCAGCTGAAGCACTGCTGCAGCTGAGGCCATATGCCCCAGAATGCGCTGAAATGCTTTCAGGGGAACCCGGTTGCCTTCCTTGAAGGATGCAGCGAGGCGCTGGATGCGGCGCGCGCGCTGCTCCGACAATCTGGCCGTCATCGCCACCGAGTCTAGTTCTATTCCGAGAAAGGAAATCGACTGCCGGGGCGAGAGCGCGCTCTTGGTCCAGTTGACCGCTAGACCCAGACCCTCCAGGTGGTCGAGTAGCGCTGTTCTGTGAGACACAAGTTCCGTCTCTGACTGCGCTAGAACGAGCCAATCGTCCAGATAGTTCAGAATTCGCATTCCCTGACTCCTCAGGGGAGCGAGAGCCGTGTCCATGCATTTTGTAAATGTACGGGGTGCTAAAGACAGGCCGAACGGCAGGACTGTGTATTGATAAGCTCGACCGTCGAAGGCGAATCTCAAGAATGGCCTGTGACGGGGAGTTATCTGGATCTGGAAATACGCGTCTTTCAGATCGAGAGAGATAAACCAGTCTCCTGGGCGAATTTGCGCAAGGATCTGTCTGGTTGTAATCATCCTGAACGGCCGTCTCATGAGAGCCTTGTTCAGATGTCTCAGATCTAAAATAGGTCTTAATGCTCCGTCCTTCTTGGGAACGAGGAAGTAACGGCTGTAAAAGCCTGACTCGCTCAAGGAAGGATGAACCTGTTCAATGGCCCCTTTTCGCAGCAGCTTTGCTATTTCTGCTTGAAGCAGATGTGCTGTTTCCAAACTCACTTTCGTTTCCGTCTGCGCTAGAAAACGCGGAGGGCGACGAGCAAATTGGAGCGAATAACCGTGTCTTATGGTGTTGAGCACCCATTCTGACGCGCCCTGAATAGCCTCCCATGCCTTTGCATGCATAGCTAGGGGTCGAATGGTCTCTGGGTTCAGATCGCCGCGTTGCGCGGAATGGGGAACCTGTATCAGAGAAGATGGGGCGGCGCGCGCGCCGCCGATGCTCGGACACGAGGGCAGAAGAACAGGGCTGGCGTGGGGATTATGGTGTCTGAAAGTGGGTGCGCGTGCTCGTGAGCTGGCGCGGGATTTGCACTTATGACACGGCCAGTGTTTGGGGGCTTTATGAGGTTTGCAACCTGTCTGGCAGAGCGGGTAGTGGGCAGGTGTGAGCACAAGGCTGTGGGCACATTTTCTACACTTGATGCTCGAGCGGAAAGTTTCCGCTTTAAGAGATAGCGCTCTGGACGCGTTGCCATGGGAACCTGGTCTGTGTGAGGCAGTGAGCACACGGGAGTGGGCACTTTTTCTACACTTAATACCCCTGCGGCTTGAGCCGTAGCAACTTGAGGTAACTGAGTGACAGAGCGAGCAGCGAGTAGGTGTGAGCACGGAAGTGTGGGCACATTTACTACATTTAGTACTCGAGCGGTGTGAGGCCGCTTTATGAGAGAGCGCTCTGGGCGCGTTACCATGGGGATTGTACTTGTGTGAAGCAGTGAGCACATGGGTGTGGGCACATTTTCTACACTTAACCTGTTAAGCTGCAACCCCACTTTTGAAAAATCCCCAGAAATGACATACCCAAACTGAAACACATACAGTTCATGAACCCTTTGCACTAAAAGCACAAGTATGATCTTATTTGAAAGCTGACACCTGGCAGTTTATTGTAAATGTAGAATTAATTATTGTCATAATGAAAAAATTTTTTATAAATAGCTTCAAAGTTTTGTAAAGTTATTAGAAATTATTTTTTATGAAACATCCTCATGAAAATAAAATTGAAGTTGGCACTGGAGCAATCTAGAAATGCACTATAGCTAAAGCCACATGTCTAAACATTTTATGTTTAAAATCTGAAGATAATAAGTCCAAAACTCTGGATTTAGGTCAATGTTTTTCAAGACCATGTCAAATGACTTTATTTTTAACGTCCTGGAATGTCACATGATCATGGCTCTTCTTCATGTTCCATATATGGACTATTATTGTGCATATAGCGCCCTCAGGCTGTTGGTATGAATTAAAAACACAGTGAATCAGAGTACCAAACGCTCATTAAGATTACATCGACGCATTTGGGTATAAATTCAATAAATATTATTCCTGTCTATAGAAATATGATGTAAATCTATGAGAATCTATCAATATTTCTCCAAATCTGCACATTTTTGAGCTAAAGCCCTGAGGCACGTTGTTTTGTGTATCGCTGTCATGACGACAGCACGGAGTTTTTTATGAATGAAAGCGGCTGACGCGCATAATTCATATTAAAGGTATCAACTCATTTTTTCATTTCATAACTCCTGACACAAATTAAGACATAACTGTCACTATGAGTTTCTCAGAATACAATAGTGGTCAAATACTGAAACTTGAGTATTATATCTTTTTAATTATGTATAGTTTGTCAAGGTATAACATTAAAACTGATAGTAATTTTGAATTAAATAAATAAATAACGCTTCAGTGCGCCGACGCACTGGCAACGCTTAACAGGTTAAAGCACTTATACTCTTTTTGAGATTTATCTGGGTCGCCGTGAAAACGGCGTTTGTGTGCAGGCGAGCGAGTGTTAATACTGGCTCGTTGGCTGCGGTGTGTGCTGCTGCAGTAGCCTGAACATAGGGGACTGACAGAGCTGTACGTTTTGATGGCGGTCCGGCCGTAGCGGGACTCAACCATCTTTTCCTCCTTGCGGATGCTAGGAGGACTTCGCGGGCTCGGGCTTCAACGCGATCTTGGGCCGCGGGCCCCGTGGGGGCGGCGGTCTGTGACGGCTGGTCGAGCGCGACCTGGGGCGACTGCCCTGGCGTCGCTGCGAAGCGCTGGGAGGCCTGGAAGAGCGCTGGTTAGAGCTGCGCACAGGAGGCTGAGTTTGAGGGCGGCCTGTGGCTGGGCTCGAACGGCGGGGCAGGAAGAGGTTCATCGCCTGCGACGCCTTCTGCACTTCAGAGAACCGATCCACAATTCCGCTGACCGCAGGGCCAAAGAGGCCGGTGGGCGAGAGTGGTGCGTTCAGAAATACAGCGCGCTCTGACTCACTCATGTCCGCGAGCGTCAACCAAAGGTGTCTGTCGATGACGGTGAGCGCGGCCATGGATCTGCCGATGGCTTGAGCAGCGGTCTTGGTAGCGCGGAGCGCAAGATCCGTAGCGCTGCGCAGATCGGTTAAGGCAGACTGATCCGAGCCCTTCTCGTCCAGTTCACGGAGGAGGTCGGCTTGAAGGATCTGAAGAATGGCCATTGAGTGCAGGGCGGAAGCAGCCTGGCCGGAGGCGGCGAAAGCGCGGCCGGCGAGAGCTGAGGTGGTCCTGCAGGCTTTAGACGGCAGGGCAGACTTTGAGCGCCATCTAGCAGACGGCGGGCAAAGGTGCGTTGCCACAGCATCCTCAACGGCGGGGATACCGTTATAGCCGTTCTCGGCGGCTCCGTCCACCTGGGAGAGAGCCGAGGAGACTGGCGAGCGGAGTCTGGTGGAGAACGGAGCGTTCCAGGATTTAGAGAGCTCGGCGTGGAGTTCAGGCAGGAAGGGTGCTGACCTAGAGGCAGGCGCAGGGCGGCGGCTAGGTAGAAAACACCCGTCAAGGCGATTGGGCTCCGGCTCCTTGGGTGGGGACCAATCCAGTCCCATTCTCTCGACCGCTTGAGTGAGGAGGCGGAGAAGCTCCGCGTCAACAGTAGCGCGGGATCTGGAAGACTCCAAAGTCGAGGGGGCGGAGCGGTGAGAGCCCGACCACTCCTCGCTGTCAGACGCGAGCAGAGAGCAGCTGTCAGCGGCATCATCTGCATCATCCCCCAGGACGACGGCAGTGCGGGCAGAGGCCGGCCGCTGCGCGTCGGTGAAGGGTGGGGGGGAAGGAGAGAGCGAGGCTCGCGGGAGAGGTTCCGGCGAGCACTCAGCTGTAGCGTCCAGTTCCGGCGGCCTTTGGGAGCGACGTTTCTTCTTACGTGGCCCGGAAGAAGTGGCCGGAGAAGGTGGAGGTTCTTCAAATTTAGCGAGTCGAGCCCGTAGGGTCGACATCGGTAACTCCTCACACTGTTCGCAGCCGCCCTCGGAGAGAGCGCGAACCGCGTGGTCGAAGCCCAGGCAGAGAGCGCACACCACGTGGCGGTCTCCGTCGCTGAGCGCGGCTCTGCACGAGCCACAGGATGTGCGAGGCATTTGCAACAACGCCTCGCGCTCTTTTAGATGCAAGTGTGTCGCGGCGGACACACACACACACAACACAGAGCAAGAAAAGGATATATATGCCGGATGGCGCAGCAGGCAGGGAAGGCTGAAGGCGGCGAGCGGCCGGCGTCCTCAGGCTGAAATCCTCGGCGTGCTGGTCGCTTGATTCGACGGCGGCTTCCTCGGAGATCAGCGATGCGAAGAGCTTCGCTGAAGAGACAGAAATCAGCGAAGCAGCCTCTGTTCCTTGCTTATATACGCTAAGCCACACCCCTAATGACGGGCTGTGACGCTCATTGGACGTGACGTCACGCGCAAGGCTCAGCCATAGGCTGCTGCAGTTGCCGCAGAGCAGCCAATGGGCACGCGATTCGCTTGCCCTAGGTCTGCAGGCTGCCGCACTGCGTTGACAAGGTTTAAAAAATTAAGGATAATTTTTGGCTTCAGTATCTCGAGAAAGGAGACTTTCCCGCAGCGTAAGCTAGCTAACTGAATTGCCTCTTCTGCAGGTTTTTGAGTCCTGCTGCAGAGGAAGCCTGTCAGTATGTGAATAGAGTTGTGGGTAAAAACCCGTTACTCCAGAAAGAGCTGAATCTGAGTGAACATGAACTAGGAGACACAGGAGTGAATCAGATCGCTGCTCTACTGCAGGATAAACACTGTCAACTCAACACACTGACGTGAGTATTGCTCATTTATTTATAATATTACTGTACTTTTCAGGGCTCCAGACTAACTTTTTTTATTAGGAGCGCTGTAGCCCCTGACTTAACATTTTTGGAGCGCAAGCAGAAACTTTAGGGGCACACCTTAAATCACCTTGCAATGCAATTATTCACATTTCCCCCAAACATAACTGTATTACTGACAAATGCTTTGATAATAAATAGACTTAACGTACAGAAATTACAATGTGCAGTTTTATTTTAAGTTCACAGGCTCCAGACTAACATTTGAGGGCAGCAGCACTAAGTTCTACAGAAAGTATTTGGTATCACTGTGGGATGACAAAGCACTGAGCTTAATTTGAGGTGTATAGATAAAGTTAACTTTAATTAGTATCATTAATAATGTCTTAATATTAATTCAAAAGCAAAATGAGTGACAAAATAGATATTAGGGAGTGAAAATAGCCAATAAGCGTCCTCTGCAGCTGTGCTTACAATGGTAATTTAATATTTTTTTCTTTTTTTTAATAAGTGTGAGTTTTCCTACTTCTTGAAACTTTTAGTTTTATAAATAGGGACAATCTTTAAAAGATGGACAAAAAATGTTTTGGTCAACACATTAAAAATAACATTTAAATATGATATTATAGTTTTGAAGTGCTGGAAAATGATGTATAGGCTACTGTTATAACCACAGTATACCATAGTTAC
This sequence comes from Rutilus rutilus, assembly GCF_951802725.1. Taxonomy (NCBI): domain Eukaryota; kingdom Metazoa; phylum Chordata; class Actinopteri; order Cypriniformes; family Leuciscidae; genus Rutilus; species Rutilus rutilus. Next base: position 39,401,519 of record NC_140214.1, on the reverse strand, counting down.
AGCTAGTGTTACTACATTAAATCCATGGTGAATGGTGCTGATCTGTGGACCTAAAGCCTTCTATAACTTGTTCGTTCATGGCACGATGTTTCTCCTGGTTTCCACGTCAGCGCTGTTTGATCTGATATGGTTTATAACAGAGAATTCTGCGTCAAATCTGAATGATTCTCACTGGATCTCGCAGCGATGTTATTAATTCTGTCGCAAACTCAATGGATTTCTTCACTGGATCTTCACGATGTAGCGGTGTCGCGTGATCGAGATCCGCCCACAACTGGCGAGAGAAGCTCTGCACTGTCTATTATTGGTTCGAACTATTAAACGGTCCGTGAAGCAGAAATGAGTAGCGCAGATTTTTTTCCGCTTTCATTTTGTTTTGATTTATTAACATGTCACGGCATACTCTATGCTTGAGGCTAAGATTGTGTCTAACTAGCGTATTGTGTTTAAACTGCGAAGTGCCTGCACTGTCTGCAAACTTTGTGTTCCCCGCAGTTCTGGGGTAGCGACTGCAATTTAATGGTCGCACATGTGCCACAACAATTTAAAGTAATAAAATTAAACAGCAAATTAAAAACACACAATTAAAATGTGATATCAAGTTTTAAAAATTTGGTTAAGACAGCCAGTTTGATCATGATCATGTTCATAACTGCTTTCAATCCAATGTTTGTATTTCCCAAAATGTAAAATGTCTAATTTTGGTGCTACATATACTGTAACTTTGTTGAAAAATTGAACAAGTGCATTTTAAAAGTCTGTGATCAGTATCTGCCTGTAATAAGATCCACTGAACGCTAGTGATGGGCGCTTTCGAAACACGCTTCATGAAGCTACGAAACCTTTACGAATCTTTTGTTTCGAATCAGTGGTTCAGAGTGTGTATCAAACTGCCAAAGTCACATGATTTCAGTAAACGAGGCTTTGTTACATCATAACTGTTTCGAAACGTTTGGAAATGTCAATGGTTCACCACTGGGGGGGCGATGATCTCTGTGAACCCATGAATCATGCAGATTTACTGAGATTGAACAAGTGTCTGTGGGTTTAACCTGATCGCTGATCAGTTTTATACATTTGTAGACGTTTTAATTAGACATTTGTATATTTAAAAGGAATAATAGTAGTTTCTTATTGGCCTGTTTAGCTGAGCCATCCATAAAATAAACAAAACAAGCACTGAAAATTGATAAAAGAGCACATATTATACAGACACTTGATATTTAATCATATTAGATGATTAGTTAATTGCATTTGATAGATTTTACTTTCAGGTTCAGGGGGAATTTAGATATTCCTGATCTACACATGTGCAATTTAAGGTGTTTGAAGGACAAAAAAATTGGATATCAATAGCTTTAAAAGCATGTCAGTGGGCAGTAGCATAAATTATTTATCAAGCAGAAAACAGATTCTTAAACATGAGAATCAGGTTAAATGTTGCAATGAATGATCCACAATACAAAATTGAAATGCAGAAATTTGTGATTTGTGAAATGAGCAATATATATGAGCATCAAAGATCAGTTTCAGCAACTTGTTTCTTTCCTGAATTAATCAATATGCTAATCAGTTCAATTACAGTTTTTCTCAATTGCTAAAACACAGTTTCTGAAACCTTGCTCCATTTTCTGAAAACATTAAAAACATTAAACACAAAACCTCATCTTCAAGCACTATTTAGAAAACCTCTGACTCCTTTTGCAAAATGAAACTTTCGCCTCAAAACAGTTTTACCTGTGTTCAAAATCAAACACTGCTCTCAAATCATAAACAAAGTGATAAAAATGATATACACTATCAAGCAGTCAGTAAACTATACACCAAAAAAATTGAAAACACAGGGAATAGTTCTCAGGGAGAAGTACATTTTTAATCTCAAAACAAATTTAATATTTTTCCATCATTGTCTTTTGATGATGTTCTATCATAGTAGCTCAAAACTGATCAGAAATGACTACTCTGCTTTGCTCTTTGCAATTTTTTTTGTGTTCTTCCTCCTCCTTGTACCCCTATTCTTACAGTACTGTACCCTGCATCTCACAAACTTTTCCTTTGTCTCTGTGATACTGTGATTCTTGTTCTTTGTTAAAATGAACCTGCAAGCATTCAAAATCTATTGAGCAGTCAGTGCTGTTAACAAATGGAAAGCACAATGTTCAGGGCCATACAGTTTGTTCATTGTACAGTATACAGCCTACACTGCACTGTACTACAGCATACAAAAATCAAAGGAGTAAACGTGATCAGTGTGCTTCTTCTTGTCTTTGGGCATCATTTGAAACAGGCTAAATCAGTTTTGAGTGGTTGTGTTCAATCAATGACGTGTTCTCTATTTGTATTTGATTGTTGCCACTTGTGTTTACCAGTATGGATGACATGTGTATTGACAACAGACTGCACAGTTAGCTAAATGAGTTCAGGCAACTGAGAACTTTGTTCAGCCAATGGGTTTTAGTGTTTTAGCAATTGTTAAAAACTAATGGTTCAATTGCTCACTCATAAAGACAGTCATGTGTCGCCCCCTTCTGGCTTAATGATGCAAGTTGCACAAACACAGACAAGTGGAGTAATACAGTGAAAAGTCCCAGTGCTGATACTGGGGAAATATTCGAACACATTCGAGGTATACAAATATATATTTATACAATAATACTATTATGGAAATATATTTAATAGGTGCTTGTGCTGTTAAATTGAGCTTATAGTTTCCGCTGTAATAGCGAAGAACATATATCTGTGTTAAATATGAATCCATTGTAATAATGTTAATCTCACCCTGGGCACAGTGTGCAATACCTGCTCTTCCTCTCTCATCTCCATCACATTCTCTCTTTCTTCTTCTCTCAGTCTCCTTATCTTCACCTGTATATCTTCCCTTCCCAAAGCTGAGCTTTGATTGATACAGTCTTTGGAAACTGATTATTTCTGTTGGTTGTTTTAAACTTCTATTGTAAAACAGCTGTTTAGTTGGTGCAACTGCTGTGTTGCGTCATCTCCTGTCTTACCGAACATTTTGCCTGCAGTCCCCAAACAAACCACATGAAGTCACCACTACAACATGAAATTAACAACCACTGCTGAATTCAGGAGGAATTCACAATAAAAACGGAATAAAATACTCTGTTACACATGCTCATGATAACTTTCATTAACTCTACAATAAGTAAATCCACTTCTCCAGCTAATTACTCCTCGACAGCGATGCCATAGAAATATACAGAGCGACCGCAAAAACAGAAGTTCAAAGACGATATTCCTTCAGATGCTGCGCGCTTGTTTCTCTGGCGCATAAGGCCTATACACGCCGAAAAATGACCAAGGTCTGGACCTCAATGGTGTGTACGGCCCTGCATGAGGGCTAAATATACACACAGACACTATTAAGCACACAAGAAACACCTGAACACAATGAACCACATTTGTCCCAGTCAAGTCAAGTCAAGTCATCTTCATTTATATAGCGCTTTTAACAATGTAGATTGTCTCAAAGCAGCTTTACAGAGATAAATGTATAAATTAACGTAAGATTGTTTTGGCTTTATAGCGGTTCTTTAATAAAGTTATTTTCCAGCTAAAGTTAGTTTTGATTGATTCGCTTCCGTCGCAACGATCATTTGTTTTTAAATTAGGGCCGCCAAGACGACACCATTCTCTCTACACAGACTTTAAACGCGAACCTGTGAGAAACGCTGATGGCGTTCAGATGCGCATTAAGAACGGGTTCAATAGTTATGTGCGTTTGAATATATGTGTGCAGGTTTGAAATTCCCTGCAAACCAAGCCTAAACAAATTACTGGTGTTTCCTTATAGTTTTGATTCAGAATTTTATTTTATTTTATCAATTCGGGGTAGATACGCAAATTGAGTTTTCCCGACGACGCTTTATCTGTAGAGTGGGAAAGGGATCCTCCATAGGGAGAGACTAGTTGGCCCTTCAGCACTGCATTGACATCGGGTCCAGGCGAAGGTCCTTCATCAGATCTGGAAACGGCCTGGATCCGGCAGGCTGCGGGAAAACCTTGGGATAAACAAAGACACTAAAATTAGCGTAGATGCCATTCTTCTCATGATGTAACAAGTACATCAGGATTTATGGGAAGTGTTCCCGGTTCCAGCTGACCTAATCTATGCAGCCTAATATTGAATTATAGAAGTCTATAATGTATTATGTGAACGCTATGTCAAAGAGATGTGTCTTTAATCTAGATTTGAACTGACAGAGTGTGTCTGCTTCCCGGACAATGGTAGGAAGGCTGTTCCAAAGTTTTGGTGCTAAATAGGAAAAGGATCTACCGCCAGCAGTCGATTTAGATATTCTAGGTATTATCAACTGGCCGGAATTTTGAGATCGCAATAGACGTGAAGGAGTATAATGCGTTAAGAGCTCGCTCAAGTACCGCGGAGCTAAACCATTTAGTGCTTTGTAAGTAATCAGCAATATTTTAAAATTGATGCGATGTTTAATAGGGAGCCAGTGCAGTTTTGACAGAACCGGGCTAATATGGTCATACTTCCTGGTTCTGGTAAGAACTCGAGCTGCTGCGTTTTGGACCAGCTGCAGTTTGTTTATTAAGCGTGCAGGGCAACCACCCAGTAGAGCATTACAATAATCTAGCCTTGAGGTCATGAACGCATGGACTAATTGTTCCGCATTTGTCAATGAGAGCATATGACGTAATTTAGATATATTTTTAAGATGGAAAAATGCGGTTTTACAGATACTAGACACGTGACTTTCAAATGAAAGATTGGTATCAAAGAGCACACCCAGGTTCCTAACCGACGACGAAGACTTAACAGAGCAGCCATCAAGTGTTAGACAGTATTCTAGGTTATTACGTGAGGAAGTTTTTTGTCCAATAATTAGAATCTCTGTTTTTTCAGAATTTAGAAGTAGGAAATTACGAGTCATCCAGTTTTTTATATCAGCTATGCATTCTGTTAATTTAGTGAATTGGTAAGTTTCGTTAGGTTTTGAAGAAATATAGAGCTGAGTATCGTCGGCATAACAGTGGAAGCTAATTCCATGTTTCCTAATGATATCTCCTAATGGCAGCATGTACAGAGTGAACAGCAGCGGTCCTAGTACTGAGCCCTGTGGTACGCCATACTGAACTTGTGATTGATAAGACATCTCTTCATTTACTGCTACAAACTGATAACGGTCAGATAAGTATGATTTAAACCATGCTAGTGCAATTCCACTAATGCCAACATAGTTTTCTAGTCTATTTAAAAGAATGTCGTGGTCAATGGTGTCAAACGCAGCACTAAGATCGAGTAACACTAATAGAGAGACACAACCACGATCGGATGATAAGAGCAAATCATTTGTTACTCTAACGAGAGCAGTCTCAGTACTATGGTATGGTCTAAATCCGGACTGAAAATCCTCGCAGATATCATTTCTTTCTAGAAAGGAACATAATTGTGAAGATACTGCCTTTTCTAGTATCTTTGACAGAAAGGGTAGATTCGAGATCGGCCTGTAATTGACTAATTCTGAAGGATCAAGTTGCATTTTTTTAACAAGCGGTTTAATCATAGCCAGCTTAAATTTTTTTGGTACGTATCCTAGAGACAAAGAGGAATTAATGATATTAAGAAGAGGATCTATGACCTCTGGAAGCATCTCTTTCAGTAGCTTAGTCGGTATAGGGTCTAACATACATGTTGTAGATTTAGATGATTTAACGAGTTTAGTAAATTCTTCCTCTCCTATAGCAATGAGTGAATCAAATTTTTCCTCAGGGAGACTACAATGCACTGCCTGATGCGATACTGTAGTAGACGGTTGCATAGTTATAATTTTATCCCTGATATTATCAATCTTATAAGTGAAGAAGTTCATAAAGTCATTACTGCTGTGCTGCTTGGAACCTTCTGTGTTTGAAGCTTTCTTTTTCGTTAGTTTAGCCACTGTTTCAAATAAATACCTAGGATTATGTTTATTTTCTTCTAATAGGTTTGAAAAATAAGCAGATCTAGCAGCTTTTAAAGCCTCTCTGTAAGCAATCGAGCTCTCTTTCCATGAAATGCGAAATACCTCTAGTTTTGTTTTCTTCCAGTTGCGCTCCATTTTTCTGGCTGCTCTCTTAAGGGCCTGAGTGTGCTCGCTGTACCACGGCGTTGGATTATTTTCTTTAATCTTCTTTAAGCGCAAAGGAGCAACTGTGTCTAAAGTGCTGGAAAAGAGAGAGTTAAAAGTTTCTGTTGCAATATCAAGTTTTTCTAAGCTATCCGGGATGCTAAAATGATGAAACTGATCAGGAAGATTATTAATAAAGCAATCTTTAGTAGCAGAAGTGATAGGTCTAACATATTTGTAACACGGAGTCGGCTTTGCAGCCTTGGCTAAATGTAATTTACACGAGACTAGATAATGATCTGAGATGTCATCGCTCTGCTGCAGAATTTCAACGGCATCAACATCTATTCCATGTGATATTATTAGATCTAGAGTATGATTACGACGATGAGTAGGTCCTGACACGTGTTGTCTAACTCCAATTGAGTTTACAATGTCTTTAAATGCCAATCCCAATGCATCTTTTTCATTATCGATGTGTATATTAAAATCACCAACAATTAGTACTTTATCTGCAGCCAATACTAACTCTGATAGAAAGTCCGCAAATTCTTTGATAAAGTCTGTATGGTGCCCTGGTGGCCTGTATACAGTAGCCAGCACAAATCTCAAACGTGATTTATCATTTTTACTATATATTTTTACATTAAGCACTAACACTTCAAAAGAATTATATTCGAAACTTGATTTCTTAGTGGTTTTGAAAATATTACTATAAATTACAGCAACACCACCCCCTTTGCGTTTCAGACGGGGTTCATGTTTATAACAGTAATCTTGCGGGGTGGACTCATTTAAAGTAATGTAATCGCTTGGTTTTAGCCAGGTTTCTGTCAAACACAGCACATCTAGGTTATTATCTGAAATCATATCATTAACAATGAGTGCTTTTGAAGTAAGCGATCGAATATTCAGCAACCCAAGCTTTATCATTTGCTCATCTGTATTATAGCTGTTTTTTATTTGTTGAACATCAATTAAATTTTTAACCTTAGATAGGTTTAAACATTTTTTGGATTTCCAAAATCGGGGAACAGACACAGTCTCTATATGATGATAGCTAGGTGAAAGAGGCTCTATGTGATGGGATTTATCTGACCTGGGTGACGCGAGGCCGCTAGCAGACGGTTGGTTTAGCCAGTCTGTCTGCTTCCTGACCTGGTGCCCAATTTGTCATGTTTGAGCTCTAAGACTATGAGCCATATTACTAGATAGAAGAGCAGCACCATCCCAGGAGGGATGAATACCATCTCTTTTCAACAGGTCAGGTTTGCCCCAAAAACTTTTCCAATTGTCTATGAATTCTATATTATTACACGGACACCACTCAGACAGCCAGCGATTCAGTGAACACAATCTACTAACTATCTCATCACTCCTGCGAACAGGAAGGGGGCCAGAGCAAATTACAGTGCCTGACATCGTACTTGCAAGTTCACACACCTCTTTAATATTAATTTTGGTGATCTCCGACTGGCGGAGTCGAACATCATTAGTGCCGACATGAATAATGATCTTAGAGAATTTACGATTAGCATTAGCCAGCACTTTTAAATTTGCTTTGATGTCAGGCGCTCTGGCTCCCGGCAAACATGTGACTATGTTCGCTGGTGTCTCTATTTTCACGTTCCGTGTGATCGAATCACCAATTACTAGGGCACAATCAACAGAATTCTCAGTGGGTGTTTCACTGAGCGGGGCAAATCGATTTGTTGTGGTAATCGGAACGGAAGAGTGGTTTTTTGATCCGCGACTAGAGCGATCCCTCACTGTCACCCATTTGCCCGGCTGCTCAGGCACTACTTCAGCTGGAACCGAATCATGTAAAGAGTTCACTATGCTAGGCGCATCCAAAATAGTATCTAAAGCTCTAGCACTCTTACTATCCTCAATTAAAGTTTGGATGCGTGTCTCTAATTCTGAAATCTTCTCTGTCAGCCTAACTGTCTCCTTACATTTATCACATATAAATCCTACATTGCCAACAGAGAAGTCTATGCTAAACATGTGGCATGAAGTGCAGGTGACAATAACAGGACAAGACATTACTCACCGTGTTTGTTGACTGATTATTACTTACCTGAGCTTTTATGAACTCAAAGGCGCGAGCGCGCGAGAGAAAAAATAAATAAATAAAACAGCTGAGCGCACGGGTGGCGCGTTAACAGGCTAGCAGTAGCGAATTAGCGTGTTGTGTTAGTAGTAACGGATGCTAGCGATGTCAATCTGAGATGTTGGGTAAGCTGTATTTAGTATAAACAACTACAAATTGTAGTAAATGATGGTTCAAAACAAAGAAATACGAGGCTAAGACGGAGCTTACAGCACCGAGGCAAACACACTCACAGCAGGCAGCGAGGCAGACAGGAGCAATCGATCAGGAGCATTACAGCTAGTGAGCAAACCAAAGGTGACATTGACACGAAAGAACCTTAAAGTGTCATGAAACCCTGTTTTAGCTGGTCGTTCTCATCTCAAAGCTGGAAAAGTCTGAGGAAATGTGCGTGTAAAGCTGTGGAAAAGTGGGAGTGTAGAGGGCGGGAAAAGGGGAGACAACAACCAATAAAACACAGACCTGCAACACACTCATTATACAGACACATGAATATTAAAATATGACAGCAGAGGGAAATAAATAAATGGATCTGAAGGCACCTTGATGCATTTTAAAAATATAAACCTATATAACACACTCACAAGAACGAGGGAGAATTGCGGAAGAATGTTTAAAAGATATTATAATTTTTTAATTACATTTATGAGCACTATAGTCTCTGAGTCTGAACAAACGACACGCGTCAGTTTCACACAGAAATAATGAAGACATAGTTACTTTTTTGTCCAAAAGTGCTTGCTCTGGTCTATATATGATCCGCGTTGCGAGCGTTGTTAAACTCATCGCGGCAGAAACCGCTCTCATGCTCCGCATGTTGTCTGATTTCTCCGCTGTGATGCGATAATCTAATGTGTAATACAGCGCAGTGATTGGATTGAACGAGCTCTTTCTCATGAATAAATGCAGAGAGTCGCTCAGAACCGGCTGACGTAAAGGATCGTTCTCTCCAGCCCCGGCAGCCAATCACACGCTCCAAAAGCACACTTCTACCTCACATTCAGCCAATCACACGCTCCGAAAGCATGCTTCTACCTCAGATACCGTGACGTCGCTTCCACTTTACTTTTCAGCCCGGAAGAACCAAATAGCTCAGAAAAACACAAAAATAACAATAAATAACAAAATTAGTGCTTTTATTATTTTCAGTGATGTCTGTTAGGGGTGTAACGATACACAAAACTGACGGTTCGGTACGTCACACGGTTTTGACGTCTCGGTTCGGTTCGGTTCATTTAGGTGGAGTGGGGGGTTTAGAAAGCTAAAATTGCTTCTTCTTTTTTTTAACAGTGCTTTAATTAACAAATTGTGTCCTTGTCTTTAAATTAATTCAATTACAAGTAAACGTTTCGCAAGGATAAAAAAATGTATCTGCTAATTCTGTAAACTATATAGGAGCCCTTACTTGCACATTACTATAACATTAAAGCTTAACAACAGAGCCTAGACTTTTAGCCTAAATTCAGTTGCTATTTATTTTATATAATAATCAACACTCAAGTAAGAAATTGTATGAAAACATGTAAACCGCACATAAGGCAGTTTTTACATTAACATTTTTACTCTAATTTATTATTGAAATATAATAATTTACACAGTTGCTGTCATTTTCATGACAGATATTTTAAACATACATTAAATAATCAAGATGTCATTAACAGGTTAAGTAAAATATAATATATAGGCTAATATAGTGCATTTATTTAGTGAAAGAGTTCATTTCCTTAGCAAACCAACAAGCTGTGGACACTGAATGACTTGCCTGAGGTAAATAAAGCTATGTGAAAAACTAAGCGTTTTATTGACGTATTTCCGCTGTTGAAACACTGAGCGATTACACGAGTTATGATGCCTTTCAGTAAGTATACTGTATCTTTCAACATACCTTCAGGTGTCCATTCATGTTTATTCTGTAACTGAGGAAGAGAATCGCGTTTACTCACGCTCCGCGCTGCCGCTTTAAATGAGGAGCTAGTACAGTGATCTGTCACGCCACATCAAGAGCGTCAAAACGACATTTAATGTTTGAATTTCGTGATCAAATAGACAGAATTTGAAAGATTACACCTTGCTTATTATCGAATGTAACAAAACACTGATCTTATTGCGATTAAATGTGGTTAGGCAATGCTGTATTCGTTGTGTACACATAAGACATGAGGTCCAATGAGCCGGGAAAGCAGGGGGCGGGGCGGGCGTGTTCGGTACGCCATGAGAGTATCGCGATTCGTATCGTGGGTGGTGTATCGCGGTTTTTCGGTTCGGTTCGAATATCGTTACACCCCTAATGTCTGTTCACATCTCAAAAGTGTGTTTTAGGGGGTGACCCTTAAAAAATTATATGAAATGAATGTGTAAACTAACATAAATAGATCAAGACAACCTTTGTATTGTTACAATATTGGTAGTATATTTAAAAGAACAATGTGTAGTCTTTCTCTGTGTTCCCTGAACCTGGATATCCCTGTTTATTTGTCAGCAAAAGTCTGCTGGATGAAGCTAAACACGTTAGTTGATCATCATAAATCTGAGTCATTTTCTTTTCTCTTTCTGTCTTCAGTCTGATTGAATGCAGTATTACAGAGAAACAGAGTCTCATCCTGACTTCAGCTCTGAAATCAAACCCGTCACACCTGAGAGAGCTGGACCTGAGCTGGAATAAACTAGGAAACACAGGAGTGAAGCACTTATGTGCCGTACTGAAGGATTCACACTGTAAACTGGAGAGATTGAGGTCAGTCACATTCACATACAAGAATCAAAATGCTTAAAATCACTTAAAAAAGTTTAAACTAAAGCTCTTTATACACAATATCTCACAATGAGTCTAAATTCACATTATATTTCTGCAAACATGTTCACCGTAGTATTTTGTGATCTGGTGAAATAAAGATAAAGATCTCTCTTCCTCTGTTTTATTTGCTGATGAAGATGATGTGACTTTACAGAATAAAGAGTTTTCTTTTCTTCTGTCTTATTTTCTGCTCTCTCTCTGCTAATGTAGTTTAAGAGACTGTGATATGACAGATGAAGGTTGTTCTGATGTGACTTCAGCTCTGAAATCAAACCCGTCACACCTGAGAGAGCTGGACCTGATCGGGAATAAACTAGGAAACTCTGGAGTGAAAAACCTCAGTGATCTACTGATGAACCCACAATTCAAGCTGGAGAAACTACAGTTAGTATCATTATATTGTACAGCAATTACAGTGTGACTGAAGTTTATTTATTTGAAGACAGCAGGACTTATGTTTCATTGTTTATAGCAGTGCACTTTCTGGGTTTTCCCTATTGCTCACATTTTATGTTTTTTATCTAGTTAGTAATTGTTTAATTTCCAGCATTTGATAAAATGTACTGATTGTGTACATGCAGAAATCTGCCTTTTCAACAGAGAATAAAGAAGAGAGACGTCAAATAAATAGTTAAAATTGAAAGAGAAGAAACAGTGTCTTCCAGCACACAGAACTAGTGTTACTGGGTTTCAGAACAGACTATTGGAAACTAAATGCTGCTGTAGCTCTTCAATAAGATGATCATCATAGATGTGAACTATTGTTATTTCTCTGTCTTCAGTCTGAGTGAATGCAGTATTACAGAGAAACAGAGTCTCATCCTGACTTCAGCTCTGAAATCAAACCCGTCACACCTGAGAGAGCTGGACCTGAGCGGGAATGAACTAGGAGTCTCTGGAGTGAAAAACCTCAGTGATCTACTGATGAACCCACAATTCAAGCTGGAGAAACTACAGTTAGTATCATTATACTGTACAGCAATTACAGTGTGACTGAAGTTAATTTATTTGAAGATGTTGTGGTTTCAATCTTTTTGGGAAATCACTTCTCAGAGATCTTTGATGCCAGAAATATTAGACTTTATTTCACAAACAAAGCCTGAACGCCTCCTGCAGAAAGGCTCTCCAGCTCAGTGGCTTCTCACATATATTCCTACATCCCCTCCAAAAATGGTAATACATTCTATAGATATTTTGAGAAATATTTTGTACCATGTGACATCACTGAAATATAATTCTCTGTTGCATCAACATTCTGGCCGTTCAGGCTACCAAAGTCAAACCCAAAGACACAGACAGAAAGGAAATAATAGTGTACAAATATATACAGCTAAATTACTTATTTTCTAAATAATAAAATCTTCTACATTGACAGCAGGGCCCAGTTTTTCAAAAGTAATCCAGTGGGATTTCGGATCACGGATTGGATCAAATCTTGGAAATGGGTTTTTCAAAAGCAAAAGAGGGATTCTGAACTAAAATCAGATCATGTAATCCGATCTTAAATTTGATCTGGATCAAACCTGCCCTTTGGGTTTTTCAGAATTTTGAACTCGGATTAGGATCTATTTGATCCAAAAAAACAGGATTATCCTGATCTCATCAGAAGGGTGGATTCAGTTGTGATTTTTCGAACCAAATAAAACCAGAGAGGTTTTTTTTTTAAGTGAATGATCACAAAATCAATGTTTACTGATGATATATACATTTCTTCATATTTGAAACATATATGAAGCATGTCACATCTAATGAGATATGGTAAAACAACAAAATCTACAATTTAACATTATAACAAAATAAGGAAAGTAAAATGTTTCTGTTTATTACAGTGTTTCTGTTTCTTAAAATTAAAATAAACAACGGTTATTTGTGGCCACCGGTATTTTGCCAACTGCTGTTCTTTGCTAAGCCAGTAGGCTACACTGTTGGTTCCATTTAAGGCTCTAGTAAACAGGATTTGGTGATCCTGAAAAGTTCCTTTCCGGATCAGATTGATCCAATCCAGGGGCGTTGCTAGACATAAAGCTCTACTGGGGCACAGGCCCCCCATTGTTTGTCTGAGATAGCAACAGTAACTAAGGAAGGCGGGGCTTACCAATAGGTCAGTTGTTATTAATGATTCATTGTTATCACACACAATGAAACATAGTAGTACAGAACACAACAATATGTTTATTTTATGTGCTATACAGTGCTGAATGCTGGGCGATTGTTTTAAAAACACCAGGCTATATTAGTTCTAAAAAGTTAGGGGGGTTCGGGGGAATTCTCCCCCGAGAAAATTTAGATTTCTCGGACCTTCATATGTGCATTTAAAGGTGTTTCAAGGCCAAAAAATTGGATAACAATTAAATGCATGTTAGTGGACAGCAGTAGCATAAATTATTTGTCAAGCAGATAACAGATTGTTAAACATGAGAATGAGGATAAATACAGGTGCTTCTCAATAAATTAGAATGTCGTGGAAAAGTTTTATTTATTTCAGGAATTCAACTTAACAGGTGAAACAAATATATTATACTCATTACATGCAAAGTGAGATATTTCAAGCCTTTTTTTTTTATTATAATTTTGATGATTATGGCTTACAGCTTATGAAACCCACGAAATCAAAATCCCAGAAAATTAGAATATATATATGCACCTGTGTATGTATGTATATATATATATATATATATATGAGCTACAATATATTGAAAATGCCAAGTCAGAAACTCAATTAGTTCTGAAGCACTGTGTGAGTGTGTATGTATGTATGTATGTATGTATGCATGTATGTGTAGTATGTACACAGAAATATATATGCATAAACAGAAATTCAAGGGGGTAAAAACATTTCACACATTATCATTGTGTGTAGGTTGCCAGTAAATGAGTGTGGCATGTAGAGAACTGTGTTTAGAGGTTTGAAAAAAAAGTAGATTTTTTTCAATTTCTAACTGATTGTAAAGCGTATAATGTGCTTGCAGTTTTGCTGGTCTGAAGATTCAGTACATAAGTGAATGGTTTCATTGAGCGAGCCTCAAGTTCCACTTTGTATATGAAAAAACTATTTGAAAAAACTGTAATCTTTATGAAAATGTTTATTAGTTAGTTAGTATCTTCATCATACATTTTTTTTGTGGCATAAAAGGCAAACAAACACACTGTAGCCTATATGAAATAGAGAACTTTAGAAAATAGAAAACGGAGAGAAAACTTTCTTGCACATTTGCATTCTTCTACATTACACAATGTTAATAATAAATAATTAGCCTATATATTTTTCAAGAATTTACAATTACAACATTTCAATAAATCAATAAAGATTTAATGTATATATAAAGAACATGTATATTCTAAAAGAAAACAAAGTTCCCCAGCCAAGTCCAAGCTCATTTTTTGAGCAATAAACTGTACCGCCTATGCTTCATTTTGGCAAAACGGTCAATCACTTGACTCTGACTCAATTTACCAAGTTCTTCCCTCTCAACTGATAAGAGAGCTAGATGGTGAAGCCTGTCTTGCCCCATTGTTAACCTCAGCCAAGTGTGGAGCCGTCTCAGCACACTGAATGACCGCTCACAGCTACAGCTATTGACTGGGATTGTCAGAGAGACCTGCAAAACCTGTGTCAAGGTTGGGAACATGACTTTATCCAGCAAATTGAAAACACATTGAATATTTGAAAGGCTTTCCATTTTGTGAGCCAGATAGTTTTTAGCCACTAAAACCTCCTCCGATTTTAGATCAATCTTGTAATGATCTGATAGACCTCGGAGGCGCTCCTCACAAAGAAAGCTATCTGATCCCGGATTACAGGCCTGAACACCTCTCAAAATTTGGTTATTAAGAGATGAAAAGCGTTGATCCATCTCAGCAACCATTCTGTCAATACAAGGAAGAAACAGGTTTCTTTTTAGCTTCTCTGCATCACTGAGGTCACTCATTGCTCCACAACTAGATTCCACTAGATAAACCTCCATGCGTTTCTGCTTCTGCCTTTGTCTAGTAGCAGCACATGGCTCTGGGATCTGATTTGCTGCACAAATGGTCCTGACAGTCTCATAAAGCATAGTAGCCTTTTCATCTGTGCGCATCTGCCTTAGAGTGTCACACACAGCTCCTTTGTACTCAACAGCCTTAGCAAGGTCTACTGTTTCACACTGCAGATATTTGTGCAGGTTCTCAGTTACAGACAGAAAAGTCTTGAACATTACCAATAGGTATACTGTGGAGAATCTACTAAGTTTGGCATGGAGTCCTACTGCCATGGAGTTGTTGATGCTGGAAAGACACTGAAGAACTGCAGGGAGATTCTCTAAGATGGCATTTACAGACCGCAACTGGCTTGACCAGCGGGTCTTTGAAAGCTGGACAAGTTCGGATGGCTGTAACCCCAGCTGATTTTGAACATCTCTAAATTTGTGATGGTTTACAAGTGAAACACTGAAAAATGAGTAGACACTTTGCAGCAGGTCAAAGAGATCTCTGGCCTCCGGTATAGCCTGACAGGTGTGACATAAAACTAGGTTGAGCTGGTGTGCATAGCAGTGCACATAAATGGCCTCTGGATGGTTTGTTTTGAATTTGGCTTGTACACCACCTACAGCCCCACTCATAACTGCCGCGCCATCATATGATTGTGCTACGCACTTAAGCTTATCAATGGCATGATGAACTAGCTGCTCTTCTATAGCAGCAGTTATGCTGTCTGCATCAAATTCTTTTAGTGTTGTCATTGCAAGCAAACACTCCTTCACTGTATCTTCAGCAACATAGCGAACACATATGGCAAGCTGTTCAGTATTGCCGTCTCTGGCTTCATCTGCCATTACTGAAAACATCCCTGCCTCTTTTAGCTCCCTGACAATATTAGCTGTAACTTCTTCAGCACAGCACTCAATTATCTCATTCTGAGATGCAGGTGATAAGTAGGTGCTGTGTGAAGGGGCTGAATAGAATTTCAAAAAAGGGTCAAACTGTTTTAGAAGATTCAGACACTCCAGAAAATTCCCCTGGTTATGGCTGGAGCCTCCCTCATCATGGCCACGGAAAGGAATATTTTGCTTGGCCAGGAATTGTGTCACAGCAACAATACGGGTAAGGTACTCCCGTCTGTCTTTTATTTCTGCCTCATTTGCTGAGTGCAATTGTTCAATTACACTGCCATGAACAGCACTTGTTTTAAAGCTGTGCCAGGACAGCATGCTTGCTTTATGGGCAGGTGTTTTCTCGTGCTCTCTAAAGAGATCTAGCGATTTTTTCCAATTTGTTTGGCCAGTGTTAACAAAGGTGTCATGTTTCACATTTTTACCAAACATCCTACAGGAAAAACAAAAAGCTGCATCTCTAGATACAGAATATTCCAACCAGGGAAAGTTTCCAAACCAGTTCGAATTAAAAGATCGCTTTTTTAACCCAAAGTTGTGCTGGGGATATTGAGACAACTTAACCTGTTTTGGGCCACAATGCTTTTCCCCCAGGTCACTAATGTTTCCCTCTATATTGTGAGCAGTGGTTTTTGCCCTCGCACCCTGTCTAATGTTCTCTGCTGCCACTGTGCTCATCTGTTCCTCAGTTTCCTCTCCATAGCTCTCCTGTCTTTGACCTGTCTCTCGCCTGTCCTTCTCCAATCTCTCACTTTGCCCTGCCTCCGACTGTTCATCCAGCTCCATCTCTCTTCCTTCTCCTGCACCTGCAGGGTCCCAGTCAAACATTAGACAACAAATCCTTGAATGCAGATGAGCCAATGTCAGTGGAGTATCAGTTGCACGGGGACCGAACTCAGACAAGTAACTAGATAAGACAGCTTGGGGTGTGAGTGTGTGTTGTAGAACATATGTACAAGTTGTTTTGAATCATGACCAAAAAAAACTGCATTTTTGTGGAATGTGCTTTACTGTGGAAAAAGTGGAAATATGTCTATTAGCTGCAAAGTACTGCAGGGCAAAAAAAAAAAAAAAAAAACCTACATTAAAGATTACACTAAGAACTGAATTCTAATTTAATACATATTTAATTAATTAAAAGTAGCCCTATATGTATTTTGTACCATGATTCATTAAAAAGCTATATCATCATCATTGGGCACACAGTAGTTGGCACAACACTTCATGTTTTATTTTAATTAAACAACATACAATATAACAAAATATTTATAATTACATTAATAATTTTGTCTTTATTTATTAAAGTGCATAATGTCAGCATCATATGCTTACATGCAGTTATAATAGTCATTACAATTCAAGTCTCATCATCATAACTGGTAAAACCTAAAAAGCCAAAGAAACTTTTTTTTACAATATAATATCACTCTTTAATTTGATATATTATAATATATAATAGCACTTTTTAATATCACTCAATATTACTATTAAATACTATGATAATGACGGAATGAGTCCTTCCTGTCGCGTCATTACCTTATCTGCCTTATCTTATAAAATAACCTTTTTAACATAGTAAAATCTAAATATAGTTCCCAACAAAAGTATTTTTAGCGTAAAACATGTTCAAGATTAGCGAACAGGCTGTGTCCAAAGTCAATGGAGACGGTTGGATTGTTTTCCACCTCGGTGGGCGTGGTCTGCAGATTATGACGCGTGTCACTCGTGTGCAGTGGAAAGGCGGCTTATGGCTTTGGCGGGACCTTGATATCGCGGCTCCACTTCATGCTCACTACTGCGCAGACTCGGAGACTTTGGCGGCTTCACTTGAGAAGAGAGGGGCGTCGTCCATCTTCTTTTACAGTCTGATCGGAACAAATATGGTAATTCCGCCATATTGTACATTGCACATTCTCTAATTCATAGTAGGCTAATGCGAGACTAGTGCACTAGCTGTTTTTCTGTATAAAAAGTATTTGCCTATAGTAAAGTGCAATTCCATTTCTTGGCAGAGGTTTTTCATATGGGTTTTTCTGAGGCTTGATGTCTGATTATGTAAATCGTTTATCAACTCTTACCTCCCTCAAACTCATCATCTCTCCTTTCTGCTTCCCTGTCCCTGCTTCGTTGAAAAAAATTTCTGATGTCCATCTACAGAAGCCAGCAATGAATAAAAATTGTATTATTTGTATTATTTGTATTATTTACAAACTTTTGTTTCGTCATGTTTTCATAGCCTACCTCAATAGCGTGCGAACACCGGACGTCGGTGTGCTTAGATGTGTGCGCGCTGCAGTTGCTAGGAAACACAGACGCGCGCAGACAAGGATTTCTGTCGCGCGGGTCAGCTTCTGTTTTCGGTTAAACTGAGTTGCTTTTACAAGCGTTGATTGTTTTATTAATGCGTTGCAAATAGATAATTTATATTACCCTATAATATATATTTTTTAAATACACTGAAATATAAAATAAATTGTTAAACTCAAACTTCAGATTTACTGGGGCACAGCAGATTTATACTGGGGCACGTGCCCCAGTAAAAGGTGTCTAGCGACGCCCCTGATCCAATCCGATGTTGCTTTGAAAAACTGGCTCAAAAGTAAGGTGGATTACGTGATCACGGATCGCAAAAAAAAGGATTACTAAATCCGGATCAATTTTATCCGGATTAAACCTTTTGAAAAACCGGGCCCAGGGCTTATGTTTCATTGTTTATAGCAGTGCACTTTCTGGGTTTTCCCTATTGCTCACATTTTCTGTGTTTTTTATCTAGATAGTAATTGTTTAATTTCCAGCATTTGATACAATGTACTGATTGTGTACATGCAGAAATCTGCCTTTTCAACAGAGAATAAAGAAGAGCAACGTCAAATAAATAGTTAAAATGAAAGAGAAGAAACAGTGTCTTCCAGCACACATAACTAGTGTGACTGGGTTTCAGAACAGACTATTGGAAACTAAATGCTGCTGTAGCTCTTCAATAAGATGATCATCATAGATGTGAACTATTGTTATTTCTCTGTCTTCAGTCTGAGTTATTGCAGTATTACAGAGAAACAGAGTCTCATCCTGACTTCAGCTCTGAAATCAAACCCGTCACACCTGAGAGAGCTGAACCTGAGCAGGAATAAACTAGGAAACACAGGAGTGAAGCGCTTATGTGCCGTACTGAAGGATTCACACTGTAAACTGGAGAGATTGAGGTCAGTCACATTCACATACAATAATCAAAATGCTTAAAATCACTTCAACAGTTTAAACTAAAACACTTTATACTCAATATCTCACAATGAATCTGAGTTCACATTATATTTCTGCAAACATGTTCACTTTAGTATTTTGTGATCTGGTGAAATAAAGATGAAGATCTCTCTTCCTCTGCTTTATTTGCTGATGAAGATGATGTGACTTTACAGATTAAAGAGTTTTCTTTTCTTCTGTCTTATTAATAATTTACTTTATAATTCTCTCTCTCTGCTAATGTAGTTTAAGAGGCTGTGATATGACAGATGAAGGTTGTTCTGATGTGACTTCAGCTCTGAACTCAAACCCGTCACACCTGAGAGAGCTGGACCTGATCGGGAATAAACTAGGAGATTCTGGACTGAAAAACCTCAGTGATCTACTGATGAACCCACAATTCAAGCTGGAGAAACTAGAGTTAGTATCATTATACTGTACAGCAATTACAGTGTGACTGAAGTTTATTTATTTGAAGACAGCAGGGCTTATGTTTCATTGTTTATAGCAGTGCACTTTCTGGGTTTTCCCTATTGCTCACATTTTTATGTGTTTTTATCTTGTTAGTAATTGTTTAAAGGGGACCTATTATGCAAAATTCACTTTTGCATGCTGTTTGGACATAAATGTGTGTTGGCAGTGTGTGTACACAACCAGCCAATAGTGATAAAAATCCACTCACTCCTTTTTTATAATCCCCATAAATCATCATTAGTGTCTCCCAACGCCCTGTTTTCAGAATGCGGCTTTAGTGATGTCACTAAAGCCACAGGCCCCGCCTACGAGTGTTGACAGACACTGCCGTTTCAACATAGACCCGCCCTGATCGAGTTCACAGCGAGTTGTACACATCTGCCATTGCTGCACTGACGAGAATGTCTCCCAAGCGTTGTAGGTGTTGTGTGGCTGGATGTATTAATCCACATAGCTCTCTCTGTTTACTCTTTTTTTGTTTTCAAAGAAAATGCTCCCTCAACTCTACCGAAATTCGTTTATGTACTTACGCACTTCTTATTAGAGTTGGGGTACTCGAACTCGGACTCGAGTCCAATTTTGAATGAACTCGGACTTGTCACGCACTCGGATGAATTTGTACTCGGACTTGACACGGACTCTGACATTTTAGACTCGGAAAATTTGCCGAGTACAGTCGAGTCCGGGCACTGGAGGACACAATATTTTATTATTCAAAAACGAAACGAAGCTAACGTTACTTACATTATGTTGTTTCAGCGTTGAGCATTGTAGCCAATCACAGACATGTATATTACGCGCATGAACGCAGTGGCAAATCAGAGGCGTTTTAGAGTCACCATGCGGAGAATTCGCTCAAAATGTTCAGAATCAGCGAGAGCTTTATCCTTTCGCAAATCTCCTCATAAACAACAAAGTCTAGACGCGATGTAAATAAGAGATTCACTGCAGTGCGGACAACGTCAGTGTTTATGATGAGTTTCAGTAGTGAGAGTGCAGAACGCGGTAAGTAAGTGATGGCGATCTAAATAATAGTTTTGTTTTTCCTGCTTCTAGAGGACCAGTGGTTACATTCACACTGTAAAGTTTAAGGAGTGATAACTGCATTTAAATGTGGGAGTGAACCCGCTAAATTATAGTCCTGTGAGTCATGAAATTGCATGATTTGACATAGTAACCATAGCAACATGAGAACGTGATAACCATTGCAACATTTTGGGGTTTATTAATGTTATAATTTTTGTTACATTTATACTTTAGTCATAAGTTTACATACACCTTGCAGAACCTCCAAAATGTTATTTTTATTTATTTTTTAATAATAAGGATCATAAAAACGTTTTTTTTTTTTTTATACTGCCCTGAAAAAGCTTTTTCACATCAGATGTTTAAGTATAGCCTAGTCCACAAGACAAAATACAAACATAAAATACAAGACAAATTACATAAGCTTGATTTTTAATACTGTGTCATTACCTGAATGATCCACAACTGTTTTTTTATTATATCTATATATATATATATATATTTTTTTTTTATGGTTGTTCGTGAGTCCCTTGTTTGTCCCGAACAGTTAAACTGCTCAATGGTCTTCAGAAAAATCCTCCAGCTCCTGCACATTCTTTGCTTTTCCAGCATCTTCTGCATATTTGACTCTTTACTAGATTGTATGATTTTGAGTTCCATCTTCACACTAGGATTCATACACAACTACCGGTATTACAAACACTGCAAACATTCAGTGATGCACAAGAAGGAAACATCCATTCAGAGCCAGGGCGTGTAAATTGGTGTAAATTGTTCTTATTTTGTTTAAAAATTCATTATTTAATTTAATACTGCCCTTCAGAGGCTAAATACGATATTAACATGTAAAAGAAAATAAGAAAAATGTACACATCACCATCTTCTTGCTCAAACGTTTACCCCTGGCTCTTAATGCATCGTGTTGCATATTCTTGAGCATTATCTTGCCGATTCTGAATAATGTGACCAATCATAATGCAGATATCCACCATTTGTGTCTGACAAACAATACAAACCAAAACCAAAAGGTGTGTATTGACATCATTTTGCATTTCTAATGTTCATTCATGTTTAAATCGTGCTATAACTAAAATAGATGATCAGTTCACATGCTGCTTGAACTAAGGCGCTATACAGTAAAGCGCCACAAAATGGTATTGTTTGAATTTCACAAAAATTACTCAATTTTAAAGCTGAGACTTTAGTTTATACCAAAAGGAACCTGCTCTGTCTTGTCTGCTGGCGCACTGTCAGTGTCCTCTTTGCTCCGCAATATATTTTTCACTGTGTGAGAACATGATGTGTGGAGTGAGAGCAGAATGGCTTGTCAGACGTAGCAACAGTAACTAAGAGGGGCGGGTCTTTGTGAAAGGTCCATTTCAAGTCATTGAAATTTTTGTGGACTCGGATGTTAAGGACTCGGACTCATGTCCAACTCGGGCCCATTTGGACTCGGACTTGGACTCGGACTTGATTGGTAAGGACTTGGACTTGACTCGGACTCGACAAAGGTGGACTCGGACCCAACACTACTTCTTATACTGTGTTTACTCAGCTGTTACGGTGATTTTCTGGAGTAAAACTGACGCTTCATCTTTTGTGTGATGTACAATAAACTTTATTAAACTCATCAGTATATTTTTGATCATCATTCGGACCTGGTCCGAAACAGCAGACTTGTAGGCTATTAATAGTGGATACATACAAGCAGATGATAAATACGTTATAACCGTAATTAAACTACTAAACTATACCTGTTCCATCTCCATACAGCACTCTGACTCTGTAGGCATTATTGTCCGACTCCGGGTCGAAATGAACACCGTTACTGAGAGTTTCTGATATTATCATCATTCTGTGAGATGAAATTGTCCTGAGAGACTGAGCGTGAGCTCATGAGGCTCCGCCCCCTGTGTCGTGCAGCAGCAGCTCATTTGCATTTAAAGGGCACACACTAAAACAGCGCGTTTTTCTGAGCACCAAAAAGTGACAATTTAAACATGCTGTAAAAAATGATCTGTTGGGTATTTTGAGCTAAAACTTCACATGCACACTCTGGGGACATCAGAGACTTATTTTACATCTTGTGAAAAGGGGCATAATAGGTCCACTTTAATTTCCAGCATTTGATACAGTGTACTGATTGTGTACATGCAGAAATCTGCCTTTTCAACAGAGAATAAAGAAGAGAGACGTCAAATAAATAGTTGAAAATGAAAGAGAAGAAACAGTGTCTTCCAGCACACAGAACTAGTGTTACTGGGTTTCAGAACAGACTATTGGAAACTAAATGCTGCTGTAGCTCTTCAATAAGATGATCCACATAGATGTGAACTATTGTTATTTCTCTGTCTTCAGTCTGTATAGATGCAGTATTACAGAGAAACAGAGTCTCATCCTGACTTCAGCTCTGAAATCAAACCCGTCACACCTGAGAGAGCTGTACCTGGGCGGGAATAAACTAGGAAACACAGGAGTGAAGCACTTATGTGCCGTACTGAAGGATTCACACTGTAAACTGGAGAGATTGAGGTCAGTGACATTCACATACAAGAATCAAAATGCTTAAAATCACTTCAACAGTTTAAACTAAAACACTTTATACTCAATATCTCACGATGAGTCTGAGTTCACATTATATTTGTGTAAAATTCTTCACATTCATGATTTGTTTGTAAGATAATCTCTTTTCCTCTGTTTGTGTCTTTCTAGTCTAGTCTACTGTGGCATTACAGATGTTTCTTCTTTAACTCAGTCTTTGACGAACTCAAAAGCACTGCAGTTTTTAAAAGAGCTTAATCTGAGTTTCAATAAGATAGGAGACTCAAAGCAGCGGCTCAGAGACGTGATACGAGACTCAAACTGTGACCTGAGGTGAGGAAACATCACAGATATTAAAGAGATCTTCATTTACCTCTGATATGTGAACAAACCTTTCAAACATTCGTGAAAGGAAATTATCATTAAGCTTTATTGCAACAAAGGGTTTGTGTGAGAACAAAATGTGAAGTTATTGAAATGTTTAACACAAAGGAGGAAAGAGAGGAAAGAGAACAAAAGCTTTATACATCACAGCTTTATACATCAACACCTGCTTTATTAACTGTGTCAGTAGAAGTGAATCATTTCAGTGTGAAAACAGACTTGGTCAGATTGTAGGAAAACGCTGCACTCCTGCTAAAATCAGTGCAGTTCCAGCTTCAGCTCACAGCGTCCAGCTCACATGAGAAATGTCTCTGTCTCTAGTGTGTTTTTACTGTGACAAGCAACACGTCACACTACTTTACACTTACTTTACTCTCAGTGATTTACTAAGAGCCTACAAACATGTTTAAACTAGAGGACAAACGGCTTTAACTAAAGGTTTGTGTTTGAACTCAAAATAACATTTGTATTTGCTCCCTTGTGGTTTATTCCATACGCCGTACACTCATTAGTTTCTCCTTTACAGAGACTCAATAGGAGTCGCACCGACAAACACAGACAAACATATGAACATGATTCAGGTTTTAAATCTATTATATTTAAAACACAAATATCTATGCAAGTAAAGATATCTTTATCATGTAAAGTCGGTAATAAATCCGATTACAGGAATTCAATTTAACTAAAAAAAAAAACAGTAATTGAAATATAATAATTTGCACTTTGTTCCACTGATTGTTTTCTCTTCTGTTCCACTTTACAGAGTAGATGAAGATCGATCATCAAACTCTGATGAAGATCAATCATCAAACTCTGATGGATGCGTTATATCATAGTTTGAAATGATCATGAGAGGAGCAGAAACCATCAGATGATCCACAGAAGAGTCTCACTACTGTCTATGAGGAGAAATAAATGTGTAAATGTGTTTCATACAGGTGGAAGAGACTCAGACTTCACAATTAAATAAAGCAGCGTGTGTGTTAGCATGCGTATTAGAAACATGTGATATTGAATGATTCATGTTGGTTTATTATTCAGCCAAATGATGGTTCAGTTGTAATTAAAGGTGGAACAGAGGAAGAAGCTCAGATGAGTGTCAGCAGAAATCTTCAGTATCAGGCCTGCAAATATAATAATGTTTAAACTGAACTCATCCATAATTATTAAAATATTTCTAATCATGAACGTGATTGTCAAGTATAGCACATAAATGTTTCAAAAGATATAAAGTTTACATGTAACTTTTAAACATTTACATTATCTCTCTAACATTTTATACACAGAATATCTTTATTGTTATTGTTTTATTGTATATGAAGTTAGTTATGTGTGTGTGTGTTGCTGATGCACAGATCTACAGTATATTGTCTTTGTTCTGTGGATGAAGTCTCTTCTCCTCTACAGACGACTAAACATGTTTACCAGTTAACAGCATTTGTGTGTGTTTCACTCACTCCTCAGAGAGCAGACGGATGTGGGCCACTTCAGGCAATGATCCGGCACTGCAGGCCTTCTTATGGCCCGGACTAAATGTGTGTGAGCCTGAAGTGGCCCACATGTAAAATAATGAATATGCCCAAATATTTGGACAAAAAACATATTTGTTAATAATAATAATTCATTACATTTATATAGTGCTTTTCTCTACACTCAGAGTGCTTTTACATAGGAATCTCCTCAACCACCACCAATGTGCAGCTCCACCTGGATGATGTGACGGCAGCCATATTGCTCCAGAATGCCCACCACACACCAGATTACTGGTGGAGAGGAGACAGTGATGAAGCCAATGACTATATATGGGGATGATTAGGAGGCCATGATGGACAGAGGCCACTGGGCAAATTTGCCCATGATGTCGAGTTACACCCCTATGCTTTCAAAAGACATCCTGGGATTTTTTGTTACCACAGAGAGTCAGGACCTTGGTTTAACGTCTCATCCGAAGGACGGTGCTCTTTGACAGTATAGTGTCCCCATCACTACACTGGGGCGTTAGGACCCACACAGACCACAGGGTGAGCGCCCCCTACTGGCCTCACTAACACCTCTTCCAGCAGCAACCTGGTTTTCCCAGGAGGTCTCCCATCCAGGTACTGACCAAGCTCAACCTCAGGGTGACATGGCTGCTGGCTAATCATTGTTGAAATCACATTCACCTGTAAGGCAGTGCCATCTTATAAACTGCTTGACTCTGATATAAAAAAAAATAAAAACAAAACAAACGAAGAAATATTTAATTTGTCTTACATTTTGTCTAAATATTGACATTTATATGACATTTATAAATAACAATAGCCTATCAGTATATTAATTGATAAATTAATTTATGAGTGAGTAAATGAATGACAAATCAGCACAAACTGCTATGAGAACATTTTACTGTTATTTTAAAATGAACCTTTTTCAACCCTTTTTTATTATGCATCCATGACAACAAAACAAAACAAAACCCTGCAGTTTAACTTTTAGTTGGCTATACTACACTGTTATACTTAATATTAAAAACTTAATATTAAGTCTGCTAAATTGGAGCAACTCATTTTGTACTTTATGTGCTTTAGTTATCCAGAAATTGTGCTGAGATCCAACTAAAGATATACTGAAGTATATTTGAATGTGATAAAATGGAGCTATTGCAAGTATACTTTAGTTACACTTTAAATATCTTGCATTTAAAGACTGATATTATATAGAGATCATACTATCCTTACTAATAGTGATATTAAAACACATTTTAGGCTTTGTGTGGATGAACAGCAAGAACACATTCAAAGTTGTCGTGTTAACAGCCCCTGAATTAATAACTTATGATTTTTACAACGGAAATTAATCAAAATCTTACTAAGCCAAACAAACTGTGTTGCATTAATTTCCTATTATCACTGTAAAGCTGCTTTGAAACAATCTGTTAATGAATGAAGGTGACTTGACTTGACTTAATATTAAGAAATGTGCATTGTGCAATAAAGAATATGTCAGTGAATATGTTAATGGGTTTGTACTATACTTAGTATGAAATAAGTATATTTTAAATACATTTTGGTATAGCTTTTTTTTTAGGCAATGTAAAATACTGTAACTATAGCATTAGCAGCTGTTTCAGGTCGACAGACACAGATTTGAACAACCGGAAACCACAGTTTATATGAACTGCCATTAGTTTTTGTCCTTAAATGATACTTTGTTTATAGTTGCATCAGGTGGAGTTAAGCAAGCATGTAATAGTGCGAGGCACTCTATTGTCAGACTCCACCAGCCTCCTAAAATTCTGAATGTTTATTTCAAATTTTATTGTTAACTGGAGACAAAATAAAATGTTCTTAAAAGAAACAAACTCATGGGTTAAATTTAGCTGTAATGGTACAGCAATGTGACATTATACTGCACTGAGATTGCAGTAATTACTTAACTTTACTACTACTGTAACATATCCATCCATTCACTTTCACAGCACAGCACAAAAGTATCAAAGTTACACATTTAGTAGCTTATATAAATGAACAATAATGGACAATAACAAACATTGTAAAATGGATTATGCCAAAATAGCAGCTCTGTGACAACATTCAGCAGGTAATGTCAAAATAATTGATTGTACAAGAAACTTATTTATATTTGTATAATCCACTTTGTGTCTATGTGCTATACGTGTTATGAGACCTGTTTTGCTACAATATGGAAGTGAATGGACAGATACAAATATAGTATTCTGAATTACCAACCCATGAAAGCACAAAAAAACCCTAAAAAAACTAATAAGAATATTGACACCATTAGGACATCATTCCTGGGCAATTCTAAAATTCAAAAATGTACCAGACTTGAACACATAGGCACGCACACAGGCAGCTACTCTGTTGTTTTTGGTTTGCAGCTCTGAAGGATGATGAAGTTATTAGCCATTCTGTGATTATCCAGGGTAAATGTTTCTATACAATATCAAATTTAAAAAAGGAAATAAAATAAGCTGAACTGATATTCCTGATCATTCTGCTGCTGCTCACATTTTTAAATCTAAATTTGAAGTTCACTTTTATTGTGAAAGTTGTTTAAAATGCCTTGGCTTCAGAGCAGAATGTGCCTCTCAGTGTGACACTTGCAATACAGAATTTGATGCCAATGCAAACCTTAAGAATGGATTGCATTTTCTTGTGTTGCCCCTGTATGCACAGATTCAACAGCTTTTGCAAGAACATGGTGTCAATCTTAAAGGTCCCATGACATGCTACTTTTTGTAGGCTTTAATATAGGCCTTAGTGGTCCCTAGTACTGTATCTGAAATCTCTTTCCAAAAATTCAGCCTCGGTGCAGAATTATAGCCACTACAAGGCAAGCCAGTCCCAGAATGAGCTTCCTTCAGACGGGCCGTTTCCGTGTCTGTAGCTTTAAATGCTAATGAGGAGGAGAAAGGCGGGGCAAGCTGGAGGGAGGGTGGGTGTGGCCTTGACCATCTTGCGGCAACGGTACCATGCATGTTTACATCATACTGTCTATGGTTTACATTGGATATATTGCAATGGCACGAAGACACACAGTCGTTCAAGCATTTCAGTTTGACCCAGAATCTGATCCAGATGGAGAAGCAACGGATGAAGAAGTTGCAACTCAGCGGCTCCAGCAGGACGTTTCCGAATGGTTAGTTTAAAATATTATGTCTGGATACTGTACTTTATTCGGATGGTTTACACAGTTTATTATCATGTAGCGCTAACCTACTGTTGCCTTGTCATGAGAGATCTGTAACGTCTGTAATTTATCTTATTACAATTACATCAAGCTCTGCGATCTTGAAATGCGGATATCGAACGCGCCAAATAACCAACAGGAAAACGGTTATCCAAATAACAAAGAAGTGTACAACACTCGCGTTACAGTGTGTGTATTCACACACATACTTGATGCTGTCTACCTTTACATTAGCGCAAGTAACTGCATAGCTAATGTTACAGCCACATTATACGTGTAACAAGCTAGGTAACCATAAACAGTAAAGCAACACACTTATCATTAGTTGACTTACTTGTCCGAGGTGTGTAGCTGAGCCAAAGAGAGTTGGTACTGATCCTGACTTTAGTTTCAGACGTTCAGCAAGCCCAGCTCTGTATTGACCCTTCGGTGTTCATTTGTACATCCAATTATTGAGCAATTATTATGCTTCGCTCGCTCAAAAGCCATCATCTCTCGTGGACAAACTAAAATCGTGCGCACGCCTTCCTACTTCCTAGCTCATTTTCTCATGGGCGGAAAATATTCTCTGGGCGGGCAAAGCAGAGACAGGGGAGGTAACATTTATCCTTATAACGTCATAAGGAGGAGATTCAAGATCAGCCCGGTTGAGCTTCCATTTTCTCAAAGGCAGCGAAAGATAGCAAGAGCTCGATTTACACCGATTAAAATTTCTAGAAACTTGGGAACCATATACAGGCTAGGGGAACTCATATTAATGTTAAAAAACCTCAGAAAGTGAAAATTTCATGCCATGGGACCTTTAAAGGAAAAACTAGAACCTGTGGGGTTCTCTCTGACATACAGTCTGGTAAAGAGTATAATGTTATGTGACAGTGGAGTTCTTGGCTAATGTGGAATTGTGATGGCACACCAGTGTTTGCGTTTGGCCAATTCAGTGTCAGGTAATTGAACTGGAACCAGAAGTGAGAAAAAGTCACATTCTGATGTCAGCGTTGTGGTTGGGGCCAATTAAACGATCCATGTTAACATTACTAACACCATTTGTTAAAGAAGCCTTATTATTAGAGACTGAAGGTATTGACTGGAAAGACACACAGGGAAACCGGCATGTTTCTAAAGTGTTGGAGGTGGTTTGTAGCTCTGATTCGATGGCCCGTCCAACGCTTCGTAACAAAAAGCAATTTAATGGTTTTTATGGTTGTGACTTTTGTAATCATAAAGGTGGTAAATCATATCCATACGATCAACCTGAACCCTCACTTCGAAATGAAAGAGATCATTTCAGTCATGCAATGTCAGCTTCAGATAATGAGCCAGTATTGGAGTCAAAGGGCCATCGTCTTTAATGAAGTTTAGTCATTTCCAAATGATAAATGGTTTCATTCCTGAATATCAACACAATGTGTGCCTTGGAGACACTCGGCAACTGTCCACATTGTGGTTTGATACAGCAAACAGATGGAAGAGGTTGATATGCGACTTAAAAATAAAACCTCCTGTTGAGATAACTAGGACACCAAGGTCAGTGAATGAAAGGAGATTCTGGAAAGCTTCAGAATGGCAAGCATTTCTCCTATTCTATGCTCTTCCTGTATTGAAAGGCATACTCCCAGACAGATTTTGGAATAATTTGTTTCTATTGGTGTTTGGCATATATACATTACTCCAGGATAAGATCAAGACTAGAAGCGTCTCGTTGTCAGAACTGTCTCTTAAAAAATTTGTCATTGAATTTCAAAGAATATATGGGAAAGACCACATGACTTTCAACATACACTTGCTCACACATGTCGCACAAAGTGTGAAACAGTGGGGATCATTATGGGCTATGTCAGCCTTTCCATTTGAATCCGATATAGGCACTCTATTGAAGTATTGTAATGGAACACAGAATGTCCCTTCACAAATAGCTAGACAATGTATGTTGTGAAGAGAATTGCCAGAAAAGGCCAAACATACGAGTGCAAAGGTCCAGTCATTTGTTAAATAACTTTATTTTAATAAGCGAAGAACAGATAAATGTGAAAAATTAAATGATAGTGTCAAGGTTTATGGGCATCCCCATTTCAGGAAAACATCACAACTTCATATAGGCTTGTGATTTTTAAGTTATGTAGAAATCTAAGTAACTGCTTCTGGTCTTACAGACGTTTCTTGGTTAATGGAGTTCTGTATCACACTCAAAAATATGACCGACTTAAGAAAAGATATAACAGTGCTGTATACTTGAAAGATGAAACATTCTGTTTAATTTAGTCATTTTTAAACAAATATGTGTTCATCAAAACCCTGCATATTGTGCATGTACCAAATATTACAGTGCTTTAGTTGAGGTACTTGTTAAATCTAGCAGGCCTTTATGTAAAGATTCACAAATAAATGTACAGAGTACTTTTGTGCATGAGGTTAGGAAGAATGAAACCATCAGTGCCATCTGGCCTGATATGATAAGAATGAGATGTTGTTGTTGAAACAGTTGACAATTTGTACACTGCACCTTTGCCAAATCCATATGAAAGGGACTTAAAAAACCAGTCATTAGTCATATTAACTACTCAAGAGTATTGCCAATGATTTATGTTTCATTAACGAGTTTGTTTGCCCATAAAATCTTTAAGATATTAGGTTAAACTTATTTGGCTTATCCACTGAAGAGGGGCTCGATGAAGCAGCTTCAACTCGAGCTTTGATATACCCCCCCAGTGGCTAAAAGTAGGATATGATAATTGAAGGGCAAGGTACCTGAGATGAAGGTGGAGTTTGGGGAGGTGGAGGGATACTGGAACAGCTGATGCAAGAGAGAGGTAAGCGGCTGCTTATATACTCAGGCTGTTGATTGAAAGATTAGATGGGCTCACTCCTCCCTAACTTGCGTTTAGGAACTTCATTTAACGAGTTTGTTTGGCCATAAAATCTTTAAGATATTAGGTTAAACTTATTTGGCTTGCTGTCCACTGAAGAGGGGCTCGATGAAGCAGCTTCAACTCGAGCTTTGATATACCCCGCAAAAGTGTCGAATACAAATTTGGGACAGCAAGTTAGAATAGCATGATCAAATAGTTAAGAAACTTAGAAAATACAGTATGCCTAAGAGCTTTAAAACATTCTATTCTAACAGCCCCATGGAGTTAAAGAACATAGGGCCTCCAGATGTCACGAACGGGGGAAGGGGTCCTCGTCCCTAAAGGCAAACGGGCCACCAATACCCGAAGCAAAACTCCCTACACAGCAAGAGGGAGCCTACGGTATATAGAGGAAATGCAGAACTACCGTCCTTCTGACGCAGGGGGCTTAGATCAAGTAAACATAATGGCCCGTCGCGCTCGAGGGACCTTGGTACCTCCAGTCCTCTTTTCGGATAGGAGGGCCCACACTGCGATCCGAACGGGAAAGCCTCCATGGTTAAACATGAAGGGTCACACAGCGATTCGGAAAGGGAGAGCCCCCACGGCGCCCGAATGGAAAGCTTATACTGCAATTCGACCGGGAGAGCTCCCGCTGCATTTCGAAGGAGAGAGCCCCCCCCCCCCCATATGTATAAATAGGGAGTTCAACTCTGCGATCAAAAATGGGAGAGCCCACACAGCAAGTCGAACGGGAGAGCCTACGATGCATCTGAATGGGGGAGCCCACACAGCGATTCAGATGGGAGACCCCACTCCAGGAGTGGTATGTCACGCGCATCTGAAAAGGGAGAGCTCTCGCTGCATCCAGATGAATGCACGCCCTGCGGGGCTAGGTAAGCGGGAAGATGCAAATAGTAGGGAGAAGCGGTCCGGACTCAGAAGGATGCTAGTGTTTGTTGTGCTTGTCTAATGTTATGCAGATCTGAACGAACATATGTTTCAAAGGCGTGGGACGACCATCGACCTAGCATTTTGATTTGGTGATCGGAAAGGCCCCTTTGCGCTGCTGTAGTGGCTGCACCTATTCTGAAGGAATGTGAAGAGAAATGTTTGGTTGGGATGCCAGAACTGTTGAGGATGGATTTGAGGTTCTTTTGAAACCAATGTCTGGAGGCAGGGAGGTTTTTATCATCAATAAAAAGAGGGTCGAGAGAAGAGGTGATTTGGGATTTCCTCTGGTGAAGAAAAACGTTTAAGGACTGGTATGGTTGGATGGGGGTTGGCAAATTGAAAATGAAAATCGAATGACCATGTTTCAATTGATCGGTTTTGCTTTGTTTGATGTTGAAACGTATGGTGTCATGGTTTATTATTTGAAGGTCGGAGAATGTAGGATGGATGGATGGGTTGAATTTTGAGTTGGTGGTGAATTCTGAGACTCTGAGGAAACCAAAGAAAGCAAAAATGAACATGGCGTCTAGGGTTCTTGTTTTGTTGGGAGAAAAAAGACCTGAGCGGAGAGTGGTTAGGCAGATGCTAAGAATGTCGATGGTTAAAGGTTGTCTAGAGTCTGGACGAGGGGGATTGGTTTTTTGTAAACCTTTGATGAGGAGGGATATCTGAGGATTCGAAATGTTGGGGCACTGTTGGCCGTGGAGGAGCTTAAAAAAGAAATGAATTCCGCTAAGGTAGACTTTGATTGATCCTGGTTGAATTAAACTGGTGTGATGGAGGTATGTGATGAAGGAGGATATTGAGAGGAGGGAAAACTCAGGAAAAACCATGTTGTGAGCTCTGTGGAAGTTTTTGAAGGAACCCCAAGCTGTCCAGTAGGTTTGGAGTGTTCTGGGAGAAACGGCTTGTAAGATGGTATTTGTGGATAGGGTATGGAGATATCTGAGGGGATGGTCTAGAGGAATATGAGTTCTGAATAAGGTGGAACTGGAGTTGGATCGGAGTCTGCTTCCGGAGCCAATGTTCTGAATTTCTGATAGAATTAGGGAACGGAGATGGGCTGAGACTGGAGGTGGTTCCATGGCGACTGCGTTGGGAGGAGCTGGAAGATGGACTGCTGTGGAGAGTGAATGGGCTGGCAAGTGGATGGTATCTGAAGAGCAAGTGTTAGTGTTGAGAAAAGTTGATGAATGTTGATCGGAGGGTCCCATTACTGACTGGTGTCCAAGATGGCTGGCATGGGCTGGAATGAGAGGAAAAGGAGGGTTTGTGGGAAAAAAAGGTGTAGAAATTCTTTGCGGAGGCAACCTCACGCTCGGATGTGTACTGGGAAGGATATTGGGAGGCAATTGGAGGATAGAAGGGGGAAGAAAGGATTGAGGTGAATTGGAATGGAAGGAAAGATGAGGGGGGATGGCTAGCGAAGGCAACCTCGCGCTAGGATCCGCTATCTGAGTAGGTTGGTTTGAGGGTGAGAGAAAAGTAACTGTCTGTGAGGGTGACCTGGCACAAGGGTTATTGTAAAGACGATTAGAGAGAACTGGAGAAGCAGAGGGAAGTGCAGTGGAAAGTGTTTGGAAGTTTGGTTCTTGCCTGAGGAGTGGGGCTGACTGCAAGAAGTTTGAGAGAACTGGAGAAGAAGCGGAACTGTTTTTTGCGGCCGCTGTTGTTGGCCGGGTGGAAATACCGGCGGACAAGGAAGTGCGAGACGTGGCAGCGCCGGCGGCGATATTTTTTTTCACAGGATGGTAGGGGAAGACTCATGAATATTCATTAGGGAAGTCATCCCTGATTGGTCTGATGACCTACCCCTAACCCCACCCCTAAACCTACCCGCCACTGGGGGTCTGATGACCTACCCCTAACCCCGCCCTAAACCTACCCGTCACTGGGGTTAAGACCAATCAGGGATGACTTCCCTAATGAATATTCATGAGTCTTCCCCTACCATCCTGTGAAAAAAAATATCACGCGCCAGCGGCCTTCGAATCGGCGCGTTGGGATTGTGTGGGTTCAGAACGCCGGACCGGGAGAGAAACGGAGGTAGAAGAGGGGCGAGTCTTGCCTTTATGAGCTGTTGAAGTGTTTGTTGGAATGCTGGAACTGATGAAAAGATCGTAGAGTTGAGCTTTTGATGATCTGCGGGAGAAATGGATTCCGGAGCTGGAGAGGACTTGACGTAGGCTGTTGACTGAACATTTAGAAATGGGTGGAATCGGTGTAATAGCAGCGGTAGAATGGAGAGATGAAGTCTGAGAAGATGGACGAGGCTCAGTTAAAACTGGCGATCTTGAAGGTGGAGGAGAGCGTTGTCTTTTGGAACGTGGTTTGTATGAGCGCTGGATTTCCTGGCCAGAATGCTCATGAAGATTATCCGTATTTGGATCCGTAAGATCCGATCTTACGCGGGGAGTGACTGTCGGTGTTTCAGGAAGACTTGTCAGTTCGTCGTCTGAAGGAAAGAGCTGGATTTCCGGGATGTCGGACATTATTCCGTGCGGCAATACCAGATACTGGAACAGCTGATGCAAGAGAGAGGTAAGCGGCTGCTTATATACTCAGGCTGTTGATTGAAAGATTAGATGGGCTCACTCCTCCCTAACTTGCGTTTAGGAACTTCATTAAATCAAAAAAGACTTGCTTCTTTTCCTATTTGGCTTGATGTTTTGTAATGAGATTTAAAATTGTATTTGCTTGTATAGCTTATTATAGAAGCCAGTATGAATAAATTATGTTACAATACTCTTACATCTTGGAAGAATTGCCAATAAAATCAGTAAAAATTATTATCGCTGTGTACAAGATCAGGTTCAGTTCCTTGCCTATTTTATTTACTCTATAAGATATTCCACCCGAAAGCTTGTTATTATATAAACTTGAACATTCATTAATAAGACAGTGTAATATTATGTAAAAAAAAAAAAAAAAAAAAAATTATTGAGCTACTCAATCAAGCCAAGAATACCTTGAATACTTAATTATACTTTTAAGTATATCTCGATCAACAATAGGCCAAATATACTTATACTTTTCTGTCAGTATAAGTCAAATATACTTAAGTGCAATTTAAAGTAAATTTCTGAGAAGTACATAAAAAGAAGACTGAAAGTATACTTTCTTATTTTTAGTTTAAAAGAAGTATACTAATAGCACACTTGAATAAACTTTATTAGTATTAGTATTAGTTCTGATTCAGAAGGAAAGAAAAGGAAAGAAAAGGAAAGAAAAAGCAAAAAATATTCCAAATTATTATGGAATATTACTTTGCCATTTACCTCTTCCCTGGCATCTTTGAAACAGACAAAAAGACAGGATTAAGTGGAGCAGCCACCTATAGGTGTTTCTTTAAGAAGGAATGGTCAACCCGATGGCTGGTCAACCCGATGGCCATTCATCACAATGGGAACCACCAGCTCCTTCTACTGGTGCCCAGTCTGCAGACAAGAGAACTCCTGTGCCAATCGAGGCGTGAGGGACATAAGCAGGCATGTGAAAGGCAAGGGACATCGAGCCAAAGAACAGGCTCTAAAATCAGCCAGCAGTGTTGCACAGTTCTACATGCCAGCAACTTCAGTTGGAGTGTACAAGAGGCCAAGGTACATAGCACAGGAAAACCAAAAGGCTTGTGGCAATGTTTGATGAATTGCAAATTGTTGGTTATATTACAATGAAAACATATCTAATGTTTTATGAATTATTTAATCAATTGTTTCTGTTGGTTGAAGGTTGCCGTTGCAATGGTGCACCACAATGTTGCTGATCATTTCAGCCTCTTGTTCATAAATGAAGCAGTGGCACCTCATTTCAAGAAGGAACTGGTGATGAAGAGGAGAGAGAATCCCTTCACACTTGTCACAGATGGCTCAAATGATACTGGTATGAGTTTAACAACTACCAGTAATTTGTATTTTTTTATCCATTTCTACATGCACACTCATACAATTTTTGAACAGGTTTAGTTATGCACCTTATTGTTACAGGTCTAGAGAAGATGAATCCCCTCACAGTAAGAATATTTGACACCAACAAAGTTGTGCACAGATTCCTTGATATGTGCACCACCAGTGGGCGGAGCTGTGGAACTGCTGAAGTGATTTATAAAAAAAATCAATGACACCTTGCAGGAAAGTAACATTCCTTGGAGAAATTATATAGGTCTCTCTATTGACAATGCTACTGTAAATACAGGTGCCAAAAATTATATTGCAGCCAGAATGCTGAGGGAAAATGGCAGCATTTACATACGGATGCTCCTGTCATAGGGCATCTGTTAAGCCCAATGCCAAGTAAAACAGTTTGCTGATAGTGTTGTAATAAATATTTGAATTCATGTATTGCAGATATCCGGATTTGATCCAGAGGATCTGACTGTGGATTTTGGGTATTGGTTTAAGGGAAGCACCAACTGTAAAGGTTACCTGGCAGGTTTGTGATTCAACCAGCTCTACTGTTATACAGCAAAATGCAGACATTTTTAATTTGTTTGCTATTGATGTTATATATATATATTATATATATTTAGTTAATCTTCTATATATTTAGACGGCTGGTGGGTGCTTTTTTTTTCAAGCCCCTGACTGAAGTCTACCTCCTCTTCTTTCAAGCAACGCTGCCAATGTTCTCCACGCTGAACCTCCTCCTCCAGAGAGAAAGGTCTTCCATCTTCATGGAGAGGTAAAACGCAAGGGTTGGGCCATCCTGCTGACAAGGATGTCTGCTTATTTTTCATTGGCTGATATGTCCTTTTTCAAGTAATACATGGAAATCTTTTATGAACTACAAATTTGCAGATGACTAAGTTCATCATGAAACTGTGTGTGAGGTTCATGATGCCGTTAGCACTACAGGGCCGACAAGTCCATGACATCCTCTACAAGGACCCACTAAACCAACTGCCAGGTAAAACTTAAATAAAGAGATAAACCTGTATTCTCATTGACCTCAAATATACTTTTTGGGAAGATTGTTATTTGGCGAGTTAGGCGATATCTCTGATGTTATGAAAAAGGCATAAAATGTGTGTAGGCATACAATGTATATGTAGTCTATGGGTAAAATAGCATGCTTTCTGAATCTATGTGCACTTACTGTTTGTCTGTCTAGTTTTGAGTTAAAGTGCTGATTGCCAAGTGAAATTCCTGTGTGTCTTCATGATGCAGTTGGCGAATAAAAAGTGATTTTGATTCTGAGATATTGTTTAAATTACCTGGACTTAATTGGCTTGATCTCTTTCTGTTCTCTGTCTGTTAAGAGAAAAACTAAATGTTGGCTTCACCACCAGAGCTACCCTGAACAGGCTCCTCGAGGCTGGAGACATCACACCTCAGGAGGTGCAGCTATTCCAGCAGGCAGCACTGCCGTTTCTGGTCAGGGCTGTGGAGTCCGGAGTCAACAAACTCCCCCTGAAGGAGGCCCTTCTGAAGCATGCTAAATTCGTTGACGTGCAGCAGAGGACTGAGTGTGGGGTGGGAGATGCCCTATACTTCGTAGACAGGCAAGGGTTTCACATTTTCCAGGATTTCAACATATTGAATACTTTAAGTTTAATTTTGATCATTACAAATCCTCAATCAGTTCTTTAAACATGGTGCTCTTTTTAGATTTCAGGAACAACTTCCTTTCCATGGGCCAGAGGAACAGGACAAGGTGAGTGAGGAGTTCCTGGAGTATCAGCTCATGGATATCCCCATGCCCCAAGATCCCACCACCTTTAACCTTGAGGAGTTTTGGGGGAGTATGTCCTCAATCAAGAGCAAGAAATATTTGGCACCACATGACATACACATAATTAATTGAAATTATAAAAGCAAAGCATTTGAGAAATAGAGGCTCTTGGTTCCTTTTTTCAAAGATGTTCAAAGTTTGAGCCAGTTTGGGAGGCTTTCTAAAATAGCTGCATTAGTCTTAGTGCTCCCTCATTCAAATGCAGACACTGAAAGGGTTTTCTCCATGGTTGGACTAAACAAAACCAAAACCAGGAACAGCTTGGCACTAGATGGAACTCTGTCATCCATCATGACAGTGAAAATGGCTGGCCTGGAACCACAGTGTTTCAATTGGGAGCCACCAACCCCTGTGCTGAAGGCCTCAAAACCTGCTACCAACACCTACAATAAACAACACTAACCATTATCTCTCTCACACACACACACACACACACACACACACACACACACACACACACACACACACACACACACACAAACCTGCACTAAGAAATGCTGAATTAAATTAATATGTGTTTTATTTGTACGAATTTATGTGTCATTTTTCAGATCAGACCCCCGTCCCCACCCAAACCCCTGTCGCCGCCAAAATCTCACTCTGAACTCAGTTCAAAACTTGAGAGCCCTGCAGAGGATAAACCTTCTCTAGCAACATAGAGGATAACTGTTAAACAACCTTCCCTGATTAGACAGAGGATAAACCAACTTCCCTGACTATACAGAGGATGGAACACTTCCCTGGCAATAAACTACTGTTAACACACTGTAGCTGTTGTTAACCTTCCCTGGTTGAACAGAGGATGAATCTTCTCTGACTACACAGAGGATAAACCACCTTCCCTAGTAAAGCAGAGGATAAATCTTATAAATATGAATAAGAAAATAATAAATGTTAAATATCCATCTATGAGTTACATCTACCATTTATCTAAGTGTATGCTCTCATCTGATCAAATAACCACTCCACATACCGTTTTGTAAAGGTTTATTTATTTCTAGGGCTGGGAATCGATAATAAAAAAATTAACTAATTAATTGCACAATTTGCTGTAATTAATTGCAATTAATTGCATTTCCCCCAATCTTGTAATCATCAATATTTAAACTTAGAATCACCTAATTAAATTAAACAACACAAGGGAAAAAAGGAACAGAAAATAGCCCTATATTAAAATAATATTAAACATCAATATATTATTATTTTTCAATAATCAATCAACATAATCAATTAAACAGATTTTTTTTTTTTTTTACTAATTATCCAAATAAAATATAGTCCTACAAAGCTATTATTACCAGAGCATGTGATCAGAGCAGGTCATTTTACCATTGTTGCCCAGCATGACTATACCAGCTCAGCAAACAGAAGTCTACTACAGAGAAATGTCACGTTATTTGAGCGGACTTTACTTTTCCAGTGCGTGATCGGTACATTATTGGAGCGTTTGGGCCATTGACGACAGAGCAGAACATTGAGCACAGAGAGCGCAGCGCGCCGACACACACACACACACAACGGAGAGCGCGGCGCAAACACGGAGCGGAAAAGACCCGTTCATGAAAGCTGCGTGAGAATGAAACCTGATCGCCGAACACGGAGAGGCAGGACGGCATATTTTTGTCCTTTTCAACAGCAGCCGCAACAGGAAATCATAAAAAAAAAAGATATGCGTTAGTTAGAAAAAAAAAGTTTAAAAAAGTGCTGCGTTATTTTATTTTTTTATGCGTTAGACATCTCAAATTAATCGCAAAGATTAACACGTTAATTCCCCCAGCCCTATTTATTTCACATAAAGCTGTTGAACACGTTAGCATTGTCTTACCATAATCTCTTCTTTGTGGTTGACTATGTGTAGGTCTCACTACAGGAGCGCGCCCCCTATTGAGCACCTTATATAAGTGCTACCAGTAACGTCTCGGTTACTAATGTAACCCTCGTTCCCCGAAGGAGGGAACGGGAGACGTAACGACGACGTAATTGGGATCACTTCAGGGAGCTCTATCAACTTCGAGTGTCTACAGAACGAGCCAATGAACGTCGGCGTGCGTGAAGGTAACAGGAGTAGGATGGAGTAAAGCTGCTTCTTCAGCTGCTGCATCTGCTGCCGTGTTTCCTTGACTTTCTTTGGACTTGTCAGATTGATGTGATTTTACTTTGATCACGGCTGCTTCTCTGGGGCGCTGGAAGGGCCAGCAACAGTGGCGTGTTGGTAGGAATCCCCAATTGTTCGGTTCAGTACCGATGTAACGTCGAACGTGATATATATATCAATTATATAAAATATAAATCGTGATATATAAAATCAATCAATCATCAATTATATTTAAAAATGTTATGTTTTGCTGTATCAAACAAACATTTCAAGTTCAGCTTAATACTGTAGTAATTTCAGAAACAATAATAAAATATAATTCTTGTGTTTTTGTTGATGTAAGTTGTCTAATGGAAAAAATTGATTTCCATCGATCTTCAATTTTTCTCAATTTACAAACAGTGTTTGGAATAACGCCGTTTAAAAGAACGGCGTTAGGTAACGACGTTATTTTTTCAGTAACGGGGTAATCTAACTAATTACTTTTCCCGTCGTTACAACGCCGTTAACATTACTGAACGTTAAATGCGGTGCGTTACTATGCATTGATTGAATAAACTGTGTAATCCGAACGCACCCCTGGCTCGCACAGCGATTGAGGAGGTGGGTTAATAACAAGGTAAGCGATTATGATTGGCTAAGGCAGGGTAATGTGTTTCATGGTAGCCAATCAGAGCCAGTGTTTTTACACATATGCCAGCACACGCGCCACACACACACCAGCTAAACAGATTCGATGAAGCAGCAGAGATGGCGAGTCAGGAGCAATCCGATGAAAAGTTGGCATTTTCAAGGTGGAGATATAAGCACTACTTCAAATTCATTGAGGTCAAAGGCAAGAACTAGGGGTGGAACGGTACATGTATTAGTATTAGAGAGAGAGAGAGAGAGAGAGAGAGAGAGAGAGAGAGAGAGAGAGAGAGAGAGGCGCGATCGAAAAGTTGCAAAGTGTTTACATTTGTGTGTGTGTGTGTGAGAGAGAGAGAGAGAGAGAGAGAGAGAGAGAGAGAGAGAGAGAGAGAGAGAGAGAGGCGCGATCGAAAAGTTGCAAAGTGTTTACATTTGTGTGTGTGTGTGTGAGAGAGAGAGAGAGAGAGAGAGAGAGAGAGAGAGAGAGAGAGAGAGAGAAGAGAGGCGCGGGCGCGATCGAAAAGTCGCAAAGTGTTTACATTTGTGTGCGTGTGTGTGTGTGTGTGAGGCGTTCAAACATCAAAAAGTGTTTAAGTTACTGCTAATTAAAATTTTAAGGAAAACAAATATATTAATCTTATATAATGTGCACAGTCAGTGCACTACAAATAAACTGGTCCAATGCCTTTATTAATAAAACTTTTAATAAAAAGTTGAGAGAGGTTGATTTAATTTGCAGAGTTAAATGCACTTTATATGGTGTAACTGTTTACTTTTCTTACAAAGATAATGCTTGAAGTGCAGGATAAACCTCTTGCTGTCTGTCGACGTGCAATAAATATTGAAAGTTATGTACAAACACCTGTTCTACTCATTTCAACTGACTTAAAAACTGCTAAAAAAAATCCAAATTCTTTGACATATAGCAACTTTTTTTTTTTTTTTTTTACAGTAACGCAAATAGTTACTTTCCCTGGTAACGAGTTACTTTTATTATAGAGTAATTCAGTTACTAACTCAGTTACTTTTTGGAACAAGTAGTGAGTAACTATAACTAATTACTTTTTTAAAGTAACGTTCCCAACACTGGTCCCGAATAAATAATAATAAAAAAGGAATAAAGTTCAAAAGTCGGACTGTAAGCGAATGAGACATGATTGCTATTCACACTTTTATTAAAATGGCTGTAATCTCTTACCACAATAGTACTTGATCTGTTTAAAATGATTTCCTTGATATAGATGCCTAAGGTGTTAAATTCAAAATTAAATAAAATGTGTCTAATCCAGTAATTAATTTTTTTTATTTTTGATCTGAGCACAATCAGAAAATCAGAAAACCCGTCGTTATTCGTTTTTTCATTTTAGTTCAGGAAATAAATAATGGAAAAACAAGTCGTTTTTCATCTTTTTATTTTTGGTTTTAATTTGAAAAAACAATTGAACGAATGATCCACGGACGGTGACGGACCCATCATATTCCGCGATTATAGGCCTATATAAGAGTATTTAATTTGTATCCATAGGCCTACTCTGTGTAGCTGGCCCGCCATCTACTGATTAAAAAATATATTGGCCCGCGGCCAAAGTTACTTGCCGACCCCTGTCCTAAAGCTTTGAGTCCTGTCAATGTAGCAGCGCAGAGCACGAACAGGACAGAGCAAAGCCAGGGCTGGGTCTGCCTCTTCCGGGGGCAGTGCTTGCAGGTTCACTACCTGATCTCTAAAAGGAGTGGTAGGAACCTTGGGCACATATCCGGGCCGGGGTCTCAGAACAACGTGAGAGAAGTCCGGCGTGAACTCTAGGCACGATTCATCGACCTAAAATGCCAGCAGGTCCCCTACCCTCTTGATGGACGCCAAAGCGAGCAGGAGAGCTGTCTTCATTGACAAGAAATTTAAATCAACTGCATGCAAAGACTCAAATGGAGGATTCTGGAGTGCTCTGAGCACTAAAGTCAGATCCCAAGAGGGTACGGGATGCGGATTACGAGGAGGATTCAACCTCCTAGCACCCCTGAGGAGCCTGATGACCAGGTCGTGCTTTCTCAAGGACCTACCTTCTAATGCATCGTGATGTGCAGCTATCGCGGCAACATACACTTTGAGGGTGGAGGAAGACAGCCTTCGCTCCAACCCATCTTGCAGGAAGGAAAGCACGACACTGATCAGGCACGTTCGGGGGTCTTCCTGGTGGGGAGAACACCAACCGACGAATAGGTTCCACTTCAACGCATAGAGGCTCCTCGTAGAGGAGCCCCGTCTCTGAGAAAGAAAGTCTTTCCTCAGAGGAATCGGCCAAGGAGGGGCTGTCGCGAGGAGCATGAGTTCTGCAAACCAAGTCCGGTTGGGCCAATACGGCGCAACGAGCAGGATCTGCTCCTCGTCCTCCCTGATCTTGCACAGAGTGCGAGAAGGCTCACTGGGGGAAACGCATATTTGCGAAGGCCCTGGGGCCAGCTGTGCGCCAGTGCATCTGTGCCGAGGGTTCCTTCGGTCAGGGAATAGAATAACTGGCAATGGGTCGTGTCCGGAGAGGCAAACAGATCTATCTGAGCGGCTCCGAAGAATCCCCATAGCTGGACCGCCTGGGGATGGAGTCGCCATTCTCCCGGAAGGGGCGGCTGCCGTGAGAGCTCGTCGGCTGCATGGTTGAGCGCACCAGGGACATGAATGGCTTGAAGCGACCTCAGATGCTTCTGACTCCAAAGGTGGAGATGGCGGGCGAGTCGCGACATACGACGGGAGCGTAGACCACTTTGGCGGTTGATGTACGCCACGGTCGCAGTGCTGTCCGTACGGACCAGTACATGCCTGTGACGAAGTAAGCCTCTGAGGCGGCACAAGGCTAAGCATACTGCTTGCAACTCTAGGCAGTTGATGTGCCAATGCAGTTGGGGCCCCGTCTACAGACCCGAAACTGCATGCCCGTTGTACGTGGCCCCCCAGCCGTTGGCAGAAGCATCTGTGAAAGCCACAGCATGCCTGGACACCTGGACTAAGGGCACTCCGGCCCGTAGAAATGCAGGGTCCGACCAACGACTGAAGGTTTGGCGACAGTGCGGGGTTATGTTCACCTAGGGCTGGGCGATATGGCCTAAAAAAAAAAAATCCCCGATTTTTTTAAAAAAAAATCCGATTTACGATTTAAATCGATTTTTTTTTTCTTCCCCTACTTAAAATCAATCTGCAAATGACAAAGAAATTTTTCAAAACAATTTTTAACTTTATTTTGTTTTGATTTTCCCTTCTGGGATTTGATTTGGATTTTCCCCTTGGGGTTAAAGTGCAATCAGAAACAACAAGCCAAAAAGATAAGATGGCAGGCCCTGCCTTTGTAAACAGTGAAAATGTAACATAACATAACATAACATAACATAACATAACATAACATAACATAACATGAAATGGGTGGATTGGGATTGGTGGGGAATGTGAAAAAAAATGTTTTACATCACAATAAAGTGTAATGTGATTGTCAAAACATTTGGTAACTAAACAGAATTTTATTAAGTTTAGTGACAACACAATGTTTACATGGTACAATGACTGGTATGCTACTGTTTTTATTATTGCTTTCACAATTTCAATTCAATTCTTGTGATTTGATTCTGATCTTGATTCAATATCGATTCCTTTGGATAAATACTAGGTACAGTAGATAGGCTACATGTTAATTTAAAGCCCTGTCAGCTGGTATTATTATTAAAGGTTAAAAATTTATATATTTTTTACGTTTTTTTATAATAACAAGTTCAACATTATAATATTTTAATGATATAGGTAAAAATATAATAAATATGTAATATAGTATTCATATTTAGCAAAATACTACTCTATACAGCAATTATTTTAAAGTCCAACTAACGTGCTATGGTCATTAATGGGCTTTCCAGAGGTAAAAGTAACTTAACATGACGTATTGTCCTCTAGCTGTTATTATAGACCTCTTTCCGCAGTTGAAAAACACAGATCGATCGATTTTATTTCATTTCGGTAAGTTGAACTGTATCTTTCAAATTACCTATTGATCATTCGTGTTTATTTAGCCTACTATTAACTAGTAGTAAAGAGTAACAGATGATCGGTTCAAGTGCCGCTTG
Source organism: Rutilus rutilus (assembly GCF_951802725.1). Lineage (NCBI taxonomy): Eukaryota > Metazoa > Chordata > Actinopteri > Cypriniformes > Leuciscidae > Rutilus > Rutilus rutilus. The sequence goes on along the minus strand of NC_140214.1, from coordinate 39,356,939 downwards.
AACTCTGTCAGCGATCTGTCAAGCGCCAAAACGGTGTTTATTGTTTGAATTTCGTAATTAAATCGACAGAATCTGAGAGCTGAGAATTTGTTTCATAGCAATAGTAACCTTCTCTGTCTTGTCTGTCGGTGTCAGTGTCCTCTTTGCTTTGCTTTGAATTCGTGAGAGTTGGCAGCTCTGCGGATTCAGTTTGTAAGACTGTAGGTTGTTTTTTGGCGGGTGTGTTTGTGCTGCCGCGGTCTTGCCGTGTTGTTTGTGTATCTCTATGCCAAACGCGCGGGGGAAGAGCTGAGCCCGTTTGGAGCTACGGGAGCCCAGAGGGGAGCGTCGGCTAATGTTAAAGAGAAAACCGATTTTCATTCAAAAAAAAATCGACGTAAACTGCACATTCGAATTAATCGCTAAAATCGATTTATCGCCCAGCCCTATGTTCACCCGGAACGTGCCGCTCTGCCACGCCCATCTCGGGACTCGATCGTGAAGCCAGCGCTGAAGCGCTCTCATATGGAGCAGACCGAGCGGCGTTACTGCGGCCCGCCATATGCCCCAGGAGCCTCTGAAACTGTTTCAGTGGGACCGCTGACCTGCCTTGAAAGGACTTGAGGCAGTTGAGCACTGACTGGACGCGCTCCTCCGTGAGGCGCGCAGTCTGAGCGACCGAGTCCAACTCCATACCGAGATAAGAGATCCTCTGTGTGGGGCAGAGTTTGCTCTTGTCCCAGTTGATCTGAAGCCCCAGCTGACTGAGATGCCGAAGCACCATGTCCCTGTGCTCGCACAACAGATCTCGCGAGTGAGCTATTATAAGCCAGTTGTCGAGATAATTGAGAATGCGAACGCCATTTTCTCTCATGGGAACAATGGCCACCTCCGCGACTTTCGTGAAGACACGGGGTGGCAGGGCCAGCCCGAAGGGTAGGACCTTGTGCTGATATGCTCGACCCTCGAACGCAAACTGAAGAAAGGGTCTGTGTCGAGGGAGAATCGAGACATTAAAGTGCGCGTCCTTCAGGTCGTTTGCTGCAAACCAATCCCGGGGACAGATGCACTTGAAGATTTCTGCGTTAACATCTTGAACGGGAGCTTGTGCAGGGCCCGATTCAAAACTCGCAGGTCCAGGATTGGTCGTAACCCACCGCCTTTCTTGGGTACAATGAAGTAAGGGCTGTAGAACCCAGACCTCATCTCGGCTGGAGGGACCAGCTCGATCGCGTCCTTCGCCAGCAGGACGTCGATCTCTTTCCTCAGGACAGGGGCATCGATGCTCCGCACATGGGTGAAGCGGATGCCCCTGAACTTGGGAGCCGGATGGTACGGGTGAGCCACCGGGACGGCCTGGGAAGCGCTAGCCAGGCTTTGAAGAACCGTACCAGTGAGCCGACCCGGACCACCGGCGTACCCGGGATGGGGCAGCGAGGTGGAAGGCAGGGACTCGACTCCGGAGGCACTGAAGCGGCCGGAAGTGGTTCCACGCGTGGGCAGACGGCAGGGAAGGCACAGAGGCATTTGGCTGCTCGTTGCCCCGAGGCGAAGGAAGGAGGGGAAACAAGGAGCGACGCCTGGGGGGGTAGAGTCCAGGTTTCTGAACCTCCTTGCCCAGCGGGAGATGAGAGTGACGAGGCCAGGGCGGCGTCACTGTCATTCTGGCCCTCTTGGACGGGGGAGACTGGGAGCGGCGAGGCAATTGAGCGTCGTCCTGAACTACCAGTCTCTACCGTGTGTGACCCAGGGGAAATAGAAACTGCTCTTTCACTGAGGTTTTGGGTGGAACAGAAACAAAACGAAACCAAAGATTCTCCCCCCGGCCCTCCTCAGGGGGAAGGAGTGGTGCAGTCACGCACTCCCGAAGAGCAGCAGGCATGTCCCTTGGGTGGCCCATCTCAGGGTCTCTTCCCCTTCCTCTTGCCTGGGGGTTTAGAGGAACTCCGAGCGGGCGGAGCAGCTCTCTTGCGGCCGGCACCCTGCTGCCTAGGAGGCTGCTGCTTAGGCTGAGCAGGGGCGGAGGCGGTGGCAGGAGGGCGCCCTCGGCGACAAGCAGTTGAAGGCGCCGCCGAAGTCTGGCCAGCAGCAGACTGTTTCCGGGGCATGATGTGTTTTATCACCTCCGACTGCTTCTGGGCGGCGGAGAACTGTTGGGCGTAGTCCTCCACCGCGTCGCCGAAAAGCCCACCCTGGGATATGGGGGAGCTCAGGAGCCTACTCTTGTCCGACTCCTTCATATCAGCCAGGGTGAGCCACAGGTGTCGCTCCTGGACCACAAGAGTGGACATCGCCCGACCAAGGGAACGTGCGGTGACGTCCGTCGCCGTACGCAGCTCTTGCAGCACCCCTGGGTCGGTACCACCCTCCTGCATGTCACAGAGCGCTTTCGCCTGGTGAACCTGGAGAAGCGCCATGGCATGCAGGACAGAAGCAGCTTCTCCACACGCACTATAGGCCTTTCCAGTCAGACCGGAAGAGAACCTACAGGCGCGGGAGGGGAGCGTGGGGTTACCCCGCCAGGTGGATGCGGTCTTGGGACACAGATGCATCGCCACAGACCGTTCCACTGGGGGGATGCCCTCGTATCCCTTCACTGCCCCGCCATCGAGAGTGGTGAGGGAGGAGGAGGGAGTCGACCTGTGTCGGGCCGCCAGAGGGGCCGTCTACGATCTCGTCACCTCGTCATGCACCTCCGGAAAGAATGGCACTGGGGCGGCGCACTGAGAACCACCCCGGCCCGCCCCGAGATACCAATCGTCGAGCCGCAAGGGTTCGGGACACGGTGGAGGATTCCACTCGAGCCCAACACTCGCGGCCGCCCGGGCAAGCATAGCGGCCATTTCCGGGTCCGACTCGGGCAACGCTACTACACCCGAAGGGGGCAACGCAGCCGAGTCGTCATCCCCAGAAGATGACCGCTCTCCCTCCGATGCAGCGATGGACGCGGAGGATTGAGGAGCCCATGGGGGTCTTTCACCCGGCAGGTTATTCCTCACAGTAATCCTCAGACCACCAATGGGATTAGCCGAAGTAGTCTTCTTCTGAACTGAACCAGAAGAATAACTAGATTGGGGAATCACCAAAGGGACTCCCCCTCGTCTGAGGGATCTCAGTCTTGATCTCAACGTCGCGATGGTCATGTTCCCACAATGGGAACATGACTCATTCACGAACGCTGCCTCAGCGTGCGCGAGGCCCAAACACGAGAGGCAGCGATCGTGACCATCAACCGGTGGCAGATATTGACCACATCCAGAAACACACGGGTGAAACGTCATCCTTAAAAGGACGCGATCTTCACTCGTGTTGCTCTTTCAGAGAAGCTCTTTTAGTGTGCTGAAGCATGCAGAGATTAACGCGGCAACACAGCGGGGAAACTGCAAGCCCACTGTGTGCACTCAACCAGATACCAGCTGTGACAACAGCTCAAATTCACTCAAAGGCAATTGGTCTCCCTAGCGTGTTCCCAATTTGTTGGAAACTCCTCCGACGAGACGTAGGAGTTCCCAAACGAAAGGGAACCTGGATTTCTTCATCTGAGGAAAAAGGCAGTGCCACAACACAAACTTCCAACAAGAAGCTACTTCTCCACAAACAAAACCCCAGCCGTGAGGAGGTACGAGCGAGTGCGGAGGAGCAGCTGAGAGAGGGTGTGTGGTTTGGAGCAACCACAGACTTGTGGACCAGCACTGGTGGTGGAGGAGAACCCTTAATGAGCTTTACAGTCCACTACATCTCTACTGACTGGAAGCAAAAGCCTCTCTTGAGACTCTATTTTCCAGAAGACCACATGGCAGAGGATATCACAGAAATTATGGAAAACATGCTTCTGGACTGGAAGATAAAAAGAGCTGATGAAACTGTCTTTCTGGAATTACAACAGACAATGCCAGTAACATGGGGAAAGCCTTTGCATCATTTCCTCTGTGTTTGGTTATAAATTAAATTTAGCCATTTTCAAAGCCCTCAAGTTGTCAAGAGTGGAATCCGCAACCAGAGCATGCCGACATTTGATGAAAGGGTTTTCTCGAAGCTGGAAACGGAAACTTGAGCTTTAAAAGAGGCAGCCTGAACATCCCTGAGAATCCACATTTGAAAGGATTTCCAGGTTCTTGGAGCAGCAGCAGGTCATCCGTGGGGTGCTAGCAGGAGACAGAAGCACCAGGCAATGCCATCAATCCAAGAAAAACTTGACTCAGGAATGAAACTGTACTTATCCCTTCCTGCAATCAGTGCTGATGCTGGCCCACTGGCTTGGTGAAAGCACAAGTGGAAGAAATGCCAATTCTTTTAAAAGTGGCCAAAAATACCTGGGCATCCCTGCAACAAGTGTGTCCTCTGAAGGGGTGTTCAGTGGCCATATCCAGTCTCCTCACCGGTCAAGACTGAGCACTGAAGAATGTGAACATGCTCACATTTCTGCACTATAATGTGAACTGAAAGGACTGGAAATAAGTGTGCAATTTGTAAAAAAGGCCCTGATGAAGGTGGGTCCTGCAGCCTTTGTCTCCTTATTTTGTAACAAAAGGATATGCATATCTAGCTTGTGTTTAATTCCAGAGATGTGGACCTTGATTCTTTTTATTTATTTTTACTGTACTGTATTATTTGTGTTTCAAAATGCAGCTATAGCCTACTGTTTAAGTCAAAAACAGTTAGATAAATATTTTTACCATGTTTCTAAGTTCTCTCCAAAAGAACTGTAGAAAAAAAAAAAAAAACACTTGGTCACAGTTATTTCTGTTTAAATAAGCAGCAATAATTGGTTACTGTGTTATTTCGGTTTCAAAGGGCAGCAATAAATAACACTGTAAATTCTAAAGTGTGTTCATGTGATTTTATACATTAGTAGTGTTAATGAATGCTTAATAATCGTGAAACTGTGATTATTCCTCAGACTATAATTGTAAGAACAAAATCTATAATCGTTGCCAGGGTTATTATAGTTTAGCATTTTTCATTAGTTTTTATTTTTATTTCGTTTTGACTTTTTGTTTTCAAATTCAGTTTAGTTTTAATTAGTTTTTAAAGTGGGTTTGCTAGTTTAGTTTATTTTTTATTTTTTGAAAATGCTTAGTTTTAGTTTAGTTTTTATTAGTTTTAGTGTTAGTTTTAGTCTTTTTTTGTAATTTGGGTTATTTGTCAGGGGCAAGATTCAAAAAGGTCGGAAAAAGTATTGTGTAATAATAACTCAACAAAAACATCAAACAATTTTAGAAAAAAATTCACACCCCATTGAAATTCTTTTACCTCTTACAAAATCCACACGCCATACCAAAAATCGACACATCTTCTATACAGAATTCACACCCTATACAAATACCACAGCTGTACAATTTTCACACCCTATACTAAATTTACCCTATACAGCCAATAGCCTACTCATCTGGATTGAAGCAGCAAACATTCAGTGTAAAAGTAAAAAAATGACATAACATTATTTAATATTTGAATCACAGCTTATATAGTGTTTTGACATCGACAACCAGCCACAACCAAAAAGTGCATTTTACCTCAAACTTGCGACTAGTTAACTTTCTAAAGAAGGCGCAATCGCTTCTCGGGTCGACATTAATACAATGACAAAATTTCATTCAGAATTTAAGATATTTTTTATAACACTAATGTGCTAATAACACACACAATTAATGTGTGATTGTGTAAAGGTGTTCACGAGATATAGATAGCCTGACTACGTCAGACTTCGTACTTCCGCTCAATTTCAGTTCGCTTCTGTACTAAGTCTGAGATAGCGACCTATCACTCAGTTTTCCTCCGGCCTCAAAACAGCCAGCCAATCAACAAACAGAGGGCGGGCTGAGAGCCGTGACGTAGACGCTGATTGTACCGTGGATGCGTAGATTTACTTCACATAATCTGCAAAAGTCGTTCACAGCCATGTTCACTCTGGTATTTCGCTCTATGGTTTTGTTTTCGCATCATACATATGTTTACAGTGGAAGTTAGATGCGGCTGAGCATGCGCATAACACACGCCATCACCAAACGTTATGTGATTGGCTTACGGGTAACCAATGATTTTAAACTTCAGACAAGCGCCCCCCCGCGAGAAAGAAAACGCTTTTCTATTATGCCCTTCCAGACTCTGTCTACGAAGCAAAGCGAAGTAGCAGAGTTTGGTATTACCAGGCTAAGATAGAGATACCAACCTTTCGCGAACTTGCTTTCAACGTCGAACGAACACTCGTTCTCATGGAGACGCAGTGTGCACGGAGGGGAGGGGCTGTGTGTGTGTGTGTGCGTGCGCGCGCATATGAGAGATGCATGAGTGACAGAGAGACGGAGGGAGAGCAGGGAAAGGAAATGCAGCTGAACGAATACGCTGCGTGTTTTAAATAGCGTTAAAAAATGAAAGACCTTGACAAAGACGAAAACGAAGGACATTTACTCTATAATTTTATTTTATTTTAGTTAGTTTTGCCAAACACGCATTACAGGTTTAGTTAGTTATCGTTTTTTTGTAATGCCTCGTTTTTATTTTTATTTCAGTTAACGACAATGTTTTTTCCCACCTAGTTTTCGTTTTTTCGTTCGTTTTCGTTAACGATTATAACCTTGATCGTTGCATAGATTCAGCACATAAAGATGACCAGCTAACAATTTTTGGTTCCCATAACGTTAGTTTTTGGTACCCAGAACATTCTCAGAATGTTAGTTTATGGTTCCCAGAACGTTATTTTTTATGGTAACCACCCAGCAACGTTCTGGGAACGTTATTTTATTGTTACATAAAAATAAAACCAAAAAAGAACGTTCCCCTAACGTAAGTATTTGGTTCCCAAAAAAATAACCAAAAAATAACATTAGGGGAACGTTCTGTGTTAACTGGGGAACTACTAACCGTGATCTCAGACTGCGGTGATGTGGTTTCTCCACCTCATGGATCTTCATGTGAAGCTTCAGGCGAGTTTTAATAGTGAAACTCTTTCCACACTAATCACACGTGTGCAGCTTCTCTCATGTGTTTTCAGATTGGCTGACTGACTGAATCTCTTGTTGCAGTGTGAACACTTGTAAGGTTTCTCTCCGGTGTGGATCCTCTCATGTGTTTTCAGATTTGTTGACACACTGAATCTCTTGTTGCAGTGTGAACACTTGTAAGGGTTCTCTCCAGTGTGGATCCTCTCATGTCTTTTCAGATTTGATGACTGACTGAATATCTTGTCGCAGTGTGAACACTTGTAAGGTTTCTCTCCAGTGTGGATCATCTCATGTGTTTTCAGATGTGATGACCGACTGAATCTCTTGTCGCAGTGTGAACACTTGTAAGGTTTCTCTCCGGTGTGAATTCTCTGGTGCTGTTTTAATTCGTTTGCTGAAATAAAAGTCTTCTCACACTCGAAGCACAAATAAGCTCTTACACCAATATGAATTTTCTGGTGTTTATGCAAACTTTGCAGTCGTGAAAAACTCTTTCCACAAACAGAGCATGAATGTGGCTTTTCCTTCGTATGAACTACCAGGTGTGTCTTCAGGTTTGATGCACTAACAAATGTTTTGCCACATTGATCACATGTGAACGGCTTCTCTCCGGTGTGGATCCTCATGTGAATCTCAAGATAATGTTTGCTTAGGAATCTCTTTTCACACTGATCACACATGAATGGCTTTTCTCCAGTGTGGATCATCATGTGTCTTTTAAGGGTAGTTGATTGTGTGAAACTCTTCCCACACATATCACATGTGAACGGCTTCTCTCCAGTGTGAACTCTTGAGTGAAGTTGAAGATTTTGTTTGCTTGAGAATCTCTTTTCACACTGAGTGCAGATGAAAGATTTCTTGGCTCTATTCTTTAAAAATGTCTTTTTAGTCTTTGAACGACTGAAAGGTTTTTCTCCATATTTGACATGACGTTCCTCCTCCACTTCACTCAGTTCTTCAATCTCCTCGTTCTCCTCCATCATGTCTGAAATAAAATAAAAAAGATAATTAATTTCAATTTCAGTACATCAAAATAATTCATAGGGGTGTGTGATATCGTCAACAGTAAAAGCCACAGCAGAACTGTTTTGCATCTCTGAGCAACACATCTGTGTTTCGTTACTGAATGAATCAGTTCATTTGAACTATTCGGTTGAATTAACGACTCAGTGATTCACTTGTTAACAGTGACTTGCCGCCAGAGGTCGAAAGTAACGAATTACATTTTGATTTCTCACAATATAAAGATGTGAACACATGAACATAACCAGAGCTGCTCTGAGAGAACGCTTAAAGAGAATTTCATCATTTTATTTGAGAAACCATTGCCAAATACGCTCTGAAACTCAAAAGGTCTTCATTTCAAGCCGTAAATATAAAAGTTCAGTTTAACTAGAATAAATTATGACACAAATATATTACTATTGTACGCCTACAATAGAATGTGCCTTTCATAATAATAATAATAATAATAATAATAATAATAATACACTTTATTTAAACATTATTTAAAGAATATTTTTTGACCATATTTTGACCAAAATTTAGTAAATCTCTGTTTTGCAGCACAAAAAATAAAACGATTTTATTAAAGTTTGTGAAAGTTTCATTTGATTACCACCGTTTTTGATAATATATTTGTATTAGACATGTGCCGGTATTCGGTAATGCGATAAATCGCGGTAATGAATATGCACGATATTGTTATCGCGGGCACCTCAAAATACCGTGAAAAATAATTGATCAGAATTTATATTTATAGAACGAGCATTAGCTTATTTTCCATCAACCACTTAAACAAACAATGCGTATATGCTGCGCGAAACATGTGCGCACTCTGATGTAAACAATCCCCACATGTTAGCACTGTGTGCATGCGGCGCAGTGCGCACTCTAGTCTAATGTAATGAATCCTCACATGGAGAAGAAGCATGGCGGAAGGAGGAACGCTGCTGACGATTTATCCCCCTTCTAAAAGCAGGGCTGCCAACTCTACACATTCAGCGTGAGACTCATGCAATTTACACTTCTCACACGCTCTCGCGCCACACATTCATTTTCTCATGCAGAGAAAAATCACAGAGCAAAGAGGACACTGACACCGACAGACTAGGCAGAGCAGCTTACTTTTGATATGAAAAAAATTCTCAGCTCTCAGGTTCTGTCCATTTTATTACGAAATTCAGACAATAAATGGGTAGTTGACATGACGTTGGTTTTTCACCGTCACAGAAGATAAAAAATAATTTATTTCACATTTTCATCATTTAGAATACTGTAAATGGTTAAGCATTTTCTTGTTTTATATAAATTTGTTGTTCTAATACCCGAGTTATTTTTATTTTTTTTACAACTTACAACTACAAAATCTCAAAATCGTCCTATGGTGTGACGGTAGACAAAATTATTTCATAAATATTAACTATATAAATAAATAAAATAATGTTTAAAAATATTAATGAACACTCCTGGCATAATTGTGCAAGTGTCTATTTCACTATGTGGCCATCACTTTTCCTATAGGCCTACATACGTTTCTAAAAGTGTAGGAATTTCATAAAGTTTGTCACAGAAAAAAATGTCCTTTGGTGTTATGCAATAACCTGATATTAAGTTGGGCAATATCATGGACCACTACATTTAGTAGAAAGACCCCATTCAAGGTCATGTGACTGAAGACCCCTATGAAGCCCCCTATGAAGCCCATGAGCTAGTGCACATGGTAAGTATTTCTCTCAGAATTGTTCAAATATTTAACTATGGTTTCAGACCACTGAAGTTGTTAAGTTTTTTTTGTCCTTTGGTCAGAGTTTCAGCTAGAAAAAAATGGTGCCGGTCACTTTGTTTCGTTTTCCGGACATTTTGAAGATATGCCGGTCAAATATCGCCTCTTAATTAGTCAAGTTGAGGAAAACTTAAAAAAAAAAAAAAAAAAAAACATGAACATCCGATTGGCGTCAATCAACGCCAATTGTTTTTACTATGGTTTCACATTCATAGTTTAACAAACCAATCCCCCTTCCCCACATAAAATATCTGAAGCCTATGTTTTTACTCAAGCGAACTTCCCAGTTTCTCTCCACAACTTGCAATGCGCATAAGCCGCGTAAGTTAACCTTGTTCTCCGCAAGGCGACTTCGCTGCTTCGTCTTTATCTGATTCTGCAGCGAGAACCCCCTCTCTGCAGGAACACTCGAGACCCATTTTCTACTATGGTTTTGTACGTTTCTTCATTCGGATCTATTTGCGATCCATTCCATTCTAAACAAACAACGCAGTTTATATGCTTCGTCCTTGTTTCATTATTCATTAAGATAATAATTAATAAATGCGCGCATAATTATCAGTGAACTTGATAAATGTTGCAGATATGTTTTGCTATGCATGCACAAACAAATGCCTTTCAACTTATGTGTGCAAAATTCAGAATAAAATGAATGTGCAGCAATTTGTACAAATAGAGAGTCTATGTCTACTATACGTGTTGTAGCCATTAAAAAAGCTCATTTAGTTTAATATTTGTTAAAATATTATAATGTTATTTTTTAATTTATGTTGATTATGAAAAGTGAACCGCACGAGTAGGATGCGCAATATCGAGAGACATGGACCGGGTCAGACATGATTTTGACCACTTAATTAAGTTTGGTTTTGTAGAATGACTTTTTTGAAGTGAATTTCGTTTTGTATAAATTGTATCTTAATTAAAAAAAAAAAAAAAATCAACCAATTGCCTGTATTTAATAAATAAGCAGCAAAATAAAGCAGACGATAGGCCTAATCATGACGGCGCCCGCGCGGTCACTTGCATTGCTCGTGAACTGGAGCGCATCTCATCCTAATTTAACGAAACTCAGCTTAGGCCTCACAGACATGAAATATATCTTAAGAAAGCTTGAAATGTCTTTTTAACAATTTAAACGAAAAGAAATAGGTTACTCTCTGATTATGTAATCCATGATGTGCATTTCTCTCTATAGGCGCGTTCACTAAGGACATGGCGATCGTCAACTTCATCTTTACAGCTGTTGTTGCTGTTAATAAACTAAAAATAATAGGCGTATAATTTTATAAACAATAAATAAAATGAAATTGTAATTGTATTAAAAAAGCAACAAAAAAAAATCCTGTTTAATGGTTTTTTTTTTTTACCTATGCTAATTACGCATTAAATTCAGGTAGGCCACTGAGTCGCTGTCCTCAATGCCCAGAAAAGCGCTGAAACGGAGATGAAGGGGAACCCGTTTTTATTTTATTTTTTAATTTTTGGCTTATTTTAACTGGCCCATCCAGTTTTCTGGAGGCCCACCTACAAACAAAATCCTGGCGCCGCTAGTGCTTCGCAGCGGTCTGATATCAAGAAATAACAGACCGCATTACACATTGGAATTCAACCAAGCCATGTAATAATGTTTAATAACTTTCAAACGGTAGAGCCTGTTCCTTTATAACATAGCCAAAGGTCGGTGTATTTTTGCTTTATACATTTTAGGCTTATTCTCAAATTCAGATTGTGTTAGGGGGGCGGGATTATTAGGCAATTTTAATCGGACAATTTGACCGGAGAGATTTAATTTTGTCGGACATTTCATTTTTTTTCGGCCAATGTCCGGCAATTACCGGACAACGGAAACCCTGCCTTTGGTATGACACCCCTAAATTTCATTTTTTAATTCAAATTTGTATTTTTAACAGCAAGACTATGTAATAGTATGCAAATGTATCATGCCAATTGCTAATGACAGTTCAGCTAGTATTAGCATGGTTATTAACTGCCACAAAAGCTCAAATGTTCTTCGGTGTGACAGGAAATGTCACAGGAAATGTCCTTTGGTGTGACACTTTGGCCTGTCACACCATAGGACACAGATGTCACAAGATAGGACAAGACCTCCTTAAGAAGCTATTAAAACAAATAGATACATTTCAACAAAAAACAATTGTCCTCCTTTATAATTGTTACAATAAACACTAGCCTATATATTCTTACTCTTTTTTTGCAGTGATTATCTTTGTCCTTTGGTGTGACGTTTTGTCCTATGGTATGACAAACATAAAACAACAGAAAAATATACTTATTTTAAAATATCTTTTTTTTAAAGAGTCAAGTTTGGCATTAGGGGAGTTACAATAATATCTCCTCTTAGATAGGTACAATTTCAAACAGTTTTGTAAGGTTGGCGAAAAAGTTTTAGGCCTATTGACATTCGTAGGGAAAAAGTTGATCAAGTTCATGAAAATTCGTGAAAATGATTCTAATTAGTACTTTCATGTAAAACAAATATCACTTTAAGAAAATAATGTTTTAATAATGAACAATTCTGTCTCAAGTATTTTTTTTTATGTTATTTCATATAATTTCTTAGTACTTTTTAAATGTCACTCCATAGGACACATTTACTGTACTGTTGAGTGAAAACGTGAAAAAAATATGTGAAGTCATTGACAAAATGAGTGACCACTACTATTTTCTGAAACTGCAGATTTCATACTCCATAAATATATGTATTTTTTCTTAAAAAGTTATGTTTTCCAAAAAAAGTACTTTTTCTTGGCCATTTGTCAACTACTCATCTGCTTTACTTTGGCTATGCCATTTCTTGGGATTTTTTCAAAAGCGGGGATGCTGTCTTACAGGTTAAGACGTGAGATTTCAAATGAGAGACAAACGTGAAATGAAAAGTGAAGCTCAAACTTGTGATCACTGATGAGTTCAATAGAAATTGTAATCCCATCAAATCTGGTCGACAACTGCAGTAACGTTACACGATTATGATCTATTTTAATGTAATGAAGATGAAGATGTGTGTTATAAATCACTAGTTTGGTCATGAAACTGTAGATCACGCAGGCTTGACACGTATATAGTGTCAAACTATTTATCTTTTTACTATTTAATACTTTTTACTAATACTATTTACTATTTATTTCTTGATAACCGAGCGCTGCTAAGTATAGGCTATGTGCACAAGCGTCGCGACGAACTTCCGCTATTGTCAGAAGTTGGCATATCAGTTTCCGGTTTACGACTGTCTTCATCGGCATCTGCTAAACAAACAAGATGAGTGCTGCTGTTGTACAAAATAAAGAGATATAATGTGCGTGACACATGTAAGTTTCTAAGAACTGTAACGTTAGGTGGATTTAACGGCCGTTTCACACATACTCCGTGTGCCGTGTGTGTGTGTGTGTATGCGGTGCAGGAGCATATCACCTTATTTTCGAACGCGGAAGTAAATATGGGTCCAGTTTCCGGTTTTTGTGCGGCACTTCCGTTTCCTCGCTTCTCTGGGCTAACTAACGATATCGATTGCGAAGGATTATGCAGAGTTGACAGAAAAATGTTACACATGCCTTAGCAGATGAATACAACAAAGAACTAAAGCCCCGCCTCACCCAGGTCGGGTACTGGACCTGGTTGAAAACACTCATGCATCTAGCTGGCAGATTGCCAAAACTTCGCCGGCGCCTTCAGCACCGCCCTAAACACGGTCAAGCCAACGCTGGACTAAGTTAATATATCTATGGAGGTAGGCTATTTTGTCATGTCAAATGTATTAATAATGTCATCAGAATGCAACCAAAGCACATGATAGCAATAAGTAGATGGCTATAAATAATTATAAATCATACAAAATAAATGCCATGATGATCATGCCATGATGACTAGATTTTATACAGGGGTTACTATAATGATTTTGTTTCTCCTTGGAGTTTTTATTCAGACTCCGTAGCCCAGCCACTTTTCTGGTATCGGGTGGTCTTCTGTAGGTCTTGTGTTCAAGAAATGAAAAGAACAAACATACGGTCGTTTCTTCAAATGGGCTGCATGGCGTGTCCGCTTGTATTTCGGCTCCCATGTTAACAGGTTAATTTAGAGCTTGCACACTGCCTGCGTGACACGCAGGGAAAACCGAAAACGCGTGCATGCTAGAAATAGAATCGACGCATATATACCGAGTTTGTCGAAACCCCGCAAATAACAAATAAAATGATCAATATGCAAGTTTTGTTTACATAAACATCAAAATACTATTAAAAATGATGGCCAGATTTTAAAGGAGTGTCTTGCAACATGTTATCTACTAATATGTACAAGGTCAAATAAAGTTTTTACAAAAATGGTTTTATAAAAAGATAAACCTCACATATTTCAGCCTTTAAATATTTTTTTATAAAAAGAATGAGTCAAAAAAGATTAATTACTGACATTTACAATGCACATCCGCTTATCTAATATTATTAATAACATTTGGTCTGATTTTCCTGTGGCGTCTGTCGTTGCTAAGCAACCATACAACGCACTCTCCACAGCAACAAGGAAGATGTTGTCCATCTGGCTGCGGGTGGAAAAAAAATTGCGCGCTGCTTTAATAGCGCGCGCAATTTTAATAAACTTGAGCACGCAAAAAGACGCGGTATGTGAACTGCCTGTTGGGCGAGCGACCTCATATCAAGCCCCGGGCTACTGGTGGCACGCGAGCGAGCTCCGCTTTGTAGGCTAACTAGTGTTGTGTTGAAGGCATCACGTGTTCACAGTCCTGTGCACTGTGACCCGGGGCTGCGTTGCATTCTCAATTATTGGTTCCGCCACTCTTTATATATACTACGTTATTTAATCAAAATAATCGTAGTTGACAAATGAAACTTTTGAGGAAAAATACAATACGGAGAAGTTACATACAGCACAATTTTTAAGACCCAGACATCAAAATTCAAGACTTTTTAAAGACTTTTTAAGGTATTATTTCCAAATGAATAAATTCAATGCTTTTAAGGCTTTTTAAGACCCCGCGGGAACCCTGAAAATAGAATAGGAAAATATGTTTGTATGTCATTTTGATATGAATACATATTAATAAATGACATTTTGATGTTTGAATTTAGGTTTTGACATAAATGCAGATATAGCCTAAATGTAAAAAAAAAAAAAATTATTATCGATTTTCAAATATTGCACCTGTCAATACAGAACGAAATATTCTGTAGCCTATTTTGCCGTCAATACTGCCGACGTTGTCTTTGCTGCTATATATTTATGTTTAACATTAAGTGCCTTCCACATCTCTCTCCCCATATGTCGAATATATCACCAATGAGGCTTATCATGTCACCTAGCAGCAGCAATGCCGCGTCAGACACGTTTCTGGTGTGCAAAGACATAGAAAACACCACGCAACAGAAACGCCACGCAGCCAGTGTGTCGCCGGTCGTAGGGCGCCTGATTATTAAAATGTCAATAATTCGATGATTAAAACACTCCTGCTCCAAGTAAATCTTTCTTTTGTGCCAGTTATTATGACAACCTCTAACTGCACAAACAATCCCGGTCTTCCTCGAAGCCATAACGATAAGTTTGTTGTTACGAACAACGCTCGCCAGTGACCGGAAGTGCCTGACCGGAAGTCTCGCACAAAATACCGTCAACTGGCTGCGTCCGTATTTCCGTTAAAAATAAGGTGAATAGTGCTTCACATATGATGCGTTTGCAGTGAATAACTGATTCACGGCAGTACCACAAACACTTACTATTTTTATTTAAAATCCAGAAGTTACGCTGCAACTTTTATTTAAAAAAAGTTTTGTCAGCGATTCTCTTTGTACACATATACACTCTTTAATGGACGCATGCACGTTTAAGCACAATTTACACAACGTGGGGCTATTATTCCATGCATTATTAAGTTGCTCAAGCAAGTGGCCAAATATTTAACTGTAAATTGACAAAAACAGCCGACTCTCATGCCTTTTCTTTTCCATTAAAATTTTAATAAAATAAATCTTGCATGTCACAAAGAACTTGTTTTTCCACCTCCACGAATGAGACGAGTGTTGTTCATTATGTCGCCTTGTTGAAGTAAATTGTCGTATGTCATAATTTCGGCTTTTAATGTCATAGTTATGACTTAATGTCATGATTTCTGCTTAGTATGTCAATTTCAACTGCATTATTATGAATATGCAAGTCAAAGTTTTGACTTTTCATCTCATAATTATGGATTAGTATATCATAATATCGTCTTTTTATGTCATATTTTTATTGATGTTTTTTTATGTGGTGAAAATGGGCTTTCATACTACACGGTTAAGGGTCGTTCACAAAAATTTTCAAAATCTATATATTTCAATTAGGGCTGTGCAGCAGTTAATCGCATCCAGAATAAAAGTTTGTGTTTACATAATATATGTGTGTGTACTTTTTGTATATATAAATACACACATGCATGTGTGCATGCGTTCCCCTGAGAACTTTGCATGCGTTCGCTCGTAATAGAATGCAAAGGTTTTGTGAGCGAAATTGAAGCTCAAATGGCTGTTAGCGACTTGAAGCAGAGCAAAGTGGCACACAGCAGTGCTCCTTATACGTACCCATGCTAACAGGTTAGAGCTTTCACACTACACGCGGTTGCAGTCCGTCGATCCGTTCCAGGTGCGGCAAGTATACAGCATACAGAAGTGCAGAGATCGTTTCTGCCAGAAGTGCAGAGTCTATTTTTGCTGTGCTGCAAACGCTGAATTAAGTGACAGCGCATGTTTCATGGTCAAAATGAACAAAGATTGACCTGAAAATGTAGTAATTTCACCATGAATGGGTTTAATTAAATAAAATGTAGAAATCTCACCATAAATGCATTTAATTATATAGGCCTACTATTATTTTTCACAGTCATCTTTTTACTTTTAGAGGACCGGGGTAAAGCAAGGTAAACTACAATTTACTTCAACAAGGCGACATAATGAACAACACTCGTCTCATTCGTGGAGGTGGAAAAACAAGTTCTTTGTGACATGCAAGATTTATTTTATTAAAATTTTAATGGAAAAGAAAAGGCATGAGAGTCGGCTGTTTTTGTAAATTTACAGTTAAATATTTGGCCACTTGCTTGACCAACTTAAGTAATGCATGGAATAATAGCCCCACGTTGTGTAAATTGTGCTTAAACGTGCATGCGTCCATTAAAGAGTGTATATGTGTACAAAGAGAATCGCAATGCTGACAAAACTTTTTTTAAATAAAAGTTGCAGCGTAACTTCTGGATTTTAAATAAAAATAGTAAGTGTTTGTGGTTGTCACGGATCCACTCAGCACACCTCAGCCAGCGTCAACTCAACACACCTGGTCGCGATCTCACTCACCCGAATTCTGATTGTCTGCACCTGCAACTCATCACTTCACTCTGGATATAAACCCCAGTCACACCACAGCTCACTGTCCGGTCTCGTCTTCAGACACCTGTGACTCCCCAGCGCTACTCTCCACGACTCTGTTATTCTGCAAGTATACCTCAAGTTCAAGTCCCTCATTACTCTCTCTGTGTGTTCCCTGCCAGCTTCATTAACCGGTGATTTCCTGGAATCCCTCAAGATCAAGACCAGTCCTGTTTGTCTCAACCTGCCAAGCTTCATGTATCCCAGTTCCATGCCCTGAGTGACTCTATCTGTTTCCTGCATTCTAGAAACTCTAAGTTCTACATTATATTCCCTGAGTTTGACCATTTGTGCCTCCAAGCTATCCGGAGCTGCATACAGTGTCTAAATAAACCTTTGTTATCCTTACCTCTGTGTCCTCGTTCATACAGTGGTGTGACAGAAGACCGGACCACACACAATGCAGGCTCCCACGGCTTCCGGAATCTCCGCTTCACCCCCCGAACCCTCTCAGAGGACCCCTGCGCACGCAGCCGTCACCCCGCAACCAACACTACAAGAATCGCTAAGGGAATTCAGTCATACTCTTCAGAACTATCGACCTGCCTCAGTAAGTCCCATGGCCAAACCTGCTATTTATTCGGGCGACGGAGAGTGCAAAGGGTTTCTGCTACAGTGCAAGCTTTATATGGAGGTAAATGCTGTTCAGTTCATTTCAGAAAAAGCCAAAATTGCTTTCATAATTTCCCTACTCACAGGTCGAGCGTTGAACTGGGCTCAAGCTCTCTGGGATTCCAATGCCCCGGCATTACAGTCTTTCAATGAGTTCCTTGATCATTTCAATATAGTATTTTCTCAAGCATCCAATACCACATCAATTCATGATCAGTTGTATCGCCTACGGCAAGGCAAATCCTCTGTTTCAGATTACGCCCTGAAGTTCCGAACTATCGCTGCAAGCAGTGGATGGAATGAAATCGCTTTGATGACAGCCTATCGACAAGGTCTCAACTCTGACATCTGTTTACAACTGGCCATTTATGACGACACCATCGGGATAGAAAAACTTATTCAACGCTCCATACTCATAGCTCAACACCGCAATGCTTGCTTTCAAAATTCCTCTGCACGAACTCCTCGCCTCTCCGAGCCCGTAAACCCTCCAGTACCAGAGCCAATGGAGATCGACTCAGGACGTCTAACCACAACAGAACGTAATCGACGTCGTGCCCATAATCTGTGTTTCTACTGTGGGGATTCTGAACATTACCGAGCTGAATGTCCCGTTCGTCCCAGTCGTTCGGCGGTGAGTACAGTTGATCTACCATTTCCTGTATCAAACCTGAAGCAAACTCCAGTATCACTTACCTACCGAAACCATTCTGTTTCAGCGAAAGCTCTGATCGACTCTGGTGCTGCGGGGAATTTCATATCAGCCTCTCTGCTCAGCCGGTTACAAGCCCGCCGTCGTCGCCTGAGTCGCCCACTGAGTATTCACTCCATTCTGGGAAAACCCCTCAGTAACAGAAATATTCTTCACTGCAGCCCCGAGTTACAACTTTCCATCGGATGCTTACATCAGGAAAGATGTTCATTACTGGTACTGGAGGGCTCCACATCTGATATCGTCCTGGGACGCCCTTGGCTTAACCAGCACTCGCCTGACATCTGCTGGACATCTGGAGAGGTACGCCAATGGAGTGATTATTGCAAATCGCATTGTTTACGTCCCATCAAGAAGAAATCAACCGCCCCGTCCTTGGTCACTTCTCCTGCTATCCTGGGTTCAACCTCCATCGAGAGTCCAGCCACAGATACAGCTCCTCAGATTCCTCCAGAATACTGGGCGTTCCAGGACGTGTTTAGTAAGCAACTCGCCACCATTCTTCCACCTCACCGGCCATGGGACTGCGCAATCGACCTGCTGCCTGGGGCCACACTACCGCATGGGAAAGTTTATCCATTGTCCATCCCGGAGCAGAAGGCCATGGAGGAGTACGTGGAGGAAGCTCTACGCCAAGGATACATTCGACCATCCACGTCCCCTGCCGCTTCAAGCTTCTTCTTCGTTGGGAAAAAAGATGGAGGACTCCGTCCATGTATTGATTATCGCATTCTTAACGCAGCCACAGTCAAGTACAGATATCCGTTACCATTGGTGCCCTCTGCCCTGGAACAACTCCGTTCAGCGAAAATCTTCACCAAACTCGACTTGAGAAGTGCTTACAACCTGGTTCGTATCCGAGAAGGAGATGAGTGGAAAACGGCCTTCATCACTCCTGCGGGGCACTACGAATATCGGGTTATGCCCTTTGGCCTGTCCAACAGTCCAGCGATCTTCCAGGGCTTCATGAATGAAATCTTCCGAGATATGCTCCACCGTTTTGTGATCATCTACATTGATGACATCCTGATCTACTCCTCCAACCTCGATGAACACATCCTTCAGGTGAAGAAAGTGCTAAGACGCCTCCGTGAGTACCAGTTATACCTGAAGTTAGAAAAATGCGAATTCCATCGAGAATCCATGCACTTCCTCGGGTATGTGATCCGTCCAGACGGCATCTCAATGGATCAAAGTAAAGTGGAGGCGGTAATCAACTGGCCTAAGCCTCAAACCCTGAAAGAGCTGCAACGCTTTCTCGGCTTTGCCAATTTCTATCGCCGGTTCATCCGCGACTACAGTAAGATCTGCGCTCCAGTGACATCCATGGTGAAGAAGGGCATCAAGCAGCTAACCTGGTCTACAGAGGCGTGTCAAGCCTTTGAAAACCTCAAAGAAGCCTTCTGTTCTGCTCCTATGCTAAGTCATCCAGATCCAGAACTACCATTTCTAGTGGAA
Organism: Rutilus rutilus; assembly: GCF_951802725.1. Taxonomy (NCBI): domain Eukaryota; kingdom Metazoa; phylum Chordata; class Actinopteri; order Cypriniformes; family Leuciscidae; genus Rutilus; species Rutilus rutilus. The sequence goes on along the minus strand of NC_140214.1, from coordinate 39,337,025 downwards.
GTGGACGCCTCCACCAACGGAGTTGGAGCAGTTCTATCCCAGCGGCAGGGGACCCCTCCACGACTTCATCCATGCGCCTTCTTTTCACGTAAGATGTCCCCGGCGGAGCAGAATTACGATGTCGGTAACCGAGAACTCCTGGCCATTAAGTTGGCGCTAGAGGAATGGAGACACTGGTTGGAGGGAGCCAATCATCCGTTCCAAGTGATCACAGATCACCGCAACCTTGAGTATCTCCGGGAAGCCAAGAGATTAAATCCTCGCCAGGCTAGGTGGGCTCTCTTCTTCACACGCTTTAACTTCACGGTTACTTACCGCCCTGGTTCCAAGAATCTCAAAGCAGACGCCCTGTCACGCTTATATCAGCCTGAGTCCTCCACAGAGATCAACGAAACCATCCTCCCTCCAACTATGATTGTCAGCCCCATCCAGTGGAACATCGAACTCATAGCCGACGCCACCCTTGCCGAACCTGCTCCGCCGGGAGGTCCTGAGGGGAAGGTTTTCGTACCCACCAATCTCCGTCTTCCCCTCATGGACTCTGTACACACCTCTCCGGGCTCTGGACACCCAGGCAGCCAACAGACCCTCTCACTCCTTCAACAACGGTACTGGTGGCCCAGCATGGCTCAGGATACCTCCCGATATGTGCAGGGATGCACCGCTTGTGCTATGGCCAAAGTACCCCGACGTCTTCCCGAAGGAAAGCTCCTGCCACTGCCTCTTCCGAATCGACCCTGGTCCCATCTGGCCGTGGATTTCGTCACCGATCTACCATCATCCGACTCCAAGACCTGCATTCTAGTGGTCGTGGACAGATTTTCCAAGTCCTGCAAATTGATTTCCCTATCTGGTCTTCCCACAGCCTTCAAGACAGCAGAAATGTTGTTTTCCGAGATCTTCCGCCATTTCGGTATACCAGAGGATATTGTCTCGGATCGGGGGCCACAGTTCATATCAAGAGTCTGGAAATCCTTCTTCAAACTTCTGGGGGTATCGGTCAGTTTGACGTCGGGGTACCATCCACAGTCTAACGGCCAAGCAGAACGTAAAATCCAGGAGATCGGGAGGTACCTGAGGACCTACTGCCATGAAGCTCAGGACCGCTGGAACCAGTACCTCCCATGGGCAGAGTATGCCCAGAACTCCCTACGCCAGACATCCACCGGATTAACACCGTTCCAGTGCGTTCTAGGGTATCAACCACCTCTTTTCCCTTGGACTGGTGAACCATCGGACGTTCCAGCGGTCCAACACTGGTTCACCGAGAGTGAGAGGGTCTGGGACTCAGCCCATGTCCATCTTCAGGGGGCAGTCCGGAGGTTCCAACAGCAGGCCGACGCACGTCGTAGAGCCACGCCCCACTATACCCCTGGCCAGCTGGTGTGGCTCTCCACCAGGGATATTCGCCTCCGGCTGCCCTCTCGTAAGCTGAGTCCCAGGTTCATAGGTCCGTTTGCGATACTGAGGCAGGTCAATGAAGTCACGTATCGACTCGCACTACCCCGTCACTACAGGATTGCACCCACTTTTCACGTATCACTGCTGAAACCTTACATTGCACCTCTTTCTTCCCCTTCCACAGAAGCTGACGCTGGTGATGTACCCCCTCCTCCTCCAGTGGACCCCATTGACGAAGCCGTGTATCAGGTCCACGCCATTCTGGATTCCCGACGACGGGGGGGCCAACTGCAGTATCTCGTGGACTGGGAGGGGTTCGGACCAGAGGAGCGCTGTTGGGTACACCGGGACGACATCTTAGACCCCACGCTCCTCCAGGACTTTCACCGTGAACACCCGGATCGTCCAGCCCCTCGTCCTAGGGGTCGCCCTCGTCGTCGGGGCATACGGCCCTCAGGAGCTGGCCGTGGAGGAGGGGGTACTGTCACGGATCCACTCAGCACACCTCAGCCAGCGTCAACTCAACACACCTGGTCGCGATCTCACTCACCCGAATTCTGATTGTCTGCACCTGCAACTCATCACTTCACTCTGGATATAAACCCCAGTCACACCACAGCTCACTGTCCGGTCTCGTCTTCAGACACCTGTGACTCCCCAGCGCTACTCTCCACGACTCTGTTATTCTGCAAGTATACCTCAAGTTCAAGTCCCTCATTACTCTCTCTGTGTGTTCCCTGCCAGCTTCATTAACCGGTGATTTCCTGGAATCCCTCAAGATCAAGACCAGTCCTGTTTGTCTCAACCTGCCAAGCTTCATGTATCCCAGTTACATGCCCTGAGTGACTCTATCTGTTTCCTGCATTCTAGAAACTCTAAGTTCTACATTATATTCCCTGAGTTTGACCATATGTGCCTCCAAGCTATCCGGAGCTGCATACAGTGTCTAAATAAACCTTTGTTATCCTTACCTCTGTGTCCTCGTTCATACAGTGGTGTGACAGTGGTACTGCCGTGAATCAGTTATTCACTGCAAACGCATCATATGTGAAGCACTAGCCTATGGGACATTCTACCAGAAACGTACATTATCTGTCCTTGAATTGTTTCAGTGAATAAAAAAGTATTTCATCCAAAAATTTCTAAAACTGGCTCATAGTTGATTTCTGTGAGTTGTTCTGTAAAGGAATATGTCATTCATTAGGTTCTCAGATATTTTTTTCTTTATTAAAAACACTTTTGAAAATTACAAATCCTGTCTATGTCCTTGTCCTCAGCCAAATTGGAGCTACAGCTTTCATAGTTTTGTTATGCTAAACTGTTATTTAGGAAAAAAAACTTCATCAATAACAAGTTTAAGCTGTTATCATTCACATCAACTGATCAAAAACATGAAATTATATATAAATTCTACAAATAAATTCTATTTTACAACTGTCCCCATGTTTTGGTCAGTCCTGTCACGTTTACATAAAACTCAACGTAAAATGTGTGAAATACGCCTTTAAGGGTATCACTCAGAGGAAGTGACATAATTTGACCCAGGTGAAGCTAACATTGATCAAGGCTGAATTCTGTCATTGAATTATATGATTTTAAGCTTGTTTTTGTATGTTTTTTTAGGTAGACGAGCTAAAGGGTCAGGCCCTGTCACGGTAAAACATTCCAGAAAATAATGAAAATGTTTTAAATCCAAAACATGTCTAAAAAGGTTACTGAAATTCCTTGCTTGCATGTTAACAGTTTTTATGCTAGCATGCTAGCAGGCTGAGTAATGGCAATTTAAAATGGCCAACCGTCAGGCCCTGTCACATTCCTGTGTGACACGGCCTTACAAATGAATGTTATTGTTCTTTTTTTATTACATTTATTGCATATATTATGTATTTAACACATGCAATAGTAAAATGAAGGCCCAGGTGCTTGAGTTTTATACAGCTGTGGCCATGGAAGTGATTTAAACACCTGAATTCAATTATTTGGAGGGCTGTCCCAATACTTTTGGCAATATTGTGTATATGTCCTTGGCTGAATTTTACCATAGTCTAATATTACATTAACACTAAAATTATAATAATAATTTAAAAAAGAAATGGCAATCAAAACTTAAATAAAGAACACAAAACATAGCTTTTTCTGCATCATCAAAATCCATAAAGCCAGTCCTGTCACAGTATCGTCAGTCCTGTCACGCCATGGTCAGTCCTGTCACACAGGAAATTATGATAAAAGTGTACTATTTGAGGAAATATTAATTCATTAATCTCTTTACCTGTGTAGATGAAGGTGGGGGTATATATATCCATAATCCACTACTATGTTTTTGTAAAAATCTCCTATGTAAAGGTAGTTATTTTACAACTATATGAGTGCCTGGTCGGTATTCTGTGATTTTTGTGTACTACAGTTGACTGAAAAGTTACTTATATTTCTTAAAGGAATTATAAAACCATGTTAGATACAATCAGGGACATGTGATCAATAAGAAAATGCCATTGTATCAAAGAAATTCATTAGGAAACCATTCTAACAAATACAAATTTGTTTGTGACAGGGCCTGACATTTTAGGGGTGAAATGCGTATAAAACTGTATTTTATTCAATCATAAAAACATGCTGAGATGGCATGATATGTGTTTCTCATAGTTTAACATGTCCTCCATATGACTCAACATTCAGATTTAAGAAAAATATATTTTTCCCCCAAGATTTTTTATAAGTGGAAATGTACGTTTCTGGTAGAATGTCCCCTATAGCGCGTGCTGCTCCTGCACCGCACACACACACACGGCACACGGAGTATGTGTGAAACGGCCGTTAAATCCACCTACAGTTCTTAGAAACTTACATGTGTCACGCACATTATATCTCTTTATTTCGTACAACAGCAGCACTCATCTTGTTTGTTTAGCGGATGCCGATGAAGACAGTCGTAAACCGGAAACTGATATGCCAACTTCTGACAATAGCGGAAGTTCGTCTCGACGCTTGTGCACATCATAGACATAATAAATACATAGACGCCCTATTGGCCGCTTTGGAACGTTGCTGCGATCATAGACAGTATATAAACTGGACACAGCGACCCCATTGGATTCAACGGAGGCAAGTGAAGTCAATTAGAAGCACTAACTTCCTGATGGTCGAGCGTACTGCGCAGACTCACACTGAGCTTGACAACGTAGATGTGACGTGAGCAACCCGTCTGTCTTCTAGTAGCTGTGCCAAGCAAAATCTGAATCATTCCCTTCCGAAACTTGCAGAGACGGAGAGTGAGAGTAGGAGGTGTCCATGAGCTCGAGCAGGAGAAACTTTTGCTAAGTATTCTGATTAATTACTTTGCCATTTTGCCTCCACGTCCCCCCGATTGCGCGCGAGCTTCTCCTCCTGTCCATACGGTAATCTCTCTACTGTGCGACAGAGAGTCGCGTTGGTATGACGCAATCGTTAGCCTATTTTTACAAAAACTGCTTCTACGGGGCCATAACGTAAGATACAAGGTAATGGAGCCTTTTATACATTTTCGTGTTTCTTTAGAAATAAATAATGGACAAATGGAGTCTTTAAACGCCTCAGATGTAAAGTTATTCGCTGTCAAAGTTACGCCAAAATGAATGGGAGTCAATGGGATGCTAACAGCAGGTGATGGTCTGGTAGCCAATGGCGGCGCCCGGGGAAGCTTCAACATAATATGAAACGCTGCCCCCCTGGCTGCGATACGTCAACGCGTCCGCCATTTTGCGGAGGGCAAGACTGCGCTGTAATCAAATGCAAGTATACAGGTGAGCTAAGGTTTTTCTGTATAAAAACCAAAAAGAATTACATTTATCAACCGATTTCAGTGGTTTGTATGTGGTGTACAAAAAAGTTCCATCTCTAGTTATTTAAAATCTCGATAGTTAGATTTATAAAATATTTTTTTTAATAAGGAATGGCCAAAGCTCAGGCTTGTCATGTATTTGGCTTTTTATTCTTGGATAAGAATTGTGAACACCCCCATACTGAGATATTATTTAATTTTCACATTAAATAAAATAAAGTTTTCTTATTGTGGAAAAAGCATATTCTGTCATTGACCCGATTTTAGCAATAACAAAGATAACTGATGGATCCTTTATGGTAATACATGTGATATGGTACAACTACAGTGCAAAGCAAATAGTATATATAAAATAAAGTGAGAAGTAGGCTAATAGTAAATAGTTTAGTCAATAAAATAAACAAACAGTATACAGCAAATAAAATAGTAATGAAAAGTATAATTATATAATATCATAAGTACTATAAAATAATAATAATATATTGATAATAGCATATAGTTTATGTATAATATTATAATAATAGCAAAATAATATGAAATATCAATTACAGAATATAGACAATAAAAAATAATAGGTTAAATAGTTACTATGAATAGTACATAATTTAACAGCATAACTATAATAGATTGATAATCGCAAGTGGTATATTATTATAATAACAATAATAAATAATGTAAATTTATATATTTTAAAATATTCTTACATAGGCTATAAAATGACGCAACCCTGTCTCTTTTTGTTAAATTTCAGTCTTTAAAAGGTATAAGAAGCTATAATACAAGCCAAGAAATACAGTAAACGATTATTCAGTCAAACACACAGAAGGCTACAACGTTAAAGTTAAATAGCCTAAATATATAAAGTTATGAAACTTCACTTTGCCCTCAGCCAAAACGATTTGCCAAGGAACAAATTATAGATTAATGAGACTAAAGATCGCCCTTTAGATATACACAAGACGAATTATTCTCATGTTTAACCACTAGACTAAAGACATCAGATCCAGCGGCGCCGAGGTAAGGCTGTTCTCGGCGGGGTACATGAGCGCTGAGCGCCCGGTGATCACTGGATCTCACAACTCCGAAACCGTCAGATAACATTTTTAAATAGGCGCTATCTTTATAAATAACCCACAGATTTGAGCTTTAAACAACTACATTGTCGACTGAAAAACTCTTAAAACTACACTTCGTGACACAATAACAGTATTTTTAAATTTCTCGGCCTTTCTCCTCTGAAAATAAAAATAGTAAATGAAATACAACCAGAAACAAATTTTCAGTTTTGCTTGTGAAAGGTAATTCCCTGAGACCTGTTTTCAATTGTGTGGCGATTTGTAAAGCCCCAAGCAGCACACGAAATAGGCTTTTTTCTCAATTCTCGTTATGAGAGGTATGGGAAAGTTGCCCTCCGCAGTATGGCGGCGCCGTTGACGTACGATCCAGCGGCCAATAGGCCTTTATCACAGTGCGCGTGACGTCACTTCCAACGGCGAGTAGTAGCGTAAACCGACTTCCGGTCGAGTCTGTAGCAATGGCGGCGAGCACAGCGAGGAATTGTTGTTGCGTTCCTAAATGTTGTAATAGTTCTACTAAACAGCCGTATCTCAGTTTTCATTCTTTTCCAACTGATGAAAAAGTGAAGAAAATGTGGATTCATTCTATTCGGCGGGATGAAGGCAAAAGTTTTGCAGTTTTAAAAGGGAGTACATACGTCTGCGGGCAACACTTCACGGAATCTGACTACTCGTCAACAGCCGATCGTAAACGCTTGAAACGTGGAGTTATACCGTCCAGGTTTGAATGGAACAACTGGGGGAGTGTCTATTACGGACCCGTCCCACTCACAGACCATGACTACTCAACACCTCCGTGTCCAGATCTATTGGATGCTGCAGCAGAGAGAATTAGAGATTTGGAGGCAGAAGTGAGAGCTTTGTCTGTCTCCCGCATTCAAATAAATCGATTTTGTCTCTCGGATGACGACTTCCGATTTTACACACGTTTTCCCTCAGAGAAGGTTTTCAGGATTTTCTGGGCATCAATAGAACCATCAGCATCGAACCTTGTGTACTGGTCTAAGGCACAGAGACATGGTTCCAGGACCAAGCCCTAACAGAAAGCTTCAGCTTATTGACGAGCTTTTCCTTTATTGCTGTCGCGTGTCTGCAGGTCTACGAGAGAAGGTCTTGGCAGATATCTTCAATGTGAGTACAACAACGGTCAGTCGAGTTATCATAACATGGGCAAATTTTCTGTACCTTGTTTTGGGGTCCTTGCCTATTTGGATGACCAAAGAGCAAGTCAGAGCAACCATGCCAGCAAAATTTAAGGAGCACTTCCCAGATGTCCGTGTTATTTTGGACTGTGCTGAGATCAGATGTGAAAACCCCTCAGCACTTACACTACAGTCGGAGATGTTTTCACATTACAAAAACTACCCTACCTTCAAAGGCTTGGTTGGTGTTGCTCCATGTGGGGCCATAACCTTTGTTTCACAGCTGTTCACTGGATCCATCTCAGACAGGGAGATAACAAAACAGTCTGGACTTCTGGAACTGCTGGAGCCTGGAGACTGTTGTATGGCAGATAAAGGCTTTACCATAGAGCGACTGCTTGAGAATGTGGGAGCCAGGCTTGTTATCCCTCCATTCAAAAGAGCAGCCCAATTCACAAAAGAGGAGACGAAACATACACAATCAATAGCCCGTCTAAGGATTGTGGTGGAAAGAGTCATTCGGCGAATCAAAGAAAACCACATCTGGGACTCTACCATTCCTCTTACCCTGACAGGCACAGTGAACCAAATATGGGCAAACTGCTGTTTAATGGCTAATTACCAAGGCCCACTTGATGCAAATGATGATGTTGTATAGAACGTTTATACAGAAAAGAAACATGATTTAATTTGCCACCAATCAAATGTCTGTTATATAGTTTAATTTGTACAAAAATATTGAATTGTGAAAACTGCTGTTTAATGGCTAATTATCAAAGGCCCACTTGATGTAAATGTTGTATAGAACTTGTATACAGAAAAGAAACATGATTTAATTTGCCACCAATCAAATGTCTTGTTATATAGTTTAATTTGTACAAAAATATTGAATTGTGAAAACTGCTGTTTAATGGCTAATTATCAAAGGCCCACTTAATGTAAATGATGTTGTATAGAACGTTTATACAGAAAAGAAAAATGATTTAATTTGCCACCAATCAAATGTCTGTTTTATAGTTTAATTTGTACAAAAATATTGAATTGTGAAAACTTGCATTTAATGTTGCAATATGTTTTTAGTAATTGAGCTTGAAAGTTGCAAACTTAAAAATTGTAATTGTTTTTTATTGCACCACTTTTTTTTTTACATATGTATTGACTGCATTGTGACAATTAAAATGTTACAATTTCTCAGTTGTTACAATTTCTCATTTATTCGTTAACAATTTACAGTGAACTTAGTTATGAATAGGCACTATTAAACATTTAAGACAAACAGATGCTCAACCAAAATAGACATTTGAAGAACCTTTAAGATTTAAAGATTAATGCCATAATTTGTGGCATAAATATCATTTTTGGGTAAACTGTTCATGTAACATTAAACAATAAATCAACATCAGCACTAGTTTAAGCACATCAGCACTCTTAAGATTTAAAATATAAATATATATATAGATAAATAAGATATAAAATCCTTATATATGATCTATATTCATATATCATGTATGTATACTGTGCATCATGTACATCCAGGATGGCACCAGGGTGAGTAAATTATTGCATACATTTCTTTTTTGTGTGACCTTGACCTTTAACAATAAACAATCAATCACTACCAGTATTAGTTTAACAACTCCTAGAGTTAAAATACACATTCATGTATGTATTAAAGAAAAAATTGTCTACTTTGTCCCTCATCAACACAATTAAACTCTCATCTCTCCAGATGCGCTGAATGGTTATGTCTGTTTTGGTATTTGTTATAAAGTCACACCAACTCAGTCCTGTTACTGCAAGCTGTCCCTGAACTTGCCAGTAGTATTTGTGGCTTTCCTTTAACTTAGCTTGACCGTTGACAACTTTTATGTGTGTCACCTGAGAAATGTCATCAACGTCAGGACATTTTACCTCTGCAAGTCCAAAGGGAGGGTTCTCAGTAGGGTCGTAGACTCTGCCATCAGGGCTTGTGCCAAGGTGTGGCGCATCAGGATGTATAACAAACCCACACTGTAAAACATTGACATTCATCATACTACAGTACTGAAATAGCACTTCAGGCTCAAGATCCAGTCCACGCTTCATTGCAGAAGTCTGACGAACCCCTTTGATGATTCGAGCAGCTAGTGCCTGGCTAGTCGACTCTCCTCTGACATGACACACCTCACGGAATCTACTGGATGTAATGCGTGGTGTACGCATTTGGTTCCATAGAGCAGACTGTGACTGGTCCCGTGTGTCTTTTTCAATTATTGTGCTTAGTTCTTGAGTGACAGCCAAGCTTTCTAAGAACAACATATCATGGAAATTCGGGACAAAATTAAATCTCCCTTCAAATGTATACCCATCCAGAGGAAGCGTAGGGAAAGCAGGGGCTTCTGCATGTTTCACAGCATCCCTTGATGACTCAGCAGGGCACTGATAGGACAGCAAAGAACCTTTGGGTACCAGGCCAAACTTAGACTCCACCAGATTCATCTCGGACAAGCCATGCAGAACCTTGCAGATCAGTGGCTGAGGCCTGACACTTCTTAAAGACTCCACAGAAGAGAGCAGCAAATTATTGGGAAGGGGACCTAAAAACAAAGCAAAAAAAAAAAAAAAAAAGAGAATAGAAATAATACTTTTAAAAGTCCTTTAATTTGTACATCTTTTTGCTAGACATAAAATAATGTAAATGTAATCACCTGTGTAGGCCCTGTAAAGAGTGGACTTAATACCACTTCTGCTAGAGGTTTTTGGCTTCCTCACAAGTAATCGATCCACTGCTTCAGGATGGATTCCCTGTTAAAAAATAAAAATTATGTTATTATTGAGAGCATGTTTATAAACTTTGAAAGCTTAATTTTTCTAAATAAATCCTTTTATGTTTAGAGTTTGCAGCAGTGGACAGCTAGAAAGTCAAAACTTGTTTTTTCGTGTCCTTGTAGCAATGAAAACAATACTGTCTGATATTGTCATAATTAATGCGTAAAATAGTTAATAGCTGTTTACTATACCTGAGTCCTGGGCCTGTGCCAAGTCTGTAGAGAGCTTGTGCTGGGTATAGTGGGTGGTACCGTCTTAAGTTTCATCATGCTGTAGTGTGCACTCTGAAACAGCAAGCCAACCAAATGGTTGCATAGCTCTTTCCCAGCCACACAGGAACAGCAAAAAGTACTGATGACAGGAGGATTCTCGTCGACTTTAAATGAAATCTAAATAAATAAAACATTATATACGGTTTAAAATTAGAATACAAATGAAACATTAACATAAATTGACTGCAACAGCAGTCTAACAATTTTCATTTGAACACTTTTTCAAACAAACTGCAACCGCAGTTTAACCCGCTACAACCGTAGCAACTATAAACACAATCAAATTTGTGTCCTCGAACTGGACCTAACTAAAGTTCTGAAACCTGAACAGGTAACCTGAAGAGAGTGTGGCTCTTCATTTTTCTTCATGGACCGGTAACACTGTGCCCTGATAATCACCTCACTATCTACAACATCAGATACTGTATTGCACAAAAACAGCATTATAATCACAATACCATATCACAGCAAAATAAAAATCGTTTTTTACTTGAAAATTGTATCGGTTTGCGTATTTGTAAGACAATCATGGTTTAGCCAGCTAGGTAGCATGTTAGCCATTTCTAGAGAATAAACAAACGTTAAAATGAAACTTACCTTCATAATTGAAAATGTAGTTTTCAAAGAAGAATTTATATCCCTTCTCAAATTTGGATACTTTCGTTTGTGAAAGATTTTCCACAATCGTGTAAACGTTGGTGATTTGAGGAAGTTTCCGCAGTGATATTGAAAACCTTCGCGCCGCCGCCATTGCTACAGACTCGACCGGAAGTCGGTTTACGCTACTACTCGCCGTTGGAAGTGACGTCACGCGCACTGTGATAAAGGCCTATAGGGCGTCTATGTATTTATTATGTCTATGGTGCACATAGCCTATAACACACCGTCGCCATGATAAACAGAGCGTTGCTATGGACGCAGGATTCTAACCGTAGAGACGGAAGGGACTATTTTCTTTAGCGGAAGCAATACAGTCGTTTATAAATCAATAAACTCCTTTTTAAATCAATATTTTGTGTTAAATTATTGATTTATTTAGTAGGTAGCCATGTAATAAGCGGGATAATGTAGAGCGAGGCGGTTGTTATAACGAATACAATCCCTTCAGGCTGATTCAAGATCCCTCCGCTTCGCCTGTTGGGGTTGCAAGTTATTCGCTATAACCGCCTCGCTCTACATTATTCCTTACATATTATTAATTCAGTGACAGTTCTCACTATAAAACCTCGAAACAATCACACACACACAAAAACAAAATTGAATTGAATTCAACATATTTTCCTCACATGTTCGCTGCTGCTGCACTAAATGTTTATTTCAGTAGGAAGACGCCAGAAAAGACGCACAACTTAAGTAGCGCTGTGCCCGATGAAAACAATACAGAAATGAGCCTGTCGCTTAAACAACCTGTATTGTGTTTGATGGTTGTGTAAATATGAGACATACCGTGTCCGTGAACTGCTCGCCTGAGTCGCCTCACCTCAGAAGACTTGACGTTAAAACCATAGACTGTAAAAAGTTTAAAACTCAATGAGGGAAGGAAAGGCGCGAACGAGCGGTGACGTCATCGGCCGCCAGCGCATCCAGTACGGGTTCAGCGAAAAATCGGCAGCTGGCAAGTAGCTGCCACTGGCAGCAAATAACCGGAAGTCGGATGTGGATGCCGCTTTTAGCCATAGACATAATTATGTCTATGCTTTTAGCAAGGAAAATAAATTATTATATCAATTTATATATAATTTTTGTTCTTAATTAAATGAAATACTTACATTTGTAATTATTTTGTATTTGATTTAAAAAGGTTTATCAAACATAAATCAAGTAACGAAGATCATAGACATAATACAAAAAACAAACATTAAGCTACACTTGAAATTATGAATTTGTACGTGTATAAATAGAATTTGTGTACATGTTTGTTAAATAATGAAATATATACATAAATGAACGCCTATATAATCATATTGTTTATTAAATGTACATAAACATTCATTAAACTTAATGAAAGTTCTGTCTAAAAGAAAAAAAGAACATGGTCTCAATTACCTTTATTTAAAAATCATATTTTGCTATCATTTAAGTTAAGTTTTACATTTGTAGTATTTCAATACATTCTTGTCTTTGTTTTATAAGACAGCTGTAACTTTGAAAACAGGCTTGTTATTTGTTGTTCTGAAATCAGAATGATCAACATCAATTCTGAACTAGATGGTAAAGTTCGTAGAAAAACTAAGTTGGCTCGAAAAAGAGACTCTACCGTACACAAAATCTTACACCAGTTATACTATTTCCAAGGGCATGATTGACATTAGTACATACATGTTGGCTACTCCTCATTGGCAAGAGAACATAAAGTTGAAACAATTCTACACTTATGGATAGATAGGTGGGTAAGTCGACATTGTCATTCAAGATGGTCCGGTGATGACCTCGGAGGTCGTAGAAAGGCGTCTTGGGGTCAGCTGCTGCATATCACAAGACCTGCACAGAGCATTCAATGCACACACAGAAGCACAAGGGAATCGCAGTTCCTCCAAAAGTAGTACAGATAATGTTCACTTTAAAGAAATACACAAAAAAGTACAATTCTGTGAATCAGATCACATAAATCAAGTAGTGTTTAACCCCTGTAACCTTAAGATTAGTAAGAAAGACAAAAGTTAGAAAAAGATAAGAAAGAAAGAAAGAAAGAAAGAAAGAAAGAAAGAAAGAAAGAAAGAAAGAAACAAAAAGTTAGTTAGAAAAAAAGAAATATTAGTTAGATTAACTAGGCTTTTAGACTGGAACTGGTTGAACGACTTTTCACTCTCCAGCATCTGGCACCAATCACTGCAAACCCTGGATGAGTGTTTTCCGAGAAAAAGCCTTGCATTTCTCCTCGTTTTCCTCTTCGAACATAACCTAGAGGATTCATAAGAAAATTGTGACATTAATATCCAAATTACCTTATTAACAGTACACATGGATGCAGCCACATGAATGACTATTCTTGTTGCATTTTGTCATTAAGCAGCTAGCAGTGATCACATTTTCAATCATAATTTATACACCTGGTAAGCAGTTCTTGTAAATTTCATTGCAGTGTCTGCAGGGCTGCAGTGTGTACATCTGGTAGTATTCTTGACATGTCACAGACTTCTCTCCAATTTGTTACACCTGAATATTTAAATTTGAGGAGCATAAAAATGAGCATGATTAAAAAGAATAATTGAAGACATGTTGCCAAACCATTAAATTTCTCAGTTTCTATTTTAACCACGTTTAAATCAAATGTGCAAAAGAAAAAATATATACGTACTGTCAAGCCAGCAGAAGTGTGCCCTCCTCCTAAATGAGTCTGTATCCATCAGACTTCTGAATCTGGAACAAACTAAAGACAGATTTAACAATCGAGAATCACCCTCCAAGGACCACGGGAAGAAGAATTTTAGACAGGACAGTCTGGCAACTATTGGGTATTACAAACAAACCAAAATATTTATATTGCCGTTTCCAAACATCATGACCAAACCTCCCTTAAATCAGAATGTGCATATGGGTGCAGGTAATACTCGAAAACATTTAATTTAACAAGGTATTTGCCATAAAGCTACTACAATAGTTTGTGAGATAATAAAGGCTTGAAATCTGTTCGATCTTTGCTTATGTCATATTGAATGTAATACTACCATCAAGATTTCGATGTTCTGTACTTGTCCTGCCTCCTGTCGTTTTGTCTCTTCACTGATTACGTCGACAAGGCTGATGCACTTCCTCTTTCTGAAAACAAAACATGCATTTTATTACCAAACATTACTTAGAATATGCAAATAAAAACCATTTTGGCTATCTATACCTTCCATGTGTCATTTTTAATAAGAGCAGATTCACCCACCACCGCCTGATATGGGCCATATCATGCTGAAAAGCAAGATACATTTGGAAAAGGATGTTTAAAAAGTAAGTAATACCTTTCCTAGAAATAGAAAGGGATAGTGCTTACCTGGGTGAAGTCAAATTCCCAGTTAAACACCTTGTACAGTGCATACTGTCAAACAGATAACATTTTGGGGTGGTTTAAACGGGTGGTTTATGATTATGATTTAACTTTTCTTTAGAGTAATGTTGCTGTCAGAGCATAAACAATATCTGCAATATGAATAAGTTACGACGATCAAAGTTCAAAGCAAAGGGAGACAAACAACTGTAGGGACTACACAAGCTTCCTCCTGGGCTAGTGACATCACTAACCCTAACACACGAAAAACTAAATTCATTGGGATCAGCCTGATGTCTTTTGATGACAATTATTATGGATGTTGGGTTATCCGTAAAATAAATGTTATGGAGAAACAAAACCACCGTAATAATTTACCATTAGCATGAATACACCGCAGTCCACAGATCACAACTGTGCTGGAACACCCTGGGAAAAAAAAATCTAAATGGAAAAACTAACATTTTATTTATACACTAAAGATAGCAAAGAAATCAAATTTGTTGTAACATGGAAATCAATACCTTATTTTTAACAAGCTTCCAAGATCCCGGATCCATCTTTATTGCAATTGAGCTTAAAAAGAAGGGGGAAAACAGTTAGTTATTTTATACACATGAGAGAAAGAGAGAGATGAACTCCGTGTTGAACCACTTAGCCATGTTGCAGCAGGTATAGACAGTAGCATACCTGAACTAGGGAGCAGGTGTAATTTGCCACTGTCTATGCCTATCTAAAACCAGAGAACAAAGTGTTGAACTGAACCACTGGACTAATATGTAAAAATTTGAAGCCAGGTTTCACAGATAGGGTTTAGATTATGCCAGGATTAGGCCTTAGTGCAATTAGGACATTTAAGTAGCTTTTATAAATATGCCTTAGAAAAAAACATTACTGTTGTGAATCTTAAAAGAAACAATGTCACTGACATTTTAAGATATACAAGTGTAATTTTCTTTCAGTTAAACATGCATTTTAGTCTGGGACTAGTTTGAGCCTTGTCTGTGAAACTGGGGGTAAGTTACATGGAAAAAGTGAACAGTTCTAGTATATTTTGTATAGGTGTATATAAAATAATTTAACAAATATTAACTATAGCATAAAACTGGAACACAGAACAGTTTGTCCCACGGAACTCCATGGAATGGAATTATACAGCATGTAAACCTGAACATGGATACACAGGCAACATCTCCATAACCTCTAGGGTCAGTGGAGTCGAGGATGTGTATCCTGTTAAGTTTCGGGAGCAATACCTGCAGAATACACAAAGCAAACTTCCTACAAGCCTGTGTGTGTTGGTTTGTTATTTCTTCTTTTAATTTTTAAGTATACAATCTTTATTAAGATAAAGAGGGAAAACAAATGAATATGCCTAATTATGATTACCATATAAATTAGGGCTGCACAATTAATCGAATTTCTAATCGCGATTACGATTACGGGGGCCACGATTACGTAATCGTTCAAAGCCACGATTACAAAAGAAAATCCACTCTGCGTGCGTGTTGTTTAGATAAATGTTATGTTGAATCATGACAACTTCAGAAAACCCAGCACAATAGGACCTACCAGGCAGTGACGTAAGTGTATGCTGAAATAAAAGTATTTCACCTCAGAAAAACTGACTTTCCTGTCCTGTCAGCCGTTACTGTGCACTTTTTCAATTGCACGCGCAAATGCGGTGGCGCGCGCTGTGTGCCGCTTCACTGTATAAAGTGTAAAAGAAACTACGAGCATGCAACGTCGTTAAATTGTAAATTACACGAAATAAAAGTAAAATACCAATAAATCACGTCACTGGTACGTCGTGTGTCAGCTGAGAAGGATTTGCATGCAGGGATGATTTTCATTCTATTCACCAGGAGCAGTTTCCATGTTTCATAACAGTTCTTGTTAGTATTGTGTATTCACCATGGTAACAGTCGTTTCCATATTAACCCCAAAATGCCACTTTATTTTCACCTTTTGTTTTTTTTATTTATATATATTTTTTTTTAAATGACTGTGGTGGCTCATACCAACATTGTATTAACAAAAACTAGTTTGGGATTGCTATTTAATAGCTTTAGCATAGGCCTAATTTTTATTTATTAGTAGTCTTTACTATTAGTCATATTCTTACAATTTATGTGTATGTTAAGTAAAGGGGGACAGTACTTGTGTGTGTTAATTTTTGTGTAAACATGTATATATATATATATATATATATATATATATATATATATATATATATATATATATATATATGTGTGTGTGTGTATCTGATTATATATTTATATATAAGTTCTTTAATAATCGCAATTACAATTTCAAGGGAATAATCGGCAATTATGATTTTTGTCATAATCGAGCAGCCCTAATATAAATTAACATTAACAATATCAAATATGGCTGTCAGGCAAAACCTTGGATGAAAGCAATGATTAGCATATTTCCAAAATTAAACGAATGTTATTTGAAGAAATCAACAACTTACACATGACCTTCCAGTGACCTGATTTGCAAATCGGAAATAGGATGCAGTCTTTTAAGGATGCATCAGTCTGTTGGAGTGAACAGAGGAACAAACATAGAACATATTGTTGAATGTGGCAATTCATCTGAGAAACTACAATAAGAAGTGATAATGATAACTTAAAGTTGATAGTTCACCCAAACTTTTAAATTATGTCATCATTTACTCACCCTCAAGTTGTTTCAAACCTGTATTTTTGGGTGACCTGTAAAATTTTTTATTTTAAAAACACAAATATCATGTAATTTCATTATTAGTTTATATTAACCAGGTTTGCCAATGACACCCAAAGAAAGGCAACAGTTTATCACCTATTGCATGAGGATCCAAAATGTTAGGTCAAATGTTGATCACAAGTTACTTCAAATATATTAAAATAAAGTTGTGTAACATATCCACTAACTGTTGCCTCCACTTCCTGTTTCAACCCGAAAGAGATCAAGTCAGATCTTTTTAACACTGTTTTACCCACTGCACCCATGATCTCATCTGGTGATTGGGTCCCATCCAAAACATGATCAAACTAAGAAAATAAAAAGACACTGAAATGTCAAATTTTCGATACAATCTAGAATATGTATATAAAAAGATAAATAAATAACAGTATGCCTTTTGCCTGCTTTGATCAAGACAGGATATAATACATTTGAACATCAGGTTCCTTATGTGAAAACATACCAGTGGGTTTGGTTGGTTTTGCAACTGGAAATCTGGGGTTTCCTTCCTGGCATGTACAGTATGTTTGTCCGTCCCCAGCAATCGTCTCTGGTTACTTACGTAACCTATGTTCTCTGAATAGGGAATGAGACGCTGCGGATAGCGCAGTGGGATATTCTCTGAATGTGCCGATTGTCTGAAGCCCTATAGAATCACGCCAATTCATTGGCTGATGGCGCCCGCGCAATCTGGCTCCGCCCCGACGCTCTTACATCACATCATTACATATTCGCGCGCGCCATCTGCTCCTCAGATTTCTCTGCCGAAAAGAAAAACTGTCAGCAGCGCGAGGAGCTTGGCAGCTAACGCAGCGTCTCGTTCCCTATTCAGAGAACATAGGTTACGTAAGTAACCAGAGACGTTCTCTTTCATAGGTTCACTCAACGCTGCGGATAGCGCAGTGGGAACGGACTACCAAACTCGCCAAGCTAGAGCGCTTTCAATGACTGGTACATAAAGAGACAACGACCAAGATGAGTTCAAACAGAAAGAACCTGGGAACCCGGGGTCATGTCAAGATCCAAATTATAGAACCTTACAAAAGTGTGCGGAGAGGACCAGCCTGCCGCAACACAAATGTCCTCCAAAAGTGCTCCTCTAAAAAGAGCTTGAGAAGATGCCACACTTCTGGTGGAATGTGCTCTAATGCTAAGAGGTGAAGGTAAGCCACGCACCTCATAAGCCAACGAGATAGCTTCTGTGACCCAGTCAGAAATCCTCTGCTTTGATGCAGCAAGCCCACGGCGGCCAGCACCGAAGCAAACCAGAAGCTGGTTAGATTTCCTCCAACCGCCTGAGCGGTCTACATATATCTTAAGAGAACGAACTGGGCAGAGCAAGTTAAGCTTCCTATCTTCCTCAGAAGAAAATGGAGGAGGGTGGAAAGCGTTAAGGTTAACCACCTGCGAGCGGAAAGTTGTGGAAAGAACTTTAGGGACATACCCTGGTCTCGGCCTCAAGGAAACCTTGACCAAGCCAGGAGCAAAGTCCAAGCAAGACTCGCTAACAGAAAGAGCTTGTAAGTCTCCAACCCGCTTTAATGAGGACAAAGCCAACAAAAGAGAAACCTTGAGAGTCAGAATCCGCTCCGGAGCTGACTCCAAGGGCTCAAAGGGGGCCTTCGTCAAACCCTCTAGGACAACAGAAAGGTCCCATGAGGCAACTCTAGGGGAGCGAGCCGGTTTCAGGCGCTTAACCCCACGCATGAAGGCCGAAACTAACCTTAGTTTCCCCAGGGGAATCTCGTCCGATTCCCTATGTGCTGCAATAGCTGCGACATAAACTCTGAGAGTGGTAGCAGCTGCTCCAGAAGCAAACTTCTCCTGCAGGAATTCTAGTACTGAACCAACAGGGCAGTTAACTGGACTCCTATCATGTGCTAAGCACCATGCCTCAAAAACCTTCCATTTGGAAGAATATAGCCTCCTTGTAGAAGGGGCTCTAGCACTCGCAATGGTCTCCTGAACGTCAGTTGGGAGATCAGAACTTAATGCTAATGGCCTCTGATCGGCCAAACATACAGCTTCCACATGTCTGGGCGAGGATGCCATATCCTGCCCTGCAGCTGGGACAGCAGGTCCTCCCTGACCGGGATCTTCCAGGGGGAAGATTCCAGCAGAGGAATTAGCTCCGAAAACCATGGCTGAGACGGCCAGAATGAGCTACCAGGAGGAGGCTGACTCCGCTCTCTCTCACTCTGGCCAAGACCGCCTGGATCAGTTTGATGGGCGGGAAGGCATAGAGTTTCTGCGTTGGCCAAGGGTGAGCGAACGCATCTATCCCTAATGGAGCCGGGGGACTCAGGGAGAACCACAGCGGGCATTGGGACGACTCTTGAGATGCAAAGAGGTCCACTTCCGCCTCTCCGAAAACCTCCCAGATCAGGGCCACTGTCTGGCGGTTCAACATCCATTCTCCCGATCTGAGTTTCTGCCTCGACAGAAAGTCTGCTGCGAGGTTCAGAACCCCTGGGACATGAACTGCTCTCAGATAGGAAACTGCTCTGAGACCACAGGAGAAGGTGACGCGCATGCCTGTCCAGGGTGCGCGACCGAGAACCCCCCTGCCGGTTCACATGAGACACCACTGCCATGTTATCTGTTCTGACAATTACATGGTGTCCCTCCAGAAGAGGGAGAAAATGATGCAGAGCCAGAAAAACGGCTCTTAACTCCAGGCAGTTTATGTGCCAAGAGAGAGTCTCGCCAGTCCAGACCCCACACGCTGGTCTGCCCTCGAAAACTGCTCCCCAGCCGGTGAGAGAGGCATCCGTCGTAATCATCTGGCGACGAAATACCGCACCCATGCTGACCCCTTTCCGAAGAAAAAGAGGGTCCCGCCAAACTGACAGGGCTCGAAAGCAACTGCGCGATACCTTCAGTAGGCGAAGGGTTGGCCCGGAGGGCCGAACCCCTGAGAGCTTCATCCACCACATGAAGGGTCTCATGTGGAGCAGGCCCAGCGGTAGCACGGAGGAGGCCGCGGCCATCAGGCCCAGCATCCTGCGGCAAGTGCCCACAGACACATGATGGCCTAGCGAAAAACGGGCCAAACATGACGTCAGACTGGAAATCCGTGCAGGAGCCAAGCGGGCCTGCATGAGAACGGAATCCATGTTCACCCCCAAGAAAACGGTGCTTTGAGCCGGAGCAAGAACACTCTTCTCCGAGTTCAACCTCAAACCGAGAGACTGGATATGACTCTGTGGTGGGTCACTAGCTCCCTGGACTGGGCTAAAATGAGCCAATCGTCCAGGTAATTTAGAATACGGATGCCCTGGAGCCGCAAAGGGGCCAGAGCTGCATCCATACACTTCGTGAATGTCCTCGGGGCCAGAGCGAGGCCGAAGGGAAGGACCCTGTACTGGAACGCTCTTTCTCCAAAGGTGAACCTGAGGAACTGCCTGTGTCGCCGTACAACCTGGATGTGAAAGTAAGCATCCTTTAGGTCTACTGTCACGAACCAATCCTCTGGCCGAATCTGAGATATGATAGCTTTCAGCGTCAACATCTTGAATTTCCCTTTGTAAAGGGCGAAGTTCAGTCGGCGGAGGTCCAGTATGGGACGCAAATTGCCACCCTTCTTCGGGACCAGGAAATAACGGCTGTAAAAGCCCCGTTCGGTTTCCCCTGAAGGAACCTCTTCTATTGCTCCTTTGAAAAGGAGGGATGAAACTTCCTGCTGAAGTACAGAAGCCTGAGTGGCGCTGTCTACTACGGTAGGAAAGACCCCGTTGAAACAAGGGGGATTGCGGCAAAACTGAAGAGTGTAGCCGAACCGAACTGTGCGAAGAACCCAAGACGATACCCCTGGTAAGCGCTCCCATTCTTGAAAGAAATGTGAAAGAGGAAGAGGGATGTTGTAATGCAGACGACATACCTGAGTGAGGGTGCCGTGTTGACGTTCGTGAGGTAGAGAAGTTGACTGTGCAGGAGAGCCCTTGGCGTCCTGACACGTGATGGGAGGCATCGATGCTGGGGTCATGGTGACCAGGTCCGCCCGCTCCGGAGGAAAGCGAAAAGTGCCTCCGAGAATGCGACCGGCAGTTATAGAGAGTGTCGGGGGTGAGGGGAGAAAGCAAAAAGCGTCTCCTTCCTTCCGCGCCGGGCTGAGTAGAGATGGTGAAAAATGGCCGGCACTTCGAGACACTCTGAGTGGCGAAGGTGACAGGGCAAGGAAAGGAGAGCTGGGAGGTGGGCAGAAACGCTTGCGCGGTCTGTCCCAACCTTGAGGAAGCAGAGGAGCTCTCCTTTTTCCGACCGGAGGGTCAGGAACGGCTCTGGGCCGCCGGAGCGGTCGGTTTGTCGGACCGCTTCATCTGGAGGCGCTTGTGAGGCCGTTGACGGGGAAAGGGGCGACCGCGGGCTCCCCAAACCGTGGAAGGTGGGGGATGCACCGGTTCGCTCCTCCTGGAAGAGAACTCCGGTCTAAAAGAGGGACGTTCTCTGGGTCGAACAGGGGAGGGAGCAGAAGATAACCTCGTCGGCGAGAGTAGGCCCGAAATCCTCGGAGTCGGAAGCCTCGGTAAAAAGTACATCCTCCAGCCCAAAAGAAAGCGCGTTGCGTGCTCCCGGGCTGGGGCGCAAATAATCGTGTGAAAATTCGACTGGCATGCCTCGCGCGTGCCGAGGGGAGGGAGGGAGAGAAAGAGCGGGGCTCGTCTGCTCGAACTCCACATCCTCAAGCTCTACATCCGAACCCCAAGTCGCGGATCCTCGAGAGGCCTCGGGAGCGCGACAGGGGGAGACGAATGATTCCCTCTCAAAAACCGCGAGCCGCGATTTGAGGGTCTTGAGCAACAAATTTTCACAGAATTTGCATTTAGACGATCCCATGCCTCGCGCGCATGTGAAAAACCCATACATTTAACACACTTACTGTGTGGGTCGTCGTTAGGAGGACGTCGACGCTATGTGGAGATTTGCATGTGAATCTCTTTTGCGCGCGTGGGCATGGTCAAATTAAAAATAATTAGCAAGCGCGTGAGAAGCTGGAAATCTTGTTGGTTTTATACAAATTACTTAAACAGAGAATATTTGTTTTCAGTTTGAATCCGATCATTTAAAAGGACACACTTAAATGTTTATAAAGGTATATGGCTCATAGATGTGTGACAAGTATTCGCTGAGTTTTGTTTCAGTTTATAGACGTGTTCAAGAAAAAAAAGTTCACCGCGACGGAGAGGCAGAAAGCACACCCTGTTTATTTTCTTTATTTTACAAAAGCACAATGTTTTGATTCGATTGTAAGTGGACACATACAAAAGTAGAAATATCACAGATTCTTTTTTCATATTTCTTTTTTCTGTATGACCATAAATGACGGAGAAATTTAAGTTTATTGTGCTACTATGTGAAGAAAATCCAGCAAAACGCGCCGGCGCGTTTGTCGACCTCAGAGGGTTAATCGGGTACCTGCACCAACCATTGACAAGGTTATAGAAGAACATCTCGGTTACGTATGAAACCCTCGTTCCCTGAGTACAGGGAACGGAGACGTGTCGTCGGGGGAGTTCCCTGACGAATTGGGATCACGCTAGGGAGACCAATTGCCTACGAGTGAATTAAAAACGAGCCAATGAAAATTGGCATGCAGGATTTGCATTCCGCAGCCCGCCTACCAGTGCGGGTATAAAAAGGCGGAAGCGACGCATGCATAGTGCTTTTCGCTGAGGAGCCGAATGGTGTCCAGTCCTCCGCAAAGGTACAGCAACGCTGCGGAAGCCCAGCCTGCCTGAGGAAGGCCTGGAATACACATATGTACTAGCCCATTGGGGTAGTGAAACATATAGCAGTCCCTGAGGTAGTCCCAATCCAAGGGAAGTGGGAGCGTACTCAACAGGGACGACAGAACGAGTCTGTCAAGGGGAAGACACGGCTGAACTGCACGTGGCATCATGGGTCACCGTAGAGACCACTGGAAAAAACACCCAGTCTACTAGTAACTCCTTACTAGAGGTAGCAGACCTGGCGCTGGGCGGTCCGCCACGCCTGGCACCGAAGGGGTGATGGAGGAACTCACGAGGCTCACCGACGTTGGCCGCCATACGGAGCAAAAGACGCACGTGTCCGGCCGAGGCGCGGAGTGGCGTAGCAAGCCGACACAACCTATTCCCTCGCACCACTGGCCGTAGCGAGTACTCAGGAGGAAACAGGTTCCACACATAGGCTATAGAATCTAGCGAACGTGTTTGGTGTCGCCCAGCCCGCAGCTCTACAGATGTCTGTCAGCGAGGCGCCTTGAGCCAAAGCCCAGGAAGCGGCAACACCTCTAGTAGAGTGAGCGCGCTACCTGGGAGGACAAGGCTCACCCAGAGACTCATATGCTTGGGCCAGCTGTGAGCCAGGGCGTCCGTGCCGAGGGTCCCCTCGGTCAGGGAGTAAAACCACTGGCAATGGGTCGTGTCTGTAGAGGCAAACAGGTCTACCTGTGCGACTCCGAAGACACTCCAAATCAGCTGGACTGCCTGGGGATGGAGTCGCCATTCTCCTGGAAGGGGAGGCAGCCGTGAGAGTTGCCACACGGTTGAGCTCCCCTGGAACATGAACGGCACGAAGCGACCTCAGATGCTTCTGACTCCATAGGAGGAGGTGGGAGGCAAGTCGCGACATGCGACGGGAGTGTAGACCACCTTGATGGTTGATGTACGCAACGGTCGCAGTGCTGTCCGTATGGACCAGTACGTGCTTGTGTCTGAGAACCCCTTGAGGCGACACAAGGCTAGGCGTACGGCTTGCAACTCTAGGCAGTTGATGTGCCAATGCAGCTGGGGCCCCGTCCACAGACCTGAGACTGCATGCCCTTTGTATGTGGCCCCCCACCCCATGGCAGAAGCATCTGTGAAAACCACACCATGCCTGGAAACCTGGACTAAGGGCACTCCGACCCGAAGAAACGCAGGATCCGACCACGGGGAGAAGGTTTGGCGACAATGCGGGGTCACTTTGACCCAGAACGTGCCACTCTGCCACCCCTACCTCGGGACTCGATCGTAAAGCCAGCGCTGAAGCGGTCTCATATGCAACAAGCCGAGCGGCGTTACTGCGGCTGCGGCTGCGGCTGCCATATGCCTCAGGAGCCTCTGAAATTGTTTCCTTGAAATTGTGAACCGCTGTCCTGCCTCGAAGGAACCTGAGGCAGGTGAGCACTGACTGGACGCGTTCCTCCGTGAGGCGCGCAGTCCGGGCGACCGAGTCCAGTTCCATACCGAGATAAGAGATCCTCTGCACAGGGCAGAGTTTGCTCTTGTCCCAGTTGACCTGAAGCCCCAACCGGCTGAGGTGCCGAAGCACCATGTCCCTGTGCACAACACATCTCGCGAGTGAGCTAGAATGAGCCAGTCGTCGAGATAGTTGAGAATGCGAATGCCTTGTTCTCTCATGGGAACAATGGCCGCCTCCACGACTTTCGTGAAGACACGGGGCGACAGGGCCAGCCCGAAGGGTAGGACTTTGGGAGTTTGTGCAGGGCCCGATTCAAAACTCGCAGGTCCAGGATTGGCCGTAACCCACCGCCTTTCTTGGGTACAATGAAGTAGGGGCTGTAAAACCCAGACCTCATCTCGGCAGGAGGGACCGGCTCGATCGCGTCCTTCGCCAGCAGGACGTCGATCTCTTTCCGCAAGACAGGGGCATCCACTGACCACATATGGGTGAATTGGACGCCCCTGAACTTGGGAGGCTGGCGTGCAAACTGAATTGCATAGCCGAACTGAATGGTGCGGACGAGCCATCGGGACGGACCCGGAAGCGCTAGCCAGGCTTTCAGATACCGTCCCAACTGGCCCACCCGAACCACCGCCGTACCCGCGGAGGGGCAGCGAGGTGGAAGGCAGGGACCCGGCTCTGGTGGCATTGTAGCGACCGAGAGTGGGGTCTGGGCGTGGAACTTGACACCAACCTGCTTCCACCGGGGGGCAGACGGCAGAGAAGGCCCGTGGGCATTCTGCTGCGGGCTGCCCGGTGACGAGGGGAGGGGGAGAGACGAGGAACGAGGCCCTGACTCCTCGTGTCCTGGTCTCTGCGCCTCCGGGCCCAGCTGCATTCATGACCAGCGGTGGAACAGAAATGAAATTCTCCACCCGGCCCTCCCCCGGGGGAAGGAGTGGTGATGACACGCACTCCCGAAGAGCAGACATCACATACTCTGGGTCGCTCCTCTCAGGGTCGTTTCCCTTCCCTTTGCTGGGGGGAAACGAACTCCGAGCGGGTTGGTTTTGAGGCGCTTCTGGACCACCAGTGTGGACATCGTCTGACCGAGGGCCAGCGCTGTGACTAATCACGGTCAGTCACTAAGCGCAGCTCCACCCCGAATCAGAACTACCCACGTGCACTGAATGTGCAGGGGTAGTGAGAGAGGAAAAACTTCTGCAGATTTAGGCATGTTTGGCTTGCCATATTGGCACCAAAATGCTTCCATACTGCCAAAAGTTTTCACACCCATCCAGGCACTTTAGACCCAGGAAGTGTGGCTGTCAAGTCTGAATCTTCAGCATGAGAACACACCATTATAGTGGGAACTCAGCATCATTTTCAGAGTATAACAGCCCTCTCTCCGATGTAGCGAACGACATCTGTCCTCCCCTGGAGCCCCGAATGAAATGCTTGGTCCCTCATGAGAAGGACCAGAATCCCATCCGAAAGCCTCGGCGGCACACGGCACGCTGAGCGGCTCAAGCCTTTACGAGAAAAGGGAGACGAACAACGTGCCGACGTGGTCATGCACTCATGAGAGAACATGAACCACCCACGAACGCAGTCTCAACACACTGATTAGGCATGTGAAACAGTGATTGTGGCTGTCAACCAGGCATGCAAGACAGTGAACGTGGCCATCGCCTCGATGACACACGGCACGCTGGGCGCTCAAGCCTTCAGGCAAGGCGAACAACGTGCCGACGTGGTCATGCTCTCATAAGAAAGCATAAACCACCCACGAACACAGTCTCAGCATGTTTGCGATGCGCTAGAGGAGTGGGAAGCTCGTGAGGGTCTTTCACCTGGCAAGACGTTCCACACTGTAACCCCCAGATCACCAAATGCTCATTAGCCAAAGTAGTCCTCCCCTTTTTAGAAAAGGAACTAGATTGGGGAATAAGCAAAGGGACTCAACCTCGTAGAGGTATGCGAGTCTCGACCGCGCATCTAGAGCGCCGAATGACGCGCGCTGGGTTGCCGTGACAACCCACGCTGTCAGCCGGCGCTCGACGGCACACGGCACGCTGAGCGGCTCGAGCCTTTAAAAAGGGGAGACGAACAACGTGCCGACGTGGTCATGCACTCCTGAGAGAAAATGAACCACCCACGAACGTAGTCTCACACACTGATTAGGCATGTGAAACAATGAACGTGGCCATCAAATGAGGACAGGAAACGATCGCATCCAGAAACACACGAGTGAAACGTCATCCTGAAAAGGACGCGATCTTCACTCGTGTTGCTCTTTCAGGAAGAAAGTACTCTCTCTATTGTGCTGAAGCACACAGGGACCCAACGTGGCAACACAGCGGGGAAACTGCAAGCCCGCTGTGCGCACTCAACCGTTTACCAGCTGTGAAAACAGCTTTTGAATTAACAGCATGTAGACGCAGCCGGCAGACAGGAATTCGCGCGGTCGCTTAAACGGCGTCTCACCAACACAGAGAGATCCCCTCCCGAAACAGCAGACTCGTAAAACATAAGATAGATACAATCTTAAAGCTCATTCACTCAGAGAGGACACAACCGGTCGGCTCCGAAGCTAAAAGCACTATGCATGCGTCGCTTCCGCCTTTTTATACCTGCGCTGGTAGGCGGGCTGTGGAATGCAAATCCTGCATGCCAATTTTCAGTGGCTCGTTTTAATTCACTCGTAGGCAATTGGTCTCCCTAGTGTGATCCCAATTCGTCAGGGAACTCCCCCGACGACACGTCGGAGACACATCTGCCACAGCTGCCGACGTCCAAAGGATGACCAGATTGCCAAGCACGCCTCGCTTGATTGTCCAAGGTAATGCCTAACGTAAGGCCCTATGAAATCAGCTTGATTTTTTCCCAAATTAGTTTTAGTTTTCATGGATTCCATATTCATGGTTTAATTTAAATTTTAATCATCAAACAGCATGTATAATCAATTGCATTCATAAAGCAAATAATTTAACCAATCTTTTAAAATGTAATCAAATAGGAAAAAAAAATCATAGGGTCCTACTATCATCATTCAGTATACCACTGGTCAAACCTACATGTGTCCAGTCCCCTAATACAGAGGTCTTCAACCCTGCTCCTGGGGACCCACTGTCCTGCAAAGTTTATTTCCAACCTGCTTCAGCACAGTGGGTCCCCAGGAGCAGGGCTGAAGACCTCTGCATTATATTGTCTATGAATTATATTGGCAGTGAGTTAAGTCTTGTAAAAGGAATAGTTCACCAAAAAAATTTAATTTGCTGATAATTTACTCCTCCTCAGGTCATCCAATATTTCTGAGTTTCTTTCTTCATCAAAACAGAAATTTTATTTCAGGCCTCCACCTTTAACATTGAAAGAGATTGTAGTCCATTGGTTTTTGACTGTCCAAAATGCATAAAAATAATCCACATGACTCCAGTAGACAAATAAAAGTCTTCTGAACCCGAACCATTGATCATTTTTAAAAACAAAACAAATCTTATATACTTTTAACAACAAATCTTCATTTTCGTCCAGCTGTGCAGTGCTTGTTCATGAGAGGGATTTGCACAACTTGCGTTGGCAAAGGTCACGCGTGACATCATGTAGGTAAGGTCGCAATTAAAAGAGGAGCGCTGTACAGAAGTTCAATGTTCTTTGCTCTAGATTTGTATTTGTATTATTATTGTTCAAAATTATACCTTCATGTGTTTATCCTGGATGACCATGTCTACATGATGACGTCACGCGTGATATTTACCAAACTCTCCTTGTGCAATATGTTGTGCAATACGTCTCACGAACGAGCACCGCACAGCTGGACGGCAGTGCAGATTTGCAGTTGATAAGAATTCAAGTATTGTTTTGTTTTTAGAACTGATCAATGGTTTTGGTTCAAAAGACTTCTTTGATGACTGGAGTCGTGTGGATGGATCTTTGATTGCCTGAGGGTAAGTAAATTATGAGCAAATTTTCATTTTAGGTGAACTATTCCTTAAAGTCCTTTTAACTAACATTACTTTATTTTTTATTTTTTATAACAATGCATGTTTGTACAACATTAAAATGCTTGACCATTAGTTCCTCTTGTTTTGTGAGTGCAGGTCTTACAGGTCCTTCCTAATGTTTGGTACTTTTGTTTATTTCAGGTGATATGATTAAGTCTGCTGCATGGTTGCTGTCCATCGAAGGGCAAGTTGTCATGGGGCCACACACAGACTTTATCACTGGTATTGCTTCGCTGTTTTCCAGTTACTACTGTTTGAATCTTCAATATCCAGAAGAGTCTGCATGTACTCTTGAAATTATTCAAAGGTATTTTATCTCATTTAGATCAAGTATAATTGTTATTAAACAATGTCTGTTCAAAAACTTTAGATTGTTGAAAAACTGTACTTAATCATCTTAAATTTCATTTATATGAAAAGATTCAATCAGCATTTTTTTGTCCATAGCCATAATGATTTTTTGTAACTGCATATTCTATCCCGTACACCTAAACACGACCATCACAGAAAAAGGCATTTTTACATTTTCAAAAATTAAATAAATAAATAAATAATTTAATATAATTTCTAAGCTGTTTTGCGCGCACACACACACACACACACACACACACGGTTCTAAAAAAATTAACTAATCTCTATTTTTAAATTAATTTATTATAAATAAAATATATTGAATAATAACAGATGTTACTAAAATGTATTAAAAAATTTAAACAGATAGATAGATTAGATTTAGCTAAATTAATATATAAATAAAAAGTGTATATATATATTTTTTTCTTGTATCTCCCGAACTATCCTTAATCAGTGTGGAAACACACAGGGTGAAACCCTTTACTGAGGATATACTATCGGTTATCTACTCAAAATATATGTAGAAGTTTAAAATGTTAGAAATTGTTGATTCGACAGGCTGTGATTGATACAGACTTTGGGGAGAGCTGATGATACCATAGCAGGAAGCATGACCTCTGACCTCCTCGATTTTGGAGGCTTTTTTTTGTTAAAGACCCTACAAGTTAGTCCATAAAGGTACGCTGTGTAGGAATTTCTCCCATCTGATGGTGAAATTGTATTTTGCATTTAAACGAATAGTGCTCTCTAGCGCCTCGCTTTTTCAAATGCAACAATGGACATGAAGTTACATGGAACTTACCCGTTCCATGTAAATAAAGATAAGAAATTATTCGCTCACGAGGATAAGTCAGATCATTGGCAGAGGTAATTTTACACCAATGAGGACATATTTATGAATAAAGACAATGATTTTAGCTAATAAAAAAAAAAAAAAAAAAAAATGACTGTACTTTTAATTTCAGATGTTTAAATTACAAAATACCAATACCAAGTGAATCTACACATGAGAGGCCTTTAGAAGTCATAACTTCAGGGGTCAACGGCTTAGGTCAGTTGGTGAAAACACTGCATGTGTAAGGTAGTTTTCCAGATTTTCCCCCCAAATCAAATACTGTATTACACTTTTCAAAGGATAATCTAGCTTTAAAGTTAGAATAAAAAGTTTTAAAACCAAATGTATCCTCATACCTGTTGTGTTCTGACTAGGGGTGTAACGGCCCATTCACACCGGACGCCGAAGCGACGCTGAAGCGGCGCGGAACGGAGGCCGCTTCCTTTCGGCGCCCATGTTAACCTATGGTGTCGTTCACACCAGACGCGGTGCGCCGTGAAGCGCCAGTTTCGGCGTCTGGTCTATTTTTTTCGCGAGCCGCGAAAAAAATATAAGCAATTTTCAAATTATAATACCGCGAGTATTAACAAAAAGTATTAATACAAGAAGTGTACAAACTTCTTGGTTACAGAAACATGGTGTATTCATTTTATGAGGTTACTTACTTACCCATGATGTAAAAAAACAGCTCTGAATAAACAACAACTGAGCAGAAGCGCTTGTAGACCGCCGCGGAGAATACGCGTCTAGTGTGAACAGGCAGGCGCCGGACCGCGCGTGATTTTCCGTTCCGTGTCGCTTCGGCGTCCTGTGTGAACCAGGGGTAACGATTCATCAACTACATCGATGTATCGATTCATATTCTTAATGATCCAACTACATCGATCTGTGCTCGGCAAGTTATATCGATCTAGACATATATCGATCTAACATCGTTTTAAAAGGTAATGAATCGATTGTATCGATACTATGAAATAACGCATTGGATTTAAGCACGTCAGACTTTATAAGGATGTTTTTTTCTTAGCACTTTTAATGATAAAGGCGTTAAACGTTAGAAGTGATCGCCATGCGTGACGTGCCAGCAGCAGCGCAAAGACAACAAGCAGCGCAAAGTCTCTCACCTCAGAAAGACTTTCCTGTCCTCTCAGCCGCTATACATAGTTCCCACATGACGTCACAACATACGGGCATTTGCCGACCCGGCGCCATTTCTGTGGGCATGCTGTGGGCAGAACATTAGACGAAGAAGCTGAAACGAGTTAATTTCGTGATAAAAAGTGAAAATGGTCATCTCCTGCTGGGTCAATGGATGTTCAAATTGTGCCGGAGGTTCAGTTAAATTTGGATTTACAGTATACCCGTCATTAGACTTCATGAATGTGACAAGACAAAGCTTTTGTCAGAACAACGATGGAGGTTATGGCTGGCGAGGATAAACAGGAAAGAAACTCCCTCAAAACACGCAAGAATTTGTTGTTTTTTATTGCGAGTGTACACAAATATAAGTTAACACTTTGCAGTTTGAATGATGTTCTGTATGTACAAAATGATGAGGTATTAAAAACATACAAAAACAACATTGTTTCCACTGTTCGATCGCGCCCGCGACTCTCTCTCTCACTCACACACACACACAGACACAGACTGACGCACACACACTCACATTCCAGCCTTGCAATCTCAGATTATGTCCCTAAAGAACCCGCGTATAAAGTAGTTCCGCATTAACTGTTACATTAATTTGCACGCGAGTTTTATTTATTTTCATACCGTGTATATTCATATTCATGCACATATTTCCAGGCTCGGAATTGCTTACATGTGTTAAAACTCCTAGCCAATACCAGATAATGGTACACATGGATAATACAGTATCTGAGCCAAAGCTGCAAAATCAGTGCTCAGTTTAGCGCATACGGATCAACACCATTTATGACTGAAATTTTCGCATTGTACCTCTCTCTGTCTTGTGTTAATAGAGTGTCTTTATAATCTTAATAAACATTATAAATAGGAAAAAATCTTCGAAATTTGCTTGTAAAACCTTGTAAACACAGCAGCTTATGCCCTCAAAGATGGCGTCTCCGGGGAGGTCACGTGACATTAATTGGCCTGTGGGAACTATGTATAGGCTACTGCAGTAGCGCGCACTCTTCAATTGCACGCGCAAATGCGGCGGCGCGCACTGCAGGCTTATATCGTTTCACTAGCCTATATATAAAGCACAAAATAAACTACAAGCATGCAACGTCGTTACGTGTTAAATTAGAAAAAAACGTGTTGTCCAGATTCAGTATCTGCGGTCAGATGATGTTGTCAGGCTATATGTCAGTGTCATTATTCTATCATTATTTTCATAACTTGTAACGAAATAAAGTCTCTCACC
The DNA here is from genome assembly GCF_951802725.1 of Rutilus rutilus. Lineage (NCBI taxonomy): Eukaryota > Metazoa > Chordata > Actinopteri > Cypriniformes > Leuciscidae > Rutilus > Rutilus rutilus. Next base: position 39,305,066 of record NC_140214.1, on the reverse strand, counting down.
TCAGAAAAACGAAATCTCATGTCCTGTCATCGTTATACTGTGCTCGTAGCGTGCACTCTTTAATTGCACGCGCATAATTAATTGATACCTGATTCCCTTTCAAGAATTTTTGGCTAAAAAGTCACTGAATCGATTTCAAGTCACTGAATCGTTTCGGATCGTATCGTTCTAAATGAACCAATATCGTCCTTGAATCGTATCGACAACCACGAATCGCGATACGAATCGAATCGTTGTTAAAACGAATCGTTACACCCCTAGTTCTGACACAAGGCCATTAACTAGTTCTTGTTGTATGCAAAACTTTGTGTTGGCTGATCCAGGCATAGCTTTACTAAAATAAAATATTATGGAAGTCATTTTTAAACTGTAATTAAACCATATTTTATTTATTAATATTATGGCTTCATGTTGATTTAAAGTGTTTGTTTGTTTGTTTGTTATTAACTAATACCTTTATTATTTTTTTACATCCAGCACAAAATCAAAGAGATGTATGAGCTAAGGATGTTCTCTGACCCCAAATAAACAGATAATGGAATCTTCACAATCTACAATAAACAGTTGGATATAACTATATATAGATATTGTGATGGATTTTAATTAATCAACTTTAATTAATCAACTAACATTTGTTTTTCTTGCAGGAACAAAATTCATATGCTTTTAAATGTTTCCAAACTCTTTGGGGAAAACTTGTGACTTTGAGTGTGTGTGTGTGTGTGTGTGTGTGTGTGTGTGTATAAATAACAACTAGGGAAGTGAAACTAGACAGATGACTAGTTCTCAAACCTTGTAATAAGTAATCACAAAATCAGAGTTTGCTTGTGCCAGTGACAGAGGAAAAAGGTTGGGGCTTTTGAACCAATTGAACCAATCATATTGAAGGTGACATGCTAGTCTTATTTGTTTTCTCGATTCTATAAAAACTGTTGTATCCGTGTTTTACGGTGGGATTCTCAATGGAATTTGTCTGAGATCCTCCGGTCTTGCTTCTTGGGAGAGATTCCCTGAGAACAGCTCGGGAAGGTCTCCTGGCCGTGATTAAAGCATTTAAAGGACATTTGCAGGTCTGTTTGTCGATTTATTCCTGCGCAGGAAGCTAGTTTAGGAAGGAAGCTGAAGTAGTTTAGGGAAGCAATTTAGTCAGAAACTCGGCCAGTTGTCGACTGAAGACGCAAGAGCTAGAGTATAAAGGTATTGGTGTCGATTAGTAGACGCCCCAGATAAAGGTATTGGTGTCGATTTGGAGACGCTCCAGATAAAGGTATTGGTGTCGATTAGTAGACGCCCCAGATAAAGGTATTGGTGTCGATTTGGAGACGCCCCAGATAAAGGTATTGGTGTCGATTTGGAGACGCCTCAGGTAATAAGATCAATTGGGTGTCGATTTGGAGACGCCCCAGATAGTTAGGTTTAGGGAAAAATCTACCACAATATATATTATAAATTATATATGTTATAAACATAAGTTATCTTTATAAATGAATAATTTCAAACAAATCTATTGTATTGGATTCCAGATAAACTTAAAACAACAATGACACACATTTACACTCCAGTTCAAAACAACAGTAAACACAATGTTTAAGGTAGGGTCATGCAAGAAATCAGTTCCTAAAGAAAGCACAAATCCAAACAATAATTGTTCAAATATATAACAACAAAAATATTCTATTCAAATGGGCTTCTTTGCAGCAGCTTGCTTGATGTAGTTTTCTTATGATGCATCTCACATCTTGCATGATGATGTCAGGGAACTTTGACAGAGCATGGTCTGTGAGTTAAAACACACACACACACACGCACGCACACACACACACACACACACACACACACACACACACACACACACACACACACACATACACACACACACACACACACACACACACACACACACACACACACACACACACACACACACACACACACACACACACACACACACCAGCATCTGCAGTCTCACTGTATGAGGACAATCCACATGATCTTCATCTCCAGAGCTGCTCTTCAGAGTCACTCCACAAGCTTTTCCCCGTTTCATCTGAGAAAACTACTGTCAAATACACACTGAAACTGACTGATTACATTTTAAAAGAAAGTTTGAATTCATTTCAAAAGATGCTATATTTGATGATACATTTGTATTAAATCATAAAACATATAATCCAGAAAAATATAATAAAAACATGCTTTAGGGAAAAAATAAAACAAAGTTGGGCCCTAAATTAAAAGGTAGCTTACTCTATGGAGTTTAATTGTGAACAAACAAATTATGATGATATTTTTGGCCATATCGCCCAGCTCTATTTCTGAATCATGAGTCATTTGTGTCCTAATACAAAACAAAAGGATTGAATGTATAATAAATACAAACCTCAGGATGTCAGTCATTTACAATATCCAGTATCTTAGATAATAGTCCAGAAACAGGGAATATAACAGATGCAGTGTTGAAATGTCTATTTAAGAGGTTTTAAACAGGATTTAGAGATATATGTGGTATAATATCCCGCTCCAGTGCAGTAGGTGTCGGTGTGCAACTGTTCAGCTGTTCCAAACCCTCCTGTAAAACACATGAAGAAGAGGAAAACGAAGGTAACAACACCTGTTGACACCTAAACCTGTTGCTCACTAATAACACTCGCCGCCATTTATGTGTTTAATCCACAATCCTTCGAGACCAGGAAGAGATTCTGAGAACGACGCGCGCGGACTGACAACAAGCGTTACTGAGTTTAAAATACTGACAAATTCTCTTCTTAGTGGACAAGACTGCAAGTAAGTTTAATACATTCTCCATTAAAGTTATTTGTAATAATTAGGAACTTCATATTGTATATTAAGCGTGATTTAAATGTGAAGTTACAGAAGGTTGTTCTTCTGCTACTCCGAACAGACGAAGAATCTGGCAGAAATTACAATCTTTTGAAGTTGAAACAAAACATTTTATTGATAAAGGGTTATTGAAAACAAATATGTTTTTGAAAGTTTTCTCCCATTTCCTCGTCCGTTTTAGACTGTTGTTTTTGTGATGTGAAATCGAAAGTATATTTGAATCAGACATTTACAGTAGACAGACAGATGAAGCCTAACGTCAATGAACAACAATCTGCGGTTATTAAACTGAATATTTCAGTTCATATAGCAATTATGATGAGTAGTTATACAGTATTTCTTTTATAATTCTGGTTACTTTTACTTAATCAGTTATTTTAGGATCATTTGAAAGTAATGAAATCAACCACCAATGTGAACTTGAAGTAATGATTAAATGACAAACGATTCAACAATGAATAAAGATTGGGTAAAAATTATTGTAAAATGATATTATACTGTAATAGAGAATATAACAAATTGGGTTCAGTTTTCCCAGCACAGTGTAAATATCTCTTCCCCAATAAATTCATATTTAGAGTCAGTTAAACTCATTGAACAATCTGAAATGATTAAGACCATTCGGTTATTTTACATGGCAATATATTTGTTTGTAACTCACTTTATTTTATACATTGTTTTTGCTGTTGCTGTTGTTGATGATAACTCAGCATTCTTCATTATTGTCTTAAATAAGATGTTCTTCATCTGTGTAAAATGGTGTCATTTCCAGGTGATGTTGAAGGATAGAGAAAGCAGTGCTGATCAGTTTTCAGTGTCAGTTTAGCTGCAGTATGTCAGAGGAAAGAGGAAAGGACTCTCTCTCTCAGATGAGTCTCTCAGAGAAACACAGGTAAGACTGCGTCTGTTTTCATCAGTTTAAACTCGACTGAACTTTGTGTTTCCCTGTCAATAACAAAACTTTAAGCATTGTTCTATATTTGCAAATGCTTTGCACAACTTTTGAACTTCTTAAATTAACACTGAAATTGTCTATAAAGCCCTGTTTGCTCTATAGAAAATATCACAGTTAATAATTTGTTAATAACCTTCTAGACGCTGAATTAATCCAAATAAATGACTTTAGTTTTTAGATCATAAAATTATTGATAGGCATTAGAAAACAACTATACACTTAATTTAATTGAAGTATGCTAACAAAACTGTGTCGCACAGACATTTCTGCTCTCCGTTTCTGTGAATAAACAAAAACTTGACATGTTCTCTTAAATTATAATTCTCAACATATTTAATCTCACTCATGCATATTAAATAAATTGTTAAACTAATGTGAGCCAGTAAAATAAAATGATTGTTAACTATAGAACTGTTGATTATGTGAGTGTGTGTATTTCTGTGGAGGATTAGATAAAGACACAGATGTGTTTCAGACACAGTTGATCCTCCTTTACTAAAGTGTTTTCTCTCTCTCTCTCTATGTTCTTTGTGTCATCAGTGTAAGATCAGGCTCACATGTGTCCAGCTCTGTGTCTCTGAAGAGTGATCAGTCAAAAGGTGAAGGGCTAACCATCAGAGAGAAAACACCATCATCTAATAAAAGGTATTTTGTGTGTTTACATTACATTATAGGGTTATATTATTTGTCCACAGTGGTGTATGTGATTGAACTTGACTGTGTAAGTGGATTTATGAAACTCATTCCAGTAACACAATTACACAGGCAGCCACAAGGAGGCATAAATTCACTATGGAAAATAGATCATGCAACTAAACATGTCCATCCATCCAGCATGGTCATAAATGAACAAATACACAGATATACTGCATTTAATTACTATTTGCAACATCAAACCTTTTCAAATTAGACTAAGTATCTCTTGTAGTAAAGTGTTTTCTCTCTGTTCTTTGTGTCATCAGTGTAAGATCAGGCTCACATGTGTCCAGCTCTGTGTCTCTGAAGAGTGACTGGTCTAAAGATTATCCACCAGAGTTCAGTGAGAAAACACCATCATCTAATAAAAGGTATTTTGTGTTACAAATTTTTTGTCACATGTTGACTGTGTTTAAAAGTTGTATCAGTGAATACCAATCATGAAACATGTTTAGATCAAATATTTGTCAGAGTATTCACAGCTAATGCTCATTTCTCTTTCTGTAAAATATCAGTTAGTATTTTATTTTACTAATTTGATTACAGGCTTCAATATGAGACATTAGACTCAGACGTTCAGACTCACAGGAACCACCAGAATTTCAAAGACAACATTTTAAGGATCTTCCAGGTAGGAAAACACATTTTTATAAATGTTTAATATTTCTAACTAACAAATATGTTTTTGAACAAAGAAATTTTATAGAAATTTTCTTGAACACATTTTTCTTTTAAACACATTTTAGCACAACATGGTTAGCATGTTAGTCTTTTAACTGGATTTTTTTATGTACATGTATTATAATTATTAAATAAATAGTGTTGACCAAATGTAGATGAACAATTTTTTTTTTCTGCAATTTCAATTGTGTTCTGTCTTTTCTCTTACTTTTGTTTGTAGGATCTTGAGAGCAAAATAATCACATTTCTGAAGAATGAACTGGAGAAGTTAAAGAAAATATTACAAAAAGAGAACACACAACACTTTGTGAAGGACTTTATTGAGAACAGATCCAGTATCAAAGAATCAGCTCTTGATCTCACACTACATTACCTGAGAGAGATGAAGCAAGATGAAGTCGCTGATGCTCTAGAAGGTAAGAGACTCATGATCATCTGTCAGATTGTCTCTTATAAATGTAGGAGAGAAAATGTAGACTAAAACTATCTATTGTCTGTTCCTGTGTTTAGATGAGCTGCTCTTCATTCCTCAGCTGAAATGTGGCCTAAAGAAGAAGTATCAATGTGTGTTTGAAGGAATTGCGAAGCAAGGTGACTCCACACTTCTGAATAACATCTACACAGATCTCTATATCACTCAGGGCAGCAGTGAACAGGTCAATACTGAACATGAGGTGAGACAGATTGAAGTTGCTTCCAGGCGTCATGAAGCACAAGAGATACAGGTTGAATGCACAAATTTGTTTGAAGCACCTGAACAAGACGAGGAGATCCGAACTGTACTGACAAAAGGAGTCGCTGGCATCGGGAAATCAGTCTCTGTGCAAAAGTTTGTTCTGGACTGGGCTGAAGGAAAAGAAAATCAAGATATCAGCTTCATATTTCCTCTTCCATTCAGAGAGATGAACTTAAAGGAGAAAGAAAAACTAAGTTTGATGGACCTTATAACTAAATTTTTCCCAGAGACAAAAGGACTGAACCTTTCAAGAAGGAATCGATTCAAAGTGCTGTTCATCCTTGATGGACTGGACGAATGTCGCCTTCCTCTGAAGTTTGATTGTAATGAGGCGTGGCGTGATGTATCGTCACCAGCCTCTCTGGATGTTCTCCTAACGAACCTCATGAAGGGAAATCTGCTTCCTTCTGCTCTCATCTGGATCACCACCAGACCAGCAGCTGCCAGTAAGATTCCTCCTGACTGTATCGACCGGCTGACAGAGATACGAGGATTCAGTGACGCACAAAAGCAAGAGTACTTCAAAAAAAGATTCACTGATCAGAATCAGGCCAACACAATCCTAGATCACATTAAACAATCAAAGAGTCTCTTTATCATGTGCCACATCCCAGTCTTCTGCTGGATTTCAGCCACTGTTCTCCAGAACATTCTGGAGGAGAAAAGAAATAATGATGTGAAAAACACTCAGGCTGATGAGATCTCTAAAACAATGCAGGAATCAAACACTGAAGACACTCTCAAGACTCTGACACAAATGTACACACACTTTCTCCGCTTTCAGATCCAGCAGAGCCGCCGAAAGTATGATGGAGAATACACACCAGATGTTTCCTGGGATAAAGATGGCATCCTTTCACTGGGGAAACTGGCATTTCATCAGCTGGAAAGCAGCAACCTGATCTTCTATGACACAGACCTGGAAGCCTGTGGTATTGACGTCTATAAGGCATCAGTGTACTCAGGCATGTGTACCCAGATCTTTAAGGAGGAAACAGGGATCGTTCTTGGTACCATGTACTGCTTTGTTCACTTGAGCATTCAAGAGTTTATTGCAGCCCTTTATGCACATCTGTTTCTAGACATCAACAAGACAAGTGTGTTTGATCATGAGTCTACAGAACAGGAAAACAGAAATGAAACCATGATTGATTTTCTCAAGACTGCAGTGAACAAGGCGCTTGAGAGTGACAATGGACACCTGGACCTTTTCCTTCGCTTCCTCCTCGGTCTGTCACTCCAGTCCAATCGACGACTCTTACGAGGTCTGTTGACACAGCAAGACGGCAATGACCAGAGCAACAAGGAAATAGTTCAGTACATCAAGCAGAAATTAGAAGATAATCTTCCTGCAGAGAGATCCATCAATCTGTTCTACTGTCTGAATGAACTGAACGACCAAACTCTGGTGAAAGAGATTCAGACCCACCTTAGCAAAGGAAGTCTCTCATCTGGTGACCTTTCACCTGCCCAGTGGTCTGCTTTAGCCTTTGTGTTGTTGACATCAGAGGAAGAGCTGGAGGAGTTTGAGCTTCCGAAATTCAAGAAATCAGACGAGTGTCTCATTAGATTATCGGCAGTCATCAAAACCTCCAGAAGAGCCCTGTAAGTCTTTTAATATATTTTGTCATGTTTAGCTCTCATCTGAAAAATGCATTTATCTACATTACTCTATAGTGATTCCCCATCATAAACATGAACCTATACATGTAAAGCCTGTCATATGAAATAGTTTTGTGTGTGTGTGTGTGTGTGTGTGTGTGTGTGTGTGTGTGGAGACAGTTTATCAAACCTTAATACAAAATATAAAATACCATGTAAAAATGTTTGCATGTTTGCTTTGTATCATATGATAAACCAGACTTGTATGACTTATATAGAATTATATATATTAGCTCATACTCATACTTGAGGAAGAAAAAATAATTTTATTCATATACCCAAACTGAGGGGAAAGAATGTAATTTGGTACAGATGTAATTTATATTGTCAAAAAGTATAATGAGACTCTGAAAGGTTATAGTATAAAACATTGAGATTTTTATAAAACAGGCTACTTAAATAAAGTACATATATATTACTACATCATTTATTAGATATTTTAAATGCTTATTTCTATGAGTAATTCTGTAGTTTAATGTAATAACAATGTAATGCAATATGTAGATCATGAGATTTACAAATAAACATTTATCAAAAGCCTGTTGTATCATATTTGATGTATACATTTTAAGATGTTTTTTTCTACAAAAAAAGTTTAATTTTTTTATCGTTCAAAATCTCTTTTTTACATATTTTTTTTAAATATATTTTTCTAATTTAGTAATTAAGTAAAATAACTAAATTTAATTTCAGCAATTGATATGGATGCTTTTTTACTATCTTTAAATTAATGATATATCAGCCATTGGCCACCCTGCTCTCTAAGATATCTGCATCAGCCATCGGTTGACCTTAATCTTGAAATAGTAAAAACAAATAACATTTCTTAGGTTCTTAGGTTTAAGTAATCTTAGCTTTACTCAAATCATTAAAGATTTTATGTCAAAAAGACATGTACATGTGAATGGAGGCATTTTTAGAATTATAGTGAAAGGCCTTTAACTTGCCATAAAAGTGTGAACTGTCTCATATAATGGTGTCGATGCAGTCAAGTCAATAATATTGTTGAATAGTAAGTATCCCCAACTAAGCAAGACAGGCAACAGTGGCAAGAACCTAAACTCCATCTATTCACATAAATAGAGAAAAAATCCTATAGCTATAAAAGCTTTACACAAATATTTTTTCAAACATGCTTCATTTTATCTAGGTTATTTGTCACTGAATAAAAAATACCAATGTACAGGAAATAGTAGTTTTTAAAGATGAATGTTAGTTTAACTCAGCCTCTGCTGTATATGCTGTTTATGTAAAAATGTATTTAATATTTAAGGCGAGACACGGCAGGCAAAAACATCGTTTTTTTTTTACTGGTCAATTTTGAGATTTGGGGATATTTGTCTTCAATAACACGTCTTCTTTCAGACTTGTGTTGAAAAAAAGTCCGAAATACACATTTAGGTCTTTATTTTATTACACTTTGTCTGTTTGCGTCTGTAGATTTCTCATAAATTCAACAAAAGTTCGCGTTCTTAATCAACGTGCTGCTCCGCGATCTCTGCCGTCAGCCTGTCATCAGAAGCACCGTTAGGAAGCTCTCTATGTTGTGTACAATCCTGTCGGATCCAAATATGGTCATTTCCTTTCTATCAGCAACCAATCGTGAAAGTAAAAGGGCTGAATGCGCAATCTCATTGGCTGATGAAAAATCTTTAAAGCCCGTTTTCTCAAAATGACTTTTCTCTCATTCTCCAAGTCCGAAATCTCCACTTCAGTAGCACCTATATACACCAAACTTTCCAGACTTGTACCTAGTTATATTATGAAGACATTTACAGAGGGATTTGTAAATATATTATTCCTAGCCTGATTTATATAACATTTTATTCCAAAAAACATGGCGAAAATTTTTTTTTTAAGGCTATTGACAGTATTTTCTGATTTACAGGATAACAAAAGTAGATATCCATAAATCCCTCTGTAATTTTTTTCCCATCTAATATGTGAACACAATGAAAAAATAATTTTTAACCTGGCTTTATCCAATACTGAGATATCGTTTTTTTAAATATATGCAAATTAGTGCATATTTGATTAGATATTGCCTGATTTGCATATTTAAACATTAAATTACAGAAAACTTGTAATAAATTTTTTTCTCATCTTAATGTAGGTAATCAACTGGGAAAGTTTCATGGTGATATCTGCTAGTTAAAAAATTTACCCTATTCACCTGTAGTGTCTCGCCTTAAGTAAAAATGTATTTCATATTTGTATATAGAAAATTTATTGTATGTGTTCCATCTAATTCTGTGTTGTGATTTATTGTAGGTTAAATGATTGTAACTTAACAGACAAAAGCTGTTCAGCTCTGGCTGCAGTTCTTGGATCAGAGACCAATCTGAAAGAGCTGAACATGAACAATAATAATCTGCAGGATTCAGGAGTGAAGCTGCTCTGCACTGGACTGAATAATATAAAGTGTAAATTGGAGATACTGAGGTAAGTTGAGCCACAGGAGTCACATGACTAGAGTGAGGAGCGATGACTGACAGGACGATGCCGGAGGCAAAAGTGCAAGACAACTTTTGTGAAAAATTCAAAGATCTTTATTTGTAACAACGTGGGTATACCATATCAATCCTGTCATTGAGCAATTTTATTGGTGTTGTGTTTTTTCATCGAGTAATATTGAAGTGACATTAAGCATTCATTTTGTTCCAAGAAAAGGAAAGATCTAACATTAAATATCAGAATAAGAGCTACAGATCCTGAGGGTCATTGGCAAATATATTTTCTTGTAAAATAAGTGCTCCACACAGCTCTGGGGGTTAACCCTCTGGGGTCTGAGCTGTTTTCTGGGCCCTGGAGGTGTTCTGACATGCTCTGACATTTGTGCTTATTTCTGTTACTTGTGACATTTTCATGGCTAAAGTCTTATTACACTGTATTCAGCACAAACTCTGCTACAATAATATATCAACAGCATGTGTGTAAAAGTTTGTAGTTTTGAGATAATGACATTTATGCGTGGTTTGTGAAAATACAAAAAAAAATTCTCACTGAAATAAGGTCATGAAACCCATACTGATTATTTCTTCACAAGACTTTAGAAAATTGTATCACGTAGCCTAGAATATTTGCTCTAAAACTATGTGAAAATCACCTTGACTGCTCATTCAGAGAAGACAATATATTGATTTAAAATTTTTACGACGTGTTTTGTGTGAAAAAGCAATATGCGAAGGGGCGGATCATCTCATTAATATGCAAGCTTTCCACACCTGAGAAAGACAAAGACACGCCCTAATGGCCCTATTAGGAGCTTATCAGGGCCCATCATTCTGACCAACCTTGCACAAAGAATGACGAGATTAAAAAAAGAATGGCTTTTAAAATTGTTTGGATTTATTTACAACATAATCCAAAGATACACAACAAAAAAACACTTATTGATAACAATGATCCAAAGAAAGAGACCTTTGTGCCATTCCTAAAAACATACCTTTCATTTCCAAGGTGTTTGATTTTCACTTTACCATGTTCATGTACAGAGACATGTACTGTGAATGTTGAAGTCAGCAGGACTCAGTGGCATCTGGGCCCTGAAAAAAATAAAAAATAAAAAAAGTGAACATACTGATATCAAGAGAAAGGCCTGCACGATTTGGGGAATACATTTTAGATTTTTCTGGTTAAAATTGCTTTTTAAAATTCACAGAATACACACACACACTCACACAAATGTTTCCAACAATATATTATATAATGAACACAGGTTTGTTGTGCCTTGTAGGTATAGGCTATGCGCAGTGCTGCATAAAATAATAACAATATAGCAGCCTATATACATTTTCAAAAAGATTTCAGTAACAACTAAGCTAGAGAAAAATATATTGATTATCATGTTACTTCAAATGTTTCCATTCGTTATGATGATATTAAACTAGATAACAGTAAAAACATGAAGCCGTTGGGAGCGTTTTGCTTTTCCAAAATATGATGCATTCAAACACGATCGCGATCAAAGATATGATACATTCAAACGCGATCGCGCTCAAATATAAAACATTATGGTTAGGCCTACCATATACATATCTACGTTTGAGCAGATATCCACAAACACAGTAACAGTAAACACGGGTCTAAATATTATAATATTCACCTTATATCTAGCAACAGTTCAACTGCAATGTGAAATTTATGCAACAATAACAAACTAATATGTAAGAATTTCTTACCTTATCTTTCTTGTCTTCAAATCGCGTTCTTCTTCTGGGGTAAATCCAATGTAAACTCACGTCTTTCAAACTCGACGAAAAGCAGAGACTGATGAAGTGTTTTGTTTCTGAGGTAATGAGCGCGTTCGCGTTCCATGTGGAGATTTGCATGTGAATATCTTTTGCGCGAGTGGGCGTGGCCAAATTAACTGTAATGAGCAAGCGTTTGAGAAGCTGGACATCTTGTTGGTTTTATACAAATTACTTAAACAGAAAATATTTGTTTTCAGTTTGAATCCGATCATTTAAAAGTACACACTTAAATGTTTATAAAGGTATATGGCTCATAAATGTGTGACAAGTATTCGCTGAGTTTTGTTTCAGTTTATAGACGTGCTCAAGAAAAAAAAGTTCACGCGACGGAGAGGCAGAACGCACACCCTGTTTATTTTCTTTATTTTTCAAAAGCACAATGTTTTGATTTGATTGTAAGTGGACACATACAAAAGTAGAAATATCACAGATTATTTTTTTATATTTATTTTTTCTGTATGACCATAAATGACGGAGTAATTTAAGTTTAAAGTGCTACAATGTAAAAAAAGTCCAGCAAAACGCGGGGGCGCGTTTTTCGACCTCAGAGGGTTAATAAAGGCCGGAAGCTAGTTATTTTAGTCGATTAAGTTTTAAATAAGGATATTTTTCTTACACAAACGCATCACTTCACTTCAGAAGGCCTTTATTAACCCCCTAGAGCCGTGTGGAGCACTTTTATCATGGATGGATTTACTTTGATGGACTTGAAAGATATACAACCATTCACTGCCATTATAAAGCTTGGAAGAGTCAGGACATTTTTTTTATATAATTCAGATTATTTTCGTCTGAAAGTAAAATGTCATATACACCTAGGATGACTTGAGGGTGAGTAAATCATGGCCTAATTTTCATTTTTGGGTGAACTATCCCTTTAACACCTGGTACTGCACTGTAATGCAAAGAATTGCAAAGGATTATAATATTTAGTGGATAAAGTATTTTCTATATATGTATATTCTACTTCTTATAAGTTAACACTTAAGTTGTGCTGTTTTTGTTTATAATTTATACTTTAGTGATGTAATCATTACTTGCATACCTAGTGTTGAGTCAGAATTCAGATGATTCTGTTTGATCTGGTAAATCTGCCACAGAATAGAGGGCGATATCTGGTAGAAATCACTTTTCTCAATGTTTTATGTGACAGGATTAATGTATTTTAGTGCTTTTGAGGGAGCTGTATTTTGGTCCATTTGTCCCACTCCTCCTTACAAAGCTGCTTTAGCTCATTGACATTTGCAGACTTTCCAGCATGAGCTGTGTTTCACGTACTTCCACAGCATTTCATTGGAGTTGTAGTCTGAAATTTAATTAGGCCATTCCCAAAGTATTTAGGTCTGAGTCTGAGTATTTGGTCTGAGTATTTAGGGAGATGCTGAAGAAGGCTCGTGGCGATTTGTAACTCATATTAGCCCGTGATGCAGAGTGTATGCAGGCACTCCCCATCATGTATTTTATAATGTCAGGTTCGCAACTTCTCTTTTTATTCCAGAGCATTTGATGTTTTGTATTTATTTTAAATGATTATGTAATTGGCATGATACATTTACTTGACATAATAAATTGTTATATTTGATTTTATTCCGACTGACTCTGAAATAGTTTTCTCAAGTAGATTAAACAGATTCGTATGTTACCGCAAGTTTTGCATCAGATTAGTGACGACTAATATTTTGGTGCTAATTCAAGTGTACGTGTTTTGTAAAGACAAGAAGTGAATTTGCGTTTAGGGCAGCAAAAGTGCTGGTTGACCAATCTAAATCTGGGTGTCTTACCTCTGTTTTAATTTAATGTTACTTTAGATAAGTGTACATGGAAAACCACGGCATGGCCAATCCAAAGCTATTATAAGACAAGTAAAGTTGGTTGACTTATATCTGTAGTAGTGGCCATACCTCTACTGAAGTAAACTTTACTTTAATCTCAAGTGTATGCAATCACGGGGGCTATACCAAAGTATCTTTGATTGTGTAAGCATGAATGCGACCGATCTCAGGTATAGCAATTACCTCTGTTTAGTGACCGAAGCTGGCGAGATTGTGATCGTGCGACCCACATTAAACAAGGCGTGAGGACCACTGAGCGACATAGCTTCCTAATAGTTCTTATTCGATTTACGTCATCAATGTTCGCGGCGGCCATGTTGTTGACATCGAAACCACGGCAACTGTCAGTCTGTCAATTGACAAGCGAGGCAGCGTCGGTATTATCCATGGTATTATCGCTGTATTTTTATTTTTTTTAAACAGCGCGATGGTGTGTTGTGTAATACACAGCTGTTCTAACAACAGCAATAAGAACCCCGGAGTTAGTTTTTATGCAATACCGACTGTCAGAAAACGTGAAGGGAAGGAGACAGAGGAGTTGAGCCAGCGCAGGAGAGACTTGTGGCTAGCTAGGATAAATATAGGCTAAACTTAGAGCCAACTCCCCAGCAAAGTCTATTCCATCATTTTACCACAGGTAACTTTAGGGATATATGCCTCACAGCAAAGTCTGTTCCCATCATTTTATCACATGTTAGGGGGGATTGGGGGGATGTAAAAAAATGTATTGCATCACAATACGTGTATTGTGATTGTCAAAACATTTTAGTAACTAAACTGAATTTTATTAGGTTTAGTGACAACATGTTACAATGTTTACATGGTAATTTGGATGGCAATGTTACATTTGGATAAATATTAGGTAGGCTACACAAGATAGGCATTCATTTTTCACAAGAAAAAAACAACTCACCTAATGCTGTAAACATACAGAGAGAGATATAATGCGATGTAATATATAATATTTTTAGATTTTTAGATATAAGATGTAAGTTGTACTGTATCTTTCAACATTGTTCATTCGTGTTTATTTACTAGCTAGAGATGATCGGTTCACGTGTCGCTAGGGATCTGTCGCGTCACATTTACAAGCACCAAAACGGTATTTATTGTTTGAATTTCGTAATAAAAGTGTCAGAACCTGAGAGCTGAGATTTTTTTATATCATAAGTAACCTGCTCTGTCTAGTCTGTAAGTCCCCGTGTCCTCTTTGCTTTGCGATTTTTCTGTGCGTGAGAAAATGGATGTGTGGCGTGAGAGCGTGTGAAAAGTGTCAATTGCGTCTCACGGTGAATGCGTGAGAGTTGGCAGCTCTGATAAATATCCGGATAAGTTACGGCTGGCAATAAGGATGGATCTTTACTTAAGGCTATTGGGTCTATTTGATATGGGTCCACACCAATCAAGCTTATCTTCTCTTGATACCGACGAGATGAAGCCATTAGGCTACTGCTCCCCTCAACTCAAATCTGCGTGCGGCTAGGAGCAGGACAGATGTCATGTCAACAATATGGTTGTTGAGGTTAGCTACTTCCGGTGTTTGCGAATAAGGCCTATATGAATGGGTAAAATATAATTAAGAGTTAAATAGAACAATCAAATGTATTGCTAAACTATTATATAATTGACAAATAACCAATTGGCAATCTAACTTAAATTCGAGGTCGTGATAAAATGGAGTTAGATATAAAATGGAGTCAGATATAAAATGGAATCAGATATAAAATGGAGTCAGATTAAAGCTTAAATGGAATTAAATTACTTTGCCATGCAGAAAGACAGTAACACGCAGAGACCTTCACCCGTTCTGGCGGAAACCCCCATTTGGACCGATAAACGGGCTTACACAGTTTTAGATAATTGTAATCTCGAAAGTGATGTTGATGTCTAACATATTAAAGATTTCTGTGCCTTTTGTTTTTGCCTCCATGTTCAGTTGTCAGTTTTCTCAACTAACTTTCAATGCATTTGTACAAAGAACAAAATAAAATTCAAGTTTAAGGATTTATATTGTTCAGGTTTAACTGATTAATCAGCTGAATGATTTCAATCCTGTTCTAGACTCTCTAACTGCAGTGTGACAGAAGAAGGTTATAAAGCTCTGGCTTCAGCTCTGAGATCAAACCCTTCACACCTGATAGAGCTGGATCTCACAGGAAATGATCCTGGACAATCAGGAATGAAGCATCTCAATGATTTACTACAGGATCCAGACTGTCAACTGAAGACACTGAGGTGAGACGGGATCAAATAATTAACTAAATTAGTTATATGGAGGCTAAATATTCATAAATAATGTATTATTTTAACTATACAATTAGCTTGACAATTTGTTGCATCAAAATGATCAAGATCAGATCAGATGCTGCAGGTTCTGTCATGAAGATGATAAACGTCAACACAGTTTAGTTGTGATACGAGCTTAAAGGGTTAGTTCACCCAAAAATGAAAATTCTGTCAGTAATTACTCACCCTCATGTTGTTCCAACCCCGTAAGACCTTCGTTCATCTTCGGAACACAAATTAAGAATATGAATAGTGGAATAAAGTCGTTATTTTTGTTTGTTTTTGCGCACAAAAAGTATTCTCGTCGCTTTATAAACTTAAGATTGAGCCACTGTAGTCACTTGGACTATATTAACGATGTATTTAATGCATTTTCTGGGCCAGCAAGTTATAACGTCTTTAGAAGCCTATGGAGGAGTGAGCCAGCTCTCAGATTTAATCAAAAATATCTTAATTTGTGTTCCGAAGATGAACGAAGGTCTTACGGGGTTGGAACAACATGAGGGTGAGTAATTACTGACAGAATTTTCATTTTTGGGTGAACTAACCCTTTAAGGTCAAATAGACATTATGGGTCAGTATATGGCCTGCTATTCTGGAGTATACCTTGATAATTGAAATGCACAATTTTATTTTTGTGCACACTTCTCAGCAAAATTCTAGATAACCTTTTAGTGAAATAGTTTTCTGAACACAATTGTTTTCCATCAAGCCCAGATTCACTGCATCTCTCTACAGCAGGTCTATGAGTCTCTAGATGTTCACAAACATGCAGTTTCACAAGCCAGTTTTCTCTGTGCTGACGTTTCTCACTTGTCCTGCTTGAAGCCAGAAAGATCTTAATTTCACACTCTGTGTTCATACTGAAAACCATGATCTAGTGAGCTTTTGCCCTTCTGCTCTGTGAGACGTTTCTGTTCTTATGAGTTTGCTTTAGGACTGAGTGTCGCTCTAGTTTCTTTTAAATGTATATTTATTTGTGTATTTTTAATGTTCAAAGAAAAATAAAATGTATCGTATCAATCTTTTTTGTAATGCAACAGACCTTTAGTTGAGAACTGAATTGACTCTTCTGCAGGTTTTTGAGTCCTGCTGCAGAGGAAGCCTGTCAGTATGTGAATAGAGTTGTGGGTAAAAACCCGTTTCTCCAGAAAGAGCTGAATCTGAGTGAACATGAACTAGGAGACACAGGAGTGAATCAGATCGCTGCTCTACTGCAGGATAAACACTGTCAACTCAACACACTGACGTGAGTATTGCTCATTTATTTATAATATTACTTTACTTTTCAGGGCTCCAGACTAACTTTTTTTATTAGGAGCGCTGTAGCCCCTGGGCAGAAGCACTAAGTTCTATGGTTTATAACAGAGAATTCTGCGTCAAATCTGAATGATTCTCACTGGATCTCGCAGCGATGTTATTAATTCTGTCGCAAACTCAATGGATTTCTTCACTGGATCTTTTGCGTGATCGAGATCGAGATCCGCCCACAACTGGCGAGAGAAGCTCTGCGCTGTCTATTATTGGTTCGAACTATTAAACAGTCCGTGAAGCAGAAATGAGTAGCGCAGATTTTTTCCGCTATCGTTTTGTTTTGATTTATTAACATGTCACGGCATACTCTATTCTTGAGGCTGAGATTGTGTCTAACTAGCGTATTGTGTTTAAACTGCGAAGTGCCTGCACTGTCTGCAAACTTCGTGTTCCCCGCAGTTCTGGGGTAGCGACTGCAATTTACTGGTCGCACATGTGCCACAACAATTTAAAGTAATAAAATTAAACAGCAAATTAAAAACACACAATTAAAATGTGATATCAAGTTTTAAAAATTTGGTTAAGACAGCCAGTTTGATCATGGGTCAATAATTATTTCAGTTTCTGTAGAGGCAGAACAATGTTTTTTGTGACATCAGAATCAGAAATGTTCATAACTGCTTTCAATTCAATGTTTGTATTTCCCAAAATGTAAAATGTCTAATTTTGGTGCAGCATATACTGTAACTTTGTTGAAAAATTGAACAAGTGCATTTTAAAAGTTTGTGATCAGTATCTACCTGTAATAAGATCCAGTGAACGCTAGTGATGGGCGCTTTCGAAACATGCTTCATGAAGCTACAAAACCTTTACGAATCTTTTGTTTCGAATCAGTGGTTCGGAGTGTGTATCAAACTGCCAAAGTCACATGATTTCAGTAAACGAGGCTTCGTTACTTCATAACTCGTAATGTTTGGAAATGTCAATGGTTCTCCACAGGGGGGCGATGATCTCTGTGAACCCATGAATCATGCAGAGTTACTGAGATTGAACAAGTGTCTGTGGGTTTAACCCTTGTGTGGTGTTCAAAACCCTATAACCCCCGGGATCTTCCCAGTCAAAAATGACCGGACTATAAAAAATAGCTTATAGATAATAATAATAATTCGTTACATTTATATAGCGCTTTTTCTGAGACCTCAAAGCGCTTTACATATGGAAGGGGGGAATCTCCTCAACCACCACCAATATGCAGCATCCACTTGGATGATGCGACGGCAGCCATATTGCGCCAGAACGCCCACCACACACTAGCTTACTGGTGGAGAGGAGACAGTGATGAAGCCAATCAGTGTATGGGGATGATTAGGAGGCCATGATGGACAGAGGCCAAGGGGCAAATTTGGCCAGGATGCCAGGGTTACACCCCTACTCTTTTTCGAAGGACATCCTGGGATTTTTAATGACCACAGAGAGTCAGGACCTCGGTTTTACGTCTCATCCGAAGGACGGTGCTCTTTTGGCAGTATAGTGTCCCCGTCACTATACTGGGGCATTAGGACCCACACAGACCACAGGGTGAGCACCCCCTGCTGGCCTCGCTAACACCTCTTCCAGCAGCAACCTACTTTTCCCAGGAGGTCTCCCATCCAGGTACTAACCAGGCTCAGCCCTGCTTAGCTTCAGTGGGCAACCAGTCTTGGGCTACAGGGTGATATGGCTGCTGACATAAATTTAAAACCAGTCCTAATTGAAAGAGAACAAGTGGACAAAAAGATTGAATCCAATATTGGGTGATAATATTGCATAAAGAGTGATTTATAAGCAATTTTTTGTAGGCCGGTCATTTTTGACCGGGAAGACCACAAGTGTGACAATGTGCCATTTTGTACAAAATAAAAGTTTTTCAAAACAAAATTCCTGGTGAAATATTAAAGTAGACTAGTGTGATCAACAGTGCCAATTTTCTTCAGATTTTATTTAAAATGTCCAAAATTATAAAAAAAAAAAAAAAATTTTACTCAAAAAATGAGATGCCTACTCTCAAATAAATGAGGCCTACGATTAATCAGATGCAAATAGAAATATAAAACCAGTCCTAATTGAAAGAGAACAAGTTGACAAAAAGATTGAATCCAATATTGGGTGATAATATAGTATAACAAGTGATTTATAAGCTATTTTTTGTAGTCCGGTCATTTTTGACCGGGAAGACCACAAGTGTAACAAGGTGACAAACCCCCCCCCTAAAAAAGTAAGAAAATTGTCAAAAAACATTTGAGAAGTAGTTATACCATCTGTGAATAAAGTCACTAAGTTTCAGTCCAAAGCGATAACATTAACTAGAATTTTGGGGTAAAAGAAAATTCTCTCCGGGTCAAAATGACCCGAACACCACATGAGGGTTAACCTGATCTCTGATCAGTTTTATACATTTGTAGACGTTTTCATTAGACATTAGTATATTTAAAAGGAATAATAGTAGTTTCTTATTGGCCTGTTTAGCTGAGCCATCCATAAAATAAACAAAACAAGCACTGAAAATTGATAAAAGAGCACATATTATACAGACACTTGATATTTAATCATATTAGATTGATTAGTTAATTGCATTTGATAGATTTTACTTTCAGGTTCAGGGGGAATTTAGATTTTCCTGATCTACACATGTGCAATTTAAGGTGTTTGAAGGACAAAAAAATTGGATATCAATAGCTTTAAAAGCATGTCAGTGGGCAGTAGCATAAATTATTTATCAAGCAGAAAACAGATTCTTAAACATGAGAATCAGGTTAAATGTTGCAATGAATGATCCACAATACAAAATTGAAATGCAGAAATTTGTGAAATGAGCAATATGTATGAGCATCAAAGATCAGTTTCAGCAACTTGTTTCTTTCCTGAATTAATCAATGTGCTAATCAGTTCAATTACAGTTTTTCTCAATTGCTAAAACACAGTTTCTGATACCTTGCTCCATTTTCTGAAAACATTAAAAACATTAAACACAAAACCTCGTCTTCAAGCACTATTTACAAAACCTCTGACTCCTCTTGCAAAATGAAACTTTCGCCTCAAAACAGTTTTACCTGTGTTCAAAATCAAACACTGCTCTCAAATCATAAACAAAGTGATAAAAATTATATACACTATCAAGCAGTCAGTAAACAATACACCAAAAAATAGAAAACACATTGTTCAAAACATAAAGTTCTCAGGGAGAAGTACATTTTTAATCTCAAAACAAATTTCATATTTGTCCCTCATTGTCTTTTGATGATGTTCTATCATAGTAGCTCAAAACTGATCAGAAATGACTACTCTGCTTTGCTCTTTGCAATTTTTTTTGTTCTTCCTCCTCCTTGTACCCCTATTCTTACAGTACTGTACCCTGCATCTCACAAACTTGTCCTTTGTCTCTGTGATACTGTGATTCTTGTTCTTTGTTGATATGAACCTGCAAGCAGTCAAAATCTATTGAGCAGTCAGTGCTGTTAACAAATGGAAAGCACAATGTTCAGGGCCATACAGTTTGTTCATTGTACAGTATACAGCCTACACTGCACTGTACTACAGCATACAAAAATCAAAGTAGTAAACGTGATCAGTGTGCTTCTTCTTGTCTTTGGGCATCATTTGAAACAGGTTAAATCAATTTTGAGTGGTTGTGTTCAATCAATGACGTGTGTTCTCTATTTGTATTTGATTGTTGCCACTTGTGTTTACCAGTATTGATGACGTGTGCATTAGAGTGCAGGATGTGTTTTGAGAATGAGAATGTGTTTAGAGTTTTGCTGAAAAGTCTAAGTGAGATCTGCAAATTGTGTTTTACCATGTGAAATGGTTTAAGGTATTGACAACAGACTGCACAGTTAGCTAAATGAGTTCAGGCAACTGAGAACTTTGTTCAGCCAATGGGTTTTAGTGTTTTAGCAATTGTTAAAAACTAATGGTTCAATTGCTCACTCATAAAGACAGTCACGTGTCGCCCCCTTCTGGCTTAATGATGCAAGTTGCTCAAACACGGACAAGTGGAGTAATACAGTGAAAAGTCCCAGTGCTGATACTGGGGAAATATTCAAACACATTCGAGGTATACAAATATATATTTATACAATAATACTATTATGGAAATATATTTAATAGGTGCTTGTGCTGTTAAATTGAGCTTATAGTTTCCGCTGTAATAGCGAAGAACATTTATCTGTGTTAAATATAAATCCTTTGTAATAATGTTAACCCCCTGGGGTCGGCTATCGCGCCGGCGCGATAGGCTCGTTTTTTTCCGTATGAGTGCAAAAAATAAATAAAAAAAATATATTAATTTTTATCTTATATGCTTGTGTTATACATCAATCGATCCTGTTTAGTCTGTATTTTTTTTTTTGTGTATGCTCATAATAAAAACAAAGTGTTGTGCTTTTCGCCAAATAAAGAAAAATAAACATGATGCGAGTTCTGCCTACTCTCTGTCAGTGAAGTCAATTCTGAAACGCGTCCGAAAATGAACTGTAACTCAGCGAATACTCAGTCAAACAGGCATATAGTCACACAGGCATGAAGCTTGAATTCTCTTCTTTTAAATGAAGTATTTTTTATAAAAAACAAATATTCACAGTTTATATAATATGTATGTAAAGAGAGAGATGTCAGTCGTTCTCATCTCAGCTAATTAAGTTTTAATGTGACTCCGCCTACGGAGACCGCGCTATACAAACGCAAATGTGAGGCGATCCATACAAGCCTGTGAAACGCCCACATCCGCTGGATAAGGCCGGTGACACACTGGATGCGTGGCGTAAGCGACTCCCATGTTATTTCCCATGTTAACTCCCTTTTATTTCGGCTCCCATGTTAACAGTTTAGAGTTTGCACACTGCCTGTGTGAGACGCGCGTCTCAGGCGCGGCACGAGCCGCATGGAAAACGTGTGCATGCTAGAAATAGAACTGACGCCTATTTTTCACGCGACACGCAAGCGTCTTGGAAGCGTTTCCATGCAAAATTGAATAGGAAAATCTGTTTTTCAAATACTGCTGTATTGAATGAACAGCTTTTAGCAAACTCTATTGCTATACTGAGATGAGGAATATATACTGTATGTGTTTTGTCAAAAATAAAGTCATCAACTAACTAATGAATCCTTTACTTTGAAATACGTATGATAAAATTTATACTTTAGTTTTGAAAGACGTTGACTAGTTTTGAAAAGATTATAAAGTATGTATGTGCATGCATATATATATATGTGTGTGTGTGTATATATGAAGAGTTCAGATGCAAAAGCCTCTAAATGCCATCTGAAATTTTCTCATAGAATGATCATTTTTATGAAGCTTGTATATTTAAGTTAGCTATAGGTGACACACCTGAATGAATGGCTCATTAAGTATGCAGGGGCATTGTCTCACCAGGTGTGAACTACTAAATATGCATGATGCTGTTGGAGCGTTTACGCCCCATCCGCATATTGGTTTTCCAAACTAAAAGTGTTTCACAAAACTAAAATCAATGTATAGTTTTATGTGAATGATTAGGCAGGATGATTTTCACATCATTTTGAAGAAAAAACTCTAGGCGACGACATCCATTAGTCAAAAGTCTTATTGCCACATATTTAGTATGTGTTTTGTGGCCTTATTTCAGAAACTTTCATTTTTAGTTTTTTCGATAACCATGCATAAACATTATTCTCTCAAAAATGAAAACATGTACATACATGTGGCTCACATATTATGGTAGTTCTGTTTGTGCTATATAGAGTGAATTTACACCTTTGCCATTAATATGTTTATAAGCAACTGAAAAAAGTACAAATGTCAGGGCATGTCAGAACATCTCAAGGACCCCAAAAACACCCCAGACCCCAGAGGGTTAAATCTCACCCTGGGCACAGTGTGCAATACCTGCTCTTCCTCTCTCATCTCCATCACATTCTCTCTTTCTTCTTCTCTCAGTCTCCTTATTTTCACCTGTATATCTTCCCTTCCCAAAGCTGAGCTTTGATTGATACAGTCTTCGCAAACTCATTATTTCTGTTAGTTGTTTTAAACTTCTATTGTAAAACAGCTGTTTAGTTGGTGCAACTGCTGTGTTGCGTCATCTCCTGTCTTACCGAACATTTTGTCTGCAGTCCCCAAACAAACCACATGAGGGCACCACTACAACATGAAATTAACAACCGCTGCTGAATTCAGGAGGAATTCACAATAAAACGGAATAAAATGCTAACTCTGTTACACATGCTCATGATAACTTTCATTAACTCTACAATAAGTAAATCCACTTCTCCAGCTAATTCCTCCTCGACAGCGATGCCATAGAAATATACAGAGCGACCGCAAAAACAGAAGTTCAAAGACAATATTCTAAAGATGCTGCGCGCTTGTTTCTCTGGCGCATAAGGTCTATACACGCCGAAAAATTACCAAGGTCTGGACCTCAATGGTGTATACGGCCCTGCATGAGGGCTAAATATACACACAGACACTATTAAGCACACAAGAAACTCCTGAACACAATGAACCACATTTGTCCCAGTGAGCAAACCAAAGGTGACATTGACACGAAAGAACCTTAAAGTGTCATGAAACCCCTGTTTTAGTTGTTCGTTCACATCTCAAAGCTGGAAAAGTCTGAGGAAATGTGCGTGTAAAGCTGTGGAAAAGTGGGAGTGTAGAGGGCAGGAAAAGGGGAGACAACAACCAAAACACAGACCTGCAACACACTCATTATACAGACACATGAATATTAAAATATGACTGCAGAGGGAAAATAAATGGATCTGAAGGCACCTTGATGCATTTAAAAAATATAATCCTATATAACACTCACAAGAACGAGGGAGAATTGCGGAAGAATGTTTAAAATATCTAATAATGTTTTCATTACATTTATGAGCACTATAGTCTCTGAGTCTGAACAAACAATACGCATCAGTTTAACACAGAAATAATAAAGACATAGTTGCTTTTTTTGTCCATTGTTCTTTTAATTGTCGTCTACATCATTGTGTTCTGTGTATCAGCACGCTTCTACCTCGCATTCAGCCAATCACATGCTTCTACCTCACATTCAGCTAATCACACGCTTCTACCTCACATTCAGCCAATCACACGCTTCTACCTCAGATACCGTGACGTCGCTTCCACTTTACTTTTCAGCCCGCAAGAACCAAATTGCTCAGAAAAACACAAAAAACACAAAAATAGAGCACTTATGAGTGCTTTTATTATTTTCAGTGATGTGCAGCCTGTACATATCTGTTCACATCTCAAAAAAATGTGTTTTAACTGAACCTGGATATCCCTGTTTATTTGTCAGCAAAAGTCTGCTGGATGAAGCTAAACACGTTAGTTGATCATAAATCTGATTCATTTTCTTTTCCCTTTCTGTCTTCAGTCTGAGTGATTGCAGTATTACAGAGAAACAGAGTCTCATCCTGACTTCAGCTCTGAAATCAAACCCGTCACACCTGAGAGAGCTGGACCTGAGCGGGAATAAACTAGGAAACTCAGGAGTGCAGCACTTATGTGCCGTACTGAAGGATTCACACTGTAAACTGGAGAGATTGAGGTCAGTCACATTCAAATACAAGAATCAAAATGCTTAAAATCACTTAAAAAGTTTAAACTAAAACACTTTATGCTCAATATCTGACAATGAATCTGATATCACATTATATTTCTGCTGATGAAGATGATTTAACTTTACAGAATAAAGAGTTTTATTTTCTTCTGTCTTATTTTCTGCTCTCTCTCTGCTAATGTAGTTTAAGAGGCTGTGATCTGACAGATGAAGGTTGTTCTGATGTGACTTCAGCTCTGAAATCAAACCCGTCACACCTGAGAGAGCTGGACCTGAGAGGGAATAAACTAGGAGACTCTGGAGTGAAAAACCTCAGTGATCTACTGATGAACCCACAATTCAAGCTGGAGAAACTACAGTTAGTATCATTATACTGTACAGCAATTACAGTGTGATTGAAGTTTATTTATTTGAAGACAGCAGGGCTTATGTTTCATTGTTTATAGCAGTGCACTTTCTGGGTTTTTCCTATTGCTCAGATTTTTATGTGTTTTTTTATCTAGATAGTAATTGTTTAATTTCCAGCATTTGATACAATGTACTGATTGTGTTCATGTAGAAATCTGCCTTATCTACAGAGAATAAAGAAGAGAGACATCAAATAAATAATTAAAAATGAAAGAGAAGAAACAGTGTCTTCCAGCACACAGAACTAGTGTGACTGGGTTTCAGAACAGACTATTGGAAACTAAATGCTGCTGTAGCTCTTCAATAAGATGATCATCATAGATGTGAACTATTGTTATTTCTCTGTCTTCAGTCTGAGTGGATGCAGTATTACAGAGAAACAGAGTCTCATCCTGACTTCAGCTCTGAAATCAAACCCGTCACACCTGAGAGAGCTGGACCTGAGCGTGAATAAACTAGGAAACACAGGAGTGAAGCACTTATGTGCCGTACTGAATGATCCACACTGTAAACTGGAGAGATTGAGGTCAGTCACATTCACATACAAGAATCAAAATGCTTAAAATCACTTCAACAGTTTAAACTAAAACACCTTATACTCAATATCTGACAGTGAGTCTGAGTTCACATTATATTTCTGCAAACATGTTCACCTTAGTATTTTGTGATCTGGGGAAATAAAGATGAAGATCTCTCTTCCTCTGCTTTATTTAATGATGAAGATGGTGTGACTTTACAGAATAAAGAGTTTTCTTTTCTTCTGTCTTATTTTCTGCTCTCTCTCTGCTAATGTAGTTTAAGAGGCTGTGATATGACAGATGAAGTTTGTTCTGATGTGACTTCAGCTCTGAAATCAAACCGGTCACACCTGAGAGAGCTGGACCTGAGCTGGAATAAACTAGGAGACTCTGGAGTGAAAAACCTCAGTGATCTACTGATGAACCCACAATCCAAGCTGGAGAAACTACAGTTAGTATCATTATACTGTACAGCAATTACAGTGTGACTGAAGTTTATTTATTTGAAGATGTTGTGGTTTCAATCTTTTTGGGAAATCACTTCTCAGAGATCTTTGATGCCAGAAATATTAAAGTGAAAAGTGAAAGTGAAAGTGACACGTGACGGCCAAGTATGGTAACCCATACTTGGAATTTGACCTCTGCATTTAACCCATCCAAGTTAATGCACACACATTAGGAGCAGAGTAGTGAGTAGTTAACACACACACACTGCAAACGTGGATACACACACCCAGAGCAGCGGGCAGCCTTTGTGTGGCGCCCGGGGAGCGATTAGGGGTTAGGTGCCTTGCTCAAGGGCACCTCAGTCATTTCCCACCGGTTCTGGAATCGAACCAGCAACCTTTGGGTTACCAGTCCAACTCCCTAACCACTAGTCCTTGACTGCCCATAGTCCTTGACTGCCCATGTTAGATATTAGACTTTATTTCACAAACAAAGCCTGAACGCCTCCTGCAGAAAGGCTCTCCAGCTCAGTGGCTTCTCACATACAGTATATTCCTACATCCCCTCCAAAAATGGTAATACATTCTATAGATATTTTGAGAAATATTTTGTACCATGTTGCATTACATATAATTCTCTGTTGCATCAACATTCTGGCCATTCAGGCTTCCAAAGTCAATCCCAAAGACACACACACAGAAAGGACATAATAGTGTACAAACATATAGCTAAATTACTTATTTTCTAAATAATAAAATCTTCTACATTGACAGCAAGGTTTATGTTTCATTGTTTATAGCAGTGCACTTTCTGGGTTTTCCCTATTGCTCACATTTTGATGTGTTTTTATCTAGTTAGTCATTGTTTAATTTCCAGCATTTGATACAATGTATTGATTGTGTACATGCAGAAATCGTACTCGGTTACTAAACGTAACCTCTGTTCTCTCTAGAGAGGGAACGAGTATTGCGTAAGTAGCTTACGCTGCGGGAAAGTCTCCTTTCTCGAGATACTGAAGCCAAAAAATGATCCTTAATTTTTAATAATCTTGTCAACGCAGTGCGGCAGCATGCAGCATGCAGATTTGTGGCGCGAGCACGGCGGGTTACGCAATACTCGTTCCCTCTCTAGAGAGAACAGAGGTTACGTTTAGTAACCGAGTATGTTCTCTTACGAGAGGTTCTCTCGTATTGCGTAAGTAGCTTATGCTGCGGGAACTCCCTTGTCAACGCCGTGCGCGTGCCCAGCATCCACTGAATGAGTCCCAGGGAGACCCCGGGGAAGGTGATAGCGGAGCCGGACGGCCAACAGAAGGCCTGCGCAGTACACAAGCACATACTATGGGGGCACGGAGCGGCACAGCCGGTCCGAACTAACACTTCCCTACGTAGTGCAGCTCAACCAGTAGAGCTAAATCACACAACGTAGCCCGCGCACAGACAGTGGGCTGGCTACGCGAGACTTAGACTGATAACACTTTCGCCTGCAAGGCGGGAACTTCCAGGTTGTAAAACCTAACAAATGTAGAGGGGGAGGCCCAGCCTGCCGCTGCACAAATGTCATGAATGAAATCCCGCTGGACCACGCCCACGATGAGGCCATGCCTCTGGTGGAGTGCGCTCGAATGCCCAGTGGGCATTGCAGGTCTTTAGACGCATAAGCAGCATCAATAGCGTCCACTATCCATCTGGACAGGGTGTGTATCGAGGCGGCGAGACCTTTGGTGCGCCCACCAATGAAACAAACAGCTGCTCTGAGCGCCTGAAGGCGGCAGAGCGCGAAATATAGTTTCTCAACGCCCTGACTGGGCAAAGGAGATTACTGTCTCCCTCGCTGCCAGAATCGGCAGGGCTGAGAGAGAAATGACCTGCGCTCTGAAGGGAGTGCCCAAAATTTTGGGAACATACCCATGCCTTGAGTCATTGGGTCCGAACTCGAGGCACGCGGCGTTAGTAGATAACGCGTGAAGGTCTCCCACTCGTTTGACTGAAGACAGCGCTATCAGAAAAACGGTTTTGAGCGTGAGGTATTTCATATCCACAGTTTCCACGGGTTCAAAGGGATGTGCTTTCAGGGCTTCCAAGACCAGTGAAAGATCCCACATAGGAACCGAGGGGGTTCGCGGGGGGTTCATCCTCCTAGCTCCTCTAAGGAAGCGGATGACGAACTCGTTCCTTCCTAATGCGCAGCCCAGCTCTGAGACAGAGAACGCTGAAATGGCCGCGACATAAACTTTGAGCATGGAGGGGGACCTGCCCGCGTCCAGTAGCTCTTGAAGGAAGCACAATACTTGCGATACCCCACATGTCTGTGGATTGAGCCCCTTGGCAGTGCACCATCTGTTAAATACCGACCATTTAGACGTGTAGAGCCGCCTCGTAGAGGGAGCTCTGGATTGTATGATCGTGTTCATGACCCCTTCTGGCAGATCAGCATGTATGCCGATTGTATCAGTTCCGGGAACCAAGCTTGGTTCTCCCAGTACGGGGCTATGAGGAGCACTGTGTGGCGCGCATCCCTGACTCTCTTGATGACCTGAGGCAGCAGAGAGATCGGGGGGAATCGGTGATCTGACACCGCCCTGGCGATTCACATAGGCCACCACCGATGTATTGTCCGTGCGGACTAGAACATGGTGACCATGGAGGAATGGGAGGAAGTGTTTGAGCGTTTTCTCGACCGCGAGCATCTCTAGACAGTTTATGTGAAGGAGATTCTCCTGGTCTGACCAGCGGCCACAGACCGGTCTGCCTTCAAAGAGCGCTCCCCAACCTAGGTTGGAAGCGTCTGTCGAGACAACTTTCCGGTGTGAGATCACCCCCATAATCACTCCTGTGTGATACCATTCGGCTGCTAGCCAGGGCTGCAGGGCTGAAACGCAGCCCTGAGTCACTCTGATCAGCGAGCCGCCGGCCGCCCAGGCTCAATGGGGCACGCGCGCTCTCAGCCAGCGTTGAAGCGGGCGCATGCGCAGTAAGCCCAGCTGAAGCACTGCCGCAGCTGAGGCCATATGCCCCAGGATATGCTGGAAAGCATTCAGCGGAACCCGGCTGCCGTTTTTGAAGGATGCGGCGAGGAGACGGATGCGGCACGCGCGCTGCTCCGACAATCTGGCCGTCATAGCCACCGAGTCCAGTTCTATTCCAAGAAGGAAATTGACTGACGGGGCGAGAGCGAGCTCTTGGTCCAGTTGACCGAGAGCCCCAGACCCTCCAGATGGCTGAAAAGCGCTGTTCTGTGAGACACAAGCTCTGTCTCTGACTGCGCTAGAACAAGGCAATCGTCCAGATAGTTCAGTATTCGCATTCCCTGTCTTCTCAGGGGAGCGAGAGCCGTGCTAAAGACAGGCCGAACGGCAGGACTGTGTATTGATATACTCGACCGTCGAAGGCGAAACTCAAGAATGGCCTGTGACGGGGAGTTATCTGGATCTGGAAATACGCGTCTTTCAGATTGAGAGAGATAAACCAGTCTCCTGGGCGGATCTGCGCAAGGATCTGTCTGGTTGTAATCATCTTGAACGGCCGTCTCATGAGGGCCTTGTTCAGATGTCTCAGATCTAAAATAGGTCTTAACGCTCCGTCCTTCTTGGGAACAAGGAAGTAACGGCTGTAAAAGCCTGACTCGCTCTGGGAAGGATGAACCTGTTCTATGGCCCCTATGCGCCGCAGCTTCGCTATTTCTGCTCGAAGCAGGTGCGCTGCTTCTAAACCCACTTTCGTCTCCGTCTGCACTAGAAAGCGCGGGGGGGCGACGAGTGAATTGAAGCAAATAGCCGTGTTTATAGTGTTCAACACCCATTCTGACGTGCCCTGAATAGCTTCCCATGCTTTTGCACGCATAGCTAGGGGTCGAATGGTCTCTGGCACCTTCGGCTAGAGCCGGAATGTTTGTGAGCTTTAGAGAATCTGCAACCCGGGGTAACTGAGTGGCAGAGCGAGCAGCGGGTAGGTGTGAGCACAGAGTTGTGGGCACATTTCCTACACTTAGTACTCAAGCGGCGTGTGTCCGCTTTAAGAGAGTGCGCTCTGTGAGCGTTACCGGGGAGACCGTGTTTGTGTGTAGCAGTGAGCACGTGGGAGTGGGCACATTTTCTACACTTATAACACCATCGGCGTTATAGGAAACTGATAGAGCGAGATGCTTTGATGGCTCATATGTTTAGACGCTCATAAATACTCAAGCACCATCCTGAGAGCGGGAGGGCGCGAGATGCGGGTTCGGTTTCTGTATGTAAGAAAGCTGTCCGCGAGCTCGGAGAAGCCAGCAGAAAAAAATATTTATCTGCCGCCAGAGCCGTATTCGAACACGGGTCTCCCGCGTGGAAGCCTAATGTTCTGCCACTGAGCCACAGGAGCACACAAAAGCTTTTAGTTAGTGCGAGCATATGACCGAGCGTCGTGTTTCGTTTCGGCGTTTGTTTGCAGGCGCGCGCGTGTATTAAAACAGGCTCGTTACTGCAGTATTAGTATTTCCAGCCGTCTGAACTTAGAGGGGACTGAGAAATATGCGAGGATTGGAGGTAGTCCGGCCTAGGCGGGACAAAAACACTCTCTCTTCCTCTTTTCGCCGGTGCTCGTGACGTCCGCTCTGATATCCCTTGAGAACGGCGCAGTTGCGCGGCTCGAACAAAGGGAGAGAGAGCGGGAAGATGTCATCATGTGCTGTGACATCGTATGTTTGCAGGCGTGCGTGTATTAAACAGGCTCGTTTACTGCAATATTGATATTTCTAGTCGCCTGAGCTTAGGAGGGGACTGAGAAATGTGTGAGAAACGGAGGTGGCCAGTGAGTGACGCGCGCGACCGAGACGCGGGGTAGCTTTCTTATAACGTAAAGGAAGCCAGCCCGTGACCGTCTACTTCTGACATCCCTTGTGAGCTGCGCGTTTGCGCGGCTCGAACAGAGGGGGAGAGCGCAGGAAGGGGCGTGCATCGTCCGGGGGGTAGCTTTCTTGTAACGTAAAGGAAGCTATAGCCCGAGACCGTCCGTTTCTGACATCCCTTGTGAGTGGCGCCGTTTGCGCGGCTTGACAGAGGGGAGTAAGCAGCTGTCTATGAAAGCAGCGCTGTCTGCTTCATCCCCTGAGGCGACGGCAGTGCGGGCAAAGCCGGCCGCTGCGCGTCGGGAGGTGGGGGGGAGAAGGATATAGGGAGGCTCGCGGGAGGGGCTCCGGCGAGCGCTCAGCTGTCATCGAAGCCCAGGCAGAGAGCGCAGATCACATGGCGGTCTCCGTCGCTGAGCGTGGCTCTGCACGAGCCACAGGATGAGCGAGGCATTTGAAACAACGCCTCGCGCTCTTTTAGATGCAAAGTGTGTCGTGGGGCGAACACACAAACACACACAACACAGAGCAAGAAAGGATATATTCGCCGGATAGCGAAGCAGGCAGGGAAAGCTGAAGGCGGCAAAGGCGGCCGGCTTCCTCAGTCTGAGATCCTCGGCGTGCTGGTCGCTTGATTCGACGGTGGCTTCCTCAGAGTCCAGCGATGCGGAGAGCTTCGCTGAAGAGACAGAAATCAGTGAAGCAGCCTCTGAGCCCTGCTTATATACGCTAGGCCACACCCCAAATGACGGGCTGTGACGCATTAAGCGCGCCAAGCGCGCTCATTGGTCGTGACGTCACGCCAAGGGCTCAGCGATAGGCTGCTGCAGTTGCCGCAGGGCAGCCAATGGGCACGCGAGTCGCCTGCCCTAGGTCTGCATGCTGCCGCACTGCATTGACAAGATTATTAAAAATTAAGGATAATTTTTGGGCTTCAGTATCTCGAGAAAGGAGACTTTCCCGCAGCGTAAGCTACTTACGCAATACGAGAGAACCTCTCGTAAGAGAACTGCCTTTTCAACAGAGAATAAAGAAGAGAGACGTCAAATAAATAGTTAAAAATGAAAGAGAAGAAACAGTGTGTTCCAGCACACAGAACTAGTGTGACTGGGTTTCAGAACAGACTATTGGAAACTAAATGCTGCTGTAGCTCTTCAATAAGATGATCATCATAGATGTGAACTAGTGTTATTTCTCTGTCTTCAGTCTGAGTGTATGCAGTATTACAGAGAAACAGAGTCTCATCCTGACTTCAGCTCTGAAATCAAACCTATCACACCTGAGAGAGCTGGACCTGAGCGGGAATAAACTAGGAAACACAGGAGTGAAGCACTTATGTGCCGTACTGAAGGATTCACACTGTAAACTGGAGAGATTGAGGTCAGTCACATTCACACACAAGAATCAAAATGCTTAAAATCACTTAAAAAGTTTAAACTAAAACACTTTATACTCAATATCTGACAGTGAGTCTGAGTTCACATTATATTTCTGCAAACATGTTCACCTTAGTATTTTGTGATTTGGTGAAATAAAGATAAAGATCTCTCTTCCTCTGCTTTATTTGCTGATGAAGATGATGTGACTTTATAGATTAAAGAGTTTTCTTTTCTTCTGTCTTATTTTCTGCTCTCTCTCTGCTAATGTAGTTTAGGCTGGTGTGATATGACAGATGAAGGTTGTTCTGATGTGACTTCAGCTCTGAAATCAAACCCGTCACACCTGAGAGAGCTGGACCTGAGCGGGAATAAACTAGGAGACTCTGGAGTGAAAAACCTCAGTGATCTACTGATGAACTCACAATTCAAGCTGGAGAAACTACAGTTAGTATCATTATACTGTACAGCGATTACAGTGTGACTGAAGTTTATTTATTTGAAGACAGCAGGGCTTATGTTTCATTGTTTATAGCAGTGCACTTTCTGGGTTTTCCCTATTGCTCACATTTGTATGTGTTTTTATCTTGTTAGTAATTGTTTAAAGGGGACCTATTATGCAAAATTCACTTTTGCATGCTGTTTGGACATAAATGTGTGTTGGCAGTGTGTGTACACAACCACCCAATAGTGATAAAAATCCACTCACTCCTTTTTTATTAATCCCCATAAATCATCAGCAGTGTCTCCCAACGCCCTGTTTTCAGAATGCGGCTTTAGTGATGTCACTAAAGCCACAGGCCCCGCCCACGAGTGTTGACAGACACTGCCGTTTCAACATAGACCCGCCCTGATCGAGTTCACAGCGAGTTGTACACATCTGCCATTGCTGCACTGACGAGAATGTCTCCCAAGCATTGTAGGTGTTGTGTGGCTGGATGTATTAATCCACATAGCTCTCTCTATTTACTCTTTTTTTGTTTTCAAAGAAAATGCTCCCTCAACTCTACCGAAATTCGTTTATGTACTTACGCACTTCTTATTAGAGTTGGGGTACTCGAACTCGGACTCGAGTCCAATTTTGAATGAATTCGAACTTGTCATGCACTCAGGTGAATTTGTACTCGGACTTGACACGGACTCTGACATTTTAGACTCGGAAAATTTGCAGAGTACAGTCGAGTCCGGGCACTGGAGGACACAATATTTTATTATTCAAAAACGAAACGAAGCTAACGTCACTTACATTGTGTTGTTTCAGCGTTGAGCATTATAGCCAATCACGCGCATAAACGCAGTAGCAAATCAGAGGCATTTTATGGTGCGTTCACTCCGGACGCGAATAGCGCGTCAGGCGCAAGTGATTGCAATGTTAAGTCAATGCAAAGACGCATTACGCGCGTAAAAATTCCTGCGCCGCGAATGGGGCGTAGAGCGCGGCGCGGTAGACGCCTCATTCGCGCGTCAAGTTCGCACGAATTGAGCGTCTGGCGCGTTACGCGTGAATGATTTTATTAGTGCTTTTTGTGCATTCACGCGTTTGACGCGAATTCGTGTCTGCCGCCCGAGTTGAAAAATCTGAACTTCTGCGTCAATTCGCGCCGCGTTAACCAATCAGGAGCCTGCTTGCTGCTGTCACGTGGTGAAGTGACAGTTTATAATGTTATTTTATGTTTGGCCTCAATAAATTATTTTGTAATATGACTAAAATGCACAACAAAGCAAATAAAAACATAAAACTCGATTTCAATATATGAGAGATACTCATTTTGTATTGAATGCTATTTATTCCATATCTATTCTAGATTACGATAATAAATACGATATTAACATGTAAAAGAAAATAAGAAAAATGTACACATCATCACCATCTTCTTGCTCAAACGTTTACCCCTGGCTCTTAATGCATCGTGTTGCATATTCTTGAGCATTACCTTGCAGATTCTGAATAATGTGACCAATCATAATGCAGATATCCACCATTTGTGTCTGACAAACAATCCAAACCAAAACCAAAAGGTGTGTATTGACATAATTTTGCATTTCTAATGTTCATTCGTGTTTAAATCGTGCTATAACTAAAATAGATGATCAGTTCACATGCTGCTTGAACTAAGGCGCTATACAGTAAAGCGCCACAAAATGGTATTGTTTGAATTTCACAAAAATTACTAAATTTTAAAGCTGAGACTTTATTTTATACCAAAAGGAACCTGCTCTGTCTTGTTTGTTGGTGCATTGTCAGTGTCCTCTTTCCTCCGCAATATATTTTTCACTGTGTGAGAACATGATGTGTGGAGTGAGAGCAGAATGGCTTGTCAGACGTAGCAACAGTAACTAAGAGGGGCGGGTCTTTGTGAAAGGTCAATTTCAAATCATTGAAATTTTTGTGGACTCGGCTGGACTCGACTCGGACTCATGTCCAACTCGGGCCCATTTGGACTCGGACTTGGACTTGGACTTGATTGGTAAGGACTTGGACTTGACTTGGACTTGACAAAGGTGGACTCGGACCCAACACTACTTCTTATACTGTGTTTACTCAGCTCTTACGGTGATTTTCTGGAGTAAAACTGACGCTTCATCTTTTGTGTGATGTACAATAAACTTTATTAAACTCATCAGTATATTTTTGATCATCATTCGGAATGGTCACACATGGTCCGAAACAGCAGACTTGTAGGCTATTAGTTGTGGATACATACAAGCAGATAACAACTAATAACCGTAATTAAACTACTAAACTATAAACTGTTCCATCTGCATACAACACTCTGACTCTGTAGGCATTATTGTCCGACTCTGGGTCGAAATGAACACCGTTACTGAGAGTTTCTGCTATTATCATCATTCCGTGAGATGAAATTGTCCTGAGACTGAGAGACTGAGCGTGAGCTCGTGAGGCTCCGCCCCCTGTGCCGTGCAGCAGCAGCTCATTTGCATTTAAAGGGCACACACTAAAACAGCGCATTTTTCTGAGCACCAAAAAGTGACAATTTAAATATGCTGTAAAAAATGATCTGTTGGGTATTTTGAGCTAAAACTTCACATACACACTCTGGGGACATCAGAGACATATTTGACATCTTGTGAAAAGGGGCATAATAGGTCCACTTTAATTTCCAGCATTTGATACAGTGTACTGATTGTGTACATGAAATCTGCCTTTTCAACAGAGAATAAAGAAGAGAGACGTCAAATAAATAATTAAAAATGAAAGAGAAGAAACAGTGTCTTCCAGCACACAGAACTAGTGTGACTGGGTTTTAAAACAGACTATTGGAAACTAAATGCTGCTGTAGCTCTTCAATAAGATGATCATCATAGATGTGAACTATTGTTATTTCTCTGTCTTCAGTCTGAGTGGATGCAGTATTACAGAGAAACAGAGTCTCATCCTGACTTCAGCTCTGAAATCAAACCCATCACACCTGAGAGAGCTGGACCTGAGAGGGAATAAACTAGGAAACACAGGAGTGAAGCACTTATGTGCCGTACTGAAGGATTCACACTGTAAACTGGAGAGATTGAGGTCAGTCACATTCACATACAAGAATCAAAATGCTTAAAATCACTTCAACAGTTTAAACTAAAACACTTTATACTCAATATCTCACAATGAGTCTGAGTTCACATTATATTTGTGTAAAATTCTTTACATTCATGATTTGTTTGTAAGATAATCTCTCTTCCTCTGTTTGTGTCTTTCTAGTCTAACTGACTGTGGCATTACAGATGTTTCTTCTTTAACTCAGTCTTTGACTAACTCAAAAGCACTGCAATTTTTAAAAGAGCTTGATCTGAGAGTCAATAAGATAGGAGACTCAAAGCAGCGGCTCAGAGACGTGATACGAGACTCAAACTGTGACCTGAGGTGAGGAAACATCACTTTGAGATATTAAAGAGATCTTCATTTACCTCTGATATGTGAACAAACCTTTCAAACGTTCGTGAAAGGAAATTATCATAAAGCTTTATTGCAACAAAGGGTTTGTGTGAGAACAAAATGTGAAGTTATTGAAATGTTTAACACAAAGGAGGAAAGAGAACAAAAGCTCACTGTCACAGCTTTATACATCAACACCTGCTTTATGAACTGTGTCAGTAGAAGTGAATCATTTCAGTGTGAAAACAGACTTGGTCAGATTGTAGGAAAACGCTGCACTCCTGCTAAAATCAGTGCAGTTCCAGCTTCAGCTCACAGCGTCCAGCTCACATGAGAAATGTCTCTGTCTCTAGTGTGTTTTTACTGTGACAAGCAACACGTCACACTACTTTACTTTACTTTACTCTCAGTGATTTACTAAGAGCCTACAAACATGTTTAAAGACCATGTTGCAGGTTTTTTTTTTTTTTTTTTTTTTTTATGAAAATACCATATGAAAAGTAAATGCAGGATTAAAAATTGTTTTGCAAGACATAAGGGCACAAATTTAATAGAAAACGTGACAGGTTTTCTTGACCGTGTTGAAAAAAACGCTTTTTTTCACCATCGTGTCATATGACGTCACATGAGGGAGTCGTTTGCCGGCTCTGCATTCGCTCAGTGCGGAGTAGGTTGGTATTCAGTTGGAGCGGTCATGATTCAGTGTGTTTTCGGTGCTTATTGTATTTCAATTAATCATCGTCGTGGTAAATGATTGTGAATTATGGACTGTCAGGACATCGAGTCCACAGGTTTCCGAATAAGAAAAAGGACGGTGCGATCTTCTGTGCCTGTGTGCGTTTTGTGCCGGGTAAGAGACGGGACTTCACTTCTGCTTCTGCTTTTGCTTTGAATAACGCGGTAGTGTGTAGCGTTCACTATAGACCGGATGATTATAATCCCGGCGATATGTGCACACTGTCCCGGCTCATTCATCGGGTCGCCCGGTGGCGGTCCGCCGTCAGCATGTGGTTCGGCCGCCAGCGGGAAACATGACGCTCACGGATCCGTCAGAGATCACTTATTGTACATCTGTTTTACAAAATGTGCTTTGTCTTAATTTAATTCATTAACATATCCTACATAAACTTGTAATGTAATGCATTTATGTGTTTGTTATTAGTCTGCAGCCGACACATATTATTATTATTATTATTATAAATATAATATATTATGTTCTATAATTCATTTTCAATCTGTACAAACCGACTGTAATGTTTGTGTTGGCTGTTTCTACATATAAAGCTTTTATACAGTAAGACAGTTGTGATTGTGATCATTTTTTGTATTCATCGTCACCAAATGGGTCAATTCAAAGGCTTTATAAAGTCCCTCTTCCTCTGGAAACTGTCTCCTAATGGCTGACACACACAACACATGCAGGTAAGGGTCTAAGTACTAGCTTTGCTATTGCCTGATACATGATGATAATAATCTGTACAGTATTGTGATCTGAGCATAGTGTTGTACATATCGTCGGCTAACGTGAATACATCTATAAGCTAACACTGTTCTCTCGTCCTGTTCTCCTCACACCACAACTCACCGTTGTTCTGTCTAACCCTGGCCTGTCCTGCTCACTTGGCTTTATATCAGGCTCATAATTATATGATATCATCATATATGAATTATCATACGAGTAAACATTTAGGCTACAATTCCCCCAGCTTTCTGAGCTGTCATTGCGATCCATTGCTTTCCTATTGTTTACTTTGACCGCTCTCCCTCATGTTACGTCACTTCCGGTTCGGCGGTTTTCAAATGCGGAAGTAAAATTTTCTCACAAAAACGACTCCAGAAGCCTAAATAGCGTTTTATAAGTATATGTTTATATTTAAATCTAGTTCCTACATTATTTTTCTATACATTGGCTTACTGGGTACTCTATCCTGCAACATGGGCTTTAAACTAGAGGACAAACAGTGTTGCAAGTTGGTGAATAAGGACGCTACACAAACAGTAGGTTAAGATCCATGTATTGATATGCATTGCAGAACTCACATGCACCCGTAGCACAATACTGCAGACTTCCTGTTACATGTTAACATACACAACTTTTCCACAAGGTGGAGCTGCTGCCTAAGCAGTACAACAGGATACCCTGTAACATCTCCCTTCCTGTAGTAAGATATCCAAACATTAAATGGCATTGCCAATAAACCTGAACTTCATTAAACTCCACCTGTTAACTCTGCAAAGAACGCCCGACTTATTAACAAGCTATTAACATGAACAGAAAAACCCTAAGTTACCTAACACAGTTGTTGGGACACAAATACTGATATGACGGCTGTTAGCAGTGTTCTTCTTTTCAAGTGTTCACTTTCCTTGTTCAGTTTGCCCCACTTAAAGGTTCAACCTATCCCGAGGCTTAATTAGCCTGCCACTCCGTGAGTATGCCTGGCCCTGCTCCGCTCGGTGTGGCGTGCAACTGGTTTGTGATGAATGGGGTGCCCCTTTTCTCCACCTGCCAGTTCTGTCCCCAGGGAGTGGTTTCATCCTGATGGGCTGGCCGGTGTTAAGCTCAGGTAAATCTTTGGCTGATCTGTCATAGCTCAGTTTCGCCATCTGAACAGGTCCATGCTCACTATCTGCCAGGGACGTGTGGGTAGTGGGTGTGGCATCATGGTCTCTTTCTGTTGTTCATGTGCGTACTCATTGCACACAGAGCATTGTTGCACAAAGTCTTTGATTTTCCCCCTGCATGTTGGGCCAGAATAGAGTGTCACGAGCTTTCCTGTAGCAAGCCTCTCCCCCTATGTGGCTGTAGTGGATCCGTCTCAGCATTTCCGGTCGCAAAGTTTTAGGAATAATAACACGCTGGCTTCTGAAGAGTACGCCGTCTTGCACGCTGATTTCGTCTCTGATGGCCCAGTACCCTCTAATCATTATGGGCGTCTCCTCTCTGCAGTCTGGCCATCCTTCAAGCACGACAGTCTTGAGCATCTGAAGGCACTCATCCTTCTCTGTGTGTTGTCGGATTTGTGTGAGGCGTTGGCTCGTGACGTTCAGATAGTCTGTCTGCTGAATTGCTGCGGTGTCGCGCTGTTCCTGCTGCAGACCATTTCCCGCCTGTACTGCATGTCTGTGCTCTGTGGTGGGGTAGCAGCTCTGCTGAGCGTGTCACTGATGTACATTTCCGGGCCTGGTTTGTACACCACTTTGAGGCAGTAGTTCTGAAGCGTAAGGAGCATGCTCTGGAGGCGCTTTGGTGCACTGAGGAGGGGCTTAATGAAGATGGACACCAACGGGCGGTGATCTGTCTCTGCTGTAACATCACCTCTCCCATACAGGTAGTAGTGAAATCGCTGACATGCAAACACAATGTTCAGGCATTCTTTTTCTATTTGAGCATAATTTTGCTCTGTTTGGGACAATGCACGGGATGCAAATGCAACTGGCTGTCCTTCCTGCAGCAAGCAGCAGCCCAGGCCTTTCTGGCTAGAGTCGCTCTGTATAGTGACCGGCCTGTTAATGTCATAATACCTCAAAACAGGTACAGCTGTAATTAGCGTCTTGATCTCCTTCATGGCCGTGTCATGCTTTGGCAGCCAGTGCCACTGTACATCTTTATCCAACAGCCTCCTCAGTGGTTCACAAACCTCTGATAAACGCGGCATGAACTTGGATAGGTAGTTCACAAACCCCACAAAACGCTGCACACCTTTAGTGTCTGTGGGGTTGGGCATGTCCAGAACTGCTCTGACCTTGTCAGGGTCAGCTTTGAGGCCCCCGGCCGAGAGGATGTGGCCGTGAAAGCAGACTTCCTTAACTCGAAATTGCAGCTTCTTCAGACTCAGCCTCAATTTTACTTCCTTGCATCTGTCCATCAGTGCGGTGAGGTTTGCATCATGGTCTCGAATGGCTTCCTCCTCTGTGTCGCCACAGCCCACAATTAAGATGTCGTCAGCAGTGTTGGGAACGTTACTTTAAAAAAGTAATTAGTTATAGTTACTCACTACTTGTTCCAAAAAGTAACTGAGTTAGTAACTGAATTACTCTATAATAAAAGTAACTCGTTACCAGGGAAAGTAACTATTTGCGTTACTGTAAAAAAAAAAAGTTGCTATATGTCAAAGAATTTGGATTTTTTAAGCAGTTTTCACAAGTCAGTTGAAATGAGTAGAACAGACAGGTGTTTAACTTTAGATATTTATTGCACGTCGACAGACAGCAAGAGGTTTATCCTGCACTTCAAGCATTCTTTGTAAGAAAAGTAAACAGTTACACCATATAAAGTGCATTTAACTCTGCAAATTAAATCAACCTCTCTCAACTTTTTATTTAAAAGTTTTATTAATAAAGTAAAGGCATTGAACCAGTTTATTTGTAGTGCACTGACTGTGCACATTATATAAGATTAATATATTTGTTTTCCTTAAAATTTTAATTAGCAGTAACTTAAACACTTTGCAGTTTGAATGTCCTGTATAAACAAAATTACGGATTATGTTTTTGTTTCCACTGTTCGATCGCGTCCGCGCCTCACACACACACACACACACACACACACACACACACACACACACACACGCACACAAATGTAAACACAAATCGCGCCTCTCTCTCTCTCTCTCTCTCTCTCTCACACACACACACACACACACACACAAATGTAACCACTTTGCAACTTTTCAATCGCGCCCGCGAGTCTCTCTCTCTCTTTCGGTTCAATACGAATACATGTACCGTTCCACTCCTAGTTCTAGCCTTTGACCTCAATGAATTTGAAGTAGTGCTTATATCTTCACCTTGAAAATGCCAACTTTTCATCAGATTGCTCCTGACCATAGACTGCTACTGACTCGCCATCTCTGCTGCTTCATCGAATCTCTGTTTAGCTGGTGTGTGTGTGTGTGTGTGTGTGTGTGGCGCGTGTGCTGGCGTGTGTGTACAAACACTGGCTCTGATTGGCTACCATGAAACACATGACCCTGCCATAGCCAATCATAATCGCTTACCTCGTTATTAACCCACCTCCTCACTCGCTGTGCGAGCCAGGGGTGCGTTCGGATTACACAGTTTATTCAATCAATGCATAGTAACGCACCGCATTTAACGTCCAGTAATGGTAACGGCGTTGTAACAACGAGAAAAGTAATTAGTTAGATTACCCCGTTACTGAAAAAATAACGTTGTTACCTAACGCCGTTCTTTTAAACGGCGTTATTCCAAACACTGGTCGTCAGCTATAGGCTCAATTCATTTCAAGCCCACCAGGAGCTCGTGCTGCTTCCTCTGATACAACTCTGGCGCAACCGACACACCGAAAGGGAGTTTCAGCCAGCGTTTCCTGCCCCACGGCGTCCAAAATGTAGTCATCAGGCTGCTCTCCTCATCCAGGCGGCACTGTAGAAACGCATCCCGTGCGTCCACCAGCGTGAAGATACGTGCTTTTGGCAGTTTGTACAGCACATCATCTAAGGTGGGCATAAGGTAATGGGACCGCTTGAGAGCTCGGTTCAGGGGTCTGGGGTCAATACAGAGCCTAAGTTTATCTGGCTTCTTCACTATGACCAGATTACTTATCCAGTCAGTGGGTTGTGTGACTGTGACTAAGTGCCCATCCCTTTCATACTGGTCCAACTGCGCTTTAACGGCTGCTTTGAGGGCCACTGGTACGTTTCTGGGAGCGCACTGCACAGGGGCCACAGTGCTGTCCAGCTCAAAGTGAAGGTCGCCAGGCAGAGAGTCAATGGGGCCGTTGAAGACATCATGGTACGTGCTGATTAAGCTCTCTTTAGTCAGCATGCTCAACTTGATGTGCTCTACACTATTCAGCTCCTCTGGAATAGTGAAGCGTATCAGACCGAGATCCTCGCAAGTGGAACCCGAAAGCAGTGGCCTCTGGTCGGATTTCACGATTTCAAAGTCAAGTTTGTGTCTCTTGCCTCTAATGATGCACTGAGTACTGAACAGGCCCATTGAGTTCATCCAAGCACTGTTGTAAAGTTTCAGTCTGGTGAGACTAGGCTGAAGAGCCGTCCTGGGTGATAGTCTCATTTTGTCCCTGATGCTCATCACGTTGCAGGTTGCTCCAGAGTCGAGCTGGCATCTCTGGGGCCCATTCTGCAGTGGGAGGTTGACGAACCACTTCTTACCCTGTGTGTTCACTGCTCCTATGCTCATTGCTGTGTAGATCTGGCCCAGATTGCCGCCATCATCATCTTGGTCCTCTTCAAAGGGGGCGTCCATAGTGTGCAACTGGCGTGTGTTTTGGCCTCTTTTCATGCACACTTTAGCAAAGTGATTGGGGGTGCCGCATGAGCGGCATGTTTTCCCAAAAGCGGGGCACTGGTCCCGCCCACGTCTGTGTTGAGTGCCACAGTACCTGCACTCGCCTGTCCCCAAATGGCCTGCTGGTATGCCGCCGTCGCTGCCCTTCTGCCACATTAAGGCTTTCCCCAGGCCTAGAGGTGTCTAGCGCCATAGTTTTCAACTTACTGTCCATAATCTCTGCAGCGCGGCAAATCTCAACCGCCATTGCCAATGTGAGGTCTTTTTCTCTAAGCAGGCGGCGTCTTGCGCCCTCATCAGTTATTCCAAGAACAAGCCTATCTCTTATAAGCTGGTCTCTTAAGGTTCCATATTCACATGTTGCTGCTTTTTCTCTCAGTCTTGTAACAAACGCATCAATAGTCTCACCCTCCGCTTGTCTAAGATTTCCAAAGACGTACCTCTCAAAGATGACATTTTTAGTGGGTGTAAAGTAGTCTTCAAGTGCTTCCAGTATGGCTTTTACGTCTTTCTGCTGGTCTTGTGTGAGACCCAGGTTGTGCTTGTATAAGTGTCGGCACTCACTGCCCATTAGAACACTGATTGTTTTCTCTTCTGTTCCACTTTACAGAGTTGATGAAGATCGATCACCAAACATCCCTGATAAAGATCAATCATCAAACTCTGATGGATGCGTTATATCGTAGTGAGAAATGATCATGAGAGGAGCAGAAACCATCAGGTGATCCACAGAAGAGTCTCACTACTGTCTATGAGCAGAAATAAATGTGAAAATGTGTTTCATACAGGTGGAAGAGACTCAGGGCCCTATTTTAACGATCTGAAAAGCAAGTGTCAAGCGCAAAGAGCAAGTAACTTTGTGGGCGGGTCTTGGGCGCTGTTGCTATTTTCCCGGCGGGATAAATTACTTATTAATTTAAATGATAAATTAGCTTTATTATTCATAGGTGTGGTTTGGGCGTAACACGAAATAAACCAATCAGAGCGACATCTCACATTCCCTTTAAGTGTCACAGTGTCTGGTTGTGTTTCCCCGGGTACCCACTAGATGTCCTCCTTACCCCCACGGTGTCTTGCACTAGGAACTTCATCTCCCACAATTCTGTCTGTGAATTGCACCCAGGTGTCTGTATTTTGTCATCACCAGCTGTCTCTTGTTATCCCCTTGTCATTCATGTATATAAGCCCTGTTTGTCTTGTGTTCTTTGTGTATCAATGTTTAACGTCACACCGCGTCTGTTGCCCGAGTTTTTCCCTGCCTTGTCTGTTTCTTGTTTTTGTGATTTGCCTACCTGGATTCTGACCTTTGCCTGTTTTTGGATTTCGCTTTTTGGATTACCCTTTTTATAATAAACACCTCACTTGCTGCACTTTGGATCCTGTGCTCATTCTCTTTGGCGGTCGTGACATTAAGAGCAGGTGCGCTTGTTCTAAAGCGGATTCCTATTATAACGGCGGATTTGTCAGGCGCACGACAGGAGCGGTTCACAGCCGAGGAGACCGACGTTCTCGTCAGGGACGTTGGGGATGGAGAAACACACCCAAATTAACTTCGGTTAAACAGGCATATGATAATTTGGGTAAATGTGTAAGCTAGATGTATGCTTTTTATAATAAAATGTCTATCTATCTATCTATCGTAATAATGTATGATTTGCAAAAATGATAACTGCTGCGTCTGTGTGTAGATGAGAGAATCAAAGTGTATGCGCGTTATGCACACGCTACACTGATTAAGGCCAAGCATGCGCCCTTAAAATAGCATATGAATAACATGCGCAACGCGCCACTGACTTTAAACTGTTTTTTTCCGGTCAGTGGCGCAATTTTTTCTAAACCTGTAAAATAGCATGAGGGAACGTTTGCGCTGGAACACGCCTCCTCTTTGCGCTGAACCGCCCCGGGGAGCGCAAGTGTATTTCTTAGTTAACCGACGTGCATCTGTGGAGGGAAAAGTCTGCTTTGTGCGGGTGCAAAATAGGAATGATACATG
This sequence comes from Rutilus rutilus, assembly GCF_951802725.1. Lineage (NCBI taxonomy): Eukaryota > Metazoa > Chordata > Actinopteri > Cypriniformes > Leuciscidae > Rutilus > Rutilus rutilus. The sequence continues at coordinate 39,260,556 of NC_140214.1, read as the reverse complement.
CGTCGGTGTACAAAGTCAATTGCGCTGGGTGCAAGATAGGGCCCTCAGACTTCACAATTAAATAAAGCAGCGTGTGTGTTAGCATGCGTATTAGAAACATGTGATATTGAATGATTAATGTTGGTTTATTATTCAGCCAAATGATGGTTTAGTTGTAATTAAAGGTGGAACAGAGGAAGAAGCTCAGATGAGTGTCAGCAGAAATCTTCAGTATCAGGCCTGCAAATATAATAATGTTAGTCTGCGGCCTTCGAAGGATGATGATGGTGATGGATGAGTGCACAGCTGAACATAATTAGTGTCCGGAACAACAGATGAATGACTTAAAGGCGGGCATAGGCTACACTGTGCAATTTTCGTCCGATTTTGAGCCGATCTCTGACTTGTGTGACTCTTTTTCTTTTTCGTGTCGGGCCGATTTTCAGCTTTGTCGTGCGTCGTTTGTCGTGCAGTATTATCGTGCACCGGTTGTTGAAGGGTCCCGCAGGTTGTGCCGATAGACGATGATCAAAGATGATCAGCTCGGCCTTATCAAGAGGATTTGACATTTCATGTATTAAATTATTATTATTATTACTACTTTTATTATCAAATTAATATTACAATTAATTTGGCCCGCAATAATTTAAGCCTATAGCGCATCACCCCATAACCGACGAGCTGCGAGGAAAAATTAAATATTTCTTAGATTAGCTTTTCCTCATTTCAAAAACAACTTGTTTTACATGAAATACTTCTCATCTCATTTCTTCACTACTTATGGGCCACAAGAGAAATACTAAGAAGAGAAATGAAGACAGTTATACTGTTATCAGCCCGTTATCAGTTCTGTTGAGTAGATTCAGCTCATCGTCTGAGAGAATATACAGTATGTACTGTTAATGCAGTGTCAGATGTTTTTACTTTCACTTCTGTAGTGAATAATTGACTGGAGTTTGAGACTTCTTCACTGGCATAACTCTAGAGCAAAGTCTGCACTTGCTTGTGTGATATCCACTGGCTCGACTTCATGCTTTAAAATGGAAATATTTCCAATATTGTAAAAAAAAAATCTTTAAAATGATGGACAGAGATTTAGATTTTGCACACTTCATTTCCCTTGATAAAATCAAGTAAATTATTAAATAAATAAGTAAATAAGTTCCCCGAGGAGGGCCTCGGACTAGCGGGTTGCCGTTGATTTGCACTAAAACTGATCCAGAAACTCCTCTAAATGCTCCTCGAGGGAGTGTTCCCCTGATCAATGCACATTTCATAATTACATTTATTAGTTAAATAAATCTTATTGTTTAAGCAGATGTTAATACTGGCTTATTGGAAATTGACAATATTCAGTTTGGGGAATAACACATGTTAACTTGTAGACTATTTTCCACTGACTTATAGATCTTTTATAACATTTTAATCTCAATAAAGATCAATCATAAAATGATTGTATGAATGTTGAGTCTAGAATGGTTTTAGACTTTTATAGATGAAAAAGATTAGATGTTCCAGTTTTATTGGTTTATTTTTATGACTCTGTATTCCTCTACTGTAAATAAGAAAATCTTGTAATGCCTGTGACAGACTGTGATTTCAGCAATCCTATAAGATCATTATAAATCACACTGTACGACATGGATCTAATAAACTTGGGTACGACATGTATGTAGACTGTACGATGATGACACCTATTGAATCGTAGGCTACGACACAAGTTAAAGAAGAATAAAACATCATCAGCATGTGTTAGTGGTGAACAAACGACGTAGGTCGTAGCAGCAAACACACTGTGAGATGATCATGCTGAATTTATGACTGTCAGAAAATGATTGCAGGCTAATTTGGTTGCGCGACTGTGAGAACGGCCTTCTTCTCACTTTTCTAGAGAAGCTGCTTCAGGAAGTTGGATATGGTGAAGATCTGGAAATCACAGCAAACATGAAGGTCATTGTGTCTAAATTGCAATTTAAATCACAAATGTAGATCTGTTGCATGTATACAAAAAAATTACTCTCCTAGCGTTCATAGAGAAACAAACACAATTATTGTATTGATCCAGTTTTTGGAGAAGATAACATATTAATTCCTAAAACATAAACAACTTCAAAACTCAACTTCTCCTAGCAGGTGTTTTATATGGAACAATGGTAATATCATTCATAATAAGATGTCATTGTACATGGAGAATGGGTTCGGCACAACATTTTAATTGTGAACCAGCTTATTGACAAGAATGGGCAATTATACACATAGCACAGAGTATGGAAATATGGAATATGGCACAGAGAATTATGTCGTATATAATTTGTCAAAAAGGCAAAGATCTCTGTGTGCTCAGTTGAGATCTGGTGTTTTACCTTTGACTGTTGAAACAGGACGATATGTTAATTTAGAAGAGGAAAAACAGATCTGTCCCATGTGTTGTTTGAATGATATAGAAAATGAGTTCCATTTTGTTTTCTATTGTCCATTTGATTGTGAACAGCGTGAATTATTATTATTATTATTTTGTAAGATAAAATCAGAGATTGATTTGGTAAATATGGATGATGCTCAAAGACTGAGATGGCTGTTATATACATATATAAGTGTATATGTTATATGTTAAATTTTTTTACATTACATTTACATTTATTCATTTAGCAGACGCTTTTATCCAAAGCGACTTACAAATGAGAACAATAGAAGCAGTTAAACTAACAGTAGGACAACAATATGCAAGTGCTATGACCCTTCTCAGTTTAATCCAACGCAGAACTTTTTTTCTTTTTTTTTTTTGGTTATAGAACAGAATAGAATAGAAGAGAAAGTGTTAGTGTTACTGGATCAAGTGCTGTCGAAAAAGATGCGTCTTCAGACGTTTCTTGAAAATGGCTATGGACTCAGCAGCTCTGGTTGAGTTAGGCAGATCATTCCACCAGCAGGGAACAGTCATGGTAAAGGTCAGAGAAAGAGATTTTGTGCCTCTTTGAGATGGCACCACAAGACGTCGTTCACTTGCAGAGCGCAAGTTCCTGGATGGCACGTAAGTCTGAAGTAAAGAGTTGAAGTAAAAGGAAGCAGAACCAGTGGTTGTTCTGTAGGCAAACGTCAGTGACTTGAATTTGATGCGAGCGGCAACTGGCAACCAGTGCAATTTTGTGAGGAGAGGAGTGACGTGTGCCCTTTTCGGCTCGTTAAAGACCACTCCAGCTGCGACATTCTGGATCAGTTGCAGAGGTTTGACTGTGCAAGCTGGAAGACCAGCCAGGAGAGCATTACAATAATCAAGTCTGGATAAAACAAGCGCTTGGACAAGGAGTTGAGTAGCATGCTCTGATAGGAAGGGCCTGATCCTCCTAATGTTGTACAAGGCAAATCTACATGACCGGGCAGTTCTAGCAATGTGGTCTGTGAAGTTCAATTGATCATCAATTACCACACCAAGGTTCCTGGCTGACCTTGATGGAGTTATGGATGACGAGCCTAGCTGAATGGAGAAGTTGTGGTGAAGTGTTGGGTTGGCCGGGACCACGAGTAGCTCTGTCTTCGCAATATATGTTATATAAATTAGCCAATTATCTTGAGCTCTTTATTGAGATGATCTGTAGTTGAGGATTTGTTTGTATATTGTGTGTGTGTAAATGTGTATATATACATGTGTGTATGTATATATTTGTATTCATGTATTTCCCCGAATTTATTTGTATATGCGACCGGAAGATGTTTGCTAAATAAGTTTGTGGTGTCTTGTAATCCCAAATAAAATTGACTAACTAACTAACTAACAAAGCCTACCCTAATTTTATTTTAAAATGTTGTTTTTTGTTTTTTTGCATTTTTTGTAAATGAAACAGAATTTAACAAAGTAATAATATTAACCAAATTCTCAAAGTATATATATTCATACTGTTTGTGATAAATGTACTTTTTGTAACGCATCATTTGAAGATATTTAACATTTATTTTTTGTATTGCACCTTTTTCTATTTCTTTTTGGGCTGACTTCAAAATAGACATGACAAACTTTTAATTTAGAAACTCATGACATTTTTCTTTGTTTTCAAAATCCATATTTTTCTGACAAACAAAATTATATTATTATTCTTTTGGCAAAGTTTTATATTCATAAAACAAAACTAACTCAAAAGAAACCCTCATCTATTACCTTTTATAATACTGATCTCACAGTATTGAAACTCTTTCAAACACGAGATCACAAAACAAAAAAAATGAAAATGGCCAGCAGAGGGAGCAGTTTTGCCATAGCAGTCACTACAGCAAAAGGAAATCCAGTTGAGAAAAGGTGGAGTTTAAGGGGCACATGAGCATCAATTGTCAAAGATGTTTGACATGTTAGATTTGTAATACCCATTATCCTACAGCACTTCGTATTGATAGAAAGGAAAATCAAATGAATCAAAAGTTGGCAAGTTTTAATCAAAAGAATCATCACTGTCAAGTGCTTTAGTTTCCATGGACCGGCTCAAAGGACTGTGCACAGTTCCAGTGAAAGTTACAAAGAAAAGTTAAATAAAACTGTACTGACTTACACATTTCTTGATCTAGGCAGCTCTGCAACATTTTGCTCTGAGCAACTGATGAGAGAATTGACATTAGGCTTGAGCGGTATCCAAATTTTGATACCGTCAAACCTCCTCCCTATTTTACCGGGGTATACGGTATTACCGTGACTAATTAAAAATTATGACATAAGGCTCAGACAGCGTCACCAAACTGTTGGCTTGTGCCTACACCGTTCAGAAACTGAATGCCAGATCGGGCAAAAAAAAAAAAAAAAAATCAAGCCCAACCCGTGCATGTTGTGTCCGAGCCCGGCTGACTGCATTAGATGTAATTATGAGCCTGAGCCCGATTTAGACTTGACTATTTTTAATACGTGGGCCGTTATAATATGGCGGCGCCAAATAATTTTTTAACGCAGGTGCTGAGGGGGTGCTAGATATAAATACTATTAATAAATGAGCAAAAATGGGACACTTAATATATAATATTTTATTATTTTAATTATCACAATTAAAGTATTCATTTTATTAAATTAAACAAGCACAACATTCAACAAAATATTATTAAAGATGTATTATTTAAATACATCTCATATACATAACATTTTTATAACATAATATCTCATTATTTTGAAATGTGTGCGTGCAACAAGCAAACTGTGCATTTGTAAATCCTGCGTCTGCTGCAAAGATTAAGTTGACGATCGCCATCTCCTAGTGAACGTGCATATATAGAGAGAAATGCAAATCATGGATTACATAATCAGAAGGTATAGGCTAGCCTTTTTCATTTCGTTTTGAATTGTTTCGTTTAAAGCAATTGACGATCGCCATCTCCATAGTGAATGATAGAGAGAAATGCACATCATGGATTAAATAATCAGCGAGTCCTATTTCTTTTTGTTTTGAATTGTTTCGTTTAATGAAATTTCAAGCTTTATTTAGATATAGGCCTATCTGTCATGTCTGTGAGGCATACACTGAGTTTCGGTTAATTTATGATGAGATTTCAATGCAAGTGACCGCGGCGTGTCAGCGCACGATCATGTCATGATTATATCGTCTGCTATATTTGATTCTTATTTATTAAATCCAGGCAATTGGTTGATGAAAAATGTATTAAAATTAAGATACAATTTATACAAAACGAAATTCACTTCAAAGAAAGGCCTTTTACAAAACAAAACCTAATTAAGTGGTCAAAATGTCTGACTCCCGATGCATCCCATCTTACTCGTGCTGTTCACTTTTCATTATCAACATAGATGAAAAAAATAACATCATAATATTTTAACAAATATGAACTAATGCGCTTATTTAATGAACTCGGGGCAAAATGCATCCTCGCAGCAGTGGGTGGGTGGTTGTTTTGGAGATGCGACATTAGGTTAGAGGTGTTTCCATCTCTCGCGGGTCACCTTTTTATTGCACAATTTACAAATTGCCTCATCAGTATTTACCGCCTCTCCCTTCTCTCTCTCTCTCTCTCTCTCTCTCTCTCTCTTTCTCCTCCACACTGTCACTTGAAGACAACCACACATAAGCATTTTTAGGCATTAAATAAATTATATTTATATATTATATATAAGTGCCGGTAATGACGGTATTGAAACTGATACCGTTGCTATTTTAAGACCCCGCGGTATACGATATTACCGTAATACCGCCCAACCCTACCTGACATTACATCACAGTTTAAAGTCCACAGATGAAGAAGAGTCAAAAAGGTTCCAATACAAATGTACTTAATAAAATAAACTCAGTGTGTACTTCACACAAACAATAACCGACAATGAGCAGATGAAACACAGGAACAAACAAACTCAAATACGAACAGCAGCCATGATTAAATAAATATACATGGTAACAAACAAGTGTCAGGAAACGTGAACAAAGACAACAGGAAATAATGACAATCAAACCAAAAGTCCATGAGAATGAAAACTAAACTGAGAGTTCGTGACACATTTCCTGATGTTTATAATCCCAGTCACCATAATTAACGTTCCCAAAATGGAAGACCTGTAAAAGGTGGATTAGTTTTACGATCTCTTTATGATCTTTGTGAAGCGTCAAAGCGGTAGTTGCATAGCTGTCAATGGAGGAACAGAAAGCTCTCAGATTTCATCAGAAAGATCTTTATTTGTGATTCGAAGATGAACGAAAATCTTACGGTTTTGGAACAACATGAGGGCGAGTAATTGATGAATTTTACATTTTTGGGTGAACTAAACCCTTTAACACCATTAGATGTAGGCATTGGGTTACTTATTGGAGAAAATGCTCAGAAAGCCTTGAATCCTTGGAGTGATTACCAGCGAGGGCGGTGGACCGAACGCTGACCGAACGCTCCTTGGGTGGGACATTACTGGTGCACTGAGTCCCAGTGTGGATGGTGATGTATGGGATGTGCCAACAGTTCAAGTCATAATATTGAATATCATTGCTAACTTGGAAGAGCTGTTAATTAGACAGTATAACCAAGACTTTGCAGAACAGCCGTATGAACATGGGCCAGATGGAAATATCAATGCAGATCCTGCAATGCTTGTACACATTTCCTGAGCTGTATCGTCCCCAAGCTGGGCCACATTTGCTCTTCTTAAGGGTCATGAAACCCCAAAACACACTTTTTGAGATGTGAACAGATACACACATCAGATACTGTACATCACTGAAAACACTAAAGGCACTCATAAGTTTTATCAACAATGGAAATTGGTTATTTAAGCATTTTTCTGAGCAATTTCATTCTCCTGGGTTGAAAAGCAAGATCAGCGAATGTGAGGTAGAAGTGTGCCTTCTGAGTGTGTGATTGGCTGCAGGCACGATTCTACGTCAGCTGGCCCTTGAGCGACTCTCTGCATTTATTCATGAGAAAGAGCTCGTCCAATCCAATCACTGCACTGGATTACTCATGAGATCATCGCATCACAGCGGAGAATTCAAACAACATGTGGAGCATGAGAGCGGTTTCTGCGAGGAAGCGCCGCGATGAGTTTAACAACACTCCCCACAGGGATTATATCGTTCATATACAGACCGGAGCGAGCGCGTTTCAAGTTTTTATGGACATATTTCATATACTCTGGTGTTCTAAACATGAACCAGCATGACACTTTAAGACAACAGATGCTAATCAGGATTATTCTACTGATGTTATAAGTACAATTAAGCAAAAGTTGATGACTGCTTAAAATCTGTTACTTTTACATCTGAAGTCGTCATATAGGCCTATATAAAATGATATTATTTAGATATTGTTTTATTTAAATGACTATTATTATCATAAGTAGATAGGCTATCTTTGCAACAAAAACATCTGTAGCCCGAAAATCATTGCCTGTCCTTTGGTTTGTATAATAGTAGGCCTAACTTATACAACTACATTTGGATTATTAGACAATGTCAAAATAAAGTGAATCTGCAGAGTGTTGCATTCAAAGGCATGTAATTGAGAAGAAAGAGTTAAAACTCTTCACATGTGCTCGCACTCATGACTGCTACTGAACATCTGAACACAAAAAAACAAATAAAAGTACATCGACGGATCTTCTTCTGTCTGTTCTCCAAAATATAATCAAATGTATATTTCTGCAAGCATGTTTAAACTGGTTAACTGTGTCTTCGGCAGGCAAAGGCATTCGTTTTCAAGTCGAGTTTGCACGCCACTGCGCAACAATACACACAAAAACTACCGCGGGATGGCAGGTGTTCATAAACTGTGAAGAATGGTAGCTTATTTAATGTATAAATTAATGTATATGTCCAAAAAACAGGTAATGTCATACTTTCTAGTAGGAATGCACCGATACCACTTTTTCCAGTCCGATACCGATACTTTCATTTTTGGTACTCACCGATACCATAACCGATACCTGTATTTTAACTTTCAATTAATTTTTAATTCATGCATTTGTAATTTTTAAATGTATTGGTAGAGAAACCAAAAGGATATCAATCATATTAGTTGTTAATTTGTTCATCAAATATATATTTAATGCACTGCATATTCATTACTGTCTAAATTAAATATAGATTAATCTTTTTGTAAAGTTAAAAAAGGTAGCCTATTTAGTCAAGAGCAGTGAGTAATTTATTTGTCCTTTGTTTGATTAACATTAAAACACAGCAGCAGGTTAATTAAACTCCTGCACCTTTAAGACCGAACGCACGGACCCCATTTGAATTATACTGTCTACGTTCACTTGAGAGATATAACAGACTTTGTTTACTAGGATACTTTTCATACAGTGAAAAGTGAATTCATCCGTACAAGCGCAAGACGTGTAACGCCTTGTTTATACTCGACGCAGCCGCAAGATCGCGAGGCGCGCGCGGCAAAAATGAGTGGGCGGTCTCGCGCGTTGGGTTCGCAAGACACAATTTCGCCTGGCGGTGTGCATGGCACTTTTTGTAACATCACGCGCGGCGCCGCATCCGAAGATGAACGATTTCGAAGCGACTTTGTCCGAGCTGGTACGTCTGTACCAGCATGTTTATGATCCTTCCATGCGGGACCATAGAGACAGTCAGATGGCACAGAATTCCTGGAGGGAAATTGCGAAGACGTTGGGGAAGGAAGACGTATTTTGTCGAAAAGTTTGGAAAAATCTTCGAGACAAATTTGTCAAAGCCAAGAAAAAAGTCCATGGAAGAAGCGGTGACCCAGGTGGATACAAGAACAATCCGCCAATATTAAACGAACTAAGTTGGCTGTCCCAGTATGTAAAGCACTGTGAAACCGATTCCAATATGGAATTCCAAGTTGAGGTGAGCAATATTTTTAATTACCTTTTCTCTTTTAAAAGTTAAGGAATTTAACTAGTATTTTTTTGGTAATTTAATTTTGTTTTGACATAAATAGGCGTAAAGGCCAATTTATACTTCTGCGTCGGGTGCGCGTAGAAGGTACGGCGTAGCATACGCATTGACGTGTACCATACGTCGTACCCTTCGCCGTACCCTGACGCGCACCTCCTCAAAAATGTAACTACGCGTCGCGGACCGCAAGATCTGTGATTGGTCGGCTTGGTAGCATCGCATTTCCGGCTACGCATTTCCGGCGTGTTCTTCTGCACCGCCCGCCATTTTTAAATTCAGAAGTTCAGGTGAAAGTTCAGTGAAGAAAATGGAAATGGACCAAGTGACCGAGCGATTAGTTGAAGAAGTGCGGAAATACAGCCATCTGTATGACTCGTCTTCTGCAGAATACAAAGACTGCCAGATGGCAGCGAATTCGTGGAGAGAGATTTCCTCCAACGTCGGTTTGGATGTAGCGGATTGTATGAAGAGATGGAAGAACTGTCGAGACAAGTACGTTCGCCTCCGTAAAAAGCTCGCCACAAGGAGCGGGGATCCAGGAGGGAAAAAAGTCCCAGCGTTTTATTTATTCCTGTCTTGGCTGGCACCTCATGTGAAACACCGGCTTACGGAGTCAAACTTTGACGATAAGGTAAATAATGCATGTCCTTTATGAACCTCTGTTGTTTTTAGGTTAGCTAACTTAACTAGCAATGCTACCACGCCGTAACGTTATTGATTAGTGCAAAAATAATATACCTGGGAAACAAAAAGCATGTGTAATGGGTTTTAATTATATTGTATTTATATTATATGTAATAGATTGTAATTATATTGGGCTTGCAGATAATACAAACGCAACAACGTAGCATTTGCAATGTAGGAATATGCAGTATTCATAGCTCTGTTTATCTGTGAATTAACACTGGATGCATCAGCTTTTATATATAAAAGACTAACTTACACTATTTGCTATTTCTTTCATAATCGCAGGATGGGAGCGATTCAAGCTCAAACTCCAATGGTTCGGCTGTTGTGAGACCTTCAGCCAATAACGACCAACTAGCATGTCCACCGTCCCCCCAGCCATCTCTTCAGTCCCCCCAGCCATCTCTTCAGTCCCCCCAGACATCTCTTCAGTCCCCCCAGCCATCTCTTCAGCCCCCCCAGACATCGCTTCAGTCCCCCCAGACATCGCTTCAGTCCCCCCAGACATCGCTTCAGTCCCCCCAGACATCTCAGTCCCCCCAGACATCTCTTCAGTCCCCCAGTCCAAGGATGGCACAGAAAAGGAAGAGGAAGGAACAAGAGGACTGGGTCCAAATGCAAGTTGCTCGGTTGGAGGCTCAGTTGGAGGAACGGCGGGTCGAGCTGCAACAGAGACTGAGTCATGGAAATGACGAGAGCGACCGGTTTGGGCACACAGTTGCCGACATGCTGCGAAGGGTGCCGGAGGAGCACAGGGCGCAGGCAATGTTTGATGTGTCCAAGGTCCTGTTTGAGTGGCAGCAGAAAAAATAAACAATTGTGCCTACTTCTACAACATTGCACCTTTTAATTCTGTGCACTATCTTTATATAGTTTGCACTTTTGCATCTTTTAGTAAGTTGTCTGTTAGCACATTTGTGTATATAGTATGCACTTTAGCATTTTGTTTTTTAATAATTTTGTCTGTTTGCACCTATTTGTGCAGGTTATACTATATAGTTTGTAGCTTTTGTGTACAGTTTTCTCGTGCATTTTTATTGTTAATAGTGTATCATTGCACCTTAATACTTTGTACTAACTTGTACATAGTATGCCCGTTTGTGTATATAGTTTGCATACAAAAAATTGCCTGTTCCTGCTGTTTGCACATTGTTTTGTGCAGGTTACTGCAAATAAAGATTAATGTATAGTTTACCCATTTGTGTGTGTTTGCTCTTTAGCATCTATTTTTAATCTACAATTCTAGACCATTGCACCTTTATACATTGCACTTTTACATATTTTAACCTATTTGTATATATAGTTTGAAACCAATTATGTCATTTCCTGCTGTATGCATATTGTATGGTTCAGGTTACAGCAAATTAAGATCAATAACAGTATTTATTTGTGTATAGTTTGCTCTTTTGCATCTATATTTAATATAAACAATTCTAGACCATTGCACCTTTACATGTTACATTATTTTATACATAGTTTGCACATTGTATTGTGCAGGTTACTGTAATTAAAGAAGAAACAACGTGAACAGTTAAAACTGGTCTTTATTTACATGGTTGCATGTCATTTATTGGTGTATATATTTTACACCAGTACAATTTACTGACCAAGTTGACCACGACACACTATGTTGTTCTGCCATGGCACAATTCCGTGGGGTGACTGAAAGAAGGCCGTCAGGTCATTCCGTACACCAACTGCAGCTCTGGTGGAGCGGGCCCTTGAAAGGTGACGTGGAACAAGTGGTTCCAAAAGATTTGTGTCCCCTGACACCACTCTGCGCCACTCCCCGAGCTGAGGTGACCCTGTAGTGTCAGTGTCTGTGAAATTAGCAGGGATGTATCTGCTAACAGGTGTGCTGACCTCATCTGTGTAGGCCAGGAAGTTGTGTAAAACAGAACAAGCTTTCACAATATCAACTGCTTTGTCTGGCAGACATTCTAGAGGTCGTCCAAGGATTCGCCACCTTGCAACCAAAATGCCAAATGCATTCTCAATCACGCGTCTGGCTCTGGAGTGACGGTAATTGTAGGTCTGCTTATCCATTGGTAGGTTCATCCCTATGTAGAAAAATAAAACAGTATTAATTGATAGGCAATCATTGAGTGTCAATGTAGCTGTGATCAGGAATGAATATATATATATATATATATATATATATAAAATTCAGGTTGATTGGGACACTTTTTCCAAGTTATCTCAATGGCAAAAAGTGTCCCACTCAACCTGAATTCACCACCATATATACACATACATGAAGTACTATTACATTAAATAAATCTTGTCTGTGACATACCTGGAAAGGGACGCATGAGGTTGTTGTGTAGGGGAAATGCAGCATCACCAATGATCACATGTGGGATTTTGACTCCTGTTCCAGGCAGATTGGCTGGTGGGGGCAGGTTCAGTTTGTGTTCAAGAAGCCTAGAACCAAATCGGCTCTCCTTGAAGACACCACCGTCACTTTCCCGTCCGTATCCCCCCACATCCACCATGGTGAAGCGATATCTGGCGTCACAGGTAGCCATCAGAACAATGGAGTGTGCACCCTTGTAGTTGTAGTAGTCGCTACCTGCGTGCGGTGGTGCTTTTATGTTGACATGCTTTCCGTCTACGCTGCCAACACAGTTCGGAAAATTCCACAGTCGCCAAAAATCGGCAGCAATAGTTTCCCATTGGGCGACTGAAGGGCAGGGAAGAAACTCTGGCTGCAGTGCTTTCCACAAAGCTTTACATACCTCGGCGACTATGGAAGACACTGTGCTGGACGACAGTTTGTAGCTAGCTGCTACAGCCTGTTGGCTTCCACCTGAAGCTAAAACTCGAAGGGTGATTGCCAGTCTCTGCGTAATGTCTACAGGCATACTGTGCGTACACTGATGTACGATAAATGGCTGCACACGACGAACTAAATCGTCAAATCTACCTGCAGACATTCGGAAATATCTGAAGTGCATTTCCTCGTCCATGTCTCTCAGTGGCCGGACAAGCACAGAAAATTCACCCTCCTTCTGCCTCATCAGGTTCACGGGTCGCACGTACCATCTCCTCCGACGCCTTCTCTCGTTTCTGCCTTTTAATTTGAGTAATTTCACTAAAATTAACTGTTTTTCAACCTCAATAAGCTCCAACTCCAACATGATCCGCTCTCTTTCAGTCGCCATTGCTTGTTGTAGTAGCCTAAACTCAAAACACCCGCGAGGAATCTAAACACAGTGGAACATTAAAACCCGCCCCCGCCAACTAGCGTTTCGGCGGTGCAACTGCAGAGCAACGCAGACATAACGCAGAAGTATAAATGCTCACGACGGCGTCACCTACGTGCGTAGCCTACGACGTACACTACGGCGTACCCTCGACGCAGAAGTATAAATTGGCCTTAAGTGTGTACACCCCTATGTTAAATTCCCATAGAGGCAGGCAGATTTTTATTTTTAAGTATTTTTTTAATTTTTTTTAGTATACTATGCATCCTGATAAAGATCCCTTGGCCTTTGGAATTAAAATAGCCCCACATCATCACATAGCCTTCACCATACCTAGAGATTGGCATGGGGTACTTTCCATAAGATCATCTCTCAATGCAAATCAAACTAGCTATTAGGCTAACTGAAATAAAACCATGCCAATCTCTAGGTATGGTGAAGGCTATGTGATGATGTGCGGCTATTTTAATTCCAAAGGCCAAGGGATCTTTATCAGGATGCATAGTATACTAAAAAAATTTAAAAAAATACTTAAAAATAAAAATCTGCCTGCCTCTATGGGAATTTAACATAGGGGTGTACACACTTATGCACCATGTATTTTAAGGAAGAACATTTATTTATTTACGATACATTATTCATTCACAAAGAAAATTGGTGTCCTTAAAGGTTGGATCTTTCCTAATTTTTTAAATTAAGGCATTAAGTTCAATTTCCAAAATATGATTTTTTATTCCTCTTTTTAGTCAACTTTAGCATGGGTGTATTAACTTATGCATTGCACTGTATATATTTGCTTGTTGTAACTCTTCAAAATTAAACTTTATTTGTAATCTTTTTTTCAACACTGAATCTAATACTATCCATATTTAACTATTCAAAATGTGTATTGGTCAATCTCAGGCAACTTTGTTACATTTTTTACAAGGTATCTAAGCAGAAGATGGACACATGTTTTCTCTGTCCTGTTACCGAAACTCATGTGCCATTTAAAAAGCATGTTTAAAAGCATGTCAATTAATTATTTTGTTTTCCCCACAAGAAAGTGTTTATTTGAAAGAAATTGTTCTAAATTGTTGTAAAAAGCCATTGTTCATTTTAAAGAAGACCTAAGCCTCAAGTTTATATATATATATATATACCGTATATATATATATATTTTTTATTAAACAATTGTATAAATGATGGACCAAACAAAACTGATAAAACAGTGGTTTAACTTTATTTAAAAAAAAAAAAAAAAAAAAAAAAAGTAACAGGAATGAACACTTGGTAACAGGAATGAACTATTTCATAACAGGAATGAGGAACAGGAAACAGGAATGAGTGTCTATATGTGTGTACATGTGTGTGTATGAGAGAGAGTGTACATGACTGTGTGCATAAGATTTCTGTGTTGAAGTGATGTACTATGTGCTAGTAGTACTTCACAGCGAAGGAGGTGGAAAGAGAGAGAGAAGAAGAGAGAGGGAGGGAGAAAGAGGGACGTTAAGACAAAAAAGGAGAAAAGAGAGGGTTGCGGGTGTGTTTTGCTCCTTCCATTGCAATATGCCATAGGTGGGTGTTTCTGGCACCTGCATAGTATGGGTTTTCTCCACCTTCTAAAAAATACAAGAAAGACAAAGACAAAACGTTTAAGTCACTTCGTGGTGAACTGGCTTCCTGAAAGTATGGTGTTCACATTGTAAAACTAATGCCACTGTCTACAATATAAGTAATTGCAACCTTAAACCTCGTAATTCAGGTGAATAGTATTATATCAACTAATATTTACAGTATTAAATCAACAAAACAGAGGACTCTACTCACTCCTGTTACTTTAGCTCACCCCTGTTTTTTTTCATATAAGTAACAGGACTGAAAGTAACAGGATTGAGTTTTTAAGCAAAAAGTTATTAAATACATGGTATATGGCCACATAGCATACATGCTAATAGCATGAGGACACTGAACAAATTCTAGTGACTTACCAAAAGTTAATTATTTTTTAAATGAACAAATAAAATCTAAGAAATAATTGAGGTTACAGGACAGTATGTTGAGATCGACCTTCTCTGTCATAGTTACAATTGCATCAAATATACAGAAATTAAAATGAGAGGACTTACTTAAGGTCTTCCCATTGCCTTCAATAGATCCAGATTACGCAACCTCCTGTTGAAAATGTGTCTTGTGGAATATTCCAAGTTTTTCAGAGGGGGGATGTGTATTTTAGACACGACTAAAATGTGTATTTTATCTAAAATACCTTGATGGACCTTGATGGAGTTATGGATGACGAGCCTAGCTGAATGGTGAAGTTGTGATGAAGTGTTGGGTTGGCCGGGACCACAAGTAGCTCTGTCTTCGCAAGGTTTAGTTAAAGGTGGTGGTCCCTCATCCAGCCAGAAATGTCTGTCAGGCAGGCTGAGATGCAAGCAGCTATTGTCGGATTGTCAGGCTGGAATGAGAGGTAGAGTTGTGTGTCATCACTGCTACGCTGATAGGAAAAGCCATGTTTCTGAATCACAGATCCTAGTGATGTCATGTAGATGGAGAAAAGAAGTGGTCCAAGCACTGAGCCCTGAGGCACTCCAGTAGCTAAATGTTGGGTCTTAGACACCTCACCCCTCCACGGCACCCTGAAGGACCTACCTGAGAGGTAAGACTTGAACCACTGGAGTGCAGTTCCTGAGATGCCCTTCATCTTTAGGATTGACAGGAGGATCTGGTGGTTAACTGTGTCAAAGGCAGCAGACAGATCCAGCAGGATGAGAGATGAGGATTTGGAAGCTGCTCTTGCCAGTCTGAGAGCTTCAATTACTGAGAGCAGGGCAGTCTCAGTTGAGTGTCCGCTTTTGAAAGTAAACTGTTAGTTTCACTCCTTCTATTGTTCTCATTTGTAAGTCACTTTGGATAAAAGCGTCTGCTAAATGAATAAATGTAAATGTAAATATGTATCAAACTGATGCTGGTTAAGCTCCATCCACACACAGAATAGAATAAACATCCATTAAGCCACTACATTAACACCTCTTATAATTGGAGTGGGGGAACACATTTCGACAGTTGGTTTGTTTGCTGTTGGATTCTGTTCCCCACATGTTTCTTACACAAAGAGGTTCTAATATGTATCAAACTGATGCTGGTTAAGCTCCATCCACACACAGAATAGAATAAACATCCATTAAATTACTACATTAACACACTACTGTCAAAATAGCCAATAAGAAACAAGTAGGGCTGTCGTGGTGAAGAAATTTCCCTTGAGGCAGTTTATAGTGACTCAACAGCGCGATATGCGTTATTATCTCCATTTATTTATTGCTAAATACATAAGTGTTACACTGTGGTCAGCAGGCACGAAGACAAGTGCATGTTTATTAATGAAACCGAAACTAAAAAGCGTGTTAAAACGAAGTGGAGTAAAATGAAGATATAATGTCAAAATAAGGGTTGGGTCCACATAATATAATAAGTTTATTATTATTATTATTATTATTATCAAATTATCCATGTTATCCCCATGAATGAAAGTCAGAATTGTGGGTCTTTTATAAAGTGAAATTTACATAAAAAGCTGTTTTTGTTTACACAACATAAACCTGACAATGAGCTTGTTAGGCCATTGTTATATAACAGTTAGCTCCTCGAATCTCACTTTACGAGAGGCTTTCTGCTGATATTTCACCAGTATTGACATTGATCTCTGAGCATTCTAGACAGGCTGTCACTCAGTCCAGTTGCATTGTTACGCCACTAGGTGGCGGGAAGGGAGGGACAGTCTTTGAGTGAAACTGTTCATTCAACGGAAATGTGAAAAAATGCGTAGAAGATAGATGTAATGAAACAAGCTGTTCATTATTTTAATATTTAATTTTAACTTTTAGTTTCCACTTTACAAGGCTCAGCTGAGCAGCAATGCGGTGCATGCACAGCAAATTTGAAAGTGTTAAATTAACACTCACAAATGGAGAAAAATCGATCATAACTCCAGTAAACTATGGAGTGCCGCAGGGATCTGTGTTAGGCCCTCTATTATTCTCAGTTTATATGACACTTGGAAATATTATAAGAAAACATGGAATTAGTTTCCATTGTTATGCTGATGACACTCAAATATATATTTCATCACGGCCAGATGAAAACGCTAAATTATCCAAATTGACTGAGTGTGTTAAAGATATAAAAGATTGAATGACGCGTAATTTTCTTTTATTAAATCCAGACAAGACAGAGGTACTACTTATCGGTTCAAAAAACCGCCCACAAAACCTCTCGCAATACAACTTTAATATTGTAGGATGTCCTGTTACTTTATCCTCTACAGTAAAAGACCTGGGTGTTATACTCGATTGCAACCTGTCTTTCAAAAATCATATTTCATATGTTACAAAAACCGCCTTTTTCCACCTTAGAAACATTGCTAAGCTACGTAATATGCTATCAGTTTCTGATGCAGAAAAGTTAGTTCATGCATTCATGACCTCGAGACTAGATTACTGTAATGCTTTATTAGCCGGTTGTCCTGCATCCTCAATTAACAAGCTACAGTTAGTCCAGAATGCCACCGCTAGAGTTCTTACTAGATCAAGAAAATATGATCATATAACACCGATTTTATCATCACTGCATTGGTTACCTATAAAGTTCCGTATTAATTACAAGGTATTGCTACTTACTTATAAAGCCCTAAACGGCTTAGCTCCAGTCTATTTAACGGATCTTCTATCGCCCTATAATCCATCGCGCTCTTTAAGATCACTTAATTTAAGGCTTTTGGTCATACCTAGGATATCCAGATCCACCAAAGGAGGGAGAGCATTTTCACATTTAGCTCCAAAACTCTGGAATAGTCTTCCTGATACTGTTCGTTGCTCAGACTCGCTCTCCCAGTTTAAAACTAGATTAAAGTCGCATCTCTTCAGCCAGGCATTCATATAATATTTTTAATCTTACAGTTCAAATTACAATCCGGACTCTAGTTAATAAACGCCAGAGGAGAACTGGCCCCCGACTGAGCCTGGGTTCTCCCAAGGTTTTTTTTTTTTCTCCATTGGGTCACCTGATGGAGTTTTAGGACACCATTAGGTCACTTGATGGAGTTTTTCGGTTCCTTGCCACTGTTGCCTTTGGCTTGCTCAGTTGGGGATATTCTGGGGATATCTAATTTGATTTTATCAATAAATTCCACTAGAAACAAACCTTGTTGTATTATTTTAATTTAATACTGTGAAGCTGCTTTGATACAATCTGTATTGTGAAAAGCGCTATACAAATATACTTGACTTGACTTGACTCACAGTGTGAAAATGAACACTTTTTCAGGGTTTATATAGGTCCACACTAAATAGAGTTAAACTAACACTTTAAATAGTGTTACCTTTTTTACACTTGCTTAGTGTAAAAACAACACTGTAAGTGTTGAAAAACCTTTGGAAAAACACCCACGTTTAGAGCCAAGAGGGTTTGCGGTTTCAAATTCATTGTAGTACACCTGAATTTGTAAAGTACTGGGATGTTTTGAGAATAATGGATGACTCTGGAAGTAACTTCCATCACAAAAGTCCTCAAAATGTGATTTTTGCCTTCCTGTAAATTCTGTTAGCAGAGTACATACATCTACATTTCGACACAAATTTTAATGTTTCCAAAATTGGGACATACACATGTATCTTTTATTGGGACCTGATCATAACATCCAGTCTTTTTGTTTCTCCTCACTTCGTATCTCATGCCAAGCACAATTTAAACAGGCTCCACAACACCCCATATGTCAACGAAATAATTAGTTATTTTAGTTTCAGTGTTAAACATGAAAAAGGGACTCTCAAAATGCCCTCAACTATCTTCGACAGCTGATCTGACAGGGTTATTAAGAGGAATGACAGAAATCACATCTTGACGAGTTTGGCTATGCAGTTCCGTGGTGAGGTCCTCAAGGTCTGAAACAACTGATTATACCAAGCTATTGGCTACTCCACTGCACTGTAATTTGGCCACAATTGAGGCACATCTATCTGCCATCTCTCTCCTGGAAAAGGTAACATTCTCAATGAGAGCAACTTGGGGATCACTTTCTCCAACAAACAAAGAACCTGGCTGATTATTGTAAACATTTTGAGATGACAGTTCACCAGATGAAAAATCAAAAGCGGGACAGCCATCAACAGCATGAAATCTGTTCAAATGCTTTCGAAACCCAGAATATGAGCAAAACTGCCGACTACAGCCACTCTGTGCACACAACAACTTAAACTTTAAAGAAGGATAGAAACTGTGTGTGACTCATAAATGAGCTATCAAAGAGTGGCTGTTTGCATGCAAACTTTTGCAGAGGAAACACTTTAATATTTTAACTAATTTAAAAGCTTTGCACGCAGTTTCCTTACTCTGGGAGACTCACTTGAAAGACCAACATCTATGTTGTAAACTGTGGTCTGCAGGAAGGTAAAGAAGTTGACCAGGGCTTCCTCGTAGGACAAGTTGAAGACATAATGAACTTTGAAAAGTTCATCAAAGGCACTTAACGAGCTGGTTCCAGAGCAAGGGATAAGGTGCTTGTCCACAACGACGTAAAAGTGGTTGATCCTGCCCTTGATCCTTCCTGATCCCAGTAGAAATGGCTTGTGGCCCTCCCTCCCACTGAGATGGCCTTCAATACTGGTGCAGGACTGAAAAGAAAAAAAATTAAACAAACAGGAAAAAAACTAATTACAATGTGAAATGATAAATGCATTAAACCTAGTACTGGTAACTTGCTCACATTCAAATGAACAAAAAAATAGAATTAAAATCAATTAAAAAAAAACACCTATATGACAAACCTTAAACCAATATGTGCCTGATAAAACCAGTTGGTATCATGCTTTGTGTATTACAGTGAAAGGATAACCATGAAAGGATAACCATTAAAAGAATAGTTCGGGTTAGTTCACCCAAAAATTAAAATTCTGTCATTTACACACACACACTCAGGTTGTTCCAACCTGTATACATTTCTTTGTACTGCTGAACACAAAGAAAGATATTTTGAAGTCTGTAAACAGGCCGCTTTGGGCAGCCATTGACTTTGTAGAAAAAAAATATATATACTATGAGAGTCAATGGCGGCCCGTTTACAAACTTTCTTCAAAATATCTTCCTTTGTGTTCAGCAGTACAAAGAAATGTATACAGTTTGGAACAACCAGAGGGTTACATTTTTGGGTGAACTATCCTTACGTGTGTCAGGTAAGAGAGACAAAATGTGCAGAGGGTTCAGTCCCAAGGACCATGAATGGAAACCACAGCATTTTAGGGTTTATAAACCAAATCTTAATTTAAATGTTCACAATGATTTTGCAACAGTATTGTGAGTTTTACCTTATGGAAATGCACAAGTCTGTCAACAGCCTCTGTTGGACTGATCTTAGTCTTCTTCCTCCCTGGAGGAGGAGGCAGGACATGCAACAGCAGCAGGACAGATGACATGTCACTGTCCCAATCTGAATGAGTAGATGTTTATGGGGTGGTGGCCGGAGATGAATCCTGTTCCCTTTCCGGATCGTAGAAATGCTCCAGTCAAAAAGACAAGAGAACACTTTTTGTAAAATCTGAACAGTCATTATGTTACATAGATAGATAATAATAGAAACTGCTATTACATGCCACAAACAAGGAGCATATAACTTCATGTCAAACTAGACTGTGTTTCAAATACATCAATACAAAATATTCTTACATAGCCCTTTGTTGAAAACGGGTGGGGATCCTCCTGCAATGTAAAAAAAAAAAAAAAAATTGTTAATGGTAAACTTAACCTTGTTTTCTACATCAATTGACAGCTGTGTGTATTTCTTGCATCTGTGCATTGAAGTCTTACCCATGAATCTCTGTCATGTGACTGACAACAATTTTAACAAGCTGACGTCTGGTGCTGTGCTTTAAAGTTTTAGTTGTCTGGTATTCTTCAAGCACTTCCTCACCACCAGATTTTTTTTTTCAGTGCATCTTGGACAATCTGATTAAACATGACCACACAATACAGGTAAACACATGAAGACTAATACAATGGTGAAAGATAATTATTATAGGGACAAGATAACCATAAGGAAAAACATGCATACATACCCGACCGTTATGCCTCAGTGTCTATGTTAAAACTGTTGCTGACCTTTGCTGTTTGATTTTGCACTGCTTTCTCTGTCTCTTCATGGTCAGTTGAAGAGAGTGAAAGAGTATCAGTGCATGTGCTGGGGGTTGAAGATCTTGTGGGTGAAAACTCTTGACAGAGAAAAGCATGTTTTCTCTTAAGGCATTAAATCAAACAGGACTTTGTCTAAATGTTCTTTACTTCTGAAGCAAGAATTTTCCATCACAAATCAAAGGGTTAGTTTAGCAAAAATTTAAATTATTTAATTAATAACTCCAAATTACTTCCAAACCTATAAGACCTCCGTTCATCTTCGAAAATACAGATTAAGATATTTTTGATGAAATCAGAGCTTTCTGAACCATCCATAGGCAGCAACATCATTGCAACTTTCAAGGCCCAGTGCTGTGCTGCCCTTTACTATGTGGATAGCGTAGTAGAATGACATGGAAGAGAAGAGATTGTTGAATAAAGTAATTTTTTTTGTTTTGTTTTTGTCCACTGAAAGTATTCTCGTCGCTTCATAACATTAAAGTTGAACCACTGGAGTCACATGGACTATTTTAACGATTTATTTACTACCTTTCTGGGCCTTGAAAGTGGTAATTACGTTGCTGCCAAGTAAAGCTCTCGGATTTCATCAAAAATTTCTTCATTTGTGTTCTGAAGAAGAACGAAGGTCTTACTCCCCATAAAACTATAAGAGTCGCGACCTTAAATTGCTTACACAAAACTCTTGATCAGCACTCAACATTTGCTGTGTTGTTGTTCATTTAAACCGTTATGCGCAGAGAGCGTGACGCCTCATTCGCGTCGCAAGACCTCCAGACGCGCGTAAACGCGTCTATTGAAATCTACCTATACAAGTAGTTATGTCTCTTCCCAGCTAGCAAAAATTGTGCGGGCCGAAAGTGGCCCGATTAAGGCTAAAACACTCGGCCGATCCTCGGCATGAATCTAGGTCCGATTGCTCTGCGAGCGCTCGGTTTTGACGCGGCCCGATCACTCGGCCGAGCGCTCGGTTTTAACGCGGCCCGATTGCGGAACCCCGAGTGAGAGGACGTAAGCTCGCCTCCAATCCCGTTCCTTATTTGAGCTTATTTGAACTTTATTGATTTCCATTAATGTCAGGTTAATACTATTGCTTATGCTGGGTACACACCAAAAGATTTTTTACATCTTATAAGATTTTCAAAATGTGATAGACCACAAACATGAGGACAAAAAATCCTAGATTCAAGCATTTTGCTCCTATAGTGTGTGGTGTGCCATGATGTGACAAAGACAGCACACCACACTCAAACAGATTTTCAACCAGATTCTCGACTGTGAACACAGGAAATCTCGCAAAACTTCGCGAGACTTCAGAATAAGCATGTCGGATGATATGCATGAAGAAATTATGATGATAGTGTTTGGAATGATTTTCACAGAAAATTCACATTAAAAAAAACAACAAAAAAAACATTGTACCCACCATTATATATAACCTTTTATACAGAAATATATTCATTCTTTATTGTCTTTATTTATTCTTTATTGTATTTATTGTCTCTTTAGAAAAAGTTAGCCTATTTAATCCCTCACTGAATCCTTATAACACTCAGCTTCCTGCATGTGTGCGTGTGCATTTGTGTGTGTGAGAATGACCGTCTTCCATCATCTCACTTTCTGATTGGATATTGTTTCGTTTCACGTGATAATCTCCAGAACGTGCGCGCGTTTGTCCTCGGGGTTCCCCCCACACATCAGGATTTCTGATCGTAAATATTAAACATGTTGAATATTTACGATTCGCGATCGGGGCGGCTCCGACGTTCTTCCGAGCAGGTTCGGACACTCTTAACACACCTCACACCAAGGGAAAATCTGATAAGATAATCTGTTGAACCATCAAGATAATCGGGACATAGCTAGGATTGTCGGAAGGGGGGAAATCGCCCCAAAATCAGCCCGATTATCTTTTGGTGTGTACCCAGCATTAGCAGCCTTTATTTATGCAAGATAAACAGAAAGTAAAACAGCACAAGGAAGACAGGTTTCATGTTTAATGCATTTTTTATTGGACCACACTACAAAAATAGGATAAACACACACTTTTTAATAACAGATTTGAATAGAACATAAATAATATCACAGCATTATGTAGAATCAAGGAGTTCAAATACCACTTTCCAATATCAACATTTTTAACTTTGAAACATTTAATTCTGGCCCACCGCGTTTGAGTTGTCTACGCACACACACTTATTAATAACAGATTTGAATTGAAAAGAACAGAATAAATATCACAGCATTAAAGGGATACTTCACTTTAAAATGAAAATTCTGTCATCATTTACTCACCCTCAAGTTGTTTCAAACCTGTATAAATTTCTTTCTTCTGCTGCACAGAAAGATAGATATTTTGAAGAATGTCAGTAACCAAACAGTTAACTGGAACCATTGACTTCCATAGTAGGAAAAAAAAAAAGTACTATGGAAGTCAATGGTTCCACGTAGGCTCGCTATTGGCCGACGCTGGTCATGTGTGTGATGCGTGATGACGTATAACACAGACGCGCAGCGCAAAAACACTACGTGAACCAACTAGAGGTCCAGAGAGAAGGAAATGAATAGTGGAATAAAGTCGTTATTTTTGTTTGTTTTTGCACACAAAAAGTATTCTCGTCGCTTTATAAACTTAAGATTAAGCCACTGTAGTCACTTGGACTATATTAACGATCTCTTTAATAACTTTTCTGGGCCAGCAAGTTTCGGCCACCTAGCAGCCTATGGAGAAGTGATCCAGCACTCAGATTTCATCAAAAATATCTTAATTTGTGTTCCGAAGATGAACGAAGGTCTTACGCGGTTGGAACAACATGAGGGTGAGTAATTACTGACAGAATTATCATTTTTGGGTGAACTATCCCTTTAACTCACCAAAGTTTCCTCCAAACATTGTAGCTCCTCAATAGTTGAAAGTGGGAGCCCAAAATGTGTTGGGTCTGGCGTGAAGTCTGGAACTGCTGGAGATTTTTTGGAGCTGCATCAGGATGAGCAACTGCTGCTCTCTGATAGAATCAAGCTGGATGAGGATCTCCTTAGCAATTGCTGTAAGACACAAGAAAAAGCAGGCATAACAGATTAGTTGTAAAACATTTTACGTAGATATGTCAGAGTAAACCGAGAGAGATCACTTTGTAGAATTCCTACCTGCAGGCACAGCCTCCCGAGAAGACCTGTTTTTTGTGTCTTCCATGGTGTTGTTTTCCATGGTTGTGTTGACATTTCTGCCTTTATAACTGAGGGGATTATAATCAGAGGAAGGTTAAGTTTAAAATAAAAATGTTAAATGTAATATATTTTTTCTCCTGGTCCTTATTTTAAATAAATAAAAATATCAATAATTATCGATATTGACGATATGAAACGCTTACATCATGATACAGTTTTCAGCCATATCGCCCAGCCCTAGGGTAGCTAATAAACTTTTCAAACCTGCCTGTACAGAGCGCATTTAGCCAAAGGTAATGTTGATGTTAGCTATAAAGTGCGATTTCTTTGCACCATAAAAGTACTAGAGGCCAATTCACACCGCAGACAAACGCCAGCAAACACCAACAAAAAAAGTCACCAAAAGTTGGCCGTTGTATTCAGAATGTTATGAAAAATATAAGTGTCCCACCACGGAAAGCGCCATGGAGCGCCCGCATGCCTGGACAGCCTGCCGAGCGTTACGGAGGACGAGGTCGTTCACCGTAAGGATCATCTTCCAGAGGGTCTCAGAAGGATTTCCCTTTTCCAACTGTTGCCCTAATTCCTCGAGGATCTTCGCCTGGTAGGCAGAGAGAAGTGAGGAAACATTAAGGGCCATGACAGCCACGGCCGAGGACTTATAAGCTGCCTGGTGAATGGAGGCAGCAAAACGGTCCATCTTGTTAGGCAAGACCAGCTTAGGGGGAGCGAGCAGCCCGCCCTGCGTGGGGTTAAGGTGCCTGGCGATAGAAGGCTCAACAGTGGGAGGTTCGCCCATACCGTGCGCTACCATGTCCTTAACCTCGAGTCCCGTGAGACCGTGTCTGAAGTCGAGCGGGTCGCTCCAGTAATTTCTCATGTGCTTAGCGCACGCCGGGAGGATGGGGAAGAGTTGTTTCCTCGGGCCGGGAGGGGGTCCCAGCACTTTCCCATCATATATATCCCTCTCCTGGTCGGTGGCGCTCTGTGGCGCCGGCCATTCAATGTTGAGACGATTGGCCGCTCGCTCACACACTTCCAGGAGGATGGCTTGAGGCAAAGCCGCGTGGGCGGTAGCCTGGGGAACACCAGAGGGCGGGATGGCCTCCTCGTCCTCTGAAACCCCAAGAATGGCCGCATCCTCCTCTTCGCCAGAACCGGCCGGTTC
Organism: Rutilus rutilus; assembly: GCF_951802725.1. Lineage (NCBI taxonomy): Eukaryota > Metazoa > Chordata > Actinopteri > Cypriniformes > Leuciscidae > Rutilus > Rutilus rutilus. The sequence continues at coordinate 39,234,850 of NC_140214.1, read as the reverse complement.
GAGGGCGAGAGCGAGGTTAAGGCGGGATTGGGCTTATTGCCCCCGGTAGCGCGTCGTCATCACCGTGTCCCCCGTCCGAGTCAGAAGGGCTGAGCTCAGAGCACTGTGTCACTGCCACCTTAAAACGGCGTTTAAGCAGCTTCCTAGGCAGCATGAGGCAGAAACTGCAATTCTCCGGGTTCTCCAGGGCTTCTCGAGCGTGCTTAGAACCCAGACAGACAACGCAAAGCTGGTGAAGATCCTTAGCTGCGATAAGGGCACCACACGCGGCCGGGCAGGCCCGTGAAAGGCTATCCCCTAGAGAGGCTGCAGGCTTGGACAGTGACATACCAGCGAAGAAATCAGAGAAATCCGTGGCGGGCAGCCGTGAGGAGAAACGGTGAAAATAGCGAGAGCGTGGGCGGCTCCGAATGCAAAGCAGCAGCAGTTGAGAAATAGACAACTGTCACGTCCGGCGGAGGCTGATCTGGCCGATATGTCCTCCTGAAGACACGAGGTGAACAGTGTAAAAATCCAACCGAGCTGTGAGATGCAGAGATTGCGAGAAGCGAATGTCAACTGAGGAATAGCAGCGCGCCCAGCGGTTATATGCCCGTAGGTGAGGGGGTGTGGCCTCACCTGGCATTGGCTGCGCGCTTCTGTCTGTCTAGCCAGACTTGGTGCAATTGGATGCTTCTGCAGAGGTCAGGTACGGATGCCCTTCCCATAGGTGGTTCTCGAAACGAGATGATGAAAGAGAACCACTAGCCACATTGGCTAGTGAGCAAAAAAGTTAATGTCAAGCCCTGGTTATAACGTATTTGTCATCTGCTTGTATGTATCCACTATTAATAGCCTACAAGTCTGCTGTTTCGGACCAGGTCCGAATGATGATCAAAAATATACTGATGAGTTTAATAAAGTTTATTGTACATCACACAAAAGATGAAGCATCAGTTTTACTCCAGAAAATCACAGTAAGAGCTGAGTAAACACAGTATAGGAAGTAAGTAAGTACATAAACAAATTTCGGTAGAGTTGAGGGAGCATTTTCTTTGAAAACAAAATAATTCCACCTCGTCTTCAGTGGCTGCCTCAGATTTTGGGAGTAAATAGAGAGAGAGCTATGTGGATTAATACATCCAGCCACACAACACCTACAATGCTTGGGAGACATTCTCGTCAGTGCGGATATGTACAACTCGCTGTGAACTCAATCAGGGCGGGTCTATGTTAAAACGGCAATGTCTGTCAACACTCGTGGGCGGGGCCTGTGGCTTTAGTGATGTCACTAAAGCCGCATTCTGAAAACAGGGCGTTGGGAGACACTGCTGATGATTTATGGGGATTAATAAAAAAGGAGTGAGTGGATTTTTATCACTATTGGGTGGTTGTGTACACACACAATTATGTCCAAACAGCATGCAAAAGTGAATTTTGCATAATAGGTCCCCTTTAAAACAAAAATAAAAATCATAAAAATAAGGATACACCCTTGTAAGTTCTCATTCTGCTATACAGTGGGGAGAACAAGTATTTGACACTGCCGATTTTGCAGGTTTTCCCACTTACAAAGCATGTAGAAGTCTGTAATTTTAATCATAGGTACTCTTCAACTGTGAGTGACGGAATCTAAAACAAAAATCCAGAATATCACATTGTATGATTTTTAAGTAATTAATTTGCATTTTATTGCATGACATAAGTATTTGATACATCAGAAAAGCAGAACTTTATATTTGGTACAGAAACCTTTGTTTGCAATTACAGAGATCATACGTTTCCTTTAGTTCTTGACCAGGTTTGCACACACTGGATAAAAAAAAAAAACCCTCTTCCGTTCCGATTACCATAACAAATCGATTTGCCCCGGTCAGTGAAACACCCACTGAGAATTCCGTTGATTGTGCACTAGTAATTGGTGATTCGATCACACGGAACGTGAAAATAGAGACACCAGCCACCATAGTCACATGTTTGCCGGGAGCCAGAGCGCCTGACATCAAAGCAAATTTAAAAGTGCTGGCTAATGCTAATCGTAAATTTACGTCGGTGGTGTCCGCTTAATAATATAGAATTCATAGACAATTGGAAAAGTTTTTGGGGCAAACCTGACCAGTTGAAAAGAGATGGTATTCATCCGTCCTGGGATGGTGCTGCTCTTCTCTCTAGTAATTTGGCACATAGTCTTAGAGATAAAAAATGAAAAATTGGGCACCAGGTCAGGAAGCAGACAGACTGGCTTAACCGACTGTTTGCTAGCGGCCTCGCGTCAGATAAATCCCATCACATAAGGCCTCTTTCACCTAGATATCATCATATAGAGACTTTGTCTGTTCCCCGAATTTGGAAATCCAAAAAACGTCCAAACCCATCTAAGGTTAAAAATGTAATTGATGTTCAACAAATAAAAAACAGCTATAATACAGATGAGCAAATGATAAAGCTTGGGTTGCTGAATATTAGATCCCTTATTCCAAAAGCACTCATTGTTAATGATATGATTTCAGATAATAACCTAGATGTGCTGTGTTTGACAGAAACCTGGCTAAAACCAAACGATTACATTACTTTAAATGAGTCAACCCCATGGGGTTGTGCACAAGATTGTGCACAAGATTACTGTTATAAACATGAGCCTCGTCTGAAACGCAAAGGGGGTGGTGTTGCTGTAATTTATAGTAATGTTTTTCAAAACCACTAATAAATCAAGTTTTAAATATACTTCTTTTGAAGTGTTGGTGCTTAATGTAAAAATATATAGTGTAAATGATAAATCACGTTTGAGATTTGTGCTGGCTACTGTATACAGTCCACCAGGGCACCATACAGACTTAATCAAAGAATTTGCGGACTTTCTATCAGAATTAATATTGACTGCAGATAAAGTACTAATTGTTGGTGATTTTAATATACACATAGATAATTAAAAAGATGCTTTGGGATTGGCATTTAAAGACATTGTAAACTCTATTGGATTTAGACAACACGTGTCAGGACCTACTCATTGTCATAATCATACTCTAGATCTAATATTATCACATGGAATAGATGTTGATGCCGTTGAAATTCTGCAGCAGAGCGATGACATCTCAGATCATTATCTAGTCTCATGTAAATTACATTTAGCCAAGGCTGCAAAGCTGACTCCGTGTTATATAAATATGTTAGACCTATCACTTCTGCCACTAAAGATTGCTTTATTAATAATCTTCCTAATCAGTTCCATCATCTCAGCATCCCGGATAGCTTAGAAGAACTTGACATTGCAACAGAAACTTTTAACTCTCTCTTTTCCAGCACTTTAGACACAGTTGCTCCGTTGTGCATAAAGAAGATTAAAGAAAATAGTCCAACGCCGTGGTACAACGAGCACACTCGGGCCCTTAAGAGAGCAGCCAGAAAAATGGAGCGCAACTGGAAGAAAACAAAACTAGAGGTATTTCGCATTTCATGGAAGGAGAGCTCGATTACTTACAGAGAGGCTTTAAAAGCTGCTAGATCTGCTTATTTTTCAACCCTATTAGAAGAAAATAAACAAAACCCTAGGTATTTATTTGAAACAGTGGCTAAACTAACGAAAAAGAAAGCTTCAAACACAGAAGGTTCCAAGCAGCACAGCAGTAATGACTTTATGAACTTCTTCACTTATAAGATTGATAATATCAGGGATAAAATTATAACTATGCAACCGTCTACTACAGTATCGCATCAGGAAGTGCATTGTAGTCTCCCTGAGGAAAAATTTGATTCATTTATTGCTATAGGAGAGGAAGAATTTTGCAAACTCGTTAATTCATCTAAATCTACAACATGTATGTTAGACCCTATACCGACTAAGCTACTGAAAGAGATGCTCCCAGAGGTCATAGATCCTTTTCTTAATATCATTAATTCGTCTTTGTCTCTAGGATACATACCAAAAACCTTTAAGCTGGCTATGATTAAACCGCTTGTTAAAAAACAGCAACTTGATCCTACAGAATTAGTCAATAACAGGCCGATCTCGAATCTGCCTTTTCTGTCAAAGATATTAGAAAAAGCAGTATCCTCACAACTGTGTTCCTTTCTTGAAAGAAATTATATCTGCAAGGATTTTCAGTCCAGATTTAGACCGTACCATAGTACAGAGACAGCTCTCGTTAGAGTCACAAATGATTTGCTCTTATCATCCGATCGTGGTTGTATCTCTCTATTAGTGTTACTTGATCTTAGTGCTGCATTTGACACCACTGACCACAACATTCTTTTAAATAGACTAAAAAACTATGTTGGCATTAGAGGAATTGCAGTAGCATGGTTTAAATCATACTTATCTGACCGTTATCAGTTTGTAGCAGTAAATGAAGAGATGTCTTATCGATCACAAGTTCAGTATGGCGTACCACAAGGCTCAGTACTATGACCGCTGCTGTTCACTCTGTACATGCTACCCTTAGGAGATATCATTAGGAAGCATGGCATTAGTTTTCACTGTTATGCTGACGATACTCAGCTGTATATTTCATCAAAACCTAATGAAACTTACCAATTCACAAAATTAACGGAATGCATAGCTGATATAAAAAATTGGATGACTAGTAATTTCCTACTACTAAATTCTGAAAAACAGAGATTCTAATTATTGGACAAAAAACTCCCACACGTAATAACCTAGAATACTGTCTAACACTTGATGGCTGCTCTGTTAAGTCTTCGTCGTCGGTTAGGAACCTGGGTGTGCTCTTTGATACCAATCTTTCATTTGAAAGTCACGTGTCTAGTATCTGTAAAACCGCATTTTTCCATCTTAAAAATATATCTAAATTACGCCATATGCTCTCATTGTCAAATGCGGAACAATTAGTTAATGCGTTCATGACATAGAGGCTAGATTATTGTAATGCTCTTATGGGTGGTTGCCCTGCACGCTTAATAAACAAACTACAGCTGGCTCAAAACGCAGCAGCTCGAGTTCTTGACAGAACCAGGAAGTATGACCATATTAGCGCGGTTCTGTCAACACTGCATTTTCTCCCTATTAAACATTGCATATATTTTTAAATTTTGCTGATTACTTACAAAGCACTAAATGGTTTAGCTCCGCAGTACTTGAGCGAGCTCTTAACGCATTATAGTCCTTCATGTCTATTGCGATCTCAAAATTCCGGCCAGTTAATAATACCTAGAATATCAAAATCGACTGCTGGCGGTATATCCTTTTCCCGTATAGTGAATGGCAGTTGAGTGCACTACATCAGCAAAGAATTCGGACGCTGACATAATTATCACGCGCCAGAGAGCTCAGACAATTTGTCATAAACATTACCTACCCATCTTTAATATTTCCTTTTTTTGGCTGTATGAATTGTATGTAACAATTGTATGTATGTATTTTTCACGTTTATTGCGTTATTTGATAAAAAAAAAAAAGATAATAAAAACACTTGCTTGTCATATTTATTTACTTTTTACATTTATATGTGAAAATAAAAGAGAACAAAACACTACACAACACATTTGTTTATTCAAATATAGATATAACGGTATATATAAATAAATAACCAGGCGTCTGGTCTTATAAATGATTGTTTTCTAACTTGCGTGCACCGTTGCCATGGTGACATTTTTGTTTATTTTTCATTCGCGCTCTATCGCCTTATTGTGTTGGATTGTGGGAAATAGTGTCTCAGCAAGTGTACTACATCCTGGCTGTTTCTCAATTCCAAGAACGCAGAGAACGGACTTGTGTTCTCGTGGAGACCGGTCTTGCCAAGCTTCCTTGGAAGAACGAACTCGGAACCGGCCGCAATGACTTCTGGGACACCAGGCGAGTACTAGCTCAAGTCTGCATTCGATGCATCCTCGGTATCAAGAACACATCCGGGTTCTTTCATGCGTCCTCTGTACTTGCGTTCTTGAGAATTGGGTCTGAACTTCGACGGTTAATGATGACGTAAAACGAGAACACAAGGACGCAAGATCGCTGAAGAACGCATATTGAGAAACACCCCCTATGTACACTCGAATTCAGAGAGGATTGTGGGTAAAAGTAGTGAAGAATGTAGGGAATGATGTCGTTCACTCAGAATTCGGACACCACTACAAAATGGCCGACACCCTAAATAGTGCACTATATAGTGGATAGGGAGCGATTTCAGACACAGCTCTTGTCATCATGGAGAGCGCAGTTCACGGTTGCATAGCAACGACAGACGCCACAGGAGAACAAGCGCTTGTGGAAAGGAGACAGCGGCGCGCTCGCGCTTTCCACTTGTTTTTACACATCTAATGTGCGTTCCATTCGACAGGGTCCATACGCAGTGTTCCCTGAGCACGGTATATCAGTTGAAGTGGACTTCACTGACAATAACCGCTCATTTGAAACGCCCTGCAAATGTTATCAAAGAAAGTCAACGACGGAGTCGCGCAGATTATCATATAACATAAATATATATAGGACTACATTCATATTTTATTTTTTATTATTATATTATATATTTACAATTATATTGCACTATTTTACAACTATCTAAAATATAATCACTTTACTTCACAAACTAGCTAAGCTGGCTGCATTCACTGAGGTAAATTATAATCATCAAAAATAGTATATGTAATATTCACAACAATAACCGTTAAAAATACTGTCATTTGTATAACAATGGCGAAATGTATGAATACTTACACACATACGTAAACTCCTCCATCGTTAGTTATGACCGTTCTGACTGGTGATGACGTGGTGCGCGAAATGACAGTTGGGTGATCATCGCTCTCCACTTCCTGTGAAGTGATGTATCGATGTTCCCTTATTCCCTATGCCGTGTGCAGTGCCCTTCGAACTGAACATGTTCGCTCCCTTCGGATTAGAATCTAACTTAAGATGGCGGAAAACCCTGTGAAGTCCACTTCGCAGTCCACTTATGGTCAAATGGAACGCACCTGTTGATTGAGCATGTGACTGCGCATTTCTCCTTGTTTTCTATTGTTATGAGCATTTCCCGTGCGCACAAACACAGCCACAGACAATGAATTGTTTGTTCAGTTAGCGAAGAAGAGCATGATGTATTTTGTATAAAGTTTTTTTTTGTTTGTTTGTTATTAACTGCTTTGAGAACTGGAAATGCACAATTTATGCATACAAATCTGTATTAATAAATACAGATGATAATTAAATTAGACCAATGCAAAAAACGAAATTCATGCCTGCATTTATTAAGACAAACCTAGTAAAAACGAATGCAGTATACACTGACTTGGCAGCTCTGTGAAATGTAATACAACAGTGCCACCTACTGTCTAAATGCATTAACATTAAAAGTCTGAGGAAACTCTTGCATAGACATAGGTAAATGGGTTTGTCTATTAGCCTGAAATAAAAATAAATAAAAATAAAAACACAGATCTTGTGCTTCCTCACATTGGAGTCCCGAGTTCATGAACAAAGTTTGGTTTCGATACGTGACAGTGTTCCTGAAATATGACCTACTTCCTGTTTTGGCGACTACGCCGCCAATTTGGTTTGGCTGTGACAGGCAAATGCTTCCGAAAATCAAAAATCCTTCTAGTAACTTTTGTGAGGCTTAGTCCAAGGATCATGTACGTCCAGTTTCGTGAAGTTCGGACCAAATTTGTGACCTGTGAAACTTTAGTTTCGCTTTCTGTTCAATCCACTATGGCGGACGAACGACATGGACTTGTGATGTCATCTTCGCGAGCAACTTACACCGGTACTGACCGTACGTTTTAAAGTTGGAATGGTGTCTGTCTCAAAGGGCCTAGGCGCAGGAGCTGGCCAAAATTTTTCTCCCGGGAATAATAATAACTAGAAAAATGCATTTCCGGAGGAACTGCAAAGTGTGCTTGCTCGGGTGCGGTTCACTGACGTTAGCAGGTAGTGGATAAGGGTGCGTTGAAGTTTGCTTCATGTGAGAATTTCGACAATAGTACTTTTTTCAAGATTGTGCAAAAAGGTGAAAAGTTATGGCATTAAGAGACATGTCTGCAATGTAGACTAGTGCCAATGGCATTGTTTATGTGGCTTGGTTTTTGGTTTTGAAATAATTGTTTATGAATATACAGCAGAGAGTGGGAGTGTTTTGGGGGATGAAATAGTATTGAAAAGAAGTTGACAGTCTTCATTTACTGTATCCAATAAGCCAATACAAAACTCACCCAGCTGTTCTGTGGTTGAGTGTTCTCTTTGATTAGGAACAAATTTACTATCTCAAATTAAGGTCTACCGTAATTAGCGCGATGCTTTGATTGCTGCTGTAAAGATGGTTGTCATCACCTACACAGAAATGCTGATTTTTATACTCTACCGTCAATCCTCATATTGTAATTAAATGAAGAACAGTTTCACTGTTAGCTTACTCTAGCGATGCAATCGCAACAACATGGGTAACGCTGTTTGGCCTTGCCTTACTTTATATGACATATGCGCCATATGCTAGAGTTACACATCTCGCTGCCATTTCAGGGCTTGAATTTCGGTGCGGGAATGTGGGGATTGCGCATAATTTAAACCATTCCCGCAAGGTTAGCTTTTATAGTGCGATAAATTACCGCACAAATATATTCGCTTCATCCTCAGAGCAAATGATTAAAAAATAAATTCACAGATGCGAGAAAAAAAGATGTCAAACTGTCTTTTATTTTCGAATTTAATTCCTCAATCAGCACTGGACCGGCATTTTCTGTCTTCCGCTGACCCTGGCCGTAGACAGATCATATGTCTCACGCTGTCAATGCAGTGGTCTGCGTTGCTGATCTTATTCACACTATTGAGTGTAAGTGCAGCATTCTAACATTGAGTCATAATGAGCTGTTTGTGAAGAAATTATCCGCTTCCAAATTATGTCATTTTAATCACGAAATTGAAACATTAAAAAACAATTTGCTCTTTATGGTGTGCGAGTGATAGAGCGCGGCAGCAACGAACCAACTGATCAGCTTGCAGCGTAACAACATTGAATGCTCGGCCGAGCAGCTGACAGGGTTTCTGCAGGGATCTTCAATTTAAATTTAATGCCTTTTTAATGCCTTTTTTTTTTTATGCCATACACGACCCATGACTAACCACGGATATTATGTATGTATGTATGTATGTATGTATGTATGTATGTATGTGTATGTGTATGTGTATGTATATGTATATGTATATGTATATGTATATATATATATATATATATATATATATATATATATATTAACTTGATTAATCACACGTTTTTTCCGCAATTAAAACACTTACATTTGTTTAGGCTTATATATTTGATAATGTAATCATTTCACAGTTAATCTACAAATGAGTGTAGAGACAACATAAAGGCCAGTCTCACTTATACTAATACAGCTATTGATATCTGGATAAAAATTATTTCTCCCCCCTAATTTTAAACATTAATTATAGCCATCCAACATTACAGTGTAATTAAAAGCTATCAAGTTTTTAACATTAGGCTTAAAAAAAAAATATGACAACTTTTAATTTAAGTGAACTTAACAAAATTGTGGCAAAATTGTGTGTTATTGTTCGTTCGCGCGAAAGAGGACCGTTTTCTGGTGCACAGTCTGTGCGCACGATCTGGCACGCGTCTTTCTCTCTCTGTGTGTGTTACATAGACAGGACATTCACAGGCAGCGCGTTTAAAAGCATTTACATGAATAAGAGCGGGATCATATAATGTAATGCTACCCAAGGGATGACAAAAATGAACGAATGCTGCGTTTGCGTTAAATATTTTAACGCGTTAAACTGGACAAAAATAATATCATGCGTTAACGCGTAAAAAAAACGCAAAGTGAGCTTCAACAGCGGATGTCGAGCTGATGAGGGAACGTTACTACACAAAGTTAATTGCTTTCTGCCTTTTACCGTCGACCTGTGGCTGTCAGACTGCATATGAGATTTTACCCCATTATAGAGCTGGTAAGTCCCGCCCCCTTCGCTAACCCCGCTGGACCTCTAGGTTGAAAAATCGTCAATGCAAGTGAATGGGAGAAAATAATTATTTTCTGGTCCCATTTGAATTGTGCCATGAATGTGAACATATGTTGTCTGTGAATTTTTTATATAATCTTTCGTGTGAAGAATGCTACAATTTAGCAGGTAGAAGTTTGATACGGTTAGACTTTGTGTGAGAGCACTTTGTGGACTACAACTCTTCGCTGCTTTCGACGCGTTTGAAACGTCACCACCATTCGCACAAGGACACTAGCTCACGGATCCCGCTAAACATGACTGTGTCTTTGGTGGACTTCACCGCCTTCTTTCAGGGAGAGGACAAAATCGTTAAGATTGGCGAAAACCACAGGTAAGTCAACTTTATGGGGTGACGTCACATAGGCGACATGTAGTCTTTCTCGTTATGTCTTTTCCACAACTGCTAGCCGAAGAATCATACCATATACTGTCAAACTCGTAACATGAAAGATTATATAAAAAATTCACAGACAACATATGTTCACATTCATGGCACAATTCAAATGGGACAAGAAAATAATTATTTTCTCCCATTCACTTGCATTGACGATTTTTCAACCTAGAGGTCCAGCGGGGTTTTACGGAAGGGGCGGGACTTACCAGCTCTATAGCTACCCAATTTAAATACCTTTTTACAAACGCTGCAAAATCCTTCTTTATTTTGACCACCAACCATGTTCTAAATTGTTTGTCTTCCATGCACTTTCCCAGTTTTCTGGTCTAGTTTTATTCCTGTTGTTCCTGCTGTCCAAAATTACTCGCGCCACCTCCGCAACTTTGCTCTGGCCGGAGGCAATCACCAAACTGTTTCCGCGTGTTTTTAATCACACTAACGTACATATTTTGCGACGACATCAGCAAATAAAAAATTATTAATCATGAAGACTATTCAAATAAATTGATAATATAACATTTTCTTCAAAACCATAAAAAAAATTTAATGCCTGTAGGATTACAATTTAATGCTTTTTAATGCCATTTAAGGCCTTAATTATCGCAAAATCCATTTAATGACTTTTAATGCTTTTTAATGCCCCGCGGAAACCCTGGCTGATCATAGCTGTACAGGGCGCCTTATTATTTTTCATCTCCATAAATATATCTAGTAGTAAAGCTAATGCAAGGGCTAGAAATCTATTAATCTTTTGCTGATACTTCCTTGTCATCATGGAGATCGGAGTTCATGGTTGCATAGCAACGACAGACACCACGGGACAGCAAGCGCTTGTGGAAAGGAGAGAGCGGCGCGCTCGCGCTTTCCACTTGTTTTTACACATCTAGAGAGACGTTGTTGATTGTTTGAGCATGTGACTGCACGTTTCTCCTTGTTTTCTATTGTTATGCCAGCATATTTCCCGCACACACAAACACAGCCACAGACAATGAATTGTTCGGTTAGCGAAGAAGACCGAATGTATGATGCATATGGCTAATAATCTTTAGATCCCCCCCATGTGACCCATGTAAGCGGTGGAATTCCCTCCCAGTTTAAAAAACGAAATTCAGGCCCTGCATTTATTAAGACAAACCTAGTAAAAACGAATGCAGTCTATTCACTGACTTGGCAGCTCTGTGAAATGTAATACAACAGTGCCACCTACTGTCTAAATGCATTAACATTAAAAGTCTGAGGTGAAACTCTTTTGCATAAGTAAATGGGTTTGTCAATTAGCCTGAAATAATTTTTTTTTTTACAAAATTCAGATCTTGTGCTTCCTCACATTGGAGTCTCGAGTTAATGTACAAAGTTTGGTTTCGATACTTGACAGCATTCCTGAAATATGAACTACTTCCCGATTTCGTTTGGCTGTGACGGGCAAACGCTTCCGAAAATCAAAAATCCTTCTAGTAACTTTTGTGAGGCTTGGTCCAAGGATCATGTACGTCCAGTTTCGTGAAGTTCGGACCAAATTTGTGACCTGTGAATATTTTGTTTCGCTTTCTGTTCAATCCACTATGGCGGACGAACGACATGGACTCGTGATGTCATCTTCGCGAGCAACTTAAACCGGTACGGACCGTACGTTTTAAAGTTGGAACGGTGTCTCTGTCTCAAAGGGCCTAGGCGCAGGAGCTTGCCAAAATTGTTCTCCCGGGAATAATAATAATAACTAGAAAAATGCATTTCCGGAGGAACTGCAAAGTGTGCTTGCTCGGGTGCAGTGCACTAACGTTAGCAGGTAGTGGATAGATGCGAGATGCGAGAAAAAATGCGAGAATGCGAGAAAAAAGATGTAAAACTGTCTTTTTTAAAAAATTTAATTCCTCAATCAGCGCTGGACCAGCATTTTCTGTCTTCCGCTGAGCCCTGGCCGTAGACAGATCATATGTTTTACCCTGTCAATGCAGTGGTCTGCGTTGCGCTGATCTTATTCACACTATCGAGTGTAGGTGCAGCATTCTAACATTGAGTCATAATGAGTTGTTTGTGAAGAAATGATCCGCTTCCAAATTATGTCATTTTAATCACGAAATTGAAACATTAAAAAACAATTTGCTCTTTATGGTGTACGAGTGATAGAGCGCGGCAGCAATAAACCATCAGCTTGCAGCCCAACAACATTGAATGCTCGGCCGAACAGCTGATCATAGCTGTACAGGGCGCCTTATTATTTTCCATCTCCATAAATATATCTAGTAGTAAAGCTAATGCAAGGGCTAGAAATCTATTAATCTTTTGCTGATACTTCCTTAGCTGTGTCTGAAACCGCTCACTCGTTCACTAATCCCTACATAGTGAATGGCAGTTGAGTGCACTACATCAGCAAAGAATCCGGACGCTGACATAATTATCACGCGCCAGAGAGCTCAGACAATTTGTCATAAACATTACCTACCCATCTTTAATATTTCCTTTTTTTGGCTGTATGAATTGTATGTAACAATTGTATGTATGTATTTTTCACGTTTATTGCGTTATTTGATTAAAAAAAAGATAATAAAAACACTTGCTTGTCATATTTATTTACTTTTTACATTTGTATGTGAAAATTAAAGAGAACAAAACACTACACAACACATTTGATTTTTCAAATATAGATATAACGGTATATATAAATAAATAACCAGGCGTCTGGTCTTATAAATGATTGTTTTCTAACTCGCGTGCACCGTTGCCATGGTGACATTTTTGTTTATTTTTCATTCGCGCTCTATCGCCTTATCGTGTTGGATTGTGGGAAATAGTGTCTCAGCAAGTGTACATCATATGAACACCCGAATTGAGAGAGGAATTTGGATAAAAGTAGTGAAGAATGTAGGGAATGATGTTGTTCACTCAGAATTCGGACACCACTACAAAATGGCCGACACCCTAAATAGTGCACTATATAGTGGATAGGGAGCGATTTCAGTCACAGCTCTTGTCATCATGGAGAGCGCAGTTCATGGTTGCATAGCAACGACAGACGCCACAGGAGAACAAGCGCTTGTGGAAAGGAGACAGGGGCGCGCTCGCGCTTTCCACTTGTTTTTACACATCTAATGTGCGTACAGTGCGTTCCATTCGACAGGGTCCATGCAGTGTTCACTGCTCCCCTACTCCCTGAGCACAGTATATAAGTTGAAGTGGACTTCACTGACAATAACCGCTCATTTGAAACGCCCAGCATGTTATCAAAGAAAGTCAACGACGGAGTCGCGCAGATTATGATATAACAAATATATATAGGACTACATTCATATTTTATTTTTTATATATTTACAATTATATTGCACTATTTTACAACTACCTAAAATAAAATCACTTTACCTCACAAACTACACTGTAAAAAATTTGTAACACTCCCAAATCAAAAATTTCAATTGACCGATAACATCTAAATTTTTTAATTGGCCCAAGTGAAAATCTTTACATTTAATTTTAGAATTTACAGAATTTCACTTGGGCCAATTGAAAAATTTAGATGTTATCGGTCAATTTAAATTTTTGATTTGGGAGTGTTACAAATTTTTTACAGTGTATAGCTAAGCTGGCTGCATTCACTGAGGTAAATTATAATCATCAAAAATAGTATGTAATATTCACAACAATAACCGTTAAAACCCTGTAACACCCCTTGTTGTAAAATTACAACGTTACATTTAACCATCCTTAAAAACAATCTGTTATATATATTATTTTTTTTTACCACATTTACATAGTCATTGGGTCCTATTGTTTGTCCTCACAATGCTATTGGATAGAAGAAGTGTTTATAGGTCCGGTCATCTGGCTATGAACTCACTCTACCTGCAAACTTCCCGCTGAGCTCATCTTCTTTTTTTGCATGACTGGATTGGTCAGGATTAAAGTAAGTAAAATTGCTTAAATATTTTTTTGGGTGTTTATTTCAATGTCTAGAACATGTACATATTTAGTTATTTTGGAAAACTTTCATCAAATTTGATTTAGAGCTTGTTATGTCTATGTTGTAATTCTACAACGTTTGGTCAGAGTGGTAGTCAAAATAGCCTGTGCACCTTACACATTACATAAGGACACTGCACTTTTCAAATGATCACAAATTGGAAAAAAAAAAATGTAGTAGAAATGTAGTGTTACATGATTCATTGTAACTAAGCTCTAAATGTGTTTTTCTGTTAATTTTTTACTTAGTTTAGCTTAGACCATTATTAAACACATGAATAAATTGTATGGGATATTTGAAACTTCAGCATCTATAGCAGTATTTGAAACTCCCTGTATCTTTGTAGTTTTTTTGTTTGTTTTTTAACTTCTAAATGATCCTGAGCCATTTTTTCTCAGTGTAGCCCAAGCAGCAGTTAGTAGCATTAGGAGATCGAAAAACAGATTCTGAATGTTCTGGTATTCTTGGGATGCCTGTTGCATTGTCCAGGGACAGGTGCAAATGGTCTTGAATGTGAACCTGTAAGTGCTCTGGGGGGATGCATGTGTTCTTTTAGTATGATAAGTAGAGAGCATAATAGGCTGCAATAGACAGTATTGTTTGAATGTAGTGAAATGTTGATTATCACTTCATTGAAATTATAATTATATAAAAGAGTGATTACCACTCTTCCTGGGGGGATGCATGTGTTCCTTTAGTATGATAAGTAGAGAGCATAATAGGCTGCAATAGACAGTATTGTTTGAATGTAGTGAAATGTTGATTATCACTTCACTGAAATTATAATACTTATGGGCATGCTAATGGGAATACTTAGATCTCTACCCACATGGTCTACCACCCTGTCTATTCTTTCAGTTTATCTACTACAATGTAAGACCCATATGTATTATTCACATATTTAACTTCATTATTTTTTACTTTTTCCATTTCAGAATGCCACCAGCGAAGAAAGGTCTTTTATTCAGTGTGCAGGATGTGATTGCTTCAGTCCAAAATGGAGAGAGCGATTTTGAAATGGACTCAGACGACACTGATGCAAGTGACTCAGAGAATGAAGATGCAGGTGAAATGGACAAAGAAAACACCAACCCATTGACTGCCCAGCCAATGATGATGTGGAAATCAAGCCCCAACCAATTAAACACACTGTGCCCCGGGACAGGTTTCGCTGGCTGAAAAAGGATTTTATCAGTCCCAATACCGTAAATATTTGTTTCCAATATTTTTTATTAATAAATGCTTATTCATAAAACTATGATTGTTGTGTGGTTATTACTCATGATATATACTGTTATGGGGCTAAGTAAGCAATCAACCCTGCAAATGAATGCTTAAATGTTCTGTATATCTGTTCAGACAAAGTGAGTACAAACACAGAAGTTCTGCTCCCAACAATGCCCAATGTTGCAAATTTACAACATTTTCCTAAAAACTTACTAAAACGTAAAAAATCTGAAAACTCTTTCATTTCTACATCAGAGGCCACCTAAAACAATATCTGGGAGGTCAAAATTTTTTTTGCTCATTTCTTTCTATATCTGGGTCTTACAGGGTTAAAAATACTGTCATTTGTATAACAATGGCGAAATGTATTACTTACACACATACGTAAACTCCTCCATCGTTATGACCGTTCTGACTGGTGATGACGTGGTGCGCGAAATGACAGTTGGGTCTGTGATCATCGCTCTCCACTTCCTGTGAAGTGATGTATCGATGTTCCCTTATTCCCTATGCTGTGCGCAGTGCCCTTCGAACTGAACATGTTCGCTCCCTTCGGATTAGACTCTAACTTAAGATGGCGGAAAACCCTGTGAAGTCCACTTCGCCAAGTCCACCAATTTTTTTTTTTTTTTAAATTATCTTGTACATCCTCACATTGGAGTCTTGAGTTAATGTACAAAGTTTGGTTTCGATACGTGATAGAGTTCCTGAAATATGACCTACTTCCTGTTTTGGCGACTACGCCGCTGATTTCGTTTGGCTGTGACGGGCAAACGCTTCCGAAAAACAAAAATCCTTCTAGTAACTTTTGTGAGGCTTAGTCCAAGGATCATGTACGTCCAGTTTCGTGAAGTTCGGACTAAATTTGTGACCTGTGAAAATTTAGTGTCGCTTTCTGTTCCATCCAGTGTGGCGGACAAACGACATGGACTCGTGATGTCATCTTCGCGAGCAACTTAAACCGGTACTGACCGTACGTTTTAAAGTTGGAACGGTGTCTCTGTCTCAAAGGGCCTAGGCGCAGGAGCTGACCAAAATTTTTCACCCGGGAATAATAATAATAATAATAATAATAATAAAACTTAAGAAGAACTTTCAGCAAGCACACTTAATAAATGCGTCATCCAGCACTTCTGAAAATGCACTTCCGAATGCGTCTCTGTCCCCAGCACCTCTGTTACCCACCCCTTTCTGAGCAGACATAAAAGAAACTGAAGCATTCTTTCTGTATAGTCACTCAGTTCCTGACACAGGATGAATCTGCAGGTCTCCGTCGTTCTTCTTTTCATTTCTCTCACTGGAGGTGAGTGAGTATTGAAATGCATTATTTGCCAATCATACTGTAGAGCGCTAACTCAATGTCTCTCTCTGTCTGTAAGGTTATTCTCTCAAGTGTTACTCCTGCACATCTGCTTTGACGGGTTCCTGTGAAGGAAAAGTGGAGACATGTGCAGATGGAGTTTCTAAATGTTCAAACACAAGGGTGGAACAATCCATTGGTAAGTCCAGTATAATGTGGAAATCTGCTGGAGAGAAAGCATACTTGTTAACTGCTAATCTTGGAATTGTTTTATTATTTTATTATATGGACATGTATGTTTTTTTTTTTTTTACAGGTTTCACTAAGGTGTCCGTCACAACTAAAGGTTGCGCACATGAATGTGTACCAGGGACTTTAAAGCTATTTACTGGAGGGACAGTGACTAAGAGCTGCTGTAACACTTATCTTTGCAATGCAGCAGGTATTGGCCTTTGTTTGATCATGCGCTAGCAGTTTGATTTCATCCACAGTAACTTAAAATGAGGAAATTATACAAACAATAATTCAATATGAACAAGTGATTGTTAATAAGCAGCACAATATCAAAAGTTGTCAAAAATAGTGTAAAGCTATAGCAGCATGAAAAGGAGAAGCTTATGAATTAGTCTAGGACTTTCAGAGTTTTATTGTTTTTTAAAAACTGTGAGAAATTGATCAACAAGGAACATGCAGTTTTCATAACTATTATTATCAATATTATTATTATCATTCTAAGTATTAGTAGTGGAGTGTTAATAATACTAATTTCCTTCCTGTCTTGATTAGATGGAGTGTATAAGGGAAGCTTCCTCTTGCTCGTGTCTCCTCTGCTCTTCTACTTCCTGTTTCACTGAGTCCAGCTGAACTTCAGATTCTACAGCAAAGACCATCAAACAAACTCAATATGATACACAATCTGAATAAAGCTTGTCTGTTGCTCTGCTGTTATTAGGTTTAAGGAACTGAAAATATGTACTTCTTTAACATTAAAAAATGACTGCATTAAAACTACCACATGACTTTTATTTGCATAAAGGAAAAGTTATTGTTTGTTTATTGTTTATTGTTTATTGTAAAAAGGATCCCCATTAGCTGTCACCAAAGTGAAACGAGCTAGTCTTCCTGGGGTCCACGACAAAAAAGAAATCACATAATGTTAATATAAAAACAGTAGCACTATAACATTATATACATCAATACCACATCATCATAAATTAGTCTGAATAAATTATTACAGTATTACATTCATAGAATAAATATGTCCTTTCCTTACTCACAAATTTAAATAGTGCATTCTCAGATGGTACAGATGGTAAAAGAGTCTTTGCCATTCATTTTACGTATATTCAATGGGCAATTATTCCAATGATTGATGGCACGATAAATAACAGTTCTCTTTAAAGCATTTGATTTTGGGCGTGGTAACATCATCAGGCCATCATCCGCAGACCTAGTCACATGAGAATGTACCTGATCACACCTAACGATTTGGTTATATAAAAAAACTGGTTGAGAAGAATAGACAATGTTTCTAAAAAACTTACCAGCCTTTTCTCCACCATTAACCATGAGAGCTGACAGTGCATACTAATAGTTTTGTTCTAATGGGACAATGTAATACTAACCTGGCAGCTCTATTTTGGGTCGTTTGTAATTTCTTTAGTTGACCTTTAGATATAGATGACCATACAGGGGCACAATAATCCAAATGACATAAAATTAAAGATTTAACCACCTGCTCCACAATGTGTGTAGGGACATAAGAAAGACATTTCCTCACCATAGAGATACTACTACCCATCTTCTTCATTATGATATCAATATGTTCTGCCCATGACAGCTTACTATCCACTATTGTGCCCAGTAATTTTACTTTATCTACCTGTTCTATAGGTTCCCCAGACAAGTTCAAACTCATCTTTGGTATTAATGACAATTTATGACTCGATCCCAAGAGAATTGATTTGGTTTTTGAGATATTCAGCACCAACTTATTTTGTTTTATTCAATCAGAAACCATATTTAACTCAGCTGATAAAACAAAATCCAGTTCACTGACGGTTTTTGCAGCATAATACAATGTGGAATCATCAGCATACATTTGTACAGTTGCTTTACACAAAACAAATGGTAAATCATTTGTGAAGATGGCGTATAAAAGTGGTCCCAAGCAACTCCCTTGCGGGACCCCACAGTCCAAGATCTTAGAGTGAGACCAGCTGCCAGTGTAATAAACCCGTTGCGTCCTACATGTGAGATAACTCTTCATAAAATCGATGGCAGTTGGACTAAATCCATAACATTCTAGTTTACCAATGAGTAGATTGTGATCTATGACATCAAATGCCGCACTAAAATCAAGTAATACAGCACCAGTCATCTTTAAATTATCCATTTCCTTAAGCCAGTCATCTGTCATTACTGTGAGGGCAGAACAAGTTGAATGGTTATGTCTATAAGAATGTTGGAAATCTGTGTTCAAACCATTAGATTCAAAGTACTCCTTTACTTGTGAGTGAACTATTCTCTCCATCAGCTAATTAAGAAATGAAAGCTTTAGCATAAGTTCTGCCGGGAAGACTCAATTACTACGTCACCTATTGCCTTCACTTCTATCCAATCATATTCTTATGCTCACTGTATAAAGATCGGTTCTTACACATGTTGAGGTTGCAGATACTGAAGCGACGATTACCCCTATCCTCCCCACCACCAGGATGGTCCTGTCCATACCTCCCGGGGGGGTTGGCAGCGCCCCTGCCTTCGTCATCAGGCAGGAATTGCAGATCCGATACCCTCGGATTATGCACGGATTATTATATTTTTTATAAACTTTAGGTAATTAGAATCAGTATTGTCCATACTCTGCCATAGTGCATGGACCTTATTTATATAGAAATCATTAAAATCATTCGCTATATCAGATGGTTTAGTCAAAAACTTGCCTTCTGACTCCACAAAGGAAGCCCCTCCAGATGTCCGCCTCCCCATTATTTCATTAAGGGTTTTCCAGAGCTCTTTACCATCTTGCTTTTGTGGTGGATTTTAATTAATCAACTTTAATTAATCAACTAACATTTGTTTTTCTGCAGGAACAACATTCATATGCTTTTAATGTTTCAAAACTCTTTGGTGAAAAACTTGTGACTTGTGACAGTAGGTCTATGTGTGTATTAATAACAAAAAGGGGAAATGAAACTAGACAAGTCTGCTAGAATATTGTGATTAACAGATGAAGTCATAATTAAGATCAGAGTTTGCTTTACCTAGTAACAGAGGGGTTTGCATATGAAGAACCAATCAAATAATGGGGAAATTATGTAATGCAGCCTGACATTTAAGCCATACCTCTATACTATAAAAACTGTGGTATATGTATTTTTCGGTGGGATTCTCAATGGAATTTGTCTGAGATCCTCCGGCCTTACTTCTTGGGAGAGATTCCCTGAGAACTGCTCGGGAAGATCTCCTGGCCGTGATTAAAGCATTTAAAGGACATTCGCAGGTCTGTTTGTCAATTTATTCCTGCGCAGGAAGCTAGTTTAGGGAAGCAAGTTAGTTTGAAACTCGGCCAGTTGTCGACTGAAGACGCAAGAGCTAGAGTATAAAGGTATTGGGTGTCGATTGGAGACGCCCCAGTTAAAGGTATTGGTGTCGATTGGAGACGCCACAGATATTAAGTATTGGTGTCGAGTGGAGATGCCACAGATATTAAGATCAGTAGGGTGTCGAGTGGAGACGCCCCAGATAGTTAGGTTTAGGGAAAAATCTACCACACTTTACAGCATTTATTCTCTGCATGTAATATTATTTTTTCATCGATCTATTCAGTTTAGTAACCTGATTTCTCAGTTGACAGTACATGAATCTGTCCTCCACCAATCCAGTCTTTACTAATATAGATTTGGCTTTGTCTCTTTCCTTCATGAGGCTGTTTATACTCTCATTCAGCCATGGGGCTGGTCTCCCTTTTAAAATACACTTTCTCATAGGGGCATGCCTATCAACAATCTTCATAAATCTTTCCATAAAGATATTTAAGGTGGCCTCAGGCTCCTCAGCAGCATACACATCAGTCCAATCAATACCACCAACATCTGCCAAAAAACTCTCCGGAATAAATTTCTTAAACATCCTTTTATGTACTATATTAACCTTACATTTTGGAATTTTAGTTTTTCTGGTAATTGCTATGATATTATGGTCACTAAAACCCACAGATCGAGAAACTGGTTTAGTGCAGCATTCAGGAATATTTGTATAAATATGGTCTATGCAAGTGGCAGAAATATGTCCAGCACTGTTAGTAAAGACTCTGGTTGGTTGAGAGATCATCTGAGACAGATTACAAGCAGCGATCAATGAAACTATCTTTTGTTTTATTGGACACTGATTCGCAAACCAGTCAATGTTCATATCCCCAAGTAAAAAAATATCACCATTCACATCTGTAACTCTGTCAATTAACACACATAAATCATTCAGGTATTGCACATCAGTCCCAGGAGGTCTATAGCAGCAACCGATTAGCACCGGCTTTAAGTGAGGAAGATGCACTTTAACCCATAATGATTCTAAACCATCTGAGATAAACTCAGAGCACAGTGTTGCCGGAAAGTTATCTCTGATATATAAAGCTATGCCACCCCCATGTTTATTCCTGTCCTTTCTAAAAATATTATAGCCATCAATGGAAATCTCTGTGTCAAGAACAGTAGCATCCAGATGAGTCTCCGATACTGCCAAGATATGAATGGTATTTTCTGTAATCAGATAATTCAGTTCAAATACCTTATTTCTGATGCTGCAGACATTCAAATGAGCCATAACAAGACCCTTTGAAACAGAAAGGAGATGCTTATCATCAATAGGCTTACTATCCATAATTATTATTTTTCTTTAAAATCAGTTCAGTCTATATGAGCTCAAGTTAAGGAAACCAGAGAACTAGTCTCTCACTCCAGCTCTTGGCTCCAACTCCTGGCTGTTGGTGCCTTTTCTTATCCTTATGCTTTCGGGCAGGGGGATGGACAATAAGCTTGTCATGTCGGATGTAGGCTATGTCACCTCGTTCTCTGGCAGCTTTCATGGCTGGAATGAGTTCCTTACGCTTTTGCCTGACGGCTTCAGCGTAGTCCTCATTCACGTGAAGTTTCAGTGAACTTCAGTGAAGTTTCTCATTTATCACATACTTGACTTTGTCCTCAGTCTCCTTCCAGCTTTCATTCTGGGCCTCAGGAATGCCATCCACAACAAGGTTATTCCTTCTTGTTTGACCCTCCAAGTAATCCGCTTTCTCAGTCATCTCTGCCAATTTCCCCTGCATTATTTTGATTTCAGCCCAAGCAATTGTTCTTTCCGACTCAGTTTTATCATTTTTCTTTATTAGATCATCAATGTCCTTCTGGGAGAATTGCAAGCTGCTTCTCAGCTCCTGTGTCTCCTTGATCAATTTGTCAATCCGAGTGTTCACATTGTTCACAATTTACATTTACATTTATTCATTTAGCTGACGCTTTTATTCAAAGCGACTTACAATTGCTTAATATGTCAGAGGTCGCACGCCTCTGGAGCAACTAGGGGTTAAGTGTCTTGCTCAGGGACACATTGGTGTCTCACAGTGGATTTGAACCCGGGTCTCTCACACCAAAGGCATGTGTCTTATCCATTGCGCCACACCACCCCAATTAATTCCACAACAGTCTTAAAGTTGCTTTCTTGCTTCTGTAGAAGTTGCATGTACAGATCCCTTTGTTGACTCATTAGATCCCTTATCTGTGAAAGCGACACCAACTCCTCTCCATTACTTTGGTTGCTGCTTTGGTCCTTCTTGGGTGGCATGGTGTGCTGAGATTCTCTACTAGGAAATCCTCAGCCTTCAGCCAACCAAGTAGGCCAAGATAGTATCCAAAAAAAAATCTCAAAGTATGAATACCATCCACTGTTTTTCATTAGATATCTTATAAATATAGAGTCTCTGAGTGGATATTTAAAAAAATGTAAGTTCATAAGTTAAGATAAAACACTTAAAGTTCAGGGTTCAGAGAAACTGTAGGAAGAGACTCACGAGTGTGTATGTAACGACTTATATACTACTATACAATATACTATTGTAGAATGTAATAAAGAATTGGAGAAATAAAGACATTTTAATAAAGAATTTTTAAAAAATGTGAGGAACGTCTGTAATAAAATATTTACTTATGTGTATTAAACATCTATCTCAGTGAGTGACCGGAAGATTGTTTAACTTTTGGTTCAATTAGTAAGTGTCACGGGTGGTAGTATATAAGTAGAACATGAAGACAAAGACTGCAAGAACACAAGCCCTGTGTTAGACCTGTTGCTACCACGATTTACAAGATTAGATGTGGGCCAAGGAAGGATGTCGAAACTCATGAGATGAAAGGGAACAGCAACTGGATAGAGGTCTAAATCAAATTTGTTGAAGGTAAGGTTTAGGTTAACATTACATTAGCCAAACAAGCTAGCCAGCTACCTCTGCCTTGCTGACTGAAATACATCTGTTTATCCAATTAAGTTTTTGTAAACACCTGTAAGACATTTTATGTGAGCATTCCATGCACTTTGTATGTATGTATGTATATATATATATATATATATATATATATATATATATACAGTGGGTACGGAAAGTATTCAGACCCCCTTAAATTTTTTACTCTTTGTTATATTGCAGCCATTTGCTAAAATCATTTAAGTACATTTTTTTTCCTCATTATTGTACACACAGCACCCCATATTGACAGAAAAACACAGAATTGTTGACATTTTTGCACATTTATTAAAAAAGAAACACTGAAAATCACATGGTCCTAAGTATTCAGACCCTTTGCTCAGTATTTAGTAGAAGCACCCTTTTGATCTAATACAGCCATGAGTCTTTTTGGGAAAGATGCAACAAGTTTTTCACACCTGGATTTGGGTATCCTCTGCCATTCCTCCTTGCAGATCCTCTCCAGTTCTGTCAGGTTGGATGGTAAACGTTGGTGGACAGCCATTTTCAGGTCTCTCCAGAGATGCTCAATTGGGTTTAAGTCAGGGCTCTGGCTGGGCCATTCAAGAACAGTCACGGAGTTGTTGTGAAGCCACTCCTTCATTATTTTAGCTGTGTGCTTAGGGTCATTGTCTTGTTGGAAGGTGAACCTTCGGCCCAGTCTGAGGTCCAGAGCACTCTGGAGAAGGTTTTCGTCCAGGATATCCCTGTACTTGGCCGCATTCATCTTTCCCTCGATTGCAACCAGTCGTCCTGTCCCTGCAGCTGAAAAACACCCCCACAGCATGATGCTGCCACCACCATGCTTCACTGTTGAGACTGTATTGGACAGGTGATGAGCAGTGCCTGGTTTTCTCCACACATACCGCTTAGAATTAAGGCCAAAAAGTTCTATCTTGGTCTCATCAGACCAGAGAATCTTATTTATCACCATCTTGGAGTCCTCCATGAGGAGAGGCTTCCGTCGGGCCACTCTGCCATAAAGCCCCGACTGGTGGATGGCTGCAGTGATGGTTGACTTACTACAACTTTCTCCCATCTCCCGACTGCATCTCTGGAGCTCAGCCACAGTGATCTTTGGGTTCTTCTTTACCTCTCTCACCAAGGCTCTTCTTCCCCGATAGCTCAGTTTGGCCGGACAGCCAGCTCTAGGAAGGGTTCTGGTCGTCCCAAACGTCTTCCATTTAAGGATTATGGAGGCCACTGTGCTCTTAGGAACCTTAAGTGCAGCAGACATTTTTTTGTAACCTTGGCCAGATCTGTGCCTTGCCACAATTCTGTCTCTGAGCTCTTCAGGCAGTTCCTTTGACCTCATGATTCTCATTTGCTCTGACATGCACTGTGAGCTGTAAGGTCTTATATAGACAGATGTGTGGCTTTCCTAATCAAGTCCAATCAGTATAATCAAACACAGCTGGACTCAAATGAAGGTGTAGAACCATCTCAAGGATGATCAGAAGAAATGGACAGCACCTGAGTTAAATATATGAGTGTCACAGCAAAGGGTCTGAATACTTAGTACCATGTGATATTTCAGTTTTTCTTTTTTAATAAATGTGCACAAATGTCAACAATTCTGTGTTTTTCTGTCAATGTGGAGTGCTGTGTGTACAATAATGAGGAAAAAAAAATGAACTTAAATGGTTTTAGCAAATGGCTGCAATATAACAAAGAGTGAAAAATTTAAGGGGGTCTGAATACTTTCCGTACCCACTGTATATATATACATATTAAACACAGTTCCAATGCAGCAATTCACCCACAATTTTGATAGAATAGAGGTCCTTTGTCAGTAGAGCACAAACAGGCCACATCTGGATGAGTGAACCACAGGGTGAAAGGGACAAGACTGTCAAAAACGTAGCAATCGTTGTTGTGTCTGATGGCGCTCTCAACATGTATCTTCAAGAGGGCCGAGCTTGTCTGTGTGATTTCATCTAATCATGGTCATGCAGAGCCACAAAACCACAGATTTTAAGACATAAGATAACAGAACATTTAAATGAAGAGCTGCACAATTCTGGAATTGAGAATCACAACTTTTTTATTTAAAATAGAAATCCTAATTCTGAATAGACAACTAAACAAAATAACATGTTCATTTACTAGAGGTTTTAACAATTAGCTGCAGTCTATTAAAATATGAATTAGATTTTTTTTTTTTAATCAGTTTGAATCAATTATTCATCAGTGTTTATATCCAAAGTTTTATCCCTGAAATTCTGTGATCATTTGAATTATTGTAAGACGTGAACTAATTATTGTAATTAGTGAACAATACATGACAATTCTCAGCTCTTAGATTTTAATGTTTGCAACCACAGATTTTAATGTTCGCTGTGATTGGGTGTTGTTAGGGTTAGTCAAAATATTTACAGTGGTTCTCAACCTGGGGTACGCAAAGTGATGGAGGGGGTACATGAACGAAATACTGAAATGTACTATTAATTTAATTATATCGCACACTTAAAGGGGTCATGAACTGAGGAATCTAAATTCCCTTGATCTTTTGACATTTAAAAGATTGTTGTACTATAAACACATCCTGTAAGTTTCAGCATCAAAACTTTCTCGTTAGTCTAAAAACAGCTTATATTGAAGACAATCTGCCAAAACAACAGGTCGTGGAATGTGCCACTTTATTATGTACTAGTGTAGCTAAACAGATCAACGCCTGCTTCTACATCACTGCCTGTTTAGCCTCACCCACCGATTCGTGAAAACCATGCAGTTGGTAACAGAGGCGCTGACGCTGGGTTACTAGAGCTAGCAAGTATGCCGTTCCGATCGGCTCTTTAATATGACTTTGCAGCACTCACTCGTCTCAATGAACGTCTCACTCAATGTCTTAATTTTTATTTATTTTTGCTATTTATTCCATTAAATTTAAGGCGCAGACGTCACGCAAATCACGCGTGGCAGTGAAGTGTAGTGTCAGACGTTACGCGTCATTCACGTGTAGCAGTGAAGTTATTAATTGTTTTTTTTCGCTAACACGTATTTAACACTCTACTCAACACGGCTCAAGTGCAGTGTGCCAGCGGTTGCAATCGGTTCTTTAATATGACTTTGCAACATGCACTCGTCTCAATGAACGTGACACTTGCATCTGTCTTATAACGTGACGTCTGCGTCTGTTATTTATATATAGGATATTATGGGCCTGTCCCAATACCTCCCCTTCCCCTAGATTTTTGTCCTAGCCCTTGTTTTTGCGCATTCTTGTGTAGGGGGTATAGGGTGTCCCAAAACTTTAGGGAGCAGGGAGTGCTATTCTTGCCTTAAAATCAACCCTCAAAACATAGTGAGGTCCGATGCAGACTCAAAACGAAGTGGGAGATGAATTATAAGCATATTTTCGCAAATAAGCATGTTACAATTTCGAAACATGTTGGAATATGTGTATACATCCAATGGACTTGTGGCAACCACAGGGACAAAGGACACTATATATATTATATGTTTTAGTTTAGACTACGCCACCCTGGGAATTTCACCCAGATAATATTATCCGCGCACAGGTTCCCCACTAAAGACAGAAAAGCATGGAGAAACAGGTATTTATACAAAATTACAAAAATGAGTTTATTATAAATTATAATAAAAACCCATACACAGAGAAAAAGGGACAAGCCTCAAACAGTCAAATACAATGTTCACAAAAAGGAAGCTGCGGCCTTGCAAGAGATATGTCCCTGCAAACATGCCCCTGCGGGGCCCATGCTGGCTTTTTGTGGGCAGAGTGGGCTAGGGCCAGCCCACACCAAACCTAAACAGGCCCAGTGTGGGCTTGCCCAGGTGAGGCCCACAGCTTTGGGCTCACCGCGGGCTAACTGTGACCACACTAGCGGGCTGCCCACATTAAGCCCATGGTGGCCCATTGTGGGCCAGCCCGTTCGGGCCCAGGGCAGCTTTTGTACCTTCGGGCCCATGCAGGTTTTGTTTAGGTAGCCCACTTTCATTACGTTTTGGCTGCTTTTTAAAATTGAATGTGAAATTCGATAAGACCTTCCATTTATAACTCTGCTCAGCAGGAAGAAAAAGAAAAAATCCATTATTTGCATTGGATTGTGTCTACAAGACAACACATGATCCCTTAAAAACTCTAAGAACAAATCTTACTTTAAAAAGCCTATTATTTTTACTGGATATGATGTTTGTAATGTAATCCAAAATTAACAGTGTACCATGCAATTGGTGGTAAAAATCTGGCTGCCTCGTAATTGAAAAAAAAAAAATCTACCAACCTAGTTCATTTTGAATCCTGCATATCAGGAATAAAACAATAGGCTTAATTTATTTGAGAAGGTCAAAATGTAAAGTTATTGATGGTACAAAGATATGAAGAAGTTATTACTAGTTATTATGATATCCATCACTCTGGCAGAGTTCAATGAGTTTAAATTAAATTTTAATTTTAAAGTTTAAATTAAACTTCTCTCTTCTTTTTGTCTGTTTTTATACAATTTCCCATAGACGTATAGGCCTAATGCCATTTATATCATTCTAATATAGCTAAACATTTTCAACAATAAAAATTACATTAAATTGAAAGAAAAGACAAGTTCACATGACTAATAACACCTCAGTCAAGTCAAATAAATGTTTATTCATTATAGTTTTTCACACCATTGTCTACAACACTCAAAACAACATTGGAGATCATAAGTTTAACTTTAGGCTATACACTCAATTTTAAAATATTTAGAAGGAAAATGTCTGCCGAGATAGAGATGGAGATTGCTCTTTGGAGTGCTATTTTTCATGTAATTTATATGCTATCTTTTGTTATTAACTTATAAGAATTATTTGTAGAGCATTCAATGCTATATATATATATAGCATTGAATATATACATTTATGTTTACATTAACAAAAAAAAAAAGGTTTTAAGTCGGTTATTTCTTTTGCTGTAGTGTGTCAGTAGGAAATATCAGTTTATCAGTTTAATTTCCAAACATTCTTTTTGCCATTAATTGTAATAATCCAGTGAGATATGTGTATGCACAAGGAATCTGACAACAGCCGGTATGATTTGATCTCGCATCATTGAGTCTGATAACATGAAGAAACAGAAAAAACTGGAAACGTCTCCGAGATGCTTGAAGAAACCTTCCTGCATTTAATAATTAATAATAATTAATATAATTTATCTAATGAAATATCTATTTAAGTATCTATTTTTCTATCCTTAACTCGGCATTACAGTTTAAATTACATTAAATAAAAGATTAATACATGCGTGTTAAAAGTATCCAATTCCGCGCATGCGTCGAACATCAACTACATATTTGATTAATCAACGTCATCGCGCTACAGGCTGCAGTCGTCACTATGGAACGCCGTTGGGGACAATACCTATTATATGCAACGCGTGAAATTTGGACGCATTAACACGCACAGTTTGTACGCGTCTTTTTGGTCCGTGTAAACGCGAACGTTTTGTACGTCTAAACGCGAAGTTTTTTGTCATGTTATTTAAAGACACGATCGTTTGCATCGCCTTAACGCAACATTTATGGCCGTGTATTTTTTGTTAGGTGTTTCTAGACGAACGTTTTCGTCGTGTAAACATGACATTTTTGAACGTGTAATATTTCTGAGTCTTATTTGATGTGCGACATACAAATTTTTCTGTTTTAGTTAAACTGGTGATAATTTATAGTCAATGAATAAATACATTCAATGACTGCATGAATTGACATTATATTCTTTTGTAACATTAAAGGAATTTGTCCATAGGCGTCGATTTCGGGGGGACTTTCGTCATGAGTAATTCTGTACCCACCACTTTTAACTTCCGTCCATATTAATTTGACTTTTGGTTCGATTTTTTTGACCGTTTTCAGTGGTTGTGAGGAGCAATATGAGAGAGAAATTTGGTAATCATTGTCTGACCCAACAAAAAAATTTAGGATTTAATATAGCTATAAAAAGTAAGTAGGTATAAAAAGTATAGTATAGTATAGTATAAAAAGTTGCTGCCACATACATATTATTTTTTCACCTCAATTATGTCTAATAACGAGATCTTATGTCGTTTTAAAATAACGATTCATTTTAATTGTTTATTAATGAACTAGTCTTTTCTAAATCAGTGTAGGCTGCCTGCATACATATCTCCACATCTCCGCTGTAATGTAGCCTAGATGCGCCTTTCATACGGACAGGATTACATAATCAGATGGTAGCTACCGTATTTGCTTTCGATTGGATTTTTTTTCGTTGGTGGACATTTTTTTTAGTAACTTTATAGTTATATTTCTCATGTCTGTGAGGCTTGTCTATACACTGTTTGTCAGTTCATTTTTGAGGCGCGCTCCAATTCACAGAGATCATGAAAGCGCGCCCTGTTCGTTTTATTTTATTTTACAAAGGCACACCGTTTTCTTGTTGTTGTGAGTTTACACAAATAAAAGTAGTTGCGACTGATGTATTATTATATTCTGTATGACCAGAAATGGAGTATTTTAAGTTGTTTCCACTGTTGATAGGAAAATGCGAGTGATGGCACCGGCGCCTCCATCCATGTCATAGTGCGCGCTCCACACTCTGCACAAACACTCGGATATGCGCTTCATAATAGCAAACATTTATCTAGGTTAACGTTAGAGCGAGCGGCCATGCCAGACGGATAATCCTCTTCACATGTTTAACTAATCAAATTCTGTTGCATTTTATTGCGCCAGTTTGAAAAGGGCGGCTGAAACACTTAGCCTATACAGATAAACGCCCAACGCTGGTGTTTTTCTTTAAACAAATTCGTTTAGGCTTTAAAATAAATATTGTTTATGGGCTAATTAATGCCACAATAATTTATTTATTTTATTTGTTTTGCATTGAATACCATTGAATATTTATCATTGAATGCATTGAATATTTGCTATGCACCGCTATGCCATCCTCCCATAGAAAGACACGTTAAGAGCCACCTATTTTCCTTATAATAAAGGGTTTCTATGAAAGGAAAACGCTTAATGTATAATTAAATGCATTGCGTTCATATTCTTTATCACTGAAGCTTTTTCTTTATTATAAGGGTGTATTATTCAATTAAAAAGGGACTGTTTATAAGGTGACAATCCGTTATACATCTTGAAGATTTTTGTATTGTATTGTATCTTCTGTTATAAACACGAAGATTGACATTTCGTTAATTAAACAAAATAAGAACACAAGGTGTAAAAAATAAACAACTTAGGCTATGTTCTGTTAGATGTGTTTTGACTACCTTTTGTTTAATTATATCTCTAGTTAATGAAGATATATAGCCTATTAACAATCATTCATAATCATTACTTTTACGAAGTGGACGAGCGGAGCGGAATATTCAGAAATGCGCTCTACACTCACGAGCTCTGATCGGAACAAACCCGAACCTCACTGTCTGCTGAACTTGCGCAGAAACATCAAAATATAACCAGCTTTTTAAAATGGTTTTTAAAACTAAACACTATTTTAGCACAAATTATGAGCTTATTGGTGATTTTTTTTTATAATTATTGACAAAATTAGAATATAGTAAAAGTTTTTTTTTTTTTTTTTTTTACTTTTGGGTGGGCCTGTTGAAAAGTGGGGCCGTGCCTGAGCTACAGGACATCGTCTTCCAAAACATAACCTGCGCGAAAGAGAGAAAAAAAAATTAATGCGTCTCTGTCCCCAGCACATTTCAAACCAAACTGACGCCCATGAATTTGTCCTGTAGGTAAAGTAAACGACCATATTTACCCTCTGGTTAATACATTCGAGGTGTCTATTTGGACCACTGCAAATAGCCTACTTGTTGGCAGAACTAATTACACTAGGCCAGTCTACCCTATAGGCTATGTGGAAAAAGTCACTTTAGTCAGCGGTTTCTGTGGCGTGTAAAGGGAGACCGGGGTTCTATTCCCACTGACAGCGCTTTTTTTATATAACTTTACAGTTATTAAACGCATTTGTTTTCAATAAAAATTATTTGAATTAAAATTCATTTTAATTCATAAAAGTTACATTTAGGTAGGTTCGGGGTAGCTCTAGGTCTTTAATATCTCAATAAGTTGCCATGATTTTAATATTGTTTTATAAATCTAATGATCTACTGTCAGTTATATTGCAGGATGTTTAATGCACAACAATACTGATGAGCAAATAGTAACGTTATCTGTCACTATTTATAAGTAAATAGCATCTAAATGTCTACTGAATCCACAACTGTTGCTATTTACACTTGGACTTGGACTGGCTGCCCCACAGTTTACGTGGTCCGCCTGCTGTAGTGATTCTATAATGTTTATGTGTCGTATGATTGTGTCTGTTTCAAATGTTGAATAAAGATTTGTAAATTGTCATAGGCTACTGGTGCTTTGTTTTCTGCTTTTGTATTTGCCTTATTGTTATAATATAATTGTTACATTTGTGATTGTTACAATATATTGTTGTTATTAGATTTTTATCTGACATATACAGTATACATACAGTATATGTGTATTAATTATTTCCAGTCAAACTTACATCCCGACTTCAAGGAGCATTCCGTCATACCAGATTGATGCTGGCCCACTCGGAGATTACTCCAGTCATTTTGAAAAAACAATAGCCACAGTATTTAGTATTTAGCCTTTGCTAACTTTATTATTCATTGTATTTATTAAAGTTGAATGATTTATGGCATTTATTGGCACTATTATGTATAATTATTGACACCCCACCGTGGACCTCACTAATTATTAAACCCTGGCTATGGCCATATCCAGTGTTGTATGTTGTATACATATGTTAACATATGTTATGTGTATATAGCCTGTTATAAGAGGATGCCAACTGAACGCAGTCTGTAAAAGTTCTTTGACAGTTTAATAAAAAAATTCTATGAGCCATCGTAGAGAGTCAAGTCAAGTCAAGAATAGTTATATAGCGCTTTTCACAATACAGATTGCATCAAAGCAGCTTCACAGCATAAACCAAAATAACACAACAAGGTTTGTTTCTAGTGTAAATTTATTGATTGATAAAATTAAATTAAATATTCCCAAAATATCCCCAATTGAGCAAGCCAAAGGCAACAGTGGCAAGAAACCGAAAACTCCATCAGCAATCCACTTTTCCACGTTACCGGAGACAAAAAACCTGCATGAGTACAAACGGGATGAGATGCCACAGCATGACACAGCACTGACATCACAACCAACGTATAAATGCATCATTGACTCTAAAATTTTACGCTTGCCTATGTACATGCCAACGTAAAATTACGATCTCATTCACGAACAAATGTTACGTGTGACGTTTGCATAGGTATTTGCTTACCTAACAGCACATCATCCCTCACGGAAAGAAATGTCGTCTGATGTTTATATATGTATACAGCAACGTGCCATCGCATCACAAATGCAAATGAAATCCTAAATAGGGCAACGCTATTGGCTGTTGTGCGGTCTGACGCGACACCCGAACATATACTTCGTATTTACGCGTACAAACTGTGCGTGTTAATGCGTCCAAATTTCACGCGTTGCATATAATAAGTATTGTCCCCAACGGCATTCCATACTTTCCGCCTTCCTAACGGTTGTTTCTGCCTTCACAGTGGAATTCTCCTGACTCTGAGGTGAGTTTTAATTGTAAATTGAGTATTATCTTTAACAGTAAATATTTGCCATAGTGTGTGTGTTCTGCGATTATTGTATTTTCAGTACCTATTGTTTTTTTGTTAATCCAGACCATATGTTTTTGTCGAACGACAACGGAGTAACGTTAGCAGCTAGGTTGTCAATAAACTAACGTTAGTTAGCTTATAGGCTAAATATTGTCCTTTTCACCCCGTTTACCATATTCTGTATGTTACCACGTCAGATTGTCAAAGTAAACTGCTAAAGTCTAAGGAAAAAAGTTCTTAAGTTATAACTACGTTCGTCTAACGGCTGTGCTCTGAGCACACGAATTTTGAACGTGGATGATTAAAATGGCTCCACGATCCTCTTTTGAAGATGGTAGAATCGTGCTACAGTGCATTCAGTTGGTTATGGGATATGTCTATAGTGAAAGTAAACATTTGAGAGAAAACTACTCGTTACTATCGTAACCTCAGTTCCCTATACGTAGTGGAGAAACTCCTTTTCCTTGATTTACTGTAGCCTATAATG
This sequence comes from Rutilus rutilus, assembly GCF_951802725.1. Lineage (NCBI taxonomy): Eukaryota > Metazoa > Chordata > Actinopteri > Cypriniformes > Leuciscidae > Rutilus > Rutilus rutilus. The sequence goes on along the minus strand of NC_140214.1, from coordinate 39,201,384 downwards.
TAAAGCGCATTTTTGCTGCGGCACAATGGCGCGGGCGCCTCTGACTTGTGCGCCAATGAGCTAGCATCACGCCAACACGTCAGAGCCCGCCAAGGGGGCGCGGCCTTGGCCTATATTAGTCCCCGAAAAACGCCATTTTAGCAGAAAACATTTGAGAGAAAACTGGATGGAGGGTTAGATACACCTATGGTAGCTGAAAAAAATAAAGCACTGTTGATTTAATTTGATTTCACCCTCCACCAGCGAGTTTACTTTGACAATCTGACGTGGTAACATACAGAATATGGTAAACGGGGTGAAAAGGACAATATTTAGCCTATATAAGCCAACTAACGTTAGTTTATTGACAACATAGCTGCTAACGTTACTCCGTAACGTAACTGCTAACGTTACTAACATTTTATGTATGTTTTGTAAATTCCATTACAAGTCATTTACAAGTGATTAGTAAATGATTAACTAATTATTTACGAAACATGACTATGTGTTCATAAATGATTAAAAAGTGATATGTTAATTATTGTATGTATGTTTTGTAGATTCAGTTATAAGTCATTTACATTTGATTAGTTAATGATTAACTAATCATTTGCAAAACATGAATATGCGTTTCATAAATGTTTAATAAATGATGTTATTTTTTTTGTATGTAACAATTAGAGGGTGCAGAAAGTGTTGTAAATGCCTTGTATACACGTACAGATCATTTGTAACAGGTAAGTAAGTGTTCAACACAATGTGTAAATGCATGAATAAATCATTTACAACACTTTCTGCATCCCCTAATCTAAAGTGTAAACTATTCATCACTTGTAAATGTGTTACACATCATTCATAGATTACCACTTCAAGACTCAATAAGGCATAAGATCAACGAATCTTATCTACGAATGCTGTGTAACACATTTTCCAAGTGATGAATAGTGTACACTTTAGATTAGGGGATGCAGAGAGTGTTGTAAATGATTTATTAATGCGTTTACACATCATCTATAACAGGTGTTGAACACTGTAGTGTGTACTGCAGTGTAAGTGCTGACTGGTGAGGGTATAGACTGTGCACCTGATGTGAGCAAAACATACAAAAAAAGTAACAATTTATTAATGGAGGGTGGCTCGCTGGTGGAGGGTGGCTCGCTGGTGCAAGGTTGCTCGCTGGTGGAGGGTGGCTCGCTGGTTCAAGGTGGCTCGCTGGTGGAGGGTGGCTCGCTGGTGCAAGGTTGCTCGCTGGTGGAGGGTGGCTCGCTGGTTCAAGGTGGCTCGCTGGTGGAGGGTGGCTCGCTGGTGCAAGGTTGCTCGCTGGTGGAGGGTGGCTCGCTGGTTCAAGGTGGCTCGCTGGTGGAGGGTGGCTCGCTGGTGCAAGGTTGCTCGCTGGAGGAGGGTGGCTCACTGGTGCAAGGTGGCTCGCTGGTGAAGGGTGGCTCGCTGGTGCAAGGTGGCTCGCTGGTGGAGGGTGGCTCGCTGGTGCAAGGTTGCTCGCTGGAGGAGGGTGGCTCACTGGTGCAAGGTGGCTCGCTGGTGAAGGGTGGCTCGCTGGTGCAAGGTGGCTCGCTGGTGGAGGGTGGCTCGCTGGTGCAAGGTTGCTCGCTGGAGGAGGGTGGCTCACTTGTGCAAGGTGGCTCGCTGGTGGAGGGTGGCTCGCTGGTGCAAGGTGGCCTTGAACCAGCGAGCCACCCTCCACCAGCGAGCAACCTTGCACCAGCGAGCCACCCTCCATTAATAAATTGTTACTTTTTTTGTATGTTTTGCTCACATCAGGTGCACAGTCTATACCCTCACCAGTCAGCACTTACACTGCAGTACACACTACAGTGTTCAACACCTGTTATAGATGATGTGTAAACGCATTAATAAATCATTTACAACACTCTCTGCATCCCCTAATCTAAAGTGTACACTATTCATCACTTGGAAAATGTGTTACACAGCATTCGTAGATAAGATTCGTTGATCTTATGCCTTATTGAGTCTTGAAGTGGTAATCTATGAATGATGTGTAACACATTTACAAGTGATGAATAGTTTACACTTTAGATTAGGGGATGCAGAAAGTGTTGTAAATGATTTATTCATGCATTTACACATTGTGTTGAACACTTACTTACCTGTTACAAATGATCTGTACGTGTATACAAGGCATTTACAACACTTTCTGCACCCTCTAATTGTTACATACAAAAAAAATAACATCATTTATTAAACATTTATGAAACGCATATTCATGTTTTGCAAATGATTAGTTAATCATTAACTAATCAAATGTAAATGACTTATAACTGAATCTACAAAACATACATACAATAATTAACATATCACTTTTTAATCATTTATGAACACATAGTCATGTTTCGTAAATAATTAGTTAATCATTTACTAATCACTTGTAAATGACTTGTAATGGAATTTACAAAACATACATAAAATGTTAGTATATCACTTGCTAATCATTTATGAATGTTTTGTAAATGATTAGTTCATCATTAACTAACCACTTATACATGACTTACAACTTCAACACTTTGTTTAGTTAGATCAGATTCAACATTTTTGTCTGCTGACACAACTATTTTCGGACCACTAGAATTCAGCGCATTAGAAGTACTGGCGACTTCTCCGTCTTCATTTTGCTCCACGTTATCTTTTACACCATCATTCTGCCCACTGTGATGAGCGATGTTTTCCGGGCACCCGTGAATCAAATTAGCAGACTTTCCACAACCAATAGGTTTATTAACCACAGGTTTATTTTCGTTCAGAATCATATATGTGAATCGCCTGAACGACACTGCATGTTTCACCAACCCTGATGTACACCCTATGGCGATCTTTTTTATGGGAGCAATCAGTTTGCCAAAGCGTGAAAATTCCTTAATCAACATCTCATCCTTGATTAAAGGGGGTACATTTCAAATGGTGACTTTTTTAGCGGGGGTAGAAAGAGATAGTACTGGGGTAAATAAACCACGTATGTCTATTCCCTTTCCAACCACTTCATTCGCTTTCTCTACTGTACTCAGGAACAGTACAACTGAGTTATTCATTTTGGACGCCGCTAACACACATTCATGACCCACTACATCACCGACTGCCACACTACACTCCTCCACACTCCCGGCAGCCACCACCTTCACACCGTGGCTCCGCTTGAGTGAATCGAGAACATTAACTCCCTGAGTCGCCATGCCTGCCAGTACGAAGACTGGTTTAGGGGCTCAGTTAGTAAATAGGCTTCTCTGTTACTTAATTTCATAACAAACAAAACAAAACAGTTACAAAAACACAAACATGTGTTTCAGATAGCGCTCGAACACCGAATTGATTCCTCTTTTGCATTTCCTTGTCCTTGAAAGAACACATGCACACAAAATGATGTTAAAAAACTCATCTAAAGACCCCTCTCAGTAAACTGAGAGAATACTTGCCGAGATGTGTAAGTGAACAGTTGAGAAAGAGATTTTTGTCCGTTTTTTCGGTCCTTGCATTCGGTCTTAAAAGTGCTGTATGTTTCACTCTACTAAAGCATAACAATACCACAATATGTTTGCATATAGATGGATTTCTCGGCAACGTCATCACTGCTTGCGCACACAACCGGGGGGCAGAAAAAAGACGTGTTTTGTGGTTTCGTGTAGTAGGCTAGTAGCATAGTGGTGGTGTCTGTAAGTCAAAATGCCAAGGAGTTGTTGCGTGGTTAATTGTACCAACGGAGCCAGTGCTGGGTGCCTGATGTTTAACATACCTAGGGGGAAGCATGCTTTTGCCAAAAACTGGCGGAGGTTATGGCTTCAAGCCATAAGAAGAGCAGATTGGGGTCCGGATGGTCCAAAAGGAGGTGAGAGTGTCTGCAGTGCACACTTCATAACTGGTAAGTCACAAGTGTTTTGTTTTATAGCTATCTTAATTCTATCTTAATTCTCTATCTATGAGTTTGAGTTAGCACTGCATGCTCGTCCATTTTCACGTTCATTCATCAATTATCAGTAGTTTAAGAACCACTGCTTTATTTTGTGATCAACCGGACCAACAACTTGAATATAGCATACAATACAATGATTGTAAAAACAAGTGTAAAAAATGTATAACTGTATGTGTGATGTATGAATAATTAATGATATTTGTAATATGATGTAATGTAACAAACAAAATGAAATTAATGAATATATATTTAACAAAGATGTATGACTTGAGGTGACTTTTTTTGGGCATCATGTGCAGTACAGTATCCACCTAGGCTAATATTTATATGTCTTTACTGCCACATTTCCAACTTTTTGTCTGTCTGACAAAAACATCTGTAGTGGAACTGTTGGCAACAGTCTTTGCATGTGATCATTTTGCCAAAGCTGGGTCTTTTGCATTGAGGACAGTTGACCTCTTCAGCCAACTGGGGGTCTTGGCGGCGGCAGACCAGCTCTGGAAGGAGGTCCATGAAGAACACTTCACCCTTTGAAAGGGTTTCTTCAAGGAAGTGGCCATCTCTCCATATCCGGCAGGTGATACTATTGTTCTTTGTCCACAACATGAAATCACACATATTCAATTGGCAAACATACATTTGCAGCTGAACCTGTGAGTAGTATGAGTGGTTATGGCACAGCTCATAATATTCATTTAGGTAGAAGGTAGCATCAGCTTCAGACCCCTGTGAGTCCCTCTCTGTATTTGTATGGACATTTGATCTCTAGTAAACCTGTTCCACAACAGTCACAGGAGAATACCCCATCAGGAGAAGCAGCTAGATATGGCTTGTCTGCTTTTACGGTTAGCCCCACTGCTTTTAGGTTGACATTTGTACGTGTCTTCCTCATTTCTGTTTTGTAACACTGACGAGCAGTATCTTCCATTTGCCTGCCCCACATGACAGCTGGTACAGTGAGCTCTTTGGCGATATACTGCATTACATGTTTGACCACACTTTCAACTGAAGACTGCTTACATCTAACAACCCTGTTAAAAGTACTTACAGTTATACGTCCTACTCTGTGTATGTTCCATGTTGTGCACTTTGCCTGATCTTAAGTCACATCCTGTAGATGTTCCAGTTTAGTAATTGTGCATCTTCCTCTCATTTTGTCAAAGCTAACTTCACACTTAACTTTTAGGTCAGCTGGTGACAGGTCCCTTGCAGATGGATCATACATAGCTGTCAGAGGTTCAGGGAGTTCATATTCAGTTTCAGAGGCTGTATCTGTGTCTGAGTCCATGTCCGTGTTGATGGCTGTAAACAAAGCAGCATCTGGGCATATTGTTTTCAGAGCCTGAAGATCATCGGATGTAATTGCTGTGTGTAGGAAAAGATTTGTATATTTTCAATAGAAAGGCAGTATATTTAATATAACCTTTTCAATTAACTTTTTACTACAGTTTGTATGTTTTTTTTTTTTTTTTTGTATTATGAAAATGCAACACCATCATTGTATTCATAATTTATTTACATGCAGGCCTGTTGTGTTTTATCTGCTCATTTAAATTATACATGTTGCAAGTAATTCCAAATCTAGGCAAATGGAAGAGTGGGACAGAAGGAGGAAGTTGTATGTTATAATGTTTGCGCCTCTAGGATGCAGATGGCTCAGTGTGTAGCCTACCTGGAACGTTTTGGAATGTTGGTACACAACGAGATTGGGGTAACTCGTTTAGATGCCCTTTTGGACGGCTGAAGTTAATCATTTTTAGTTTCTGTGGCTCAACTTTCCATATCCTTCCACTGACTGGGCTTGGACGTGCAGGCAACCTCCTCCTCAGTAGCATTTTTCCGTCCTGACAGTTCAACTTGACACGTGATGGCAGCAGCATGACTACAACAAGAGGCGAGGCTGGAGTGATGGACAGGGTAATGTGAGTAAAAGCATTATTTTTGTGTGATTTGTGAGACGTACCCTGCCATGCATTTGCAGTTAGCCGTGAGGATGTACCTGCAGGATTGAAAATAATCCAAGATATTTTAAATGAACAAAGATATTTGCTTTACTGTTTCCACCCCCTCTTTCTACCACAAACGTAACGTAACTTATATAAAAGCAAATTTGGGCTGTCCAGTAGATGCTGCACTGCTAACATTGGCTATTACAGTACATTACTAGCCTAACATGATAATTCATACATATATCACAGTAACACTGCAAAAGTAAAGTCAAACAGATCCAACTAAAATCACGTTTTGAGTCAGCAGTTATATACAAACAATACAAACAATAAGGAAAGCTTCAATACTTAAGGTTGTTGCAGTAGTGGACCAGCTCACCAATCTGGCTTTCTGCCTCTGGTGTGCGCACGCACCCTGTAATGTCTGTACACAGGAAACCCGTGTATATTGAGGAAACATGCTAAGTTCACATACTCGTTTTTCTGAAAAACACTTACACTACAGTCAGTTATTTTACATTGAAAAGTGTGTTTCCAGGCTGGAACGTTTGTATTTGTTTTGGTCTGTGATAGTGCACGTTTCCAATTTGCCAATTTTCATTGTCCATTGCACTCGTTCATGTTGAGTGTGCTCAAACTGGCAACCCATGTGAGCGTCAAGTCTGAGGAGGAGGGGGCGGGAGAAACGACGAGCTCGGATATTTTAAATTGGACTGCAGTACCTATTTTGACCACTAGTTGTCATTCTTACAGACTGCACCTTTAAAGTGACAGCACACACCTGATATTCCTACTGTTGTCTGTGACATTAACGTTAAATAAAACAACAAAATACAGCTTTAACAAAGATGAAACTACATTTAATTTCTACAGTGAACAAATAGTGTTATTTTACATCTAGGATTAATTATTATTTTCTGTACCTGAATACTACTTTTAGACTTTGTAACATTGTTTTTTTAGTATTCATCTCTGCTTGTAATTTGTGTATTTGTTTTTATTTATTACTGACTGTTCACTTGATTTTAATAATGTTTGAACTTCATCAGTTAAGAGCATGCTCTCTCCCCCGCAACCGTCTTGCAGCACATCTTCGTCTTCGCAAAATCTTAATTACAACATTGTATAGATTACATTGTATCATATTATGCTCATACATTTATTCATATTGCATTATAGCCGATATCACCAAATCAGTAAAAGAATAAAAAAAAACAATATTGTATTTGGTCCAGACCAAAGCAAGTGAACTAGCGGACCTTCCTGGTGTTTATACCCCTAGTCACTATGCAGGAACTACTAGTGATCTGGACCATTATTTTAAAGTTAAAAACATATTTTTCACTTTAAAATAATGGCCCAGATCACTAGTAGTTCTTGAAGATTGTCTTTTTTTACTCAGAACATGGTCATAAAATGCATCACTGTTGTAGGATGGTCGTAATCAGGCGTCAAGAGGTTGATGTTATGGCACATTCAAAACAAGAAGAGTCAGTCTTAAAGATGATGGGACTTATTTTCCCAATTAAGGCCAGTTAAGGCAGGGCTAAATCCATTTCTAAGACAGAACAAGTGACTAACTTTTCCAAACAAAAATAAAAACAAAACTGACATGAGTCAAAAAAAAAAAGAAAAAAAAAAGGAAGAATATAAGCAACTTTCAAAATGATAATGTTCAAAATCGGCTTCTTTTTCTTCTTCCTCCTCTTCTTATTACTGGCCGCTCACTCCTTAGGAGAATTACCGCCACCTACTGTATAGCCTACAAGGGTGATGCATCGGTGTTCCTTTTATTTGATATACATTCCTTCCCTCTTCTCTCCTTTTATTTGTGGATGTAATGCCTAACCCACCTTCTGCTGTCGCTGCATGTTCAGCTCCTCCAGCTTCTGCCCTAGGCTCCTCAACTCCCTCCTGAACCACTAAACTGCCTTCCTTAAATAGCAAAAATTCCCACCACACAAATTGGCCTAAACCAACCTATACAAATTCACAATACTTAAAAAGTACTAATAAAATAGCAAATTACAAAATATTAAGTTTTAAACACATAAAGTGACACTTACAAATTCACCATATTCATTAGCATAGAGCAGATTTACAACACAACAGCTCATTACTGATAGCACTTACATAAGGAGCTCACTAGGGGGCGCGCTCCCATAGTGAGACCTACACGTAGACAACCACGTAGAGATGGCGGTAAAACAATGCTAATGTGTTTAAACAGCTTTGTGTTTAAATAAATAAAACTTACAAAACAAAACGGTATGTGGAGTGGTTATTTGATCAGATGAGAGTATACACTTTTAGTTACAGATGTAACTCTTAGATGGATATTTAATATGTATTCTCTCTGCAGCGTTGTCTATTTAACTGGTACACACAATCAAATAGTACCATTAAATACATAAATTCAAGACAATAACCATTTATAAAATGTAGGAAACGATGACTCATAATGAAAATAAAGCATTTTTACGGGAACCCATGATATTAGAAAACCATAGTCCAATGGCAGAAATGTCTGCCGAGACGGAGCGTAATCCGTCCCATCACAATCACTAATTACTCAAGTACCTCGTCACTCTTCAAGAACTACTAGTGATCTGGACCATTATTTTAAAGTGAAATAGATGTTTGATGCATTATGAAAATAATGGTCCAGATCACTAGTAGCCTAGTTCCTGCATAGTAAGTAATTAGTGATGCAGTTTATAACTATATTCTGAGTAAAAAATGATGACTGATTAGGTCTCAGAAACACGATAATGTTCTTTATAATTTGTCAGTTAGTTAATCTCATTATGTAATTATTGATTACCTAATAAGGAACATTCTCCTAAATTTGATGTTATTTACTGATAAGTTAAGCTTGTTTCTATATTAGTTAATAGTAGTAGTTGAAGTGTTAATGTAGTAAGACTAGTGTAGTCCTGCATTACTTCCTGCATAGTTACTTATTTATGATGGACCATTATTTTAAAGTGTTACCCGTAAAGTTTGGGGAATAAAGGGGTAACAACCAGGAGAATTAGCTAATTATTTATACTATAATTATTTTAGAACTACTTGTTCTACAGTTTTTATTATAGGCAACAATCTTACATTTGGGAGCAATTTAGCAAGAACATACTGCGCTTTTGTTATATAAATACATATTCGTCACCCATCTTCCTCTCCTGTGTCTGCATCCGTAACAGTTACAGGGTAAGTACAATACAAATACATACACACAATCTGATATCACTCAGAAACCTTTATATGTAAAACAACTTAATTCAAAACAGATTTACAACACTTCTTATTCATTTATAAAAAAAATAATAATAAAAAACCTCTCATTTCAAATACTTAGGCTAAGTCCTGACAGAAAGTAGCACATTTTGTCCCTTTTTTTGCTTCTCCTGCTTGGCTTCCTCCTCCTCTTGTTCCTCTTCTTCTTCTTTCCACTGATGGGGAATGTATTTTGATATTCTGTATTAAATAAAACAAAACAAAAACACAGTATTCACCCAATGTTCTCTTAATTTACTAATCTTTTCGTTTCCCGTCAACTGTCACCAGCGCGTACATGAGTCGAGTTCACGTTTGACCTGTTGTGAAGCGCAAAGTGACGTGCGACGTAAGCGGATGTACAACTCATGCGAGAACCGGTGGCTCACAGGGAGCAACTACACAACTTGTCTTCAGCAATTCCCACCCCAACACACAAACAATCTAATGAAAAAGAAACAACCAAAAAGGAATCCAGTTTCGTAGAGCAAAGAAGCCAGACAACAGCAATCCTCTCAAAAATGTTAAAAAAAGATGACTGAATTCCCTCTACACAGCAGAGAAGCAGCGGAATGCTGTAAAGCAGTGGTTCCCAAATCTGTTCTGGAGGACCCCCAACACTGCACGTTTTCTTTGTCTCCCTAATCAAACACAGCTGATTCAGCTCATCAGCTCATTATCACATGGGTTCAGCAGAAGCGAAGATTCGCTATAGACGATATAACTCACAAGAAAAATATTACTTAATAATTGCCAATCACTAGTTAGGACTCCCAAGTTATAACTACATACAAACAAACACTCACCGAAAAAGGACTAGTGTCCCACCCTGATTACTGAACTAGGGAGCTGATTGAGACGCAGTCTCTTCTAGCGCATCACATATGCACATTCAAGCTTCTGTGTTTAGTATATCTGAAGTGCACTTTTGTACCAAATCACTCGGAAGTAATTTATTTACTGTTTAACGAGTTTGTTTGCCCATAAAATCTTTAAGATATTAGGTTAAACTTATTTGGCTTGCTCTCCACTGAAGAGGGGCTCGATGAAGCAGCTTCAACTCGAGCTTTGATATACCCCCCCAGTGGCTAAAAGTAGGATATGATAATTGAAGGGCAAGGTACCTGAGATGAAGGTGGAGTTTGGGGAGGTGGAGGGATACTGGAACAGCTGATGCAAGAGAGAGGTAAGCGGCTGCTTATATACTCAGGCTGTTGATTGAAAGATTAGATGGGCTCACTCCTCCCTAACTTGCGTTTAGGAACTTCATTTATTTTTATCTGTCGTCAGACTGTCTGAGACATCGCTGCCATAACGCCATGCTATATGGGTTGCATCCTGCTTTTGACTTGACTTTGACACTTTTTGTTTTGAGAGGATGTAATTCACACCTGGGAAAACAATGACCCTCTCCTTATGAGCCTATCAGTGAGGAACTCATTATTGTGGTCCAAGTTCACATGCAGTATCTGGTCACTGTCATTCTCACATCTGTAAAAAAAAAAAAAAAAATCTTTTTTTACAGATTTTAAATATTTTTTCTCGTGTTATCGCGCTTTTGAATGGTTTAATAGCACTTCAATTAATGATAGAGTGATCATATGCTGTAGCGCAGCAAAAAGATGACAAAAAAACAGATGCCGCTTTAATTGCATTAAATATTTTTAACGTGTTAAACTGGAAAAATTAACTGAATGGGTTTAACACATTCATTTTGACAGTCCTAATATATGAATCCCCTCTATAGTGAGGAAAAAACCCTTATTGACTTACCAGTAACTGCAACTCGTACAGTGCACAAATAAATGTCTCAGCCCTGGTCTTTGGGTTTGCCCCCTCTCGTGTCTGATGTTGATGTCCGTGGTATGAAGTACAGTAGTCATCGTATTTCTTCAAAACGGTCTCGAAATCGTCTTCTCTACCCACAATGTTAACATCTGTTTGAGGCCAGTCCCTGTTATGTCAGACCCTTTGGATATATGAATAAGACCTAAGAAAATTTGGACATAAATTCCAAATTTATGGAACAAGAATTGACAATCTAAGCCAGATTCACTTTTTGAAAAAGTTATGCATCAATTTGGAATGGTCCTCTAATAAGAAGTCTGAAACCTATCCACATATTTATCATCAGCATGTCTTTGACATAAGAAGCCTTTTCCCATATCATAATCTAACCCGATCTCACGGCAATTCGTACGTATTTTACGCTGTTATTTTTAGTGTATTACGCGCTGCTCTCAGGGCAGGAGTACTCAATAGATTCAAATCGCTGTTATTTTAGTGTATTACACACTGCTCTCAGGGCAGGAGTACTCAATAGATTAAAATCGCTGTTATTTTAGTGTATTACACACTGCTCTCAGGGCAGGAGTACTCAATAGATTAAAATCGCTGTTATTTTAGTGTATTACGCGCTGCTCTCAGGTCAGGAGTACTCAATAGATTAAAATCGCTGTTATTTTAGTGTATTACGCGCTGCTCTCAGGGCAGGAGTACTCAATAGATTAAAATCGCTGTTATTTTAGTGTATTACGCGCTGCTCTCAGGGCAGGAGGACTCAATAGATTCAAATCACTGTTATTTTTAGTGTATTACGCGCTGCTCTCATGGCAGGAGTACTCAATAGATTCAAATCGCTGTTATTTTTAGTGTATTACGCGCTGCTCTCATGGCAGGAGTACTCAATAGATTCAAATCGCTGTTATTTTTAGTGTATTACGCGCTGCTCTCATGGCAGGAGTACTCAATAGATTCAAATCACTGTTATTTTTAGTGTATTACGCGCTGCTCTCAGGGCAGGAGGACTCAATAGATTCAAATCACTGTTATTTTTAGTGTATTACGCTCTGCTCTCATGGCAGGAGTACTCAATAGATTCAAATCGCTGTTATTTTTAGTGTATTACGCGCTGCTCTCATGGCAGGAGTACTCAATAGATTCAAATCGCTGTTATTTTTAGTGTATTACGCGCTGCTCTCATGGCAGGAGTACTCAATAGATTCAAATCGCTGTTATTTTTAGTGTATTACGCGCTGCTCTCAGGGCAGGAGTACTCAATAGATTCAAATCGCTGTTATTTTTAGTGTATTACGCGCTGCTCTCATGGCAGGAGTACTAGATTCAAATCGCTGTTATTTTTACTGTATTACGCGCTGCTCTCAGGGCAGGAGTACTCAATAGATTCAAATCGCTGTTATTTTAGTGTATTACGCGCTGCTCTCAGGGCAGGAGTACTCAATAGATTCAAATCGCTGTTATTTTTAGTGTATTACGCGCTGCTCTCAGGGCAGGAGTACTCAATAGATTCAAATCGCTGTTATTTTTAGTGTATTACGCGCTGCTCTCAGGGCAGGAGTACTCAATAGATTCTCGCTGTTATGTTTAGTGTATTACGCGCTGCTCTCAGGGCAGGAGTACTCGATAGATTCAAATTGCTGTTATTTTAGTGTATTACGCGCTGCTCTCAGGGCAGGAGTACTCAATAGATTCAAATCGCTGTTATTTTTAGTGTATTACGCGCTGCTCTCATGGCAGGAGTACTCAATAGATTCAAATCGCTGTTATTTTTAGTGTATTACACGCTGCTCTCAGGGCAGGAGTACTAGATTCAAATCGCTTTTATTTTTAGTGTATTACGCGCTGCTCTCAGGGCAGGAGTACTCAATAGATTCAAATCGCTGTTATTTTTAGTGTATTACGCGCTGCTCTCATGGCAGGAGTACTAGATTCAAATCGCTGTTATTTTTACTGTATTACGCGCTGCTCTCAGGGCAGGAGTACTCAATAGATTCAAATCGCTGTTATTTTAGTGTATTACGCGCTGCTCTCAGGGCAGGAGTACTCAATAGATTCAAATCGCTGTTATTTTAGTGTATTACGCGCTGCTCTCAGGGCAGGAGTACTAGATTCAAATCGCTGTTATTTTTAGTGTATTACGCTCTGCTCTCAGGGCAGGAGTACTCGATAGATTCAAATCGCTGTTATTTTTAGTGTATTACGCGCTGCTCTCAGGGCAGGAGTACTAGATTCAAATCGCTGTTATTTTTAGTGTATTACGCTCTGCTCTCAGGGCAGGAGTACTCGATAGATTCAAATCGCTGTTATTTTTAGTGTATTACGCGCTGCTCTCAGGGCAGGAGTACTCAATAGATTCAAATCGCTGTTATTTTAGTGTATTACGCGCTGCTCTCAGGGCAGGAGTACTCAATAGATTCAAATCGCTGTTATTTTTAGTGTATTACGTGCTGCTCTCAGGGAAGGAGTACTCAATAGATTAAAATCGCTGTTATTTTAGTGTATTACGCGCTGCTCTCAGGGCAGGAGTACTCAATAGATTCAAATCGCTGTTATTTTTAGTGTATTACGCGCTGCTCTCAGGGCAGGAGTACTCAATAGATTCAAATCGCTGTTATTTTAGTGTATTACGCGCTGCTCTCAGGGCAGGAGTACTCAATAGATTCAAATCGCTGTTATTTTTAGTGTATTACGCGCTGCTCTCAGGGCAGGAGTACTCAATAGATTCAAATCGCTGTTATTTTTAGTGTATTACGCGCTGCTCTCATGGCAGGAGTACTAGATTCAAATCGCTGTTATTTTTACTGTATTACGCGCTGCTCTCAGGGCAGGAGTACTCAATAGATTCAAATCGCTGTTATTTTAGTGTATTACGCGCTGCTCTCAGGGCAGGAGTACTCAATAGATTCAAATCGCTGTTATTTTACTGTATTACACGCTGCTCTCAGGGCAGGAGTACTCAATAGATTCTCGCTGTTATGTTTAGTGTATTACGCGCTGCTCTCAGGGCAGGAGTACTCGATAGATTCAAATTGCTGTTATTTTAGTGTATTACGCGCTGCTCTCAGGGCAGGAGTACTCAATAGATTCAAATCGCTGTTATTTTAGTGTATTACGCGCTGCTCTCAGGGCAGGAGTACTCAATAGATTCAAATCGCTGTTATTTTTAGTGTATTACGCGCTGCTCTCAGGGCAGGAGTACTAGATTCAAATCGCTGTTATTTTTAGTGTATTACGCTCTGCTCTCAGGGCAGGAGTACTCGATAGATTCAAATCGCTGTTATTTTTAGTGTATTACACGCTGCTCTCAGGGCAGGAGTATAGATTCAAATCGCTGTTATTTTAGTGTATTACGCGCTGCTCTCAGGGCAGGAGTACTCAATAGATTCAAATCGCTGTTATTTTTAGTGTATTACGTGCTGCTCTCAGGGAAGGAGTACTCAATAGATTAAAATCGCTGTTATTTTAGTGTATTACGCGCTGCTCTCAGGGCAGGAGTACTCAATAGATTCAAATCGCTGTTATTTTTAGTGTATTACGTGCTGCTCTCAGGGAAGGAGTACTCAATAGATTAAAATCGCTGTTATTTTAGTGTATTACGCGCTGCTCTCAGGGCAGGAGTACTCAATAGATTCAAATTGCTGTTATTTTTAGTGTATTACGCGCTGCTCTCAGGGCAGGAGTACTCAATAGATTCAAATCGCTGTTATTTTAGTGTATTACGCGCTGCTCTCAGGGCAGGAGTACTCAATAGATTCAAATCGCTGTTATTTTTAGTGTATTACGCGCTGCTCTCAGGGCAGGAGTACTCAATAGATTCAAATTGCTGTTATTTTAGTGTATTACGCGCTGCTCTCAGGGCAGGAGTACTCAATAGATCTATTTGTTTACATTGCTACATTGGTAACTGTGATGATCTGATGAGTGTCCATGGCAACTGATGAGTGGTGGGAAAATCAAACAAAGGAACACATGATGAATGAAAACAAATGTTCCCTCAGGACAGAAGACAAAATGACTGTAACCAGTCCAGTTTATTCCAGTTTGGCAAACCACCAGCAGTTGGTTACTACCCAGCTGTGTAGTTTATGAAGGGGTAAATCATTTCTACTGAAATTTAACCCAGCATTGGGTTACACAAAACTTGAAAATAACCCAACAAAATGACCCAATAGACAGAACCCAGCGCTCTGGGTAAAAAAAAAAAAACCCAGCACAGCCCAGCAATTATGCTTTTAATGTACTTGCCTTTAAATACTATTATTTGATTTAGACTGTTTAATTTCCATTCACTTCCTAAATTACCGATATACAGTATATTTCCCCACTTCAATAATTTCTATAGCCTAAATAATGAGTTCAAATTAGCCCAGCATTTAGTCAGTGTGAGCAGAATTTGGGTTAAATTGTGCAACCCAACCCTGCTGGGTTAAAATGTTTAACTCAACTTGCTGGGTTATTTTAACCCAGCATTTGTTATGTCCAATATTTACCCAGCTAGTGCTGGGTTGCCAAATGGGATGTTTTTAACCCAGGTATTTTTGGAGTGTAGGATCTGTAGAATGGGTTTGCCAAAACAGTTAACCAAAGAAAATAATTTCTTGTTGCAGACAGTATAATTGATTTATCTCAAACGATATCCTCAATGTTAGAAATCTGCGTGAGCATGTGTGTGAGACAATATTTGAGATATGTTAACAAAGAGCAGCATGGATTACTATGAATAATCCAAGGAATAATTAATTGCGTAATCATCTAAATGCTTCTGGAGAAGTACTGGGAGGGAGACAAAGCGATTCTCCAAATGAGCCACAACCTGTTTAAGTTTCACATTTCCTTCTGCCCAAAGAGTCCTAAACCCAACCCTTTCTGAACAGACATAAAAGAAACTGAAGCATTCTTTCTGTATAGTCACTCAGTTCCTGACACAGGATGAATCTGCAGGTCTCCATCGTTCTTCTTTTCATTTCTCTCACTGGAGGTGTGTGAGTATTGAAATGTATTATTTGTTAATCATACTGCAGAGTGCTAACTCAATGTCTCTCTCTGTCTGTAAGGTTATTCTCTCAAGTGTTACTCCTGCATAACTCCGAAAAGTTCCGATTTGACGGACTCCTGTGAAGCAAAAGTGGAGACATGTGCAGCTGGAGTTTCTAAATGTTCAAGCACTACGGTGGAACAATCCATCGGCAAGTCCAGTATAATGTGGAAATCTGCTGTATAAGTAATACCGCTAGAGAGAAAGTATAGTTGGAATTGTTTTATTATTTTATTATATGGACATTTATGTCTTTTTTACAGGTTCCTCTAAGGTGGTCGTCACAACTAAAGGGTGCGCACCTGAATGTGTACCAGCGACTGGAACGCCATTAACTGGAGGGACAGTGACTAAGAGCTGCTGTAACACTGATCTTTGCAATGCAGCAGGTATTGGCCTTTGTTTGATCATGCGCTAGCAGTTTGATTTCATCCACAGTAACTTAAAATGAGGAAAGTGATTGTTAATAAGCAGCACAATATCTAAAGTTGTCAAAAATAGTGTAAAGCTATAGCAGCATGAAAAGGAGAAGCTTATGAATTAGTCTAGGACTTTCAGAGTTTTATTGTTTTTAAAAAAACTGTGAGACATTGATCAACAATGAACATGCAGTTTTCATAACTATTATTATCATTATTATCATTGTAAGTATTAGTAGTGGAGTGTTAATAGTACTCATTTCCTTCCTGTCTTGATTAGATGGAGTGTATAAGGGAAGCTTCCTCTTGCTCGTGTCTCCTCTGCTCTTCTACTTCCTGTTTCACTGAGTCCAGCTGAACTTCAGATTCTACAGCAAAGACCATCAAACAAACTCAATATGATACACAATCTGAATAAAGCTTGTTTGTTGCTCTGCTGTTATTAGGTTTAAGGAACTGAACATATGTACTTCTTTAACATAAAATTACTGCATTGAAACTACCACATGACATTTATTTGCATAAAGGAAAAGTTACTATAGAATGTAATAAAGAATTAAAGAAAATCTTTGCATTTTTTTAAAAAGTGTGATGAACGTCTGTAATAAAATAATTACTCGAAACTCATGATCTGAAAGGGCACAGCAACTAAATCACCTATGTTGAAGGTAAGGTTTAGGTTAGCATTACATTAGCCAAACAAGCTAGCCAGCTACCTCTGCCTTGCTGATTTAAATACATCTGTTTATCCAATTACATCTTTGTAAACACATGTAAGACATTTCATATGAGCTTCCAATGCAGCAATTTACATAAGATTTTAACTTAAGAAATCTACACAGACAAAGACATCATTTTACAATCCATAAAGTTATGTATTGAAGAGGTGGATTTTGGAATGCACTGCTGCTTCAATGTATATCTAATGAGTGATTATAATCAAGGTATTAATCAATATTTTCTAAATATCAAATGAGATGAATGGCTTCTCTAGGCTTGTGGGATTTTACTTAGTTATAGAAGTTCCCAGTGTGATTACTGAAATGTTATTTTCATGTATTCTCTAATGTCTGCATTTAAATATCTGACTGAAGCTGATGTCAGGAATGCAGTTAGAGTGCTTGCTCATTTAGCCCGGCTTCCAGAAATTAATTATGGAAAGATGTTTTGGTTGAGAAAGTGTTAAAACATATAAGAGTCATTGGAACCAAAAGTTTAAGAGACCATTTATTTGTTAAAGCTTTACCTTTACTGTGTCATATTAAAGTGTCCTCTCCTTAAGAGAAAGAACGTTTTATCTTGACGTTTTGACAGGACTCTCCTGTTTATATTTAGAGCCTGGCCAAATCCAACCTTGGAAAAGCTGTATGTTGGTGTGTGTGTTAGTCTTCTTGGTTACAGGGTAACAAGTGTCATTATTGGAGATTGACTGAGTTGTTGTTCGGGACATGCTGGCAATCCAAATCTGCGACCTGACGTGCCTGACTTCAGGGTCCGAGTGTCAGCTGCATAATCGATGGAGATATGCTTCAGTCTATCTGTATATGTGTGGAAAATTACTATGTTTATCTATTTCTTAGCCAATCAGAAACTGCAACCTGAAGTAAGGACGTAGCTTAGACCTTGGTGAAGGGTATAACTGCTGTGATCTGTGTAACTGTAGAGGAGCGGCCTACAAACTCCTGTGTGAGTCAGTCTTGAAACTGACTTCTGCTGATGAAACTGCAAACTATCTTCAGTAAAACTTTTCTTCAATTTATTATAATTCTGACTCCGGGTCTTCATTCCTCATTATCTGGTTCTTAGTCTTTGACTGTAAATCCCCTTACAATGTAATAAAGTGAAAAAAGTACAACCACCAGAACCGATCTATTAGCTCACTAAATGCATTACATGTAGTTTGGATAAATATTGTCAATGACTTCTTACAACATGTTGGGCATTTATATTGTTATTATATTTTTATATTTCCAGGTGTAATTTACATCTGCGGTTTCTTTTATCATTAGTCAGTCAAAGTGTAACTGCAAAGCAATTTTTGTCAAATCCCAAAATGACTACTGTACCTCCTGGAGTGCATTTTGATGAAGAAAAATAAGAGTCAATAAAAACTAATTTGGACTTCTTTAACTGGCTGCCAAACCTGTGTTTATAAATCCAGGAGTACCACTGTCAGGGTTCTGTCACTTCTGTCTAGTTTATTTCTTGGTTTTGTGACAGAGCCCTGACACTCCTGTTTTGTTATGTCATTGTGTGGGCGCGCGGTTTCGAGCATTCTCGCCTTGTTACATGTGCGGTGCGCGGTGTTCAGATCCCGGCACGTCGGTCTAGTTTGGCTTCGGTTCTGTGTCGGGATTCGGACACTCATGCTCCGTGTGTTTGTACTCTGTTGTGAGCGCGCAGGATTAGATTTCGCTTGTTCTCGTGCGCTCTGTTGTCTGCGTGTGTTGTTGTGTTCTGTGTAGCACACGGTCCGTTTGCATCGGCCTGTACATGTCATGTTTATTCTCCCTGTGTTTGCAGTCCTGTGCTGGATCCTAGCCTCTTGTTTTTGTTTTGTTCTTGTTTTATTAAAGAAGCCCTTGTTTCCTGCACTTGAGTCCTCACCTCATCTCCCCAACCCCAAACCCTGACAACCACACACACACTTAAACATGCACAAATCTGTAGTTAAAATATTCTATGAAAGTACTGACAGTCATGACAGTGGGTACAAAAATATTGCTTTAGTTTGAAATGCATTCCAGTGCACACTGTCCATGTACTGTACAAAAACAAAAAACTATCCTTATTTATGTAGCCTACATGCAAGCGCATTGTTTTACTGTAAAATGAAATCCAATTTCTGATTAAAATAGAGGTCATTTGTCAGTAGAGCACAAACAGGCCACTTCTGGATGAGTGAAGCACAGGGTGAAAGGGACAAGACTGTCAGAAACGTAGCAATCGTTGTTGTGTCTGATGGCGCTCTCAACATGTATCTTCAAGAGGGCCGAGCTTGTCTGTGTGATTTCATCTAATCATGGTCATGCAGAGCCACAAAACCACAGTTTTTAAGACATAAGATAACAGAACATTTAAATGAAGAGCTGCACGATTCTGGATAATCACAACATTTTTGTTTAAAATAGAAATCACGATTACAAAATAACATGTTTATCAAAATATGAATTAATTTGAATATTTTTTTTTTAAATCAGTTTGAATTAATGATTCATCAGTGTTTATATCCAAAGTTTTATCCCTGAAAATCTGTGATCATTTGAATTATTGTAAGACATAAATATGTGTGTTTGAAAGACTATACATGACAACTGCTCTCTCTGGGTTAGATTTGAATGTTTGCAGCCAACACAGATTGAATATTTGCTGTGATTGTAGTTTGTACTCAAATGTCAGGGTTGAGTTAAGGAAAAGGAGCAAGAACTCAATTGCAGGAATGAAGGGCTTTAATTATTAATAAAACATCAAATGAAAATACAAACAAAAACTACCCCGTAGTAGAAAAAACACAGACTGGCAGCTTGACTGGCTGGGCAGGACCAGGCAGGACAAGGCAGGACATACGGACTTCTTTAACTAATCCTACAATGAATCATACAATGACAAACCAGCACAGGACTGCAAACACAAGGAAAATAATTAGGACAGCGAACAGGGCAGGTAATGAGGGAGGACAGGTGGGGCAAATTAATCAAACAGGTAATAAGATGGGCGGGGTTACATTGTACAAAATATACTGCAGAATTTACAGGAATTACATTGTGTAAAATTTTTGTTAATTGCTGTAAAATGTATTACAGGATAGTACTGTACAATTGTTTTAATTTTTTACAGTAACTTTGAAATAAGCTTGTAATTTATTTTACAGCAATATTTTGTAATTTCACTTAAGTACATTATTTGCCTGGCAACTAAAGTTGGCAATAAAATCCTGTACATATATTTTACAGCAATTTTTTTTTTTTATATATATATATATTTCACTAAAATACAGCATTTACTTGACAACTAAAGTTGCCTATACAATCCTGTAAAGAATAATTTTAACAGTAAACTGTAATACATTATTTCAAATGCATTAGGATGAATACTATCTGAATTTACAAATGAATAAAAACTAAGTCAAGGGTGTTGAAAGTAAAGATCTATCAAATCTGGCAGAAAGGCACTGCAAGGATTTTACAGGTAAAACATTTTCAGTTTTTTAACCGTTAAAATCTTATAAATATTACATAGTATCACAAAATAACTACAAATTTTTTAAAAGGCATTTTAAGCCATATTCTGAGTAGAACATTAACTTTTGATAATAAAATTAAGGTAAATCAACAGAATTTGTGGTAATTTGGTACCAACAAAAAATAATTGTGACTCCTGTTGAAACTCACTGCATTTCAGATTTTTGCTTCTTTAAAAAAAAAAAAAAAAATTAACATAAAATGCTCGCAAATTGTGCCACAAATTCCGTTGTTTGAGCTTATCTTCTACTAAACTAAGAACATTCCATATAAAGACAAGGTAATATATACACACTCAAAATTAATCTTCTGAGATGAGCACACAGGAGGACTGTTGTTCCTCCTCTCCTTCCACTTGTTTTGCCTCTATGCTTGTTGTATCTGTCTTGGCTCCAGTGAGTGTTGTGATTCCAACAAAACATCTGCACAAAAATACAAACAGAAGCTTTAGAATAATGTTCAGAATTGAATGAAACTAGATAAATAAAAGTAAAAATGCCACTTATAAAATACAATCAGCATTTGTTGCACTACAAATGTATGGGTCAGTTCACCCAATTCAGTCATTAAATACCCACCCTCATGTCATTCTAAACCCGTAGACTTTCGTTCAACTTTGGAACACAAATGGAGATATTTTTAATGAAATCTGAGAGCTTTCTGTCCCTCCATTGACAGCATACACAACTATCACTTACAAGCCCCAAAGGTTGTATAGACATTATTAAAGCAGCACTAGGTAACTTTTCAACCTTCATAATATATTTCCAAGACTCTTGTGATGGTACATCGACTTACAATAGGTTGAATGACATGTCTGCCATAGCCTGACGGGGTCTGTATCGTTTTTAATCGTACTTTTAAACTACGGGGTTCGGGTAGTAACCCCCGCGCACACAAAAGAACTACAAAATTCGACTGCTTTACGGCATAGGCTACCTCACTTCCCCCAACACGTCCTCACATGCTGTTGGACTTGTAAGTATATTGCTTATATTGTATATCACTCGGACAAGCTTTCACTCGTTGGTGTGAGCTAAAAAGCACCTGGCGTTCTTGTTGATGGATTAGTAACTTAGACATCTTCGGAGGCTAGCTGTGCTTGTTCGATGTCCGACGATTTGTAACGCGTTGTGTTTATTCCCCAATCGAACTCGTGTAACTGTCTGTCACACGTTCTACCGTCCACAGCATTACTTGATAGACAAAAATAGGACAAGAATGAGCATCAAATAGAAACAACCAGCTTACGGGGTGTTCGAGGCACACATACAATACAGACTGCCGACAGTTAAACAGGGCGCGCGCAGCTCTTAAAGGGGCCACACCTTATTTCCACTCGTTACAGCTTCCATCCGACTGAACAGGGACCGGTATACAGGGGGGAGGGGATCAGGCCGTGAGTGAAGAGACTGCTCTGCGTGAGTGGTATTTACGACAGTAACGTTAAATACAAGTAGTCCACAGCGACTCTAGGGGTCGTTGTTTGACCAAAACGGAAATCTTACCTAGTGGGGCTTTAAAGTAATCCATGTGACTCCAGTGGTTTAACCTCAATTTTATGAAGTGATGTGAATGCTTTGTTTGCACAAAAAAACATAATATACCACATTATTTTCAAAATATTAATCTCCAACGAAACCGAACTAGACTGAGGTGCCGGGATCCGAACACCACACACCACACACCGCACACAAGACAACTCACATGGACAGAAGAGCGCACGGCTCGAGCACAAAGACAAGACAATAAGGGAAAGTCAGGGCTCTGTCACAAAACCAAGAATAAACTAGACTGAAGTGGCAGAACCCTGACAGTCAAAAGTTTACAGTGGTTCTCAACCTGGGATACGCGAAGTGAGGGGGTACGTGAAGAAAATACTGAAATGTACCGTTAATTTAATTATATCGCACTCTTAAAAGGGTCATGAACTGAGAAATCTACATCTATCTTCCCCTGATCTTTTGACATATAAGTGGTCATTGTACTATAAAAACATCCTGTAAGTTTCAGAATCAAAACTTTCTCGTTTCTCGTAAAAACAGCTTATATTGAAGCCAATCTGCCAAAACCATAGACTGTAAAAAACTATGTGACGTCACCCGCAGGTTTCTGAAGAGCATTTTTGAAGCTAAATGTGGGCGGAGCCAGCCGTCGCCATCTTGGCAGCCCGTCACTCCCGATAACAGAAAATGGGCAAAAAGGCGGGATGTGGGTGGAGCTGAGGGGCCTGAGGAAAACAACTGAAAAACAGTGCTGGTTGTTCTCTCGATACTCGACAACGAAGGAAGGAATCCTGTATTAAACTGTATGAAATAATCATATAATCAGATTTAACTCCCTTTTGCATCCAGCCTCTAGCAGCCAGTCGAAGAATTGCAGTTTAAGTCACTTCAGTGTTGGTTTCAAGAGAGAGACAGGTTGCCGCTCTGCCAAAACGAAAAAATGAGCCACTTTATTACGTAATAGGGTGGCTAAACACCACCTCTGTAGAAGTTCAATGCCTGCTTCTACATCCCTGCCTGTTTAGCCCCGTCCACCGATTCGTGCATGTCATGTAATAGGTAACAGAGAGACGCTGATGCTGTGTTATTAGAGCATGCGAGAGATAAAGATGGCTAAATTTGCAAACAGACTTTTACCATATGGACTTAACAGTAATGCGACAGCATATAAATAACTGTTAATTCTAATGCCTGATCTGTGACCAGTGATTTCTGATATGTAATGATTCATGTACAGTCAGATGTTCTTTGTCTATGTGTCAGTAAATCAAAACAGTGACTTAATGGTCAACTTCACATTGTTTCTATTAGTACGATGAAAATAATCTGTTATTTAAACTGCTTAAATTATATACAGAAATCGATCTAAAAACACTCCCTTTACAATCTCTGGAGCTGTCAATCAAACGTGAGAGTTTATCAGTGACTGAGTTCTGGACTTGCACCAAAACTCCCGTATTAATCAACGAATGTCTTTTATACATTGTAATTGCACTGTTAGTTATGCTGAAAGCATTCGATAGTGTGCAGAAATCGAGTTGCAATGACGACATCACTCACTCAACATGTCTGTGATCGGCTACAATGCTCATCACTGCAACCTTTCATGCTACGATCTAAATATAATGCTGTAATCAACACTTTTCACGATTAGTTAACCTTGAGAGCTGTAATTTTCGAGAGAGTTCCACAAGTAATACTTTGCTATTTCATATGCAAAGATGATAACCAATCACAGCAGTGGGCATTTACACTGAAGCCTCACAGCAGCCAATCACAGCAGTGGGCGTTTACACTCAAGTCTCACAGCAGCCAATCACAGCAGTGGGCATTTACATTGAAGCCTCACAGCAGCCAATCACAGCAGTGGGCGTTTACACTCAAGTCTCACAGCAGCCAATCACAGCAGTGGGCGTTTACACTCAAGTCTCACAGCAGCCAATCACAGCAGTGGGTGTTTACACTCAAGTCTCACAACACCCAATCACAGCAGTGGGCGTTTACATTGAAGCCTCACAGCAGCCAATCACAGCAGTGGGCGTTTACACTCAAGTCTCTCAGCACCCAATCACAGCAGTGGGTGTTTACACTGAAGTCTCACAGCAGCCAATCACAGCAGTGGGCGCTTACACTGAAGCCTCACAGCAGCCAATCACTGCAGTGGGCGTTTACACTCAAGTCTCTCAGCACCCAATCACAGCAGTGGGCGTTTACACTGAAGTCTCACAGCAGCCAATCACAGCAATGGGCGCTTACACTGAAGCCTCACAGCAGCCAATCACAGCAGTGGGCATTTACACTCAAGTCTCTCAGCACCCAATCACAGCAGTGGGCGATTACACTGAAGCCTCACAGCTGCCAATCACAGCAATGGGCGCTTACACTGAAGCCTCACAGCAGCCAATCACAGCAGTGGGTGTTTACACTGAAGCCTCACAGCAAGCCAATCACAGCAGTGGGCGTTTACACTGAAGTCACAGCAGCCAATCACAGCAGACACACCCCTTCAAACAGAGCGTTCAAATTAGGGGACTAAAATCATGGCAGGACAATTGCCTTTTATTTCTAAATTTAGACCATTTTTTGATGTAAAAATCATACTAACATTATAAGTGAACCCCATGAAACATAAAACAATAAAACAATGCAGTCCAGGACCCCTTTAAGTAACATTCAACTGAGCATGTGTTTCTTACAGGTACAATTTATAAGTACATGCCCCCTCTAGTGTACAAACAAAAAAATGGATGTGCAGGTCAAAAGGAAGGTCAAAAGATCCATAACATCCAATCAAATTACCCCTTATTTTGCAGTCAAAAAATGCATCCACTCAAGTGTCATGCGTAAGTGCACATCTTGACTTGCCGCATGTAGTTGGTATCGACAGCACATGGCTATAGGTAATGACACAGAAAAGCTGCGTACCCCAGGTCCCTCTGACAGCGCTTCAGTAGCGAGGGGGAGTGATCCACATGCTACGGTTGACACCGATACTGACAGCGATGCATCTGAAGCCAAAACGACATCTCACCATTACCAGCAATTCGCAGAAAGATCATCAAAGAGGCGCAAAATTGATGAGAATTATATTTGGCTTTACATACATGGGAAAATCCCTGACCACAGTGCGTTATATGTGCAAAAGTACTCTCTTATAACTGCATGAAACCAGCATTTTTGCGCAGGCATTCAGAAAGAGTTTTTTGAAAGACAATTAAAACAACTCGGAAGTAGCAAGGCCCTTTTAACAGCGTCAGAAAACCTTAATAAGAAGGGTCTGGAAGCATCCTACATGGTGAGTTAAAGCAACAACAACAAAAAAATAAAAATAAAGATGATGCCATCATCAGACAGCACTGGGCTAGGGAGGAGATTTTCAAAGTCTTAGATAGCTTTGTAACGTCACATGGGCTTCTGTGGACAAAATGTGTGGGCATCTGTACTGATGGAGTGAAAGCCATGACAGGAAAACATAGAGGAGTTGTAACGAGTGCAAGCAGTTGCGCCCTGTGCGGCTTGGGTACATTGGGAACATTGCGTACATTAACCAGAGAAGCGTTGGCGTCCAAGGGAATGCTGGGCTGTCTGAAGGAAGTTTTGGACGACGCTGTGAGAATTGTGAACTTTTTAAAGCAAGGCCTGTTTTTTGTCTACATTTTGCAATGAAATGGGCAGCAACCACGTCACACTGTTAGTCCATACTGATGTCCAGGGGAAAGGTACTGAGTTTGAATTGAGGGACGAACTTAAAGCTGTATTGTGTGTCACCGCTTACACAACGAAGAATGGCTCATAATACTGGCCTATCTGGGTGATGTTTTTTCCTGTGTGAATGAGCTGATGCAGACCATTAAAAACACACACACACCCTCACAATTAAACAAATTTCTACATGCCACAGCACATACGTACCTGCCCATTTCTGAGCAAGAGGCTCTCGTTGAAATCTCTACTAGTGGATCACAAAAATCACTGCCAGATTTCTGGATAGTCCTGCATGCAGAGTGTCCTGCATTGGCAAATCGCGCTGTAAAGACTTTGATGTCCTTTGTGACCACGTACCTTTGTGAAAGTGGATTCTCACGACTGTAAAAAGTTTGAGAACCACTGGTTTAGTAGAAATAGTCGAATTGTTGTCATTTAGGAAAAAGAGTGCATGGGTATTTGAATCATTATCGCAATCTTTTTACCATTAATCACACAGCTCTATAAAGAACAAATATCTAGGAGTTCATTGGGTCATCATGCAACTATGATGCCTGTATATAACCTCTTTCACTCTGTTAGGCACGAGTTAGATGAGTCGCTCTTCTCCTGTGCTCTGATTAGGAAACCAATGGTCCTCTTCTCATCAAGAGTTTCAAAGCAAATTTTCAATTTTGGATGAACTATTCCTTAAAAAAAAAAAAACCTTGTAGAGAGTTTTTTTTAAGGATGCTGGGGTTTACTTGTAAACAAGTAATGCAGGATATTTCAATTAACTGATTTTTATCAGCGTATTGCTGTGCATGAAAACACTATAAATATCCAGACAAAAAACTTAAAGAATTAATACCAATTAATAAGGTCCCATTAGTTCTCATTATAATGCATTAACATTAATTGAGCTATACAGTATATATTCCTCTTTGTTAATGTTAGTTAATAAAAATATAACTGTGCCTTTTTAGTTCATTTAAGCTGAGGTCCATTAAATAATAACATGTACAACTTTTGACTGTAAAAATTTGTTAATGCTATAATTAACATTAAGTGTAATAAATGTTTCAGAACAATGTTAACAAATGTAGATAACTAATGTTAACAAATGAAACAATATTGTAAACTGTTACCAAAGTAATACATAAAAAATAAAAAAAAAGGTGTCTTTGTGTCTTAAATATGTATTTTTGAAAAACGAATGTTTATATAAAAATATCACAGTACCCAAAAAGTTTGTAAAATGGAACATAAAGTTACAGTATTCTGGATTAAAAAAAGAAAAAGAAAAAAACAAAGAGAAGAATTTATCATTTCAGGAGACAGTTTATGAAACTGCCTGTCATACATTTGTTGAGTTAAATAACTTGTTTATGATTTGATTTTAAGTTTCAGTTGCTGAACAAGTAAAAGGATAATGATAAAGTATACACACCACATAGTACTAAAAGCGTAATACAGGTGAACTTGTGGAGAAGTAAAAGTGATTAAATAAAATGATTCACTGTCCACCTTAGTGGTTATTTTCAATAGGTCTGTACTAAAATATTACTAAAAATAATGACTTGATGTATTAAAACTGTAGAAGTCAAGTATTTACTTATAAAATGTTTTGTATTTAATTTATGCATTACTATGCATTTCATTATTTTAATAAATTATTTGATTTATGTGTGTGCCCCCTCTACAGGTGAAGAGGGTAAAGGTGATAACTATTTAAGTGCAACTCAAGGCCACAAGAGGGAGATGCTGCATCATGAACTTTTTTCCACATTGTAGTTTAAATGCATAAGAATAAATTCATCAACATATGCCTCAGATCATCTTCCTTCTGCATGTGTCAGAAATTGCCACACTTGTGGTTTTTGATCACTTGTCTGCTTACATGATGTATTCCCGGAGTTTGGCCAAAGTGTTTAAGTGGGTGTGAAGACAGAAAGTGTCTGCGTTTTAAACCGCATACTCACTGAGTAGGTACTTAATTTCAACAAGTACTTGCTAAATGAGCGCTAAAAGAGTAGGTACTATATAGCCTGAAAGCGTGAAGTATGAATGCGATCCAGACATATGCCATGTTCACATTATCATGTGACCTACGACATTATCACAACCGCAACAACTTAAAAGATATGAGCGAAAGGTTTAATTCATCTGTAAATGTCTTGATATTGATGAAATTTGTTCATTTTGTGGTCTTGTTGAAAAAACAGCCGCCCCTTTATTTTTTTGTTTGTAGTATAGCCAATACATTTAGAGAAACTTTTATTTAACCCTTCTAATAAGACCCACAGTTTTATCCTTATATTTGGTTTAAATTTAATTTAATTGCTTTATGTTATAAGCAAAATATTTCATCCACAAGCAAGTGGCTTAAATCTCCCTTTTCCCCTCTTTTTCTTGTTGAATAAAAAAAAAAGCATTTTTTATGCGTTATGAGGAATTATTCAAAGATATTTAACCTTGTCATTGTGCTTTTTTTCTATCTCATACTATGATGTTAGGCAAAACCATGATATTTATGTCATTGTTAGATTTAGTTATATTTTATCTCTATCTTGTTTCTTTTTCACTAATCGAAAAGAATCACAGGCCTGGGAGAGTCAGGAACATGAAGCCTATTGGTGTTCACAGACCTTCTCAGCTTTTAATTGCATACATCAGCATTTATACAGGGTCCAGGGGTGATGTAACAATCATCCAATCCAAGTCCATTTATGGCCACTTTCCAGATAAATGCATTGTTCATCCCAGAGCAGCCTTCTAGACCCTTTATCCTAGACAAAGAAAGAGAGACAAAGAAACAAACGCACACACACACATTTTTTTCTCATCTTATCACGCCTGAATGGTTTAATAAAACTTCAATGAATAATAGAGTGATCATATGCTGTAAAAGATCAAAAGATGACAGAAAAAAAACCAGATGCTGCTTTAATTGCGTTAAATATTTTTAATGCGTTACATTAATTTTGACAGTCCTAATATATGAATCCCCTCTACAGTGACTGAGGAAAAAGCGGACCTTACGGACTTCAAGAGTGAGCGTGTCCAGCCTGTTTTGTTTTCCTGGTGAACGTCTCAGCTTTTCCCCTGGTCTTTGGGTTCGCTGGTGAAACTGCGCCCTCACGTGTATGATGTTGGTCCGTGGTACGAAGCAGTCATCGTATTTCTTCAAAACGGCCTCGAAATAGTCTTCTCTCTTTCATTCAAAGCAAATGAATTGTAAATATTTTCTGTCTAATTTCCCCATCATATAAATGTAAATGTACTTGGACTGTCCCGTCCTTTTCTGAGAGCTCGGTAACCGTTTTGTATCTCACAAAATGCTGATTCTTAGAGACTTGTATTAAAAGGGGGGTTCAGTCTACCTATTTTTATCTCCAGGTTTTATCCAACAGGAAATTGTTTAATTTATATGCACAAGAACATGGAACTGGGCAGCATAATTTCTGTTACTCTATTAAGGATTAAAATAAATAGTATCATAAATGTTTTTGGCCCAAAGCCTTTATGTTGATGATGTTTGTATATGTTATGGGGGGGAAATGTGTCACACACACAGAAGGGAACAGACAGGAGATAACTAGTGTTAAACAGTCTTTATTGAAGCAGTAGCGGGAACCAGGCAATGGAGAGTGAATGGTGATTGACCAATGCAGATGGTGACTTAGCTGGATGGTGACCTTGTGGGTTTCCGTGCAGGTGATGAAGACGAGTGATCACACCACACAATCACACATCCGTATAAAAGTGAAATCAACGCATATTGACCTCGTGGGTTTTTTTTGAGAGGAGTTTGATTTTGAGACAGCGGATTTTTGGTGATATAGCGGATTTTTGCTGATATAGTGACATAGTAGGCTAAGTCCTTCCACAGCAGAGAAATTAATATTTTTTAATAAAAATCTCAAAAAAAGTGAGACATTGTGGCTTGATTTCTTTTATTAATATTCATTTTGCAGGACCAAAATAACATTATGCACAGTGAGGAGCCTATAGGTTACAAGCTTCACATATTAGAAAAATACAATAATAAAAGTCACCAGATACTCCTGTCTCCATCGTTTCCAGAAGCTCTCTGCCAGACACTGCACTTGAAAGTCCATGTGCATCCCTGCTTGTCAAGGTAACTTGTCAGTTCTGGATCACTAGTGTTGAATTTTAACTCTTTGCACGCTGCGATAAAGTTTGTGCCTCTGTCAGAGCGAAGCTGTTTGGATGACCCACGGATTGCATAGAATTGCCGTAAAGCATTTATAAAACTTGAAGTGGACATGGATTCTAACACTTCGATGTGTATCGCTCTCGTGCTCATGCATGTGAATAACACTGCCCATCGCTTACTCTCAGCACTACCTCCACGAGTGTGGCGAGTGACAATGCTCCATGGTCCGAAGATGTCCAGTCCGACATGGGTAAAAGGGGGTTCTGAGGTGAGTCTGTCAGCTAGTAGTGGTGCCATTTTCTGTTCCATTAACCTCCCTCTCAGTTTTTTGCAGGTCACACAGTTATAGAGGACACTAGACACCAGCCGTTTACCTCCCACTATCCACACTCCTGTTGACCGGATGGCACCTTCAGTAAAATGACGACCTTGATGGAAAACGTCCTTATGGTAATGTCTCACTATAAGAGTTGCAATGTGATGAGTTTTTGGCAGTATGACAGGATGTCTCTTGTCTCTTGGTAAGTCAGCATAAGGCGTCCTCCAATCCGAAGGAGTCCATCCTCGTCGATAAAAGGATTTAACTTTCTGAGCGGACTCTTTTTTGAGAGCTGAATCTCATCTTCCAAACATTTTAACTCTTATCCATAGAATTCTTGCTGGACACAGCGAATGACGACTGTTTTAGCTTGCCAACGTGCATCAACAGCATCCCTTTTGTGAGTCTTGGAGAATGTTCTTGTTACTTGAATAAGTCTTGTGATGGCTTGCAGTAGTCTCTTCCAGCTAGAAAATCGTTCAAAGCGTGCTGAGCTGAACTGACCCTCTGTAGCCTTGGTGTAGTTGACAGTAACTTGGGCCCGAACTTCAACATCAAGTTATGGGTCAACCAGATCAAAGCTGTTGCTTTGTGGAGGCTCACTGCTGTTTTTCAAGAAACCAGGGCCTGAGAACCAGTTTGAGGTCCTGAGGATGTCTACAGATGTGGGTCTGGTGGCGTGATCCGCCGGATTCTGCTCGGTGGCAACATACTGCCACTGTTGTGGATAACTTGATTTCCTGATACGATTGACTCGGTTAGCAACATACACATGAAATCTTCTGGAGGTGTTATGGATGTACCCGAGAACAATCCTGCTATCAGTGAAAAATCTCACGGCATGTATCTCAGTGTCCATTTCACTGCAGATTGTGTCCGCCATCTCAGCTGCCAGGACTGCGGCACACAGCTCCAAACGTGGAACCGTATGGGCTGGATGCGGCACCAACTTCACTTTGCCCATAATGAATCCTACGTGGCACTGGTTTTCATCATTGGTGACACGTAGATAGGCTACGGCAGCGATAGCCTGAGTGGAAGCGTCAGAGAATAAACAGAGTTCTCGACATTGAGATGAGGCAAGAGGGATAGGCACATACCTTCTTTTGATGTGTAGCTTCTCTAGTTCCAGGAGAGACTCTTTCCACAACTTCCAGGACACTTGCTTGTCTGATGGGAGAGGATCATCTCAATCATATTCTTTGGACGACAGTTCTCTGACGAGAGCTTTTCCTTGAACAGTGATGGGAGCCACGAAGCCCAGTGGATCATAGAGGCTCTGAACTGTTGATAAGATGCCTCTTTTAGTGAATGGTTTCTCTTCATGGGATACTTGGAAACCGAAACTGTCACTCTCCAGATTCCATATCAGTCCAAGGCTCCACTGAAGTGGGAGAGGATCTGCATCAAAGTCGAGGTCTTTTAAGTCTTTTGCAAGGTCCTCGGGGGCAAATGCTGTCATGACCTTGCTGCTATTGGAAGTGATTTTGTGGAGTTTTAAGTTTGATGCCGCTAGCACTTTTTGAGTCCTCTTTAGAAGATCGATAGCTTCCTCTTCTGTCGGAACCGACGTCAATCCATCGTCCACGTAGAAGTTCGGTTTTTGAGGATGATAGACCCCGAATAGAGGTAAGTACCACCTTTCTTGATGTTCCTCAACTTCTGATGCTAGTCCTGCTTGGTCATTCTCAAATACCCTTTTCATGAACTCCAGGAAGTGTTCTCTCATGTCTGTGCGTCTGTGCGCCTGTCCAGTGTACGTCGGAGAGATAAATGTCGTCGCAGAGCCATCTCTCTGTTGTTTGGAAGACGGCGGCGAGGTTTGCAGAACGGCAGCGGTGCTACCCAGCTGTTTGCTTGATCCATATAAACCTCTTTGTCCATGATGTCCAGGAATGTTTTATCATCAACTGACTTTTTCATCATCAGGGTGGCTGTTGAAGACTGTGGCTCCAAGTTTTTCTGTCTCCTCACCTTGGAATGCGCTGTCCACAATTCTTGATTGGTGAGTGTTTTTTCTCCAAAGTGTCTCTTTCACTTGAATTTTGTTAGGACAGGGACTTAACATGGATGTCCGTCCATTAGGCAGTGTGTGTGTCTTGTACACTCTGACACTGGGTGGTTTGTGAGCTCGGTCCAGACAAACATCTCCAACGATAACCCACCTGAGATCAAGACGTTGGGCGTAGGGGTCTTCATGGCCTCCGTTATACTGCTGCCTCACTTTATGCACTCGCAAAATGTCTCTTCCTAGCAGGATGAAGATTTGAGCATTTTCATTGAGTGCTGGTATCTTATCTGCAACAGGTCTCAGTGAGGGAAATGGTGGGCTATTCCAGGTGTGGGGATTTCGGCTCGGTCGTCTGGAATCATTTCACACTCAATGAGGTTTGGAAGCTTGATCTTGATCTTTCCATCATAGGATTGCACCACAAAGTTTGTTGCTCTCCTCCCTGAGGTTTCCATAACACCAGAGCAAGTCTTTAACCCTCTGGGGTCTGAGGGGTTTTCTGGGCCCTGGAGGTGTTCTGACATGCTCTGACATTTGTGCTTTTTTCAGTTATTTATAAACATGTTAATGGCAAAGGTGTAAATTCACTCTATATAGCACAAACAGGGCTACCAAAATATGTGATCACCATGCATGTATATTTTTGAATTTTTAAGAGAATAATGTTTATGCGTGGTTATTGAAAAAAATAAAAATGAAAGTAATAAATAAGAAAATTATTTTTGTGTATACTCACAATAAAAACCAAGTGTTGTGCTTTTTGCCAAATAAAGAAAAATAAACATGATGTGAGTTCTGCTTTCTCTCTGTCAGTGAAGTCAATTCTGAAACGCGTCCGAAAATGAACAATAACTCAGCGAATACTAGGTCAAACAGGCATACAGACACACAGGCATGAAGCTTGAATTCTCTTCTTTTAAATGAAGTATTTTTTTATAAAAAACAAATATTCTCAGTTTATGTAATCTGTATGAAAAGAGCGAGATGTCAGTCATTCTCATCTCAGCAAATTATTTTTAATGTGACCCCGCCCACGGAGAGCGCGCGCTATTCAAACGCAAATGACTGAGGCATCCATGCAAACTGTGAACGCCCCCATATCAGCTCGAGAAAACACATCAAGTTTATTCAGATCATTGTACTTGTTTACACCGTCTCGCGGCGCTGTTAGGAATAATACTATCGTAATAATAATAATGGAAAATATACCTCAGAAGTGCGGGTATTTCGAGGAGCAAAGGATCCTGAGAACCCCCAACCAAAAGGGAAAAAAAAGAAGAAAAAGAGAGAAAAGAAAAAACATTACTATTCCTAGATCTAAATCCCCAAATGAGGATGATCGCAGATAAAACATAACGAAAAACTTCCAAAGAATGCGAACCAACAAATGAAGTCATATACAATGTAGGTGCAGCCCCCTTATTATAAAACTAGGTTCAAAAAGGTGTCAAATTCTATGCTATCCAGCTGGAAAAATAACAAAATAAAATAAAAGGAATGTATGTAACGTATAACCATAAGTCCAGCGCAACCTCGGGTTGGAACATAGTTACGGTATTAATCTTTTTAATTAGAGTCTATGAAACCGTATGAAAGTAAAAAAAAACTTTCAAAAACTTTTTTTTTTTCTCTCCCTACCCGAGGGGCAAAAGGAATGTCTTTGCACATTATTCTTCACCCCAATTAGAACGCTAGAACTCGTTGGCTTCTTCTGGCATGCTGAACAAGTTCCCTTCGTGAGTAACCCGGAGCCTTGCAGGGTACAAGAGACCAAATCTAACTCCCTTTTCGTAGAGCCGAGACTTCACATCTTTGAATGCCGCTTGCTTTTTCCCCAGCTCAGCGCTGAAATCCTCGTGGAAAAACACCCGGCGTCCGCGAAAGAGCAACTCTCGCTGTTGCTTACTGAATCTGAGGATGCGATGCTTGTCCTGGAAGTAGTGAAAAAGAACCAGAAACACTCTGGGTTTGGTCTGATTGGCCTTTGCATCGTTGGTTGGGTTGGATCCGACTCGATGGGCACGAGAAGGAACAAGAGGACTTGTGAAGAATTCTTTCCCCAGTACTTCCTCAAAAAAAACAGTCATAAATTTAATCGGGTCTTGTCCTTCCAACTTTTCGGGGATGCCCACAACTCTCATATTAGATCTCCGTGAGCGATTTTCGAGGTCGTCCAGCTTTTCCTTCAGTGATACGTTCTCTTTCAGTAGCGCATCCATTGAAGCCTCGACATTCACCAGCCTATCACTGTAGTCATTTAGTCCATCTTCAACCTCGCAAAGTCGTTCGTCATGAGCTTCGTAATATGATTTAACTTGTTCCAATGTCGCGTTCACAGGTGACAGTGCACCAACCAGTTCTGTTTTTAAAAGAGAGTGAACTACTTGTGTCATATCAGAAAGAAGCACTGACCGGAGCCTTTCGAGATCTTCAGGTAAAGCCGTTAAGCCCTCAGGGGATGGCGCCATATCATCGGACTTGCTCGAAGCTTCACCGTCTTTGTCGCCAGTTTTATTGCGAAGTTGCTTTCTACTTGTCATTTTTGCTCCACCGTTATTTCAAGTAATATCAGCTGCCAGATAATCGATTGTAGTGAATAAATATCGAAAAAATAATGACTGAATAAACGAAAGAGGTCGGGAGCTACACTCACATGCGTCTACTCACGCCATGCTTAAACCGGAAGTCCCGTCATTTAACTTTTGTAAGACACTTTTAGTGGGATATCCCCTGGGAATATCAATGAGGAATGTGACAGAGGGAACTATAGAGAATGAATGTGAGGAGACTTAATGATTGAATGTATTGTTTGAAGTTTATTCACAAAAGCAAGTTTAAGTTAAAAGTAGTAATCTGACTGTACATTTTTTTTTTACATAAAAACATTTACTTTTTTCTTTTTTTTTTAAAGAAGTCTCTTCTGCTCACCAAGGCTGTATTTATTTAAAAAAGACATTTCAAAATAAACATTCGGGCCAAAAGTGCAAACAGAGACAGTGCAAAATGAAATAAAAATAATTAAAGTGTTCAGTGCACACAGAGAGAGACGAGAGTCTTACTGAAGATGGATGGTTTGTATGAGCCTACTCATCCACCTATGTGTATAGCCTACTCAACTCCCATAGTATTGCACATAAGCTTTGTAAACTTTGACGAGAACAGTTCACAGCACACAGTTTTGAGAATACAGTTACATGTCTTTGTGCCATTTTTGAAAACAGTTCCTGTTCAACTGAAGACACAAGTCATCACATGCCTGGCATTTCCAAGGTGTGTCCTGCCTTTTACCAAGCTTTACTTTGCAAAGCACACAGCTCTTGCGACCAACTGTGGAAATATTCTTTGCATCTGAGGTCAGCTCAGCTCCTGGAACGGGTATATGGTCACTGCTGGTTTGTTTTGGTGCTACTTTCTGTGACACACCAAAGAGCTCCGCAATAAGCCGTTCCATGAACTTTATGGGTCATGTTACCACATAGCTCTTTGTGGATAAGGAAAGCATTGGTGGCAGCAATGTCCAAGAAGTGTAGAAAGATATTTCTGTACCACTTCATTGTTTTGTGTTATGCAGTGAAGTACTGTAAGAGCTGATCGGACAGGTCAGCACCCCCCGTGTGTTTGTTGTATGCAGTCACAGGTGCAGGACATGGAAATGTCTTTGTCCTCCACGTATCTTGTGTTTTCACCCTCCTCTGCACAGTCTCACCAGTATAAACGGAATGAATGGTGGAACAGACAGATACCTCTCGTGTGTCCATCCACTTCACAAATACAAGAGGACCATCGCGAATCCACCTGATGGATCCCCTGGCAGATTTTTTGAGAGTGAATTAGTTGCATCACGTGGGCAGTCTTTTCTGTTGTCCCTGTAAGTCCCACATGCACAAAACTTCATTGCAAACAAGTCTTTTAGGAGCTTTGGGCTTGTGTAGAAATTGTCCATATACACATGGTACCCAGAGCCTAAAACTTTACAGTCCAAAAGAGATGTTACAGCATCATGTGACAGTCCATTGCCTGAAAAAGAAAAGTCCAAAGTGTATCCATTTGATGAGTCTGCAAGAACAAACCACTTGAAACCCCATCTGGTTGGCTTGGCTTTCATGTACTGCGTCATACCTGTGTGTGCTTTGCATGACACCATTCTTTCATCCACAGCTAAGTTTCTTTTAGGATGATAGATGGATTTACAAGCATGATGGATAGTGTCCATGAGAGGTTTGACCCTAAAAAAAAAGCCGGTCATGTTCAGCTGTGCCCCTCTTTCTGTCATTATCCTTATCTGCATCTGGGTGACTCATGTGCACATTCCATGAAATGGTGCGGTATCTGTCTCTTGACATGATTGTGGCAGGAAAAGGCAAAGAGAAAAGACTGTCTTGCTGCCAGTAGTCCTTGATGGAGCTCTCTTCTTCACCATGGCCATGTAAAAAAGCAGCCCAATGTAGCGGTACATCTCACTGATGCTGATATCTGTCCATTTATACTTGCGGCCTTTTGCAATTGCACCAGCAGCCTGAGCATTGGTATTGTGGCACAGAGCTGACACTGCATTCTCAGAAAAAAAAAAACATTTTGAAGAGACTCTGAGGAGTGTGTGCAGGACTCAGCAGGACTCAGCTGTGTCCCAGGTTCCTGTGCAGGCAGGAAGCTCAGAGTCTGTGGAACCATATCAATGTCAGTCTCTGTTTTCCATGACAGAGTAGACTGCTTGTTGCTTGTCTGAATGTTTGTCATGGCCCTCTTTGCAACAGGTGTCTTTATAGCTGTAAAACAAACAAACAACTGTGAGCATGTTTATTACACACAAAAAAAAATGTATTTCAATCACTAAGATATTGAAAACAAAAACAAAAAAAAACATAAACATAAAAGACAAAATGTTTGTATGGGCTATGTAAAACCGGAATTATACTAATATCTGACAGAAAGGAAATAAGCGTATTTAGTATGATTTTCAGTTGTTCTCACAACTGAACGACACCTATCGCGTGCCCTTCCAGTGCGAGTTGCAGGTGCAGGTGAGAGTGATGCTACTACATTCCTAATATAATTAATTATAATATAATATAATATAATTCCATAATAATATTAATAAAGGTTGAACAAAGTACTATGCCAGCACATGCATAACTGATGGGCAATCAGCATGTTGATAAAACAACAAAAATAAGCTCTTTTCAGGGTTCGTACACCTTTTCCAAGGTCAAATTCAAGCACTTTTCAAGCACTTTCAAGGTCCATTTTCAGTGTTGGGGAAGTTACTTTAAAAGAGTAGTGTTTGCTCGTTACTCGTTACTTTTAAAAAAAAGTAATCCGTTACTTTACTTAGTTACCCCCTTTGGAAAGTAACTTTTTACGTTACTCATTACTTTTACGTTACTTTTATGTTGCTTGACTTTGGGCAGAACCCAATATCTGTTCCTAAATGTGTAGACATAAATTTATAGCATGGAGGACATAACAGGTATTTCTTTTGTGCTCTTTATTATAAAACATAGTATCAATTTCAAAAGAAAAAAGTCCTTCTCATTGGCGCTGCTGTGTGCGGCAAATTCTCTGTTTTTATTCTCAGCCGGCTCTGCATCATGGGGTAGAGTGCGACACTCCGCAATGAGCAGAGCGCACGCGCCGCTTCTCTCCGCTCCGCTCCGCTCCCCCTATCCACTGAACTTAAAATTTTGGCAACGTCAAGGCAGCCAATAAAGCTTCCCTGCTCTCCAACACCGGTGCGAAACGCGTTTTGATAGCCTATGATATAGAAGACATAAGCTTAGTTTTCAGACATACGACTCACTCTATCAAGGGAGTAGGAGAAAAAGAGATTTTGAGAGAAAAAAATATATATTTTGTTTAAAAGTACACATTTCAAGCTTTCTATATTTCTCAGGTCTGTGAGGCAAGTAGCTTATCTGAGTTTCGGATCATTTACAGTATGAGGCGAGAGCTCCAGTTCACGCGCCGGTGCATGTCATGATTATTGCATGCTATATTTACTTCTTATTTATTAAATTCAGGCAATTGGTTGATAAAACATTGATTAAAATTAAGATACAATTAATACAAAACGAAATCTTTAAAGAAAGACTTTCTACAAAAACAAACTTACAGTAACTTTCAGATAGGCTATTACGAATTGGCTTACCTGTACAATTACACCCGGTAGGTCTGCTGTCATCCTTGACAGTCATTTTGGAGTGCGGGTTGTCATTTGACGGGTTGTAGTAACAGTTCTCAACAGTTCTCTTCTCTCAAGCGCGCAGCTGAGAAGGCAGTGTCGCTGTCAAATTTAAGTAACGTCGCCTAATTGAAAAAGAAACTACGTTTCGTTACCAAATTTTCAGTAGTAGCGCGTTACACTACTTTTTACCTGAAAAAGTAGTTACGTTACTGTAACGCGTTAACACTGTCCATTTTAAAGCTTTTTCCAGCACCTTACACCACCGTAAATTACATACCAATACATAGTCAAAATTATTATTTTGTGTTTTTATCACATTAATGCTATAAACAGTCAAAATTGTGTTTCGTAATAGCAGAAGGATCAGATATTTAGTTTTATTTTTCAAAATGTATCACTGTCTAAGTAGATAATGCCTATGGATAATACTTTTCATTATATTAATATTCAAATATTGCTTCCCAGATAATGTGATTTTCAGGCTGTAAAACTGAAGTAATTTCAAGGGCTGAAAATATGAAGACATAGGATTTGAACAGAAATATTTTACAGGCCTTGGTTTTGGAACACATTCTTGATATAGACAATGTTTGAACAAAATCATGAGACATTGCTACAACAACCTGTAATTCCATTTTAACCCAGAAGACTCTGACAGTGCACAGGCACCTGCCTGATAAAAAGCCTATATTAATTTAAAAAAAAAAAAAAAATGTTTTTATACATTTATATACTGGAGTAGAACAGTGTAAATATTGCATAAGGCCATCCTCAACCTTCGTGTTTCCCACACATAGACTAATTTGTGGCGGTGAGCCACAGAATTAACACCGGCCACCACATATTGCGTTTTGTTTTTTACGCTATTTAAAATGCGCAGCGTATTCATTCAGCTGCATTTCCTTTCCCTGCTCTCCCTCCGTCTCTCTGTCACTCACGCGTCTCTCTCACAAGCGATTTTTTGTCTCGCCAAAGCCTTATTTGATGTAGATGACTGCTGCGCTTGCGATAGGGCTGCATATTCAGCATATTACTGAAAAAAGTTGAAACATTATTATCATATATTTTACAGAGTACTATTCCAGCACATGCACAACTGATGGGCATTAGCATGCTGATAACACAAAGAAAACATATGTAACATTATCAACCAACCTCCAAAAATAAATAATAAAGTCATACAGGCTCATATTGTATTATCACTATGTATAAACAAAACTGAACTAACATGGGTGTAAATATGTACTTTTTCTGATTTCTGACGGTGTTGCTGCGCACCCTCCGATTTGCAGGTGAAGGTGATGCAGCTACATTCCTTTTTTAAAAAAGCTATAGTACCATTAGTCTATATGAATAACTGATGCGAATAATTGTAGACACGTGCTGTAGGCCTCTATTGCGTGCTATTGGGCCATTACCATAGATGGCACAATGCAAACATTAACACATTTGCGCACTTCATCAACCGGGCATATTTACACATTTCAGCACATTTACAACAGATATTTGCGAGCATTATTTGATATTTAAATATTTTAAATATTTAAATATCTATTTTAAATATTTCATTGTTGATGATAATGAGGCGGCATAAACACTATGGTCAAAATATAATACATACATACATAATATTTTCTAAATTAATTTCCAAATTCTAACTTTCATACATACTATGATCTAAACATATAATTTTACATATTATACAGCATAGCCTAGACCATTTAAACCCATATGGAAAAGGTTTGCTAAAAACTCCTGTGATTCTTATATGTTCCAACAGAATATTGTAAGGGACATATATGCTGCAAAAAACACATATATAAATTGTATAATATTAGTGTATTTTTAATCATATTATGTCATATATGTCCTACATACAACTGAAGCCATATAGATTTTCATGATGTAAAAACATAGGAAAATAATGCTAATTTAATATGAATGTCCAGCATGGACGTGTATAAAACACAGTGCCGTTTACCAATCAGTGTAAGGCTGTACTTCACTCATGCTTGTTCTTATCTTGTCCTAAGTCCAGCCCTATGCCTGTAGTCAATCATGGTTACTGTATATACTGTATAATCAGCCTTAGATGAAACACAACATTTAAACTACACACACAAGTACACATTTATTAGAGTGTGTTCTACAAGATACAGTTGCATATTTCACATATAAATAGTTTTCATTTTAAATCCTGCATCACCAGATTTCATTTTCATTTGTGACAATTTCTCTAAACTTTATCACAGTACTACTATGGTATACAACATGCAGTTCTATTCTTAACATACAAACATAAAACTTTCCTAAATGTCG
This sequence comes from Rutilus rutilus, assembly GCF_951802725.1. NCBI lineage: Eukaryota > Metazoa > Chordata > Actinopteri > Cypriniformes > Leuciscidae > Rutilus > Rutilus rutilus. Next base: position 39,160,549 of record NC_140214.1, on the reverse strand, counting down.
AAGTGATTCTTATTGGTAAAATAACAAATAAATTCTAAAGAATCTAAAAAAAAAGAATTCAGTGGCTTAGTAAATATCACAGCAATAATTAACTTTATTCACTTAATAAAATCTCTGAATATCATTTACTTGATAGTTTGAGTTGAACATACCGAAATAATTGACTAAAACTCCAACAATTAATTTAGTCTGAAATTTACAGTTATATTTAAGTTTGAAGTTTTTCACTAAAATAATTTAGTATTTGACTAACCAATTATTTATTTAAAATACACTGAGCTAATATATTTGTGAAATTTCCATCACCATATTTGAGAATGGATAATTAAACTGTTCTGTTTCAAGAACCACAAATATTACTTAAATAAAATCAATATTATTAATATTTAACACGCATAAGAAATTGATTAAGTTTACTCAATCAAAACAAGACGCACCCCCTCCACTCTGACGTGACGACAGCTCAGCGGTTGAGTGAGCGCGCGCTGTTTGAATTCTCTTCAGTCTTCAGAGAGTTCTCCTCTCCTCTTCTCAGCGGCGCAGAATTGGTGCATTTCCTCTGTGAAATTCAGGTGTGTGCATGTTTTATTTGATCTGTATAATCATTAATGTGCTTTAAATCATTTTATTTTATGCGAAAGAACATACAGAGACGCAATGTTACTCACCTTAAACGAGTGTCGACTCGCGTCTGCCTTTTCGCGTGATTGTAACGCCTTGCATAAAAAACACACGACTATATTCCTAAAGATAATGAATATAACTAATTTGGATGATAAAATGTCCTCAGAACTGTGCACTATTTGTTTATTGGCAGGTTATGGAGTCAGTCGCGTCGCAGCATCTTTCGGCTGTGAGTGACGCAGGACGGCGGTGTAAAGTTAGAGGTTCACCCGCAGAGGCGAGTCCATCTCCGGCACGCGAACCAGCGCTGATCCGGTGGATACTGGATAACAGACCGGTTGATTACACTTGAATTACTTGAATGTTTAGGTTTTAAATGTTTAATTTTTACTATCAAAATGTGTCTTGCATGAGTTTAAATGTAGGCAATATTGTATACGTGTTACAAATATTATAAAATATGCTGTATTGCTGTAGGCTACTCATCGACAATAAAGGCCAATGTCATGTAGTTATACTGGTGGTTGTATGGAATATTTTTTTACAAAGGTTTAGAGGAAATAAAAAAGTTAATATTACTGGCATATAAACACAGTTAATATTACTCATAAATATTTGTTTTTAAATCTAATCAATATTCTAAGTGTAAAAATGTTTCACCAAAAAAATTTAGTAAATAATATTAAAAGTTTTTAGAGTGCATCACCACCAGAGTTCATGTCACATATACAAAAACATATTCCAGCCAATTTTCAACATTTTAATCACTGTTCTAGAAACTCAACTTTGTTCATTTGCAATAATATGTTATGATTTGTTCACAAACAACAGGTTCACAGTTAATGTAAATGCACAGTCTTACAATGTCATTGCTTTATAACTGCTCTTTCAAATCCTGTAGGAAAATTAACAGTCTTCATAAAGGTCAGTGATATTCTGACAGCTAGTAATCCTCGAACCGGCTTCTGCTCTGTACAGTTTAAAGGGATACTCCACTTTAAAATGAAAATGTTGTCATCATATACTCACTCTCATGTTGTTTCAATCCTTTATGAATTTTTTTCTTCTGCTGAACACAAAGGAAGATATTTAGAAGAATATCAGTAACCAGACAGTTTTTGGTCCCATTGACTTCCATAGTAGGAAAAAAATATACTGTGGAAGTTAGCGGGACCAGAAACTGTCTGGTTACTGATATTCTTCTAAATATCTAACTTTCTGTTCAGCAGAAGAAAGAAATTCATAAAGGATTGAAACAACATGAGGGTGAGTATATGATGACAACATTTTCATTTTAAAGTGGAGTATCCCTTTAAAAATTTGCCAACTGCATATAAGTGTTGAGTCATCAAAACATGAAATCTGTATGAAACACATAAACAAATTACACAAAATGTGTATAAATTCTATATGACTTTAATTTGACTAGCATATGATTCAATATAAGAACTTTAAATGATTTATATATGAATTTTATATGAGTTTTATATATTTCTACTAATACCATACACATTTGCATACTTTTGTCATGTAAAACTCATATAAGTATTTTAACAGTATTCATATACAACGCAAAAATCCCCTACAAGTTGTATGTGTGCTATTTAGTATGAAAGTGGCCATAATCGGTCTGATTTTGTATAGGACATATATTGGCCTTATATGAAACACAGAAGGTAATTCTGGCCGATTTAAGTAAGGAAGATATATGGTTGCTGTATATGAACCATGCAGGTTTTTTTCATATGGGAATATAACTAAAACCTGCCTATTAAGATAGATTTTAAATGTCAATAGGCTACTCTGTTATGGTCCAACCAGTAAAATATGTACATGTTTATATAAAATAGCTTGTCAACTAATGCAAGTAAAATTAAAAAGACTTACTCAGTCGCTCTTCAAAATGCAAACGTTCAAAGTCAGAGTCCCGCTCTTCTTCTGAGGAAAATGTGAACTCTTCGTCACTATCCAGGACGCGCTTAAGGGCTTACTCACCGGTGTAGCGTTCCATCTTCCAAACGCGCAGGCGAACGCCTTAATAAGGCATGTCTAGATACAGGCAGAAATTGGGTTGATTTGTTGCCTGCCATATTGACAGAAATGAGAGCGCTGGCAATCTTTCCACAGGTGACACGGAGGTGATCATCGCGGATTACATGGATTCCCTAGTTAAAACTTTGAATGGCATAAATGGTGATGTTTCTCTCTCTCTCTCTCTCTCTCTCTCTCCCTCTTCCTTCAGAAAAGCCAACTCATCCTTTCGTTCCAGGACAACAGGTGTTGATAAAGTGTCTGAAGCCCACGAGACTTGGGGAACAAACTATCTGGGGCCTGCCACGGTGATTGCTGTGATGAGGACAGGTGTTCTGACTGACCTCCAGCCGCAGTGGATCCATGCTAGCAGAGTGAAGGCAGCTCCATCCCTGGGAAACGCATAAGCCTTTGCAGAAGTGGACATCCAGCACTGATCGGAAGGGCAATGAGGCATGGAAGGAGAAGAGGAACGAGATTGCTGATTGAGAATTAGCAATAATTATCATTGAATCTATTAAGCCATGTCTGCAAAATTGGCATTATACCTGGTTATGCTGACAATCGTATTTATTCGTACACAAGCCATTATTAGCAGTGGTAATGAAACTTGGCTGAATCACGAAGAAGAGCCACATGCATTTGCATCTAATATGTGGTGGAGGTTAGCCAATTCACTGCTAAGTCCGGAGGAAAAACAGGTGATTGTTATGTTTGCACAAAAATGCCACAAAGTGCTTCTGGACCTCATGTAAGTGTTAAATCACCAACGACAGAAGAAGTATTTTTCACAGTGTCTGGTTTGTGTTCCCTGGGTAAACACTAGAGGTCCCCTTCCCTCACGGTGTCACTCACTCATGAACTGCAATTCCCACAATCCTGTCTGTACTCATCACTGTTCATTGCACCCAGCTGTTCCCCATTATCATTGTTAATTTCTGTGTGTATAAAAACCCTGTCTGTGTTAGTGTTTGTTATGGAGTCCTTGTTTAGTTCACACCACTTCCTGAGGTCAGTCTTGTGTGTTCCTGTTTGTTTCTTGTTTTTGGATTACTTATATGGATATTGACCTATTGCCTGGACTGGATGTACGAATACGGATTACCCTTAAATAAAAGCTGCATTATTGGATCTACTTTTGTCTTCGTATGTGCGATCGTGACAGAAGGACTCCGTCACATTTAAGATCCAGCAGTATGGGGTTTCGTATCTTTCCCCCCACTACTGAGAAGGAGAGGAGGGGAAGATTCAGTACGGTAGCAAGGTCGGTCGGTGAATAGTTTGTCGCAGGCATTTTGGACCTTATCGAGAGGTATGGGGTACAATGATGCGGCACTGAAGGATTTTTTTTAACAACTGCCTCGACGACCCTTTACTCCGATGTGAGATGATGGACCTGGATTTTTGGGAGTTCATTGACTACCTGGAGAGACGTAACCGGTGGGCTACGTCAGACTCACTCGTTTCTCCAGGGGGGAGGGCTTGCACCAGTGTCTCCGGACAAGATAGCTGCCGCTGAACCGGTGTTTCCATCGGTTGCGGGGCGTGACCTGTCGCAGACCGCGCCGTCTGCCAGCACGGTTGGGTCCGTGGAACTCGTCCGGGGATGGAGTGGACTAGTGTCCAAGCTGGCCGATCCGCCACTGAGATCTGTCCGAGCAATCAACATCCTGAAGGTTTCACGAGTCTCAGTGCTTTCAATTCCCCAGGCCGTCATGCCAGAATGCCCCAGCCGTCAGTCTGAAGGTCTGGCTACGCGAGACTAGCTTCGCCCTGGCCGCCCGATGGGTCGTCGTTTTCCCGACATCGCCTTTTCTGTATAGTGGTAGACGGATCCTCCATAGGGAGAGACTAGTTGGCACTTCAGCACTGCGTTGTCATCGGTCCAGGCAAAGGTCCTTCGTCAGATCTGGATACGGCCTGGATCCGGCAGGCTGCAGGAAAACCTCGGGATAAACACAGACACTAAAATTAGTCACCCCCTGTTCCTGTTCCCCTTCATGGACCTGGCCTCCCATCCCTCCCCCTGATCCTCCACCGTTCCACCTCCCTCCTGGACTCTTGTTTTGTTTTGTAGTGTTGTCTTGGAGCGTCTGGTAGTCGCTCCGTAGAGGGTGGGTTATGTCACAGTGTCTGGTTTGTGTTCCCTGGGTAAACACTAGAGGTCCCCTTCCCTCACGGTGTCACTCACTCATGAACTGCAATTCCCACAATCCTGTACTCTTGTACTCCTGTAGTCTGTACTCATCACTGTTCATTGCACCCAGCTGTTCCCCATTATCATTGTTAATTTCTGTGTGTATAAAAACCCTGTCTGTATTAGTATTTGTTACGGAGTCCTTGTTTAGTTCACACCACTTGAGGTCAGTCTTGTGTGTTCCTGTTTGTTTCTTGTTTTTGGATTACTTATGGATATGGATATTGACCTATTGCCTGGACTGGATGTACGAATACGGATTACCCTTAAATAAAAGCTGCATTATTGGATCTACTTTTGTCTTCGTGTGTGCGATCGTGACAGTATTAGACTGTCCCTTATTCATTAGTATAACTGGATCGCTTGCACCTCTAAATTCATCGGTAAAATGGAGTTGTGGTGGCAACAGGACAATGACGCTTGCCATACAGGTACATGCTAAAGTGGCAACTGTAGGCTCCATTCCAGACTCATTGTTATGTATAGAAAGAAGAGTAGGAACAGTGAAAATGGGTTAAATTCCTGAGAGTAACTGTGTAAGATATTTATATTTGTAGTGATTCGTCAATTTAGCTCAAAGGAATTATTAATTAATTTATAGGGAATTCGAAAGAGTCACTTATTACAACCGAGCAAATGACTCGTTCGCGGTTCATTTGAACTGGCTGTAACTATCAACTCTGCAACGGATATAAATATCCGAACTACAGTGAAACACTATAGTTAGCAAGGAAACTTAGATCAGAAGTTTAAGACATTAAATTCGTAAGCACATAACACAAGTAATCAGTGCCGGCCCGAGCCTTTTGGGGGCCCTAAGCAGAATTTGGTTTGGGGGCCCCCTCCCACCACGCGGAGTCACCTGTGCTTGACGATTATTGACACAATGTCACTCTATAATGTTACATTATAAATTAATACAATGAGGTTATGTATTAATACAAAATAAATACTTAATAAAAAATAGATACTTAAAAATGTTTTAACTTTTTCTTTACTCTTTTACTAACTCTTTGAAACTTCTGAAAACAAATTGTCACAAAACATATAAAAAAAAACTTATTTGAAAAATATCCTCCAACGTTTTTGCAGTTTGAATGATGTCTTGTATGAACATGACGGAGTATGTTTTTATGTTTCCACTGTTCGATCGCGCCCGCGCCTCACACACACACACACACACACACACAACATATTCAAGCATTGCAATCTTGACATCGCAGCCTGTTCGTTAAAGCCGTAATAAAATATAGTAATAAAATAGTCAACCTAACATATAAAAATTGCACTGCTCTGTTTAAATAAGCCAACAATTCGTATTCAGCGCTGCGTAGCCTAAGCACCGCTCCACTGTGATATTTGCAAGCACATTTTTGCGCATGTGAAGAGAATGATTTTTTCCCCCTCGATATTGGATTTCAAGCACATTTTTGCGCATGTGAAGAGAATGATTTTTTTTCCCCTCGATATTGGAACGTGGGTGAAGTACAAAGAAGCCTATAATAAAGAATAGTTTACCATCCAAATCCATCGCGAATGTTAAAACATTTTGATTCTAATGAGAGAGATACGTGAGCCCAGCACTTTCGCTTTAAATTATTTCGTTTTGGCTTGTTTTTAGTTATTTTTTTATTCTTGTTCTGTTCTGAATATCATTAAATTTAAAGGATAAATCATTGATCAAATCAAATTTTTGCGACATGGCTTAACATTACCGTGACTTTGCGCACGAATTGTCAATGCACGCGAGGTTATGCGCATCACTCAAACACTGGCAGACACCGCAGCAGTTGTAGGCAGGTATATTGATCATGAAATCAGAATTTTCTTGTCTTGAATTATTAATCCATTCATTCATTTATGTCACTTGTTTAATTTAATTAATATGTAAAAAAAATAAAAATAATAATAATCGCTTGGGGGCCCCCTGGTGGCGACGGGGCCCCAAGCAGCCGCTTAGTTCGCTTATGCCTCGGGCCGGCCCTGCAAGTAATACTTCTCTTTAAAATACAAACATGACTTTATTGATTATTCTAACACATAAAACTAATATCTAACACAAACACACGCACACACATTCATACGAGTCGCAGAAAGAAAGAGAGAGAGGAAAGAGTGAGTATTAAGAGTGAGATGATGAAATCCCAAGTTTCTATATGCACTTATAAGACATGACCTGGAACGAACCATCAATCATTAATTTAACCCTTCTATCGTTTCTTAGACAGGTTATTAAATCTGTATCAAATACACCAGTTCAGCTTAAGAGTCTGGAGGCAGTACTTGCTTGTCTTTGCTTTTGGGGATTCCCTTTTGTTGCGTGAAAGGGGTTTTCCCGGTCCGTTCGTTGGCTGGTCTCCTCGTGCCTGATGTCTGGGGCGGCCAGTCACGTGGTGTGCTGGCGGAATGAAAGTCTTTGTTTGAAGCTGGCTTTGCAGAAGAAACGTGGACCGAAATCTTGCCGCAAAACTTAACTTAGAACCGAGACTCACAGTGGAAAAGAAAGGAAACTAAGAAAAGAAAGGAAATTGAGACGAGAGTAGATGATGGCTTGAATGAAGTTGTTTAACCCATGTTCTTCTGATCTTGATTTGGGTTCTTTCGTCTGCGCGTTTACATGGTTACTGGTCTGGTTTAGATCCCAATTTTCAATCCTAATTTTAAACTCAAATGTCCGCCCAGCCTCCTGGATCAGTTCTAACCAATTAGACACTGTCTTTATTTAGGAGGTGGTGTTCTCTTCACTTCTTATCATAAATCAAGCTTATCTGTGCTCTCCTTACTCTCTAAGCTCTAGCAGAGAGTGCAGAGGCCACAGCTAAGACATTATTACTATTATAAGAATACGAAACATTTTACACAGATTTCAATCAAGCCATCTTTTGAATTAAGAATATACGATCATGCTGACAGGAAGCACGACACACTTTCATTCAAGCATCTAATAGTTATAACAATTACATAAATTGTATGGCATCTAAGCATATCAGATACACCCATCTATTGTAGAAACAATATAGAATCATGTCGTTGCATGATGTTTTATTATAAGTCCATTGAAAATTGTTCTTGAATGATTTTATGTAGTTATAGGTAAAATTTCAGTTCTGTGGTTTGAAAAGATTTTACACCCTGAGGTCATTCAGAGGTCCTTAAGAAGAAGGGGGTCTGGAATGTTGTGGGCTCGAGCAGCTTCTGCTGTTATCTTGATCGGGCACTGAGTTGTGCCATCTCTGAGCCAATCATTCTTTTCCAAGCTATCTCACATTGACAAGTTCTTCCTTTAGTTGGGCTCATCTACTTTGAAGCTTGCATGGCCATAAAGTTCTTAGCTGGGGGTTTTCGTTGGTTAGCGGAGGCTGGCTGGCTGGAGCCTTCTTTTATGGCTCTGGGGTTGGTGATTTGGTGTCTGGAATGTTCAGTTCTGTGAGAAATTATGTTTGAACAATTCACCTGGAAGATTCATTTGTGTTTGTTTCGCACTCAATCCTACACTGTAATCACTACATATCACTATTGTGAAATACGAAACAGGCCCTGTTGCATGAGCTGTGTTTTGGGAAAAGGAAAATTTGACTTGACAGAATGTTTGAAAGCATCTCCAATTCCTCTATTTACCATGAATGCTTATGGATGGGTAACTCCCGATGTCCAAGAAATGTGCGCTGAGTACTGTGCACTTTTCTCAAGTCAAAATTGTCATAGGTATGTTCCAACTGCAAAAGGAACAAGAGCTTTGAAAGACTGGTTCTGGTTGTCTGGACACATGGTCTACACCTCTTTACCTCTTAATTGGAATGGACGATGTGCCTTAGTAACTTTGGAAGAATATTCTATGATTATTAGACCACAAAGAACCGATAATATGATGAAGCAAAGAAAAACACGCTCTCTCTCTGACCGCAGTTCAGTTAGTAGTCTGGGTAGAGATAATCCAGTTCCAAAAGAACATTGACTATGGACTGGCACTGAAACATTCTTTGAAGGTATTTTTCCAACAATAGGTGCTTCCAGTCTTCAAATTGAAGTAGAAGTTACAAGATATGAATTGATTTCATTTATTAAAACTACAAGGGACACATTAGCTGGTGTCCAACAAGAGCTTCGAGGACTTCGCCTAACTGCTCTACAGAATAGGTTGGTCCTGGATCAGCTGACTGCGGTGAGAGGAGGGGTGTGTGTTATTATTGGAACTTCTTTTAGCACATGCATCCCTGACAATGATTCAGATGGTCATTTAATTGCAGAAGGTATAAACAACATGACAATAATTGCTCAAGAATTACAGGAAAGATATGTGAGTGATAGGAGTGGGTTTGGAGATTGGATCACAAGTTGGAAACAAATGCTTGTATCTGCTTTAATCCCAATAGGAGTTATACTGTTAATCCTTGCATTTATTATTTGTTGTATTATTCCATTTATTAAGATTTTGATTCATCGTTCTATGAATACTTTTGTAACTTCTCAATATGCTTTGATGAACAGAACTGTAAAGTATTCATGATTTTGAAAGAAATGTTTGATTGAAGGATGTTTCATGTCGTCGCTGTCGGGCGGAATCATCGTATCTCCAAAACCATTATTTTTCAGGAAATTTAAAAAACTGCATATTTTTTGAGTTATTGAACATTGTATCATTAAAGTTGGTATTATAACTTATATTGCTATCATATACTGTTGTATACCAACATTAACACAACATTTCCCCAAAATCATGTTTAATCGGAGATACAAGCTTTATGACTAGGGAGCGGGGAGATACGAGGTTACGCTGTCATTGATTAGAATGGTACGGACACAGACGTCGCTGCTGCCAGCAATGTTCATCAAAGTCTGCGTTCGCGATGAGCCTTTTGACAAGAGATAAGGCTTTAAGAGCTATTCAAATCTAATGATTGTGGTTACATACATCTTCCTAAACTCTATTTTAAACGTTTAAGAGCTATGAGTGATGCAATACCAAAATACTAGGCTGTCTAAAATAGGTGGAAATTAATCTGCACGCAAACAAAGTCGGCGGTCGCGTTGAGCCTTTTGACAAGAGAAAAGGCTTCAATAGTTAACCAAAGCTAACGACTGTGGTTACATACATCTTCCTAAACTCTATTTTAAAGGTTTAAGAGCTATACGTGAAGCAGAACAAAAAACGATGAGGTAACAAGGCTGTCTAATAGGCGGAAATTTGCCTAATCTGCACGCAAACTTACCGTGGCTCACGGGCTTCCTTCTGCACCAAAGCATTACAGCAATCGATTTTTAACAAAACAAGCCTACTCAAATGTATCTAACCTAACTATTTTAACTCGTTATTGTCTAAAAAAACAGACAGAGTTATGCAATGATAGGCTTAGCTGCTACTGGCGCCAGTAACGTTAGACAGACCCTTTTTCTTCCATAAATAAAACCTGCTACTTGGGGTATTTTACATGCACAGTGCCAACTTCGAGTCAGTAAAATAATAATAAAAACAATAATTTAATGCTGGTATCCAAAACATTTATTTCAATTCAAGTATTATATTAGATACATTTTAAAACAATGCACACGTATAATAAGCCTAGTAATAATAAGCCTATAATACGTAGACATTTAAAATACATCAATAACTGATATCATAGTTTAACACAGATAAAACAGAGTTAAGGCTTGCTTTACGTGTTGCTCGACGAGGATTTCTTATCGTTGCGACGTTCAATCCTGAGGAGACAAAATGCCGGATTATGCCGCGTAAGCTCCCGCCGCGGAGTGAAGAAGAGGTGGAGTTACGAGGATTCTCAGACAGTTTAAGTGTCCAATGGAGTTACGAGATTTGTTCTCAAGCTATTTTCAACACTTTAGATTGGTTAATAATTTGTAAAAATAACAGAACCACGTGGGGACTGACCAATAGCATCGATTTGTGAAAAAATATGAATTTGACCAAATTTGGACATACGAGGTTTCCGCCCGACAGCGACGATGTATTATTTTACAAGAATGGACATCCTGAGAATGATATTATATGATAATTATGTTATATGATAATTATCTTATGAAAGGGGCCATTGTCAGAGGTTATAGTTTTCACTATCTGAAATCTCAGCTTAGTTCATAGAAAGCTCATGTATGCCTAGATTCCTTTGTATGTATGTAATGCACATCTGTTATTCATTACTATGGGCTCCAGTGTTTTGCTGGAGAGAGCATTCTATTGTATGCATTATAGCATTACTGGACCCCTAGGCTCAGAAGGATATCTAACCGGAGAATGACTATATATAGATTTGTTATATATATATATATGTATATATATATATATATATATATATATATATATGATCTCATGTATGGTTTTGTTGGCTAAAGCCAAATACTCCCCTCATATTCTTACTATATATTCCATATCTAGAGTTTTGTGAGTTTGAGCACTGTCTCCCCAGCGCTGGTTCATTGTTCATTCATATGCCTGATTAAAGACGAAGACAAAAGGCACTCTTGTTGGAATTCTTCATTTCTAACACTCACAAAAACGTCATATCCTTTTATGCCATGTGGTAATACAAACCCATTTGAATTTATGCACGTACACCTAATGGCCCGATGAGGTACATGCCAATTCATTCAAAGGGGACCTGCATGAGAGGAAGTGGACACAATGGTGCTTTTGGATTGGCCGGTGGATTCACCAACTGACATTCCCGACAAGACGCGCACCACTTGCGCATATTCTCGTGAATGCCTGGCCAGAAAAATTGTGTCATTAGACGAATAAGTGTTGCTGATTGTCCCAAATGCCCGGCCATCGGATTACAATAAACTGCCTGAAAAAGCATTTCCCAACAGCTTTTTGGTATCAACAATTGAGTTGTATTTTGTTTTGACTGAGTGTCTTGAATCATTTGATACAACTTCTCTTTTAAAATAGCAAAATAAGGATATTAGAGTGGTCGATCTGGTTGGAGAAGCTGCCCGTCGATAGTACAGATGTGTTCAACGGCATTTTTGAGCACTAAATAATACACCCAATACTACACTAAAACCTGGCCAATTTGAGCCCAAAATTAGCGGATGTCGGAGGTGTGGGCTAACCGCACCTCTATATTAAGCTTTTGTCCCTGAAATTGAATAGACACCAACATTAATGGGTAGTTCACCACTTCCCATGCACGCACCGTATTTTAACCATGCGGCTCTTATCCAATGCCTCTGGTTGAATCAGGCTTTGATGAATGGAGGTTTGGTTAGATCCTGAATCCACCAAAGCCTGATACGTTCCCCACTTAATACTCACAGGTATCTGATTCAGGCCAGCTTGATCGGGGAAGGCCAGCGGAGCGTCCGGGACCCGGATCAGTGTCCCTACCTCCATCACCGGACACCGATCGATAAAATGACCCGGGTCCCCGCAACGCCAACAGGCCGGCCAAGGCTGCCCCGCCGCACTAGTGGCAGGAAGCGGGTCAAGGAATTGCCGTGGAAAGAGCGGAACGGGAGTTGCGGCGGTGCTGCTGGTTGTCAGCCCCACCCCCCTGGGCGGAGCTCTGGGACCAGCTGTCGGCTCCGTCGTTGGTCCACTCCTCCATCGGGGTGACGGTCAGGCGCGAAACCCTCTCGGGATCTAGGAAGCGGGATACGCCACCGGGGCACGCCACCATCTGATCCTCCGCCAGCTGGATGGCCTGATTCAGCGACGTTGGGCGGTCACTTCCCTTGGCCATCAGCCATCTGCGGCAGGATTCCCGGAGCTGTTGCACCATGACAAAGGGTATGCTGCAGGATGGCGCGCTTCAGGTGTTCATAGACCAGGAGGTTTTGGACTCGCCTCTCCAGAGAGCACAGGATTAGTATTACCTGGGGTAACTTTTTCTGACCTTTTTACTGAAGGTAAAAGTCGCCGTAATCTTTACTGACATTGTCCGTAATGATTACTGAGATGGCACATTCGAACGGTACTAAAATCACAGAGAAGCTCTGGTAATTATTCCTTTACCCCACCTCTCAATGTTAAACTAGTCCCGTTCGAATAGGGCTTATGGCTCCAGCTGTGGAGAACACCCTCTCACTAGGAACTGAAGTGGCAGGGTAGCATTTTGCCATCTTTGCAATGTGAGAGTATTTATACTCACTGCTTTTCCACCATTGGATCACCAGTGGATCACCACCATCCATTGGCATACTGCTTGCTGCCCTGTAGAACACCACCTGCTCTTTGATGGTGTTGGCAAAAGTCTTGTCTGTGTCTCTCCTTCACAAATGTGTCTAACTCCTCTTTTGTGGAAGAGATGCCTCTGGCTCTGCTCCAGTGGGTGTTGGCTCTGTGGCTTGACCCTGTGTGACGGATCTTGTCACTTTTGTAACAGGATCTGCTCTCTCTTCCGTATTCTGCGTTGTGATTTGACCAATTCGCTCACACGTCCTGCACTCCGATGAACAGGAGTCAGCGGGCCAAATTCCCCAATAAATGCAAGGACACGTCATTTCTCTTGATCTGTGTTTACTGAAAAGTGAAATAAAACATCCTCTCAGTGGTGTTTCGCTGCAGACATTAGATATCAACAGCGTGCATTCCCCATATATACAAAAGTATATAACCAATAGTTGAACCGCAACACACGACCACATTTCGTATGAAACATGATGTAATAATAAAAGCAAAATCAATAATAAACACAAAAATATATATAAAAACATACCTGAAAAGCGAAAGAAAACATCCTCTCAATGGTGTTTCGCTGCAGACATTAGACATCTAAATAAAATATAAGATAAAATAACAATTCTGGATTCTGAACTCACCATTGCTGTACTGTGAACAAAGAGAAACTGTTAACCGCCACTGCTGTCTGCCATCACTGTTCCGTGGTAAGAAGACTCAGTTGTAAGTGTTGGATGCTGTACTCACTACTGTTGTTCTGTGAACATAGAGAAAATATTATTCGCCACTGTACGTCGCCACTGTCCTGTGAGAAGAGAAAGTCCATCGTCTGCTGCCACCCACCTGTAGCCCCTTGTGCTCTGCTCGCCACCTACTACTCGCTGCTCCCCACTGAGAAGAGGTCTTAGTTCTCTGGCCCATCCCCGTCGTCCTGTGAAAGAGAGGTGACGCTCAGTGATCTGATGTTGTCCTGTGAGAAGAGAAACCCTCCCGCTTGCTGATCCTTACCTGTGGCCTCCTGTGCCCTGCCCACTACTTACTACTCCCTGCTCTCCACCGAAGAAGGTCATGGTCTTCCGTCCCATCCCCGTCGTCCTGTGAAAGAGAGGTGACACTCAGTATCTGATGCTGTCCTGTGAGAAGAGATTATTACTATTATTATTTTAAAGTATTATTACTGGTATATAAATCATTCAATGGCCTAGGACCTCAATATATTGCAGATATGCTCACTGAATATAAACCCAACAGATCACTCAGATCATTAGGATCATATCAGCTAGAAATACCAAGGGTTCACTCTAAGCATGGCGAATCTGCTTTTAGCTATTATGCCAGCCGCAGCTGGAACCAGCTTCCAGAGGAGATCAGATGTGCCCCTACAGTAGTCACATTTAAATCCAGACTCAAAACACTTCTGTTTAGCTATGCATTTACTGAATGAGCACTGTGCCAATGTTCGTCCGACTGTTTGTACTGTACTGTATTTTATCTTATTTTTCTAAACTGTTTTAATTATTCTTATTTCTTTTTATTATTTTAATTTCTTCTATGTAAAGCACTTTGAATTGCCATTGTGTATGAAATGTGCTATATAAATAAACTTGCCTTGCCTAATGAAGCTGAAAGTTGAAAGTTTAAAAAAAAAGTCCATAAATTTAATAAAATCTTTCTTATCTTGATGTTAACTGATAACTTATTTTTAAATAGGTGGCTGAATGGCTGGCATGTCAGGCCGCCAAAGAATCCATTAAAGAAGAGGTCAAAATTACACATATACAGGTAATCAATCTATCTCTCTACTGTATCTATCTGTCCTTTCTTTCTTTCTTTCTTTCTTTCTTTCTTTCTTTCTTTCTTTCTTTCTTTCTTTCTTTCTTTCTTTCTTTCTTTCTTCCTCAGACACCCACACCATGTTAGAATATTTACACAATTTAATGAATATTCTTATCTAATTATCCTTTATCACATTTCTTGCAAGGTCACACAACCTTTTAAACATTTGGGGATGGATCTGATTGGGAAACTCGCTCTCACAGACAGTGGCCATCAATATATTTGCGTTACTTGACCAAATGGCCACAGGCTTATCCACTTAGAAGTAAGTCTCCAGAGGAGGTCACAAACTGTATTATTAAGCTTTTTTTTATCAGTTTGAAGCACCGAAACACATACTCACAGACCAAGGGAGGGAGTTTGTTAATCGGGTAAATAAAAGCTGTAGTGCTCAAATGTAGTTTTGAAAAATATTTACCTAAATTGACTATATAATAATAATAAGAAGAAAATTGTTTTAATATCAGATCAACCAAAATGTGTCCAAAATTCTTGGTATCAAAAGGAGTTTGTGCTCACCTTATCATGCCCAGATTAACGGTCTAGTTGAAAAGATGAATCGGACCATACAGAGGTACTACATTTTTATACAAAGATTATTATTTATTTTTTCATCAGCCTATAAAAATAAATTTAATTTGGTTATTTTAAAGCTATAATGTCATTTGTAAGAATAGTTATAAACCAATATGGTATTCAGAGATATTTATAAAGACAGTGTTGTAAAGTTTTTCTTTCTTCAAAGCAGACCAGGAGACGTTGGGATCACGTTCAAACAGAAGAGTTTCTTTATTTGAGCGCGGCTGCGATTTCGTCCAACATAATCTGTCTAATTAAAACATTATACATTGTAGCTATATACATTCCAAGGGGGAGGGATTACATAGAGGCGGGAACTCTGAATAAAGCATGCAAATGAAGTGGGAACACACCCTACTCTGAGTCCAATTGAATCAGCATAACTATTCACATGCTGATACTGGCCAGGAACTCCAATTCCAAAAGCCATCCCAGAGCCATTAAAGACAATAGGTGAAAGTCAATCAACCTAACGACTCAACGTCTGGGCTCCGAAAGGTGAGAATCAAGTGATCTGACTTATTTAAAACACAATAGAGAAAACAGGTCTGGCAGGAAAGGAGACTCTTGCTGGATAAATCAGTCTATAAACTTTATCAGTTTATATACTAGTGCAGTGGAAAAACTAAATTAAACATTTAATAAATATGTAATACAACAACAGTATCTTCTGCTAATAATTGGTCTCCGCAAATTGGTCTCCGCAAATTGGTCTCCAAAAAAACTAAAGTAGTGGGACAAAGACCTTGATGCTATTATGTTTGGACTAAGAACCAAAAAAACAGATGATGACAAAGTTATCTCCATTTTATATGACATTTGTTCCCTCGTTTTAATAAATCGTGGACATGTTGAACTAATTCCCTGCCTGATTTTAACGAATTACAACGTGGCCACAATATAGTAAAACGAGGGAACAAATTAGTAAAACGTGCTGAGGTAGGCTATTATTAATTTGTGGCCACAAAACAATTTTCACCTGAATATTCACCAATTCACTTTAGCATTCACTATTTAGACTAATTAATAGCATCAAACTGTGTTTGTTACCTGTGAAGATATCTCTTCAGTGAAGGCTGACTAATGTTCTCGTACAGCTTTTTATTCCTTTTGCAAAGATATTGCCGCTTTTTAATAAGCAGGAAAAATTTCCAACTTTAAACAA
Source organism: Rutilus rutilus (assembly GCF_951802725.1). NCBI lineage: Eukaryota > Metazoa > Chordata > Actinopteri > Cypriniformes > Leuciscidae > Rutilus > Rutilus rutilus. Next base: position 39,143,980 of record NC_140214.1, on the reverse strand, counting down.
ATACCCATTTAAATGCTAGGGATGTTTGCGTTGTAAGAATGTACAGGGAGACTCGTTAGGCAATGTTTTCTCAGTCAAATCATAAAATTTCCTATTGATTCAATAGAATGCTTGAGCTCACTAGGAATACCAATATGGCGGCGCGGTGGCTTCAGTGTTTATTACGTCATGAGCTATCCAGTCATTATATATAGATCAGTGGTCAAACCCCATTTTTGTCTCTTTTGTCCTTATACCCTTCATTGAAAAGAGTGTGTAATGGCAATTATATCCACTGGGGGGCAGTGCTGTTAAAATATATTGTTGCTTAGAAGCTGAAAACAAAACTGAACATGTATTGGTGAAAAAAAGGTGAAAATTGGTTCCATTGGTGAAAAGTGAAGTCCTAATAAGGCGCTGATTTGGGACCTGATTCTGTGCAGTTTTAATTTAGTTAACCTCTGCTGTGCACAGTCTGCAGACAAACAAAAGTTGTTACATTTCATCTGATTGCAATTTCAATAATATATTTGTATTAAATCATTGAATCAAGACAAATTATATCAGACAATCCAGAAGTTCTATGGAAATAAAATACATTTTAAGAAAATTGGGCAGGAGAGAGAAGCAGCAGTAACACCACCACCACTAAAAAGAAAGAAAAAAGTCTGCCTGGTTTGCTACAGCTAATCACTTCATCTAGGCAGAACAAGGCAAACTCAGGAAATGAAAGTGTCAGTGATAATGTGTAGTCTGAAATGAAGATGTACAAGTCTCTTCCAACCATCAGCACAGACACTGACCCACTGGCATGGTGGAAAATGCATGCTGATGAAATGCCTCTTCTGGCAAATGTGGCCAGAAAGTGTCTTTGTGTCTCTGCCACGAGTGTGCCTTCGGAGAGGATGTTTAGTACGAGTCGACACATTCTCTTGTTGGAAAAATACACTCTTACCAGAATAGTTATATTAAACTTGTGTGTATTTCAGTTAAAGCTGTTTAAGTTATCAAGCTGTCTCAAATGTGAATTTCTCCTTTAATTTTGATATGACCACTAGGTGGTGCTCTAAGCATATTTTTGTATTCTGGTCATTTTTCACAGAGGAAGAGATGCACATGTTGTTGAAAACGCAATAAAGTGTGACGCACTTTTTGTTCTGTACGTTTTACTGAGAAATTAGTGCTCCGAGTCTTTATTAAAACCAACAGCCAAACAAAGTGAGGAATATACATTGTAGTGGCTGAACGCCGAGTTTCTGGGTCTGTATTCAGTATTTAAATACTGCTGCACTAATTATCTCTTTTGGAACATATTTTCTGGTTTTCATTTATTTGCTTAAGTATTTGCAGATCAACTGTTGGCATAGAGAAGAGCCAAGGTGGATAGACTGGCAGAGCCACTGTTGGGCTAATATTGATATTACCGATGCCTATTTGTTGGGCCTGCTTGCCTGCTGTCCAGCTAAAGCTATTCCGATACGTCTTCTTATAATCCAAGCAGTTTTCCAATATTTTCAAATTTTTTGTAAAGGTCTTGTAAGTGGTGATCTGTTTTTTTTTTTTTTTTTTTTTTATTCTTTATTTTTGACACATTGGGAACAATACAATATCCAGATTTACATTACCTCATGGTCACAGTTCTAGTCTGTGATCAAGACCAAAGTTCTTCATTCACAACATTCCCATTTTTGTAAATACAATAAGAACACAATTGAACACAAAACAAAGGGTGCATTACTATAAGACAAATATCTAGTACATATAGAAGCAAAAGACAACAACACAGTTATTTTGTTAATAAACGGTACATAAAGATACAGTACAATAAAATCAACGCTTGATTATCACTATCTTGACGACATTCAGGACAACATTCCTGCATGTTGTGTTTGATTAACATAGGATATCCATTTTGACCTTAAGATTACAAATCTATTCATCTGCAAATGGAGTGAAAATGTTAGTCTTTCCATCTGGTAGATTTCATTAACACATTCTATCCATTTTTCCAGAGTAGGGGGATCAGGGAGGAGCCAGTGTCTGGTGACAGTTTTCTTACAGGCAATAACTACAATTCTGAACAGATACTTTGCATAATCAGGTAAAAAGTCTGTGTTACCCAAAATAAAGTTGGTAAACTTGAAAGGTATTTTCATGTTGAGAATATTTTCGATATCTTTGTGTATCTCTATCCAATATTGTTTTATTACTGGACAATCCCAGAATATATGCCAATGGTTGGCATCTTCACTTGCACACTGCCTCCAGCACTTAGTCTCCTCCCCGGGACTGGGAATTTTCTGTTTGGGAGTAATGAAAAACCTGATCAAACATTTCCAACTAAATTCCCTCCATGAATGTGAGTTTGTGCAGTTCCACTGTGATATGCAGCAACCATTCCACTCCTCATCAGTTATTTTCATGTTACTTTCCCATTTTGTTTTCACATATAATGTTGAATTTGTTTGTTTATTCATAAATCCCTTATACAGCCGTGAAACAATACCCTTTTTGACTTTTGCCTGGTATGCCATCAATATTTCATGAAGCACTGGTTCCTGCACATCCAGGGACCTAATAACTTCTTGATTGAGCTAATGACGTATCTGTAAATATCTGTAAAAGTCCTGTTTCTCCAAATTATGACTGGTTTTAAGTGTTTGGAAATCTTTCACTTTACCTTTATCTGTTAATGAGAAATGTGTTGTTATACCCTTAGACACCCAGTTCTGGAATCCAACATCTGTTTGATTGGGCTTGAAATCAGGGTCATAGGCACACCACCTTATTATCTTCAGATTACCGTGCAATTTATATTCATGTTTAACCTCCGTCCAGATTTTTAATTGTGATTTTATCCAAGGGTTTTCAATCTTGCATAGAGTCCTTTCTAAGTCTTTATTTCCCAGTATTGCCAATAAAGGTGGTTCTGACATAAGAAGTACTTCAATGTCTTTCCACCTAGCACAGTAGTTTGTATTACATAGATTCATCAGGGGTTTAATTTGTGCAGAGTAGAAATCATTTCTAAGATGTGGTACAGCCATACCCCCGTTTTCTTTGGAGAGCTGTAATGTTTTAAATCTGATCCTCTGCTTTTTTCCTGACCATATAAATCTAGAAATCATTTTGTCCCACTCTAAAAATTTCTTTTTTTTGTAATTTCTGCCGGGAGAGCTTGGAACAAAAATAGAAATCTTGGTAATAGGTTCATTTTTACAGATTCAATTATTTGGATTAGACTCATAAAGGTCTAATGGTCCATCTCTTTATATCAAGTTGTATTTTATTCAAAAGATCATCATAGTTACACTTAGCTATAATGGTTATATCTTTGGGGATTAAGACACCTAGGTATTTTAATATGGTCCGGTCCCATTTAAGATTTAATTCATCGCTTATTGTTTTTGGGGGATTATAATTAAATGTCAATATCTGTGTCTTGTTTACATTTAATTTATAACCAGCATAATCACCAAAGCTACTTAGAGTCTGAAATAATTTGGGAAGTTTGGTTCACTAACACATCATCTGCGTATAGCGCCACCTTGTGTACATCACCAGACATATTTATACCTTTTATACTGTTTGTTTGCCTTATTAATTGAGCTAGCGGTTCTATATAAAGGGCGAAGAGTAAAGGGGAGAGTCCGCACCCTTGTCTTGTCCCGTGTTCTAGTTCAATAGTATTTGATAAATAACCATTTATTTTTATCTGCGCAGTTGGTTTTGTGTAAAGTGCCCCGATCACTTTAACAAAATCTGAATGAAATCCGAATCTCTCCAGTACTCTATACAGAAAAGCCCAGTTTACGGAGTCGAAAGCTTTTTCAGCATCAAGGCTGATCACTGCAGCTTGTATTTTTTGTTTTTTAATATGGTTTAGTATGTGTAATGTATGCCTTATATTATCATGAGTTTGTCTTTGTGGGATAAAACCTGTCTGTTCAGTAGAAATGAGTTGTGGAAGTATCTCTTCAGTTCTCTTCAAAAGAATTGATGTGAAAAGCTTGTAGTCAATATTAAGAACAGAAATAGTAAGAACTACAATTAAGCCGGTCCTTTCCCTCTTTGTGAATTACAGATATAGTGGCCTGTTTCCATGATGGTGGCATCTTACCCTCTTTTAGAGCCAGATTAAATATTTGAAGGAGGAATGGTGATAGCTCCAATTACATTTTTTTGTACCAAAATCCGTCTGGACAAGGAGATTTGTTTGGAGGCGGGGGGGCTCAAGCCCCTGCCCCTTTTGTCTCAAAATGTATTGTGCCCCTCTCTAATAAATGTAAATAATAATAATTATTAAAATAAATATTATAATAAATAACAATACACTTATACACCATTGCCACTAACAATAATAATACAAAAAAATATTAAGTAAAAATTTTTTTGGCGGAGGTGAAGAGGTAGGCGGAGTTTCCTGTGCAGCGCTATGTACAGTACGCAGGAATTCGGCGCAAGTCTTCAAACTGCACGGGCAGCAGGTAACATTAAGCTAATACGGAAAAGTTACATTTATCCTACCATGCCACTGTAAAAGTTGCGGCAGCATGTGAGTTAACAATCATAAAAGTATATCTCAATTTCAGCCGCATTCTGAGTCTGACAATGTCATTCGTTTTTATCCAAGGCCATAGCAAGTGTTATTAGCTAGCTTGGGGAAATACATCTAGTGAAAGGAAATTTTAAGTCCATGTCCAACTCTAAATTGTAAGGAATTTATATCTTTGATTTCAAAGTACACTTTACAATAAGGTTCATTTGTTTATTATTTATATTAACTAACATTAACTAATCATGAGCAAAACATTTGTTAGGCTACTGTAGGCCTATTTGTTAATCTTAGTTAATAATAATACAACTTTTAATTGTTTGTTCATGTTATGTCACAGTCAGTGCATTAACTAATGTTAACAAATACAACTTTTGATTTTAATAATGTTTTAGTAAATGCTGAAATTAAATGAACTAAGATTAATAAATGGTGTAGAAGTGCAGTTCATTTGTTATGTTGAAGTGTTTTTGTTATTCAGCAAGAATTTCAACTTCACACCAGAGCTCGGAACGATAACCTCTTTACTCTTTTTGTGTCACTCACTCTCACAACGCATGCGCACACAGAACCCCCGTAACCTTGGTTACCTTGGAAAAGAATACAACATTTCCCCGTCCCCATAAAGAACTACAAAAATAGTGTCTCAACTTAAACTATAGTTGAGGAGAAATGGCTAAACACCTATACGTGATAGTCTGTGATAAAGTCCTTCAGGTATGCAGGACGAGCCCTTGCTCGAACCGGTCGACTCTCCAATGCCGTCGACTGCGGCACATCTTGGCTGCTTGCGTAGCAGGAGCCGACCGGCATACTTTAGCAAAGTGATTTTTTTTTAAGCAATTCCTACATGTCTGCCCACGTGCAGGGCAATTTTGGGCTCTTGAATTGTGCAAACTAGACCCGCAGTTGCCACAAAAACTTGAACTGTGCCGGTTTCTCTGCGGTTGTGCAAAATGCACTGGAAAACCTGCATCCTTACTCTCTCTTTTTCCTATGGGTAAGGGAGTGTGGCCTTGGTAACTGGCAGGTCGGAGTTGTTGCATAGGGATGTCCACGGGGGGGGGTGCGCATCAGCAAGCAGTGTAGAGCATTCGACAGCTGCCTCCACTTTCAGCGCGATTACAACCGCTTGATTTAGTGTTAGTTCGTCAGATTCTAACAACAGTTTTTCCCGTGTCTTTTCACACAGTATCCCTTCAATAAGCTGATCACAATACAATACAATACAATTTTATTTGTATAGCACATTTAAAAACAACTGCCGTTGACCAAAGTGCTTAACAAGGCCAATAAGGGCAGACAATACAAGCACAAAACCAGCAAAGATACACATCAAAGAGAAAAAGTCGGACACATCAAGGTATATTAAAAGGGTCATTCCTGGGATTCGGTAATATTTCAGTCCCCTGGATTTTTGAAAGTGGTGGTTCACCAAAATGAAATGTTAAAAGCTTTTCACAATACATTGGTATGTCCTTTATAATGAATACAAATAATTATTGCATTTAAATAATTTTTATCATTAAAAAAAATCTTATTTCTGTCTTACAGCAAGCATTTTGTCATGTCCCTGAGGTTCTACGCTGAATTTGTACTTGGAAAATAATTAATACAGTGTGCACAGTGTCTATAATTTTTGGCAATAATGCAAGTATTTATTTGTATTCTTTGCTTTTGAAAAGAAAAACTTTAAAAAAATGCAAGATATTTGATAAAAAACAACTTATAAAGCTACGTCCCTCAGTCTAAACTCAACCCCGACACGCCAACCATTCTCCGCCCATAATAATTTAGACTCCACCCATATGTGACATCATTCACAGAAAGTTGCATCTTTCAGCTCTCTTCAACAGCATGGTGCAGAAGAAGGTGAGTGATATCACACTTTTTATTCATTTTTTGAGGTGTATTATAGTCAGGGAGGGTACTGTCAAGCTTAACCACTCAACCCCATCACATACAATTAAGATGGAAAATGATGACTTTTCACAATTTTATTTTAATCCATAAAAATCTAAAATATATTTATTTCATTGGCTGCCATATGTGGCCCACTCTTCTACACCACATTAAAAGCAGTGGCCATTTTGAGCAAAAAAACTCAACCCCATCACACTCAACCCCATCACATATGTCATTGTTTCGGGGTTGTAAACTTTGTGACAGGGTTGAGTTATTCACTTAATTTAATCAGTGATTTCAATTTAAAAATGTAATTTCAGTAAATATATTATTACCAAAATCATAACCCATATTCCCCTCCTTGAACTGCCACCTTACCGTGGTGGAGGGGTTTGAGAACCTGAATGACCTTAGGAGCTATGTTGTCTGGGGCTATATGCCCCTGGTAGGGTCTCCCAAGACAAACAGGTTCTAGGTGGTTCATGGAACGTCAGACTAAGAGCGGTTCAAAAACCCTTTATGATGGCATTAAATCCAAGGACCGTGACGTCGCACAGCATGGCGCAGCCGGGGCCCCACCCTGGAGCCAGGCCCGGGGTTGGGGCTTGTATGCGAGCGCCTGGTGGTCGGGCTTTCCCCCATGGGGTCCGGCCGGGCTCAGCCCGAAGGAGCGACGTGGGGCCGCCCTCCCGTGGACCCACCACCTGCAGGAGGGAACGTAAGGGGCTGGTGCTTAATGGATCGGGCGGCAGTTGAAGGCGAGGGCCTCAACAACTCGATCCCTGGACACGGAATCTAGCTCTAGGGACATGGAACGTCACCTCTCTGGCGGGGAAGGAGCCTGAGATTGTGCGTGAGGTTCAGAGATTCCGACTAGAGATAGTTGGGATCACCTCCACGCACAGCTTGGGCTCTGGAACCACACTCCTTGAGAGAGGATGGACTCTTCACCACTCTGGAGTTGCCCATGGCGAGAGGCGGCGGGCTGGTGTGGATTTGCTTATAGCCCCCCAGCTCAGCCGTCATGTGTTGGGAGTTCAACCCGGTGAACGAGAGGGTCGCTTCCCTGTGCCTTCGGGTCGGGGATAGGTCTCTTACTATCGTGTGCGCCTATGGGCCAAACGGCAGTGTAGAGTACCCGGCCTTCTTGGGGTGCTGGAAAGTGCTCTGACTGGGGACTCCGTCGTTCTACTGGGGGACTTCAACGCCCACGTGGGCAGCGAGAGTGACACCTGGAGGGGCATGATTGGGAGGAACTGCCCCCCAAATGGTGTTCTGTTATTGGACTTCTGTGCTAGTTACAGCTTGTCCATAACGAACACCATGTTCAAGCATAAGGGTGTCCTGGTGACGTGCACTAATGGACACCCTTATGCTTGAACATGGTGTTCATTATGGACAAGCTGTAACTAGCACAGAAGTCCAATAACAGAAGGCCGATAGGTTGACCTCCGATTGACCAATAGGCCAGAGGGTGTCAGGTTTGGGGACCACGCGATTTTATCTCTGCTCTTTGCGGATGATGTTGTCATGCTGGCCCCATCAGACCAGGACCTTCAGCATGCACTGGGGCGGTTTGCAGCCGAGTGTGAAGCGGCTGGGATGAGAATCAACACCTCCAAATCCGAGGCATTGGTCCTCGGTCGGAAAAGGGTGGTTTGCCCACTTCAGGTTGGTGGAGAGTTCCTGCCTCAAGTGGAGGAGTTTAAGTATCTTGGGGTCTTGTTCATGAGTGGGGGAAGGATGGAACGGGAGATTGACAGATGGATCGGTGCAGCTTCTGCAGTAATGCGGTCGATGTACCGGTCTGTCATGGTGAAGAAAGAGCTGAGCCGCAAGGTTTACCGGTCAATCTACGTTCCTACTCTCACCTATGGTCATGAGCTGTGGGTCATGACCGAAAGGACAATATCCCGGATACAGGCGGCCGAAATGAGCTTCCTCCGCAGGGTGGCTGGGCGATCCCTTAGAGATAGGGTGAGAAGCTCGGTCACTCGGGAGGAGCTCAGAGTAGAGCCGCTGCTCCTCCACATCAAGAGGGGCCAGCTGAGGTGGCTCGGGCATCTTTTCCGGTTTAGACACTAGTGAATTTACCTATTGTGGCCATTTGATAAAAGGTTCTGTTTGGTAATCTATTTTTGTTTTTTTCTTACCAAAAATATTTGAAAGTTACTAACGACCGTACTGTCTGCAGTAGTTTTCTTTGTTTAAATTCTCACTGCAGTTCAGATAATAAAGTAAAAATGAAAAAAACTAAATATGACTATGTCTTTATTACATGGTTGCCTAAAATAAAATAGTGTTTTGTTTGAGTCTCAAAGAGGGATTTTCGTATTAAACAAATACAAATTAAAAGTAGGCCATTGTGTCCTTTCAACCCCGTTACAGTATTCAACCCCATCACAGCATTCTCAACCCTGTCACATTAATATTTTTGGAAAATAAAATAAGGAAGACAATTAAAAATTAAAGCATTTCTTGCTGATTACCACCTGACATGTTAAGGGCTAACACAGTAAAATTGTGGTTTTAGTGAAACATCTAAATTAAATTTTTTCTTACTAAAATAAAGAGACCACGGACAAACAATTTGGATATTTGTAACTTCCATCACATACAAATGTGAAAATTAGCATAAATGTTACATTTGAAGTCACTGAATTGGTATGAGGGACACATGAGCAGTAGGTAGATGTTAGTTTTGTAACAAGTTTTGTGTAAAATCCTGTTTAAACTAATTAAATTTTGTCCGTTACGGGGTTGAGAATAAAAGGTGTACAAATCTGAAAAAAACTGAAAATAATAAAAAGTCTTTAATGCCTGAGATGGGAAAATATGATTTTATGAAGGTTTGATATTCAATTCAATTCAATTCAAATTTATTTGTATAGCGCTTTTCACAATACATATTGTTTCAAAGCAGCTTTACAGAAAGTGCATTTCAGAAATGTACATAGAGAAATACAGTTAGTTAATCATGTATTGATTTAGGGCATAAACATCGCCCGCGTCGAGTCGTCTCTTCATATGTGCCTAATAATGTGGGGTATTTAGAAATGTAATCATATGTAGTTCAAAAATTTAAAAAGTCCAAGTTGAAATATTACCGAATCCCAGGAATGACCCAAAAGCTAGTGAAAAGAGATGCATTTTCAGAGAAGTTTTAAAAAGTGTCAAAGTTTGGGCAGATCTGATATTGGGGGGTAGGCTATTCCATAGCTTGGGTCCATAAGCTGCGAAAGCACGGTCACCCCTATTTTTTAATCTGGTCCTGGGGACAGAGAGTAAGTTCGAGTCCCCCGATCTTAGTGATCTTGACTTAATTTTTGGATGAAGCAATTCAGATAGATACTGGGGAGCTAAGTTCTGTATAGATTTAAAAACAAAAATCAAAACTTTAATTTAAAGTTTTTATAATTTAATCGGAATTTAATCGGTAGCCAATGAAGCAAGATCAGAACCGGTGTAATATGTTCAAATTTACGTTTTCCTTTGAGAAGGCGTGCAGCTGCATTTTGGACTATTTGTAGACGGGTGATGTGTTTCTGAGGAATCCCAATATATAAAGAATTACAATAGTCCAATCTGGATGTTACGAAAGGATGCATAGCTATCTCAAAGTGCTTACCAGACAAAAATGGTTTAACCTTAGCTAAGAGACGGAGGTGAAAGAAGCAGGACTTTACCACCGCACTTATCTGCTTTTCAAGGGTAATGTTGCTATCAATCCAGACCCCCAGATTCCGAATACAGGTGGTACTGTAGGGTGACAACGTTTTGAGGTCACAAACATGTGTACTACAATCACTGGGGCCAAACACGATAATTTCCGTCTTGTTTTCATTCAGACTCAAAAAGTTACCAGTAAGCCATAATTTCAGGTCATCTATACAGTCCAGTAGTGGCTTTAAAGCAGACTTGTCGTCACGCTTTAGAGGCATGTAAATTTGGGTATCATCGGCATACAGGTGAAAAGAAATCCCATGTTTAGTTAAAATAGAACCTAAAGGTAACATATACAAATTAAATAGTTCTGGCCCAAGGATAGAACCCTGCGGAACGCCAAACCCCAGTTTCATTTTGGATGAGCACTGACGATCTCTGCTGATGCTGATCACGAACGATCTCATCTTGAAGTGTCCCATAATTGCACGAGCGCGCCAGGTCTCGCAGATTAGTTACATAGTCCTGCACGGACTCACCCGATCGCTGAAGCCATTTGCGTAGCTTGTATCGGCGTAGTAGTACTCGTTGCTGGCTCCGCTTCCCCAAGAGCGCGATATATTCTCTGTCCCTCGGCCCCGAGACAGTGCAGGTAAAGTGCAGTGCAGGGGCCCCGACGAAGCAGGGCAATTTTCCTCCGATCCGAAATATCAATATAGTCCATAGCCTCGAGATACACCGTGAAACCATCAATCCAACTCGCCCACGGAATAGGCGGTTCAGAAAAGGGGGGAAAAGGTGTCGGCGGTGGTAAGGTAAACTCAGCCATCCTTGTCGCCAATGTTATGTTGAAGTGTTTTAGTTATTCAGCAAGAATTTCAACTTCACACCAGAGCTCGGAACGATAACCTCTTTACTCTTTTTGTGTCACTCACTCTCACAACGCATGCGCACACAGAACCCCCGTAACCTTGGTTACCTTGGAAAAGAATACAACATCATTATTAGTTCATGTTATCAAATTTAACTAATGAAAGCTTATTGTAAAGTGTTACTGATTTCATGATAGCTAACACTTTAATGAATACATACAATTTATCACATCAACATAACTAAACATGAATTCCTCATAATTACCTACTTGATTCTTTGTTTTGTTTGGTAAAGTAAATAATATTTAGTAATATTATCATCATTTCCCATTTGTGTTTGATGTGTTATGCATTCTAATTGTATCAACATCTTTTCATTGGTAATGAAGAGGCTTTCTGACCTACTGCTGCTCTCCATCAGTGAGATACTGAGAGGGTACTGTCACATTTCTGTGTTTTGGTTTAGTTATGTTATCTAGTTTTCCCCTGTCTTTTGTGCTTTTGGTTTAGTCCTGTTAATTAGTTTCTCCTATGTTTTAATTAGTCATGTCTTTCACCTGTGTCCTGTCAATCACCTTGCTAATTATCCTGTTAGCCCCAGTGTATTTAAGCCCTGTGTTTTCCCTCAGTGTTTGTCGGTTCTCGTCTTTGTATGGTTGTGTGTTACAGAGTTCCTGTATTTTTCCTTTATTTTTCCTTTAACCTGAGTTTGTGAATAAACCAGCTGCATTGAAATTCTGTTCCCTCGTCTTCAGCAACCTGCACAACCCTGACACATTCACATTAAATGATGCAAATTTTAGAATATGTTTGTCAGCCATGGTTTCCTATGTTTTTAACTGAAAACATTTCCATACAAAACAAATAAAAGTAATGCACACCCATATCAAGAACAAGTAAAACATGAACATAACTAAAATATGGTGAAATTTTTAACAGAAATATCAAAATGTCATTTCTTTGTATAAGGTTTGCTTCCAGATCAGAGGTTCCAATAAACTGAACCTTTAAGGGGCTCGAGATGTTAGAGCACCTTTCAGGGGAAAACCCGCTCATCACGTAGCGTGGGGCCCACTGTGTTGGCTGCATTATGATTTTAGCCAGTCTTCAACATGTTTGTATGCCCCGACATTTTAGTTTACAATTAAATTTAGGAGTAAAACGCGGGCACAGCAAAAACTAAAAGGATAACTTCTATTATCTTATTTGAACAAGCATCAGTCTAAATGCGTTCTATGGGGAATCACTTATCTGTAAGGGGTAGATGTCTGAATTCCTGCAACTTTTCTTTAAACCGCTGCCGGGGCTCATCATCCTCCTGAGAGCACGTGCTGCTCGGTGTTACTGCGTCCTATTCTCCAGTCACTTGCCAAGATGAAAGCAGTCGTAGTTCCCGCTGGTACAAGCTGACTGAGGGACGGATAACTTTGACTGGGAGCCCCCGTGATGCCATATCTGACGTCGCCTCCGCCGCGGTCTGGTACAGGCAGGTCTCATCTCCATAGAAGACGCGTAGTCTTGCAGGGTAAGGAGTTTGGAACTTAATTTTCCTCTCCTTCAACATCTTCTTTGCTTGATTGTACTCCGCACGTTTCTTGATAATAGCTGGTGGGTAATCGTGGTCCACATAGAAGCGGTCATTGTTGTATTGCACTTGTCCCTTCTGCCAGGCTCTATGTATAACTACTTCTTTGACTTTGTAACTCGCAAACTTGACAATGATGGAGCGAGGCTTTGACTGCGCGTCAGCGGGCTTAGGGCCAAGGGCTCTGTGGGCTCTTTCAATTTTGATCTGTGCGTCCTGGGGGAAATCCAGGCAATCCCGAAGCAGTTTGTCTATGAAACCTTCGATATTATTGTCTTCAGCCCCCTCGGGAATACCGTAAATCCTTATGTTTTCTCGGCGTGCGCGACCCTCTTGGTCAATAAGTTTAGCCTCCATATTGTCCTGGTGTTGTAGAGGTTGCATGAGTAATGATGACGCCGCCTGCATGGCTGTTTCCACCTCCTCAATTCGACCCTCGGCTTCATCCAGCCTATCACTTGTCTTGTGCAAGTCTTGTTGTATCTCCAAAAGCTGTTGCTTGTTGTCACGTCTAAAATATCTCAGTTCGGCTAGTACCTTCTCCAAGCTAACCTCCTCCATTTCTTGCCCCTCGGCCTCGTGGACCGGGGAGCAGTTTCGGCTGTCCTGCTGTAAATCCTCAGTAATAGGTGCTGTGCCCTTCACCCTCCTCCTCCTTGTAGCAACCCTAGCCTCCATCTTTAATAAAATTTCACTTATAATCAAATCTCAAAAGTTGTATGGTTATTTTTAGAAAAACCGTCGGGGAGCGTTGAAGTTACGCAGCCATCTTGGTCGCAACCCGGAAGCACCTCACTCTGTGATCTGTTTAACCTCCTCAGGTATTGAGTTCCATTCAGCGGCGCCCCTCACCAACCAGGCCGAGCGACTGAAAGCGCTTCTGCGCAGAGGGATAGCACAGATAGCACAGCCTTGAGTGATGCGCTCAGAGCTGTTTCTTTGGTTGACGAGCTCTACCAGAGGAGCTGGGGCCAAATCATGAGTTACTTTGTATATGAGACTCAGATCTACAAATTTATGAAGACTGTCCCAGTTTAAAAGGCTGTGTTTTGTTAAAATTGCACAGTGATGATCCATGACTTTAATGACTTGTTTGTATAATGTTTCCAAAGGTCTTTTTGCGCTCTGACTTGCCTGAGACCAACTTGTTAGGCAGTAATTGAAGTGGCTAAAAATCATGGAATGTACAAAAATTATTGCAGCTTCGGTTGACATTTCATTCCGAATTGAGCGGAAATTTGCGAGATTAAACTTTCTTTTTTTTTACATAATTTTTCAATATGGGCTTTAAAAGAGAGGTGTGAATCTATTACTAACCCAAGATATTTGTATTGATTTACAATTTGTAGTTTTTCTCCAGCAACTGTTATGTCAGGATTAGGTGAGGCTCTATTGGTTTTACTGAAAAACACACCTACAGTTTTCGAAATATTTAGCTGCAGGCAGTTCTTCTGCAACCAGGTTGTAACAAGAGTCATTGCTTTAGTGAGTTTATCTGCAACAATGTCTTTAGAGCGACCATGAACAAATAAAACAGTGTCATCTGCATACATCAATGTTGAGCCCTGAGGAACCCCGGTGGTTAGCCTAAGAGACTCAGACTTGCTGTTGTTAATTAATACAGATTGTGTACGATCATGCAGGTATGATTCAAACCAGCTAACAGTGCCACAATGAAAATTCAATTGTTAGAGCTTAGTAAGTAGAACAGAGTGGTTTACTGTATCGAAAGCTTTCCTGAGATCCAAGAATACCGCCCCTACTACTCCACCCTTGTCAAGAGAAGATTTTATTTTCACGATAAAAAGGCACATAGCCGTTTCAGTGGAGTGTTTGGATCTAAAACCAAACTGCATGGCGTGGAAAGAGGGAGAGCTACTGTTTAAGTACTGGACAGTCTGTTCAGCCACCCATTTTTCTGCAATTTTGGAAATGGCCAGAAGAATGCTTATTGGTCGGTAGTTATTCAAAGAGTTAGAAACACCAGAATTATAAACTGGCGTAACAATAGCCGATTTCCAGGCCTTTGGAAAGTGACCACTGGAAATTGAAAGATTAATAATAGAAGCAATGGAAGTAGCCAGAGCGGATCCTGAATCTTTAAGCATGTTCGTGTCCATTCCAAATACATCCCTGGCCTTAGATGGTTTTAGGGTTTTAATTATGTTAATGACTTTGGTCTCAGTGATGTTTGTTATGAAGAAAGACTGTGTTGCAGACACTGAGTATTCTTTTTTTTTTTTTGTTTACCTGTAAAGTTCTTAGAGATTTCTGTTACAGAATCAATAAAGTAGTTGTTAAAGGCATCAGCTATTACCTTGGGTTCTGTTAAAATGTCTCCATTTAATTCAATTTGCATTTGTTTCGTCTTATTTTTGTTGGAATCACCTGTTAGTTTTTTTATATAATGCCAGGTTATTTTAGAATTTCCACGTGCACTATTCAAAGCAGTAATGAAAAAGTCAGCTTTAGATCTTCTTATTTCTTTCACTACTCTATTTCTTAAAGAGATAAATTGATGCCTGTTAAATCCTGATTTTACAGCCAACTTCAAGGAATGATCTTGTTCTTTCATCAATTTCAGAACAGATTCATTTAACCAAAGCTCTTAAAGGTACAATATGCAAGAATTTTGCATTAAAATATCCCATAATCTCAAGGCCAGTGTTATATATTTTGTTAAGTTGATTACTTACAATATCCCAAATGTTTCCAACTATTTTTAAATCGTGAGAAAATTGCGATTTTAACCAAGGAAACGGGGCGTTAGAGCAGGGGGGAGCTGGGAGTCGCCAGTCAATTGCGTCACATCCGCGTTACCCTCGGTTTCCGCTCGTACTGCGTGGAGTCCTGGACAAATGCGGAAGTTGTAGTTGTAGCGTCTATCAAGCAACAAACGTTAGCTTGTTTCGTGCAGTCGTTATGGAACACATTTATTCTTTACCGATTGCAGCTGGTTCTGTCGACAAAGCATGCTTAATTTTATATTTTCCAAATGTAGCATTCTGTAATAGTTATGGTTATGTAAGGTAAGTATTATTGCTTTAGATTTGTGTTTAGTTCATTGACATTGTTTATCACGTCTGGTGTTTATGGCCATGTAAATAAATATAGCATGTGTTATACATAAAGATTAATCAGTATTTTGGCAAATGATGTGGGTATGTTCGAATGTACTTTTACAACAATTGTTTAGAACACGTAAAACTGCGCCGCGTTATCACAACAATGAATTCGACATACAGTAACATCTATGATAACCAATTTAGTATTAAGCCTTACTTTTCTTGCGGTTAATTCATTTTAATGAAATAAAAGTGTGATGAGGTTTAAGAGTCAGGAAGGAAGAAGACAGGGGTCGGCGTGACTGGGACTTTAACAAGCAAAGCAAAACAAACAAAAGTCGTGCACAACGCGCATTCACCGTGGCAACCGCGACGGCACAAAACAGTTCAAAAATGTGAGCTCGGATCCACCGGTTTTCTTTCTCTGCGTCCAGTTTTCTCTTCAGTCTCTCTCTCGTTCCAGCGCGGCTTATAAGCGGTCTCTCCACGCGGATCGGGTTGCAATAAGACACAGGTGTTCGTCATTTGCACTTGACCTACTTGCTCGTCTCTTCTCTCTCCCATTACAGACTGCGCTGAACCACGTCCCCCTCGCCACAAAAAGCATGTCATTATAAAAATAGAACTTAGCCTCATCCATGAACATGATTTTTCGATTCCCGTCTGACTGATTACATCCACGGTGGAGTTTAAAATGACAGTTCCCATCATTCCACGCTCCTTCACATCGTCATCAAGCTACGGCGTTGTTGTTGTAATCTAATTTTCCGTGTAAATTGTGTAATAATTTGCTGTATTTTGTTAGATAATTGAGAGCAATCCTCGTCCAAGTTTATGCCAGAGAGTAATTCATCCCAATTTACATCATGGATTGAATCTATAAAGGTTTGTTGTTCCTGCTTTGGTATCCTAAAGTATTCTGTGGCTGGCAAAGGTTTAAAACGCTTTTTATTTAATTTTCTGGTGACCATTATTAGATTGTGATCAGACAATCCTGTACACTCTAAAAACTCCTGGGTTAAAAAGGGACCAACTAATTTATGGGTTATTTCAACTCAGAAAATTGGGTTATGCTTTTTGACCCAAATTCAGGGTTAAATACCTGACCCAAATGTTGGGTTTAAAAAACCCAACATCTGGGTAGAAATAACCCAAAAATTAGTTGATCCTTTTTTAACCCAGGAGTTGGATCAAAAATAACCTAACTTGGGTCAATATCCCAGTATGCCTTATTTCAGAAAATAAAACTTTGTTTTACATTATATTACACACTTCAAGCACTTTTAAATTTTTATTGCATTAAATTAAAATCTATATGAATAAAAACACACACTTGGACATGTTTATTTTCCTATTTATTTTAGGTCACACTGTAATAACAATATTAGAAATAAAAAATAGAAAAATAAACAATTCTCAGAAGAGCCTCAGGAATTTAATCCTGGGGCCAACTTTGGGGACAAGATTTTTGATAGTGTCCTCATCAAAGAGAAGAAATGCCTCCTCATCTATGTCTTCATCTGAAAGACAGAAAACAAGACAACATGAGTATTGTTAATAAGTTGAGACAATTGTGAACCACTCACCAGACACTCTTTCATTATCAAGCTAACAAATAATCACTTTTAAGGGAATGCAGTGGCTTTTTTTTTTATTACGTGGCCCAAATTGCTAGTTAACTGTGGTTCTTTTGCAGCATTAACGTTACCCATTTTGTGTGAATGACATATTTTCTTTCATTAAAAAGTGTAATGACATTAATGCAAAGGTGAATATCTGGCCCATTCTTATGCATAACAGCTTAAAGACAAGGCACAATAATCTTTTAGGGTTGTGTATACCCCACTGGCGAAGAATTTGTGACTTTCACAAAATCTTGCACTGACACATTTAAGTCTTATTAAAAAAAATGTAGGTATAGAGAGATGATATTAGGGCAATAAGAGTAAAATGCTCACCTCTAAAATTCTCTATCAGCTCAGACAGCAGCCACTCAGTTAGCTTATCAGCGACAAAACTGTCCATTCAAAATGACCTGGAGAAAAACATAGCAATATAGAGATTAGCAACAATTTGAAGACTTGACCCGCTTCTTTAACTCTCACTACTTCAGCCAGTAGAGCACTGTATAATATGATAAGCACGGCGCAGCTGGAAAACATAACTCAACTATTGTGTTGCCTTGTCGCTCTGTAGCCGCGGCTATGGGGCTCGCACACCGGACGAGAAGCGCCGCGTCGCGTCTAGGACAACTTGAGGTATCGCTCACCGGACGTGCAGTCTCTCAAGGGGCTCGCACACTGGACGCGTTTTTTTAGCAAATGGTGCTAAACTAGCAACAGGGACATGGACACAGAAAAGTTTACATTACATCAACACTGAAAATACTCTCTTACCTTGAATATAGATGAAGTTGCACCGATGAAGCACAGGCCAAAACGGATCGAGCGCGAAAGCGACGGTTATTTCAAACGACTGTTGTGAGAAAATTCCAGAACAACTGCGGGCGGGCGGGCGAGAGAGAGAGAGAGAGAGAGAGAGAGAGAGAGAGAGAGAGAGAGAGAGAGAGAGAGAAAGCCAACCCTATAACCCAGAACATGGGTTACTCTTTGAAAAATAACCCAGAAACCCAAACAACCCATGAACTGGGTCAAAATATTAGCCCTATAACCCAGAAAATGGTTACTCTCTGAAAAAATAACCCATAATTTTAACCCAACACAAATAACCCAGAAAATGGGTTGAAGAAATAACCCAGGAGTTTTTAGAGTGTAAGCATATTGTATGATTTCAAAATCCTTTCTGGCCTATTTGTAAAAGCTAAATCAATTTGAGTGCTCATAGAGTTTGTAATTCTCGTAGGGCCTTTAATCACCTGAGCCATATCCATTTTATCCATAACCTTTTTCAAGTTTTTCCTGATTTGATTAGGAGTCATCCTAATCTACATCTCTTTCCCCCTTCTCTCACCCCCTCTCTCTCATGCTCAGATCATCTGAATTCACCCAAGAAAATGTATAGTTTAATGTGAATGATTAACATCGAGTATTATACATATTTAGTATCATTTGAAATGTCTCAGTGTGAATTCCATTTCTACCTTGGCTAAGCTGTCACAGGAGATGATCTAAAGCTCCACAGCATATTCTAAGAGCTTGGTTTTGAATCACCTCTATCTTAATTAGCAGTGAGGTTGATGCTGAGCCATATATTATTCTACAATAATCAATTGACCGTTCGCAAAAGCAACGCCCCCTAGTTATTGTTACTACGCCCGTCAAACAATTGAGAACCAGACACATAGCCATGGCTGGGTTGAGCTCCATACCTATCAGTATAACGTTAAGTGATTGGTTTTGGAGTAAATCCATGGTGAATGTTGCTGATCTGTGGACACTGGATAGTTCATTCATGCCACAATGTTTCTTCTTGGTTTCCACGTCAGCGCTGTTTGATCCGTTAATAACGGAGAAATGTGAATGTTTCACACTAGATCTCGCAGCGATGTTATTACTTCTGTGGTGAATTCAAATGCTTTCTTTACTGGATCTCTTATCGCTGTGTAGTAACAGTGTCGCTTGATCAAGATCGGCTCGCGCTGCTTTGGTTCAAACTGATAAACGGTCCTTGAACAAAGAGCAGTTTCGTTCCGCTTGCATTACGTTTGCCATTTGATGTTGGGCAATGTTGTGGTCGCGCCGGCGTCTACATTATGAGCGCGCTTGCCACGCGCAACGCGCCTACATTTGAAATAACGACATTTTGGTCGGCAGGAAAAATGGTTCAATACGAATATGTGTATCGTTACACCCCTATTAGCTACTTAAACTACTTATTGATATGCTAAGTTAGCTCTCTAGCTTTGCTTACATTAGAGCAGACATATGTATGATTATTAATCTTCGAGGCATTTAGCTGTGAGTGAGGTGTCCCACACTGCTTAATACATTGTCGGCATCTTCCCGCTTGGGTCTTGGGCTTTGGAAAGGCGAAAAAAACGACCCCTCCCTCTAAACTTTTGGGGTACCTGGTGTCAGACTTGCAGGTGCCATAGGCGCATCGTTTCACCATCTTGCTGAAATCGCAATGTTTGACGGAGGTCCTTCTCCTTAGTTACAGTTGCTGAGCTAGGATTGGACGAGGACCGTTCGAGGGCGGGGTTTTGCGAACGGTCAATTGATGACCTAATTAATGCACAATATACCCTTTTAAGCCTTGTAACAACCCAATCCACTCCTGCCAAGCACCTCAACACATTAACTCCTTACTTACATTTATCAATTATCTTCTGAATATGAGACCCAAATGTTAATTTGGAATCCATCCACGCTTCCAGATACCTAATTATTGTTACCTGCTCTAGAGTTTGATTTTATAATTGTAATTTAAAGGGATACTTCACCTCTGGGAAGATGAATGTGTATTTAAAATAGGGCATTTAAGTAGAAGAAATGTGAAGAAATTTTTGAATTTGGAGCTTTCTAGACTGAGAAAAGCCAGAAAATGTATTTTTGGCTTATGTGGATGAAAGACAACAACTCCCAGAATGCACTTGCTTCGCTGCCTTAGGAGGCCACGCCTACCGGTAAGAGTGCGCAGTTTAAAACAACAAAGCTAGCCTACGTGATGAGTTTGCGAAGGATTTAGAGATAGCCCAAAATGTCCGGGATTCGGCTTTTGCGTTCTACAGTCGCCATTCATTCATCATGTTTACTGTGGCGAGCAGGACGAGGCTGACGGCCGCGGGAGAACAGCGCGAGGCCGGTGGCATGATTACTGAGACGCGCCGGGTCTCCCATCTCTCACGGAGGAGCGGGAATTTTTCTTAGCAATGGTAAAACGCACATCAACCGATCACTTGTTTAGCGTTCATGTAAACACTACATTCAAATTCACCAATCGGAATGAATTCAGTTAGATTGAAACAAAAGGTGTGCATGTAAACAAGGAATAGCGACCGCAGAAAGCAAAAGCTGAATCCCGTACATTTTGAACGATCTCGCCCGCCGGACAAGTCCAGGAAAAGGAGGATGGTTACTTACTCAGCTTTCTCCTACTATTCAGCTTTCTCCACAGAACAAGAGCCTGCTAGCTTAGCTTCCAAAGAAAGACGGCTGACACTGTGTACATTCTGTGAGTGAGATCCCACCCTGTATGGGCGGGCTGAAAACATGCGGAACAACGCCATCTACTGGCTGTAGTCTTTAGCCTCTGGCCAGAAAATCCTCCGATGACGCAAAATGACGATTTTTGCGTCATCGGAGGATTTTTTCCAGACAAAAAATACATAAATCTCTTGTCTCAGGGGGATATGAGGGTGGAAAGCATGGTAATTCGAAAATACTACAGGTTTTCTACTAATACAAAGCTTAATGCTAAATCCTGAAGTAACCCTTTAATTCAATCACAAATTCATCTTGATAATGTCAGATAAATTTGAGCAAAACATGGTCAGGTCAAATGTCTGAATCATTTTTGGTCCCAAATTTGTATACTTTTACTGGTAGTCCACTGTATGAATACTTTTTATATGTATATAATATGTCACAGTTTACTTTATTTTGCTATCCTCACTTACATAAATGAAATATAGTGTCCTGCACACACTAGTAAAAAAATATAAAAAATTATATCTGGTGTCTGAATAATTTTTGGTTTGACTGTACATAAACCAGTTTGATGTTTCCCTATTGTGAACAATGAATGATTTAAACCGGAATGTCCTTTTCAGAGTCATGTAATTATATCTTATTTCCTATTATTGAAGCAATACTCTCCCTTTACCAACTTGTTTTTGGATATTGTAGAGGTGTCTGCCCTTTATTCCACTGTCCCACATTTCTCGCCATTTTTTATTCCTGACTTCTTTAATTCTTCCTTTTATTTTTCCTTTACTCAGTGGAATTTGTACTTCAGTGTTCATATGTTGTATTGCCTGTTTGGCCATTTTGTCGACTATTTCATTGCCTTGTACTCCCACATGTGCAGGTACCCATATGAACCTCAGGATTAAACCCATTTTCTGTATTCTAAGCAGATTTATAAGCATCTCATATATTAGTTCTTGTCTTTCTTTTTGTTTTATTGTCCACTTAATTAACTATTTAAAGCTGAACAAATAACTGCCCTTATTGGCTAATTAACTTCCTCCACCCATTGAATAGCCAACAAAATGTCTGTCCTCTGTTGTAAAAAAACGATGCATAATTGGATGTTGACTTGGAATCTCTGAATATATACAGCTGCAGCCGTATGTCCTGATGATCCTTTAACCCATCTGTGAATGTATGGAGCATTGAGGAGTATGCTTGATCCAAATACTGCTGGACAACAACCTCCTTAGGTATAGATTTTTAATTCTTAATCTCATATTGTAGATACAAATTGACTTGAGGCAACCAAGGAGGACTAACTGGAATTTCAGTAATGCATCTTTAGTTTCTGTCCAACCAAAACTTTTGATGTTATCATTTCCATATTCCCAGTAATATTTTAGTATTTCCTTGACTGGATGTGTCTCTAAATGTCCTTTAATATTAATCCAATTAATTGTCTCATTCCCTAAGAGTAATGAGAAATACAGCTGCGGTGCCAGATAAAGTCTCTGCAAATAATCTCCTCACCTTGCACCAGGAATCCATTGCTAGTTTGTATAACCTCTTTCTTGCTTTAGAAGTAATGCCAACAACACTATCAGCAGGCAGAGTGACTTTTATACCCAAAGTTGTGACACCACAAGGGCCCAGCGACTTCAGTCCTATCTCTATAACATCAGTAAATTCTCGTGCAGTACACAAGATATTGGCCAGAAACATGAGGGACAGTTTTGAATTTTCTAAGCTACAGTATGCTTTTCTGGAGAGAGATGGATGTATGGAGGCTACTACCCTGCTCCACCCTATCTTACGGAAAGCACATGACAATACATCTCTTATGGCAATGCTATTTCTTGACATATCTAAGGCTTTTGACACCATTTCCCATGGAGCTATTCTGGAGGCGGCTAGGGGAGCTGGCACTCCGCAACCTCTGAACTAACTACTGAGCTATTTGCGCCATATAGAGTCCATCCTGCTTATTGGTTCAAAAACTATGCACTGTGGAAGGGGAGTGCAAAAGGCCCATACAGAGTTGTGAGTTAAAATCCAGGGCAAAACCATTGATGGGATCGCCTATGCCGATGACTATGATGATGATCTAGTGCTGTTGGCGGAAGACAGCTCTGATCTCCAACTGAAACTTGCAGTTTGTGTATATCATTAGAAACTATGGGAATGTCTCTACCGTCCTTATACCGAAATTGCTCCACTCTCTTGTTCTAGGGGCAGCTCATCACAACATCTTAACGACTCTAGACAGGATGATACAGGCAGCTGTTCGAGCTTTGCTTCGTCTTCCAAAGGACACTCGCTGGCATTCTTGCACGCCCAAATTAACTTAGGTGGTTTAAATATACCATGCTTAGCAACATCGATCCCCCTCCTACAAAGATCAAGAATGACAAAGCTACTGAATAGCACCAATGCATTGGATAAAGCTCTGCAAAACCTACCATTGTTTAAGAAGATCTTGAGCTCAGCAAACAGACCATGCAAAGTGGGGGCTGACGTGATGACATCGGTGTCAGAAGCTAAACTAGCATGGGCCAACTTGTTGTCACAATCAATAAATGGGGTGATCTGACTATACAGGATGTCAACGTTGATAACAATCTGTGGTTAAAGCATGCAGAAAGAATGTTTCCAAGATTGCACATGCGTGGTATCCAGCTATGCGGTTGAGTCCTCTCGACGAAAGCAAGGGAATCAAGAGGGAGGAACCTTCCACCAGATGACATCAAATGCATAGGAGGATGCTGTGTTAGGAAGACCCTGAATCATGTTCTACAGATTTGCGAGATAACACACGACGTAAGATGCGCTCGTCACAATAGAGTCATCAAGAGGCTGGAGGTAAACCTAAAAAGAGAAGCCCTGAGGATTTGGGTTGAGCCAATCATCCCCACTGTGCATTCATTTACTAAACCGGATCTAGTCTTGGAAAAAGGAAATTCAGCCTACATTATGGATGTATTGATTGTGGAAGGCCACAGGATGGAAGAATCGTGGCGAATAAAAACAACGAAGTATACATACAGTCGGCATCTAGTCATAGTTGGGGGCGTGGCGAGGGT
The DNA here is from genome assembly GCF_951802725.1 of Rutilus rutilus. Taxonomy (NCBI): domain Eukaryota; kingdom Metazoa; phylum Chordata; class Actinopteri; order Cypriniformes; family Leuciscidae; genus Rutilus; species Rutilus rutilus. Next base: position 39,120,183 of record NC_140214.1, on the reverse strand, counting down.
GGAGTCGGCGTGGGGGAAAACACTGCGAACATTGTGTGTATTTGAATGACAAAAATGTGGTATTGCGAGTCATTGACGCCTGCCGACCGGCAATGGTACATTGTAAAATTAACTGCAATAGGTTATGATAGCCCTTATTTAATTAAAAACTGGGTCAATGACACAACCAAATGGCCGGAGGTGTCGTTTCCAGACATATTTTGTTATCTGGTTGAATCTCCAAGACATCGCGGCAGCTATAGCGGTGATGTCACGGGTGACAAAAGCGCTTAGCGAGCGGAACCCTTCTTCTGAACCACGAGTTTCCTGAGGGAGCGATTTGTATGCAATACATCCGACTCCGGTTCCGGGTGTGGCAGGAATTTTGCCCGGCCTGAATGGCGCTGATGCACTGCAGGTGCGAGAGAGAGAGAGACACAGCCTTCACATAGGCTTTCCGCTTTACAAATCAAACATAAAAGGGCCATTGAGAGAAGTGGTTGGGGTTGTCGTCGTTGTTGGTTCCGTTTGTTTGTTCTCGGCAGTGAAGTGATTGGGGTGAGAAGGTCTCCTGTTGAAGTGGTCTATATGGGGAGTTAAAATCGGCTGTGGCAAAGCCTCGTTGGGGGAAGACGGCCATCGAAGTCTGCTGGACTTATTTATCGATTGGATCTGTGCTGAGGAGAGAAAGAGTAAAGATAAGTGAACTGATTTCATCTTACCAACAATTGTAAAGCTTGAAGAGGATGCAGTGAATATAGATCTGACGGTTGGGAAAGCTATGTGTTTCAGAGTGTGTTGAAGAGGAACCGAAGATCGAGTATCCCTCACGGGAATGTAATGAATGGATTGAGGTCTCTGATCAGCCCTATTGTGTGAGTGAATTGCAGTGCTTTTGCCTTATTGATATACACTAATGCATTGCTGTGGATTTGAAGTGAACACAAGTGTGGTGTACTTTTGCTGAGCAGCGGCTTCAACTTCTGTTTACACCTGTGTGAAAAGTTATGATATCTGCTCTCCATTTTAACCTCTGAATGTACCGTTATGCTGGCGAAGTACTATTAACCTCTTGTCTGCCTGAGCCCTGTGAGTGTACAGTTATACTGGTGAAGTTCCATCCACCTCTTCTCTGCCTGAGCCCGGTGAGTGTACAGATACACTGGTGAAGTATTATTAACCTCTTCTCTGCCTGAGCCCTGTGAGTGTACAGATACACTGGTGAAGTATTATTAACCTCTTCTCTGCCTGAGCCCTGTGAGTGTACAGATACACTGGTGAAGTATTATTAACCTCTTCTCTGCCTGAGCCCTGTGAGTGTACAGTTACGCTGGTGAAGTACTATTAACCTCTTCTCTGCCTGAGCCCTGTGAGTGTACAGATACACTGGTGAAGTATTATTAACCTCTTCTCTGCCTGAGCCCTGTGAGTGTACAGTTACGCTGGTGAAGTACTATTAACCTCTTCTCTGCCTGAGCCCTGTGAGTGTACAGTTACGCTGGTGAAGTACTATTAACCTCTTCTCTGCCTGAGCCCTGTGAATGTACAGTTACGCTGGTGAAGTACTATTAACCTCTTCTCTGCCTGAGCCCTGTGAGTGAACAGTTACGCTGGTGAAGTACTATTAACCTCTTCTCTGCCTGAGCCCTGTGAGTGTACAGTTACGCTGGTGAAGTACTATTAACCCTCTGGGGACCAAGCTGTTTTTGGGGTCCTTGAGATGTTCTGACATGCTCTGACATTTGTGCTTTTTTCAGTTATTTATAAACATGTTAATGGCAAAGGTGTAAATTCACTCTATATAGCACAAACAGGGCTACCATAATATGCGAGCAACGTGTATGTAGATGTTTGTATTTTTAAGAGAATAATGTTTATGCGTGGTTATTGGAAAAAATTAAAATGAAAGTTGCTGAATTAAGACCACAAAACACATATTAAATATGTGTCCACAAGACTTTTGACTAATTGATGTTGTCCCTTTGAGTTCTAGCTTCAAAATTATGTGAAAATAGTCTTGCTTTATCGTTCACAAAAAAAAAATACATTGATTTAAATGGTGTAAAACATGTTTTGCTTGGAAAGCCAATATGCGAGGGGGAGGAGTAGTTTACACCTTAGATTACCATGTCCCACCCACTCTGCATAATGACTCTGCATAATTAGCCATTCATTCAGGTGTGACACTGACTGAGCCACAATGCAAGGACAAAAGATGTATTTAGAAGAAGACTTATATTGACCATTTAAGATTTCACTTACATCTATCTTGTAAATATGTTTTGCTATTTTATTAAAAATGTTACAATTACAACAATAATTACAATTTCAACAATATTTCAAGTGTACTCTTTCTTTGTAAAAAAGAAAAAGAAAAAAGATTATAGGCCTACATTTTATCATATGTATTCATTATTTTGAATATAGCAAATATATATATATATATATACAGTGAGGAAAATAAGTATTTAAACACCCTGCTATTTTGCAAGTTCTCCCACTTAGAAATCATGGAGGGGTCTGAAATTGTCATCGTAGGTGCATGTCCACTGTGAGAGACATAATCTAAAAAAAAAAAATCCAGCAATCACAATGTATGATTTTTTAACTATTTATTTGTATGATACAGCTGCAAATAAGTATTTGAACACCTGAGAAAATCAATGTTAATATTTGGTACAGTAGCCTTTGTTTGCAATTACAGAGGTCAAACGTTTCCTGTAGTTTTTCACCAGGTTTGCACACACTGCAGGAGGGATTTTGGCCCACTCCTCCACACAGATCTTCTCTAGATCAGTCAGGTTTCTGGGCTGTCGCTGAGAAACACGGAGTTTGAGCTCCCTCCAAAGATTCTCTATTGGGTTTAGGTCTGGAGACTGGCTAGGCCACGCCAGAACCTTGATATGCTTCTTACAGAGCCACTCCTTGGTTATCCTGGCTGTGTGCTTCAGGTCATTGTCATGTTGGAAGACCCAGCCTCGACCCATCTTCATTGCTCTAACTGAGGGAAGGAGGTTGTTCCCCAAAATCTCGCAATACATGGCCCCGGTCATCCTCTCCTTAATACAGTGCAGTCGCCCTGTCCCATGTGCAGAAAAACACCCCCAAAGCATGATGCTACCACCCCCATGCTTCACAGTAGGGATGGTGTTCTTGGGATGGTACTCATCATTCTTCTTCCTCCAAACACTTTAGTGGAATTATGACCAAAAAGTTCTATTTTGGTCTCATCTGACCACATGACTTTCTCCCATGACTCCTCTGGATCATCCAAATGGTCATTGGCAAACTTAAGACGGGCCTTGACATGTGCTGGTTTAAGCAGGGGAACCTTCCGTGCCATGCATGATTTCAAACCATGACGTCTTAGTGTATTACCAACAGTAACCTTGGAAACGGTGGTCCCAGCTCTTTTCAGGTCATTGACCAGCTCCTCCTGTGTAGTTCTGGGCTGATTTCTCACCTTTCTTAGGATCATTGAGACCCCACGAGGTGAGATCTTGCATGGAGCCCCAGTCCGAGGGAGATTGACAGTCATGTTTAGCTTCTTCCATTTTCTAATGATTGCTCCAACAGTGGACCTTTTTTCACCAAGCTGCTTGGCAATTTCCCCGTAGCCCTTTCCAGCCTTGTGGAGGTGTACAATTTTGTCTCTATAGTGTCTTTGGACAGCTCTTTGGTCTTGGCCATGTTAGTAGTTGGATTCTTACTGATTGTATGGGGTGGACAGGTGTCTTTATGCAGCTAACGACCTCAAACAGGTGCATCTAATTTAGGATAATAAATGGAGTGGAGGTGGACATTTTAAAGGCAGACTAACAGGTCTTTGAGGGTCAGAATTCTAGCTGATAGACAGGTGTTCAAATACTTATTTGCAGCTGTATCATACAAATAAATAGTTAAAAAATCATATATTGTGATTGCTGGATTTCTTTTTTTAGATTATGTCTCTCACAGTGGACATGCACCTACGATGACAATTTCAGACCCCTCCATGATTTCCAAGTGGGAGAACTTGCAAAATAGCAGGGTGTTTAAATACTTATTTTCCTCACTGTATATATATATATAATATATATAAATAATATAGTTATATATATAACGTTAGATATGAGCAGAAATTGTTAAACAAAAGCTTAGGCTATTTGATGTGGCAGTATATTCTACAGTAGCCTAAAAACTGTACCCAAATCTAGTCAACAAGTGACTGACTGTAACGTTGTTTTTATGAAATATTAGGGCATATAAATGCTAATTTGCAGTTTAATACGTTGCTTATACAAATACATTTTATTTCAACATATTCCAGTCGATTTTTACTCATCTCAGTAGGCTATAGCAAAGCAGTTTATTCTTTCACACACAGACGCGCGATTCAAACAGTCTTTACAAATATGTACCCTTCATTCATCTCACAGAAAGGCGAGTCATATTATAGAAATGCGATTCATCTTTTTGCGGTTTGCATAGGCCTACACTAACGTTATTCCATAACGTTATTCCACATCAACACTTGAGAAAAGAAAACAGCCTACCTCACTCCTCAGCGGGATCTGCTCCTCATATCAGGAGATATTGCTCCTCATATCAGCACTGTTCTGAGAAACTTTTCTCCATAAGGTAGGTTATATTATGCCTCACTCGATTGCAACGCGCTTTGTTTACAGCTGATGTGGGCGTTCTCAGAATTTGCGTTTGAATAGCACGCGCTCTCCGGGGAGTGGTCAAATTACTTTTGAATGGCTCGTAATGAGCTCGACTGGAGTCGCTCTCTTTTTGTACAGATTACAGAAGCTGAGAATATTTGTTTTTTATATAAATTACTTAATTTAAAAGATGCAATCTCAAGCTTTATGCCCGTGGGTCTGTTTGCCTGTTTGACTGAATTTTCGCGGAGTTATAGATCATTTTCGAACGCGTTTCAAATGGGAGTTTACTGACAGAGAGAAGGCAGAAATCGCATCATGTTAATTTTTCTTTATTTGTCAAAAAGCAAAACACTTTATTTTTATTGTGAGTATACAGAAAAAAAATAGAAACTGAACAGGATCGATTGATGTATTACACGAAAATGACAAAATTAACAGAGCATTTAGTGTTTATTTTCATTGCTAAAAAAAAAAACCGACCAAAACGCGCGGGCGCGTTTTTGGTCCCCAGAGGGTTAACCTCTTCTCTGCCTGAGCCTTGTGAGTGTACAGCTACGCTGGTGAAGTGCTATTAATTTCTTCTCTGCCTGAGCCCTGAGAGTGTACAGCTACGCTGGTGAAATACCATTAACCTCTTCTCTGCCTGAGCCCTGAAGGAACATATTGCTGTGGAAAAATCCTTACTTTTCTACTCACCGTCTGAGTCCTGAAGAATGCAGCATTGCTGGTGAAGTAAGCTCTTAACCCATTGTCTCACTACTGTGCACTGACGAAAGTATCCTGTACTGAGAAGAATCCTTACCTTCCTACTTACCGTCTGAGTCCTGAAGTATGCAGCATCGCTGGTGAAGTAAGCTTTTAAATCACTGTCTCACTACTGTGCACCGACGAAAGTATCCTGTACTAAGAAGAATCCTTACCTTCCTACTTACTGTCTGAGCCCTGAAGTATGCAGCATCGCTGGTGAAGTAAGCTTTTAAACCACTGTCTCACTACTGTCCACCGACGAAAGTACCTACCTGTAGTTGAAGAAGACCTGGAGGACACTGAAGTCTACTACGCTGGTGCTCATTGATAAATTGTGTTCAATAAAGATTGTTTCTTCTTTGAAAATTATCTCTTGTCTGTTTCGTCCATCTGTTGCGGACCTGTGGTGTCGGCTCCCCACGGTGGTGTTTGGGTTAGGGGTGGCTGGTCATCCGAGTCCGCTCCGGTGACAGTAACATTAGCCTATAACTCAATCAACTTATGTTGCATACTATAACTCCATAAAGCCTTGTCACTTACCAATTGTACGTATGCTTCACTTCAAACTATTAATCCTTTTGTAAAACGGTGATCACTCAGTAGTACGAAGTTGCCGAGGGACTGTGCTGACAGTTATCCCTAAAGTCCTCTAACGTTAGTAACTCACAGACTGCAGTCTACTCCATAGGTTCACGGCTCGCGTCATGAGCCTTCAGCTGATAACGCTAATGTGAATGAGACATCCCTTATGAAAAACAACTATAGGAATCTATAGGAATCTTGTAGTATATTGGGACAAAATATTATAGTAATCCTATAGGAATACTGTAGTATTTTGGGACATACTATAGAAGTACTATAGAGGTATTACAGAACATCACATAAGTATTATACACTACTATAGAAATCTTATAGGATTACTATAGTTCTTTTTCGTAAGGGATGTAGACAAAACTAGCCCAAAAATCGACCACCCTGAAACATCTACCAGTTATTATTTTGTATAAAGGCCTTATGTACGGACCGTCGGGGAGGGGACTTAGGTCTATTGGAATCACTATGAGAGACATTTCAGACATGTGCCTTCTAGCTATCACTGGATCCCTCAAATGTATCAAAGTGGTCACCTCAGCTTAATGACTCTGTTAAAGATGATCTTTCCCTGAATTATGCCATTGTTAGCGTCCCTTGGATGTATTTCGGATGATTTGTAGGACAGGGACAACCTGGGAAACCCTCCAGTCACCACTCAGGTGCAGTTTCACTATTAGTTTGACTAAACCACTTGATAACCCTTTAATAAAAAAAGAGTAAATATAGCCCAGCTACGAGTGCTCTCCGAGATGTTCGCGAAGTATCTTGCATCTGGCTGGGTATCAACACTGATAGCTCCAACCCTTCAATCCAAACCTTTGAAAGTAACATTGCGTTTGAATGGCAGAGCGTACACGTCAGCGGGTCAGGCCAGTGCTGAACTTTTTGGGATCTCCGTGGATCTTCTCTTGGAAAGTTCAGAGAAGCGAATGCGTGATCAGTGGCATTTAGGACCTGCATACCGCTGAGATCCGCATCCACGCCCAGGCAAGCGGGAGGGCCTGGTCCCTCACAATCCGAGGACCATGGACAGGGTCAGAGAACCAGTGTCGCCTCTCATGCGCCCCCTCTGTGGAGGAGTAGGTCACAGAGAAGGCGAGACTCGCGCAAGAAGAGGGATCTGAGGGAGGTGATCCAGCACAAGCGCACACAGCGTCGGTGATGGATCACCTTCCCTGAGGGCTTGATTATATCGCAGCCCTCTCCCCTCTTTTTCCGACTCCCATGCGCTTCTTACATAAGGCCTGAGTTTGGGCCCATGATGAGAACAATGTTCTGATGTCCCGCCTCGGCTTGGTTAGTGAGACCGCCTCTTCAGGTATGTAAAAAGGTGGTAGACAGCATGTTGTATGGGCTTCTTTTGTGAGTATGTGATGGCTTCCCTTGTTGTCGTATGTAAGATAAATCGAGGTGTGCCACCCCTCATTCTAGTTGTAAACTATGTTTATAGCTTAGGCTTCCTCTCATGGTGAGAGCATTTGAATTGAAAGCATCATTCATATGAATATATTTTTAGCGGAGAGTTAAGTGATAGAACATCATTCTATAAAGAAGAATGGGAATGTTTATGCTGCCGTTTTTTTTTTTTTTACACACATCTGTGTTAGCCGTTGGGCTATTAGCCACCTAACGGTAGAGTAGTTGGTCTCTCTCTCAAACCCCCCCCCCCCCCCCCCAGTTTTTTACTCATTCAGATAAAACAATATATTGATTTAAAATTTGTAAAACATGTTTTGTGTAAGAAAGCTTTATGCGAGGAGGCATGAATCATCATGAATATTGATGTTTCACACCTGAGAAAGACCCTCCCATAATGGTCCTATCAGGTGCTATCAGGCCCTGTTACAATATGTTATATATTATTATATATTGTCAGAAGGATGTGACAGACTATGTATGGTTAAATGTGTATGTGACGTCATTTGAGATGCGTGAACACATGAAGTTAAAGCACTGAGAAGTATGCGGTTGTGAGATTCTTTATTTGTAGAAAATAGAGTGATTGACAGAGTGAACCAAGCATATAACAAGGCCCTATCATTATGAGGAACCTTGCACAAAGAATGAGGAGAGATTTAAAAAAGAATGGCTTTTTGATTGTTTGGATCTATTTACAACACAACATAATCCAAAGATACACAACAAATGACAAAAAAGCACATTATTGAATACACTGATCTAAAGAAAGAGCCTTGAACAGTCACACACCTTTGTGCCATTTCTGAAACATAGTACATACCTGTCATTTCCAAGGTGTTTGATTTTTCACTTTACCATGTTCATGTACAGAGACTCATGTGAATGTTGCAGTCAGCAGGACTCAGTGGCATCTGGTCCCTGTAAAAAAACAATCAAGAGAAACTATAAGGCTGCCAGATTTTGGGAATACATTTTAGATTATTCTGGTTAAAATTGCGAATGATCATTCTAGAATGATAATTTTTATCAAGCTTGTATATTTAATTTCAGTAATTTCACTTAAATGACAATTAATTTGTAATTTTCATTGCCATTTAAGTGAAATTACTGAACTTAAATATACAAGCTTGATAAAAATTATCATTCTAGAAGAAAGTTTCTGATGGCACTTAGAGGCTTTTGCATCTGAACTCTTCATATATATATAATGAACACCAGGTTTGTTGTGCCTTGTAGGCATATAGGCTACGTGTATGCGTAGATAGTAGGCTTCACTAGGCCTCCCTAAATGTGAGTTTCCAGTTAAGGGCACTTGTTGCCAGCCTTCTGGTTATTAGATAGTCGGCCTCACCAGGCCTCCCTAGTGGTTCTTCTGTAAGAGGCAGCTTCTGAAGGCGAGCTTGCGCCCTAGCATGACTAATGGTCATTTACTGCTACTGGTTCCCTCCTGGAACCTCTTTTATCTAGCCTACAGCTTGGTTTGCCTACCGGGCAGACCATGTACTCCCGTCACTATGAGTACTCGGCCTCCTGAGTCTGGTCAGACGGTTGTAGGCCTCTCGTGAGGCCTCCCAGTTCGATCAGCCCTTAGGCCTTTTCAAGTCTCAGTGTTTTGAAACACAAACATTGGGTTGATCCGTGGATAGAGCAGATAAACTCCCCTCGCTACCAAGGGTTGTAAGCACTATGCTGAGTCATGTTCTCCGGGATCCCCCTTCTCTGAGGTCCAGGCTGAGGTCAGCTTCACAGTCCCTCAGGTTTCTCTGTCTTCGGGACAGACAGGAAGTTGGCCAGACTGAAGTGTCCAATGTAAGTGACATTGGTACTTCCTAGTGGCATTTCGGGTGAGTATGTTCCCCTGAATAGTGATTGGCTGGGGCTTCTTCAAGTTCCCTAGCCACATTCACTAGAAGGGACCCCTTCTAAATTTGAAGCTGTGGTCCTAGGCCCTTGAGCAGGCCCTGGTAGGCCTTTCATTAAACAGTGTTTATGGAGGTTTTCCTGTGGAACATATAGCTTGGGCTATGACTGTAGGGAATGCTGTCACTAACATCCCAGTGTGACCAGAGTGTGAGTGGTTCTGGCATTTCATTTGAATTTTGCTGGTTCTGACAGTTGCCACTGCAAACTGGCAGTCACTCCCCTTAGCATAGTGGTGTTGGTATATCGTTCCCCAAAGGGTCAATTGACGCAGTGCAAGTTCCTTTTCGAAAGGCAACGTATAGGTTACGACTGTAACCTCTGTTCACTGTAAACAGGGAACGAGACACTGCGTCTTTTCGCCATGCCTCGGGGCCTGCCGACCAAACAGTCCCTTCAGACGATAAGGTGAATGTCATGTTCGCAAGGCGCCCCTTTTATACTTCTGGGTCGCACGGAGATGATGTCATGGGCTGTCGCCAATCAATAGGATTGCCGTGATTTGAAAGTGATTTCAGACACCTGTCACGACTTAGGTGTTCCCCAAAGCGCCAATCAACGTTCTCAAGCAACAGAGGTTACAGTCGTAACCTAGATGAACCCAGTGGTCTGGGTAAAAAAATAACCCCACAAATTTTAGAGTGAGAGGAGAAAGAAAGCAGTTATCTTCTAACAAAGCAAATGTGAATGGTGTTGTCTGTTTAATAGAGTTCTTTGCTCCTTTTGCTTTCACTTCAATGTTTTATGATGCTGTTAATGTACTTGCCGTTAAATAAAATTACTTGATTAGGCTGTTTAATGTCCATTCACTTCCTTAATTACCAATATATATAAATAATTAATTCATTAATATAGCCTAAATAAAATATATAAATTACATTTGCTTGATATGGAAATAACCCATAATGAGACTAAAATTAGCCCAGTGTTTACTCAGAGTTTACCCTGCTGGGTTAAAATGTTTAAGCCAGCATTTGTTATGTCCGATATTTACCCAGTTAGTGCTAGAATGCCAAATGGGTTGTTTTTAGTTGTTTTGGTTGTTTTGTCCATTTTTGGTGTAGGATCTGAAGAATGGGTTTGCCAAAACGATTAACCAAAGAAAATTATTTCTTGTTGCAGTATAATTGATTTATCTCAAACGATAACCTCAATGTTAGAAATTTGCGTGAGCATGTGTGTGTGACAACATTTGAGATAAGTTAACAAAGAGCAGCATGGATTAAAAGGAATAGGAAATGTTTGCATAGCTATCGAAATGCTTCTGGAGAAGTACTGGGAGGGAGACAAAGCGCTTTCTACAGAAATTCAGTGAGTCTCAACTTGTTTAAGATTTCAGTTTCCTTTTCATAGTAACTGTCATAGTACATTGGTAACATCATAAAGAGTCCTAAACCCACCCCTTTCTGAACAGACATAAAAGAAACTGAAGCATTATTTCTGTATAGTCACTCAGTTCCTGACACAGGATGAATCTGCAGGTCTCCGTCGTTCTTCTTTTCATTTCTCTCACTGGAGGTACAGAAAACAGCAAGTATTTAAATGTATTATTTGCTAATCATACTGTAGAGCGCTAACTCAATGTCTCTCTCTGTCTGTAAGGTTATTCTCTCAGGTGTTACTCCTGCACATATGCTATGACGGGTTCCTGTGAAGGAAAAGTGGAGACATGTGAAGCTGGAGTTTCTAAATGTTCAAGCACTACGGTGGTACAATCTTCCGGTAAGTCCAGTATAATGTGGAAATCTGCTGTATAAGTGATACCGCTGGAGAGAAAGTATACTTGTTAACTGCTAATATTGGAATTGTTTTATTATCTTATTATATGGACATTTATGTCTTTTTTACAGGTTCCTCTAAGGTGGTCATCACAACTAAAGGGTGCGCACCTGAATGTGTACCAGCGACTGGAACGCCATTAACTGGAGGGACAGCGACTTTGAGCTGCTGTGACACTGATCTTTGCAATGCAGCAGGTATTGGCCTTTGTTTGATCATGCACTAGCAGTTTGATTTCATCCACAGTAACTTAAAATGAGGAAATTATACAAACAATAATTCAATATGAACAAGTGATTGTTAATAAGCAGCACAATATCAAAAGTAGTCAAACATAGTGTAAAGCTATAGCAGCATGAAAAGGAGAAGCTTATGAATTAGTCTAGGACTTTCAGAGTTTTATTGTTTTTAAAAAACTGTGAGAAATGAATCAATGAACATGCAGTTTTCATAACTATTATTATCAATATTATTATTATTGTAAGTATTAGTAGTGGAGTGTTAATAGTACTAATTTCCTTCCTGTCTTGATTAGATGGAGTGTATAAGGGAAGCTTCCTCTTGCTCGTGTCTCCTCTGCTCTTCTACTTCCTGTTTCACTGAGTCCAGCTGAACTTCAGATTCTACAGCAAAGACCATCAAACAAACTCAATATGATACACAATCTGAATAAAGCTTGTTTGTTGCTCTGCTGTTATTAGGTTTAAGGAACTGAAAATATGTACTTTTTTAACATAAAAAAATTACTTCATTAAAACTACCACATGACATTTATTTGCATAAAGGAAAAGTTATTATAGAATGTAATAAAGAATTAAATAAAAACGTTGCCTTTTTTAAAAGTGTGATGAACGTCTGTAATAAAACATTTACTTCTATCTCAGTGAGTGACCGGAAATTTGTTTAACTTTTGGTTCAATTAGTAAGCGTCATACAGGGTTCTCAAGTCTCATGCATAGGCCTATTTCACAAAATGGCGACCGAGACCGGAAGTAGGGTAGCGATACTTCCGGTCGCGCCGCCGCCCACTACGATCGCCATTCATTCTCAAAATGGACTGTGCACAGCTTGTTTTCTCTGTCATTAATATATCTGACAAAAGTAAGAATAGCAGATGTTGTCCGTTTTGTTGATAGTTTTCAGGGAGCTGTGACAAGATCGAAATTGGACAAAGGTTACAAATTATTCTTGACGTTTGCTTACATAAAAAAAAAAGTTCCATTCATTTAAATGGCACTTGATGACTAAGCTCACACTTACTATAGCTAAACAAAATAAATAAATAAATTGAAATGATGTCTGATTGTAGGCTATGTTTGAAATCTAGTGGCTTTTGTTAAAATGTCATGTTATTAAGTGTTAGTTTGTCCCGGAGATTGCAGCAATCTTCCACTAGTGACTAGTGACTAGATTATGGCTCATTTTTCATGTTACCACCATGAATGAAACTAAGAATTGTACATCTTTACAGTGAATTTGACCTAAAGTTGCTAGTAGGTCTAATAATGAAATTAAGGCAAAAAATAAAAAAATGGTTAGACTAAAAACATGAATGAAGTGAGTGATATTACATGGTTTAAAAAATCATGATGTTACAAAATCACATTTTACTGTCGGGTCCCCTTATGAAAAGAAAATATATTTCCCTATATATGAATGATCAATATATTAAATGGTTTAACAGTAAATATACAGAATAATATATTGTGTTAATATTACAATATATTGAATAATACATAAAGAATTTTCATATATTTAAAAAGGTGAGACATATATTTACTAATATATCATAATGTATGTAATTTTATATTCAGTAATACACTTCATAATATATAGGCCTACAGGGATTAAAGTTCTCAGTCGCTACGAGAGTATACGACGGATTTCCGTCAATATCAGGGTTCCCCCCTGTCCTTATGTCTTAAATTCACTGTTCATAATTTTAATGCTGTAAATATGCTCACATTTCTCAAATAGTGTAATAAATGTCTTAATTTTAGTTTGAATGGGAAAGACGAGATGTAGGCTATTCACCCTGCTTAGGGGGATGTGATCAAAGCCTGGAGTGGAGCAAAAGCACGTTCTCTCCACTCTAAGCGTTCTGTTATCACTCCGCTCCTGATCCACTCCAGGTTTTCCAGTCCCGCTCACGGAAAAACTGCTCCGTGTTCACTCATTTTTAAGGAAGTTACAGAAAACAACTTCTACAAACAATTTTAATTTGCCAACAGTTAATAATAATAAATAAAAGTGCATGACGTGCAAATCAGATAACAATCAAGTGCAATATAAACATGTTTTGTCAGGGCATCACTCCCGAACCGGCATCAACACTCCATTTTCAACATCTGCTTCCTCCTTCACACCACAGACACGTCTTTTTGCCGTCTGTTGTCTGGCGTGACTTCTCCCCAGTTGTTCCATGAAAACCTGCAAAGCACGGCCTGCGGTGTAAGATATCTATGACCGGACTCTCGTAGACTCGTAAGTTACACGGACTTCATCCTCCGTGAAGTGCTTAACACACAAAAAAGTGCCCCTCTTCTCTCGGTATAGCCCAAATCCAGCGCTTTTTCAACATTTCGTCACAAGGAAAGCTGTGCAATTATAAATAGGGTTAATGTTTCTTCTATGAGTGCAAACATAAAAAGGTACGCAACAGGACTGGCTGCTTTTAGTCTCCACATTTGTCCTCCTACTGCTACTGCTAGCGCTTTCACCGGAAAAGAGTTTACCCTACTTCCGGTCTCGGCGGCCATTTTTGTGAAATAGGCCTATTGGCCGTGAGACACACGCAATTCGCTCCGTGCACGGCGACCGTTGACGTTCGAACTTGAGTGTGTGGGCCAGTACTTCCGGTGAAAACTTCCGGTGATCTGACAGCGAGAGCGAGAGACAACAGCGTCCGAGTTCCATTACCACAGAGATATTTTTTCACAATGAGTGTTTTTAGGATTCAAGAGAGGTGACTTGCCTTTCAGAGGGTGACAGCCTCAGCACTTCATCGTTGTGTGCCGTTATGTACCATTTCGTCACGTTACAACAGTCAGCTTTTATGCATTCCCCGTTGACGCTGCGGTACGGGCTGAGTGGATGCAGAAGATCCAGAGGGAGGACTTCAACCCGACCAAATTTTTAAATGCATATAATATTCAGTGTATTTCACCTGTGCATTTCTATGCTTTCTATTACTGCATTTATTTTGTGCAAGTGAGATGAGTAAAGATCTGTTTCATAAATCATTATCTGTCTGGTGTTTATAAGCAGCACATACAGTATTTTACTACGTGTAAAATATACACAAATACCTACATTAAATTGTTTGTGGTACCTACAGTTAAAAATGTAAATGTAAAATATTTGATGATAATATTGATCGAGAAATTGATGTAAGTCAGTAAAAATATATGCGCAGAATTGAGAAAATATTATTTATGGAGATAAATTGTAGCCTAGATCAGGGCAAACATGTGAATGCTCATGGTGCATTTTATGCAAACAACTCGTAGTCGTAATCGTAGTTGTAACTCTATATTTACAGTAGGCATAATTGTCATTGAGTATGTGTATGCAGCATGAGTCAAATACAATCTTCTGTTCATGAACAGTTGCATTTCATTGATTAATCTGACTATGCATCCGTGCATTTAATTGCCATTGGCTCGTGTGATAGTAATATGGATCTAAGTAGTATTTTAAGTGATAATTGATTCTATAAACAACTATAAAAGATAATTTTAGGCTTTCTCCGGCTCCCTGCACCGGGCGTAATGCGAAACTGGAAGTGTCTACGCGCACACTCGCTGATCCGAAATCCAAAATGGCAGCCACGTGCAACTAGTCTCAACCATAGACTGTAAAAAAATATGGACGACGCCCCTTCGCTCTCTTCCATTGATGAGAACTGAAGCCGCCAGAGTCCCGATATGGCGCTGACATATTGGAACTTGAGTCTGCGCAGTAGCGATCTCGGGACCAGACCTGCGCAGTAGTGAGCAGGAAGTAAAGCCGCGAAATCAACGCTCCGCCCTCACTCTCGCAGAATAGAGACAGAGCGCAACGCGTCATAATCTGAAGACCACGCCCACCCAGGGGGAAAACAAACCAACGCTCTCCATTGACTTTGCATTGCGAGAGGCTGCCTCCTTGTCATTTCTTGCTTCTAACAAAAGACAGAAAAATGCCTAAAAGCTGCTATGTGACAAGGTGTACAGCAAACAAGCTAAGAAACCCAGAAATAAGTTTTCATAAGCTGTCGACCCCAAAAAACGAGCGTTTGAGGACATAAAAGTGGATACAGGCTGGAACGAATGGGTAAATTGTGGGATCCTGACACTCAGTATGCACTAAAAATACACTACGTGTGCAGTAAGTTAAACATTTGGTCACTGGTGAGTCAAATATCCAAATGTCAGCTTTATATATTATATTTCTGTAAGATAAACTATCCTGTATTGCCGATTACGGTCTCCTCCAGCGGGCGTACGTTAGTTCTCAGAGTCATGAGACACGTGACGCTCTGTCTCAACTGCCTGTATCCACTTTTATGTCCTAAACACTCGTTTTTTGGGGTCGAGAGCTAATAAAAACTTATTTGTTTTTTTTTAGTTTGTTTGCTGTACACCTTGTCACACAGCAGCTTTTAGGCATTTTTCTGTCTTTTGTTAGAAGCAAGAAATGACAAGGATCGAGGCAGCCTCTCGCAATGCAAAGTCAATGGGGACGGTTGGTTTGTTTTCCCCCTGGGTGTGGGCGTGGCCTAAATGCGCTCTGTCTCTATGCACTCAGGGAGAGTGGATTCTGCACACTTTTTTTAAAATTGATTGCAGTACGACAAGAGGCTTGTTAAAATAAAGTAAATACAATCTCCTCAATCCTCCGAAGATCCCGAAAAAATGTCCGTTGGTGCTTCAGTGACTACTTCGCTCAGAGAACCTGTCAATCACAACTGTCAATCATGACGTTACACCACCGCATCACGTAACTAACTAAAAACCAACTTATTTTTGAAACAGACACAACAAAAACGACAGCAAATGAAAGAAACCACCTTTCGAAAAAAGATATTTGAAGTGTAATTTAATTGTTTAGTTGGTCTCACGTCCCGTTGAATAACACGGGGAGGCGGGGCTTATGACCTATACTAGGACCAGTCACCGGGGGGCGATCGAGGCTTGTGCGGCACGCTTGGTCTCAACCAGTTCACACGCTCACACGCCACACTTACTTTTGAGTGTGTAGCAAAAGAGTATGCACGTTCTGGGACATACTTCGATGACTTCATGCAACGTGAACGAGAACGTGGTTGCCTAGTTACGCACACCATGACTGTTAACAAAACATTTTACATTTCATTCATTCTTATATGTCCAATATAACTGTATTTACTATTCCCATCTTTTTTTCCTCATAGTTTTTTCCAAAATACATTTACAATGTGTCCTACCAAATTGAGGAGTGAAGCAGGCTGTCGTCGTAGATCAACCAAACGCAGGTCGTTTGTGAGGCGGCTGGTTCTGACGTTCATGTGCAATGTGTGTAACGAAAGCTAAAATATTGAAAGTTTATAGTATAATGTATTATATTTTATACTTATGTATAATACTCAAAAATACCCCGATGAAAATGAACCATGCTTTTACTATAGTAAAAGTGTAGTAACCATGTTTCTTTGGTTGGATTGATAAAGTTAACATTTGTACAGCCACAGTATTACTACAAATAAGTCAGTGTGGTTAAACTATGGTTAGTGTAGTAAAAGGTGTTTTTTTTTTTTCATAAGGGTTTATAGTAAGGTAACATAAATCTAAGACAGAAACATCAGAAGAAATACATTAAAAAAAGACACTTGCATGACACTGTACTTTTTATTTCATCGGACCCTACAAGATAAACACGGTACTTTTTGGCACAACATAACCCCATTAATATTACGAGACAATAAAATATAACTTTAATAAGGGTTCAACATTTGAATTCTTACACTTAAAAACTGAGGGCGAATCTCCGCGGCTGCATCCGGCTGCCATGTTTACATCACCATAGATACCACCATCACCACAAAGCTCCTCCCTCCCGCACGCAATGGGTTGTGGGCAATATTAGCCGTTAGAGTGTGCATTGATCTGCACTTCGAATAGGGGATTATCACGCTTCCGGGTTTCATGGGTGGGATTTGTCAACTCTGTGCATATCCACTTCCGGCGCAGTTCAACAATGGCTGAAACGAAGGCTAGATGTCACTGCTCTGTTCCACTTTGTAAATCAAACAAACAACGCCAACCCTACTTAAGTTTTCATGGATTCCCGACTGAATTGAGTCTAAGGAAGAAGTGGATTAAAGTGGTTCGTCGGGATGAAGGGCCAAACTTTAAAATAAAACAAGGTAGCACGTTTGTTTGTAGCCGGCACTTTAGTGAATCAGACTACTACACTAACGATAGCAGGCTAGCGTTAGCTGACATGGCTAACTTTACCAACCGGGGTCGCATCAAGCGTCTGAAAATCGGGTCTGTGCCCTCCCGTTTCCAGTGGAACAACTGGGGAGAAGGGACTCCAAGAAGGGAGTCCGCTTATAAAAGAGCATCAACTCGCTTAGGCCATGACATTTGCCCAGCCCTTCCTCTGGAGCAGTCCCTTCCATGTGAGGAAGAGGCGATGGAGGAGGTCGCAGCTTCGGTGGTGATGACTGAACATGATTACAGTTCTGCTCCTAAACCAGGTATGTCCTTGTTTGCCGCCTTGCTTGTGTTCTGAAATGTGGTTTATGAGGACATCTGTGTCCTCATAAACCAAACGGCTTAAAAAAAAAAAACTAAATGGTGTTTTTTGAAATCCAAAAAGGCCAAAAGTTTTCTCTGATTGGTAGGTTTAGGGGTAACGTTAGGGTTTGTAGGGTGATAGATTATACAGTTTGTACATTAGAAAAACCATAACGCCTATGGAAAGTCCCCGTAAACCACATATCCAAGTGTGTGTGTGTGTGTGCGTGCGCGTGAGTGTGTACGTACGTTTGAGAGAGATTTTGTGTGAGTGCAAGAGTGAGTTTTGTTTATACACCTGCCGTTCCCGCACAGGGTTGTAATTCTTAAATGTGATCTAACAAAGGTAAAGAGAAAATGAAGAGTTCAGATGCAAAAGCCTCTAAGAGCCATCTGAAATTTTCTTCTAGAATGATAATTTTTATCAAGCTTATTTAAGTTCAGTTATTTCACTTAAATGGCGATTCATTTTCATTGCCATTTAAGTGAAAATTACTGAACTTAAATATACGAGCTTCATAAAAATTATTATTCTAGAAGAACATTTCAGATGGCACTTAGAGGCTTTTGCATCTGAACTCTTCAAATATTAACCATATATGCAGTTTATATTGCTTGTAATTGGGATGAAGTAAACATTTGTTGAGTATTTTAACGTTTATTTTTGTGTTGATTTTTGTAATTAATAAATTATTTTTTTCTCTCATCTCATACAGGTGCACTGGATGCTGCTGCTGCACGCATACAGCAATTGGAAGACGAAGTCAAGGAGCTGACAACAGAGCTGTCACAGCTGAAAGTGAGTCAAGTGCTTTTTCACCGATTTTGTGTCTCAGACAAGGACATCCTTTTTTACACAAGATTCACTTCAAGAGATGTTTTTTGTTACTTCTGGGAGGCTATTCAACCATCTGCCTCCATGGTGGTTTATTGGTCGAAAGCTCAGAAAAAGGGACAAACATTTGAACCGCTTTCTCCCAGTCCAACGCGTAGACTGCAACTGGTTGATGAGTTTTTTCTTTTCTGCTGTCGAGTTGCTGCAGGCCTGCAAGAGAAGGTGCTGGCTGACATGTTTCAGGTCAGTGTGTCCACTGTCTCACGTGTTGTTATAACGTGGGCCAACTACCTTTACCTGCTCCTTGGCTCCCTTCCCATCTGGATGAGTAAACAGCAAGTCAAGAACACCATGCCAAGCAAATTTGTGCAGTACAGTCCAGATGTTCGGGTAATCATCGACTGCACCGAGGTGCGATGCCAGAATCCATCATCCCTCACTCTCCAGTCAGAGGTTTTCTCATCGTACAAAAACACGACGACCTTTAAGGGATTAATTGGGATTGCCCCATGTGGTGCTGTGACTTTTGTGTCAAGTCTCTTCACCGGCTCCATCTCTGACCGAGAGCTGACTGAACGAAGTGGACTGCTCGACTTACTGGAGCCAGGAGATGGCTGCATGGCAGACAAGGGTTTCACCATCGAGAAGCTGCTAGCTGACCGTGGGGCAACGCTGATTATACCACCCTTCAAGATGACAGGTAGGCATGAAAGGAATGAACATTTCAAATTAAAACTGTGACCAAAATGATAATCATTAAGATGTGCAGACAAATGTTTATAAAGGACTGAGGCACTCACTGAAATAATAGAAATTAACTTATTTCATCTCTAACCACAGCGCAGTTCACCAAAGAGGATGCTCTAAAAACACAAGCAATCGCCCGACTTCGAATCCTCGTGAAAAGAGCAATACGCAGAGTCAAGGAATACCGCATCTGGCAACACACTGTTCCTCTAACCTTGTCTGGGACAGTCAACCAGCTGTGGACCGTCTGCTGTGTGATGACCAACTTCCAGGGACCACTTGATTTAAAAGGCTACATCCCTGTTGAATAGTGTTTCCCCCGATCACATGCATTTAACTGTATACTGAAAACATTGTATATAATTGAATGAGATGTATATAATTGAATGAGATGTATATAATTGAATGAGATGTATACAATTTAATGAGATGTATATAATTGAATGAGATGTATACAATTTAATGAGATGTATATAATTGAATGAGATGTATACAATTGAATGAGATGTATATAATTGAATGAGATGTATATAATTTAATGAGATGTATATAATTTAATGAGATGTATACAATTTAATGAGATGTATACAATTGAATGAGATGTATATAATTGAATGAGATGTATATAATTGAATGAGATGTATACAATTTAATGAGATGTATATAATTTAATGAGATGTATATAATTGAATGAGATGTATATAATTTAATGAGAAGTCATTCCTCTATAATCAATTCTAAATGTCAGTCCGTCCTGAAAGTATTCAAAATAATGTAAATAATGTACTCAGAAAAAGGGAATTAATAAAATCAATTCAGTTCCTTTATTCATTGTTCATTTCACTTTCTGCTGAAGATACACATTCATATACGTACCAAAGAAGTACAGGTCCACCTTCTTTTTCATCTCTTTTATCATTTCATCATCCCTCCAGACTCTTTCAACAGTGAAGTCTCCCTCAGTGTCTGTTATAAAATCACACCAACTCAATCCAGTTACTGCCAACTGACCTTGAACCTGCCAGTGGTATTTATGATTCTGCTTCAGTTTTGCCTGACCATTCACCATTTTTACATGTCCTGCCTCAGAAATGCTAGAGATGTCTGGGCATTTAACTTCAGCAAGCCCAAAACAGGGAATGGCACTAGGGTCATATACCCTTGCATCGGGGCTAGCCCCGAGGTGAGGAGCATCAGGATGGATAACAAATCCACAGCGTGAGACATTTACATTAAAATGTTTTGAATATTGTTCCAGCACCTGTGGCTCGCGTTCAAGGCCCCTCTTCATGGCGGGAGTTTGGCCTACTCCCTTAAGTATCCGCCCTGCCAGGGTCTGGCCAGAAGATGGCCCTTTCACATGGCTAACCTCATAGAACCTACTAGCTGTCACTCTAGGCTTGCGTAAAGCTTGCCATAATGGGCACTCAGACTGCTCACGTGTCTGCTCCTCTCTCTCAGCTGCCATCTCGTGTGTCACAGTTAAGATGTCAAAATGGAGAAACTGTTGGGAGTTTGGGTCAAAGTTTGGAAAAGTAGTGGGAAATGTTGACCCCTCTAAAGGCAGTTTAGGGAATGTTGGTGTATCTGGGTGTTGGACATAATTTCCGCGTTTGACCACAGGAGGACACTGGTAGGACAGGGGTGAACCTCGCGGCACAGGTCCGAACCTGGAGTCGACCATGGAGAGTTGAGACAAGCCATGCAGCACTGAGGATATTAGTGGTTGCGGCCTGAGGTTTTTCAGTCCTTTCCCAAGAGACAAGACTTGCGGGTCAGGGAGGGATCCTGAAACGTAAAATTAAAAACAGTAAGAGTTAAATTATCCACACATCTCTTGCAGCTTGTTTTGGTTTTCAATTCTGATGTCAAGAGTCTTTCTGGAGATTTGCTCACTGCAGTGTTATATTTGCTACATAATCTATGTGTATAAAAGTGGCAAGATACAATTATGTATTATACGGCAGCCAACAGTATGATATTAGTTACAGTAGTAACATTACCTGTGTATGCTTGATAGAGTGTTGATTTGCATACACTCCTGGCGGATGGCTTTGGTCTCCTAACAACCAAGTCCTGAACCGGCTCTGCATGGATCCCCTGGGAATGATATTAACAAGTAGCCATGATTGTAATAGTATCTTGCTTGACAGTATCTTGCCCCACGCGCTGCACCGCACTGAATAGACTTCCAGTCTATTTTTCAGCCGTGGCGTGAGCTGCCACGCGCACAACGCTTCGCTCCGTGAACAGTGTGTCCCAGGTGTAACGTTTGGGACACACTGCTCGTGGAGCGAAGGGTGGCACGCGGGGCAGCTCACGCCACGGCTGAAAAATAGACTGGAAGTCTATTCAGTGCGGTGCAGCTCCACGCGGCTACAATCTTACCTTTGTCCTTGGTCGATGCCATGTTTGCAGAGAGCCTGTGCAGGCCACAGGTGGTGGTACAGCTCTCACCTGCAAAACAAGAGATAGAACAGCAAACCGGGATTGAGGATTGAGGATGTGCTTGTTAACAGTCAAAGGTAGACCTCTAGAACCAGTGTCACTCCAATCAACCTGCCCATGTAAACATCATCCCAGACCACAGCTCTTACCTGCAACATGCTGTAATGGGCACTCTGGAACAACAAGGCCACTAGATGGTTGCATAGAACCTTGCCTGCTGTACAGCTGCATGAGGTTTCTTGAAGTTCGGCTGCATCAGCTTGAAAAAAAAATCCGTGGCGACGGTCTTAAAATTTGTCCGCTCAGTTTATAAACCGTACTCACGAATTATCAAACTGTTCCCTTGGTTTAACAAATCGTGCCCACGGATTAATAAACCGAACCCACGAGTTTATAATCCGCGCTCTCAGGTTTTGTAAACCGTGCCTTCAGTTTTTGCAATCTGTACGTTACCCACAAATTCATAAACCCTGCCCACGCTTTCGCAATCCGTTCCCACGGGTTTGTAAACTGTACTCACGGATTTGTGGCTCGCCCTCATTTTAGAAGAACTCCAGGAGGTATACGTTGTTAACGAATCTTATTGTATATTGTTTTATTGTGTATTAAGTGGAATACTTAAAATTGTCTTAACTGCGTCTGCATTCCTAAAGTGATTCTCAATTGTAGCGGGGACTTCCCGGACTCCGTAGTATTGACTCAGCCTGTGAATAATCTTACTTTAGTTGGGTTTAACGTAGGTTAAACACCTTATAACCATACGAACATCTGAGCTGACGCCAAACTGACGTTAGCATAAGCTAACCTACCTAGCTAATGTAATGTTATGTTAGCTAGCTAGTAGCCACTCACCTTCGTAGTCGTAGATGAAGTTCTCGAAAAAGAAACTGTCCCTTGTCCACTTTGGAGCGGGCTGTGATGGAGTGTTGTTCAGTTAGTCGATGTACGTCAGAAAAAGTTATTTTGGGTAAATTTACCAGGGATGCAGTATACGTAAACTTAGGGTCGTCCATTGTGGGTTCGCCAGAGTGATGAGTGATTCACCGGAAGTGGCAGTGCACAAAGATCACCGAATGCGGAAGTACTACGTATCAGCGTGATAATGGCCTATTCTAACCGGAAATAGTAGACCATCCGGGTATCTTTGGAATACTCTTTTCAACATACTACGATTTGGGACGTACTATTTCTAGTTTCGCATACTATTTAGGACGGATAGTATGCGAATTGGGACTCAACACGTGTATTTCTCAAGCTGAAAAGGCAATGCCAACCAAGTTGTCCTGCAAGATTTATATATTACGTTGTATACGAGGCGCAGGAACACAAAGTGAAGTTTCCTGCCGCCAGCACGTATCTCGGCCAGATTGCGTTCGTTACTAGGCAACATAGAGGCGCGAACACACGGAAGTTGACGGAACATTCTCGGCCACCGTACGTTCGAAGGTAACCAACAACATCGCGCGAACACACGTCGTGATGGAGAAGGTAAGTTGGAAGAAAGCTCATCTAACATTTTTATATGAGGCGCCGTCTAGGGCTTAAATCAAACTTCATTCACGCACACACATACTAAGTAGTCACACATACATGAGTATACACATACATGAGTATACGCGAGTTTGTGTGTGTGTGCTCGCGTCTCATATGAGTATGTGCGTGGAGAGTTGATATACATGTATGTATATCAACTCTCCACGCACATACTCATATGAGACGCGAGCACACACACACAAACTCGCGCACATAACGTTACTCATATGAGACGCGAGCACACACACACAAACTCGCGCACATACTCGTATGAGACGCGAGCACATACTCATATGAGACGTGAGCACACACACACACACAAACTCGCGCACATACTCATATGAGACGCGAGCGCACACACACACAAACTCGCGCACATACTCATATGAGACGCGAGCACACACAACGGAAGTCATTTCAGTGTAAACGGAAGGCATTTCATACGCTCAGATCATCATTAAACATGAAGTTGCGATGGATCTTATTTACGGCTTTATTTGTATTTACTTGTAAGTAGCAATGAGGACGATAATCGAGTTTTTTAACAGTGTGTTAAGGTGTGTTACATCTATACAGCAAGATCACGGAGATTCCTTTTATTTGGAATTAGATGACCATGCCAGAACAGTTTACGGTATTTTGTCTGTAGTTGATCAAGATCCCCAGACTAGGGAACGCGTTGTTCTTGAGACCTTATACAGATGTATGCGCCAAATCATCCACCAGCAGAGTGGAAGGAGAGCAACAGGGCCACAACTGGCTCCACCAACATCTCAGATTTGCCTCAGGGGTCGCCCACGCTATGACATTTCACATGACCAGATTTCCCACAGTCTAAGTCTTGGGTTGAATTGGCAAGGAATTGCATCTTTACTCAGAATAGACCGCCGCACTTTATTTAGGCACAGGCAACGTCTTGGAATAGGATCGTTGGAATTTACATCATTGCCTAACGCGGAGCTTAACACACTCGTAAGACAGATTTTGCAAAGAACCCCAAATTCTGGCGAGACCTACATCTTGGGCAGTCTCCGGTCTCGTGGCATCCGCATCCAGCGTAGGAGGGTCCGACAAAGTTTGCAAGAAATAGATCCAGTTGGCCGATCATTCAGACGCAGACGTGCTATTCGGAGAAGGGTTTATTCGGTACAAACCCCCAACCAACTATGGTAAGTTTCGCAGCTGTTACTTCACTTTGAAATATAATAATAAAAAATACACATACTTTTTAAGTATTAGTCATATACAATCTGAATTTATATTGAATCAGTTTAAATTGCATCAGTGTCAGAACCTAATAACTAATCCTCTTTATTACAGGCATATAGATGGGAACCATAAGCTGGTGAGGTGGAGACTGGTGTTCCACGGGTGTGTTGATGGATACAGCCGTACCATTATTTATCTTGATTGTTTAGATAATAACAGAGCATTAAGTGTTATATCTTTGTTCCAAGAAGGGGTACAAAACTTTGGATTGCCATCAAGGGTCAGGTGTGACCATGGCATGGAAAATGTTGAGGTTGCACGTTACATGATAAATAGACGAGGTCTCAATAGAAGATCTATTATTGCTGGACGCAGTGTCCACAATCAACGGATAGAAAGATTATGGGCAGAGTTAAATAGAGTTGTATCATATTTTTATTCTAACATGTTCTCTTTCATGGAGGATCAAGGCATACTTAATTCTCTTTGTGAGATACATTTATTTTGTCTCCATTATATTTACCTACCCCGGATCCAGAGGTCAGTTAGAGAGTTCAGGAACATGTGGAACAACCATGGATTATCAACTGAAGGGGGACAAACACCTCTGCAGTTATGGCACAGGGGTATAGTTAGTCATATCGGACACAACAACACAGCTGTATCAAGTGTGTTTGAAACTGATGACCATTTTTACATGGATGAGAATGTACCTGAGCTAGTACCAGAACTAGAGACCAGAAACAATGTTGTAGTTCCTAACAACAGATACCAACCAAATGACACCACATTGGTAATTATTCAACAAACATTCAGTCCATTACATGAGGATGAAAATCATGGAATTGACTTGTTTTTAGCGCTTGTACAATTTATGGAAAGACAACAAGCCACATCATCTTAGTGTACATATTTTAATTAACACTGTCAGTTATTATAACTGGAATTTTCGAAGACACTGTTGCTACATTTGTATTTTTTAAGTAATAAAAAAGGGCTGTTAAGAACATTTAATGCGTCTTGAAGTTTTTAATGTTCTAAAATTTCAAAGTGATAAAGTTCACAAGTTTTACTCACTCAGATGTAGTTCTAAACAATGATGCTAGGGACTGGCAGCCTTACCATTTTCACCATTTTATTTTCCTTATACATTGAACATGAATGGTGACTAAGGCTGTCCGTCCCTAATGTCACTTTTTGCATTCTGCAGAAGAAAGCAAGTCATACAGGTTCTTAAAACAACAGGTTGTATAAAAACATTGATGTGTACAGATAGTTTGGAACATTGAACTTACTAAATTGTATACAAACATTTCATACAGAATTTTAAACTTTTTTTTTTTGAAGTAAAAAATGAAGTAAAACATTTGTAAGATTTATCACTGAACTATTATTAAAAGGGATAGTTCACCTAAAAATGCAAATTATGTCATTTACCCTCATGTCATTCCAAACAAATAAGACTTTGGTTAGTCTTCAAAACACAAAGATATTAATAAAGAAATCTGACTGAAAGGTCAGGTAACCAAAACTTAGATCTAAATATGTCAAAGACGTCATAAAATGAGTCCAAGACTTGTGAGAGATACCCTTTAAATGAACAGATTTAATTCAAGATTTTATTTACACCTGAGCAATGATCGACACAAAGATAGATTGCTTCAAATATGGAAATATTCTGAAGATAAAAAGTTATATGGGTTTGGGGTGAAATGAGGGTGAGAAAATAAAGGACACAATTTTTAGTTTTTTGGACAACTAAGCCTCTAACGTCTCTACAAGAAGCCTACACTACAGTAACACCTCCAAGCAGGTAGTATCAATTCATAAAGTCTTATTCTTTTCCAAATCCATGTGTGTTCCCAATGGCAAAGTACATGTTACTTTTAAATGCCCCATATGTGCTGTAAATTGGCAGGCAAAGATAGTTAATGCAGGTATTTGCAACTGGAAACCTTTGTGGTGTTTCAGTCTCATGGTGAAATCCAATAGATGGCAGAGGATGGAATCCAATTGGAGGAACTTGATTTGAGCCTGTAGCAAATGCTAACATTACACCAAGTTTCTGCGAACCCTCGTCCTCTGAAGAAAAGGGAGGGGGTTATATCATTACATTTAAATAATTTGACTCAATGGTTTAGTGTCATATCCTCAACAGTAACAAAATATAGCAATTTGTAAAATGTGATTGAGATAAAATAAAAAGATAAATAAAATAAAAAAAAACATACATTTTATAAAATACTTACTGACAGCCTTCAGGTTCCTTAAAGGGGTGGTTCAGGGATTTTGGACATCGGACCTCATTTCCAAGTTAGCCTGGGTGTTATTTATCAGTGGAGACAGTTTTCAAAAAAAACTTTCATCCAGTCCTTCCAGTTGCATAGTTCACAGTGCTAGGCTAGCGCGAGTCAACGGTAACTGATAGCCTGCCATTAAAACAGTTTTACCCACTCCACAGTACCAAAGAGTATAGAAGTACCAAGTGGCGAAACTCAATAGAACGTTCCATTGCAACAAACGCACCAATGCGCAGAGCTGAAGCTCCGCCATCTTGGACTGAACGCAGCACAGCTGTCATAGAAATGAACGATACCGGTTCAAATTCAAAAGTGGTTAAATTAACTAAATAGTAGTTTCTAGTTTTTAATATCTCTATAGCAGACATTCCATGTCTCCCGGAAGTTCCCGGAAGCTCCAGGAAATGAGGTCCGATGTCCAAAATCCCTGAACCACCCCTTTAAGTGGTCCCTTAGGGTTTTTTTTTTTTACTTACAACCAGTTTCATTAAGGGTACCCTTAACCTTATAACTTGGGGTTTTCTTTAAAGCAGAGGTCTCCAACCCTGCTCCAGGACAGCTACAGTCCTGAAGATTTCAGCTCCAACCCCAATCAAATGCATCTGTTCCATAATCAAGGTGCTCTGGGTTGCTTGATTACAGACTGGTGTGTTGGAGCAAGGCTGAAAGTGAAGTCTGCAGGACGGTAGCTCTCCAGGGGTAGGATTGGAGACCTCTGCTTTAAAGCTTTCATGCAACCAGGCACACATCATTGACTTCCCTAATGACTATTCATAAGAATAGTCAATTTATAAGAATGACTTATTACATTGTTACCTTCTGCATCCTGTAGGTAGTCCCTCCAGAAACCAATTATTCTGTTCTCATCCGCCCTTTTGTTGCTTCCGGTCTCTGACCAGCGAATGTCAAACAGCTCATCCATTAAGTCAGCCGTAAGTGAATGTGACTGATGACAAAATAAAGGTCTGAAGGCTTCTGGATGCTGTTGGATCTTAGCAAGGACCCCCAGGGTCTTCAGGCCATCACAAAACCTAAATAAAGCATACATCAACATCACAATTGTGCAACTATTCAATATTGTGTAACATCTTTAATGGATCACAAATCTCACAGTTCGGATCATATTACGTTTTGAGTCAAGATCAAATCATTTCATTACATTGGATCGGTGCATTAGGTCTTAAAGTGACAGCACTTTAAGACCTAATGCACCGATCAAATAAAAAGAAATGCATCTGATTTCTTAATGATTTTTGTTCACTTAAGACAAAACAAACAGTGTTTGAGAATGCTTGAGGTATTTAAAAAATTTTGTGCATGTATGTGTCGGTTCAAGCGCAAGAAGATGTGAAATAGAACTTGATTCTGTGAAACAAGACTTGAGTCTGTGCACACAAAACAGCGCGCGTGTACCGAATTGCGTTCTTTCACCTCTTCTGGCACTTGAATGGCAAGATGTGCAAATGATAAACTTTCTATGGTTTAACTTTACAACCATGAATCACATACATTCCGAACTGGAGGACCTAGGGGTGTTCAGTCCTGTTTCTGGAGGTCTACTGTTCTGCAGAATTTAGCTTCAACACCAAAAAAAAAAAAAAAACCCACACCTGAGTTAGACCTGACAAACTAGGCATACCAGAAACTTCTAGACAGGTGTGTAAAGGCGAGCTGAAGCTAAACTCTGCAGGACAGGGGCCCTCCAGGACTAAATCTGGACATCCCTGGCCTAGTTCATATGAATCAGAGATCAACTTTGATCCATTACACCCCTAGCATCCAATAAAGATCAAACATGATGTGAGGGATCAAATTTTCACCTTTTGTACAATCAAATTACTGTTTCTGAAGTCAAAATAATTAGACTAATTCTCTTCTGCAAATTTGTGAGGTCAAGAGACCACCCATGTCTGAAGTTACAACAAACCTTACAAATGGTCCATGGATGCGATTCACCACCTGAAACTTTAGGATATCCTCCACCAGCCTGTCCCTGTCATCAATGCTTATTAGAGGCCTTAGACAACCTGTATTCGTATAGTATAATATATATTTTTTAATGCCATGTCAGCATCTGAGGCTATTTCCATGGCAAAAACTGAATTACACTAATTTAAGAGTAACAAATACAATGAAAATAAAACCAAGCAAACAAACACCGCATTTAATATTATGCAAAAAGAAAAAGAAAAAAAAAGTAACATGATACCTGCATTCGCTAGGTAGTCAGTTATGGGCTCCGTTGAGTGTTCTAACTCCTCCAGAGTTGCAGACTGAGAAACCTGTATACAAAACAAAAGAACATATGGAACAAGTATTTCAAATAAAAACAGTGAAATTATATTTACATTTAGGAATACAGATAATATTACATTTTACATAGGGAATACAGATTTTATGGAAAACATTTGCTGATCTAAATCTTAACCATCATTTAAAAATATGGTATGCTTCCTTAAAGGTGCAGTGTGTAAACCAACAGCTCAGTCCACCGCTCACCACTCCCTTTCGAAGCACATAGAGAAGCTACGGTGGCTGACATGTCATGTCGTCGTCTGAGACAGCAGTGAGTAGCCAGTCAAGCAATGAGATTTCTTCTTACTTCTAACAAAGAACAGTCTCTGCTTCTAATAAACCAGACGACTACTACTTTGTGCATATTCAACGTAGTGACAATGCAAGCTGCCTCTAAAACACAAACGAAGAAGAACAACATAGTGACGAAACACGCTCTGTAGAGCAGTTTGTCCGTTTAGGGCAGCTGTGGAAACATGTAGGACCTTTAAATATAAAGATTGGAATGAATGGGATTTATAAATGAATGAGATTGGTCAAAGATTAGGATGAATCAAATTTATATAGCCCTTATTATGTATGCCACTTTAAGCCAACCTGTTTGATCTTATTAAAAAGTTCATAGTCGGCTACATCCTCCAAAACAGGTCTGCACATGTCTGGGCCCTGAGCTATGCAGTCAAAAAGGGTCTTAGAGAAGCAACTTGGTGCTGGTCCTCCGTGAACAAGACTGACTGCCACTGCTCTCCCTGCTATAGAATATCTGTCGTCCCTAATTGCTGGTATAAAAACAAAGCCAATGTTAAAATGACAGCCTTCACAGAACATTTTATCTTTATATGTTTAATGTATAACAAACAGATAGCAAGTGAGGTTTTGTACCTTGTGAATCAAGTGCCAAATTAAGATTGCCCTCTTTGCCTTCAAACATTGAAGAGTGCATCAGTGCAGCCAGGAGAAGGCGTAAAAATTCTCGCCTAGGACCACCCAGATCAATGGCTTCCTCGTACCTTCCTTTGTCATCGGAAAACCTAATGACCATTCTGTTGTGAGGGTTGTACGAGACCCTTGTAAAGCCCCGTATGGCCCCATCCAAGACAGCTGCACGATTAATGTTGAACTTCGATGTTTGGTTGAAATTGATTTTTTCTGAAAGTTCGTTCAAGATTTGCTTGATTGGAATGTCCTCTGTAAAGGCAATGCTGCAAAAGATCACAACATATTTTGTTCCGTTTAATGTTTGATCCATAATTGTAAAAATCTAGGGCTGCCCCTTAACAGTTGACTAACCATTAGTCGACAAAATTGTATTAGTCGTAGGAAAAAAACAAGGCAAGCTTTAGGAGTACGCTGATTAGACTATATAAGCTATTTAAAGGAGAACTCCGGTCAATTTTAACATTGAGCTCATTTTTTTTTGTAAATTTGGAGTGCTGTCAGTACAGAGAACATTTAAATAAGGGACTTTACAGGGACTTTAAATAAAAAACATGCAATTAGTCGACAAATCACTAAGAACTAACGACTACTAGTCGACCAGAAAAATCTTTAGTCGAGGTCAGCCTTATAAAAGTCATTACTTAGGATAATAGATGCAATTGCAAACTCACGTCTGGTCCTCAATGCTTGCCATTATGGCACTGCAAAGATCCTCATCCTCATTCTCTGAAAATTCCTGTATAAGGGAAAGGTAAGTGCTGTAATCACTTTCCCAGGAAGTGTTGTCAGATGTGGTGACTTGAACAGATCTGGAGGCCAGGCCAGTAGCACTTGAAGAGGACTGGCCACTGGTGGATGACAAAGCACTAGTGAAGGCCTGGCCAGAAGCTGAAGAAAGTGCATTTGAAGAGGAGTGGCCACTGGTGGATGACAGAGCACTAGTGAAGGCCTGGCCAGAAGCTGAAGAAAGTGCACTTGAAGAGGACTGGCCACTGGTGGATGACAGAGCACTAGTGAAGGCCTGGCCAGAAGCTGAAGAAAGTGCACTTGAAGAGGACTGGCCACTGGTGGATGACAGAGCACTAGTGAAGGCCTGGCCAGAAGCTGAAGAAAGTGCACTTGAAGAGGACTGGCCACTGGTGGATGACAGCGCACTAGCGAAGGCCTGGCCAGAAGCTGAAGAAAGTGCATTTGAAGAGGAGTGGCCACTGGTGGATGACAGAGCACTAGTGAAGGCCTGGCCAGAAGCTGAAGAAAGTGCACTTGAAGAGGAGTGGCCACTGGTGGATGACAGAGCACTAGCGAAGGCCTGGCCAGAAGCTGAAGAAAGTGCATTTGAAGAGGAGTGGCCACTGGTGGATGACAGAGCACTAGTGAAGGCCTGGCCAGAAGCTGAAGAAAGTGCACTTGAAGAGGACTGGCCACTGGTGGATGACAGCGCACTAGTGAAGGCCTGGCCAGAAGCTGAAGAAAGTGCACTTGAAGAGGACTGGCCACTGGTGGATGACAGAGCACTAGTGAAGGCCTGGCCAGAAGCTGAAGAAAGTGCACTTGAAGAGGACTGGCCACTGGTGGATGACAGCGCACTAGCGAAGGCCTGGCCAGAAGCTGAAGAAAGTGCATTTGAAGAGGAGTGGCCACTGGTGGATGACAGAGCACTAGTGAAGGCCTGGCCAGAAGCTGAAGAAAGTGCACTTGAAGAGGAGTGGCCACTGGTGGATGACAGAGCACTAGTGAAGGCCTGGCCAGAAGCTGAAGAAAGTGCACTTGAAGAGGACTGGCCACTGGTGGATGACAGCGCACTAGTGAAGGCCTGGCCAGAAGCTGAAGAAAGTGCACTTGAAGAGGAGTGGCCACTGGTGGATGACAGAGCACTAGTGAAGGCCTGGCCAGAAGCTGAAGAAAGTGCACTTGAAGAGGACTGGCCACTGGTGGATGACAGCGCACTAGTGAAGGCCTGGCCAGAAGCTGAAGAAAGTGCACTTGAAGAGGACTGGCCACTGGTGGATGACAGAGCACTAGTGAAGGCCTGGCCAGAAGCTGAAGAAAGTGCACTTGAAGAGGACTGGCCACTGGTGGATGACAGAGCACTAGTGAAGGCCTGGCCAGAAGCTGAAGAAAGTGCACTTGAAGAGGACTGGCCACTGGTGGATGACAGCGCACTAGCGAAGGCCTGGCCAGAAGCTGAAGAAAGTGCACTTGAAGAGGACTGGCCACTGGTGGATGACAGCGCACTAGCGAAGGCCTGGCCATTTGAACCCTCAGACTCAGACTCAACTTCAAAGCAGCTTTCGTCTGATTCATCCATTTCATGCTAGAAAAAAGTAGAAAAAAAAGAACATATTTCTTGCACGAGTATAAACCAGGCTTGATTTGGTAGCACTAAGGGGCTGATAATAAAGCTCTCAATTTTATGTGATAAATAGATACAATTAAATGCATTATCATTCATGATGTCTTAATATTAACTCAAACGCAAAAAGGGTGGAAACGGAAATGTCTAATAAACACTTCTAATGTCTTTAATAAACACTGCAGCCATCTACCGGTTACAAAGGTATTTAACAAAAAGTTTTCCCAACATATTGAGACTACGTTTTATAAATGGGAAAAATCTTGTAAGGATGAACAATTAATGCTTTGATCATCACATTTAAATATGATAATAGAGAAAGTACTTGAAAGCGTTTGACTATTTCTGCCACAATACAATGGTTCATTGGCGTAGGAACCGGGGGTGGACGTGGATTATTTTATAATAATAAAAAATTATAATATTACATGAAAAAAAAAAAAAAAAATGAAAAAAAAAGGATTTTAAATACAGAAATGTCAGCCCTCTGAAAAGTATAATCATGCATATGTATAAAGTTATATATGCTAAATATATTAGTTTCACCTTTTAATTTAAATGTCTTAAATAGATGAACTTTTGTACAATATTCAAATTTTTCGAGTTTCACCAGTATTTGGCAAAAACAGATACTTACCTGAAGTGATCTTGATGGTCTAACATATAAGGCCTTTAACCTGAAAACTTTTAGAATTAAACTGCCTGTAAGCTGTTGACCTTCACTCAGCTTTGGTGTTATGAGCTTGTTGCCACACCCCATTAAGACTTCCAAACTGTATATAAAAAAAAAAAAAAAAAAAAAACAGGTCATATAGATAAATCTAAATTAAAAGGTTCATATTTTTACAAAGATCTATAATTTTATGACAGAAAATGACTCATACCTAACATCAGGTGGAATTTTTTCTTTGAACCCATCTTTGATTTTTTGTAGAACTGTTGTATGGTCCCATGCTTTATTAAATTCAAATGCACTTAATATGTGTCCGATTTCATGCAAGTGTTGTTTGGTCCGCTGTTTGACGACCATATCATCTGCTGGACTCCTCAGCAGTACCACATCCTTGTTGAAAGTTTGATGATTTGGAGCCCTAGGTCTGTTCAGAGAGGCACATCTTAAAGGATTAGTTCACCCCAAAATGAACATTCTGATAATTTACTCACCCCAATGGCATCAAAGTTCATTTCACTAGATAAAACCCTATTCCTCAGCTGGGATCGTGCAGCCCTTTGAAGCAGCAGATTTGGACTTAAACATAAACATGTGGCCACTGAGTCAGTTTTGTTGTAATGTATTGTCTGTGCCAGATGCCAGGCAGTTTGCGCATGGCTGCCAAGGTTCACCCCACGGGGCAGGGTCTGGGTATGGGAGACAAACTTGTAGCGGGACAAACCCAGGACCTCACTATCGGGGTGGGTATAGGTGAGCAGGTGCGAGCGGCTGGGTGCTTGGGGCTTGCGTTATTACGTGATGTGCTGTTTTGTGTAATGTGGTCACGATTCTGTGAAATGTTGATGTAATATTTTAGTATAACATACAATGTATCTGCTGCATGATTGTGTAACTCATACTATGAAGTTTTTTAGAAAGGTCTGACCAGGGATTGGGGTTGCAAATTAGCTTATTGGCTAGAAACCTTTTATGCAACAAATCTACACACATAATTATCACAGATAAAAAAATAAAAAGTTGCAAAGTATTCTGGCTTTTCTCCTTACCTTTTTCTTGATTTGGACTGCCACTGGCCATATTGCTGGCGTGTGTGGAACCGTGGTCCTGAGGCGGTTGGCGATATGAGGTTTGATGGTCGGAACAACGCTTGAACTTCGGATTCAATATTTGATCGATTCGTTGGAGTCACGTTAGCTTCAGCAGAATTAGAGATTGACTGGATTAGCGAAGGCGATGAGAGCACACTTCGCAAAATTTCAATAGCTTCTCGCGTTGAATCTGACATCACTCTATTTTATGGGATTCTGGTTGTTAGCAATCCACCACACGCATTTAATTGCGACAGCATTACTCAGATGGCATTTGATTGGACAGTTGTGTACACGTCATAGCCTTGACAACGCCTTGTGATCTAAACTGTCCAATCGTAAGCCGCTCGGAGAATGAGGCGGCAAGTCCAGCTCACCTTCCGTTTACACTGAAATGCCTTCCGTTCACACTGAAAATCATATGCATCATGTACTGTGTGTGCTCGCGTCTCATATGAGTATGTGCGCGAGTGTGTGTGTGTGTGTGTGCTCGCGTCTCATACGAGTATGTGCGCGAGTTTGTGTGTATGTGTGTGCTCGCGTCTCATATGAGTATGTGCGTGAGTTTGTGTGTGTGTGCTCGCGTCTCATACGAGTATGTGCGCGAGTTTGTGTGTGTGTGTGTGCTCGCGTCTCATATGAGTATGTGCGTGAGTTTGTGTGTGTGTGTGCTCGCGTCTCATAAGTATGTGCGTGAGTTTGTGTGTGTGCGCTCGCGTCTCATATGAGTATGTGCGCGAGTTTGTGTGTGTGTGCTCGCGTCTCATATGAGTATGTGCGTGGAGAGTTGATATACATGTATGTGTGACTACTTAGTATATGTGTATGCAAGCGTGTTTCATATGTGTGCGTGAATGAAGTTTGATTTAAGCCCTAGACGGCGCCTCATATTTTTAGGCTAGAACATATAATATACAGCCCATCGTATACATTATTATTGATGCAGTCAAAAACTCTACAACTACTTTGCAACCAATGTGCAACAAACACTTACAACACAAAACACATTTCATAAGCTGGAGTGTGTACTCTTGTGTACACAGACACACACACACACACACACACACACACCTTAATACTCTAATAGCCTATGTCATTTGTTCACAATGTCCCACCATACAATAAATCATTATACCATTTCGACTAGACACATTCAAAATGCAAAAAGATTTGTTTTTCCAAACTGTTTGGAGCAATTTGTTATATTTTTGTAATTTGTTTATATTTGTAATTTTGAAATGTAACATTAAAGAGTATATTTGATGTGATGAATTGCTCTGTCATTTATCAGATTTACAAATTGTTATTATTTCAATTTGTGCTGGTTAATTATGAATAATGGGTAAAATTGGGGGGCGGGGCTCCATTAGGGCTCCTCCCCTAACCGCATGTGATCTCACTCCAAGCTTTTGATAAAACTTGAGAACCCTGCGTCATGGGTGGTGGTATATTCACCTTATTTTTAACGGAAATACAGACGCAGCCAGTTGACGGTATTTTGTGCGAGACTTCCGGTCAGGCACTTCCGGTCACTGGCGAGCTAACTCACTTTAGTGTTTTAATCATCGAAATCATTGACATTTTAATCATCAGGCGCCCTAGGACTGGCGACACACTGGCTGCGTGGCGTGAGCGTGGCGTTTTCTATGTCTTTGCACACCAGAAACGTGTCTGACGCGGCGCTGCTGCTGCTAGGTGACATATGATAAGCCTCATTGGTGATATATTCGACATATGGGGAGAGAGTTGTGGAAGGCCTATATGTTCATAAAAATATAGCAGCAAAGACAACGTTGGCAATATTGACGGCAAATTAGGTTACAGAATATTTCGTTCTGTATTGACAGGTGCAATATTAGAAAATCAAAATAATATTTTTTAATTGCATTTGTCAAAACCTAAACTTTCAAACATCAAAATGTCATTTATTAATATGTATTCATCTCAAAATGACATACAAATAATTGTTCCTATTCTATTTAGCCTGGAAACGCTTCCAAAACGCTTGCGTGTCGCGTGAAAAATAGGCGTCGATTCTATTTCTAGCATGCACGCGTTTTCGCGTGTCACGCAGGCAGTGTGCAAGCTCTAACCTGTTAACATGGGAGCCGAAATAAAAACGGACAAGCACGCAGCCAGTGTGTCGCCGGCCTGATCCCTTCGCCTGTGGTTAAAAGCTTTACATTTGAAGAAACCACCGAAACGACCGTATGTTTGTTCTTTTCATTTCGTGAACACAAGACCTACAGAAGACCACCCTATAACAGAAAAGTGGCTGGGCTATGAAGTCTCAATAAAAACTCTAAGGAGAAACAAAATCATTATAGTAACCCCTGTATTGAATTAGTCATAATGGCATTTATTTTGTATGATTTACAATTATTTATAGCCATCTACTTATTGCTATCCTGTGCTTTGGTTGCATTCTGATGGCATTATTAATACATTTGACATGACAAAATACCTCCATATATATTAGTCCAGTGCTGTCTCGACCGTGTTTAGGGCGGTGCTGAAGGCGCCGGCGAAGTTTTGGCAATCTGCCAGCTAGATACATGAGTGTTTTCAACCAGGTCCGGTACCCGAACTGGGTGAGGCGGGGCTTTAGTTCTTTGTTGTAGAGGTGGGCGATACTGCAAATTTCGGTATCGATACCAAGTATAGACAGGGCCAGTATCGCCGATATCGATACCGATAACAATACTTTTTCATTTTAAAAGCATGCACTTGAACTTGTATGCACTTTCCTGTGCTAGAGCAGTGTGTCATGATTTATGAGGTGAATGCATCATTAATATGCTAAATCTGAACGTTTTCATGACTACTAAATATTTTGTGATTTGTGCTCTCAACTCGCCTGTAATTATTAGTCAGTGACTTTTACAAAACTACCCTAATTATAGTAAGTGCTATTGTACACTAGCCTACTGTTCAAAAGTTTGGGGTCTGTAAGATTTTTAATTCTCTTCTGCATTTATTTGATCAAAAATACAGTAAAAACTGTAATATTACAATTTAATTCAATCTGTTTGCTATGTCATACTAAACTGTAATTTATTCAAGTGATCAAAGCTGAATTTTCGGCATCATTACTCCAGTCATGATGATAATTCATTTTAATATGCTGATTTACAGCTCAGGAAACATTTCTTATTATTATCAATGTTGAAAACAGTTTTTTTGTGGAAACCATGATACATTTTATGCAGAATTATTTGATGAACAAAGTTGAAAGAACAGCATTTATATGAAGTAGATTTTTAACAGTGAAAAACCCTTGACTGTCACTTTTGATCAATTTAATGCATCGATCCTT
Source organism: Rutilus rutilus (assembly GCF_951802725.1). Classification (NCBI taxonomy): domain Eukaryota; kingdom Metazoa; phylum Chordata; class Actinopteri; order Cypriniformes; family Leuciscidae; genus Rutilus; species Rutilus rutilus. Next base: position 39,082,599 of record NC_140214.1, on the reverse strand, counting down.
GTTGAATAAAAATATTAATTTCATTAAAAAAATCTTACTGACATCAACATTTTGAACTGTTATATACACTTTTGCTTTGTTTATTGCAAAATAATTCCCGATTGTTTCTCTGTCATCTAAGCAAGACTTCGTTTCCCAAACGCACTGGGCCTGTGAGCTCAGCGAAGCACCAGCATCGAACGCTCTCTTTGATTGATTGGTTTCGTCTTGTATCCAGATAGGAGAAAAAGTTCTATCCTACACAATTATCTGCTAACATTCGCTTATTTTTCCACTTAGAAGTTTATTTTACGCACTGAATTGCGTGTTAAATTAATAAAAATTACTGGGTAAAAAAACACACATTTGGATCGATATTTTTATGTGAGGATCGATCCTTTTCGATACCACGTCAGTATCGATAGTATCGATACTTCAGGATCGATCCGCCCACCTCTACTTTGTTGTATTCCTTCGTTAATGAATAACTACACAGGAACAAATGAGTAACACAATGTTAACAATCTAGTAACTACAGTTAACTAACAAGTAACTCTGATTAACGAATTAGTAAGTAATAGCACACAGATTTAAGTGGTAGTTCACTATTAACTAATCAATAACTACTATTTTTTTAATACTTCCCAGAGAACTACTGAATTTTTTACAGATTTAAGTGGTAGTTCACTAATAACTAATCAATAACTACAATTTTTTAATACTTCCCAGAGAAATAATGAAAAAAATTCACAATTCATGCAAAACTTAATAACTAATGCAGGAAAAATTACTAGCACTAGATTAACATTACTGCTAGATACTGTACACTAATTATCAATATGTAGTAGCGTAGCAGACTTATGATTTGGGAAAGCTGTCAATAATTAGCCTATGCACTGCTGTCTTTTAGAGAACTATTCATAAACTAAATAATTTTTAAGAATTGTTTTTATAAATGCACTTGTCTGGAACACTTACCCTGTGGCCGATTTTCCGGCATTCCTCTGGACTGGCTTTGAATAACTAGACTCATCATGGTGAGTACTGGAACATACTGAGTCATCAGCCATCCAAATACCAGAATGGCCCCTGCTCTAACGCCCCGTTTCCTTGGTTAAAATCGCAATTTTCTCACGATTTAAAAATAGTTGGAAACATTTGGGATATTGTAAGTAATCAACTTAACAAAATATATAACACTGGCCTTGAGATTATGGGATATTTTAATGCAAAATTCTTGCATTTTGTACCTTTAATCAATGTTACAAAAGCTTTCTATTTCAAATAAATATCTTATGAACTTTATATTCATCAAATAATCCTGAAAAAATAATAATAACTGTTTTAAACATTAATAATAATCAGAAATGTTTTTTGTTTTCTTGCGTGGCTGGATGTTGGACTCATGAACAATAATCACGTTGTTTGCATTCGCCAAAATTGATTTGCCGAAATCAGAACGTGGACAGTGAAAGGGAATTACTGTTAGCGCAAGACGAGTCCGGCTTGAAGCGGAAGCGACCAGACGGCAGAGGATTATGTTCGCAAATCTGTGATTGGATGGTGACAGGTGTCGGTGATCATTCTCAAGTGTCGTGATCAGCACTGTTGCTGTTGTATCAGTCAGTGGTTAGATCAGCATAGTAGGCTAGTCAAAAAACGGGACATGGGAGGTCACGCACGGGACAAATAAATTAGGCCCAAAATACGGGACGTCCCGGCTAATATGGCACAGTTGGCAACCCTACGGGACAGCCATTTGTAGTGGTGTCCGAAAACTTAGTGGACATTATCGAGTGCACTCATTCAATCCCATTGTGCACTGCAATAACGAATGTACAACTGATGCGCACTCAGCGGCTAGAGAATACACTGATTTTACGCATCTGCTATATTGAAATCGAAAGCAAGGCTCTGGTGGGAAGACACCCGGAAGTTACGGTAAACCACCAACCTAGACCTGAAGGATGTCGAAACTCATGATCTGAAAGGGCACAGCAAATAAATCACCTATGTTGAAGGTAAGGTTTAGGTTAGCATTACATTAGCCAAACAAGCTAGCCAGCTACCTCTGCCTTGCTGATTGAAATGCATCTGTTTATCCAATAAAATTTTGTAAACACCTGTAAAACATTTCATGCATTTCATGAGCATGCAATGCACTTCATATATATCTGTCTGAATGTGTTGTTGTGTTCTGTGTAGCATGCGGTTCGTGTTTACTTAGGCTGCATACTTTCATGTCACGTTCTGTCTTGTGCTGTGTAGCACTAACACGCAACTTGTATTTTACACTATGAGTGCTTTCATGTTGTCATGTTTTGTGTGAACACGTGTTCATGACTCATTTTGGCCATGTGCTTGTGTTCTAGTTCTGTTTGTTGTGAGCACATGGCTTGTCATGTGTGTTTCCTTGTGCCATGTGCTCTCCTGTCGTTAGGCTTGTTCGACTTGAACCGGCGCTGCACAGACCGATCGGTTTATGACATCAAAGTACCACGAGAGCGAATCAAATGCAAAAGGAGCCGTCTACTCGCTATTCACTCTCGCGGTACTTTGATGTCATAAACTGATCTGTCTGTGCAACGCCGGTTCAAGTCGAACAAGCCTCTTGTCTAACCCCACCTATCTTGTTACCTGATTATTGATCAATTTCTCACCTGTCTCACCTGTCCTCCCTCATTACCTGCTTTGTTTGCTCTCCCTATTTATTCCTCCTGTGTTTGCAGTCCTGTGCTGGATCATTGTTGAATGTACCTTATGTGCCCTGCCCTGCCCTGCCCTTTTTGTTTGTGTTTTGTTCTTCTTCTTTTTTTTTTTTTTTTTTTAAAGAAGCCCTTGTTTCCTGCACTTGAGTCCTCGCCTCATCTCCCCAACCCCAACCATAACAACCACACACACTTAAATATGCAGTGCGCACACAAGTCTGTAGTTATAAAAAATTCTGTGAAAATACTGAGAGTCATGACAGTGGGTAGACTACAAAAATAGTTTTATTTTGAAATGCATTCCAGTGTACACTGTCAACTGTACTGTACAAACAACAAAACAAAAAACTATCCTTATTTATGTAGCCTACATGCAAGCGCATTGTTTTACTGTAAAATGAAATCCAATTTCTGATTAAAATAGAGGTCCTTTGTCAGTAGAGCACAAACAGGCCACTTCTAGATGAGTGAACCACAGGGTGAAAGGGACAAGACTGTCAAAAACGTAGCAATCGTTGTGTCTGATGGCGCTCTCAACATGTATCTTCAATAGGGCCGAGCTTGTCTGTGTGATTTCATCTAATCATGGTCATGCAGAGCCACAAAACCACAGGTTTTAAGACATAAGATAACAGAACATTTAAATGAAGAGCTGCGCGATTCTGGAATTGAGAATCACAATTTTTTTTATTTAATATAGAAATTCTGATTCTGAATAGACAACTAAACAAAATAACATGTTCATTTACTAGAGGTTTTAACAATTAGCTGCAGTCTACTAAAATATTTCAGTCAGGACCACTTGAGTCAAAAATACCATATACAATTCTTTTAGTCAAATTTTTTATTTGCATGATTGTTAAAGTTACATTTGGCGGTATGGCTCTGTTCTGAATTACCCATCATTTTCATGAGCTCCATCAAAGCTAGTCAGGGAACAGCAGCAGCTTCTGGGGACAATCTCCCATTTAAAACTGGGAAAGCAGCAAAAAAATCCCCCCCAAACAGACCATACCAGGCAGTCATCCCTGGCTCTTCCTGCTAAATCGAAGAGCCAGCAGAGGATCAAAATGAGCGTTTCAAAAAGCCAATCTTATTTAGCCAATAGATCTACGTGAAGCTAGCAAGAGGAATGAGGCTAGAGCTAATGAAGCTGTAATTAAATAAGCCCATTAGTTACTGAAGCAATATTTATTTCAACTACAGATCACAAGCATCACTCATAGCTTTCTGAGCCTCAAGGATGGCTCGAGTATCTGGCCGGAGGTACCGTTCATAAGCTGCCGAAGACCATCTTCCCATAGCTTTTAGGGTAGAAACGGGAGTAGAGGAAGCTCCAGTTGTAGCAGCCCCTATGCGCAATGAATGAGCAGAATAACACTCTGGGGGAAGCCCGCAGTATTGACAAAGCAGGCGGAAACGGGAAGCAAACCAGGCTCTGGACATAGGCTTTCCCTCCTCCGTTGTAAATAATGGGTCCTCCAGACGAGCTTGTGGACGACTCCTCAGATACGCCAACATAGATGACAGAGGACAAAAAGCAGAGTTAGTTTCAGAAACATAAACAAAAGATCCTTCCCTGTTCCTATCAGTTTTTGAGTGCTTTAGAAATATGGTGAAGTGGTGAGAAAATTTTTAAATATCAGATATTGTGAGGTCATATGACGGATTAAAGGAATCTGTGCGTGTTGAAAACTCACTACCTCTGAGAAAGCCATAGAAAGCCGTAAGCAAAACAGATTCTAACATCATATCAGAATAAATCCCAAAGCATCCCTCTCTCAGACGTGATATTACTTTTTTCACAAGTGGAAGTGTGAGAGGGAGACGATGATCATTGCCTTTAGGTTTCTCTTTTTTAAGTCCATTAAGCAGGAGACGAATTGATGAATTTTCAAGCAAGCTGATGGTGGATGGATCCAAGCAGCGCAGGTGGAATTGGATGCCGGCGATTATACTTTTGATGGATGAAGGCTGCATTTTACGGGACTCAAAACAATGGACTATAAAAGCACTAACATATGAAACATTGACAGGAAGTACATCTAAAGAGAAGGTGGCACAGAAAGAACTAAAATGAGACCAAGCAGTGTCGTAAATTTTTAATGTGGATGTTGCTAGACCACTGCGCATGTACTTGGCTGCTGAATGTAAATAAGATTGAAGGGTGATGTCTTATCTATTATGGTTTGGCTGAAAGGAGGGCAGACCAAGCTGGCTGACACTGAACCTGGACACAGGAGGTGGAATTTCTGAAATTCAAATCGAGAAAGAGAATCAGCAATTTGATTGTTTAAGCCTGGAATGTGAGCAGCTCGAAAAATTAAGTTATCCATGACAGATAACCAAATAAGGTGCCTGACGAATCTGTTGATAAACGGAACTGATGAGCGATCTTTGTTAATAATATTAACAGTTGCCTCATTGTCGCAAAAAAACTGAATTTGTTTTCTAGACCATTGTTTGCCCCACAGAATACAAGCTATCACTATGGGATATAATTCCAACAGAACGGTGGACATGTTATTATCAAGCACGGATAGCAGCTCCTTTGTACCCTGGTAATCCAGAGTTCTCGCGAGTTGAATTTGCTCAGCGAGTTACTCTGGTGTCGAGTAATGATGCTCATTAAATATGCCCCTCAATCTGAGCTGCACCAATCACATCAGGTTATCTGATATAGGCGGGCCAGAGGCGAGCTAAACAGAAGACGACAGCAAGATGGCTATGGACGAATACCAGTTGTTTGAAACCGCTTTGGCCGCTACAATGAACGAGTTAGACTAGGCTTTGTATCTAAAACAGGAACAGAAGACGCCGTTCGAATCCTTCCTTTGCAAGAGGGACGTTTTTGCTGTTTTGCTGACCGGATACGGTAAGAGTATAATCTACCAGTTAGCTCCACTGGTAGCTAAGCGAATGGGGTTTATTGTTGTGATTGGTCGTAGTGTTATCCAATTGCGTGCAGTGAGATTTTCAAATGCATGCTTGGTGCCACCCCTCGAGCTGGGCGATTTTCATTAGTCGACGCCAGACCATTAACCATAAAAAATAAACCGACAGAAGGCGCAGCATCTGTATACAATTTAAGGGCTGCAGAAGACTCCAGATCATCATAATGAAAAAAAAGAATTCCAATTCCAATTTTCAAGAAGCAAAGACCAGAACCTGAGATCTGATCTGCAGCCTGCATCTAAGGTAACTATGTCCTTAAGATCTTTAACTGATTTGGATAGATCGAGGAGTCTGGCAATAAAAGACCTGCCTAGTAGAGAAAGCAAATCTCCTTTTGAAAAAAATATGGACATCTGAGCATTTCTCATGATTTCTCTAATGCAATTTAATTTCTCAAGGGGCAACGAGGCTTGCATTAAATTGGAATCTAATGTAATGCCTAAAAACTTGATAACTTTAAGAAGGCCTAAAGTTATTTCCTCAGAAAGGGGAACACCTAAATCGGCGAAAGTGTGTTTTAACGCTGAAATGCATCTTTCTGGCTTTGCATTTTTATAATCCACAAGCAGAAAATTGTCTAAAAGATGGAGCATGTGCGGTAATTTGCAGTTATTAAGGAGAATCCAATATAGCGCCTCTGATAGTGTATCAAATATTTTTTGGACTACTGCGACAGCCGAAAGTGAGCCTGACCGAAAAATCTGATTTTTCCCTCCATTTAATGCCAAATAAATACCACTGCGATGGATGTAAAGGCATAACTTTAAAGGCGTCTGAAATATCTGCCTTTGTGAGCCATGCACCCTTACCTGCTATTTTTATGAGTTTAATTGCGTCGTCAACAGTTATGTAAAACAGAGAAAACGGAGCTAGAGGAATAAGACATTGAGTAGCAAGGAATATTGAGCAGTGTCATTATGAGGGGCAGACAAGTCAAAAATGAAGCGCTTCTTCCCTGAATATTTTCGAGTAGCAATCCCGACAAATTGAGAAAGGAGACTTATCAAAAGGCCCAGTCAGGAATCCTTTCTTAACTTCCTTTTCCAACAAATAAATAGACAATTTCAGGTTCTTTTACAGCAGAAAGCAAGTTATGACAGGAAAAAGAATGATTAGGCAACCATAACAATCCTGCAAAAAAACCTTGGATAAGTCACGTTATTAAATAATTGACGAAGCAGCGGTTAGGATGATTTCTCAGTGCCTGTCCCAGCTTTGGAAAATTGACTGGGGTTGATGGCTTTATTTCTTTTTCTCCTTTTTCATAACAACAACTACAACAACCTTTATTTATAAAGCACATTTAACACAATACAAATTGATCCAAAGTGCTGTACATACAGTAGTGCATAGCAGGACTACACTATAAAAAACAACAATTACAAGTTTCCAAAAGCTAAAGAATAAAAATGTGTTTTCAGAGTAGATTTAAAAATGTCCAATGAAGGAGCAGACCTCACATGATATGGGAGAGCATTCCAAAGCTTGGGCCCAGCCACAGAAAAGGCCCGATCACCCTTTAATTTGTAGCAACATCGTGACACATTTAAAAGCAAGTGTTTTGAAGATCGAAGTGCCCTAGCAGGACAGTATGGCACAATAAGATCACATATATACCTTGGTGCACAGCCAGACAACGCCTTATAAACAAACATAAGGATCTTAAAATCAACTCTAAACTTAATGGGAAGCCAGTGAAGGGATGCCAAAACAGGAGAAATATGATCCCTCTTTCTAGACCCAGTCAAATGTCTTGCAGCTGCATTTTGAACAATTTGTAAGCGAAATAGTGAAGATTGAGGAAGACCACAATAAAGAAAGTTGCAATAGTCTAATCGTGATGTTACAAATGCATGAATTGCAACTTCTAAATCAGGGGTCGCCAACTGGCAGACTCCGGTCCGAATCCGGACCGCAAAATGCATCCATACGGTCCGAGAAGCCTTTTGATATAATGAAATAAATAAATGTCGCTATTTGCCACTAAAATCACATTTATATCAGGCACATCAAAGTTAGCTCAGTAGAGCTGTTTGGGTCCTACAGCGCAACGGGTTGCTATGGTTGCTACTACAGTTACTATGCTCACTGTTGCTACGTTTAGACGTGCGTAGTCATGCGTGCAGTGAAGAGAGCAGAGTTCGCACAGACAGATAAAACTTTCAGTGAGTGAAAAACAATGGCATTTTCAAAAATTAGTAAAGTTGACGCTGAAAACATATTCCGAGATGAATGGGTGGAAAAATACGCATTTATTCTTCTTTACTCTTCGAGCTGTATGAGGCCTGTGTGTGGCGTAACTTTGTTTTAAAAAGTGGGTGGGACAGGTGGGGTGGGGGTTGCTAATAAAATGCTAAATCAGATATATGTACAGTAACATTACGATGTCCAGCAATCGATTTAAATAGTAGGCTACATGGGGTTTATTTTGTCATTTAATGAGATGTAGCCTAATATATGTTGTCAGCAGTGTTGGGGGTAACAAGTTACAAAGTAACGAATTACAGTAACGATATTACTTTTTTGGGTAACGAAATGAAGTAACGCATTACACTAAAAATATCGGTAACTACACTACTTTACTAGACTATAGGAACGCGCTTTCCTGCGTTACCCAAGCCATTTTTGCCTGCGTGTAAAGCTCTGATCTGTTTGTGCTGCGTGCATGTCTGTCTGTGTATGTGTGTGTGTGCGCGCGTGCACCGTTGTCATAGAGATCGATTTGAGTGACGTAGCTGCTGGTGCGAAGGGGAGCGGGAAATGGAGACGGAGACAGGGGGGTTCGGCCAGTGGCAATATTCACATCACTTTCAGTTTATTGCTCGAAAGGACAAAAATATTCGCGTGAAATGCACTTTATATGCCCAGGCAGCAAGTACTGGCCATCGGGACTACCGGGAGATTCCCAGTGGGCGGACGTGCCTTTTGGGTCGACATCTCTTCTTTTTTCTTCTTCTTCTTAACGGACCATAAAACTCGTACATCGGCGGCCCATTCGTTTTGCTTAATTGGTGGCGCTGGGTTAAGTAAGTGCGTGCCGGTGTAATGCATTAGTTAAAAAAGTCTGTGTCAGTTTTTTTTTTCATGATAGCTGACCGGTCCATGAAACACCGTGGCCCATTGGATCTTTTCTTGATTGACACTGGGCTGGTCCAATCACATCTTTAAACAAAGCCCTTTGGGCTTTGATCGAGCGTGCACGTGTGTCAGTGTGTATCTGTCAAAATAGTCTGAGAGATGGAGAAGAAACGCAAGGAATGTGCAGAGAAATAGCGTGAAAAATAGACACAGGCCCTTCAAGCAGACGCTGTAAAATGTGTCAAAATGTTTTCTGCAGCAGCATGACCTTCATCAGCTCCAGTGGCTGATGATGAGGATAGTGAGGAGGATCAGGACAGAGATGAGAAAGTGTAGAGCCTGCGTAAGCAGAACTAACAGTTACTTTCAAAACACTTTAGGCTATCCCATACACAAAAGATAAATATATTTGAAATATATTTTCAGAGTATATTTTGGAATATATGCAAATATTTGAAATTGGCCTAATAAATATATTTCACACTTAAAGGCAGGGTAGGTAGGATTTATTAAAAATTAAAGATCCAAATTTGTTAAAACTTTCTATATATATCAATACATAATTAAAATGTAAGAACTCTGAAAAAAAGAGTATAAAAATCAAGTGACTCTAGACCGTTTAATCTGTATTAAACACAGCTCATTATTTCGATTCGGGACGAATCAAAGGATTGGCTTAGGCGACTGTCACTCTCTCGCAACCATGGCAACCACCCTTTTGCCACACAGCACCTGCCCACTTGCGCGCGACCGTTTGATTTGAGGAGTGCGAGAGGCACGGAACCTGATCACACCTCCGTCCAGTAGATGGCGGTAATGCACTATGTTTGCAAGCTGCCAATAAAATCTATCGAAGAAGAAGAAGAAGGCACTGAACCTAGGAATACCAAAACAATGGCAGAGAAAGAGCAATCTAAATTTACAGTACCGGCATATGCAGTTAGTGAAGGCAAACCAGGCAAAAAAATGCCCCTTCCCCTCCGCTTGTCTCAGGTAAATAATGCGTCCTCTAGCTCAGCGGTCGGAGTCGCGCGTTCATGTGTTTTGGGGGCGTGGCTTTGGAAGAAGCACAGAAATGAGTGAATGGAAATAATGAGATGTCTTTAAAACAGTCGTGAGAGGTCTACAGACACTCGATTTTGATACTTTCTTTTTCAGAGTACTTACATTTTAATTATGTATTGATATGTACATAAAGTTTAAACAAATTTGAAAAATAAAATTTTTAGACCATTTCTACCTACCCTGCCTTTAACATCATATATTTTTGTTATATTTCAGAATATATTTCAATGTACTTTTTTTCTGTATGGATCCCCAAAAGTGTCAAAATATATGTGGCATATATTCCAAATACATTGAAATATATTCTGAAATACAACTAAAATATATGATGTTAAGTGTGAAATATATTTATTGGGCCAATTTGAAATATTTGCATATATTCTAAAATATACTCTGAAAATATATTTCAAATATATTTATCTTTTGTGTATGGAATGTCATGAGTGTAGGAACCCATTACCCAGCAACACATTATTTGCACATCTGCATAGTTGACAATTACCGTAATTTACTATAAATTTAATGAGACGCGTTTGTAAACCATGTTTTCCGTCAAAATAAAAGATTAGGCTATGTGCTTATATCTCTTTCAAGTATAGAAATTAGTACAAAACTAATTATGAAAGTTTCCTTTATTTTTCAGTGCATTTGTTTTACAATATATGTATATTAGTGTGCTATTATTATTATGGCCAAAATGCCGATTTTTTTTTTTTTGTCCCAGTCCAGCCCTGATTATGTGTCTACCACCGCAGACATTTGTCCTTTATCCTGTTGTTTGTGGATTTTACAGTGAGGCATATTTCTTTGTGCAGACATGGATATTATTCTTTCATATGGTTTTACATGCCATTTTGTATAGGCTACATTTATAAACACAATTTGGACAGGCTAAGTGATGATAGGGCTATGATGTTTGTCCGTATCTACAGGGTAAATAAAGAAATGGGAAAGTAAAGTAATAAGTAGTGAAGTTACTTTTCAAATGCAGTAACTAGTAAAGTAATCTCATTACAATTTACAGAAGTAACTAGTAACTAGTAACTAGTAACTAATTACTTTTTTTGAGTAACTACCCCAACACTGGTTGTCAGGAACAAGAATTTTCATGTGAATAAATACATATATCCGCCTATTTAACTTATGTGTAGTTTACCTTAATGGTCCAGTGGTAGAACTTTCGCCAAACGTGTCAGAGGTTCTGGGTCCTAATCCAAACTCATGTAGTTTTTTTTTCCTCGTATAGTTTTTTTTTTTTCTCATCAAAACCGATTATGTTCATCAGTGGTTGTATATCAAGCAGGGACACGTTTGTGTGCATTATGTTTTATGATTTCACCAGAACGAATAGAGAGTATCCGCAATGGATTGAAGCGCGCGTCCGAGTGAAGACAGTGCAGCATGTGCGCGAGCCACACGAGAAAACACTATCCGCGCCACTGATCACAACAAGCACTTTGATCTCTTGATTTAACCCTCTGGGGTCTGAGGGGTTTTCTGGGCTCTGGAGGTGTTCTGACATGCTCTGACATTTGTGCTTTTTTCAGTTATTTATAAACAAGTTAATGGCAAAGGTGTAAATTCACTCTATATAGCACAAACAGGGCTACCATCATATGTAATCAACATGCTTGTATATGTTTGAATTTTTAAGAGAATAATAATGCGTGGTTATTGATAAAAATAAAAATGAAAGTTGCTGAAATAAGACCACAAAACACATACTAAATATGTGTCAACAAGACTTTTGACTAATGGGTGTTGTCGCTTCGAGTTCTGGCTTCAAAATGATGTGAAAATCATCCTGCCTAATCGTTCAAATAAAACAATACATTGCTTTAAACTTTGTAAAACAGTTTTTTTTGTCAGAAGAGGTTTATGCATGGGAGTGGTAATGGCCTATCAATATTAATCAGATTAAGACCAGGGGTATGACATAGACACTCCCCCAATGGCTAATGGCCCATCAAATGAAGCAGCCTGAACAAAGAAGTAGAGGAGATTCTCCATCGCACTGAGAACTGAACGACACCTGCGTGCCCCTCTGCGAGGTGCTGGAGAAGGAGAGCTTGATGCAGACACATTCCTAACAACAAAATACAACTGTTAGCATACATTATTCAAAGTAAACTGATAAGCAATTGATGATTATGGACGCACAATGTCTGTTGATGGGCCATAGGACAGAGAAATATCTATTTATGAGCCATAGACCGCGTCACCGCGAGTATTGATGGGCCATAAAGACATGCATTTAGTGACGCACGCAATAAACGGATAGTTTGCGAACGACACATCACTAAAACATTTACACAGTCTGTATTCACAAACATCTGTGCATAAGGCAGCATGATAAATACTGTCATAGGCCAACCAAAACCAGAACATTTATATAAAAATATAATGTATTTAGACAGTATCACATATTTTACCGGAGACTGAAATTATTTGCACTAAACCACACTATATAACCTATAAGCAGATATTCGCAAACAATCTACATTACGCATAAGTATTTTAGCATGAATCAGTGTCATAAGCTAATCAAAACTGAGTGAAATATATTTAATATACAAATATGTTTAAAGAGCAATATCACATTTAAAAAAGTTTACACCTGAGCATATACACGAATGTTAGGGATATTGTAAGGCAATCGTTCCTGTAAGGTGTCAAAAGCTAGCCAAAACTAGGGTAAATATAGTCTGAAAATTCAGAAATTAAATATATATAAAGTTCTATATTATCAGAAAAGGAATTGTATAACAGTAAACAACTTACTCCAAACTTGTATCCTTGGTGGGATCAATCCGCTCTTTAAAATGCAGCCGTTCGTCGTCTGAGTTACAATCTTCCTCTGAGGAAAAGGTTAATTCTTCCTCGCTGTCCAGAATCATCTGAAGGGCGTCTTTACCAGAGAAACAAGCCATCCTCTCTAAACGCGATGAACTATCAGTGAATCTGATCTGATGAAACTTTGTGTTTTTAAGGCATTGATAGGGGGGCGGGTGCGATGCATAGATCACTTAAACTATTTACCATGTGAATAGCGCATGGTAATGAAGGGAAGAAGGAAAAAACGGTACCTCTCCTTGCTTTCAAACGGATTACATGAGTTGAAAACATTTGTTTTTTTATATTAATTACATCACTTAAAAGAAGATAATTCAAGCTTCATAAAGACATATCTCACGTGTCTGTGTGAGAAGTATTCGCTGAGTTACAGTTCATTTTCGGACGCGTTACAGAATAGACTTCACTGACAGAGAGGAGGCAAAACTCGCATCATGTTTATTTTTCTTTATTTGGCGAAAAGCACAACACATTTTTTTATTATGATTATACACAAAAAAATACACACTTAACAGGATCGATTGATGTATAACACAAGCATATAAGATAAAAATTAATATTAGTATTTTGATTCTTTTTTGCACTGATAAGGAAAAAAACGAGCCTATCGTGCCGACCTCAGGGGGTTAAGCCAAGACACGGATATGTACCAAAGGTGCTCTCAACACAGTTCAGAGCCCAGGTTATTTCGCTATCTGCCCTCCCAGTTTCGGGAGAAGATAGTGATGCTCACACGCTCTGCCCCATCAGAGCTCTGAGAATATATTTGGAGCTTTCGGCCTCTTTCAGACAGTCTGAACAGCTCTTTGTCTGTTTCGGGGGCTGCACCAAAGGGCTGCCGGTCACGAAACTCACGCTATCCAGATGGATAGTGGATGCTATTGCTCTGGCATACACCTCACTGGGCTTCCCGTGCCGCATAGGTGTAAGAGCTCACTCCACAAGAGGCTTCCTCTTGGGCGTGGTCCAGTGGAGTCCCTATTGCAGACATTTGTGCAGCAGCCAACTGGTCCGCTCCATCCACATTTGCAAGGTTTTATAACCTAGAGGGCCCTGCTCTGCAGGCACGAGTTCTCTCCATCTAGGCCCTGGCTCTATGGACCCAGGCCGGTGTGGAACTCAGACAGGGCCGGAGTGGGGCCACTTTTCAGCCCGGGAGTTTCAGGCCCAAGACCGGCCCACTTTTTCCATGGTGGAATTCCAAATTAGCACTTTTTCCAAACTGGATAAATGAAGCAACAGGTCAGCTCTTACTATTGTGTAGTTTTTATTAATACCATGGTTCAACAAATAATGTAAAGGTTAAATAATAATTCACTTAAGCTGAGAATTTAACAAAAAATATTCCACTATTCTACAAAAGCAGAAAGAAAGAAAGCATTTGAAATGTATCCCAGTCTTCCACAAAGAGGCATATTGAACTAATGTTTACAGATTTAGCCTATTTGTATTCAAAAATAATGTTTTTTTAATAAAAAAACGTGATACCTACTCTCAGATAAATGAGGCATATGATTAATCAGATGCAAATAGAAATATAAAACGTACTCGGTTACTAACGTAACCTCGGTTCTCTCTAGTAGAGGGAACGAGTACTGCGTCTTAGCTAAGACGCTGCGGGAAAAGTCACTTTTCACGAATATTGAAGCAAAAAATTATCCTTAATTTTAATATTTGTAAAACGCATTTGCAACAGTATGCAACCATAGGCAAGACGGCTCGTTTGCTCATTGGCTGTACTACTAGCAAATGCATAAGCCTATCGAGCGCAGGCTGATGCAACATCAGACCAATGAGGCCACTTCCCGCCGACGCGGGCGTGGCCTCGCCCTATAAAGGTAGCTCGAAAAGGCTGACTCACTTGATTTATTTCATCGAAGAAGCGAATCAAAGTGAATCGTACGCACGGCAAGGAACGCAGTACTCGTTCCCTCTACTAGAGAGAACCGAGGTTACGTTAGTAACCGAGTACGTTCTCTTACGAGAGTTCTCTCGTACTGCGTCTTAGCTAAGACGCTGCGGGAACCCAATGTAAGACGCCGTGCGTGCAGGGATTAACAACCATAAACCTGGAGGCGGACCCAGGATTTACAGTGCACAATCACCAGAGGGACTCACAGAGAGTCCTAGAACAGGAGGAGGAACTCTCCGTTCTGATATGTGGCTGCGTCCGCAGACGCAATATAAGACATCACTTAGACAAGACACCCTTGACTAAAGTGGGAATATGGGTCTTACGTAAAACTGCCCGTAAGATAGTAGTAACGCACTGTGCTTGTATTCTCAGTGTTCAATTACACCGATAACAGCTTAGCCTGCAAAGCGGGAACCTCGAGGTTATAAAACCTGATAAATGTAGACGGCGAGGCCCAGCCCGCCGCCATACAAATATCCTGTAGAGATATCCCACTAGACCAGGCCCACGAAGAGGCAACGCCTCTCGTGGAGTGCGCTCTGACACCCAGCGGGCACTGAAGACCTCTGGAGGTGTATGCTAACGCTATGGCGTCAACTATCCATCTGGATAGGCTTTGTTTCGAAACAGCCATTCCCTTGGAACGTCCACTGAACGAGACAAATAGTTGCTCAGTCTGTCTAAAGGCAGCAGAGCGAGACACATAGGCTCTTAAAACCCTGACAGGGCAGAGAGAGCTCAAGTCTCCTTCCTCTTCTAACACCGGCAGGGCGGACAGGGATATAACCTGAGCCCGAAACGGCGTGTTGAGGGATTTCGGCACATAGCCGTGCCTAGGTTTGAGTATGACTCTCGAGTCACTAGGCCCAAACTCCAGACACGACGGGCTCACCGAGAGCGCGTGCAGGTCCCCTATGCGCTTCACTGAAGCAAGGGCCAGCAAAAACACTGTCTTAAATGACAGATGTTTGAGACTAATCGTCTGGATGGGCTCGAAAGGGGAACCTTTCATGGCCTCCAGGACCGTAGAGAGGTCCCAAACAGGGACCGACGGGGGTCTGGGAGGGTTCAGTCTCCTAGCTCCCCTGAGGAAGCGGATGACCAAATCGTTCCTTCCTATCGACTGACCGAGCGTTGTCTCAGCGAACGCTGCGATAGCCGCCACATATACTTTGAGCGTGGATGGGGCTCTGCCCTTATCCAACAGCTCTTGAAGGAAGGAGAGAACCTCCGTTACCTCACAGTCGAGGGGTGAGCATCCCCGAGCCACACACCAACTGGAGAATACCGACCACTTTGAGGCATAGAGCCGTCGAGTCGACAGTGCTCTAGCCTGAGTGACAGTATTTAGCACTCCTACTGAGAAATCAGCGGGTAACCGTTGAGAGCCCACACGTGTAGGGCCCACAACTTTGGTTGAGGGTGCCAAATCGAGCCCCTGGCCTGCGAGAGAAGGTCCCTTCTCAATGGCACCGGCCATGGGGCAGTGTCTGCCAACTGCATCAGCTCTGGAAACCAAGGTTGGTTCCTCCAGAGTGGTGCTACAAGCAGCACTGAGCATTTCGTTTCCCTCACTCGTTCTATCACCTCTGGAAGGAGGGAGACGGGGGGAAAAGCATAGAGCGGGCAGCGCGGCCACCTCTGGGACAGCGCGCTTTCGCTCTTGGAAAAGAACGCGGGGCAGTGAGCGTTTTCGCTGGACGCGAAGAGGTCCACTTCCGCTCTGCCAAATCTCTCCCACAGCAGCTGGACTGTTTGTGGGTGTAGAGACCATTCGCCCGCGGGAATGTTGTTCCTGGACAGCCTGTCTGGACCCACATTCTGTATCCCAGGCACATGAGCTGCTTTCAGCGAGCGCAAGTTGTGCTGAGCCCATACCAGGAGGCGTTCCGCCAACCTGTACAGATCTCGGGATCTGAGACCGCCCTGGCGATTTATGTAGGACACCACAGACATGTTGTCCGAACGGACTAAGACGTGATGGCCCTTGATATGGGGACGAAAACGTATCAGCGCGTTTTCTACTGCCAGCATTTCCAGACAGTTGATGTGTCGGAGCTTTTCCCGTTCTGACCACAGGCCATATAACGGTCTGCCCTCGAGCAGCGCTCCCCATCCCGAGGTGGAGGCGTCCGTAGACACCACTCTCACTCTCGAGGAAGTCCCCAGGCTTGCACCTGTTTGGTACCAGCCGTTCACCGTCCAAGGTTCTAGAGCTGTAACACAGCTCTGGTTGACCTTGAGGCGCAGTCGACCAGAAGTCCACGCTCTGCGTGGTACCCGCGCTTTCAGCCAGAACTGTAGGGGGCGCATGCGGAGCAGGCCCAGCTGAAGAACTGGCGATGCTGAGGCCATGAGACCTAGCATCTTCTGAAACGTCTTGAGCGGGAAGGACGCGTCGCAGCGGAGAGATCTCGCTGCGCGCTGAATGCCGAGCGCGCGCTGTGGCGACAGCCGCGCCGTCATAGACTGTGAGTCCAGAACTATGCCCAAAAACGAAATCGTTTGACTGGGGTTCAGTGAACTCTTCGTCCAATTGACTCTGAGACCGAGTTTCTCGAGGTGATCGAGTAACATGGTCCTGTGCTCCACGAGCTCTGATCGTGAATGAGCCAGAATCAGCCAGTCGTCCAAATAGTTCAGCACTCGCATGCCTCTGAGTCTGAGAGGGGCGAGCGCTGCGTCCATGCACTTCGTAAATGTGCGAGGTGCTAGGGACAGACCGAATGGCAGGACTGTATACTGGTATGTCTGACCGTCGAAGGCGAATCTCAAGTATTGCCTGTGACGTGACGCTATCTGTATTTGAAAATACGCGTCCTTCAGATCTATTGACATGAACCAGTCTCCTTCGCGAATATGCGCGAGGATTTTCCTGGTCGTAAGCATTCTGAAACTGCGTTTCACTAATGCTTTGTTCAGCTGTCTCAGATCCAGTATGGGTCTGCAGCCCCCGTCTTTTTTGGGAACCAGAAAGTATCTGCTGTACATCCCCTGTTCGCTTTGAGCATGAGATACAGGCTCTATAGCCCCTTTGCTCATCAGTTTTGAAATTTCGGCTCGGAGTAGGTGTGCTACTTCCGAATTCACCGTAGTTTCGACACGCGCCGTAAAGCGGGGAGGGCGTCGATAAAACTGTAGCGAGTAGCCTCTCTTTATAATGCTTAGCACCCATTCCGAAACCCCTGGAAGCGCTGCCCATGCATCTGCATGGATGGCTAAGGGTTGGATGCGAAGCGCACTCTGTTGGCTGAGCAACGGAAGCGCTTCGGTGTGCTGTAACACAGGCGTTATGTCTGTGGCATTCGAGGCGTGGGGCGCGCTGATGACAGCGGGCAGAGCGCTCGTCCTCGACCCCGCTATGGCGCTTAGCTGAGTGAGGGAGGGCTGAGCGGGTCCCGTGGGACTCATATCGTCTGTGAGTAAATGTGGGCTGGAAGCGCGCACCTTTACTACTTTTGGCGCGTTGTCTGTCTGAGCAGAACGAACGTGCACAGGTTTCGTTTTTACAGAAACCGTCAGACGTGCGTGACATAGTGTTCGTGTGCACTGAGGAGTGGGCACGTCTACTATGCAGTGCGCGCGATCGACTTGAGTCGATTTTATGGGCGCGAGCCCTGTGTGAAGGGCTGTGCTTGTGTGTACGGATGGGCACTGAATAGTGGGCATCAGCGTTACATTTATAGCACCATCGGCCGTGGCCGGGACACCAGAAAATACACTCTTTATGGGATATATCTGGGTAGCCGTGAAAACGGCTTTTGTGTGCAGGCAAGCGGGCAACTGTACGGGCTTGCGCGTTGCATAAGACGCTGAGACAGTCACAATACCTGGAACTGAAACAGCGGCGCGCTTGGGTGTGAGCCCGGCCGCAGCGGGACTCGTACACCGGCGCTTTCCTAGGCGTGCTAGGATGTGTTCGGGGCTTCCGGTTTCACCACAATCCTCTGCCGTGGACCACGCGGCGCGGGGCGACGGCTGGTAGAGCGAGAGCGAGGTCTCGCGCTGCGTTGCTGTCGTGATGACGCAGCAGGAGGAGGGGGCTGTGGCTGAGAGCTCCGCTGGGTCGGCTTAGCACGACTCGCTGCAGAACTGGAGCGCTTCGGCAGGAAGTGCTTAAAGGCTTGCGACGCTTTCTGGTCCTCTGCGAATCTCTCTATGAACTCATTGACAGAGGATCCGAGAGGCCAGTGGGATTCAGCGGGGCGTCGAGGAACGCGGTGCGCTCAGACTCGGCCATGTCTGAAAACGTCAGCCACAGATGTCTTTCAGCCACAGTGGCGGAAGCCATAACACGTCCCATAGCTTGAGCGGCAGACTTAGTAGCGCGAAGGGTGAGATCCGAAGCTCTTCTCAATTCCGCGAGGCAGATTGCATCAGGTCCCATCTCGTCCAATTTACGGAGGAGATCTCCCTGGAAAATCTGCAGCGTGGCCATGGTGTGTAGTGCAGACGCAGCCTGCCCAGCAGCGGAAAAGATTCGCGCGAGCAGCGATGACGTCGTGCGGCAGGCTTTGGATGGCAACACTGGTTTCGTCCGCCGTCCAGCAGAGGGCGGGCAAAGGTGCGTCGCTATCGCCTGTTCCACCGGCGGAAGTGACTGGTAGCCTCTGTTTTTAGCATCGTCCAGGGCGGAGAATGCTGGAGAAACAGACGAACGAGTTCGTGCTGAGAAGGGAGCGTTCCAGGCCTTTGCCACTTCTTCATGAAGCTCAGGAAGAAAGGGGGCGGGCTTAGACTCAGGAGAAGCATGCTCACCGGGAAGGAGGCTACCATCCAGCCGGGTACGAGAGGGAGGTGCTGGTGCAAACCACTCGAGGCCGAGACTCGTCGCGGCCAGCGAGAGCACTCGCATCAACTCCTTCTCGATGTTAGCTCGTCTGCTAGGCTTACGAGCAGCGAGCGCGAGATCCTCAGAGCTCGACCAATCGCCGCTGCCCGAAGCTAACAGAGAGCACGTGTCCTCATCCCCCGACGTGGCTTTGAAATCGACTTCCTCTGATGAAGCGGCGGCAGACTGCGGGCGCTGAGCATCAGGAAGTGATACAGGCGAGGCCGGCGAAGCGAGCGGGCGCTCCGGCGAGCTCGGTCGGGCTGTAGAGGGCTCCGGAATCCGCTGGGAGCGGCGCTTTTTACGGCGCGGCAACGCGGCGGGGAGTGCAGGCTCGGAGAATACTGCCAGGCGAGTCCGCAGAGTCACCATAGGCATAAGCTCGCAGTGAGGGCAGCCGCCGTCAGCGAGCGCGAGCGCTGCATGATCTTCACCCAGGCAGGAGACACAGATGACATGACGGTCTCCCTCGCTGAGTGGGGCTCGGCACGAGCCGCAGGAAGGCATCTTTAAAAAGACGCGAGCTCTTTTACGAGTGTGTGTCGCAGGGCGAACACACACACACACAGAGGAACAGAAAAGGATATGAGCGCCGGAAAGCGCAGCAGGTACGGCAGTGGAAGGCGGCGAAGGCCAGCGACTTCAGATGGCTCGTCCCGCTGATGTGCTTGCACTCAGACGACGCTTGCTTCTATCCGAGATCCAGCGATGTGAGAGGTTCGCTGAAGAGGTGAAAAATCAAGTGAGTCAGCCTTTTCGAGCTACCTTTATAGGGCGAGGCCACGCCCGCGTCGGCGGGAAGTGGCCTCATTGGTCTGATGTTGCATCAGCCTGCGCTCGATAGGCTTATGCATTTGCTAGTAGTACAGCCAATGAGCAAACGAGCCGTCTTGCCTATGGCTGCATACTGTTGCAAATGCGTTTTACAAATATTAAAATTAAGGATAATTTTTTGCTTCAGTATTCGTGAAAAGAGACTTTTCCCGCAGCGTCTTAGCTAAGACGCAGTACGAGAGAACTCTCGTAAGAGAACTAGTCCTAATTGAAAGAAAACAAGTTGACAAAAAGATTGAATCCAATATTGGGTGATAATGAGAGATTTATAAGCTATTTTTTGTAGGCTGGTCATTTTTTACCGGGAACACCACAAGTGTGACTATGTGCCATTTTGTACAAAATAAAAGTTTTTCAAAACAAATTTCCTGGTGAAAAATTAAAGTAGACTAGAGTGATCAACAGTGCAATTTTTTTCATAGCTTGAGTTTTATCATCAATATTAAATTGCATAATATTAGCAAAGTCTATGAAGCGCCATGTATTGGGGTGATTCAAAAAGGCTAATATTTTAATAAAATTTTATATTTTGCTTGTGAAACTTTTATTTTGTACAAAATGGCACATAGTCACACTTGTGGTTAAAAAAAACATTTTCCTCTTCCTTTTTCCTTTAAATCCTTGCTTATCGGGCTTATGTTACTCTGAATAATGCCTGAACTTTGTATTTTGAGCACTTCTTGCATTCTTTTTGCCTCCAAATGACGACTCGCTTAATTTAGTCCTTATCTGTACGTCGCTTTGGACAAAAGCGTCTGCTAAATGACTAAATGTAAATGTAAATGAATAGGTTGACAACAGTATTAGCCGAACAATTACGTTGCTAATGCTAATCATTACTAGACCTAGGCTATCTCTTTTTACCTGTTGCCACTTGTGTTTGTCGTCTTGAAAATAAATCTGTAAGCTTGGCACATTTGGCAGCATCCTCCTCCAATGCCTTTCTTTTTTTCAACCTGGCTTTTTCAGCCACTCCTGGCCTCTTCCATCCTCCATCCATCCTCCCTGACGCGTACCGTTACGGTAGGGCCGGCTCAGCTATCGGTACGCAACGGCGGTGCCACGGTAGCCTTTGAAAACGTTTTGGAAAAGACGGGCTATGGACACAACCAACTCTATGGGAGGGGAGGGGAGAACTCCCTCTCATGGTACAACCCGTACAACCCATGCAGAGGCTGCGCGCTGCGGTGTTAGAATGTTAAATTGGGTTCCCACAGTGTTTGCAACGCAGTATGAGAGAACGTTCTCATAAGGGAACGTACTTGGTTACTTATGTAACCTCGGTTCCCTTAGAGATAAGGGAATGAGTACTGCGTTGCCTAGCCGTGCTATTTCGCTCATATCAGGTGTTTCGCTTCAGTCGATATAGACCTGTCATATGGCGAGTTTTCTCTGAATTTATACTCTCCTGTCACGTCCAAATTGGCGCGTTCGATCCTTGCAGGGCGCCAAGCGCTCCCATTGGATTTCGCGCTCCTGCTCACTCGCCATAGGTTTGTGCAGTTGCCGCAGCACAGCCAATCAGCTCACTCATGTGAGCTATGATGCTCTCGCTGTGCAGCTGCAATGCGTTTTAAAATAAAGGCTTCAATATTCTCAAGAAAAGGAGTTTTCCCACAGCGTTTGCAACGCAGTACTCGTTCCCTTATCTCTAAGGAAACCGAGGTTACGCAAGTAACCAAGTACGTTTTCAATTCTCGTTATTCCATTACAAACAGGAAATGAAATTATCAAAAAGTACACGGACCGCATGGAATTATTTTATGTCATTTGTATCCTCTTTACAAAATAAATAAATAAACTGCATGAAAGCGCAGCAGGGATTAACCGAAGAAAATTATTTCTTGTTGCAGTATAATTGATTTATCTCAAACGATAACCTCAATGTTAGAAATTTGCGTGAGCATGTGTGTGTGACCACATTTGAGATATGTTAACAAAGAGCAGCATGGATTAAAAGGAATAATAAATGTTTGCATAGTTATCTAAATACTTCTGGAGAAGTACTGGGAGGGAGACAAAGTGCTTTTCTACAGAAATTCAATGAGTCTCAAGTTGTTTAAGTTTTCAGTTTCCTTATCTTAGTAATTGTCATAGTGCCTTGGGGACATCACAAAGAGTCCTAAACCCAACCCTTTCTGAACAGATATAAAAGAAACTGAAGCATTATTTCTGTATAGTCACTCAGTTCCTGACACAAGATGAATCTGCAGGTCTCCGTCGTTCTTCTTTTCATTTCTCTCACTGGAGGTACAGAAAACAGCAAGTATTGAAATGTATTATTTGTTAATCATACTGTAGAGCGCTAACTCAATGTCTCTCTCTGTCTGTAAGGTTATTCTCTCAAGTGTTACTCCTGCACACCTGATTCGACGGGTACCTGTGCAGCAAAAGAGGAGACATGTGCAGCTGGATTTTCTAAATGTCTTACGTTGAAATCCACCAGTAAGTCCAGTATAATGTGAAAATCTGCTGTATAAATGATACCGCTGGAGAGAAAGTATACTTGTTAACTGATAATCTTGGAATTGTTTTATTATCTGATTATATGGACATTTATGTCTTTTTTACAGGTTCCTCTCAGTCCGCCACAACTAAAAGGTGCGCACCTGTATGTCTACCAGCGACTTTAACTGTAGACCAAGTGACAACGACTACCAGCTGCTGTGACACTGATCTTTGCAATGCAGCAGGTATTGGCCTTTGTTTGATCATGCGCTAGCAGTTTGATTTCATCCACAGTAACTTAAAGGAGACATATCATGTTTTTAAATCGTTCCTTTTTACATATAAATCATACATTTGTAGTCTACACTCGGTTCAACTCCACCCCGTTCGGCCATTTTTGTAGTTTGATAGCATAGATACGATAATCTAGCGGCACAGAAACTTTTTATTCACACGTTATTAACAAAATGTCAACAACGGAAGACTTGTCCAGCCAGCCTTACATGTTCGAGCCAGAGCGAGATGAAAATGAAGGCGAAGAACCTGCAGAACAACGTCTTCATATGGATGTATCGCAATGGTGTGTTACTGTATTTACACATGAAACTTTGGTCTTCAGACCTTTTACCACCGTGTCGATTTATTTTGATTAAATATGTGCGAGGGAGAGAGAGCAAGACAGCATCTAGTTTGGAGACGGTGAAGTCTTGTTTACACTTTCGCCTGTCTCCGAAGAGAGAGAGAGAGAGAGAGAGCGCGCGCGCTCACAAGCGCAGCAGTTCATCTACATTAGACGGTGTAATGAAGCGTGTGGGTTACTACATCCAACAACCGAACATTTTAACTTACCCTCTCGTAACTTCTGCATCCTTTAGCTTGGACTACAAAATTGCAGCGAGAAATAAAAATGGCGGATTGCTCGAAGTGGTGGGCCGGAAGTCAATGTCCTAATTTGGCAGTTCCGCTGCAAATACTGTGACGTAATAGTTCAAAAAACGTCATAGATAACAGAAAAATCGGAACAGGTTGAAAAATATGACCAAAACAGAATATAAAGATATCCTGAAGAGAATAATTTCAACTTTTCTGTACTTCTAAACACTCCAAATATACAACAAAATGCATGTTGTAAATGTGTATGTCCCCTTTAAAATGAGGAAATTATACAAACAATAATTCAATATGAACAAGTGATTGTTAAAGCAGCACCAGGTAACTTTTCAACCTTCATAATATATTTCCAAAACTCTTGTGATGGTACATCGACTTACAATAGGTTGAATGACACGTCTGCCATAGCCTGACTGGGTCTGTATCGCTTTTAATCATACTTTTAAACTTCGGGTTTCGGGTAGTAACCCGAGAACAAAAAGAACTACAAAATTCGACTGCTTTACGGCAAGGCTACCTCACTTCCCCCAACACGTCCTCACATGCTGTTGGACTTGTAAGTAACATTATAGCCTATTGCTTATATTGTATATCACTCGGACAAGCTTTAACTCGATGGTGTGAGCTAAAAAGCACCTGGCGTTCTTGATGATGGATTAGTAGACATCTTCGGAGGCTAGCTGTGCTTGTTCGATGTCCGACGATTTGTAACGCGTTGTGTTTATTCCCCAATCGAACTCGTGTAACTGTCTGTCAAACGTTCTACCATCCACAGCATTACATGATAGACAAAAATAGGACAAGAATGAGCATCAAACAGAAACAACCCGCTTATGGGTGTTTGAGGCGCACATACAGGCTGCGTCCGAAACCGCGTACTCAATGAGTAGGTACTTAATTTCAATGAGTACTTACTTAACGAGCACTAAAAGAGTAGGTACTTTATAGCCAGATCTCGTTGAGTATGAATGCGAACCGGACATCTGCCATGTTGACGTTATCATGTGACCTACGACGCATTATCACACGCGCAACAACTTAAAAGATTTGAACGACACGTTTAATTCATCTATCTGTAAATATTGATATTGATTAAACTTGCTCATTTTGAAGAAACTGCTGCCCATTTATTTTGTGAATACATTTAGGGTTGATTAAAGTTCTTATATTTAACCCTACTAATGTGACCCACCGTTTTATCCTTACAATATTATTTATTTTTATTACGAAATCCCAAAATGGTCATCTCTTGAATGTTGTTAATTTCTTTATTTTATATCCAAACATTTTTATCCACAAGCAAAAGTGGCTAACTGCTTTATGTTTTCCTCTTTTTCTTGTTGAATTTAACTCTCGTTTCATCCCTCAGGCCTAGGCCTATAAATATTTTTTTTAAATGCATTTTTAAATGTATTATAATGAATTATTTAAAGGTGCATTGCGCAACTTTTCATGTTAAAAATACCAGTTTTCTAACCCATACATGCTTAAACAATTGCCTGATGGGCTGACTGAGCCCTTCTCTGATCACTGCGATTGCCTCTATAATCCTGTACAGTAAAATAAATAAGAGGGATTCGGGTCGGAATCTGAGACTGGGCGTGACGTCATGCGCGTTCACGGCACGCTCATATGTCTGGCAGGTTTGTGTATGCGCCGACGCCGCCATTCTCCGTAGAAAATGGATTCTAAGAGACCGCCTTGTAGTTCATTTCAAACACCAACGCAAACTCCACGTAAGATAAAAAAAAAAAGAGAACTTTTGTCTAGTGCAACCAAAAGGTCCAAATTGGAGTCAGACAGGCGTCGGGGTAAGACGAGAGTAAACATAGGGAAGGCTTTCAACAAATGGAGAGATCTCCGGTCTGCTCTAGGGCTCAAACGGGATCCTCAGTTGGCTTTTTTCTTGATAAAAAGGTAAGATATATCCCATTCTCTAATGTCTGATACGGCCAATAATGACAATAAATGACGATCCATAAAATGTGTATTGCTTTAGCGTAAGCTAGATAAATGTACAATCGGAATAGGTTTTACTAACTTACCATTGTCAGTGATCAGGTTCAGAATGATTGTGATATAAAATGCTGATATATAAGTTAGATACTTAGACACAAATTTTGAGCAAATTACTGCTTAATTACGATGTATTGCTATTGGAATATGCTACTTAGCTGATCAATAAAACAGGCTAAACCCCCGCAAATCTTCGGCGGATTAGCCTGTTTGGCTTTTATGATAACGTCATAGTGCCACTTGATTGTTTATTACCTTGAGACATTTGGGTGTACTTTGTTGACCGACTGTGTATGGTATGGTATCATGATTACAATTTTGAGCTTTTACAAAGTTATAACTTATATTGTTCATGAACGTGTTACCATAATAATAGTCATAAGTGGATACAGTAAACACATAACACAGTTCAACATGGAGATAGATGGGAATAAAAAACGAAGTTTTCTACTACCCCCATTTTTTCCCTCACACATAAGTGTGTTATTTACTCAATTGCCTTTCCTTTCACATATTTTAAATTACTTGCAGATTTAAAACTTTATTACCTCTGAAGACATTATGATTGTAAACAAAAGATTTGTGCGGCTGATGCTCCTTGGGTTATGACCAGCTCGAGCTCGTGCAAGCGTGCGTGTGCGTGTGGTCCGTGAGCGTGCACACCTCTGGTTGCAGTTTCGCTTGCCGCCAGAGGGGGCGTAGTTCTGCGAAAACTCAGACTCTTGCGCAATGCACCTTTAAGAAAAAATATATTAAAATATTTATCCTTGTACTAGGTTCTTTTTTCCTGTGTAAAAAAAATCTCATATTATGTATGCAAACCCATGATATATATATATATATATATATACTCACCTCATAACATCAGTAACTCAACAGCCCTACCTAGAACGGGTTTCCTCAGCGTTTGTAATGTCTGCACAAAGGGCAGCTGTGCAAAGATTTGCCTTTGGAGAAAACTGTTGATTTTATACTCAAAAAAAATTAAGTATCATTAATATTAAAAATTAATCTTACCCCAGAATGAATTGCATTGATATCCCACCCCAAAACATACAATAATAACAACGATAAATGCTGACCAATACTTAATTACTTTTTACTGAAAATATTCAATTCAATAAAACTATATTGAATACAAAATATAATGCATGTCATATGACATAGCTATGCAGGACTGAATACACTCTACATGTGTATATAGTGAACATATCTACATTTGCATTCAAACAATTAAATAAAGCATTTATTAAATAATTATTGTATTTACTGACAACAAAGAGAAATATTAATAAATTAGTAAAAGAATGAATGAAAGTCACCATCACACAATAAACAAATGCATATACAAGTCAACACATGAAACAAAGCTTTATTCAAACTACAATCATGTATGTAGGCTGAAGGCGCTGAGGTTGTTGCGTGTTGTGTTGTGCTTCACAATCTGAGGCAATAAGGGCAGGTGGAGTGATGGAGGGACTCATCCATGGCACCATCTCCAGGATTCAGCTCAGGGCTCCTCATCCTCAGCACTCACACCAGCCTGCTGACATTTCAGATTCTACAAAATGCACAAACATAACACAAAAGCAGTCATTTTAACAGCACAATGTCATATGATTTCAGTATTATTAAGACAAAACCACTTTTTTTCCACAAATGCCGCCATCATCTTCCCTTGCAGGTCCTGCTCCACCACAAAAGCTGTGCAGCTAATGCACAGAAATCAAGAATCAGAAAAGTGCTGTAATAGCTCTGTTTGAAATTACAATAATTAGTTGTTGTTATTCATTTCTGTGGTATACTCACTCAAAGCCTTTGATGGCAGCATTCAGCTTCACGAGCCACTCTCCACCGGATAAACACACATCTGTTCATCTGACCCTGTAACATCCAGACAAGATTCACATTACCTCTGTGATTTATGAGCTTGTTTTAACTTTTTATCCAACATAAATGTTCCTCAATTTATCAACAGTACTAATGGACAAATAAAATAGATAACTTATGTTTAGTTACTTTATAGATTTGTTCTACAATAGCACACATTCATCACTCAGATGTCTACGGTATTTTGTGTTGTGATGTGCTCTTCTGCAATACTTACTGAAGATTTTCCTGTCAGATGTAAATGTACATTTAAAATAAGCGTCTTTAGGATGTATACGGTTTATGTAACTCCACTTTAGAGACCTAACTAACGTGTCCTTACTGGAGCTCGCCTGTTAGCTAACGTTATACATAATAAAACGTGTTTTTACAGCAAAATCACAACTATACTTTACTGTGTAACGTCTTTACACCTTCAACAATTCAACAGTTTACTCTACAGTAGTTCAACACATGCAATTTTAACACAAGGACCCGTGTTTACTCACATTTGAAAGCACCCGCGTCGCTGATCTCTGCGATGTTTGATAATGACGTATCCTCTCGCGTGGCCTCCTGAGATAGAAAAGTATTCAGGCTTGTTCGACTTCATGCAGCTCTGCGCAGACCGATCGGCGGCTGACTTAAAGCAGTGCATGCCGGTGAGAAATTTTGTCCGACTTGATACAGCGCCGACGCCACGTGACTGTGACATATGCCATCAAAGTACCGCGAGAGCGATTCGAGAGTAGCCGGAGAACTCAGCCAGCGCAGCTTCTCAAGAGCGGCTGCACGTGGGCTGATGACGACACAGCTGTTCCACGATTGGCCGGATTCACCGCATGACAACGATCACGTGTGTTTCGTGTTTATTTCGAACACCTTTAGTTCCTCTAAAGCTCTCAAATCAGTTTATTATAACAGTGAACACTCTTTTCATGTCGTTGTCATGTTATATTGTGTCATGTTTATCCAATTAAAACTGATTAAAAACCGTAGACTCCACTTCATTGATAGTAGCTTATGTTGAACTTTATTCTTGTTCAAACAGACGCTGTATAAATCTGTGCATAAAGTATTGAATGAAAATGTCTCTGAAACATCTGTGTATTATTTGGCAAATATTGCATTTATTTCACTGCAGCTGTGGTAAAGTATGCAAACACCACGTGAGCGGGCACTACGGGAACCAGAACGTGTCCGACTTCACGTCTCCGTTTGCAGCTCCTCCCCGCCTGCACGCGGCTACTCTCGCCGATCGGTTGCATCCAGCCGCAGCCGATGTCGAACACACCTTTCATCTTCGAGCTCTTCAAAATCTGGGTTGAAGCAGTAAGCCATCCGGGAACTTCTCGCCTACTCTTTTATGAGTACTGAGGTTTCGGACCAAGCGTGCCGCACAAGCCCTGAAAAGTGAAGCCA
Organism: Rutilus rutilus; assembly: GCF_951802725.1. Lineage (NCBI taxonomy): Eukaryota > Metazoa > Chordata > Actinopteri > Cypriniformes > Leuciscidae > Rutilus > Rutilus rutilus. The sequence continues at coordinate 39,053,735 of NC_140214.1, read as the reverse complement.
AAACGTCTCGATCGCCCCCCAGTGACTGGTCCTAGTATAGGTCATAAGCCCCGCCTCCCCGTGTTATTCAACGGGACGTGAGACCAACAAAAAAATTAAATTACACTTCAAATATCTTTTTTCCAAAGATGTTTTCTTTCATTTGCTGTCGTTTTTATCATGCTGATGTAAGTTCAAGTGTTTGTTTCAATAATAAGTTGTTTTTTAGTTAGTTACGTGATGCGGTGGTGTAACGTCATGATTGACAGCTGTGATTGACAGGTTCTCGAGCGAAGTAGTCACTGAAGCACCAACGGACATTTTTTTCGGGATCTTCGGAGGACTGAGGAGATTGTATTTACTTTATTTTAACAAGCCTCTTGTCGTACTGCAATCATTTTTTTAAAAAGTGTGCAGAATCCACTCTCCCTGAGTGCGTTCTGCGAGAGTGAGGGCGGAGCGCTGATTTCGCGGCTTTACTTCCTGCTCACTACTGCGCAGGTCTGGTCCCGAGATCGCTACTGCGCAGACTCAAGTTCCAATATGTCAGCGCCATATCAGGACTCTGGCGGCTTCAGTTCTCATCAATGGAAGAGAGCGAAGGGGCGTCGTCCATCTTTTTTTACAGTCTATGTTTCGGACATACTACTCCGTTCACGTACTGTTTTCCCCTACTATATAGTAGGAAAGTAGGAATATTCGGACGCACTATAAGTATATGTACGCCCGAATCTCGCGATAATTAGTACGTCACTCTGGTAATTCTCGCCTACTCTTTTATGGATACTAAGGATTCGGACATACTTATTCGCTCGCCTACTGCTTTTTCCATACTATATAGTAGGGAAGTATGCGGTTTCGGACGCAGCCACAATACAGACTGCCGACAGTTCAACAGGGCGCGCGCAGCTCTTAAAGGGGCCACACCTTATTTCCACTCGTTACAGCTTCCATCCAACTGAACAGGGACCGGTATACAGGGGGGAGGGGATCAGGCCGTGAGTGAAGAGACTGCTCTGCGTGAGTGGTATTTACCAGTAACGTTAAATACAAGTAGTCCACAGCGACTCTAGGGGTCGTTGTTTGACCAAAACGGAATTCTTACCTAGTGGGGCTTTAATAAGCAGCACAATATCAAAAGTAGTCAAAAAATAGTGTAAAGCTATACCTGCATGAAAAGGAGAAGCTTATGAATTAGTCTTGTACTTTCAGAGTTTTATTATTTTTAAAAAACTGTGGGAAATTGATCAACAATGAAAATGCAGTTTTCATATAACTATTATTATCAATAGTATTATTATTAAGTATTAGTAGTGGAGTGTTAATATTATTAATTTCCTTCCTGTCTTGATTAGATGGAGTGTATAAGGGAAGCTTCCTCTTGCTCGTGTCTCCTCTGCTCTTCTACTTCCTGTTTCAGTGAGTCCAGCTGAACTTCAGATTCTACAGCAAAGACCAAACTCAATATGATACACAATCTGAATAAAGCTTGTTTGTTGCTCTGCTGTTGAGGAACTGAAAATATGTACTTTTTAAACATTAAAAAATTTCTGCATTAAAACTACCACATGACTTTTATTTGCATAAAGGAAAAGATATTATAGAATGTAATAAAGAATTGGAGAAAACGTACTCGGTTACTAACGTAACCTTTTTTATTAAAAAGTGTGAGGAACACAGGTAGATGAGATGAGGTAAACATCTATCTCAGTAAGTGACTGGAAAATTGTTCAACTTTTGGTTCAATTAGTAAGTGTCACGGATGATAGTATATAAGTAGAACATGAAGACAAAGACTGCAAGAACACAAGCCCTGTGTTAGACCTGTTGCTACCGCGATTTACAAGCTTAGATGTGGGTCAAGGAAGGATGTTGAAACTCATGAGCTGAAAGGGAACAGCAACTGGATAGAGGTCTAAAACAAAATTTGTTGAAGGTAAGGTATATATAGGTCAAAATGTGTAGAGCAGCGGGTCCCGAGGACTGGAGTTGAGAACCACTGGTATAGGTTAACATTACATTAGCCAAACAAGCTAGCCAGCTACCTCTGCCTTGCTGACTGAAATACTTTTGTTTATCCAATTACATTTTTTTAAACACCTGTAAGACATTTTATGTGAGCATATATAAATATATATATATATATATATATATATATATATATATTAGGGCTGTCAAAGTTAGCGTGTTAATAACGCGTTAACGCAAAATCATATTAACGGGACAAATTTTTTTAACGCAGCGCGTATTTTCTGTTTGACCCGTGGCCCAAAACCTAGTTGGAGAAATGGAGATACAGACCCATTTAGCAATTTTTTTTTCCCTTCAACAAATTTAAGCGCCCAAACCTTATATAGTTTCTGAGAATCTACCGGTACTGCTCTCCCAGCACGCGTGCGCACGCCTCTCTCTCTCTCTGGAGAGAGGAGCAGCGCTTTAATTCAGTTAAACACAGAATTTATGTTGCTTCTCTAATTTTACATGCAAGTATAGCCGAAATCAGAGCACAGATATTGTCTTTATTTTATGTGTATTTGATTTCACCAGACGACGGCTCGATTATCAGGATTTTTTTGCAGATTAACATCTTGGAAGGGAGAGCTGGTTATGTCTTAATGGGTCGCGTTTCAGTCACCATTTCATATTCATTCCGTTGTTTGACAATAGAAACAGTAAAATATACCAATGAAAACAGTTTTATTGAGAATTTAGCTTCATCAAAATGGGCACAGAGAGAGACAAACTATAATGTAATAATAAATAATAAATGTACATTTTCAGAAGAGCTGCCCTGTCATGCAAAAATCTAAACATGTTTGTGTTAATTGCTCAGTGCAAAGAAAGAGAAGTAATGGGAACCTGGTATTTCTTTGTTCTTTGTACATGTGTCTAATAGACATGAACAAGTTCTTTGAAAAACATCTTTGACCTTTGAAACATGTCTCTTCATGCTCTATGTCGACTATGGTTTCAATAATAAACATACATTTGCATAAAGCATCCATATTTATCCATGCCCACGTTGATTAGAGTATTACAAACTTGAAAAGTATTAATTTAAGGTACATTTTGAACAAATAAAAAAATGTGCGATTAATCGCGAGTTAACTCATGACAATCATGCGATTAATCGCGATTAAAAAAATGTAATCGATTGACAGCCCTAATATATATATATATATATATATATATATATAGCCTATACACGCACACACACATACATACATATGTGACAGTGTGTGTTTGTGTGTGGATGGAATCACACGGAGAGCAGGTGGATGGTTACTCAAGATCTCTTTACTGAGCCTGCAACAGACAGACTGGGACAAACAGGACCAAAAGCTGGTTAAAGGACAGTGCATCACGCATCAATGTTGCTCATAGATCAGCAGCGAGAGATGTGAAACTCTGCTGGATATACATTTTTACAAAGTGATCGTATAGTGGAATTTAACTCAAAATAAAACATACATTAAAATATAAAAAATAAAGTACAAATAAAGTACAAATCACTGTCTCTGTTCTCATTTCTCATAAATTCTCAAATACAGAGAAACTAAATTTAAGCAACCATCATTTTGTATATTTTTGTATAAAATAGAATACAGAAAGAAAAGAACGGCCACCTAAAATGGCGCAGTTACACAGTTCAGCACATGCGAGCACGTGAGAGCACATTAGGGCTGGGCGATATGTAAAATTTTTTTGGGCGATAATCGCCTTCAAAAATATCGCGATATCCGATAACATCGTCTGCTCCGCACTGACCCCGCCCACTCGCCGCGCGCGCGCTATTGCTCATGTCCGACGTCAACATTTTCCCGGCATAAAATGGAGGACGACAGCTTAACTAAGAAAAGATGCACATCGTTAATTTGGCAGTATTATGGATTTAAACCAAACGCAAAAGGTGAACCAGCGGATCCAACAGAGGCTATCTGCAGGCTGTGCAAAAAAAAAGTGAAGGTTAAGGATGCGCAGACCACTAATCTCCGCAGCCATATCCACATACACCATCCAGCAGTAGCGGCCTCATTTGAGCCGCGCTCTGCAGCCGCATCTCAAAGCGGGAAAAGTTCTAGTTTAAATCCGATTGCTTCTGCGTTCGCTTGTGGAAAGAAGTAGCCTACGATAAATCCAGTTTAAAATGGAGACAGTGCACTCTAGCTGTGACCCGTTTTCTGGTTAAAGAGATGATGCCTCTTAGTCTTGTGGACCAGGCAGAATTCCGGTCCATGCTTCAAACTTTTGACCGGCAGTATGAAGTACCCAGTCGGAATTATTTCTCAAGAACAGCTATTCCAGAGCTGTATAATACAGTGAAAACCGAGGTTATGACTAACATCAGTAGTGCGGACTATGTCGCGCTTACGACAGATATGTGGTCGAGCAGCAATACGATGACACCTTACATGTCAATTACTGCTCATTACATAGACAAAGACTGGGTAATACAATCAAACTGCTTCGGAACGATTTATGTGCCTGAGAGCCACACAGCAGATTATTTGGCAGATAGTCTCTTGGAGAGTGTTAAAGAATGGGGCGTCGATGAAAGAAAAATTTCATGTATCACCACAGACAACGGAGCTAATGTCGTTGCAGCAGTGCGGCAACTAAATTGGCCATGGCTTAATTGTTTTGGGCATAATTTGAATGTCGCCATAAACAATTCACTTCAGAAGGAGAAGGCCAGTACAGACCGAGCATTTGGTGTATGCCGGGCCATTAATGGGGCTTTCTCGAAGAGTTGGCACCGAAGACGTGAACTCGTGAGAGCGCAAGAGGAGCTCAACATCCCTAATCACTCTCTCGTAACGGTAAGATAACTGTTATATTTTAATATCATTATTATTTTAATATTATTTTGGTAACACTTTAGAATAAAGTTTCATTAGTAAACATTAGTTAACTACATTAGTTGCATTAACTAATAGCCTAATGAACTTGATCTTATAATGAACGTAGGGGAGAGCGGGGCACAAAGTAACGCTTTTTGACTTTCTCAGTTTGTGTAAATCTACTTCAGAGTATTTCTTTTTTCCCACATTAATTTCCCACATGTCTACTACAATTATGTATTTTTGTTTTATTAATACAGTATATACTTTTTTCTTGACATACCCCGAAAGAATGGAAGTGAAATGTGACAACATGCCCCATAGGTGGAGTACATTGTAACATAACATATGACAGCTTAAAATGTTATCTGATCTAATAAAAAAAACTTAAATAAAATACAATTTAAAAACTTTTTCATATAAAATAATGGCAATTTTTAATAATTAAATATAAACTAATTTTTGAGTTTTGACTACGAACACAGGAAAACACAGCTATACAACATAGTTCAAAACAAATAAATAATTAGTCATTTCTGAACATTGACTCTCAGTCTTTATTCACCTTTTTTCTCACGTTTTCTCAATAAAATTAATAAAAGTATAGAATATAATAGCATATTTCTAATAGGGGCTCATTGTAACGAAGTGTGACAACATGCCCCCGTCTGCACAACTGGGATTTAAACCCGGCTAGTGTCTTCTGCTAGTTAGCGAAGCATTAAAGAACTATCTCAACTGTTAAATAACATATTGGAGATTAAATTAAACCTTATTGTAGTGTTACCATTATTTTATATATTGTATTTTATTATGCTATTTTAAATAGCCTGCCCTATACCCATGATTTTTTATATTATAATAATTTTATTCTAACACCTTTATTTTAATAGTATTTAAAATACAGGCCTATGGTTACCTTTTATATAAATTTACAACCGTTTAAGGTTAGGCTACATTAGAATTGCAGAACACAAACGCAGCTATTTTAAATCTATCTTAAAAGAAAATAGGAATCTTTCTTAAAAGAAAAACAAATGTTAAATTAAAAGATTGATATAAAAAATGTATATAAAAACAGACACTTTAAATAGTAATGATTTTTGTGTTGTTTATTAAATGATTGTAGGACTGTCCAACGCGCTGGGGCTCGAAGCTGAAGATGACGGAAAGGATTCTGGAGCAGACTCCAGCAATACGACGGGTCTTTGCGGATGACAAAAGCCGACGTCCACTACCAAACTTAACGTGGCAAGATATTTCAGTTCTGGAGTCTGTGAACAAAGGACTGAAGCCTGTAGCAGATTTGACCGACGTTTTGTCAGGAGAAACTTATGTTACTGTTTCGTCTGTCACCCCAGTGCTACAACACACACGTCGTGTCTTAACGGAAAATTAGGATGACACACAATTGGGTAAAAAAATTAAGACTGGCATCTTGGAGGAATTAGACGCCAAATATAACAACCACGCTACCCAAAAACTTCTCCGGATCAGCACTCTCCTCGATCCCCGCTACAGAGGTGGATTTAATTTGAACGAATTAGAGCAAACCAAGACAGAAGTGCTTGACAGAGTGCCATCGTCACTCAAGCCCGGTAAATCACGAGAACGAAGAACAACATGCAAACACCAGCGCTCAAGAGGTGCCTTTGAAGAAAAGAAAAAAAAACACACTGAGTGATCTCCTTGGAAAGACCAAAAAAACACCTACGAGTGAGGCGGGTCGGGCAGCGGCTGAGCTCGCGGCCTATCTTTTGGAGGATGTGATTGACGGTGAGGAGGATCCACTTGCGTGGTGGAAAAATAATGAAAGCCGATTCCCGCTCATGTCTCTCGTAACGCGAAAATTTTTGTGTGTGCCTGCAACAAGCAGTCCTTCAGAAAGGGTTTTTAGCGCAGCAGGTCAAATTGTCACCCCATTCCGTAATGCTTTAACCCCGGATAAGGTGAATATGCTCGTTTTCCTGTCTAGAAACCTGCGTTAGATTGTTGCGTTATGTTAATGTTTTATAAATGCATAGGTTCAATTAAATAACATGGTGTTTGGATTATATTTTATTCTTAAGAACTAGCCTAATGTGTTAAAAAAAATGAAATCATATTTGTTTTAGTTTTGAATGATGATTTAGTTTTTTGATGATTTTTAAAAATGCATTTATGATTTGCATACGCAACTGTTAAGATGGGTAAACCAGTTACGGTGGTTTACAGATCACCTGGTTAAAGTGATTTTAAGGTAATTTTTGTTTACCCATAGTTTGATTTTAAAATAAAACTTTTTTAATATGCTACTGATAAAAGCAATTTGTCTAAATAATTGAATATCATTCGCATTGTGTCCTGAATAAAATATTGTTTTCCCAAAGGTTTTGCTCTCTCATTTTATTTTTAGCGTTAGTATTTTAAATGTTTTCCAGGTTTCCATGTTTGATTAATATTTTCATTATTAATATTTTATTTAATATAGCCTATAGCCGATAATATTTTTAGAGCTGTTTAAAACTTTTAGCCAAGCTATATGTCTCATTAATTATTTGTAACGTGCTTCTCTCTGCGTATGTATAATGAAAACAGACAAAACCAACATATTACCTTCCATGTTTTGCTTTAACACATTGGCTACTGTAGCTGCATCAAAAACACTAAAAAGGTAAGTGTATGGTAACTACTAAGCTATTTATAATGTATTTGGCAACGCAACGTCATGTAAGTTTATCAGTCGTCATTTTTACCATATTGTCGATTATCGTCTGGTAACACTGACTGTTATCGATATCGCGATATTTGCGAGACATCGTCGATATATGATAATATCGTCAAATCGCCCAGCCCTAGAGCACATAGCACATGTGATAATGCTAACACTCAGTTCGACTAATATATTCTTACACAGAACATGACAAATCCGAATATAAACAAACAGGACCAAAAGCTGGTTAAAGGCAGTGCATCACGCATCAATGTTGCTCATAGATCTTAAATGAAATCAGAGATTCGGAGTTCACAAGCAGGTTAACACACACTCTCATCACATTTCATCATCGCAATTGCAAATAACACATTTGACTCAACTTACCAGCAGCGAGAGATGTGAAACTCTGCTGGTGGTGACATAGCTCCGCCCTTAATATCACGCACGCAAATGCAAGGGACGCAACAGCCAATGTCGAGTTTTCCCAATTAATGCAAGAATTTAACAGCATTATTTAAACTCCGTTACACATACATACATACATACATACTAATTAATTTTCAGTAATATTTTACTCGCTACATTTTCAGCAAAGCTTGTGTTACAAAAAAAAAAAAAAAAAACTATGCGAGGCCGCGAGATTTCATTAATCTCCCTCTTGTTGGTGTAACTTTGTTATTGCGTAACCAGGGTTCGAATTACAAAGTGGCTTTCGGGGGAGCCCTATTTTCCGATCCTCCCTGACTGACTTTAACGCTTTTGGTGCATGTTCGGGCATTTAAAACAATAGGTTTACAGTAAACAGTACAGAACGTACTTGGTTACTTACGTAACCTTGGTTACCTTAGACTAGAGATAAGGGAACGAGTACTGCGTTGCCTTGCCGTGCTATTTCTCTCACGTCAGGTCTTTCCGCTTCAGTCGATTAGATCTGTCATATGGCGAGTTTTCTCTGTATTTATACTCTTCTATTTGGCGCGCAGAGTCTGGCAGGGTGCCAAGCGCTCCTATTGGATCGCGCGCTTCTGCTTTCTCGCCATTGGTTTGTGCAGTTGCCTCAGCACAGCCTATCAGCGCGCTTGCGCGAGCTCTGATGCTCTCGCTTGTGCTGCTGCAATGCGTTTTAAAATAAAGGCTTCAATATTCTCGAGAAAAGGAGTTTTCCCTTGTACAGAATGTACAAGAAATGTACAGAAAATCAAAATCTATATGCGACACAAAAAAATGGACAGTGTTTTAGAGCTCCCCCTAAATGTCTCAAAGTAGGCTTTCAGGGGAGCCCAGGTCCTTTTCAGGGGAGCCGAGCTCCCCTTAGCTCCCCTTAGCTCCCCCGTAATTCGAACCTAGTGAAGGCGTGTTTTACAGGAGTGGCGCGAGGCATGATTTCTGCCCCTGCTGTGCTCGCGAGTCGCGCTTGCCAGTGGAAAAGCGGCTAATGAAGATGGCAGAAGACGACTGTACATTCACGAGGTGGACGTATTCTCATTACTTTGAATTTGTCAGAGATAAGGACAAGAAGAACGTAATAGTCAAATGCAACCTTTGTTTAAAACCGAAAGAACTGTTGACGTCGCAAAATAGCACTAGCAATTTAAAAAAACATCTCGAACGGTGCCATGCGACCACTACACTTGCTGAGAAGAGAAAAATAACAGAGGACGAGAGTGATAAGCCAAAGCAGCAGAAATTAAATTTCTCTCTGCCTGCCATCATACCACTTGAACCTCGAGAAGTCAGAAGACTTGTGGCAGAGTATGTCATCGAAGAGATGTTACCATTGTCTACGGTGGAATCTCCTGCTTTCAATAAGCTAGTTAGCAAGATCCCTGTGACCAACAATGACAAGGTAAGCTAACGTTTCCATGAATACTAGCTAGAATTTTATATAATCTAGTTCATATAGATTCTAGGTCACTGGGTCAAAATGTATAGTCAAAATATTATAGCCATCAACAGACCTAAACTGGAAAAAAAAGATTAATTGAATTTACTAAATGTTTTAAAGTGGTTGCAATAAATGTGTTTTAGCTACATTTAAAATAATAAAATAATGTTAAAAGTAAGTCACCTAAATGTTTATTTAAATTTACCTAAAATAAATGTATTGCAACCACTTAATGCAAAAAGCACATTTTATGAGTCATTGATTTTTTCAATGTATATAGGCCTACAGCTTAGTTGGGGACATTGATTATCAACTATATTATTGATCTGCCTTAGGCCTACTGACGATGAGACGATTTTCTTCTAGAAACAAATTTTGTTGTATTATTTTTATTTTATCACTGTGAAGCTGCTTTGATACAATCTGTATTGTAAAAAGTGCTATATAAATAAAGGTGACTTGACTTGACTACAGGCTACAGCACAGCAGCATAATGTGAATGTATAGGCTACTCTTGCATCTGATTGGAACAGACAGTACATTTGCAAATGTGTGATTTAGCATTGCATGATCATGACCTGGAATTTCAATATATGTGTATTTTACTTATTTTTCAGCATGTACTGCCATGCAGAACAACATTCACCAAAGAATTGGATAGGACCTATACTGCCATGGAAAAAGAGCTAAAGAAAACAATTGATGAGCAGCAGTACGTGTCAACAACTGCAGACATATGGACTGCCTACAACAGGAGTTTTCTGGGGGTGACGGTCCATTGGATCGTTTCAGAGACGCTGCAACGGAAGAAGGCTGCGATCGCTTGTCGTAGGTTCAGAGGTAGACACAATTATGACGTTATTGCATCTGAACTTGAGGATATTTTTTCCCAGTATGGATTAACCTCTGAAAAAGTGACTGCATGTGTGACAGACAATGGCAGCAACTTTGTTAAAGCTTTTAAGGAATACCAACGAGTTGAAACTGAGGAGAACGAAGAAGAGGAGATGGAGGAAGATGATGATGGGAAAGTGGCCTTCACTGACCTCCACAGCGTTCTCACTAGAGGAGATAATGAGGATGCACAGCAAGGACAGTGTGTGCTGCCTGCACATCACAGATGTGCAGCTCACACACTCAATCTCATTGCCAACAATGAGATTCATACATGGTTGGCATCAAACCCAGAATCCAGGGCTGTTTACCGCAGTTCCACTGCTAAGTGTTCACCACTATGGACCCAAGCTAGCCGGTCCACAGTTGCATCTGAGTGCCTAGAAGAGATCAGTGAAAGGAAGTTGATTGTGCCCTCAGTAACCCGGTGGAACTCATTTTATGACGCCTATGTTCGGATCATAGAAATGCCACTAACTGACATTAACAATCTATGCACACAGATTAAGATTAAATGTATGAATGACAGTGAATACCAGTTTCTGAAGGAATACTGCTCCATTATGAAGCCTTTCTGTGCTGCACTGGACATCCTACAAGGTGAGGAAACTTGTTTTTATGGGACACTTCAACCAACACTTGAAGTTCTAATGGCAAAATATTTAGCAATGCAAAATGGCCTTTCACAGATGCTCACTGGGTTGCCTGAAATAATTGTGGGAGCAATTAAAACTCGCTTTGCCACAACAGTTGACTCCAAGAATGCCCTACTTGCTGCTGTCTCGCTGCCTAAATTTAAACTTCGCTGGGTAAAAGAGGAAACCAGAAGAGATCACATCAAGTACCTTCTCACCACTGAGTGCCGCACCCTAACAGTTGAAGAGCCTTCCACCCCAATGAGTGATGCTCCTCAACCTGCTGCAGTCACCTCCTTTGAGGATGACTTCTTTTCATTTGATGAAAAGCCCAATGCCATGGCTGATGCACCTATGTCAGTGGAAACAGAGGTACCAGCTTATTTCAATTCTGATCCGGTGATGGAAAGCCTGCATCAGTTTCCAAGAATTAAAAAAATTGCACTACGCTATAATGCACCGACACCATCCAGTGCACCAGTCGAAAGACTTTTCAGTCTTGGGAGTCTGGTACTTACCCCAAAACGCAACCGTTTTGGTGATGGACGCTTTCAGCGCCTAATTCTTATGCACTACAACAAATATTTCAGTCAAGTGGGTATAATGGAATAGGCTAGCCCCAACCATAGCTGGAAGCACAGCTTCAATTTCCTTTTACTCTCATTGTTTCAATGGGTTTAGCTGCACGCTACCTCTGTTTTATGTTAGGCAGCAAACATAACTTTTTAAACCCAATTTTCCTGTTGGAAATGTCTGAGTCTGATCATTACTGAAGTTTCTGATTTTGAACCATATTTGCTGTCAGGCCTTGTTGTGGGCCTTTTTTCTTGTATAACTTCCCTGATTACTGAACTTTGTTGAGTTTGACATTAATATGACTGAGCCATATTTTCTGTTAGGCCTGTAGGCCCAAGCACTTTAATTTAATTTAATTTAATTTAATCTTTGTATTCTCGCAAAGTGTCTAGTCCTATAGTTTCATAAGAGCCAATTGCAACTTGTCTGGTCATTGTAGAACGCGTTGTTGTCTTTGGAGCTCTATCGTTTTGATTTATAATTCTTGATTTTTCCCTTTAAACTCACTTTAAACTCACTTACAACGAACATTTTCTACTTTTCCTCACTGAGAAGCACTATTGCTCAAACCTCATAGTTACAACGCGGAATGTTGAGCAGACGCATCTCAAGCCTATTAGTGATCCAACGCTGGATACTCTTATAGGTTACGTCTGTGGATCTCGGCTGAACACGTCTTCTCCACACTCACTTACAAACAAACATGGTGAATATATCAGATGCAAGTAGTCTACCTCTTGGTGCAGGTGAAGATACATTTGAGCGGCATGCGTTGCAGTCTGAGCTGGAAGCTGTTGAGAAACAGATCCATGACCTTTTAGTGAGACAGGCCGAGCTGATAGACCGGCGGTTAGCTCTTGAAACATCACGCGCCGATGCACACAAATCAGTGATTAACTTACTAACCCGCTGACTCCGACCTCGTCTACTCCGTGCGTTACACAGCATCGGTCCCGAGCGCCGAGGTCGACACGCCACCATGAAGCCTGGATGGTTCCGCAGCGGAAGACGCGAGTCAGGTCTAGATCAAGACTCTCTCTGCCCCTCCCGGTTTTCGAGTTATCCACACAAAACCGCTTCTCCCCTCTTTGCGAAACCGAACGCGATGCTGTGATCATCGGCGATTCCATAGTTCGGCACGTACACGCTACATTAGGTTATAGTAAGGTACACAGTCACTGCTTTCCTGGTGCTCGTGTTTCTGAAATTGCTGCTCGCGTTCCCAAGATTCTGAACGATGACGAGCGCATCGGAACTGTGGTCTTGCACACGGGAGTGAACGACATCAGGCTGTGCCAGACGGAAGTTCTGAAGAAAGACTTCAGGAATCTGATCGATGCGGTACGCAGCACATCGCCTGAAACAACGATCATAATGTCAGGACCGCTTCCCACGTACCGACTAGGACATGAAAAGTTTAGTAGACTGTTCACGCTAAATGAATGGTTAATGTCATGGTGCAATGAGCAGAAACTGCTCTGTCGGATAACATCTCCAAAATGTTAAATACCATTAAATGACTAGTAACCAAAAGTCCAAATCATAGTCTCTCCTGCACCAATTTAAATGATATAAATACTAGTGTAGAACATTGCATAGTAACTGTGTTTATTCCTCGTTTAGTGAGATCAAATAATAATTCTACTGCAGGATCTAGGAAAAATCTAATTGTTATTAAAACAGAAAATGTTGCTATTAGTAAACAAAAACAATTTTTAAAGCTAGGTCTTCTAAACATTAGATCACTCACACCTAAGGCAGTTATTGTAAATGAAATAGTCACATATAATAGCTTCGATGTACTTTGCCTAACTGAAACCTGGCTTAAACCAAATGATTATTTCGGTCTAAATGAGTCTACTCCATCTGGATACTCCTATAAGCATGAGCCCCGTCTGATTGGTCGTGGCGGCGGTGTTGCAACAATCTATAGAGATATTCTCAATGTTACTCAGAAAACGGGTTATAAGTTTATTTTGTTTGACGTACTTGTACTAAATGTTACGCTCTTAGATGTTAGAAAAAAATCCATATTATCTCTAGCCTTGGCTACCGTATATAGACCGCCTGGGGCTTACGCTGATTTCCTAAAAGAGTTTGTAGATTTTCTCTCAGATCTATTGATCAATGTCGATAAAGCATTAATTGTTGCAGATTTTAATATACATGTAGATAATTCAAATGATGCGTTAGGGGCTGTGTTTATAGATTTATTAAATTCCTTTGGGGTCAAGCAAAATGTCACCGGACCAACTCATCGTCTTAATCACACACTCGATTTAATTATATCATATGGAACCGATCCAACCGATATAGATATCATTCCACAAAGTGATGATGTCACTGACCATTACTTGGTAACTTGCATATTACGTACTGCCGTACTTATGTCATGCTGTGCCGCGTTATCGACCAGGCAGAACAATCCTTCCATCCACCATAGATAATTTCTCAAATTGCTTATCTAATCTGCCTCAGCTGCTGCCTGAACCCAAACAAACAGATGAACTAGAAGAACTAACTAGCACTATGAGCACCATTCTCTCTAGAACATTGGATGTTGTTGCACCCATTAAATTAAAACAGGTCAGAGAGAAAATGAAAGCACCATGGTACAATAATACTACGCATGTTCTAAAGAGAGAAACCCGTAATTTAGAGCGTAAATGGAAACAAACTAATTTAGAGGTCTTTAGAATCGCGTGGAAAGACAGTATGTCACGTTATAAAAAGGCCCTAAAAGCGGCCAGGGCTGAGCACCTCCGCAAACTAATAGAAAATAACCAAAACAATCCTAGGCTTTTATTTAACACCGTGGCTAGACTAACAAATAAACATACGTCACCCGAACAAAATATCCCGTTACAGTTTAGTAGTAATGATTTCATTAACTTCTTCACTGAGAAAATAGAAAACATCAGAACCACAATTGTAAACGTTCAATCCTCATAGCCTCAAGCCTTATAATTCAGCCTCAATTATCCCCCCGCAAGAACAGTTACAGTGCTTTACAACTATAGAACAAAAAGAATTAAAGCAACAACATGGAACTTTTCAACCTTCATAATATATTTCCAAGATCCTTGTGATGGTACATCGACTTACAATAGGTTGAATGACACATCTGCCATAGCCTGACAGGGTCTGTATCGCTTTTACTGGCACTATGTAACTTCAGGGTTCGGGTAGTAACCAGAGAACAAAAAGAACTACAAAATTCGACTGCTTTACGGCATACATCACTTCCCCCACCACTTCGTCAAATTTGGACGTGAGCGGCCAACCAGCGTTTGTTTTTGGCTTTCGTGCGTATGTTTTTGTCATGGGGGCTGTTTATGCCACTTCATGCGTTTTCTCAGATCTCATAGCTATCCGATCGTGAAAAGTCCAGGTGTAAATGCCCTCCGAAATGCATTCGAGACGGATTTGAATCCGATCCCTCAAACCACTTCAGGAGGAGATCTGAGACGCATTCCAGACGAAACTGGAAAAGTGTAAATGCATATGGTTGTTGAAAGAAACCAAATTGTATTTCTTCCCAAAAATACAAAAAAAAAAAAAAAAAAAATGTGTGAGCGTGTTATAGGCTATATGTTATATCCAGATATGACGACGCGCTGGAACACGCATCACCGCAGAGAGCAACTGCATCAAGCCAACGTGCAAACTATCGCATATCAAAGTGAAAGTAAGTCGCAGACGCTTAACACACAATCTTCATCATTAAAAGTAAAGAAACGATCTTACCAGGCTTACTGCTCTCTCTTAGGCTATTGCGGTCTTTGATTTTGAAATTTTAGCTGATGATCTATGAAGTGCAGCTTATGTTGCTTTCGGTGACGTGCACTCCATTAAATCTGCATATAGCGCGAGAAGATCGGATTTAAATCCGTTTCGCAAAAATACATTTATGTGACCAGGTGTTAATGGAATCATTTTGATAAATCAGATAGCTATGCCTCACAAATTAGTTTGCCAGCTGAACTCAGGTGTTGTGAGGTGTATTTATCACGCAAGTTAGTCCTGAGGAATATCAGACGACACTGTTGACGTTGATTTCTGCGATTATCATGAGAACAGCTTTCAATATCTCACATAATTATCAGGACATACATAAGCCTAACGTAAAGGTTGTAAATAGTATAAACGAGCACAATTTGCAAACTATTATGATAAATTGCAATAATCATGTCTAATGACATCATAACGGCCAATGTTATGAAATAATGCAACATACATTTAACTTAATTGATGTTATCTGGCATTTTGTAATGTTTACATTCCAATAAAAACAACAGAAATTAAATTATACAGTAGGCTTAGACTATAGACTATTTACTTGTGATTTAGCTGCAATCATGTAAAAACGTTTTAATATAGGCTAATATATTTACGACAGTGCAAGTACTCCACAGCGACTCTAGGGGTCGCTGTTTGACAAAAACACAAATTCTACTTGGTGTGGCTTTAAATAAACTTATCACTTCATCTAAAACAACAACATGTTTATTAGATCCTATACCAACTAAACTACTGAAAGAAGTGTTACCTGTAGTGGAAGAGCCTCTCCTCAATATTATTAACTCATCTTTATCTTTAGGTCATGTTCCAAGAACATTTAAACTGGCAGTTAAGAAACCACAATTAGATCATAATAATCTAGCAAATTATAGACCCATTTCAAATCTTCCATTTATGTCTAAATTACTAGAAAAAGTTGTGTCCACTCAACTGGGCTCTTTCTTGCAAGAAAATGACATCTATGAAAAGTTTCAGTCAGGATTCAGACCGCATCATAGCACTGAAACTGCGCTCGTTAAAATCACAAATGATTTACTCTTAGCTTCTGACCAAGGCTGCATCTCAATACTAGTTTTACTTGATCTAAGTGCTGCGTTCGATACTATAGATCACACAATACTCTTAGATCAACTACAAAATTATACTGGTGTTCAAAGACAAGCATTAAGCTGGTTTAGATCATACTTATCTGACCGCTACCATTTTGTCTATTTGAATGGAGAAAAATCGATCATAACTCCAGTAAACTATGGAGTGCCGCAGGGATCTGTGTTAGGCCCTCTATTATTCTCAATATATATGATGCCACTTGGAAATATTATAAGGAAACATGGAATTAGTATCCATTGTTATGCTGATGACACTCAAATATATGTTATCATCACGGCCGGATGAAAACGCTAAATTATCAAAATTGACAGAGTGTGTTAAAGATATAAAAGATTGGATGACGTGTAATTTTCTTTTATTAAATCCGGACAAGACAGAGGTAATACTTATCGGTTAAAAAAAAACGCCCACAAAACCTCTCACAATACAACTTTAACATCGTAGGATGTCCTGTTACTTTATCCTCTACAGTAAAAGACCTGGGTGTTGTACTCGATTGTAACCTGTCTTTTGAAAATCATATTTCGTATGTTACAAAAACAGCCTTTTCCCACCTTAGAAACATTGCTAAGCTACGTAATATCCTATCAGTTTCTGATGCAGAAAAGTTAGTTCATGCATTCATGACCTCGAGACTAGATTACTGTAATGCTTTATTAGCCGGTTGTCCTGCATCCTCAATAAACAAGCTACAGTTAGTCCAAAATGCAGCCGCTAGAGTTATTACTAGATCAAGAAAATATGATCATATAACACCGATTTTATCATCACTACATTGGCTACCTATAAAGTTCCGTATTAATTACAAGGTATTGCTACTGACTTATAAAGCCCTAAACGGCTTAGCTCCAGTCTATTTAACGGATCTTCTATCGCCCTATAATCCATCGCGCTCTTTAAGATCAATAAATTCAAGGCTTTTGGTCATACCTAGGATATCCAGATCAACCAAAGGAGGGAGAGCATTTTCACATTTGGCTCCGAAACTCTGGAATAGTCTTCCTGATACTGTTCGTTACTCGGACTCGCTCTCCCAGTTTAAAACTAGATTAAAGACGCATCTTTTCGGCCAGGCATTCATATAATATTGTTAATCTCACAGTTCAAACTACAATCCGGCCTTTAGTTCATAAATGCCAGAGGAGAACTGGCCCCCGACTGAGCCTGGGTTCTCCCAAGGTTTTTTTTTTTTCTCCATTAGGTCACCTGATGGAGTTTTAGGACACCATTAGGTCACTTGATGGAGTTTTTTCGGTTCCTTGCCACTGTTGCCTTTGGCTTGCTCAGTTGGGGATATTTTGGGGATATTTAATTTTATTCTATCAATCAATAAATTCCACTAGAAACAAACTTTGTTGTATTATTTTATTTTAATTTAATATTGTGAAGCTGCTTTGATACAATCTTTATTGTGAAAAGCGCTATACAAATATACTTGATTTGATTTGATGTTCAAATGTTATTTTTTATACTTAAAAAATACCTTTAACTCTACTTTAATTTTAAAAACCTTTTATTAGCTTCATGCATCCTTTTTTATCAACACTTGAATGTCGGTAAGTTTCATAAAGAAAGGCAACATTTTAAACAAAATAGTTGAGAAAATCACATTTTTGTCAAAGACTACGCCTTGATCAGATTCAGAATGATGATCAAACACAGATGGAGTAGATCGACTCCTAAACCCCCACAGCTTCACAGTCGTTTTCTCTTCATGGGTTCGATATTTCATTTGGAAACATTAAGCAGTTTTGATTTACATGCTGTTTAATGTTTGATGATCACATTATTTTACATTTGAGTGAGCAGTTTCAGCTTCTTCTTCTCCTGTGTTTTGATCCGGAGATTCTGTACTAGAAGATGTGTCATAGCGCCCCCTACCGTATACCAGTGAAAACATGGATAGCTGGAAAATTCAGTCAATGGTGGGGAAAGTTGAATTAAAGTAAATTCCTATGTACACCAGTGGACTAGCCTACACAAAAATTCAGATACGCAGAATTAGAAACATATCTGTTTTATATCAATATTTTAATCAATATTTTCAAACAAAGTTTCATAAGACTGTATATGAAAAATTATGTAAAAAAAGTATATTTAATAGGCTACTCGATCAAAAGAGTTAACACAACTACAAGCCAAGTATACTTTGAATAATTAAACTTTTAAGTATATCTCGATCAAAAGATTGAGTACAAGTATAGGCCAAGTACACTTAAGTGTAATTAAGTATATTTTTGAGAAGTATATTAAATGTAGACTGAAAGTATGCTTTCTTATTTTTAGTTGAAAAGAAGTATACTAATAGAACACTTGAATAAACTTATTTTCCATGCTTATTTTATTTACTCTGTAAGCTATTCCACCCGAAAGTTTGTTACAATATAAAGCTGAACATGTTAGTTTATACAACGACAGTGTGTAATATTATGTTTTAAAAAAGTATTTAATAAGCTACTCAATCAAAATAGTAAACACAAGTACAAGCCAAGAATACTTAGAATACTTAATTATACTTTTAAGTATATCTCGATCAACAAGCAGAGGCCAAATATACTTAGACTTTTCTGTCAGTATAAGTCAAGTATACTTAAGTGCAATTTGAAGTATATTTCTGAGAAGTACATAAATTATATTTCTTAGAAGTACATAAAAAGTAGACTGAAAGTATACTTTCTTATTTTTAGTTTAAAAGAAGTATACTAATAGCACACTTGAATAAACTTCTTTTTCGCAAGGGGCATCAGACACCAAACCAGCAAATCTCATTCCCTTTCCATTTGTAAATATGAGGCATATAAAGCAACCCGTAAAACCCATGGTACTGTTTTAAACCAGCTCTTTCGGGATGACCGCACGTTTGTGGAGAAAAACCGTGAACATGTGAAAGTGGTCATTGACATTGTTATGTTCAGTGCAAAACAAAGCATTGCCTTACATGGCCACAGGGAAAATGAAGAGGCCTTAAAGGTGCTCTAAGTGATGCCGGGAGCCGTTACTTCTTGTTGACATTCGAATTGTTGTCAAACAAAACGGAGGCTAGCTAGACCCGGGGCCTGTACCATGAAGGTAGCTGAACAAACTCTGGGTTACAGGATTAGTTTTGAGTTGACAAAACCAAACCGATGCAATCAGATTTTATTGGTACCATGACGCAGCTCATCAACTTTCTCTGTCAACTCAGGCTTTGATCCTCAAGCTATGATTACTCCACGCGCGCGTGCACATAAAAGAGTGACGTCGACACTGAACAACCAATCGCGGGTAGAGCGAGAGCGATATATTTTTCCGCGGAGGAGCAATAGATAATCATTCATAATTACGATGAATTTAAATATGTATTTCAAGCTCGAAACAATACGGTCGCGGCTGCCAAAGCAAGAGAAGACTGTTGAAGAAAGATTGCTGATTGTTAATGTGTAAGTTAAACAAATATGTTCTATATTTATGTAAAATTATGTATATATGTATGTGTAGCCTATAGGCCTACGTGTAATATAGCCTATAGCCTATTTTTATAATATATAAAAATGTGCATGTATGTACTAAGATTAAT
This sequence comes from Rutilus rutilus, assembly GCF_951802725.1. NCBI lineage: Eukaryota > Metazoa > Chordata > Actinopteri > Cypriniformes > Leuciscidae > Rutilus > Rutilus rutilus. Next base: position 39,033,763 of record NC_140214.1, on the reverse strand, counting down.
ATTCATTGATTTTTAGATGCAACCCAACTCCAAATGTTCTGGGCAGCAGATAAAGACAAAATATAAAAATATAATTCAAAGTGGTGAGTATTTACCACAACCTTTTATTATTTTTGTGAATGAAGACTAAAAATTTACTGTTTAATGTTATGTATTTGTATTATTTTTCTTTATTCATAATTTCATAATGTATTTTGTCAAGCCAGAGTTATGCATGTGTTCAGTGCATGAGGAGACTATAGATAGCATGAACCATGTGAAGATCATGTCACATGAGACAGGTGGTTGAGCTATATTTTGTTGACGGTGTGTACAATGAACATGTTTTCAACTGATGCAGATGTAAACAACAGAGATAAGTTTCTTAATATGGAAGTGAATTGTGCCATGTGTTCGTATGACATATACGTTCCATTTTTAAAGCTTAAGCAACATACTTTGTTACCTTAAAAGGAAGCTGCTCTGTAATGTATATAAGCTCTATCTTAAGGCATATGGCATGAGAAACAAGGGTATAGGTATGAGAAACAGAGGCGTATGAGAAACAGAGGCATGAGAAACTTAATGGCAGAGAAACATAAAGCCAGAGAAACCATTTACATCTAGCATGATGGGATGAGAAGATAAAGAATGGGGAACAGAGAAATCTGGACTGAAGACCTCTCATGTAGCCTTATTCTTATATGCTTGTTTCTCTCTGTCTGACACATGATACCGATGATTTTTAAATCTACAGTGAACATTTTATCACAAACACTTGTTTGCAGCAAACAGAAATAAAGAGAATACAAACCAGAATACACTGGCGGAGGAGTTGGCTCTGAGTAGGCAATAAGGGATGGCCGATTATGGATGGGATTACAGGTGCTGTACAATCTGACCCTGGTGCTGGCTCCTCTAAGCAAGTAACACTGGGTACGTGTGTTATTACTACTTTTTTAAGTTTTAAATATGGCTGACTGTATGTTCTGCAGTAGAGGGAAATGCAGTGTCCCTGTTGAAGCCAGCACACATACACAGTCTCCCAGTTATGTTTACATTGGCCTATTTTTATTTATTAGTGTGGAGGAAATGAAGACATTCAGTCTGTGTGTTCTCAGACAGTTGCTGATGTGAATGCACTGGGCTTTTTATTATGGCAAACATTTGAATGTGTGGCATAAAAAAGGGACTGGCCCTTACACATCTCTTTTATTGTAGGATTTTTCACAACCTGCCCCAGAAACTGAGGCCTCTACCTCAATGGGCTTCAGAAGAAATGTGAACAAGGTAAGGATTTAAAACCCTTGACATAAATTACAGTCAGTCCTGTGTTTGTAGGAAGTCAAGGAACTTTTTGTGATTTGATGACCTCCAGAAAACTTGTAATGATCATGTTTGTGGTGGAATTATGTTTCAGGTGGAAACAGACTCAGTCAGGGCCCTGTACTAAAAGGGTCTTGAACTAGACTGCACACTAAAGGAGACTTGAACTAGACTGTTCACTAAAGGAGACTCGAAGACTGTTCACTAAAGGAGCTGGACTGTGAGCTGAGGAGGCTCAAAAAAAAATAAAAAAATTGGAGATCAAACAGCTGGACAAAACTGATCTCAGTATGTGAACTTATTTAATCAAGTAAAACTCTATTATGAATATTTATTAATGCAACTTTGTCTTGCTCTCTTTCTCCCTCCCATCCCACAAAACCAATAAAACAGTTTGAGACTTATCTGCAGTTTCAATGTGCTTTTATTAAGTGTAATATTGTATGGTGATTGCATCTACATCTGCACCAGCTGGGTGGTCAAGTGTGATCGGGTCAGTTTCATCGGGGAGAAGCTGGTTTTGTGGTGTTTCTCGCTCCTTTCTACTGGTGGCTATAATGTGCAGAATGGCACATACAGTACAGCCACTATCTGTGATGCCCGCTCTGGTGACTCTTAAGGGCCGAACACCGTTGAAATGTGCCTTTAGGATGCCAAAGGTCATCTCTATCTTCACTCTGGTTTTACTGAGGGCCACATTGAAGCGGTGCTGTGGCCCTGTCTGAGGGTCATAATAGGGGGTTATTGTGTAGGTTTTTCTAGCTCAGTTCAAATTAAGTGTTTTGTACTGTACCAAATTTAACTTGTTTTTCTCAAAGCGCTGACACAACACAGATTCACGGAAAATTTGTGAGACAAGCACTGGAGCCAGGCCATTTGGCATCCAAACTTGATCATATGTTCATGACCACAAGTCATCTGCAGATGAAATGTTTAGTAGATCATTGTTATATCTGTTAAAGTTACTATTAATTTAAAGATTCATATCACAGAAAATAATCATCTCACATATTCACATCATCTCTACCTGAACATTAAGGCTGTGATAGGACTTCCTAACATAATCTGCCTCATGTTCCCCTAGAGCAGTGGAGATTGGAGCAAAATACTCTAGGGAATCCTATCATAAGATTAACAGAATAATAATAAAAATAATTCTTAACATGTATTGTATAGTACATTTGTGAAATTTGCTTTAAAAAAAAAAAAAAAAAAAAAGGTGTTCATGTGATGTCACCCTATCAATATATCTTACCGGCAATTTTATAAAAGCCCTCTTTTATGGGCATGGTCGATAAATGTCCAGGAAACACTATTAATGAAACTATTCATGTACTCCTGCAGAGCGACCATGCGAATGGTTTGACAAACCGTGTTTTCCCCGAGCTTCTGTGCGTCAGCCACCGTGCAAGAATGTACCACTTGCAAAAAAACCGCAACGCAATATTTGGAAAAGGAAAGGCAAGGGGATTTTGTCATGCTAAAAACTCTTTCTTTGCGAAGTGCTCGTCTAACAATTTGCACTGAGATGTCACAGGATTTGGAAGAAAAGGATGCGCTTTTTTGTGTGTGTGTGTGTGTGTGTGTGTGTGGGGGGGGGGGGGGGGGGGGGGGGGGGGGGTGTATTTAACCCTCTGATTATCTTTGTGAGAGACCGTGTGCGGCTGCGGCTGATTATGGATTGCTCGTCAACTGAGTCTTCCTCGGTTAGAAGGAATAGGCAAATCCAATGGTGCAGTTTTGAGAATTTATTAAGGAGGAGTCAGGTACATGGAGATGATGATGGTTTAAAGGTAACAAATAGGTGTGTGTGTGTGTGTGTGTGTGTGTGTGGTTATCTGAAACAAATACAATAAAATGTATATTAATAAACATCATATTAATAAAAAAAGATCACCCGCAGTACAACCAAAAATCCACTAGTGGGAGCTCTAACACTATAAATAAACTTGCATAAATGCCATACATTTCCAAATATTGAAAAAGTGCCAAAAAACAGGCGAACTATAAATTAAATATAATATTTGCAGTTATTTGCAAGGCAATAACTAAAGTATATACAGTAGATGGCTACTCTAGAAGCACATGTAGAGCGCTGTAGCGGCCGCAGTATAACAGTAGGCTACTAGGGAATAACACGAGTATAACAACTTCGCCACCTGAACTAATAACTCTGCAATAAACGCGTCAATTATGCAAAAAAAACATACTTACATCTTAAGGACGCACATGTAGTACCTCTGAAGAAGTACAAAAAGATTAAAGAAGAATAAAGAAGAAAATAAAAGAGAGCGCTGCAGTGATTGCTTCTTTAACAGTGTATTGAATCTGAATCACAAATAATAAAAACATATGTATAACAGATGCTCAGTACATTACATTAGCAGTGCATACTTCTCTTACAGAGTAATGACTAGCTGTAAATAAGTAACTTCAAGCATGTCTCATCACACAGAAACACTTGTTCTTTACAAAGAGAAAACACATTTTCAGACTAAATATTTACCCAAACCCACTAAATGACAGTATGAAATTTATGACAACAATGCAGCTGAGATATATTACATGCTCATGTCTGACCAATGATTAACTCCATTGTCCAATGTATTTCCTACAATAAAGTCACTTACAAGATGGATAAAAACTATTGAAATGCATAACTCAATTCACAGACATGAAGGAGTTAATTACCCAAATGTGCAAGTTTCAGATAACTCATAAAACTGAAACAACTTAATAAACTCTTATATTCAAACAATGTTGACATAAATTACTCTCTCTCGTGTATAGCGGGCTAAGGCGCTAATCGCGAGGCATCCATGCTAACCATGTGCTCAGAAATGCTAACACATGACACACTATCACTACACTAAAATAAACTGCTTTCAATCCGTACAAGTTGTGTACAACTCATCAGTATTGCATTAAACAGTGTTACTACTCAAGACCGAAGTGTTTAAGTTACCTGAAGAAGAAGTACAAAAAGATTAAAAAAGAATAAAGAAGAAAATAAAAGAGAGCGCTGCAGTGATTGCTTCTTTAACAGTGTATTCTTCTTCTTCTATTCCTTTCCGGCAGACTAGGCACTTATAGTGCATTGCTGCCTCCCACTGGTGATAAAGATTAACACACACACAGCACTCATACACACAAGATTAGCGCAGGATTAACAAAGGATGGCAATTTTCTGCACCATTAAAGGGTAACTAAACCCTAAACCAACTTTTTTTAGTTAATGATCTGTAAGAATGGGGCTTTATTAGTGCTGTTCATTGATTCGAGTAACTTTTTTGACATTTGGGTATAAAGTGTTTTAATTCTACAATATCATAGACAGTATAAGAAGTGGACAGAGCCATCTCATTGGATCTCAATTGAGACAAGTGAAGCCCGTTTTCAGCGATTTCTTAGCACTTCCTTTCCTGACACGCAGACTCAAACAGAGCAAAGCGTTACACGAACCACGTGAGCAACCCGTCTGTCTTCTAGTAGCTGTGCCAAGAGAAATCTGAATCATTCCCTTCCGAAACGTTCGGAAGGAGAGTGTGAGTAGGAGCTGTCCATGAGCTAGGATCAGGAGCAACTTTTGCTAAGTATTCTGATTAATTATTTTATCATTTTGCCTCCACGTCCCCCCGATTGGCCGCGAGCTTCTCCTCCCGTCCATACGGTAATCTCTCTACTGTGCGACAGAGAGTCGCGTGGTTATGACGCAATCGTTAGCCTACTTTTACAAAAACTGCTTCTACGGGGCCATAACATAAGCTACAAGGTAATGGAGCATTTTATACATTGTCGTGTTTCTTTAGAAATAAATAATGGACAAATGGAGTCTTCAAACGCCTCAGATGTAAAGTTATTCGCTGTCAAAGTGGCGCCAAAATGAATGGGAGTCAATGGGATGCTAACAGCAGGTGAAGTTCTGCTACAAGATGGTGGCACGCGGCCGGCTTCAACTTCCGGTCGACTTCCTTCCCGCTTGTACAATATATGGTGTAAAAATGTCTGAGTGCTGCCCTCTTCAGGTTGAATTGTGGCTACTGCAGTTGAATTTTCCTATTGGATGTTGCGGTACTGCGTGACGTAAGCGGTACTGCGAGACGTAAGCAGGTTCCAGCTCACCACGCCCTCCCTTGGTACGAGCTCACCACGCCCTTGGATGAGCTAGCGTAGATTTATCTGTATTTAGTACAGTAGGTGTAGTGTTGCTAGTGTCAACAGCACTGCTGGACTGCATAGCTTTCCAGCAGACTTGGAAATTAGGCGCCAGTGGTTGCATGCACTTGGCCTGGAAGACCGTGAGTGTGAAACCTGCATTTTACGCGGAATTGCTTTTCCAACGCAATAGAGGTGGAAATGGGCTTCTCCACACAGCTCGCGCTGAAAAGCGACGCAGTGCCAAACGCTGCTCCTCCTGCATGGACTCGACCACCGCAGCGGCGTCTTGATGTGAGTGATCATATTTATTTTAATCACAATTTATGGTTAGGCTAAAGTTAATCCTCTGGGGTCGACAAACGCGTCGGCGCATTTTGCTGGATTTTTTCACATAGCGGCAAAATATGAAAATGCCTAGAGAGAGCGCGCGCTATTGACATCAACTCGATAAAACTCATCAGATGCATGTACTTTACGTCGTCTTGCGACCCTGTGAGTCACTCTCCATTTTAGAGAGTCTGACAGTGGCTCTCAGGTGCACGCCCCCTCCCGCTCACGGTTCGTCCCCTCTATCTCCGCTGGGGTCTGCCCACTTTTCTAGCATTTTTCAAATATTGCCAGTGGGTGGAGTCAGGCTCTGACCAGGGGTTTAGTTACCCTTTAATGATGCTCTCATGTCACTGGATCACCTCAAAGTGAAAGCGCCTAGCGCAACCGCGATCGAAAAAACTACAAACGAACACATGCATTATGGGTAACGTAGTCTATGTCAGGGCACGGACTTTTAACAATCTTCATTTGGGACAACACTAGTTATCTTTGGGGTCCCCAGACAATAACATTTAATTTTGTAACAGAATAATAGTTTTTTTTTTTTTTTTTACAAATGTAATTTTACACTGTTTATTAATGTTTTTACTCAACATTTGTGCAGTTTTTGGAAGATTTATGATATATTTAAAAAATAAATAAATAAATAAATATTTATTTAAATAAATAGGCTTTTTACAAAAAACAGCATTTTATGTAAAATTCACTTTATAAAAGACCCATATTTCTAACTTTCATTCATGGGTATAACATGGATAATTTTACATGGTTTAGTGTAAACTTTTTGCCCATATTTTGTAAAATGTAGTTTTAAAAGTAAAAAATTATCATTTTAGCTACTAGATGGCTATATAGAGCTCCTTTCGGCACGTGACTCCTCACTCTCAATATGCTATTTGACTAACTGAAAGATATCTTTTCACAAGATTTTCCAGTTGGATTCATATCTAAATATTATGAAATCACAATTCTAACAATAAAAATGCTTTTTTTGTACTGAAATTTAGTTTTTTTCAAATAATGTTACATTATGATTAGAATCAAACCTGAAAAGGATAAAAGTTGAAATTTTAGAGTTTATTTTTTTCATATAATTGTACAAATGTGATCTACACTTCAGTTACTAACTGTAACAGAACAGATATGTACAGTTAGATTATATATTGAGTACATGACATGAACATTAAAATGCAATGAATTGAACAGCATAAGTTAACAAATAAGCAAATAAAGCCAGCCACCTCCGTTTCTCATAACAAGTGTGGGTGAAGCTGTAGTGTTGTTATTTTCGTCCTCTGTCACTGGCCTGTAAATCGGGTTGGTCCGGTCGGAGATCCTTTATCGTTTTTTTCTTCCAACGAACGCCTTGTGAAAGGTTTTTATTTGTAAATCAGTGACAGTATTTGGTTTAACTTCTGCCATTCTCTCTACGAAAATGATCAGCCTAGCAAGGTTTTGACGGAGTCGGAGTGATGGGCCTTTCACACAGGATGCGTCTGCGCTATAAAACCCATTCATCTCAATGGCTTGCGCCGCGCATGTTTTGTTGCTGCGTCGGCCAAAGCGCAAGCGCAGCGTTGCGCATCATCACGCGCACGCCGTGGTCAAAGTTCAAAATAGTTCAACTTTTGCCGCTGCGCTCTGTGACGATTACCAGCGAGGCCAATAGAATCGGGGGATCGACACAAGTACGGAAATCAAAATGGATGAAAGTAAATTATATTAAGACATCGTATGGTATGAACGATCGTCTCATAGACAGACAGATTTACATTAAAAATAGTTGTGTTTTAACAGTCAGGTAACTTGTAGGTAGGCAATGTGTGTAAACAGTTCTCTTACGAGAGGTCTCTCTTACTGCGTTTGTAAAACGCACCGCTGAAAGGGGTGTGGCTTAGCCCTATAAAGGGAGCTCGAGAAGGCTGATTCACTGATTTTTTATCTCTTCAGCGAAGCTCACGCATCGCTGGATCACGGAAAAAGCCGCGCCGTCTGAGAAAGCACTTCAGCGGGACGAGACACTTCAGAAGCTGCTGGCCCACGCCGCCTTCGACTGCCATTCCAGCTGCGCAATCCGGCGCCTATATCCTTTTCTAAAGCCTTCTAACTGTTCTTTGTGTGTGTGTGTGTGTGTGTGTGTGTGTTCGCCCTGTGACACATACTACTAAAAGAGCTAGCGTCTTTCTAAAGATGCCGAGCCCCACTCAGCGAGGGAGACCGCCATGTCATCTGCGTCTCCTGCCTGGGTGAAGATCATGCAGCACTCGCGCTCGCCGACGGTGGCTGCCCTCACTGCGAGCTAATGCCTATGGTGACTCTGAGGACTTGCCTAGCATTTTTCTCCGAATCTGCACTTCCCGCTGTGCTGCCACGCCGTAAAAAGCGCTGCTCTCAGCGGGTCCCTGAGCCTTCTCCAGCCCGACCGAGCTCGCCGGTTCGCCCGCCTGCTTCTCCGGCTTCGCCCGAATCACTTCCAGATGCACAGCGGCCGCGGTCTGCCGCCGCTTCATTCGAGGAGGACGATTCTAAAGCCGCGTCAGGGGAGGATGACACGTGTTCTCTGCTAGCCTTGGGCAGCGAGGATTGGGTGAGCTCCGAGGATCTTGCGCTTCCTGCTCGTAAACCTAGCAAGAGAGCTAACATCGAGAGGGAACTGATGCACGTACTCACGCTGGCCGTAACGAGCCTCGGCCTCATGGTCTGCCCCGGAACTCCCTTCTCACACCCAGCTGGATGGTTGCTTCCTTCCTGTTGAGCGCTCTTCACCTGAGTCCAAGCCCGCTCCTTTTCTTCCTGAGCTTCACAAAGAAGTTGCGAAAGTTTGGGTCGCTCCCTTCTCAGCACGAACCCGTTCGTCTGTGTCACCAGCATTCGCCACCCTTGACGATGCTAAAAACAGAGGCTACCACTCACTTCCGCCGGTGGAACAGGCGATAGCAACCCATCTTTGCCCGCCCTCTGCTGGACGGCGGACGAAACCGGTACTGCCATCTAAAGCCTGCCGCACGACGTCAACACTGCTCGCGCGAATTTTCTCCGCCGCTGGGCAGGCTGCGTCTGCACTACACACACTAGCCACGCTGCAGATATTCCAGGGTGATCTCCTCCGAAAGCTGGACGAGATGGGACCTGACGCAATCTGCCTCACGGACCTGCGTAGCGCTTCGGACCTGTCCCTTCGCGCTACTAAGTCTGCTGCACAGGCCATTGGACGGTGTATGGCTTCCGCTACTGTTGCTGAGAGACATCTTTGGCTGACGCTCTCGGAGATGTCTGAGTCTGAGCGCGCCGCGTTCCTCGACGCCCCGCTATCTTCTGCCGGCCTCTTTGGATCCTCTGTCAACGAGTTTGTAGAGAGATTCGCCGAGGCTCAGAAAGCGTCTCAAGCCTTCAAGCACTTCCTCCCGAAGCGCTCCGGCTCTGCAACGGGTCGTGCTAAACCGACCGCTCGGAGCTCTCACCCACAGCATCCGCCTCCCGCTGCTTCATCACAACGACGACAGGAACGCAGCTCGAGACCCCGTTCTCGCTCGACCAGCTGCCCCCCCGCTCCGAGTGGGCCACGGCCGAGGATTGCGGTGAAACCGGAAACCCCGAAGACATCCTAGCACGCCTAGGAAAGCGCCGGTGTTTGAGTCCCGCTGCGGCCGAACTCTCACCGAAGCACACCGCTGTTTCAGTTCCAGGAATTGCGACTGTCTCAGCGTATTCTGCAATGCACAAGCCCGTACAGCTGCCCGCTTGCCTGCGCACAAAAGCTGTTTTCACAGCTATCCAGATAAATTCTGTAAGGAGTGTATTTTCTGGTGTCTCGGCCACGGCCGATGGTGCTATAAATGTAGAGCTGATGCCCACTATCCAGTGCCCATCCCTACGCACAAGCACAGCCCTTCACACAGGGCTCGCGCCCATGAAATCGACTCAGGTCGATCGCGCACCCAACCACTGCCCAGTGCCCACAAACGCTGTGTTATGCATGTCACACGGTTTCTGTAAAAACGAAACCTGTGCGCGCTTGCTCTGCTCAGGCAGACAGCGCGCCCACTGCCGTAAATGTGCCCGCTCCACCGCGCCCACACTTACTCACAGACATCATGAGTCCTACGGGACTCGCTTAGCCCTCCCTCACTCGGCTAAGCACCGTAGCAGGGTTGAGCGCAAGCACTCTGCCCGCTGTGATCAGCGCGCTCCCCGCCTCAAATGTCACAGGCATAACGCCTATGTTACCGCACACCGAAGCACTTCTGTCGCCCAGCGACCAGAGCGCGCTTCGCATCCAACCCCTAGCCTACCATGCAGATGCATGGGCAGTGCTTCCAGGGGTTTCGGACTGGGTGCTAGACATTTTTGGCTACAGTTTTGTCGCCGCCCTCGCCGCTTCACAGCGCGAGTCGAAACTACGGTGAATTCGGAAGTAGCACCTACTTCGTTCAGAAATATCAAAACTGTTGAGCAAAGGGGCTATAGAGCCTTTATCTCAAGCTCAAAGCGAAGGGGGGCTGTACAGCAGATACTTCCTGGTTCCCAAAAAAGACGGGGGTCTCAGACCCATACTGGATCTAAGACAGCTGAACAAAGCATTGGCGAAACGCAGTTTCAAAATGCTCACGACCAGAAAAATCCTCGCGCACATTCGCCGAGGAGACTGGTTTATGTCGATAGATCTGAAGGACGCGTATTTTCAAATACAAATAGCGTCACGTCACAGGCGATACTTGAGATTCGCCTTCGAGGGCCAGGCATACCAGTACACAGTCCTGCCATTCGGCTTGTCCCTAGCACCCCGTACATTTACGAGGTGCATGGACGCAGCGCTCGCGCCTCTCAGACTCCGAGGCATGCGAGTGCTGAATTATTTGGACGACTGGCTGATTCTAGCTCAATCACGATCAGAGCTCGTGGAGCACAGGACCATTTTATCACAGTCTATGATAGTGCGTCTGTCACCACAGCGCGTGCTAGACATTCAGTGCGCAGCGCGCTTTTTCCGCTGCGGCGCGACCATCACGCTCAAAACATTTCAACGGATGCTCGGTCTTATGGCCTCAGCATCAGCAGTTCTTCAGCTGGGCCTGCTCCGCATGCGCCCTCTGCAGTTCTGGTTGATGGCGCGGGTACCGCGCAGAGCATGGGAATCCGGTCAGCTGCGTCTCAAGGTCAATCAGAGTTGTGTTACAGCTCTGAAACCTTGGAAAGCAAGCGACTGGTACCAGTCAGGTGTAAGCCTGGGGACTTCCTCGAGAGTGAAAGTGGTGTCGATAGACGCCTCCACCTCGGGATGGGGAGCGCTGCTCGAGGGCAGACCGTTCTTTGGCCAGTGGTCAGAACTGGAGAAGCTCCAACATATCAACTGCCTAGAAATGCTGGCAGTGGACAACGCGCTCCCCAAATAAAAGGACACCACGTCCTAGTCCGCTCGGACAATATGTCTGTGGTGTCCTACATAAATCGCCAGGGCGGTCTCAGATCCCGAAACTTACAGGCTGGCGGAACGCTCTACGCCTTTCCGCTCTACGCCTTTCCCCCCGTCTCACTCCTGCCTCAGGTGATAGAACAGATCAGGGAAACAAAATGCTCAGTGCTGCTTGTAGCACCGCTCTGGGAGAACCAACCTTGGTTCCGAGTTCTGATGCAGTTAGCAGACACTGCCCCATGGCCAGTGCCATTGAGGAGGGACCTCCTCTCTCAGGCCAGGGGTTCGATTTGGCACCCTCACCCGGAATTGTGGTCCCTCCACGTGTGGGCGCTCAACGGGTACCCGCTGATCTCTCAGTGGGAGTGCTGGGTAGGGTTGCACCAGCCGTTCGTAAATTATTTCTTAAATTGGAACGTAAAGTCCACACTAGAGGCTTAGTAACTACTAGCTAGTTTGTAACTAACTCTAAACTTTATTCCGTTGCACCATTTGTTCGTAAGGCAGAACGTAGCTAGTAGGTCGTAAGCTCCCCGTAAAGTAATGCGTAGTCGCATAATATGACGTTTAGCCTCGATGATCCAATAGCAGCCTTCAAATACATGAGCAGAAGTTGTGTTGAAATGCCGTGAATTTTCAGTTTATCCTTCATTCTTTTGCCTCACGTTACTAACGGTTAAAATGTAATTCCATTAAATACGATACGTGATCATGAATAGCATAAGTGTTTTTTTTATATGTACATAACATTCAGAAACTGTATTTGAAATTAAATTAATAAGGATCAATAAATAAATATTGATACAAAAAAAAGAAAAAAAAGAAATTACGTTTATTGATTATGACTGATATTTGACATGCACAACATGGACCAATGCACACAGCGGCGTGCTGTTTAGGATGGGTTCGTGTTAAAGATAGCCGCTAACAAAGTGATCTATTCACATTATAATGTTCTCTATCTTAAAATGTAAGCGAGTGTAAATGTCAGCATAATCATATCTAAAGAATTTAAGTCTGTCAGGTAAAAGAACAGCTTATTGATGCAGTTCAGTCTGTCTGATATTTTATTCCATCCATTACTCCTGATCGGAGGCTGCCGTAAATATTTAGTTTATACGTAGAGTTACGCTTCAACTAAGTTTAATGGTGCAACGCAAAAATATTTAGAAGTGCGTAAGTCGTAACTTAGTGTCCATTTACGTCAGAACTAGGCTAAGTTATAACTTACGCACAGCTGGTGCAACCGGCCCCTGAACACTATCACTCAGGCTAGAGCTCCGTCTACCAGACGTCTCTACGCCTCGAAGTGGTCGTATTCTCCAGCTGGTGCACAGCTCGGGGTTTCTCACCCTCCGACTGTGGGGTGACGGAGGTTCTCTCCTTCCTGCAAAAGCTGTTGGATAAGGGCAGAGCCCCTTCCACGCTCAAAGTCTATGTGGCGGCTATCGCAGCGTTCTCTAACACAACGCTCGGTCAGTCAATAGGAAGAAACGATTTAGTCATCCGCTTCCTCAGGGGAGCTAGGAGGCTGAATCCTCCCAGACCTCCCACTGCATGAAAATTGGGATTTCCGACCCCGTAAACGGCCGCAAATCTCCCTAATTTTCGGCAGTTAACGACAATTTACAGCCTGTGAACGTCGCGTTCGTCTGTGCCGAATATTGTCGGAAACGAACCATGACGTATGCAGAGCGCTCGCGCCGGAGGTGTGAATGGCTCTAATTACCATATGAATAGCAGCTCCCGCCAGAGAAAGGCTTGAATTTCCTCACTCACTATTGGTTGAACCCACGTGGTTTAAACAAGAAAAATCACTCGTGATTGGTTGGCAGATCTGTTACTATTGGTCACCCTTGCTCATTAAAAATTAAAAAAATTATAATATTAACATAAATAATAATATATAAATTATTTTTTTATATTCATAATATGCTATTCTGTGGTATATTCATGTCATTGTTAACCTATGGACTACACTATTATTACCATCAAGGACATGAATTTATAAAGGAATGGAAAATTTGCCAGGGACATGCTGTTTATTCAAAGAAAGAGCTTTATTAGCACAGACACAAAACAATATACACCCATGTACAAAGCATAGATCATCTGCACACACAACAAATTGGAAGCTCAGTGTCTGTTTACATCTTCGGAGCTGTAGGTGACTAGCGGCGTTCTCTCTGAATTGGATCCACTTTGAAAACGTCTGTGGTGCGTTGCCCTGTATTTAGGAGTCGCCTCTAATCTCGACTGCAGCGTAGCACAGAGCTCTGTGAGCTCCTGGCTGGTGGTTGAACTTCATCGGACATCAGATCTATGGTGGCGCACTTCCAAATGCCCACGTCATCCTCACCTAGCACACCGTCTCGCTTCTAGCAGCTGTAAAAACAACCAATACAGACAATCAGTACTGTGATGCACTGTGTATGGACACAAAACATCTATTAATGCACGTGAAAAATAGTCACATTGACTAAAAATCTTACCCTCTTTCTTCTCGCTCGACTCCGAGCTGAACTCTTCACAGCTTCAGCCTGCAATGCCAGATCTGGTTGTTTGTACCTGAAGCTCCTGCGTACTGTCTCGTAATATGTCTTACAGGCAGCTGGAAAACAATTAAATGAGAGTGATATGAATAAAAACAACACAAGTCACAGTAAAATGAAACAAGGAGAAAATAGTAAAAGTTACTTACAATGTCGTCATGATCAGCGTCATGAAAATCTGGACTTGCAGACATAGCTCTGAGTAAATGTGAGGTTACGCCCTCGTTATGAGGCGAGGTTACTCTATGGAAACAAAATGTATGATTAAGATCGTAAACTATAACGGATCTATTTTCTTATACAAGAGAATGAAAGCATATTCTTTGAATCTTACCTTTAAAATGTTTGTAAGTTTTTATGAAAGTAAAAAAATAAAAGAATGTTAGATTCTTTTATTTTTATTTTTTTACCTTGATCCAGTTTGTAGCGCCCACAATTTGTCTCAGAGTTGTGAAGATGGCATACTGCTTCCTGTAAATTACAGGATTATTTACAATTATTAAACAAATAATAGCCATCAATCCCATGACCTCTTGCTTTATGATGAAATCATGAAAAACAGAATATTCTTACATTTCACAAGGCCTGACAAAATACAGCTGCAGGTAACTAGCGGCATTCTGTCTGAATTCGGTCCATTTTGCAGACGTCTGTGGTGCGTTGCCCTGTACTTTGGAGTCGACTCTAATCTCAACTGCAGCGTAGCACAGAGCTCTGTGAGCTCCTGGCTGCGACAGGACGGAGGTCGCACAATCCATCCAGACACCCCACACACCTTCCTCATCAGACATCAGGTCTATGGTAGCACACTTCCGAAGGCCCACCTTATCCTCAGCTAGCACACTCTGTCTCGCTTTTAGCAGCTGTTAAAACCAATAAAGACAATCAGTACTGCCCAATGCACTGCGTATGGACAACACACATCTATTAATGCACCTGAAAAATAGTCACATTGACCAAAAACGAATCTAATCTAATAAATCTTACCGTCTTTCTTCTCGCTCGACTCCGAGCTGAATTCACCACAGCTTCCGCCTGCAATGCAAGATCTGGTTGTTTGTACCTGAAGCTCCTGCGCACTGTCGTGTAATATGTCTTAAAGGCAGCTGGAAAACAATTAATTGAGAGTGATTTTAATAAGAACAACATAAGTCACAGTAAAATTAATAAGAACAACATAAGTCACAGTAAAATTAAACAAAGGAGAAAAAATGCAACCGGGTGAAATTGAAGAAATACACACCGGAAGCAAACTATGCTTTTTGAAATTGGGGTTTTATTCTGACTGCTGTTTAAAATAAGTGACAGCGGTCAATGGAAGCACAATTAAACAGATAAAAGTCTGATTAAGAAAAAAGTTTGCCTTGTTCGAAGAGATTTCACAAGAAAAAAAAATAGATTTCACTAGTTAAAAAAAAAAAAAAAGAACAAAAAAAAAGAAAGAAATTGTAGAAACAGTTTACAGTAAATTTGAAGATGACAATCAAATGTCACAAAAAGCTTAACCAGTGGATCAATGCCCAAATCCACAGAATACTTAATAGGGTATATGTCGAACGTCGCATTACGAAACCGGAAAACAGAACGCATCGCTTCCGGTTCAGGTCTTTTGTATGTGCTTCTTGCATTTTTTTACTGTTTTACTCAAGATAACTTAAAAGGAGCGAGCAAAGATGATCATAACCAATGTCCCTCGCATGTGAAGATCGATATTTAAAAGTAAAAAAAAAAAAAAAATCTTCACACTAACGTTTAGATATTTAAATAGAATAAAACGCAATAACAAAGTGAGATAGGTAGGTTAGCTGATTACCTTAAAATTCCATAGATATCGGCGTCAGTTCATACGGCTGTTAACACTTTCTATGACAAGCGGATGCGATGAGACCAGGTTTCCGGTTTCGTCATGCGACGTTCGACATATACCCTATTCAAACTGAAATGCAGTGTAATACACTGCAACTGGTCAGATTTAAATTGATTTCTCCAAACCAAAATATGTTAGGCCTAAGTTACCTCAGCCACTGCCATATTCCAGTTTGTGTTATCGTATTTAATTGTAGCCTAAGTTACAAGAGAAATAAAAGCACTTAAACAAAGCCACAACCCACGTTTAATCATGCCATGCGGAACCAGAAATATGCATTTAACCATAAAGTTATACTGTATAATCACAGAATATAGATTCAACTCATTAACAGATTTATCAAATAAACATGCCATCACTAATTTCCCCCATAAACCATAAAACGTACATACCCAATCCTTTACCGTCCGATCACCACGAGGTTCACTCGATCGTCACACATGCGCTCCAAATAAATCTATAAACAAAAATGTACACATCAAATGTTCTTTTAACTTCGCTTCACACCTTATTTGTGCATATTAAAGATATTGGAGTAATATTTACCAAGAAAGAAGAACGTATAACACAGAATCCGATCGATGCACGCACCGTCATGGAGCTCTCCTGAACAATGAAAAATGGCTGCCGTTCTCTGGTCGCGCGCACGCGTCCAGCACAAGTGAATAGTATCGCGAGAAGAGAGGGATTTCTTAAAGGGGCCACAAACATTTTTAATGCAAAATAGAAACGAGGTACATTTTATGTAAACAACTCTAATCGTAGTTGTAACTCTATATGTACAGTAGGCATAATTCTTGTCATTGCGTATGTGTATGCAGCATGAGTCAAATACAATCTTCTGTTAGTGTTGTATTATGCACAGTGGTTGGGCTCTAAGAGATTGTGATGCTGTTTGCATGGAATGAACATTTTACCTTTGTGGCAAAGCCTGATTGAAATTAATTGTTGAAATAAATGGTTTTGTGTCTTTTTTACATAACATTGGCTATTGCTAATGACACATAGTAACTAATCTAGCTACTTTCATTAAATATATCAATTTAAGCTAAAATGTAAGAGGGTCATTCTATGAAAATGTCAATTTTTCTGTCCCTAGCCTTTACAGAAATATTACACTTAAAAAACACTTTAGGGTTACAATTTCTTTACATTTTAAAATAAAACAATATGTTATTTGAACAATTACACCCTCTTGAGCCATCAATGTGGCAATATTTGATTTTTATGAATTATATAGAATTTCAAGCACCACAGAAGTGCTCGTCCCCAGTCATGTACAGAGGGAAAATGCTTTATTTTGAGGTCAATAACAGATTTTTACACCATTTAAAATACAATAATGTATACATAACTATCAAATATATTATGTAAATGATATATATAAAAAAAATGCAGAATACATATTATAAAATTTATAATGAAAGTAGTGGTCCCCTGGAGTTGTGTCACTGGTGTTACTGTTAAACAAAAATCTCTTATTTTGAAATAAAAATCACACTGCTATAGCTTATGTTTGTATGCAGGCCTACGGAATTTATATTCACAATACTTAATAACTAATATTATTTTATTGCATTTATATTAGTTGTTTGAAGAGTTACAAAAAAGCGGTCGGTCTTAACACAAGTTTCAGCCGGCAAGTCGGTCGGACTAAAAGGGGGAAAAAATAAATAATTGGGTCGGTAGGCTACTAAATTGACAGGGTCGGTCGGGTTACGGCAAACAAGAATATTTTTAAGGATGGCCTTAGACTATTGTAACTCACTTTATTTTGGGCTATCTCAGGCCTCTCTCTCTCGTCTACAGCTAGTTCAAAACGCAGCGGCTAGACTTCTCACCGGGACACGCAAATATGAGTCGATCACCCCTATTTTATTCAAACTCCACTGGCTACCTGTCACATTCAGAATTGATTTTAAAATTTTACTATTTGTGTATAAAGCTCTTAACAAACCGGCCCCCCAATATCTGACCAATCTCCTCTGCCCGTACACTCCATCTCGTACTTTGAGATCCAGTGATCACTGTCTTCTCATCGTGCCCAGATCCAGACTTAAAAAACGAGGCGACTGCACTTTTGCAACTGCAGGCCCAAAACTTTGGAACAGTCTACCCCTCTATATCAGACTAGCTCCCTCAATTTCCATCTTCAAAACATCCTTGAAAACTTTTAATACCCCTTGACACAACTATTGTTTTTTTTTTTAATTGTCCTGTTTCTGCCCTGCATTTTATCTATTGCCCTGTACAGCACTTTGGTCAGCCTTGGCTGTTTTTAATTTTGCGTTATAAATAAATATTGTATTTTTTTTAGAATTAAGTTAATACCTTTGAGTCACCTGGGATAAAACTCCCCCTGCTACCCTCATTTGCATTTGTAAAGCTCACAGCAGTCTCATTTACATGTTAAAGCATTAGAGGGAGGGGGGTCACGGGGCAAGCAAGTCCCACGTCAATTTCCGACAATTTCCGACAGTTTGCAGTGTTGCCTGTAAATTGCCGTTTGCAGTCGTAAACCTGAACTTCCACGACAATCTACAGCGCCGGTAACTGTCGAAAATCCCACTTTTCATGCAGATCCTTCAGTCCCTATGTGGGACCTCTCTACAGTTTTGGAAGCCATGAAAGGTGATCCTTTCGAGCCCATCCAAACGATTAGCCTCAAACATCTGTCTTCAAAGCAGTGTTTTTGCTGGCTCTCGCTTCAGTGAAGCGTGTGGGTGACCTGCACGCGCTCTCTGTGAGTGCGGCGTGCTTGGAGTTTGGGCCAAACGACTCAAGAGTCATACTCAAACCTAAGCATGGTTACGTTCCAAAATCCCTCAACACACCGTTTCGGGCTCAGCTCATTTCCCTGTCTGCACTGCCGGTGTCGGGCGAGGAAGGAGACGCAAGCGTTCTTTGTCCAGTAAGGGCGTTAAGAGCTTATGTGTCTCGCTCGTCTGTTTTTCGACAGACTGAGCAGCTATTTGTCTCGTTCAGTGGACATTCCAAAGGGACTGGCTGTTTCGAAACAAAGCCTATCCAGATGGATAGTTGACGCCATAGCGCTGGCTTACACTGCCAAGGGCCTACAGTGCCCGTTGGGTGTCAAAGCGCACTCCACGAGAGGCGTCGCCTCTTCGTGGGCTTGGTCTAGCGGGATTTCCTTACAAGACATATATATGGCGACGGGCTGGGCCTCGCCGTCTACATTCATAAGGTTGTATAACCTTGAGGTTGCCGCCTTGCAGGCTAAGCTACTGTCGGTCTAACGAATCAGTTCTGTCTGATTACGACGCTGAAATCGTGAGCGCTGTGCGCGGCCAACTAATATACTATGGGCAGTATGGCGTAAGACCCGCATTTTTCCACATTAGTCAGGCTACCCGCCTTGTCTATGTGATGTCACGTTATTGCGTCTGCGGACGCTGCTATATGTGGACAGAGGGAACCCCCCCCTTCCTGTTCCAAGACTCTCTGTGAGTCCCTCTGGTGATTGTGCACTTTAAATCCTGGGCTTCGCTTCCAGGTTTATTAGTGTCTGATCCCAGCACGCACAGCGTTTTACAATGGGTTTTACAAACGCAGTACGAGAGACCTCTCGTAAGAGAACGTACTCGGTTACTAACATAACCTCGGTTCTCTCTAGAAGAGGGAACGAGTACTGCGTTCCCTGCCATGCGTGCGATCCACTCTGGTTCGCTTCGGCGATGAAAAAATCAGTGGATCAGCCTTCTCGAGCTCCCTTTATAGGGCTAAGCCACACCCCTTTCGGCGGGAAGTGGCACAGAGGGCGCAAAGCGCCCTCATTGGCCTGACGTCACCTCAGGCCTCGTCTCGCCTATGGCCGCGTGCTGCTGCAATGCGCTTTACAATAATACAAAATTAAGGATAATTTTTTGGCTTCAGTATTTCGTGAAAAGAGGTCTTTTCCCGGTGCGTTTTACAAACGCAGTACTCGTTCCCTCTTCTAGAAAGAACCAAGGTTATGTTAGTAACCGAGTACGTTTTTTCGCATTGTATCTGAAGGGCAACGCTGAACCCAGCGGCAAGCGCCGCGCATACTGCGTCCTCTGTGAAAGGCCCATGACGGTGTCGCCGGTGTCGCAAAGAGGGTTGAGTTGAATGGCAGGTGACGAGAACCAATCAGATTGGATAAAATAACATGTATCCAATTCTGATTCGCCAGGGACGCAGCGACCTGCGTCCAGAGGAGAATCTTTAAGAAACCAATTAGAGACCAGCTTCAGGTCACATGCTGCCGAAAATTTAAAGACTCCATAGACATCCATTTGTCCGGTGTCCCTCTCACATGAAACCGCATGAAACTTATTGAAAAACATAATAAAGAAAGTAGTTAACCGATTAAAGCCAGTT
The DNA here is from genome assembly GCF_951802725.1 of Rutilus rutilus. Taxonomy (NCBI): domain Eukaryota; kingdom Metazoa; phylum Chordata; class Actinopteri; order Cypriniformes; family Leuciscidae; genus Rutilus; species Rutilus rutilus. Next base: position 39,013,776 of record NC_140214.1, on the reverse strand, counting down.
TTTATTAAATGCTGAGGCTCTTACTACTTACATTGTATGAGTAAACTATTTTATTTTTTATTTTTATTTCAATTTTATATCATTTTTGTATACATGTATATTTCAGGAATTTTGATGGGGACGGCGCCCCAGCGCCCTCTATTGACAAGCCGCTACTGCTTCATTCAATGTGTAATGTCGCCAAGTTAGATAAAGGGTTTTATATATTGCAGAAAAAGAGAAACATTATCTTAAAATCGTTTCGCCATCTGAGGTTATAACTATAGCTCCCATACAAGGACGCAATAATAACAAGATAACGTTAGCTTCGCGTTTCCCAGTGAGCATAAACAACGACGGCGTCGTAAACAAATTTAATCAAAGTTGTCAACAGCCTATGAACATTCAAATTCATAACAGCAGTGGATGAATACAATCATTCACATAAATTGTCGCCCTACTGTGAATTTGCTTGATCATACAATACAATAAATTAGCGATTTATCGCTAGCTGCTAGAAACATAAGTTACATATTGTATTCACCAAAGTTACGCTGACTGCATAGTTCTAGCTAATTACATCCTTGTGTTGGTTTGGCAAATATGAACGTCAGTTTAGAAAGAAATATGGATTTACCTGTTCTGCAAAAACAGAGCAACTGAATGTCAGATCGTAAGCCTTTCTGCCGGCGGAGTACTCGCCACCTTTCAAAAGGTTTTCTGATGTAAATTCGGTACTTCGCGCGTTCCTTATCCTCGTCCCTCTTCTTTGCAATTCGGATCGTCGTCTCTTTGGTCGTGTTTCGGCCATAATTCAAACATCCCTCTTCATGCTTCTCTCTCCTCCACACGCTCCACACCCACTTCATGTGTACGCACACTAACCCCACAAACCCCACCCTCAAATACATCTTGTCGGTAATTGGCTGGAGCACTGTTTGCTGTGTTTCATGGTACGGGTGAGACCAGTTTGTATTTCTTGCTGTTTGTGGAGCCTGTGGTGTCTACAGAGACCGCATTTTTTTACAGTGTGTTCAGGGAACAGGCAGCTAGCGGATAGTGAGGAGATGTTTACTGTATGTGACAAAAAATGTTTTGGCCTAAAAAACACGTGGCATCGCTTAGAGCACCTTTAAATAAGGGCAATTTTTTGGAACTGTTTAACTTAATTGCCAAGCATGACCCAAACGTGCAAAATCGTCTCCAGGAGATACCAAAAAACGCCAGACTAATGAATGCGGAAATTCAGAACGAGTTACTTGAATGTGTAGCCTCGCGACTTCTACGAAAGATCATATTAGTGTTCACTGAGTATACAGTGGATTTTAGACAATTTTATTTAAATTTCATAAGAGGTTATTTACATTTTTATGGACTTAAAGGAACAGTACAAAATAAGAGATAAAGGGTTTCTTGAACTTTTTCATTTTTCCAACACTGGTGGCACTATTTTTGCCTGTTTGTGTTTCTTAATGATATTGCTGGTTATCTTTTACCAATGCAACTTGAAGCACAGAAGAGAGCAGTGTTCAACATTATATACATTTAGTTAAGTAGAGACAATACATGTAAATGAAGATAAAATGGGATATGAGATTTCTGATTTATTTGAACAGGGAGGTTTGCGTTCATTAATTGTGATTGTTAATTTCAGTTTTTTCTCGGCCGAAAAAAAAAAACACACTTTAGTTTTCCTTTTAAGTTGTTAATGTTGAAATTAATGCATGTTCAGTGCAAATTTAGAGATGAAGGCATTTTGCACAGTTTCCTTTATCATATTTTTGAAGGACATAACAGAACAGCATTAAAATGAGATCAGTTTTGTGAAGGATTACTTATGTCTGCTTATACATAAGAAAAGACATGTTTATCCATAACATTATATTTTGTTCAATAAAGAAAAAATGTTATCTACACTCATTTCTTTAGTCTGGTAAAACCCATCAATTCGTATTTTTAGGTGTATAATTGTCCGGCGGACCTCGGCTGGGGAGGAGGGTTAATTTACTGGATCTCAAGCAATTTTAGTTGAAGACCCCTGTTCTAAATCTTTGCTTGAAAGAAGGTTCTTCAACTTTGCAATAGATCTTAAATGGAAAAAGCATCCTCTAATAACCGCAAAAAAATAGTGAATAGTCAAAGATCACTCCAAGGTTTTTGATTTGTTTGCATACATTTGTTGAGAGAGGACCTGACTGGGCTTTCAGAGCAGGAGAGGAATCTGCCAGACAACCTAGAATTAAAACCTCTGTTTTATCCTCATTTAGCTGCAGAAAATTATTTGTCATCCACCTCTTGATATCATCTACACATTACAATAACACATCAAATGAAGCACTGGTGTCAAGCCTTACTGGAAGGTAAAGCTGAGAATCATCTGCATAAAAGTGATATGAAATGTTGTACTTCTGAAAAATGAGGGCCAAGGGGAGCATATAAAGGGAAACAATAGATCCCTGAGGCACACCAAACAAAACAGGCACAGATGACGAGGAACAATTTCCTAAATTTACAGAAAAAGTCCTCTTTTCGAGGTAGGAAGCAAATCATTTTAATACAGTGCCCTTGACACCTACCATATATTCTAGCCATTTAAGAAGAATGTTGTGGTCAATGGTATCAAATACAGCGCTCAGGTCTAACAAAACCAGCACAACACAAGAGCCTGAATCTAGAGCAAGCAAGATATCATTTGTAACCCTCAACAGAGCTGACTCAGTGCTATGTAATGATCTAAAACCAGATTGGATTACATGTCCAAAATATTAAAAGAATTCAAATAAAACTGGAGCTGTGAGAAAACGACTTTCTTTAAAAGCTTAGAGATAAAAGGCAGTTTAGAAATCGGTCGATAGTTACTGCACATTTCTGGATCAAGTTGAGGTTTTTTCAACATAAGTTGCACAATTGCATGTTTAAAACTAGCTGGAACAACACCTTTGGCTAAAGAGCTGTTTATGATAGCGGTTACCATATGATTAATGGTAGAAAAAACATCCTTAAAAAGACGAGCTGGGATAATATCTAACTTAGAACCAGAACACTTCATGGTAGAGATTATATCAGCTAGCTGAGTTGGAGAGACAGGTTTAAAGTTAGACAGACAACTCATAGGACAGGGCAGTTGCAAGTGACATGGTTCAGAGGGAATAATGGAGCTTCTAATATTAATTTTTTGAGTGAAATGTTTTTAAAAATCTTCACAAAGCTCAATAGAGACCTCAGATAAAATATTCGTAGTCGGGTTTAGAATAGAGTCAATCGTATCAAACAGGACTTTTGGTCGCTTAGCTTTCTCAGAAATTAATTGAGAAAAGAAATTGGATTTTGCCCTTTTTACTGCCATTCGACAGTTGAACAGACTTGATTTTAAAATGTCAAATGAAACATGTAGCCTATCTTTTTTCCACTTTCGCTTCGCTTTTCGACACTTGTCTGAAAGCACGGGTGACATCATTTAACCATGGCTGGCCAGCAACCTTCATCTTTTTATGCTTAAGCGGAACAACAGCGTCTATAGATATAGAGGATGCTTTATAAAATATCTCAGTCAAACATTCAGTATCTGTTTTGTTCAGAAAATTATTATTAAAATGTGAAGAAAAATGTTCAGAAAACAAATTTGCAGTGTTTGAGTGAATAGCCCGAGAGAGACATGAAGGCTGAGGGCAAATAGAAGACGGGAGAAAGCACTCAGGTTCAAACAAAATAGGATAATGGTCAGAAACACATGCATCAATAACCTCCAGATTTGAAATCAAAGAACCACGAGACAGTACCAAATCTAGTGTGTGACCCAGATTGTGAATTGGACCACATACAGATTGTACAAAGTTCAAAGACTCCAAAATAGTTACAAATTCTTTGACCAACGTTTTAGAAGGGCAGCAGAGATGAATGTTAAAATCCCCAAGAATCAATAGTCTATCAGCCCGAGTCACCAGATCAGAGAGAAAATCAGAAAATTGTTGAATAAAATCCTTTATTTTATTCAACTGTAAAATAAATCAGTAAATCAGTCTGTAAATCAGAGCACATAGCATAGCACCATTTATACATACAAGACCATTTATTTATACAACATAAAGCGGGTTCGTCTTGGGCACACAGATTTTGGGTGGCTGTCCCTGCAGCTATAAAAATAAATTTAATTTGGTTATTTTAAAGCTATAATGGCATTTGTAAGAATAGTTATAAACCAAATATGGTATCCAAAGATATTTATAAAGACAGTATATTCTGCTAAAACTATTTAATGTAAATTTAATGGCTAAGGGCTCTCAGCAAATTGGTCTCCAAAAAACCAAAGCAGTGGGACAAAGACCTTGATGCTATTATGTTTGGACTAAGAACCAAAAAAACAGATGATGACAAAGTTATCTCCATTTTATATGATGTTTGGTCGTGAAGCACGGTACCCTTCTGAGGTCCCTGAAGATTATCAAGTGGGTGTTCATTGTCTTCTGTGTTTTGTTCCGTTTTTATGTGCATGTATTGCATTCAGTATGAACTTACATGAATTTGAGATGATCAGGTATTTTGAACTTGAAGCAAATGTTTCTTTTTTTCAGATTGACAGCTCCGTTGAAGCTGCCATAGGAATCGAACAAATGACTGAGGGTGTCCTGAAACTTGATGAAGTTCTTCAAACTGCCCTTACCCACACTGCTCAGGTCCAAAAAAGAATGACAAGGAAAGAACAGAAAGCAAAGAAAGTGAAATTCTCTGTGGGCAACAAGGTATGGAGGTGTAATGTTCGGAGCCAGCAGAGAAAAGGCGGAAAATTTGATCAAATTTTTTTAGGTCCATACACAATTAAAAACATTAAAGGAAAGAATCTGATTTGGCCAAAATCATCAATATTGACCACTTGAGATTGTATACTGAGGAGATGGCACGCATTCCACACAAGATTGTGTCCGAAAGATCAACAGCACCAACTGCATCACAAAAAAACCTGTCCAGCTGCTGCATCACCTGTCATTGTAGCTGCATCTTTACCATCATCCCCTACCATCTCCAAAGTGGCTGCATCACCTGTCTCCGCATCTGGATCTGTGTCATCATCATCTACCACCCCAGCAGTACAGCACCAACTCATCAGTAGTAAGTCAGCATCAGAACAAAGTCAAGGTATAAACCAATGAAAGTTAAAGTGGTGGTTGATTATGATTTCACTTTTTTAACTTTAGTTAGTGTGTAATGTTGCTGTTTGATCATAAACAACACCTGCAAAGTTACAATGCTCAAAGTTCAAAGCAAAGGGAGATATTTGCTTTTAAAGAAATTGCTTTTTAACTACACATAAGCTACATAAATTCATCAACTAACCATTCAGAAACGTTCTGTTGCATTCTACAAGTTGTCACTTCTTCTTGAGTCTCTCCATCATTGTCTGAATCCGGTTTGAACATAAAAGGCTAAAAGTTTTTGAAATTTTCAGTGCATGTCTGTGTGAGTGCAAGTTGTTGTAGGCTACAACAACTTGCACTCATACAGACATGCACTGAAAATTTGGCGGAGCCAGGATTTTTTCATAGGAGCAACCAGTCTGGGGTGGCACAGAAATCTTAATTATTTTATCATAAAAAATAATTTGATAATGTATTGGACTGTTTTAGTGCCTACACAACTGAATAAAGTTAATTTGTACTTAATTGTAATTGAGATAGTAGTGAATTAAGAATCATGCAATACTGAGTAAATTTTGTATTATTACCCACCACCTCATATAAAAATGAATTAAATAGTAATAAAAGGGCACACACAGTAGCTGTGTCCCAAAGTTGAAGGATGCATCCTTCGAAGGACGCAGACTTCAAGGATGCAGCCTATGCGTCCTCTGAAGGACGCACCATGTAGCCTTCCTAGGATTTCCTAATTGTGCAACCAGGTGTTCCCGATCACCGCTCCTGGCGCCAAGCAACGGTGCGAGAGGACAGCTGCTATCCTGATCATTCATTTTGATAACTGAGTAAACAGCTATGGAGCCAGAATTGGCTATTGTCATTTTTATGTTTAATATTTTACTGGAGGTCATGGTGTGCCCCGGCGCTGCCGGATCATGAATTTTCGGTAAAACCCAATTTAATATAAAAAGTCCAGTATTTCTCGCGCTCGTCATCTGCAGCTGTCACGGTTGCCAGGCGACAAGAACAGTCCTTCCTAGGCTAGACCGGTCCGAACGCTTCAGATGCGCCCTTTGATATGGGACGCTGCTGTTAATATTGTGACAATAAGCCTACATTTTGTTACTTTAATTTTCGGAACTGCATATTTCGTTAAGTATTCATTTACAAATGTGAAGAAACCTGAAGTACTTTTTTCCCTCACATCACAATATGATTACATTACACAAAAGTATATAATGTAACAACCAGATATTACTGTATATTGAAAATATACAGAAGTAAAATGCAACATAGCCTACGCAGTAATGCAGTAGTAGCCTAATATAAATGCAGTAGTTATTGAATCAGCCCTGCAAACCTGTTGGTAGACAACTTAGTGGATAGTGGAAATATGCACTTTAACACTCTGGAGACCATCCCAGATGATGTCCCACCAGCAGGAGGCCTTACCAGGGGCAGCCCATCCCGGTCCAGCACCTCAGCTCAATAGAGTCTACATCATTTTTTTCTTATTTTATGTATTGTAAAATTAAATGTTTATGTTGATTTTGATATGTTTAACGTATTTTGTAAATAGTTGGAAAAAGTACTTTAATGTAGCCTAAAGAACAAATGATTTTCATTTACCAATTTTATTTGAAAAAATAAAAAGGTATAGAATTTGTTTCATGCAGAAAGTATTACTGTCATTACAAAAATAAACAATGTCCAGAACAATTCATTCTCAACTCAACTTTATTTATAAAGCACTTTCAACACCACAAGTGGAACCAAAGTGCTGTGCAGAAGATATAAAAAGAGAAAATAAAAACACAAACATAAAAACAATGCAAACAAATGACACACAACTTACAAAGCATTATCAAATGCTAAAGAAAACAAATTCAGTAGTGTTCTCTTTTATTTACACAATTAAAATTGCATAAAAATAAATGTACATAATTTTTCTTTTAAAAAATAAAAGTGAAAAAAGTTAAACAAGAATATGTAGAAAATATATATATTTTTCAATCATTCTCTCAAGAAGAGAAAACAGCCTGTCCATCCTCTCCCTTCTTTCCTGTGCACTCCTCGCCTCTGTAGTTGCATTTCTTCTCTGATCAAGTCCAAAAACTCGTCCTGTCTCGCCGCCTTTGTGCTGCTGCTGCCCCTGGCTCCTCCTCACCGTGGGCACCCACTACTGAACTCGGCCCTAGTGTGTCCTCAGGGATTGAGGCGATGAGGACAGGGGGGTTGGTGCAATGCCTCTGTCCCAACATCTCATCCATGAGGACAAACCAGGGCCAAGCTTCAGCAGTGGGTTTCCCACTCACACCCTCTCCTGTCCCAGGACACTTGCAATCCTAAAGGCAGAGCAAATGAACCATGGCTTGTTAATAACAACAACAGGACAATACATTTCAGCAAAGATGTGTGTATTACTTTTCTTATATATATATATATAGACCCATTTTTTCCTGAATTGTTCTAAAAAAGCAGAAAAGGGTACTTAAAGAAAGAAACTTAGGTAAAAGGCTGTATATCTGAAAAGTGATGCGAGACATCCTTGTATAAAAACCTCGGCTTATCATCTCTACTGTTACTGCCTCCCAAAACTTCTCACTATCCACGTAGCCATCATAATTTGGTGGAGGGGGGTCAATTTCACTCACTACAATCAATTAATAAAATGAAACAAAAACTATAGTATTTCAAAGTAGGATATATTTAGATTACATTAATTTACATTTCAATTTATGCCCATGAAATGATAGGATTATGAAAATGTAAAAAAAAGAAAAAAAAGAAGAAAAAAAAAACTTTACAATGTGGATGTGATTGGATAAATATATTTTGTGAATAAATTAAGAAACTATAGTTATAAATAAACATTTAAATATATCAAACTATAATGTTTAAACATACCAGGCATGCCAAAGGCTCCCTTTTTGTGGAGATCCATGATGACTACACTTGGGTAGTGCCCACAAGTGACACAACTGTAATGATAACCCAGTTCTGTCATGGCCTCAAAGTGCAAATAGGCTTGTAAAACAAGTTCATTTTTAGGAAAAGGCCCACATTCAATTGAATGTAATGTTTCCATTACCCTACTTACTGCCGTACTATTCTGGAATTAAACAAGTTAAAAAATACATTGAATTAATGAATTGAATGAAAAAAAAAAAACAGCGACTTTAAAAGTTCATAGGAAAACAATGCATTGGGATTATGACATACCTGTACTGAGTTTCTTAGGAACATGCACAAAAGAATGTGGTCATTTAAATTATGTATTCCATCTGACCACTCTTGGTACCTATATACCATTTCACAGTGTGGGTACTGTCTGTAGTAAGTAGATATGCCTAAAGAAGTAAATAAATGCATGAATATAAAATATCCATAAAAATATCTGAAAGCACATCTTAATGTAATATTACAATAATCAACCATACCTTGGATTACACCAGAAAATGTCACTATCTTGGCATCTTTTGTGATGAGTCTTAGATCACTTAAGCTTTCAGTTGTGCACTTGGTACATTTTAATTATGTGGGCACCAGATGCCTTGGAAGGCACTGGTTGGACTTTATATCTCTGGAATGATCTAGTAATGTCTTGGGAAGCTCACTGGGAAGTTTTTTGTGTGCCATCATGTAGTGGATCATTTCTTTGATGTTTGAGTCAGATGGTGGATAGCTGCTGTTGGCATCTTTTTTTCCTTCAGGTGATTCAGGAGGAACTTCCTCCACACTTTTCACCTTCTTGAACAACTCTTTCTGATGGTGAAAGAGATGCCACTTTGAAACAGCCTTGTGAATACAAGATTTCCTTGGCATTGAGCAAGGGCAGTACCAAGAGTTTTTCTTAACATCATACGAGACCATTACTCTGCCAAGTCTGCTGTAATATGAGCGTTTTTTTTTTTCAAACACAGACACATGCAATTTGTTGAGTTGGTCTCCAATTTGTACAGACACTGGCAATGGAACTCCTTCGGCCAGAGTTTCCTTCTTCAGATCAATTAACTGGTGTTTCCTTGCATCTCCAAACCACTTCTGGTCAACCATCATACACAATGTTTCTTCTGCAAGATCAGTCTGTATTTGACCAACACATGGACAATAGGATAAAGACTGCAAGTGGTCACACTCAAATGGCAGAATACTAGCCTGACTTCGTCATACTCAGATTCTAGTCAGAATGTGAGTCTGATACTGCTCCATTGAGCTGTGATTATGGGGCGTGTTTCAACCGAACCAGGAAGGAAAATGCCTCTGCACTCAATTGGATAGACCTACAACCAATCAGAGCGACGGAATAAGTGACGTATGTTCTTCATTCATGTTTCCGATCGACAAATGCCTTGATCGCGGTTCTCTGTTCTTCTATAACAGACGCGATGGCGGAATCTACACATGATGTTTTATAAACAAAGTTCGGGAGGAGCACGTTTAAATAATCAATCCAATCAACTTGTCATCAAACAATTACTGTCTACGGTCTACCCTATCAGCATGAGAGGAAGCATATATTATTTTAACTCTGTCAACTCACCTAACATTCCTTGACAGTTTTCAGCATCCCTCCACTCACTCTCGGCTTGTTCTTCCACAGCCCGGAATACGGGGGAGTACTCTGGGTTTGGGCCGAATACCGAGCCCGAGCCCTCTCCTCGGACAGTAGCCTACGCCAAATATGCATTTATTCTAAATGACTTATTTGTAAGTGTGAACTCGTAAAATCTCAATTCTCCAGCGGCAGTCATCTTTGTTGTAAACGAATTCAACCCAAGCCCTCTTTATGACGTGGGTGATTACGTAACCGCAGATCATCTGTCAATCATCGATTAAAGCCCGCCCTGGCAATTTGATTGGCTCGGCCTTCTGGGAGCCGAGCATAATTACTCCTCAACGGATCGAGTCCAGACCGAACTTCCCGACCAAAAAATGTTGTGGGCGGGGTTCGGGCTGGCACCCAGGCTAGCAGAATACCACTTCTGTGGGCAAAGTCTCTGGTAACACAGCACTCATCCAATTCTCACTCAGACCTTTGTGACTCTCCCCAGGTATTTTTCAGGACATGGATTGGAGTGGATGCACCATGGAAAGACTTTTCAACAGCAAAAATTCCATTTTTGCCATCAACACACTGGCATCTTAAATACCTTTTGGATGATACAGTCTCCCTGCATTCAGCGTGTCGTCTTTGGATGTGCTTTCTTAAGTTGTCTTTTAATAATGTCAAATTACAGTGCACACACACAACTGCATTAGGCTTCACATTAGCAGTCCTCGGACCTTTTTCTTCTGCTACTGGAGTTGCTTGAAACAACATGTTTAAAGTTCAGTCTTTACTACTGCACTTTAATGTTACTAATGTTTTAAGATCTCTGTGCATACTAACTTTTATACAGTATATTATATTAGGGTTGCAGCAGTATGACAGTTTCATGGTTAAAAGAGAGTTATATCTCACACATTTGCTTATTTAAAGTACTGTAATGTACTATTGCTCTATATCAAATCTTAAATCCTGAGATCAAGGTTTTAGCCCATGCTATTTTCAGTAGATGCCCAACTTAACGCTATTTACTGCATCCCTTCCATCCGTAAACTGTGATGAGCTTTGTTTATAGTCAAAAATATAGCAAAAAGTCTCAAATTCTGTTACTTTTATCACACAATTCAAACAGTAAATGCAGTTTTGACAATCTAGGCTATGTGGTGTGACAGTAGAGGTGGGCAGAATATCCAAAAGCTGTATGCAAGAAAAGTACTTATAGAAATAATTACTTAAGTATAAGTAATAATATTTATTGTTATTGGAGTAGGAGTAAAAAATGATCCAATGACAAACAATTTTTAAAAATATTAGATATTTAAAAATGACTCTCACATTTTAATGAGCAGGACCAGACACCATTAAACCACGATAATTTCTGAAACTGTTTTTGTACTGTGAAAATCTCATACCACTGCAACCCTGAGTAGTACAAGTTTACAAGTCGGTTACCTGTAGAACACTGAAGTTCAGATTCAGGTGTAACTGCTGGCTTGCTCCTATTATCCATTAGGTTTTTGGTCTTCATGTTTGGAAGAGATTCTTATAAAGCAATAGAGATATTACCAGATAGAACAGATCACTCAACATGGAGAGGATTATGCCAAATAAATATGTGACATTTTGTTTTTGTCAAGAAGTCTGACCTCTGTTTGAAGAAGCGGAAGTTGTCGATGTGGGATCTTGTCTTTTTGCTGTATCACAAAACCTCTCCACTTTCAATGCAGGGCTCTCTAATGCAGGATTCAGCTCCAAACCTCTGTGCTACCGAGCTGCAGGCGCTGTACTCGTGCTGTACGCTCAGACCCACTACACAATCAACAATTATTCATAAAAAAATATTGAGAAATTATTAATTTATTCAAACTTTAAAGGCACAATATGTAACTTTTTTGCTTTAAAAATAGCAAAAATCACTATATCTATGTTATATATTTTTTTTAGTTGTGTACTTACATTATCCCGACTGTTTCCAACAACTTTCAAACCAGGAGAAATTTGTAATTTAATTCGAGAAACGTCCCGTTTCTTTATTTCCGTTTTGTCGCCGCCAATGCCGTCATATCCGCGTTGTCCCTGGTTTCCGCTCGTGCTGCCATGGCAACCAGAGCTATGAACCAGAGCCGTCTGATAGTAACCAAAGCGACTGACGCGGACAACTGTGTAGTTCACAATGTCTATTTGCACGCTGTTGTTGTTTCGTTCAAACATTATGGACCATGGCAAGCAGACTTTGGATAAAAAAAGGAGAACTAAAACGAGAATCAATATCAGCGCGGTGTTTTCGAGATGCCTAGAGCTCCCATAGACAGTATATAAACGAGAGCTCCACATCCGAGACTTCGACCGCTCCTACATGTACTTTATTAAACAGGTGAGCACATTTACATAAAACTAATCAATGTTATATAGTTCAACAATGATAAAATGTCAGAATGTGATCTGTATGTTATTCTAATGTTGATCTAGTTTACTGCTAGTCTCATACAGACAGACTAACACATACATTTCAACACATTCAAATGCAGTTTAGTGTGATAGTGTAATGTTAGACCAAGTGAAACAGTGCTGCGTTACCTCACAAGTTTAATTTGTCTAATAAACTGACCTGTGAGTAGTAATTCTGCATGTAGTTCAGTAGAATGAAATGTCCATATTCCTATATATCCGCGGGACTCGCGTCGCGTGTGGAGCTGATAGCTGTCTCTTAGCAATCCCAAACTGCTTCATATCGCAGTCATGATAAAAACATTGATGTATTCAGTCATCCATAAACATTATTAGATCGGTCGGCTTGACGTTGACAACAAGATCCATAATTCTTAGCAAATGTTGCGTCATCAATCTACGCCTTTGTTATTGTAAATAGGGTAGCGACCCCTAGTGGCGAAAAATGCCATACTGTGCCTTTAACAATTCAGTAATTTATTGCTCTCGATCTCAAAAAAAAAAATTAAACATAGCTTTAAGAAAATGAAACATATTGTTTTTGTATAACAGAACAAGTTCTTCAAGATTCAATTACCTGTGTCTTTATTCATGACATTCTCAATATGCATGTCTGAAGTAACTCCTGGTTCAACACAAGGCTCATGGTGGGTCATTAATTGTGACCTATTAATAACGGTCTTCTCACAAAAGCAGCAGTGAAAATGTGCCTTTTCTCTGCACTGGTTGCTGCATTTGACAATGAAGAAATCTGAAAATGAATGAACTAAGCACATTACCAAGCGAACTTAATTTAATATGGTTATAGTAATTATTTAATACAAATCATCAATTTGGAAAACCAAACCTTTGTATCTTACTGCGGTCTCAAAATGTCTACGAACATGGACATGTACCATGTGCGAAATACTGTTCGTATAGTCACAAAATGGGCACAGTTTAAGAGTGGACTTCATATAAACTTCATGTTTTGCTCTGGTTACGACGGTGTGGTGCCCCATGTTTGTTAAAAAAGATAAGAATCTCACAAATTCTAAGAAGGAAAAAAACAAACAAAGAACAGTTTAATTATATCATCTGAAAGACACTGGGATATGCTTAAGCAATTATTCCAGATTTGATTCTCGAACATCATGTTACATTTTTAAATATATTTATATAAATCTACACAACCATTTTTCCTCACCAGTTGGAATCGCAATCAACGTGGAGTATCGTTCGTTACTGCATACTGTTGCTGCCGCCGCCGCCGTGCCGTTCATCACAAACTGCCCCCTGGGGGGTCGGAGGAAAATGGCAAAGGCGGGAACAGAATAATAGGGGCGGGGCTACACGTGTCGCTCCGCCCAAAAGTGTCGCCCCGCCCCATCGTCCAGAGTGCACTCTGGGGTTACTCAAAAACTTTGATTCCAATCAAGTGTCTTAGTGTTGCTTTCAGCCAATCAGAGCAGCAGATGGTACTCACTTCGATTGATTCTCCCGCGACATATGGAACAAGGATGAAAGCAGGGTGTTCGTGTCAAAAAGAAAATGTTGGACACCAGCAACGAGGTGGAGGCTAAAAAAGCCAAGCTGGTGAGTGGATATGGATAAGTCTTTATGTAATATTGACAGTTTTATGTCATAGTGATAGTAATTTCTTAATTTTCCAGAAGATATGCTAAATGTAAAATTGATTCCGTGCATGTAATATTAAATATGAGTCCCTAATTACACTCTGTACCTCAGGTAGTTCACAACTGTGCTCATTTTGAAAACAAAAAACAAAACACAGATGCATTATCATGCTCATTTTTAAAATCCTGTCTTGAGGATTAAGCTAACGTTACTTCGTTTTTCTCTATTTGTACTCAAATTTGGGTATTGTACGCATTATGGATCAATAAACACTATATATGTTTCATTCATAGTCGAAGCTATAGAGACCTCTCTCATGCAGAAAGTCCACAAGTAAGACTTATACAAGTAAAAAAAAAAAAAAAACAGTATTTTTTCATTGGAAGACAATTTCATAAAAAGCCAAAGAATATGAAGTTATGAGTTTCATAAAAGACATGCATCATTTTTATTCACACTGTTCTAATCACATAAAGCTTATAAATAAAGTGTGTCATTCTGCCATCTCCAGCAAAGCAGTAATCTCAGATATTACAGTAAATGATCAAATAAATCTTTGGCCAGACAAAGATTCATTGTGACTGCTGCCAAAATATTTTCTAATTAGAAAAACAATCTGCATCAAATTTCAGTATATCAGCATGAATGTGACATTGTGAAGATTTTAACCATTTTTTTATTTATTACCCCCTAATTTTTTTTCAGCCAAAGCAAACCAAGATCAAAGAGGCAGCCAGAGACAAGATGTTACAAAAACTGAAGAATTCCCTTTCTCAGAGCAGGGCCGTAGACACACAAGATCAAAACACCAGCTCTGAGGATGAAGTTCCACAATGTCTTCATAATGTATGCATACTGTCTTATTGAGTTATTTTTATAGTTTGAATGTTTTATAAACAGGATAGGACCACACTAAAAAAAAATCAATCAGAATAAATAAACCATTTATATAGCATGGCAGTTTAATATATACTAATTTACACCCAAAGTGCTTTACAATCATATCAAGAGTCTCTCCCCAACCACCACTTGTGAACAGCATCCTTTTTTTTTTTATGTTTTTCTTTTTCTTTTTTTTCCTTATTAACATTTTTGTCCAGGTAAGTAAACACTAAGAAGGCTGCCAGACCCCTGGCATTCACTTCCGATCACAAACATAGCGAGCCCACTCCGTCCAGATCATCACACCAGTTCTGATGATGCTACAAACATAGGGAGTCCTTAAATGGTGAGTCATATTTTATTTTTTTATCTATGTACTCTGCTGTACACAAATTGTTTCTCTCTTGATTTTCACACATCTCTTATAATAATTTTTTTTTTTTTTTTCAGGCCAATGACTCAGATGAAGACTTTGGTCTAACCTCAACCCAGAGAAAGGCAAGCTGACTTTCTCCAAAGGTTTTTTATACATCTTCTGTCACCTGATGGTGTTTGTGCTCCCTTGGTTTAGGTAGTCAGGGACAATTTACATTTAGCAGTATTGTTGATTTGACTGCTCTAACACTATTGGATGAGAAATACTTGAAAATAATTGTGCTGAATAATGGCACTACTGTCTTATTATAACTGAAGTGAAAATTTTTCTTAATGAATTAATTTTACACAGTTACTGCTTTTTTGTGTTTTTAAGCCTTGCCAATTTAAACAGTCAAGTGCAAGAAGATGTAAAAGAGAACTCAATTACGTAGTTGCACTGTGTGAGATGTTTTATTTGCGCACATATCTGAGGCATGTACATAAAGCCAGGTGTCAGCAAGCCCACAACTCCCAAATTGAGTTCGCTTTCACGCATTTTCTTGTTCTTGAATGGACAAATACACACACATTTATGCTGAAATGCTTGTCTTGGTGACTAGTACACACAATCAATTATGCCTTAAGTAAACAATGAGGCTATGTATTGGCAACAAAGTCACGATACACGATGACACAGGGGCGACACATATTTGCTGAAAACATATGTCATATGAAAATTTTAAATGGCAGTAAAATTTGACAATTCGTTTCCTAAGAACACCTCTGCACCCCAAATACTGTATGTTGTCTTGTTTCTTTTATTTATTTTTTATGGCCATTTTATGCCTTTAATTGGACAGGACAGTACAGAATAGACAGGCAAGCTTTGGGTGAAGAGAGAGGAGAGCGGGATCGGCAAAGAACGATGATCCGGGATGAGTGCAGTGGCTCTGTATGTCGGCGCAGTAACCGTGAGGCTATTGATGCCAACAACTATGTTTTTATTATTATTATTATATGTCTCATTCACATACGTTTGTAAATGTAAAAATAATAATAGCCTAATTGAAACTAGATAATGCAGACTGCAGCAAGTGATTGTCTGTCACTTTAAGACTGAATGCATGGATTCTGTTCACAGCTTAATGTGCTCTTTTTATTTTTTGTACATTTTGTACATTTTGTACTTGAATGATTGTTGACTGTATCATGACTTTTAGTGAGCAGTGAAAAAAGACCATTTTAAAGCAAAGAAACAGAATGCAGCACTGTAATTGTTTAATTTCATTTGCAATTTTTCACGATTGCTTGAAGGAAAATTCTAAAGTAATTCAATTACTTGCACAACCCTATCTTTTATGTCATTGTATTTAATTTTAGAAACCTTGCACTTCTTAAGGTTTAGTTCACCAAAAATGAAAACTTCTGTCGCTAATTCCTTACCCTCATGTAAACATGCTGCGTAACTAGTGTGTGTTTTGCTGCATGTTTGACTTTCCGGAATATGCTGTTAAAGCTCACAGAAAAAAAAAAATCAAAGATCTTCATTTCTGTTTCAAACATGAACGAAGGTCTTAGGGGTTTGGGACGATATGAGGGTGAGTAATTAATGACACACGTTTCTATTACTTTTTATTTATGTAATTACATTGATTTTGGGTGGGACCAGTGAATTTTTGGCAGGCCAAGTAAGAATTTGAAGCATTGGCCCAAGCAGGGCAGTAGCAAAAGTCCTTATAAGGCCTACAGCTGTTTTACAGTGGAATTTAAATTTGAGCATCATTAATTATTTTTCTGTTTCTTTCCTGACTTTTTTTATTGTAACAAACATGTTAACGTGATATGTGACTTTAATAAAAAGTTTAAATGTGCTTTTATTTTATTGGCTGTTTGCAGATAAAAGACTCTAACACTGGGCCAAAAATGCTGTCTCAAATGGATGAAGAAATCATGACATCCCTTCGTGGTAGGTATTCAGGTTGGTATTGGAGGGATTGACATTACAGTGCAAAGTCCCACAATACGCATGACTTCCCTGCACTGAACATTAGTACCAATATTTCTGTAATGCTGGCCAGCTTTTACATTTCATCCATCTATCAAGTGCCACAGATACACAAAACAAAGGTTCTTATTGTCAAACAACACTAACTTACCCTTTTCCCCTTTACTGTCACATAGAGCTCCCAGAAATGATTAAATGAATGAAGGAGTGTGTGCAGTATGTCCGGTCATTGATTCCCTCACCTGGTGGGACCCCCTCATCAGGAATGTCTGCCTCTAGTACTGTGCCCAGTGAAATTGAAATGGTATGTTACAATTAAGGGCTGAGACCCATAGTTAATTCATAGATGTTTAGAATGCAGAATCTCTACCTTGTAACTTTATGGTAAAATGGATAAATATTAAAGTGATACATCTGTCAGCAGGGCCGGCGCGTCCATATAGGCGAACTAGGCAATTGCCTAGAGCGGCACTTTTGTAAGGGCGGCAAAATGTGTGCCAACCGGGAATGAACAATTCACAAAATAGGCTATATGATTTGCTGAGCTGCCGCTCCCCCGCCCCGCCCCCTGCTCTCACGAGTCATGACTGAGTGATGGGAAGTTCAGATCATTTTACTGACTCTCTTGTTCGATCTCGTTAATAAAAATTAACGAATCTTTATTTGAGTAATTTCGTTAATTTAAGTGGCTTTAAATGTTATACTTTTAACAGCCAAATTCCCCGATCACATCCACCTACGCAATGTTGATCATATTCTGAATTAAGAAATCATTATAATGCAGTCACAAATAATTTACAGGGAACATAATAATTAGCCTACTTTACCTTCCGAGTCTTTCGTTCATTTGTCACCTGACATACGCAATGAACATACGTTCATGAATCGAGACTTTTGAAGGAGAACGCCACAACAGAGGGGTTTGTTGTTAAAATATATTGATCCAGGGAGTATTTGCAAGGATGACACGCCGTCAAGTCCACCACAGAACCAAGAGACCGCTAGCACAGCTAACGTTACCGGAATTTCTATATAAAAAAAAAAAAAATGTTGCACACCTGGCATCCGGGATGCCGCATCCCTCTCGAAACCTCATTCGTGCTTGAATATGTTCAACACTATAAAATCTGGTGAAATACAATAGGCCTACTCTTTTTTTTTTTTTTTTTTTTTTTACAATCTTATATAGCCTATAGCCATTTTAATCGGATGGACAGTTGAAGGAACCCAACCTAATATATTTGCTTCCTCTTGGCCTACTAAAGTGTTCATACAACGGGAGTATTCTCTGGCTAGAGCAGAACAGCGGAGTGTGTGTAAGTGCCTGAGCTTATGTTTTGGATTAAGCTGCGTTGCTTTGACATTGTGGAAAATAGAATAACAGAAACAAAATGTATTAGTCTTTTTACCTGTTATTATCAATCTAAATTAATTTCGTATTTAATTTAACTTAATTTTGTTTTTCTTTATTTAAATTTCGTTTTTCTTTATTTAAATTTCGTTTTTCTTTATTTAAATTTCGTTTTTTCTTTATTTAAATTTCGTTTTTCAAATTTCGTGATCTCTTTATTTAAATTTCGTTTTTTCTTTATTTAAATTTTGTTTTTCTTTATTTAAATTTCGTTTTTTCTTTATTTAAATTTTGTTTTTCTTTATTTAAATTTCGTTTTTCTTTATTTAAATCTACCCTTTACTGTGTCAGTAATTTTTTAGTCAGAAAAATATTAGACTACCTTAAAAGTAGCCTTGATTAAGTTAACAGACCTGTGTGTGTGCGTTTAATAAATAAGCAAATAAGCCCTGCCCGCGTAGGCGCGCCGCTTCCCGCTGTTCTGTTCTGTATACTAAAAATTTATAAATTCTGAACGTGTCGCGTCTCGCGTGTCCATCTATATTGCATCAAATGCGACACTGCACTCCCTTGTAAAGTCGATTGGATGAACGGTTCTCGAAATAATCAAAATGCAAACAGACAGACAGACATAGAGATTCCTGCCTTTATTAGAGAGAAGAATATGTTCAGCCCCCTCTCCCCGAAGCTTCAAATATTCGATGTTCATTACTACCGAAGCTTCGAAGCTCAAAAAATGGTATTCGGACCAGCCCTAGGGGCGGCACAATTATTTTTCGCCTAGAGCGGCAGAAGTGCACGCGCCGGCCCTGTCTGTCAGAACAGCAAGCAAGTAATGAATTGAGTCCCTTTCACATTTAATTGCCTTTAAATGGCTTAAAATTGATTGAAAGATTAAACTGGCAAGGTTTAAAAATGCAGGACAAACTGAAATGACAATTCAGCACTGTAAGGCTACAAGAGTAACGTCTCCGGTTACTTGTTGTAACCTTGTTCCCTGAGAAAGCGGAACGAGATGCTGCGCTGCTCAGCGCATTGGGAACATATTTTATCGTGACCAGCTGTGAATAGTGTGTATAACACGTCGATGGAATTGACCCGGAGGTAATATAGCCTCGGTCGGTGACGTCATCGGCGCGCCCCCGCGACACGAGGCTATAAGTAGATGAGCCACAGGTGCATCATCAGGATATTTTGTCTGAAGAGCAGTCCCGGGACATCTTCAGCACGGCAAAGTAGCGCAGCATCTCGTTCCGCTTTCTCAGGGAACAAGGTTACAACAAGTAACCGGAGACGTTCCCTTTCGAAAGCTACAATCGATGCTGCGCTGCTCAGCGCATTGGGAACGAGAATACCCACGCCGCCGTGCTTGAACATGTCTGGACTCCCACGGTTGTGCAGGTGTGTTTCACAAGAACGTAAGAAAGCCTAGACAGACCTAGAGAGCCCGGAGTGGCATGAACATCCAAACTATAAAATCTTATGAATGTGTGCGGAGAGGACCAACCTGCCGCATCACAAACATGTTGCAAAGGGGCCCCCCTTGCCAGAGCACTAGAAGAGGCGACCCCCCTGGTGGAGTGAGCTCTAAGACCTATAGGCGAAGTTTGCCCGCGCGCCTCATAAGCAAGAGCAATAGCATCCCTGACCCAATGAGACATAGTCTGCTTGGTAGCAGCTCCTCCTCTGTTGCTGCCCCCATAACAGACGAACAGTTGCTCTGACTTACGCCACTGGCTAGTGCGGTGGACGTAAGCCTGAAGAGCACGGACTGGACACAGCCTATGAGATCTCTCCTGCTCCGGCGTTGAGAACGGCGGGGAGCAGAAAGCCTCAAGAATGACAGGATGTACAGCCGAAAATGGAACCTTAGGCAGGAAATCAGGATGTGGATGCAAAATCACTTTCACCATACCTGGGGCAAAGTCTAAGCAGGATGGCGAGATAGACAGAGCCTGCATATCCCCAATTCTCTTCAAGGAAGTTATTGCCATCAGAAAAACCATTTTTAGAGTCAGAAGTTTATCAGACGCTGATTCTATTGGTTCAAAGGGGGTGTCAACCAGACCCTCAAGAACTATAGCTAAATCCCATGAAGGGATCTTGGTTCTTACTGGAGGCCTCAGTCGCCTGGCTCCCCGAAGGAAGCGTGAGAGCAGAGGGTGTCTCCCAAGTGGCGCCCCGTCAACTAAGGCGTGGCAAGCCGAAAGAGCGGCCACGTAAACCTTAAGAGTGGCAGGACATGTGCCTGTTGATAATTTCTCTTGCATGAAGTCCAGCACTGAAGCAATCTGGCAGTTAACTGGATCTACATTGTGTTCAACGCACCACCTTTCAAAAACACCCCACTTAATAGCATAACTTCTTCTAGTGGAGGAAGCCCTAGCACTCAGAATGGTCTCAATAACATCCGGCGAAAGCCCAGTGTCTCTTAATTGGTTCCCATCAGGGGCCAAACATGAAGATTCCACAGGTCGGGCCTGGGATGGAATATCGTGCCCTCCGCCTGAGACAGAAGGTCCCTCCTCTCCGGAATCGCCCACGGCGAGCCGTCGAGGAGAGCTATTATCTCCGAGAACCACACTCTGTTCGGCCAACGTGGCGCTATCAGCAAGAGGCAAGACCCTTGTTGGCGAACTCTGGCTAGAACTCCCGGGAGCAGAGAAACTGGAGGAAACGCATAAAGGCGCATCTTGGGCCATGTGTGCGCCATCGCATCCAGACCCAGAGGAGCCGGGTGACTCAGAGAGAAGTAGAGGGGGCATTGCGCTGTCTGTTGGGAGGCGAAGAGGTCCACCTCCGCTTCGTAAAATTTGGTCCAAATCTGTTTCACTACCTCTGGGTGGAGTTTCCATTCCCCCGTCGGTAGCGTCTGTCTGGACAATAGATCTGCTCCCACATTCAAATGCCCTGGGATGTATACTGCCCTGAGTGACAGGAACTTTCCCTGGGCCCAGAGAAAAATCTGCCTCGCTATTCTGTTCAGATTGCGTGAGCGCAGACCTCCCTGGTGATTTATATACGAGACTGCTGCTGTGTTGTCCACCCGCACTAGGACATGACAGCCCCTCAATTGATGGAGAAAATATTTTAGAGCCAGAAATATGGCCATCAGCTCGAGGCAATTGATGTGCCAATCGAGCTGATGACCCTCCCATTCCCCTTGAGCTGGACGGCCATCCAAGACCGCTCCCCAGCCTGTCAGGGAGGCGTCCGTCGTTAGCAGTTTGCGACGACACGGCGCCCCTAAAGTGGGACCCAAGGCGAGGAACCGGGGTCTGAGCCACAGAGATAGTGTACGAAGCCCGCGGCGCGTCACTTTTATTAGCCTTTGAGGATTGGCTCTTGGATGAAAACCTCTGGCTTTTAGCCACAACTGAAACGGTCTCATGTGCAACAGCCCCAGAGGAATCACCGTGGAGGCTGATGCCATGAGACCTAACATTCTTTGATACTGTCGAACAGTACGAACTTGGCCTAGCTTGACTTTGGTCATGGTCTGCTGAATGGTCTCGATTCGAGCGGGAGACATTTGTGCCCGCATCGTAACCGAATCCCAAACGATCCCGAGATAATTCGTTCTCTGAGCAGGAGAAAGAACACTTTTCTTGGTGTTGAGTTTCAGCCCTAGAGAAACTAGATGAGCTAACACGATGTCTCTGTGTTGGAGCGCCATCTCTCATGATTGTGCTAGTATTAACCAATCGTCTATGTAATTCAAAATGCGAATGCCCTGGAGTCGTAATGGAGCCAGTGCTGCATCCATGCATTTTGTGTATGTGCGGGGTGACAGTGCTAGACCGAATGGAAGAACCCGAAATTGGTACGCTTCGCCCCCGAAAGCGAACCTCAGGAACTTCCTGTGTTGTGGCAATATTTCTATGTGAAAATATGCGTCCTTCAGATCGATCGTGACGAACCAATCGTGATGTTGTATTTGCGACACGACCGTCTTGACGGTTAACATCTTGAACTTGAGTGCTTTGACTGTGCGGTTTAAGCCTCGAAGATCTAAGATTGGACGCAACCCCCCATCCTTTTTGGGTACTAGGAAGTATCTGCTGTAATAACCTGACTCCCTCTCTGGAAGAGGAACACGTTCTATGGCCTCTTTGCTCAGAAGAGTCTGCAGCTCTTGCGACAGTACATGCATCTGCTCCGGTTTCACGGTAGTGAAAATCACGCCGTTGAAACGCGGAGGACGACGAATAAACTGGATTCTGTATCCTAACTGTACTGTGCTTAATACCCACGCAGAAACGCCCGGCAGAAGTTCCCACGCTGCCAGACTTTCTGAGAGTGGTATTAATTTTAATACTTCCTTTTGAGGGGATATTAGATGTTCCGTGTCCGGAATGACAGCCGGAAACGACGGAACATCTAATATTTCGCTGGAAACCGCTGCCCCCCGAAGCACGAGAGGTGGCGGGGATGGAGAGGTTTTGTGAGGGTAGCGGGAAGGGACGAATAGATCTTGAACGCGCCCCATCCCGCGGGGGACTACCCCCACTAGAATGGGCGCCAGACCATCAGGACTTCCTCTTTCTATTGATGACAGTCCTGAGGTCTGGCTTGGGAGGCTGCTGAGCCTGGCGAGTCTGCCTCCAGTCTCTCTGAGGGGGAGCGCGACTCGCCACGCTCTGCTTTTTCACCTCCCTGGCTTTTGAAGGACCGGGGCGGGGCTGGGTGGCAGACGGCCCCTCCCCTTGAGTGCGGCGAGGAAGAAACTGCACGAACGCTTCCTCGTGTTTCTTGACTTCCTTAAAGCGTGTGACTACGGTGTTAACCGCGTCACCAAACAGCCCAGATGGAGATACAGGAGAGTCAATAAGAAACAACCGATCTTTTTCCTTAATCCCTGTCAGATTAAGCCACAGATGCCTCTCTGTGCTGACTAAAGCAGACATAGAACGGCCGATGGCACGGGCCGTCTGCTTGGTCGCACGGAGAGACAGATCTGTGGCACGACGAAGCTCCGTGAACGCTTCCTCGTCGATCGTACTGCCCACACTCAAATCCTTCAACAGGTCAGCCTGGTACGCCTGTAACACTGCCATAGTGTGCAGCGCAGCACCAGCCTGACCTGCAGCTTGATAAGCTTTCCCCACTAATGATGATGTTACACGACAGGGTTTAGTGGGGAGGGTAGGTTTCTTTATCGAAGATGCCGACTCGGGTGAGAGATAGCCCGCGAGCGTCTCTTCAACCCGCGGCATCTCCGTATACCCCCGCGCTTTCGCACCCACGATAGTCGAAAAAGTCGACGTCGAGGGCACAAAAACGCGAGAAGTATATGGTTTACTCCATGACTTAGACAGCTCGTCATGGAGGTCCTCGAAAAAGGGGAGAGACTGATGTAATGTTCTCTCCCCCCTGCCACCGGACAGAAACCTATCCTCAAGCTTACTGGGTTTGGGGGTCTCTTGGTCGCGTGGCCAGTCAAGCTGTAACCTGGCCACCGCGCGAGTGACCACCTCTAGCAATTCCTCAACAGATCTTTTTTCACGGGAGGAATGCTCAGAGGCTGGCCGCTCGTTATGATCTGACGAACCAAGAGAAATATCATCCCCCTCGTGAACCGAAGAAGCACCGGAGCGCGCTTCGAAATCACGAGAAGGGATGTTAGGATCTGGTGACGCAGCAAGCGAAAGGGACGGACCCGTCTCTTGCTCGTCATGCAGATCCATACGAGAGCCCCACGATGGTAATGCGGGTGCGGACTGGAAATAGTTCAGACGGGAGCGAAGCATCTTAACTGTGAGCTGATCACAATGCTCGCACCCGCCTTTCTCTATCGCCAGTACCGCGTGCTCTTCCCCCAAACAAACAAAGCAATAATCGTGTGTATCCAGCTCAGACATGGGACGGGAGCATGGAGGAACACAACGCTTATTGCTTTGTTGGCTCATTTCTCTTTCTTTTTTTACTTTTTAAACTCTTTGTTGTAACGTGAGAGAAAAAGATTTGAGAATGAGAAATTTCTGCACACTGCCTGACAAAAACTAACTCCTAACAAAGATCTGAGAACAGATGAGAGTAGAGAGAATGTTTTCCAACGCACACACTGCACAGTAATGGTCTGAAGACAAAAGACCTGATGATGCACCTGTGGCTCATCTACTTATAGCCTCGTGTCGCGGGGGCGCGCCGATGACGTCACCGACCGAGGCTATATTACCTCCGGGTCAATTCCATCGACGTGTTATACACACTATTCACAGCTGGTCACGATAAAATATGTTCCCAATGCGCTGAGCAGCGCAGCATCGATTGTAGCTTTCGAAAGGGAACCACAAATTTTAACCGACTGTCATACAACTCCATAGTGAAACTTACAGACTACATTGTTTTCCCCAAAAAAGCTTGTTTTATGCACATTACTGTCATATTGGGATTAAAATGTATTCCTCATAGATATATCTCCCTATTGTCACGATCCACACACAGGAAACAGGGAGATCCAATTGCAGTATGTTTTATTTAGGGTAATCCAATATCGTAATCATTCAGGCAGGGGTCAAATCCAAATAAGCAATCCAAAACAAGAACACAACAGGAAAAGGCAAGAAACAGACATCAGAAGTGGTGTGATATACAATAAGGACTCCGTGACACATACTAAAACAGACAGGGTTATATACACAGGGAAATTACAATGCTAATGGGGAATTGGCTGAGTGCAATAATTAGTGACAAGGGACAGCTGAGTGCAATGAAGAGACAAGGATCGTGGGGAATGTAGTTCAAAATGTGACAGACACCGTGGGGAAGGAGGACATCTAGTGGACACCTAGAGAACACAACCTGACACCGCGACATAACCCCCCTTCTACGGAGCGGCTACCAGATGCTACAAGACAACA
Source organism: Rutilus rutilus (assembly GCF_951802725.1). Classification (NCBI taxonomy): domain Eukaryota; kingdom Metazoa; phylum Chordata; class Actinopteri; order Cypriniformes; family Leuciscidae; genus Rutilus; species Rutilus rutilus. The sequence goes on along the minus strand of NC_140214.1, from coordinate 38,988,596 downwards.
AAGACCACAACATAAAACAAGAGTCCAGGCGGGAGGTGGACTGGTGGAGGATCAGGGGGAGTGATGGGGGGCCAGGTCCATGTAGGGAAACGGGGACAGGGACTGACAGTTCATCTGGCGGCCAGGGCGGAGACGACAGCCCATCTGGCGGCCAGGGTGGAGACGACAGCCCATCGGGCGGCCAGGGCGGAGACGACAGCCCATCGGGCGGCCAGAGCGGAGACGACAGCCCATCGGGCGGCCAGGGAGGAGACGACCCCTTGGACGGCCATGGTACCGGAACAGACACCGGCTCAGGAACTGGAACAGACACCACCGGCTCAGGAACTGGAACAGACACCACCGGCTCAGGAACAGACACCAACGGCTCAGGAACTGGAACAGACACCACCGGCTCAGGAACAGACACCACCGGCTCAGGAACTGGAACAGACGACACCAGCTCAGGAACTGGAACAGACACCACCGGCTCAGGAACTGGAATAGACACCACCGGCTCAGGTTCAGGAACAGACACAGGCACCGGCTCAGGAACAGACACAGGCACCGGCTCAGGTTCAGGAACAGACACCACCGGCTCAGGAACAGACACAGGCACCGGCTCAGGAACAGACACCACCGGCTCAGGCTCAGGAACAGACACCACCGGCTCAGGCTCAGGAACAGACACCACCGGCTCAGGCTCAGGAACAGACACCGGCTCGGCGGCGGCCATCTTGTCCGGAGACACAGGCTCGGCGGCGGCCATCTTGTCCGGGGACACAGGCTTGGCGGCGGCCATCTTGTCCGAATACACTGGCTCGGCAGGCGTGACGTGAACAGGCTCGGCGTCGGCCATCTTGTCTGAAGACACAGGCTCGACAGACGTGACGTGAACAGTCTCTGTGGCGGCCATCTTGTCCGAAGACACAGGCTCGGCAGACGTGACGTGAACAGGCTCGGCGTCGGCCATCTTGTCTGAAGACACAGGCTCGGCAGACGTGACGTGAACAGTCTCTGTGGCGGCCAACTTGTCCGAAGACACAGGCCCGGCAGACGTGACTTGAACAGTCTCTGTAGCGGCCATCTTGTCCGAAGACACAGGACCGGCAGACGTGACGTGAACAGTCTCTGGCTGGGCAGACGTGACGGATCGCTAGGGTGGTGCAGGCAGTGTGAGCAGCTCGGGCGGGGCCAGTAGAGCAAGACGCCTGGGCGGCGCGGGCAGAGCAAGACGCCTGGGCGGTGCATCAGGGACGGCAGTCACCTCCGGGATGGTCTCCGTGTTAGGAGCCACTGGACTCGGGACCACCGGACTCGGGACCACCGGACTCGGGACCACCGGAACAGGGACCACCGGAACAGGGACCACCGGAACAGTGACCACCGGAACAGGCATGAAGGAAGTCCTCCTTCTCCTCCTCCGTTTCGGGGCCACCGGAACCGGGACCACCGGAACCGGGACCACCGGAACAGTCACGGAGGAGGTCTTCCTGTCTGGAGAAACAAACCGATCCGACGTAATCCACTGGTCACGCCTCTGCAGATATCCAGTGAACCCCCAAAAGTCCAGAGTACCCAGTCCCATCATCTCGCAACGAGGCAGAGGTTCGTCAAGACAGTTGTTAAAAATATCTTTTAGTACCGTGTCATTGTACCCCATACCTCTCGAGAGAGTCCAAAAAAATTGGGATAGACCACCCACCGACCGGCCCTGCTGACGTAGATTGGTCAGATTTTTGAATCTTCCCATCCTCTCCTCAGCAGTTCTAGGAGGAGCGATACGAATGCCCGTACTGCTGGATCTGTACATTTAGACGGAGTCCTTCTGTCACGATCCACACACAGGAAACAGGGAGATCCAATTGCAGTATGTTTTATTTAGGGTAATCCAATATCATAATCATCCAGGCAGGGGTCAAATCCAAATAAGCAATCCAAAACAAGAACACAACAGGAACAGGCAAGAAACAGACATCAGAAGTGATGTGATATACAATAAGGACTCCGTGACACATACTAGAACAGACAGGGTTATATACACAGGGAAATGACAGTGCTAATGGGGAATTGGCTGAGTGCAATAATTAGTGACAAGGGACAGCTGAGTGCAATGAAGAGACAAGGATCGTGGGGAATGTAGTTCAAAATGTGACAGACACCGTGGGGAAGGAGGACATCTAGTGGACACCTAGAGAACACAACCTGACACCGTGACACCTATTAAGTAAGGTACGAGAGGCTGTGCTGTATCGTGAATAAGTAACGGCTGAAGGGCGTTGTTAGGCACGACGCGAAGCGGAGTTGCTTTTATAAAATGGTTGCCACACAATAAATATTAAAGCCGAAAAATATTTATCTATGCAACTTTCATGAAGTAAAATCACTAAGCATTCCTTCCGCTGGAAAAAATAGTCCCTGACCGTAAACAGCAACAGAAGTTACATATATTATTTCGCCAATAGATGGCGGAAAAGACTGTCTTATGAATGAGTCAGTCGGTAGAGAAGACTTTTATATTGAAAAGACTCAAACTTGTTTTCACGGAGAAGGAAGACGCAACTGACAGATGACACGGGAAAACCCCTTAACGGTTAACTGTTAAAAGGACAAGATATCGCAGCGGACATTCAAACGGAATATTTTATTATAAATATAGGACTGACCTGAAGGAAAATGCAATGTCTACTGTGAATGCAGGTAACTTTACACTCGCTTTCTCGATCTCTTAGAATACTCCACTATAGCTTCAATGGACAATTTCAATGAGATCGCACATGTGTGGTTGCGGAGGAGCGCATCCAAAAATGCACCTTACCACCATATTGCCGCTTCACTGACAGGTTTCTGGAGAAAAGCATAGATATCATAAAATAAAGGCTAGATGTCTCATCCGCGCTGCTGGCCAATGGAGGTCGACGTCTGCACACGGCGGTCATCTTGCCACAGGGAGCTCGCTCACTCGTAACATTGTGTTTTAATAGTGCATGTACTTTTAAATAACCATAACTTGCTCAATTTTCTACCGATTTTCAAACGGTTTGGTTTGTTATAAACGTCAGAGATGTAGTTTTGACACTGCATACATATGAATAATTAAGAAAATCTGCAATTTCAACATGTTCCAGCGTTCAGAATTATAGCCACTTTAATAACGTTTGTAAGAAACCAAACCGTTTGTAAATCTGTCAAGATTTCAGCGAGATAAGAGGATTTGTGTTCGTGCTGATCACTCACCTTACCTTCAGATACCACAGAGCTCGCCAGAAAGCTTCCCTGTGACAAGATGGCCGCCGGTGAGAGCAGCATCTATGAAATATGGGTTGTGTTTTAAGCATTTGAATTGTCACCTGTTATGCATACGAAATTAAGAAACGCGAATGTAAACTGTGTATTGAGTCGCGTTTCAAACTCATTGATCAATATGCTTGCGTAGGAGTCAGTGAAATGTGCGCTGGTTTCTCTCCGCGTTCTGCGCTGGTGTGCAAGTCTCATCGACAATAAACGCAAGCCAAACGCAAGCTCTTATCAGCCCTATCCACCGCATTTACATTGTTATTAATAGTGGATACTTTCATGCGCTTCCTTGTCCAAGTGTCTGCTATCAGACCCGTTGAAATGCAGTTTCTGTTCATGTGTGCTATGTGTGTTAACCCTATATAGCCTACCCTACATACAGTTAGGGTGATATTACATGACTTAAAATGTGATATTGTCCGCACACCTCTTGCGTTTTGTTTGGTCACACCACAAGGTGTCACTGTGGCCTCAAAGCTTCAGCACTGCCACTCTGAGCTCGATTGCTCATGTCTGAGGTAAAACACGACCCCCTCATTAGCATACGGACAAAGAAATGTAGAAATAAATAAATGTATAAATAAATAAATGTGGAAATAAATAAATGTATAAATAAATAAATGTGAAAATAAAAAAATTTAGACATAAAAACATAAATAAATAAAAGTGGAAATAAATAAATGTATAAATAAAAAAAATAAATGTGTGAAAAAATACAATTATACATAAATAAGGAAATAAAAGTATAAATACTCATTTATTTGTACTTTTTTACATTTCTTTGTATATTTATTTATGTATATTTATTTATGTATATTTATGTATTTTTCATTAATTCATCCTTCCCAGGGAGTTTGATTGACATGAGTCTGACCAATCAAAATCCACCATTTTTGTCCGAAAAGGAGTCAGGAGAGTTAGTAGATTAACGTTGGTGGATTTGAACTTGGCTTTAACTGAGGTAATCTGTCACCACACATTAAAGAGCCAGAAAACGGTAGGCCTATTTATTGTTTAATTTTATTTGACTTACCAAATTTGAAAGTTGAGACTTTGTTTCATATTAAATATTAATTTAATAGGACCTGCTCGGTCCTGTCTGTCAGCGCGTTGTCAGTGTCCTCTATTTTTCCCTGCTTGAGAACATGGGTTGAATCCGAAATCGCCCCCTAAACCCTCATTCTAAGTTAGGCCTATTCCCTACTTTAGTCCACTAATACTGTTCACTTGAAGGAGTGAATGAGAAGGAGTGAATGAAAACGAGTGAGCGAATTCGGACAGCCGTTGAGTGTACATATGCTGTACACTCGTTTTATGTTTTGTTCAAGCCTGAGAGATAACTCGATATGACGCGCGTCTTTTCTGTGGGTTGTGTGTGTGGGTCGTGTGTGTGTGTGTAATAGGCAGGACTATACAACGCGGTCTCTTTAGTCTTGTCACGCTTGAATGGTTTAAAAGCATTCACATTAATAAGAGAGTGATCATACAACGCTAAGTTAGTCAAAACTGAGAAGGCAGGAAAACTCCTGGCTTGGAGGCTTAAAAAAATACAGACAAGTAGGGCTATTAACTCAATTGTACTTGACAATGGAGATAATTTAGTGGATCCAAAATGTATAAATTACGCTTTTGCAGAATATTATGAAAAGTTATATAAATCCCAATATCCAGATAATATGGATAAACAGGATCAGTTTCTGGACCAACTTTAATTCCCAACCTTGTCAGAGGAAACTAAAAATGATCTAGATGGAAAACTGAGCATTCAAGAACTTAAGGAGGCACTCACCCATATGAATATAGGCAAAGCCCCTGGCCCTGATGGCCTGTCTATTGAGCTTTATAAAAGATTTTCAGATAAATTATTACCTCATCTACTTGAAATGTATAATGAGTCCTATGAGAAGGGCATACCTGACAGATATGGGCTCATACAGGCCTATATCCTTGATGTCATGTGACACCAAAATACTATGCAAGGCTCTAGCTCGGAGGATTGAATCACATATTCCTAACTTAATTTCGAACGACCAAAATGGATTTGTTTTAGGCCGCCAAGCTTTTCACAATACCCGATTCGTATAATATATTCATAATACAATACAAACGCAATTTACATGTACCTATGAAGGCTTCACTTACCTGGGAATTAAAATAAATCCTGACATAAAGAAAATTGTATCTATTAATTATGATCCCTTAGTAAAAAAGGTATTGGACTCCTTAGAAAGATGGGGTGGGATGCCAATTTCTATGATAGGTCACATTAATATTATTAAAATGTCCATTCTCCCAAAATTCTTATATCTTTTCCAGTCCATCTCCTTACGCATTCCAGCATCCTTCTTTTCCTCCTTGAATAAAACCTTTACCAAATTTATATGGAAAAGTAAACGCCCCAGGCTGCGGCTCTCCCTTCTATATCTGCCCTATGACCGAGGGGGGCTTAGATTGCCTAATGTCAAGCTGTACTATTGGGCAGCTCAACTTTGTGCTGCTACTTATTATTTTTCTACCACTGATACGCCATCTTGGATACACACTGAGAACAATACATTGAAGCTACCTTTGACATCTTATCTTTATGCAGCCGAAATTAAACAATTATTAAAAGACACGAAAAAATCCTTTTCTCAAAAACACAATATCAATCTGGCACCAATCTCATTCTGCCTTGTCGGAGGTATCTAGGCTCTCATGTTTGTCGCCAATTTGGGGAAATGATAGATTTAAACCATGAAGAGCAGACATGGGGTTTAGAATTTGGCTAAATAATGGCTTGAATAAAATTGGGGACCTATATGGTGAAGGAGTATTGATGTCTTTTGAGCAATTAGTAAATAAATATGGTTTGTCCAAAAAACACTTTTTTAAGTACTTACAGGTTAGAAGTTATCACTACCCAACTAAAGTCTACTGTGAAACCCCCACTCTCCACTATAGAGAACATAGCCGTTAACCATCATCAGATGCCTGCTTTCCAAATTTTACAACATTTTACTACTTTCCTCAAAAGAAAATAGTCTTTCTTATTTACAAGCATGGACAACTGATTTACAAACAGAAATTTCAGATGATGAGTGAAACAATTCTTGCCTGTTGGCACAGACGCAAACTATTAACACCAGGTTTACTGTAGATTGCTGCAGTACAAATGGTTATTTAGAACCTATATTACTCCTGTAAAACGTCACCATTTTAATTCTAATATTCCTGATGTCTGTGTAAAATGTGGTGTAGACAAGGGCACTCTAATTCATTGTATGTGGCAGTGTCCGGAACTTCAGATTTTTTCGAAGGAGGTTACTACATTTATCTCCTGTTTGATTGAATGTAACATGCCTATGCACGGTAAACTTTGCTTACTGCACATTTTTCCTAATGGTTTTAAAGGGACTACAAAAAAGAGGAAGCTTGTTAGTTTCTGCTTATTGCAGGCTAAACATATAATCGGCCTGAACTGGAAGGACACAGAAAGACCAAAGATAAACCAGTGGATTAAACTAATGTCTAGCAACCTGGCACTGGATAAACTGACCTACATTGTGAGGAAAACTTGAGGATTTTAAAGATATGTGGTTGCCTTTCTTGCGCCTTGTAAAAGCATGTGACATGTAAACTATACTTTTTGCTGATGGAGTAAGCATGGGGTTCTAGGGTAGGGGGAGGCCTTGTCTTTTTTTTTTTTTTTTTTTTTTTTTTTTATGTTTCTTTGTACATTTTTTCTTTTGTATGTCTGGAAAACGTTTAAAAATTCAATAAAGATATTTGTGGGGAAAAAAAACAATAGAGGCAAGATCTGGCAACAGGTCTATGCTCCTCAGTCTGTCCTCAGGCCTTTTTTTATTTTTATTTTTTATGAAAATGGTCATAAAGGGAGTACCATTCACAAGTTCCAGTCAGAAGGTGAGGGCAGGCGAATCTGTCAGTTGTTTTGTCTTCATGTTCATTTGGCCCCATAGAGCTTTAAAGGGTATTCACCCATTCCTTCTGCACTTTCAGGTTTTTTTCCAATGCAGCAAAAATATTTTCTGCTGTTGGAGCACATAACCTGCCATCATGTGGCTGGGAACATTTTTAAATGAGTCCTATTATTGATGTGTCTGGCAACACGTCCAGTTATGTCAGAGATGAAGACTGAGGGTAGAGATTTGAAACAAAGGAGAGCATCTCCATGGTCTCAAGCAGATTGCCGCCACCACAGGGGTGACTGATAGTACACCACACCATGGGTGCACCCAAGATGCAGAACCCCTCCTATGGGAAAAAAAAGGGGACAAATGCAGAACATGCTAATTTCATACAATACACATTTTATGTGAATTATGTAGTTTGGCAAAGTCACATGTAAAATGTAAATGTATTATTTTACAGTAACTGGCATTCAATAATGCCTATGATTCATCATCAATCATGGTAAAATGATGGATGTAATATTCGTGCTTTTGTCTTCTGTGGGACTTTTAGTGTGCCGTTTCATGTGCTGGTTTTTAGCTTCTGTGATTATTGCTTGATCACCTCACTCCTTGAATGTTTTCAGAAGTGTTCCTAGTTAGCTTATCATTGTGTATTTTAGCCTTGGTTTCTCGGTTTCATTTACAGTTGCGAGTTTCTGTGGCACACATTCTGTTTTTCTTTTATTAAAGGGGACATATCATGCTAAATCCACTTTTTTAGCCCTTAAATGCATTTTGTTGTATATTTGGAGTGTTTAGAAGTACAGAAAATTTGAACTTATTTTCTTCAGGTGCTTCGTTGACATCTTTATATTCTGTTTTGGTCATATTTTTCAACCTGTTCCGATTTTTCTGTTATCTATGACGTTTTTTGAACTATTACGTCACAGTATTTGCAGCGGAACTGCCAAATAAGGACATTGACTTCCGGCCCACCACTTCAAGCAATCCGCCATTTTTATTTCTCGCTGCAATTTTGTAGTCCAAGCTAAAGGATGCAGAAGTTACGAGAGGGTAAGTTAAAATGTTCGGTTGTTGGATGTAGTAACCCACACGCTTCATTACACCGTTTAATGTAGATGAACTGCCACGCTTGTGACAGTGCCATAGACTGTAAAAAAAATAGGACAGGGCGCATCTCTCTCTTCGGAGCCAGGCGAAAGTGTAAACAAGACTTCACCGTCTCCAAACTAGACGCTGTCTTGCTCTCTCTCCCTCGCACATATTAATCAAAATAAATCGACACGGTGGTAAAAGGTCGGAAGACCAAAGTTTCATGTGTAAATACAGTAACGCACCATTGCGATACATCCATATGAAGACGTTGTTCTGCAGGTTCGTCGTCTTCATTTTCATCTCGCTTCGGCTCCGACTCTGGCTCGAACATGTAAGGCTGGCTGGACAAGTCTTCCGTTGTTGACATTTTGTTAATAACGTGTGAATTAAACGTTTCTGTGCCGCTAGATAATCGTATCTCTGCTATCAAACTACAAAAATGGCAGAACGGGGTGGAGTTGAACCGAGTGTCACCGCTACAACCTGGAGAGGGGGCGGGGTATGAAGTGTCTCAATTATATTTAAAGAGACTGCACCAAAATGAGTTGCTCTCAGACGCACATCAGAAAAGGGGTAGAAAAGGGGCCTGTGGAGCTAGAATAATGAGGAATTCAGACCCAAGCATTGCAGTTCCGCTTTATATAGACTACAAATGTATGATTTATATGTAAAAAGGAACGACTTAAAAGCATGATATGTCTCCTTTAAACCGCTGCTTTTATCAGACTTATATTCTTGGAATCTGACTGGGGTTCCCAAATGCAGGACAGGCGCAATGGGAATGAGAATGTTAAGGTCACAAAAAAATAAAAAAAATAAATAGAGGCCTTTTGGCCTCTACACTGAAAAAAAAAAGAAAAAAAAAAGTATTTACTGAGTTAAAATTTAAACAGTTTAGTTGATATAGTTAAAATATTTGACCCAACAACTTATTTCAAGTAACCTGGACTTGCAAAGTTTAGTTGAAAGATGATAACTTACATTTTCAAGTTATCTGTACTATAATGTATTTTATATATTTTTCATGTGAAAAAAAAAAAAAAAAACTTTTTCCCCCCGCATTTTACAAGTTGTAAAGTATCCACTGGAGGCAAGTTGTAAATGAGAACCCAAGTGCAGTTTATTATAAACAAAACCAAACATGAAACAAAAACATGGCGTAGCATAAACTCAAAACAAGACATGAACATGAACAGAACTCACAAACAGTGGTTACAGGGAACAATACTTGACCAAGACACATGACAAACATGAGGGCTTAAATACACACAAGACTAATGACTAGACAAGGGACACCTGTGAACAATGAACCAATGACAACATGACACATCAGACAAGGGAACACATGGCAGGATCACATGACTTACAAGGGATCACATGACAGACAAGGAAACATGTCGTGAACAAACCCAAAAACAAAACCGTGACAGATCCCCCCCTCTAAGGGCGGCTCCTGACGCCCAACAAAACCCCAAAAAACAAAATTCCAGGAGGGTGGTGGAGCGGAGGCGGTCTTGGGGGAGGGATGGAGGGCCAGGCCCATGCAGGGGGACAGGACATGAGATGTGGCATGGCGTGGACGGGCCTGGGTTGTGGCATGGTGTGGACGGGCCTGGGCTGTGGCATGGCGTGGGCGGACCTGGGCCGTGGCATGGCGTGGGCGGACCTGGGCCGTGGCATGGCGTGGGCGGACCCGGCAGTGCAGGAAGCCAGGGCAGATCCGGCAGTGCAGGAAGCCAGGGTGGAGCCGGCAATTCAGGGGACCATGGGGTTGCAGCCTCCATGACGAGCCAGTGTCTCCGGGGCAGTCTCCATGACTGAGGGCTCAGGTGATGTGGTGGCAGCCATCTTGTCCGGAGACACTGGCTCGGTGGCGGCCATCTTGTCCGGAGACACTGGCTTGGCGGCGGCCATCTTGTCCGGAGACACTGGCTCGGCGGCAGACGTGGCGTGAACAGACTCGGCAGGCATGAAGTGAAGAGGCTCAGGCTTGGCAGGCATGACGTGAAGAGGCTCAGGCTTGGCAGGCATGACGTGAAGTGGTTCAGGCTGAGAGGATACTGTGGGTTTGCGGTGTTCCTCATCCGTTAAACCCACAGTAAGAGTTGAGCCGCTTAACAAAAGGGCATAGTCAATATACTGGTCCAGGAAAAAAAAAAAATTTCCCCCTGGCAATTGGGACCGCACCAGATCGTTCAGCCAAAAATGGAAAATGTCCTTGAGAGCCACATCAATAAATTTTACCTGGTAGCATAGTCCACAAAATTTTTCCACATACGTTTTCAGGGGAAGATTCCACTGGCGTAGGTTTAGGAGGGCAACCGCTGTGTTCATTGTTGGAGGTCAAGTATTCTGTAAAGTATACTATAAAGTTGTAAATAAGAACCCAAGTGCAGTTTATTATAAACAAAACCAAACATGAAACAAAAACATGGCGTAGCATGAAAACTCAAGACATGAACATGAACATGAACTCACAAACAGTGGTTACAGGGAACAATACTTGACCAAGACACATCTTCTTCTTGTAGTGTCCGGCAGGCTAGACGCAGCTATGGCGTATTGCTGCCCTCCTCTGTTCTCTAATCGCTATTTACAACTTATTTAACACTAGTTAAAAGAACACTATGTAGCTTTTCAACCTTCATAATATATTTCCAAGACCCTTGTGATGGTACATCGACTTACAATAGGTTGAATGACACGTCTGCCATAGCCTGACGGGGTCTGTATCGCTTTTACTGGCACTACGTAACTTCGGAGTTCGGGTAGTAACCCGAGCACAAAAAGAACTACAAAATTCGACTGCTTTACGGCATACGTCACTTCCCCCACCACTTCCTCAAATTTGGACGTGAGCGTTTATATACTGTCTATGGACGTGAGAGGCCAACCAGCGTTTGTTTTCGGCTTTCGTGCGTATGTTTTTGTCATGGGGGCTGTTTACACCTGGCCACTTCATGCGTTTTCTCAGATTGGATAGCTATCTGATCGTGAAAAGACCAGGTGTAAATGTCCTCCGAAACGCATTCAAGACGGATTTGAATCCGACCGCTCAAACCAATTCAGTAGGAGGTCTGAGACGCATTCCAGACGAAACTGGACAAGTGTGCATCTGGTTGTTGAAACCACATATGTAAATTGAACTCCTCCCAAAAATGTTACAAAAATAAATAAAAAAACGTGTGAGAGCGTGTTATAGTCTATATGTTATTGACAGATATAACAACGCTACTGGAACCCACATTACCGCAGCTGAGCATCGATTCATCAAGCCAACGTGCAAACTATCGCAAATCAAAGTGAAAGTAAGTCACAGACGCTTATCACACAATCATCATCATTAAAAGTAGAGAAATGAAATGATCTTACCAGGGCTGTTACTGCTCTCTCTTATTGCTGTCTTTGATTTTGAAATTTTAGCTGATTATCAATAAAATGCAGCTCATATCAGTTGCTTTCGGTGACGTGCACTCCATTAAATCTGCATATAGCGGGAATTGAAGATCGGATTTAAATCCGTTTCACAAAAACACATTTATGTGACCAGGTGTAAACGGAATCGTTTTGATAAATCAGACAGCTATCCGATCTGAGAAAACGCATGAAGTGGCCAGTAAATAAATCTCTTATTTGAAAACTTGTTTGCATTCTATGTTGTATGTTGTTGTGCTTGCTTGTAGTATGTCATTTTTTTACATGCTGTTCATTCATCCATTGCTGATAATTAGACCAGTCCAATAATTTCCACATGTCTAGCTAGCTTTCGATTATCAGAGCTGTTAACAGACTTGCTAACAAACACTCGTTTCTCTTACGTGTTTTTTGCGTTGTTTTATTGCCTAGCTTGCCTCACGAACTAGTTTGCCAGCTGAACTCAGGTGTTGTGAGATGTATTTATCACGTAGTCCTGAGAGATATCAGACGACGCTGTTGACGTTGATTCGTGCGATTATCATGAGAACAGTTTTCAATATCTCACATAAATATCAAGACATAAATAAGTCTATTTGGTGGTCTATTTGGCGGTGGTGGAGGGGTATTTACGACAGTGCAAGTATTCCACAGCGACTCTAGGGGTCGCTGTTTGACAAAAACACAATTTCTCCACAGTGTGCCTTTAAACTTGTTTATATCTTTTTATATACTCCAATGTTTCGCAGATACTCCATCAGTTTTTTCAATTTGTTTCAACTATCCAAATTCAATAAAGAGCATAAATTAAAAACAGTTTCTCCAGTTGCTCCCAATTCCCTGAACAATTTCTTCCTTTGATGAGAGTACCTCCTACTCTGCACTAATACATGCATCACTGTTTCCTTATCTCCACATTCACACTGTCCATCAGGATGTTTACCAATCAGAGCCAGCCCACTTCTCAGCCCACAATGCCCAAACCTCAATCTGGATAAAACTACTGCATCTCTTCTCTGACATCTATAATTACATCTGTCTTTCTCTACCATTCTTTGTACTGAATAATAAGCTCTCCCATTAATTTCACAATCCCATGACCTTTGCCACATTTCTTTTACTGCCCTTTTTATTATTTCTGTGTAATCTGGTGACCCATACTGCAAATTAAGTTGAACCCTTTCCTCCTGCACTGCTTTCTTTGCCACCTCATCTGCCTCCTCATTACCCTCCACACCCATATGTGCCGGAACCCACAAAAACCCCACCTCATACACTGCTTTGTGAATTCTATTCAACACCTGTAAAATATCCACAAGTAAGTCAGGTCTGGACTTAGTCTTGGTATCTTTAATTGTAATTAGGGTTGCGACTGAATCACTACATATGAAGGGATCTCATATAACCAAACTTTGGGCCGGTGGGCTATCAGGTCTCGCGATGTAACGAATTGCTTTACGGCAAAAAAAATCGGCTAAAATTCTGTCATTATTGCACTCCCTCACGCTGTTTGAACCCGAATGAAGAAGACATTTTAAAGAATGTCCCATCTGCTTTGATGTCGTTGATCTACTAGCCTCTGGTATCTTAGAGTAGCCAACAAGTTTTTTGACAGTGTTGTCAAATATCTATTCTGAAGCTGTAGGGGGAGCTCTATAGAGAAACCTGCGAGCAAAAAAACAGAATACAGCGAATAAATTCCCAAAACTGCATAGCCCTGCTTTAATATATGTTTTAGCCAAATAAAATTAAACAAAGTCAAACAATGAAAATGGATGTCAGGCCATTGATGCAGAGAACTTGTAAAAACATGAAAAAACTTTAAAATACGCAACAAACACTCTTGGTAGAAATACATAACACCTTACCTCAACAACATCTTTAATTCAGCAATGTAGGGAGTGCACTCTTGCACTGCAGGTATCAGCTCCAATGTTCATTAAGTTGGATGTTCGACAAATTCAAGCATGGTTTGTTCAAAGCAACAATGAACGCAAGATCTGAATTAGCATAGAACCGACAAAAATCTGATAGATGTGGTGGGTTTTTGTGTGCATCATTCTGGCCTGCCCGTGCATGTGCCCTTTCAGGCTGAAATTACACAAAGCACTGTGCGCAAGAGGCCCAGTGGCCTAAGGGGAAAAGGCCACTTCTTGCTTTTGCACTGGACCTACGACGAAGGCTTTGCGTACGAAAGCAGAGAGGCAGACTCCACACACAAAACCGGTGGGAAAAAGTCATGAACTATAAATGAACCTAGTCATCCAAAAACATCATTGATACGTTTGTTTTGTCCATATAACCAAAATGGCCGTGTAATTGGAGAAAAACACATGGAACAGAAATGGCGGGCTCTAAATGTAAACAGCCCCATAAAGGCTCTGCCGTGGGCTTGACTTTGAACTACAAGGCATCGGCCTCCCACCTAGGGCATGCTTGTTGAGCTAGCTCTAAGCCGATGCTGCAAAAAGTCAATGATAATTTGTTCAAAGAAACTCCACAGAACAACAAGTATACCTGTGCTTAGCGTGTCTGCAAAAGAGCCATGGTGATTCAGTTAAGAGCGATGTAAAATGGTTTGAATCCAACTACAGCATCTACAGGCCTGAAAAAAAGTCCAATTAGGCCGAAGCATCAGCCTCTGATGCTGCAGAACGTGACGTCAAGTGCTATGTGGGTTGCATTAAATGGCCACATATGAAGTGGTTGATAAAGAAAAGCAGCAATTGCAAACAGAGTCAGAGAACCCTTGAACTCATACTAAAGGTGAGAAGGCTCGTCCGGGAGTTGAACCCGGGACCTCTCGCACCCGAAGCAAGAATCATACCCCTAGACCAACGAGCCTGACTGATGAAGGGTCGGGCTACTTGCGTACACTTGTACAGTCACCGAACGCTGGCCTCTAACAGAATGAGCAGGCACTAGTTTTAACAGAAAGCATTTGTCATTAGGGAGCCGTACTCCCTGGCAGGCAGCAATTCTGAGTACGTTCTGTGAAGGAAATAAACGCTTGTCATCTGGCTGAATCTGTGCTAAGTTGTAGTACAGATGAACACAAGCAGCAGTAAGGATTTCAAAACCACGACAGTTCGGCTCAGTGCTGCAAAGGAAGGAGCCAACTGGCTGCTCGTTCTGAAACCGCTGGGCTCGTCCGGGATTTGAACCCGGGACCTCTCGCACCCAAAGCGAGAATCATACCCCTAGACCAACGAGCCTGACTGACGAAGGATTTGGCTACTTGCATACACTTGTAGAGTCACTGAACGCTGGCCTCTTACAGAATGGCCAGGCACTAGTTTTAATAAAAAGCGTTTGTCGTTAGGGAGCCACACTCACCTGGCAGGCAGCGATTCTGAGTACGTTCTGTGCAAGGAAATAAGCGCTTGTCATCTGGCTGAATCTTGGGTATGTTGTAGTACAGATGAACACAAGCAGCAGTAAGAGTTTCAAAAACACAGCAGTTTTGAGTTTGGCTCAGTGCTGCAAAAGGAAGGAGCCAACTGGCTGCTCCAGCTGCTTGTTCTGAAACCGGCGGGCTCGTCCGGGATTTGAACCCGGGACCTCTCGCACCCAAAGCGAGAATCATACCCCTAGACCAACGAGCCTCTTCGACAGCCTCTGGAGCCTCTTTCGGGAGGGCGCCAGAAATTCAGTGAAGCCCATCTCAAAGACGGAACACGACCTGGCGTCGAGATGCGAAAGTGTCGTTGTTTGAGCGTTAGAAACCACTTGAAGGCATATTACAGATCAAAGGTAAAGCTTGGCAGACAAGGCCCAGTGGCCTAATGGATAAGGCATCAGCCTCCGGAGCTGGAGATTGTGGGTTCAAGTCCCACCTGGGTCGTCAAATTCAAGCATGGTTTGTACAAAGCGACAATGACTGCAAGATCTGAATTAGCCGACAAACTTCTGATAGCTGTGGTGGGTTTTTGTGTGCATCATTCTGGCCTGCCCGTGCATGTGCCCTTTCAGGCTGAAATTACACAAAGCACTGTGCGCAAGAGGCCCAGTGTCCTAAGGAGAAAAGGTCACTTCTTGCTTTTGCACTGGACCACACACAAAACAGGTGGGAAAGAGTCATGAACTATAAATGAATCTAGTCATCCAAAAACATCATTGATACGTTTGTTTTGTCCATATAATCAAAATGGCCGTGTAATTGGAGAAAAACACATGGAACAGAAATGGCGGGCTCTAAATGTAAACAGCCCCATAAAGGCTCTGCCGTGGGCTTGACTTTGAACTACAAGGCATCGGCCTCCCACCTAGGGCATGCTTGTTGAGCTAGCTCTAAGCCGATGCTGCAAAAAGTCAATGATAATTTGTTCAAAGAAACTCCACAGAACAACAAGTATACCTGTGCTTAGCGTGTCTGCAAAAGAGCCACGGTGATTCAGTTAAGAGCGATGTAAAATGGTTTGAATCCAACTACAGCATCTACAGGCCTGAAAAAAGTCCAATTAGGCCGAAGCATCAGCCTCTGATGCTGCAGAACGTGACGTCAAGTGCTATGTGGGTTGCATTAAATGGCCACATATGAAGTGGTTGATAAAGAAAAGCAGCAATTGCAAACAGAGTCAGAGAACCCTTGAACTCATACTAATGGTGAGAGGGCTCGTCCGGGAGTTAAACCCGGGACCTCTCGCACCCGAAGCGAGAATCATACCCCTAGACCAACGAGCCTGACTGATGAAGGGTTGGGCTACTTGCGTACACTTGTACAGTCACCGAACGCTGGCCTCTAACAGAATGAGCAGGCACTAGTTTTAACAGAAAGCGTTTGTCGTTAGGGAGCCGTACTCCCTGGCAGGCAGCGATTCTGAGTACGTTCTGTGAAGGAAATAAACGCTTGTCATCTGGCTGAATCTGTGCTAAGTTGTAGTACAGATGAACACAAGCAGCAGTAAGGATTTCAAAACCACGACAGTTCGGCTCAGTGCTGCAAAGGAAGGAGCCAACTGGCTGCTCGTTCTGAAACCGCTGGGCTCGTCCGGGATTTGAACCTGGGACCTCTCGCACCCAAAGCGAGAATCATACCCCTAGACCAACGAGCCTGACTGACGAAGGATTTGGCTACTTGCATACACTTGTAGAGTCACTGAACGCTGGCCTCTTACAGAATGGCCAGGCACTAGTTTTAATAAAAAGCGTTTGTCGTTAGGGAGCCACACTCACCTCGCAGGCAGCGATTCTGAGTACGTTCTGTGCAAGGAAATAAGCGCTTGTCATCTGGCTGAATCTTGGGTATGTTGTAGTACAGATGAACACAAGCAGCAGTAAGAGTTTCAAAAACACCGCAGTTTTGAGTTTGGCTCAGTGCTGCAAAAGGAAGGAGCCAACTGGCTGCTCCAGCTGCTTGTTCTGAAACCGGCGGGCTCGTCCGGGATTTGAACCCGGGACCTCTCGCACCCAAAGCGAGAATCATACCCCTAGACCAACGAGCCTCTTCGACAGCCTCTGGAGCCTCTTTCGGGAGGGCGCCATAAATTCAGTGAAGCCCATCTCAAAGACGGAACACGACCTGGCGTCGAGATGCGAAAGTGTCGTTGTTTGAGCGTTAGAAACCACTTGAAGGCATATTACAGATCAAAGGTAAAGCTTGGCAGACAAGGCCCAGTGGCCTAATGGATAAGGCATCAGCCTCCGGAGCTGGAGATTGTGGGTTCAAGTCCCACCTGGGTCGTCAAATTCAAGCATGGTTTGTACAAAGCGACAATGACTGCAAGATCTGAATTAGCCGACAAACTTCTGATAGCTGTGGTGGGTTTTTGTGTGCATCATTCTGGCCTGCCCGTGCATGTGCCCTTTCAGGCTGAAATTACCCAAAGCACTGTGCGCAAGAGGCCCAGTGTCCTAAGGGGAAAAGGCCACTTCTTGCTTTTGCACTGGACCACACACAAAACAGGTGGGAAAGAGTCATGAACTATAAATGAATCTAGTCATCCAAAAACATCATTGATACGTTTGTTTTGTCCATATAACCAAAATGGCCGTGTAATTGGAGAAAAACACATGGAACAGAAATGGCGGGCTCTAAATGTAAACAGCCCCATAAAGGCTCTGCCGTGGGCTTGACTTTGAACTACAAGGCATCGGCCTCCCACCTAGGGCATGCTTGTTGAGCTAGCTCTAAGCCGATGCTGCAAAAAGTCAATGATAATTTGTTCAAAGAAACTCCACAGAACAACAAGTATACCTGTGCTTAGCGTGTCTGCAAAAGAGCCACGGTGAAAAAAGTCCAATTAGGCCGAAGCATCAGCCTCTGATGCTGCAGAACGTGACGTCAAGTGCTATGTGGGTTGCAGTAAATGGCCACATATGAAGTGGTTGATAAAGAAAAGCAGCAATTGCAAACAGAGTCAGAGAACCCTTGAACTCATACTAAAGGTGAGAGGGCTCGTCCGGGAGTTGAACCCGGGACCTCTCGCACCCGAAGCGAGAATCATACCCCTAGACCAACGAGCCTGACTGATGAAGGGTCGGGCTACTTGCGTACACTTGTACAGTCACCGAACGCTGGCCTCTAACAGAATGAGCAGGCACTAGTTTTAACAGAAAGCGTTTGTCGTTAGGGAGCCGTACTCCCTGGCAGGCAGCGATTCTGAGTACGTTCTGTGAAGGAAATAAACGCTTGTCATCTGCAAGATCTGAATTAGCCGACAAACTTCTGATAGCTGTGGTGGGTTTTTGTGTGCATCATTCTGGCCTGCCCGTGCATGTGCCCTTTCAGGCTGAAATTACCCAAAGCACTGTGCGCAAGAGGCCCAGTGTCCTAAGGGGAAAAGGCCACTTCTTGCTTTTGCACTGGACCTACGACGAAGGCTTTGCGTACGAAAGCAGAGAGGCAGACTCCACACACAAAACAGGTGGGAAAGAGTCATGAACTATAAATGAATCTAGTCATCCAAAAACATCATTGATACGTTTGTTTTGTCCATATAACCAAAATGGCCGTGTAATTGGAGAAAAACACATGGAACAGAAATGGCGGGCTCTAAATGTAAAAAGCACCATAAAGGCTCTGCCGTGGGCTTGACTTTGAACTACAAGGCATCGGCCTCCCACCTAGGGCATGCTTGTTGAGCTAGCTCTAAGCCGATGCTGCAAAAAGTCAATGATAATTTGTTCAAAGAAACTCCACAGAACAACAAGTATACCTGTGCTTAGCGTGTCTGCAAAAGAGCCACGGTGATTCAGTTAAGAGCGATGTAAAATGGTTTGAATCCAACTACAGCATCTACAGGCCTGAAAAAAGTCCAATTAAGCCGAAGCATCAGCCTCTGATGCTGCAGAACGTGACGTCAAGTGCTATGTGGGTTGCATTAAATGGCCACATATGAAGTGGTTGATAAAGAAAAGCAGCAATTGCAAACAGAGTCAGAGAACCCTTGAACTCATACTAAAGGTGAGAGGGCTCGTCCGGGAGTTGAACCCGGGACCTCTCGCACCCGAAGCAAGAATCATACCCCTAGACCAACGAGCCTGACTGATGAAGGGTCGGGCTACTTGCGTACACTTGTACAGTCACCGAACGCTGGCCTCTAACAGAATGAGCAGGCACTAGTTTTAACAGAAAGCGTTTGTCGTTAGGGAGCCGTACTCCCTGGCAGGCAGCGATTCTGAGTACGTTCTGTGAAGGAAATAAACGCTTGTCATCTGGCTGAATCTGTGCTAAGTTGTAGTACAGATGAACACAAGCAGCAGTAAGGATTTCAAAACCACGACAGTTCGGCTCAGTGCTGCAAAGGAAGGAGCCAACTGGCTGCTCGTTCTGAAACCGCTGGGCTCGTCCGGGATTTGAACCCAGGACCTCTCGCACCCGAAGCGAGAATCATACCCCTAGACCAGGGATGTCCAATCCTGCTCCTGGAGGGCCACTGTCCTGCAGAGTTTAGCTCCAACCCCAATTAAACACACCTGAACCAGATAATCAAGGTCTTACAAGGCATTCTAGAAACTTCCAGGTAGGTGTGTTGAGGCAGGCTAGAGCTAAACTCTGCAGGACAGTGGCCCCCCAGGACTGAGTTTGGACACCCCTGCCCTAGACCAACGAGCCTGCCGGAAGAACGATCGGGCTACTTGCGTACACTGGTACAGTCGCCGAAAGCTGGCCTCTAAGAGAACGAGCAGGGACTAGTTTTAACAGAAAGCGTTTGTCGTTAGGGAGCCGTACTCCCTGGCAGGCAGCGATTCTGAGCACGTTCTGTGAAGGAAATAAACGCTTGTCATCTGGCTGAATCTGTAGTACAGATGAACACAAGCAGCAGTAAGGATTTGAAAACCACGACAGTTTGGCTCAGTGCTGCAAAGGAAGGAGCCAACTGGCTGCTCTTTCTGAAACCGCTGGGCTCGTCCGGGATTTGAACCCGGGACCTCTCGCACCCAAAGCGAGAATCATACCCCTAGACCAACGAGCCTGACCGATGAAAGATTTGGCTACTTGCGTACACTTGTAGAGTCACTGAACGGTGGCCGCTTACAGAATGGGCAGGCACTAGTTTTTAAAAAAAAGCGTTTGTCGTTAGGGAGCCACACTCCCTGGCAGGCAGCGATTCTGAGTACGTTCTGTGCAAGGAAATAAGCGCTTGTCATCTGGCTGAATCTTGGGTATGTTGTAGTACAGATGAACACAAGCAGCAGTAAGAGTTTCAAAAACATGACAGTTTTGAGTTTGGCTCAGTGCTGCAAAAGGAAGGAGCCAATTGGCTGCTCCAGCTGCTTGCTCCGAAACCGCCGGGCTCGTCCGGGATTTGAACCCGGGACCTCTCGCACCCAAAGCGAGAATCATACCCCTAGACCAACGAGCCTCTTCGACGGTAAGACTTTCGGGAGGGCGCCAGAAACTCAGTGAAGCCCATCTCAAAGACGGAACACGACCTGGCGTCGAGATACGAAAGTGTAGTTGTTTGAGCGTTAGAAACCAGACAAGGCCCAGTGGCCTAATGGATAAGGCATCAGCCTCCGGAGCTGGAGATTGTGGGTTCAAGTCCCACCTGGGTCGTCTTTAATGGGCTACGTTTAAGTTGGATGTTCCACAAATTCAAGCATGGTTTGTTCAAAGCAACAATGACAAACTTCTGATAGCTGCGGGGGGGTTTTGTGTGCATCATTCTGGCTTGCCTGTGCATGTTCCCTTTCAGGCTGAAATTACACAAAGCACTACTGTGTGCAGGAGGCCCAGTGGCCTGAGGGGAAAAGGCCACTTCTTGCTTTTGCACTGGACCTACGACGAAGGCTTTGCGTACGAAAGCAGAGAGGCAGACTCCACACACAAAACAGGTGGGAAAGAGTCATGAACTATAAATGAACCTAGTCATCCAAAAAACATCACTGATACGTTTGTTTTGTCCATATAACCAAACTGGCCGTGTAATTGGAGAAAAAACGCATGGAACAGAAATGGCGGGCTCTAAATGTAAACAGCCCCATAAAGGCTATGCCGTAGGCTTGACTTTGAACTACTAGCCGATGCTGCAAAAAGTCAATGATCATTTGTTCAAAGAAACTCCACAGAACAACAAGTATACCTGTGCTTAGCGTTTCTGCAAAAGAGCCACGGTGATTCAGTTAAGAGCGATATAAAATGGTTTGAATCCCACTACAGCATCTACAGGCCGGAAACAAGTTCAATTTAGCCGAAGCATCAGCCTCTGATGCTGCAGAACGTGACGTCAAGTACTATGTGGGTTGCGGTAAATGGCCACATATGAAGTGGTTGATAAAGAAAAGCAGCAATTGCAAACAGAGTCAGAGAACCCTTGAACTCATACTAAAGGTGAGAGGGCTCGTCCGGGATTTGAACCCGGGACCTCTCGCACCCGAAGCGAGAATCATACCCCTAGACCAACGAGCCTGCCGGAAGAACGATCGGGCTACTTGCGTACACTGGTACAGTCGCCAAAAGCTGGCCTCTAAGAGAATGAGCAGGGACTAGTTTTAACAGAAAGCGTTTGTCGTTAGGGAGCCGTACTCCCTGGCAGGCAGCGATTCTGAGCACGTTCTGTGAAGGAAATAAACGCTTGTCATCTGGCTGAATCTGTAGTACAGATGAACACAAGCAGCAGTAAGGATTTGAAAACAACGACAGTTTGGCTCAGTGCTGCAAAGGAAGGAGCCAACCGGCTGCTCGTTCTGAAACCGCTGGGCTCGTCCGGGATTTGAACCCAGGACCTCTCGCACCCGAAGCGAGAATCATACCCCTAGACCAACGAGCCTGCCGGAAGAACGATCGGGCTACTTGCATACACTGGTACAGTCGCCGAAAGCTGGCCTCTAAGAGAACGAGCAGGGACTAGTTTTAACAGAAAGCGTTTGTCGTTAGTTGTCGTCGTCATAAAATTATTTATTTTTCACTTCGGCCAACAGTGTTTAAAATGTAACAAAGTTTAATGTTGTACATAAACTGTGTTTACAATAAGTGTATTGTGATTGTCAAAACATTTTAGTAACTAAACTGAATTGTATTTGGTTTAGTGACAACATGTTACAATGTTTACATGGTACAATTTCTGGTAAGCTACGCTTTTTTATTATTTCAATTCAATTCAATTATTGTGATCTGACTTAATATTGACTCATTTGGATAAATATTAGGTAGGCTACACAAGATAG
The DNA here is from genome assembly GCF_951802725.1 of Rutilus rutilus. NCBI lineage: Eukaryota > Metazoa > Chordata > Actinopteri > Cypriniformes > Leuciscidae > Rutilus > Rutilus rutilus. The sequence goes on along the minus strand of NC_140214.1, from coordinate 38,966,283 downwards.
GCACTTATTTTTTTCAAGAAAAAAACAACTCACCTAATGCTGTAAACATACAGAGAGATATAATGCGTTTTTTTTTATAATAACAACTTTATTTAATGATAAGTAAAAATATAATAAATATGTAATATAGTACACATATTTAGCAAAATACTTTTTATAGCCAACTAACGTGCTATAGCCTATATGGTCATCAAATGGCTTTCCTGAGGTAAATGTTATGTGACATAATTGTTCTCCAGCTGTTTTATTGACCCATTTGTTTGATTGATTGGTCGATATTATGTATGAGGAATATACATTTCAGTAAGTTCAGCTGTACTGTATCTTTCAACATTGTTCATTCGTGTTTATTTACTAGCTAGAGATGATCGGTTCACGTGCCGCGCTAGGGATCTGCGTCACATTTACAAGCGCCAAAACGGTATTTATTGTTTGAATTTCGTAATAAAAATGACAGAATCTCAGAGCTGAGATTTTTTTATATCGTAACCTGCTCTTGTGTCACGATTTTTCTGTGCGTGAGAAAATGAATGAGAGCGTGTGAAAAGTCAGTGTCGCGTGTGTCTCACGGTGAATGCGTGAGAGTTGGCCGCGATGTTAATGGTGCATGTCTTGCAAAGCGCTGTTCGTCTTTTGCCATCTTGTGAATAATTCTCGAGGCCGAAAGCGATGACCCTCGGTACCCCTCCGGCTGACATGTTGATGTGATATCTGATCTAAGTGGGCGTGGTGTGCAAGGTACGAGAGGGCGCAACTGATGATAGTGTAGTGATCCAGTCATGACAACGCTATTCTCAGCCTGCGCTCCAGCTGGGTAATCAACTTTATTTTTTTTAAATAATTTATATATTTTATATTCAAACTGAAAAAATTATGTGATTAACACTCAAGTCATTCAAGTCATCGTGTCTCAAGTCAAGTCAAGTCCCGAGTCTTGAACTTCCAAGTCCGAGTCAAGTCTCAAGTATTTTATTTTTTGTCAAGTCAAGTCACAAGTCATAAAAATAGCGACTCGAGTCGACTCGAGTCCAAGTCACCAAGTCACAAGTCCCCATGTCTGGCAGGCACTAGTTTTTAAAAAAAGCGTTTGTCGTTAGGGAGCCACACTCCCTGGCAGGCAGCGATTCTGAGTACGTTCTGTGCAAGGAAATAAGCGCTTGTCATCTGGCTGAATCTTGGGTATGTTGTAGTACAGATGAACACAAGCAGCAGTAAGAGTTTCAAAAACATGACAGTTTTGAGTTTGGCTCAGTGCTGCAAAAGGAAGGAGCCAATTGGCTGCTCCAGCTGCTTGCTCCGAAACCGCCGGGCTCGTCCGGGATTTGAACCCGGGACCTCTCACACCCAAAGCGAGAATCATACCCCTAGACCAACGAGCCTCTTCGACGGTAAGACTTTCGGGAGGGCGCCAGAAACTCAGTGAAGCCCATCTCAAAGACGGAACACGACCTGGCGTCGAGATACGAAAGTGTAGTTGTTTGAGTGTTAGAAACCACTTGAAGGCATATTACAGATCAAAGGCAAAGCTTGCCAGACAAGGCCCAGTGGCCTAATGGATAAGGCATCAGCCTCCGGAGCTGGAGATTGTGGGTTCAAGTCCCACCTGGGTCGTCTTTAATGGGCTACGTTTAAGTTGGATGTTCCACAAATTCAAGCATGGTTTGTTCAAAGCAACAATGACAAACTTCTGATAGCTGCGGAGGGGTTTTGTGTGCATCATTCTGGCTTGCCCGTGCATGTTCCCTTTCAGGCTGAAATTACACAAAGCACTACTGTGTGCAGGAGGCCCAGTGGCCTGAGGGGAAAAGGCCACTTCTTGCTTTTGCACTGGACCTACGACGAAGGCTTTGCGTACGAAAGCAGAGAGGCAGACTCCATGTTCCCTTTGGTCTCCATGTTCCCTCCAGACTGCATGTTCCCTTTCAGGCTGAAATTACACAAAGCACTGTGCGCACGTGGCCCAGTGGCCTGAGGGGAAAAGGCCACTTCTTGCTTTTGCACTGGACCTACGACGAAGGCTTTGCGTACGAAAGCAGAGAGGCAGACTCCATGTTCCCTCCAGACTGCATGTTCCCTTTCAGGCTGAAATTACACAAAGCACTACTGTGTGCAAGAGGCCCAGTGGCCTGAGGGGAAAAGGCCACTTCTTGCTTTTGCACTGGACCTACGACGAAGGCTTTGCGTACGAAAGCAGAGAGGCAGACTCCATGTTCCCTTTGGTCTCCATGTTCCCTCCAGACTGCATGTTCCCTTTCAGGCTGAAATTACACAAAGCACTGTGCGCAAGTGGCCCAGTGGCCTGAGGGGAAAAGGCAACTTCTTGCTTTTGCACTGGACCTACGACGAAGGCTTTGCGTACGAAAGCAGAGAGGCAGACTCCACACACAAAACAGGTGGGAAAGAGTCATGAACTATAAATGAACCTAGTCATCCAAAAAACATCACTGATACGTTTGTTTTGTCCATATAACCAAACTGGCCGTGTAATTGGAGAAAAAACGCATGGAACAGAAATGGCGGGCTCTAAATGTAAACAGCCCCATAAAGGCTATGCCGTAGGCTTGACTTTGAACTACTAGCCGATGCTGCAAAAAGTCAATGATCATTTGTTCAAAGAAACTCCACAGAACAACAAGTATACCTGTGCTTAGCGTTTCTGCAAAAGAGCCACGGTGATTCAGTTAAGAGCGATATAAAATGGTTTGAATCCCACTACAGCATCTACAGGCCGGAAACAAGTTCAATTTAGCCGAAGCATCAGCCTCTGATGCTGCAGAACGTGACGTCAAGTACTATGTGGGTTGCGGTAAATGGCCACATATGAAGTGGTTGATAAAGAAAAGCAGCAATTGCAAACAGAGTCAGAGAACCCTTGAACTCATACTAAAGGTGAGAGGGCTCGTCCGGGATTTGAACCCGGGACCTCTCGCACCCGAAGCGAGAATCATAAGCGAGCCGTACTCCCTGGCAGGCAGCGATTCTGAGCACGTTCTGTGAAGGAAATAAACGCTTGTCATCTGGCTGAATCTGTAGTACAGATGAACACAAGCAGCAGTAAGGATTTGAAAACCACGACAGTTTGGCTCAGTGCTGCAAAGGAAGGAGCCAACTGGCTGCTCTTTCTGAAACCGCTGGGCTCGTCCGGGATTTGAACCCGGGACCTCTCGCACCCAAAGCGAGAATCATACCCCTAGACCAACGAGCCTGACCGACGAAAGATTTGGCTACTTGCGTACACTTGTAGAGTCACTGAACGGTGGCCGCTTACAGAATGGGCAGGCACTAGTTTTTAAAAAAAGCGTTTGTCGTTAGGGAGCCACACTCCCTGGCAGGCAGCGATTCTGAGTACGTTCTGTGCAAGGAAATAAGCGCTTGTCATCTGGCTGAATCTTGGGTATGTTGTAGTACAGATGAACACAAGCAGCAGTAAGAGTTTCAAAAACATGACAGTTTTGAGTTTGGCTCAGTGCTGCAAAAGGAAGGAGCCAATTGGCTGCTCCAGCTGCTTGCTCCGAAACCGCCGGGCTCGTCCGGGATTTGAACCCGGGACCTCTCGCACCCAAAGCGAGAATCATACCCCTAGACCAACGAGCCTCTTCGACGGTAAGACTTTCGGGAGGGCGCCAGAAACTCAGTGAAGCCCATCTCAAAGACGGAACACGACCTGGCGTCGAGATACGAAAGTGTAGTTGTTTGAGCGTTAAAAACCAGACAAGGCCCAGTGGCCTAATGGATAAGGCATCAGCCTCCGGAGCTGGAGATTGTGGGTTCAAGTCCCACCTGGGTCGTCTTTAATGGGCTACGTTTAAGTTGGATGTTCCACAAATTCAAGCATGGTTTGTTCAAAGCAACAATGACAAACTTCTGATAGCTGCGGGGGGGTTTTGTGTGCATCATTCTGGCCTGCCCGTGCATGTTCCCTTTCAGGCTGAAATTACACAAAGCACTACTGTGTGCAAGAGGCCCAGTGGCCTGAGGGGAAAAGGCCACTTCTTGCTTTTGCACTGGACCTACGATGAAGGCTTTGCGTACGAAAGCAGAGAGGCAGACTCCATGTTCCCTTTGGTCTCCATGTTCCCTCCAGACTGCATGTTCCCTTTCAGGCTGAAATTACACAAAGCACTGTGCGCAAGTGGCCCAGTGGCCTGAGGGGAAAAGGCCACTTCTTGCTTTTGCACTGGACCTACGACGAAGGCTTTGCGTACGAAAGCAGAGAGGCAGACTCCACACACAAAACAGGTGGGAAAGAGTCATGAACTATAAATGAACCTAGTCATCCAAAAAACATCACTGATACGTTTGTTTTGTCCATATAACCAAACTGGCCGTGTAATTGGAGAAAAAACGCATGGAACAGAAATGGCGGGCTCTAAATGTAAACAGCCCCATAAAGGCTATGCCGTAGGCTTGACTTTGAACTACTAGCCGATGCTGCAAAAAGTCAATGATCATTTGTTCAAAGAAACTCCACAGAACAACAAGTATACCTGTGCTTAGCGTTTCTGCAAAAGAGCCACGGTGATTCAGTTAAGAGCGATATAAAATGGTTTGAATCCCACTACAGCATCTACAGCCCGGAAACAAGTTCAATTTAGCCGAAGCATCAGCCTCTGATGCTGCAGAACGTGACGTCAAGTACTATGTGGGTTGCGGTAAATGGCCACATATGAAGTGGTTGATAAAGAAAAGCAGCAATTGCAAACAGAGTCAGAGAACCCTTGAACTCATACTAAAGGTGAGAGGGCTCATCCGGGATTTGAACCCGGGACCTCTCGCACCCGAAGCGAGAATCATACCCCTAGACCAACGAGCCTGCCGGAAGACCGATCGGGCTACTTGCGTACACTGGTACAGTCGCCGAAAGCTGGCCTCTAAGAGAATGAGCAGGGACTAGTTTTAACAGAAAGCGTTTGTCGTTAGGGAGCCGTACTCCCTGGCAGGCAGCGATTCTGAGCACGTTCTGTGAAGGAAATAAACGCTTGTCATCTGGCTGAATCTGTAGTACAGATGAACACAAGCAGCAGTAAGGATTTGAAAACCACGACAGTTTGGCTCAGTGCTGCAAAGGAAGGAGCCAACTGGCTGCTCTTTCTGAAACCGCTGGGCTCGTCCGGGATTTGAACCCGGGACCTCTCGCACCCAAAGCGAGAATCATACCCCTAGACCAACGAGCCTGACCGACGAAAGATTTGGCTACTTGCGTACACTTGTAGAGTCACTGAACGGTGGCCGCTTACAGAATGGGCAGGCACCAGAGATGGGACCAAGTCATACATATGCAAGTCTCAAGTAAGTCTCAAGTCTTAACCTTCAAGTCTCAAGTAAGTCCCAAGTATTTTTTTCTTGGGCAAGTCAAGTCAAGTCAAGTCACAGGCTATGTCAAGTCAAGTCAAGTCAAGTCCTGTAGTAGGTCAAGTCAAGTCCAAGTCAAGTCACCTTATTATTGTAATTTTACCTGCAGAATCTGATCTTAATAAAGTGAAAAGACAAGATATCAGTTACTGTCAATAAATTACAATAATTTGGATTTGCATTGTAAATACTCATGTTCAGTAAAATACATCATGGAATCAAGCAAAATTGTAACTTCATAAAATTATTTATTTTTCACTTCGGCCAACAGTGTTTAAAATGTAACAAAGTTTAATGTTGTACATAAACTGTGTTTACAATAAGTGTATTGTGATTGTCAAAACATTTTAGTAACTAAACTGAATTGTATTTGGTTTAGTGACAACATGTTACAATGTTTACATGGTACAATTTCTGGTAAGCTACGCTTTTTTATTATTTCAATTCAATTCAATTATTGTGATCTGACTTAATATTGACTCATTTGGATAAATATTAGGTAGGCTACACAAGATAGGCACTTATTTTTTTCAAGAAAAAAACAACTCACCTAATGCTGTAAACATACAGAGAGATATAATGCGTTTTTTTTTATAATAACAACTTTATTTAATGATAAGTAAAAATATAATAAATATGTAATATAGTACACATATTTAGCAAAATACTTTTTATAGCCAACTAACGTGCTATAGCCTATATGGTCATCAAATGGCTTTCCTGAGGTAAATGTTATGTGACATAATTGTTCTCCAGCTGTTTTATTGACCCATTTGTTTGATTGATTGGTCGATATTATGTATGAGGAATATACATTTCAGTAAGTTCAGCTGTACTGTATCTTTCAACATTGTTCATTCGTGTTTATTTACTAGCTAGAGATGATCGGTTCACGTGCCGCGCTAGGGATCTGCGTCACATTTACAAGCGCCAAAACGGTATTTATTGTTTGAATTTCGTAATAAAAATGACAGAATCTCAGAGCTGAGATTTTTTTATATCGTAACCTGCTCTTGTGTCACGATTTTTCTGTGCGTGAGAAAATGAATGAGAGCGTGTGAAAAGTCAGTGTCGCGTGTGTCTCACGGTGAATGCGTGAGAGTTGGCCGCGATGTTAATGGTGCATGTCTTGCAAAGCGCTGTTCGTCTTTTGCCATCTTGTGAATAATTCTCGAGGCCGAAAGCGATGACCCTCGGTACCCCTCCGGCTGACATGTTGATGTGATATCTGATCTAAGTGGGCGTGGTGTGCAAGGTACGAGAGGGCGCAACTGATGATAGTGTAGTGATCCAGTCATGACAACGCTATTCTCAGCCTGCGCTCCAGCTGGGTAATCAACTTTATTTTTTTTAAATAATTTATATATTTTATATTCAAACTGAAAAAATTATGTGATTAACACTCAAGTCATTCAAGTCATCGTGTCTCAAGTCAAGTCAAGTCCCGAGTCTTGAACTTCCAAGTCCGAGTCAAGTCTCAAGTATTTTATTTTTTGTCAAGTCAAGTCACAAGTCATAAAAATAGCGACTCGAGTCGACTCGAGTCCAAGTCACCAAGTCACAAGTCCCCATGTCTGGCAGGCACTAGTTTTTAAAAAAAGCGTTTGTCGTTAGGGAGCCACACTCCCTGGCAGGCAGCGATTCTGAGTACGTTCTGTGCAAGGAAATAAGCGCTTGTCATCTGGCTGAATCTTGGGTATGTTGTAGTACAGATGAACACAAGCAGCAGTAAGAGTTTCAAAAACATGACAGTTTTGAGTTTGGCTCAGTGCTGCAAAAGGAAGGAGCCAATTGGCTGCTCCAGCTGCTTGCTCCGAAACCGCCGGGCTCGTCCGGGATTTGAACCCGGGACCTCTCGCACCCAAAGCGAGAATCATACCCCTAGACCAACGAGCCTCTTCGACGGTAAGACTTTCGGGAGGGCGCCAGAAACTCAGTGAAGCCCATCTCAAAGACGGAACACGACCTGGCGTCGAGATACGAAAGTGTAGTTGTTTGAGCGTTAGAAACCACTTGAAGGCATATTACAGATCAAAGGCAAAGCTTGCCAGACAAGGCCCAGTGGCCTAATGGATAAGGCATCAGCCTCCGGAGCTGGAGATTGTGGGTTCAAGTCCCACCTGGGTCGTCTTTAATGGGCTACGTTTAAGTTGGATGTTCCACAAATTCAAGCATGGTTTGTTCAAAGCAACAATGACAAACTTCTGATAGCTGCGGGGGGGGTTTTGTGTGCATCATTCTGGCCTGCCCGTGCATGTTCCCTTTCAGGCTGAAATTACACAAAGCACTACTGTGTGCAAGAGGCCCAGTGTCCTGAGGGGAAAAGGCCACTTCTTGCTTTTGCACTGGACCTACGACGAAGGCTTTGCGTACGAAAGCAGAGAGGCAGACTCCATGTTCCCTTTGGTCTCCATGTTCCCTCCAGACTGCATGTTCCCTTTCAGGCTGAAATTACACAAAGCACTGTGCGCAAGTGGCCCAGTGGCCTGAGGGGAAAAGGCCACTTCTTGCTTTTGCACTGGACCTACGACGAAGGCTTTGCGTACGAAAGCAGAGAGGCAGACTCCACACACAAAACAGGTGGGAAAGAGTCATGAACTATAAATGAACCTAGTCATCCAAAAAACATCACTGATACGTTTGTTTTGTCCATATAACCAAACTGGCCGTGTAATTGGAGAAAAAACGCATGGAACAGAAATGGCGGGCTCTAAATGTAAACAGCCCCATAAAGGCTATGCCGTAGGCTTGACTTTGAACTACTAGCCGATGCTGCAAAAAGTCAATGATCATTTGTTCAAAGAAACTCCACAGAACAACAAGTATACCTGTGCTTAGCGTTTCTGCAAAAGAGCCACGGTGATTCAGTTAAGAGCGATATAAAATGGTTTGAATCCCACTACAGCATCTACAGGCCGGAAACAAGTTCAATTTAGCCGAAGCATCAGCCTCTGATGCTGCAGAACGTGACGTCAAGTACTATGTGGGTTGCGGTAAATGGCCACATATGAAGTGGTTGATAAAGAAAAGCAGCAATTGCAAACAGAGTCAGAGAACCCTTGAACTCATACTAAAGGTGAGAGGGCTCGTCCTGGATTTGAACCCGGGACCTCTCGCACCCGAAGCGAGAATCATACCCCTAGACCAACGAGCCTGCCGGAAGAACGATCGGGCTACTTGCGTACACTGGTACAGTCGCCGAAAGCTGGCCTCTAAGAGAATGAGCAGGGACTAGTTTTAACAGAAAGCGTTTGTCGTTAGGGAGCCGTACTCCCTGGCAGGCAGCGATTCTGAGCACGTTCTGTGAAGGAAATAAATGCTTGTCATCTGGCTGAATCTGTAGTACAGATGAACACAAGCAGCAGTAAGGATTTGAAAACCACGACAGTTTGGCTCAGTGCTGCAAAGGAAGGAGCCAACTGGCTGCTCTTTCTGAAACCGCTGGGCTCGTCCAGGATTTGAACCCGGGACCTCTCGCACCCAAAGCGAGAATCATACCCCTAGACCAACGAGCCTGCCGGAAGAACGATCGGGCTACTTGCGTACACTGGTACAGTCGCCGAAAGCTGGCCTCTAAGAGAATGAGCAGGGACTAGTTTTAACAGAAAGCGTTTGTCGTTAGGGAGCCGTACTCCCTGGCAGGCAGCGATTCTGAGCACGTTCTGTGAAGGAAATAAATGCTTGTCATCTGGCTGAATCTGTAGTACAGATGAACACAAGCAGCAGTAAGGATTTGAAAACCACGACAGTTTGGCTCAGTGCTGCAAAGGAAGGAGCCAACTGGCTGCTCTTTCTGAAACCGCTGGGCTCGTCCGGGATTTGAACCCGGGACCTCTCGCACCCAAAGCGAGAATCATACCCCTAGACCAACGAGCCTGACCGACGAAAGATTTGGCTACTTGCGTACACTTGTAGAGTCACTGAACAGTGGCCGCTTACAGAATGGGCAGGCACTAGTTTTTAAAAAAAGCGTTTGTCGTTAGGGAGCCACACTCCCTGGCAGGCAGCGATTCTGAGTACGTTCTGTGCAAGGAAATAAGCGCTTGTCATCTGGCTGAATCTTGGGTATGTTGTAGTACAGATGAACACAAGCAGCAGTAAGAGTTTCAAAAACATGACAGTTTTGAGTTTGGCTCAGTGCTGCAAAAGGAAGGAGCCAATTGGCTGCTCCAGCTGCTTGCTCCGAAACCGCCGGGCTCGTCCGGGATTTGAACCCGGGACCTCTCGCACCCAAAGCGAGAATCATACCCCTAGACCAACGAGCCTCTTCAACGGTAAGACTTTCGGGAGGGCGCCAGAAACTCAGTGAAGCCCATCTCAAAGACGGAACACGACCTGGCGTCGAGATACGAAAGTGTAGTTGTTTGAGCGTTAGAAACCACTTGAAGGCATATTACAGATCAAAGGCAAAGCTTGCCAGACAAGGCCCAGTGGCCTAATGGATAAGGCATCAGCCTCCGGAGCTGGAGATTGTGGGTTCAAGTCCCACCTGGGTCGTCTTTAATGGGCTACGTTTAAGTTGGATGTTCCACAAATTCAAGCATGGTTTGTTCAAAGCAACAATGACAAACTTCTGATAGCTGCGGGGGGGTTTTTGTGTGCATCATTCTGGCCTGCCCGTGCATGTTCCCTTTCAGGCTGAAATTACACAAAGCACTACTGTGTGCAAGAGGCCCAGTGGCCTGAGGGGAAAAGGCCACTTCTTGCTTTTGCACTGGACCTACGACGAAGGCTTTGCGTACGAAAGCAGAGAGGCAGACTCCACACACAAAACAGGTGGGAAAGAGTCATGAACTATAAATGAACCTAGTCATCCAAAAAACATCACTGATACGTTTGTTTTGTCCATATAACCAAACTGGCCGTGTAATTGGAGAAAAAACGCATGGAACAGAAATGGCGGGCTCTAAATGTAAACAGCCCCATAAAGGCTATGCCGTAGGCTTGACTTTGAACTACTAGCCGATGCTGCAAAAAGTCAATGATCATTTGTTCAAAGAAACTCCACAGAACAACAAGTATACCTGTGCTTAGCGTTTCTGCAAAAGAGCCACGGTGATTCAGTTAAGAGCGATATAAAATGGTTTGAATCCCACTACAGCATCTACAGGCCGGAAACAAGTTCAATTTAGCCGAAGCATCAGCCTCTGATGCTGCAGAACGTGACGTCAAGTACTATGTGGGTTGCGGTAAATGGCCACATATGAAGTGGTTGATAAAGAAAAGCAGCAATTGCAAACAGAGTCAGAGAACCCTTGAACTCATACTAAAGGTGAGAGGGCTCGTCCGGGATTTGAACCCGGGACCTCTCGCACCCGAAGCGAGAATCATACCCCTAGACCAACGAGCCTGCCGGAAGAACGATCGGGCTACTTGCGTACACTGGTACAGTCGCCGAAAGCTGGCCTCTAAGAGAATGAGCAGGGACTAGTTTTAACAGAAAGCGTTTGTCGTTAGGGAGCCGTACTCCCTGGCAGGCAGCGATTCTGAGCACGTTCTGTGAAGGAAATAAATGCTTGTCATCTGGCTGAATCTGTAGTACAGATGAACACAAGCAGCAGTAAGGATTTGAAAACCACGACAGTTTGGCTCAGTGCTGCAAAGGAAGGAGCCAACTGGCTGCTCTTTCTGAAACCGCTGGGCTCGTCCGGGATTTGAACCCGGGACCTCTCGCACCCAAAGCGAGAATCATACCCCTAGACCAACGAGCCTGACCGACGAAAGATTTGGCTACTTGCGTACACTTGTAGAGTCACTGAACAGTGGCCGCTTACAGAATGGGCAGGCACTAGTTTTTAAAAAAAGCGTTTGTCGTTAGGGAGCCACACTCCCTGGCAGGCAGCGATTCTGAGTACGTTCTGTGCAAGGAAATAAGCGCTTGTCATCTGGCTGAATCTTGGGTATGTTGTAGTACAGATGAACACAAGCAGCAGTAAGAGTTTCAAAAACATGACAGTTTTGAGTTTGGCTCAGTGCTGCAAAAGGAAGGAGCCAATTGGCTGCTCCAGCTGCTTGCTCCGAAACCGCCGGGCTCGTCCGGGATTTGAACCCGGGACCTCTCGCACCCAAAGCGAGAATCATACCCCTAGACCAACGAGCCTCTTCGACGGTAAGACTTTCGGGAGGGCGCCAGAAACTCAGTGAAGCCCATCTCAAAGACGGAACACGACCTGGCGTCGAGATACGAAAGTGTAGTTGTTTGAGCGTTAGAAACCACTTGAAGGCATATTACAGATCAAAGGCAAAGCTTGCCAGACAAGGCCCAGTGGCCTAATGGATAAGGCATCAGCCTCCGGAGCTGGAGATTGTGGGTTCAAGTCCCACCTGGGTCGTCTTTAATGGGCTACGTTTAAGTTGGATGTTCCACAAATTCAAGCATGGTTTGTTCAAAGCAACAATGACAAACTTCTGATAGCTGCGGGGGGGGGGTTTTGTGTGCATCATTCTGGCCTGCCCGTGCATGTTCCCTTTCAGGCTGAAATTACACAAAGCACTACTGTGTGCAAGAGGCCCAGTGGCCTGAGGGGAAAAGGCCACTTCTTGCTTTTGCACTGGACCTACGACGAAGGCTTTGCGTACGAAAGCAGAGAGGCAGACTCCATGTTCCCTTTGGTCTCCATGTTCCCTCCAGACTGCATGTTCCCTTTCAGGCTGAACTTACACAAAGCACTGTGCGCAAGTGGCCCAGTGGCCTGAGGGGAAAAGGCCACTTCTTGCTTTTGCACTGGACCTACGACGAAGGCTTTGCATACGAAAGCAGAGAGGCAGACTCCACACACAAAACAGGTGGGAAAGAGTCATGAACTATAAATGAACCTAGTCATCCAAAAAACATCACTGATACGTTTGTTTTGTCCATATAACCAAACTGGCCGTGTAATTGGAGAAAAAACGCATGGAACAGAAATGGCGGGCTCTAAATGTAAACAGCCCCATAAAGGCTATGCCGTAGGCTTGACTTTGAACTACTAGCCGATGCTGCAAAAAGTCAATGATCATTTGTTCAAAGAAACTCCACAGAACAACAAGTATACCTGTGCTTAGCGTTTCTGCAAAAGAGCCACGGTGATTCAGTTAAGAGCGATATAAAATGGTTTGAATCCCACTACAGCATCTACAGGCCGGAAACAAGTTCAATTTAGCCGAAGCATCAGCCTCTGATGCTGCAGAACGTGACGTCAAGTACTATGTGGGTTGCGGTAAATGGCCACATATGAAGTGGTTGATAAAGAAAAGCAGCAATTGCAAACAGAGTCAGAGAACCCTTGAACTCATACTAAAGGTGAGAGGGCTCGTCCGGGATTTGAACCCGGGACCTCTCGCACCCGAAGCGAGAATCATACCCCTAGACCAACGAGCCTGCCGGAAGAACGATCGGGCTACTTGCGTACACTGGTACAGTCGCCGAAAGCTGGCCTCTAAGAGAATGAGCAGGGACTAGTTTTAACAGAAAGCGTTTGTCGTTAGGGAGCCGTACTCCCTGGCAGGCAGCGATTCTGAGCACGTTCTGTGAAGGAAATAAATGCTTGTCATCTGGCTGAATCTGTAGTACAGATGAACACAAGCAGCAGTAAGGATTTGAAAACCACGACAGTTTGGCTCAGTGCTGCAAAGGAAGGAGCCAACTGGCTGCTCTTTCTGAAACCGCTGGGCTCGTCCGGGATTTGAACCCGGGACCTCTCGCACCCAAAGCGAGAATCATACCCCTAGACCAACGAGCCTGACCGACGAAAGATTTGGCTACTTGCGTACACTTGTAGAGTCACTGAACAGTGGCCGCTTACAGAATGGGCAGGCACTAGTTTTTAAAAAAAGCGTTTGTCGTTAGGGAGCCACACTCCCTGGCAGGCAGCGATTCTGAGTACGTTCTGTGCAAGGAAATAAGCGCTTGTCATCTGGCTGAATCTTGGGTATGTTGTAGTACAGATGAACACAAGCAGCAGTAAGAGTTTCAAAAACATGACAGTTTTGAGTTTGGCTCAGTGCTGCAAAAGGAAGGAGCCAATTGGCTGCTCCAGCTGCTTGCTCCGAAACCGCCGGGCTCGTCCGGGATTTGAACCCGGGACCTCTCGCACCCAAAGCGAGAATCATACCCCTAGACCAACGAGCCTCTTCGACGGTAAGACTTTCGGGAGGGCGCCAGAAACTCAGTGAAGCCCATCTCAAAGACGGAACACGACCTGGCGTCGAGATACGAAAGTGTAGTTGTTTGAGCGTTAGAAACCACTTGAAGGCATATTACAGATCAAAGGCAAAGCTTGCCAGACAAGGCCCAGTGGCCTAATGGATAAGGCATCAGCCTCCGGAGCTGGAGATTGTGGGTTCAAGTCCCACCTGGGTCGTCTTTAATGGGCTACGTTTAAGTTGGATGTTCCACAAATTCAAGCATGGTTTGTTCAAAGCAACAATGACAAACTTCTGATAGCTGCGGGGGGGGGGTTTTGTGTGCATCATTCTGGCCTGCCCGTGCATGTTCCCTTTCAGGCTGAAATTACACAAAGCACTACTGTGTGCAAGAGGCCCAGTGGCCTGAGGGGAAAAGGCCACTTCTTGCTTTTGCACTGGACCTACGACGAAGGCTTTGCGTACGAAAGCAGAGAGGCAGACTCCATGTTCCCTTTGGTCTCCATGTTCCCTCCAGACTGCATGTTCCCTTTCAGGCTGAACTTACACAAAGCACTGTGCGCAAGTGGCCCAGTGGCCTGAGGGGAAAAGGCCACTTCTTGCTTTTGCACTGGACCTACGACGAAGGCTTTGCATACGAAAGCAGAGAGGCAGACTCCACACACAAAACAGGTGGGAAAGAGTCATGAACTATAAATGAACCTAGTCATCCAAAAAACATCACTGATACGTTTGTTTTGTCCATATAACCAAACTGGCCGTGTAATTGGAGAAAAAACGCATGGAACAGAAATGGCGGGCTCTAAATGTAAACAGCCCCATAAAGGCTATGCCGTAGGCTTGACTTTGAACTACTAGCCGATGCTGCAAAAAGTCAATGATCATTTGTTCAAAGAAACTCCACAGAACAACAAGTATACCTGTGCTTAGCGTTTCTGCAAAAGAGCCACGGTGATTCAGTTAAGAGCGATATAAAATGGTTTGAATCCCACTACAGCATCTACAGCCCGGAAACAAGTTCAATTTAGCCGAAGCATCAGCCTCTGATGCTGCAGAACGTGACGTCAAGTACTATGTGGGTTGCGGTAAATGGCCACATATGAAGTGGTTGATAAAGAAAAGCAGCAATTGCAAACAGAGTCAGAGAAGCCTTGAACTCATACTAAAGGTGAGAGGGCTCGTCCGGGATTTGAACCCGGGACCTCTCGCACCCGAAGCGAGAATCATACCCCTAGACCAACGAGCCTGCCGGAAGAACGATCGGGCTACTTGCGTACACTGGTACAGTCGCCGAAAGCTGGCCTCTAAGAGAATGAGCAGGGACTAGTTTTAACAGAAAGCGTTTGTCGTTAGGGAGCCGTACTCCCTGGCAGGCAGCGATTCTGAGCACGTTCTGTGAAGGAAATAAACGCTTGTCATCTGGCTGAATCTGTAGTACAGATGAACACAAGCAGCAGTAAGGATTTGAAAACCACGACAGTTTGGCTCAGTGCTGCAAAGGAAGGAGCCAACTGGCTGCTCTTTCTGAAACCGCTGGGCTCGTCCGGGATTTGAACCCGGGACCTCTCGCACCCAAAGCGAGAATCATACCCCTAGACCAACGAGCCTGACCGACGAAAGATTTGGCTACTTGCGTACACTTGTAGAGTCACTGAACGGTGGCCGCTTACAGAATGGGCAGGCACTAGTTTTTAAAAAAAGCGTTTGTCGTTAGGGAGCCACACTCCCTGGCAGGCAGCGATTCTGAGTACGTTCTGTGCAAGGAAATAAGCGCTTGTCATCTGGCTGAATCTTGGGTATGTTGTAGTACAGATGAACACAAGCAGCAGTAAGAGTTTCAAAAACATGACAGTTTTGAGTTTGGCTCAGTGCTGCAAAAGGAAGGAGCCAATTGGCTGCTCCAGCTGCTTGCTCCGAAACCGCCGGACTCGTCTGGGATTTGAACCCGGGACCTCTCGCACCCAAAGCGAGAATCATACCCCTAGACCAACGAGCCTCTTCGACGGTAAGACTTTCGGGAGGGCGCCAGAAACTCAGTGAAGCCCATCTCAAAGACGGAACACGACCTGGCGTCGAGATACGAAAGTGTAGTTGTTTGAGCGTTAGAAACCACTTGAAGGCATATTACAGATCAAAGGCAAAGCTTGCCAGACAAGGCCCAGTGGCCTAATGGATAAGGCATCAGCCTCCGGAGCTGGAGATTGTGGGTTCAAGTCCCACCTGGGTCGTCTTTAATGGGCTAAGTTTAAGTTGGATGTTCCACAAATTCAAGCATGGTTTGTTCAAAGCAACAATGACAAACTTCTGATAGCTGCGGGGGGGGTTTTGTGTGCATCATTCTGGCCTGCCCGTGCATGTTCCCTTTCAGGCTGAAATTACACAAAGCACTACTGTGTGCAAGAGGCCCAGTGGCCTGAGGGGAAAAGGCCACTTCTTGCTTTTGCACTGGACCTACGACGAAGGCTTTGCGTACGAAAGCAGAGAGGC
The DNA here is from genome assembly GCF_951802725.1 of Rutilus rutilus. NCBI lineage: Eukaryota > Metazoa > Chordata > Actinopteri > Cypriniformes > Leuciscidae > Rutilus > Rutilus rutilus. The sequence goes on along the minus strand of NC_140214.1, from coordinate 38,950,320 downwards.
AGACTCCATGTTCCCTTTGGTCTCCATGTTCCCTCCAGACTGCATGTTCCCTTTCAGGCTGAAATTACACAAAGCACTGTGCGCAAGTGGCCCAGTGGCCTGAGGGGAAAAGGCCACTTCTTGCTTTTGCACTGGACCTACGACGAAGGCTTTGCGAACGAAAGCAGAGAGGCAGACTCCACACACAAAACAGGTGGGAAAGAGTCATGAACTATAAATGAACCTAGTCATCCAAAAAACATCACTGATACGTTTGTTTTGTCCATATAACCAAACTGGCCGTGTAATTGGAGAAAAAACGCATGGAACAGAAATGGCGGGCTCTAAATGTAAACAGCCCCATAAAGGCTATGCCGTAGGCTTGACTTTGAACTACTAGCCGATGCTGCAAAAAGTCAATGATCATTTGTTCAAAGAAACTCCACAGAACAACAAGTATACCTGTGCTTAGCGTTTCTGCAAAAGAGCCACGGTGATTCAGTTAAGAGCGATATAAAATGGTTTGAATCCCACTACAGCATCTACAGGCCGGAAACAAGTTCAATTTAGCCGAAGCATCAGCCTCTGATGCTGCAGAACGTGACGTCAAGTACTATGTGGGTTGCGGTAAATGGCCACATATGAAGTGGTTGATAAAGAAAAGCAGCAATTGCAAACAGAGTCAGAGAACCCTTGAACTCATACTAAAGGTGAGAGGGCTCGTCCGGGATTTGAACCCGGGACCTCTCGCACCCGAAGCGAGAATCATACCCCTAGACCAACGAGCCTGCCGGAAGAACGATCGGGCTACTTGCGTACACTGGTACAGTCGCCGAAAGCTGGCCTCTAAGAGAATGAGCAGGGACTAGTTTTAACAGAAAGCGTTTGTCGTTAGGGAGCCGTACTCCCTGGCAGGCAGCGATTCTGAGCACGTTCTGTGAAGGAAATAAATGCTTGTCATCTGGCTGAATCTGTAGTACAGATGAACACAAGCAGCAGTAAGGATTTGAAAACCACGACAGTTTGGCTCAGTGCTGCAAAGGAAGGAGCCAACTGGCTGCTCTTTCTGAAACCGCTGGGCTCGTCCAGGATTTGAACCCGGGACCTCTCGCACCCAAAGCGAGAATCATACCCCTAGACCAACGAGCCTGACCGACGAAAGATTTGGCTACTTGCGTACACTTGTAGAGTCACTGAACAGTGGCCGCTTACAGAATGGGCAGGCACTAGTTTTTAAAAAAAGCGTTTGTCGTTAGGGAGCCACACTCCCTGGCAGGCAGCGATTCTGAGTACGTTCTGTGCAAGGAAATAAGCGCTTGTCATCTGGCTGAATCTTGGGTATGTTGTAGTACAGATGAACACAAGCAGCAGTAAGAGTTTCAAAAACATGACAGTTTTGAGTTTGGCTCAGTGCTGCAAAAGGAAGGAGCCAATTGGCTGCTCCAGCTGCTTGCTCCGAAACCGCCGGGCTCGTCCGGGATTTGAACCCGGGACCTCTCGCACCCAAAGCGAGAATCATACCCCTAGACCAACGAGCCTCTTCGACGGTAAGACTTTCGGGAGGGCGCCAGAAACTCAGTGAAGCCCATCTCAAAGACGGAACACGACCTGGCGTCGAGATACGAAAGTGTAGTTGTTTGAGCGTTAGAAACCACTTGAAGGCATATTACAGATCAAAGGCAAAGCTTGCCAGACAAGGCCCAGTGGCCTAATGGATAAGGCATCAGCCTCCGGAGCTGGAGATTGTGGGTTCAAGTCCCACCTGGGTCGTCTTTAATGGGCTACGTTTAAGTTGGATGTTCCACAAATTCAAGCATGGTTTGTTCAAAGCAACAATGACAAACTTCTGATAGCTGCGGGGGGGGTTTTGTGTGCATCATTCTGGCCTGCCCGTGCATGTTCCCTTTCAGGCTGAAATTACACAAAGCACTACTGTGTGCAAGAGGCCCAGTGGCCTGAGGGGAAAAGGCCACTTCTTGCTTTTGCACTGGACCTACGACGAAGGCTTTGCGTACGAAAGCAGAGAGGCAGACTCCATGTTCCCTTTGGTCTCCATGTTCCCTCCAGACTGCATGTTCCCTTTCAGGCTGAAATTACACAAAGCACTGTGCGCAAGTGGCCCAGTGGCCTGAGGGGAAAAGGCCACTTCTTGCTTTTGCACTGGACCTACGACGAAGGCTTTGCGTACGAAAGCAGAGAGGCAGACTCCACACACAAAACAGGTGGGAAAGAGTCATGAACTATAAATGAACCTAGTCATCCAAAAAACATCACTGATACGTTTGTTTTGTCCATATAACCAAACTGGCCGTGTAATTGGAGAAAAAACGCATGGAACAGAAATGGCGGGCTCTAAATGTAAACAGCCCCATAAAGGCTATGCCGTAGGCTTGACTTTGAACTACTAGCCGATGCTGCAAAAAGTCAATGATCATTTGTTCAAAGAAACTCCACAGAACAACAAGTATACCTGTGCTTAGCGTTTCTGCAAAAGAGCCACGGTGATTCAGTTAAGAGCGATATAAAATGGTTTGAATCCCACTACAGCATCTACAGGCCGGAAACAAGTTCAATTTAGCCGAAGCATCAGCCTCTGATGCTGCAGAACGTGACGTCAAGTACTATGTGGGTTGCGGTAAATGGCCACATATGAAGTGGTTGATAAAGAAAAGCAGCAATTGCAAACAGAGTCAGAGAACCCTTGAACTCATACTAAAGGTGAGAGGGCTCGTCCGGGATTTGAACCCGGGACCTCTCGCACCCGAAGCGAGAATCATACCCCTAGACCAACGAGCCTGCCGGAAGAACGATCGGGCTACTTGCGTACACTGGTACAGTCGCCGAAAGCTGGCCTCTAAGAGAATGAGCAGGGACTAGTTTTAACAGAAAGCGTTTGTCGTTAGGGAGCCGTACTCCCTGGCAGGCAGCGATTCTGAGCACGTTCTGTGAAGGAAATAAACGCTTGTCATCTGGCTGAATCTGTAGTACAGATGAACACAAGCAGCAGTAAGGATTTGAAAACCACGACAGTTTGGCTCAGTGCTGCAAAGGAAGGAGCCAACTGGCTGCTCTTTCTGAAACCGCTGGGCTCGTCCGGGATTTGAACCCGGGACCTCTCGCACCCAAAGCGAGAATCATACCCCTAGACCAACGAGCCTGACCGACGAAAGATTTGGCTACTTGCGTACACTTGTAGAGTCACTGAACGGTGGCCGCTTACAGAATGGGCAGGCACTAGTTTTTAAAAAAAGCGTTTGTCGTTAGGGAGCCACACTCCCTGGCAGGCAGCGATTCTGAGTACGTTCTGTGCAAGGAAATAAGCGCTTGTCATCTGGCTGAATCTTGGGTATGTTGTAGTACAGATGACCACAAGCAGCAGTAAGAGTTTCAAAAACATGACAGTTTTGAGTTTGGCTCAGTGCTGCAAAAGGAAGGAGCCAATTGGCTGCTCCAGCTGCTTGCTCCGAAACCGCCGGGCTCGTCCGGGATTTGAACCCGGGACCTCTCGCACCCAAAGCGAGAATCATACCCCTAGACCAACGAGCCTCTTCGACGGTAAGACTTTCGGGAGGGCGCCAGAAACTCAGTGAAGCCCATCTCAAAGACGGAACACGACCTGGCGTCGAGATACGAAAGTGTAGTTGTTTGAGCGTTAGAAACCACTTGAAGGCATATTACAGATCAAAGGCAAAGCTTGCCAGACAAGGCCCAGTGTTTAAGTAGGATGTTCCACAAATTCAAGCATGGTTTGTTCAAAGCAACAATGACAAACTTCTGATAGCTGCGGGGGGGGGTTTTGTGTGCATCATTCTGGCCTGCCCGTGCATGTTCCCTTTCAGGCTGAAATTACACAAAGCACTACTGTGTGCAAGAGGCCCAGTGGCCTGAGGGGAAAAGGCCACTTCTTGCTTTTGCACTGGACCTACGACGAAGGCTTTGCGTACGAAAGCAGAGAGGCAGACTCCATGTTCCCTTTGGTCTCCATGTTCCCTCCAGACTGCATGTTCCCTTTCAGGCTGAAATTACACAAAGCACTGTGCGCAAGTGGCCCAGTGGCCTGAGAAGAAAAGGCCACTTCTTGCTTTTGCACTGGACCTACGACGAAGGCTTTGCGTACGAAAGCAGAGAGGCAGACTCCACACACAAAACAGGTGGGAAAGAGTCATGAACTATAAATGAACCTAGTCATCCAAAAAACATCACTGATACGTTTGTTTTGTCCATATAACCAAACTGGCCGTGTAATTGGAGAAAAAACGCATGGAACAGAAATGGCGGGCTCTAAATGTAAACAGCCCCATAAAGGCTATGCCGTAGGCTTGACTTTGAACTACTAGCCGATGCTGCAAAAAGTCAATGATCATTTGTTCAAAGAAACTCCACAGAACAACAAGTATACCTGTGCTTAACGTTTCTGCAAAAGAGCCACGGTGATTCAGTTAAGAGCGATATAAAATGGTTTGAATCCCACTACAGCATCTACAGGCCGGAAACAAGTTCAATTTAGCCGAAGCATCAGCCTCTGATGCTGCAGAACGTGACGTCAAGTACTATGTGGGTTGCGGTAAATGGCCACATATGAAGTGGTTGATAAAGAAAAGCAGCAATTGCAAACAGAGTCAGAGAACCCTTGAACTCATACTAAAGGTGAGAGGGCTCGTCCAGGATTTGAACCCGGGACCTCTAGCACCCGAAGCGAGAATCATACCCCTAGACCAACGAGCCTGCCGGAAGAACGATCGGGCTACTTGCGTACACTGGTACAGTCGCCGAAAGCTGGCCTCTAAGAGAATGAGCAGGGACTAGTTTTAACAGAAAGCGTTTGTCGTTAGGGAGCCGTACTCCCTGGCAGGCAGCGATTCTGAGCACGTTCTGTGAAGGAAATAAATGCTTGTCATCTGGCTGAATCTGTAGTACAGATGAACACAAGCAGCAGTAAGGATTTGAAAACCACGACAGTTTGGCTCAGTGCTGCAAAGGAAGGAGCCAACTGGCTGCTCTTTCTGAAACCGCTGGGCTCGTCCGGGATTTGAACCCGGGACCTCTCGCACCCAAAGCGAGAATCATACCCCTAGACCAACGAGCCTGACCGACGAAAGATTTGGCTACTTGCGTACACTTGTAGAGTCACTGAACGGTGGCCGCTTACAGAATGGGCAGGCACTAGTTTTTAAAAAAAGCGTTTGTCGTTAGGGAGCCACACTCCCTGGCAGGCAGCGATTCTGAGTACGTTCTGTGCAAGGAAATAAGCGCTTGTCATCTGGCTGAATCTTGGGTATGTTGTAGTACAGATGAACACAAGCAGCAGTAAGAGTTTCAAAAACATGACAGTTTTGAGTTTGGCTCAGTGCTGCAAAAGGAAGGAGCCAATTGGCTGCTCCAGCTGCTTGCTCCGAAACCGCCGGGCTCGTCCGGGATTTGAACCCGGGACCTCTCGCACACAAAGCGAGAATCATACCCCTAGACCAACGAGCCTCTTCGACGGTAAGACTTTCGGGAGGGCGCCAGAAACTCAGTGAAGCCCATCTCAAAGACGGAACACGACCTGGCGTCGAGATACGAAAGTGTAGTTGTTTGAGCGTTAGAAACCACTTGAAGGCATATTACAGATCAAAGGCAAAGCTTGCCAGACAAGGCCCAGTGGCCTAATGGATAAGGCATCAGCCTCCGGAGCTGGAGATTGTGGGTTCAAGTCCCACCTGGGTCGTAGCCACCTGGGCTACATTTAAGTTGGATGTTCCACAAATTCAATTGTGCATCATTCTGGCCTGCCTGTGCATGTTCCCTTTCAGGCTGAAATTACACAAAGCACTACTGTGTGCAAGAGGCCCAGTGGCCTGAGGGGAAAAGGCCACTTCTTGCTTTTGCACTGGACCTACGACGAAGGCTTTGCGTACGAAAGCAGAGAGGCAGACTCCATGTTCCCTTTGGTCTCCATGTTCCCTCCAGACTGCATGTTCCCTTTCAGGCTGAAATTACACAAAGCACTGTGCGCAAGTGGCCCAGTGGCCTGAGGGGAAAAGGCCACTTCTTGCTTTTGCACTGGACCTACGACGAAGGCTTTGCGTACGAAAGCAGAGAGGCAGACTCCACACACAAAACAGGTGGGAAAGAGTCATGAACTATAAATGAACCTAGTCATCCAAAAAACATCACTGATACGTTTGTTTTGTCCATATAACCAAACTGGCCGTGTAATTGGAGAAAAAACGCATGGAACAGAAATGGCGGGCTCTAAATGTAAACAGCCCCATAAAGGCTATGCCGTAGGCTTGACTTTGAACTACTAGCCGATGCTGCAAAAAGTCAATAATCATTTGTTCAAAGAAACTCCACAGAACAACAAGTATACCTGTGCTTAGCGTTTCTGCAAAAGAGCCACGGTGATTCAGTTAAGAGCGATATAAAATGGTTTGAATCCCACTACAGCATCTACAGGCCGGAAACAAGTTCAATTTAGCCGAAGCATCAGCCTCTGATGCTGCAGAACGTGACGTCAAGTACTATGTGGGTTGCGGTAAATGGCCACATATGAAGTGGTTGATAAAGAAAAGCAGCAATTGCAAACAGAGTCAGAGAACCCTTGAACTCATACTAAAGGTGAGAGGGCTCATCCGGGATTTGAACCCGGGACCTCTCGCACCCGAAGCGAGAATCATACCCCTAGACCAACGAGCCTGCCGGAAGACCGATCGGGCTACTTGCGTACACTGGTACAGTCGCCGAAAGCTGGCCTCTAAGAGAATGAGCAGGGACTAGTTTTAACAGAAAGCGTTTGTCGTTAGGGAGCCGTACTCCCTGGCAGGCAGCGATTCTGAGCACGTTCTGTGAAGGAAATAAATGCTTGTCATCTGGCTGAATCTGTAGTACAGATGAACACAAGCAGCAGTAAGGATTTGAAAACCACGACAGTTTGGCTCAGTGCTGCAAAGGAAGGAGCCAACTGGCTGCTCTTTCTGAAACCGCTGGGCTCGTCCGGGATTTGAACCCGGGACCTCTCGCACCCGAAGCGAGAATCATACCCCTAGACCAACGAGCCTGCCGGAAGAACGATCGGGCTATTTGTGTACACTGGTACAGTCGCCGAAAGCTGGCCTCTAAGAGAATGAGCAGGGACTAGTTTTAACAGAAAGCGTTTGTCGTTAGGGAGCCGTACTCCCTGGCAGGCAGCGATTCTGAGCACGTTCTGTGAAGGAAATAAACGCTTGTCATCTGGCTGAATCTGTAGTACAGATGAACACAAGCAGCAGTAAGGATTTGAAAACCACGACAGTTTGGCTCAGTGCTGCAAAGGAAGGAGCCAACTGGCTGCTCTTTCTGAAACCGCTGGGCTCGTCCGGGATTTGAACCCGGGACCTCTCGCACCCAAAACAAGAATCATACCCCTAGACCAACGAGCCTGACCGACGAAAGTTTTGGCTACTTGCGTACACTTGTAGAGTCACTGAACGGTGGCCGCTTACAGAATGGGCAGGCACTAGTTTTTAAAAAAAGCGTTTGTCGTTAGGGAGCCACACTCCCTGGCAGGCAGCGATTCTGAGTACGTTCTGTGCAAGGAAATAAGCGCTTGTCATCTGGCTGAATCTTGGGTATGTTGTAGTACAGATGAACACAAGCAGCAGTAAGAGTTTCAAAAACATGACAGTTTTGAGTTTGGCTCAGTGCTGCAAAAGGAAGGAGCCAATTGGCTGCTCCAGCTGCTTGCTCCGAAACCGCCGGGCTCGTCCGGGATTTGAACCCGGGACCTCTCGCACCCAAAGCGAGAATCATACCCCTAGACCAACGAGCCTCTTCGACGGTAAGACTTTCGGGAGGGCGCCAGAAACTCAGTGAAGCCCATCTCAAAGACGGAACACGACCTGGCGTCGAGATACGAAAGTGTAGTTGTTTGAGCGTTAGAAACCACTTGAAGGCATATTACAGATCAAAGGCAAAGCTTGCCAGACAAGGCCCAGTGGCCTAATGGATAAGGCATCAGCCTCCGGAGCTGGAGATTGTGGGTTCAAGTCCCACCTGGGTCGTCTTTAATGGGCTACGTTTAAGTTGGATGTTCCACAAATTCAAGCATGGTTTGTTCAAAGCAACAATGACAAACTTCTGACAGCTGTGGGGGGTTTTTGTGTGCATCATTCTGGCCTGCCCGTGCATGTTCCCTTTCAGGCTGAAATTACACAAAGCACTACTGTGTGCAAGAGGCCCAGTGGCCTAAGGGGAAAAGGCCACTTCTTGCTTTTGCACTGGACCTACGACGAAGGCTTTGCGTACGAAAGCAGAGAGGCAGACTCCATGTTCCCTTTGGTCTCCATGTTCCCTCCAGACTGCATGTTCCCTTTCAGGCTGAAATTACACAAAGCACTGTGCGCAAGTGGCCCAGTGGCCTGAGGGGAAAAGGCCACTTCTGGCTTTTGCACTGGACCTACGACGAAGGCTTTGCGTACGAAAGCAGAGAGGCAGACTCCACACACAAAACAGGTGGGAAAGAGTCATGAACTATAAATGAACCTAGTCATCCAAAAAACATCACTGATACGTTTGTTTTGTCCATATAACCAAACTGGCCGTGTAATTGGAGAAAAAACGCATGGAACAGAAATGGCGGGCTCTAAATGTAAACAGCCCCATAAAGGCTATGCCGTAGGCTTGACTTTGAACTACTAGCCGATGCTGCAAAAAGTCAATGATCATTTGTTCAAAGAAACTCCACAGAACAACAAGTATACCTGTGCTTAGCGTTTCTGCAAAAGAGCCATGGTGATTCAGTTAAGAGCGATATAAAATGGTTTGAATCCCACTACAGCATCTACAGGCCGGAAACAAGTTCAATTTAGCCGAAGCATCAGCCTCTGATGCTGCAGAACGTGACGTCAAGTACTATGTGGGTTGCGGTAAATGGCCACATATGAAGTGGTTGATAAAGAAAAGCAGCAATTGCAAACAGAGTCAGAGAACCCTTGAACTCATACTAAAGGTGAGAGGGCTCGTCCGGGATTTGAACCCGGGACCTCTCGCACCCGAAGCGAGAATCATACCCCTAGACCAACGAGCCTGCCGGAAGAACTATCGGGCTACTTGCGTACACTGGTACAGTCGCCGAAAGCTGGCCTCTAAGAGAATGAGCAGGGACTAGTTTTAACAGAAAGCGTTTGTCGTTAGGGAGCCGTACTCCCTGGCAGGCAGCGATTCTGAGCACGTTCTGTGAAGGAAATAAACGCTTGTCATCTGGCTGAATCTGTGCTAAGTTGTAGTACAGATGAACACAAGCAGCAGTAAGGATTTGAAAACCATGACAGTTTGGCTCAGTGCTGCAAAGGAAGGAGCCAACTGGCTGCTCTTTCTGAAACCGCTGGGCTCGTCCGGGTGTTGAACCCGGGACCTCTCGCACCCAAAGCGAGAATCATACCCCTAGACCAACGAGCCTGACCGACGAAAGACTTGGCTACTTGCGTACACTTGTAGAGTCACTGAACGGTGGCCGCTTACAGAATGGGCAGGCACTAGTTTTTAAAAAAAGCGTTTGTCGTTAGGGAGCCACACTTCCTGGCAGGCAGCGATTCTGAGTACGTTCTGTGCAAGGAAATAAGCGCTTGTCATCTGGCTGAATCTTGGGTATGTTGTAGTACAGATGAACACAAGCAGCAGTAAGAGTTTCAAAAACATGACAGTTTTGAGTTTGGCTCAGTGCTGCAAAAGGAAGGAGCCAATTGGTTGCTCCAGCTGCTTGCTCCGAAACCGCCGGGCTCGTCCGGGATTTGAACCCGGGACCTCTCGCACCCAAAGCGAGAATCATACCCCTAGACCAACGAGCCTCAGTGAAGCCCATCTCAAAGACGGAACACGACCTGGCGTCGAGATACGAAAGTGTAGTTGTTTGAGCGTTAGAAACCACTTGAAGGCATATTACAGATCAAAGGCAAAGCTTGCCAGACAAGGCCCAGTGGCCTAATGGATAAGGCATCAGCCTCCGGAGCTGGAGATTGTGGGTTCAAGTCCCACCTGGGTCGTAGCCACCTGGGCTACGTTTAAGTTGGATGTTCCACAAATTCAAGCATGGTTTGTTCAAAGCAACAATGACAAACTTCTGACAGCTGTGGGGGTTTTTTGTGTGCATCATTCTGGCCTGCCCGTGCATGTTCCCTTTCAGGCTGAAATTACACAAAGCACTACTGTGTGCAAGAGGCCCAGTGGCCTAAGGGGAAAAGGCCACTTCTTGCTTTTGCACTGGACCTACGACGAAGGCTTTGCGTACGAAAGCAGAGAGGCAGACTCCATGTTCCCTTTGGTCTCCATGTTCCCTCCAGACTGCATGTTCCCTTTCAGGCTGAAATTACACAAAGCACTGTGCGCAAGTGGCCCAGTGGCCTGAGGGGAAAAGGCCACTTCTGGCTTTTGCACTGGACCTACGACGAAGGCCACTTCTTCTTCTACGACGAAGGCCACGAAGGCCACTCTGAGTACGTTCTGTGCAAGGAAATAAGCGCTTGTCATCTGGCTGAATCTTGGGTATGTTGTAGTACAGATGAACACAAGCAGCAGTAAGAGTTTCAAAAACATGACAGTTTTTTGAGTTTGGCTCAGTGCTGCAAAAGGAAGGAGCCAATTGGTTGCTCCAGCTGCTTGCTCCGAAACCGCCGGGCTCGTCCGGGATTTGAACCCGGGACCTCTCGCACCCAAAGCGAGAATCATACCCCTAGACCAACGAGCCTCTTCGACGGTAAGACTTTCGGGAGAAAGAAACTCAGTGAAGCCCATCTCAAAGACGGAACACGACCTGGCGTCGAGATACGAAAGTGTAGTTGTTTGAGCGTTAGAAACCACTTGAAGGCATATTACAGATCAAAGGCAAAGCTTGCCAGACAAGGCCCAGTGGCCTAATGGATAAGGCATCAGCCTCCGGAGCTGGAGATTGTGGGTTCAAGTCCCATCTGGGTCGTAGCCACCTGGGCTACGTTTAAGTTGGATGTTCCACAAATTCAAGCATGGTTTGTTCAAAGCAACAATGACAAACTTCTGACAGCTGTGGGGGTTTTTTGTGTGCATCATTCTGGCCTGCCCGTGCATGTTCCCTTTCAGGCTGAAATTACACAAAGCACTACTGTGTGCAAGAGGCCCAGTGGCCTAAGGGGAAAAGGCCACTTCTTGCTTTTGCACTGGACCTACGACGAAGGCTTTGCGTACGAAAGCAGAGAGGCAGACTCCATGTTCCCTTTGGTCTCCATGTTCCCTCCAGACTGCATGTTCCCTTTCAGGCTGAAATTACACAAAGCACTGTGCGCAAGTGGCCCAGTGGCCTGAGGGGAAAAGGCCACTTCTGGCTTTTGCACTGGACCTACGACGACCTACGACCTACGACCTTTGCGTACGAAAGCAGAGAGGCAGACTCCACACACAAAACAGGTGGGAAAGAGTCATGAACTATAAATGAACCTAGTCATCCAAAAAACATCACTGATACGTTTGTTTTGTCCATATAACCAAACTGGCCGTGTAATTGGAGAAAAACGCATGGAACAGAAATGGCGGGCTCTAAATGTAAACAGCCCCATAAAGGCTATGCCGTAGGCTTGACTTTGAACTACTAGCCGATGCTGCAAAAAGTCAATGATCATTTGTTCAAAGAAACTCCACAGAACAACAAGTATACCTGTGCTTAGCGTTTCTGCAAAAGAGCCACGGTGATTCAGTTAAGAGCGATATAAAATGGTTTGAATCCCACTACAGCATCTACAGGCCGGAAACAAGTTCAATTTAGCCGAAGCATCAGCCTCTGATGCTGCAGAACGTGACGTCAAGTACTATGTGGGTTGCGGTAAATGGCCACATATGAAGTGGTTGATAAAGAAAAGCAGCAATTGCAAACAGAGTCAGAGAACCCTTGAACTCATACTAAAGGTGAGAGGGCTCGTCCGGGATTTGAACCCGGGACCTCTCGCACCCGAAGCGAGAATCATACCCCTAGACCAACGAGCCTGCCGGAAGAACTATCGGGCTACTTGCGTACACTGGTACAGTCGCCGAAAGCTGGCCTCTAAGAGAATGAGCAGGGACTAGTTTTAACAGAAAGTGTTTGTCGTTAGGGAGCCGTACTCCCTGGCAGGCAGCGATTCTGAGCACGTTCTGTGAAGGAAATAAACGCTTGTCATCTGGCTGAATCTGTGCTAAGTTGTAGTACAGATGAACACAAGCAGCAGTAAGGATTTGAAAACCATGACAGTTTGGCTCAGTGCTGCAAAGGAAGGAGCCAACTGGCTGCTCTTTCTGAAACCGCTGGGCTCGTCCGGGAGTTGAACCCGGGACCTCTCGCACCCAAAGCGAGAATCATACCCCTAGACCAACGAGCCTGACCGACGAAAGACTTGGCTACTTGCGTACACTTGTAGAGTCACTGAACGGTGGCCGCTTACAGAATGGGCAGGCACTAGTTTTTAAAAAAAGCGTTTGTCGTTAGGGAGCCACACTTCCTGGCAGGCAGCGATTCTGAGTACGTTCTGTGCAAGGAAATAAGCGCTTGTCATCTGGCTGAATCTTGGGTATGTTGTAGTACAGATGAACACAAGCAGCAGTAAGAGTTTCAAAAACATGACAGTTTTGAGTTTGGCTCAGTGCTGCAAAAGGAAGGAGCCAATTGGTTGCTCCAGCTGCTTGCTCCGAAACCGCCGGGCTCGTCCGGGATTTGAACCCGGGACCTCTCGCACCCAAAGCGAGAATCATACCCCTAGACCAACGAGCCTCAGTGAAGCCCATCTCAAAGACGGAACACGACCTGGCGTCGAGATACGAAAGTGTAGTTGTTTGAGCGTTAGAAACCACTTGAAGGCATATTACAGATCAAAGGCAAAGCTTGCCAGACAAGGCCCAGTGGCCTAATGGATAAGGCATCAGCCTCCGGAGCTGGAGATTGTGGGTTCAAGTCCCACCTGGGTCGTAGCCACCTGGGCTACGTTTAAGTTGGATGTTCCACAAATTCAAGCATGGTTTGTTCAAAGCAACAATGACAAACTTCTGACAGCTGTGGGGGTTTTTTGTGTGCATCATTCTGGCCTGCCCGTGCATGTTCCCTTTCAGGCTGAAATTACACAAAGCACTACTGTGTGCAAGAGGCCCAGTGGCCTAAGGGGAAAAGGCCACTTCTTGCTTTTGCACTGGACCTACGACGAAGGCTTTGCGTACGAAAGCAGAGAGGCAGACTCCATGTTCCCTTTGGTCTCCATGTTCCCTCCAGACTGCATGTTCCCTTTCAGGCTGAAATTACACAAAGCACTGTGCGCAAGTGGCCCAGTGGCCTGAGGGGAAAAGGCCACTTCTGGCTTTTGCACTGGACCTACGACGAAGGCTTTGCGTACGAAAGCAGAGAGGCAGACTCCACACACAAAACAGGTGGGAAAGAGTCATGAACTATAAATGAACCTAGTCATCCAAAAAACATCACTGATACGTTTGTTTTGTCCATATAACCAAACTGGCCGTGTAATTGGAGAAAAAACGCATGGAACAGAAATGGCGGGCTCTAAATGTAAACAGCCCCATAAAGGCTATGCCGTAGGCTTGACTTTGAACTACTAGCCGATGCTGCAAAAAGTCAATGATCATTTGTTCAAAGAAACTCCACAGAACAACAAGTATACCTGTGCTTAGCGTTTCTGCAAAAGAGCCACGGTGATTCAGTTAAGAGCGATATAAAATGGTTTGAATCCCACTACAGCATCTACAGGCCGGAAACAAGTTCAATTTAGCCGAAGCATCAGCCTCTGATGCTGCAGAACGTGACGTCAAGTACTATGTGGGTTGCGGTAAATGGCCACATATGAAGTGGTTGATAAAGAAAAGCAGCAATTGCAAACAGAGTCAGAGAACCCTTGAACTCATACTAAAGGTGAGAGGGCTCGTCCGGGATTTGAACCCGGGACCTCTCGCACCCGAAGCGAGAATCATACCCCTAGACCAACGAGCCTGCCGGAAGAACTATCGGGCTACTTGCGTACACTGGTACAGTCGCCGAAAGCTGGCCTCTAAGAGAATGAGCAGGGACTAGTTTTAACAGAAAGCGTTTGTCGTTAGGGAGCCGTACTCCCTGGCAGGCAGCGATTTTGAGCACGTTCTGTGAAGGAAATAAACGCTTGTCATCTGGCTGAATCTGTGCTAAGTTGTAGTACAGATGAACACAAGCAGCAGTAAGGATTTGAAAACCATGACAGTTTGGCTCAGTGCTGCAAAGGAAGGAGCCAACTGGCTGCTCTTTCTGAAACCGCTGGGCTCGTCCGGGAGTTGAACCCGGGACCTCTCGCACCCAAAGCGAGAATCATACCCCTAGACCAACGAGCCTGACCGACGAAAGACTTGGCTACTTGCGTACACTTGTAGAGTCACTGAACGGTGGCCGCTTACAGAATGGGCAGGCACTAGTTTTTAAAAAAAGCGTTTGTCGTTAGGGAGCCACACTTCCTGGCAGGCAGCGATTCTGAGTACGTTCTGTGCAAGGAAATAAGCGCTTGTCATCTGGCTGAATCTTGGGTATGTTGTAGTACAGATGAACACAAGCAGCAGTAAGAGTTTCAAAAACATGACAGTTTTGAGTTTGGCTCAGTGCTGCAAAAGGAAGGAGCCAATTGGTTGCTCCAGCTGCTTGCTCCGAAACCGCCGGGCTCGTCCGGGATTTGAACCCGGGACCTCTCGCACCCAAAGCGAGAATCATACCCCTAGACCAATGAGCCTCTTCGACAGTAAGACTTTCGGGAGAAAGAAACTCAGTGAAGCCCATCTCAAAGACGGAACACGACCTGGCGTCGAGATACGAAAGTGTAGTTGTTTGAGCGTTAGAAACCACTTGAAGGCATATTACAGATCAAAGGCAAAGCTTGCCAGACAAGGCCCAGTGGCCTAATGGATAAGGCATCAGCCTCCGGAGCTGGAGATTGTGGGTTCAAGTCCCACCTGGGTCGTAGCCACCTGGGCTACGTTTAAGTTGGATGTTCCACAAATTCAAGCATGGTTTGTTCAAAGCAACAATGACAAACTTCTGACAGCTGTGGGGGGTTTTTGTGTGCATCATTCTGGCCTGCCCGTGCATGTTCCCTTTCAGGCTGAAATTACACAAAGCACTACTGTGTGCAAGAGGCCCAGTGGCCTAAGGGGAAAAGGCCACTTCTTGCTTTTGCACTGGACCTACGACGAAGGCTTTGCGTACGAAAGCAGAGAGGCAGACTCCATGTTCCCTTTGGTCTCCATGTTCCCTCCAGACTGCATGTTCCCTTTCAGGCTGAAATTACACAAAGCACTGTGCGCAAGTGGCCCAGTGGCCTGAGGGGAAAAGGCCACTTCTGGCTTTTGCACTGGACCTACGACGACCTACGAACTACGACCTTTGCGTACGAAAGCAGAGAGGCAGACTCCACACACAAAACAGGTGGGAAAGAGTCATGAACTATAAATGAACCTAGTCATCCAAAAAACATCTCTGATACGTTTGTTTTGTCCATATAACCAAACTGGCCGTGTAATTGGAGAAAAAACGCATGGAACAGAAATGGCGGGCTCTAAATGTAAACAGCCCCATAAAGGCTATGCCGTAGGCTTGACTTTGAACTACTAGCCGATGCTGCAAAAAGTCAATGATCATTTGTTCAAAGAAACTCCACAGAACAACAAGTATACCTGTGCTTAGCGTTTCTGCAAAAGAGCCACGGTGATTCAGTTAAGAGCGATATAAAATGGTTTGAATCCCACTACAGCATCTACAGGCCGGAAACAAGTTCAATTTAGCCGAAGCATCAGCCTCTGATGCTGCAGAACGTGACGTCAAGTACTATGTGGGTTGCGGTAAATGGCCACATATGAAGTGGTTGATAAAGAAAAGCAGCAATTGCAAACAGAGTCAGAGAACCCTTGAACTCATACTAAAGGTGAGAGGGCTCGTCCGGGATTTGAACCCGGGACCTCTCGCACCCGAAGCGAGAATCATACCCCTAGACCAACGAGCCTGCCGGAAGAACGATCGGGCTACTTGCGTACACTGGTACAGTCGCCGAAAGCTGGCCTCTAAGAGAATGAGCAGGGACTAGTTTTAACAGAAAGCGTTTGTCGTTAGGGAGCCGTACTCCCTGGCAGGCAGCGATTCTGAGCACGTTCTGTGAAGGAAATAAACGCTTGTCATCTGGCTGAATCTGTGCTAAGTTGTAGTACAGATGAACACAAGCAGCAGTAAGGATTTGAAAACCATGACAGTTTGGCTCAGTGCTGCAAAGGAAGGAGCCAACTGGCTGCTCTTTCTGAAACCGCTGGGCTCGTGCGGGAGTTGAACCCGGGACCTCTCGCACCCAAAGCGAGAATCATACCCCTAGACCAACGAGCCTGACCGACGAAAGACTTGGCTACTTGCGTACACTTGTAGAGTCACTGAACGGTGGCCGCTTACAGAATGGGCAGGCACTAGTTTTTAAAAAAAGCGTTTGTCGTTAGGGAGCCACACTTCCTGGCAGGCAGCGATTCTGAGTACGTTCTGTGCAAGGAAATAAGCGCTTGTCATCTGGCTGAATCTTGGGTATGTTGTAGTACAGATGAACACAAGCAGCAGTAAGAGTTTCAAAAACATGACAGTTTTGAGTTTGGCTCAGTGCTGCAAAAGGAAGGAGCCAATTGGTTGCTCCAGCTGCTTGCTCCGAAACCGCCGGGCTCGTCCGGGATTTGAACCCGGGACCTCTCGCACCCAAAGCGAGAATCATACCCCTAGAACAACGAGCCTCTTCGACGGTAAGACTTTCGGGAGGGCGCCAGAAACTCAGTGAAGCCCATCTCAAAGACGGAACACGACCTGGCGTCGAGATACGAAAGTGTAGTTGTTTGAGCGTTAGAAACCACTTGAAGGCATATTACAGATCAAAGGCAAAGCTTGCCAGACAAGGCCCAGTGGCCTAATGGATAAGGCATCAGCCTCCGGAGCTGGAGATTGTGGGTTCAAGTCCCACCTGGGTCGTAGCCACCTGGGCTACGTTTAAGTTGGATGTTCCACAAATTCAAGCATGGTTTGTTCAAAGCAACAATGACAAACTTCTGACAGCTGTGGGGGTTTTTTGTGTGCATCATTCTGGCCTGCCCGTGCATGTTCCCTTTCAGGCAGAAATTACACGAAGCACTACTGTGTGCAAGAGGCCCAGTGGCCTAAGGGGAAAAGGCCACTTCTTGCTTTTGCACTGGACCTACGACGAAGGCTTTGCGTACGAAAGCAGAGAGGCAGACTCCATGTTCCCTTTGGTCTCCATGTTCCCTCCAGACTGCATGTTCCCTTTCAGGCTGAAATTACACAAAGCACTGTGCGCAAGTGGCCCAGTGGCCTGAGGGGAAAAGGCCACTTCTGGCTTTTGCACTGGACCTACGACGAAGGCTTTGCGTACGAAAGCAGAGAGGCAGACTCCACACACAAAACAGGTGGGAAAGAGTCATGAACTATAAATGAACCTAGTCATCCAAAAAACATCACTGATACGTTTGTTTTGTCCATATAACCAAACTGGCCGTGTAATTGGAGAAAAAACGCATGGAACAGAAATGGCGGGCTCTAAATGTAAACAGCCCCATAAAGGCTATGCCGTAGGCTTGACTTTGAACTACTAGCCGATGCTGCAAAAAGTCAATGATCATTTGTTCAAAGAAACTCCACAGAACAACAAGTATACCTGTGCTTAGCGTTTCTGCAAAAGAGCCACGGTGATTCAGTTAAGAGCGATATAAAATGGTTTGAATCCCACTACAGCATCTACAGGCCGGAAACAAGTTCAATTTAGCCGAAGCATCAGCCTCTGATGCTGCAGAACGTGACGTCAAGTACTATGTGGGTTGCGGTAAATGGCCACATATGAAGTGGTTGATAAAGAAAAGCAGCAATTGCAAACAGAGTCAGAGAACCCTTGAACTCATACTAAAGGTGAGAGGGCTCGTCCAGGATTTGAACCCGGGACCTCTCGCACCCGAAGCGAGAATCATACCCCTAGACCAACGAGCCTGCCGGAAGAACTATCGGGCTACTTGCGTACACTGGTACAGTCGCCGAAAGCTGGCCTCTAAGAGAATGAGCAGGGACTAGTTTTAACAGAAAGTGTTTGTCGTTAGGGAGCCGTACTCCCTGGCAGGCAGCGATTCTGAGCACGTTCTGTGAAGGAAATAAACGCTTGTCATCTGGCTGAATCTGTGCTAAGTTGTAGTACAGATGAACACAAGCAGCAGTAAGGATTTGAAAACCATGACAGTTTGGCTCAGTGCTGCAAAGGAAGGAGCCAACTGGCTGCTCTTTCTGAAACCGCTGGGCTCGTCCGGGAGTTGAACCCAGGACCTCTCGCACCCAAAGCGAGAATCATACCCCTAGACCAACGAGCCTGACCGACGAAAGACTTGGCTACTTGCGTACACTTGTAGAGTCACTGAACGGTGGCCGCTTACAGAATGGGCAGGCACTAGTTTTTAAAAAAAGCGTTTGTCGTTAGGGAGCCACACTTCCTGGCAGGCAGCGATTCTGAGTACGTTCTGTGCAAGGAAATAAGCGCTTGTCATCTGGCTGAATCTTGGGTATGTTGTAGTACAGATGAACACAAGCAGCAGTAAGAGTTTCAAAAACATGACAGTTTTGAGTTTGGCTCAGTGCTGCAAAAGGAAGGAGCCAATTGGTTGCTCCAGCTGCTTGCTCCGAAACCGCCGGGCTCGTCCGGGATTTGAACCCGGGACCTCTCGCACCCAAAGCGAGAATCATACCCCTAGACCAACGAGCCTCTTCGACGGTAAGACTTTCGGGAGGGCGCCAGAAACTCAGTGAAGCCCATCTCAAAGACGGAACACGACCTGGCGTCGAGATACGAAAGTGTAGTTGTTTGAGCGTTAGAAACCACTTGAAGGCATATTACAGATCAAAGGCAAAGCTTGCCAGACAAGGCCCAGTGGCCTAATGGATAAGGCATCAGCCTCCGGAGCTGGAGATTGTGGGTTCAAGTCCCACCTGGGTCGTCTTTAATGGGCTACGTTTAAGTTGGATGTTCCACAAATTCAAGCATGGTTTGTTCAAAGCAACAATGACAAACTTCTGATAGCTGCGGGGGGGGTTTTGTGTGCATCATTCTGGCCTGCCCGTGCATGTTCCCTTTCAGGCTGAAATTACACAAAGCACTACTGTGTGCAAGAGGCCCAGTGGCCTGAGGGGAAAAGGCCACTTCTTGCTTTTGCACTGGACCTACGACGAAGGCTTTGCGTACGAAAGCAGAGAGGCAGACTCCATGTTCCCTTTGGTCTCCATGTTCCCTCCAGACTGCATGTTCCCTTTCAGGCTGAAATTACACAAAGCACTGTGCGCAAGTGGCCCAGTGGCCTGAGGGGAAAAGGCCACTTCTTGCTTTTGCACTGGACCTACGACGAAGGCTTTGCGTACGAAAGCAGAGAGGCAGACTCCACACACAAAACAGGTGGGAAAGAGTCATGAACTATAAATGAACCTAGTCATCCAAAAAACATCACTGATACGTTTGTTTTGTCCATATAACCAAACTGGCCGTGTAATTGGAGAAAAAACGCATGGAACAGAAATGGCGGGCTCTAAATGTAAACAGCCCCATAAAGGCTATGCCGTAGGCTTGACTTTGAACTACTAGCCGATGCTGCAAAAAGTCAATGATCATTTGTTCAAAGAAACTCCACAGAACAACAAGTATACCTGTGCTTAGCGTTTCTGCAAAAGAGCCACGGTGATTCAGTTAAGAGCGATATAAAATGGTTTGAATCCCACTACAGCATCTACAGGCCGGAAACAAGTTCAATTTAGCCGAAGCATCAGCCTCTGATGCTGCAGAACGTGACGTCAAGTACTATGTGGGTTGCGGTAAATGGCCACATATGAAGTGGTTGATAAAGAAAAGCAGCAATTGCAAACAGAGTCAGAGAACCCTTGAACTCATACTAAAGGTGAGAGGGCTCGTCCGGGATTTGAACCCGGGACCTCTCGCACCCGAAGCGAGAATCATACCCCTAGACCAACGAGCCTGCCGGAAGAACGATCGGGCTACTTGCGTACACTGGTACAGTCGCCGAAAGCTGGCCTCTAAGAGAATGAGCAGGGACTAGTTTTAACAGAAAGCGTTTGTCGTTAGGGAGCCGTACTCCCTGGCAGGCAGCGATTCTGAGCACGTTCTGTGAAGGAAATAAACGCTTGTCATCTGGCTGAATCTGTAGTACAGATGAACACAAGCAGCAGTAAGGATTTGAAAACCACGACAGTTTGGCTCAGTGCTGCAAAGGAAGGAGCCAACTGGCTGCTCTTTCTGAAACCGCTGGGCTCGTCCGGGATTTGAACCCGGGACCTCTCGCACCCAAAGCGAGAATCATACCCCTAGACCAACGAGCCTCTTCGACGGTAAGACTTTCGGGAGGGCGCCAGAAACTCAGTGAAGCCCATCTCAAAGACGGAACACGACCTGGCGTCGAGATACGAAAGTGTAGTTGTTTGAGCGTTAGAAACCACTTGAAGGCATATTACAGATCAAAGGCAAAGCTTGCCAGACAAGGCCCAGTGTTTAAGTAGGATGTTCCACAAATTCAAGCATGGTTTGTTCAAAGCAACAATGACAAACTTCTGATAGCTGCGGGGGGGGGTTTTGTGTGCATCATTCTGGCCTGCCCGTGCATGTTCCCTTTCAGGCTGAAATTACACAAAGCACTACTGTGTGCAAGAGGCCCAGTGGCCTGAGGGGAAAAGGCCACTTCTTGCTTTTGCACTGGACCTACGACGAAGGCTTTGCGTACGAAAGCAGAGAGGCAGACTCCATGTTCCCTTTGGTCTCCATGTTCCCTCCAGACTGCATGTTCCCTTTCAGGCTGAAATTACACAAAGCACTGTGCGCAAGTGGCCCAGTGGCCTGAGAAGAAAAGGCCACTTCTTGCTTTTGCACTGGACCTACGACGAAGGCTTTGCGTACGAAAGCAGAGAGGCAGACTCCACACACAAAACAGGTGGGAAAGAGTCATGAACTATAAATGAACCTAGTCATCCAAAAAACATCACTGATACGTTTGTTTTGTCCATATAACCAAACTGGCCGTGTAATTGGAGAAAAAACGCATGGAACAGAAATGGCGGGCTCTAAATGTAAACAGCCCCATAAAGGCTATGCCGTAGGCTTGACTTTGAACTACTAGCCGATGCTGCAAAAAGTCAATGATCATTTGTTCAAAGAAACTCCACAGAACAACAAGTATACCTGTGCTTAACGTTTCTGCAAAAGAGCCACGGTGATTCAGTTAAGAGCGATATAAAATGGTTTGAATCCCACTACAGCATCTACAGGCCGGAAACAAGTTCAATTTAGCCGAAGCATCAGCCTCTGATGCTGCAGAACGTGACGTCAAGTACTATGTGGGTTGCGGTAAATGGCCACATATGAAGTGGTTGATAAAGAAAAGCAGCAATTGCAAACAGAGTCAGAGAACCCTTGAACTCATACTAAAGGTGAGAGGGCTCGTCCGGGATTTGAACCCGGGACCTCTAGCACCCGAAGCGAGAATCATACCCCTAGACCAACGAGCCTGCCGGAAGAACGATCGGGCTACTTGCGTACACTGGTACAGTCGCCGAAAGCTGGCCTCTAAGAGAATGAGCAGGGACTAGTTTTAACAGAAAGCGTTTGTCGTTAGGGAGCCGTACTCCCTGGCAGGCAGCGATTCTGAGCACGTTCTGTGAAGGAAATAAATGCTTGTCATCTGGCTGAATCTGTAGTACAGATGAACACAAGCAGCAGTAAGGATTTGAAAACCACGACAGTTTGGCTCAGTGCTGCAAAGGAAGGAGCCAACTGGCTGCTCTTTCTGAAACCGCTGGGCTCGTCCGGGATTTGAACCCGGGACCTCTCGCACCCAAAGCGAGAATCATACCCCTAGACCAACGAGCCTGACCGACGAAAGATTTGGCTACTTGCGTACACTTGTAGAGTCACTGAACGGTGGCCGCTTACAGAATGGGCAGGCACTAGTTTTTAAAAAAAGCGTTTGTCGTTAGGGAGCCACACTCCCTGGCAGGCAGCGATTCTGAGTACGTTCTGTGCAAGGAAATAAGCGCTTGTCATCTGGCTGAATCTTGGGTATGTTGTAGTACAGATGAACACAAGCAGCAGTAAGAGTTTCAAAAACATGACAGTTTTGAGTTTGGCTCAGTGCTGCAAAAGGAAGGAGCCAATTGGCTGCTCCAGCTGCTTGCTCCGAAACCGCCGGGCTCGTCCGGGATTTGAACCCGGGACCTCTCGCACCCAAAGCGAGAATCATACCCCTAGACCAACGAGCCTCTTCGACGGTAAGACTTTCGGGAGGGCGCCAGAAACTCAGTGAAGCCCATCTCAAAGACGGAACACGACCTGGCGTCGAGATACGAAAGTGTAGTTGTTTGAGCGTTAGAAACCACTTGAAGGCATATTACAGATCAAAGGCAAAGCTTGCCAGACAAGGCCCAGTGGCCTAATGGATAAGGCATCAGCCTCCGGAGCTGGAGATTGTGGGTTCAAGTCCCACCTGGGTCGTAGCCACCTGGGCTACATTTAAGTTGGATGTTCCACAAATTCAATTGTGCATCATTCTGGCCTGCCTGTGCATGTTCCCTTTCAGGCTGAAATTACACAAAGCACTACTGTGTGCAAGAGGCCCAGTGGCCTGAGGGGAAAAGGCCACTTCTTGCTTTTGCACTGGACCTACGACGAAGGCTTTGCGTACGAAAGCAGAGAGGCAGACTCCATGTTCCCTTTGGTCTCCATGTTCCCTCCAGACTGCATGTTCCCTTTCAGGCTGAAATTACACAAAGCACTGTGCGCAAGTGGCCCAGTGGCCTGAGGGGAAAAGGCCACTTCTTGCTTTTGCACTGGACCTACGACGAAGGCTTTGCGTACGAAAGCAGAGAGGCAGACTCCACACACAAAACAGGTGGGAAAGAGTCATGAACTATAAATGAACCTAGTCATCCAAAAAACATCACTGATACGTTTGTTTTGTCCATATAACCAAACTGGCCGTGTAATTGGAGAAAAAACGCATGGAACAGAAATGGCGGGCTCTAAATGTAAACAGCCCCATAAAGGCTATGCCGTAGGCTTGACTTTGAACTACTAGCCGATGCTGCAAAAAGTCAATAATCATTTGTTCAAAGAAACTCCACAGAACAACAAGTATACCTGTGCTTAGCGTTTCTGCAAAAGAGCCACGGTGATTCAGTTAAGAGCGATATAAAATGGTTTGAATCCCACTACAGCATCTACAGGCCGGAAACAAGTTCAATTTAGCCGAAGCATCAGCCTCTGATGCTGCAGAACGTGACGTCAAGTACTATGTGGGTTGCGGTAAATGGCCACATATGAAGTGGTTGATAAAGAAAAGCAGCAATTGCAAACAGAGTCAGAGAACCCTTGAACTCATACTAAAGGTGAGAGGGCTCATCCGGGATTTGAACCCGGGACCTCTCGCACCCGAAGCGAGAATCATACCCCTAGACCAACGAGCCTGCCGGAAGACCGATCGGGCTACTTGCGTACACTGGTACAGTCGCCGAAAGCTGGCCTCTAAGAGAATGAGCAGGGACTAGTTTTAACAGAAAGCGTTTGTCGTTAGGGAGCCGTACTCCCTGGCAGGCAGCGATTCTGAGCACGTTCTGTGAAGGAAATAAATGCTTGTCATCTGGCTGAATCTGTAGTACAGATGAACACAAGCAGCAGTAAGGATTTGAAAACCACGACAGTTTGGCTCAGTGCTGCAAAGGAAGGAGCCAACTGGCTGCTCTTTCTGAAACCGCTGGGCTCGTCCGGGATTTGAACCCGGGACCTCTCGCACCCGAAGCGAGAATCATACCCCTAGACCAACGAGCCTGCCGGAAGAACGATCGGGCTATTTGTGTACACTGGTACAGTCGCCGAAAGCTGGCCTCTAAGAGAATGAGCAGGGACTAGTTTTAACAGAAAGCGTTTGTCGTTAGGGAGCCGTACTCCCTGGCAGGCAGCGATTCTGAGCACGTTCTGTGAAGGAAATAAACGCTTGTCATCTGGCTGAATCTGTAGTACAGATGAACACAAGCAGCAGTAAGGATTTGAAAACCACGACAGTTTGGCTCAGTGCTGCAAAGGAAGGAGCCAACTGGCTGCTCTTTCTGAAACCGCTGGGCTCGTCCGGGATTTGAACCCGGGACCTCTCGCACCCAAAACAAGAATCATACCCCTAGACCAACGAGCCTGACCGACGAAAGTTTTGGCTACTTGCGTACACTTGTAGAGTCACTGAACGGTGGCCGCTTACAGAATGGGCAGGCACTAGTTTTTAAAAAAAGCGTTTGTCGTTAGGGAGCCACACTCCCTGGCAGGCAGCGATTCTGAGTACGTTCTGTGCAAGGAAATAAGCGCTTGTCATCTGGCTGAATCTTGGGTATGTTGTAGTACAGATGAACACAAGCAGCAGTAAGAGTTTCAAAAACATGACAGTTTTGAGTTTGGCTCAGTGCTGCAAAAGGAAGGAGCCAATTGGCTGCTCCAGCTGCTTGCTCCGAAACCGCCGGGCTCGTCCGGGAGTTGAACCCGAGACCTCTCGCACCCAAAGCGAGAATCATACCCCTAGACCAACGAGCCTCTTCGACGGTAAGACTTTCGGGAGGGCGCCAGAAACTCAGTGAAGCCCATCTCAAAGACGGAACACGACCTGGCGTCGAGATACGAAAGTGTAGTTGTTTGAGCGTTAGAAACCACTTGAAGGCATATTACAGATCAAAGGCAAAGCTTGCCAGACAAGGCCCAGTGGCCTAATGGATAAGGCATCAGCCTCCGGAGCTGGAGATTGTGGGTTCAAGTCCCACCTGGGTCGTAGCCACCTGGGCTACGTTTAAGTTGGATGTTCCACAAATTCAAGCATGGTTTGTTCAAAGCAACAATGACAAACTTCTGACAGCTGTGGGGGGTTTTTGTGTGCATCATTCTGGCCTGCCCGTGCATGTTCCCTTTCAGGCTGAAATTACACAAAGCACTACTGTGTGCAAGAGGCCCAGTGGCCTAAGGGGAAAAGGCCACTTCTTGCTTTTGCACTGGACCTACGACGAAGGCTTTGCGTACGAAAGCAGAGAGGCAGACTCCATGTTCCCTTTGGTCTCCATGTTCCCTCCAGACTGCATGTTCCCTTTCAGGCTGAAATTACACAAAGCACTGTGCGCAAGTGGCCCAGTGGCCTGAGGGGAAAAGGCCACTTCTGGCTTTTGCACTGGACCTACGACGAAGGCTTTGCGTACGAAAGCAGAGAGGCAGACTCCACACACAAAACAGGTGGGAAAGAGTCATGAACTATAAATGAACCTAGTCATCCAAAAAACATCACTGATACGTTTGTTTTGTCCATATAACCAAACTGGCCGTGTAATTGGAGAAAAAACGCATGGAACAGAAATGGCGGGCTCTAAATGTAAACAGCCCCATAAAGGCTATGCCGTAGGCTTGACTTTGAACTACTAGCCGATGCTGCAAAAAGTCAATGATCATTTGTTCAAAGAAACTCCACAGAACAACAAGTATACCTGTGCTTAGCGTTTCTGCAAAAGAGCCATGGTGATTCAGTTAAGAGCGATATAAAATGGTTTGAATCCCACTACAGCATCTACAGGCCGGAAACAAGTTCAATTTAGCCGAAGCATCAGCCTCTGATGCTGCAGAACGTGACGTCAAGTACTATGTGGGTTGCGGTAAATGGCCACATATGAAGTGGTTGATAAAGAAAAGCAGCAATTGCAAACAGAGTCAGAGAACCCTTGAACTCATACTAAAGGTGAGAGGGCTCGTCCGGGATTTGAACCCGGGACCTCTCGCACCCGAAGCGAGAATCATACCCCTAGACCAACGAGCCTGCCGGAAGAACTATCGGGCTACTTGCGTACACTGGTACAGTCGCCGAAAGCTGGCCTCTAAGAGAATGAGCAGGGACTAGTTTTAACAGAAAGCGTTTGTCGTTAGGGAGCCGTACTCCCTGGCAGGCAGCGATTCTGAGCACGTTCTGTGAAGGAAATAAACGCTTGTCATCTGGCTGAATCTGTGCTAAGTTGTAGTACAGATGAACACAAGCAGCAGTAAGGATTTGAAAACCATGACAGTTTGGCTCAGTGCTGCAAAGGAAGGAGCCAACTGGCTGCTCTTTCTGAAACCGCTGGGCTCGTCCGGGTGTTGAACCCGGGACCTCTCGCACCCAAAGCGAGAATCATACCCCTAGACCAACGAGCCTGACCGACGAAAGACTTGGCTACTTGCGTACACTTGTAGAGTCACTGAACGGTGGCCGCTTACAGAATGGGCAGGCACTAGTTTTTAAAAAAAGCGTTTGTCGTTAGGGAGCCACACTTCCTGGCAGGCAGCGATTCTGAGTACGTTCTGTGCAAGGAAATAAGCGCTTGTCATCTGGCTGAATCTTGGGTATGTTGTAGTACAGATGAACACAAGCAGCAGTAAGAGTTTCAAAAACATGACAGTTTTGAGTTTGGCTCAGTGCTGCAAAAGGAAGGAGCCAATTGGTTGCTCCAGCTGCTTGCTCCGAAACCGCCGGGCTCGTCCGGGATTTGAACCCGGGACCTCTCGCACCCAAAGCGAGAATCATACCCCTAGACCAACGAGCCTCAGTGAAGCCCATCTCAAAGACGGAACACGACCTGGCGTCGAGATACGAAAGTGTAGTTGTTTGAGCGTTAGAAACCACTTGAAGGCATATTACAGATCAAAGGCAAAGCTTGCCAGACAAGGCCCAGTGGCCTAATGGATAAGGCATCAGCCTCCGGAGCTGGAGATTGTGGGTTCAAGTCCCACCTGGGTCGTAGCCACCTGGGCTACGTTTAAGTTGGATGTTCCACAAATTCAAGCATGGTTTGTTCAAAGCAACAATGACAAACTTCTGACAGCTGTGGGGGTTTTTTGTGTGCATCATTCTGGCCTGCCCGTGCATGTTCCCTTTCAGGCTGAAATTACACAAAGCACTACTGTGTGCAAGAGGCCCAGTGGCCTAAGGGGAAAAGGCCACTTCTTGCTTTTGCACTGGACCTACGACGAAGGCTTTGCGTACGAAAGCAGAGAGGCAGACTCCATGTTCCCTTTGGTCTCCATGTTCCCTCCAGACTGCATGTTCCCTTTCAGGCTGAAATTACACAAAGCACTGTGCGCAAGTGGCCCAGTGGCCTGAGGGGAAAAGGCCACTTCTGGCTTTTGCACTGGACCTACGACGAAGGCCACTTCTTCTTCTACGACGAAGGCCACGAAGGCCACTCTGAGTACGTTCTGTGCAAGGAAATAAGCGCTTGTCATCTGGCTGAATCTTGGGTATGTTGTAGTACAGATGAACACAAGCAGCAGTAAGAGTTTCAAAAACATGACAGTTTTTTGAGTTTGGCTCAGTGCTGCAAAAGGAAGGAGCCAATTGGTTGCTCCAGCTGCTTGCTCCGAAACCGCCGGGCTCGTCCGGGATTTGAACCCGGGACCTCTCGCACCCAAAGCGAGAATCATACCCCTAGACCAACGAGCCTCTTCGACGGTAAGACTTTCGGGAGAAAGAAACTCAGTGAAGCCCATCTCAAAGACGGAACACGACCTGGCGTCGAGATACGAAAGTGTAGTTGTTTGAGCGTTAGAAACCACTTGAAGGCATATTACAGATCAAAGGCAAAGCTTGCCAGGCAAAGCTTGCCAGACAAGGCCCAGTGGCCTAATGGATAAGGCATCAGCCTCCGGAGCTGGAGATTGTGGGTTCAAGTCCCACCTGGGTCGTAGCCACCTGGGCTACGTTTAAGTTGGATGTTCCACAAATTCAAGCATGGTTTGTTCAAAGCAACAATGACAAACTTCTGACAGCTGTGGGGGTTTTTTGTGTGCATCATTCTGGCCTGCCCGTGCATGTTCCCTTTCAGGCTGAAATTACACAAAGCACTACTGTGTGCAAGAGGCCCAGTGGCCTAAGGGGAAAAGGCCACTTCTTGCTTTTGCACTGGACCTACGACGAAGGCTTTGCGTACGAAAGCAGAGAGGCAGACTCCATGTTCCCTTTGGTCTCCATGTTCCCTCCAGACTGCATGTTCCCTTTCAGGCTGAAATTACACAAAGCACTGTGCGCAAGTGGCCCAGTGGCCTGAGGGGAAAAGGCCACTTCTGGCTTTTGCACTGGACCTACGACGACCTACGACCTACGACCTTTGCGTACGAAAGCAGAGAGGCAGACTCCACACACAAAACAGGTGGGAAAGAGTCATGAACTATAAATGAACCTAGTCATCCAAAAAACATCACTGATACGTTTGTTTTGTCCATATAACCAAACTGGCCGTGTAATTGGAGAAAAACGCATGGAACAGAAATGGCGGGCTCTAAATGTAAACAGCCCCATAAAGGCTATGCCGTAGGCTTGACTTTGAACTACTAGCCGATGCTGCAAAAAGTCAATGATCATTTGTTCAAAGAAACTCCACAGAACAACAAGTATACCTGTGCTTAGCGTTTCTGCAAAAGAGCCACGGTGATTCAGTTAAGAGCGATATAAAATGGTTTGAATCCCACTACAGCATCTACAGGCCGGAAACAAGTTCAATTTAGCCGAAGCATCAGCCTCTGATGCTGCAGAACGTGACGTCAAGTACTATGTGGGTTGCGGTAAATGGCCACATATGAAGTGGTTGATAAAGAAAAGCAGCAATTGCAAACAGAGTCAGAGAACCCTTGAACTCATACTAAAGGTGAGAGGGCTCGTCCGGGATTTGAACCCGGGACCTCTCGCACCCGAAGCGAGAATCATACCCCTAGACCAACGAGCCTGCCGGAAGAACTATCGGGCTACTTGCGTACACTGGTACAGTCGCCGAAAGCTGGCCTCTAAGAGAATGAGCAGGGACTAGTTTTAACAGAAAGTGTTTGTCGTTAGGGAGCCGTACTCCCTGGCAGGCAGCGATTCTGAGCACGTTCTGTGAAGGAAATAAACGCTTGTCATCTGGCTGAATCTGTGCTAAGTTGTAGTACAGATGAACACAAGCAGCAGTAAGGATTTGAAAACCATGACAGTTTGGCTCAGTGCTGCAAAGGAAGGAGCCAACTGGCTGCTCTTTCTGAAACCGCTGGGCTCGTCCGGGAGTTGAACCCGGGACCTCTCGCACCCAAAGCGAGAATCATACCCCTAGACCAACGAGCCTGACCGACGAAAGACTTGGCTACTTGCGTACACTTGTAGAGTCACTGAACGGTGGCCGCTTACAGAATGGGCAGGCACTAGTTTTTAAAAAAAGCGTTTGTCGTTAGGGAGCCACACTTCCTGGCAGGCAGCGATTCTGAGTACGTTCTGTGCAAGGAAATAAGCGCTTGTCATCTGGCTGAATCTTGGGTATGTTGTAGTACAGATGAACACAAGCAGCAGTAAGAGTTTCAAAAACATGACAGTTTTGAGTTTGGCTCAGTGCTGCAAAAGGAAGGAGCCAATTGGTTGCTCCAGCTGCTTGCTCCGAAACCGCCGGGCTCGTCCGGGATTTGAACCCGGGACCTCTCGCACCCAAAGCGAGAATCATACCCCTAGACCAACGAGCCTCAGTGAAGCCCATCTCAAAGACGGAACACGACCTGGCGTCGAGATACGAAAGTGTAGTTGTTTGAGCGTTAGAAACCACTTGAAGGCATATTACAGATCAAAGGCAAAGCTTGCCAGACAAGGCCCAGTGGCCTAATGGATAAGGCATCAGCCTCCGGAGCTGGAGATTGTGGGTTCAAGTCCCACCTGGGTCGTAGCCACCTGGGCTACGTTTAAGTTGGATGTTCCACAAATTCAAGCATGGTTTGTTCAAAGCAACAATGACAAACTTCTGACAGCTGTGGGGGTTTTTTGTGTGCATCATTCTGGCCTGCCCGTGCATGTTCCCTTTCAGGCTGAAATTACACAAAGCACTACTGTGTGCAAGAGGCCCAGTGGCCTAAGGGGAAAAGGCCACTTCTTGCTTTTGCACTGGACCTACGACGAAGGCTTTGCGTACGAAAGCAGAGAGGCAGACTCCATGTTCCCTTTGGTCTCCATGTTCCCTCCAGACTGCATGTTCCCTTTCAGGCTGAAATTACACAAAGCACTGTGCGCAAGTGGCCCAGTGGCCTGAGGGGAAAAGGCCACTTCTGGCTTTTGCACTGGACCTACGACGAAGGCTTTGCGTACGAAAGCAGAGAGGCAGACTCCACACACAAAACAGGTGGGAAAGAGTCATGAACTATAAATGAACCTAGTCATCCAAAAAACATCACTGATACGTTTGTTTTGTCCATATAACCAAACTGGCCGTGTAATTGGAGAAAAAACGCATGGAACAGAAATGGCGGGCTCTAAATGTAAACAGCCCCATAAAGGCTATGCCGTAGGCTTGACTTTGAACTACTAGCCGATGCTGCAAAAAGTCAATGATCATTTGTTCAAAGAAACTCCACAGAACAACAAGTATACCTGTGCTTAGCGTTTCTGCAAAAGAGCCACGGTGATTCAGTTAAGAGCGATATAAAATGGTTTGAATCCCACTACAGCATCTACAGGCCGGAAACAAGTTCAATTTAGCCGAAGCATCAGCCTCTGATGCTGCAGAACGTGACGTCAAGTACTATGTGGGTTGCGGTAAATGGCCACATATGAAGTGGTTGATAAAGAAAAGCAGCAATTGCAAACAGAGTCAGAGAACCCTTGAACTCATACTAAAGGTGAGAGGGCTCGTCCGGGATTTGAACCCGGGACCTCTCGCACCCGAAGCGAGAATCATACCCCTAGACCAACGAGCCTGCCGGAAGAACTATCGGGCTACTTGCGTACACTGGTACAGTCGCCGAAAGCTGGCCTCTAAGAGAATGAGCAGGGACTAGTTTTAACAGAAAGCGTTTGTCGTTAGGGAGCCGTACTCCCTGGCAGGCAGCGATTCTGAGCACGTTCTGTGAAGGAAATAAACGCTTGTCATCTGGCTGAATCTGTGCTAAGTTGTAGTACAGATGAACACAAGCAGCAGTAAGGATTTGAAAACCATGACAGTTTGGCTCAGTGCTGCAAATGAAGGAGCCAACTGGCTGCTCTTTCTGAAACCGCTGGGCTCGTCCGGGAGTTGAACCCGGGACCTCTCGCACCCAAAGCGAGAATCATACCCCTAGACCAACGAGCCTGACCGACGAAAGACTTGGCTACTTGCGTACACTTGTAGAGTCACTGAACGGTGGCCGCTTACAGAATGGGCAGGCACTAGTTTTTAAAAAAAGCGTTTGTCGTTAGGGAGCCACACTTCCTGGCAGGCAGCGATTCTGAGTACGTTCTGTGCAAGGAAATAAGCGCTTGTCATCTGGCTGAATCTTGGGTATGTTGTAGTACAGATGAACACAAGCAGCAGTAAGAGTTTCAAAAACATGACAGTTTTGAGTTTGGCTCAGTGCTGCAAAAGGAAGGAGCCAATTGGTTGCTCCAGCTGCTTGCTCCGAAACCGCCGGGCTCGTCCGGGATTTGAACCCGGGACCTCTCGCACCCAAAGCGAGAATCATACCCCTAGACCAACGAGCCTCAGTGAAGCCCATCTCAAAGACGGAACACGACCTGGCGTCGAGATACGAAAGTGTAGTTGTTTGAGCGTTAGAAACCACTTGAAGGCATATTACAGATCAAAGGCAAAGCTTGCCAGACAAGGCCCAGTGGCCTAATGGATAAGGCATCAGCCTCCGGAGCTGGAGATTGTGGGTTCAAGTCCCACCTGGGTCGTAGCCACCTGGGCTACGTTTAAGTTGGATGTTCCACAAATTCAAGCATGGTTTGTTCAAAGCAACAATGACAAACTTCTGACAGCTGTGGGGGTTTTTTGTGTGCATCATTCTGGCCTGCCCGTGCATGTTCCCTTTCAGGCTGAAATTACACAAAGCACTACTGTGTGCAAGAGGCCCAGTGGCCTAAGGGGAAAAGGCCACTTCTTGCTTTTGCACTGGACCTACGACGAAGGCTTTGCGTACGAAAGCAGAGAGGCAGACTCCATGTTCCCTTTGGTCTCCATGTTCCCTCCAGACTGCATGTTCCCTTTCAGGCTGAAATTACACAAAGCACTGTGCGCAAGTGGCCCAGTGGCCTGAGGGGAAAAGGCCACTTCTGGCTTTTGCACTGGACCTACGACGAAGGCTTTGCGTACGAAAGCAGAGAGGCAGACTCCACACACAAAACAGGTGGGAAAGAGTCATGAACTATAAATGAACCTAGTCATCCAAAAAACATCACTGATACGTTTGTTTTGTCCATATAACCAAACTGGCCGTGTAATTGGAGAAAAAACGCATGGAACAGAAATGGCGGGCTCTAAATGTAAACAGCCCCATAAAGGCTATGCCGTAGGCTTGACTTTGAACTACTAGCCGATGCTGCAAAAAGTCAATGATCATTTGTTCAAAGAAACTCCACAGAACAACAAGTATACCTGTGCTTAGCGTTTCTGCAAAAGAGCCACGGTGATTCAGTTAAGAGCGATATAAAATGGTTTGAATCCCACTACAGCATCTACAGGCCGGAAACAAGTTCAATTTAGCCGAAGCATCAGCCTCTGATGCTGCAGAACGTGACGTCAAGTACTATGTGGGTTGCGGTAAATGGCCACATATGAAGTGGTTGATAAAGAAAAGCAGCAATTGCAAACAGAGTCAGAGAACCCTTGAACTCATACTAAAGGTGAGAGGGCTCGTCCGGGATTTGAACCCGGGACCTCTCGCACCCGAAGC
Source organism: Rutilus rutilus (assembly GCF_951802725.1). Taxonomy (NCBI): domain Eukaryota; kingdom Metazoa; phylum Chordata; class Actinopteri; order Cypriniformes; family Leuciscidae; genus Rutilus; species Rutilus rutilus. The sequence goes on along the minus strand of NC_140214.1, from coordinate 38,917,600 downwards.
GAGAATCATACCCCTAGACCAACGAGCCTGCCGGAAGAACTATCGGGCTACTTGCGTACACTGGTACAGTCGCCGAAAGCTGGCCTCTAAGAGAATGAGCAGGGACTAGTTTTAACAGAAAGCGTTTGTCGTTAGGGAGCCGTACTCCCTGGCAGGCAGCGATTCTGAGCACGTTCTGTGAAGGAAATAAACGCTTGTCATCTGGCTGAATCTGTGCTAAGTTGTAGTACAGATGAACACAAGCAGCAGTAAGGATTTGAAAACCATGACAGTTTGGCTCAGTGCTGCAAAGGAAGGAGCCAACTGGCTGCTCTTTCTGAAACCGCTGGGCTCGTGCGGGAGTTGAACCCGGGACCTCTCGCACCCAAAGCGAGAATCATACCCCTAGACCAACGAGCCTGACCGACGAAAGACTTGGCTACTTGCGTACACTTGTAGAGTCACTGAACGGTGGCCGCTTACAGAATGGGCAGGCACTAGTTTTTAAAAAAAGCGTTTGTCGTTAGGGAGCCACACTTCCTGGCAGGCAGCGATTCTGAGTACGTTCTGTGCAAGGAAATAAGCGCTTGTCATCTGGCTGAATCTTGGGTATGTTGTAGTACAGATGAACACAAGCAGCAGTAAGAGTTTCAAAAACATGACAGTTTTGAGTTTGGCTCAGTGCTGCAAAAGGAAGGAGCCAATTGGTTGCTCCAGCTACTTGCTCCGAAACCGCCGGGCTCGTCCGGGATTTGAACCCGGGACCTCTCGCACCCAAAGCGAGAATCATACCCCTAGAACAACGAGCCTCTTCGACGGTAAGACTTTCGGGAGGGCGCCAGAAACTCAGTGAAGCCCATCTCAAAGACGGAACACGACCTGGCGTCGAGATACGAAAGTGTAGTTGTTTGAGCGTTAGAAACCACTTGAAGGCATATTACAGATCAAAGGCAAAGCTTGCCAGACAAGGCCCAGTGGCCTAATGGATAAGGCATCAGCCTCCGGAGCTGGAGATTGTGGGTTCAAGTCCCACCTGGGTCGTAGCCACCTGGGCTACGTTTAAGTTGGATGTTCCACAAATTCAAGCATGGTTTGTTCAAAGCAACAATGACAAACTTCTGACAGCTGTGGGGGGTTTTTGTGTGCATCATTCTGGCCTGCCCGTGCATGTTCCCTTTCAGGCAGAAATTACACGAAGCACTACTGTGTGCAAGAGGCCCAGTGGCCTAAGGGGAAAAGGCCACTTCTTGCTTTTGCACTGGACCTACGACGAAGGCTTTGCGTACGAAAGCAGAGAGGCAGACTCCATGTTCCCTTTGGTCTCCATGTTCCCTCCAGACTGCATGTTCCCTTTCAGGCTGAAATTACACAAAGCACTGTGCGCAAGTGGCCCAGTGGCCTGAGGGGAAAAGGCCACTTCTGGCTTTTGCACTGGACCTACGACGAAGGCTTTGCGTACGAAAGCAGAGAGGCAGACTCCACACACAAAACAGGTGGGAAAGAGTCATGAACTATAAATGAACCTAGTCATCCAAAAAACATCACTGATACGTTTGTTTTGTCCATATAACCAAACTGGCCGTGTAATTGGAGAAAAAACGCATGGAACAGAAATGGCGGGCTCTAAATGTAAACAGCCCCATAAAGGCTATGCCGTAGGCTTGACTTTGAACTACTAGCCGATGCTGCAAAAAGTCAATGATCATTTGTTCAAAGAAACTCCACAGAACAACAAGTATACCTGTGCTTAGCGTTTCTGCAAAAGAGCCACGGTGATTCAGTTAAGAGCGATATAAAATGGTTTGAATCCCACTACAGCATCTACAGGCCGGAAACAAGTTCAATTTAGCCGAAGCATCAGCCTCTGATGCTGCAGAACGTGACGTCAAGTACTATGTGGGTTGCGGTAAATGGCCACATATGAAGTGGTTGATAAAGAAAAGCAGCAATTGCAAACAGAGTCAGAGAACCCTTGAACTCATACTAAAGGTGAGAGGGCTCGTCCAGGATTTGAACCCGGGACCTCTCGCACCCGAAGCGAGAATCATACCCCTAGACCAACGAGCCTGCCGGAAGAACTATCGGGCTACTTGCGTACACTGGTACAGTCGCCGAAAGCTGGCCTCTAAGAGAATGAGCAGGGACTAGTTTTAACAGAAAGCGTTTGTCGTTAGGGAGCCGTACTCCCTGGCAGGCAGCGATTCTGAGCACGTTCTGTGAAGGAAATAAACGCTTGTCATCTGGCTGAATCTGTGCTAAGTTGTAGTACAGATGAACACAAGCAGCAGTAAGGATTTGAAAACCATGACAGTTTGGCTCAGTGCTGCAAAGGAAGGAGCCAACTGGCTGCTCTTTCTGAAACCGCTGGGCTCGTCCGGGAGTTGAACCCAGGACCTCTCGCACCCAAAGCGAGAATCATACCCCTAGACCAACGAGCCTGACCGACGAAAGACTTGGCTACTTGCGTACACTTGTAGAGTCACTGAACGGTGGCCGCTTACAGAATGGGCAGGCACTAGTTTTTAAAAAAAGCGTTTGTCGTTAGGGAGCCACACTTCCTGGCAGGCAGCGATTCTGAGTACGTTCTGTGCAAGGAAATAAGCGCTTGTCATCTGGCTGAATCTTGGGTATGTTGTAGTACAGATGAACACAAGCAGCAGTAAGAGTTTCAAAAACATGACAGTTTTGAGTTTGGCTCAGTGCTGCAAAAGGAAGGAGCCAATTGGTTGCTCCAGCTGCTTGCTCCGAAACCGCCGGGCTCGTCCGGGATTTGAACCCGGGACCTCTCGCACCCAAAGCGAGAATCATACCCCTAGACCAACGAGCCTCAGTGAAGCCCATCTCAAAGACGGAACACGACCTGGCGTCGAGATACGAAAGTGTAGTTGTTTGAGCGTTAGAAACCACTTGAAGGCATATTACAGATCAAAGGCAAAGCTTGCCAGACAAGGCCCAGTGGCCTAATGGATAAGGCATCAGCCTCCGGAGCTGGAGATTGTGGGTTCAAGTCCCACCTGGGTCGTAGCCACCTGGGCTACGTTTAAGTTGGATGTTCCACAAATTCAAGCATGGTTTGTTCAAAGCAACAATGACAAACTTCTGACAGCTGTGGGGGTTTTTTGTGTGCATCATTCTGGCCTGCCTGTGCATGTTCCCTTTCAGGCTGAAATTACACAAAGCACTACTGTGTGCAAGAGGCCCAGTGGCCTAAGGGGAAAAGGCCACTTCTTGCTTTTGCACTGGACCTACGACGAAGGCTTTGCGTACGAAAGCAGAGAGGCAGACTCCATGTTCCCTTTGGTCTCCATGTTCCCTCCAGACTGCATGTTCCCTTTCAGGCTGAAATTACACAAAGCACTGTGCGCAAGTGGCCCAGTGGCCTGAGGGGAAAAGGCCACTTCTGGCTTTTGCACTGGACCTACGACGAAGGCTTTGCGTACGAAAGCAGAGAGGCAGACTCCACACACAAAACAGGTGGGAAAGAGTCATGAACTATAAATGAACCTAGTCATCCAAAAAACATCACTGATACGTTTGTTTTGTCCATATAACCAAACTGGCCGTGTAATTGGAGAAAAAACGCATGGAACAGAAATGGCGGGCTCTAAATGTAAACAGCCCCATAAAGGCTATGCCGTAGGCTTGACTTTGAACTACTAGCCGATGCTGCAAAAAGTCAATGATCATTTGTTCAAAGAAACTCCACAGAACAACAAGTATACCTGTGCTTAGCGTTTCTGCAAAAGAGCCACGGTGATTCAGTTAAGAGCGATATAAAATGGTTTGAATCCCACTACAGCATCTACAGGCCGGAAACAAGTTCAATTTAGCCGAAGCATCAGCCTCTGATGCTGCAGAACGTGACGTCAAGTACTATGTGGGTTGCGGTAAATGGCCACATATGAAGTGGTTGATAAAGAAAAGCAGCAATTGCAAACAGAGTCAGAGAACCCTTGAACTCATACTAAAGGTGAGAGGGCTCGTCCGGGATTTGAACCCGGGACCTCTCGCACCCGAAGCGAGAATCATACCCCTAGACCAACGAGCCTGCCGGAAGAACGATCGGGCTACTTGCGTACACTGGTACAGTCGCCGAAAGCTGGCCTCTAAGAGAATGAGCAGGGACTAGTTTTAACAGAAAGCGTTTGTCGTTAGGGAGCCGTACTCCCTGGCAGGCAGCGATTCTGAGCACGTTCTGTGAAGGAAATAAACGCTTGTCATCTGGCTGAATCTGTGCTAAGTTGTAGTACAGATGAACACAAGCAGCAGTAAGGATTTGAAAACCATGACAGTTTGGCTCAGTGCTGCAAAGGAAGGAGCCAACTGGCTGCTCTTTCTGAAACCGCTGGGCTCGTGCGGGAGTTGAACCCGGGACCTCTCGCACCCAAAGCGAGAATCATACCCCTAGACCAACGAGCCTGACCGACGAAAGACTTGGCTACTTGCGTACACTTGTAGAGTCACTGAACGGTGGCCGCTTACAGAATGGACAGGCACTAGTTTTTAAAAAAAGCGTTTGTCGTTAGGGAGCCACACTTCCTGGCAGGCAGCGATTCTGAGTACGTTCTGTGCAAGGAAATAAGCGCTTGTCATCTGGCTGAATCTTGGGTATGTTGTAGTACAGATGAACACAAGCAGCAGTAAGAGTTTCAAAAACATGACAGTTTTGAGTTTGGCTCAGTGCTGCAAAAGGAAGGAGCCAATTGGTTGCTCCAGCTGCTTGCTCCGAAACCGCCGGGCTCGTCCGGGATTTGAACCCGGGACCTCTCGCACCCAAAGCGAGAATCATACCCCTAGAACAACGAGCCTCTTCGACGGTAAGACTTTCGGGAGGGCGCCAGAAACTCAGTGAAGCCCATCTCAAAGACGGAACACGACCTGGCGTCGAGATACGAAAGTGTAGTTGTTTGAGCGTTAGAAACCACTTGAAGGCATATTACAGATCAAAGGCAAAGCTTGCCAGACAAGGCCCAGTGGCCTAATGGATAAGGCATCAGCCTCCGGAGCTGGAGATTGTGGGTTCAAGTCCCACCTGGGTCGTAGCCACCTGGGCTACGTTTAAGTTGGATGTTCCACAAATTCAAGCATGGTTTGTTCAAAGCAACAATGACAAACTTCTGACAGCTGTGGGGGGTTTTTGTGTGCATCATTCTGGCCTGCCCGTGCATGTTCCCTTTCAGGCAGAAATTACACGAAGCACTACTGTGTGCAAGAGGCCCAGTGGCCTAAGGGGAAAAGGCCACTTCTTGCTTTTGCACTGGACCTACGACGAAGGCTTTGCGTACGAAAGCAGAGAGGCAGACTCCATGTTCCCTTTGGTCTCCATGTTCCCTCCAGACTGCATGTTCCCTTTCAGGCTGAAATTACACAAAGCACTGTGCGCAAGTGGCCCAGTGGCCTGAGGGGAAAAGGCCACTTCTGGCTTTTGCACTGGACCTACGACGAAGGCTTTGCGTACGAAAGCAGAGAGGCAGACTCCACACACAAAACAGGTGGGAAAGAGTCATGAACTATAAATGAACCTAGTCATCCAAAAAACATCACTGATACGTTTGTTTTGTCCATATAACCAAACTGGCCGTGTAATTGGAGAAAAAACGCATGGAACAGAAATGGCGGGCTCTAAATGTAAACAGCCCCATAAAGGCTATGCCGTAGGCTTGACTTTGAACTACTAGCCGATGCTGCAAAAAGTCAATGATCATTTGTTCAAAGAAACTCCACAGAACAACAAGTATACCTGTGCTTAGCGTTTCTGCAAAAGAGCCACGGTGATTCAGTTAAGAGCGATATAAAATGGTTTGAATCCCACTACAGCATCTACAGGCCGGAAACAAGTTCAATTTAGCCGAAGCATCAGCCTCTGATGCTGCAGAACGTGACGTCAAGTACTATGTGGGTTGCGGTAAATGGCCACATATGAAGTGGTTGATAAAGAAAAGCAGCAATTGCAAACAGAGTCAGAGAACCCTTGAACTCATACTAAAGGTGAGAGGGCTCGTCCAGGATTTGAACCCGGGACCTCTCGCACCCGAAGCGAGAATCATACCCCTAGACCAACGAGCCTGCCGGAAGAACTATCGGGCTACTTGCGTACACTGGTACAGTCGCCGAAAGCTGGCCTCTAAGAGAATGAGCAGGGACTAGTTTTAACAGAAAGTGTTTGTCGTTAGGGAGCCGTACTCCCTGGCAGGCAGCGATTCTGAGCACGTTCTGTGAAGGAAATAAACGCTTGTCATCTGGCTGAATCTGTGCTAAGTTGTAGTACAGATGAACACAAGCAGCAGTAAGGATTTGAAAACCATGACAGTTTGGCTCAGTGCTGCAAAGGAAGGAGCCAACTGGCTGCTCTTTCTGAAACCGCTGGGCTCGTCCGGGAGTTGAACCCAGGACCTCTCGCACCCAAAGCGAGAATCATACCCCTAGACCAACGAGCCTGACCGACGAAAGACTTGGCTACTTGCGTACACTTGTAGAGTCACTGAACGGTGGCCGCTTACAGAATGGGCAGGCACTAGTTTTTAAAAAAAGCGTTTGTCGTTAGGGAGCCACACTTCCTGGCAGGCAGCGATTCTGAGTACGTTCTGTGCAAGGAAATAAGCGCTTGTCATCTGGCTGAATCTTGGGTATGTTGTAGTACAGATGAACACAAGCAGCAGTAAGAGTTTCAAAAACATGACAGTTTTGAGTTTGGCTCAGTGCTGCAAAAGGAAGGAGCCAATTGGTTGCTCCAGCTGCTTGCTCCGAAACCGCCGGGCTCGTCCGGGATTTGAACCCGGGACCTCTCGCACCCAAAGCGAGAATCATACCCCTAGACCAACGAGCCTCAGTGAAGCCCATCTCAAAGACGGAACACGACCTGGCGTCGAGATACGAAAGTGTAGTTGTTTGAGCGTTAGAAACCACTTGAAGGCATATTACAGATCAAAGGCAAAGCTTGCCAGACAAGGCCCAGTGGCCTAATGGATAAGGCATCAGCCTCCGGAGCTGGAGATTGTGGGTTCAAGTCCCACCTGGGTCGTAGCCACCTGGGCTACGTTTAAGTTGGATGTTCCACAAATTCAAGCATGGTTTGTTCAAAGCAACAATGACAAACTTCTGACAGCTGTGGGGGTTTTTTGTGTGCATCATTCTGGCCTGCCTGTGCATGTTCCCTTTCAGGCTGAAATTACACAAAGCACTACTGTGTGCAAGAGGCCCAGTGGCCTAAGGGGAAAAGGCCACTTCTTGCTTTTGCACTGGACCTACGACGAAGGCTTTGCGTACGAAAGCAGAGAGGCAGACTCCATGTTCCCTTTGGTCTCCATGTTCCCTCCAGACTGCATGTTCCCTTTCAGGCTGAAATTACACAAAGCACTGTGCGCAAGTGGCCCAGTGGCCTGAGGGGAAAAGGCCACTTCTGGCTTTTGCACTGGACCTACGACGAAGGCTTTGCGTACGAAAGCAGAGAGGCAGACTCCACACACAAAACAGGTGGGAAAGAGTCATGAACTATAAATGAACCTAGTCATCCAAAAAACATCACTGATACGTTTGTTTTGTCCATATAACCAAACTGGCCGTGTAATTGGAGAAAAAACGCATGGAACAGAAATGGCGGGCTCTAAATGTAAACAGCCCCATAAAGGCTATGCCGTAGGCTTGACTTTGAACTACTAGCCGATGCTGCAAAAAGTCAATGATCATTTGTTCAAAGAAACTCCACAGAACAACAAGTATACCTGTGCTTAGCGTTTCTGCAAAAGAGCCACGGTGATTCAGTTAAGAGCGATATAAAATGGTTTGAATCCCACTACAGCATCTACAGGCCGGAAACAAGTTCAATTTAGCCGAAGCATCAGCCTCTGATGCTGCAGAACGTGACGTCAAGTACTATGTGGGTTGCGGTAAATGGCCACATATGAAGTGGTTGATAAAGAAAAGCAGCAATTGCAAACAGAGTCAGAGAACCCTTGAACTCATACTAAAGGTGAGAGGGCTCGTCCGGGATTTGAACCCGGGACCTCTCGCACCCGAAGCGAGAATCATACCCCTAGACCAACGAGCCTGCCGGAAGAACGATCGGGCTACTTGCGTACACTGGTACAGTCGCCGAAAGCTGGCCTCTAAGAGAATGAGCAGGGACTAGTTTTAACAGAAAGCGTTTGTCGTTAGGGAGCCGTACTCCCTGGCAGGCAGCGATTCTGAGCACGTTCTGTGAAGGAAATAAACGCTTGTCATCTGGCTGAATCTGTGCTAAGTTGTAGTACAGATGAACACAAGCAGCAGTAAGGATTTGAAAACCATGACAGTTTGGCTCAGTGCTGCAAAGGAAGGAGCCAACTGGCTGCTCTTTCTGAAACCGCTGGGCTCGTGCGGGAGTTGAACCCGGGACCTCTCGCACCCAAAGCGAGAATCATACCCCTAGACCAACGAGCCTGACCGACGAAAGACTTGGCTACTTGCGTACACTTGTAGAGTCACTGAACGGTGGCCGCTTACAGAATGGACAGGCACTAGTTTTTAAAAAAAGCGTTTGTCGTTAGGGAGCCACACTTCCTGGCAGGCAGCGATTCTGAGTACGTTCTGTGCAAGGAAATAAGCGCTTGTCATCTGGCTGAATCTTGGGTATGTTGTAGTACAGATGAACACAAGCAGCAGTAAGAGTTTCAAAAACATGACAGTTTTGAGTTTGGCTCAGTGCTGCAAAAGGAAGGAGCCAATTGGTTGCTCCAGCTGCTTGCTCCGAAACCGCCGGGCTCGTCCGGGATTTGAACCCGGGACCTCTCGCACCCAAAGCGAGAATCATACCCCTAGAACAACGAGCCTCTTCGACGGTAAGACTTTCGGGAGGGCGCCAGAAACTCAGTGAAGCCCATCTCAAAGACGGAACACGACCTGGCGTCGAGATACGAAAGTGTAGTTGTTTGAGCGTTAGAAACCACTTGAAGGCATATTACAGATCAAAGGCAAAGCTTGCCAGACAAGGCCCAGTGGCCTAATGGATAAGGCATCAGCCTCCGGAGCTGGAGATTGTGGGTTCAAGTCCCACCTGGGTCGTAGCCACCTGGGCTACGTTTAAGTTGGATGTTCCACAAATTCAAGCATGGTTTGTTCAAAGCAACAATGACAAACTTCTGACAGCTGTGGGGGGTTTTTGTGTGCATCATTCTGGCCTGCCCGTGCATGTTCCCTTTCAGGCAGAAATTACACGAAGCACTACTGTGTGCAAGAGGCCCAGTGGCCTAAGGGGAAAAGGCCACTTCTTGCTTTTGCACTGGACCTACGACGAAGGCTTTGCGTACGAAAGCAGAGAGGCAGACTCCATGTTCCCTTTGGTCTCCATGTTCCCTCCAGACTGCATGTTCCCTTTCAGGCTGAAATTACACAAAGCACTGTGCGCAAGTGGCCCAGTGGCCTGAGGGGAAAAGGCCACTTCTGGCTTTTGCACTGGACCTACGACGAAGGCTTTGCGTACGAAAGCAGAGAGGCAGACTCCACACACAAAACAGGTGGGAAAGAGTCATGAACTATAAATGAACCTAGTCATCCAAAAAACATCACTGATACGTTTGTTTTGTCCATATAACCAAACTGGCCGTGTAATTGGAGAAAAAACGCATGGAACAGAAATGGCGGGCTCTAAATGTAAACAGCCCCATAAAGGCTATGCCGTAGGCTTGACTTTGAACTACTAGCCGATGCTGCAAAAAGTCAATGATCATTTGTTCAAAGAAACTCCACAGAACAACAAGTATACCTGTGCTTAGCGTTTCTGCAAAAGAGCCACGGTGATTCAGTTAAGAGCGATATAAAATGGTTTGAATCCCACTACAGCATCTACAGGCCGGAAACAAGTTCAATTTAGCCGAAGCATCAGCCTCTGATGCTGCAGAACGTGACGTCAAGTACTATGTGGGTTGCGGTAAATGGCCACATATGAAGTGGTTGATAAAGAAAAGCAGCAATTGCAAACAGAGTCAGAGAACCCTTGAACTCATACTAAAGGTGAGAGGGCTCGTCCAGGATTTGAACCCGGGACCTCTCGCACCCGAAGCGAGAATCATACCCCTAGACCAACGAGCCTGCCGGAAGAACTATCGGGCTACTTGCGTACACTGGTACAGTCGCCGAAAGCTGGCCTCTAAGAGAATGAGCAGGGACTAGTTTTAACAGAAAGTGTTTGTCGTTAGGGAGCCGTACTCCCTGGCAGGCAGCGATTCTGAGCACGTTCTGTGAAGGAAATAAACGCTTGTCATCTGGCTGAATCTGTGCTAAGTTGTAGTACAGATGAACACAAGCAGCAGTAAGGATTTGAAAACCATGACAGTTTGGCTCAGTGCTGCAAAGGAAGGAGCCAACTGGCTGCTCTTTCTGAAACCGCTGGGCTCGTCCGGGAGTTGAACCCAGGACCTCTCGCACCCAAAGCGAGAATCATACCCCTAGACCAACGAGCCTGACCGACGAAAGACTTGGCTACTTGCGTACACTTGTAGAGTCACTGAACGGTGGCCGCTTACAGAATGGGCAGGCACTAGTTTTTAAAAAAAGCGTTTGTCGTTAGGGAGCCACACTTCCTGGCAGGCAGCGATTCTGAGTACGTTCTGTGCAAGGAAATAAGCGCTTGTCATCTGGCTGAATCTTGGGTATGTTGTAGTACAGATGAACACAAGCAGCAGTAAGAGTTTCAAAAACATGACAGTTTTGAGTTTGGCTCAGTGCTGCAAAAGGAAGGAGCCAATTGGTTGCTCCAGCTGCTTGCTCCGAAACCGCCGGGCTCGTCCGGGATTTGAACCCAGGACCTCTCGCACCCAAAGCGAGAATCATACCCCTAGACCAACGAGCCTCAGTGAAGCCCATCTCAAAGACGGAACACGACCTGGCGTCGAGATACGAAAGTGTAGTTGTTTGAGCGTTAGAAACCACTTGAAGGCATATTACAGATCAAAGGCAAAGCTTGCCAGACAAGGCCCAGTGGCCTAATGGATAAGGCATCAGCCTCCGGAGCTGGAGATTGTGGGTTCAAGTCCCACCTGGGTCGTAGCCACCTGGGCTACGTTTAAGTTGGATGTTCCACAAATTCAAGCATGGTTTGTTCAAAGCAACAATGACAAACTTCTGACAGCTGTGGGGGTTTTTTGTGTGCATCATTCTGGCCTGCCTGTGCATGTTCCCTTTCAGGCTGAAATTACACAAAGCACTACTGTGTGCAAGAGGCCCAGTGGCCTAAGGGGAAAAGGCCACTTCTTGCTTTTGCACTGGACCTACGACGAAGGCTTTGCGTACGAAAGCAGAGAGGCAGACTCCATGTTCCCTTTGGTCTCCATGTTCCCTCCAGACTGCATGTTCCCTTTCAGGCTGAAATTACACAAAGCACTGTGCGCAAGTGGCCCAGTGGCCTGAGGGGAAAAGGCCACTTCTGGCTTTTGCACTGGACCTACGACGAAGGCTTTGCGTACGAAAGCAGAGAGGCAGACTCCACACACAAAACAGGTGGGAAAGAGTCATGAACTATAAATGAACCTAGTCATCCAAAAAACATCACTGATACGTTTGTTTTGTCCATATAACCAAACTGGCCGTGTAATTGGAGAAAAAACGCATGGAACAGAAATGGCGGGCTCTAAATGTAAACAGCCCCATAAAGGCTATGCCGTAGGCTTGACTTTGAACTACTAGCCGATGCTGCAAAAAGTCAATGATCATTTGTTCAAAGAAACTCCACAGAACAACAAGTATACCTGTGCTTAGCGTTTCTGCAAAAGAGCCACGGTGATTCAGTTAAGAGCGATATAAAATGGTTTGAATCCCACTACAGCATCTACAGGCCGGAAACAAGTTCAATTTAGCCGAAGCATCAGCCTCTGATGCTGCAGAACGTGACGTCAAGTACTATGTGGGTTGCGGTAAATGGCCACATATGAAGTGGTTGATAAAGAAAAGCAGCAATTGCAAACAGAGTCAGAGAACCCTTGAACTCATACTAAAGGTGAGAGGGCTCGTCCGGGATTTGAACCCGGGACCTCTCGCACCCGAAGCGAGAATCATACCCCTAGACCAACGAGCCTGCCGGAAGAACGATCGGGCTACTTGCGTACACTGGTACAGTCGCCGAAAGCTGGCCTCTAAGAGAATGAGCAGGGACTAGTTTTAACAGAAAGCGTTTGTCGTTAGGGAGCCGTACTCCCTGGCAGGCAGCGATTCTGAGCACGTTCTGTGAAGGAAATAAACGCTTGTCATCTGGCTGAATCTGTGCTAAGTTGTAGTACAGATGAACACAAGCAGCAGTAAGGATTTGAAAACCATGACAGTTTGGCTCAGTGCTGCAAAGGAAGGAGCCAACTGGCTGCTCTTTCTGAAACCGCTGGGCTCGTCCGGGAGTTGAACCCGGGACCTCTCGCACCCAAAGCGAGAATCATACCCCTAGACCAACGAGCCTGACCGACGAAAGACTTGGCTACTTGCGTACACTTGTAGAGTCACTGAACGGTGGCCGCTTACAGAATGGGCAGGCACTAGTTTTTAAAAAAAGCGTTTGTCGTTAGGGAGCCACACTTCCTGGCAGGCAGCGATTCTGAGTACGTTCTGTGCAAGGAAATAAGCGCTTGTCATCTGGCTGAATCTTGGGTATGTTGTAGTACAGATGAACACAAGCAGCAGTAAGAGTTTCAAAAACATGACAGTTTTGAGTTTGGCTCAGTGCTGCAAAAGGAAGGAGCCAATTGGTTGCTCCAGCTGCTTGCTCCGAAACCGCCGGGCTCTGAACCCGGGACCTCTCGCACCCAAAGCGAGAATCATACCCCTAGACCAACGAGCCTCAGTGAAGCCCATCTCAAAGACGGAACACGACCTGGCGTCGAGATACGAAAGTGTAGTTGTTTGAGCGTTAGAAACCACTTGAAGGCATATTACAGATCAAAGGCAAAGCTTGCCAGACAAGGCCCAGTGGCCTAATGGATAAGGCATCAGCCTCCGGAGCTGGAGATTGTGGGTTCAAGTCCCACCTGGGTCGTAGCCACCTGGGCTACGTTTAAGTTGGATGTTCCACAAATTCAAGCATGGTTTGTTCAAAGCAACAATGACAAACTTCTGACAGCTGTGGGGGTTTTTTGTGTGCATCATTCTGGCCTGCCCGTGCATGTTCCCTTTCAGGCTGAAATTACACAAAGCACTACTGTGTGCAAGAGGCCCAGTGGCCTAAGGGGAAAAGGCCACTTCTTGCTTTTGCACTGGACCTACGACGAAGGCTTTGCGTACGAAAGCAGAGAGGCAGACTCCATGTTCCCTTTGGTCTCCATGTTCCCTCCAGACTGCATGTTCCCTTTCAGGCTGAAATTACACAAAGCACTGTGCGCAAGTGGCCCAGTGGCCTGAGGGGAAAAGGCCACTTCTGGCTTTTGCACTGGACCTACGACGAAGGCCACTTCTTCTTCTACGACGAAGGCCACGAAGGCCACTCTGAGTACGTTCTGTGCAAGGAAATAAGCGCTTGTCATCTGGCTGAATCTTGGGTATGTTGTAGTACAGATGAACACAAGCAGCAGTAAGAGTTTCAAAAACATGACAGTTTTGAGTTTGGCTCAGTGCTGCAAAAGGAAGGAGCCAATTGGTTGCTCCAGCTGCTTGCTCCGAAACCGCCGGGCTCATCCGGGATTTGAACCCGGGACCTCTCGCACCCAAAGCGAGAATCATACCCCTAGACCAACGAGCCTCTTCGACAGTAAGACTTTCGGGAGAAAGAAACTCAGTGAAGCCCATCTCAAAGACGGAACACGACCTGGCGTCGAGATACGAAAGTGTAGTTGTTTGAGCGTTAGAAACCACTTGAAGGCATATTACAGATCAAAGGCAAAGTTTGCCAGACAAGGCCCAGTGGCCTAATGGATAAGGCATCAGCCTCCGGAGCTGGAGATTGTGGGTTCAAGTCCCACCTGGGTCGTAGCCACCTGGGCTACGTTTAAGTTGGATGTTCCACAAATTCAAGCATGGTTTGTTCAAAGCAACAATGACAAACTTCTGACAGCTGTGGGGGTTTTTTGTGTGCATCATTCTGGCCTGCCCGTGCATGTTCCCTTTCAGGCTGAAATTACACAAAGCACTACTGTGTGCAAGAGGCCCAGTGGCCTAAGGGGAAAAGGCCACTTCTTGCTTTTGCACTGGACCTACGACGAAGGCTTTGCGTACGAAAGCAGAGAGGCAGACTCCATGTTCCCTTTGGTCTCCATGTTCCCTCCAGACTGCATGTTCCCTTTCAGGCTGAAATTACACAAAGCACTGTGCGCAAGTGGCCCAGTGGCCTGAGGGGAAAAGGCCACTTCTGGCTTTTGCACTGGACCTACGACGAAGGCTTTGCGTACGAAAGCAGAGAGGCAGACTCCACACACAAAACAGGTGGGAAAGAGTCATGAACTATAAATGAACCTAGTCATCCAAAAAACATCACTGATACGTTTGTTTTGTCCATATAACCAAACTGGCCGTGTAATTGGAGAAAAAACGCATGGAACAGAAATGGCGGGCTCTAAATGTAAACAGCCCCATAAAGGCTATGCCGTAGGCTTGACTTTGAACTACTAGCCGATGCTGCAAAAAGTCAATGATCATTTGTTCAAAGAAACTCCACAGAACAACAAGTATACCTGTGCTTAGCGTTTCTGCAAAAGAGCCACGGTGATTCAGTTAAGAGCGATATAAAATGGTTTGAATCCCACTACAGCATCTACAGGCCGGAAACAAGTTCAATTTAGCCGAAGCATCAGCCTCTGATGCTGCAGAACGTGACGTCAAGTACTATGTGGGTTGCGGTAAATGGCCACATATGAAGTGGTTGATAAAGAAAAGCAGCAATTGCAAACAGAGTCAGAGAACCCTTGAACTCATACTAAAGGTGAGAGGGCTCGTCCGGGATTTGAACCCGGGACCTCTCGCACCCGAAGCGAGAATCATACCCCTAGACCAACGAGCCTGCCGGAAGAACTATCGGGCTACTTGCGTACACTGGTACAGTCGCCGAAAGCTGGCCTCTAAGAGAATGAGCAGGGACTAGTTTTAACAGAAAGTGTTTGTCGTTAGGGAGCCGTACTCCCTGGCAGGCAGCGATTCTGAGCACGTTCTGTGAAGGAAATAAACGCTTGTCATCTGGCTGAATCTGTGCTAAGTTGTAGTACAGATGAACACAAGCAGCAGTAAGGATTTGAAAACCATGACAGTTTGGCTCAGTGCTGCAAAGGAAGGAGCCAACTGGCTGCTCTTTCTGAAACCGCTGGGCTCGTCCGGGAGTTGAACCCGGGACCTCTCGCACCCAAAGCGAGAATCATACCCCTAGACCAACGAGCCTGACCGACGAAAGACTTGGCTACTTGCGTACACTTGTAGAGTCACTGAACGGTGGCCGCTTACAGAATGGGCAGGCACTAGTTTTTAAAAAAAGCGTTTGTCGTTAGGGAGCCACACTTCCTGGCAGGCAGCGATTCTGAGTACGTTCTGTGCAAGGAAATAAGCGCTTGTCATCTGGCTGAATCTTGGGTATGTTGTAGTACAGATGAACACAAGCAGCAGTAAGAGTTTCAAAAACATGACAGTTTTGAGTTTGGCTCAGTGCTGCAAAAGGAAGGAGCCAATTGGTTGCTCCAGCTGCTTGCTCCGAAACCGCCGGGCTCGTCCGGGATTTGAACCCGGGACCTCTCGCACCCAAAGCGAGAATCATACCCCTAGACCAACGAGCCTCTTCGACGGTAAGACTTTCGGGAGGGCGCCAGAAACTCAGTGAAGCCCATCTCAAAGACGGAACACGACCTGGCGTCGAGATACGAAAGTGTAGTTGTTTGAGCGTTAGAAACCACTTGAAGGCATATTACAGATCAAAGGCAAAGCTTGCCAGACAAGGCCCAGTGGCCTAATGGATAAGGCATCAGCCTCCGGAGCTGGAGATTGTGGGTTCAAGTCCCACCTGGGTCGTAGCCACCTGGGCTACATTTAAGTTGGATGTTCCACAAATTCAAGCATGGTTTGTTCAAAGCAACAATGACAAACTTCTGACAGCTGTGGGGGGTTTTTGTGTGCATCATTCTGGCCTGCCCGTGCATGTTCCCTTTCAGGCTGAAATTACACAAAGCACTACTGTGTGCAAGAGGCCCAGTGGCATAAGGGGAAAAGGCCACTTCTTGCTTTTGCACTGGACCTACGACGAAGGCTTTGCGTACGAAAGCAGAGAGGCAGACTCCATGTTCCCTTTGGTCTCCATGTTCCCTCCAGACTGCATGTTCCCTTTCAGGCTGAAATTACACAAAGCACTGTGCGCAAGTGGCCCAGTGGCCTGAGGGGAAAAGGCCACTTCTGGCTTTTGCACTGGACCTACGACGAAGGCCACTTCTTCTTCTACGACGAAGGCCACGAAGGCCACTCTGAGTACGTTCTGTGCAAGGAAATAAGCGCTTGTCATCTGGCTGAATCTTGGGTATGTTGTAGTACAGATGAACACAAGCAGCAGTAAGAGTTTAAAAAACATGACAGTTTTGAGTTTGGCTCAGTGCTGCAAAAGGAAGGAGCCAATTGGTTGCTCCAGCTGCTTGCTCCGAAACCGCCGGGCTCGTCCGGGATTTGAACCCGGGACCTCTCGCACCCAAAGCGAGAATCATACCCCTAGACCAACGAGCCTCTTCGACGGTAAGACTTTCGGGAGGGCGCCAGAAACTCAGTGAAGCCCATCTCAAAGACGGAACACGACCTGGCGTCGAGATACGAAAGTGTAGTTGTTTGAGCGTTAGAAACCACTTGAAGGCATATTACAGATCAAAGGCAAAGCTTGCCAGACAAGGCCCAGTGGCCTAATGGATAAGGCATCAGCCTCCGGAGCTGGAGATTGTGGGTTCAAGTCCCACCTGGGTCGTAGCCACCTGGGCTACATTTAAGTTGGATGTTCCACAAATTCAAGCATGGTTTGTTCAAAGCAACAATGACAAACTTCTGACAGCTGTGGGGGGTTTTTGTGTGCATCATTCTGGCCTGCCCGTGCATGTTCCCTTTCAGGCTGAAATTACACAAAGCACTACTGTGTGCAAGAGGCCCAGTGGCATAAGGGGAAAAGGCCACTTCTTGCTTTTGCACTGGACCTACGACGAAGGCTTTGCGTACGAAAGCAGAGAGGCAGACTCCATGTTCCCTTTGGTCTCCATGTTCCCTCCAGACTGCATGTTCCCTTTCAGGCTGAAATTACACAAAGCACTGTGCGCAAGTGGCCCAGTGGCCTGAGGGGAAAAGGCCACTTCTGGCTTTTGCACTGGACCTACGACGAAGGCCACTTCTTCTTCTACGACGAAGGCCACGAAGGCCACTCTGAGTACGTTCTGTGCAAGGAAATAAGCGCTTGTCATCTGGCTGAATCTTGGGTATGTTGTAGTACAGATGAACACAAGCAGCAGTAAGAGTTTCAAAAACATGACAGTTTTGAGTTTGGCTCAGTGCTGCAAAAGGAAGGAGCCAATTGGTTGCTCCAGCTGCTTGCTCCGAAACCGCCGGGCTCGTCCGGGATTTGAACCCGGGACCTCTCGCACCCAAAGCGAGAATCATACCCCTAGACCAACGAGCCTCTTCGACGGTAAGACTTTCGGGAGAAAGAAACTCAGTGAAGCCCATCTCAAAGACGGAACACGACCTGGCGTCGAGATACGAAAGTGTAGTTGTTTGAGCGTTAGAAACCACTTGAAGGCATATTACAGATCAAAGGCAAAGCTTGCCAGACAAGGCCCAGTGGCCTAATGGATAAGGCATCAGCCTCCGGAGCTGGAGATTGTGGGTTCAAGTCCCACCTGGGTCGTAGCCACCTGGGCTACGTTTAAGTTGGATGTTCCACAAATTCAAGCATGGTTTGTTCAAAGCAACAATGACAAACTTCTGACAGCTGTGGGGGGTTTTTGTGTGCATCATTCTGGCCTGCCCGTGCATGTTCCCTTTCAGGCTGAAATTACACAAAGCACTACTGTGTGCAAGTGGCCTAAGGGGAAAAGGCCACTTCTTGCTTTTGCACTGGACCTACGACGAAGGCTTTGCGTACGAAAGCAGAGAGGCAGACTCCATGTTCCCTTTGGTCTCCATGTTCCCTCCAGACTGCATGTTCCCTTTCAGGCTGAAATTACACAAAGCACTGTGCGCAAGTGGCCCAGTGGCCTGAGGGGAAAAGGCCACTTCTGGCTTTTGCACTGGACCTACGACGACCTACGACCTACGACCTTTGCGTACGAAAGCAGAGAGGCAGACTCCACACACAAAACAGGTGGGAAAGAGTCATGAACTATAAATGAACCTAGTCATCCAAAAAACATCACTGATACGTTTGTTTTGTCCATATAACCAAACTGGCCGTGTAATTGGAGAAAAAACGCATGGAACAGAAATGGCGGGCTCTAAATGTAAACAGCCCCATAAAGGCTATGCCGTAGGCTTGACTTTGAACTACTAGCCGATGCTGCAAAAAGTCAATGATCATTTGTTCAAAGAAACTCCACAGAACAACAAGTATACCTGTGCTTAGCGTTTCTGCAAAAGAGCCACGGTGATTCAGTTAAGAGCGATATAAAATGGTTTGAATCCCACTACAGCATCTACAGGCCGGAAACAAGTTCAATTTAGCCGAAGCATCAGCCTCTGATGCTGCAGAACGTGACGTCAAGTACTATGTGGGTTGCGGTAAATGGCCACATATGAAGTGGTTGATAAAGAAAAGCAGCAATTGCAAACAGAGTCAGAGAACCCTTGAACTCATACTAAAGGTGAGAGGGCTCGTCCGGGATTTGAACCCGGGACCTCTCGCACCCGAAGCGAGAATCATACCCCTAGACCAACGAGCCTGCCGGAAGAACGATCGGGCTACTTGCGTACACTGGTACAGTCGCCGAAAGCTGGCCTCTAAGAGAATGAGCAGGGACTAGTTTTAACAGAAAGCGTTTGTCGTTAGGGAGCCGTACTCCCTGGCAGGCAGCGATTCTGAGCACGTTCTGTGAAGGAAATAAACGCTTGTCATCTGGCTGAATCTGTGCTAAGTTGTAGTACAGATGAACACAAGCAGCAGTAAGGATTTGAAAACCATGACAGTTTGGCTCAGTGCTGCAAAGGAAGGAGCCAACTGGCTGCTCTTTCTGAAACCGCTGGGCTCGTCCGGGAGTTGAACCCGGGACCTCTCGCACCCAAAGCGAGAATCATACCCCTAGACCAACGAGCCTGACCGACGAAAGACTTGGCTACTTGCGTACACTTGTAGAGTCACTGAACGGTGGCCGCTTACAGAATGGGCAGGCACTAGTTTTTAAAAAAAGCGTTTGTCGTTAGGGAGCCACACTTCCTGGCAGGCAGCGATTCTGAGTACGTTCTGTGCAAGGAAATAAGCGCTTGTCATCTGGCTGAATCTTGGGTATGTTGTAGTACAGATGAACACAAGCAGCAGTAAGAGTTTCAAAAACATGACAGTTTTGAGTTTGGCTCAGTGCTGCAAAAGGAAGGAGCCAATTGGTTGCTCCAGCTGCTTGCTCCGAAACCGCCGGGCTCGTCCGGGATTTGAACCCGGGACCTCTCGCACCCAAAGCGAGAATCATACCCCTAGACCAACGAGCCTCAGTGAAGCCCATCTCAAAGACGGAACACGACCTGGCGTCGAGATACGAAAGTGTAGTTGTTTGAGCGTTAGAAACCACTTGAAGGCATATTACAGATCAAAGGCAAAGCTTGCCAGACAAGGCCCAGTGGCCTAATGGATAAGGCATCAGCCTCCGGAGCTGGAGATTGTGGGTTCAAGTCCCACCTGGGTCGTAGCCACCTGGGCTACGTTTAAGTTGGATGTTCCACAAATTCAAGCATGGTTTGTTCAAAGCAACAATGACAAACTTCTGACAGCTGTGGGGGTTTTTTGTGTGCATCATTCTGGCCTGCCCGTGCATGTTCCCTTTCAGGCTGAAATTACACAAAGCACTACTGTGTGCAAGAGGCCCAGTGGCCTAAGGGGAAAAGGCCACTTCTTGCTTTTGCACTGGACCTACGACGAAGGCTTTGCGTACGAAAGCAGAGAGGCAGACTCCATGTTCCCTTTGGTCTCCATGTTCCCTCCAGACTGCATGTTCCCTTTCAGGCTGAAATTACACAAAGCACTGTGCGCAAGTGGCCCAGTGGCCTGAGGGGAAAAGGCCACTTCTGGCTTTTGCACTGGACCTACGACGAAGGCCACTTCTTCTTCTACGACGAAGGCCACGAAGGCCACTCTGAGTACGTTCTGTGCAAGGAAATAAGCGCTTGTCATCTGGCTGAATCTTGGGTATGTTGTAGTACAGATGAACACAAGCAGCAGTAAGAGTTTCAAAAACATGACAGTTTTGAGTTTGGCTCAGTGCTGCAAAAGGAAGGAGCCAATTGGTTGCTCCAGCTGCTTGCTCCGAAACCGCCGGGCTCATCCGGGATTTGAACCCGGGACCTCTCGCACCCAAAGCGAGAATCATACCCCTAGACCAACGAGCCTCTTCGACGGTAAGACTTTCGGGAGGGCGCCAGAAACTCAGTGAAGCCCATCTCAAAGACGGAACACGACCTGGCGTCGAGATACGAAAGTGTAGTTGTTTGAGCGTTAGAAACCACTTGAAGGCATATTACAGATCAAAGGCAAAGCTTGCCAGACAAGGCCCAGTGGCCTAATGGATAAGGCATCAGCCTCCGGAGCTGGAGATTGTGGGTTCAAGTCCCACCTGGGTCGTAGCCACCTGGGCTACATTTAAGTTGGATGTTCCACAAATTCAAGCATGGTTTGTTCAAAGCAACAATGACAAACTTCTGACAGCTGTGGGGGGTTTTTGTGTGCATCATTCTGGCCTGCCCGTGCATGTTCCCTTTCAGGCTGAAATTACACAAAGCACTACTGTGTGCAAGAGGCCCAGTGGCATAAGGGGAAAAGGCCACTTCTTGCTTTTGCACTGGACCTACGACGAAGGCTTTGCGTACGAAAGCAGAGAGGCAGACTCCATGTTCCCTTTGGTCTCCATGTTCCCTCCAGACTGCATGTTCCCTTTCAGGCTGAAATTACACAAAGCACTGTGCGCAAGTGGCCCAGTGGCCTGAGGGGAAAAGGCCACTTCTGGCTTTTGCACTGGACCTACGACGAAGGCCACTTCTTCTTCTACGACGAAGGCCACGAAGGCCACTCTGAGTACGTTCTGTGCAAGGAAATAAGCGCTTGTCATCTGGCTGAATCTTGGGTATGTTGTAGTACAGATGAACACAAGCAGCAGTAAGAGTTTCAAAAACATGACAGTTTTGAGTTTGGCTCAGTGCTGCAAAAGGAAGGAGCCAATTGGTTGCTCCAGCTGCTTGCTCCGAAACCGCCGGGCTCGTCCGGGATTTGAACCCGGGACCTCTCGCACCCAAAGCGAGAATCATACCCCTAGACCAACGAGCCTCTTCGACGGTAAGACTTTCGGGAGAAAGAAACTCAGTGAAGCCCATCTCAAAGACGGAACACGACCTGGCGTCGAGATACGAAAGTGTAGTTGTTTGAGCGTTAGAAACCACTTGAAGGCATATTACAGATCAAAGGCAAAGCTTGCCAGACAAGGCCCAGTGGCCTAATGGATAAGGCATCAGCCTCCGGAGCTGGAGATTGTGGGTTCAAGTCCCACCTGGGTCGTAGCCACCTGGGCTACGTTTAAGTTGGATGTTCCACAAATTCAAGCATGGTTTGTTCAAAGCAACAATGACAAACTTCTGACAGCTGTGGGGGGTTTTTGTGTGCATCATTCTGGCCTGCCCGTGCATGTTCCCTTTCAGGCTGAAATTACACAAAGCACTACTGTGTGCAAGTGGCCTAAGGGGAAAAGGCCACTTCTTGCTTTTGCACTGGACCTACGACGAAGGCTTTGCGTACGAAAGCAGAGAGGCAGACTCCATGTTCCCTTTGGTCTCCATGTTCCCTCCAGACTGCATGTTCCCTTTCAGGCTGAAATTACACAAAGCACTGTGCGCAAGTGGCCCAGTGGCCTGAGGGGAAAAGGCCACTTCTGGCTTTTGCACTGGACCTACGACGACCTACGACCTACGACCTTTGCGTACGAAAGCAGAGAGGCAGACTCCACACACAAAACAGGTGGGAAAGAGTCATGAACTATAAATGAACCTAGTCATCCAAAAAACATCACTGATACGTTTGTTTTGTCCATATAACCAAACTGGCCGTGTAATTGGAGAAAAAACGCATGGAACAGAAATGGCGGGCTCTAAATGTAAACAGCCCCATAAAGGCTATGCCGTAGGCTTGACTTTGAACTACTAGCCGATGCTGCAAAAAGTCAATGATCATTTGTTCAAAGAAACTCCACAGAACAACAAGTATACCTGTGCTTAGCGTTTCTGCAAAAGAGCCACGGTGATTCAGTTAAGAGCGATATAAAATGGTTTGAATCCCACTACAGCATCTACAGGCCGGAAACAAGTTCAATTTAGCCGAAGCATCAGCCTCTGATGCTGCAGAACGTGACGTCAAGTACTATGTGGGTTGCGGTAAATGGCCACATATGAAGTGGTTGATAAAGAAAAGCAGCAATTGCAAACAGAGTCAGAGAACCCTTGAACTCATACTAAAGGTGAGAGGGCTCGTCCGGGATTTGAACCCGGGACCTCTCGCACCCGAAGCGAGAATCATACCCCTAGACCAACGAGCCTGCCGGAAGAACGATCGGGCTACTTGCGTACACTGGTACAGTCGCCGAAAGCTGGCCTCTAAGAGAATGAGCAGGGACTAGTTTTAACAGAAAGCGTTTGTCGTTAGGGAGCCGTACTCCCTGGCAGGCAGCGATTCTGAGCACGTTCTGTGAAGGAAATAAACGCTTGTCATCTGGCTGAATCTGTGCTAAGTTGTAGTACAGATGAACACAAGCAGCAGTAAGGATTTGAAAACCATGACAGTTTGGCTCAGTGCTGCAAAGGAAGGAGCCAACTGGCTGCTCTTTCTGAAACCGCTGGGCTCGTCCGGGAGTTGAACCCGGGACCTCTCGCACCCAAAGCGAGAATCATACCCCTAGACCAACGAGCCTGACCGACGAAAGACTTGGCTACTTGCGTACACTTGTAGAGTCACTGAACGGTGGCCGCTTACAGAATGGGCAGGCACTAGTTTTTAAAAAAAGCGTTTGTCGTTAGGGAGCCACACTTCCTGGCAGGCAGCGATTCTGAGTACGTTCTGTGCAAGGAAATAAGCGCTTGTCATCTGGCTGAATCTTGGGTATGTTGTAGTACAGATGAACACAAGCAGCAGTAAGAGTTTCAAAAACATGACAGTTTTGAGTTTGGCTCAGTGCTGCAAAAGGAAGGAGCCAATTGGTTGCTCCAGCTGCTTGCTCCGAAACCGCCGGGCTCGTCCGGGATTTGAACCCGGGACCTCTCGCACCCAAAGCGAGAATCATACCCCTAGACCAACGAGCCTCAGTGAAGCCCATCTCAAAGACGGAACACGACCTGGCGTCGAGATACGAAAGTGTAGTTGTTTGAGCGTTAGAAACCACTTGAAGGCATATTACAGATCAAAGGCAAAGCTTGCCAGACAAGGCCCAGTGGCCTAATGGATAAGGCATCAGCCTCCGGAGCTGGAGATTGTGGGTTCAAGTCCCACCTGGGTCGTAGCCACCTGGGCTACGTTTAAGTTGGATGTTCCACAAATTCAAGCATGGTTTGTTCAAAGCAACAATGACAAACTTCTGACAGCTGTGGGGGTTTTTTGTGTGCATCATTCTGGCCTGCCCGTGCATGTTCCCTTTCAGGCTGAAATTACACAAAGCACTACTGTGTGCAAGAGGCCCAGTGGCCTAAGGGGAAAAGGCCACTTCTTGCTTTTGCACTGGACCTACGACGAAGGCTTTGCGTACGAAAGCAGAGAGGCAGACTCCATGTTCCCTTTGGTCTCCATGTTCCCTCCAGACTGCATGTTCCCTTTCAGGCTGAAATTACACAAAGCACTGTGCGCAAGTGGCCCAGTGGCCTGAGGGGAAAAGGCCACTTCTGGCTTTTGCACTGGACCTACGACGAAGGCCACTTCTTCTTCTACGACGAAGGCCACGAAGGCCACTCTGAGTACGTTCTGTGCAAGGAAATAAGCGCTTGTCATCTGGCTGAATCTTGGGTATGTTGTAGTACAGATGAACACAAGCAGCAGTAAGAGTTTCAAAAACATGACAGTTTTGAGTTTGGCTCAGTGCTGCAAAAGGAAGGAGCCAATTGGTTGCTCCAGCTGCTTGCTCCGAAACCGCCGGGCTCATCCGGGATTTGAACCCGGGACCTCTCGCACCCAAAGCGAGAATCATACCCCTAGACCAACGAGCCTCTTCGACGGTAAGACTTTCGGGAGAAAGAAACTCAGTGAAGCCCATCTCAAAGACGGAACACGACCTGGCGTCGAGATACGAAAGTGTAGTTGTTTGAGCGTTAGAAACCACTTGAAGGCATATTACAGATCAAAGGCAAAGTTTGCCAGACAAGGCCCAGTGGCCTAATGGATAAGGCATCAGCCTCCGGAGCTGGAGATTGTGGGTTCAAGTCCCACCTGGGTCGTAGCCACCTGGGCTACGTTTAAGTTGGATGTTCCACAAATTCAAGCATGGTTTGTTCAAAGCAACAATGACAAACTTCTGACAGCTGTGGGGGGTTTTTGTGTGCATCATTCTGGCCTGCCCGTGCATGTTCCCTTTCAGGCTGAAATTACACAAAGCACTACTGTGTGCAAGAGGCCCAGTGGCCTAAGGGGAAAAGGCCACTTCTTGCTTTTGCACTGGACCTACGACGAAGGCTTTGCGTACGAAAGCAGAGAGGCAGACTCCATGTTCCCTTTGGTCTCCATGTTCCCTCCAGACTGCATGTTCCCTTTCAGGCTGAAATTACACAAAGCACTGTGCGCAAGTGGCCCAGTGGCCTGAGGGGAAAAGGCCACTTCTGGCTTTTGCACTGGACCTACGACGAAGGCTTTGCGTACGAAAGCAGAGAGGCAGACTCCACACACAAAACAGGTGGGAAAGAGTCATGAACTATAAATGAACCTAGTCATCCAAAAAACATCACTGATACGTTTGTTTTGTCCATATAACCAAACTGGCCGTGTAATTGGAGAAAAAACGCATGGAACAGAAATGGCGGGCTCTAAATGTAAACAGCCCCATAAAGGCTATGCCGTAGGCTTGACTTTGAACTACTAGCCGATGCTGCAAAAAGTCAATGATCATTTGTTCAAAGAAACTCCACAGAACAACAAGTATACCTGTGCTTAGCGTTTCTGCAAAAGAGCCACGGTGATTCAGTTAAGAGCGATATAAAATGGTTTGAATCCCACTACAGCATCTACAGGCCGGAAACAAGTTCAATTTAGCCGAAGCATCAGCCTCTGATGCTGCAGAACGTGACGTCAAGTACTATGTGGGTTGCGGTAAATGGCCACATATGAAGTGGTTGATAAAGAAAAGCAGCAATTGCAAACAGAGTCAGAGAACCCTTGAACTCATACTAAAGGTGAGAGGGCTCGTCCGGGATTTGAACCCGGGACCTCTCGCACCCGAAGCGAGAATCATACCCCTAGACCAACGAGCCTGCCGGAAGAACTATCGGGCTACTTGCGTACACTGGTACAGTCGCCGAAAGCTGGCCTCTAAGAGAATGAGCAGGGACTAGTTTTAACAGAAAGTGTTTGTCGTTAGGGAGCCGTACTCCCTGGCAGGCAGCGATTCTGAGCACGTTCTGTGAAGGAAATAAACGCTTGTCATCTGGCTGAATCTGTGCTAAGTTGTAGTACAGATGAACACAAGCAGCAGTAAGGATTTGAAAACCATGACAGTTTGGCTCAGTGCTGCAAAGGAAGGAGCCAACTGGCTGCTCTTTCTGAAACCGCTGGGCTCGTCCGGGAGTTGAACCCGGGACCTCTCGCACCCAAAGCGAGAATCATACCCCTAGACCAACGAGCCTGACCGACGAAAGACTTGGCTACTTGCGTACACTTGTAGAGTCACTGAACGGTGGCCGCTTACAGAATGGGCAGGCACTAGTTTTTAAAAAAAGCGTTTGTCGTTAGGGAGCCACACTTCCTGGCAGGCAGCGATTCTGAGTACGTTCTGTGCAAGGAAATAAGCGCTTGTCATCTGGCTGAATCTTGGGTATGTTGTAGTACAGATGAACACAAGCAGCAGTAAGAGTTTCAAAAACATGACAGTTTTGAGTTTGGCTCAGTGCTGCAAAAGGAAGGAGCCAATTGGTTGCTCCAGCTGCTTGCTCCGAAACCGCCGGGCTCGTCCGGGATTTGAACCCGGGACCTCTCGCACCCAAAGCGAGAATCATACCCCTAGACCAACGAGCCTCTTCGACGGTAAGACTTTCGGGAGGGCGCCAGAAACTCAGTGAAGCCCATCTCAAAGACGGAACACGACCTGGCGTCGAGATACGAAAGTGTAGTTGTTTGAGCGTTAGAAACCACTTGAAGGCATATTACAGATCAAAGGCAAAGCTTGCCAGACAAGGCCCAGTGGCCTAATGGATAAGGCATCAGCCTCCGGAGCTGGAGATTGTGGGTTCAAGTCCCACCTGGGTCGTAGCCACCTGGGCTACATTTAAGTTGGATGTTCCACAAATTCAAGCATGGTTTGTTCAAAGCAACAATGACAAACTTCTGACAGCTGTGGGGGGTTTTTGTGTGCATCATTCTGGCCTGCCCGTGCATGTTCCCTTTCAGGCTGAAATTACACAAAGCACTACTGTGTGCAAGAGGCCCAGTGGCATAAGGGGAAAAGGCCACTTCTTGCTTTTGCACTGGACCTACGACGAAGGCTTTGCGTACGAAAGCAGAGAGGCAGACTCCATGTTCCCTTTGGTCTCCATGTTCCCTCCAGACTGCATGTTCCCTTTCAGGCTGAAATTACACAAAGCACTGTGCGCAAGTGGCCCAGTGGCCTGAGGGGAAAAGGCCACTTCTGGCTTTTGCACTGGACCTACGACGAAGGCCACTTCTTCTTCTACGACGAAGGCCACGAAGGCCACTCTGAGTACGTTCTGTGCAAGGAAATAAGCGCTTGTCATCTGGCTGAATCTTGGGTATGTTGTAGTACAGATGAACACAAGCAGCAGTAAGAGTTTCAAAAACATGACAGTTTTGAGTTTGGCTCAGTGCTGCAAAAGGAAGGAGCCAATTGGTTGCTCCAGCTGCTTGCTCCGAAACCGCCGGGCTCGTCCGGGATTTGAACCCGGGACCTCTCGCACCCAAAGCGAGAATCATACCCCTAGACCAACGAGCCTCTTCGACGGTAAGACTTTCGGGAGAAAGAAACTCAGTGAAGCCCATCTCAAAGACGGAACACGACCTGGCGTCGAGATACGAAAGTGTAGTTGTTTGAGCGTTAGAAACCACTTGAAGGCATATTACAGATCAAAGGCAAAGCTTGCCAGACAAGGCCCAGTGGCCTAATGGATAAGGCATCAGCCTCCGGAGCTGGAGATTGTGGGTTCAAGTCCCACCTGGGTCGTAGCCACCTGGGCTACGTTTAAGTTGGATGTTCCACAAATTCAAGCATGGTTTGTTCAAAGCAACAATGACAAACTTCTGACAGCTGTGGGGGGTTTTTGTGTGCATCATTCTGGCCTGCCCGTGCATGTTCCCTTTCAGGCTGAAATTACACAAAGCACTACTGTGTGCAAGTGGCCTAAGGGGAAAAGGCCACTTCTTGCTTTTGCACTGGACCTACGACGAAGGCTTTGCGTACGAAAGCAGAGAGGCAGACTCCATGTTCCCTTTGGTCTCCATGTTCCCTCCAGACTGCATGTTCCCTTTCAGGCTGAAATTACACAAAGCACTGTGCGCAAGTGGCCCAGTGGCCTGAGGGGAAAAGGCCACTTCTGGCTTTTGCACTGGACCTACGACGACCTACGAACTACGACCTTTGCGTACGAAAGCAGAGAGGCAGACTCCACACACAAAACAGGTGGGAAAGAGTCATGAACTATAAATGAACCTAGTCATCCAAAAAACATCACTGATACGTTTGTTTTGTCCATATAACCAAACTGGCCGTGTAATTGGAGAAAAAACGCATGGAACAGAAATGGCGGGCTCTAAATGTAAACAGCCCCATAAAGGCTATGCCGTAGGCTTGACTTTGAACTACTAGCCGATGCTGCAAAAAGTCAATGATCATTTGTTCAAAGAAACTCCACAGAACAACAAGTATACCTGTGCTTAGCGTTTCTGCAAAAGAGCCACGGTGATTCAGTTAAGAGCGATATAAAATGGTTTGAATCCCACTACAGCATCTACAGGCCGGAAACAAGTTCAATTTAGCCGAAGCATCAGCCTCTGATGCTGCAGAACGTGACGTCAAGTACTATGTGGGTTGCGGTAAATGGCCACATATGAAGTGGTTGATAAAGAAAAGCAGCAATTGCAAACAGAGTCAGAGAACCCTTGAACTCATACTAAAGGTGAGAGGGCTCGTCCGGGATTTGAACCCGGGACCTCTCGCACCCGAAGCGAGAATCATACCCCTAGACCAACGAGCCTGCCGGAAGAACGATCGGGCTACTTGCGTACACTGGTACAGTCGCCGAAAGCTGGCCTCTAAGAGAATGAGCAGGGACTAGTTTTAACAGAAAGCGTTTGTCGTTAGGGAGCCGTACTCCCTGGCAGGCAGCGATTCTGAGCACGTTCTGTGAAGGAAATAAACGCTTGTCATCTGGCTGAATCTGTGCTAAGTTGTAGTACAGATGAACACAAGCAGCAGTAAGGATTTGAAAACCATGACAGTTTGGCTCAGTGCTGCAAAGGAAGGAGCCAACTGGCTGCTCTTTCTGAAACCGCTGGGCTCGTCCGGGAGTTGAACCCGGGACCTCTCGCACCCAAAGCGAGAATCATACCCCTAGACCAACGAGCCTGACCGACGAAAGACTTGGCTACTTGCGTACACTTGTAGAGTCACTGAACGGTGGCCGCTTACAGAATGGGCAGGCACTAGTTTTTAAAAAAAGCGTTTGTCGTTAGGGAGCCACACTTCCTGGCAGGCAGCGATTCTGAGTACGTTCTGTGCAAGGAAATAAGCGCTTGTCATCTGGCTGAATCTTGGGTATGTTGTAGTACAGATGAACACAAGCAGCAGTAAGAGTTTCAAAAACATGACAGTTTTGAGTTTGGCTCAGTGCTGCAAAAGGAAGGAGCCAATTGGTTGCTCCAGCTGCTTGCTCCGAAACCGCCGGGCTCGTCCGGGATTTGAACCCGGGACCTCTCGCACCCAAAGCGAGAATCATACCCCTAGAACAACGAGCCTCTTCGACGGTAAGACTTTCGGGAGGGCGCCAGAAACTCAGTGAAGCCCATCTCAAAGACGGAACACGACCTGGCGTCGAGATACGAAAGTGTAGTTGTTTGAGCGTTAGAAACCACTTGAAGGCATATTACAGATCAAAGGCAAAGCTTGCCAGACAAGGCCCAGTGGCCTAATGGATAAGGCATCAGCCTCCGGAGCTGGAGATTGTGGGTTCAAGTCCCACCTGGGTCGTAGCCACCTGGGCTACGTTTAAGTTGGATGTTCCACAAATTCAAGCATGGTTTGTTCAAAGCAACAATGACAAACTTCTGACAGCTGTGGGGGGTTTTTGTGTGCATCATTCTGGCCTGCCCGTGCATGTTCCCTTTCAGGCAGAAATTACACGAAGCACTACTGTGTGCAAGAGGCCCAGTGGCCTAAGGGGAAAAGGCCACTTCTTGCTTTTGCACTGGACCTACGACGAAGGCTTTGCGTACGAAAGCAGAGAGGCAGACTCCATGTTCCCTTTGGTCTCCATGTTCCCTCCAGACTGCATGTTCCCTTTCAGGCTGAAATTACACAAAGCACTGTGCGCAAGTGGCCCAGTGGCCTGAGGGGAAAAGGCCACTTCTGGCTTTTGCACTGGACCTACGACGAAGGCTTTGCGTACGAAAGCAGAGAGGCAGACTCCACACACAAAACAGGTGGGAAAGAGTCATGAACTATAAATGAACCTAGTCATCCAAAAAACATCACTGATACGTTTGTTTTGTCCATATAACCAAACTGGCCGTGTAATTGGAGAAAAAACGCATGGAACAGAAATGGCGGGCTCTAAATGTAAACAGCCCCATAAAGGCTATGCCGTAGGCTTGACTTTGAACTACTAGCCGATGCTGCAAAAAGTCAATGATCATTTGTTCAAAGAAACTCCACAGAACAACAAGTATACCTGTGCTTAGCGTTTCTGCAAAAGAGCCACGGTGATTCAGTTAAGAGCGATATAAAATGGTTTGAATCCCACTACAGCATCTACAGGCCGGAAACAAGTTCAATTTAGCCGAAGCATCAGCCTCTGATGCTGCAGAACGTGACGTCAAGTACTATGTGGGTTGCGGTAAATGGCCACATATGAAGTGGTTGATAAAGAAAAGCAGCAATTGCAAACAGAGTCAGAGAACCCTTGAACTCATACTAAAGGTGAGAGGGCTCGTCCGGGATTTGAACCCGGGACCTCTCGCACCCGAAGCGAGAATCATACCCCTAGACCAACAAGCCTGCCGGAAGAACGATCGGGCTACTTGCGTACACTGGTACAGTCGCCGAAAGCTGGCCTCTAAGAGAATGAGCAGGGACTAGTTTTAACAGAAAGCGTTTGTCGTTAGGGAGCCGTACTCCCTGGCAGGCAGCGATTCTGAGCACGTTCTGTGAAGGAAATAAACGCTTGTCATCTGGCTGAATCTGTGCTAAGTTGTAGTACAGATGAACACAAACAGCAGTAAGGATTTGAAAACCATGACAGTTTGGCTCAGTGCTGCAAAGGAAGGAGCCAACTGGCTGCTCTTTCTGAAACCGCTGGGCTCGTCCGGGAGTTGAACCCGGGACCTCTCGCACCCAAAGCGAGAATCATACCCCTAGACCAACGAGCCTGACCGACGAAAGACTTGGCTACTTGCGTACACTTGTAGAGTCACTGAACGGTGGCCGCTTACAGAATGGGCAGGCACTAGTTTTTAAAAAAAGCGTTTGTCGTTAGGGAGCCACACTTCCTGGCAGGCAGCGATTCTGAGTACGTTCTGTGCAAGGAAATAAGCGCTTGTCATCTGGCTGAATCTTGGGTATGTTGTAGTACAGATGAACACAAGCAGCAGTAAGAGTTTCAAAAACATGACAGTTTTGAGTTTGGCTCAGTGCTGCAAAAGGAAGGAGCCAATTGGTTGCTCCAGCTGCTTGCTCCGAAACCGCCGGGCTCGTCCGGGATTTGAACCCGGGACCTCTCGCACCCAAAGCGAGAATCATACCCCTAGACCAACGAGCCTCTTCGACGGTAAGACTTTCGGGAGGGCGCCAGAAACTCAGTGAAGCCCATCTCAAAGACGGAACACGACCTGGCGTCGAGATACGAAAGTGTAGTTGTTTGAGCGTTAGAAACCACTTGAAGGCATATTACAGATCAAAGGCAAAGCTTGCCAGACAAGGCCCAGTGGCCTAATGGATAAGGCATCAGCCTCCGGAGCTGGAGATTGTGGGTTCAAGTCCCACCTGGGTCGTAGCCACCTGGGCTACATTTAAGTTGGATGTTCCACAAATTCAAGCATGGTTTGTTCAAAGCAACAATGACAAACTTCTGACAGCTGTGGGGGGTTTTTGTGTGCATCATTCTGGCCTGCCCGTGCATGTTCCCTTTCAGGCTGAAATTACACAAAGCACTACTGTGTGCAAGAGGCCCAGTGGCATAAGGGGAAAAGGCCACTTCTTGCTTTTGCACTGGACCTACGACGAAGGCTTTGCGTACGAAAGCAGAGAGGCAGACTCCATGTTCCCTTTGGTCTCCATGTTCCCTCCAGACTGCATGTTCCCTTTCAGGCTGAAATTACACAAAGCACTGTGCGCAAGTGGCCCAGTGGCCTGAGGGGAAAAGGCCACTTCTGGCTTTTGCACTGGACCTACGACGAAGGCCACTTCTTCTTCTACGACGAAGGCCACGAAGGCCACTCTGAGTACGTTCTGTGCAAGGAAATAAGCGCTTGTCATCTGGCTGAATCTTGGGTATGTTGTAGTACAGATGAACACAAGCAGCAGTAAGAGTTTCAAAAACATGACAGTTTTGAGTTTGGCTCAGTGCTGCAAAAGGAAGGAGCCAATTGGTTGCTCCAGCTGCTTGCTCCGAAACCGCCGGGCTCGTCCGGGATTTGAACCCGGGACCTCTCGCACCCAAAGCGAGAATCATACCCCTAGACCAACGAGCCTCTTCGACGGTAAGACTTTCGGGAGAAAGAAACTCAGTGAAGCCCATCTCAAAGACGGAACACGACCTGGCGTCGAGATACGAAAGTGTAGTTGTTTGAGCGTTAGAAACCACTTGAAGGCATATTACAGATCAAAGGCAAAGCTTGCCAGACAAGGCCCAGTGGCCTAATGGATAAGGCATCAGCCTCCGGAGCTGGAGATTGTGGGTTCAAGTCCCACCTGGGTCGTAGCCACCTGGGCTACGTTTAAGTTGGATGTTCCACAAATTCAAGCATGGTTTGTTCAAAGCAACAATGACAAACTTCTGACAGCTGTGGGGGGTTTTTGTGTGCATCATTCTGGCCTGCCCGTGCATGTTCCCTTTCAGGCTGAAATTACACAAAGCACTACTGTGTGCAAGTGGCCTAAGGGGAAAAGGCCACTTCTTGCTTTTGCACTGGACCTACGACGAAGGCTTTGCGTACGAAAGCAGAGAGGCAGACTCCATGTTCCCTTTGGTCTCCATGTTCCCTCCAGACTGCATGTTCCCTTTCAGGCTGAAATTACACAAAGCACTGTGCGCAAGTGGCCCAGTGGCCTGAGGGGAAAAGGCCACTTCTGGCTTTTGCACTGGACCTACGACGACCTACGACCTACGACCTTTGCGTACGAAAGCAGAGAGGCAGACTCCACACACAAAACAGGTGGGAAAGAGTCATGAACTATAAATGAACCTAGTCATCCAAAAAACATCACTGATACGTTTGTTTTGTCCATATAACCAAACTGGCCGTGTAATTGGAGAAAAAACGCATGGAACAGAAATGG
This sequence comes from Rutilus rutilus, assembly GCF_951802725.1. Classification (NCBI taxonomy): domain Eukaryota; kingdom Metazoa; phylum Chordata; class Actinopteri; order Cypriniformes; family Leuciscidae; genus Rutilus; species Rutilus rutilus. The sequence goes on along the minus strand of NC_140214.1, from coordinate 38,884,580 downwards.
CGGGCTCTAAATGTAAACAGCCCCATAAAGGCTATGCCGTAGGCTTGACTTTGAACTACTAGCCGATGCTGCAAAAAGTCAATGATCATTTGTTCAAAGAAACTCCACAGAACAACAAGTATACCTGTGCTTAGCGTTTCTGCAAAAGAGCCACGGTGATTCAGTTAAGAGCGATATAAAATGGTTTGAATCCCACTACAGCATCTACAGGCCGGAAACAAGTTCAATTTAGCCGAAGCATCAGCCTCTGATGCTGCAGAACGTGACGTCAAGTACTATGTGGGTTGCGGTAAATGGCCACATATGAAGTGGTTGATAAAGAAAAGCAGCAATTGCAAACAGAGTCAGAGAACCCTTGAACTCATACTAAAGGTGAGAGGGCTCGTCCGGGATTTGAACCCGGGACCTCTCGCACCCGAAGCGAGAATCATACCCCTAGACCAACGAGCCTGCCGGAAGAACGATCGGGCTACTTGCGTACACTGGTACAGTCGCCGAAAGCTGGCCTCTAAGAGAATGAGCAGGGACTAGTTTTAACAGAAAGCGTTTGTCGTTAGGGAGCCGTACTCCCTGGCAGGCAGCGATTCTGAGCACGTTCTGTGAAGGAAATAAACGCTTGTCATCTGGCTGAATCTGTGCTAAGTTGTAGTACAGATGAACACAAGCAGCAGTAAGGATTTGAAAACCATGACAGTTTGGCTCAGTGCTGCAAAGGAAGGAACCAACTGGCTGCTCTTTCTGAAACCGCTGGGCTCGTCCGGGAGTTGAACCCGGGACCTCTCGCACCCAAAGCGAGAATCATACCCCTAGACCAACGAGCCTGACCGACGAAAGACTTGGCTACTTGCGTACACTTGTAGAGTCACTGAACGGTGGCCGCTTACAGAATGGGCAGGCACTAGTTTTTAAAAAAAGCGTTTGTCGTTAGGGAGCCACACTTCCTGGCAGGCAGCGATTCTGAGTACGTTCTGTGCAAGGAAATAAGCGCTTGTCATCTGGCTGAATCTTGGGTATGTTGTAGTACAGATGAAGACAAGCAGCAGTAAGAGTTTCAAAAACATGACAGTTTTGAGTTTGGCTCAGTGCTGCAAAAGGAAGGAGCCAATTGGTTGCTCCAGCTGCTTGCTCCGAAACCGCCGGGCTCGTCCGGGAGTTGAACCCGGGACCTCTCGCACCCAAAGCGAGAATCATACCCCTAGACCAACGAGCCTCTTCGACGGTAAGACTTTCGGGAGGGCGCCAGAAACTCAGTGAAGCCCATCTCAAAGACGGAACACGACCTGGCGTCGAGATACGAAAGTGTAGTTGTTTGAGCGTTAGAAACCACTTGAAGGCATATTACAGATCAAAGGCAAAGCTTGCCAGACAAGGCCCAGTGGCCTAATGGGTAAGGCATCAGCCTCCGGAGCTGGAGATTGTGGGTTCAAGTCCCACCTGGGTCGTAGCCACCTGGGCTACGTTTAAGTTGGATGTTCCACAAATTCAAGCATGGTTTGTTCAAAGCAACAATGACAAACTTCTGACAGCTGTGGGGGGTTTTTGTGTGCATCATTCTGGCCTGCCCGTTCATGTTCCCTTTCAGGTTGAAATTACACAAAGCACTACTGTGTGCAAGAGGCCCAGTGGCCTAAGGGGAAAAGGCCACTTCTTGCTTTTGCACTGGACCTACGACGAAGGCTTTGCGTACGAAAGCAGAGAGGCAGACTCCATGTTCCCTTTGGTCTCCATGTTCCCTCCAGACTGCATGTTCCCTTTCAGGCTGAAATTACACAAAGCACTGTGCGCAAGTGGCCCAGTGGCCTGAGGGGAAAAGGCCACTTCTGGCTTTTGCACTGGACCTACGACGACCTACGAACTACGACCTTTGCGTACGAAAGCAGAGAGGCAGACTCCACACACAAAACAGGTGGGAAAGAGTCATGAACTATAAATGAACCTAGTCATCCAAAAAACATCACTGATACGTTTGTTTTGTCCATATAACCAAACTGGCCGTGTAATTGGAGAAAAAACGCATGGAACAGAAATGGCGGGCTCTAAATGTAAACAGCCCCATAAAGGCTATGCCGTAGGCTTGACTTTGAACTACTAGCCGATGCTGCAAAAAGTCAATGATCATTTGTTCAAAGAAACTCCACAGAACAACAAGTATACCTGTGCTTAGCGTTTCTGCAAAAGAGCCACGGTGATTCAGTTAAGAGCGATATAAAATGGTTTGAATCCCACTACAGCATCTACAGGCCGGAAACAAGTTCAATTTAGCCGAAGCATCAGCCTCTGATGCTGCAGAACGTGACGTCAAGTACTATGTGGGTTGCGGTAAATGGCCACATATGAAGTGGTTGATAAAGAAAAGCAGCAATTGCAAACAGAGTCAGAGAACCCTTGAACTCATACTAAAGGTGAGAGGGCTCGTCCGGGATTTGAACCCGGGACCTCTCGCACCCGAAGCGAGAATCATACCCCTAGACCAACGAGCCTGCCGGAAGAACGATCGGGCTACTTGCATACACTGGTACAGTCGCCGAAAGCTGGCCTCTAAGAGAATGAGCAGGGACTAGTTTTAACAGAAAGCGTTTGTCGTTAGGGAGCCGTACTCCCTGGCAGGCAGCGATTCTGAGCACGTTCTGTGAAGGAAATAAACGCTTGTCATCTGGCTGAATCTGTGCTAAGTTGTAGTACAGATGAACACAAGCAGCAGTAAGGATTTGAAAACCATGACAGTTTGGCTCAGTGCTGCAAAGGAAGGAGCCAACTGGCTGCTCTTTCTGAAACCGCTGGGCTCGTCCGGGAGTTGAACCCGGGACCTCTCGCACCCAAAGCGAGAATCATACCCCTAGACCAACGAGCCTGACCGACGAAAGACTTGGCTACTTGCGTACACTTGTAGAGTCACTGAACGGTGGCCGCTTACAGAATGGGCAGGCACTAGTTTTTAAAAAAAGCGTTTGTCGTTAGGGAGCCACACTTCCTGGCAGGCAGCGATTCTGAGTACGTTCTGTGCAAGGAAATAAGCGCTTGTCATCTGGCTGAATCTTGGGTATGTTGTAGTACAGATGAACACAAGCAGCAGTAAGAGTTTCAAAAACATGACAGTTTTGAGTTTGGCTCAGTGCTGCAAAAGGAAGGAGCCAATTGGTTGCTCCAGCTGCTTGCTCCGAAACCGCCGGGCTCGTCCGGGATTTGAACCCGGGACCTCTCGCACCCAAAGCGAGAATCATACCCCTAGAACAACGAGCCTCTTCGACGGTAAGACTTTCGGGAGGGCGCCAGAAACTCAGTGAAGCCCATCTCAAAGACGGAACACGACCTGGCGTCGAGATACGAAAGTGTAGTTGTTTGAGCGTTAGAAACCACTTGAAGGCATATTACAGATCAAAGGCAAAGCTTGCCAGACAAGGCCCAGTGGCCTAATGGATAAGGCATCAGCCTCCGGAGCTGGAGATTGTGGGTTCAAGTCCCACCTGGGTCGTAGCCACCTGGGCTACGTTTAAGTTGGATGTTCCACAAATTCAAGCATGGTTTGTTCAAAGCAACAATGACAAACTTCTGACAGCTGTGGGGGGTTTTTGTGTGCATCATTCTGGCCTGCCCGTGCATGTTCCCTTTCAGGCAGAAATTACACGAAGCACTACTGTGTGCAAGAGGCCCAGTGGCCTAAGGGGAAAAGGCCACTTCTTGCTTTTGCACTGGACCTACGACGAAGGCTTTGCGTACGAAAGCAGAGAGGCAGACTCCATGTTCCCTTTGGTCTCCATGTTCCCTCCAGACTGCATGTTCCCTTTCAGGCTGAAATTACACAAAGCACTGTGCGCAAGTGGCCCAGTGGCCTGAGGGGAAAAGGCCACTTCTGGCTTTTGCACTGGACCTACGACGAAGGCTTTGCGTACGAAAGCAGAGAGGCAGACTCCACACACAAAACAGGTGGGAAAGAGTCATGAACTATAAATGAACCTAGTCATCCAAAAAACATCACTGATACGTTTGTTTTGTCCATATAACCAAACTGGCCGTGTAATTGGAGAAAAAACGCATGGAACAGAAATGGCGGGCTCTAAATGTAAACAGCCCCATAAAGGCTATGCCGTAGGCTTGACTTTGAACTACTAGCCGATGCTGCAAAAAGTCAATGATCATTTGTTCAAAGAAACTCCACAGAACAACAAGTATACCTGTGCTTAGCGTTTCTGCAAAAGAGCCACGGTGATTCAGTTAAGAGCGATATAAAATGGTTTGAATCCCACTACAGCATCTACAGGCCGGAAACAAGTTCAATTTAGCCGAAGCATCAGCCTCTGATGCTGCAGAACGTGACGTCAAGTACTATGTGGGTTGCGGTAAATGGCCACATATGAAGTGGTTGATAAAGAAAAGCAGCAATTGCAAACAGAGTCAGAGAACCCTTGAACTCATACTAAAGGTGAGAGGGCTCGTCCGGGATTTGAACCCGGGACCTCTCGCACCCGAAGCGAGAATCATACCCCTAGACCAACAAGCCTGCCGGAAGAACGATCGGGCTACTTGCGTACACTGGTACAGTCGCCGAAAGCTGGCCTCTAAGAGAATGAGCAGGGACTAGTTTTAACAGAAAGCGTTTGTCGTTAGGGAGCCGTACTCCCTGGCAGGCAGCGATTCTGAGCACGTTCTGTGAAGGAAATAAACGCTTGTCATCTGGCTGAATCTGTGCTAAGTTGTAGTACAGATGAACACAAGCAGCAGTAAGGATTTGAAAACCATGACAGTTTGGCTCAGTGCTGCAAAGGAAGGAGCCAACTGGCTGCTCTTTCTGAAACCGCTGGGCTCGTCCGGGAGTTGAACCCGGGACCTCTCGCACCCAAAGCGAGAATCATACCCCTAGACCAACGAGCCTGACCGACGAAAGACTTGGCTACTTGCGTACACTTGTAGAGTCACTGAACGGTGGCCGCTTACAGAATGGGCAGGCACTAGTTTTTAAAAAAAGCGTTTGTCGTTAGGGAGCCACACTTCCTGGCAGGCAGCGATTCTGAGTACGTTCTGTGCAAGGAAATAAGCGCTTGTCATCTGGCTGAATCTTGGGTATGTTGTAGTACAGATGAACACAAGCAGCAGTAAGAGTTTCAAAAACATGACAGTTTTGAGTTTGGCTCAGTGCTGCAAAAGGAAGGAGCCAATTGGTTGCTCCAGCTGCTTGCTCCGAAACCGCCGGGCTCGTCCGGGATTTGAACCCGGGACCTCTCGCACCCAAAGCGAGAATCATACCCCTAGACCAACGAGCCTCTTCGACGGTAAGACTTTCGGGAGGGCGCCAGAAACTCAGTGAAGCCCATCTCAAAGACGGAACACGACCTGGCGTCGAGATACGAAAGTGTAGTTGTTTGAGCGTTAGAAACCACTTGAAGGCATATTACAGATCAAAGGCAAAGCTTGCCAGACAAGGCCCAGTGGCCTAATGGATAAGGCATCAGCCTCCGGAGCTGGAGATTGTGGGTTCAAGTCCCACCTGGGTCGTAGCCACCTGGGCTACATTTAAGTTGGATGTTCCACAAATTCAAGCATGGTTTGTTCAAAGCAACAATGACAAACTTCTGACAGCTGTGGGGGGTTTTTGTGTGCATCATTCTGGCCTGCCCGTGCATGTTCCCTTTCAGGCTGAAATTACACAAAGCACTACTGTGTGCAAGAGGCCCAGTGGCATAAGGGGAAAAGGCCACTTCTTGCTTTTGCACTGGACCTACGACGAAGGCTTTGCGTACGAAAGCAGAGAGGCAGACTCCATGTTCCCTTTGGTCTCCATGTTCCCTCCAGACTGCATGTTCCCTTTCAGGCTGAAATTACACAAAGCACTGTGCGCAAGTGGCCCAGTGGCCTGAGGGGAAAAGGCCACTTCTGGCTTTTGCACTGGACCTACGACGAAGGCCACTTCTTCTTCTACGACGAAGGCCACGAAGGCCACTCTGAGTACGTTCTGTGCAAGGAAATAAGCGCTTGTCATCTGGCTGAATCTTGGGTATGTTGTAGTACAGATGAACACAAGCAGCAGTAAGAGTTTCAAAAACATGACAGTTTTGAGTTTGGCTCAGTGCTGCAAAAGGAAGGAGCCAATTGGTTGCTCCAGCTGCTTGCTCCGAAACCGCCGGGCTCGTCCGGGATTTGAACCCGGGACCTCTCGCACCCAAAGCGAGAATCATACCCCTAGACCAACGAGCCTCTTCGACGGTAAGACTTTCGGGAGAAAGAAACTCAGTGAAGCCCATCTCAAAGACGGAACACGACCTGCCGTCGAGATACGAAAGTGTAGTTGTTTGAGCGTTAGAAACCACTTGAAGGCATATTACAGATCAAAGGCAAAGCTTGCCAGACAAGGCCCAGTGGCCTAATGGATAAGGCATCAGCCTCCGGAGCTGGAGATTGTGGGTTCAAGTCCCACCTGGGTCGTAGCCACCTGGGCTACGTTTAAGTTGGATGTTCCACAAATTCAAGCATGGTTTGTTCAAAGCAACAATGACAAACTTCTGACAGCTGTGGGGGGTTTTTGTGTGCATCATTCTGGCCTGCCCGTGCATGTTCCCTTTCAGGCAGAAATTACACGAAGCACTACTGTGTGCAAGAGGCCCAGTGGCCTAAGGGGAAAAGGCCACTTCTTGCTTTTGCACTGGACCTACGACGAAGGCTTTGCGTACGAAAGCAGAGAGGCAGACTCCATGTTCCCTTTGGTCTCCATGTTCCCTCCAGACTGCATGTTCCCTTTCAGGCTGAAATTACACAAAGCACTGTGCGCAAGTGGCCCAGTGGCCTGAGGGGAAAAGGCCACTTCTGGCTTTTGCACTGGACCTACGACGAAGGCTTTGCGTACGAAAGCAGAGAGGCAGACTCCACACACAAAACAGGTGGGAAAGAGTCATGAACTATAAATGAACCTAGTCATCCAAAAAACATCACTGATACGTTTGTTTTGTCCATATAACCAAACTGGCCGTGTAATTGGAGAAAAAACGCATGGAACAGAAATGGCGGGCTCTAAATGTAAACAGCCCCATAAAGGCTATGCCGTAGGCTTGACTTTGAACTACTAGCCGATGCTGCAAAAAGTCAATGATCATTTGTTCAAAGAAACTCCACAGAACAACAAGTATACCTGTGCTTAGCGTTTCTGCAAAAGAGCCACGGTGATTCAGTTAAGAGCGATATAAAATGGTTTGAATCCCACTACAGCATCTACAGGCCGGAAACAAGTTCAATTTAGCCGAAGCATCAGCCTCTGATGCTGCAGAACGTGACGTCAAGTACTATGTGGGTTGCGGTAAATGGCCACATATGAAGTGGTTGATAAAGAAAAGCAGCAATTGCAAACAGAGTCAGAGAACCCTTGAACTCATACTAAAGGTGAGAGGGCTCGTCCGGGATTTGAACCCGGGACCTCTCGCACCCGAAGCGAGAATCATACCCCTAGACCAACAAGCCTGCCGGAAGAACGATCGGGCTACTTGCGTACACTGGTACAGTCGCCGAAAGCTGGCCTCTAAGAGAATGAGCAGGGACTAGTTTTAACAGAAAGCGTTTGTCGTTAGGGAGCCGTACTCCCTGGCAGGCAGCGATTCTGAGCACGTTCTGTGAAGGAAATAAACGCTTGTCATCTGGCTGAATCTGTGCTAAGTTGTAGTACAGATGAACACAAGCAGCAGTAAGGATTTGAAAACCATGACAGTTTGGCTCAGTGCTGCAAAGGAAGGAGCCAACTGGCTGCTCTTTCTGAAACCGCTGGGCTCGTCCGGGAGTTGAACCCGGGACCTCTCGCACCCAAAGCGAGAATCATACCCCTAGACCAACGAGCCTGACCGACGAAAGACTTGGCTACTTGCGTACACTTGTAGAGTCACTGAACGGTGGCCGCTTACAGAATGGGCAGGCACTAGTTTTTAAAAAAAGCGTTTGTCGTTAGGGAGCCACACTTCCTGGCAGGCAGCGATTCTGAGTACGTTCTGTGCAAGGAAATAAGCGCTTGTCATCTGGCTGAATCTTGGGTATGTTGTAGTACAGATGAACACAAGCAGCAGTAAGAGTTTCAAAAACATGACAGTTTTGAGTTTGGCTCAGTGCTGCAAAAGGAAGGAGCCAATTGGTTGCTCCAGCTGCTTGCTCCGAAACCGCCGGGCTCGTCCGGGATTTGAACCCGGGACCTCTCGCACCCAAAGCGAGAATCATACCCCTAGACCAACGAGCCTCTTCGACGGTAAGACTTTCGGGAGGGCGCCAGAAACTCAGTGAAGCCCATCTCAAAGACGGAACACGACCTGGCGTCGAGATACGAAAGTGTAGTTGTTTGAGCGTTAGAAACCACTTGAAGGCATATTACAGATCAAAGGCAAAGCTTGCCAGACAAGGCCCAGTGGCCTAATGGATAAGGCATCAGCCTCCGGAGCTGGAGATTGTGGGTTCAAGTCCCACCTGGGTCGTAGCCACCTGGGCTACATTTAAGTTGGATGTTCCACAAATTCAAGCATGGTTTGTTCAAAGCAACAATGACAAACTTCTGACAGCTGTGGGGGGTTTTTGTGTGCATCATTCTGGCCTGCCCGTGCATGTTCCCTTTCAGGCTGAAATTACACAAAGCACTACTGTGTGCAAGAGGCCCAGTGGCATAAGGGGAAAAGGCCACTTCTTGCTTTTGCACTGGACCTACGACGAAGGCTTTGCGTACGAAAGCAGAGAGGCAGACTCCATGTTCCCTTTGGTCTCCATGTTCCCTCCAGACTGCATGTTCCCTTTCAGGCTGAAATTACACAAAGCACTGTGCGCAAGTGGCCCAGTGGCCTGAGGGGAAAAGGCCACTTCTGGCTTTTGCACTGGACCTACGACGAAGGCCACTTCTTCTTCTACGACGAAGGCCACGAAGGCCACTCTGAGTACGTTCTGTGCAAGGAAATAAGCGCTTGTCATCTGGCTGAATCTTGGGTATGTTGTAGTACAGATGAACACAAGCAGCAGTAAGAGTTTCAAAAACATGACAGTTTTGAGTTTGGCTCAGTGCTGCAAAAGGAAGGAGCCAATTGGTTGCTCCAGCTGCTTGCTCCGAAACCGCCGGGCTCGTCCGGGATTTGAACCCGGGACCTCTCGCACCCAAAGCGAGAATCATACCCCTAGACCAACGAGCCTCTTCGACGGTAAGACTTTCGGGAGAAAGAAACTCAGTGAAGCCCATCTCAAAGACGGAACACGACCTGCCGTCGAGATACGAAAGTGTAGTTGTTTGAGCGTTAGAAACCACTTGAAGGCATATTACAGATCAAAGGCAAAGCTTGCCAGACAAGGCCCAGTGGCCTAATGGATAAGGCATCAGCCTCCGGAGCTGGAGATTGTGGGTTCAAGTCCCACCTGGGTCGTAGCCACCTGGGCTACGTTTAAGTTGGATGTTCCACAAATTCAAGCATGGTTTGTTCAAAGCAACAATGACAAACTTCTGACAGCTGTGGGGGGTTTTTGTGTGCATCATTCTGGCCTGCCCGTGCATGTTCCCTTTCAGGCTGAAATTACACAAAGCACTACTGTGTGCAAGTGGCCTAAGGGGAAAAGGCCACTTCTTGCTTTTGCACTGGACCTACGACGAAGGCTTTGCGTACGAAAGCAGAGAGGCAGACTCCATGTTCCCTTTGGTCTCCATGTTCCCTCCAGACTGCATGTTCCCTTTCAGGCTGAAATTACACAAAGCACTGTGCGCAAGTGGCCCAGTGGCCTGAGGGGAAAAGGCCACTTCTGGCTTTTGCACTGGACCTACGACGACCTACGACCTACGACCTTTGCGTACGAAAGCAGAGAGGCAGACTCCACACACAAAACAGGTGGGAAAGAGTCATGAACTATAAATGAACCTAGTCATCCAAAAAACATCACTGATACGTTTGTTTTGTCCATATAACCAAACTGGCCGTGTAATTGGAGAAAAAACGCATGGAACAGAAATGGCGGGCTCTAAATGTAAACAGCCCCATAAAGGCTATGCCGTAGGCTTGACTTTGAACTACTAGCCGATGCTGCAAAAAGTCAATGATCATTTGTTCAAAGAAACTCCACAGAACAACAAGTATACCTGTGCTTAGCGTTTCTGCAAAAGAGCCACGGTGATTCAGTTAAGAGCGATATAAAATGGTTTGAATCCCACTACAGCATCTACAGGCCGGAAACAAGTTCAATTTAGCCGAAGCATCAGCCTCTGATGCTGCAGAACGTGACGTCAAGTACTATGTGGGTTGCGGTAAATGGCCACATATGAAGTGGTTGATAAAGAAAAGCAGCAATTGCAAACAGAGTCAGAGAACCCTTGAACTCATACTAAAGGTGAGAGGGCTCGTCCGGGATTTGAACCCGGGACCTCTCGCACCCGAAGCGAGAATCATACCCCTAGACCAACGAGCCTGCCGGAAGAACGATCGGGCTACTTGCGTACACTGGTACAGTCGCCGAAAGCTGGCCTCTAAGAGAATGAGCAGGGACTAGTTTTAACAGAAAGCGTTTGTCGTTAGGGAGCCGTACTCCCTGGCAGGCAGCGATTCTGAGCACGTTCTGTGAAGGAAATAAACGCTTGTCATCTGGCTGAATCTGTGCTAAGTTGTAGTACAGATGAACACAAGCAGCAGTAAGGATTTGAAAACCATGACAGTTTGGCTCAGTGCTGCAAAGGAAGGAACCAACTGGCTGCTCTTTCTGAAACCGCTGGGCTCGTCCGGGAGTTGAACCCGGGACCTCTCGCACCCAAAGCGAGAATCATACCCCTAGACCAACGAGCCTGACCGACGAAAGACTTGGCTACTTGCGTACACTTGTAGAGTCACTGAACGGTGGCCGCTTACAGAATGGGCAGGCACTAGTTTTTAAAAAAAGCGTTTGTCGTTAGGGAGCCACACTTCCTGGCAGGCAGCGATTCTGAGTACGTTCTGTGCAAGGAAATAAGCGCTTGTCATCTGGCTGAATCTTGGGTATGTTGTAGTACAGATGAAGACAAGCAGCAGTAAGAGTTTCAAAAACATGACAGTTTTGAGTTTGGCTCAGTGCTGCAAAAGGAAGGAGCCAATTGGTTGCTCCAGCTGCTTGCTCCGAAACCGCCGGGCTCGTCCGGGAGTTGAACCCGGGACCTCTCGCACCCAAAGCGAGAATCATACCCCTAGACCAACGAGCCTCTTCGACGGTAAGACTTTCGGGAGGGCGCCAGAAACTCAGTGAAGCCCATCTCAAAGACGGAACACGACCTGGCGTCGAGATACGAAAGTGTAGTTGTTTGAGCGTTAGAAACCACTTGAAGGCATATTACAGATCAAAGGCAAAGCTTGCCAGACAAGGCCCAGTGGCCTAATGGGTAAGGCATCAGCCTCCGGAGCTGGAGATTGTGGGTTCAAGTCCCACCTGGGTCGTAGCCACCTGGGCTACGTTTAAGTTGGATGTTCCACAAATTCAAGCATGGTTTGTTCAAAGCAACAATGACAAACTTCTGACAGCTGTGGGGGGTTTTTGTGTGCATCATTCTGGCCTGCCCGTTCATGTTCCCTTTCAGGCTGAAATTACACAAAGCACTACTGTGTGCAAGAGGCCCAGTGGCCTAAGGGGAAAAGGCCACTTCTTGCTTTTGCACTGGACCTACGACGAAGGCTTTGCGTACGAAAGCAGAGAGGCAGACTCCATGTTCCCTTTGGTCTCCATGTTCCCTCCAGACTGCATGTTCCCTTTCAGGCTGAAATTACACAAAGCACTGTGCGCAAGTGGCCCAGTGGCCTGAGGGGAAAAGGCCACTTCTGGCTTTTGCACTGGACCTACGAACTACGACCTTTGCGTACGAAAGCAGAGAGGCAGACTCCACACACAAAACAGGTGGGAAAGAGTCATGAACTATAAATGAACCTAGTCATCCAAAAAACATCACTGATACGTTTGTTTTGTCCATATAACCAAACTGGCCGTGTAATTGGAGAAAAAACGCATGGAACAGAAATGGCGGGCTCTAAATGTAAACAGCCCCATAAAGGCTATGCCGTAGGCTTGACTTTGAACTACTAGCCGATGCTGCAAAAAGTCAATGATCATTTGTTCAAAGAAACTCCACAGAACAACAAGTATACCTGTGCTTAGCGTTTCTGCAAAAGAGCCACGGTGATTCAGTTAAGAGCGATATAAAATGGTTTGAATCCCACTACAGCATCTACAGGCCGGAAACAAGTTCAATTTAGCCGAAGCATCAGCCTCTGATGCTGCAGAACGTGACGTCAAGTACTATGTGGGTTGCGGTAAATGGCCACATATGAAGTGGTTGATAAAGAAAAGCAGCAATTGCAAACAGAGTCAGAGAACCCTTGAACTCATACTAAAGGTGAGAGGGCTCGTCCGGGATTTGAACCCGGGACCTCTCGCACCCGAAGCGAGAATCATACCCCTAGACCAACGAGCCTGCCGGAAGAACGATCGGGCTACTTGCGTACATTGGTACAGTCGCCGAAAGCTGGCCTCTAAGAGAATGAGCAGGGACTAGTTTTAACAGAAAGCGTTTGTCGTTAGGGAGCCGTACTCCCTGGCAGGCAGCGATTCTGAGCACGTTCTGTGAAGGAAATAAACGCTTGTCATCTGGCTGAATCTGTGCTAAGTTGTAGTACAGATGAACACAAGCAGCAGTAAGGATTTGAAAACCATGACAGTTTGGCTCAGTGCTGCAAAGGAAGGAGCCAACTGGCTGCTCTTTCTGAAACCGCTGGGCTCGTCCGGGAGTTGAACCCGGGACCTCTCGCACCCAAAGCGAGAATCATACCCCTAGACCAACGAGCCTGACCGACGAAAGACTTGGCTACTTGCGTACACTTGTAGAGTCACTGAACGGTGGCCGCTTACAGAATGGGCAGGCACTAGTTTTTAAAAAAAGCGTTTGTCGTTAGGGAGCCACACTTCCTGGCAGGCAGCGATTCTGAGTACGTTCTGTGCAAGGAAATAAGCGCTTGTCATCTGGCTGAATCTTGGGTATGTTGTAGTACAGATGAACACAAGCAGCAGTAAGAGTTTCAAAAACATGACAGTTTTGAGTTTGGCTCAGTGCTGCAAAAGGAAGGAGCCAATTGGTTGCTCCAGCTGCTTGCTCCGAAACCGCCGGGCTCGTCCGGGATTTGAACCCGGGACCTCTCGCACCCAAAGCGAGAATCATACCCCTAGACCAACGAGCCTCAGTGAAGCCCATCTCAAAGACGGAACACGACCTGGCGTCGAGATACGAAAGTGTAGTTGTTTGAGCGTTAGAAACCACTTGAAGGCATATTACAGATCAAAGGCAAAGCTTGCCAGACAAGGCCCAGTGGCCTAATGGATAAGGCATCAGCCTCCGGAGCTGGAGATTGTGGGTTCAAGTCCCACCTGGGTCGTAGCCACCTGGGCTACGTTTAAGTTGGATGTTCCACAAATTCAAGCATGGTTTGTTCAAAGCAACAATGACAAACTTCTGACAGCTGTGGGGGTTTTTTGTGTGCATCATTCTGGCCTGCCCGTGCATGTTCCCTTTCAGGCTGAAATTACACAAAGCACTACTGTGTGCAAGAGGCCCAGTGGCCTAAGGGGAAAAGGCCACTTCTTGCTTTTGCACTGGACCTACGACGAAGGCTTTGCGTACGAAAGCAGAGAGGCAGACTCCATGTTCCCTTTGGTCTCCATCTTCCCTCCAGACTGCATGTTCCCTTTCAGGCTGAAATTACACAAAGCACTGTGCGCAAGTGGCCCAGTGGCCTGAGGGGAAAAGGCCACTTCTGGCTTTTGCACTGGACCTACGACGAAGGCTTTGCGTACGAAAGCAGAGAGGCAGACTCCACACACAAAACAGGTGGGAAAGAGTCATGAACTATAAATGAACCTAGTCATCCAAAAAACATCACTGATACGTTTGTTTTGTCCATATAACCAAACTGGCCGTGTAATTGGAGAAAAAACGCATGGAACAGAAATGGCGGGCTCTAAATGTAAACAGCCCCATAAAGGCTATGCCGTAGGCTTGACTTTGAACTACTAGCCGATGCTGCAAAAAGTCAATGATCATTTGTTCAAAGAAACTCCACAGAACAACAAGTATACCTGTGCTTAGCGTTTCTGCAAAAGAGCCACGGTGATTCAGTTAAGAGCGATATAAAATGGTTTGAATCCCACTACAGCATCTACAGGCCGGAAACAAGTTCAATTTAGCCGAAGCATCAGCCTCTGATGCTGCAGAACGTGACGTCAAGTACTATGTGGGTTGCGGTAAATGGCCACATATGAAGTGGTTGATAAAGAAAAGCAGCAATTGCAAACAGAGTCAGAGAACCCTTGAACTCATACTAAAGGTGAGAGGGCTCGTCCGGGATTTGAACCCGGGACCTCTCGCACCCGAAGCGAGAATCATACCCCTAGACCAACGAGCCTGCCGGAAGAACTATCGGGCTACTTGCGTACACTGGTACAGTCGCCGAAAGCTGGCCTCTAAGAGAATGAGCAGGGACTAGTTTTAACAGAAAGCGTTTGTCGTTAGGGAGCCGTACTCCCTGGCAGGCAGCGATTCTGAGCACGTTCTGTGAAGGAAATAAACGCTTGTCATCTGGCTGAATCTGTGCTAAGTTGTAGTACAGATGAACACAAGCAGCAGTAAGGATTTGAAAACCATGACAGTTTGGCTCAGTGCTGCAAAGGAAGGAGCCAACTGGCTGCTCTTTCTGAAACCGCTGGGCTCGTCCGGGAGTTGAACCCGGGACCTCTCGCACCCAAAGCGAGAATCATACCCCTAGACCAACGAGCCTGACCGACGAAAGACTTGGCTACTTGCGTACACTTGTAGAGTCACTGAACGGTGGCCGCTTACAGAATGGGCAGGCACTAGTTTTTAAAAAAAGCGTTTGTCGTTAGGGAGCCACACTTCCTGGCAGGCAGCGATTCTGAGTACGTTCTGTGCAAGGAAATAAGCGCTTGTCATCTGGCTGAATCTTGGGTATGTTGTAGTACAGATGAACACAAGCAGCAGTAAGAGTTTCAAAAACATGACAGTTTTGAGTTTGGCTCAGTGCTGCAAAAGGAAGGAGCCAATTGGTTGCTCCAGCTGCTTGCTCCGAAACCGCCGGGCTCGTCCGGGATTTGAACCCGGGACCTCTCGCACCCAAAGCGAGAATCATACCCCTAGACCAACGAGCCTCAGTGAAGCCCATCTCAAAGACGGAACACGACCTGGCGTCGAGATACGAAAGTGTAGTTGTTTGAGCGTTAGAAACCACTTGAAGGCATATTACAGATCAAAGGCAAAGCTTGCCAGACAAGGCCCAGTGGCCTAATGGATAAGGCATCAGCCTCCGGAGCTGGAGATTGTGGGTTCAAGTCCCACCTGGGTCGTAGCCACCTGGGCTACGTTTAAGTTGGATGTTCCACAAATTCAAGCATGGTTTGTTCAAAGCAACAATGACAAACTTCTGACAGCTGTGGGGGTTTTTTGTGTGCATCATTCTGGCCTGCCCGTGCATGTTCCCTTTCAGGCTGAAATTACACAAAGCACTACTGTGTGCAAGAGGCCCAGTGGCCTAAGGGGAAAAGGCCACTTCTTGCTTTTGCACTGGACCTACGACGAAGGCTTTGCGTACGAAAGCAGAGAGGCAGACTCCATGTTCCCTTTGGTCTCCATGTTCCCTCCAGACTGCATGTTCCCTTTCAGGCTGAAATTACACAAAGCACTGTGCGCAAGTGGCCCAGTGGCCTGAGGGGAAAAGGCCACTTCTGGCTTTTGCACTGGACCTACGACGAAGGCCACTTCTTCTTCTACGACGAAGGCCACGAAGGCCACTCTGAGTACGTTCTGTGCAAGGAAATAAGCGCTTGTCATCTGGCTGAATCTTGGGTATGTTGTAGTACAGATGAACACAAGCAGCAGTAAGAGTTTCAAAAACATGACAGTTTTGAGTTTGGCTCAGTGCTGCAAAAGGAAGGAGCCAATTGGTTGCTCCAGCTGCTTGCTCCGAAACCGCCGGGCTCGTCCGGGATTTGAACCCGGGACCTCTCGCACCCAAAGCGAGAATCATACCCCTAGACCAACGAGCCTCTTCGACGGTAAGACTTTCGGGAGAAAGAAACTCAGTGAAGCCCATCTCAAAGACGGAACACGACCTGGCGTCGAGATACGAAAGTGTAGTTGTTTGAGCGTTAGAAACCACTTGAAGGCATATTACAGATCAAAGGCAAAGCTTGCCAGACAAGGCCCAGTGGCCTAATGGATAAGGCATCAGCCTCCGGAGCTGGAGATTGTGGGTTCAAGTCCCACCTGGGTCGTAGCCACCTGGGCTACGTTTAAGTTGGATGTTCCACAAATTCAAGCATGGTTTGTTCAAAGCAACAATGACAAACTTCTGACAGCTGTGGGGGGTTTTTGTGTGCATCATTCTGGCCTGCCCGTGCATGTTCCCTTTCAGGCTGAAATTACACAAAGCACTACTGTGTGCAAGAGGCCCAGTGGCCTAAGGGGAAAAGGCCACTTCTTGCTTTTGCACTGGACCTACGACGAAGGCTTTGCGTACGAAAGCAGAGAGGCAGACTCCATGTTCCCTTTGGTCTCCATGTTCCCTCCAGACTGCATGTTCCCTTTCAGGCTGAAATTACACAAAGCACTGTGCGCAAGTGGCCCAGTGGCCTGAGGGGAAAAGGCCACTTCTGGCTTTTGCACTGGACCTACGACGACCTACGACCTACGACCTTTGCGTACGAAAGCAGAGAGGCAGACTCCACACACAAAACAGGTGGGAAAGAGTCATGAACTATAAATGAACCTAGTCATCCAAAAAACATCACTGATACGTTTGTTTTGTCCATATAACCAAACTGGCCGTGTAATTGGAGAAAAAACGCATGGAACAGAAATGGCGGGCTCTAAATGTAAACAGCCCCATAAAGGCTATGCCGTAGGCTTGACTTTGAACTACTAGCCGATGCTGCAAAAAGTCAATGATCATTTGTTCAAAGAAACTCCACAGAACAACAAGTATACCTGTGCTTAGCGTTTCTGCAAAAGAGCCACGGTGATTCAGTTAAGAGCGATATAAAATGGTTTGAATCCCACTACAGCATCTACAGGCCGGAAACAAGTTCAATTTAGCCGAAGCATCAGCCTCTGATGCTGCAGAACGTGACGTCAAGTACTATGTGGGTTGCGGTAAATGGCCACATATGAAGTGGTTGATAAAGAAAAGCAGCAATTGCAAACAGAGTCAGAGAACCCTTGAACTCATACTAAAGGTGAGAGGGCTCGTCCGGGATTTGAACCCGGGACCTCTCGCACCCGAAGCGAGAATCATACCCCTAGACCAACGAGCCTGCCGGAAGAACGATCGGGCTACTTGCGTACACTGGTACAGTCGCCGAAAGCTGGCCTCTAAGAGAATGAGCAGGGACTAGTTTTAACAGAAACCGTTTGTCGTTAGGGAGCCGTACTCCCTGGCAGGCAGCGATTCTGAGCACGTTCTGTGAAGGAAATAAACGCTTGTCATCTGGCTGAATCTGTGCTAAGTTGTAGTACAGATGAACACAAGCAGCAGTAAGGATTTGAAAACCATGACAGTTTGGCTCAGTGCTGCAAAGGAAGGAACCAACTGGCTGCTCTTTCTGAAACCGCTGGGCTCGTCCGGGAGTTGAACCCGGGACCTCTCGCACCCAAAGCGAGAATCATACCCCTAGACCAACGAGCCTGACCGACGAAAGACTTGGCTACTTGCGTACACTTGTAGAGTCACTGAACGGTGGCCGCTTACAGAATGGGCAGGCACTAGTTTTTAAAAAAAGCGTTTGTCGTTAGGGAGCCACACTTCCTGGCAGGCAGCGATTCTGAGTACGTTCTGTGCAAGGAAATAAGCGCTTGTCATCTGGCTGAATCTTGGGTATGTTGAAGTACAGATGAAGACAAGCAGCAGTAAGAGTTTCAAAAACATGACAGTTTTGAGTTTGGCTCAGTGCTGCAAAAGGAAGGAGCCAATTGGTTGCTCCAGCTGCTTGCTCCGAAACCGCCGGGCTCGTCCGGGAGTTGAACCCGGGACCTCTCGCACCCAAAGCGAGAATCATACCCCTAGACCAACGAGCCTCTTCGACGGTAAGACTTTCGGGAGGGCGCCAGAAACTCAGTGAAGCCCATCTCAAAGACGGAACACGACCTGGCGTCGAGATACGAAAGTGTAGTTGTTTGAGCGTTAGAAACCACTTGAAGGCATATTACAGATCAAAGGCAAAGCTTGCCAGACAAGGCCCAGTGGCCTAATGGATAAGGCATCAGCCTCCGGAGCTGGAGATTGTGGGTTCAAGTCCCACCTGGGTCGTAGCCACCTGGGCTACGTTTAAGTTGGATGTTCCACAAATTCAAGCATGGTTTGTTCAAAGCAACAATGACAAACTTCTGACAGCTGTGGGGGTTTTTTGTGTGCATCATTCTGGCCTGCCCGTGCATGTTCCCTTTCAGGCTGAAATTACACAAAGCACTACTGTGTGCAAGAGGCCCAGTGGCCTAAGGGGAAAAGGCCACTTCTTGCTTTTGCACTGGACCTACGACGAAGGCTTTGCGTACGAAAGCAGAGAGGCAGACTCCATGTTCCCTTTGGTCTCCATCTTCCCTCCAGACTGCATGTTCCCTTTCAGGCTGAAATTACACAAAGCACTGTGCGCAAGTGGCCCAGTGGCCTGAGGGGAAAAGGCCACTTCTGGCTTTTGCACTGGACCTACGACGAAGGCTTTGCGTACGAAAGCAGAGAGGCAGACTCCACACACAAAACAGGTGGGAAAGAGTCATGAACTATAAATGAACCTAGTCATCCAAAAAACATCACTGATACGTTTGTTTTGTCCATATAACCAAACTGGCCGTGTAATTGGAGAAAAAAAAGTCAATGATCATTTGTTCAAAGAAACTCCACAGAACAACAAGTATACCTGTGCTTAGCGTTTCTGCAAAAGAGCCACGGTGATTCAGTTAAGAGCGATATAAAATGGTTTGAATCCCACTACAGCATCTACAGGCCGGAAACAAGTTCAATTTAGCCGAAGCATCAGCCTCTGATGCTGCAGAACGTGACGTCAAGTACTATGTGGGTTGCGGTAAATGGCCACATATGAAGTGGTTGATAAAGAAAAGCAGCAATTGCAAACAGAGTCAGAGAACCCTTGAACTCATACTAAAGGTGAGAGGGCTCGTCCGGGATTTGAACCCGGGACCTCTCGCACCCGAAGCGAGAATCATACCCCTAGACCAACGAGCCTGCCGGAAGAACTATCGGGCTACTTGCGTACACTGGTACAGTCGCCGAAAGCTGGCCTCTAAGAGAATGAGCAGGGACTAGTTTTAACAGAAAGCGTTTGTCGTTAGGGAGCCGTACTCCCTGGCAGGCAGCGATTCTGAGCACGTTCTGTGAAGGAAATAAACGCTTGTCATCTGGCTGAATCTGTGCTAAGTTGTAGTACAGATGAACACAAGCAGCAGTAAGGATTTGAAAACCATGACAGTTTGGCTCAGTGCTGCAAAGGAAGGAGCCAACTGGCTGCTCTTTCTGAAACCGCTGGGCTCGTCCGGGAGTTGAACCCGGGACCTCTCGCACCCAAAGCGAGAATCATACCCCTAGACCAACGAGCCTGACCGACGAAAGACTTGGCTACTTGCGTACACTTGTAGAGTCACTGAACGGTGGCCGCTTACAGAATGGGCAGGCACTAGTTTTTAAAAAAAGCGTTTGTCGTTAGGGAGCCACACTTCCTGGCAGGCAGCGATTCTGAGTACGTTCTGTGCAAGGAAATAAGCGCTTGTCATCTGGCTGAATCTTGGGTATGTTGTAGTACAGATGAACACAAGCAGCAGTAAGAGTTTCAAAAACATGACAGTTTTGAGTTTGGCTCAGTGCTGCAAAAGGAAGGAGCCAATTGGTTGCTCCAGCTGCTTGCTCCGAAACCGCCGGGCTCGTCCGGGATTTGAACCCGGGACCTCTCGCACCCAAAGCGAGAATCATACCCCTAGACCAACGAGCCTCAGTGAAGCCCATCTCAAAGACGGAACACGACCTGGCGTCGAGATACGAAAGTGTAGTTGTTTGAGCGTTAGAAACCACTTGAAGGCATATTACAGATCAAAGGCAAAGCTTGCCAGACAAGGCCCAGTGGCCTAATGGATAAGGCATCAGCCTCCGGAGCTGGAGATTGTGGGTTCAAGTCCCACCTGGGTCGTAGCCACCTGGGCTACGTTTAAGTTGGATGTTCCACAAATTCAAGCATGGTTTGTTCAAAGCAACAATGACAAACTTCTGACAGCTGTGGGGGTTTTTTGTGTGCATCATTCTGGCCTGCCTGTGCATGTTCCCTTTCAGGCTGAAATTACACAAAGCACTACTGTGTGCAAGAGGCCCAGTGGCCTAAGGGGAAAAGGCCACTTCTTGCTTTTGCACTGGACCTACGACGAAGGCTTTGCGTACGAAAGCAGAGAGGCAGACTCCATGTTCCCTTTGGTCTCCATGTTCCCTCCAGACTGCATGTTCCCTTTCAGGCTGAAATTACACAAAGCACTGTGCGCAAGTGGCCCAGTGGCCTGAGGGGAAAAGGCCACTTCTGGCTTTTGCACTGGACCTACGACGAAGGCTTTGCGTACGAAAGCAGAGAGGCAGACTCCACACACAAAACAGGTGGGAAAGAGTCATGAACTATAAATGAACCTAGTCATCCAAAAAACATCACTGATACGTTTGTTTTGTCCATATAACCAAACTGGCCGTGTAATTGGAGAAAAAACGCATGGAACAGAAATGGCGGGCTCTAAATGTAAACAGCCCCATAAAGGCTATGCCGTAGGCTTGACTTTGAACTACTAGCCGATGCTGCAAAAAGTCAATGATCATTTGTTCAAAGAAACTCCACAGAACAACAAGTATACCTGTGCTTAGCGTTTCTGCAAAAGAGCCACGGTGATTCAGTTAAGAGCGATATAAAATGGTTTGAATCCCACTACAGCATCTACAGGCCGGAAACAAGTTCAATTTAGCCGAAGCATCAGCCTCTGATGCTGCAGAACGTGACGTCAAGTACTATGTGGGTTGCGGTAAATGGCCACATATGAAGTGGTTGATAAAGAAAAGCAGCAATTGCAAACAGAGTCAGAGAACCCTTGAACTCATACTAAAGGTGAGAGGGCTCGTCCGGGATTTGAACCCGGGACCTCTCGCACCCGAAGCGAGAATCATACCCCTAGACCAACGAGCCTGCCGGAAGAACGATCGGGCTACTTGCGTACACTGGTACAGTCGCCGAAAGCTGGCCTCTAAGAGAATGAGCAGGGACTAGTTTTAACAGAAAGCGTTTGTCGTTAGGGAGCCGTACTCCCTGGCAGGCAGCGATTCTGAGCACGTTCTGTGAAGGAAATAAACGCTTGTCATCTGGCTGAATCTGTGCTAAGTTGTAGTACAGATGAACACAAGCAGCAGTAAGGATTTGAAAACCATGACAGTTTGGCTCAGTGCTGCAAAGGAAGGAGCCAACTGGCTGCTCTTTCTGAAACCGCTGGGCTCGTCCGGGAGTTGAACCCGGGACCTCTCGCACCCAAAGCGAGAATCATACCCCTAGACCAACGAGCCTGACCGACGAAAGACTTGGCTACTTGCGTACACTTGTAGAGTCACTGAACGGTGGCCGCTTACAGAATGGGCAGGCACTAGTTTTTAAAAAAAGCGTTTGTCGTTAGGGAGCCACACTTCCTGGCAGGCAGCGATTCTGAGTACGTTCTGTGCAAGGAAATAAGCGCTTGTCATCTGGCTGAATCTTGGGTATGTTGT
The DNA here is from genome assembly GCF_951802725.1 of Rutilus rutilus. Taxonomy (NCBI): domain Eukaryota; kingdom Metazoa; phylum Chordata; class Actinopteri; order Cypriniformes; family Leuciscidae; genus Rutilus; species Rutilus rutilus. The sequence goes on along the minus strand of NC_140214.1, from coordinate 38,862,792 downwards.
AGTACAGATGAACACAAGCAGCAGTAAGAGTTTCAAAAACATGACAGTTTTGAGTTTGGCTCAGTGCTGCAAAAGGAAGGAGCCAATTGGTTGCTCCAGCTGCTTGCTCCGAAACCGCCGGGCTCGTCCGGGATTTGAACCCGGGACCTCTCGCACCCAAAGCGAGAATCATACCCCTAGACCAACGAGCCTCAGTGAAGCCCATCTCAAAGACGGAACACGACCTGGCGTCGAGATACGAAAGTGTAGTTGTTTGAGCGTTAGAAACCACTTGAAGGCATATTACAGATCAAAGGCAAAGCTTGCCAGACAAGGCCCAGTGGCCTAATGGATAAGGCATCAGCCTCCGGAGCTGGAGATTGTGGGTTCAAGTCCCACCTGGGTCGTAGCCACCTGGGCTACGTTTAAGTTGGATGTTCCACAAATTCAAGCATGGTTTGTTCAAAGCAACAATGAAAAACTTCTGACAGCTGTGGGGGTTTTTTGTGTGCATCATTCTGGCCTGCCCGTGCATGTTCCCTTTCAGGCTGAAATTACACAAAGCACTACTGTGTGCAAGAGGCCCAGTGGCCTAAGGGGAAAAGGCCACTTCTTGCTTTTGCACTGGACCTACGACGAAGGCTTTGCGTACGAAAGCAGAGAGGCAGACTCCATGTTCCCTTTGGTCTCCATGTTCCCTCCAGACTGCATGTTCCCTTTCAGGCTGAAATTACACAAAGCACTGTGCGCAAGTGGCCCAGTGGCCTGAGGGGAAAAGGCCACTTCTGGCTTTTGCACTGGACCTACGACGAAGGCCACTTCTTCTTCTACGACGAAGGCCACGAAGGCCACTCTGAGTACGTTCTGTGCAAGGAAATAAGCGCTTGTCATCTGGCTGAATCTTGGGTATGTTGTAGTACAGATGAACACAAGCAGCAGTAAGAGTTTCAAAAACATGACAGTTTTGAGTTTGGCTCAGTGCTGCAAAAGGAAGGAGCCAATTGGTTGCTCCAGCTGCTTGCTCCGAAACCGCCGGGCTCGTCCGGGATTTGAACCCGGGACCTCTCGCACCCAAAGCGAGAATCATACCCCTAGACCAACGAGCCTCTTCGACGGTAAGACTTTCGGGAGAAAGAAACTCAGTGAAGCCCATCTCAAAGACGGAACACGACCTGGCGTCGAGATACGAAAGTGTAGTTGTTTGAGCGTTAGAAACCACTTGAAGGCATATTACAGATCAAAGGCAAAGTTTGCCAGACAAGGCCCAGTGGCCTAATGGATAAGGCATCAGCCTCCGGAGCTGGAGATTGTGGGTTCAAGTCCCACCTGGGTCGTAGCCACCTGGGCTACGTTTAAGTTGGATGTTCCACAAATTCAAGCATGGTTTGTTCAAAGCAACAATGACAAACTTCTGACAGCTGTGGGGGGTTTTTGTGTGCATCATTCTGGCCTGCCCGTGCATGTTCCCTTTCAGGCTGAAATTACACAAAGCACTACTGTGTGCAAGTGGCCTAAGGGGAAAAGGCCACTTCTTGCTTTTGCACTGGACCTACGACGAAGGCTTTGCGTACGAAAGCAGAGAGGCAGACTCCATGTTCCCTTTGGTCTCCATGTTCCCTCCAGACTGCATGTTCCCTTTCAGGCTGAAATTACACAAAGCACTGTGCGCAAGTGGCCCAGTGGCCTGAGGGGAAAAGGCCACTTCTGGCTTTTGCACTGGACCTACGACGACCTACGACCTACGACCTTTGCGTACGAAAGCAGAGAGGCAGACTCCACACACAAAACAGGTGGGAAAGAGTCATGAACTATAAATGAACCTAGTCATCCAAAAAACATCACTGATACGTTTGTTTTGTCCATATAACCAAACTGGCCGTGTAATTGGAGAAAAAACGCATGGAACAGAAATGGCGGGCTCTAAATGTAAACAGCCCCATAAAGGCTATGCCGTAGGCTTGACTTTGAACTACTAGCCGATGCTGCAAAAAGTCAATGATCATTTGTTCAAAGAAACTCCACAGAACAACAAGTATACCTGTGCTTAGCGTTTCTGCAAAAGAGCCACGGTGATTCAGTTAAGAGCGATATAAAATGGTTTGAATCCCACTACAGCATCTACAGGCCGGAAACAAGTTCAATTTAGCCGAAGCATCAGCCTCTGATGCTGCAGAACGTGACGTCAAGTACTATGTGGGTTGCGGTAAATGGCCACATATGAAGTGGTTGATAAAGAAAAGCAGCAATTGCAAACAGAGTCAGAGAACCCTTGAACTCATACTAAAGGTGAGAGGGCTCGTCCGGGATTTGAACCCGGGACCTCTCGCACCCGAAGCGAGAATCATACCCCTAGACCAACGAGCCTGCCGGAAGAACTATCGGGCTACTTGCGTACACTGGTACAGTCGCCGAAAGCTGGCCTCTAAGAGAATGAGCAGGGACTAGTTTTAACAGAAAGTGTTTGTCGTTAGGGAGCCGTACTCCCTGGCAGGCAGCGATTCTGAGCACGTTCTGTGAAGGAAATAAACGCTTGTCATCTGGCTGAATCTGTGCTAAGTTGTAGTACAGATGAACACAAGCAGCAGTAAGGATTTGAAAACCATGACAGTTTGGCTCAGTGCTGCAAAGGAAGGAGCCAACTGGCTGCTCTTTCTGAAACCGCTGGGCTCGTCCGGGAGTTGAACCCGGGACCTCTCGCACCCAAAGCGAGAATCATACCCCTAGACCAACGAGCCTGACCGACGAAAGACTTGGCTACTTGCGTACACTTGTAGAGTCACTGAACGGTGGCCGCTTACAGAATGGGCAGGCACTAGTTTTTAAAAAAAGCGTTTGTCGTTAGGGAGCCACACTTCCTGGCAGGCAGCGATTCTGAGTACGTTCTGTGCAAGGAAATAAGCGCTTGTCATCTGGCTGAATCTTGGGTATGTTGTAGTACAGATGAACACAAGCAGCAGTAAGAGTTTCAAAAACATGACAGTTTTGAGTTTGGCTCAGTGCTGCAAAAGGAATGAGCCAATTGGTTGCTCCAGCTGCTTGCTCCGAAACCGCCGGGCTCGTCCGGGATTTGAACCCGGGACCTCTCGCACCCAAAGCGAGAATCATACCCCTAGACCAACGAGCCTCAGTGAAGCCCATCTCAAAGACGGAACACGACCTGGCGTCGAGATACGAAAGTGTAGTTGTTTGAGCGTTAGAAACCACTTGAAGGCATATTACAGATCAAAGGCAAAGCTTGCCAGACAAGGCCCAGTGGCCTAATGGATAAGGCATCAGCCTCCGGAGCTGGAGATTGTGGGTTCAAGTCCCACCTGGGTCGTAGCCACCTGGGCTACGTTTAAGTTGGATGTTCCACAAATTCAAGCATGGTTTGTTCAAAGCAACAATGACAAACTTCTGACAGCTGTGGGGGTTTTTTGTGTGCATCATTCTGGCCTGCCTGTGCATGTTCCCTTTCAGGCTGAAATTACACAAAGCACTACTGTGTGCAAGAGGCCCAGTGGCCTAAGGGGAAAAGGCCACTTCTTGCTTTTGCACTGGACCTACGACGAAGGCTTTGCGTACGAAAGCAGAGAGGCAGACTCCATGTTCCCTTTGGTCTCCATGTTCCCTCCAGACTGCATGTTCCCTTTCAGGCTGAAATTACACAAAGCACTGTGCGCAAGTGGCCCAGTGGCCTGAGGGGAAAAGGCCACTTCTGGCTTTTGCACTGGACCTACGACGAAGGCTTTGCGTACGAAAGCAGAGAGGCAGACTCCACACACAAAACAGGTGGGAAAGAGTCATGAACTATAAATGAACCTAGTCATCCAAAAAACATCACTGATACGTTTGTTTTGTCCATATAACCAAACTGGCCGTGTAATTGGAGAAAAAACGCATGGAACAGAAATGGCGGGCTCTAAATGTAAACAGCCCCATAAAGGCTATGCCGTAGGCTTGACTTTGAACTACTAGCCGATGCTGCAAAAAGTCAATGATCATTTGTTCAAAGAAACTCCACAGAACAACAAGTATACCTGTGCTTAGCGTTTCTGCAAAAGAGCCACGGTGATTCAGTTAAGAGCGATATAAAATGGTTTGAATCCCACTACAGCATCTACAGGCCGGAAACAAGTTCAATTTAGCCGAAGCATCAGCCTCTGATGCTGCAGAACGTGACGTCAAGTACTATGTGGGTTGCGGTAAATGGCCACATATGAAGTGGTTGATAAAGAAAAGCAGCAATTGCAAACAGAGTCAGAGAACCCTTGAACTCATACTAAAGGTGAGAGGGCTCGTCCGGGATTTGAACCCGGGACCTCTCGCACCCGAAGCGAGAATCATACCCCTAGACCAACGAGCCTGCCGGAAGAACGATCGGGCTACTTGCGTACACTGGTACAGTCGCCGAAAGCTGGCCTCTAAGAGAATGAGCAGGGACTAGTTTTAACAGAAAGCGTTTGTCGTTAGGGAGCCGTACTCCCTGGCAGGCAGCGATTCTGAGCACGTTCTGTGAAGGAAATAAACGCTTGTCATCTGGCTGAATCTGTGCTAAGTTGTAGTACAGATGAACACAAGCAGCAGTAAGGATTTGAAAACCATGACAGTTTGGCTCAGTGCTGCAAAGGAAGGAGCCAACTGGCTGCTCTTTCTGAAACCGCTGGGCTCGTCCGGGAGTTGAACCCGGGACCTCTCGCACCCAAAGCGAGAATCATACCCCTAGACCAACGAGCCTGACCGACGAAAGACTTGGCTACTTGCGTACACTTGTAGAGTCACTGAACGGTGGCCGCTTACAGAATGGGCAGGCACTAGTTTTTAAAAAAAGCGTTTGTCGTTAGGGAGCCACACTTCCTGGCAGGCAGCGATTCTGAGTACGTTCTGTGCAAGGAAATAAGCGCTTGTCATCTGGCTGAATCTTGGGTATGTTGTAGTACAGATGAACACAAGCAGCAGTAAGAGTTTCAAAAACATGACAGTTTTGAGTTTGGCTCAGTGCTGCAAAAGGAAGGAGCCAATTGGTTGCTCCAGCTGCTTGCTCCGAAACCGCCGGGCTCGTCCGGGATTTGAACCCGGGACCTCTCGCACCCAAAGCGAGAATCATACCCCTAGACCAACGAGCCTCAGTGAAGCCCATCTCAAAGACGGAACACGACCTGGCGTCGAGATACGAAAGTGTAGTTGTTTGAGCGTTAGAAACCACTTGAAGGCATATTACAGATCAAAGGCAAAGCTTGCCAGACAAGGCCCAGTGGCCTAATGGATAAGGCATCAGCCTCCGGAGCTGGAGATTGTGGGTTCAAGTCCCACCTGGGTCGTAGCCACCTGGGCTACGTTTAAGTTGGATGTTCCACAAATTCAAGCATGGTTTGTTCAAAGCAACAATGAAAAACTTCTGACAGCTGTGGGGGTTTTTTGTGTGCATCATTCTGGCCTGCCCGTGCATGTTCCCTTTCAGGCTGAAATTACACAAAGCACTACTGTGTGCAAGAGGCCCAGTGGCCTAAGGGGAAAAGGCCACTTCTTGCTTTTGCACTGGACCTACGACGAAGGCTTTGCGTACGAAAGCAGAGAGGCAGACTCCATGTTCCCTTTGGTCTCCATGTTCCCTCCAGACTGCATGTTCCCTTTCAGGCTGAAATTACACAAAGCACTGTGCGCAAGTGGCCCAGTGGCCTGAGGGGAAAAGGCCACTTCTGGCTTTTGCACTGGACCTACGACGAAGGCCACTTCTTCTTCTACGACGAAGGCCACGAAGGCCACTCTGAGTACGTTCTGTGCAAGGAAATAAGCGCTTGTCATCTGGCTGAATCTTGGGTATGTTGTAGTACAGATGAACACAAGCAGCAGTAAGAGTTTCAAAAACATGACAGTTTTGAGTTTGGCTCAGTGCTGCAAAAGGAAGGAGCCAATTGGTTGCTCCAGCTGCTTGCTCCGAAACCGCCGGGCTCGTCCGGGATTTGAACCCGGGACCTCTCGCACCCAAAGCGAGAATCATACCCCTAGACCAACGAGCCTCTTCGACGGTAAGACTTTCGGGAGAAAGAAACTCAGTGAAGCCCATCTCAAAGACGGAACACGACCTGGCGTCGAGATACGAAAGTGTAGTTGTTTGAGCGTTAGAAACCACTTGAAGGCATATTACAGATCAAAGGCAAAGTTTGCCAGACAAGGCCCAGTGGCCTAATGGATAAGGCATCAGCCTCCGGAGCTGGAGATTGTGGGTTCAAGTCCCACCTGGGTCGTAGCCACCTGGGCTACGTTTAAGTTGGATGTTCCACAAATTCAAGCATGGTTTGTTCAAAGCAACAATGACAAACTTCTGACAGCTGTGGGGGGTTTTTGTGTGCATCATTCTGGCCTGCCCGTGCATGTTCCCTTTCAGGCTGAAATTACACAAAGCACTACTGTGTGCAAGTGGCCTAAGGGGAAAAGGCCACTTCTTGCTTTTGCACTGGACCTACGACGAAGGCTTTGCGTACGAAAGCAGAGAGGCAGACTCCATGTTCCCTTTGGTCTCCATGTTCCCTCCAGACTGCATGTTCCCTTTCAGGCTGAAATTACACAAAGCACTGTGCGCAAGTGGCCCAGTGGCCTGAGGGGAAAAGGCCACTTCTGGCTTTTGCACTGGACCTACGACGACCTACGACCTACGACCTTTGCGTACGAAAGCAGAGAGGCAGACTCCACACACAAAACAGGTGGGAAAGAGTCATGAACTATAAATGAACCTAGTCATCCAAAAAACATCACTGATACGTTTGTTTTGTCCATATAACCAAACTGGCCGTGTAATTGGAGAAAAAACGCATGGAACAGAAATGGCGGGCTCTAAATGTAAACAGCCCCATAAAGGCTATGCCGTAGGCTTGACTTTGAACTACTAGCCGATGCTGCAAAAAGTCAATGATCATTTGTTCAAAGAAACTCCACAGAACAACAAGTATACCTGTGCTTAGCGTTTCTGCAAAAGAGCCACGGTGATTCAGTTAAGAGCGATATAAAATGGTTTGAATCCCACTACAGCATCTACAGGCCGGAAACAAGTTCAATTTAGCCGAAGCATCAGCCTCTGATGCTGCAGAACGTGACGTCAAGTACTATGTGGGTTGCGGTAAATGGCCACATATGAAGTGGTTGATAAAGAAAAGCAGCAATTGCAAACAGAGTCAGAGAACCCTTGAACTCATACTAAAGGTGAGAGGGCTCGTCCGGGATTTGAACCCGGGACCTCTCGCACCCGAAGCGAGAATCATACCCCTAGACCAACGAGCCTGCCGGAAGAACGATCGGGCTACTTGCGTACACTGGTACAGTCGCCGAAAGCTGGCCTCTAAGAGAATGAGCAGGGACTAGTTTTAACAGAAAGCGTTTGTCGTTAGGGAGCCGTACTCCCTGGCAGGCAGCGATTCTGAGCACGTTCTGTGAAGGAAATAAACGCTTGTCATCTGGCTGAATCTGTGCTAAGTTGTAGTACAGATGAACACAAGCAGCAGTAAGGATTTGAAAACCATGACAGTTTGGCTCAGTGCTGCAAAGGAAGGAGCCAACTGGCTGCTCTTTCTGAAACCGCTGGGCTCGTCCGGGAGTTGAACCCGGGACCTCTCGCACCCAAAGCGAGAATCATACCCCTAGACCAACGAGCCTGACCGACGAAAGACTTGGCTACTTGCGTACACTTGTAGAGTCACTGAACGGTGGCCGCTTACAGAATGGGCAGGCACTAGTTTTTAAAAAAAGCGTTTGTCGTTAGGGAGCCACACTTCCTGGCAGGCAGCGATTCTGAGTACGTTCTGTGCAAGGAAATAAGCGCTTGTCATCTGGCTGAATCTTGGGTATGTTGTAGTACAGATGAACACAAGCAGCAGTAAGAGTTTCAAAAACATGACAGTTTTGAGTTTGGCTCAGTGCTGCAAAAGGAAGGAGCCAATTGGTTGCTCCAGCTGCTTGCTCCGAAACCGCCGGGCTCGTCCGGGATTTGAACCCGGGACCTCTCGCACCCAAAGCGAGAATCATACCCCTAGACCAACGAGCCTCAGTGAAGCCCATCTCAAAGACGGAACACGACCTGGCGTCGAGATACGAAAGTGTAGTTGTTTGAGCGTTAGAAACCACTTGAAGGCATATTACAGATCAAAGGCAAAGCTTGCCAGACAAGGCCCAGTGGCCTAATGGATAAGGCATCAGCCTCCGGAGCTGGAGATTGTGGGTTCAAGTCCCACCTGGGTCGTAGCCACCTGGGCTACGTTTAAGTTGGATGTTCCACAAATTCAAGCATGGTTTGTTCAAAGCAACAATGAAAAACTTCTGACAGCTGTGGGGGTTTTTTGTGTGCATCATTCTGGCCTGCCCGTGCATGTTCCCTTTCAGGCTGAAATTACACAAAGCACTACTGTGTGCAAGAGGCCCAGTGGCCTAAGGGGAAAAGGCCACTTCTTGCTTTTGCACTGGACCTACGACGAAGGCTTTGCGTACGAAAGCAGAGAGGCAGACTCCATGTTCCCTTTGGTCTCCATGTTCCCTCCAGACTGCATGTTCCCTTTCAGGCTGAAATTACACAAAGCACTGTGCGCAAGTGGCCCAGTGGCCTGAGGGGAAAAGGCCACTTCTGGCTTTTGCACTGGACCTACGACGAAGGCCACTTCTTCTTCTACGACGAAGGCCACGAAGGCCACTCTGAGTACGTTCTGTGCAAGGAAATAAGCGCTTGTCATCTGGCTGAATCTTGGGTATGTTGTAGTACAGATGAACACAAGCAGCAGTAAGAGTTTCAAAAACATGACAGTTTTGAGTTTGGCTCAGTGCTGCAAAAGGAAGGAGCCAATTGGTTGCTCCAGCTGCTTGCTCCGAAACCGCCGGGCTCGTCCGGGATTTGAACCCGGGACCTCTCGCACCCAAAGCGAGAATCATACCCCTAGACCAACGAGCCTCTTCGACGGTAAGACTTTCGGGAGAAAGAAACTCAGTGAAGCCCATCTCAAAGACGGAACACGACCTGGCGTCGAGATACGAAAGTGTAGTTGTTTGAGCGTTAGAAACCACTTGAAGGCATATTACAGATCAAAGGCAAAGTTTGCCAGACAAGGCCCAGTGGCCTAATGGATAAGGCATCAGCCTCCGGAGCTGGAGATTGTGGGTTCAAGTCCCACCTGGGTCGTAGCCACCTGGGCTACGTTTAAGTTGGATGTTCCACAAATTCAAGCATGGTTTGTTCAAAGCAACAATGACAAACTTCTGACAGCTGTGGGGGGTTTTTGTGTGCATCATTCTGGCCTGCCCGTGCATGTTCCCTTTCAGGCTGAAATTACACAAAGCACTACTGTGTGCAAGTGGCCTAAGGGGAAAAGGCCACTTCTTGCTTTTGCACTGGACCTACGACGAAGGCTTTGCGTACGAAAGCAGAGAGGCAGACTCCATGTTCCCTTTGGTCTCCATGTTCCCTCCAGACTGCATGTTCCCTTTCAGGCTGAAATTACACAAAGCACTGTGCGCAAGTGGCCCAGTGGCCTGAGGGGAAAAGGCCACTTCTGGCTTTTGCACTGGACCTACGACGACCTACGACCTACGACCTTTGCGTACGAAAGCAGAGAGGCAGACTCCACACACAAAACAGGTGGGAAAGAGTCATGAACTATAAATGAACCTAGTCATCCAAAAAACATCACTGATACGTTTGTTTTGTCCATATAACCAAACTGGCCGTGTAATTGGAGAAAAAACGCATGGAACAGAAATGGCGGGCTCTAAATGTAAACAGCCCCATAAAGGCTATGCCGTAGGCTTGACTTTGAACTACTAGCCGATGCTGCAAAAAGTCAATGATCATTTGTTCAAAGAAACTCCACAGAACAACAAGTATACCTGTGCTTAGCGTTTCTGCAAAAGAGCCACGGTGATTCAGTTAAGAGCGATATAAAATGGTTTGAATCCCACTACAGCATCTACAGGCCGGAAACAAGTTCAATTTAGCCGAAGCATCAGCCTCTGATGCTGCAGAACGTGACGTCAAGTACTATGTGGGTTGCGGTAAATGGCCACATATGAAGTGGTTGATAAAGAAAAGCAGCAATTGCAAACAGAGTCAGAGAACCCTTGAACTCATACTAAAGGTGAGAGGGCTCGTCCGGGATTTGAACCCGGGACCTCTCGCACCCGAAGCGAGAATCATACCCCTAGACCAACGAGCCTGCCGGAAGAACGATCGGGCTACTTGCGTACACTGGTACAGTCGCCGAAAGCTGGCCTCTAAGAGAATGAGCAGGGACTAGTTTTAACAGAAAGCGTTTGTCGTTAGGGAGCCGTACTCCCTGGCAGGCAGCGATTCTGAGCACGTTCTGTGAAGGAAATAAACGCTTGTCATCTGGCTGAATCTGTGCTAAGTTGTAGTACAGATGAACACAAGCAGCAGTAAGGATTTGAAAACCATGACAGTTTGGCTCAGTGCTGCAAAGGAAGGAACCAACTGGCTGCTCTTTCTGAAACCGCTGGGCTCGTCCGGGAGTTGAACCCGGGACCTCTCGCACCCAAAGCGAGAATCATACCCCTAGACCAACGAGCCTGCCCGACGAAAGACTTGGCTACTTGCGTACACTTGTAGAGTCACTGAACGGTGGCCGCTTACAGAATGGGCAGGCACTAGTTTTTAAAAAAAGCGTTTGTCGTTAGGGAGCCACACTTCCTGGCAGGCAGCGATTCTGAGTACGTTCTGTGCAAGGAAATAAGCGCTTGTCATCTGGCTGAATCTTGGGTATGTTGTAGTACAGATGAAGACAAGCAGCAGTAAGAGTTTCAAAAACATGACAGTTTTGAGTTTGGCTCAGTGCTGCAAAAGGAAGGAGCCAATTGGTTGCTCCAGCTGCTTGCTCCGAAACCGCCGGGCTCGTCCGGGAGTTGAACCCGGGACCTCTCGCACCCAAAGCGAGAATCATACCCCTAGACCAACGAGCCTCTTCGACGGTAAGACTTTCGGGAGGGCGCCAGAAACTCAGTGAAGCCCATCTCAAAGACGGAACACGACCTGGCGTCGAGATACGAAAGTGTAGTTGTTTGAGCGTTAGAAACCACTTGAAGGCATATTACAGATCAAAGGCAAAGCTTGCCAGACAAGGCCCAGTGGCCTAATGGATAAGGCATCAGCCTCCGGAGCTGGAGATTGTGGGTTCAAGTCCCACCTGGGTCGTAGCCACCTGGGCTACGTTTAAGTTGGATGTTCCACAAATTCAAGCATGGTTTGTTCAAAGCAACAATGACAAACTTCTGACAGCTGTGGGGGGTTTTTGTGTGCATCATTCTGGCCTGCCCGTGCATGTTCCCTTTCAGGCTGAAATTACACAAAGCACTACTGTGTGCAAGAGGCCCAGTGGCCTAAGGGGAAAAGGCCACTTCTTGCTTTTGCACTGGACCTACGACGAAGGCTTTGCGTACGAAAGCAGAGAGGCAGACTCCATGTTCCCTTTGGTCTCCATGTTCCCTCCAGACTGCATGTTCCCTTTCAGGCTGAAATTACACAAAGCACTGTGCGCAAGTGGCCCAGTGGCCTGAGGGGAAAAGGCCACTTCTGGCTTTTGCACTGGACCTACGACGAAGGCTTTGCGTACGAAAGCAGAGAGGCAGACTCCACACACAAAACAGGTGGGAAAGAGTCATGAACTATAAATGAACCTAGTCATCCAAAAAACATCACTGATACGTTTGTTTTGTCCATATAACCAAACTGGCCGTGTAATTGGAGAAAAAACGCATGGAACAGAAATGGCGGGCTCTAAATGTAAACAGCCCCATAAAGGCTATGCCGTAGGCTTGACTTTGAACTACTAGCCGATGCTGCAAAAAGTCAATGATCATTTGTTCAAAGAAACTCCACAGAACAACAAGTATACCTGTGCTTAGCGTTTCTGCAAAAGAGCCACGGTGATTCAGTTAAGAGCGATATAAAATGGTTTGAATCCCACTACAGCATCTACAGGCCGGAAACAAGTTCAATTTAGCCGAAGCATCAGCCTCTGATGCTGCAGAACGTGACGTCAAGTACTATGTGGGTTGCGGTAAATGGCCACATATGAAGTGGTTGATAAAGAAAAGCAGCAATTGCAAACAGAGTCAGAGAACCCTTGAACTCATACTAAAGGTGAGAGGGCTCGTCCGGGATTTGAACCCGGGACCTCTCGCACCCGAAGCGAGAATCATACCCCTAGACCAACGAGCCTGCCGGAAGAACTATCGGGCTACTTGCGTACACTGGTACAGTCGCCGAAAGCTGGCCTCTAAGAGAATGAGCAGGGACTAGTTTTAACAGAAAGCGTTTGTCGTTAGGGAGCCGTACTCCCTGGCAGGCAGCGATTCTGAGCACGTTCTGTGAAGGAAATAAACGCTTGTCATCTGGCTGAATCTGTGCTAAGTTGTAGTACAGATGAACACAAGCAGCAGTAAGGATTTGAAAACCATGACAGTTTGGCTCAGTGCTGCAAAGGAAGGAGCCAACTGGCTGCTCTTTCTGAAACCGCTGGGCTCGTCCGGGTGTTGAACCCGGGACCTCTCGCACCCAAAGCGAGAATCATACCCCTAGACCAACGAGCCTGACCGACGAAAGACTTGGCTACTTGCGTACACTTGTAGAGTCACTGAACGGTGGCCGCTTACAGAATGGGCAGGCACTAGTTTTTAAAAAAAGCGTTTGTCGTTAGGGAGCCACACTTCCTGGCAGGCAGCGATTCTGAGTACGTTCTGTGCAAGGAAATAAGCGCTTGTCATCTGGCTGAATCTTGGGTATGTTGTAGTACAGATGAACACAAGCAGCAGTAAGAGTTTCAAAAACATGACAGTTTTGAGTTTGGCTCAGTGCTGCAAAAGGAAGGAGCCAATTGGTTGCTCCAGCTGCTTGCTCCGAAACCGCCGGGCTCGTCCGGGATTTGAACCCGGGACCTCTCGCACCCAAAGCGAGAATCATACCCCTAGACCAACGAGCCTCAGTGAAGCCCATCTCAAAGACGGAACACGACCTGGCGTCGAGATACGAAAGTGTAGTTGTTTGAGCGTTAGAAACCACTTGAAGGCATATTACAGATCAAAGGCAAAGCTTGCCAGACAAGGCCCAGTGGCCTAATGGATAAGGCATCAGCCTCCGGAGCTGGAGATTGTGGGTTCAAGTCCCACCTGGGTCGTAGCCACCTGGGCTACGTTTAAGTTGGATGTTCCACAAATTCAAGCATGGTTTGTTCAAAGCAACAATGACAAACTTCTGACAGCTGTGGGGGTTTTTTGTGTGCATCATTCTGGCCTGCCCGTGCATGTTCCCTTTCAGGCTGAAATTACACAAAGCACTACTGTGTGCAAGAGGCCCAGTGGCCTAAGGGGAAAAGGCCACTTCTTGCTTTTGCACTGGACCTACGACGAAGGCTTTGCGTACGAAAGCAGAGAGGCAGACTCCATGTTCCCTTTGGTCTCCATGTTCCCTCCAGACTGCATGTTCCCTTTCAGGCTGAAATTACACAAAGCACTGTGCGCAAGTGGCCCAGTGGCCTGAGGGGAAAAGGCCACTTCTGGCTTTTGCACTGGACCTACGACGAAGGCCACTTCTTCTTCTACGACGAAGGCCACGAAGGCCACTCTGAGTACGTTCTGTGCAAGGAAATAAGCGCTTGTCATCTGGCTGAATCTTGGGTATGTTGTAGTACAGATGAACACAAGCAGCAGTAAGAGTTTCAAAAACATGACAGTTTTGAGTTTGGCTCAGTGCTGCAAAAGGAAGGAGCCAATTGGTTGCTCCAGCTGCTTGCTCCGAAACCGCCGGGCTCGTCCGGGATTTGAACCCGGGACCTCTCGCACCCAAAGCGAGAATCATACCCCTAGACCAACGAGCCTCTTCGACGGTAAGACTTTCGGGAGAAAGAAACTCAGTGAAGCCCATCTCAAAGACGGAACACGACCTGGCGTCGAGATACGAAAGTGTAGTTGTTTGAGCGTTAGAAACCACTTGAAGGCATATTACAGATCAAAGGCAAAGCTTGCCAGACAAGGCCCAGTGGCCTAATGGATAAGGCATCAGCCTCCGGAGCTGGAGATTGTGGGTTCAAGTCCCACCTGGGTCGTAGCCACCTGGGCTACGTTTAAGTTGGATGTTCCACAAATTCAAGCATGGTTTGTTCAAAGCAACAATGACAAACTTCTGACAGCTGTGGGGGGTTTTTGTGTGCATCATTCTGGCCTGCCCGTGCATGTTCCCTTTCAGGCTGAAATTACACAAAGCACTACTGTGTGCAAGAGGCCCAGTGGCCTAAGGGGAAAAGGCCACTTCTTGCTTTTGCACTGGACCTACGACGAAGGCTTTGCGTACGAAAGCAGAGAGGCAGACTCCATGTTCCCTTTGGTCTCCATGTTCCCTCCAGACTGCATGTTCCCTTTCAGGCTGAAATTACACAAAGCACTGTGCGCAAGTGGCCCAGTGGCCTGAGGGGAAAAGGCCACTTCTGGCTTTTGCACTGGACCTACGACGACCTACGACCTACGACCTTTGCGTACGAAAGCAGAGAGGCAGACTCCACACACAAAACAGGTGGGAAAGAGTCATGAACTATAAATGAACCTAGTCATCCAAAAAACATCACTGATACGTTTGTTTTGTCCATATAACCAAACTGGCCGTGTAATTGGAGAAAAAACGCATGGAACAGAAATGGCGGGCTCTAAATGTAAACAGCCCCATAAAGGCTATGCCGTAGGCTTGACTTTGAACTACTAGCCGATGCTGCAAAAAGTCAATGATCATTTGTTCAAAGAAACTCCACAGAACAACAAGTATACCTGTGCTTAGCGTTTCTGCAAAAGAGCCACGGTGATTCAGTTAAGAGCGATATAAAATGGTTTGAATCCCACTACAGCATCTACAGGCCGGAAACAAGTTCAATTTAGCCGAAGCATCAGCCTCTGATGCTGCAGAACGTGACGTCAAGTACTATGTGGGTTGCGGTAAATGGCCACATATGAAGTGGTTGATAAAGAAAAGCAGCAATTGCAAACAGAGTCAGAGAACCCTTGAACTCATACTAAAGGTGAGAGGGCTCGTCCGGGATTTGAACCCGGGACCTCTCGCACCCGAAGCGAGAATCATACCCCTAGACCAACGAGCCTGCCGGAAGAACTATCGGGCTACTTGCGTACACTGGTACAGTCGCCGAAAGCTGGCCTCTAAGAGAATGAGCAGGGACTAGTTTTAACAGAAAGCGTTTGTCGTTAGGGAGCCGTACTCCCTGGCAGGCAGCGATTCTGAGCACGTTCTGTGAAGGAAATAAACGCTTGTCATCTGGCTGAATCTGTGCTAAGTTGTAGTACAGATGAACACAAGCAGCAGTAAGGATTTGAAAACCATGACAGTTTGGCTCAGTGCTGCAAAGGAAGGAGCCAACTGGCTGCTCTTTCTGAAACCGCTGGGCTCGTCCGGGAGTTGAACCCGGGACCTCTCGCACCCAAAGCGAGAATCATACCCCTAGACCAACAAGCCTGACCGACGAAAGACTTGGCTACTTGCGTACACTTGTAGAGTCACTGAACGGTGGCCGCTTACAGAATGGGCAGGCACTAGTTTTTAAAAAAAGCGTTTGTCGTTAGGGAGCCACACTTCCTGGCAGGCAGCGATTCTGAGTACGTTCTGTGCAAGGAAATAAGCGCTTGTCATCTGGCTGAATCTTGGGTATGTTGTAGTACAGATGAACACAAGCAGCAGTAAGAGTTTCAAAAACATGACAGTTTTGAGTTTGGCTCAGTGCTGCAAAAGGAAGGAGCCAATTGGTTGCTCCAGCTGCTTGCTCCGAAACCGCCGGGCTCATCCGGGATTTGAACCCGGGACCTCTCGCACCCAAAGCGAGAATCATACCCCTAGACCAACGAGCCTCAGTGAAGCCCATCTCAAAGACGGAACACGACCTGGCGTCGAGATACGAAAGTGTAGTTGTTTGAGCGTTAGAAACCACTTGAAGGCATATTACAGATCAAAGGCAAAGCTTGCCAGACAAGGCCCAGTGGCCTAATGGATAAGGCATCAGCCTCCGGAGCTGGAGATTGTGGGTTCAAGTCCCACCTGGGTCGTAGCCACCTGGGCTACGTTTAAGTTGGATGTTCCACAAATTCAAGCATGGTTTGTTCAAAGCAACAATGACAAACTTCTGACAGCTGTGGGGGTTTTTTGTGTGCATCATTCTGGCCTGCCCGTGCATGTTCCCTTTCAGGCTGAAATTACACAAAGCACTACTGTGTGCAAGAGGCCCAGTGGCCTAAGGGGAAAAGGCCACTTCTTGCTTTTGCACTGGACCTACGACGAAGGCTTTGCGTACGAAAGCAGAGAGGCAGACTCCATGTTCCCTTTGGTCTCCATGTTCCCTCCAGACTGCATGTTCCCTTTCAGGCTGAAATTACACAAAGCACTGTGCGCAAGTGGCCCAGTGGCCTGAGGGGAAAAGGCCACTTCTGGCTTTTGCACTGGACCTACGACGAAGGCCACTTCTTCTTCTACGACGAAGGCCACGAAGGCCACTCTGAGTACGTTCTGTGCAAGGAAATAAGCGCTTGTCATCTGGCTGAATCTTGGGTATGTTGTAGTACAGATGAACACAAGCAGCAGTAAGAGTTTCAAAAACATGACAGTTTTGAGTTTGGCTCAGTGCTGCAAAAGGAAGGAGCCAATTGGTTGCTCCAGCTGCTTGCTCCGAAACCGCCGGGCTCGTCCGGGATTTGAACCCGGGACCTCTCGCACCCAAAGCGAGAATCATACCCCTAGACCAACGAGCCTCTTCGACGGTAAGACTTTCGGGAGAAAGAAACTCAGTGAAGCCCATCTCAAAGACGGAACACGACCTGGCGTCGAGATACGAAAGTGTAGTTGTTTGAGCGTTAGAAACCACTTGAAGGCATATTACAGATCAAAGGCAAAGCTTGCCAGACAAGGCCCAGTGGCCTAATGGATAAGGCATCAGCCTCCGGAGCTGGAGATTGTGGGTTCAAGTCCCACCTGGGTCGTAGCCACCTGGGCTACGTTTAAGTTGGATGTTCCACAAATTCAAGCATGGTTTGTTCAAAGCAACAATGACAAACTTCTGACAGCTGTGGGGGTTTTTTGTGTGCATCATTCTGGCCTGCCCGTGCATGTTCCCTTTCAGGCTGAAATTACACAAAGCACTACTGTGTGCAAGAGGCCCAGTGGCCTAAGGGGAAAAGGCCACTTCTTGCTTTTGCACTGGACCTACGACGAAGGCTTTGCGTACGAAAGCAGAGAGGCAGACTCCATGTTCCCTTTGGTCTCCATGTTCCCTCCAGACTGCATGTTCCCTTTCAGGCTGAAATTACACAAAGCACTGTGCGCAAGTGGCCCAGTGGCCTGAGGGGAAAAGGCCACTTCTGGCTTTTGCACTGGACCTACGACGAAGGCCACTTCTTCTTCTACGACGAAGGCCACGAAGGCCACTCTGAGTACGTTCTGTGCAAGGAAATAAGCGCTTGTCATCTGGCTGAATCTTGGGTATGTTGTAGTCCAGATGAACACAAGCAGCAGTAAGAGTTTCAAAAACATGACAGTTTTGAGTTTGGCTCAGTGCTGCAAAAGGAAGGAGCCAATTGGTTGCTCCAGCTGCTTGCTCCGAAACCGCCGGGCTCGTCCGGGATTTGAACCCGGGACCTCTCGCACCCAAAGCGAGAATCATACCCCTAGACCAACGAGCCTCTTCGACGGTAAGACTTTCGGGAGAAAGAAACTCAGTGAAGCCCATCTCAAAGACGGAACACGACCTGGCGTCGAGATACGAAAGTGTAGTTGTTTGAGCGTTAGAAACCACTTGAAGGCATATTACAGATCAAAGGCAAAGCTTGCCAGACAAGGCCCAGTGGCCTAATGGATAAGGCATCAGCCTCTGGAGCTGGAGATTGTGGGTTCAAGTCCCACCTGGGTCGTAGCCACCTGGGCTACGTTTAAGTTGGATGTTCCACAAATTCAAGCATGGTTTGTTCAAAGCAACAATGACAAACTTCTGACAGCTGTGGGGGGTTTTTGTGTGCATCATTCTGGCCTGCCCGTGCATGTTCCCTTTCAGGCTGAAATTACACAAAGCACTACTGTGTGCAAGAGGCCCAGTGGCCTAAGGGGAAAAGGCCACTTCTTGCTTTTGCACTGGACCTACGACGAAGGCTTTGCGTACGAAAGCAGAGAGGCAGACTCCATGTTCCCTTTGGTCTCCATGTTCCCTCCAGACTGCATGTTCCCTTTCAGGCTGAAATTACACAAAGCACTGTGCGCAAGTGGCCCAGTGGCCTGAGGGGAAAAGGCCACTTCTGGCTTTTGCACTGGACCTACGACGAAGGCTTTGCGTACGAAAGCAGAGAGGCAGACTCCACACACAAAACAGGTGGGAAAGAGTCATGAACTATAAATGAACCTAGTCATCCAAAAAACATCACTGATACGTTTGTTTTGTCCATATAACCAAACTGGCCGTGTAATTGGAGAAAAAACGCATGGAACAGAAATGGCGGGCTCTAAATGTAAACAGCCCCATAAAGGCTATGCCGTAGGCTTGACTTTGAACTACTAGCCGATGCTGCAAAAAGTCAATGATCATTTGTTCAAAGAAACTCCACAGAACAACAAGTATACCTGTGCTTAGCGTTTCTGCAAAAGAGCCACGGTGATTCAGTTAAGAGCGATATAAAATGGTTTGAATCCCACTACAGCATCTACAGGCCGGAAACAAGTTCAATTTAGCCGAAGCATCAGCCTCTGATGCTGCAGAACGTGACGTCAAGTACTATGTGGGTTGCGGTAAATGGCCACATATGAAGTGGTTGATAAAGAAAAGCAGCAATTGCAAACAGAGTCAGAGAACCCTTGAACTCATACTAAAGGTGAGAGGGCTCGTCCGGGATTTGAACCCGGGACCTCTCGCACCCGAAGCGAGAATCATACCCCTAGACCAACGAGCCTGCCGGAAGAACGATCGGGCTACTTGCGTACACTGGTACAGTCGCCGAAAGCTGGCCTCTAAGAGAATGAGCAGGGACTAGTTTTAACAGAAAGCGTTTGTCGTTAGGGAGCCGTACTCCCTGGCAGGCAGCGATTCTGAGCACGTTCTGTGAAGGAAATAAACGCTTGTCATCTGGCTGAATCTGTGCTAAGTTGTAGTACAGATGAACACAAGCAGCAGTAAGGATTTGAAAACCATGACAGTTTGGCTCAGTGCTGCAAAGGAAGGAGCCAACTGGCTGCTCTTTCTGAAACCGCTGGGCTCGTCCGGGAGTTGAACCCGGGACCTCTCGCACCCAAAGCGAGAATCATACCCCTAGACCAACGAGCCTGACCGACGAAAGACTTGGCTACTTGCGTACACTTGTAGAGTCACTGAACGGTGGCCGCTTACAGAATGGGCAGGCACTAGTTTTTAAAAAAAGCGTTTGTCGTTAGGGAGCCACACTTCCTGGCAGGCAGCGATTCTGAGTACGTTCTGTGCAAGGAAATAAGCGCTTGTCATCTGGCTGAATCTTGGGTATGTTGTAGTACAGATGAACACAAGCAGCAGTAAGAGTTTCAAAAACATGACAGTTTTGAGTTTGGCTCAGTGCTGCAAAAGGAAGGAGCCAATTGGTTGCTCCAGCTGCTTGCTCCGAAACCGCCGGGCTCGTCCGGGATTTGAACCCGGGACCTCTCGCACCCAAAGCGAGAATCATACCCCTAGACCAACGAGCCTCAGTGAAGCCCATCTCAAAGACGGAACACGACCTGGCGTCGAGATACGAAAGTGTAGTTGTTTGAGCGTTAGAAACCACTTGAAGGCATATTACAGATCAAAGGCAAAGCTTGCCAGACAAGGCCCAGTGGCCTAATGGATAAGGCATCAGCCTCCGGAGCTGGAGATTGTGGGTTCAAGTCCCACCTGGGTCGTAGCCACCTGGGCTACGTTTAAGTTGGATGTTCCACAAATTCAAGCATGGTTTGTTCAAAGCAACAATGAAAAACTTCTGACAGCTGTGGGGGTTTTTTGTGTGCATCATTCTGGCCTGCCCGTGCATGTTCCCTTTCAGGCTGAAATTACACAAAGCACTACTGTGTGCAAGAGGCCCAGTGGCCTAAGGGGAAAAGGCCACTTCTTGCTTTTGCACTGGACCTACGACGAAGGCTTTGCGTACGAAAGCAGAGAGGCAGACTCCATGTTCCCTTTGGTCTCCATGTTCCCTCCAGACTGCATGTTCCCTTTCAGGCTGAAATTACACAAAGCACTGTGCGCAAGTGGCCCAGTGGCCTGAGGGGAAAAGGCCACTTCTGGCTTTTGCACTGGACCTACGACGAAGGCCACTTCTTCTTCTACGACGAAGGCCACGAAGGCCACTCTGAGTACGTTCTGTGCAAGGAAATAAGCGCTTGTCATCTGGCTGAATCTTGGGTATGTTGTAGTACAGATGAACACAAGCAGCAGTAAGAGTTTCAAAAACATGACAGTTTTGAGTTTGGCTCAGTGCTGCAAAAGGAAGGAGCCAATTGGTTGCTCCAGCTGCTTGCTCCGAAACCGCCGGGCTCGTCCGGGATTTGAACCCGGGACCTCTCGCACCCAAAGCGAGAATCATACCCCTAGACCAACGAGCCTCTTCGACGGTAAGACTTTCGGGAGAAAGAAACTCAGTGAAGCCCATCTCAAAGACGGAACACGACCTGGCGTCGAGATACGAAAGTGTAGTTGTTTGAGCGTTAGAAACCACTTGAAGGCATATTACAGATCAAAGGCAAAGTTTGCCAGACAAGGCCCAGTGGCCTAATGGATAAGGCATCAGCCTCCGGAGCTGGAGATTGTGGGTTCAAGTCCCACCTGGGTCGTAGCCACCTGGGCTACGTTTAAGTTGGATGTTCCACAAATTCAAGCATGGTTTGTTCAAAGCAACAATGACAAACTTCTGACAGCTGTGGGGGGTTTTTGTGTGCATCATTCTGGCCTGCCCGTGCATGTTCCCTTTCAGGCTGAAATTACACAAAGCACTACTGTGTGCAAGTGGCCTAAGGGGAAAAGGCCACTTCTTGCTTTTGCACTGGACCTACGACGAAGGCTTTGCGTACGAAAGCAGAGAGGCAGACTCCATGTTCCCTTTGGTCTCCATGTTCCCTCCAGACTGCATGTTCCCTTTCAGGCTGAAATTACACAAAGCACTGTGCGCAAGTGGCCCAGTGGCCTGAGGGGAAAAGGCCACTTCTGGCTTTTGCACTGGACCTACGACGACCTACGACCTACGACCTTTGCGTACGAAAGCAGAGAGGCAGACTCCACACACAAAACAGGTGGGAAAGAGTCATGAACTATAAATGAACCTAGTCATCCAAAAAACATCACTGATACGTTTGTTTTGTCCATATAACCAAACTGGCCGTGTAATTGGAGAAAAAACGCATGGAACAGAAATGGCGGGCTCTAAATGTAAACAGCCCCATAAAGGCTATGCCGTA
Source organism: Rutilus rutilus (assembly GCF_951802725.1). Classification (NCBI taxonomy): domain Eukaryota; kingdom Metazoa; phylum Chordata; class Actinopteri; order Cypriniformes; family Leuciscidae; genus Rutilus; species Rutilus rutilus. Next base: position 38,841,368 of record NC_140214.1, on the reverse strand, counting down.
GGCTTGACTTTGAACTACTAGCCGATGCTGCAAAAAGTCAATGATCATTTGTTCAAAGAAACTCCACAGAACAACAAGTATACCTGTGCTTAGCGTTTCTGCAAAAGAGCCACGGTGATTCAGTTAAGAGCGATATAAAATGGTTTGAATCCCACTACAGCATCTACAGGCCGGAAACAAGTTCAATTTAGCCGAAGCATCAGCCTCTGATGCTGCAGAACGTGACGTCAAGTACTATGTGGGTTGCGGTAAATGGCCACATATGAAGTGGTTGATAAAGAAAAGCAGCAATTGCAAACAGAGTCAGAGAACCCTTGAACTCATACTAAAGGTGAGAGGGCTCGTCCGGGATTTGAACCCGGGATCTCTCGCACCCGAAGCGAGAATCATACCCCTAGACCAACGAGCCTGCCGGAAGAACGATCGGGCTACTTGCGTACACTGGTACAGTCGCCGAAAGCTGGCCTCTAAGAGAATGAGCAGGGACTAGTTTTAACAGAAAGCGTTTGTCGTTAGGGAGCCGTACTCCCTGGCAGGCAGCGATTCTGAGCACGTTCTGTGAAGGAAATAAACGCTTGTCATCTGGCTGAATCTGTGCTAAGTTGTAGTACAGATGAACACAAGCAGCAGTAAGGATTTGAAAACCATGACAGTTTGGCTCAGTGCTGCAAAGGAAGGAACCAACTGGCTGCTCTTTCTGAAACCGCTGGGCTCGTCCGGGAGTTGAACCCGGGACCTCTCGCACCCAAAGCGAGAATCATACCCCTAGACCAACGAGCCTGCCCGACGAAAGACTTGGCTACTTGCGTACACTTGTAGAGTCACTGAACGGTGGCCGCTTACAGAATGGGCAGGCACTAGTTTTTAAAAAAAGCGTTTGTCGTTAGGGAGCCACACTTCCTGGCAGGCAGCGATTCTGAGTACGTTCTGTGCAAGGAAATAAGCGCTTGTCATCTGGCTGAATCTTGGGTATGTTGTAGTACAGATGAAGACAAGCAGCAGTAAGAGTTTCAAAAACATGACAGTTTTGAGTTTGGCTCAGTGCTGCAAAAGGAAGGAGCCAATTGGTTGCTCCAGCTGCTTGCTCCGAAACCGCCGGGCTCGTCCGGGAGTTGAACCCGGGACCTCTCGCACCCAAAGCGAGAATCATACCCCTAGACCAACGAGCCTCTTCGACGGTAAGACTTTCGGGAGGGCGCCAGAAACTCAGTGAAGCCCATCTCAAAGACGGAACACGACCTGGCGTCGAGATACGAAAGTGTAGTTGTTTGAGCGTTAGAAACCACTTGAAGGCATATTACAGATCAAAGGCAAAGCTTGCCAGACAAGGCCCAGTGGCCTAATGGATAAGGCATCAGCCTCCGGAGCTGGAGATTGTGGGTTCAAGTCCCACCTGGGTCGTAGCCACCTGGGCTACGTTTAAGTTGGATGTTCCACAAATTCAAGCATGGTTTGTTCAAAGCAACAATGACAAACTTCTGACAGCTGTGGGGGGTTTTTGTGTGCATCATTCTGGCCTGCCCGTGCATGTTCCCTTTCAGGCTGAAATTACACAAAGCACTACTGTGTGCAAGAGGCCCAGTGGCCTAAGGGGAAAAGGCCACTTCTTGCTTTTGCACTGGACCTACGACGAAGGCTTTGCGTACGAAAGCAGAGAGGCAGACTCCATGTTCCCTTTGGTCTCCATGTTCCCTCCAGACTGCATGTTCCCTTTCAGGCTGAAATTACACAAAGCACTGTGCGCAAGTGGCCCAGTGGCCTGAGGGGAAAAGGCCACTTCTGGCTTTTGCACTGGACCTACGACGAAGGCTTTGCGTACGAAAGCAGAGAGGCAGACTCCACACACAAAACAGGTGGGAAAGAGTCATGAACTATAAATGAACCTAGTCATCCAAAAAACATCACTGATACGTTTGTTTTGTCCATATAACCAAACTGGCCGTGTAATTGGAGAAAAAACGCATGGAACAGAAATGGCGGGCTCTAAATGTAAACAGCCCCATAAAGGCTATGCCGTAGGCTTGACTTTGAACTACTAGCCGATGCTGCAAAAAGTCAATGATCATTTGTTCAAAGAAACTCCACAGAACAACAAGTATACCTGTGCTTAGCGTTTCTGCAAAAGAGCCACGGTGATTCAGTTAAGAGCGATATAAAATGGTTTGAATCCCACTACAGCATCTACAGGCCGGAAACAAGTTCAATTTAGCCGAAGCATCAGCCTCTGATGCTGCAGAACGTGACGTCAAGTACTATGTGGGTTGCGGTAAATGGCCACATATGAAGTGGTTGATAAAGAAAAGCAGCAATTGCAAACAGAGTCAGAGAACCCTTGAACTCATACTAAAGGTGAGAGGGCTCGTCCGGGATTTGAACCCGGGACCTCTCGCACCCGAAGCGAGAATCATACCCCTAGACCAACGAGCCTGCCGGAAGAACTATCGGGCTACTTGCGTACACTGGTACAGTCGCCGAAAGCTGGCCTCTAAGAGAATGAGCAGGGACTAGTTTTAACAGAAAGCGTTTGTCGTTAGGGAGCCGTACTCCCTGGCAGGCAGCGATTCTGAGCACGTTCTGTGAAGGAAATAAACGCTTGTCATCTGGCTGAATCTGTGCTAAGTTGTAGTACAGATGAACACAAGCAGCAGTAAGGATTTGAAAACCATGACAGTTTGGCTCAGTGCTGCAAAGGAAGGAGCCAACTGGCTGCTCTTTCTGAAACCGCTGGGCTCGTCCGGGAGTTGAACCCGGGACCTCTCGCACCCAAAGCGAGAATCATACCCCTAGACCAACGAGCCTGACCGACGAAAGACTTGGCTACTTGCGTACACTTGTAGAGTCACTGAACGGTGGCCGCTTACAGAATGGGCAGGCACTAGTTTTTAAAAAAAGCGTTTGTCGTTAGGGAGCCACACTTCCTGGCAGGCAGCGATTCTGAGTACGTTCTGTGCAAGGAAATAAGCGCTTGTCATCTGGCTGAATCTTGGGTATGTTGTAGTACAGATGAACACAAGCAGCAGTAAGAGTTTCAAAAACATGACAGTTTTGAGTTTGGCTCAGTGCTGCAAAAGGAAGGAGCCAATTGGTTGCTCCAGCTGCTTGCTCCGAAACCGCCGGGCTCGTCCGGGATTTGAACCCGGGACCTCTCGCACCCAAAGCGAGAATCATACCCCTAGACCAACGAGCCTCAGTGAAGCCCATCTCAAAGACGGAACACGACCTGGCGTCGAGATACGAAAGTGTAGTTGTTTGAGCGTTAGAAACCACTTGAAGGCATATTACAGATCAAAGGCAAAGCTTGCCAGACAAGGCCCAGTGGCCTAATGGATAAGGCATCAGCCTCCGGAGCTGGAGATTGTGGGTTCAAGTCCCACCTGGGTCGTAGCCACCTGGGCTACGTTTAAGTTGGATGTTCCACAAATTCAAGCATGGTTTGTTCAAAGCAACAATGACAAACTTCTGACAGCTGTGGGGGTTTTTTGTGTGCATCATTCTGGCCTGCCTGTGCATGTTCCCTTTCAGGCTGAAATTACACAAAGCACTACTGTGTGCAAGAGGCCCAGTGGCCTAAGGGGAAAAGGCCACTTCTTGCTTTTGCACTGGACCTACGACGAAGGCTTTGCGTACGAAAGCAGAGAGGCAGACTCCATGTTCCCTTTGGTCTCCATGTTCCCTCCAGACTGCATGTTCCCTTTCAGGCTGAAATTACACAAAGCACTGTGCGCAAGTGGCCCAGTGGCCTGAGGGGAAAAGGCCACTTCTGGCTTTTGCACTGGACCTACGACGAAGGCTTTGCGTACGAAAGCAGAGAGGCAGACTCCACACACAAAACAGGTGGGAAAGAGTCATGAACTATAAATGAACCTAGTCATCCAAAAAACATCACTGATACGTTTGTTTTGTCCATATAACCAAACTGGCCGTGTAATTGGAGAAAAAACGCATGGAACAGAAATGGCGGGCTCTAAATGTAAACAGCCCCATAAAGGCTATGCCGTAGGCTTGACTTTGAACTACTAGCCGATGCTGCAAAAAGTCAATGATCATTTGTTCAAAGAAACTCCACAGAACAACAAGTATACCTGTGCTTAGCGTTTCTGCAAAAGAGCCACGGTGATTCAGTTAAGAGCGATATAAAATGGTTTGAATCCCACTACAGCATCTACAGGCCGGAAACAAGTTCAATTTAGCCGAAGCATCAGCCTCTGATGCTGCAGAACGTGACGTCAAGTACTATGTGGGTTGCGGTAAATGGCCACATATGAAGTGGTTGATAAAGAAAAGCAGCAATTGCAAACAGAGTCAGAGAACCCTTGAACTCATACTAAAGGTGAGAGGGCTCGTCCGGGATTTGAACCCGGGACCTCTCGCACCCGAAGCGAGAATCATACCCCTAGACCAACGAGCCTGCCGGAAGAACGATCGGGCTACTTGCGTACACTGGTACAGTCGCCGAAAGCTGGCCTCTAAGAGAATGAGCAGGGACTAGTTTTAACAGAAAGCGTTTGTCGTTAGGGAGCCGTACTCCCTGGCAGGCAGCGATTCTGAGCACGTTCTGTGAAGGAAATAAACGCTTGTCATCTGGCTGAATCTGTGCTAAGTTGTAGTACAGATGAACACAAGCAGCAGTAAGGATTTGAAAACCATGACAGTTTGGCTCAGTGCTGCAAAGGAAGGAGCCAACTGGCTGCTCTTTCTGAAACCGCTGGGCTCGTCCGGGAGTTGAACCCGGGACCTCTCGCACCCAAAGCGAGAATCATACCCCTAGACCAACGAGCCTGACCGACGAAAGACTTGGCTACTTGCGTACACTTGTAGAGTCACTGAACGGTGGCCGCTTACAGAATGGGCAGGCACTAGTTTTTAAAAAAAGCGTTTGTCGTTAGGGAGCCACACTTCCTGGCAGGCAGCGATTCTGAGTACGTTCTGTGCAAGGAAATAAGCGCTTGTCATCTGGCTGAATCTTGGGTATGTTGTAGTACAGATGAACACAAGCAGCAGTAAGAGTTTCAAAAACATGACAGTTTTGAGTTTGGCTCAGTGCTGCAAAAGGAAGGAGCCAATTGGTTGCTCCAGCTGCTTGCTCCGAAACCGCCGGGCTCGTCCGGGATTTGAACCCGGGACCTCTCGCACCCAAAGCGAGAATCATACCCCTAGACCAACGAGCCTCAGTGAAGCCCATCTCAAAGACGGAACACGACCTGGCGTCGAGATACGAAAGTGTAGTTGTTTGAGCGTTAGAAACCACTTGAAGGCATATTACAGATCAAAGGCAAAGCTTGCCAGACAAGGCCCAGTGGCCTAATGGATAAGGCATCAGCCTCCGGAGCTGGAGATTGTGGGTTCAAGTCCCACCTGGGTCGTAGCCACCTGGGCTACGTTTAAGTTGGATGTTCCACAAATTCAAGCATGGTTTGTTCAAAGCAACAATGAAAAACTTCTGACAGCTGTGGGGGTTTTTTGTGTGCATCATTCTGGCCTGCCCGTGCATGTTCCCTTTCAGGCTGAAATTACACAAAGCACTACTGTGTGCAAGAGGCCCAGTGGCCTAAGGGGAAAAGGCCACTTCTTGCTTTTGCACTGGACCTACGACGAAGGCTTTGCGTACGAAAGCAGAGAGGCAGACTCCATGTTCCCTTTGGTCTCCATGTTCCCTCCAGACTGCATGTTCCCTTTCAGGCTGAAATTACACAAAGCACTGTGCGCAAGTGGCCCAGTGGCCTGAGGGGAAAAGGCCACTTCTGGCTTTTGCACTGGACCTACGACGAAGGCCACTTCTTCTTCTACGACGAAGGCCACGAAGGCCACTCTGAGTACGTTCTGTGCAAGGAAATAAGCGCTTGTCATCTGGCTGAATCTTGGGTATGTTGTAGTACAGATGAACACAAGCAGCAGTAAGAGTTTCAAAAACATGACAGTTTTGAGTTTGGCTCAGTGCTGCAAAAGGAAGGAGCCAATTGGTTGCTCCAGCTGCTTGCTCCGAAACCGCCGGGCTCGTCCGGGATTTGAACCCGGGACCTCTCGCACCCAAAGCGAGAATCATACCCCTAGACCAACGAGCCTCTTCGACGGTAAGACTTTCGGGAGAAAGAAACTCAGTGAAGCCCATCTCAAAGACGGAACACGACCTGGCGTCGAGATACGAAAGTGTAGTTGTTTGAGCGTTAGAAACCACTTGAAGGCATATTACAGATCAAAGGCAAAGTTTGCCAGACAAGGCCCAGTGGCCTAATGGATAAGGCATCAGCCTCCGGAGCTGGAGATTGTGGGTTCAAGTCCCACCTGGGTCGTAGCCACCTGGGCTACGTTTAAGTTGGATGTTCCACAAATTCAAGCATGGTTTGTTCAAAGCAACAATGACAAACTTCTGACAGCTGTGGGGGGTTTTTGTGTGCATCATTCTGGCCTGCCCGTGCATGTTCCCTTTCAGGCTGAAATTACACAAAGCACTACTGTGTGCAAGTGGCCTAAGGGGAAAAGGCCACTTCTTGCTTTTGCACTGGACCTACGACGAAGGCTTTGCGTACGAAAGCAGAGAGGCAGACTCCATGTTCCCTTTGGTCTCCATGTTCCCTCCAGACTGCATGTTCCCTTTCAGGCTGAAATTACACAAAGCACTGTGCGCAAGTGGCCCAGTGGCCTGAGGGGAAAAGGCCACTTCTGGCTTTTGCACTGGACCTACGACGACCTACGACCTACGACCTTTGCGTACGAAAGCAGAGAGGCAGACTCCACACACAAAACAGGTGGGAAAGAGTCATGAACTATAAATGAACCTAGTCATCCAAAAAACATCACTGATACGTTTGTTTTGTCCATATAACCAAACTGGCCGTGTAATTGGAGAAAAAACGCATGGAACAGAAATGGCGGGCTCTAAATGTAAACAGCCCCATAAAGGCTATGCCGTAGGCTTGACTTTGAACTACTAGCCGATGCTGCAAAAAGTCAATGATCATTTGTTCAAAGAAACTCCACAGAACAACAAGTATACCTGTGCTTAGCGTTTCTGCAAAAGAGCCACGGTGATTCAGTTAAGAGCGATATAAAATGGTTTGAATCCCACTACAGCATCTACAGGCCGGAAACAAGTTCAATTTAGCCGAAGCATCAGCCTCTGATGCTGCAGAACGTGACGTCAAGTACTATGTGGGTTGCGGTAAATGGCCACATATGAAGTGGTTGATAAAGAAAAGCAGCAATTGCAAACAGAGTCAGAGAACCCTTGAACTCATACTAAAGGTGAGAGGGCTCGTCCGGGATTTGAACCCGGGACCTCTCGCACCCGAAGCGAGAATCATACCCCTAGACCAACGAGCCTGCCGGAAGAACTATCGGGCTACTTGCGTACACTGGTACAGTCGCCGAAAGCTGGCCTCTAAGAGAATGAGCAGGGACTAGTTTTAACAGAAAGTGTTTGTCGTTAGGGAGCCGTACTCCCTGGCAGGCAGCGATTCTGAGCACGTTCTGTGAAGGAAATAAACGCTTGTCATCTGGCTGAATCTGTGCTAAGTTGTAGTACAGATGAACACAAGCAGCAGTAAGGATTTGAAAACCATGACAGTTTGGCTCAGTGCTGCAAAGGAAGGAGCCAACTGGCTGCTCTTTCTGAAACCGCTGGGCTCGTCCGGGAGTTGAACCCGGGACCTCTCGCACCCAAAGCGAGAATCATACCCCTAGACCAACGAGCCTGACCGACGAAAGACTTGGCTACTTGCGTACACTTGTAGAGTCACTGAACGGTGGCCGCTTACAGAATGGGCAGGCACTAGTTTTTAAAAAAAGCGTTTGTCGTTAGGGAGCCACACTTCCTGGCAGGCAGCGATTCTGAGTACGTTCTGTGCAAGGAAATAAGCGCTTGTCATCTGGCTGAATCTTGGGTATGTTGTAGTACAGATGAACACAAGCAGCAGTAAGAGTTTCAAAAACATGACAGTTTTGAGTTTGGCTCAGTGCTGCAAAAGGAATGAGCCAATTGGTTGCTCCAGCTGCTTGCTCCGAAACCGCCGGGCTCGTCCGGGATTTGAACCCGGGACCTCTCGCACCCAAAGCGAGAATCATACCCCTAGACCAACGAGCCTCAGTGAAGCCCATCTCAAAGACGGAACACGACCTGGCGTCGAGATACGAAAGTGTAGTTGTTTGAGCGTTAGAAACCACTTGAAGGCATATTACAGATCAAAGGCAAAGCTTGCCAGACAAGGCCCAGTGGCCTAATGGATAAGGCATCAGCCTCCGGAGCTGGAGATTGTGGGTTCAAGTCCCACCTGGGTCGTAGCCACCTGGGCTACGTTTAAGTTGGATGTTCCACAAATTCAAGCATGGTTTGTTCAAAGCAACAATGACAAACTTCTGACAGCTGTGGGGGTTTTTTGTGTGCATCATTCTGGCCTGCCTGTGCATGTTCCCTTTCAGGCTGAAATTACACAAAGCACTACTGTGTGCAAGAGGCCCAGTGGCCTAAGGGGAAAAGGCCACTTCTTGCTTTTGCACTGGACCTACGACGAAGGCTTTGCGTACGAAAGCAGAGAGGCAGACTCCATGTTCCCTTTGGTCTCCATGTTCCCTCCAGACTGCATGTTCCCTTTCAGGCTGAAATTACACAAAGCACTGTGCGCAAGTGGCCCAGTGGCCTGAGGGGAAAAGGCCACTTCTGGCTTTTGCACTGGACCTACGACGAAGGCTTTGCGTACGAAAGCAGAGAGGCAGACTCCACACACAAAACAGGTGGGAAAGAGTCATGAACTATAAATGAACCTAGTCATCCAAAAAACATCACTGATACGTTTGTTTTGTCCATATAACCAAACTGGCCGTGTAATTGGAGAAAAAACGCATGGAACAGAAATGGCGGGCTCTAAATGTAAACAGCCCCATAAAGGCTATGCCGTAGGCTTGACTTTGAACTACTAGCCGATGCTGCAAAAAGTCAATGATCATTTGTTCAAAGAAACTCCACAGAACAACAAGTATACCTGTGCTTAGCGTTTCTGCAAAAGAGCCACGGTGATTCAGTTAAGAGCGATATAAAATGGTTTGAATCCCACTACAGCATCTACAGGCCGGAAACAAGTTCAATTTAGCCGAAGCATCAGCCTCTGATGCTGCAGAACGTGACGTCAAGTACTATGTGGGTTGCGGTAAATGGCCACATATGAAGTGGTTGATAAAGAAAAGCAGCAATTGCAAACAGAGTCAGAGAACCCTTGAACTCATACTAAAGGTGAGAGGGCTCGTCCGGGATTTGAACCCGGGACCTCTCGCACCCGAAGCGAGAATCATACCCCTAGACCAACGAGCCTGCCGGAAGAACGATCGGGCTACTTGCGTACACTGGTACAGTCGCCGAAAGCTGGCCTCTAAGAGAATGAGCAGGGACTAGTTTTAACAGAAAGCGTTTGTCGTTAGGGAGCCGTACTCCCTGGCAGGCAGCGATTCTGAGCACGTTCTGTGAAGGAAATAAACGCTTGTCATCTGGCTGAATCTGTGCTAAGTTGTAGTACAGATGAACACAAGCAGCAGTAAGGATTTGAAAACCATGACAGTTTGGCTCAGTGCTGCAAAGGAAGGAGCCAACTGGCTGCTCTTTCTGAAACCGCTGGGCTCGTCCGGGAGTTGAACCCGGGACCTCTCGCACCCAAAGCGAGAATCATACCCCTAGACCAACGAGCCTGACCGACGAAAGACTTGGCTACTTGCGTACACTTGTAGAGTCACTGAACGGTGGCCGCTTACAGAATGGGCAGGCACTAGTTTTTAAAAAAAGCGTTTGTCGTTAGGGAGCCACACTTCCTGGCAGGCAGCGATTCTGAGTACGTTCTGTGCAAGGAAATAAGCGCTTGTCATCTGGCTGAATCTTGGGTATGTTGTAGTACAGATGAACACAAGCAGCAGTAAGAGTTTCAAAAACATGACAGTTTTGAGTTTGGCTCAGTGCTGCAAAAGGAAGGAGCCAATTGGTTGCTCCAGCTGCTTGCTCCGAAACCGCCGGGCTCGTCCGGGATTTGAACCCGGGACCTCTCGCACCCAAAGCGAGAATCATACCCCTAGACCAACGAGCCTCAGTGAAGCCCATCTCAAAGACGGAACACGACCTGGCGTCGAGATACGAAAGTGTAGTTGTTTGAGCGTTAGAAACCACTTGAAGGCATATTACAGATCAAAGGCAAAGCTTGCCAGACAAGGCCCAGTGGCCTAATGGATAAGGCATCAGCCTCCGGAGCTGGAGATTGTGGGTTCAAGTCCCACCTGGGTCGTAGCCACCTGGGCTACGTTTAAGTTGGATGTTCCACAAATTCAAGCATGGTTTGTTCAAAGCAACAATGAAAAACTTCTGACAGCTGTGGGGGTTTTTTGTGTGCATCATTCTGGCCTGCCCGTGCATGTTCCCTTTCAGGCTGAAATTACACAAAGCACTACTGTGTGCAAGAGGCCCAGTGGCCTAAGGGGAAAAGGCCACTTCTTGCTTTTGCACTGGACCTACGACGAAGGCTTTGCGTACGAAAGCAGAGAGGCAGACTCCATGTTCCCTTTGGTCTCCATGTTCCCTCCAGACTGCATGTTCCCTTTCAGGCTGAAATTACACAAAGCACTGTGCGCAAGTGGCCCAGTGGCCTGAGGGGAAAAGGCCACTTCTGGCTTTTGCACTGGACCTACGACGAAGGCCACTTCTTCTTCTACGACGAAGGCCACGAAGGCCACTCTGAGTACGTTCTGTGCAAGGAAATAAGCGCTTGTCATCTGGCTGAATCTTGGGTATGTTGTAGTACAGATGAACACAAGCAGCAGTAAGAGTTTCAAAAACATGACAGTTTTGAGTTTGGCTCAGTGCTGCAAAAGGAAGGAGCCAATTGGTTGCTCCAGCTGCTTGCTCCGAAACCGCCGGGCTCGTCCGGGATTTGAACCCGGGACCTCTCGCACCCAAAGCGAGAATCATACCCCTAGACCAACGAGCCTCTTCGACGGTAAGACTTTCGGGAGAAAGAAACTCAGTGAAGCCCATCTCAAAGACGGAACACGACCTGGCGTCGAGATACGAAAGTGTAGTTGTTTGAGCGTTAGAAACCACTTGAAGGCATATTACAGATCAAAGGCAAAGTTTGCCAGACAAGGCCCAGTGGCCTAATGGATAAGGCATCAGCCTCCGGAGCTGGAGATTGTGGGTTCAAGTCCCACCTGGGTCGTAGCCACCTGGGCTACGTTTAAGTTGGATGTTCCACAAATTCAAGCATGGTTTGTTCAAAGCAACAATGACAAACTTCTGACAGCTGTGGGGGGTTTTTGTGTGCATCATTCTGGCCTGCCCGTGCATGTTCCCTTTCAGGCTGAAATTACACAAAGCACTACTGTGTGCAAGTGGCCTAAGGGGAAAAGGCCACTTCTTGCTTTTGCACTGGACCTACGACGAAGGCTTTGCGTACGAAAGCAGAGAGGCAGACTCCATGTTCCCTTTGGTCTCCATGTTCCCTCCAGACTGCATGTTCCCTTTCAGGCTGAAATTACACAAAGCACTGTGCGCAAGTGGCCCAGTGGCCTGAGGGGAAAAGGCCACTTCTGGCTTTTGCACTGGACCTACGACGACCTACGACCTACGACCTTTGCGTACGAAAGCAGAGAGGCAGACTCCACACACAAAACAGGTGGGAAAGAGTCATGAACTATAAATGAACCTAGTCATCCAAAAAACATCACTGATACGTTTGTTTTGTCCATATAACCAAACTGGCCGTGTAATTGGAGAAAAAACGCATGGAACAGAAATGGCGGGCTCTAAATGTAAACAGCCCCATAAAGGCTATGCCGTAGGCTTGACTTTGAACTACTAGCCGATGCTGCAAAAAGTCAATGATCATTTGTTCAAAGAAACTCCACAGAACAACAAGTATACCTGTGCTTAGCGTTTCTGCAAAAGAGCCACGGTGATTCAGTTAAGAGCGATATAAAATGGTTTGAATCCCACTACAGCATCTACAGGCCGGAAACAAGTTCAATTTAGCCGAAGCATCAGCCTCTGATGCTGCAGAACGTGACGTCAAGTACTATGTGGGTTGCGGTAAATGGCCACATATGAAGTGGTTGATAAAGAAAAGCAGCAATTGCAAACAGAGTCAGAGAACCCTTGAACTCATACTAAAGGTGAGAGGGCTCGTCCGGGATTTGAACCCGGGACCTCTCGCACCCGAAGCGAGAATCATACCCCTAGACCAACGAGCCTGCCGGAAGAACGATCGGGCTACTTGCGTACACTGGTACAGTCGCCGAAAGCTGGCCTCTAAGAGAATGAGCAGGGACTAGTTTTAACAGAAAGCGTTTGTCGTTAGGGAGCCGTACTCCCTGGCAGGCAGCGATTCTGAGCACGTTCTGTGAAGGAAATAAACGCTTGTCATCTGGCTGAATCTGTGCTAAGTTGTAGTACAGATGAACACAAGCAGCAGTAAGGATTTGAAAACCATGACAGTTTGGCTCAGTGCTGCAAAGGAAGGAACCAACTGGCTGCTCTTTCTGAAACCGCTGGGCTCGTCCGGGAGTTGAACCCGGGACCTCTCGCACCCAAAGCGAGAATCATACCCCTAGACCAACGAGCCTGCCCGACGAAAGACTTGGCTACTTGCGTACACTTGTAGAGTCACTGAACGGTGGCCGCTTACAGAATGGGCAGGCACTAGTTTTTAAAAAAAGCGTTTGTCGTTAGGGAGCCACACTTCCTGGCAGGCAGCGATTCTGAGTACGTTCTGTGCAAGGAAATAAGCGCTTGTCATCTGGCTGAATCTTGGGTATGTTGTAGTACAGATGAAGACAAGCAGCAGTAAGAGTTTCAAAAACATGACAGTTTTGAGTTTGGCTCAGTGCTGCAAAAGGAAGGAGCCAATTGGTTGCTCCAGCTGCTTGCTCCGAAACCGCCGGGCTCGTCCGGGAGTTGAACCCGGGACCTCTCGCACCCAAAGCGAGAATCATACCCCTAGACCAACGAGCCTCTTCGACGGTAAGACTTTCGGGAGGGCGCCAGAAACTCAGTGAAGCCCATCTCAAAGACGGAACACGACCTGGCGTCGAGATACGAAAGTGTAGTTGTTTGAGCGTTAGAAACCACTTGAAGGCATATTACAGATCAAAGGCAAAGCTTGCCAGACAAGGCCCAGTGGCCTAATGGATAAGGCATCAGCCTCCGGAGCTGGAGATTGTGGGTTCAAGTCCCACCTGGGTCGTAGCCACCTGGGCTACGTTTAAGTTGGATGTTCCACAAATTCAAGCATGGTTTGTTCAAAGCAACAATGACAAACTTCTGACAGCTGTGGGGGGTTTTTGTGTGCATCATTCTGGCCTGCCCGTGCATGTTCCCTTTCAGGCTGAAATTACACAAAGCACTACTGTGTGCAAGAGGCCCAGTGGCCTAAGGGGAAAAGGCCACTTCTTGCTTTTGCACTGGACCTACGACGAAGGCTTTGCGTACGAAAGCAGAGAGGCAGACTCCATGTTCCCTTTGGTCTCCATGTTCCCTCCAGACTGCATGTTCCCTTTCAGGCTGAAATTACACAAAGCACTGTGCGCAAGTGGCCCAGTGGCCTGAGGGGAAAAGGCCACTTCTGGCTTTTGCACTGGACCTACGACGAAGGCTTTGCGTACGAAAGCAGAGAGGCAGACTCCACACACAAAACAGGTGGGAAAGAGTCATGAACTATAAATGAACCTAGTCATCCAAAAAACATCACTGATACGTTTGTTTTGTCCATATAACCAAACTGGCCGTGTAATTGGAGAAAAAACGCATGGAACAGAAATGGCGGGCTCTAAATGTAAACAGCCCCATAAAGGCTATGCCGTAGGCTTGACTTTGAACTACTAGCCGATGCTGCAAAAAGTCAATGATCATTTGTTCAAAGAAACTCCACAGAACAACAAGTATACCTGTGCTTAGCGTTTCTGCAAAAGAGCCACGGTGATTCAGTTAAGAGCGATATAAAATGGTTTGAATCCCACTACAGCATCTACAGGCCGGAAACAAGTTCAATTTAGCCGAAGCATCAGCCTCTGATGCTGCAGAACGTGACGTCAAGTACTATGTGGGTTGCGGTAAATGGCCACATATGAAGTGGTTGATAAAGAAAAGCAGCAATTGCAAACAGAGTCAGAGAACCCTTGAACTCATACTAAAGGTGAGAGGGCTCGTCCGGGATTTGAACCCGGGACCTCTCGCACCCGAAGCGAGAATCATACCCCTAGACCAACGAGCCTGCCGGAAGAACTATCGGGCTACTTGCGTACACTGGTACAGTCGCCGAAAGCTGGCCTCTAAGAGAATGAGCAGGGACTAGTTTTAACAGAAAGCGTTTGTCGTTAGGGAGCCGTACTCCCTGGCAGGCAGCGATTCTGAGCACGTTCTGTGAAGGAAATAAACGCTTGTCATCTGGCTGAATCTGTGCTAAGTTGTAGTACAGATGAACACAAGCAGCAGTAAGGATTTGAAAACCATGACAGTTTGGCTCAGTGCTGCAAAGGAAGAAGCCAACTGGCTGCTCTTTCTGAAACCGCTGGGCTCGTCCGGGTGTTGAACCCGGGACCTCTCGCACCCAAAGCGAGAATCATACCCCTAGACCAACGAGCCTGACCGACGAAAGACTTGGCTACTTGCGTACACTTGTAGAGTCACTGAACGGTGGCCGCTTACAGAATGGGCAGGCACTAGTTTTTAAAAAAAGCGTTTGTCGTTAGGGAGCCACACTTCCTGGCAGGCAGCGATTCTGAGTACGTTCTGTGCAAGGAAATAAGCGCTTGTCATCTGGCTGAATCTTGGGTATGTTGTAGTACAGATGAACACAAGCAGCAGTAAGAGTTTCAAAAACATGACAGTTTTGAGTTTGGCTCAGTGCTGCAAAAGGAAGGAGCCAATTGGTTGCTCCAGCTGCTTGCTCCGAAACCGCCGGGCTCGTCCGGGATTTGAACCCGGGACCTCTCGCACCCAAAGCGAGAATCATACCCCTAGACCAACGAGCCTCAGTGAAGCCCATCTCAAAGACGGAACACGACCTGGCGTCGAGATACGAAAGTGTAGTTGTTTGAGCGTTAGAAACCACTTGAAGGCATATTACAGATCAAAGGCAAAGCTTGCCAGACAAGGCCCAGTGGCCTAATGGATAAGGCATCAGCCTCCGGAGCTGGAGATTGTGGGTTCAAGTCCCACCTGGGTCGTAGCCACCTGGGCTACGTTTAAGTTGGATGTTCCACAAATTCAAGCATGGTTTGTTCAAAGCAACAATGACAAACTTCTGACAGCTGTGGGGGTTTTTTGTGTGCATCATTCTGGCCTGCCCGTGCATGTTCCCTTTCAGGCTGAAATTACACAAAGCACTACTGTGTGCAAGAGGCCCAGTGGCCTAAGGGGAAAAGGCCACTTCTTGCTTTTGCACTGGACCTACGACGAAGGCTTTGCGTACGAAAGCAGAGAGGCAGACTCCATGTTCCCTTTGGTCTCCATGTTCCCTCCAGACTGCATGTTCCCTTTCAGGCTGAAATTACACAAAGCACTGTGCGCAAGTGGCCCAGTGGCCTGAGGGGAAAAGGCCACTTCTGGCTTTTGCACTGGACCTACGACGAAGGCCACTTCTTCTTCTACGACGAAGGCCACGAAGGCCACTCTGAGTACGTTCTGTGCAAGGAAATAAGCGCTTGTCATCTGGCTGAATCTTGGGTATGTTGTAGTACAGATGAACACAAGCAGCAGTAAGAGTTTCAAAAACATGACAGTTTTGAGTTTGGCTCAGTGCTGCAAAAGGAAGGAGCCAATTGGTTGCTCCAGCTGCTTGCTCCGAAACCGCCGGGCTCGTCCGGGATTTGAACCCGGGACCTCTCGCACCCAAAGCGAGAATCATACCCCTAGACCAACGAGCCTCTTCGACGGTAAGACTTTCGGGAGAAAGAAACTCAGTGAAGCCCATCTCAAAGACGGAACACGACCTGGCGTCGAGATACGAAAGTGTAGTTGTTTGAGCGTTAGAAACCACTTGAAGGCATATTACAGATCAAAGGCAAAGCTTGCCAGACAAGGCCCAGTGGCCTAATGGATAAGGCATCAGCCTCCGGAGCTGGAGATTGTGGGTTCAAGTCCCACCTGGGTCGTAGCCACCTGGGCTACGTTTAAGTTGGATGTTCCACAAATTCAAGCATGGTTTGTTCAAAGCAACAATGACAAACTTCTGACAGCTGTGGGGGGTTTTTGTGTGCATCATTCTGGCCTGCCCGTGCATGTTCCCTTTCAGGCTGAAATTACACAAAGCACTACTGTGTGCAAGAGGCCCAGTGGCCTAAGGGGAAAAGGCCACTTCTTGCTTTTGCACTGGACCTACGACGAAGGCTTTGCGTACGAAAGCAGAGAGGCAGACTCCATGTTCCCTTTGGTCTCCATGTTCCCTCCAGACTGCATGTTCCCTTTCAGGCTGAAATTACACAAAGCACTGTGCGCAAGTGGCCCAGTGGCCTGAGGGGAAAAGGCCACTTCTGGCTTTTGCACTGGACCTACGACGACCTACGACCTACGACCTTTGCGTACGAAAGCAGAGAGGCAGACTCCACACACAAAACAGGTGGGAAAGAGTCATGAACTATAAATGAACCTAGTCATCCAAAAAACATCACTGATACGTTTGTTTTGTCCATATAACCAAACTGGCCGTGTAATTGGAGAAAAAACGCATGGAACAGAAATGGCGGGCTCTAAATGTAAACAGCCCCATAAAGGCTATGCCGTAGGCTTGACTTTGAACTACTAGCCGATGCTGCAAAAAGTCAATGATCATTTGTTCAAAGAAACTCCACAGAACAACAAGTATACCTGTGCTTAGCGTTTCTGCAAAAGAGCCACGGTGATTCAGTTAAGAGCGATATAAAATGGTTTGAATCCCACTACAGCATCTACAGGCCGGAAACAAGTTCAATTTAGCCGAAGCATCAGCCTCTGATGCTGCAGAACGTGACGTCAAGTACTATGTGGGTTGCGGTAAATGGCCACATATGAAGTGGTTGATAAAGAAAAGCAGCAATTGCAAACAGAGTCAGAGAACCCTTGAACTCATACTAAAGGTGAGAGGGCTCGTCCGGGATTTGAACCCGGGACCTCTCGCACCCGAAGCGAGAATCATACCCCTAGACCAACGAGCCTGCCGGAAGAACTATCGGGCTACTTGCGTACACTGGTACAGTCGCCGAAAGCTGGCCTCTAAGAGAATGAGCAGGGACTAGTTTTAACAGAAAGCGTTTGTCGTTAGGGAGCCGTACTCCCTGGCAGGCAGCGATTCTGAGCACGTTCTGTGAAGGAAATAAACGCTTGTCATCTGGCTGAATCTGTGCTAAGTTGTAGTACAGATGAACACAAGCAGCAGTAAGGATTTGAAAACCATGACAGTTTGGCTCAGTGCTGCAAAGGAAGGAGCCAACTGGCTGCTCTTTCTGAAACCGCTGGGCTCGTCCGGGAGTTGAACCCGGGACCTCTCGCACCCAAAGCGAGAATCATACCCCTAGACCAACAAGCCTGACCGACGAAAGACTTGGCTACTTGCGTACACTTGTAGAGTCACTGAACGGTGGCCGCTTACAGAATGGGCAGGCACTAGTTTTTAAAAAAAGCGTTTGTCGTTAGGGAGCCACACTTCCTGGCAGGCAGCGATTCTGAGTACGTTCTGTGCAAGGAAATAAGCGCTTGTCATCTGGCTGAATCTTGGGTATGTTGTAGTACAGATGAACACAAGCAGCAGTAAGAGTTTCAAAAACATGACAGTTTTGAGTTTGGCTCAGTGCTGCAAAAGGAAGGAGCCAATTGGTTGCTCCAGCTGCTTGCTCCGAAACCGCCGGGCTCATCCGGGATTTGAACCCGGGACCTCTCGCACCCAAAGCGAGAATCATACCCCTAGACCAACGAGCCTCAGTGAAGCCCATCTCAAAGACGGAACACGACCTGGCGTCGAGATACGAAAGTGTAGTTGTTTGAGCGTTAGAAACCACTTGAAGGCATATTACAGATCAAAGGCAAAGCTTGCCAGACAAGGCCCAGTGGCCTAATGGATAAGGCATCAGCCTCCGGAGCTGGAGATTGTGGGTTCAAGTCCCACCTGGGTCGTAGCCACCTGGGCTACGTTTAAGTTGGATGTTCCACAAATTCAAGCATGGTTTGTTCAAAGCAACAATGACAAACTTCTGACAGCTGTGGGGGTTTTTTGTGTGCATCATTCTGGCCTGCCCGTGCATGTTCCCTTTCAGGCTGAAATTACACAAAGCACTACTGTGTGCAAGAGGCCCAGTGGCCTAAGGGGAAAAGGCCACTTCTTGCTTTTGCACTGGACCTACGACGAAGGCTTTGCGTACGAAAGCAGAGAGGCAGACTCCATGTTCCCTTTGGTCTCCATGTTCCCTCCAGACTGCATGTTCCCTTTCAGGCTGAAATTACACAAAGCACTGTGCGCAAGTGGCCCAGTGGCCTGAGGGGAAAAGGCCACTTCTGGCTTTTGCACTGGACCTACGACGAAGGCCACTTCTTCTTCTACGACGAAGGCCACGAAGGCCACTCTGAGTACGTTCTGTGCAAGGAAATAAGCGCTTGTCATCTGGCTGAATCTTGGGTATGTTGTAGTACAGATGAACACAAGCAGCAGTAAGAGTTTCAAAAACATGACAGTTTTGAGTTTGGCTCAGTGCTGCAAAAGGAAGGAGCCAATTGGTTGCTCCAGCTGCTTGCTCCGAAACCGCCGGGCTCGTCCGGGATTTGAACCCGGGACCTCTCGCACCCAAAGCGAGAATCATACCCCTAGACCAACGAGCCTCTTCGACGGTAAGACTTTCGGGAGAAAGAAACTCAGTGAAGCCCATCTCAAAGACGGAACACGACCTGGCGTCGAGATACGAAAGTGTAGTTGTTTGAGCGTTAGAAACCACTTGAAGGCATATTACAGATCAAAGGCAAAGCTTGCCAGACAAGGCCCAGTGGCCTAATGGATAAGGCATCAGCCTCCGGAGCTGGAGATTGTGGGTTCAAGTCCCACCTGGGTCGTAGCCACCTGGGCTACGTTTAAGTTGGATGTTCCACAAATTCAAGCATGGTTTGTTCAAAGCAACAATGACAAACTTCTGACAGCTGTGGGGGTTTTTTGTGTGCATCATTCTGGCCTGCCCGTGCATGTTCCCTTTCAGGCTGAAATTACACAAAGCACTACTGTGTGCAAGAGGCCCAGTGGCCTAAGGGGAAAAGGCCACTTCTTGCTTTTGCACTGGACCTACGACGAAGGCTTTGCGTACGAAAGCAGAGAGGCAGACTCCATGTTCCCTTTGGTCTCCATGTTCCCTCCAGACTGCATGTTCCCTTTCAGGCTGAAATTACACAAAGCACTGTGCGCAAGTGGCCCAGTGGCCTGAGGGGAAAAGGCCACTTCTGGCTTTTGCACTGGACCTACGACGAAGGCCACTTCTTCTTCTACGACGAAGGCCACGAAGGCCACTCTGAGTACGTTCTGTGCAAGGAAATAAGCGCTTGTCATCTGGCTGAATCTTGGGTATGTTGTAGTCCAGATGAACACAAGCAGCAGTAAGAGTTTCAAAAACATGACAGTTTTGAGTTTGGCTCAGTGCTGCAAAAGGAAGGAGCCAATTGGTTGCTCCAGCTGCTTGCTCCGAAACCGCCGGGCTCGTCCGGGATTTGAACCCGGGACCTCTCGCACCCAAAGCGAGAATCATACCCCTAGACCAACGAGCCTCTTCGACGGTAAGACTTTCGGGAGAAAGAAACTCAGTGAAGCCCATCTCAAAGACGGAACACGACCTGGCGTCGAGATACGAAAGTGTAGTTGTTTGAGCGTTAGAAACCACTTGAAGGCATATTACAGATCAAAGGCAAAGCTTGCCAGACAAGGCCCAGTGGCCTAATGGATAAGGCATCAGCCTCTGGAGCTGGAGATTGTGGGTTCAAGTCCCACCTGGGTCGTAGCCACCTGGGCTACGTTTAAGTTGGATGTTCCACAAATTCAAGCATGGTTTGTTCAAAGCAACAATGACAAACTTCTGACAGCTGTGGGGGGTTTTTGTGTGCATCATTCTGGCCTGCCCGTGCATGTTCCCTTTCAGGCTGAAATTACACAAAGCACTACTGTGTGCAAGAGGCCCAGTGGCCTAAGGGGAAAAGGCCACTTCTTGCTTTTGCACTGGACCTACGACGAAGGCTTTGCGTACGAAAGCAGAGAGGCAGACTCCATGTTCCCTTTGGTCTCCATGTTCCCTCCAGACTGCATGTTCCCTTTCAGGCTGAAATTACACAAAGCACTGTGCGCAAGTGGCCCAGTGGCCTGAGGGGAAAAGGCCACTTCTGGCTTTTGCACTGGACCTACGACGAAGGCTTTGCGTACGAAAGCAGAGAGGCAGACTCCACACACAAAACAGGTGGGAAAGAGTCATGAACTATAAATGAACCTAGTCATCCAAAAAACATCACTGATACGTTTGTTTTGTCCATATAACCAAACTGGCCGTGTAATTGGAGAAAAAACGCATGGAACAGAAATGGCGGGCTCTAAATGTAAACAGCCCCATAAAGGCTATGCCGTAGGCTTGACTTTGAACTACTAGCCGATGCTGCAAAAAGTCAATGATCATTTGTTCAAAGAAACTCCACAGAACAACAAGTATACCTGTGCTTAGCGTTTCTGCAAAAGAGCCACGGTGATTCAGTTAAGAGCGATATAAAATGGTTTGAATCCCACTACAGCATCTACAGGCCGGAAACAAGTTCAATTTAGCCGAAGCATCAGCCTCTGATGCTGCAGAACGTGACGTCAAGTACTATGTGGGTTGCGGTAAATGGCCACATATGAAGTGGTTGATAAAGAAAAGCAGCAATTGCAAACAGAGTCAGAGAACCCTTGAACTCATACTAAAGGTGAGAGGGCTCGTCCGGGATTTGAACCCGGGACCTCTCGCACCCGAAGCGAGAATCATACCCCTAGACCAACGAGCCTGCCGGAAGAACGATCGGGCTACTTGCGTACACTGGTACAGTCGCCGAAAGCTGGCCTCTAAGAGAATGAGCAGGGACTAGTTTTAACAGAAAGCGTTTGTCGTTAGGGAGCCGTACTCCCTGGCAGGCAGCGATTCTGAGCACGTTCTGTGAAGGAAATAAACGCTTGTCATCTGGCTGAATCTGTGCTAAGTTGTAGTACAGATGAACACAAGCAGCAGTAAGGATTTGAAAACCATGACAGTTTGGCTCAGTGCTGCAAAGGAAGGAGCCAACTGGCTGCTCTTTCTGAAACCGCTGGGCTCGTCCGGGAGTTGAACCCGGGACCTCTCGCACCCAAAGCGAGAATCATACCCCTAGACCAACGAGCCTGACCGACGAAAGACTTGGCTACTTGCGTACACTTGTAGAGTCACTGAACGGTGGCCGCTTACAGAATGGGCAGGCACTAGTTTTTAAAAAAAGCGTTTGTCGTTAGGGAGCCACACTTCCTGGCAGGCAGCGATTCTGAGTACGTTCTGTGCAAGGAAATAAGCGCTTGTCATCTGGCTGAATCTTGGGTATGTTGTAGTACAGATGAACACAAGCAGCAGTAAGAGTTTCAAAAACATGACAGTTTTGAGTTTGGCTCAGTGCTGCAAAAGGAAGGAGCCAATTGGTTGCTCCAGCTGCTTGCTCCGAAACCGCCGGGCTCGTCCGGGATTTGAACCCGGGACCTCTCGCACCCAAAGCGAGAATCATACCCCTAGACCAACGAGCCTCAGTGAAGCCCATCTCAAAGACGGAACACGACCTGGCGTCGAGATACGAAAGTGTAGTTGTTTGAGCGTTAGAAACCACTTGAAGGCATATTACAGATCAAAGGCAAAGCTTGCCAGACAAGGCCCAGTGGCCTAATGGATAAGGCATCAGCCTCCGGAGCTGGAGATTGTGGGTTCAAGTCCCACCTGGGTCGTAGCCACCTGGGCTACGTTTAAGTTGGATGTTCCACAAATTCAAGCATGGTTTGTTCAAAGCAACAATGAAAAACTTCTGACAGCTGTGGGGGTTTTTTGTGTGCATCATTCTGGCCTGCCCGTGCATGTTCCCTTTCAGGCTGAAATTACACAAAGCACTACTGTGTGCAAGAGGCCCAGTGGCCTAAGGGGAAAAGGCCACTTCTTGCTTTTGCACTGGACCTACGACGAAGGCTTTGCGTACGAAAGCAGAGAGGCAGACTCCATGTTCCCTTTGGTCTCCATGTTCCCTCCAGACTGCATGTTCCCTTTCAGGCTGAAATTACACAAAGCACTGTGCGCAAGTGGCCCAGTGGCCTGAGGGGAAAAGGCCACTTCTGGCTTTTGCACTGGACCTACGACGAAGGCCACTTCTTCTTCTACGACGAAGGCCACGAAGGCCACTCTGAGTACGTTCTGTGCAAGGAAATAAGCGCTTGTCATCTGGCTGAATCTTGGGTATGTTGTAGTACAGATGAACACAAGCAGCAGTAAGAGTTTCAAAAACATGACAGTTTTGAGTTTGGCTCAGTGCTGCAAAAGGAAGGAGCCAATTGGTTGCTCCAGCTGCTTGCTCCGAAACCGCCGGGCTCGTCCGGGATTTGAACCCGGGACCTCTCGCACCCAAAGCGAGAATCATACCCCTAGACCAACGAGCCTCTTCGACGGTAAGACTTTCGGGAGAAAGAAACTCAGTGAAGCCCATCTCAAAGACGGAACACGACCTGGCGTCGAGATACGAAAGTGTAGTTGTTTGAGCGTTAGAAACCACTTGAAGGCATATTACAGATCAAAGGCAAAGTTTGCCAGACAAGGCCCAGTGGCCTAATGGATAAGGCATCAGCCTCCGGAGCTGGAGATTGTGGGTTCAAGTCCCACCTGGGTCGTAGCCACCTGGGCTACGTTTAAGTTGGATGTTCCACAAATTCAAGCATGGTTTGTTCAAAGCAACAATGACAAACTTCTGACAGCTGTGGGGGGTTTGGGTTTTTGTGTGCATCATTCTGGCCTGCCCGTGCATGTTCCCTTTCAGGCTGAAATTACACAAAGCACTACTGTGTGCAAGTGGCCTAAGGGGAAAAGGCCACTTCTTGCTTTTGCACTGGACCTACGACGAAGGCTTTGCGTACGAAAGCAGAGAGGCAGACTCCATGTTCCCTTTGGTCTCCATGTTCCCTCCAGACTGCATGTTCCCTTTCAGGCTGAAATTACACAAAGCACTGTGCGCAAGTGGCCCAGTGGCCTGAGGGGAAAAGGCCACTTCTGGCTTTTGCACTGGACCTACGACGACCTACGACCTACGACCTTTGCGTACGAAAGCAGAGAGGCAGACTCCACACACAAAACAGGTGGGAAAGAGTCATGAACTATAAATGAACCTAGTCATCCAAAAAACATCACTGATACGTTTGTTTTGTCCATATAACCAAACTGGCCGTGTAATTGGAGAAAAAACGCATGGAACAGAAATGGCGGGCTCTAAATGTAAACAGCCCCATAAAGGCTATGCCGTAGGCTTGACTTTGAACTACTAGCCGATGCTGCAAAAAGTCAATGATCATTTGTTCAAAGAAACTCCACAGAACAACAAGTATACCTGTGCTTAGCGTTTCTGCAAAAGAGCCACGGTGATTCAGTTAAGAGCGATATAAAATGGTTTGAATCCCACTACAGCATCTACAGGCCGGAAACAAGTTCAATTTAGCCGAAGCATCAGCCTCTGATGCTGCAGAACGTGACGTCAAGTACTATGTGGGTTGCGGTAAATGGCCACATATGAAGTGGTTGATAAAGAAAAGCAGCAATTGCAAACAGAGTCAGAGAACCCTTGAACTCATACTAAAGGTGAGAGGGCTCGTCCGGGATTTGAACCCGGGACCTCTCGCACCCGAAGCGAGAATCATACCCCTAGACCAACGAGCCTGCCGGAAGAACTATCGGGCTACTTGCGTACACTGGTACAGTCGCCGAAAGCTGGCCTCTAAGAGAATGAGCAGGGACTAGTTTTAACAGAAAGCGTTTGTCGTTAGGGAGCCGTACTCCCTGGCAGGCAGCGATTCTGAGCACGTTCTGTGAAGGAAATAAACGCTTGTCATCTGGCTGAATCTGTGCTAAGTTGTAGTACAGATGAACACAAGCAGCAGTAAGGATTTGAAAACCATGACAGTTTGGCTCAGTGCTGCAAAGGAAGGAGCCAACTGGCTGCTCTTTCTGAAACCGCTGGGCTCGTCCGGGTGTTGAACCCGGGACCTCTCGCACCCAAAGCGAGAATCATACCCCTAGACCAACGAGCCTGACCGACGAAAGACTTGGCTACTTGCGTACACTTGTAGAGTCACTGAACGGTGGCCGCTTACAGAATGGGCAGGCACTAGTTTTTAAAAAAAGCGTTTGTCGTTAGGGAGCCACACTTCCTGGCAGGCAGCGATTCTGAGTACGTTCTGTGCAAGGAAATAAGCGCTTGTCATCTGGCTGAATCTTGGGTATGTTGTAGTACAGATGAACACAAGCAGCAGTAAGAGTTTCAAAAACATGACAGTTTTGAGTTTGGCTCAGTGCTGCAAAAGGAAGGAGCCAATTGGTTGCTCCAGCTGCTTGCTCCGAAACCGCCGGGCTCGTCCGGGATTTGAACCCGGGACCTCTCGCACCCAAAGCGAGAATCATACCCCTAGACCAACGAGCCTCAGTGAAGCCCATCTCAAAGACGGAACACGACCTGGCGTCGAGATACGAAAGTGTAGTTGTTTGAGCGTTAGAAACCACTTGAAGGCATATTACAGATCAAAGGCAAAGCTTGCCAGACAAGGCCCAGTGGCCTAATGGATAAGGCATCAGCCTCCGGAGCTGGAGATTGTGGGTTCAAGTCCCACCTGGGTCGTAGCCACCTGGGCTATGTTTAAGTTGGATGTTCCACAAATTCAAGCATGGTTTGTTCAAAGCAACAATGACAAACTTCTGACAGCTGTGGGGGTTTTTTGTGTGCATCATTCTGGCCTGCCCGTGCATGTTCCCTTTCAGGCTGAAATTACACAAAGCACTACTGTGTGCAAGAGGCCCAGTGGCCTAAGGGGAAAAGGCCACTTCTTGCTTTTGCACTGGACCTACGACGAAGGCTTTGCGTACGAAAGCAGAGAGGCAGACTCCATGTTCCCTTTGGTCTCCATGTTCCCTCCAGACTGCATGTTCCCTTTCAGGCTGAAATTACACAAAGCACTGTGCGCAAGTGGCCCAGTGGCCTGAGGGGAAAAGGCCACTTCTGGCTTTTGCACTGGACCTACGACGAAGGCCACTTCTTCTTCTACGACGAAGGCCACGAAGGCCACTCTGAGTACGTTCTGTGCAAGGAAATAAGCGCTTGTCATCTGGCTGAATCTTGGGTATGTTGTAGTACAGATGAACACAAGCAGCAGTAAGAGTTTCAAAAACATGACAGTTTTGAGTTTGGCTCAGTGCTGCAAAAGGAAGGAGCCAATTGGTTGCTCCAGCTGCTTGCTCCGAAACCGCCGGGCTCGTCCGGGATTTGAACCCGGGACCTCTCGCACCCAAAGCGAGAATCATACCCCTAGACCAACGAGCCTCTTCGACGGTAAGACTTTCGGGAGAAAGAAACTCAGTGAAGCCCATCTCAAAGACGGAACACGACCTGGCGTCGAGATACGAAAGTGTAGTTGTTTGAGCGTTAGAAACCACTTGAAGGCATATTACAGATCAAAGGCAAAGCTTGCCAGACAAGGCCCAGTGGCCTAATGGATAAGGCATCAGCCTCCGGAGCTGGAGATTGTGGGTTCAAGTCCCACCTGGGTCGTAGCCACCTGGGCTACGTTTAAGTTGGATGTTCCACAAATTCAAGCATGGTTTGTTCAAAGCAACAATGACAAACTTCTGACAGCTGTGGGGGGTTTTTGTGTGCATCATTCTGGCCTGCCCGTGCATGTTCCCTTTCAGGCTGAAATTACACAAAGCACTACTGTGTGCAAGAGGCCCAGTGGCCTAAGGGGAAAAGGCCACTTCTTGCTTTTGCACTGGACCTACGACGAAGGCTTTGCGTACGAAAGCAGAGAGGCAGACTCCATGTTCCCTTTGGTCTCCATGTTCCCTCCAGACTGCATGTTCCCTTTCAGGCTGAAATTACACAAAGCACTGTGCGCAAGTGGCCCAGTGGCCTGAGGGGAAAAGGCCACTTCTGGCTTTTGCACTGGACCTACGACGACCTACGACCTACGACCTTTGCGTACGAAAGCAGAGAGGCAGACTCCACACACAAAACAGGTGGGAAAGAGTCATGAACTATAAATGAACCTAGTCATCCAAAAAACATCACTGATACGTTTGTTTTGTCCATATAACCAAACTGGCCGTGTAATTGGAGAAAAAACGCATGGAACAGAAATGGCGGGCTCTAAATGTAAACAGCCCCATAAAGGCTATGCCGTAGGCTTGACTTTGAACTACTAGCCGATGCTGCAAAAAGTCAATGATCATTTGTTCAAAGAAACTCCACAGAACAACAAGTATACCTGTGCTTAGCGTTTCTGCAAAAGAGCCACGGTGATTCAGTTAAGAGCGATATAAAATGGTTTGAATCCCACTACAGCATCTACAGGCCGGAAACAAGTTCAATTTAGCCGAAGCATCAGCCTCTGATGCTGCAGAACGTGACGTCAAGTACTATGTGGGTTGCGGTAAATGGCCACATATGAAGTGGTTGATAAAGAAAAGCAGCAATTGCAAACAGAGTCAGAGAACCCTTGAACTCATACTAAAGGTGAGAGGGCTCGTCCGGGATTTGAACCCGGGACCTCTCGCACCCGAAGCGAGAATCATACCCCTAGACCAACGAGCCTGCCGGAAGAACTATCGGGCTACTTGCGTACACTGGTACAGTCGCCGAAAGCTGGCCTCTAAGAGAATGAGCAGGGACTAGTTTTAACAGAAAGCGTTTGTCGTTAGGGAGCCGTACTCCCTGGCAGGCAGCGATTCTGAGCACGTTCTGTGAAGGAAATAAACGCTTGTCATCTGGCTGAATCTGTGCTAAGTTGTAGTACAGATGAACACAAGCAGCAGTAAGGATTTGAAAACCATGACAGTTTGGCTCAGTGCTGCAAAGGAAGGAGCCAACTGGCTGCTCTTTCTGAAACCGCTGGGCTCGTCCGGGAGTTGAACCCGGGACCTCTCGCACCCAAAGCGAGAATCATACCCCTAGACCAACAAGCCTGACCGACGAAAGACTTGGCTACTTGCGTACACTTGTAGAGTCACTGAACGGTGGCCGCTTACAGAATGGGCAGGCACTAGTTTTTAAAAAAAGCGTTTGTCGTTAGGGAGCCACACTTCCTGGCAGGCAGCGATTCTGAGTACGTTCTGTGCAAGGAAATAAGCGCTTGTCATCTGGCTGAATCTTGGGTATGTTGTAGTACAGATGAACACAAGCAGCAGTAAGAGTTTCAAAAACATGACAGTTTTGAGTTTGGCTCAGTGCTGCAAAAGGAAGGAGCCAATTGGTTGCTCCAGCTGCTTGCTCCGAAACCGCCGGGCTCATCCGGGATTTGAACCCGGGACCTCTCGCACCCAAAGCGAGAATCATACCCCTAGACCAACGAGCCTCAGTGAAGCCCATCTCAAAGACGGAACACGACCTGGCGTCGAGATACGAAAGTGTAGTTGTTTGAGCGTTAGAAACCACTTGAAGGCATATTACAGATCAAAGGCAAAGCTTGCCAGACAAGGCCCAGTGGCCTAATGGATAAGGCATCAGCCTCCGGAGCTGGAGATTGTGGGTTCAAGTCCCACCTGGGTCGTAGCCACCTGGGCTACGTTTAAGTTGGATGTTCCACAAATTCAAGCATGGTTTGTTCAAAGCAACAATGACAAACTTCTGACAGCTGTGGGGGTTTTTTGTGTGCATCATTCTGGCCTGCCCGTGCATGTTCCCTTTCAGGCTGAAATTACACAAAGCACTACTGTGTGCAAGAGGCCCAGTGGCCTAAGGGGAAAAGGCCACTTCTTGCTTTTGCACTGGACCTACGACGAAGGCTTTGCGTACGAAAGCAGAGAGGCAGACTCCATGTTCCCTTTGGTCTCCATGTTCCCTCCAGACTGCATGTTCCCTTTCAGGCTGAAATTACACAAAGCACTGTGCGCAAGTGGCCCAGTGGCCTGAGGGGAAAAGGCCACTTCTGGCTTTTGCACTGGACCTACGACGAAGGCCACTTCTTCTTCTACGACGAAGGCCACGAAGGCCACTCTGAGTACGTTCTGTGCA
The DNA here is from genome assembly GCF_951802725.1 of Rutilus rutilus. Classification (NCBI taxonomy): domain Eukaryota; kingdom Metazoa; phylum Chordata; class Actinopteri; order Cypriniformes; family Leuciscidae; genus Rutilus; species Rutilus rutilus. Next base: position 38,813,125 of record NC_140214.1, on the reverse strand, counting down.
AGGAAATAAGCGCTTGTCATCTGGCTGAATCTTGGGTATGTTGTAGTACAGATGAACACAAGCAGCAGTAAGAGTTTCAAAAACATGACAGTTTTGAGTTTGGCTCAGTGCTGCAAAAGGAAGGAGCCAATTGGTTGCTCCAGCTGCTTGCTCCGAAACCGCCGGGCTCGTCCGGGATTTGAACCCGGGACCTCTCGCACCCAAAGCGAGAATCATACCCCTAGACCAACGAGCCTCTTCGACGGTAAGACTTTCGGGAGAAAGAAACTCAGTGAAGCCCATCTCAAAGACGGAACACGACCTGGCGTCGAGATACGAAAGTGTAGTTGTTTGAGCGTTAGAAACCACTTGAAGGCATATTACAGATCAAAGGCAAAGCTTGCCAGACAAGGCCCAGTGGCCTAATGGATAAGGCATCAGCCTCCGGAGCTGGAGATTGTGGGTTCAAGTCCCACCTGGGTCGTAGCCACCTGGGCTACGTTTAAGTTGGATGTTCCACAAATTCAAGCATGGTTTGTTCAAAGCAACAATGACAAACTTCTGACAGCTGTGGGGGTTTTTTGTGTGCATCATTCTGGCCTGCCCGTGCATGTTCCCTTTCAGGCTGAAATTACACAAAGCACTACTGTGTGCAAGAGGCCCAGTGGCCTAAGGGGAAAAGGCCACTTCTTGCTTTTGCACTGGACCTACGACGAAGGCTTTGCGTACGAAAGCAGAGAGGCAGACTCCATGTTCCCTTTGGTCTCCATGTTCCCTCCAGACTGCATGTTCCCTTTCAGGCTGAAATTACACAAAGCACTGTGCGCAAGTGGCCCAGTGGCCTGAGGGGAAAAGGCCACTTCTGGCTTTTGCACTGGACCTACGACGAAGGCCACTTCTTCTTCTACGACGAAGGCCACGAAGGCCACTCTGAGTACGTTCTGTGCAAGGAAATAAGCGCTTGTCATCTGGCTGAATCTTGGGTATGTTGTAGTCCAGATGAACACAAGCAGCAGTAAGAGTTTCAAAAACATGACAGTTTTGAGTTTGGCTCAGTGCTGCAAAAGGAAGGAGCCAATTGGTTGCTCCAGCTGCTTGCTCCGAAACCGCCGGGCTCGTCCGGGATTTGAACCCGGGACCTCTCGCACCCAAAGCGAGAATCATACCCCTAGACCAACGAGCCTCTTCGACGGTAAGACTTTCGGGAGAAAGAAACTCAGTGAAGCCCATCTCAAAGACGGAACACGACCTGGCGTCGAGATACGAAAGTGTAGTTGTTTGAGCGTTAGAAACCACTTGAAGGCATATTACAGATCAAAGGCAAAGCTTGCCAGACAAGGCCCAGTGGCCTAATGGATAAGGCATCAGCCTCTGGAGCTGGAGATTGTGGGTTCAAGTCCCACCTGGGTCGTAGCCACCTGGGCTACGTTTAAGTTGGATGTTCCACAAATTCAAGCATGGTTTGTTCAAAGCAACAATGACAAACTTCTGACAGCTGTGGGGGGTTTTTGTGTGCATCATTCTGGCCTGCCCGTGCATGTTCCCTTTCAGGCTGAAATTACACAAAGCACTACTGTGTGCAAGAGGCCCAGTGGCCTAAGGGGAAAAGGCCACTTCTTGCTTTTGCACTGGACCTACGACGAAGGCTTTGCGTACGAAAGCAGAGAGGCAGACTCCATGTTCCCTTTGGTCTCCATGTTCCCTCCAGACTGCATGTTCCCTTTCAGGCTGAAATTACACAAAGCACTGTGCGCAAGTGGCCCAGTGGCCTGAGGGGAAAAGGCCACTTCTGGCTTTTGCACTGGACCTACGACGAAGGCTTTGCGTACGAAAGCAGAGAGGCAGACTCCACACACAAAACAGGTGGGAAAGAGTCATGAACTATAAATGAACCTAGTCATCCAAAAAACATCACTGATACGTTTGTTTTGTCCATATAACCAAACTGGCCGTGTAATTGGAGAAAAAACGCATGGAACAGAAATGGCGGGCTCTAAATGTAAACAGCCCCATAAAGGCTATGCCGTAGGCTTGACTTTGAACTACTAGCCGATGCTGCAAAAAGTCAATGATCATTTGTTCAAAGAAACTCCACAGAACAACAAGTATACCTGTGCTTAGCGTTTCTGCAAAAGAGCCACGGTGATTCAGTTAAGAGCGATATAAAATGGTTTGAATCCCACTACAGCATCTACAGGCCGGAAACAAGTTCAATTTAGCCGAAGCATCAGCCTCTGATGCTGCAGAACGTGACGTCAAGTACTATGTGGGTTGCGGTAAATGGCCACATATGAAGTGGTTGATAAAGAAAAGCAGCAATTGCAAACAGAGTCAGAGAACCCTTGAACTCATACTAAAGGTGAGAGGGCTCGTCCGGGATTTGAACCCGGGACCTCTCGCACCCGAAGCGAGAATCATACCCCTAGACCAACGAGCCTGCCGGAAGAACGATCGGGCTACTTGCGTACACTGGTACAGTCGCCGAAAGCTGGCCTCTAAGAGAATGAGCAGGGACTAGTTTTAACAGAAAGCGTTTGTCGTTAGGGAGCCGTACTCCCTGGCAGGCAGCGATTCTGAGCACGTTCTGTGAAGGAAATAAACGCTTGTCATCTGGCTGAATCTGTGCTAAGTTGTAGTACAGATGAACACAAGCAGCAGTAAGGATTTGAAAACCATGACAGTTTGGCTCAGTGCTGCAAAGGAAGGAGCCAACTGGCTGCTCTTTCTGAAACCGCTGGGCTCGTCCGGGAGTTGAACCCGGGACCTCTCGCACCCAAAGCGAGAATCATACCCCTAGACCAACGAGCCTGACCGACGAAAGACTTGGCTACTTGCGTACACTTGTAGAGTCACTGAACGGTGGCCGCTTACAGAATGGGCAGGCACTAGTTTTTAAAAAAAGCGTTTGTCGTTAGGGAGCCACACTTCCTGGCAGGCAGCGATTCTGAGTACGTTCTGTGCAAGGAAATAAGCGCTTGTCATCTGGCTGAATCTTGGGTATGTTGTAGTACAGATGAACACAAGCAGCAGTAAGAGTTTCAAAAACATGACAGTTTTGAGTTTGGCTCAGTGCTGCAAAAGGAAGGAGCCAATTGGTTGCTCCAGCTGCTTGCTCCGAAACCGCCGGGCTCGTCCGGGATTTGAACCCGGGACCTCTCGCACCCAAAGCGAGAATCATACCCCTAGACCAACGAGCCTCAGTGAAGCCCATCTCAAAGACGGAACACGACCTGGCGTCGAGATACGAAAGTGTAGTTGTTTGAGCGTTAGAAACCACTTGAAGGCATATTACAGATCAAAGGCAAAGCTTGCCAGACAAGGCCCAGTGGCCTAATGGATAAGGCATCAGCCTCCGGAGCTGGAGATTGTGGGTTCAAGTCCCACCTGGGTCGTAGCCACCTGGGCTACGTTTAAGTTGGATGTTCCACAAATTCAAGCATGGTTTGTTCAAAGCAACAATGAAAAACTTCTGACAGCTGTGGGGGTTTTTTGTGTGCATCATTCTGGCCTGCCCGTGCATGTTCCCTTTCAGGCTGAAATTACACAAAGCACTACTGTGTGCAAGAGGCCCAGTGGCCTAAGGGGAAAAGGCCACTTCTTGCTTTTGCACTGGACCTACGACGAAGGCTTTGCGTACGAAAGCAGAGAGGCAGACTCCATGTTCCCTTTGGTCTCCATGTTCCCTCCAGACTGCATGTTCCCTTTCAGGCTGAAATTACACAAAGCACTGTGCGCAAGTGGCCCAGTGGCCTGAGGGGAAAAGGCCACTTCTGGCTTTTGCACTGGACCTACGACGAAGGCCACTTCTTCTTCTACGACGAAGGCCACGAAGGCCACTCTGAGTACGTTCTGTGCAAGGAAATAAGCGCTTGTCATCTGGCTGAATCTTGGGTATGTTGTAGTACAGATGAACACAAGCAGCAGTAAGAGTTTCAAAAACATGACAGTTTTGAGTTTGGCTCAGTGCTGCAAAAGGAAGGAGCCAATTGGTTGCTCCAGCTGCTTGCTCCGAAACCGCCGGGCTCGTCCGGGATTTGAACCCGGGACCTCTCGCACCCAAAGCGAGAATCATACCCCTAGACCAACGAGCCTCTTCGACGGTAAGACTTTCGGGAGAAAGAAACTCAGTGAAGCCCATCTCAAAGACGGAACACGACCTGGCGTCGAGATACGAAAGTGTAGTTGTTTGAGCGTTAGAAACCACTTGAAGGCATATTACAGATCAAAGGCAAAGTTTGCCAGACAAGGCCCAGTGGCCTAATGGATAAGGCATCAGCCTCCGGAGCTGGAGATTGTGGGTTCAAGTCCCACCTGGGTCGTAGCCACCTGGGCTACGTTTAAGTTGGATGTTCCACAAATTCAAGCATGGTTTGTTCAAAGCAACAATGACAAACTTCTGACAGCTGTGGGGGGTTTTTGTGTGCATCATTCTGGCCTGCCCGTGCATGTTCCCTTTCAGGCTGAAATTACACAAAGCACTACTGTGTGCAAGTGGCCTAAGGGGAAAAGGCCACTTCTTGCTTTTGCACTGGACCTACGACGAAGGCTTTGCGTACGAAAGCAGAGAGGCAGACTCCATGTTCCCTTTGGTCTCCATGTTCCCTCCAGACTGCATGTTCCCTTTCAGGCTGAAATTACACAAAGCACTGTGCGCAAGTGGCCCAGTGGCCTGAGGGGAAAAGGCCACTTCTGGCTTTTGCACTGGACCTACGACGACCTACGACCTACGACCTTTGCGTACGAAAGCAGAGAGGCAGACTCCACACACAAAACAGGTGGGAAAGAGTCATGAACTATAAATGAACCTAGTCATCCAAAAAACATCACTGATACGTTTGTTTTGTCCATATAACCAAACTGGCCGTGTAATTGGAGAAAAAACGCATGGAACAGAAATGGCGGGCTCTAAATGTAAACAGCCCCATAAAGGCTATGCCGTAGGCTTGACTTTGAACTACTAGCCGATGCTGCAAAAAGTCAATGATCATTTGTTCAAAGAAACTCCACAGAACAACAAGTATACCTGTGCTTAGCGTTTCTGCAAAAGAGCCACGGTGATTCAGTTAAGAGCGATATAAAATGGTTTGAATCCCACTACAGCATCTACAGGCCGGAAACAAGTTCAATTTAGCCGAAGCATCAGCCTCTGATGCTGCAGAACGTGACGTCAAGTACTATGTGGGTTGCGGTAAATGGCCACATATGAAGTGGTTGATAAAGAAAAGCAGCAATTGCAAACAGAGTCAGAGAACCCTTGAACTCATACTAAAGGTGAGAGGGCTCGTCCGGGATTTGAACCCGGGACCTCTCGCACCCGAAGCGAGAATCATACCCCTAGACCAACGAGCCTGCCGGAAGAACGATCGGGCTACTTGCGTACACTGGTACAGTCGCCGAAAGCTGGCCTCTAAGAGAATGAGCAGGGACTAGTTTTAACAGAAAGCGTTTGTCGTTAGGGAGCCGTACTCCCTGGCAGGCAGCGATTCTGAGCACGTTCTGTGAAGGAAATAAACGCTTGTCATCTGGCTGAATCTGTGCTAAGTTGTAGTACAGATGAACACAAGCAGCAGTAAGGATTTGAAAACCATGACAGTTTGGCTCAGTGCTGCAAAGGAAGGAGCCAACTGGCTGCTCTTTCTGAAACTGCTGGGCTCGTCCGGGAGTTGAACCCGGGACCTCTCGCACCCAAAGCGAGAATCATACCCCTAGACCAACGAGCCTGACCGACGAAAGACTTGGCTACTTGCGTACACTTGTAGAGTCACTGAACGGTGGCCGCTTACAGAATGGGCAGGCACTAGTTTTTAAAAAAAGCGTTTGTCGTTAGGGAGCCACACTTCCTGGCAGGCAGCGATTCTGAGTACGTTCTGTGCAAGGAAATAAGCGCTTGTCATCTGGCTGAATCTTGGGTATGTTGTAGTACAGATGAACACAAGCAGCAGTAAGAGTTTCAAAAACATGACAGTTTTGAGTTTGGCTCAGTGCTGCAAAAGGAAGGAGCCAATTGGTTGCTCCAGCTGCTTGCTCCGAAACCGCCGGGCTCGTCCGGGATTTGAACCCGGGACCTCTCGCACCCAAAGCGAGAATCATACCCCTAGACCAACGAGCCTCAGTGAAGCCCATCTCAAAGACGGAACACGACCTGGCGTCGAGATACGAAAGTGTAGTTGTTTGAGCGTTAGAAACCACTTGAAGGCATATTACAGATCAAAGGCAAAGCTTGCCAGACAAGGCCCAGTGGCCTAATGGATAAGGCATCAGCCTCCGGAGCTGGAGATTGTGGGTTCAAGTCCCACCTGGGTCGTAGCCACCTGGGCTACGTTTAAGTTGGATGTTCCACAAATTCAAGCATGGTTTGTTCAAAGCAACAATGAAAAACTTCTGACAGCTGTGGGGGTTTTTTGTGTGCATCATTCTGGCCTGCCCGTGCATGTTCCCTTTCAGGCTGAAATTACACAAAGCACTACTGTGTGCAAGAGGCCCAGTGGCCTAAGGGGAAAAGGCCACTTCTTGCTTTTGCACTGGACCTACGACGAAGGCTTTGCGTACGAAAGCAGAGAGGCAGACTCCATGTTCCCTTTGGTCTCCATGTTCCCTCCAGACTGCATGTTCCCTTTCAGGCTGAAATTACACAAAGCACTGTGCGCAAGTGGCCCAGTGGCCTGAGGGGAAAAGGCCACTTCTGGCTTTTGCACTGGACCTACGACGAAGGCCACTTCTTCTTCTACGACGAAGGCCACGAAGGCCACTCTGAGTACGTTCTGTGCAAGGAAATAAGCGCTTGTCATCTGGCTGAATCTTGGGTATGTTGTAGTACAGATGAACACAAGCAGCAGTAAGAGTTTCAAAAACATGACAGTTTTGAGTTTGGCTCAGTGCTGCAAAAGGAAGGAGCCAATTGGTTGCTCCAGCTGCTTGCTCCGAAACCGCCGGGCTCGTCCGGGATTTGAACCCGGGACCTCTCGCACCCAAAGCGAGAATCATACCCCTAGACCAACGAGCCTCTTCGACGGTAAGACTTTCGGGAGAAAGAAACTCAGTGAAGCCCATCTCAAAGACGGAACACGACCTGGCGTCGAGATACGAAAGTGTAGTTGTTTGAGCGTTAGAAACCACTTGAAGGCATATTACAGATCAAAGGCAAAGTTTGCCAGACAAGGCCCAGTGGCCTAATGGATAAGGCATCAGCCTCCGGAGCTGGAGATTGTGGGTTCAAGTCCCACCTGGGTCGTAGCCACCTGGGCTACGTTTAAGTTGGATGTTCCACAAATTCAAGCATGGTTTGTTCAAAGCAACAATGACAAACTTCTGACAGCTGTGGGGGGTTTTTGTGTGCATCATTCTGGCCTGCCCGTGCATGTTCCCTTTCAGGCTGAAATTACACAAAGCACTACTGTGTGCAAGTGGCCTAAGGGGAAAAGGCCACTTCTTGCTTTTGCACTGGACCTACGACGAAGGCTTTGCGTACGAAAGCAGAGAGGCAGACTCCATGTTCCCTTTGGTCTCCATGTTCCCTCCAGACTGCATGTTCCCTTTCAGGCTGAAATTACACAAAGCACTGTGCGCAAGTGGCCCAGTGGCCTGAGGGGAAAAGGCCACTTCTGGCTTTTGCACTGGACCTACGACGACCTACGACCTACGACCTTTGCGTACGAAAGCAGAGAGGCAGACTCCACACACAAAACAGGTGGGAAAGAGTCATGAACTATAAATGAACCTAGTCATCCAAAAAACATCACTGATACGTTTGTTTTGTCCATATAACCAAACTGGCCGTGTAATTGGAGAAAAAACGCATGGAACAGAAATGGCGGGCTCTAAATGTAAACAGCCCCATAAAGGCTATGCCGTAGGCTTGACTTTGAACTACTAGCCGATGCTGCAAAAAGTCAATGATCATTTGTTCAAAGAAACTCCACAGAACAACAAGTATACCTGTGCTTAGCGTTTCTGCAAAAGAGCCACGGTGATTCAGTTAAGAGCGATATAAAATGGTTTGAATCCCACTACAGCATCTACAGGCCGGAAACAAGTTCAATTTAGCCGAAGCATCAGCCTCTGATGCTGCAGAACGTGACGTCAAGTACTATGTGGGTTGCGGTAAATGGCCACATATGAAGTGGTTGATAAAGAAAAGCAGCAATTGCAAACAGAGTCAGAGAACCCTTGAACTCATACTAAAGGTGAGAGGGCTCGTCCGGGATTTGAACCCGGGACCTCTCGCACCCGAAGCGAGAATCATACCCCTAGACCAACGAGCCTGCCGGAAGAACGATCGGGCTACTTGCGTACACTGGTACAGTCGCCGAAAGCTGGCCTCTAAGAGAATGAGCAGGGACTAGTTTTAACAGAAAGCGTTTGTCGTTAGGGAGCCGTACTCCCTGGCAGGCAGCGATTCTGAGCACGTTCTGTGAAGGAAATAAACGCTTGTCATCTGGCTGAATCTGTGCTAAGTTGTAGTACAGATGAACACAAGCAGCAGTAAGGATTTGAAAACCATGACAGTTTGGCTCAGTGCTGCAAAGGAAGGAACCAACTGGCTGCTCTTTCTGAAACCGCTGGGCTCGTCCGGGAGTTGAACCCGGGACCTCTCGCACCCAAAGCGAGAATCATACCCCTAGACCAACGAGCCTGCCCGACGAAAGACTTGGCTACTTGCGTACACTTGTAGAGTCACTGAACGGTGGCCGCTTACAGAATGGGCAGGCACTAGTTTTTAAAAAAAGCGTTTGTCGTTAGGGAGCCACACTTCCTGGCAGGCAGCGATTCTGAGTACGTTCTGTGCAAGGAAATAAGCGCTTGTCATCTGGCTGAATCTTGGGTATGTTGTAGTACAGATGAACACAAGCAGCAGTAAGAGTTTCAAAAACATGACAGTTTTGAGTTTGGCTCAGTGCTGCAAAAGGAAGGAGCCAATTGGTTGCTCCAGCTGCTTGCTCCGAAACCGCCGGGCTCATCCGGGATTTGAACCCGGGACCTCTCGCACCCAAAGCGAGAATCATACCCCTAGACCAACGAGCCTCAGTGAAGCCCATCTCAAAGACGGAACACGACCTGGCGTCGAGATACGAAAGTGTAGTTGTTTGAGCGTTAGAAACCACTTGAAGGCATATTACAGATCAAAGGCAAAGCTTGCCAGACAAGGCCCAGTGGCCTAATGGATAAGGCATCAGCCTCCGGAGCTGGAGATTGTGGGTTCAAGTCCCACCTGGGTCGTAGCCACCTGGGCTACGTTTAAGTTGGATGTTCCACAAATTCAAGCATGGTTTGTTCAAAGCAACAATGACAAACTTCTGACAGCTGTGGGGGTTTTTTGTGTGCATCATTCTGGCCTGCCCGTGCATGTTCCCTTTCAGGCTGAAATTACACAAAGCACTACTGTGTGCAAGAGGCCCAGTGGCCTAAGGGGAAAAGGCCACTTCTTGCTTTTGCACTGGACCTACGACGAAGGCTTTGCGTACGAAAGCAGAGAGGCAGACTCCATGTTCCCTTTGGTCTCCATGTTCCCTCCAGACTGCATGTTCCCTTTCAGGCTGAAATTACACAAAGCACTGTGCGCAAGTGGCCCAGTGGCCTGAGGGGAAAAGGCCACTTCTGGCTTTTGCACTGGACCTACGACGAAGGCCACTTCTTCTTCTACGACGAAGGCCACGAAGGCCACTCTGAGTACGTTCTGTGCAAGGAAATAAGCGCTTGTCATCTGGCTGAATCTTGGGTATGTTGTAGTACAGATGAACACAAGCAGCAGTAAGAGTTTCAAAAACATGACAGTTTTGAGTTTGGCTCAGTGCTGCAAAAGGAAGGAGCCAATTGGTTGCTCCAGCTGCTTGCTCCGAAACCGCCGGGCTCGTCCGGGATTTGAACCCGGGACCTCTCGCACCCAAAGCGAGAATCATACCCCTAGACCAACGAGCCTCTTCGACGGTAAGACTTTCGGGAGAAAGAAACTCAGTGAAGCCCATCTCAAAGACGGAACACGACCTGGCGTCGAGATACGAAAGTGTAGTTGTTTGAGCGTTAGAAACCACTTGAAGGCATATTACAGATCAAAGGCAAAGCTTGCCAGACAAGGCCCAGTGGCCTAATGGATAAGGCATCAGCCTCCGGAGCTGGAGATTGTGGGTTCAAGTCCCACCTGGGTCGTAGCCACCTGGGCTACGTTTAAGTTGGATGTTCCACAAATTCAAGCATGGTTTGTTCAAAGCAACAATGACAAACTTCTGACAGCTGTGGGGGTTTTTTGTGTGCATCATTCTGGCCTGCCCGTGCATGTTCCCTTTCAGGCTGAAATTACACAAAGCACTACTGTGTGCAAGAGGCCCAGTGGCCTAAGGGGAAAAGGCCACTTCTTGCTTTTGCACTGGACCTACGACGAAGGCTTTGCGTACGAAAGCAGAGAGGCAGACTCCATGTTCCCTTTGGTCTCCATGTTCCCTCCAGACTGCATGTTCCCTTTCAGGCTGAAATTACACAAAGCACTGTGCGCAAGTGGCCCAGTGGCCTGAGGGGAAAAGGCCACTTCTGGCTTTTGCACTGGACCTACGACGAAGGCCACTTCTTCTTCTACGACGAAGGCCACGAAGGCCACTCTGAGTACGTTCTGTGCAAGGAAATAAGCGCTTGTCATCTGGCTGAATCTTGGGTATGTTGTAGTCCAGATGAACACAAGCAGCAGTAAGAGTTTCAAAAACATGACAGTTTTGAGTTTGGCTCAGTGCTGCAAAAGGAAGGAGCCAATTGGTTGCTCCAGCTGCTTGCTCCGAAACCGCCGGGCTCGTCCGGGATTTGAACCCGGGACCTCTCGCACCCAAAGCGAGAATCATACCCCTAGACCAACGAGCCTCTTCGACGGTAAGACTTTCGGGAGAAAGAAACTCAGTGAAGCCCATCTCAAAGACGGAACACGACCTGGCGTCGAGATACGAAAGTGTAGTTGTTTGAGCGTTAGAAACCACTTGAAGGCATATTACAGATCAAAGGCAAAGCTTGCCAGACAAGGCCCAGTGGCCTAATGGATAAGGCATCAGCCTCTGGAGCTGGAGATTGTGGGTTCAAGTCCCACCTGGGTCGTAGCCACCTGGGCTACGTTTAAGTTGGATGTTCCACAAATTCAAGCATGGTTTGTTCAAAGCAACAATGACAAACTTCTGACAGCTGTGGGGGGTTTTTGTGTGCATCATTCTGGCCTGCCCGTGCATGTTCCCTTTCAGGCTGAAATTACACAAAGCACTACTGTGTGCAAGAGGCCCAGTGGCCTAAGGGGAAAAGGCCACTTCTTGCTTTTGCACTGGACCTACGACGAAGGCTTTGCGTACGAAAGCAGAGAGGCAGACTCCATGTTCCCTTTGGTCTCCATGTTCCCTCCAGACTGCATGTTCCCTTTCAGGCTGAAATTACACAAAGCACTGTGCGCAAGTGGCCCAGTGGCCTGAGGGGAAAAGGCCACTTCTGGCTTTTGCACTGGACCTACGACGAAGGCTTTGCGTACGAAAGCAGAGAGGCAGACTCCACACACAAAACAGGTGGGAAAGAGTCATGAACTATAAATGAACCTAGTCATCCAAAAAACATCACTGATACGTTTGTTTTGTCCATATAACCAAACTGGCCGTGTAATTGGAGAAAAAACGCATGGAACAGAAATGGCGGGCTCTAAATGTAAACAGCCCCATAAAGGCTATGCCGTAGGCTTGACTTTGAACTACTAGCCGATGCTGCAAAAAGTCAATGATCATTTGTTCAAAGAAACTCCACAGAACAACAAGTATACCTGTGCTTAGCGTTTCTGCAAAAGAGCCACGGTGATTCAGTTAAGAGCGATATAAAATGGTTTGAATCCCACTACAGCATCTACAGGCCGGAAACAAGTTCAATTTAGCCGAAGCATCAGCCTCTGATGCTGCAGAACGTGACGTCAAGTACTATGTGGGTTGCGGTAAATGGCCACATATGAAGTGGTTGATAAAGAAAAGCAGCAATTGCAAACAGAGTCAGAGAACCCTTGAACTCATACTAAAGGTGAGAGGGCTCGTCCGGGATTTGAACCCGGGACCTCTCGCACCCGAAGCGAGAATCATACCCCTAGACCAACGAGCCTGCCGGAAGAACGATCGGGCTACTTGCGTACACTGGTACAGTCGCCGAAAGCTGGCCTCTAAGAGAATGAGCAGGGACTAGTTTTAACAGAAAGCGTTTGTCGTTAGGGAGCCGTACTCCCTGGCAGGCAGCGATTCTGAGCACGTTCTGTGAAGGAAATAAACGCTTGTCATCTGGCTGAATCTGTGCTAAGTTGTAGTACAGATGAACACAAGCAGCAGTAAGGATTTGAAAACCATGACAGTTTGGCTCAGTGCTGCAAAGGAAGGAGCCAACTGGCTGCTCTTTCTGAAACCGCTGGGCTCGTCCGGGAGTTGAACCCGGGACCTCTCGCACCCAAAGCGAGAATCATACCCCTAGACCAACGAGCCTGACCGACGAAAGACTTGGCTACTTGCGTACACTTGTAGAGTCACTGAACGGTGGCCGCTTACAGAATGGGCAGGCACTAGTTTTTAAAAAAAGCGTTTGTCGTTAGGGAGCCACACTTCCTGGCAGGCAGCGATTCTGAGTACGTTCTGTGCAAGGAAATAAGCGCTTGTCATCTGGCTGAATCTTGGGTATGTTGTAGTACAGATGAACACAAGCAGCAGTAAGAGTTTCAAAAACATGACAGTTTTGAGTTTGGCTCAGTGCTGCAAAAGGAAGGAGCCAATTGGTTGCTCCAGCTGCTTGCTCCGAAACCGCCGGGCTCGTCCGGGATTTGAACCCGGGACCTCTCGCACCCAAAGCGAGAATCATACCCCTAGACCAACGAGCCTCAGTGAAGCCCATCTCAAAGACGGAACACGACCTGGCGTCGAGATACGAAAGTGTAGTTGTTTGAGCGTTAGAAACCACTTGAAGGCATATTACAGATCAAAGGCAAAGCTTGCCAGACAAGGCCCAGTGGCCTAATGGATAAGGCATCAGCCTCCGGAGCTGGAGATTGTGGGTTCAAGTCCCACCTGGGTCGTAGCCACCTGGGCTACGTTTAAGTTGGATGTTCCACAAATTCAAGCATGGTTTGTTCAAAGCAACAATGAAAAACTTCTGACAGCTGTGGGGGTTTTTTGTGTGCATCATTCTGGCCTGCCCGTGCATGTTCCCTTTCAGGCTGAAATTACACAAAGCACTACTGTGTGCAAGAGGCCCAGTGGCCTAAGGGGAAAAGGCCACTTCTTGCTTTTGCACTGGACCTACGACGAAGGCTTTGCGTACGAAAGCAGAGAGGCAGACTCCATGTTCCCTTTGGTCTCCATGTTCCCTCCAGACTGCATGTTCCCTTTCAGGCTGAAATTACACAAAGCACTGTGCGCAAGTGGCCCAGTGGCCTGAGGGGAAAAGGCCACTTCTGGCTTTTGCACTGGACCTACGACGAAGGCCACTTCTTCTTCTACGACGAAGGCCACGAAGGCCACTCTGAGTACGTTCTGTGCAAGGAAATAAGCGCTTGTCATCTGGCTGAATCTTGGGTATGTTGTAGTACAGATGAACACAAGCAGCAGTAAGAGTTTCAAAAACATGACAGTTTTGAGTTTGGCTCAGTGCTGCAAAAGGAAGGAGCCAATTGGTTGCTCCAGCTGGTTGCTCCAGCTGCTTGCTCCGAAACCGCCGGGCTCGTCCGGGATTTGAACCCGGGACCTCTCGCACCCAAAGCGAGAATCATACCCCTAGACCAACGAGCCTCTTCGACGGTAAGACTTTCGGGAGAAAGAAACTCAGTGAAGCCCATCTCAAAGACGGAACACGACCTGGCGTCGAGATACGAAAGTGTAGTTGTTTGAGCGTTAGAAACCACTTGAAGGCATATTACAGATCAAAGGCAAAGTTTGCCAGACAAGGCCCAGTGGCCTAATGGATAAGGCATCAGCCTCCGGAGCTGGAGATTGTGGGTTCAAGTCCCACCTGGGTCGTAGCCACCTGGGCTACGTTTAAGTTGGATGTTCCACAAATTCAAGCATGGTTTGTTCAAAGCAACAATGACAAACTTCTGACAGCTGTGGGGGGTTTTTGTGTGCATCATTCTGGCCTGCCCGTGCATGTTCCCTTTCAGGCTGAAATTACACAAAGCACTACTGTGTGCAAGTGGCCTAAGGGGAAAAGGCCACTTCTTGCTTTTGCACTGGACCTACGACGAAGGCTTTGCGTACGAAAGCAGAGAGGCAGACTCCATGTTCCCTTTGGTCTCCATGTTCCCTCCAGACTGCATGTTCCCTTTCAGGCTGAAATTACACAAAGCACTGTGCGCAAGTGGCCCAGTGGCCTGAGGGGAAAAGGCCACTTCTGGCTTTTGCACTGGACCTACGACGACCTACGACCTACGACCTTTGCGTACGAAAGCAGAGAGGCAGACTCCACACACAAAACAGGTGGGAAAGAGTCATGAACTATAAATGAACCTAGTCATCCAAAAAACATCACTGATACGTTTGTTTTGTCCATATAACCAAACTGGCCGTGTAATTGGAGAAAAAACGCATGGAACAGAAATGGCGGGCTCTAAATGTAAACAGCCCCATAAAGGCTATGCCGTAGGCTTGACTTTGAACTACTAGCCGATGCTGCAAAAAGTCAATGATCATTTGTTCAAAGAAACTCCACAGAACAACAAGTATACCTGTGCTTAGCGTTTCTGCAAAAGAGCCACGGTGATTCAGTTAAGAGCGATATAAAATGGTTTGAATCCCACTACAGCATCTACAGGCCGGAAACAAGTTCAATTTAGCCGAAGCATCAGCCTCTGATGCTGCAGAACGTGACGTCAAGTACTATGTGGGTTGCGGTAAATGGCCACATATGAAGTGGTTGATAAAGAAAAGCAGCAATTGCAAACAGAGTCAGAGAACCCTTGAACTCATACTAAAGGTGAGAGGGCTCGTCCGGGATTTGAACCCGGGACCTCTCGCACCCGAAGCGAGAATCATACCCCTAGACCAACGAGCCTGCCGGAAGAACGATCGGGCTACTTGCGTACACTGGTACAGTCGCCGAAAGCTGGCCTCTAAGAGAATGAGCAGGGACTAGTTTTAACAGAAAGCGTTTGTCGTTAGGGAGCCGTACTCCCTGGCAGGCAGCGATTCTGAGCACGTTCTGTGAAGGAAATAAACGCTTGTCATCTGGCTGAATCTGTGCTAAGTTGTAGTACAGATGAACACAAGCAGCAGTAAGGATTTGAAAACCATGACAGTTTGGCTCAGTGCTGCAAAGGAAGGAGCCAACTGGCTGCTCTTTCTGAAACCGCTGGGCTCGTCCGGGAGTTGAACCCGGGACCTCTCGCACCCAAAGCGAGAATCATACCCCTAGACCAACGAGCCTGACCGACGAAAGACTTGGCTACTTGCGTACACTTGTAGAGTCACTGAACGGTGGCCGCTTACAGAATGGGCAGGCACTAGTTTTTAAAAAAAGCGTTTGTCGTTAGGGAGCCACACTTCCTGGCAGGCAGCGATTCTGAGTACGTTCTGTGCAAGGAAATAAGCGCTTGTCATCTGGCTGAATCTTGGGTATGTTGTAGTACAGATGAACACAAGCAGCAGTAAGAGTTTCAAAAACATGACAGTTTTGAGTTTGGCTCAGTGCTGCAAAAGGAAGGAGCCAATTGGTTGCTCCAGCTGCTTGCTCCGAAACCGCCGGGCTCGTCCGGGATTTGAACCCGGGACCTCTCGCACCCAAAGCGAGAATCATACCCCTAGACCAACGAGCCTCAGTGAAGCCCATCTCAAAGACGGAACACGACCTGGCGTCGAGATACGAAAGTGTAGTTGTTTGAGCGTTAGAAACCACTTGAAGGCATATTACAGATCAAAGGCAAAGCTTGCCAGACAAGGCCCAGTGGCCTAATGGATAAGGCATCAGCCTCCGGAGCTGGAGATTGTGGGTTCAAGTCCCACCTGGGTCGTAGCCACCTGGGCTACGTTTAAGTTGGATGTTCCACAAATTCAAGCATGGTTTGTTCAAAGCAACAATGAAAAACTTCTGACAGCTGTGGGGGTTTTTTGTGTGCATCATTCTGGCCTGCCCGTGCATGTTCCCTTTCAGGCTGAAATTACACAAAGCACTACTGTGTGCAAGAGGCCCAGTGGCCTAAGGGGAAAAGGCCACTTCTTGCTTTTGCACTGGACCTACGACGAAGGCTTTGCGTACGAAAGCAGAGAGGCAGACTCCATGTTCCCTTTGGTCTCCATGTTCCCTCCAGACTGCATGTTCCCTTTCAGGCTGAAATTACACAAAGCACTGTGCGCAAGTGGCCCAGTGGCCTGAGGGGAAAAGGCCACTTCTGGCTTTTGCACTGGACCTACGACGAAGGCCACTTCTTCTTCTACGACGAAGGCCACGAAGGCCACTCTGAGTACGTTCTGTGCAAGGAAATAAGCGCTTGTCATCTGGCTGAATCTTGGGTATGTTGTAGTACAGATGAACACAAGCAGCAGTAAGAGTTTCAAAAACATGACAGTTTTGAGTTTGGCTCAGTGCTGCAAAAGGAAGGAGCCAATTGGTTGCTCCAGCTGCTTGCTCCGAAACCGCCGGGCTCGTCCGGGATTTGAACCCGGGACCTCTCGCACCCAAAGCAAGAATCATACCCCTAGACCAACGAGCCTCTTCGACGGTAAGACTTTCGGGAGAAAGAAACTCAGTGAAGCCCATCTCAAAGACGGAACACGACCTGGCGTCGAGATACGAAAGTGTAGTTGTTTGAGCGTTAGAAACCACTTGAAGGCATATTACAGATCAAAGGCAAAGTTTGCCAGACAAGGCCCAGTGGCCTAATGGATAAGGCATCAGCCTCCGGAGCTGGAGATTGTGGGTTCAAGTCCCACCTGGGTCGTAGCCACCTGGGCTACGTTTAAGTTGGATGTTCCACAAATTCAAGCATGGTTTGTTCAAAGCAACAATGACAAACTTCTGACAGCTGTGGGGGGTTTTTGTGTGCATCATTCTGGCCTGCCCGTGCATGTTCCCTTTCAGGCTGAAATTACACAAAGCACTACTGTGTGCAAGTGGCCTAAGGGGAAAAGGCCACTTCTTGCTTTTGCACTGGACCTACGACGAAGGCTTTGCGTACGAAAGCAGAGAGGCAGACTCCATGTTCCCTTTGGTCTCCATGTTCCCTCCAGACTGCATGTTCCCTTTCAGGCTGAAATTACACAAAGCACTGTGCGCAAGTGGCCCAGTGGCCTGAGGGGAAAAGGCCACTTCTGGCTTTTGCACTGGACCTACGACGACCTACGACCTACGACCTTTGCGTACGAAAGCAGAGAGGCAGACTCCACACACAAAACAGGTGGGAAAGAGTCATGAACTATAAATGAACCTAGTCATCCAAAAAACATCACTGATACGTTTGTTTTGTCCATATAACCAAACTGGCCGTGTAATTGGAGAAAAAACGCATGGAACAGAAATGGCGGGCTCTAAATGTAAACAGCCCCATAAAGGCTATGCCGTAGGCTTGACTTTGAACTACTAGCCGATGCTGCAAAAAGTCAATGATCATTTGTTCAAAGAAACTCCACAGAACAACAAGTATACCTGTGCTTAGCGTTTCTGCAAAAGAGCCACGGTGATTCAGTTAAGAGCGATATAAAATGGTTTGAATCCCACTACAGCATCTACAGGCCGGAAACAAGTTCAATTTAGCCGAAGCATCAGCCTCTGATGCTGCAGAACGTGACGTCAAGTACTATGTGGGTTGCGGTAAATGGCCACATATGAAGTGGTTGATAAAGAAAAGCAGCAATTGCAAACAGAGTCAGAGAACCCTTGAACTCATACTAAAGGTGAGAGGGCTCGTCCGGGATTTGAACCCGGGACCTCTCGCACCCGAAGCGAGAATCATACCCCTAGACCAACGAGCCTGCCGGAAGAACGATCGGGCTACTTGCGTACACTGGTACAGTCGCCGAAAGCTGGCCTCTAAGAGAATGAGCAGGGACTAGTTTTAACAGAAAGCGTTTGTCGTTAGGGAGCCGTACTCCCTGGCAGGCAGCGATTCTGAGCACGTTCTGTGAAGGAAATAAACGCTTGTCATCTGGCTGAATCTGTGCTAAGTTGTAGTACAGATGAACACAAGCAGCAGTAAGGATTTGAAAACCATGACAGTTTGGCTCAGTGCTGCAAAGGAAGGAACCAACTGGCTGCTCTTTCTGAAACCGCTGGGCTCGTCCGGGAGTTGAACCCGGGACCTCTCGCACCCAAAGCGAGAATCATACCCCTAGACCAACGAGCCTGCCCGACGAAAGACTTGGCTACTTGCGTACACTTGTAGAGTCACTGAACGGTGGCCGCTTACAGAATGGGCAGGCACTAGTTTTTAAAAAAAGCGTTTGTCGTTAGGGAGCCACACTTCCTGGCAGGCAGCGATTCTGAGTACGTTCTGTGCAAGGAAATAAGCGCTTGTCATCTGGCTGAATCTTGGGTATGTTGTAGTACAGATGAAGACAAGCAGCAGTAAGAGTTTCAAAAACATGACAGTTTTGAGTTTGGCTCAGTGCTGCAAAAGGAAGGAGCCAATTGGTTGCTCCAGCTGCTTGCTCCGAAACCGCCGGGCTCGTCCGGGAGTTGAACCCGGGACCTCTCGCACCCAAAGCGAGAATCATACCCCTAGACCAACGAGCCTCTTCGACGGTAAGACTTTCGGGAGGGCGCCAGAAACTCAGTGAAGCCCATCTCAAAGACGGAACACGACCTGGCGTCGAGATACGAAAGTGTAGTTGTTTGAGCGTTAGAAACCACTTGAAGGCATATTACAGATCAAAGGCAAAGCTTGCCAGACAAGGCCCAGTGGCCTAATGGATAAGGCATCAGCCTCCGGAGCTGGAGATTGTGGGTTCAAGTCCCACCTGGGTCGTAGCCACCTGGGCTACGTTTAAGTTGGATGTTCCACAAATTCAAGCATGGTTTGTTCAAAGCAACAATGACAAACTTCTGACAGCTGTGGGGGGTTTTTGTGTGCATCATTCTGGCCTGCCCGTGCATGTTCCCTTTCAGGCTGAAATTACACAAAGCACTACTGTGTGCAAGAGGCCCAGTGGCCTAAGGGGAAAAGGCCACTTCTTGCTTTTGCACTGGACCTACGACGAAGGCTTTGCGTACGAAAGCAGAGAGGCAGACTCCATGTTCCCTTTGGTCTCCATGTTCCCTCCAGACTGCATGTTCCCTTTCAGGCTGAAATTACACAAAGCACTGTGCGCAAGTGGCCCAGTGGCCTGAGGGGAAAAGGCCACTTCTGGCTTTTGCACTGGACCTACGACGAAGGCTTTGCGTACGAAAGCAGAGAGGCAGACTCCACACACAAAACAGGTGGGAAAGAGTCATGAACTATAAATGAACCTAGTCATCCAAAAAACATCACTGATACGTTTGTTTTGTCCATATAACCAAACTGGCCGTGTAATTGGAGAAAAAACGCATGGAACAGAAATGGCGGGCTCTAAATGTAAACAGCCCCATAAAGGCTATGCCGTAGGCTTGACTTTGAACTACTAGCCGATGCTGCAAAAAGTCAATGATCATTTGTTCAAAGAAACTCCACAGAACAACAAGTATACCTGTGCTTAGCGTTTCTGCAAAAGAGCCACGGTGATTCAGTTAAGAGCGATATAAAATGGTTTGAATCCCACTACAGCATCTACAGGCCGGAAACAAGTTCAATTTAGCCGAAGCATCAGCCTCTGATGCTGCAGAACGTGACGTCAAGTACTATGTGGGTTGCGGTAAATGGCCACATATGAAGTGGTTGATAAAGAAAAGCAGCAATTGCAAACAGAGTCAGAGAACCCTTGAACTCATACTAAAGGTGAGAGGGCTCGTCCGGGATTTGAACCCGGGACCTCTCGCACCCGAAGCGAGAATCATACCCCTAGACCAACGAGCCTGCCGGAAGAACTATCGGGCTACTTGCGTACACTGGTACAGTCGCCGAAAGCTGGCCTCTAAGAGAATGAGCAGGGACTAGTTTTAACAGAAAGCGTTTGTCGTTAGGGAGCCGTACTCCCTGGCAGGCAGCGATTCTGAGCACGTTCTGTGAAGGAAATAAACGCTTGTCATCTGGCTGAATCTGTGCTAAGTTGTAGTACAGATGAACACAAGCAGCAGTAAGGATTTGAAAACCATGACAGTTTGGCTCAGTGCTGCAAAGGAAGGAGCCAACTGGCTGCTCTTTCTGAAACCGCTGGGCTCGTCCGGGTGTTGAACCCGGGACCTCTCGCACCCAAAGCGAGAATCATACCCCTAGACCAACGAGCCTGACCGACGAAAGACTTGGCTACTTGCGTACACTTGTAGAGTCACTGAACGGTGGCCGCTTACAGAATGGGCAGGCACTAGTTTTTAAAAAAAGCGTTTGTCGTTAGGGAGCCACACTTCCTGGCAGGCAGCGATTCTGAGTACGTTCTGTGCAAGGAAATAAGCGCTTGTCATCTGGCTGAATCTTGGGTATGTTGTAGTACAGATGAACACAAGCAGCAGTAAGAGTTTCAAAAACATGACAGTTTTGAGTTTGGCTCAGTGCTGCAAAAGGAAGGAGCCAATTGGTTGCTCCAGCTGCTTGCTCCGAAACCGCCGGGCTCGTCCGGGATTTGAACCCGGGACCTCTCGCACCCAAAGCGAGAATCATACCCCTAGACCAACGAGCCTCAGTGAAGCCCATCTCAAAGACGGAACACGACCTGGCGTCGAGATACGAAAGTGTAGTTGTTTGAGCGTTAGAAACCACTTGAAGGCATATTACAGATCAAAGGCAAAGCTTGCCAGACAAGGCCCAGTGGCCTAATGGATAAGGCATCAGCCTCCGGAGCTGGAGATTGTGGGTTCAAGTCCCACCTGGGTCGTAGCCACCTGGGCTACGTTTAAGTTGGATGTTCCACAAATTCAAGCATGGTTTGTTCAAAGCAACAATGACAAACTTCTGACAGCTGTGGGGGTTTTTTGTGTGCATCATTCTGGCCTGCCCGTGCATGTTCCCTTTCAGGCTGAAATTACACAAAGCACTACTGTGTGCAAGAGGCCCAGTGGCCTAAGGGGAAAAGGCCACTTCTTGCTTTTGCACTGGACCTACGACGAAGGCTTTGCGTACGAAAGCAGAGAGGCAGACTCCATGTTCCCTTTGGTCTCCATGTTCCCTCCAGACTGCATGTTCCCTTTCAGGCTGAAATTACACAAAGCACTGTGCGCAAGTGGCCCAGTGGCCTGAGGGGAAAAGGCCACTTCTGGCTTTTGCACTGGACCTACGACGAAGGCCACTTCTTCTTCTACGACGAAGGCCACGAAGGCCACTCTGAGTACGTTCTGTGCAAGGAAATAAGCGCTTGTCATCTGGCTGAATCTTGGGTATGTTGTAGTACAGATGAACACAAGCAGCAGTAAGAGTTTCAAAAACATGACAGTTTTGAGTTTGGCTCAGTGCTGCAAAAGGAAGGAGCCAATTGGTTGCTCCAGCTGCTTGCTCCGAAACCGCCGGGCTCGTCCGGGATTTGAACTCGCACCCAAAGCGAGAATCATACCCCTAGACCAACGAGCCTCTTCGACGGTAAGACTTTCGGGAGAAAGAAACTCAGTGAAGCCCATCTCAAAGACGGAACACGACCTGGCGTCGAGATACGAAAGTGTAGTTGTTTGAGCGTTAGAAACCACTTGAAGGCATATTACAGATCAAAGGCAAAGCTTGCCAGACAAGGCCCAGTGGCCTAATGGATAAGGCATCAGCCTCCGGAGCTGGAGATTGTGGGTTCAAGTCCCACCTGGGTCGTAGCCACCTGGGCTACGTTTAAGTTGGATGTTCCACAAATTCAAGCATGGTTTGTTCAAAGCAACAATGACAAACTTCTGACAGCTGTGGGGGTTTTTTGTGTGCATCATTCTGGCCTGCCCGTGCATGTTCCCTTTCAGGCTGAAATTACACAAAGCACTACTGTGTGCAAGAGGCCCAGTGGCCTAAGGGGAAAAGGCCACTTCTTGCTTTTGCACTGGACCTACGACGAAGGCTTTGCGTACGAAAGCAGAGAGGCAGACTCCATGTTCCCTTTGGTCTCCATGTTCCCTCCAGACTGCATGTTCCCTTTCAGGCTGAAATTACACAAAGCACTGTGCGCAAGTGGCCCAGTGGCCTGAGGGGAAAAGGCCACTTCTGGCTTTTGCACTGGACCTACGACGAAGGCCACTTCTTCTTCTACGACGAAGGCCACGAAGGCCACTCTGAGTACGTTCTGTGCAAGGAAATAAGCGCTTGTCATCTGGCTGAATCTTGGGTATGTTGTAGTCCAGATGAACACAAGCAGCAGTAAGAGTTTCAAAAACATGACAGTTTTGAGTTTGGCTCAGTGCTGCAAAAGGAAGGAGCCAATTGGTTGCTCCAGCTGCTTGCTCCGAAACCGCCGGGCTCGTCCGGGATTTGAACCCGGGACCTCTCGCACCCAAAGCGAGAATCATACCCCTAGACCAACGAGCCTCTTCGACGGTAAGACTTTCGGGAGAAAGAAACTCAGTGAAGCCCATCTCAAAGACGGAACACGACCTGGCGTCGAGATACGAAAGTGTAGTTGTTTGAGCGTTAGAAACCACTTGAAGGCATATTACAGATCAAAGGCAAAGCTTGCCAGACAAGGCCCAGTGGCCTAATGGATAAGGCATCAGCCTCTGGAGCTGGAGATTGTGGGTTCAAGTCCCACCTGGGTCGTAGCCACCTGGGCTACGTTTAAGTTGGATGTTCCACAAATTCAAGCATGGTTTGTTCAAAGCAACAATGACAAACTTCTGACAGCTGTGGGGGGTTTTTGTGTGCATCATTCTGGCCTGCCCGTGCATGTTCCCTTTCAGGCTGAAATTACACAAAGCACTACTGTGTGCAAGAGGCCCAGTGGCCTAAGGGGAAAAGGCCACTTCTTGCTTTTGCACTGGACCTACGACGAAGGCTTTGCGTACGAAAGCAGAGAGGCAGACTCCATGTTCCCTTTGGTCTCCATGTTCCCTCCAGACTGCATGTTCCCTTTCAGGCTGAAATTACACAAAGCACTGTGCGCAAGTGGCCCAGTGGCCTGAGGGGAAAAGGCCACTTCTGGCTTTTGCACTGGACCTACGACGAAGGCTTTGCGTACGAAAGCAGAGAGGCAGACTCCACACACAAAACAGGTGGGAAAGAGTCATGAACTATAAATGAACCTAGTCATCCAAAAAACATCACTGATACGTTTGTTTTGTCCATATAACCAAACTGGCCGTGTAATTGGAGAAAAAACGCATGGAACAGAAATGGCGGGCTCTAAATGTAAACAGCCCCATAAAGGCTATGCCGTAGGCTTGACTTTGAACTACTAGCCGATGCTGCAAAAAGTCAATGATCATTTGTTCAAAGAAACTCCACAGAACAACAAGTATACCTGTGCTTAGCGTTTCTGCAAAAGAGCCACGGTGATTCAGTTAAGAGCGATATAAAATGGTTTGAATCCCACTACAGCATCTACAGGCCGGAAACAAGTTCAATTTAGCCGAAGCATCAGCCTCTGATGCTGCAGAACGTGACGTCAAGTACTATGTGGGTTGCGGTAAATGGCCACATATGAAGTGGTTGATAAAGAAAAGCAGCAATTGCAAACAGAGTCAGAGAACCCTTGAACTCATACTAAAGGCGAGAGGGCTCGTCCGGGATTTGAACCCGGGACCTCACGCACCCGAAGCGAGAATCATACCCCTAGACCAACGAGCCTGCCGGAAGAACTATCGGGCTACTTGCGTACACTGGTACAGTCGCCGAAAGCTGGCCTCTAAGAGAATGAGCAGGGACTAGTTTTAACAGAAAGCGTTTGTCATTAGGGAGCCGTACTCCCTGGCAGGCAGCGATTCTGAGCACGTTCTGTGAAGGAAATAAACGCTTGTCATCTGGCTGAATCTGTGCTAAGTTGTAGTACAGATGAACACAAGCAGCAGTAAGGATTTGAAAACCATGACAGTTTGGCTCAATGCTGCAAAGGAAGGAGCCAACTGGCTGCTCTTTCTGAAACCGCTGGGCTCGTCCGGGAGTTGAACCCGGGACCTCTCGCACCCAAAGCGAGAATCATACCCCTAGACCAACGAGCCTGACCGACGAAAGACTTGGCTACTTGCGTACACTTGTAGAGTCACTGAACGGTGGCCGCTTACAGAATGGGCAGGCACTAGTTTTTAAAAAAAGCGTTTGTCGTTAGGGAGCCACACTTCCTGGCAGGCAGCGATTCTGAGTACGTTCTGTGCAAGGAAATAAGCGCTTGTCATCTGGCTGAATCTTGGGTATGTTGTAGTACAGATGAACACAAGCAGCAGTAAGAGTTTCAAAAACATGACAGTTTTGAGTTTGGCTCAGTGCTGCAAAAGGAAGGAGCCAATTGGTTGCTCCAGCTGCTTGCTCCGAAACCGCCGGGCTCGTCCGGGATTTGAACCCGGGACCTCTCGCACCCAAAGCGAGAATCATACCCCTAGACCAACGAGCCTCAGTGAAGCCCATCTCAAAGACGGAACACGACCTGGCGTCGAGATACGAAAGTGTAGTTGTTTGAGCGTTAGAAACCACTTGAAGGCATATTACAGATCAAAGGCAAAGCTTGCCAGACAAGGCCCAGTGGCCTAATGGATAAGGCATCAGCCTCCGGAGCTGGAGATTCTGGGTTCAAGTCCCACCTGGGTCGTAGCCACCTGGGCTACGTTTAAGTTGGATGTTCCACAAATTCAAGCATGGTTTGTTCAAAGCAACAATGACAAACTTCTGACAGCTGTGGGGGTTTTTTGTGTGCATCATTCTGGCCTGCCCGTGCATGTTCCCTTTCAGGCTGAAATTACACAAAGCACTACTGTGTGCAAGAGGCCCAGTGGCCTAAGGGGAAAAGGCCACTTCTTGCTTTTGCACTGGACCTACGACGAAGGCTTTGCGTACGAAAGCAGAGAGGCAGACTCCATGTTCCCTTTGGTCTCCATGTTCCCTCCAGACTGCATGTTCCCTTTCAGGCTGAAATTACACAAAGCACTGTGCGCAAGTGGCCCAGTGGCCTGAGGGGAAAAGGCCACTTCTGGCTTTTGCACTGGACCTACGACGAAGGCCACTTCTTCTTCTACGACGAAGGCCACGAAGGCCACTCTGAGTACGTTCTGTGCAAGGAAATAAGCGCTTGTCATCTGGCTGAATCTTGGGTATGTTGTAGTACAGATGAACACAAGCAGCAGTAAGAGTTTCAAAAACATGACAGTTTTGAGTTTGGCTCAGTGCTGCAAAAGGAAGGAGCCAATTGGTTGCTCCAGCTGCTTGCTCCGAAACCGCCGGGCTCGTCCGGGATTTGAACCCGGGACCTCTCGCACCCAAAGCGAGAATCATACCCCTAGACCAACGAGCCTCAGTGAAGCCCATCTCAAAGACGGAACACGACCTGGCGTCGAGATACGAAAGTGTAGTTGTTTGAGCGTTAGAAACCACTTGAAGGCATATTACAGATCAAAGGCAAAGCTTGCCAGACAAGGCCCAGTGGCCTAATGGATAAGGCATCGGCCTAATGGATAAGGCATCAGCCTCCGGAGCTGGAGATTGTGGTTTCAAGTCCCACCTGGGTCGTAGCCACCTGGGCTACGTTTAAGTTGGATGTTCCACAAATTCAAGCATGGTTTGTTCAAAGCAACAATGACAAACTTCTGACAGCTGTGGGGGGTTTTTGTGTGCATCATTCTGGCCTGCCCGTGCATGTTCCCTTTCAGGCTGAAATTACACAAAGCACTACTGTGTGCAAGAGGCCCAGTGGCCTAAGGGGAAAAGGCCACTTCTTGCTTTTGCACTGGACCTACGACGAAGGCTTTGCGTACGAAAGCAGAGAGGCAGACTCCATGTTCCCTTTGGTCTCCATGTTCCCTCCAGACTGCATGTTCCCTTTCAGGCTGAAATTACACAAAGCACTGTGCGCAAGTGGCCCAGTGGCCTGAGGGGAAAAGGCCACTTCTGGCTTTTGCACTGGACCTACGACGAAGGCTTTGCGTACGAAAGCAGAGAGGCAGACTCCACACACAAAACAGGTGGGAAAGAGTCATGAACTATAAATGAACCTAGTCATCCAAAAAACATCACTGATACGTTTGTTTTGTCCATATAACCAAACTGGCCGTGTAATTGGAGAAAAAACGCATGGAACAGAAATGGCGGGCTCTAAATGTAAACAGCCCCATAAAGGCTATGCCGTAGGCTTGACTTTGAACTACTAGCCGATGCTGCAAAAAGTCAATGATCATTTGTTCAAAGAAACTCCACAGAACAACAAGTATACCTGTGCTTAGCGTTTCTGCAAAAGAGCCACGGTGATTCAGTTAAGAGCGATATAAAATGGTTTGAATCCCACTACAGCATCTACAGGCCGGAAACAAGTTCAATTTAGCCGAAGCATCAGCCTCTGATGCTGCAGAACGTGACGTCAAGTACTATGTGGGTTGCGGTAAATGGCCACATATGAAGTGGTTGATAAAGAAAAGCAGCAATTGCAAACAGAGTCAGAGAACCCTTGAACTCATACTAAAGGTGAGAGGGCTCGTCCGGGATTTGAACCCGGGACCTCTCGCACCCGAAGCGAGAATCATACCCCTAGACCAACGAGCCTGCCGGAAGAACGATCGGGCTACTTGCGTACACTGGTACAGTCGCCGAAAGCTGGCCTCTAAGAGAATGAGCTGGGACTAGTTTTAACAGAAAGCGTTTGTCGTTAGGGAGCCGCACTCCCTGGCAGGCAGCGATTCTGAGCACGTTCTGTGAAGGAAATAAACGCTTGTCATCTGGCTGAATCTGTGCTAAGTTCTAGTACAGATGAAAACAAGCAGCAGTAAGGATTTGAAAACCATGACAGTTTGGCTCAGTGCTGCAAAGGAAGGAGCCAACTGGCTGCTCTTTCTGAAACCACTGGGCTCGTCCGGGAGTTGAACCCGGGACCTCTCGCACCCAAAGCGAGAATCATACCCCTAGACCAACGAGCCTGACCGACGAAAGACTTGGCTACTTGCGTACACTTGTAGAGTCACTGAACAGTGGCCGCTTACAGAATGGGCAGGCACTAGTTTTTAAAAAAAACGTTTGTCGTTAGAGAGCCACACTCCCTGGCAGGCAGCGATTCTGAGTACGTTCTGTGCAAGGAAATAAGCGCTTGTCATCTGGCTGAATATTGGGTATGTTGTAGTACAGATGAACACAAGCAGCAGTAAGAGTTTCAAAAACATGACAGTTTTGAGTTTGGCTCAGTGCTGCAAAAGGAAGGAGCCAATTGGTTGCTCCAGCTGCTTGCTCCGAAAACGCCGGGCTCGTCCGGGATTTGAACCCGGGACCTCTCGCACCCAAAGCGAGAATCATACCCCTAGACCAACGAGCCTCTTCGACGGTAAGACTTTCGGGAGGGCGCCAGAAACTCAGTGAAGCCCATCTCAAAGACGGAACACGACCTGGCGTCGAGATACGAAAGTGTAGTTGGTTGAGCGTTAGAAACCACTTGAAGGCATATTACAGATCAAAGGCAAAGCTTGCCAGACAAGGCCCAGTGGCCTAATGGATAAGGCATCAGCCTCCGGAGCTGGAGATTGTGGGTTCAAGTCCCACCTGGGTCGTAGCCACCTGGGCTACGTTTAAGTTGGATGTTCCACAAATTCAAGCATGGTTTGTTCAAAGCAACAATGACAAACTTCTGACAGCTGTGGGGGGTTTTTGTGTGCATCATTCTGGCCTGCCCGTGCATGTTCCCTTTCAGGCTGAAATTACACAAAGCACTACTGTGTGCAAGAGGCCCAGTGGCCTAAGGGGAAAAGGCCACTTCTTGCTTTTGCACTGGACCTACGACGAAGGCTTTGCGTACGAAAGCAGAGAGGCAGACTCCACACACAAAACAGGTGGGAAAGAGTCATGAACTATAAATGAACCTAGTCATCCAAAAAACATCACTGATACGTTTGTTTTGTCCATATAACCAAACTGGCCGTGTAATTGGAGAAAAAACGCATGGAACAGAAATGGCGGGCTCTAAATGTAAACAGCCCCATAAAGGCTATGCCGTAGGCTTGACTTTGAACTACTAGCCGATGCTGCAAAAAGTCAATGATCATTTGTTCAAAGAAACTCCACAGAACAACAAGTATACCTGTGCTTAGCGTTTCTGCAAAAGAGCCACGGTGATTCAGTTAAGAGCGATATAAAATGGTTTGAATCCCACTACAGCAGGGGTTTTCAAATTGGGTGAATGTGAGCCTCCCCTTAAGGCCTCATTATGCTTCTGCGTCAACTCCACGGCGTAGCTACGCCGTCAATCCAACGGCGTCGTGACCGTTTTATGGTTCTGCGTCGGGTTGCGTTGCATCGCGGTGCATTTTCACCGCCAGAACGCTAGGGGGTGGTGTGGTTCGCAAATCTCTTTCCTAGTTTGTTTTGGTTCCGTGCGCCGCTTCCGCTTTTTCATTTCCGACAATGGCGAGCGAAAGAGAGAGAGTGTTGTTGCAGCTGGAGCTAATCAACGTTGAGCAACAAATGATTTTATTGCAAATGTTTAATCGTAGAAGAAAAAGAAGACGTCAGCGAAGGTGGTCTGTACGACCAGTGCACGAAGACAGGGGAAGGATTGGCGAATTTGTTACGGTTGTTCGACCGCTGAGGGACTTGGACGAAGAAATGCACTTTAAGTATTTTCGGATGTCGAAAGGTCGATTTGACGATCTTGTTCATCGTTTAAAGCCGTTAATACAGCATCAGACTACACACAGTATGCCTATTGACCTCGCTCAGAGACTGGCAGTGACTTTAAAGATTTTATCTTCGGGTGCAAACCAACAGATCACCGGGTTGGGCTACAAAATGGGTGCGACCACGGTGTCCTGCATAGTATCGGAGGTCTGCAAAGCGCTGTGGACTGCGCTGCAGCCCGAATTTTTGCCCTGCCCTTCAACCAGCCAGTGGGAAGCTATTGCTTCAGATTTTTGGCGACTTTGGAACTTCCCAAACTGCGTTGGAAGCCTCGACGGGAAACATGTTAACGTCAAGGCACCACCAGACGCAGGGAGTGACTATTTTAATTACAAGGGGAATCACTCCATTGTTCTCATGGCAACCTGTGATGCCAGGTATCGGTTCACGATGGTGGACGTGGGAGGATATGGACGGGAAAGCGATGGTGGCGTTTTCAAAGCGAGTAGATTTGGGTCGATGCTGCTGGACCACCAGTTGAATCTGCCCCAACCAGCTGAACTGCCTGGGACCAGAGTCCAAATCCCTCACGTTATCGTTGCTGATGCTGCCTTCCCCCTACACTGCAATCTCATGCGTCCCTTTCCAGGTATGTAAATGAAATTAAAACATAGTAGGCCTACATTGTGTCTTCATAACGTGTTTGTTATGCCTATGATTGTGGTACAGTGATTAATACTGTGTTTTCTGAAACAGGGGGGAACATGACGAGGGACAAGGAAATCTACAATTACCGCCACTCCAGAGCAAGGCGGGTGATTGAAAATGCCTTTGGCATCATGGCTGCACGGTGGAGAATTCTGGGAAGACCAATTGAGTTCCATCCAAACAAAGCTGTGAGTGTTGTTAAAGCGTGTGTTGTCCTGCACAACTACCTCACCTACACAGATGAAGTGAACAGCCCAGAGAGCCGATATGTACCACCACATTTTACAGACTGTGACTCTGAAGGGACTGTGCAGCCTGGAGAGTGGCGAAGAATGGTGGCAGACGACACAAACTTTGTCCCCATAGAACCAACACGGATGTCCAGGGCCCGTTCCACCCGAGCTGCCATAGCTGTTCGGAATGACTTGAAGGCTTTTTTTCAGTCTCCACATGGAACTGTGCCATGGCAGGATAATGTAGTGTCCCGTGGCAGACTTGGTTAATTACTTGATATCCATGATGTACCCGTGAACATTGTATTGTAAATAAACAACAAACTTTTTTTCAAAACAAACATTGATTTGATTGATTGAAGTTTATTTCTAGCAACAACAACAAAAAAAAAAAAAAGAATATACATAAATATATACATATACACTACCGGTAAAAAGTTTTAGATCGGTAAGATTTTTAATGTTTTTAAAAGAAGTCTCTTCTGCTCACCAAGGCTGCATTTATTTGATTAAAAATACAAAACAAAAACAGTAATATTGTGAAATATTATTACAATTTAAAACAGCTGTTTTCTATGTGAATATACAGTAAAGTGTAATTTATTCCTGTGATCAAAACTGAATTTTCAGCATCATTACTCCAGTCTTCAGTGTCACATGATCCTTCACAAATCATTCTAATATGAGTCGATGCTCAAAAAATATTCATTACTATTTTCAATGAAATTGTTTATTTTTTTTCTAAATTCTTTGATGAATAGGAAGTTCAAAAGAACAGAATTTTTTTAAATAGAATATTTTCTAACATTATAAAAGTCTTTACTGTAACTTTTGATCAGTTTATCTCATCCTTGATGAATAAAAGTATTGATTTAATTTATTTCTTTCCCCCAAAATAAAATTAAAATTCTTATTGTCCCCAAACTTTTGAAGGGTGGTGTTTAATGTTACAAAAGCTTTCAGTTTCAGATAAATGCTGTTCTTTTGAACTCTCTATTCATCATAGCATCATGAAATAGAAATGTAAATAACTGTTTTCAACATTGATAATAATCATAAATGTTTCTTGAGCATCAAATCATCGTATTAGAATGATTTCTGAAGGATTATGTGACACTGAAGTCTGGAGTAATGATGCTGAAAATTCAGCTTTAATCACAGGAATAAATTACACTTTAAAATATATTGAAATAGAAAACAGTCATTTTAAATTGTCATAAAATATGTTTTGTTTTATTGTTTTTTATATACTAAATGCAGCCTTGGTGAGCAGAAGAGACTTCTTTTAAAAACATAAAAAATCTTACCGATCTAAAACTTTTGACCAGTAGTGTATAACACAATAAAAACAAATAAAAAAACAAACAGTTTATCACCCATATACATATGCATATATTTTTGTGGGCTTTATACAAGAATTGAGCAGTATAAAAATATGTTTAGAGGGTATGTAGTGAACTTTTATAATTATTGCCACAAATTTCTATACAATGAGTATATTATATTCCAAGACATTTAACTTTATTAATTATAGAAATACTTTTAGATACTTTACCTTGTATGTATCTGATGTGTGGTTTCCAGCTTAAAGGGATACTCCACTTTAAAATGAAAATTCTATCATCATATTCTCACCCTCATGTTGTTTCAAACCTGTATGAATTTCTTTCTTCTGCTGAACAGGAAGGAAGATATTTAGAAGAATATCAGTAACCAGACAGTTTCTGGTCTCATTGACTTCCATATTATATTTTTTCCTACTATGGAAGTCAATGGGACCCAAAAACTGTCTGGTTACTGATATTCTTCTAAATATCTTCCTTCCTGTTCAGCAGAAGAAAGAAATTCATACAGGTTTGAAACAACATGAGGGTGAGTATATGATGACAGAATTTTCACTTTAAAGTGGAGTATCCCTTTAATTTACTATCAATAGTTATTCCCAAGAATTTAACTTCTGACACTATTTCTAATGCAACACCATCAATACTTAATATTTCTGCGTTTTCTTTATAATTACCAAACATCATTACCTTCGTTTTATTTAAATTCAAAGATAATTTATTAATATCCATCCATATTTTTAGTTTTACTAATTCTTTATTTACTGTCTTTATAAGTGTATTATAATTATCAGTATTAGGGTGCAAATGTTCAGTCTCATACAACATCTTGTGAACACTTGAGGCTTTAAAGGTAACCATGAACATTGTATTGTAAATAAACAACAAACTTTTTTTTTTAAACAAAACGTTGATTTATTAATGTGCAATGAGTAATAAAAGTGCCAAGAACAAAGGGCAAAGGTTTAAGTACAATAAAAAAAAATATATAAGAGTAATAGGCACAAGAAATATAAAACACAATATAAGTTAACTGTAATATAAAACATTATCTAAGAAAATGAACTATTTACAAATATTTATAAAAGTGCACTGAATCAGTATGTGAACACCCCAGACGAGGATGAGGACGAGGATGCAAATGTTCAGTCTCTGCTCTCATACAACATCTTGTGAACATTAAACATAACATCAGCCCTGCGGCCCTCTGGCACTCTTCGCAGCAGATCAGCCACTGTCTGGCCAAATCGGCTACACTCGTCGCTGGTGTCCTGCACCAGCTTTTCTTGAAGATACATGCGGCGTTCGTCCAGCTGCGTCATTTGCTTTATTAGCCAGTCATCCTGGTTCCTCTTCCGTTTAGACCCCACTCTGGACACAGGTGACTCGGCAAGGATTGAAGATGGTGGGCTACACACAGCAGGCACAGGTGGTGGTTGAGTAGACAAAGAGAATGCCCGTACAGGTGAGGTTGGTGGCTGGGAGGACACAGAGGATGACTCAGATGATGAAGTGGGTGGCATGGAGTCGGAATCAGAAGATGGTGAGGTCTGTTCCTGTTAAAGACAGAGCAGATTAGATTAGATTCAACTTTGTCATTGTGCATAGTACAGGTACAAAGACAACGATGACTGGTTGGTTAGTCTTTGTCTGTGCAGGTAATTACAGTGTTGTCTATGCAGTCTGATTTACGACCAGAGGTCTGGTATAAGATATGGAATTAGCAGCGCATGAAACCAGCAAAGCAAAACAATATTTTCAGCATGTTATGTTACATTTTGTTTGCACAGACGTTACAGACGATACATGACGACATGCATTAGGACAACCTGATAGCATTGTTAGCTAGCTAGCTTAGTAGCACACACAAAAAGAGGTACAACAACGAACTTATATTTACCTTAGTTTCGAAATTCGACTCGGTTTCTCGATGCTTGACATGGGGTGCCAGCCAGGACAGAAAATGGTAAAATGCAGGCACCTTTTTGCCGCCTGGATCACTGCTTCTTGGCGCCAGCTTTTTGCGGAGACGAACAAATTTGTCACGCAGGTTTTTCCACCGCTTCATGCAGTCGGTGACGTCCAAGCCAACATTTTGGGCAATCTCTTTCCATGAGTTGTTTGCCATCTGGCAGTCTTTGTAGTGCGCTGAAGAGGAATTGTACAGGTGGTCATACTTTCGTACTTCCTCGATCAAACGTTCCTCAACTTGATCCATCGTTGAAACAGTGAGTGCAGCGGTCCAGATGGTCACTTTAAAAATGGCGGTATAGCGGGAGGGGGAAACCGGAAAAGCTACACTCCGGAAATGATGTATAATCTGACCAATCACAGCCCCTGCGGTCTGCGTCACCGCGACGCGTAGTTACAATTTTTTGGAGGTGCACGTCGAGCTACGGCGGAGGGGTCGCGTCGAGGTTCGCGTCGACGCAGAGGGGTCCGCGGGGGTACGCCGTCGATTCGACGCAGAAGCATAAAACAGGCTTTAGAGTAGGTAAGGACAGCCGAGCCCCCCCTTCCCCAAAATCCGGTCCGCCTGCCCTAACCCACACACGCCTCGGCAGTAAATGCCATCTTCTGTGTGTTCCAGGCAATGATGAGTTTCAGTAACAACTGATAAAATGTAAATATTTTTTAATATTGTATTTTATTTCCAATTTTTTTTTTTTTTTAAGAAGTGCATTCATAAATGATTCTTTGCAACAGCAAATAACTTCCAACTTTTATGCAGGCCTAATTGGGGCTACTTTTAAAAATCACAGAACATCAGTAGGCCTAACCATAAGTCAACAAAACATGCTTAACGTGTAAATATTAAAAGTGTGAAACTTGTGTCTGGGCCTTAAAGGGATAGTTCACTTTAAAATGAAAATTCTATCATCATTTACTCACCCTCAAGTTGTTTCAAACCTGTATGAATTTCTTTCTTCTGCTGGACACAAAGCAAGATATTTTGAAGAATGTCAGTAACCAAACAGTTAACTGGTCCCATTGACCTCCACAGTAAGAAAAAAAAAGAAAATGCTATGGAGGTCAATGGGACCAGTTAACTGTTTGGTTACTGACATTCTTCAAAATATCTTGCTTTGTGTTCAGCAGAAGAAAGAAATTCATACAAGTTTGAAGCAACTTGAGGGTGAGTAGCCTATGATGACAGAATTTTCATTTTAAAGTGAACTATCCCTTTAAGGCCCAGACACAAGTTTCACACTTTTAATATGAATAACGATACAATGCTTCTGTCGCCTTTATGTTAACAGTGTCAAATGACTGTATTATTGTTTTTTGTGACTGCAAATCATCACGCTTCCTCTCAAAAAACTCAACGGGCTTGTTCACTAAATTTGTGTGCTTGATTTCAATGTGACGCCGAAGTTTGCATGGTCTCATGCTATCATTTGCCAGCACCTCCTTGCAGACCACACACTGTGGCAGAGGTGCGGCCTCGGACCCCGACCAGGTGAATCCTAACTTCAAGTATTCAGGATCATATTTCCTACGTTTTTTGCTGGGTCCTGTCGCCTCCCTTAATGCTGACTTCTGTTGAATTGGGACAAGGAAACGATGCATTTTTTAAAGCTAATACACGCAGAGTTACAGATATCAATAGAGCTGTATGAATTCACAACTATCCCGAAATCCTTTCAAATGATCACTATGGCAACGTAGAACAACAAGCCGATAACAAACTTCCGGTTTGCGTTGGCCTGAATTGACCGTTCGCAAAAGCAAAAGCCACGCCCCCTAGTTATTGTTACTACGCCTGTCAAACAATTGAGAACCAGACACATAGCTATGGCTGGGTTGAGCTCCATACCGGTATAAATGATTGGTTTTGGAGTAATGCAGCAGACATATCCTCCAGGGCACGACAGAAAGGGCTGCAATATGCAGTGGAGGGATATGTTAAAATGTTAAAATAAGCAAAGGCGGGAATATTACAACAATCGAGGCCAGTGCTTGAAGTGGGGGAAAAAAGGTGCCGATAGGCTTACTGTTACTCTCTGGCATTGGCAAATCATGACATTTGAGATTAATACAGTGAAAAACAAAACTTGAAGATATTGCTGGTACAGCAACAATTTATTGTTATTTATTAACAATATAAATGTATTTAAACAAGTCGTGTGTGCGTGTGTGTGCTTGTGCAAACGGAACTCCTCCAAGTCTGCAAGTCCAAAAATACATTTAGGCTATGGTGAGTTTACTTCATTTTATTTTATTAAATGCATTTATGGTGAGATAGATTATTATATTTTCATGTCAATCTGTGTTCATTTTGACCACATATTCATGTCAATCTGTGTTCATATTTAACCTAATAAAAAAATAATATAGCCTACTGTTATACTATCTGTGCGTACACATAATATAGATTTTAATAGCTTGATGCTCTTTAAATATTTTGTTGCATTGTTAAATGTTTCGGTGCATAGGACAGACCTATCCGCGATCGCTCTCCATGGTTCTGACCAAAGAAGAGCGCTTTGGAATCTCCATTACGCATCATATGC